>NC_090929.1:1648876481-1651657731 GCF_040938575.1 Ambystoma mexicanum
GTCAACGTATTTACCTTATTGACTTGGTAATGAGTCCATCGTAGTTGATGCTGTCATTCTAAGTTAGGGTTGGTTCATCATTTGTTGTTTCTACGTATCAAGCCTTTTGTGAGTTGGACTCCATCTCCCAGAGTTCCGCACTGTTCCATCTAGAGTTACCAGGAACATGCACAAGACTGGTTTCAGTATCTAGTATACTCGGCACACGTTGGAAATTGCTAATCATTTCAGCTTTTACTTACTTAATCGGTAACTGTTTATCTTCTAGTTCCCGTTATGATACCAAATGTGGCAGCGTTGTGTAGCCGCTCAACATGCAGTCTCTGACTGTATTCCCTTTTCGTTGTTTGTGAAGGGTCTAGCCTGAAAGAGTGTTGACAACAGTCAAAACACTGGTCGCCGTTTCTTGGTTAGAGTTATTCAGAAGCACGTAGCACTTAGACGCTTATTGGTTTGCATAACAAATTGTTTCTGTGGTGCAGTGACGTTCAGAAGAGGCTTCGCGCAGTTTGGCCGATGTTCAATCCTCTCATGTATAAACTAGCTAAACGCTAGACAGATACTTGCATCTGACTATGTGCATTACATACCGCCATCTTGTATCAGTGTTTCTGCGTATGGATGTAAATACGTCCATGCTTTTCAATAGGTAACAAAATATTTGTTGGAAGCTGTATTCGGCCATTAAGGATCAGGATTAGGGAACATCTACACAGCTTGAGTAGTCAAGACCAAATATTCCCTCTTGCATTAAATTGGCAAACTTGCCATCAGATGGAAAATAAAGGCGATATAAGATTTATAGGATTGCAGAAAGCCAAATTAAACAAACGGGAGGGGTGATCTTGTACGCCTTTTGAGATGCTTGTAGTCCAAATGCATCTGTTTACTACGATGCACCACTGAAGGTCTTAATAAGCAACACAAGATGGATTGCTTTCCGGGTTGATCCTACACGCAATATTGCTTTGGCTAGTGGGTTGTTAAATTGTTTGGAAGGCCACAACATTATTTTCATAAGACTGTCATGCCTTTATCATATTTTCACTGACTCAAAGAACAAATGGGATGCCTTTTGTCTGTGCTTTTTTCTCTCTTTATTTCATTTGCTGGTCAGACAAAGACCTGAGGGAATCAGGACCTGTGTATTCTGCTCCTCTGAACTTTTCACAATGAATGATAAATCATGCAAGGACAGCAATTTAAAGTCTGGGATGTATTATTTTATTTCTGAACAAGCTATCTGGCTGGAACTACTTTTTAGTATCCAACTAGCTCCATTAGGGTGGCCAAAGGTTAAGATGCCACAAAAGGCAGTTGACAGTGTGTTATCCCGTCACTCTTGTCGAGCGTTCTAGTTGGTGCTGCACAACTAAACGTAATTATGTTAAGGTCACGTTTAGAAAAACACTTCCAGAATAACACGCCGACGGGTGCTTCTCAGATGATTCCGGACCGGACATCTGCAATTTCCAGTTACACCAAGGGCCCAATTCTCATCTTGGCGCAGTGAGCGTGCTAAATAGCATGACTCACTGCGCCATTTCTTGATGCCCAGGCACCACTGCTATTCTCATGTGGGCCTGGGTGTCTTTGCAAAGCACGATAGTATATGGATGGCAGTATGCACTCTTCTGGAAACAAAGATAAAAAAATGCAGTGCTGGACCCAACTGTCACCATCTGCACACCCAAACAGCCGCGTGCTTCTTGTGGCACTCCTTCTTTGCGTGTGCTTCTTGTGGCACTCCTCCTGTAGGACACCAATTTGGTACCGTACTTCAGTGCCAAATTCAAGCGCTTACGAAATTGGAGGAGTGTCACAAGAATAACCTTGCAAAGGGAGAGATAACGAAAGTGCCAGTTGCTAGGTCGGTTTCCAGCCCTTCCTAGCAACCGGCACCCATATTCCGAAAGTGGCGCAATCAGTCCGAATTCGGAAGATTGCGCCACCTTCAGAATAGGTCGTAATTACCGAAAATGTTGTTAGCACTTTTTATGGCATTTTCGGTAATTAGCGCCAACTTGAGAATCGGGCCCCAAGTATGGTAATCTCAGACCTATTTTCGGCACCAGTCTCACGTCGCCAGCAAACACGGCTTGAACGTTACACTCATATTATTACTCAGGTCATGTTCTTTTCAGAGGACGTACTCGATAATTTTGAGACTCATTGATGTGGCAAACTCGGCATTAGTTTGACGTTGTTAGCGAACACGGTTTGAACGTTACACTCACATTATTATTCATGTTCTTTCCAGAGGTTTCATTCTGAATATTTTGTCGCACAGATTGCGAGATAAACTTGGTTACAAGGTAAGCGCTAAGGGTTTACCTTATTTCCCATATTTCAGTAATGGGCACGCAACCAGCACATTTCTTTCGCAGTAGTGACCTTGCATTTACATGCTTCTCCATTTCAGATCAATTTTAATTTAGTGCGCGACCAACTGCTCTCCAATTTTGGAATCACTTGAAGTACGGAGTAAGATGTGGTAAATATACATATTTTTCTAAATGACATGACCCATCAATTTGGGATACTTTTGGGACCACTAACAGCTTTCAATGAAGACAAATTCGTCGATTTCTCTGAGTGCTCTACAGATGAGCACTGAAATGATTATTTTTGACATTAGGCTCTGTTTGTGATACACACTATGGCTGAATGAGTACACTGGTTATGGTTAATATATTGGAAGTTAGGGGTCTGTCCTTTTGCGCACGATAATTTAGTTAATAGCCTTAATTGAGTTTGCACTTATGGCCAATCTAAGTCCTTGCATCTACCAGCATTGTGATGCTTTAAAATGGGCATTGTTGTCACTGGGCCACCTTCCACTGACTATGGAGTATAAAGATTGTACTGTGTAATTACTTAGTCTGTTCTCTTATTTGTAAGAATTCTTTGAGTTTTGGGATTTAAACTACTGTATTTTCATAATTTGGAATCTTTGCTTGTTCATTTTCTGTCTGTGTTGTCTGCTTGCATACCCATATCTCTCTCTGGTATGTATAACTCAGTTTTTAATGATCTATGTACATGTATATTACTTTGAACACTGCATAGCTCATGTGACATGGAATGTATCTTTAATTAATTATTGTTTGACTAATGTTCACATTATGAAAATGACAGCCTTGATAAAGACGATGTGTCAGAACACATGTGGACTGTTCCAAGACTGACATGTCTAAGAAACTTCAAGAAAACAAACTAAACAAACTAATTATTTTCTTGCATAGTGCTTGCTACTAGTATGATTCGTATTGTTTTGATTGATATTGCATTGTATTGGGTAATACCATTACACTAGGCTTGCAGCTGGCATACTGATGGCATAAATGAGGTTGCAAAGATTCTAGCCTTACATCAACGTTCCGAAATGTTCTTCTTCTTCTTAATTATCGAAAGCGTGGGCGGACCCACGCAGGCGCTTCCCCATCCTATAGGATGATGTGCACCGTACCCACTAATTATTATTTGGCTCCGTTTAAGCTCACAACTCCTCCCACCTCCCCGTCTGCCTCACAAAATCCAACATCACACTATTCCTTCTCCTGCCTCCCTCCCCATCACCTCCCAGTATAATCCTCTCATTCAGCTCAGCCACACCCAACGCAGTCAACCGAACCCTCATCAATTCTCTCTCCGTAACATGTCTTTCACACCTAATCAAAAAATGTCCCACCGTTTCAGGTACTCCACACACCATACAGTCCCTTGATTCACGCTTCCCTATTCGAAATAGACAGTCATTCAGCCCCACATGAGCTATCCTCAACCGATTCAGCATCACCTCCTCCCCCCTCCTCCATTCTGAACTCCCTGCATCCACCTTCACCGACACTTTCCCACGAACACCGAACATCCACCTGCCCTTCACCCCATTCACCCACCTCTCCTGCCACTCATCCAGGACCCGTCTCATCATCACAGCCTTCACCTCATCCACACTCAAAGGCAACCTCACACCAATCGCTCCCCTCCTCATACCCTCACCCGCCGCTAGATCCACCAACTCATTTCCCAAAATGCCACTGTGACTGGGAACCCACGCCAACTCCAGATCCATACCCTCGCGCACACACCGATCAACCTTCATCCTAATGTCCAAAATCACATCCTTCCTATCACCATCCCCTGCCACAATCGCCTGTAACCCACTCAATGAATCTGAGAACACCACCACTTTCTCATACCCCAACTCATACACCCTGTCAATCACCATTGCAATCGCCACCAACTCAGCCGTACAAATAGACACATCATTCGTCAGTCGTCCTATTTTATACTCCCCAATGCTTTCTAGATAAAACGCCATTCCCACTCTCCCAGATATAGGATCCTTTGAACCATCCGTAAACACCTTGTATCCTTCCTTTCCTGCCACATACTCCTGACCCAAAGCTTTGACCTCACCCCGCATACCTCTCTTCTTTGATACCACATTCGCCAACTCCAAACACACCTTTGGAGATCTCATCATCCACCTCGGCCTTCTCTCCAAATCCGTATCTACCACAATCATCAAATCACCCACACCCCACTGCACTCCCTTCTCCCACATGTGAAACCCAAAAGTGCCCCCCTTCCTCCTCCACCGATCCCTGTAATAGTCAAACCTCCAATTATACTTCAAACATTCACGCACCGGATGAGCCACACTCTTCGCACTACACTTCACCCACCATCTCATATTTAACGCATCCCTCCTCAACCCCAATGGCATCTGTCCCACAAGCACCTGAACCGCATTCACTGGGGAGGACCTCATCACACCCGAACACACTCTCAATGCCCTCGCCTGTACTCTATCTAACCGCAACTTCTGACTCGACGTATAACCCACTGACACCTGACACCCAAAATCCATCACACTCAAAATCAACCCCTTGTACAACATTCGTAAACACTTCTGTTGCGCACCCCATTCTTTCCCAGTCACCGCCCTCAACAAATTCATCCTACGTTTACACTTTTCCACCACACCATCCACTTGCATATTCCAATTCAACTTTCTATCCAGAATCACTCCTAAGTACCGAAACTCTTCCACGCTCTTCACCCTCACACCTTTCAAAACCAAATTCAACTCCTGCTGCACTCTTTTCCTTGAGAACACCATACTCACACTCTTATCCACAGACACCGAGAAACCCCATTTCCCACACCACTCCTCCATGCGTACAATCGCAGCTTGCAACCGTCTCTGTACCAACAACAAACACCGCCCTCTTACCCAGACCACACCATCATCCGCGAAGAAATCCACCTGACACCCAATTCCCGCCAAAGCTCGAATCAATCCATCCACCATTGCATTAAACAACATCGCACTAATCACACTTCCCTGCGGTGTCCCATTCTCCATCTTCCAAACTTCAGACAGTACCCCCCGTTCCGAAATGTTCCTAATCATTATATATGGTTCAATGTTTGAAACCTTTTAATGTTAGGGTCTGGGTTGTAAAAAATGAATTGAGCACTAAGATCTGTGTACATTATGTGCTTAGTGGTTCACGCATACAACCCTTTTATCACAGACATATTTGTCAAATATAAATATCTGAGGTCATTCTTATGTTCCCATAATGCTCTTTGATTTTATGCAAAGAAGGCTGGGATCATCACTGGTTATATTTGACCCCCTTATCTTTCTCGTATGGATTTTTTGAAAGATTGCAATAGGAGTGTGCTATACTATCCATCTTGGAATAATAATCGCTACCAGAAAAATTATTGATATGGTTATTCTAGGTTTTGAAATTGTGCTTTGCTCAGTAAGACAATCACAACTAAGATATACACTGGAATTAATCATTAGAAATGGACATTGTAAAGTTTTAAGTAGTGCCACTTTGCAATGTTAGCACAATTAGATATTCCCCTTTTATTAATTGCTGCTTTTGCAGTACACAGGTCTCCTTCAGAACATCTGTTTTTGGTTCCTCTTGGCGCGCTGCTGTCAGAAACGGCTGGGGTGGCTCTAGCAAACGCGCACCTGGCAACGTGACTCTCACGCGCATAGAAAGAGACAGAGGCATAGAGTGAGACAGTGAAAAAGAGTGCAGAGAGAGTGAGCAAGAAAGAAAGGGAGATGGACAGAAAGAAAGAAGAGAGAGAGGTTATGATACACCAGGTACAGCTTGTGTATCCTATCAGTTTATGTGGTAGCCATTATCCTGGACGATTGCCATGCCAGAACTTTTAAAGCTCTACCTTGGCTTCAGGGGTGCACTATATATATATTTTCTACCCAAGCCCCTCCTTCTCCTCTTTGCCTTTACCCTCCCCTAGCCCTCTGCTAACCCCTGCTTTCCTTTGCATTTCTCCATTAGCATTCTGAAGCGACTGTGTATGCATGTAGCACATTATAAAACTCCAAATACATATATAAAAAAATCTGCGGATTCTCCTTGCACTAATCCAGTGTAACCAATCCAAGATGCCTCCTACCATGCTGGCGGTCGCGCGGCGTTGCGCTTCATTATAACAGCGACTCTGGAACGCGCGCATTACCATCATGCACACCCAAGCAGAAAACCTCACTTTGGGAAGAACACCTCAGAACCCAGCGTTGTGCACCCTCCTTACATTTACTTACCCCTCATTCCATGAAGCGCCTTCAGGCGATTCAGTTTGCAGAGTTGTGCCATTTAAGTATATTAATTCATGCGTCCATTCACTCGTCTGCGGAGAATGCAGAGGGTGGATTTAGCGGTGTAGAATGCAGGTGTGTTTTCCCCGAGCACAGGTGCATTTACACAGGACCAGAATTTCTGTGCCCATAACTCAACGTCCATGTTCAAGGGTACCATCCTACACCACAGCTGCATGCATGTATTAAAAAATATTGTTTCTGTGTGTTGTTATATATATTCCAAACATTTGACTATATTGCTAGAAATATTTTTTGCAAACATCGAAATGTTTCCATATCAATGGATTTAAATGGTACATCAGGTTAAACCATGGGAAAAACCATCTGCTGCGGTGTGGGGGAGGCAGGACCAAAGCACTTTACTTTCTTTGAAAACTGAAAATTACCGTTCAGTTTGAAAATGGTAAATATCAGATGGTAGAATATTCAGCATATTGATGAGAATTGTCTGATGGAACTTCCAGTGGAAATCAATTTCTTTTAACAAATCAGTTTCTTTTTTAAACAAAAATACATGTTTCCGCCCATTTCTGAGGGTGGACTTTTTAGGAGGAGATGAACAATTCACCAGCAGAGTTAATTTTATCTCGTTCTCAGCCAAATTCATTTTCGGGCAAAGTAAACTTGTCTCAACCCTAATTAGGAATGAAAAATACATATTAGCCCCTGTCCTTGCTCACTAACACAGCTGCTCCATCCTCCATTCCTTCAAAATGCATCATGCTGTGACATGCTCTGGAAGAGGAGAACGCTCATTGGGTGTACCCGCCTTAATGCTGTGACCTGCTCTGGAAGAGGAGAACGCTCATTGGGTGTACCCTCCTTAATGCTGGTACCCGCTCTGGAAGAGGAGAACGCTCATTGGGTGTATCCGCCTTAATGCTGGGACCCGCTCTGGAAGAGGAGAACGCTCATTGGGTGTACCCGCCTTAATGCTGTGACCCGCTCTGGAAAATGAGAACTCTCATTGGGTGTACCCGCCTTAATGCTGGGACCCGCTCTGGAAGAGGAGAACGCTCATTGGGTGTACCCGCCTTAATGCTGTGACCCGCTCTGGAAGATGAGAACTCTCATTGGGTGTATCCGCCTTAATGCTGTGACCCGCTCTGGAAGAGGAGAACGCTCATTGGGTGTACCCGCCTTAATGCTGTGACCTGCTCTGGAAGAGGAGAACCCTCATTGGGTGTACCCGCCTTAATGCTGTGACCTGCTCTGGAAGAGGAGAACGCTCATTGGGTGTACCCGCCTTAATGCTGTGACCTGCTCTGGAAGAGGAGAACGCTCATTGGGTGTACCCGCCTTAATGCTGTGAGCTGCTCCGGAAGAGGAGAACGCTCATTGGGTGTACCCGCCTTAATGCTGGGACCCGCTCCGGAAGAGGAGAACGCTCATTGGGTGTACCCGCCTTAATGCTGTGACCCGCTCCGGAAGAGGAGAACGCTCATTGGGTGTACCCGCCTTAATGCTGTGACCCGCTCCGGAAGAGGAGAACCCTCATTGGGTGTACCCGCCTTAATGCTGTGACCCGCTCTGGAAGAGGAGAGCGCTCATTGGGTGTACCCGCCTTAATGCTGTGACCCGCTCTGGAAGAGGAGAACGCTCATTGGGTGTACCCGCCTTAATGCTGTGACCTGCTCTGGAAGAGGAGAACTCTCATTGGCTGTACCCGCCTTAATGCTGTGACCTGCTCTGGAAGAGGAGAACGCTCATTGGGTGTACCCGCCTTAATGCTGTGACCTGCTCTGGAAGAGGAGAACGCTCATTGGGTGTACTCGCCTTAATGCTGTGACCTGCTCTGGAAGAGGAGAACGCTCATTGGGTGTACCCGCCTTAATGCTGTGACCTGCTCTGGAAGAGGAGAACGCTCATTGGGTGTACCCGCCTTAATGCTGTGACCTGCTCTGGAAGAGGAGAACGCTCATTGGGTGCACCCGCCTTAATGCTGTGACATGTTCTGGACAGGGGGAACACTCATTGGGTGTACCCGCCTTAATGCTGGGACCTGCTCTGGAAGAGGAGAACGCTTATTGGGTGTACCTGCCTTAATGCTGTGACCTGCTCTGGAAGAGGAGAATGCTCATTGGGTGTACCCGCCTTAATGCTGTGACCTGCTCTGGAAGAGGAAAACGCTCATTGGGTGTACCCGCCTTAATGCTGTGACCTGCTCTGGAAGCAGAGAACTCTCATTGGGTGTACCCGCCTTAATGCTGTGACCAGCTCTGGAAGAGGAGACCGCTCATTGGGTGTATCTGCCTTAATGCTGTGACTTTCGCTGGAAGAGGAGAACGCTCATTGGGTGTACCCACCTTAATGCTGTGACCTGCTCTGGAAGAGGAGAACGCTCATTGGGTGTACCCGCCTTAATGCTGTGACATGTTCTGGACAGGGAGAATTCTCATTGGGTGTACCCGCCTTAAAGCTGTGACATGTTCTGGACAGGGGGAACACTCATTGTGTGTACCCGCCTTAATGCTGGGACCTGCTCTGGAAGAGGAGAACACTTATTAGGGTGTACCCGCCTTAATGCTGTGACCTGCTCTGGAAGAGGAGAACTCTCATTGGGTGTACCCGCCTTAATGCTGTGACATGTTCTGGATGGGGGAACACTCATTGTGTGTACCCGCCTTAATGCTGGAACCTGCTTTGGAAGAGGAGGGCGCTCATTGGGTGTACCCGCCTTAATGCTGTGACCTGCTCTGGAAGAGGAGAACTCTCATTGGGTGTACCCGCCTTAATGCTGTGACATGTCCTGGACAGGGGGAGCACTCATTGGGTGTACCCGCCTTAATGCTGGGACCTGCTCTGGAAGAGGAGAACACTTATTGGGTGTACCTCCTTAATGCTGTGACCTGCTCTGAAAGAGGTAGGCGCTCATTGGGTGTACCCGCATTAATGATGTGACCTGCTCTGGAAGAGGAGAACTCTCATTGGGTGTACCCACCTTAATGCTTTGACCTGCTCTGGAAGAGGAGAACTCTGATCGGGTGTACCCGCCTTAATGCTGTGACATTTTCTGGACAGTGGGAGCACTCATTGGGTGTACCCGCCTTAATGCTGGGACCTGCTCTGGAAGAGGAGAACACTTATTGGGTGTACCACCTTAATGCTGTGACCTGCTCTGGAAGAGGAGCGCGCTCATTGGGTGTACCCGCCTTAATGCTGTGACCTGCTCTGGAAGAGGAGAACTCTCATTGGGTGTAACCGCCTTAATGCTGTGACATGTTCTGGATGGGGGAACACTCATTGGGTTTACCCGCCTTAATGCTGTGACCAGCTCTGGAAGAGGAGAACTCTCATTGGGTGTACCCGCCTTAATGCTGTGACATGTTCTTGACAGGGGGAACACTCATTGGGTGTACCCGTCTTAATGCTGGGACCTGCTCTGGAAAAGGAGAACACTTATTGGGTGTACCTCCTTAATGCTGTGACCTGCTCTGAAAGAGGTGGGCGCTCATTGGGTGTACCCGCCTTAATGCTGTGACCAGCTCTGGAAGAGGATAACTCTCATTGGGTGTACCTGCCTTAATGCTGTGACATGTTCTGGACAGGGGGAACACTCATTGGGTGTACCCGCCTTAAGGCTGGGACCTGCTCTGGAAAAGGAGAGCACTTATTGGGTGTACTTCCTTAATGCTGTGACCTGCTCTGAAAGAGGTGGGCGCTCATTGGGTGTACCCGCTTTAATGCTGGGACCTGCTCTGGAAGAGGAGAATGCTCATTGGGTGTACCCGCCTTAATGCTGGGACCTGCTCTAGAAGAGGAGAACTCTCATTGGGTGTATCTGCCTTAATGCTGGGACCTGCTCTGGAAGGGGAGAACGCTCATTGGGTGTACCCCCCTTAATGCTGTGACCTGCTCTGGAAGAGGAGAACTCTCATTGGGTGTACCCGCCTTAATGCTGTGACCTGCTCTGGAAGTGGAGAATACTCATTGGGTGTACCTACCTTAATGCTGTGAGCTGTCCGGAAGAGGAGAACACTCATTGGGTGTACCCCCCTTAATTCTGTGACCTGCTCTGGAAGAGGAGAACTTTCATTGAGTGTACCCGCCTTACTGCTGTGACATGCTCTGGATCAGGAGAACTCTCATTGAGTGTACCCGCCTTAATGCTTTGACCTGCTCTGGAAGAGGAGAACTCTCATTGGGTGTATGTGCCTTAATGCTGTGAACTGCTCTGGAAGAGGAGAACGCTCATTGGCTGTACACCCCTTAATGCTGTGACATGCTCTGGAAGAGGAGAACGCTCATTGGGTGTACCCGCCTTAATGCTGTGACATGCTCTGGAAGAGGAGAATGCTCATTGGGTGTACCCGCCTTAATGCCGTGACATGCTCTGGAAGAGGAGAACGCTCATTGGGTGTAACCGCCTTAATCTGCTCTGGAAGAGGAGAACTCTCATCGGGTGTACCCGCCTTAATGCTGTGGCCTGCTCTGGAATAGGGGAACTCTCATTGGGTGTACCCCCCTTAATGCTGTGACATTTTCTGGACAGGGGGAGCACTCATTGGGTGTACCCGCCTTAATGCTGGGGCCTGCTCTGGAAGAGGAGAACTCTCATTGGGTGTAACCGCCTTAATCTGCTCTGGAAGAGGAGAACTCTCATCGGGTGTACCCGCCTTAATGCTGTGGCCTGCTCTGGAATAGGGGAACTCTCATTGGGTGTACCCCCCTTAATGCTGTGACATTTTCTGGACAGGGGGAGCACTCATTGGGTGTACCCGCCTTAATGCTGGGACCTGCTCTGGAAGAGGAGAATGCTCATTGGGTGTACCCGCCTTAATGCTGGGACCTGCTCTGGAAGAGGAGAACTCTCATTGGGTGTATCTGCCTTAATGCTGGGACCTGCTCTGGAAGAGGAGAACGCTTATTGGGTGTACCCACCTTAATTCTGTGACCTGCTCTGGAAGAGGAGAACTCTCATTGAGTGTACCCGCCTTACTGCCGTGACATGCTCTGGATCAGGAGAACTCTCATTGAGTGTACCCGCCTTAATGCTTTGACCTGCTCTGGAAGAGGAGAACTCTCATTGGGTGTATCTGCCTTAATGCTGTGAACTGCTCTGGAAGAGGAGAACGCTCATTGGCTGTACACCCCTTAATGCTGTGACGTGCTCTGGAAGAGGAGAACACTCATTGGGTGTACCCCCCCTTAATATTGTGACATGCTCTGAAAGAGGAGAACGCTCATTGGGTGTACCCGCCTTAATGCTGTGACATGCTCTGGATCAGGAGATCGCTCATTGAGTGTGCCCGCCTTAATGCTGTGGCACGGTCTGGAAGAGGAGAGCACCCATTGAGTGTACCCGCCTTACTGCTGTGACATGCTCTGGATCAGGAGAACGCTCATTGAGTGTGCCTGCCTTAATGCTGTGACACGGTCTGGAAGAGGAGAGCACCCATTGAGTGTACCCGCCTTACTGCTGTGACATGCTCTGGATCAGGAGAACGCTCATTGGGTGTACCCGCCTTAATGCTGTGACCCGCTCTGGAAGAAGAGAACTCTCATTGGGTGTACCCACCTTAATGCTGTGACATGCTCTGGAACCCGCCTTCACTAAATGCCACACCCTCTGCAGACAGGCCCCACTTGAGGTCCATAGTTATATGTATTTGATTAGTTTGGCAGTCGTTTTGCAGTATTTCGAGGTGCTGTGGAATTTCTAAGGTATTACCAGTGGGGGCAGGGCTCAATCCCTATTCCTGTGCTCCATAGGACTCAATAGGGGTTTTCAGGATTTGCCACAAACGGTCATTCCGCCATGGTAGAGCTGATGATTTTTGGTGGTAAATTGGATGATTTACCTCCAGTTAAGTGCTGGAGGTAAGTCTTGCACTTCACCTTCAAAACTCTTCGTGCAGATATGCAGGAAAGTGGTTAAAGTTCTAGCAGTTTCGTTGCTGCCATTTTACCACTTTTCCCAAACCGCCATACTCGTAATGAGGCCTAAATTCATGATTTTAATGAAAGGTGTACAATTGAAGCAAATCTGCCTGCAGCTGTGGGCAATACGGGTTCTTATGAGCCCGCGTGCAAGCTTTATCCGGGTGAGCCAAGTGAGGAAGTATACGGAGGCATACAGGCTTATCGTTCTTGATAGGGCCAGAGGATTCCAATTGGCCACTCCGCGTGCTAATCTAGCATTAAAGCCCTGATCAGGATTCATGTGTCTTTGATGGTGACCTGATTACTTTTAAGGACCCACTACTTCTCTTTGCCATTAGCCTTCCCGCACCCGCGTGCGCACACACACACGCATGCGTGCGCGCTCACGCACACACTGGATTCAGTATATAGCAACAATTTCGTAACATTGAAAAACCACAGAAAACGGTACAAAGTCTCACTGCGTGACATCTACTGCCCATCGACTGGGATGATTGGTGCTTGGGTGGAAACACACAAAAAAAACCTCCCACTATGCCTGACTAAGTAGGAAAAAGGCAGACTTACTTATTTTCCCACCCGCACTTCCATTTCCACCCAGTAGTCGCAAAGGGCCACCGGGCAGAAATATGTCTGCTGAGTGGAGGGGACCAGGTTCCCAACCCCAGAAGTTAGCCAAATTGCCTCTCTTTACTTGTAAGGTTCCCCTAGAACCACAAAAACGTCCAGATGTAGACCGGGCAACACCCTGGACTACATCTGGTCATTTTGGAGCATGCGCCACCACGTCCGTAATTCTAGTTTTGCATACCAAGCTGGTAGGTGGTGGAGAGGGTAGGCTGTATTTGCACACCTGCTGCCATTCTCGGTGGGAACCACCTCCCTTTTTCCCAGAAGTCTCAACCTTCACCGAGATAGGGATTGCTCAAACACAATGGAAGTCCTATGTTCATTTCTGTTCTGTTCTGTTCTGTTATGTTATGTTATGTTATGTTATGTTATGTTATGTTATGTTATGTTATGTTATGTTATGTTATGTTATTGGGATTCATACCATGCACTGCTACCCTATGCATGACCTCCAGGCGTATCTGAAAGAGAGGGGGGTGGGCTATCCCGGGAATTGATGTGAACTGCCTTGCACACCAGAATGACATAAAAGAGGGACTTCGAGAAATAGTGACACACATTTGTGACTGTCAATTTTGGAACTTTTGCATGAAACTTTTTGGTTAGCAGAGCTGAGTGAATATTTTTGAAAATGTGTGCCAAAATGGTGTATTTTGAACAATATTGTGGCAGCAGCAGAGGTCAAAGCTGCCAGCTGCCTTGCATACATATGCACTACCTTGTCCCACAAAACAGACCCAATTTAGCCTGCCCTGTCAGGCATTGCCCTGTTGCCCTGTAGCAGGGTGCAGTTTATTAAGGGAGAGGCAATTTCCTATGTAGGGTGGCGTGGGGCGACGTCTAGAAATCAGCCGGCTCATCCGCCGCGATGGATCAATCCGTCTGAGAAGTGTTTCGAGGGTGATTTTGGAATCGCTTCATCAAAAGGGGACTGTGTAGAACATAATAAACCTTTGCTCCACCTCTCTTTTAAAAGCTGAGACTGCTTGGTCCTAGTCGTGGAAACAATGCTCCGGTTACTTTTCTTCGCCTTCAAACGTTCAAAAGTCCACACAATGGGCCTCATTATAAGTTTGCCAGTCCAGGAAAAAAGTGCTGGTAACAATGTTTACCAGGACTTTTTCGGCACGGCTAACTACGTTTGTCGGTGGGGGTTACAGGACTTACCTCAGGCCCCCACCGGCATTAAAGTGCCGTAAATGCCTGAAATTCCCCCCCATCGAGTCCCATGGGACTCCATGGAATGGGGAATGACCGCTATATATGATGCGAAAGCGGTAATACTGTTTGGTGGTATCCCACCTGAATTACCAGCAGGATACCCCCAAGCTTGGAATGACCCCCAATGTCCACAGAATAATAGCCAGGAGGTTAGACTTCTGCAGAACGACAATGGTACAAATATGACTTCCAGTTATGGTGCCTAAGAACTACCAATATCCACAAGCTGTACCTGGTATATAATATGCCAATACCTCTCTCTCTCTCTGCCACTCTCTATCTCTCGCCTCTCTCTCGCACTTTCCTTCTCCTTTCACCTCTGCCTGTCACATATATAGGTTTCTGTCTCTCTCTGTGGGCGAGGATCACATTTTCAGGTGAACATTCACTAGAGCAACCCCAGCTGTTGCGACAACCACAGGAAAAGACTCAGACATCTTTAATCGGGTGTGTCATGCTTTCTTATGGTTACATGTAGAATGAGTGCAGCAGTGACAAAGACATCACCCTAGGGGATGACCTGTTTGGTATTTGGAGACACACACTGTCATCACATCTTTCCTGCAGGAATGCCACCATCGCATTGCAGGTGAATTGTTCATATGGAGGGAAGTAAGGGAGACATATACAGGCTCTTCAGGAGACTTGATAAGTTCTGACAGACCTTGCAGATGATGAGAGAACCAGGCTGCAGGATCTTCAATTGCATATCTTATTTTAATTCTTATTGGCAACTGGTAGTATTCATATATATATATATATATATATACTGTAACAGATGTTTGAGTTCCATAGCATTATCAACCAATCAATGCTGTTCCATTGCAGTGCGGAGGCGTGTTTTAAGAGATAAACTGAACCACCTTCTCAGCAATAGAAGTTATAAAAAAAATAACATTATGTAATTGTACTAACATTGTAAACAATCCCATTTTAAACATGTAACAGTGGTCATTCGCATTGATCACTTTCAGTGTAGTTTCGTAGTCATAATAAGAACGTTATTTGTCCCATTGAAAAATGCACATTATCAAAACCTAGAATACTTGTATACATTGTTTTCTGATGAAAGGTTATCATTCCAAGATGCCTGTTTGGTACACTCCTATTTTACTCATTTGAAATACCCCTCAGAGATTGGTGAAGGGACAAATAGCATCAATGAGGGTTCTTTGTTACTATGTATAAAACTAAAGAGCATTTTGGGACTCTACGAATTACTGTACATTGTTATATTTTTCAAATATGTCTGCGATGAAAGGATTGCTTGCTTGAATCACCAAGTACATAATGCAGATTGGACTTGCTGCTCATTTACATGTTTACAATTAGCACAACATTAGGTTCTTTGTACTCTTGAACCAGAAATAGTGAAGCACGGGTTGCTAAAGCGACTCCCAGTTGACCCGAGGGTTTTTATGAGATGGTTTGCAATGGTGCAACTCATGTAAAATCAATACCATTCCAATTGTGGTGTTTGTTGTTAACCAGGTTGTCAGGTCTACTCAAGGCTGAGAATGGAACAGAGTGCTGGAGAAAGAGTACTAAAAGCTGACAGTGTTATGTGGCATCCATTGGTGAACATTATTATCATTATTTATTATTATTATCATTATTATCAATATTATTATTGCTAATAATAATGTATTGCTTTATGAAGAAATTGCTGCAATAATTGGTGTGCCCATTATTACCCACTCATGGTACTCAATGCATCATGGGAGGGATGGCTGGGTGAGTCGGGCCAACCACGAAATCAGCATTGTGCTCTCTGTAAGGCAACAGGTTGTGCTTGAGCTTGCCCGGGCCTGTGCATCTGATCCCACCACAGGGCTGTGGCACAAGCAGGGACAAGATGGGGGGGAAAGGAGCCCCCATACTGGTCCGGCCCAGGAGGGAAATCACCCAGAATCAGCATGACAGTTATCAGTGCTTCATTTGCAGAAACAATTAGTACCAGGACCCAAATATTATCAAGCACTCCCGTGACACTGCGAGTGTGCACCGTAGCTGCTCACCACGGTGTCGACATATTTGGGGTTACAACACAGCTCGCACCTGCTCATTGTGGTTGATGGATGCACTGACTATCACCGCTTCATAATTAAACTGAGCCTGAGACAATAAGTGCCTGTGCTCAAATATAAGTGCCTGTGCTCAAATATAAGTGCCTGTGCTCAAATATAAGTGTCTGTGCTCAAATATAACACCCCACAAACAAAGCACTTGACTATTATATAAAGCAGGTCTGTGTGTGGTACTGGGGAGGCAAGGACAGCAAGGTGTAGATCACCCTAGCATGGTACTACTGAGAATGATTTTGGTGTGTGTGGGTACACATGTGTGTGCCTGTGTATACCCATGTGTAGTGTGTGTGTGTGTTAGTGTGTGTACTTCTAAGTCTGCTGAATGTGCTATGGAACAGAGCTAAGTTGTGAGGTCACCTGGAGCTGACATGGGGGAGTTTGGAGCGCTATGAGTAAGTGGCATAAGCACTTCTGAACACAAAGTGATAGCAGCATTGAGGTGGTTCTGGAGACATATGAAAGTGTTTGGGGTAATGTTCTTGGGCCGTGAAAGTGCTATGGAACACATTTTGGAACAATACCAAATTGAAATGGGGCAAATGCGACGAGGGAATGTGAAAGTGGCATCTGCCAATTCTGGGGACAATGTGTAAGTGGCATCTGGCAATTCTGGGGACAATGTTAAAGTGACATCTGGTCATTTCAGATGAAATGTGAAAGTGCCAAGAGTCCCTTCCAGAGGCCTGAGGCAGTGCTTTGTAAGGGAGGAAAGCACCGAGTGTAAAGGTAAAGTGGCCTCGGGCAATGCATTTAGGGCAATAGGGAGTGACATGCACCAGTGCTTCAGTGGCAACTTGAAAGTAGAAAAGGGGCCATTCTGGGGCAATGTGCAAGTGGAATGAGGCAATCCTGGAGGCCACAGTGTGCAAGTGGCATGGGGCAATCCTGGAGGCCACAGCCTGAAAGTGGCATGGGGCAATCCTGGAGGCCACAGCGTGAAAGTGGCATGGGACAATCCTGGAGGCCACAGTGTGCAAGTGGCATGAGGCCATCCTGGAGGCCACAGCGTGAAAGTGGCATGGGGCAATCCTGGAGGCCACAGTGTGCAAGTGGCATGAGGTCATCCTGGAGGCCACAGTGTGCAAGTGGCATGAGGCAATCCTGGAGGCCACAGTGTGCAAGTGACATGAGGAGAGGAAATCCTGGAGGCCACAGTGTGCAAGTGGCATGAGGCCATCCTGGAGGCCACAGAGTGCAAGTGGCATGAGGCCATCCTGGAGGCCACAGTGTGCAAGTGGAATGAGGTATTTGTATATGGCATCATGAAGGTCGCATGGAAAATTTCTCGTGGGGTGGGGGGCAATTAGAAAATGGTTTGTGGTATGTGACAGATCTGCAGCTACTATGAAATTGGCATGGGGCAAAGTGAAATGACATATAGCAATCATTTGAGGACAGTGGCATCCAGCCACATGTGGCCAGATGGAAGTGGTGTGGCCATTTGCTGGAGAGAATGTGAAAGTGGCATGGGGCAATTACAGAGACAATGCAAAAGTGGCATTGAGCAAAAGTGAAATTGGCATGGGCAGCCATATGGAGGCAACATGAAAACCACATAGGAACATTCAGACGGCATTATGGAACGAACTGGCATGGCTATTTTCTGTGTATGGAAGTATTCTTAATAGGGTCCAGAATGTAAAGCATTCCGAAGACATAGAGGAAAATAGAATGACTCTAAGCTTAAAGGCAGCAACTCTAGCACAGTAAGGTTGAACATGGAATTGTAATTTTCTAATTTTCTGCGAGCATTGTAGACACTAGCATGATGGTGTGCTCAACAGGAGCAAAGCTGGAATAGCAGGATTGAAACTGGCATGACATGCTTCTGCCCACATTGCAACACTGGCATGGACATTTCTTAGAGGCATGCCAGTGTGCTAAACTGTTGAAACGACTGCCATGGTTCACTCAGACAGCTTGTAACTTTGCCTGGCAAGGCGCACAGGTGCATAGCATTATTGATGATGACAGAGTGGCGCATTCGAAAGAACTCCAGAACATCTGAGGGCGTCATTCTATATTCCAGCCGCTGCCCATCGGGGTTGGCAAATTAAAGATCCTATTATTAGCAGCGCTCTGGAAAGGTTGAACAACCCTTGGATGTTCTCCACAAGGTTGTATACTAATTGACGTTTTCACAATTGACCTTTTCATAATTGACCTCGGGAGAATTGACCTAATTTAGAAGGTCAATTAGGACATATATTTGGATGGAAACCCCCCCGCAAATCTCCACCCAACCCAAAACCCTCCGCAAACCCCCACCCAATTCCCTTATATTATTTATAATCCAAAACCAACCCAATACATATATAAAATAACTAAAATAATATAAAGGTCAATTGTGCAGAAGGTCAATTACGACCACTATAATTAGGTCAATTGTGCAAAAGGTCAATTGTAAAGGTCAATTTGGGTAATACCCTCCACAACACTCTGGATTGTTTCAGCCACACTCGGATGTACTTGAGAAGGACACTGGCATACAGTGGCAGAATCCTTGTCTGGATTTGGAATTTGCATTGTGGATTATCTTCTGATCAGTATGTTATTAATTAGCACCGAAGACACATGTGCGTTATATCTGCTCACACATACTTCAAAGGTGGTGTTATTGTGTTCCAGGCACCCTATTGTGTGTTTTCCACTGGCATGGACTGTATGATACATGATTGGTATTTTTCCCCATTTGCGGTGGCACACTAGTGTGCTTCCAAAGTTTCTATGCACACCATTCTCTAGTGGACTAAAACACGGATTAATGATGTGTTGTCAATCAATGCCACTGTTGTTTGGTTCTCTTGCATCCTGGCATTGGAAGTACTGAATCAGATGACATGTTCCCTTTCATAAATGCCTGGAGATCCCAAATCAGTCCTTGAAATCCTAAAGCAGGCACGAACGGACTCTCCAAATGTCCTTCTTGGTAGTGCACAGAGTAGGCAGCATTGATTTGGGATCTCTGTTGGAAAGTGTTGGTTTCATGGCATCCCCAGGATTGGCCATTTGTTTGCCTGTTTGAGGGCTCAAACCCACTGTTGCTGGCCAATAAGCTGAGGCGTTGTCACGTAGCCCTAATATTTGTGCATTGCTGGGGGTTGCTTTTCCTGAGCGTGGGCCTCATAGCCAAGCTGATCCGATGGAGGCAATTTCTAAATCCATGCACTATTTGAGACTGCAGGGCCACCTGAGGGTAGCTTGGTGTTCCACAGCCTGGCCTGGCACTCTCTGGGGTTTTAGTAAGGAAACAGATAAACATTGTATTTTAAAGAGCATAGTGAGGCCATCAGAGTGCTGACAACCATTCTGAAAGACCCAGCTTTCCTCTTGAAGTGGGTGCATTCTAATGGAGAAATCTTTCAGGAACTCCTGTCTTGAATCACAGAGTTCACCGAGCAGAGAACCTCATCCAAAATCTCCATGCCAGAGCTGTCAAGTCCAACTAGGACCGTACAGCCCTTTATCCATCTGAGGTTGGTGTAGTGAGGGAGCCTGCAGCTTGTAGCTCCCCAGCTGTTCTGCACTAAACAAGGAAAGATTGCAGTGTCTGAGAGTGTTCTCCGACTGGATGATGTTGTGTGAGGTGACACCGCACAGCCTTCGGCCTGGATAGCAATAAGAGATTTAATAAAATCCTGGAACAAGGATAAAACAAAACAATTAATTGCATTAAACAGGTTATTGGTTTATCCACTGCGCATAGTCCATTGATTTAGCCTAGAACGCTAATAATCAGTTTTCTGCAATATATACTCTAAATCATTTTCTTTTTCCAGAGCTTTTTATTTGCTAGCAGTGATTAGCTTTTCCTGCCAACACGTGTTTCGATCTCTCCTAACACAGGTCTTCCTCGGGGCCAAATAAATCACCTCTTTTTCACGTTCTGATTAAAATTATATGGATGGATTGAGGTTCAGATAGGAAGAGTGATTTTCTTTAGATACTTTCATCTATAGTATGGACAATTCCCTCACCCTTCTTAATACCTGTGCCCTTCCTCGCCTATATTGCGCTCCTGTTACTGCTTGCAAATTGCTGTCTCTCTAGAACTGTTGCTTCTATGGATACTCTGGGCCACATCCAACATACTGTTCAAACCCGAAGTGGTCTCCAAATAGCCGATATCCAACAGCAGGGTCTACGATGAGAGAGCTCAGGGAGTCAAGGCCAACATTATTCCTGCATCCAAAATGCAAAGAGTGACATCGATGTCACAATCCATCTCGCTTGTCTGATACCAGAGCGCCAATCATCAAGAGGACCTGCTCTGTCCAACCAATGGATCCAAGGTTTTTTACTGTCTTCAGGATCTTAGCCATGAAAAGGCAAGCTAGCACTAGGGCTGTACTTTGAAAATACCCAGACTCTAAAATAGTCCTTTTTAAACATAATCTAAGGTTGACCTTTTGCAAATGTGAGGGAGTATGGGCACAACAATAGAAAATGTTAGTGGAGGACAAATAATGGGTGTCAACGGAGGGACCAGCACTACTAGACTAGGAACTGCACACGCGGCTGTTTGTCATCAGAAAGAGCTCCGGGACCGCAAAGTAAGATATAAGGGGGCAAAGACTTTTGTTGGAAGAGGGATTCTAGTGGAGGGATTTCCAAATGTATGAGTGTCATTTCTGACCTCACCAATTTGCTATCCAAATAAAAAACAAGCACATTTTCAAATTGACCCTGAGAATCTTCTTAATCTGCTGTAATTAAGAAATTGTTGGGTGTCTTGTTGGCAACTTTGGAGCAGACCCACAGCAGCGATGCTGGCAATTGTTATCTCCTCTGTATAGTGGAACATTGTAGGGTACTTTCTTGAAAAAATAGATCAACCCAAATGTGTTCTTGAAGGTGCACTGCCTATTGAGTCATATCACTAAAATTTCATATGGGTAAGGGAATTAACATTGCACAGATTTTGGCCCGATCCCACACTATCAGTGACAAAACAGGAAGTGACATCACAAAACAGGAAGGTCAATGTTAACCCTATTTAAGCAACCCTATTGAATAAATTAAGACTGTAGCATGTTGTCTAAGCCATACAAAGTATTCATTTCTCCACAATCAAATAATCAGAATCAATAGTCCAAGACTAAAACTGTGACATTGAAGATAGATAAATATACAAGATACTGTTAAAAATATCAACTACAAATTTAGAAGACAGATGACAATAAATAAAATACAATTTAAAAACATCAAACACAAGCATAAAACCATAAAAACATCATGTTCAGAAGGCGGAGTAATTTCGCTTCCCTTAACAAATAATAATTATTTACATGTAAAAAAAAGAGGGGTGAGGCGCGCACTCCAATTCCTGGCCAATATACTACCTGAAAAAAGAAAAAGAATAAATGGGTTACCTCCCAAAGTGTCCAATTCACTGGGTTAGATCCCAATTGTTGCAAAAATATTCACAGGGTTAAATCCCTTATGCTGCATTGGTACTGCTGTTCTCGTCCTTCAAATATTCACAGGGCTGGATCCCTTGTGCTGCATTTGGGCTGCTGTTCTCCTCCTCCTAGCGCTTTCATGTCCCAACACTCTTCAGGGAGGCTGTGTTGCCTTTCGCTTCAGGTGAATCCAATTAAATTGCTAATGCAGTCTCTAAGAATTATGGGAGCTGTAGTGAAATCATTAGTTCATTTCAGGTGACCAAGGAAAGACTCCCCTCCAGGAGCACACATCTTTCCCTTAGGAGGGGGAGGGGGGAAACCATAACTATGATTCTCCACTGTAGGGAGAAATTTCCCCGGTGCTGCAGCCTCTGGAGTCCGGATCTCCACAAATTACATGTAAAAAAGAGGGGTGAGGCGCGCACTCCAATTCCTGCCCAATATACTTCCTGAAAAAAGAGAAAGAATAAATGGGTTACATCCCAAATAATAATAATTATTTACGTTTAATGGAAAACTCAAAAGTTGAAGACCTCCACGAAGAAGCCAGGTCCGTCTATTAAAATTATGATACAGCACTCGACAGCCATGTGTAACCGACATGGGGGTAGCAATTCATACTCCGAGAGAACCCTAAATGTCCCGAGGCATCTACTGTATGTTCTACTCAAGCGAAGGGAATTTTCTCTTCCCACTTCATGAATTTAAAGAAATTGAGCAAGGTTCTTTTTCTAGTTACGAGCATTATTAAATCCCCTTGTGCGCATTTAACGGTGGAACACCTGCTATCCAGGTACACCTCTTTCGGGTTCTTGGAAATTACTTCTCTGGGAATTACAAATATGGCTGTGCGGTTGTACCAAGGACTTCCGGTGCCTTCAGGCTAGAGTCACCAGAGGCCCAGAATGCAGTTAAGTTTACAGGGTATAGACAACCGTTGTTGTGCGCCAATTTTTTTTTAAAGTTTTAAAGAAATGTATGTTGCATCAATTGCTCTGTTCTGGTAAAATTGTACAAGAACTCTCATTGGGAATGATAGAGCGCGGTTGGTGGAGCAGCTAACCCGGCTAAAGATTTTTGTTCCTGGCTCGGATCATACAGACTTTTATTCATTTAATGTTGATATAGTGTGAGCGTCTGCAGTATGTGGCTCCCAGGATGTTTAGGACTACGGCTCCTGTAAGGCCTAGCCAGCTAAGCGATGGTGAAGGATCATGAGAATTGTAGTCCAAAGCATCTGGGGAGCCACAGGTTGCAGACCCCTGATACAATGAGTACCATTGAAGTGGGTGCTAGCATCACATTTAAGCTTGTAGGCCTCTCGCCACTATGTAATGTGCTTAGCTCAGTGGCTATTTCTTCTTTCGATTGCCCTGACCCTACTGCCCCATATGACTTGTGTTTCCCATTTCATGCTGCAAAGCCTTTCAGGCAATGGCAAAACATCTGGTATAGGAGAATGGGGTCAGGTGAGTGATGACCTGTTGTCATACTGTGTTATGCTAATTAGTGCAGGATGTCAATCAATCAATCGATCAGTTTATTTTTCAGTAAACTATCTTCCTACTTCAGGGGCGTCACAAATGTGTGCTATACCTCTCTCCTGAGTTACTGCCCCGTGGACAATAATATCATCAGAAAGCAACCTATATTTCGCTCTTGAAAGATGCTCTGTTCACTGTTTTTCCTTAATCTGGGGCTGTGGCTCAGTGGATAATGCACCCACTACAGAGGTCTGTGTTTGACCTCCTGGTTGCAGGTTCGAATCCCAGCAGGTCTACTCAGCCCTTCATCCTTCAGAGATCAACACAATGAGCAGCACCATTAACTTGGGTACCAATAAACATCTGTTATCTGGCAATAGCGCCAAGATGCCCTTCTGGGGGTGGATGTGCACTCTACAAGTGCACCTTGTTATGTTAAGCATAAACAACGGGTATATTGTGGCTTCCCAGCACTAACAGACAGCAAAATGGGGCCACTGGTTGAATTGAGAGTTAATGGGTGATGTAGAGGGAAGGAAACCATTAGTTCAAATTAGAAAAAAAAAGATACCTCTTTGGGGCTTGCTCAGAAGGAGAAAAGTGGGGAGGTTATGCCAAATTATTTCTAATGAATGGATCTTCCCTACTGTACTTGTTGGCTGAAGAGGGAGATGTTATTCATGCAAGACAGAGGCACAGCCAGTGTTTAGGCAGATAAATATTAGGAAAATCAAGCACCTCCTTCCTTTTAACACTGCCAAGCATCTCTAAACCACTCTTGTCTTCTCGAAACTGGACTGCTGTGCCAGCATCCTCTTTGGTCTCCCACACTATGCTCTCTGTTGGTTTGTTTGGTTGTTTATTTATTTGTAGGGTGCACCAAACCCTTAGGTAGCTGGGCACACAACATGACAAGATTAGTTACAGGAATAGACAGGTACAAAGAATACTTGCAGGCTTAGTTACAAAGGTTGACCAGTACAGGTAGGAGGCAAACAAGTAAGCATACAGCTGCAGTCATTGGTCTAGTGGTTGTTGAGGCGTAGCCAGGTACAGGTGTTACGTCTTAAACTGTAATAAGACTGATCCCTTCTGAGCTCGACTGGTAGTGCATTCCATTGCTGGGCTGCTTTTACTGGGAAGCTGTTGCCCCCTGTTTTTTTTAGTCTGAATGGGTATTTGGAGGCAGTAGGAATTGGATGTCCTAGTAGGTTGTACAGAAGTTTTTCTAATTATTCTTTCCTTTAGGTAAGGAGGGGCTGCATTGTTGAGACATTTGAAACAATGCCCCCTCTGTCCTCTCAACAACATCATTAACTGTGCTACCAGGACTCTCTCTGTACTCCCTCACTTGCACCTATTTCCTCGTACCATCACCAGGCTGGATGGCTGATGGTGCAAAACAGGCCCAGGTTTAATTTTCTTCTCCTGATTCACAAATCGGGTACCACTGTATTTATCTTCTATCCAACTCTACAAGCCTTCTTGTAATCTCTGCTCTGCCTCCTCAACTACCCTTGTAGCTCCTCACCCTTCCTGTACTTCCTCTCCCTTCCGCTCTTCCTCTCTTCTTGCTCCATTTGCATGGAATTCTCTTCCCCATACGTCCAAGGAACAGTCCACAGATTTAATCATTTAATCAAAACCAAACTAAAAGCCTACCCCCTCACCTCTGAGTTACCCTCTTAAACTACCTCTCGTCTTCCTGCTAGCTATCGTGTTTCCCCTGCCACTCAAACCTGCCTCTCGCCCTCACTTCCCCTGCCTCCACTCTAGCACTTCACCCATCATGGTTACCTCCGGAGCACAGCTGGCCGTACCGTCTACCTGCACTTAGAAATGTCCAATGTTGGTTGTCCTTAATCTATGTATGTCTACTTATGTATTGTCCCCAGTAACTGTTCCAATTACTACCCTGCAAAACCTGATTTAGAACGTCCCTCAAACTCACTCCATTGTAAGAAGTTTGGTGGTTCCCATAAAAACTGATTTCTAATCTATTGTTCATTCTTTGTCATCTAAATAGCATTGTTCCTCCGGTATAAAAAAACATAAATAAATACAATATTGCAATAGCCAAGACCAGTACAGCCTGTATACAATGCAGAAAGGTAAAAAAAAGGGAGGATTCTCCTCAGGAGGGTAAAGTGAAGAATGTCACTTTTAGTATGGCTGTCACCGGGGGTACCATTGCCATGGAGGCAAATTTCACTGCTCCTAATTTCTGACCTTTGATCCAGACCTAATTCTTTAGTTCTGAAGCAGAGCAACTATCAGACGTACAACCATAAGCCAGTAGAAGATAGGCCAAAAGCAAAGCAGCTGCTGCCTCATCATAAAGTGACATGCTGAACAACTCAAGTATTTTATTCAACAGTTGAGATATATATTAAATAGGAGCAAAGTCAATGCAGACCCTTGAGGGACTCCACATGTTTTCTTTTTAAAGGAGGAACTGGCAATCAATATAGCATGGTCTGTATTGATCAGTGATGTTGAAGGCAGTAGAGAGATCCAAAAGTATCAGGGGTCCAACACCACCTACACTCACCAAAGCCCTGCACGGGCCAAAAGCCAGTCTGTTTAGTTTGCAGAAGTTTATTCCGTTGAACAAGGCCTTGCCACTGAGTCACTACAACTTGTTCAGTCACCTTCTACAAATAGGGAAGATTAGAAAGTGGCCTAAAATGTGTGCCCGGGCACGGATCATGTTGGCAGCCACAGGGTTTACTATAGGCCACCTGTAGCTAAACTTGTACAAGAGATGTAGGGGGGAAATACGCCAAGAATTGGTTTGGTTGATCGATGGCATTGGAGATCAATAAAGAGATCGTGTTTGATTTCTCTTTAATTGTTGGTGTAAAAAGTCCTTTATTCGTGAGTGCAATTGAAGTGAGCCAGGGAGGGGTTGCAGAGGGGACTGTTACACTAGTACTACTAGGTTTTTTCATAGTATAGACCTGAGCGGCAGCGTTTCTGGCCAACAACCACTGCCAATGGTGGGTGCAGATGGGCACTGATGACGTTACGTCACAGTTTTTTTTTATCAACACCCTCTACCTACAGAAGTCAAGGAAGACCTGGTCCACAGCCCCACCCCGCACCAACTCCGAATTGCTTTACATGCTTGCCGATGCCGTGGATGTCAGAGGATAGTGAAAGGGTCATGGGATTTGCGTGTGGTGCAATTGTTTGAGGATGGTGTTCATAGCATAAATGCAGAATTTTATTTTGTATTTATTTATTTATTTTGTCATTTATAGTCATTTATAAAAGCACACCAACCTCGAGGGTAATTCCCATTACCAGAAATACAAAGTACGGTCTTAATGATACGTTTGAATATACTGCTCTTAAATGTTCGTATTAAATGGGGGTCGGAGGCATTGACAAATATTTGTTTTTGTATCATGGCCGCCCAGGAGGATTTATGTCCTTTCCTATTGATTTGTAAGTGTTTTACGGACTTGCATAAGAAGTTGTTAAAACCCCATTTTATTATTAACACTTGGCACTGTGGGGAGGCACTGTGGCGAATTAGGAATTGTAATGAGGCTGATTTTATTTATGAGTAGTGTGATTATGTGACGTGTGCTATGATGCTCCTTGCTAGAATCATGCATCTTTAGGCGGGTTTTACAGGGTTACCCACAATTGGTTTTAGATGAAGGTTGTGTGATGTACTGTATGATATTAACCTTGGTGCGTGCACTGTGTTTTAGAACTGGGGCTAATGACTGACTGATTGTATTGGAGATTTTATCGGTTGTTTTCTTGACTTGTTATGATTCTATTTGGTCTTTTATTTTTAGCTGTTTGTACTGTTTGTTTTTAATGTTAATGGAGAAATATGACTCAATAAGATTGACTTGACTAGTTGCGAAACTAAATGCTGACATGACATCCATTTATGCTGGAAATGAGGGATGGCATTTAACCGAATCTCATGTTAATTGGTTAATCAGGGTCCTTATAAAAAGACCTCCATTGGCCTATTGCCTGTGGCTGCCGCAGGGTCGCCCTTCTAACTGGTGGCAAATGCCTGCGCTTTTAATCTCGGTGGTGAGAAACAGTTCATCACTTTATATCCAGGGAACGTGGGGCTCAATTTCCCCCAAAGCATAAACTTCACGGAGGGGGCCTGCTATGTTTGCACTTAGTTGTAAAAAGGTCGCATAGGTGCAGGTTTTGTCGTTTAGTTATGAACTGCCAAGTGCAGGTCTAAAAAGAAGGCAAACTCGCTTGTATGTGTGCTTTGCAATGTAAATTCAGGAAATGCTGCCTGCCATTCCTGCATGGCAGGCAGCGTTCACAATGGAATCACAATGGAATCCTATGAAATTCGCCGGCTTTTTGCTGGTGCAAAAGACAGGTGGATTCCATCTGAAACCACCGAACGCACACCAGCACGTAGATGTCATGCTGGCATTAACATTTGCACGTGTTTGTGGTGGAGAAGATGCCAGTGGGGGAATTGTAATTTTTTTCTGTGCCCTCTCCCCCCATACACATGAATGAAATTCTAATCAGATGTAAAATTTTTATGCATGATTTTCACTCTACTCCACACTGAACATGACCCCCCATGTCTAAAAATATGCCAGCCCTCCATATTTGTAAGTGCTTCAACATGACCCCCCATGTCTAAAAATGGGCCAGCCCTCCATATATGTAAGTGCTTCAGTGTTTCCAGTTTGTGACGCAAATGGGTGACACATGAAAAAACCATGAACGCTACTAATTAGCTGAGTCATGAAATGCACTGATCTTCCTTTTTTAAGTTTGCCAACAACACGTGACTCACAATCTAGGCAGAGTTAGTGGCAGGGACGTCATTTCACCAAAGTGCCAGGGATAGCGGAAGTGACGTCACACGGCGCTTGATCTCTGATGACATCACAGGAAGTGATGTCATAAGACCCCATCCGGAAGTGGAAGCGATAGAACACGACCTTTCAACCATTTAATGAGACTAGCAATCATTGTATAGAATTCCAGAAAGACAAATTATTTGTTATTCATATTCTTTTTTTTAGGGTCACTGCTTAAAGTGTTACATTTGTGAAACCCCCTGTTTTTTTTTAAATAAGCCTGAACAATAAAGCCAGCCACTCTAGAAACAAAGAGTCACGTGACATTGGCTACAGCCCAGCAGCTTCAATTTGTAAAAAAAAACTAAAAACAAGTGTTCCCGTTTTTATTTTAGGGGTAGCTAGGGAGACCACAGGGGTAGCAAGGGTGACCTCAGGGGTCGCAAGTGCGACCCCTGGCGACCCCTAAATTACATCCCAGGGTAGTGGAGGGGGGATTCTGAACACTTTAATGCAGGAAAACACTGCCTGCAGTGCTTTAAGTGGGATTAGAAATCGAGGAGGGCTCTCCTTAGGGGGCGTGGCATAACTACAACCATACCTAGACCAGGCCCACTAAGGAGTGCACCCCTCGTCTAAGTGGTGGGGGCTGGTAAAAGGAGTGGAGATAGGACACACTGGCATTATTACCTTTGATGCGTCCAGCCCCCACTTTTAAACAAAAGAAGGGGCTGGACGCACCTAAGGTGTGATACCGTGTGTGCCAGCTCACACACAGCAGGCAGTCGTTTCATTCAAGGGCCGGTGGTAGGCAACACTTTAACCACCGACTCCTTGAATGAAAGGACACCCTGCTACTGATGTCTCTGCACTCCGAAACAGGAGGAGGGCTGGACATCCCAGCGCTCCTTTAGTTTTCAAGTTAAGTGATCACGCAGCATGAATCGAAGGTGCTTCATGCTGCGTGATGACTGTTTACTTGGAAACAAAAGGAGAGCTGGGCAGTCCAGCCCTCCTCCTATTTCTCAGTACAGAGACATTAAGAAGCCCATGTAGCCGAAGTGCTGCACGGTTACACGGGCTGCTTGCAGGTGCTAACACTTCAGTTTAGAAAAAGAAAAGGCAGCAATGCCTTTTCTTTTTTTGTAATCCGAAGTGCTGACACCTGCCGGCAGCCTGTGTAACCGCAGTGCTTCGGCTACACAGGCTTCACCTCAGGTGTCAGCGCGGTTGGGGCTAGTCGGGGTTGGGCCCCAGCAGGGCCTCGACTTGGGAGCCCTTTTTGGAGACGACTAGGGCTCGGCCCCGGCTAGCCCTAGCCCACTTAAAGCCCTGACTGCCTGTCAATAGTTTAAACACCTAACCGAGTCTCTTTAGTTGGGATACTGGAAGGAATACTTTAAACACGCGGCCACACCTATGGACACATTTGACCTCCTGTCTCCCTTTTTTCCTGAGCGTTTACACGTCTCCAAAAAAGTGTCTGGGAGAGATCCTTCAAAGCAAGTACATCTTGCAGGAGTCTGCAATCTTTGGCTCTCCAGATGTTTTGGACTACAGCTCCCATCAGCCCTAGCCAGCATATTGAGTGGCCGTGCATCAGAGGAGTCATATACAAAAACACCCTGCAAAGCCACGTGTAGGGAATTCATTTGTGCCACTTCACCCAGAAATGGGCTCTCAATTTCATCCCAAGGAGCTACGTTTTAAAGCGGCCTGGGTGATACTCGCTTTTCACTGTGTTTTCAAATCCCCCCGACTAGGCTTGAATTCCATGGCACGCACTGATCAGACTTTCTCAAATTTAGGCTTCCCATCTACGGCAGTATCGCACCCTCAGACACTCCCACTCCCTCCAACCCGCCCACCTACCAGCCGCACCCTACACGACCATGGCGATCAGCACACACCCAAGCTCGACACCCAGACAACCTAGCTCTCTTCCACCAGACTCTTTACCCGTCCATCTGTACCTCACTCACCCAGACTCACTCGCCCACCCACTGCCACTCACCACACACCACCCCGCTCACATACAAGAGCAGCTCTCAGGCATTCTAGAATACATCACACCCGCCCTACACCACTCAGCTGCAACCCCCTCATTCCAGGCAGCCATTATAGTCCCCCTTTATTGCCAGCCTATGCCGCCCTTCCACAGCCTTGCACAGAACTTCCAAAGTGCTATCAACTCCCATGGACAGCTTGCCGGCCTTGCACTAAAACAACTGTGTTCCAACTGCTTTTCAAATTCATCTAAAGTGCCATTAATGAACTCCCTCTCACCTCCTGGCCCACTGCTACATTGCCCTAATTGCCAGAGCACCTAAGAAGTGACTGCCAAACTCAGCAGGCAACTGCACAGCCAATATCCTCACTCGTCATCCCCCTCCTAAGACTGCTGCAGACAACTCAACACACATGGGCAACAGGCTGGAAAGCCGTAACTATCCAGGATGTGTGTGCTTTCATCTTTAGCAGGCCCTCATTTCTTCAAGGCACTTTCCATCACCATGAAGACATGCAACCCCCTACACCTGGATTCCCAGACAAGGCACACAGCAGTCTTCTTTTAAAGTCTGGCTTCCATGGTATTCTGTCACTAACGATAATAGCTCAAGGGGTGGGGGTTTGCGGGGGGGGTGATATTGGTCTGTAAGAACTCACTGCCAGTGAAATCATCAATTTTAGCAAGTACGAGGGCAACACTAGAGCCTCGGGTACAAAAGGAAAACCCAGCAGCTTTATTGTTCTTGCTATAAGTATGTTAACAGTTAAGAACATCAATATTATAGACAGGCACTTCTTCAGCTCAGCCAGTGGGACTCTAGCTGCATTCATAGAACATTCTGCAGAGCTTGCAAGCCTCATTCACACGCAATACACAAATAAAGCCTCTCACATTAGAATTCAGCACAGAATTACAGATCACATCCAACCTCTGGTCCAGATGAAAGCCCTATCTGAAGTTGTGGGCTGAAACACGTCGACTGTATATCTTCCTGAGGGAGACACAATTCAGCTTCTTCTTTGGGATTGAATGTCTTAAGTATGATCAGCATATACAACAGTGACTGAAAGTATCATTCGTGGCTTCTTGAATCTTCTAGAACCTGACCATTTATTTGTATATTTTCTTCTAATATTTCTAGGACTTTTATCTACTGATTATGATGTATATCATTTCTCTGCTTTATATGTTTTATGATCATCATCTCCCTTAATTGTGACAATTGAATAAATCAAACAGACTTTTTCACCTATGCGTAGGAACCAACGTTTCGATAAAGAGAACGTATTTCCAATTCTACTAAGAAGGTTAACCATAGATCTGTGTTTGCTTGAATTGCCCTTAATTAAACTATTTCTATATTGAATTGGAGAAATACGATTGAGTCCAGTATTTCTCACTTTTCGGAGACCTGTCTACTCCCGCCATGTTCTGACTGCGTTGGGACTGGTAGTTATATGGCCGCGTTCTTTCAACTGCGAAGTCAGAAAACTCCTTCAGTATTATTGTGTTGAAATAAAGATCTTCAGAAAAAAACAATGTGGTGCGCAGTAGAAGTGAAAATTCACAAGACCATTCACACATTTATTGTATTGCTTGTAGCGCAAACCTGAATCAAGAGCAACACAGTGCTTGCCATCATTGGGCTTGACATTTTATGCAGTAGCACAGTCCTCTTGAGTGTTTTGTGGACCTGGAGGATGGTGGGGGCAATTGGAGCCTCTGTCGGGATTGAGCTCCAGATGGTTGGGTCATGGCAGGAGAAGGACTGTTTATGAGTCTTACCTGCACGGGCTGCTTAGACTCCAACCTTTTGAACGCTTCACTACGGGAGCTGCCAAAGCCTCCAGAGATGTGGCGTTTAGCCGCCAGGCATGTTAGTCTTCCGTTTGAGACTGCTTTGTAGATGATAAATGCAGTTTTTAATATAATCCTGGTGGGGAGGAAGAGCCACTGAAGCTTGCAGGCTGTTGGAGAGATATTATGAAATTGACAAACAACTGTAATGAGGTGGGCTGCGGCATAGTGGGCTGCCTGTGAAGGGACAGACGAGCAGCTGGAAACGCAGTATGTAGGTTGTTGCCTCCATCAATATGGGCGAGTTCTTGGGCCATTGTGCGAAATCATGAAGACAGATGAAGGATTTAATTTTGAAGAGTGTGGTCAATAGGTACCCCTCCTAGACCCTCATGAAGGAGATTCAGGCTGCATTCAAGGCACAGGAAGTATCCTTGTGTGCGACCTCTGGAGGCTCAGTCTGAGGATCACGCGCTTCTTCTTCAATGTTCTAGACGGATGTTCCTCATTGGTCGCCTCATGAAGCCACAATAATTTCAAAATGTGCATGCAGTCTCCATCGTGAGTTAATGGCAAAGAAATGCAGTATTTTGAATACCTGATTTAAAAAATGTAATTCATTTTTAAGCTGGAATCACATGGCATATAAAAAAGTACTTCAGAACCCATATTTACCCTATACAGTTGTTTATTTCTACCCCAATGCAGTTAGTAGCCCATGCAAACTCAACTCATAAGAAGGCAGTATTTTAGAAATACGATGTATTTAAATCACAACATTTTTGTCCCTCTATCACCATATTCCTAATGGGGTTCCATGTCATTTTGCCGATTAAACTCACTTTCGAGGTAATTTTCCTCGATGTGATTACTTCCAAATTGTAGTTCATTTTTAGTAAAAAAAGTATGGGGGGTGTCCCCCAAAACCCCTGACTACCCCCGTGTAGCCCCTCAACCCACAACCCTATATATACTGCGAAATAATTTCAAAGTAATCACTTCAAAGTAAATTACTTCAAAGTGATTTCCGTCGGTAAAACCACAGGGTACCCTTAATTGACTTAAGTTGTGATGTTCAATGGGGTGGGATTGCCATTCAGAAGAATTGAGTTTATCCGCGTCTCTTCACACCTCCAATAAGCGTAAGACCTCCACAGTTAAATGTCAATTTAGTTGTGTAGACACCGAAAAGAACTGCAAACTCAAGGGCCCAGACAACCGAGCCCTCGACTCATTTGCAACGACAGACATAATCTTCTTTTCTTGATGGTAATGGAGTCCGGCTCAATATCCTCAACTCCTAGAGCAAGTGTTTGACTCTTTCGCAGCACCGGCTATCGATCCCTTGGACTTCTACCGTTCACGAGTAGTTTCAGAAATGTACGGTTTGCCTCCACGTGAAGGCGACTCTTATGTTTCCAAGAGGGTGATTGCCGCAGTTATAAGTCAAATGAAATTAGCGAACAAGCCTGCAACGCGAAAGTGTTATTGATCGACTGCTAAATGCCGGCCGCCCTTGAGATGTCATGGAGACTCTTTGACGAACCTGGATAAGAGCATTGTGAGAACCTATTTGGGTTTGTGCTCGGTGGGTTGCTTGTCAGAAAATCTTCATATTGCCGACACTCACCATTGAACAGCTTATGCGGATATACTCTTTTAGGGGCCTTATGGCTCATTTTTAGCTTTCGATTTGTTCATTCTGTTTTTCCCTTTTTGCTTTAGTTTTTAGATGACATGCTTTTTTTGTCTTTTAGTTTAGCAATAATGATACAACACTTTACGTATATAATTGATGCACATGCAGTGAGGACTGGCTTGCTGTAGATGAAAGAAAACTAGATGCCCTTTACGTTGTCGCAACAACAGCTTTATGATGCACAATGATAATTGGATGTCAACATGCCCGTCAAGCATCAAATTTTCAGTTGTAACATATAGCAATGGATTTCGCACCTGGGCAAAGGTCTGTGTGCACCGCGCAAGTCACATGTTCAAATTCCTAAACTGAATCACCCTGGAATCTTGGAGAACAAAATTAGCAACATTGATGCGGATAACAAAATTGGACAAAAGACCAAGGCTACTCTTTATCTCTAGGGAACATAAACTATACCTTTAATTCTGAACTCATCAGAACTTAGAATCTACTAACAGAGGGTCCACACACTCTTAGAATGTCTGCCTTCTTTAATTTACAGAGGTTTCTTGTATTTTTGTATTTACAGTGTAACTGAGCCATAGTGCAAATTAGTAGAGCAAAGTCTACCCCTAGATTATAACCCTCTCCTATCAAGCAGCGGCAGACCGCGTTCGATTATTTTTCCTTGGAAAGAAGGTTGGTGGTGGCGGTTAGCTGCTGGTGCTCAAGTAGATGGTTCACATTTCTAATAAAAGTGCTTCTGTTTCTAATGCGGGCCGGCACGTTAACTCTAAACATAGACCAGATATGCCTAGCGCAGGACAGCGATCATGCTATCCTAGTACCAGAAACTAAGAATGTGTTAATTGGGCCACAAAGGTCCCTGATATGCCAGAGGTACTGGTGTCCTTCCAAACCAAATCCATGATGAAGTAGACAAAGTTCAGCTCTATTATCATCCAACTAAAGCAGGGAGAGCGTACACGCATTGGTATCTTGTTTCTCTCAGCTCTCTGGGTACAAGATAATGGATTCAATACTTGAAACACATCATAAATGACATCATAACATAATCGCAGTTACAAAAACCTAAAGGGAATGGGGATAGGTTACTGGGGGCGACTACATATAGATCATATATGGATTAAACACTTAATTGGTTAAATAAATCTGATGGCTCCTCCTGATTCCACCTCAATGTTATTTAATATTTAGTCTCGGGAGGATAGCTCAGGGGCAACGTGCTCTCCTTGGAAGCAAGACGATGTGGAGCAACAGTTTCAATCCCTGGGTCTGTGCTTAGAAACCTGTGGGTATTGAGCGCATTATAAATAGCCAGTTACAAAAGTAAAACTACATAATTTCTTAGAAAAACAATTGGCTGGCATACTACGTGATGGGCGGCATGACATTAAGGGATTTGATTGGTTGGCTTCTTCCTAACCAACCTTGGACATTTGACAGGTCATTGAGATATGCGCCAGACTGCGAGTAGGGGGAGAGAGGTCCATGGACTGTCAGTTACCATCCCTCATCCCTAGGCCCTGAGCCCAGGCAATCCCTTTATATGTGGCCTTGTGTGGCAGCTAGTGTCAATGTATGCCATGGTTACCAGTCATTTGGTCGAAAACCAAATGGTCAAATGACCATTTGATCGGAGTAAAATGGTCTGAAAAAAAAGGTCGATTTTTTTTTTTTTTAATTTTATGGGGGGTTCCCCCCCAACCCCACTTTTTCATTATTAAACATTATTTTTTAAGCAACCAAAACTAAAAAAAAATATCGACCAAATGACCGGACACCGTATGCCATGTGTGCTTTTAGGGAGTACCACAGGTGTCTTTATCTGTCTCTATCTGTTGGCGCCTAATTAATAGACAGTGTTCTCCAATTATAAATCACGTGTTAGGGAACCATGTATGAAGTGGAATTAACTCCTATTTATTCAGATTTGAGCTAATATTAACGCGTGAGCTGTGTTTTCTGTTGCCCCTAGGGACACTCTTGAGTCATCATTCATAGAGGCTTTTGGCATGTTGTGCCGTTTCACTCAGCTAACAAAGACGGGTTGTATTGCATCAAACCCTTAATTAATTGGGAATATCCTGCTTGCGTCCTGGGAACTGCTATCTCATGCCTTTTGCTCTGTCATTCCCGTCCTCCCTATCTCGTTCTAACCTTGGTAATAGTTGCCAGCTACTCTCTGAGCTCTGGCCTATATATACTGTTTATACACTCTGTATTTCCACGGCTGCCTCGTTACACTCTAGTTTCTATGTTAGTGAGCGATACTCGTGTGTCGTTCATGTGGCACTCAGCTTATTCATTGGTTATCTTCATGTCTTGTGAATGTCGTTAATATTCTTTGTGTATGAATGCATACATTACCTAGTGTGTGTGTTCTTCGTGTGAAGTGCATATTTGCTTTGTGTCTAATGCGTGCGCTTGTTATTCTTGCAACGTTTGCTTGAATGCTTTCGCCATCTTCTCCTTAGATTGTCTCGATGTCTTGCTCTACCTGCCTGGGATAAGGTTGGTATGGTTGCCTCAGTGAGTAACGCTTCTCACCTGTGCGCTATTGGATTGGTGGTAGGGCAGAAGCTATGGATGACAGATTCATCTAGCCCCCCCCCCCCCCGCACCCCCCAACAAATTCATTTTTAGGCAAAAGCTCTGGAAATAGAACAAATATTTGCATTTTTATTTTTAGCACATGTGGACATGCTCATGCAAGAAATATCTGAATGTACTATTTCTAAGGTGGGCCTCTAGGACACGATTTCAGGTCAACGGATAGCACCTAAAAGTGTGATTAAAATGACCACTGTTATTTATTGGGCGAATAGAGAAAGGTTGAGGCCCCCCTGAGCAGGCTGCAAAGAGGCTGCTATTTTCTATTGCTGGAAGTAAAAAATGTGTGCCACTGTATTACTCAATTTTTTTTAAAAAGCTCAAAGGTTTGAGTTTTAATACTTTTTATTGCTCTAACTGAAAATATGGGCTGGGATGGAAAAACAATCCATTACCTTTCAAAGCCACAAAGACCTTCATCAGCTGGTAAAAAGCAAAAGTGAGGGAGAAAATCCGTCCAGAGAGTCTTAGATCCAAGGAATACAGTTCTGTAATCATGTTATCTAACAGTCCTAAATATACACCAGCACCCTGGAAGCGGGTTCTGGCCAATCAGGATGCTCGGAATGCAGGCTGTATTGTCTATCTCGGGAGGGTAGCTCAGGGGCAACATGCTCGCCTTCGAAACAAGACGACATGGAGCAACAAAAGTTCAATCCCAGTGTCCGCGCATAGAAACCTCTGGGTATTAAGCGCGTTATAAATGGCCAATTTCAATTGTCTGATACAAGTCTGCATTCTGAGCAGCCTGGTTCTGCTACCCAGCACCCCCTTCCCTACTTCTCCTTCCCTTCCTGCCCCCCCCTCTCTTCTTAGCACCCATGTAGTTTCCTATGCAGGTGCTAAGAGTGGGGATTTTAATTTTTTTTAAATAAACTTACCTTGCTGCGCAGCATTGCGCGGCTCAGTGCTTTCCCCGAGTCCATTTTCAATGTTGATGATGTCACAGTCATCAACAGTGAAAACGGGCTTGGGAATCACAGTGCACCGCTGGGCCACGCAGCAAGGTGCGTTTCTTTTTAATAACAAAAAAAAATACACACTGTTAGCACCCACATAGGGAACTATACGGGTGCTAATGGTGATATACCCGAGGCGGCGTGCCGACCCTGTCGATAACAGCACCGCCTCCCTCGTTAAGGGACCCTCGCTTCTCTCTGACCCGTAACTTGGGCGGCAGGGCGTTACCGACAGGGTCGGCACGCCGCCTAGGGTCATATCTCCCCAATAAACAACCATTCATTTTCAGAAAGACCAGTTCGAAATATTGCACCGCTTAAAAAAGTTGCTGGCCTGTACATTGTTAAAACAGTTCAGTCTTTTGTGTGTTGCCACGCATGTGAGAAGTGCTTTCTAAGAAGGGGGCCAAATGAATTGGAATATGTGCTTATTTCTGTTCATGGAAAGACATTTTCAAAGGGCAGTGTTGCAAAAGGCATAGGAAGCATGTTTTATAGTGTATTCATTTCACAGGTACAATTTTATGTCTGAAAAACATTGAGCCAAAAATAAACATTTTCAAATATTAAATCACATTTATATAGCGCTACGAACCCTCAGGTATCTAAGCGCTGCTTAGTTTTACCAATGGTGTGTAGTAACTAAGCTTTGTACTGTAACAAGTGCCACAATGTCCTCGGGCTGTTGTGCGCTATATAAATACGAATAAAACAAACAAACAAAACTCCCACTTTTGCTTGTTACCATCCGATGAAGAAGGTCTTTGCGACTTCGAAAGCTAATGCACTTCTCCATGGCAGCACTGAATCTTCGGTGACCAAAGAGACATCGAGTAACGAGGGCTGCAGCCCCGTGAATAGAATATGGGGGGGACTCTTTGGAAAACTCTAGTTCATGGTTCAATCCAAGGGAAAAGTCCAGGTTATTTTCTATTTCTCCTCCCAGGAGTGGACGCCTTCTCCTCCTATAGAGTTGGTTGAGAAACATGCTTAGCTGAGGGCAACCCATCCATGAGTGCACTGCTTGATTGCAGCTGAAACCAGTCTCTGGACTGCTATGGGATGCTCAGTAACAGAAGACAAGTTGATTAAACAAAAAGTAAGGGGCAGTGTTATGAGCTTAATGCCAAACTGGAATGTGTTTATGCTTGTCCCTGTGCTCTACAGAAAGAAATCAGAAGGGTTGTTATATGTGTTCAACCCACAGGTCACTATAGTGTTTTATATTGGTATTACCTTATTTGAGTGAGGCTGGCAAGAGCAGAAGTTGAACTAAATACACATTTTTTGTCACATTTTGAGGTTTGGTTGGTAGCTAATTTGAATCATATTGCAATTGGCCTATATTTGAGGGCCTTTGTTTTACTCTGGTTAAGACTTGAAGGCTTAAAAAGGAAACTGTAGGCATCAATTCTACACATTCGCCTGGTCCCACGTGTTTATTAGCACCCAGGAACGTGGGCACAACCAGTCAGGAGCATTGGTTAGTGAGCTGATGCTCAGGACCTCAACCTTCATTTCATTGAACCCGATGGCTGCCTCCCCCGCCCCACTCGACCATCTTCTCCACACCCACCCATCCTTCCCCCTTCTTTTTTTTTACTAATCTCAACCCCTCTGCCCAGCCCCACTTACCTGATTGTGGCGGCTGCAGCACGACCCGCCGCCGTGCATGGTAAGCAGTGTCCACAACAAAAAATAATCAATCAAGCCCAGCATCGTTTACAATTTAGCATAAAACTGGTGGAGCCCATAGGGATCTCCAGCATTTGCACCAACATAAAAATGTCTGCTGGCACGGATGCTGCCGCGTGTGTGCGGTGGAGCGGAAGGAGGCGGTGCAGACTCAAGTTGCATATCGCCCCTCCTCGCCACCACACACATGATTGAAAATGGGGCGTAGCATTAATGGAAGGCCCCCCCTTGAAAATGAGCCCCTACTTGTGTAACCCATTGCCGGAACTCTTTGATTCTGCCTTACCACCACACAAAAGCAGTACTGTGGGTCGTATCCCCCATGCAGCTTTGCCACTTGTGGTAAGACCTCATTTAGCCAAAGGAGTCCAATGTAACTCCAAAATGTGGAATAAGTGAGGGGTCTGCATGACTCTGAATCATGTGGATGCTTCCTGTTACTGCATGCTTACCACATGCGGTAAAGACAGGCAAGTCTGGCCAATACCGCCAAACTCGTAATGAAAGGTGGAGGGGTAAAAACCTAATCATTCTTACTGCTGCTATCATTTGGCTCACGGCTGTATGCTTACGTAACACACGTGGAAAATAAGGTCCAATGGATGCAGGAACATGTGCACGTGGCCAGGGGTTGCTATGTATTTCAATAGTTTCTATACCGGCAAGCACTTTCCAAAGGCTACATTAAGCCCTTGCAATCAATGGCAAAACTCGAACAAATACCACATTACAGCAGCAAATACAGCGAGTGTTCTCATTTACAAGCGAAGAACGATAGCTCTGCAGGTAAGCTCAAAGCTCACTCTCCAGGCGGCGTATGGAAAATCATGTGTTTCAATTCTGTCTGGAAAGCCCTCAGTCATCCTGACGGTGGTCCTTAGGTAGGGGCCAGAGCATGGACAGTCTGTTCTTTGGGGTCGGTTCCAAAGGGAGTACCCCAGGATAGGTGCTGTATGTCCCTCAAGCGGGTAACTTACAAACGTAGATGCATCGATACCGACATCAGATGAGGACCACTAGGCCGGTCTTTTCCGCTCATCCCCTCCTTTGTTTTTATTTATTTATTTATTTTATTTGTAACGCGCTAGAAAACGAGCCCAGAGGCATGATAGCGCAAAACATGACAAACAAACAGGCAACAAAGATTAACCGCAAGAAGCAGACATACTTTGTGAACGCACTCTAGACCTTGCTTAGTCCCCAGCTCTGTCTTTGCTCTTAAACTTTGATCTCTGCCCTGAGTCTCGTATCTGCTTCATTTATTTATTTATTCATTCTTTTTTACCTTTGTAGAGTGCATCGAACCCGGGGGCATCTAGGTGCTTGTTGCATAAGAAGGTTGGTTGCAAGCGTTGCTTACATAGTACGTTACATACTTTACACAGCGCAGGGCTGCGAAAAGTCAACCCTGTAGTTGCAGGTATGATTCCAATGCTGGTTTGGCCTCACCTGTACAGGTGCATTTACTGCCTGTTTTGGTGACCAAGGCCACCTGTGTTAAGCCTCCTGCAACACAGCTTTCAAAATTCCACCCTATCATGGAGCCTCAGCTCCACCGGGCACCTGCTCACCTGCGGCACTGTGTTTATTTACATGAATGCTGTCGCCCCTCCACAGCCCCTTCCCCGGAATATTCAGCTGCAAGTCTCCGCAGCTCTTGCGGCGACGGCTTTTCTTAGCTCATCCATGAACTAGGTTAGATGATGGCTGCTCCCTTCATTCTTGATGCCTGGATGCGAAAGGAGCGTAACTTTTGGTTACAGATTCATTACGGAGCGGTGCCATCCCTCTTCAGATGAAGGATGCTTCCGGGTCAGGGCCACAGATCTATATGCAGACATGGGCCCCTCGCTCTCTGCCCCAAGAGAGATCCAAGATCTCCCTGATGACCCCTGGCACGGGCATGGCCACGTGACTGGAGGAGAAGCACCTGGGATTCCAGTGCTGGACTGACCTTGTGGGTGTGTCCAGGTAGTTATGCAAACGGATAGTTTTCCTCTGGCAAAACACTGGTGGCTGTATCCCACCCCCGTGGGAACCGTGTCTTAGAACACAAGATATTGCCCTGTTCGTTCTCAGAAGGGTATCGCTCACATTTTCTGGAGCATTTTGAAATGTTTCTAGTTTCACCCTTTACTTTACTTTATTAATTTATATCATGCACCACTGACTCGGAGGCGTAAGGCCGCCAGCAAACATACAAAGACAAAATAAAGGTACACATACACAGCGCAAAGTCTGCTGTCGCCAGAGAAACTACAGGTACAGAAATGTTAGATCTAACTAAATAAGAACGTCTTTATTTTCTTCCGAAACCCAGACGTGGAAGTTTCCTCTCTATAGTTCAAGGGAATTGTATTAAAGGCAGATGGAGCTCCTTTCTTTAGCTGCGACAGTTTGCCCTACTTTAGTGGGTTTATAGTGATTTTTTCGACGGTCATAGTTTTGAAATGCAAAGGTTTCGACACAAAAGCATTGAAAAAAAAAGTTCTGAATGCATTTTTTTTAAAACATTTTTTTACTGGGGGGGTTCCCCCCAAACCCCTGTTTTCTTTTTAAAAGAAACTTTGTTTTCTATACGAAACTAAAATAAAACCATAAACATTAAAAAAATGCATTCACATTTTTTTTTCTTTGAAACTTTGTATTCAAAACTTTTGTCATTAGAATCCATTTTTTCGAAAGAATGACTGGTTAGGACTTTAGTAGGGGTAATCCAAACGTAGACCTCTAGGTCTCTGCGCTTAGAGGCACACAGCACCACAGCCACACCTCACGGGTGATGGCCAGCAAGGCAGACACATGTGCCTGCGGTTGATAGCACTGGTACTGCTGTTTAGAGGGCAATCACTGGGCACTGCACTGCTGGTCTGGCCTTGTGGGCGTGTCCACACTGATTTGCAAGTGGATAGTTTTCCTCTGGTTCAGCACTGGTGGCTGTAGCCCTTCCTGGGTGGCCGCCATGTCTCAGAACAGAATATTTGGCAGAGTTTATCTCGGTAGAGTGGCCCTCATTACGAGTTCGGCGGTAACCATGCCGCTATTGGCGGCATGGCTGCCGCCGAAATCGCGTCGGGGTCCGGGTCCTCGGAATGAGGACTTACCGGGCCATTCCGGGTCGGAAGGCCCGGTAATTCCTCCCTCCGAGGACCCGGACCCGCTCCTTCTCCATTCCCGTTTCAGCCCCCATAGGGCTGAATGGGAATAGGAGAGGGAGCAAACAACGGGCCATTACGAGATGGCCCGTTGTTTGCTCCCTCTTCCCCTCGCGGGACCCGCTCTGCACGTCTGGTGAGACCAGACATGCAGAGCGGGTCCCGCGAGGGGAACTCCGAATCGGGCGGTACGGGGTTGACGGCACCGGCACCTTTACCAGTGCCGTTAACCTCGTACCGCCTGACTCGTAATAAGGGCCAGTGTCTCTCAAATGTTGGCATATATAGGAATGTGTACGGTTTCACGCCATGTTACTAAGGGTAATCTAGATGTGGACCACTGGCTCTCTGTGCCCAGGGGCACACGGCACATTAGCCACACGTCACTAATTACAACCAATAGAACAGAAACAAGTTTCTGGGGTGCTGTTGATAATCTTGCTCTGGCAGATATTGCTTGGCATTGCTGTACTGGTCTGCCCTTGTGGTTGGCACTAGACATTGATGTGAATGCTTCATTCTTCTCTGGTATGGCACAGAGAGCTAACACGTGACCGTAGAGCCTCTTGTGTGGGAACCACCCCATACAACATGGCTGGGTACGTTCTCAGTGTAGGGGCCTGTCGCACTTTTGGAGATGTGGCTTTCAGAACTGGGCATTTGGGCAGCCCGTACCCTAAGTGAGGTCAGGCAATGATGTACACAGGATTAACACAACTCTCCTTTTCTCTAGCGGCTTAACCCTCTTCCGTGCTCATGCCACGCACCCTGACGTGGCACTGACGTGTGCCATAGCACGGCAAGATTGAAGTCCTCAGATATACTAATGCCATGAGACATCTCCTTTCTGAGGATCCATGTAATGATGTCCCCGCAAAAATGTTCCCTGACAAAAAAGTCGCCGTTTTACATTGAACATGCGCAGGACACCCCTGCAACCCCTCTTTTTTAATGGGAGCAGGGGACAACCCCATAACCCGTCCCCATACATAATGTCACCATATATTATGTTGCCAATGGCTTTTCCTGGCAACATTATGTATGTGGACGTTAACCTGATACCCTTTCTGATGGGATACAATATAGTCCCCACATTGTGTACTCCCTGTGCAGTTTCCCTACCTCAAATGAAGGTGTTGAAATTTCTTGTAACAAAACGTGTGTGCTGTGGTCTCCAACCAGCCACCACTCCCTCCTCTCCGGGTGCACTTTGTGTGATCTTGGGACCAGACCAGCGCAATTCATTAAATGTCTCTTTCTCTGCATGGATGCACACATCCACAGTCCCCCCCTCAGAATTTCATGTTGGGGGAAATGTGATCAGAAAAGCAACAATTGACAAAAACACCCACAAGTCCCCCCTCCTTAGCTTTGTCAATGCACCTTTTCTGGATCCAGTAACACAATTGTTTTTGTGATACTGTCTCGGGTGTGACAGTGAAGAACACGAACATGTTCTGTCCTTGTTCAAACTACTCATAATTTTCTGAGTTCAGGCAGCCAATGGAATTGTGTTAAACTATTTATAGTGTCCTCATCCCTTGTGTTCAAATGTGTTTTGGCTTATTTTGAGAAATTGCCCATCCTCTGCCCTTATGGGAGAGAGCGGTGCCCCTTTGCCATGACTCTTTTTGCTCACCTCGCCTTCTTCCCTTACACCGACTGCCTACCTTGGTTGTGTCCCCCTTTTGTGTCTACTAACATAATGCAGTTTATGTTCGAGAACGGTATTCTTCTTTTCGAATAAACTGGGTAATTATTTTAGAAAAACGAGCAAGTCTTTGAAATAGGCTTTGATTTCCAAATGTTGGCACTAGAAAACGCCCAAAACAGAATCCTTAGGGGTCATTTTCTAAGTCCCCCCACCCCACGAGTGTTAAAACAGGTGTAAAAACCGGTTGTAAAAGGTGTGCGATTTCATCTGTTGTAACTTTCTGGGGCATTTTCGATTTTTAGGCATTTCCCCCTTCCCCAAATGCCCTGCCTGCCAAAAAAATGCATAATGCCAGAACCACCATTTGATGCTGACCCTAATGCCTAGGGTTCCTTTGGAATCTACCTGTATTTAGCACCCCCAAATAGCAAGCAGACCCCCAAGGAACCCTTTGTTCATTCCTCCGCTAGCGTATAATGCCAGAGTCATACACGTCTTTGCATTATAAAGTGCAAAAAACGTGGGTTTAGCCCAGTGTGTAATTTGCATGCATTCACCCCCTTGCTTGGGTTTTGCAGGGAACATGTGAGGTTTTCAAAAAAAGTGTTTTCCTAAAAACGATGCTTACAGTCGAATCTCCGAAAGCAACGCGTTTGATTCTCACACCGTTATTGAGACCCTAAAAGCATTTGTGCAAAGTGCTGCTGCCGTAAAGTGCAAATGGATTTCGCTGTAAATTTGCCCCAATGAGTTCAATTTTCTAAATATCTCCTTTTAGTGGAATCTGGATCTCCAGCTCTAGAAGCTACAAAACAATCGTCTGAAATGGACATAAGTTGTTTACCGGCCCCTTCTGATGGGTGCAGTGACATAGTCATGACCCATATGATAGGTTATTTATAACACGCAAAATACCCAGAGGTTTCTAAGCACGGACCCGGACCCGGGGAACGAACCTGTGTTGCTCTGTGTCGTCTTGCTTCCAAAGCAATCACGTTGCTGCTGAGCTATCCTTCCGATAGGGGATTCACTCTACCACACCACACACAAAGCCGATATACCGATTCATCTCTGCAAGCAGCAGGGATGGATTAGAGTAGAGCATGGGCGTAATCGGGGACAAGGGGACAAGGGGACAAGGGTGTTTGTCCCTCCCAACTTTTGTGGCACACCATTTTGTCCCACTCATTTGGCAGGGGCCCCTTTCATTTAGATATCATGCCCCCCTCCTCAACATCTTCAGCAAATTTACTCCACTGCAAGTTATTAGGAACCCAGGACGCTCCTTGGTTCCAACACCCAAACCCCATGCATGCAGACATTCAGGTTGGATCCCCATTTGTTCATGCATGCTTGTGTGATCTCTGTTGTGCATGCGATGTATGTTGTGCCTGCATGCGTGCAGCAGAGATTGTACTTGGTTATTTATAACACGCTTAATACCCAGAGGTTTCTAAGCACGGACCCGGGGATCGAACCTGTGGTGCTCCACACCGTCTTGCTTCCAAGGCGAGTGTGTTGCCCCTGAGCTATCCTACCGGGCCCAGATCATAAATGATATCTAGTGTTGCTGCATAGCTTAGCATGGATTGTGATGAGTTCCTGCAGGCAAATACCATCCAAGCACAGTCTGTGGAACTCTGCCCGTTCTCCATTTATTGGAGACGGTATGCCCCCTGGCATGGGGAATACATGTGCCAGTGGAGTGCTCCTGAATGGTTCAGAGGAGTTTCTGGCGCTGTTTGGGAAGTCCGTACCCAGGGGCGTTGCTAGGGAGGGCTAAGGGGGCTATAGCCCCTGATCTTTTGGTTGTAGCCCCGGATAGAATCTGAGGAGCTACAGCCAAAAGACTAGCTAGCCCCCAGTCCCGACAGTTCCGACATCAGCTTAGCCCCAGGTCTTTTCCAGACCTAGCAACTCCCCTGTCCGTACCAATGCACACATTCTGCACGATGGAGGCCACTAGCATGTGCAGATGCAAGGGAAAAGCACATGTTGCAGTTTCGCTCCGTCTTCCGTGAAACCCACCTATCAGAACGGGACTTTAGATAGTGTGAAATCACAGGAATACTGTGGTCATTTCAGCATGTCATGGAATGGTTGAAATGATTTGAGAGTGACACAACTGTGGCAGAATTAGGGAATGGACGTGTCAGTTTATACAAGTCAGCGAGGGGTAGAGTGAGGTGACTGTGGCGCGCTATAAAACCATGAATATCATATAATACGTTTCTAATGGAAGGAGGGAGGCTTTGCAACTTCGTTTCACATGCACTTGCACAGCACTAAAACCCAGCAAAAAAGTTATAAATACAAAATAAAGGGTCTTGTTCTATCGCAAAATGACTGTAGACCAGCAATTTTGAAGATGCCAGTTGGTTATTCGTTCCATGACTTAATTGCCTGGGAAAATTATTGTTTCCTAGGAGCCCTCCCCCAGCTCACTGGGGGCAACTCATAGACGACTGTTGCGAGTCGGAAGCTCAGCTCTGGGACCGTACGGCTTTAGACCGTATTTTACGTACTGTGGTGAGTTTAGCATCTCATGGTAATCAAAATGGAGTCTTCGGCTAACCAGCAGAACGCGAAGCTGCTGACTCACCAGAGCAGGCATTTTGGGGGCTGATCCTGCCCCCGAAATCTCGATTTGCTGGTGCTGGCTCAAAGGGTTTTGGATACTCCTGTATTCCGTCCAAAGCAGCAAGCCCTTAATGGGTGAGGCAATAACAACCATGTGGCATTCAAAACTAAAAAGGCTTTGGAACTCATTTTCTATAGTGGCGTAACGTGAATGGAAGGCATAAAAGCTTTGAGGACAGCTTTAACTCCTTCCATTCACTCCATGCCACATTTTCCATCATTTGTATGGGTGTAGCCGGGGCTTTCAAGCAGTCACCCCTATTATCAGCAGAGAACACTTGGGCCCTTCAAAGCCTCCCCGCCATAAGAACGGAAGACGCAGCCATGGGTCAAAGTTACTGTCTTTTATTAGCAAACAAAATGACGGGGATCACACCAGAAAAACAAATATTGTCCGGAGCTCTCGTCTTCTAAGCATGTCTCACCCCGTTTTATCCCGAGGTGACATCACAAGTTCAGGTGCCATCCCAGAAACCTATCAGGTATTCACATTGGTCAATTTGGGTGAGCTACATATAGGAGCTATAAGGGTTAGTTCTACTATTGGATAGCCATATCTGGTGACTCCACCCGGCACCTCCTCTACTAGTGTCATTCTACAATGTTGCCGGGTCACACAGAGAACATTGGCCCTTACAACAAATGATATCCCCACATGAATGTTGAATCTGGATTGGAATGTGTGTTCCCATCCCTGGCACCATGGACAGTTACCAGGCTGTGTGTACCTGTTCAAGGAGATGAGAAAGAACATGGAGGTGTAATGTGTTCTCTAATGCTGCCATCTCTGATCACCTAAGCCTGGGAGAGTGCATTTAGTTAGCAGCTTGTGGGTAACACTTGTAACTTTTCTCCTATGGTTTGACGAGAACAGCCTTCTCCGTCTACCTTGGCTGAATGGGCATTGTCCTGTTTGACTGGGTCACTTCGTTGAGGCCAGGAAATGAAGCTCTCCTGCTTTTAATTATGAGGATTTTAGCCTGATTTTCTGCAGGTGGCTCATTATCTTGATAACTGGAACTTTCCTGTCTCCACTTGTCCTTGGCTGGGTGCATCCTTTCTGCACGTCTCTGGCGATCATGTCAGCCAAAGCCTGTTTCTCCTTTGTCATTCATTCTAGAGACCTATAGTTTCCATATTGTTCCTCGTAGCTTCACAGTGTTAGTGGCAGTCAAGCATGTGCAAGCTAAATATATGAATACTTGGCATCTTGCGGTTTCTGCTTAGGCGAAAGATATGAATATAGAGATATGTATGTGTGCCCGTCCTTTACCTACATGGGTCATAAGCATGTGCTTCATGCCTATATTCAATGAACTAGTGCATATTTGTGTAACTTCATGAATGGATGCATATGTACTTCACGTATAAGCGCGGCTATGTTGTGATGTCAGCGATGACGCCTTTGGTTTCTGGCTTTTCAGTCCATCAACTTGTTCGGTCAATGTCATTTCCATATCGTCCAAATCATTGATTGGGTTTGGTCTGAACGGATGTCTGAGAGAATAACGCGTCTCACCCCTGTGATACATCAATGACAGCAATGATGGGCCTAACAATGGGGCACATCTGCCATTTCTTTGCCTTTGTGTTGAGAGTCGTGTGATGGCCATGAGGGTCATTTCTGGCCCACTGTCTACATTTGTATGGCAGAGAGGAGGGGTGGAATGCAACTTGGATCCCACATTTGTGCTGACATGGATTTTCATGCTGGCACAAAAGCTGAAGATCCTGACAGGGTCCGCCTGCTTTATGCACTTCCATAAAGCTGGCGGACCAATAGGGATCCATTGTAAACGCTGCCTGTCATACATGACAGGCAGCGTTTACAAATACAATTAAACCCTGCTGATATCTTAAGTTTGGGAAAAGTTTGAATCTAGTCAGTCCACGTGGAAATATTGAGTTTCAAAACCTTGATTTTAAGGGAGTTGTTGGATAATACATATGGCAAGAGGTCCACCAGTCATTGGCACTCCTCCACTTATCCTGCATCAAAATTAAGCTGGCCCGTCACCTAAGACTGTCTTCACACATCCCTGATGGGTGTGCATTGGTCTCTATGGGCCTGTCAAACCTTAAAGTGTGTGCATTGATCTCTTAAACACAATAAGAGGATAATACAAGCTGCCCCAACCTGGTGAGTTGACTACAGTCTGGTTGTGCTCTTTGGCCATCTTTATTATCCCATCTCCAGTCCAAGGCTAGGATGTTGCAAGTTGCGCATTTCTATAACATAATTAACCTGGTTATACATGGTTTGCTGCGGCTGTGCATCATACAGAGTCTATCCTGTCAACTTGAACAATAATGGGCGAGTCGTCAACTCACGTCTGAAATTAACAGTCAATGCAACAGCTTGTGTAATGACTTAACATCCCGGTCCTCCTCAAATCTATCAAACACCACCCTGGCAGTCCTGTTTTTTAGGGATAGGGGGGGGCCAGCATTTGCCTATTTTCCAACATGTCTGCCATATGTGTCATGCCCTAGATAATAAAAAACGTGTGAATGGTCGAGGGAACCAAAATCATCAATTCAAGTGAACAGAAGGGTTCTTTAGGTTCCACCACTAAGACACTCTGTCTCGACAAACGAAAATGACAAACCTCAAAATGTTTCTCTGGAAATTGTTGCCATTGTCTACTGGCCCATAACTCTGATATCTAAAGATGACCAGGGATGTTAGAAGCAGGAGATTGCCTTGTAACCGGAGATGTGAAATGCTTGAGAGAAAGACTCCTCCAATTTTTGGGGATATCCTGCTTGCTTTAATAGAGATTTGTATAATAGTGGACAAAGTCAGTAATCCTGAATCCCTCCCCCAACATTGGGGTCAGGTCTTTGCAATTGGTTTGCTATTGGGGCCATGACATGGCCGCTGGGGCAGCGGCAACCTTAATGCTACCAAGGAGGTCCATAGTTTCTCTTTGGTGGTGCTCAAAAGGATAACCATTGTGGATGTTCCAGTAGGGGTGTGGATTAGTTAATTTTATTTTGCCTTAGCGTCTCCTTTATGTTGAGCTAGGATCAGAGAAGAAGCAACCCTTTCTGAAACACCTAAAAGTCGACTGGAATGAATCCCAGTTTTACAAATGTGTCCCCTTAACTTTGTGCAAATTACATGTCCTAGCTTAATCTTGGTACCAACCACCAAAACTTTGCAAAAAGGTTTGCTCAAGGTGACAGATCCTGCTACTGTAGGAATATTTCAAGGTGATCCAGTGTGATCGCTTTTGATTCCTTGTCCGATGGAGTCACTTACAGCCATCGGCAGGCTCTGGGGAAGGAACAGCTTAAATTTGGGGAGCAGTAGCCACTGGCCAGTCTAGATTAAGCAGATCTATGGGCATAATAATAGGCGCTCATACCTTAGACGTCTCAGTATAGCATAAGTTAGCCGTCGATAAGCCAGTCATTGGAAGAGCCACAATGCACCGTACGCGGACGACGAATGCTAAGGGGGAGTTGTATCCTAAATTGCTATTTGATTGAATGTTTGCATGAGCGGTATGCAATGCGTGGAAAGACTCCTTGACCTCTTTATTGGGTTTCTGAAGCACTTCCTTTCAGCATTCAGCGCAGCCTTCAAGATACTGAAGTGGATTCATGGGGTGGATATGAATGGCTTTCCAAAGGATAAGGAGGGCAATGTTGATTCTTTATGAAGAAGCAAAGGAAGGAATGAGGGTGATTAGAACGCTATCTGACAAAGACTAGATGGGAATCCATTGTCATTCGATCGTGGTTGATCAAATTATTAGACGGGATGACATTGAGTAGAAATATGTATTTTTTTCAGTTTTGTTAACTCCGGAATGTGTTCTTAGCTTCAATCAAGTCCAAAGCACATTTAGAAAACTACTGTAATCCTTTCACATTTAATTAAAATATACAAACTGTAAAAATGTGTACCTCTTATCCACTCAAGGCTGTCACTTATGCTTTCAGTGTGCCATTTATACGCAGCCTTGAAGGGATGTGGGTAAGCCTCCTCTTGGGTCCATTGTTGCTGGCACGACAAAGCTCTTGGGGGAATTGTTTGCCTTCGTGTCATGCCCAATGGGTAAATGGTGCTGTTTTGCTGAAAACCTAATTTGATCCTTTTGAGAATAGCAATAGCAGGTGTTCTTTCGAGGACCTTCAGTTGGCTTGAAGTCTATGGGGACGAATGAAAAAGTCAGTGTGAAGACGACTGGATCCGCTCGTACTGACGCAACAGCCTCTAGTGCCATCTGACGCAAAGCTTGGCCCAAACAACTAGGAGAAAGCCTTGAGCCTGCTGCAATGGTGAAGAATGTCGTAGTATACTGGCCACTACTCCAAAGTGCTCTCGATGTGAAAACGCTAAAAACGTGGGTCCCCTTTCCTCCATTTTCCTCCGAGAGGCCAAGGAGTTCTGATGCTGGTCGCATCCCCACCTGGTCTGTGCCAGCAGTGCTTTTTGGTCATAGCCAATTAGTACCCGGTGCATTTGCGAGCCTTACCTCACGGTAAGCCCGCTCACGTCCATGCGCGTCCCTCGTGCCGGGGTTCGCTATTATTTTTTTTGTCTTTCTGACCACGATGGAAAGGGAGAAGGGACTGCACGTAGTCCCTTCTCCCTGTTCCATGGTGGGCATTTTTTTTGTTGAATATTTTTTTCAATGTACGCGAATGGCTGCCATGGAAAAGGAGAAGGCCTTCTCCTCCTCCATGGCAGCCATTTTTCTGTCCGCGGCAGCCATTTTTTTATACTTTTTAAACTTTTCTTTCCAGCTGCAAAATGCAACACGTCTCACAGCTGAAAAAAAAATGTAATACACCTGTCTTACGTCCCGGGGTACTAATAGCAATATGCCCCTCGACTGCGGGCCATTACCACATAGGTAATGACCCCAGGCCTTTGTTACAGTAACTATGGGCCCCAGGGGCATTACCTTATGCAGTAATGGCTCGCAGTCTTGGGGCACATTGCCAAAATATCTGCTTCACATCCTACAGAGGATTCAGAACGCTGTCGCTGATCTATTGCTCAAATTCATAAAGTTAGAGCTCATCTCCAACACTATGTTCTCCATCCTCCTCTGCTGCATCCCCACCTCCTGATGGTCCCCATCCTCCTCTGCTGCATCTACACCTCCTGATGGTCCCCATCCTCCTCTGCTGCATCTCCACCTCCTGATGGTCCCCATCCTCCTCTGCTGCATCTACACCTCCTGATGGTCCCCATCCTCCTCTGCTGCATCTCCACCTCCTGAAGTTCCCCATCCCCCTCTGTTGCATCTCCACCTCCTGAAGTTCCCCATCCTCCTCTGCTGCATCTCCACCTCCTGATGTCCCCCATCCTCCTCTGCTGCATCTCCACCTCCTGAAGTTCCCCATCCTTCTCTGCTGCATCTCCACCTCCTGAAGTTCCCCATCCTCCTCTGTTGCATCTCCACCACCTGAAGTTCCCCATCCTCCTCTGTTGCATCTCCACCACCTGAAGTTCCCCATCCTCCTCTGTTGCATCTCCACCACCTGAAGTTCCCCATCCTCCTCTGTTGCATCTCCACCTCCTGATGGTCCCCATCCTCCTCTGCTGCATCTCCACCTCCTGAAGTTCCCCATCCTCCTCTGCTGCATCTCCACCTCCTGAAGTTCCCCATCCTCCTCTGTTGCATCTCCACCACCTGAAGTTCCCCATCCTCCTCTGTTGCATATCCACCACCTGAAGTTCCCCATCCTCCTCTGCTGCATCTCCACCTCCTGAAGTTCCCCATCCTCCTCTTCTGCATCTCCACCTCCTGAAGTTCCCCATCCTCCTCTGCTGCATCTCCACCTCCTGAAGTTCCCCATCCTTCTCTGCTGCATCTCCACCTCCTGAAGTTCCCCATCCTCCTCTGCTGCATCTCCACCTCCTGAAGTTCCCCATCCTCCTATGCTGCATCTCCACCTCCTGAAGTTCCCCATCCTTCTCTGCTGCATCTCTACCTCCTGAAGTTCCCCATCCTTCTCTGCTGCATCTCCACCACCTGAAGTTCCCCATCCTCCTCTGTTGCATCTCCACCACCTGAAGTTCCCCATCCTCCTCTGCTGCATCTCCACCTCCTGAAGTTCCCCATCCTCCTCTGCTGCATCTCCACATCCTGATGTTCCCCATCCTCCTCTGCTGCATCTCCACCTCCTGAAGTTCCCCATCCTCCTCTGTTGCATCTCCACCTCCTGAAGTTCCCCATCCTCCTCTGCTGCATCTCCACATCCTGATGTTCCCCATCCTCCTCTTCTGCTTTTCCCACTCCTAATGTTCCCCATCCTCCTCTGCTGCATCTCCACATCCTGATGTTCCCCATCCTCCGCTGCTGCATCTCCCCCTCCTGATGTCCCCCATCCTCCACTGCTGCATCTCCACCTCCTGATGTCCCCCATCCTCCACTGCTGCATCTCCCCCTCCTGATTTTTTCCATCCTCCTCTGCTGAATCTTCCTCTCATGATGTTCCTCATACTCCTCTTCTGCATCTCCACCTCCTGATGTTCCCCATCTTCCGCTGCTGTACCTCCAACATCTGATGTTACTCCATCCTTCTCTGCTGCATCTTCCCCTCCTGGTCTTCCCCGTCCTCCTCTGCTTCATCTCCACCTCCTGAAGTTCCCCATCCTCCTCTGCTGCATCTCCACCTCCTGGTCTTCCCCATCCTTCTCTGCTGCATCTTCCCCTCCTGGTCTTCCCCGTCCTCCTCTGCTGCATCTCCACCTCCTGGTCTTCCCCATCCTCCTCTGCTGCATCTCCACCTCCTGGTCTTCCCCATCCTTCTCTGCTGCATCTTCCCCTCCTGGTCTTCCCCGTCCTCCTCTGCTTCATCTCCACCTCCTGAAGTTCCCCATCCTCCTCTGCTGCATCTTCACATTCTGATATTACTCCATCCTTCTCTGCTGCATCTTCCCCTCCTGGTCTTCCCCGTCCTCCTCTGCTGCATCTCCACCTCCTGATGTTCCCCTTCCTCCTCTGCTGCATCTCTACCTCCTGATGTTCCCCATCTTCCTCTGCTGCACCTCCACATTCTGATATTACTCCATCCTCCTCTGCTGCATCTTCCCCTCCTGATGTTCCCCATCCTCCTCTGCTGCATCTTCCCCTCCTGATGTTCCCCATACTCCTCTTCTACATCTCCACCTCCTGATGTTCCCCATCTTCCTCTGCTGCATCTTCACGTTCTGATATTACTCCATCCTTCTCTGCTGCATCTTCCCCTCCTGGTCTTCCCCGTCCTCCTCTGCTGCATCTCCACCTCCTGGTCTTCCCCGTCCTCCTCTGCTTCATCTCCACCTCCTGATGTTCCCCATCCTCCTCTGCTGCATCTCCACCTCCTGGTCTTCCCCATCCTCCTCTGCTGCATCTGCACCTCCTAATGTTACTCCACTATACTCTCACACTGTCACCACCTGTTCTACTCTGCCTTCACCACTGCTGTTGTCACCACCAAATCGCCTTTGCTAATTGACGCACAACCACCTCCTCTATATCACACTAGGCCCCCTAAATTACCATCTCTTCAGTGTCACCTCCTGATTCTGATATTGTCAAATGACCCCCGACAGCCCTTGGATCTCACCGACTTCTATGGCACTATTGATTGTACCACCTCCGCCTAACTCACTCTCTTCCTGTTATCACATACCCCTGCACCCTCTATCCTTCTGATGTTAACACCTCCTCCCACACTCTCTCTTCTACTGATGTTAACATCTCCCTCACACTCTCTCCTTCTGATGTTAACACCTCCTCCTGCATACTGTCTCCTAGTGATGTTAACATCTCCCGCACACTTTCTCCTTTTGATGTTAACATCTCCTCCTGCACCCTCTCTCCTTCTGTTGTTACCACCTCCCCCTGGATCCTCTTGGCTCTCACCACCTCCTTCTCCTCGCCATGCTGCCACCTCTCCAAGGTCCTTTGACTCACTAACCTCAACGTCCTCCATCTCCCTGCAGTCTCCAGCCGCTGCCAAACTGTAGCCTCACACATACTGGCTAACTGGGGAATCTTGGTGTTATGCTGTATTCCCTCCTCTGCCTGGGTGGGACTCTCAATAAGCGTCTGCACTTACAGCCTGTAATTGGGACAGGAGTATGATTGGCTACTGTCCAAGAGTACACCTGGGTCTTCTTTCAAATCAGGATGTCGGACCGAGCCTATAACCGAGATGTTGTCCATCATCTTGGAATGTGCTCTTCTTTTGCTGGTGCGCTTTGGTGCTGCCTTTTGGAGTCTAGGGGCCTCCTCTGCTGCATCTCCACCTCCTGGTCTTCCCCATCCTCCTCTGCTGCATCTCCACCTCCTGGTCTTCCCCATCCTTCTCTGCTGCATCTTCCCCTCCTGGTCTTCCCCGTCCTCCTCTGCTTCATCTCCACCTCCTGAAGTTCCCCATCCTCCTCTGCTGCATCTTCACATTCTGATATTACTCCATCCTTCTCTGCTGCATCTTCCCCTCCTGGTCTTCCCCGTCCTCCTCTGCTGCATCTCCACCTCCTGATGTTCCCCTTCCTCCTCTGCTGCATCTCTACCTCCTGATGTTCCCCATCTTCCTCTGCTGCACCTCCACATTCTGATATTACTCCTGATTCAGAGGTGCGTGCTATCATGGAAAAGTGTGGTGCCGGAGTTGACCGACACTTTTCCATGAAGACATGCATTCTGAAGTTATACGGGAGTGGCGGCAATAAACGCAGTGATTTATGGCATGGCAACAGCCTTGGCAACCACCTCACATCTAAGGGGCTGGCAAGGACTGTATTCAGAGGCCAGAACATCCTTCCTTCACCAGCCAAAAGAGGCGTTCATTAAAAGTAGCCCAGGGGGTGCTGTTAAACACCACAGCACACGTTTTCCCATTTTAAACATAGCATTTCTCAGACTGAAGAACCCCTTTTTTTAATGTAATGAAAGTTTATGAAAACTTTCTTAAATTAGAAAAGTGGAAGTCTTTTGGGAAATGCTTGCAGTACAACAGGAGCACATGTTTCCCCCTGAAAGAGAGATTTTAGCATCTTTTGCTGCTGAAAAGCACAGCATCTCCCTTCCAATGCTTCTGCCCATCCCAGAATGATGGGGTTGGAATCTGGAACAGAGAATATCGGCTAACCACACACCTTCTATCACGAGCTCTGAATCCGGACCCAGGAGTCTCTTGTTCCACCAGTGTGTGAATTAAATACGTTGAAATTGAAACATTATATCCCCAGCGCCTCTACCAGGAGACAACGCTTTGCTAACTTTTTTTCACACGTGATACAATCTTCAGTCAGAAAAATCACACGCTTGCAACATTGTATCCACGTCAGTCCCAGGTTCAATGCATGTCATTTTAAGCTATGAAATGACTTTCCTGATGTTGCATGGTCACAGGGTTAGAACTCTTGCTACTAACACTGAGTCAATCAGACACCTCCCATTAAAGAGACAGGTGCATTTTCCTGCTGTTAAACGTTGAACCTGCTTAGAGCACTGGTGAACAGGGGCCCCCGCAACCCCCACAGTGCGGGGGGCCCCACGACCACATGTCCTGGGAGGGGGCCCCACTTGGAGTTAAAGAAAATGGAGAAAAAAATATTTTTTTTTTTCATTTTTTTTTTAATTCATCTACATTTATAAAGAAACTATTTCTGTAACAGAAATTATTTCTTTATGAAGGCAGAGTGAATACAAAAAGAAACTTTCTTTTTGAAGTCCCGGGGCTACTCCCACCCCATGAGATTAAGACCCTAGGCTGGAGGCCTTCATGTCATGGGGTGGGGGCAGCCCTATGACTTCAAAAATAGTTTATCTGCCTTCATAAAGAAATTATTTCCGTTATGGTTCAGTCCTTAACGGAAATAATTTCTTTTTGAAGTCAGAGTGACTTCAAAAAGAAACAATTATTGAAGTATTATGGCTCCCCTCAACCCCATGACGTGTGCGTGTGTGGTGATAGGGTGCACATCTTAAATGTATAGGTGTCTGCCTGTGTGAGTGTATGGTGAAAGGGTGCACACAAATGTATGGATGGCTGGGTGTGCGTGTACGGTGAAAGGATGTACACTTAAATGTATGGGTGGCTGCCTGGGTGTGCCTGTATGGTGAAAGGGTGCACACTTAAATGTATGGGTGGCTGCCTGGGTGTGCCTGTATGGTGAAAGGGTGCACACTTAAATGTATGGGTGGCTGCCTGGGTGTGCCTGTATGGTGAAAGGGTGCACACTTAAATGTATGGGTGGCTGCCTGGGTGTCCCTGTATGGTGAAAGGGTGCACACTTAAATGTATGGGTGGCTGCCTGGGTGTGCCTGTATGGTGAAAAGGTGCACACTTAAATGTATGGGTGGCTGTCTGGGTGTGCCTGTATGGTGAAAGGGTGCACACTTAAATATACAGGTGGCTGCCTGGGTGTGCCTGTATGGTGAAAGGGTGCACACTTAAATGTACAGGTGGCTGCCTGGGTGTGCCTGTATGGTGAAAGGGTGCACACTTAAATGTACAGGTGGCTGCCTGGGTGTGCCTGTATGGTGAAAGGGTGCACACTTAAATTTATGGATGGCTGTGTTTGCATGTGTATATATGGTAATTAGTGTGGTGCTTGTGTACAGGGGCGCAACAAAACCTACATTTCAGGGGGGGCTAACCCTTCAAATGTTGGGAGAGGCGCTAACTTCACCTGTGGTGGGGGAGGAGCAAACGTATTTGTGTGGGGGCCTCTAACTTCATTATGCATTTTAATGAGACTATTCTAGTGCAGCCTCAATGTTACAAGCAGTTAACTCTCTTCTTTAAGTTTGAAAGCACCCACGTATGGACTGTCATGAGAATGACTGGTCTCCTGTTCACTCTCTACCCTTCCAATCACTCCCCTGGCATGCAAGTAGTAAACCCACATCAAAATTTCAATTACCTAAAAAATGTGGCATTTGAATGCAGGTACTAGCAGTGAAATGCTGTACATTAGTAATTGCTGGGCTCGGCCCTTGTTAACAGTGAAACCCAGTTGCCGTTCAACATCTGTGTCTTTTTTTGTCCGGCAACTGCTCTGTAGGTCAGCCAGGTAAAGTCAACATAGCCCACAATTTCAGGGTGCGGGGGGGGGGGTGTTGAAGCCCAGTTAGCTCAATGGTGTTGCACCACTACTTTTGTTTAATGCCTTGATTACTTATTGGTAATCTGCATTACTCCTAGCCCTATTGTACCTCATCCCAGTACTTGTGCATGAGACAGTATGCCTCATATACAAGTACTGGGATGAGATAGAGGTACATGAAGGTAATGCCTGACCTAGCTACCTGTAATCTTCATTATTCCTAGTCCCACTCTTCCTCATCCCAGTGCTTACCTATGAGTCAAGGAGTCTCATACAAAAACACTGGGACAAGGAAGAGGGACGTGGAGGTAATTCTGGGCCAATGAGCTGATTTTGGAGGTTGCAGTAAGGGATGGGACGGAGAGGGGATGTGTTGGGGGCGGGATTATGCAATAAATCATAATGGTTGTCCATGTCCAGGCTAAGCAGGCATGATATGTGGTATGGTGTTCAGTCAACTGGTCGACAACAAACTGGTCGACTGCAATTTGGTCAACACCATTTGGTCGAATGCCAAATGGTCGAATTTTTTTTTTTTATATATATATATGTGTTTTGTGGGTTTTCGTGTGGGGGAAAAAAAAAAGAAAAAAAAGGGGGTTGGGGGGGACCCCCCCAAAAAAAAACAAAAAATGGGTAAAAAAAAAAAAAAAAAAAATTCGACCATTTGGCATTCGACCAAATGGTGTCGACCAATTGTCCTGTCGACCAAATGTTTTCGACCATTTGACTGGTCACCATGTGGTATTTGTGGCTAGATAGGCATTTTGGTGCAGCCAGTCTAGTAATTCCTCAGTTTGGTATGACTTTGTTTAACTGGGCATTTCTGACAACGCAGTCCTGCTAAGTGTAATTACCTGGCTAGACTAGCATTTGGGTTCTTCCAGTCTAGCCGTTTCTTACTGCGGCATTGTATATTTTTCTGGGCATCTGTGATAATATTATGAAATTATATGATATGATAAGTCATATCTAATGCGCCTGTACACAAGTGTTTTTAGGCGCAAGAAGACAAGGGAAGGAGACAGAGGGAGGACAAGACAAATGATCATACTAGGTCGTGAGTCATTCAGATCGTGCAAGTGCAAGAACGAGAAGTGCAAGGGGAAGGGAGGGGGGAAGTGCAAGGGAGAGGGGAGGGGACAACAGGGCAGCAATGCTCTGAGTAAGTGCAGCCAGGACAGCACGGCTCTGTGTAGTGCAAGGAGAACAAGTGGTTGTAGGGTTACAGTTACAGTCCCTAACTGTGTGGTAAGCCCAGAGGCAGTGCAAGGGTGACTGATCAAGAAAGAGCCTGGACTCAGTGAGACTGAGGGTAACAAAGCAACCAGTTGGTACAGCAGACAGGTAGGTCAGGTAGGTCAGCAGATGAGGGAGAGAGAGAAAGCAGAAGAGAAGAGGAACGTTTTGAGCTGCTTCCGGAACTTTAGGTGGTCTGGCTCAAGTTTGGGAGGGGCAGGGAAGCCATTCCAGAGGGAGGCACCTGCAGAGGAGAGAGATCTACCCCCCACCCTCTGCCTGGAGAAGTATCTAACCCTTATGATTCGAGAAGGAAGGTACTTTGGAAAAGAACATTGGATGTAGTGCGGATCCCAGACCCAGAAAGCCTTGTGGACAATGCAAAGGGTTTTGAACTTGATCCTTGCAGCCACCGGGAGCCAGTGGAGACATTTCATGGCTGCAGAAATACAGTGCTTGGGCTTGAGGCCAAGGATAAGTCTTGCAGTCCTGTACTGGATTAGTTGCAGAGGGCAGAGAGTAGAGGAAGGCAGCTTGAGAAAGAGGCTGCTGCAGTAGTCCAGCCTAGAGAGGACCAGGGCTCTGGAGACAGTGAACTTCTGGGGGAAAGTGAGAAAAGAAGAGTCCCTTTGAGGAGGTGCAGCTGGTAGTGGGACTTCTTGGTAACGTCCGAGATGTGAGGAAAGAAAGAGAGAGTGGAGTTGAAGATGACACCAGGAATGAGCGAGAGAGGAGAGGAGGCTAAGGGGAGCCTGAAGGAAAGCTAAGCGTCATCCGCATAACACTGAAAGTTAGAGGAAAAGGTAGAGATCACGTGGGCCAAAGGGGCCAAGTAGAGGTTGAAAAACCAGGGTGAGAGGATAGGGCCCTGGGGAATGCTGCAGGTAGAGAGAGGTGTTGGAGAGAAAGGGACCAAGTTGGACCAGGAAGGGGTAGTTCAAGAGGAAGGAGGGCAGCCACTACAGGGCCTGATCCATGATGCCCAGGTTCTCACAGAGTCAATTGATCAGCATGGCGCCATTGACCGTGTTGAAAGCAGAAGAATATTCAAGGAGGATGAGGACAGACGGAATGCTGGAATCAAGGTTAGAGATCAGATCTTCACAGGTGTTCAGGAGAGCAGTTTCCGTGCCTCTGGCAGCTCTTAAGCCAGACTGATGGTCATGGAGACAACCAACAGATTCAGTGTGGAGAGTAAGCTGGGAGATGGCCAGCTTTTCCAAGAGTTTGGGAGAGGGGAAGTTCCAGTTGGAAAATAATGATTACAGAAAACAGCCACGGCTGGAGCAAGGGTGTCAATATGGCCCTTGATGGTTCTGGAGGAGCGGGCGAGCACCTGTTATGACACTTCCATAGATGGGACTTGTCTAGAAAGCTTGTCAGGTGTTAGCGAGAAAGAGTAGAAAGGATGAGGAGAGGGAGAGATGGCCAAAGGGGGGCCGACAGAGAAGAGGGAGAGGAAGAGGAGATAGTGGACAGGATGTCCTGAATTTTAGCGGAGAAGTGAGAGCCTAAAGCCGTACGGAGGGCCTGTTGAGGGAACAGGAGAGGTAGAGACCGCAACAGGATTGTCCAGTTCCTTGCAGATTTTAAAGAGTTTGGCCGTGTTGTTAGAGGCCACACAGACGCAGGGTTGAATGTGCTCTCTTCTTGATGAGTGTTATTGCTTCAACTGGCATTTTGGTGCAACCAGTCTAGGTATGTCTAAATGTGGCCTGGCATGCTTTACTGTAATGTTATTACGTGCCTACACTGGTCTACATTGTGCAGCCAGATGGACATGTTTTCATTGTGGCATTGCATTTTTAATAGCAAAGCATTAATGTTCCTGTGCACTGTTGGTGACTTGCATGTATTGGATTGGTGTTACACTACACAACAATAGCAAACACTGTGTTTTTTTAGCCAATTTTTCTCATAAAGTGTGCTGTATATTGCATTATAACACACATTTATATCTTTCTCCTAGTGCAGTATACGGCATACCCCTTCAGCAGCACGTTTGTGCGTATTGCGCAAGCATGTTAATCTAGGCCGGCCCAGAGTGTGGCACGACCTGTGATTTTTTGCCGAGTTGGGGGGCCTCCAAGCATGGCTCGCAGGGGGGCCCCCAGATCTTGTGTTACGCCACTGGTTTAGAGAGAGCTTGAGACTATCTTGATTGGGCAAGAGAGGCATTGCCTCTGGCCTGCATGGTGGGAAGGGTTAAGATTACAAAACCTGTCTTGCCATACCCACGTGGTGATTGTCTACTGCCATATGACAGGGAAAAAGGGAGAGTGATCAGGTGACCGTCACCATTCTGCCCTCTGGCCAAACATCTACTGGCTCAGGAAGCAACCGTCACCCTGACTCACCCTATTGCTGGTCCCTCGAAACAGGCAGGACACGTGATCACGCATACCATGCCATACTTGCCATATAACACCATGCCCAGTCATACCATACATGCCAAATCTACCGTGTTATACCATCCCTACCATGTCATTCCATATTACCTATAGGATATCATGCCGTGGCACCCATATCATGATATTATATGATAGGTTATTTATAACACGCTTAATACCCAGAGGTTTCTAAGCACGGACCCGGGGATCGAACCTGTGTTGATCTGTGTTGCCTTGCTTCCAAGGTGAGCACATTGCCCCTGAGCTATCCTCCCTAGACACATATATACCATGCCATACTATATCACACCAACCAAAATATGCAGACCATAGCATACTACAGTATTCAAACCATACAGCGCAACAACATAGCATACTACACTAAACCATAAAATGCAATATCATGTTAGACCACAGCCTAATTCTATTTTTTTTATTGTGTTGTAAAAAAAGAATTACATTTCACAAAATCTTAACTTACATAAAATCAAGTCAGCTACTAGAAATAGAAAGGTTAAACTACAAGCTCAAGAAACCTACTTCTATGTTACATTCTACAATACTGCCTGCACCTGGCGACTGGCCCTGGATGGTAGTGATGTGCAGCATAAATCAACATAACGTAGCATAACATACCACCTATAACAAACATACAGCATGCATTAAAATACAATACTATCCATACCAAACCTCGCATTGCATAGCATTCATTCATGCTATCCATACCATGCAATTATATTACATACTATATCATCTATACCAGCCATACCTAAACTACTATATATCATATATATCATAGCATACCATTCTATACCATGCTAAATTATACATTCAACACCATACTATCAATACTAGATCACAGAGTGTTATACCATATCATGCCATACAAAAATGTAGCATAACATATTGTGTGTATTATGCCATCCCGCACCACCTGATACCACGGTGGAATATACAACCATTGGGCGGACCTAGTTTGAGAACAGCAGAGCACTTCACAGAGTGTGCATGCCCAGTGTTTGTGCTGACATATTTTAACAGTAGTGCAGTCCTGTGAGTTGAGGATTGTGCATCGGTATGTGCGTTCATTGGTATTAGTCCTTGGTCAGATATTGAACAAGCCACATTTTGAGAGATTTGTGAAGACCTTCCGAGCAGACACCGGGAGCGTGTTCCAGGAGGTGGGTGCATGACAAGAGAAGGATTGTTTGCGGGCCCTCTCTTTGCGGATGAGTTGTGATTCAAGCCGGTTGGTTGATTTGCTGCTTGAGGAGCATATGCCAGAAGATATGTCGAGCTTAGCCACCAGGTAGGTTGATGTGCCATTCATGACTGCTTTGTAATTCGCGTAGGATGGAGGGACTCTGTCACATTTCCCTGCACCCACAATAAGACGTGCTGCACCGCGGTGGACTGCTTTCAGGGGAGCAAAGTGAGCAGCTAGGAGCCCCGCAAGGAGGGCATTTCCCCCATCGATATCTAAGACCACAACGGCATGCACAATAGTCTGGAAGACCTGCAGCAGGATGAAGGGCTGATTTTGCAAAGTATGGAGATTCAGAGCCAGAATGTCTGGCCCTTTTTGGCGATGTGTTTCTTGAAGGACAGGCTGTCGTCAATCGTGAAGCCTAAGGATTATGTGAGTCTGAGAGTTCTGCATCAAATGCTTCTAGGCACATATCACTGAGCCATTGTTAAACAAGTTGTTGTTAGCGAGCAGACCGATGAGGATGAATTCAGTCTTGGGTGGGTTTAGTTTGCGGTAGGTAGCAGACATCAAGAAGTGGGTGATGGCTAGGTAATCGCAGGAACAAGTGATGTCCTGAGAGCTGTACATGGTACTCTCATGTACCACTGAGTATTGTCCGCGTATTGGTGGATGGCTATATTGGGATCTTTCATGAGAGTGGAGACCTGCAGTTCGTTAGAATGCAACAAGTTCATCTTGATGGCCTGGTGTCTGCCCCAGAGGTAAGTGGTAAACCAATTCAGGACACTGCCAAAGAATCCCATCCTGTCGGCAAAGAGGGAGAGAAGGATGTAGTGGTTGATGGCGTCAAATGCCACCAAGAGGTCCAGGAGGACAGGAAAGCATGAGTCGCCCTTGTCCATGATTTCAAGGGTATCATCCACCACCTAGATGGTGGCTGTTTCAATGCTACACTTGAGGATGAACCCTAACTGGAGGTGAGGTTTTTCGATTTTGGTGAGTAGTTGTGTAGCAACTACTTTTTCCACGATATTGCCAATAAACAGGAGATTTGTAATGGGCAGGTAGTTGGCCAGATATTCTGGATCTAGGGTTGTTTTTTTTTTGAAAGAGGTTGTATGAGACCAGTCTTGAGGGTGTCCAGGAATGACCCTTGTTTGAGGGAGGTATTATTGATGCCGAGAAGCGCCTTGAGTGTCAGGCATTTTGAATTGGTTAATGATGGAGGCCGGAATGATATCATCCGAGTAAGAAGTAGGTTTCAGGGAGGCAATCATTTTTAGGAGATCTAGAGGAGAGAGAGGAGAGAATTCGGTCCAGAGGGGCCGTGTGAGTGACACTTGCAGGTGCGCTAATGCTGTGAGAGGTTGATTCGATCGTCTCTCAGATTGTGTCTGTTTTTTTGATAAAAATGTGTCACTTCAGCCGCATTGCTTGTGAGTTACTGGTACCTCGGGGTTGGGTGAGGGTTTGGTAGAATGCTTTACTACCTCAAAGAGGCTTCCGTTAGAGGCTAGCGCAACGGTGGTGGAGTAGTAAGCAGCTTTGGCCTCAGTAATCAGAATCCTATGGTTTGTGCTGAGAGATTTGAAGTCGGTGATGTCTCCAGGGTTGTGTTTTTTGTGCCACTGTTTCTCCAGGGCTCTGATTAAGAGTTATTAGGAGGTGTGCTCGGGGGCATACCAAGGGGTGGATGGCTTGGTCTTAGCGTCACTAGTTTTTAGAGGACATGAGTGTCCACCAGTTTTGTAGCAGAGTTGTTGGATAATTCTAGGCATTCCCTGTGATGGGGAAGTCTGCAAAGTTTGCTTGTAGCTCATTGACTGGGAAGGCTTTACATTAGTGGCTTTGAGTCAGGGGGTTTTAGACTGACCTTTGATTTGAGTGGATGACCGATATTGGGATGGCAGTGTGGTCAAACCAGTTGAGTGAGTTAGGGACTGTGCAGGGGGCGAGGGGGTTGGTGTGATGACTAACTCTAGGGTGTTGCCTTTGTTTTGCATGGAGGAGAACCCTTCTCTCTCTCGTCAATCTTTTTTCTCTGTCTCTCTTTTTTTCTCACTCTCATTCTGTCTCTCACTCCGTCTCTCTCTCTCTCTCGCTTTCTCTCTCTCACACACATTTGAACCCATGTGCAAAAATAACTGAGAATCGGTAGATGAGGGAAATGGCAGGCAAATCTACCCATTGCCATAAACTGTATGGTGAGTGTTACGGATGCAAGATCCTTTGGTTCAAGAAAAGGGCTGTGTAACACATGAGCACATCACACTTCCTTAGCATGTGGTTTTGCAGGCTGAGAGCCTTCGCAAGCTTCACTGTAACATGCCCAGGCGCTGCGCACACTTGCCAGTGGTGAAAAAAAGCGTTTGTGCATTCGTCTGTTGATCATGGTAGGGCCCACAATCCTTGTTTGTTTCTTTCAGTAGGCTACCCCAGTGTCTACCACAAACCGTACACCTCTGTCACACAGTGCAAACAACCACAGAGCAAAATTAGATTCTCCACCACCCACACCCACCACCGCTCACCTGGTATTGAGGCTGCTCCATAACTTTGGTTCCAGAATTATACCTGAAACCATGTTGGGGTTCATTGCGCTGAAATTAGGAGCTGGCAAGATAAAAGGAGGCATGTGGATTCTTCAAAGTGGCGAAGCGCGGCTAAGTGCAGTCTGGAACGACTTGGGAGAGTGAAGGAGCAATGATGGCAAGCTCTATTGTGCAACCGGTGCCTCTTCTTGTGTCTCAGGCGAGATTATTCTGTGGCATACAAAAGTGCTGGAAAGCTGCGAAGGGCTCAAAGTGTGTCTAAGTGCAGGCTGGCAGGGCTTGGGAGAGTGAAGAAGCAATGAAGATGAGCAGAATTAGGAAACCTGCACCACTTCTTGTGTCTCAAACGAGATTCTTCAACGGCATACAAATGCACCGGAAATCCTCAATGTGCCGCAAAGTGCGGCTAAGTGCAGTCTGGCGCAGCTTGGGGAGTGAAGAAGAAATGATGACAAGCTCTATTGGGCAACATATTTTTGTGCTTTAGACGAGGTTCTTGAACAGCGTGCAAAAGCGCTGGAAATCCACTAAGCGCAGTCCGGCAAGGCGGCAGGTACTCCTGAGGCTCATAGGTAAACTGAGACTTTTTAAATCATAATGGACTGCCTGTATGTTCTTGAATATAAATACAGTTGCAGTAGAGCCTGTTGCAAGGATGGACATTGGGTGGGTAATATGGAGCCCAAAAAGGGTGCCAAGATTAAGAACATTGCTCTGTAGAGGGGGATGAAATGGATTTTAACTTCTACTAACACAAGTCCAGCGGAATTGGAAGCTGAAGCTCTGTTTTCACAAGATGGCCTGTAGGAGGGGCTGGGATCCTCCGTGATGTGTTCGTGTTTCAGTCTTGAATGAGAATATAATGCATGAATGGGTTTACCCACACCAATGGGAGACCTCTCAAATGTGAGTATCTATGAATCAGGCCCAATGGCACACCAATGGGACACCTCTCACATGTGAGTATCTCTGAATCAGGCCCAATGACACACCAATGGGAGACCTCTCAAATGTGAGTATCTGTGAATCAGGCCCAATTACTATGGTGTCATTGAGAGGTCCCAATGCCTGTTCTTAACAGGCGTTCGGGAATCCGTGGTTTGCAACACATTTTAAAGCCCAATCATGCAGCCCTGTTCAGTTTCATATTAACCATGTTGATATGATATGATAGGTTATTTATAACACGCTTAATACCCAGAGGTTTCTAAGCGCGGACCCGGGGATGGAACCTGTGTTGCTCCGTGCTGGCTTGCTTACAAGGCAAGCACGTTGCACCTGAGCTATCCTCCTGAGACAAAGAGTTTCATGTGAAACGGGCCCGGTAGTAACAAGGGCCCCCCCCCCCGCCCCTGATGTAGATGACCCTGACAATTGCACCCATCCCCAGGTAAGCAATGAGCTGCCATTTTGCTCTTTTCGTGTAATGACGATAATCAGACCTGTAGAACGTGCCATGCGGCCACTAAGGAGCCTTTGATTGTGTGATTCCAGTGAAGTAAGAGATGAAATGATCAGACAGAGCAGGAGGGTCTGGTGAATAGGAGGCTGCCACCCCTTCTGGTATTGAGAGGTCAGGGGCGGAGCCTACCCCAGGCACACATCAAAGGGAATGCCTGGTGCAAGATTCGCTTTATTCACCGGGGAAGGCTGCTCAGCCAATCATGTGGCTGGAAGACGGACATGAACTGCCCACATTTCATCAGCCACCTGAGCTCCTTTCCCAGCCCCTCCATTTTCCCTTCCTCCATCCCCATACTCCCCAACACTACTTCCCCCAAGCCCCTCAATGCCTCCCCACTTACCTGTTCGACCATAGCTTTCTGCTCCAGTCGGGCGCACTCCAGCCCCATCCTCAGCACCTGCCATAGAAATAGAAACGGAACACGTCCCTTTTCTATTTACCGTGGTGAATGGCCATCTTGTTTTTGCTTTTTTTTTACAGGAGATTGGGCTTGTGCAACTCAGGCTGAGCCAGTCTCCCGGAAAAATATAAATAAAACTATTCGCACCCCATCCGGATACACAGGGTGTGAATAGCTATGACCCCGTTTTCAGGGGCTAACCAGGGCTGATAAGGGCCCTCAGTTTTTGCTGAGAGCATCACTTTACTTGGGCCTACCTAGGCTCAGGCAGGCCATTACCAGCCGCTGCTATGATTGATATATTATTCCAGCTAGTACTCTCCACTTGCTATGTTGACTTATACTTATTCGAAGTTCTGACTATTTCACTGACATTCTGTGATCTTAGGCAGATGTTTACTCCCAATATATCCCTGGTAGACATGTTTCACTGTTCCAGATATACATAAGCATATAACAGTAGACAAGTTTATTGGAGAATAAACAATAACTGCCCTATCCAGTGGCCCCTGTTAGCTGTACTTGTATATGAAATGTACTTGACTACAGTGAAGTTTAGTTATAAAACAAAGTGACAGTCTATAAACGTCCAGTATTTACAAAGCACTGAGCACCAGTGTTGGACCCCTTCCTAAACACACTCTATTTCGCAGGCTAAGAAAAGTGTGTCATAGAGAGACAGTGTGAGATGCTGAGGATCACACAACGTTGTCAAAAATAGGGAGCTTGGATTAAAACCCAGGTCAATATGATCCACAGTGACACTTTAAATACTGCTTTGTTCTGCCATACCCTGTCTCAGGAAGTGCCCGGCACTCACACTCTGGTGTTGGGATTCATCATACCTCGTTGTATGCAGCCACATGTTGGCCAAATTAGAATGTCTGTGAGGGAAACAAGGGAGAGTTGTCCAGCGTTCCCACTGACAAGGTGACCTGTGACCCGAGAGAAACATGTAGGGTCATGGGACATTAATCCAAATAGATTGGTTTACAAATCAACCCGCTAACATGCAACCTGCAGCCCTCCAGATGTGTTGGACTTTGACTCCCATGATTCATCGCCATAGGCTCTGCTGGCTAGGTCTGATGGGAGTTGTAGTCCAAAGCATCTGGGGAGCCAAAGGATTCAGACCCAGTCAAATCCAGTATCTCAAATGATCCAATAATTTAAGATTCCATTCTGTATAAAGAAATACATGTGTCATGGAGCATCATAAGACCACGTGGTCAGGTGATTTAATGGATTCTCAGAACACTTGCTCACGACAGTAAGTAACTCCTCACAGGTGACATTAAGGCATAGCTTCCTACTAAACGTGTGCCAGTAGAACGGAGACCATCATAGCCCTGTGCCAGGACATATAACGATCATTAGTGTTTCGTGCCAGTGTGTAGTTGAGCAGAATGAAGTTGAAAAACTAAATGTCAATGAGACGGCTGCATCACGTGCCGGCTTGCTGCTCACATATGACTGCTCTGTTCAGTAGGGTAGACTGCTACCCTATGCAACGGAGTTGCGAAGTATGACAAAGAGCTGCTCTGGATGACAACATTTATTTATGTATTCATATACAAGAGGAACAATGCTTTCTTCTGATCACAAAAGAACACACAATAGATAAGAAATCAGATTTGACGGGAAGCAGTGTGCTCCTTATGATGGGGTGCGTTTGAGGAACATTCTGACCAGGTTGTGGGGTGGAGGAGTAAATGGAACAGTCACTGGCGACAATACATAGATAGACATACATAAAGGACAATCAACATTGGCCATTCCTAAGTGCAGGAAGGCGGTACGGCCAGCTGTGCTCTGGATGTTATATCTCACATCAATTCACCTTCTAATTGTTTCTGTGTAGCAGCCACACAAGGATTTGAGAACTACTCATGCAGACAACATTCAAAGATACACGAAAAGTATAACTATATAGAAAGCTGTCGCCAGGCATAAGCATTTTTGGTTGCAAACTTTTTTTCAATAAGGTATTCTAATAAAGCTCCCAGGCTGACGCCATACACGAGCTCCTCTCAAAAATGGAGGAAGCCTTTAATTTAAGAGAAGCACAAGCCAATTAACTATTTTTGAGGCATCGCCAAACTGGCTCATCAGCCCCAACTCAGAAAAACAGTTATTCTTCAAGACATCTATTTGAACAACTGGAAAATTTAAATAAACAAGAGTTAAACAAATGGTGGGAAATTAAAACCCTCAAAATGTATCTGGAAGTAAATCGAATTCCTAGAGGCCTCCGCAAATGTATTTTTCCCCCTTTTGAAGAAGATGACATAATAGCATTCAATGACTGGGTAGACTTATTAAACAATACATCAAAAGAGATGTTGATATGATTAATGAATCAAGCGGCAGTGGCACATGAAAGAATTCTGAAAGACATAGAGGATACCAAGGAGGTAATTAAAAATTTGGATTGTCCATAAATCACATTCAAGAATTACCAAATCTTAGATGAATATCTCAACAATTATGAAAAGGAGCTAAAAATAAAAAAAACAAAGAACATTCATAAGAGATGAGCAAGACTATACAAAGAATAGAATATTTACTTTCCAAAGGAAATATGATGTTAATGCTAAACAACAATTCAAGAAAAAAAAGTCCAACAAACACAAGTTTTGCCTCAACACCATCATCTTGAGACATTGAAACTTCCAGCGATAAGGAAACACCGGAGATTGAATCCACTCCGGCACCATCAATGCCAACTAGAGATAATACATCAAAAGACGATCAAATTACTGAACCAAGACCTTGTCCTTTTTTGAAAGAGGTTTTGAGGCACAGGAAAAGCTCGCGAATAAACCCAACAAATCCTCGTAGGGCACCACAAAAACAAGGGAAGAGAAGGTGAAACTAATAATAAATTTATCAAACTTCACAGTTACTCCTGGATCTATAATTTGAAGACTCACCCCAACAAATCTAACTTTAAAGGTTGGCGCATTTGAGTGAAATTTTATAACTCACACCAATTCCCCTTCTAAGTGCTCTGGATGTGACCACGATGAGTGAAGTGCTGGAGTGGGGGCAGAGGAAGCGGGGGACAGAGGCAGGTTAAAGGCGAGCGAAAAATGTTAGCTAGCAGGCAAATGAGAGGTAGGTTAAGAGGGTAACTCGGAGGCGAGGAGGTAGGCTTGATGGCATGATGACAAACTCAACACAATGCTATTTCATATGAATAAGTGGTAACCGATTTGACACAGTGATGCCAAACACGTTCCACCAGTGTTAATTCTCTTACAACACTCACTCCCTGTCGATATGACACAATGCTGCATAATAGGACTGGGCTGCACAGTGAGACACAGTACCTCACAGCATAGCACTGTGGCACGCTGTGTGCCAGAGACTGCAAATATTATCACAGAGCTGCCATAACGTTTTCATTGTACTGAAGGACTATTAGAATGCTGCTTATACACTCCACGCTACAGCTGACACTCCCAGAGTGCCACTCAACTCCACAGGGGTCTATTTAATATGCCAGCACACTGTCAATGTGATTAGGTGCTCAAATGCCAAGAGGATCTTTACTGAAAGAAGGGGAATGCCAACAACATCAGGCATCCGCTTAGAAATTCCAGAGGGCATCATCATGTTAGCTACAGGGCCCTACCTGGATTGGCAGTACCATCAGGGCTCTGCCAATTGGGTGTGGTCAAGTAAAGTGATTGATGCCAGCCACATGCAGTGCTGCCACACACAGCAGTGAGACATTCCGAAAAGAAAGTTGCCAAGGGTTGGGACTGCTTCTTCAAACTCTTATCTACTATTATGATGCATTCTTGTGTTCCATATTAGTCTGGTGTTCACAAAATAGAGGTGAGCTTTCCAGTACGAAAGGAAGCAATGTAAAACTAAATATTCATTATAATGCTTAATTCATAAGTATACATTTTTCATATATATTTTCTTTATTAAAAATGAGATATATTTTTTTGGATAATTGGTGCTAAAATCTGATCTTAACATATCATAACGGGTTTGAACAATAGTCTTGAGAACTTTCTTTTTACAATGTGTTACACTCCGTGGGTTCTCGCTGTGGAATATTTGCGGTTTGGTTTAACCTATCTTGCTTGACAATGGGCCTCATCACGAGTTGGGCGGTAAGCCATAAATGCGGTTGTAATGCTATTACCACCAGTGCTATTACTTCTGGCGCTAGTACCATTGGACCCAATGGGGAAGGGGAACTTACTGCTGCGCCGCTACTCATGATCAGGCGCTAATAGCGTCGGACCAAGTATTGGCAACACTATTTGCGTTGGCAGTATCCTGGTGGTATTAATGCTAGGTTACCACCAAGGCCTTGATAGAGCCCAATAACTGTAGTAAGACCTGATTCTGGCATGTCCGTTTAGACTAGCATTGCCAGATCTCGCTATATCAAGTTAGCACTGCATTGCCAGATTCTATTACACCTGGCTAGCAGATCAGTGGCACATCCTCTGATGCCCAATTAGCCCTGAGCACAGCCGTGCCTGATTAAATAGCACTCAATGTGCTTAATAGTGCCAGATTCCATTTTGCTTAGGTAGCACAGCAGTGGCAGGTGCCATTTTGCCCAGTAAGAACAACAGAACCAGATTCTATTGTGACCAGTTAGTATTGCAGTGCCAGATTCCACTGCACCCAGTTAGTACAGCAATGGAAGATTCCATTATGCACAGTTAGCGAAACAGAGACAGATTATATTATGACCATTTAGTATTGCAGTGCCAGAATCCACTGCACCCAGTTAGTACAGCAATGGAAGATTCCATTATGCACAGTTAGCGAAACAGAGCCAGATTCTATTATGACCAGTTAGTAATGCAGTGCCAGAGTCCACTGCACCCAGTTAGTAAAGCAATGAACTTTTCCATTATGCACAGTGAGCGAAACAGAGCCAGATTATATTATAACCAGTTAGTTTTGCAGAGCCAAAATCCACTGCACCCAGTTAGTACAGCAATGGAAGATTCCATTATGCACAGTTAGCGAAACAGAGCCAGATTATATTATGACCAATTAGTATTGCAGTGCCAGAGTCCACTGCACCCAGTTAGTACAGCAATGGAAGATTCCATTATGCACAGTTAGTGAAACAGAGGCAGATTATATGATCAGCAATGATTATAGCAGTGCCAAGATCATTACGGGTACCTGGCACAGAAGTGTCAGATTACATGGTTCTTAATGTACATAACAGTGCTGGAATCTAGTGTGCCCATTTAGTACAGTAGTGCCAGATGCCATCATGGCCAGTTAGCACAATAGTGACACATTTATCTGGTGATTTATGACACATTGATTAATGAGCAATCAGCACAGCAGTGCTACATGCCATCATGCCCAGTTAGCACAATAGTGACACACTGATTTATGAGCAATCATCACAGCAGTGCCAGATACCATCATGCCCAGTTAGCACAATAGTGACACATCGATTTATGAGCAATCAGCACAGCAGTGCCAGATGCCATCATGCCCAGTTAGCACAATAGTGACACATTGATTAATGAGCAATCAGCACAGCAGTGCTACATGCCATCATGCCCAGTTAGCACAATAGTGACACATCGATTTATGAGCAATCAGCACAGCAGTGCCAGATGCCATCATGCCCAGTTAGCACAATAGTGACACATCGATTTATGAGCAATCAGCACAGCAGTGCCAGATGCCATCATGCCCAGTTAGCACAATAGTGACACATTGATTAATGAGCAATCAGCACAGCAGTGCTACATGCCATCATGCCCAGTTAGCACAATAGTGACACATCGATTTATGAGCAATCAGCACAGCAGTGCCAGATATGATATGATATGATATGGCATTTATAATGCGACTTTACACAAGTGTTTCAAGGTGCGACGGCACAAGAGGGGGAACAAGGGGTGACAGACAACGATCCTACTAGGCCAGGTGTCATTCAGATCACGCAAGTGCAGGGTAGAGGGGAAGGAAAAAAGTGCAAGGGGAAAGGGAGAGGAGAAGTGCAGTACATGTTTAGTAGAAACAAGATAAATAAGAAGGGCCAGCTGGTGGTAAGTCCAAGATAAGTGCAGACAAGTGCTGGGAAGGGGGGCTGTAGGGATACAGAGACAGTCCCAAAGTGCAGGTGTTGCCAGGGAGGCAGTGCAGAAGAGAGTGGCTGGGTCACAGACTGGGATAGGTGAGTGGCCCCGTTGCAGATTCAGTGCTGTTTCAGTAATATTAACAGGGAGAGGGGGAGAGAAAGCGGAGGCAAAGAGGAAGGTTTTGAGGTGCTCCCGGAACCGGAGATGGTTCTCCTCAAGTTTCAGGGAGGCAGGAAGGCTGTTCCAGAGGGAGGCCCCTGCTGTGGAGAGAGATCTACCCCAGCTCGTTGCTTGGAGAAGCGGCTGACCCTGAGGGAGTTGGAGGCGGATGAGCAAAGAGCTCGAGAAGGAAGATATTTAGGAAGAGAGAGTTGAAGGTATTTTGGCCCGAGGCCCCAGAAGGCCTTGTGGACAATGCAGAGGGTCTTGAACTTGATCCTTGCAGCCACTGGGAGCCAGTGAAGAGATTTCAGTCCTGGAGAGATACCGTCCCTGGGCTTGAGGCCAAGGACAAGTCTTGCAGTCCTGTTCTGGATGAGTTGCAAAGGGCGGAGAGTAGAGGCAGGCAGATTAAGATAGAGGCTGTTACAGTAGTCCAGCTTAGAGAGAACCAGGGCTCTGGAGACAGTGAGCTGCTGGGGGCAGGAGAGGAAAGGAAGGGTACCTCTGAGGAGGTGAAGCTGGTAGTGTGACTTCTTAGAGACCTCAGATATGTGATGAGAGAAAGAGAGTGTAGAGTCCAAGATGACCCTGAGGTTTTTAGCCTCGCAGGTAGGAGCAGGAAGAAGGCAAAGAGAGGTCATCATGCCCAGTTTGCCCAATAGTGACACAATAGTGACACATTGATTTATGAGCAATCAGCACAGCAGTGCCAGATTCCATTATGCCCAGTTTGCAAAGCATTGCCAATTTACATAAATGTCAAAACCAGGTCTGACCCGCATACCTTTTCCCTCTACTTTTGTTTGAGGAGAAAATGGAAACCCTCTTTTGAAGCCCCTATGCTGCCAGGCGAGACTACAGCTATGCAGACAGTGAAAACAAAAGTGTTATTGAACCCTGGAGGAAAACTCCTGTGGTGGGTGAAGAAGGTTATTCTCACTCTTCCTGTCCTGCAAGAGGCTGCTGCCATTTTGTGAGGAGTGTCTCCCTCTCTCCGCCATTTTGGTAGGGGCCAGATCACATCACAACGTTTCCAGTTCCTCGGCAGCAGACCCGACACAGAGATGAATAAGACACACTCAATTTTTATTTTTAATAATGCGTTTAATACCTGAACTTGGTTTCTAAGCGCAGATCTGAGATTCAAACCTCTCTTCCAACACCAGTACGTTGCCCCTGCGACATCCTCCGTTCACAGTAAAGCAAGAGATGCAATGGCAGCGTTCCTGTGGCCATGGTGGAGACGCAGACTGGAAGATGCTGAGTAAAGTATGAGGCGCGTGGACAAAACAAAGGTGGGTACAGACAGCACGGGAAGAGTCAAAGAAGAGAGCAAGCTGCTGAGCAGTCACATCACAGCAAAAACTCCAAGCAAAAATAGCAAAACATAGAGAATGGGGGAAACCGCACTCAGTCCACCCCAGATTCCACAAGGCTGGAAAATGGGAGCAATTGCAGGAAGAGACTCCCTCTTATACGTCCATCAGCTAGGTAACAAAGCATTGCAGTGACTACAAACAAAAAGCAAATACATGAAAAAAATTATAGTAATGCGGAAATAAAAACGCTAAAAGTTACAATTCTAGCAGACTATCTGCATAGGAGCGGGGTAAATCACTAAAGTGAGGAGAACAAACTTGTGCCGCCTAACTCGTTAAATGCCGCCTGCCCCACTGCTCCCCGCCACCCGTTACAGCTGCACCCCTCCTCTGTGTTCCTCTGTATCCCACCGCCCGCTGTATATCTTTTCTGTTGTTCCCTCTGTAAAGTGCCCATTATGTATCTGTACTGTTGTATACCTCTGTAAAGTGCCCATTATGTATCTGTACTGTTGTATACCTCTGTAAAGCGCTCTGTTATGCATCTGTACTGTTGTATACCTCTGTAAAGTGCTCCATTATGCATCTGTACTGTTGTATACCTCTGTAAAGTGCTCCGTTATGCATCTGTCCTGTTGTATACCTCTGTAAAGTGCTCCATTAGGTATCTGTACTGTTGTATACCTCTCTAAAGCGCTCCATTATGCATCTGTACTGTTGTATACCTCTCTAAAGTGCTCCATTATGCATCTGTAATGTTGTACACCTCTGTAAAGCGCTCCATTATGTATCTGTACTGTTGTATACCTCTCTGAAGTGCTCCATTATGCATCTGTAATGTTGTACACCTCTGTAAAGTGCTCCATTATGCATCTGTACTGTTGTATACCTCTGTAAAGCACTCTGTTAGGCATCTGTACTGTTGTATACCTCTTTAAAGTGCTCCGTTATGTATCTGTACTGTTGTATACCTCTGTAAAGTGCTCCGTTATGCATCTGTAATGTTGTACACCTCTGTAAAGTGCTCCGTTATGCATCTGTACTGTTGTATACCTCTGTAAAGTGCTCCATTATGCATCTGTACTGTTGTATACCTCTGTAAAGTGCTCCGTTATGCATCTGTACTCTTGTATACCTCTGTAAAGTGCTCCATTATGTATCTGTACTGTTGTATACCTCTCTAAAGCGCTCCATTATGCATCTGTAATGTTGTACACCTCTGTAAAGTGCTCCATTATGTATCTGTACTGTTGTATATCTCTGTAAAGCGCTCCTTTGTGCATCTGTAATGTGGTCTACCTCTGTAAGGCTCTACGTTGCTTCTTGAAGCTAGATCCGTGCGCGCTCAAAAAATACAATAATAATACTTATAATAATAATTCTAACCAAGATACTCTGCTAGTGCATCCTGTGGTACAGTAGTGGTGACAGGAAACCCCCAAAGCAAGGGGCCTCTTCTTGCAGCGAACGCTGTGCCCACACAACCTCTCATAAATTGGCATAGGTTTTTCCTGTGGGAGTCAACACTTATTGTGAGTGTCTTGAATGTTAATGAACACACACACACACACACACACACTGCTTTGTTGCGGTGTTAGGGTGGTAACATTTTGACCAGGACTCAGCTTTCTTGGCCAGGCAACAGGCCCTAAATGTGTCTTAGCCCTCTCTATAGCACAATGCAGCAGGCAACGCTCTCCAAGGGATGTGTGCTGCCTGTGACAACTGTGTTTTCATTGTTGCACCAGTCTCCAGTTCAAAAAGCACATTGGATGGTAAACCCATGGCACACACTGCCTATGCCCCAACAGCTGCGGACAGTAATAACTTATGTTTGCCTGATACTGGTGAGTAGGACCGTGGGTCCTATTTGGCCAGAGCCAAGGGCTGCCCCTCACCCACAGTCCACTCTTCATGTGTACACTATTTTGTGAGCACTCTGGTCTCAGCAGTCCCACCTTCATGCTATGTGTAGCTCAGGGGACGACTCCATTATGCACTATTAATTAGAAAACTGGGGAATAAATGCAGTCTTGGGGCCGTGATAAGGTGGCTGTTCCTCTTCGGCTGCCCAATCAGAGATTTGCTGTCCATGTAAACTGTCATAGAGCTAAAATTATGGACAAAATGTATCCCTGAAGAACAGCACGCAAAGCGCTCTGCCAGCTTCAAAATGTCTTCTTACAGCATCAATATTGACATTATTTGGCACAACCAACAAAAGTGTTATTTTACAGTGGCCATGCTGGTGTTACTTTACAATACTGGTGTTACCTTCCAAACCCAACAAAGGTGGAGTCTTACAGAGGCAAAGCTATTATACATCATCACAGCCAACAAGAAAATTTCTTCTTACAGTGGCAATAAGGTCATTATTGGGCACGATTGACATATGTGTGTTCTTACAATGGCAATCAAGGCATTATTTGCAACAGGCAATCTGAATGTGTTATTAAAGTGGAAATACTGGAATTATTAGACACAGCCAAGATGGTAAAGCCTCCATACAGTGGCTTTACTGGCCTTTTTTGGCACAGCCAATACCAATGTGTCCTTACCATAGTGATACTAGTCAAAGGAGCATCAAACATTCAGAAGAGTGGCTTCCTGTGTGCATTCTTCCTGAGATGACAGAGGTGGCCACGGTGGGAATACGCTTGTCGACATGCTTGCCCGCTGTGCGGCTTGTCAGCAGTTGTTTCCTGGCAGTTCTACTCACTGTTCCACCTGTTTTCTTGATGCCAGGGGCCGTGGTAGTCAGAAAGGATTTTCTTCTCTGCCTGCAGTACCTTTTCGTTCCTCTGCCTTGGTGAGCTGTCTCTCTGCCGGCGATCTCTCCATCCACGACTTTGCTTGGAGCTGTGGTCGGACAGGCGGGTGATAGGACACGAAGCCGGGTATGGCTAGTGGAGCTGAAGGGAAGCATTAACAGGTTCAGGAAGGTGGAATGCCTAATGTTTTATGCACTTGTCATGTGCTTTGCTAGGTGTTGTTTCTGATTCTGCCTAGTCTCTGAAATCGGAATGCCTGTTTTTGCAATCAGTGGGTGAGAGTGTGCTACTGCCCACTGCATAGCACCATATATGAGACTTTAGTCTCCTATTGTTTTTAATAGCATGCCCATTATATAAGTCTAGGGAGGATGGCTCAGGGGAACGTCTCACCTTGGAAGCAAGATGACGCAGAGCAACACAGGTTCGATCCCCGTGTCCACGCTTAGAAACCTCTGGCTATTAAGCGCGTTATAAATAACCAATCACAAGTCCATTACAAGGTCCAGACAATAAAGAACTTCTCTGCATATACATCTGCTCATGTGGTGGTTTAGGAAGTACTTACAATATGTCCAAAGGACCAATACGTTCTGAAGCTAAGTCTTGCTCTCTGACTAAGATGGGCGATTCCCCCATGCAAGGATGTTATCAACAAGATCTTAGACTGGACAGTAAATTAGAGTCTCCTGTTGCTAGTAATCTCGTGCAACCCCTGCTACCTATAGTATAAGTCAACTTTCAGAGGTTTTGGAGAGAAATGCCAGAAGAAGACAGAGACTAAGAGAGTCAAGAATTGTAGCGATGGAGGAGGAGGAAGCTGGAGTGGTTCATAATCTATCCGTAGTCCCTGAAATGTTGCTAAGTTTAAAAGCATCTCAGGAGTTGATGATAACTATTGCTACCAAAAAAGTAGAAATGAAGCCTCCAAGGAACATGGGACTAAAGCCTGAGACTGTTGGTGGAACGATTACAGCTTGCTGAGTGAATTGACCTCCAAAGGTTCTTCTCTCTGAGAAGTTATGGATACTACACCTCCAATAGCTCAGATAAAGCCAAGTGTGCAACAGCAAATAATAAAACAGGCTCAACCATCTTTTTTCAGATTCTTTAACCACAATCAACAGTTCCCTTTCTCAGGCTTCCCTGTCTATGCCTGAAAATGTCTTGCGCTGGAAGGTTCCATCACCAGATCTGAAGGACTCTTCTGATTCCTCTGGCTGGCAATCTGTGAAAAAGTGTACTATAGCCAAACTCAGCTTAGTGGACATCTTAAAAGAGTTTTGGCAGCGGTTAGAAACTGTTAATCAGGTAGTGGGTGAGACGCCCCGGATTATGATGGAAAAACACATCCAGACTACCTTGACAGTAGTAGGAAGTAGACCTGAGTCCGCAAGCAACATAGAATCTTGCGGGCCAAGTAATTGTTTTTTTCCATTGCAGGTTCCACTGCATCAACTCAGTCAACACTGTCAATTGTGACTGGATTTCACCTGGTTATGTACAGCCCACTTTGGGTCCTGGAAATGTTGTTAATTTGAAGCAAGGTCTTTTCACACCAAAATATTTATCAAGGGACTTCTGCTTAAGGATCAAGCAAATGCCATCACTAGTGATCGCCAACATTTGCGAATTGATTCACGACAAAGGGAACTTTGTTGTTACCAATGTGGAGAAGCCCATAACGTGTAAACCAAGTCAAGCCTTGCAGAAATAAAGTTTCAGCCCGATTACATCCTAAAGGTGGGAATGGGACTATACAATTGGATGACATGAAAGTCTTACATAGGCTACAGATTGACGAAAGGTGCCCTCCTAATAACAGAGACTGGATTATCATGGGCTGTGGGAAAAGTAATGTCCCTGTGTTTTGGAGTATGTGTAAGAGTTTGAGAAATATGCCACCTGATTCCAATCTGGGGATTGTGCTGGACTCATCCTTACTGGATAAACTAAGTTTCACGTAGGGTGGTCTTTACTTTTATTCTTTTCATTCTGCATTTCTGGTTTTTAGTGATGTCCTGTGTTGTATATTTTTTATCCTTGACTTTTATTGCCTTTGTGTTTTAGTTGAATGTTTTCTATTGATTCTCTTGTTTAACAAGTGTAATTTTTGTCCCAATAGTTGTTGATTTTTGTGATTTATTTATGTTATTTGTTGTATGTTTTATGGGAGCGCTCTGATGCCTCTGGGTTTGTTGCGTTATATAAATAAACAATACAATACAATCATTGGGCACTGCTAACATGAATGAGTTGTTACAGTGAAAATACTGGCATTATCAGGCACAGTCAACATTAGTTTATTTTATAGTGGCAATAATGGCATATCTTGACACAGCCAGCATGAAAATGCCTTTTTGCACTGGCAGAATTTTGGAATATATTGTCTGCAATATACATGCATTTTACAGTAGAAATGCTGGCATACAGTCTATACAAAGGCATCATGGAACTGCATTAGGAAATACTCCTATGTTCTGTTAGTAAGCCGGCACCTATTCTATTTTTTGAAAGAACAAATTGGAAATTGTGTGGATTTTTACCCAATTATTCACAAAATGTGTACTTTAAAATGCACCATTTGAACCGATTATTTTAAAAATAAATATTTTCATGTAGGTTTTTTCTTCTTGGAGAGGGAAAGAAGATAAGGTGGTTTCTCTGTGTCTTCAGAGTCTGGAACGAAGGTGTCATGGAACATCTTAGCATGAGATTAATCGATGGGCTCTGTCGTTACACTCTCAAATCAATTCAGACAGTATGTTTCCAACGATAGTGAAATGGTTGTTTTATATGACAGCACTTGCAGGAAGCAACACATCCACTGATTGCTGCAGAGCGGCTGATGTGGACAATCAGGTGCAACAAGGAACACTCAGGGAACCAAAAGCAGAAATCTGCTGCATTCAGGGGTGCTTCTAGGTCTGTAGGATATCCGGGGCTACGCTAATGTTGAGACTGTCGGGACTGGGAGAAAGCTAGCCTTTTTGTTGTAGCCCCTGAGCTTCTATCAATATTTGGAATGGCAGCATTACAGATCGGAGCTTGGCAATTTAAGCATCAACGCCTGACTGAGTAGGCAGTTTCTTGCCACTGACGTTGTTTGCAAATATTGATAAAAGCCTTTAACAAAGACAGTGACGTTGACTTCAAGCGAATGAAAGAGGTGCTCCCGGGATGGCTATCACCAAGGATAGACCCCGGCCCCTGGAACAACTTTGACTGTGAGTGTAGAGTGCTGTTTCAGGGGTGAAGAGTGAATCCATAATGAATACTGTGCAGGTGTTCCTGGTCACATAGACACCTCGTCTTTCCCCAAGAGATGACACTCTACTTCTGTTCTGCAAGATTTGCTAATCCTCACTATCAGGCCCAGAATGTGGCATGTGAAGGCAGGCCTCTGCATGCTGACACCAGAAAGAATACAACCCGCTTGGGAAAAAGGCCCAAGACACCACTTGCAAGGATAACAAGTATTTATTTTGACAAAAAAGAAATGCATCAGCAAAGAACTCTGCTGCCGCCGAACATTCTGCCAAAATAGGGGTGTGCAGTGGGTTAAAAGGGCACCTGGCGTCATCTATGTCGTCATTACATACAGTAAAAACCGGTGAGGCTGGTTGGTGTGACCCTATACAATGGCAGCCCACTCCATAGGGGATGCTATGCCATTGGTCCGAGCCTTCTTGGCCCTCTCTGTCCACTTTGGTGCTGCTGGGCTCGTCATCCACAATAAAATAGAGCCTAATAAGCAATTGGTTACGTTTGAAATCAAGGCCACTCTATCATTGTAACAGTGCACCTGGCAAACACAGATATGGGGCCAGGGGAAGAGCCGAGGTCATACCAACTTGCATACTTCACTCATTCCCAGATGTGCCAGCAGCCTCCCCAGGCCCTCCACCCGGTACGTTTGAGCTATAATTTCATCCCTCCCTGGCACCTCCCTGCACAAATAACGTGACCCAAATGTGAGGACAAGATAGCCTTGCTTTCTGATCTTCTTGAACAATCAGTGGTCTAACAGCTTTATGGTTGGTTGTCTGGGCCTGGCTGGCGTCATGGTATGTGAGGTTTTTAGGATTAAAGCACAGGAGGGCTGTAGTTCTGACGCGGGGGCAGTTGGGGATGTGGGGCCATGCTAACTGTATCGTGGGATGGTAACTGCCAATAGGCGCTCTGCCCCCTTCTCGTGGCCTTGCAGAGCACATTCTTCCCAGGGCACGAAGGTCTACAGCCTCTGAGGCAAAGGAAGGCTTCTAGCTTCCCTGAAGCTCACTCGTGGTGTGGGTTTTGTCTGTGCTACTAATGCAGTCCTAATACTAACACTTTTTTTTTGTTTGCCGCACTTGGGCCTACGTTCAAAAATGGCTGCCTGTAACTAAGATGGCATTTACACTCGTCTCTACTATATAGCTCCTAATGCATGCACTACACAATAGCACACTCTCCTGCATGCACCCCCACACCGCTGCTCTCTTGAAGCACGGTCTATCATTTGTTTCTCATTCGTAATCCCATAGGGCGGGTGGGAAGACCCTCTCTCTGTCCCAACACATGGAATGGCTTGCCAGGTAGGCACGGCACATCCACTGCTGTTGGTGTCTACCCGTGACCTCAGTACAGGTGACATCTGCTCTATCCATGATGGAAGAAAAGGAAGGGACAACCAATAAGGAGCTATAATGTGGGTGGTTACAAGAATCACAATGCCCATTGAGCAATCAAGAGTTCCTACAGCAATAGTCCCCAAGCGCAACCATTTCCCTGGGGACATTACCTGCCCCCATGCAATCAATTCCACACCTGGGGCAGGGACAGACTCCGGCTAACATGCAGTGCCAGGAGGGGTTCTGTGCATGCACAGGTGCACTAGGCTAGAGAATAAAAGATTAAGTCGGAGTTAGTCGCATTAGACCATCCCTGCTCCCTGGCCCAGATCCTGCCTGTTGAGCTGAAGCCCAGTTTTTCCTCCTAGTAGTGGGAACACTGGCGGGGACAATGTGTCCCTCTTTCAGCTTGGCCAGCTTTGCACCAACATCCACTTCTAACGCTGTGAACCATTAGAAAGGCATACGTCGATCGTCCTTTAAGTGTGATTGTAGTCCAAAAATTGTCAGGAAAGGCAATGGTTTACGTACTTATATGTATCACAGCATTTGTCAGTTTGTGCCAAACTCAGCAAGAGCTTGTGGCGTTCTCTCTTTGCAGAACTGGATGCTTGATGTGGCTGACTCCACAAAAAGAGCAAGACTGACCCCATTCTATACCCTCAAACACAGCAAGGATGTCCATCAGAACACCAGGTCCAAAAGTAGCCTAGCAGACATTGGCTCTGTGTGTCTTAGCCTTGTGAAGCAGTACACAGACAATGCCTCCCAACCCTCCAAGAGAGACCAACAAGAAACAAGAGGTGTGTGCTAACAGACCAGAAAGGTCCCAAACATGGTGGAGTGGGTGATCCTGAAGGGCAAGAGAGATTGACAAAGAGGGTCCTTGATCATGTGGAAGTAGTTACACCCGTTGAGGCATGGCTAAAGGAACTTTTTTATTACCAATGTGGAGAAGCCCATGATAAATCAACCAAGTCAAGTCTTGCGAAATAAAGGTTTATCCTGTTTCCATCCTAAAGTTGGGAATAGGACTATAAGATCGAATGACATGAAAGTCGGTTGAATAACCACAAACACTTGTGTACGAAACACTTGTGTACGAGCGCAATATAAATAGATTATCCTATTATATCATATCATAGCCAAGAAGAGGCCAGAAATATTCTCTAGCTGTACTTCTGATTCTTCTGTGTAACCCCATGGGAGAGACAGGTGAAAGCCTTGATGAAGGAGGGTGACCAGGGGATGCAATTTACAACAACAAATCTCAGCTGTTTGGCCGCCAGTCTGGCCGGCAGTTGAGAGAAGCAAGGCTATGGTGGAACATAAGGCTTTTAGGACCATGAACATTCACGTTCTGAGACGTAGGGTACTCGAAGGGGGCAAATGATCAGTCTTCTGCAGATCTTGAGGAAGTTGTGTTCACATTCGACATGTGAGTGGGAGACCATTCCAGATTTGACAGCCCTATGTGAGGCGGGGTTCTCCCCTGTTTTTCTAGTATATAGGTGGGCAGATAGTAAGTAGCTTCTTAGCGGTTGATCTTAAGCGACTGTGGTTCTGGTGCGGCTGGAAGATGGGAGGCCCATTTGCATTAAACATCTCGTCTTCAATCGCGATCCTTACTCGATTGGCGGCCAGTGAAACATTTTCAAGGCAGGCAAGATGTGATTACCAAGACGTAGGGCAAGAATGAGCGAGACAGGATTGTCCGGAACACGCTGAGGTTTGGAGGGTTCCATTTTTGGAAGTCCAGTAAAGATGGCATGACAGTGGTTCGGTTTCGAGATTACGTCTCCTGTGAACAAACACTTTCACACAGACGGTACAAACAGGGAATTATTCCTTGATGCGTGCATTCGTGGTGGATCCGGTTCTTGGTGATGGCCTTCGGAGGAGAGAGGTAGGGAAGGGATCCTTTTAAATAACAGACCTGGATGTTGCACCTCTCGCGAACCCTATTTGTACCATCCAGCCCTTCAAGTACCACAATACCTAAGCTCTTTAGTGTTGTATATTCACAAAACCAGCCTTTAATATCATGTTTACTAGATCGTTTGACGGGTGTCAATCCTGTGTGGAGTTGTCGCACACTAGTGTTTGTATCATGCCTTTGCCGATGGGTTACCTGTCACAATGACATTAAAATCTTTCAGGGACCAGATGTAAAACACTAGTACAACATGGCTACATCTGATTACAGACCTCGCATACCCGTGGCCATTGTCCAACAACAACAAAATAAAAGAAAGGCGGTGGGCCTCTACGAAGACGATCTGTTTGCCTGATTATCCCACTTCTGCATCTCGCCCTTCTGCAGCTGGCAGACCTTTAGTCCCATATCTTTGAAATCGCACGCAATGGCCACGTATACGTAGCAGGTCACAGAAGCTGGTTTGGCAACTAAGAGAGTAAAAGTACTTGCTGTTGAGAAGTTCATAATGTGAGGGCTGACTCACCTTTTCTACCCTTGTGAGTCGAAATAAATGAGTACGGTTGGAAGTGCTATATTTTATGATACTGCTTAGAAATATAAAAGTAGGTAGTGATTGATGATCAAAAGGTATAATTTGATTCCCAGATCAATGCATGTCTCACTGAAGACTCTTAAAGGTGGATTTCAAAAATATCTAATTGGAAGAATTCCTCAGGTGTGTGCTGCCTGGTGGCTCTTTCGTCCCTCCAACTCCACCCCCTCTGACCTTAATCTTGCCTCGAAGCTGCTCTAGAATGACAAAGACTCCATACAAGCAACCCACAGAATGGAATGGAATCTACTGTACCGCGACATACCGGGACACAGCATATCATGGCTTAACATCATGTCAGTCTGTATCAGCACTTTCAATTGTGAATTCAAGGAACTTTAACAACGCACCCCAAACCAAACTTGCACAATGTATTAGTTCAGACCCTTTTTACAAAAATAGGACACTTAATTCTAATGGTTTGGCATACCGCAATCTCACTCCCAACTTCTAGGACAAGAAACTGGGCCTCATTACCAGGTCGGCGGTAACCCGCTGGTGCCACCGAACCGGAAACACTGAATCCGCCGCCTGACTTCCCGGTGCCACGGCAAGTCATGCGGCAGATTTGGTAACTCCCCATTCTCGTGGAGTCCCATAGGACTTCATGAGAGTGGTGAGACGGAGGCACTGGCACCGTTGCCAACGGTGCCGGTGCTTCCGTGAAAAGTCTGTCTGCAGGGGCCGTTGTGCCCGGCAGGTCTAACCCTGCCGGGCGCAATGGCCCCTGCAGACACACTCGTAGTGTGGTGCCCTGGAAACAAAGGTGCCTGTAAGCTTACCAGCACCCCTGTTTCCGGACGGCCACCCTTGGATTGAGGCCCAACCTGTGTTGTAGCAATGGGTTTCTTTTACTTTAATTAGACCACAAAGCCAGTGACGGGTGGCCCCCCCCACTCTTAAGACAAGGCACATGCACCTGAAACACTGTTGACAAAAGTAAGCAGGATAAACCACATTCCAAAAGAATGCAATCTCCCTGGTTCTATCTTTCTATAAACAATGTTTTTAATGTGATTTGAATCAAAGAGTCTTTCACATACAATATAATCCCAATTATAATCATAAATAGCTCAACAACAGTATTGCAACATCATTATTTCATGTTATCCATCTAAATTGCATCTGCAATCCATAGTAAAACCATGTAAAACTTCAATCATTCTGTAGATTCAATTTCCTGAATTACAAGGCATTTTTAATTTATTCCAATTCCTTAGCACCTTACCATCAGTATTCAAATACCTTCTATCATGCCCAGGTCAATATTAAAATACAGTTCTAATTATAAGGATTTTTTTTAAAGCATGTGCAAATGTTACTACCGCCAAGGCCAACGGGGTTTGAGGTCCTACTTGTAGCTTATTCCACCAATCATCACAGGATAGCACCCTGTCAGTCTTTAAAAATCGGTCAACATATAATCGTTGCAGCTGCGTTAAGCCGGGACATTCCGCTGTAATATGCTTCAAGGTCTAAACGTGCATCAAGTTTTTACACAAGTGACATCAGGTTAGTCTGTATCAACACTTTCAATTGTGAGGTACTTCATTCAAGGAACTTTAACAACCCACCTCCAAACCAAACTTGCACAACTAATGAGCTCAGATCCTTTTTACAGAAATAGGAAACTAATGATTTGGCAAACCGCAATCTCACTCCCGGTGGCGGTCCGGAAACTAGGGTGCCGGTAAGCTTACTCGGACAAGAAACAAGCTATGTTGTAGCAATGGTTTTCTTTTACTTTAATTAGACCACAAAGTCAGTGACGGGTGGCCCCCCACTCTTAAGACAAGGTACATGCTCCTGAAACACTGTTGACAAAAGTAAGCAGGATAAACCACATTTCCAAGAGAATGCAACCTTCCTGGTTCTATCTTTCTGTAAACACTTAAGAATGCAGTTCCATTTGTATTACTTATTCCAAACAAATACTCAGCCTCCTATCAATGGCTGGATGGTTGTTCTGAATAATACATGCTTAGCATTAGATGTAAAAAGACAAAGCACAGCTTAACTGTAAATCCATTGTATTTTGTAAATGTTTTGGAAAAGATAAGATATATCTCTTTTGAAGTGCCATGCAATCACGAAATTAGGAAATCGACCCAGTGCAGGACAAGAAGGTCCTGGTATCCAGTGATGTTACTGAATTAAAAACAGAGAATAACATTTTTAATGACCAGATAATGGCAAAAAATACAAATTGTCTAACTAGAATGTATATGGGGTGGGGTAAAGGGATAAAAATTGGGTGAAGAGGGGGTTTGGGGTGTTTAAGCACAGGGAAAAAGGGGATTGGGGGGACTCCCTCAGATACATGTTTGTTTTAAAAATGTGATATTTGTTTCGGTAAAATGTATTTGGTAAAAAGTATTCTGTGGAATTTGACTTAGTAACATCACATAGATCCGAAGTTCTTCGCTTATTGTCCCAGCAGTTCACCTATTTTATGGAGACACCTGGATTTCTGTGCTGCTTAATTTTTAAATGAAAATTAATTTTAAATAGGTTCTTTTTAAAATTATGCTTTTTATTTCTAAAGAAAAATGAAGGCGAGAAATCCAGACACCCAGATGTGTCAATTGGGATTATGCTCTCCCTTTCACCATGACTCCCTTTAAGCACTAGCAAATAAGTTAATTCAGAACTTATAATTAAACCCTTGGTTATCACAGGGTTATCACAGGGCAAGGAAGTCTCTTAATCACTGTTAATATTTAACATGCATTGGCCACCGTAATTGACACACTCAGATATAGTTTGGGCTCTGTGAAAACCAAAGGCATTAAATCATGTTCCTTAAGCACAGATTATCCCCTGCACGATGTCAAATTCCTATGGAGACGTATTCTTTCTAGGTAGATATGTACCTACTTCCACGGTTTCTTTGGTGGATGCAAAGCAGCAGGACTCTGGACAGGCTGTTCGCTCCACTGGCTCTGGTTAACCTCTTCTCACTGCCTGGACCTCATCAGGGCCATCAGATACTCTCTGGAGCCAACTCCAGCTGTGTTCAATCTGGTGCTTCTCCTTCTCTCCTGCCTGGAACAGACCTCCCAAAAATGCCTTTAGGGCCCTTCCTGCTTCGAAGGCAATCAGTCTCTCTCCATCTAAGCTCCCGGGAATTCCTCCTGGACCCTCTTTCTTTCTGCTCTGGATGATTCCCAAATCCCTTCTTCTGTGGATAGAAATTGGCCTTATAAATGCATTATGAATGCCCTCATGCGGAATTGGGATGACATTATTTTCTATTTCGATTGGATGTTCAGGTGGCATGGCAGTTCAATCATGCGTACCAACTATGGTTGACTGGCTAAAAGCTTGAGAACATTTTTGGATGGAAGAATGTATTTCTGCAGTTGGAAGTGCGCCTTTGAGAGACTGCTTACCTGTTTCTTCGTATCCTACCAGCACTGCGAGCTGTATTGAGCTCTTGCTGGACGCATCCTGGAGGAGGTGTGGCCGAGTAAAGGCACGTGACTGATCACGTGTCACTTCTGTGAACTCTAATTGAGCTGTGAACCGCCCGTGCGGGGTGTTTTTCTGCAGTTGAAAGTGCGCCTTTGAGAGACTGCTTACCTGTTTCTTCGTATCCTGCCAGCACTGTGAGCTGTATTGAGCTCTTGCTGGACGCTTCCTGGAGGAGGTGTGGCCGAGTAAAGGCACGTGACTGATCACGTGTCACTTCTGCAAACTCTAATTGAGCTGCGAACCGCCCTTGCGGCGTAAGCCCTGAGGAGCAAGGGCGAGGAGCCCCTGTTTTGCTGTTTGGCTGGAAGGCCTGGAAATGAAGTCGGTGCGTTTGGCCACTCCCTCGTGCCTTGATCAACCAGTGCCTGTTACCATCGAAGGCTTCCACGGTAAAGTAAGGACTCTTTCTTACCCTTCTACTCGTTTGCAACAACGCCGAGAAAATGAGAGGAATGATCAACGCCAATCTATATTTCCTCGTAAGACGTTGTGCGCGACTGTTGCAAGCCAAGTAAGTCAAATTAGCCCTTTAGCTGAAGTATCTCAAGATGAGGTTACCGATATGCAATTTAACACTCCTGTATCTGCCTTGTGTGGGCTTGGAGTGAGTAAGAATATTATGGTTTCAAACTTTCCTTGCCAGAATAATTCCGCTGATGAGTCGATTTCATCAATACCTGATTGTGACTTATTAATAGAGGAAAAATTGGATAAGAAGCCTATGCTTACCTCTGGTCCTAAAAAAGATCTTATTGGCACTATTGCTGTGGTTACCGTTCAAAGGCTGGATGTTTTGGCTCGTTTGGCACTAGAAAAACTCAAATCTCCATTATTCTGTGATAGTACCTTGGAGAGGGTGTATGTTTCAGCCGCCTCCTTCAACCAAATTGACCTTTGCCCACGCAAGCATGATCTTTTAATGGTCGCAGCTCCTGTTATTTCCTCATTGTCCGACCCTCTGAATAGGCAGAACTCTATTGAAATTGTAAATAAACTTCTGATTGATTTAGAAGAAATTAACAGTTCCCGTGCCACTGGGAAACACAATAAGAATTGTACTATCGCCCCACCACGAATCAAAAACACAAGTAGCCTAATTAGACCCGTGCCTGAGTCTGAAAGTAATTGTTTCTCTGACACGAATAATCCGAGAAGGTCTGAACTTAGTGGATCCCCAGAATTACACTGCTCACAAGCTAGAGTTAGTTCTGTTAATAACAGGACTGTTAATACCATGGGTTCTGCTCCACATGTGGATTTGTCCTTGCAACACAACGGTGTAAACCAAAACGTTATCTCAACTATCAATCACCCAAACAGTGAAACTGTTGGGAATCAGTCAACAGATTGTTCTTCTGATGATGAATCGTCAGAATCTTCTATCATGGAACGTGCGTTTCCAAAAATTCGAAGAACCTACCATAAACCAGCAGCTCGAACTCCATGTGAACCAGATTATGCCCAGATGACGGGAAAAATTACCCAAGAGCTTCTTCCAATCCTGATGTCCTCCATGTCTATAACACTTTCACCATTTATGAAATTGTATGAGCAAGTGCAAGATGGTGTGAAAGACCTGGCAATGTTGACTGCACTCCTGAATACAAAAATCTGCGCAATTGAAAACACAAGTACCTCATCGATTCAGATGCTGGGTAAAATGTTAGATAGAATTGACAATAGTTTAACATGCACAAATGAGCGAAGATTAAAAGACGCCGATGATAAGAAATTACTTGCGCAGGTCGCTAAACAAGCTTTAAATATCTTTCAACAACAGAGCCTGAAATCTGTCGCTACTCATAGCGTTGAACCTCCACTTGTAGGACCTCGTCATCTTCCAATGGGTCCATTGAATACTTCTGAAATTATCACTATCCCTTCTTCAGCTCTAAGTGATGTAGTGGCATCAGATCTTATTTACCTACCAACTCCTGGGGATGGTTGTGATGTAGAAAGTTCTGTGATAATGAACAAAAAAAAGCCTACTGACTTGATCGATAACGCGAAGATTTGTATTACGGGAAGGGTCGAACCAACAAGTGACATTTATTCCTTTTCATCAGCATTACAAAATCTTAAGCATAATTTGAATAGTGCAAATCAAGATATTCAGGACCCCACAAGTTCTAAGATAGTATTGGAGGCTGATGATTTGATAGTCACCCAAGAACCTTTGCAAGATAACGTAATAACAGACGTTGTTGCCACTTCTGATGATCAAGAGGCCGTATTCTCCATATTTAATATTAAGAACAAATCGGACTCTAAATGTCAGAGTGTGAAAGTGGTTCAGCAAAAAAAACCAAAGAACGTCATCAAAAAGAAATCACGGGTCACGAATGGCTCTCGCAAATTTTTACGAAATCTAAAAGCTATAAGCTTTACCTTGAATCCTGTCATAAATAATAAAGAACAAAAGGTCAGTCTGGTAGAGTCGGATACGGTTGTACCTTGTGCCATCGCTAAAACAACTGCGACTAAAAAATCTGATTTGGATGTTGACCTTTTAGATCTATCTACATACGACGATATTGATGATTCGGAAATCGTGATTGAAACTCAAACAAATGATCCAAGCGACACTAATCAAGCAAACATGGTTGGAATTTCTCCTTCAAAAATTGAACCAGCTGGCTCTATGCAGAATATAAGACTCTGTGTCCTTGTGCCAACGAAAGAAACACAACCTGTTGGAATTCTCAAAACTGAAAGTTCAAGGGTTCTCACATTGGGAGAAAGATGGAAAAATCTGACCGTGCAAGGTCAAATCAATTGAGGGATCTATCTCCCAATGACGCGAAAAACTGGTCGAGGAGCTGTCCAATTGTACCCTGTGATATAACGTCTGTTGACATACAAGAAAGTGAAAATAAGAAGGATAGCTTTACAAGAACTCTAACAAACGAACAAGGTTTACCACGTGCCTCTTTGATGACTCAATCTAAAGTGCATAGCTGCCAAAAGCCAACTTCCAAATATCTTTTGATTCTGGAACGTGTAGTGGCCTCCAATGATGGTCTCACATTAAATCGGAATAATGTCCTTCGTTTATTTCATTATGTCCCTAACCTTCGTACAATCGGAACAGGAGATATTAGAATTGTTGAATTCTATAAAGAACCTCAAAATGATACAGTGCGTTTACACATTGATTCAGGAATTATACAGAATATCCTTTTGGACTCTGCATCTGTTCTCCAATCAATGGGATTTGATATCCGAGAAGATCAAACCTTTCAAGATTCTAATCTGACTGTTCGCAGAAACTGTATTCTTCCAAAATCACCTAGACTTGTTGCTTCATCACAACATAAGCATGTTGCTGGGCTGCTTGGTGGATCCGAGAAAACCCACTTTATGGAGATTCCATCGGAGCCACGGAGGAGTCTTAACGTTGATGATGGCTTGCCTTCTAAGACGTCAAATGTTGCCTTGTTGAACTAACACATCCAAATAACTTTTTCATGCAACAGATTAGCTCCAAAACATAACAATGCTATGGACGCAAGTGAAGTGGATCTTATTCAGCTGGATGAATCGAATTGGGTGGCCAAAGCCTTGGCTCTCAATCATCGTAGCTAACGCCAAAATCCAGGAGTGCCAACTGTCTTGACAATAGCATTATGGAACTCCCGTGGGTTTAGACATCTGTTCACTCATCCACTTTAGACATCTGTTCACTCATTTATGGGATTGGATTTTGTGTGCATTCAGGAGACGTGGCTGTCAGAGTTGCCATTATGCGACGAGTTTGAAGTGGCCGTAAACCCTGCAATTCGGCATAAATTAGGTAGACCTATTGCTGGCCTGCTAACAATGATAAGGAAAAGTTCTGGGTATCAAATCAAAGAAAGTAGAAATGTAACCCCATATGTTCAATATGTAGCCGTTCAATTAGTGAATGTAGTCAAAAACGTGGACGACACAATCTTTATCATTAATGTGTATTGGCAACACCAAGCAAATTGTGCAAATGTGTTTATTGATCAAATATCAACACTTATTGATACCATCTATGAAAAGGAGTTATCGCCAAAAATAATTCTGTGTGGTGATTTGAATATTGACTGCTTAAAAACACAGATAAAGGAATTGAATGTGATCAACATGAAACAAAATAATGCTACGTTGTGGATTGCTGAAATGTCTGCAGTAGAATGTCGATGCTTAATGGATGTACCATGGGAGACATCCCGGCGAAACCAACCTGGAAAAGGATGTCGCAGAAATCTTATCTCGACTACTTTATGTTTCTGATGGACTTCATGCTAGGGTGCATTCACTTCAGGTAGTGGAACAAAAAGAAAGTGATCATAACCTACTGAAACTGGTAATTGCTGCGTTTGATAAGCCGGCTACCTATTGGGAACATGACGTTTCTGTCGAATCCAATAGGATTCGTCTTCGTCTTGAAAGTAATGAAGTTAAGACCTTAAATCAAGCTTTCCTAAGGGAACCGACGCAAATTGAATATCAGCACTTACTAAAACAGTTTAAAGAATCTAACAAAGGTCCTAGATTCCAAATGTTTCAACAACTTCATGTTTCTGATTTAAATATCTTGAAACGTAAACGCATCATGAGAATGGAAATTCGTCAATGCACAAAACATTTGACCAGTACGTCCCTTATGCAAAGGAAAAAAATAAAACAATCATATAAAAACCGGTTAAAACAGTATAAGGCGTCCTTGCTTCAACTCGATGCAGAAGATATGATGCGAAAATTAGCAAATAAAAACACCCGAGACTTTTGGAACCTGATAAATAAGCTTAGTGCTCCTCGTGATGCCCTACAAGATAATACGATATCAGAGGAAAATTGGATTAACCATTATTCCACACTTTATAGTTCCAAAGGTGGTATGATAAATTAATCGGTACCAGAGCTAGATCATTGGGACTTAAAATTTGAGAAATCTGATATTTTAGACATCATCACTAAATTAAGTTCTTCTCGAGCACATGGGCCCGATGGGTTGACTAATTTTACTTTGAAGCAATATCCAGAGGAATGGACTGACTTTTGTTATGAACTCTTTTCTACGATAGCTGCCACTGCTACAACACCAATTACATGGAAGAGTGCTATCATCGTACCGATTTTTAAAAAAGGCAACCTTTTGGACCCTAGCCATTATCGACCTATTGCATTACTTGATGTTTTGGGAAAGATTTATGCAACCTTTTTACAACGTGATTTAAGGGAATGGTCAATAGCTTGTAATCACATAGATATTCGACAAACAGGGTTTATCAAAGGTATTGGGTGTTCCCTCAATTTGCTTTTGCTTAATTTGTTGAAAATGGACACTCTGCGAACCGGTAGCAAAATTTATATTGTATCCATCGATTTATCCCATGCTTTTGATAGTATTAATTGTGAACTATTATGGGAAAAGATGTCTGAATGGAACTGCCCTGCCAGCTTACTTCTAGCCATTAAAGATGTACATGCTAACACAAATATACGTGTTAGGCTAGATAAGACTGGTAGGTTGTCTGAGGCCATTCAGACTTATCGTGGGGTAAAACAAGGTTGCCCTTTAGCGGCGATCATTTTCAATCTTTTTCTTTCAGATGTGGGACAGACCTTGAAAGAAGCTGTTTTATTCCCACCAAAAATCAATGGTTTCATATTGGCGACTTGATATATGCAGATGATCTAATCTTAGTTGATTCAACACCAATTGGTTTGCAACTTAGCTTGAATGCTCTCCAAAAATATGTGGAAAATAATGATTTAGTTATTAACACTACTAAATCTGAGATTATAATACTGCAAAAGCTACAAGGGTCTCACAAACAAACCCGACATCAATTTCATTGGTATCTAGGTGCCAAAATGTTAACCACTGTATCGCAAATTAAATATTTGGGCACTGTGTTTAACTCAAACATAACAGATGCGCCTTGGGTAAATAATATTAAAATGAAATGTAAGAAACTGGCAATTCAAGCGGCTTGGCTTAACAAAAAATATGGCAAATTTTCGCTTTTGCCTGTACTATCATTTTATAAACAAAAGGCCGTACCTGCTCTTCTTTATGGAACTGAATGTGCTTTTGGGTGTTGTGCTGATTTATGGAATAATCTGGAAAATATGTTTTGGTCACGTGTTCTGTCTCTTCCATGGGGTATTCCAACAGCATGCATTAGATACGAGCTCAGTTTGACCTCACTTAAAGAGTTTGTTGGTCTACGCTTAGCTTGTATCGAAAAATAACACTATCTTAGCAAAATCCTCAATTTGAAATATTGAGCTTAGCAAAGCAGATGACGAATGGGTCCGAATGTGGGTTGAACGTTCCAAAAAGATCTTGATGGAACTGGATACTGACACTCTCACATTACAGACAAATCCTAACTATGTTAAGTCAAAGTTGTGGACTCAAGATTGGATTTTAACTAGTGAACAATGCCAAAAACATCGCATAATAAAAAATGTGCCTCCGTTGAAAAGAAGAGTCAATGAAATCCAAAGTTATTTAGCAAAATTTCCGGATTTACATCGAAGGAATCTTTATATGAAATTTCGCCTGAATGTATTTCAGACGAGGGAACGTACTAACTTATGGGTGAATGATACTACTGTCATAAATTCATGTAGACTGTGTAATGAATCAGAGGAAACACTGAAACATCTAATAATGTTATGTCCAGCTTTATCTAATGAAAGAAATATTCACTTGGGTAAATTTAGTAGTGCTCGTCCATCTTTAAGCCTAGAGGATTGGTGGCAAATACTTTTTGATGAAAGCGATAGGAAGCTTACTATAGCTTTGACTTTCCTATTGGAAATCATCTTTTCTCGGATTGCTTCTACTGTTAATTAATTGATGACGGTTCGAATTCACTAAATGAGTAGCATTTGGTGGACTTGTTTTTAAAATCACTGTGATTCTTGTTATTGTTAAAATGGATTCTGTGATGTGTAATGATGTGTTTTTTAATTTTTTAAAGGTTTGTAATAAACCAATAAAAAAAAAAGAATGTATTTCAAAATGCTACCTCCCCTTTGATGGGGAAGAGATCACATGTTAAATTGTGTCCATCCTCTTAGAAACATTACATCCCTAACAAGGCAATTTTGCCAAATAAGTATGTACTTAACAGAATGGCATTTGATATAAGTTCACCTTCTTCAAAATAACAGCATTAGACCTTTTAATGTGGGTTTTTTCATGTCATGAACATTAATATCAGCTAGAAAGAACAGAAATGGAGCAACCAAATATTGTTTTAAATATTACTATATTGATATATTGCTGTATATTTACCATATTTCCAAGTCCTCTTCATGCAGATCACAGCCATATTTTCGTTTTATTCACTGAACTAAATAGTGGAGGGAATAGAAGGATTTGTAACTCTTCAAATCATTTCTTATTATTTTAAAAAGTGATTGCTCTTACGTCTTGACTGTTCATTTCTGCCTTTCAACATCTCTCAGCTTCAATGTGTTGTGCAAAATACAAATTAAAAGCCTGCTTATTTGAAAATAAGATGCATACATTATTTTGGTCATTAAAACTGCTTCTTAAGACTATTTGCATTGTAGTTTTCCTAGAGTCTATGAAGGTATAGTTGATAAATAACATATTTATTTATTTATTTAACATTTATAAAGCGCTCACACAGCCCACAGGCATCGAGGCGCTGTTACAGGAATTGTTTGGTTTTCTTAGTTGTGTAATTGTGTTGTTTTTTTTTTGTCTTAGTTACGTATTTATAACGCGCTTAAACACCCAGAGGTTTCTAAGCGCGGACCCGGGGATCGAACCTGTTGTTGCTTCGTGTCGTCTTGCTTCCAAGACGCGCACGCTGCCGCTGAGCTATCCTCCCGGGACGAACATATGGCCTGTCGTTTCTTTAAAAACGAAATAAATGCACGCTTTACATTCTTGCCACAATCTGGCAGGATGTAAAAATTCGAATAATTGACCCTAAAGGAAGGCAGCCTAAGATCCTTGTCAATTCTGGGACCAAGCATTTGAGTTTATTTTGAGCTATTTGTCTATATTTCCGGTGCCATGGGTTCCATTTATCATGCTAATGTGCACGCTTACAGTGCATCCCCCAGGGATACACATAGTCCATCCCTGACACACATTAGAGCATCCACTTCTCCGATTCTGTTATAAGTAAATCATGCATATGACACACATGTTAGTGTAACACACAAAAAAACAAATGTCTTGTTTTGTGAATCTATTTCTTCCATGCTTACGTTGTACTTCCACCTGGAAAATAAGCAATTATGGTTTGTTGTCCTCCCCCTCTCTAGCCTTTGTAGTCTTTCTCTTTCTTGCACAAACGATGGCTAGTGCTGTGTTTTAACTACATCCCAGGTGTGCAATTAAAACACAGTATTATGAGAGTCCTTCTGTGATAACGAAGAAACAAAAATGAAAAAAACCCACAATGACAAAATTGAAAATATGAAACATGATAATAGCATTTTCTATTCAAGATTATAATGTAGAACAATAAAAACCTTCGGTGAGACGCTATATTTTATGCTATTCGCCAATTGATGTTTGCCACTCATTTCATTTAACCCCAAAACATAATTATAATTATTTTGCCCGGATCTTTTAATATATTCCTCCATGTGTGGGATGGAGTGAAAAGGAAGGACTTAAACCCCATATTATACAATTCTCTATTTTTAAAGGCTATCTTTTATTCAGTTAAAACCTTGCCATATTGTTTTATGAAATGCTTGTGGGCCTTCTTTTGTATTTCATGTCACTCTTTTTTAAACAAAAGGGAGGCTGAGCCCTGCAAGATTAGATACCTCTTTGTTTTAATTTTAAACGCAATCATCTTTACAAATGTTATCTAAGTAAAAAGCAGCATTTCTAGGGGGAAGAAAATTCAGGAAAAAAAGCTTATGTTGGTGGGAATATGTTTTATTTTAAACACATGATTTTTCACCCTAGCATGTATTATCGTGGAGATTTCCTTATGACACATTTCATATAAGAAATTGTCACTGTGGGTTCTTTATTTATACTTCCTCATTCGTGTATTTTTCGTGCAGTCTTCTTTTTAATATTGGTCTGCTACATAGTATTAGTGCCTTGGGGGTGGCAGCCTAGAGTATTCATGCAAGATTATTTCAAAGACATCCAATGTCCCACCGACTAGGTCAGAGATCGTGTGATCTCGCCTCCTGTGGTGTCCTTAAGTTGCCAAGGGTCCTGTGAAGTGGCGTGTGCCACCCTTGTGATTTTTGGTGAAAGGGCGCCATTGCATGTTAGCACTGCCTACATTTTGCCTTGCTGGCTTCTTTTTGCGTCTCACGGGGAGATGCGTCTGTTCTAACGATTCTGATTGGACGCGTGCAGCGTGGTTAAGACAGTAAAAGACTAGAACGGCACCCTGCATTTTAAGCAGAGCCTCTGTTGGTACCTAAATGCACTAAGAAAGCAAGTGTAACTGAAAAATACAAATGAATATCACTAACGTTACATCCTTGAATTTTTCAATTGTTCATTTTTAATAGTGAGCTTTTGTTAGCTGTTTATGATGCAACACCTTGTATATTGCTGTTAGTCGCCTGTGAGAGATATGTAGAAAACATGTAACATACCGGGCCATGGCAGATACTGTACATTCAATTTTTTTGTTTCTGTTTGCAACACTTTAAAAACGTTACTTTATGCCACAGTTTACTTTATGCAAAATAGGGTGTGTTTGTGTGTGCTGACTGCCTGGGCAGTGCTGTCTTTCTCCATTCCAGGGCACTGTGTCCCTGCAATCGCCCCTCTCCACCCAAAAGCCCACCCCCTCCAATTGAGGACTGTGAGGAAAGGGAGCAAGGCGTCAGGGAGAGCCGTGTGCAGAGGTACAGCCCCCATAGCTGTTAGCAACGTGCTCTCCTCTCTTCTGGTGATAATAGGCTGCTATTGGCCTTATATACTACCTAGGACGGATCACTATCATCGCCCAAATTGTGGCCTTCTACATTTCCACAGGCCAATAGTTGTGAGCAGGTCATTATCCCACAATAATGACCACTCCTGCAGTCCACCAGGATAAATTAACAAGGGTTGTAAAATACCCCCTTATTTCAGAAAGGGAAACAATGCCCAGAACTAAAATCAACTCTGTCGGGTTTTCTCTGGGGCTAAAATGACCACTAGTAAATGCGCTGCCACGTACAATCCACATTAAAGAGCAAAATGAAGCATGCAAAAATTACCACCCAAACTAAAGACAGCTCTGAAGTCGTTTAAACAATCATTGGCCATGACAACAGTTTGGGCTTTTGTGTAGGCATGGGAAAGGCACTTGCCAGGCACAGCCGTAGTGGCATTAACAGGACACTGATGATAGCAGGTGCCGAATGGTGCGAGTACCTGGGCATCTAATAGCAGTGCCTGGCAAATGCCTAATACTAATACACTACAAAAAACTGTTTGGCTTTGCCAAGGCTTGCTTTTAATAAGACTTCAGTGAAGGACACACATAGTGATTATAAATCGAGAGGCTGAAGACAGACCTGGTTAAGACATTGTTATTACACCTGTAGCGGGTTCACAGCTCCAATTAAGTGATTAACTCTCAGAAGAAGGCTTTGGAAAAACACTGGCAGGCACTTTGAGTGCCATGTTTGATGGTAAGGCTTGATTAAAGCAAACTAGCAGAGTTCCCATGAGGAGGTGTTTTGGGCAGGAGGGGCAGAAATGGGTGGGAATGGCCAAAGGGATGTCCATGGCCATGACCAGTCAATGGGTGGGCAAATAACCAAACAACACCTTCAAGCTGTGTGTCCCTCCTCATATACCATTTCTCTCTATCTGTACTCTAATGTCATCGTTTTGACGAATGGGGGCCTTCTGGGAAAACATGGCAGCCCTCACTAAAGTGTTAATTTCTTGTGCCTGATTCCTTGAGCAGGAAAAGCTGACACAATCTGTTGATTTGACACAGGTATGCAGGGGTCCGAAATTCCAATTCCTGCCCACTGTCATCATCAGTCGACGCACGGTATGGAAACCCCATGCAGAAACTCTGATTTTGAGTTTCCGCCCAGGGTGCCCGCCCACTGCCCAGACTCCTTGCATCCTCATCAGAATGGTAGAAAGGAAAGAAAGACTTTCCCAGGACTTCCCAACTGTGTCTAGCCGAGTGAGAGTGAAGGCTTATGCTCTCTATAGGCCAACTAACAAAGATTGAAATCATGTACACTTCCAAGGGTCTCCAAGCTAGCTAATGAAGGCTTTCTAATGGTAATCTAATGCTGTGCTCTACAGGATAGCGCACCCAGATTTCACGGTTGCATCCGTTCATTGCAGGCACAATGTAGATCTAATGTTCGCAACATTTCCATCTTGATGACAATGCTTCTATCCTGTCTGTGGTTTGATGTCACATCACAACTTTCTCAGTGCTTATTCTGTGTCCTGTTCTTTTTCTCCTGCAGGTAAAAGTCTGGTTCCAGAACCGGCGGACAAAGCAAAAGAAAGACCAAGGCAAGGACTCAGAGCTCCGATCTGTGGTGTCCGAGACCGCTGCCACCTGTAGCGTGTTACGACTGCTGGAACAAGGGCGCCTGCTGTCACCCCCTGGACTGCCTGGCCTCCTACCCCCGTGTGCCAATGCCCTGCGGGGGCCCAGCTCAGGTACAGGGAGAGGAGGGTCTCCTCCCCACCCTACGGTGACCAACACTGGCCCTAATCAGCCTGGACTGCACACCTCTCCAGGAGGTCACAGTCTCTTCAACCTGCCTGTGCCTTCCCTTCTGGGCACAGTTGCCAGCCGACTATCCTCCAACCCCCTGACCATGGCGGGCAACCTGCAGGAACTCTCGGCCCGCTACCTCAGCTCATCAGCCTTCGAGCCTTACACTAGGACCAGCAACAAAGAGGGGCTGGATAAGAAATCCCTGGACTGATCTTAAAATCAAATGTATTTATATTTATAGGATTATCATAATGTATGTATGCATATTGTTACATATATATATATATATATATATATATATATGTATGTACACATACACATACTGTGGTTATATATTTATGGTACTGTATTTCAGGGCAAGTCTGAGTGTGAAGGAGGTATCCAATCAGGAGTGGACAAGGTTAGTCCCAAATATTCAGAGCGTGCAGTAATGGGAGCTTAAGGTCAGTTCCATAGGGGATAGTGGTTGTCACATAGGGACTCGTATGGGCATTGTGTAAAAAACATCCATTAATTAGTTGAAAAATCTACAAGTATATGATCTCCTGTCATAGATTTGGTACAGCTGCCGTCATTCCTGACTGTCGCTGTTTTCAGACTGTTTCTGTTACAGCACTCTTGAAAATCTGCCTTAATTAGGTTGCTATGATTGGCCTTTAATAAAATCACATGTAACTGATCAACAGAAAAGACAAATTTGCCCATTAGGGAAGGGGACGATATATATAGAGAAAGGAAGAACTAAAGAGAGGAGGAAGGAAGGAAGAAAGAAAGACAGAAAGAAAGAAAGAAAGAAAGAAAGAAAGAAAGAAAGAAAGAAAGAAAGAAAGAAAGAAAGAAAGAAAGAAAGAAAGAAAGAAAGGCGACCTTGCTTCTGAATTTTGTTTTCCTTCAAAATAAGTCCCATATTGGGCGCCCAACAACAAATCACATGCTGGTCACCTATCGATTAATCCATCTATTGATGCTAAGGGTACTGAATGCGATGTGGAAAGATTTGAATATTTTGATTCCCAATTTCTAGAGGATCATAACCCAGATGCCTTTCAAGTAGACATTCCAAATGGATGTGAAATTGGCCAAGATCGACATGCCATTGCTTTGACTACTTCCCCATACAGAACTGTGAACAAACACGACTCGCTTCTAGGCTGGCGTCCTTGCAGAGACTTCAGTCGAGGACATCGCAAGAAGCTTTCTGCCAAATTGTATCCCGGACATAGACCTTGTTCAATGCACATAAGAGTGGCCTGCTTGCTTTCCCGCCTTAAGCTTGCCGCCGCTAAACCCTGAAGCGGAATAGGGTGGACTCTGCAAATGTTGTTGCAAGAATTTAGACTGATATGGCTGGAATGAGTGGGGAACATGAGATGGTAATGGGTTTCTGTACATGGTTTCAAAAGGGTTAAAAGAAAGACTTTACTACTAACTTTTTGTTCTGGGTGTTTTGGAGTGTTTTGTATTCCTGTGGTAAGAGTGGCATATAAATATCTCTATCAATGAGGACAGAAGAAACGTATTTTAATTTTAGCTTCAAGCAGGCGGGTTATGACGACGGGGCTGAAAGTAGCCGGCCGTCCACCCCGACACATTCTGATGGGGCCAGGGTAGGCAGAGTCCTGTTATAACTTAAGTGTGTCTTGCACAGTTGGAATTGTGAATTTGACATTGAATGTTAAAATAATACACATTTCAAAGGGAAAAACAAACCATCTCCATACTTCATGAAATTATTTATTTAAATTATACTAATGAGTTCACTTTTATTAAACGATATCTGGCCTCTTATTTTGAAAGGTTTGTGTTTTTTTGGACCTTGCTTGCTTGCTCCTTTCTGCTTTATGCTCAGGATATCAGGAAATTCCTCCTGCACTGAAAATATTGTGCTTGCAATGAGTTTTTTAGACATGAGACTGGTGGGTTGGGTTGGGAGATAGGACAGATACTTCTATTGCCTTAGATAAGCTCACACAACGTCCTAACCACAAGCCCTTCCCAGGATGCTTTGCTTTTAGTGGCTCTTTGTTCTGGCCATGTATACTCCATTTTCACTTCTGGATTGGCTAACCTGAAAACAGTTCTCAATCATCACTCCCTTGTTTGATCCGTGTCATCATCATGATAGCAGCTTCTGGGGGGGCCAGTGGCGTTCTGGCAGCAGTCTGCATTGGGTTTGAGGGTATCAGGGCGTGAGTTGTGGCCCACATCATCAAAGACTGTTCCACAGTACTTGATGTGGGCCTCGCTTTCATTGTCAAGATTTCGGTGCACCATAGAAGCTAGGGATTGGTGCAAAGTGTCCGATTTATGGGGACCTCTATAAAATGTTCTAAGATGTTTGTCCACCACCTCAACTTTGATTCCTTTGCAGGTGCTAGTGTTGCGTTTTTCTGAAACCAGCATGGAAGCCCCCTGCTTCCTTCCCATCGCATGGTTCTAGAGCAAAGGACTTGCAGGTCAGAAGGAAGTCACATCATAATGCTGATGTAGCGGCCATTTGATCCTTCTCCAGTCTGCCACCGAATTTCTTGTCACGTACCATTCGTTCACCTGATATTTCAACACGCTGGGGCATAGCAGCTTCTTCTGTCCAACAATCTGGCTGAAGTGCCTGTTCAGTGAAACAGTTTAAAAATGCAAAAATGTGGCTGAAGTGCCTGTTCAGTGAAACAGTTTAAAAATGCAAAAATGTGGCTGAAGTGCCTGTTCAGTGAAACAGTTTAAAAATGCAAAACTGTGGCCGAAGTGCCTGTTCAGTGAAACAGTTTAAAAATGCAACAATGTGGCGGTAGTGCCTGTCAAGTGAAACAGTTTAAAAATGCAACAATGTGGCCGTAGTGCCTGTTCAGTGTCACAGTTTAAAAATTCAACAATGTGGCCGAATTTCCTTTTCAGTGAAACAGTTTAAAAATGCAACTATGTGGCTGTAGTGCCTGTTCAGTGAAATAGTTTACAAATGCAACAATGTGGCCGAAGTGCCTGTTCAGTGAAACAGTTTAAAAATGCAACAATGTGGCCGTAGTGCCTGTTCAGTGAAACAGTTTAAAAATTCAACAATGGGTCCGAAGTTCCTTTTCAGTGAAACAGTTTAAAAATGCAACTATGTGGCTGTAGTGCCTGTTCAGTGAAATAGTTTAAAAATGCAACAATGTGGCCGAAGTGCCTCTTCAGTGAAACAGTTTAAAAATGCAATAATGTGGCTGTAGTGCCTGTTCAGTGAAACAGTTAAAAAATGCAACAATGTGGCCGTAGTTCCTGTCCAGTGAAACAGTTTAAAAATTATGATTTTGGTACTTTTTTTTTAAAGCAGTCTGATTTCCAATAATATTTTCAGAGACATCTTTCCCATTTAATAAATCTCATTAACCTATCAACATAATTCTTAGGTTACTTTCTGTAAATTTTAGCTCCATTTTGCTTTAACAAATTGCCCTTAGATGTAAGGTGTTTCAATCAAAAAAATCTATGAGAACATCAAAAAGAATTTGACCCTAAATGTGTGCAACCAAATATTTAAATGTATTTTATTTTGTTTATGTATTTATGTATAGTATTTTATAGTTAAGTGTCAACCTTTAATATAAACCATCCAGACCATTTAAGCAAAGTTAATACCACATTACAATTAGAGTCACACATTTGCACATTCCAGTTACAGTGTTAGTTCAATCTGTCGGAGGAGCTAGCATTCGTGTAATCTTCCTCCACAGAATGGTATGGTAAGTGATGCAAGCTTCATGACACCCAACCATGAAAAGTCACCAGCCTTCGATCCCAAAGAGTCTCGGGTTCAAGCCGGATGATCTCAGCGCCGTTTATCGCAGTTTTGTTAGGGAGTTACAATTCACCAAGAGATGTTTGGCAGACTCCAGTTCCTTTTCCCTACACAATTGGCAGATGTTGGCATGCTTAGGAATTTTATGCCATGCTCCCATGATTTCCAAGGAATTAACAACATTGAACTTTATTCTAAGGTAGTCCCAGACAAGCGAGTTACCCAAAAATGATAAATGTAACTAGGAAATTGACCCCTATCCTGTATGTACTCAATGTACAGATAGGCATTACTTTTACTGCATAAAGGTAAAGGTGGGAGTTTACCATCAATTGGATTATCGAGGCTTACTCCCCGCCAAACTATGGCAATCACACACCATATACATCACTATGATAGGTTATCGTCCACCCGGGAGAAGACACATTCAAATGAACTTTAAGCTATGGAAAACAAATCTTCATATTCATTGAATCCTGCTGGGTGAAATGCATTCAATATATGAGTCCAAAGGGTGCCCTGCTGAATGGAGTATGTTTTCAAACCCCTCCACCTGCAACAGAGACAAACTACTTCTGGAATAGGAAATCTTGATTGGGCCATCAGTAGAATGATTTCTTTCATGAAAGCACCTGCCAACCAGTGATTTTTGGTCAAAGTTAAAATATGTTTATTCATTCAATCTCACTATTGCTTTGTGGATAGTTTCCACTACATAGTAAAATCTGCATAGACAATGTGTGCAGTAAAATCTATTTCTGTTGTCACATGTTGCAAACTCGTGTGCATATATTTTCTTCTCATTCTCTGGATGATTTATTGTGTCTGTTTTCTGAATGTTACAGTTTCTGCAGCTCAATCTAGGGGCAGTTCATTCCTTATATGCAGTTCTGCATCTTTCTGTGGTTATTTACTTGCAATTGAGGTATCTCTTATATTTCTCCTTCTTTTTGTGCATGTTTGAAAATGTATCCCCAAAGCATTCGTCTGGTGAAAGAAAGGACCCCTTTTTCGTGATTCATGTAGTGTCATGAGAAATCGCTCATGTATGTCAACTCCAAGAGGTTTTCTGTATGTGTTTTTTTCAAGAGGTCGTATTGTGGAATCAGTAAAAATACAACATTATGGCTGTTACACCGAGCGAAGGAAAAGACACCGACACAGGCTTATAAAGATTCCCAGAATCTTTATTACAAAACTGAACAGTATTCAACAACGTACACAAATAGCTATTTGGCTGTCAATAGATCACAGAGACCACCAGCAGGGTTCAATGTGAGCAGTGAGAGAGTTTCCTAGCTGGACATCCACGCATTTATACAATTTGTAAAATGATGTCCAGCCCCTTTACAGGATAATCATGCACTGGGCTAGGGTCGCGCCAGGTTCACTTTCCTAATTTACGTATCTCGTGCTTGTGGTTTACTTTTTCAATACATTTACTAACACACTCCTTTATTCTTTAATTTAACATTTACACTCTTTACATATTGTTTTAATACAGACCACACAATGTTTTGCATATTATATTCGATAGCATTACTGTTCTTGTATGCTTGTAGCTTAACATCGCTAATTCAAGTAATCCCCTGCTCCCTAGGTCAACAAAGGACAAGGTCTACATGACCCTAACATGTAGCCTGAGGGCAGGTTGGACATTAACTCCCCTACAGAGGTTGGAGAGGTTAAGGCAAGAACAAGGACACACGAGACGGCCATTTTAGATTACAGGGTGCCTTTGTATAAAACCCCAAAATGGCGGTTTCTAACCTAAAATGGAGGCTTGATTCAAGATGACGGCTTACATCAATTTCTAAGGTCAAGACCTTGCCGCAGAGAGTTATTCGCGTACAATTTTTAAGCAACTTGGCGTAGGCCAATATACATACAAATCGTTTGTAATAAGAGGCATACTTTAATATCTGGTTTGACAGTATGGATACCGACGTCAAATGTCGGCTGGAATTTCTTCTTGGAGGTTTCTTCCAAAGGAGGAATCCTCGCCCCTGGCCTGCTACTCATGCCACTGAGTTCAATGCAGAGTCAGCACAGTGAACTCATAATTTAAAGACTTAGCAAAGTGTTTGGGAGCATCTTGGTCGTGACAGGCAGTGACACCCAAAATATTTGAATCAGGAAATGACTATAATTCAGGGAGAGGCATCTGCATTTAAGAGTCTTACCCTGGGCCTTTAGATCTCAAAAAGCAAAACCTCTCACCTAACCTCCATAGTGATTGATGAGACAGCTGTGCACACTGACACATAGGCACCTATTTTTCTGGTAGTAGGTTCCACAGGGAGTCCTACAGAATCAGTCAGTCAACAAACTTTTTTTTAGCGTTGCGCCTTCAAGTTAAAACATATAACAACTAGAAAAAAAGAGAAAATACACAGTTAATATACAGAATATAAACAATTCAGAAGTGCTACACAATTAATACTAAGAATACAGGCAATTCATAAATAAATAAAGACCGAGAGGAGAGCCCTGCTCGCAGCCTCATTTAGACATTTTACATATTTATGCAGGGTTATTCGATGCTTGAAACTATAAAATGCAATTAATGGCACGGATGGAAACCCTGCCCCCAACCTCATAGGCATTTAATGGTCATAATACTCAATTCGTGCATGGGCTCAGCGTCTTCTTCCTTAGCAGCCAAGTCCTATGGCTATTGCGTGCACACCCAAACATTACAGATGGACCTGAACTTTGCCTCAACAATGTCATTGCTGCTTCTGTGTCCCTAATCCCGGCCTTCCTCAATACTGGTCTCAAAGGCATGCGCCGCAGGTGCTTGGATTTGCTACATCATAACATGAAATGTAGAACAGTTTCCCGTACACCGGGCACTGATCCACATTGTCTGTGTTCCATGATTGCGTGAAGGAGGCCACTGGGAGAATGCCTAATCGTAAACGTAGGTATGGGGACCTTTCATATGGGGGCCAAATGTAATCCAGATATGGTTTAGTACCATAAGGGCTGAGCTCAAGATATGCCCAGCCCAGTTTAAGTTTCAAAGCCTCATACATCAAATCTTCTCGGGCACCATTAGCCAATGCAACTTTAATTCTTTTCTTTGTGCCCGCAGGCTGGCATTCGGGGTTAACCCACATGAAGCCTTCCCCCGCGTCATAAAGAGATCTTTTTTATTAGGCAGATCCAAGCTATAGATTTCCTTCCATATAATGTAGAATCAGGGAATTTCTGGATATTTGGTTGATGAGTTCCCTGTCAAGCCTCGCTTGTTGTTCTCTGACCATAATAAGGTTGGATTCCTGACTGGAAATCTCAAAGGACCTGCTATGCCTTGGGCTATGGCCTTGGTTAGACCAGTCCACCAAGAAACTTTCTATCACATGTTTGTGGGTTCAGATACAAAGTTATCTACAAAATAGACGTTGTGTGATTTACGATGACCTCTCTAGCCAATCAAGTTAAAGCAACTGGTGCCAGAAGCTGATTTGTTAATTGTGCTGAACACGTGGTTACAGCCTTGGCCAATGGAGGACATTAACAGTGAGTTGGCCAGAGTTCCCTGTATTCCCCCTTTCTGGGGTTGCTTGTGCCGCCGTGCATACCACATCCCGCTTTACTTAAGAAGGGCAGCGCAGAGGGGAGGTCTCTGTAGATTCATTTTCTTCTCATAAAACCTCAAGTGGAAGCCTGAAATTTGATGCTGTTTGTGGTTCATTTATTGCAGGCATCAAAGGGGCTTGTGTCTTTGCTTGTATCGTTATTTGGAGGGGTATATGAAAACGAATTGTGAAACTCGCTGTGTCTGGATTTTGGAAAATTACATAACTCACATTCTTTGAGGGAAGGAGAAGATGGACCCCGTTTACTTCATCATCAGGGTATCCAAATTTGCGATTTATGAAGGTGCTTGGTCTTCTGTGATATGATTTGGCAGGCATCCACCTTGTTAAATTCTAAAGCCTTGATCATGCATATGAATAAATCTTTGGTGAAAGATACAGGTGTTCTAATGATCCCTAAAACAGTATATGACATGACCCATGCTTTTTGGGGCACTGGACCGTTTTCCTGGCCAGTGAATATGCAGGGCATTGTATTTTTAGTTTGATTGGGAAACTGTAGAGAGAGGCCTTCTTTGGTTCTCATTGCATCCCAGAGTTGCCGTTTGTTTTGTGACCCACTGGTTACTGATACATGGGCTTTATATTAACTGCGTCCACTTTTCGTAATGGTTATCTTCTTCCCTTTTTTAGAAAAACTATCTGCCCAGATCATGATGTTGGGATCAGGAGCTGGCAGCGGAGACTCCGCTTCCAAAACATTTAGGGGGTAATTCATAGAATTTAGCGCACAAGCGGCGCACGCTGCTGGCGCACACTGTGCGCGTGCGAATCTCTGCACCAGCCGCATGCGCTAAAATCCATTTCCGCACACAGTGTATTCATGGATTTTAGCTACCAAAACCAGCCGTGGCACACAGTGGCACAGCGACCCTGCAGCAGCGCCTGTTACTCCCCCAAGAACACCCCTCGCGCAGGGAAAAGCCATCAAAATCCCCAATCCAGCGCAAAGGGCTGCGCTAACCCTGTACCAGCACGGCAAGCGGGGAACGTGTATTACTGGGGTTCGCAGGAAGTTTCACACGCGATAGGCCCTGTGCGAGTGGGGTACGTGTATTACTGGGGTTCGTGGGAAGTTTCACACGCGATAGGCCCTGTGCGAACGGGGTACGTGTATTACTGGGGTTCGTGGGAAGCTTCACCCGCGATTTCAGCAGGGTATGGGTATTTCGGGGGTGCGCGGGAAGTTTCACATGCGAAAGGGCCTATGCGAGTGGGGTACGTGTATTACTGGGTTTCGTGGGAAGTTTCACACGCGATAGGCCCTGTGCGAGTAGGGTACGTGTATTACTGGGGTTCGCAGGAAGTTTCACATGCGAAAGGGCCTATGCGAGTGGGGTACGTGTATTACTGGGTTTCGTGGGAAGTTTCACACGCGATAGGCCCTCTGCGAGCGGGGTACGTGTATTACTGGGGTTCGCTGTAAGTTTCACATGCGATTTCAGCAGGGTACATGTATTTCGGGGGTTTGCGGGAAGTTTCACACGCGATAGGCCCTGTGCGAGCGGGGTACGTGTATTACTGGGGTTCGCTGGAAGTTTCACACGTGATTTCAGCTGGGTTTGTGTATTTAGGGGGTTCGCAGGAAGTTTCACACGCGATTTCAGCAGGGTATGTGTATTTCGGGGGTTCGCGGGAAGTTTCACACGCGATTTCAGCAGGGTACGCGTATTTCGGGGGTGCGCGGGAAGTTTCACACGCGATAGGCCCTGTGCGAGCGGGGTACGTGTATTACTGGGGTTCGCGGGAAGTTTCACATGCGATTTCAGCAGGGTACGTGTATTTCGGGGGTTCGCAGGAAGTTTCACACACGATTTCAGCAGGGTACGTGTATTTCGGGGGTTCGCGGGAAGTTTCACACCCGATTTCAGCAGGGTACGTGTATTTCGGGGGTGTGCGGGGAGTCCTACATGTGAATTGGCAGTGTGAGTCCTCCCAGGTGTTCCCTCTACACCCTCCACGGCCCCTGCAGGAATCCCACACCACAGGGGACTACCCTGCAACCCTGGTCATGTCCCACAGACAGCCCATCCACCATGGGCATGCCCCCCAGCCAAGCCACATGTCAGCTTGCACTACTGATCACCAACTCATGTCCCCCTGGACCCCCACCCCCCAGCAGTGCAGGGCACCTGGCAGCAGGCCCCCACTCATGTCCCACTCATGTCCCCCTGCACCCGCACCACCCAACAGTGCAGGGCACCTGCCAGCAGGCCCCCACTCATGTCCCACGCATGTCCCCCTGCACCCCCACCCCCCAGCAGTGCAGGGCACCTGCCAGCAGGCCCCCACTCATGTCCCACTCATGTCCCCCTGCCCCCAGGTCATGACGATCCTCAGTCATGGCCCTTATGGCCAGCCTCCCCAGCCCAAAGACCCAACCAAGTATTGCATCCACCCACATAGAAAAGGCAATTACATGATACAACTCCAATGGCAAGTATGTAAATGAACACATGTCCGTCACACACACACAATGGGTGCAAGTGAATGTGAAAACCCATATCATGACATGCATGAAACCAATGAGATAATACCACACATCGAAGTATGAAGAAAAAAATGTATTAAACACAACATGAATGTAATTAAAATCCAACACACAACAATGGGAATAATAAAAGAAAAGCTGTATGTCCGTAAAAGAATAAAAAACAAGAAATCATAATCCAAAGAAATCCAAAAGAAATGGTGTCCAAAGTCACAGTCCAACAAAGCAAATCCAAGGGAAAAAAGAAAGTGAAAACCATTGCTCCATGGTGAAAATAAAAAAAGAGAATAATCCAATGGTGAACTATGTAGAGATGAACAATCCAGGGTCCATGAGCCCAACTGATGAAATGAAACCTATCAAAAATACTCCCTAATATAAAACTATATACAAAAACGTGGTGCATTGTCCAAGCGCAACCAAAATAAATAAAAAACTAAAGGAAACCTAACACTATCTAACTATATACAATGGCGGCGGGCAAGTCCAGCGGCTCACTTTGTGGTGTCCCGGGCCAGGACATCATCGAACTCCACGTCTATTTGCCGGAGGCGGGCCTCTGTCCTGGCCCCGAGGTCTCGCAGGGAGGCACTCATGGCCTGTTCCAACTCCCTGCGAGTTGCCTCGAGGCACTCTGCCCGCCTCAAAGACTGACGCATGGAGAACTTGCTCTGACCATGGTGAGCCACGCCTCTTCCGCCAGCCGCAGCTCCGCACCTACCTGCTGGCCCAACCGGTGCCACACCGAAGACACCCCCATTCCTGGGTCCTCCTGCCCTCTGACCGATGCCTGCCCCTCCAATGTTGATGGCCCAGAGCCATCATTGCTCCCACCTAGAGCTTGCTCCTGCTGCTGCTGTCCATGTGCCGTGTCTGATGGTGCCTGCACATCCTCCATCAGCTGGTCTCCAGTTGTGGTGTCCACCCCTGCTGGGCCGCCGACTCCCGACTGTGGCAGGGATGTGAGCTCCACCTAGCTGGCTGTGTTGGTCGGGCCAGGTCCACAGGGGGCCCTGGTGGAATCTGGGCCGGAAGACGGTGTGGAGAACGACTGACGCATAGTCTCCACAGAGGAGGAGAGGTCCGCCAGAGTGCGCGACACATGTAGGAACCCACCAACCAGGGCCCCTCCCAGCAGTGCCACGTCACGATGCTGCTCTCCATGATGGCGTGCGTTCTCCGCCCAGGAAGAACGCACGTCATCACGAATGACACGCATGCGCAACGCGACACCAACCAGGACGGAGCCCATACGTTTGTGGGCCCCTCGTTCCCAGGTAGTGGAGAGGCAGATGACATGGCACTCTCCCCTACCTGCGGACGGGCCTGGGACGGGGCCTCCCTGCTGGTGCATGGTGGTGCAGTCACAGGGTCAGGGACAGCGACATGCACAGGCCCCTCCGTGGTGACCTGTGCTACCTCCTGACCCTGGCCCTGGACTGCACCACTTGCACCAGTGGTACTACCCCCACCAGGCCCCATGTGCGGCTCAGTAGCGGGCTCCTCCTCCTCTGTGGAGACCACCAACCTGGATGTCTCCGCACCGTCTTCCGCCATTGGAAGCCCCTGTGGGGGCTCACCCGGCCTTCCCGCCACAGCCGTTGTGGCAGACGCAGCACCAGCCCCCTCGCTCCCAGATGATAGTAATTCCTGGGAGGGTGGCTGGGCCTTGCGTCGCCGCCCAGTGGAGGCATCCCCGCCGCTTGGCTCCACAATGCCGTCTCCGCCCTCTTCTTCACTTGACGCTGCGTAGAGGGAGACATAGAACACAAGCATCAGGGTACAGTACAAAATACCCTAGACAGGAAGCAATAACACATGAGTGGCACTGTCAAATGTCACTTCCATCCTGTCATTCCACAACACATGGGTGAATGCACACAACACACATGCAGAAACAGTCCCGGCACCTGCAATCAACATCAACATACATGTAGAAGGGCCCCTATAAACCAAGATGTTGCCTTCAAAGTCACATGCATCCATGGCGTTTCAAAGTCACACACACACTTCTCAGGCACACACACACACATGTGCACCATACATGTACATGACATCAGCACTCATTCCTCACCCTCCCTCCATGTCCAGGAACAGAGACAGCCATGCTTTCATGTGTGCATTCCGCATAGAGCTCCCCATGTTGCATTAAAACACATGCACCAACCATGTCGTTCACACATAACTGGTCTCACATGCATGACCATGATGTCCCTGAACACACACATCCATACATGGCCTATGTCACACATACAGGCAAGAATCAGACTACCAGCACACTGCAACATGCCCTGTCTCACACAGCAATGCTTGGCCACTTACCGCTCAACTCCAGATGGGTCTGCCTCCGAAGGATCTGGGCGTGGAGTGCTGGGCCTACGCGTTCCAGGACCCTCATCTGGATGTTACTCATGCGTGCCCGGCCCCGCTCCGCGAGGTGCCGGGCCTTGTGGAGGGTCCTGGACCTGAAGTCCTCCCAGCGCTTCTTGACGTGCTTGATGTTGCGGGTTGCCACCCCCTCCGTGTTGATGGCAACCACTACGTCATCCCAGATCCTCTCCCGTCCTTCCTTGTTGGCGCGTGATGTTTCGAAAGAGGGCATCATAATGCCCCAGGACATGCTCCACCAGGACACCAACTTCTGTGGCAGTGAAGCTGGTGGCCCTCTGCCTCTCTGGCTGGGGGTTGCCAGTGGTGCCAGATGGAGATGTGCCCGACATGGCAACCCCAGAGGCAGGAGTGGGTGGGCAACTAGGTCCTGGGGCTGGGCTGTGGAGCAATGGTATCCCAGTCGGGAGTCTTCTGTTCCAGCAGGGGTGGACACAGCAACTGGACCCCTGCAGATGGCTGATGTGCAGGCACCAAATAGCAGGGCACGTGGGCAGCAGCAGATGGCAGGTGGGAGCGTGCTCGGGGCTCTGGGGGGCAGGAAAATGGCCTTCAGGGCAGGAGCGTGGTCTTCCGTGTATGTACGCGTGGCCAGCTTGATACGGAGTGATTTGGCACGTGAAAAAATTGCACATCAGCGTGTAATTCGAGGAAAGGCCCTTAGCGCGTAAGCGCATCAGCACACATATGCGATTTCATTGGACCAAAGGCCCTTAGCGCGTAAGCGCGTCTGTGACGTATCACGCACAGGCGTTGCCCTTTCGCCTGTAAAACTTCCCGCGAACCCCAGGAATACACGTACCCCACTCGCACACGGCCCTTTCGCGTGTAAAACTTTGCGTGAACCCCAGGAATACACGTACCCCACTCGCACAGGGCCCTTTCGCGTGTAAAACTTCACGCAAACCCCAGGAATACACGTACCCCACTCGCACAGGGCCCTTTCGCGTGTAAAACTTCCCGCGAACCCCAGGAATACATGTACCCCATTCGCACAGGGCCCTTTCACGTATAAAACTTCCTGCGAACCCCAGGAATACACGTACCCCACTCGCACAGGGCCCTTTCGCGTGTAAAGCTTCCCGCGAACCCCAGGAATACACATACCCCACTCGCACAGTGCCCTTTCGCGTGTAAAACTTCTCACGAACCCCAGGAATACACATACCCCACTCGCACAGGGCCCTTTCGCGTGTGAAACTTCATGTAAACCCCAGGAATACACATACCCCACTCGCACAGGGCCCTTTCGCGTGTAAAACGTCACGCAAACCCCAGGAATACACATACCCCACTCAGTATATGCGTGCTTTTTATTTGTGCACACTTTTGTAATGCGCAGGGACGCTACCGCCTGCCTTTGTGTGGCGGACGTGTTTAGGCCTGTGCGTTTCTTTGCCCGTGCACGGGTTTGCCCTATTCGATTCCATGAATACGTGTGGTTCGCATGCGTGTGGGCATTCCGTGTACTTCCCAGCAGTACTTCCCCGTTACGCCTTCGTTTTCACGTGTTATTCCCCATTCCGCGTGTTACGCCCATTGTTCTGCCTAGTTTTGGTTAAGTGCGCTGCGATATGTGCGCTTTCGCTGTGCGCTTAGCGCACGCTGTTTGGAGACGTGTGCGCCAGCATGCACCATGCACGGATTTGGTGCACAACCAGTGGGAAAGTAGCGCAGCACCTTCCTTGAATCGCACGCGTGCATGTGCGCTTGCTTTCTCAGGCTTGCGCCTCCTTGCGCCTGCTTGCGCTGGGATTTTCGGCGCACGTTTGTTCCATGAATCGGCCCCTTAGAGACTGTAGGAGCCAGATATGATGGTGTGTACTTCTAGTGTATCTTTCAGTGACACAAACCTGTGTGACTCTACCTTGTGCATGAAACAACGCCTTTGCTGAATGCCTGATAAAAGTAGGAAAGGCAATTGACTTTATCATCTCTTAGAGAATATAAGTGGGTAATGAGAGGGTGACGCTATAGTGCGATTGTTGACATATATACTACTACAACAAGCAAAAAAAAGGGCTCAAAGACTAACGTCAGGAGAATATTCAGAGGAGATTACTCCTTCTGTCACAATCCCATGTATATTTAAATGTTATCTTTCATTAGTTGTGCCCTGGAGTCTGTGCAAGGGGATATTGCCTGTATCATGTTCCTTCTGCACAATGTTTGATATCAGGAGCTGGAAGACTGCATTTAACATCCTTTTTGCTTATGTTGTGTATGTGTAAAACCATATTGGTTTCATAGTACTCTGTCAAAAATTTTCTTAATTCTTTGTCAACGAATGGATTGATGATGCAGCTGTCCCACAATAATATTTTTCAGGATTCTCCAGAAATTCGGAAACCCTTGCGCTGCTCATACCTTAATATCTTCCTGTCCAAATCTATCCCGTCTTTCGTTGCTTGGAAAATAAATGATAAATACCTTGATATCTGCAAGGATGTGATCCAGTTGGTGAATGCACGAGAACTACCAACTTTGGGCTACTACTACACTCCTTAGCTGCCAGCACAACTTGACTGATGAGGTTTTTGCCATTAACTGAATCTCAGGTTATGCTGCTTGTCAAGGAAAGCATGTCCTTGGATTGATTGACTCTTGCAAAGCTACTGTATTCCAGCCATTTCTAATTCTCTCAATATCTCTCTGGTCCTGATGATCTCCAGCCATTTCTAATTCCCTCAATATCTCTCTGGTCCTGATGATCTCCAGCCATTTCTAATTCCCTCAATATCTCTCTGGTCCTGAAGATCTCCTGCCATTTCTAATTCCCTCAATATCTCTCTGGTCCTGATGATCTCCAGCCATTTCTAATTCCCTCAATATCTCTCTCGCCCTGATTCTCGGATTCAAGAAATTGCGACAAATTTCCGGGAAAATCTCAAGTAGTTCTTTTAGACGTGTCTGATTTTTGTGGACCTGCCACATGCTACAAATCAGCCGGAAAGGGTAATTGTTCGACAACCCCAGGAGTTTGTAGAACATACTAACATCTTTGGTAGTCTCAAACATAGATGGTTTGAGGGGGAGGTGGATGGAAGCATTGTCGGAACCCTAATTGTGTTTGATCTTCCAGTAACTTCAACACAGGCCCCAATGCAGTCTACTTTCGGATGGCGTGTGTAATTGCTCCCTGCGGTAGCTTGCCTCTTTTCTGGACGAGAGAGCAAGGTATAGCTCGTCCACATCACTTACGCATTCACTTAGTTAACTCACGGCGCATCACTGGATTCTGTGCTTTAGTACTTATCATTCAATATTGTCTTACCTTGTGTTCGCTTATCCAATCATACTGCGTTTATTTTCACCGGTATTCGAATAACACTAGGCTATTGTCCCTCATTTTGAAATTCATATATCACACTTTCTGGATGTGTACAAACTATAGAATGCGGAATGGAAAAAAAGACGTGAAATGGCTGCTTTGAAGACCGGGATTTGGGTTATCGGTACACAACCAACATCTTTCCTTATGAGATCTGGCCCTCAGCAATGAGTGCGTTCCTGGGTCTGGTTGCTGAAGGAAAGAACCTTGTCAACTTGATCATTGCAATGCTTTCACGCCTTCACCACATCACCCAGCTTGCAAAAGAAGGCGTCTTCCACCTCATACTTCTAAATAAAATGTCTCCTTTCTTGACATCTGTGCAGGAAGCTCAGGCAGTCCTAAAGGAACCTTATGTACCTGGGCCTTTCAATGTATATGATCATGTGCCTTGAAGCCATGCAGAATGCTGCAACTCTCCTGATTCTGAGCCCTCCCCTAATTGCACTCACATTCACATGAGCACCAGACCCTTTTTAAATCTCTCTGCATTTTGCACAGAGTTGTCTATGCAGACGCATCCATTTCTCCAGGAGAAGAAGTTCTCATGGTTTGAGGCAATGATCACATTTTGGTCATCCTCTCTCCTCTTTCTCTAAACCCTCCAAGTTAGGAAATAGAAAATGGGTGGCAAGTCCTTTTCTTTCCTAATGGCTAACTTATAGAGGGCCTTATCTCTTTCCATCATGACACTGGACCGCCATGTATACAGGAAAAGGGGCCACTTAGTGGCCACAGTGGTCTGCCCCGGGGGGTAACATACCAGTAGGGGGCAGAATCTATAATCTCAACAAAACAAAGATACTGGTATGCTAAGGGTTAGCCAGTGTGGAGTGAAAAATAAATTCGAAATGTTCACCCGGTCTAAACCCATGTAACCATAATGGTTATAGATGTTGCATGCAAATGTGTGTACTAGAACACTCCTTGAAAATAAACAGATTGTAGGAGAGATTGATGTTAAAACTTTATATCAGAAATTGGTACATGTAATAAAATGAAATCCAACTTGCAAGAACATATACAATCAAGAACATAAACATAAATCTCCCATTTGTAGATTGAGTGTGAAAACTTTCAAACAATCAGAAAAATGAGAATTAGTACATTGAAGAAAAACATAAAGCAATTTTCAATATTGACAAAAAACCAGTTGCTTGTCACTGGGATGCTTGATTAAATCGGAAGCAAAAGACAAAAAGACAAAAAAAAGAGAGTAATAAATACAACTGCAACTCTATTCAACCTAATAAGAAGTAGAGCAAATGAGCAATGTTCATTAGTGACTAGGATCAATTCCCGAAGCTGAAGGTATTGTGTGTCGGGATAGGGTCTGCCAACGCTACAGGGGGAATGAATAAACAACGTGAAATGCGAATGCTTCACATCAGTGACATGGTCCCATAAATGGATAATGTCGTATGAGCAAACACGGTCCTGGTAGTCCACAGATGTTTCTATGAGGGACCTTGATTCCCCTCTGGTTGAATGAAGCGTTTCGGCGGAACAGAATCAGTAAAGAAGTACTTGTCATGTGAAGTGAATGTACTCCGCCTTCATCAGGGCAATAATTAGCAGGACCCTGCATGGGTGAAAAAGGGGGAGAGAGGAAAAAAGGGAGAAAAAGAAAATGGTAGAAAGAGAAGGGGGATAAGTCACCATAAATGAATAAAGATATGAAATCAAACAAACATAGAGGTGGATCAGTACATAATTGTTCTGCATGCAAAATAGAAAATAATCAAGAAACCAGACATCGATCCTGGTCGGGTCTGAAATATATCTCATAGCCATATGCAGCCAAACCCCCATATAATGAGGGAAGCCTCTGGAGAGATTCAGATGAATCTCCCCCCAAAAGAGAGGGCAGAAAGAACAGATTGTGGCATTGGGTCCCCTTTGGAAGAGTAGTGCATGAGTCCCTTAGCCCAACCTGCTGGTCAGCAAGCCAAGGTCCATGTGGGTGAGGCAGGGTCGGCTGGGGGGGTAATGAATAACTTACCTAGGATAGGTAGCAAGGGTGGAAGCCGTGTGCGGCTGGGTGGATGAGGTGTAAAACGTGGCTAGTTGCTTGGGCGGGGAACTGAGAGAGTCCGCTGGAAACTCTTAGTAATCCATTAGTCATCATCGCTGTCTGGGGCATCTGAGACCTAAGAGAGGGAGGTAGCTATTAGTGTATGTGGTGAATGAAAGACAAAGAGGAAGATTAGTTTCTGATGGGAAAAGCGCTAGTCAGGAAAAGATTTTACCTGGACAGTATCTTCTCAGGAAGAAATGGAAAGAGAAGAGAAGAGGAATCGCCAGTTCATGCTGTAACTGGAAAAATCTAAGTCCACACCAAAGCAGTTGTGGACGAGACCTACAATTGGTAGGTTGTTGTTGTGGTGTTAGTCCCAGAGCACGATGCTGCAAGGAAAGATGACATATGAAAAAGTGAAAATATATAGTGTGAAAACTCAAGAAAGTGCAGAGTACAGAGCGGGCCAGAGGTGATGCCCAGGGCTGAGAATGGGGCACTCCGCTGAGTAAGACTGTCAGCCATGTGCTCAAGAAAAAGCTTGCAAAATACAAAAGGGACTTGCCTGGATTCGTAAAGAACAGCGCTCCTCAAACGTAGCCGAAAGGTGAAGAGCGCATGGAACGAAACCACGACTTGTCTTGCTCTCAGCCGCCTGCCGTGGAAATGCGGGCTGAAAGTCAGGAAGAGCCGGAGAAGAACGGTTGTCCTAGCAACCGTATAAAGCGTGACTCAGGGACGTAATGGAGGTTCCCAGTAGCTTGCGCCGCATCCAATCAGGAACTGCCACAAGAATGATTGGCAAGTAGGTGTGAGTTGAGGACGGCCAATGCAGATGCTCGGTGGCCTGTCATGTGTGAGCGGGCTGGCGGAATGAAAGAGCCAAAATGTAAGTTTGTGTAACTCCCAATACGGGCCTGCCAGGAAGAATGATTGGCAGGTGGGTGTGGCCAGGGGCCATCCAATGGTGGCATGAGGGGGGCGGGGAGTAACGAACCCAAGCAAGGTTCATGAATACAAAGGATATCGCCGCCTGTGAGGCGAGTGATAGTCCGTTGTACCGTGCTCGCTCAGAGCGGAGGGAGAGATCTTGTGTCTGGTAGGAGTCCGGTCAGCTAGGATAGCACGTGGAGAAGTATTGGAGTCACTTCTGATGTAGGAATGAGAGAAAGTCAGGTATGTGCCTTGGAAGTGAAACGTTGCTTCAGACTAGCTGCATGCGAAAAAGTACAGCAAAGTCATACTCCCTGGGGGTCATGGGCACTCCAGTGAGACGGGATCCGTAAGGTCCTGTCATGGAGTGGAATGGATGGTGGGCTCCTGCAGCGAAGGAGTTCTATTGAAGTCGCTTCTGATGTGTGCATGCGAGAAAGTCAGGTATGTGCCTGGGAAGTAAAAGCGCTGCTTGAGACCAGCTGCATGCAAAAAGGAAAATTTATTTGCAGCAAAGTCAAAAACCCTGAAAACCATGGACACTCCAGAGAGACGGGATCCGTGGGGCCCTGTCATGGAGTGGAATGGGTAGTAGGCTCCTGCAGCGGGAGGCCAGTGAAGAGTGCTGTTGGATGCGTCAGAAAGGAAAACCGCCATGTGTCTTTTCAGAAGGCACTCAAATCGTACACTATGCCAAACTAAAGGATCATAACCTCTGTCTGAGTAGTTGCTTATACCAGTTGGTTGGCATCACCCATAGCATATCGGTGATGCCACATTTTCAATCAGTTTTCTGTGTCTTTAGTAGGACGATTTCCCGGATCTATATTTCACAGATTGAAGAGCACGAAGAGCAGATTCTAAGGATCTAGAGTAGATACTTTGGTACTTAGTTTTCTGTCAAACCTGAAATTTGACCAAGTTGAAAATTCTAGGTTGATTATTTTGCCCACTTGCTTGAGCCTGGTTGGCAAGATGGTGCGGAACACTTATTGACCGAGTTGCCTGTGCCTTCTTGATTTTGCAATGCGTACTTTTTCATGGTTCGCCACTTTATATATGCCGTGTAGTCAGAACTGTTCTTAATATGCCTCCAGGTTATTTGTTTATATCATCAGATCTAGAGGATCTTCATGACATTCAAACAAGTCTTTGACTCATGGTCATGTCTTAGACATCCCAATACTTCTACAGCATGTGAAAGGGTGACTGATAGTGGGAAGAGAGTTGTGGGGAAAGTTTTCTTTCAGGTTATGAATAAATATGTACAAAGCTCACAAGTGTGGAATGGGTGAAACATCGTACTTTGTGCTTGTGCATCACATTAAAATCTTTTAAAAGAATGTATTCTGTTATCGATTGGGAATTGCTAGTTATGAATTGTGGACATTCTAGTGAATATTTGTCGTTGAGGGTCTTGTTTTCCATTTCAGATCCGTATTGACCATAGCAAATTGCTGGCTTTACGACAGATGGATTGTTGAAGTAATCAGCCCGTTAGAAGGGCTTATTTTTTCACCCAGTATGACTTTATAATTACGTATATATTCCTATGTTTACTAATATTAAAGGAAAATTGGTTGGTTGGAAGGAAACCTCATTGACACTCTCTTGGCTATCTCACTTTCTCCTTGATTCCTGTGGGCCATTAGAATTTTGGTCCTAGTTCATCCAATTTGATCCTGAAGCTGAGAAGGCGGTAGGTCTTTCCCATTTCTGTAATGGCTTGGCAGGCGAAGAACGATGGTCTGGAGGGTTGCCCAGAGCAATGCCAGAGGTTCATATTAATGCTAACCTTCCAGCGATCAACTCTTTTGTTTTGCACTAGTCAAGATGGACAATAGGTCAGGAGTGAAATTCAGGCTTTTTCACAAATATGCTCACTGAGGCGCTGGCAAAGGAAGGTGAGTAGCATTTAATTAGGCCAGCAGTCACTGAGATTTCATCCATCTTCAAATGTCAGTGGGTGTGCTAAATCAAACATCCCATAATGTTATGATGGGGATGTTAATAAAATCATGGAACAAATGTCAATGAACTAATGAGATGTATCAAGAAATATAAACAGGATGTAAACAATCACCTCTAAAGCTAAATCTGCCACCAAGATCAGAAATGAGTGTTTCATTTGTGGGAATCAGACCTTTTGCATAGGCCTCTATGCATCTATGCTTTGTGCGCTTGGTGCCATATTAGTGGATTATCTGAAACACTGCAGGTAGGACAGGTGCCCCAAAACAGCCATAGAAATGCAGTCAAATAGAAGGGGTTCCTCAGGGGAAGTGGAAAGATGTGGGTTTGTTTGGGGGTAACCCAGAAAACAAAAAGACAGCAATACATAGAAAGATCGTATCTGATATTAGAACAAACATGTAATACAAGAGAAGGAACGTATAACAGGGAATAGAACGAGAAAAAACAGAAAACAGACCTTCTCTTGCTAACCCCGGCCTCCTGGAACATCATCCTAGTTTCAATCAAGACCACTATAACGCTCCAGCCATTCTGTGAGGAACTCAAGAACCCGCTCTTCAAGCAATACGTAGGGGTCATAGGATCTGCTGCTTCTAGCTACATACCAGCCATGTTGTATGGATATCCAAGCTACTGTAACCTCCCCAAATACAATACAAATATAAGTAAAATTGGCTGGGAAGCAAATTAGGAACATCAAAATTAAACCAATATCTATTATCAACGAATATGAATGAATACATTTAAATTAATTTCATGGCATTTGAATGGTCTTAGAAATAGCATACAAAGGGAAAGGATATTTACATGGCTGGCAAGACACAGACATAGCACTTATAAAATAAACACATTTAACAGTAAAAGATACAAATAGCTTTTAATCAGCAATGGTTAAAAGGCCAGCTATTTCTCTCACCAACGTGTTACAATAAGAGGAATAACTGTGAAATTTACAAAAAAAGCAGGCAGTGCAAATTTAAGAAAATAATCTCTGATAAATAGGGGAAATGCGTCATAGTAGAAGTCTACACTTTTAGCCGGACATATGGCCCTAATAGAGATGATTCCCCAATGTGTCCAAGAAATACTTGGAGAATTGGCAGGAGCAATAGGCAAGATAATTATAGCGGGCAATTTCAAATTCCTCTAAATCCACAAATGGATAAAAACGCGAAGTCTGATTGACAAAGGTTGCCAAGATGAAGATGTATACAGGTATGGAAGTAAAAATGGAAAAACATGCAGTCACATATTCAATGTCTCTTTTCTATCCACCTAATTGATGTAATAGCTTCAGAGCGTGCATGGAGATTTAACCTATAAACAAATGGCAGAATTACTGCAAGCGGAAATTTCTCCAATTCCTTATTCAGTCCTATTGGACATCAGAATGTGTAATAACTAAAACCTATTATCTCGGGTAATTAGCACAAGTATTCACAGTGGTAACCCTCAATCCGTTTTGTAGTATTAGCACTGATAATAAAGGCAAGTTTGTAAAGAGGGGCATAGTCTGAATCGACTAATGGATGATTTTCGATTAGTCAATATGTGGAGGGAAACCATATGATGGAGTGATTATTTTCCTTTTATTCACATAAACTGAAGCACCTCCCCTGGATAGATTTCACTCATTGCTTGATCTAAAATGACTCATTGTATAATACTCTGATATAATTGAGTATATTAATATGCTGCACTATGTAAAAGCTAAATAATGAACAGATGCGATTTAGAGGATTTAGAGTTCACAAAATAGATTGAAAGAGAGACAAACGATTTTCTTTTTAAATAACCAGAGCAAACAGAGGTCGTTTACATTTTCTGGAGTGCATTCCAGCAATCCTGAGAGGATTTCATACTGGAAAAATCTCCTGCAAAGAAAGTGGGGCATGAGTCACTGATGAAGTTGTAGAAATAGAAGCCTGTCAAAGAATTTAGAAACAGAGAATAATAATGAGTCACTTTTAAAAATGGTGAAACAGAAAAAGAGATGATTTCATAACTATTAATATCATGAGGTAAAAATATTCATGTGATGACTAGAATGAAAACATATGAAAGAGCCAAATTGTGGGTATCTACTGGCATGGCAAATACATTTACAGAGATCAACAAAGTAAAGGAAATATGTGATAGTGCAAATTGAACTATCACTCATGGACGGGACAAGATCCTAAAAGTATTTTGAAAAATACCATGAAGAATTGAATCAAGAAGAGATATCCCCAACATAGGAGAATCAACATAAATACGTCACGCCAGGAAAGCTGCCCAACTTCCAGAATCAGTGGTGATGCACAAAGCCACCTCTAAAGAACAAATAGGAACTTCCATAACCTAACTAGAAGACTTGAAATGTACAGGAATTGGTGGAATATGTGGCACAGCGTGTGGTTAATCCCAAATCCGAGGCCGGAATGTACTCAGATAAGAAAGTGAGGGTCGTGGCAAACAACGTGCACACGTGTAATGCCAAAAGTCGCTTAAGACGCCAAACAATGTAAATCATGCTGACCAATAGCACTTGCTATACAATATTCTTTCAAATATTGGCAATCTGGATGACTAGATATATAGGAAAACTGATTAATGAAGATAAAGACTTATACCAGATAGACATGTAATGATCCTGCCACACACACATACACACTGACAACATCAACAGACAAAGCATAGTGGGATAAGTTAACAATTGCTAAAATGGCGCATGGCATCAAGAATGTTGGCAAAAGGGAAAGAAGAGTTGATATGAAAATTGTGAAAAGATTTCAAGTCTGCCAGTGGGGAATAGACTGTGACATAGTCGTGAATGGACGCAGGGTCTCTGTCCTAACTATATATGTTCAGAAACCATGCCCCTCGTTAAGGACTCTTTTGCCCCAATAGAATTTTGGGAAATCTCTCGCAAATGGCCTATCTATCCAAGGAAGACCAAGGAACGTCATCCCACAAATGGAGGCAAAATAAGAGTGCATCAAGCACATATCAGAAATAAAGAATCTAGAAGCAAGGAAGGAGCAACAATGAACCATAATCATAGTGTTTAGAAGACATCAGAGCAGAATAAATGATGACCAAACTATGTAAGAAATACAGGTGCTGACTCGTGTCAGAAGCTGCTCCAAATGAAAGGCAGATTAACATCTTAAACAAGGAATGCACATGGAAGGTCAAATACCCAAGGTTTCAAGAAGGAGGAGAGCTAATAACCCAGAGCAATGTATGGAAACAAACCATACAGAGTCAAAACCAGCTGCACACATCATGACTAATTCTTAACTCAATGACCACAATACTGATAGATGATCCAACACGCCACCTGTGATGGGGAAGCCACCTCTTATTCTGGACTACTGCAGGGATTCCTTAAAAAAATACGGCACACAGATCGACTATTTGTGAACAATTTCAAGGTGATTGCAGGGCAGGAAACATGTATCAAGTCAACCTGGGGCTTTGGCAGATATTTCAATTTGAGCAAACCCACTGCATAAAGTGAAGGAACTTAGGAAACTGTCAAATCTGTTGTAGGGTGGAAAACTGTAAACTGACACAAGAATGTCAGAGAACGACATATCAAGTCAGACCATGCAGTGGCTGTGGATATTTTATTAGGAAATAGAGATCATTATGGTCCTCCTCTCAGCCAATCAGAATGCTAAGAGTACAGGCAATACGTACTGTTATTGAAAGACGTCTGAACATTCTGGCTTCAAAAGCATATATGGAAATAACAATACAATTTCCCATCAAGATTTCATTCATCAAGACACTTCCTCTCTGGCTGACCTTTTCTTTTGCTGCACCATCCAATGTAACATTATCCCGCAATAATGACCCCTCCCTTGGTCTATAAGGCTATGTCACTAAATGAAGAACCCTTGAGGATCATACAGATCTATGCAAACTCTCAAAACCCAATAGTTGTTGCCAAAATGGTAGAGGATGTAAAAAAGAACACAGAGAGAAAAGGAAACCCACCCAATTGTCATATGTGGAAAACTCAATGCCTGAGCATATAAAAAGGCATGCACTGCAGAGTAAAGAAACCCCATGTGGAGACTTCAAATCTAAAAATGGACAAGGGGGAGGGATGCAGGAAACCATGCTTGAATGACTGAATGCATTCGGCAAATCAGTTCTAAATCATTTGTTCCTGAGAAAGATACAAGGGTAGAGACCTGCACTATCTTTGTTAGATGTGAACTTGTTATGTTATGCTAACTCAATAATTGATTATATATAAACAATTAGACTCCTTTTTAAAGGTTAGTCTGTCAGGCGACACTTGATTTGTTAATCCTACTAATTTTAGGTTGGTATTGAGCTACTCATTGTGTCGCGTCTTGTCTGAGTTTGGTGGTAAAGGAGTCTGCTCAACCATCTTACAAATAGTATTTTCTCCACATACTCAGAAAGCAAGAAATGCGCCAGACTATGTCATTGTGTTACTCAAGTTTTAATATTTGCCCTTAATGATGACACGTGTTTTGGCTAGTGAAAGCCTTCCTCAAATCAGGACTAGTAGTGCTATCATTGTTAATCACATAACAATTGGTACAGTGAAGAACACACAAACACACAGAGATTAGGGGTTGGAGAAAAGGAGGATTAAAGGGTAGTTTGAGAAAATAAAATAAAAATAACAGATATACTGCTTCTGTTCTACATTACCTTTGCAGCATTGTAACAACATTGCAAAGGTAATGTAGAACAGAAACAGTACACATATCCATACAAGAGTAATATGGAATGATTTTTAATTACTGTGTGCACTGTGACATTAATGAATCTGACCTTTACATTTTGTTTCTCATCTGTTATTTGTGTCTTATTTTCTCAAACTACCCTTTAATCCTCCCTTTCTCCAACCCCTAATCTCTGTGTGTTTGTGTGTTCTTCACTGTACCGATTGTGCCTAAAATCCAGAAGGAGGCCTAAACCAATCACAATTGGAGACTGATATCCTAGCTCACTACAATCAGTTATTGAGTTCCATTTCCTCTTTAGTTATGAGAGGCGGCTATGAAACACTGCGAGTAAACAAGAAGGAATCCACGGTTTGGATAAGGATTGTCCCTATTGTAAATCCGAGCCACGTGATGCCATAAAATTTGGATTTGGTAAAAGAAAATATAAAAAAATTTAATATTTCATTGTAGATGGGATATCATCGAAGAAAGAAGCAAACAAGTCAGACAGGTACCATAGAGGGACATAAAGCTGAAGTCATGGAGATGATTTAAAACATACATAGAGCCGAACGTCTCAGAAAAGTGAATGGATCAAACATTTTAGCTCCATCTTTAATGATGAGAGCAGAAGAGTCCCAGGGTCCTGTAACGGATGATTCATCAAGTGGAAGGGACGAATGAACCAGCCAAGTGCTTCCAGTAGGAGAACAATGATATCCTCAAAGATCCAGCTGAGATACCTGAAGAGTAATTGCATTCTTTGAAGGAACTCTTGTGCTCAACCAACATCCAACAGACAATCAACCTTCTATCAAACGGTAAGGCCCCAACCCCTAACCTGATCCCAGCAAACATTCTTCAACATGTTGTTGCATGGCGGGCAACTCTTTTGTGCATTTGTTTCTTTCAATTTACTTAAAAATATCCTTTCTAAACTTATAGTGCAATCGTCTTACTGCACCATTCTATAAGAAAAGCCCAACAAACCAAGTCACGGCATACAGGACAATCATGCTAATTTACATGTATAGTACAGTCTTTTGGCACATAATACCTGGATTAGTGCAAAAATAATTCTGAATCCAGTGCAAGGTGGGTTGCGACACATTTTTACCATCAAACATATAATATATACAATCTCAGCTGCTAACAAGGTGCCATTTTACACAGTCTTCTTAGACTTCTCTGTGGCCCTTGATGTCATTCCAGAGAAAGAATGGTGGACAAAACTGTTTTCCATTAGTATGGGTGAGACCCAGGTAAGGGTCGTCATGAGACTTTGCATGTCAACCTATGTCCGCGTTTTCTTTGGATACTCTGGCAAAATTCCCCAACATTTTCCAGCCACAAGAAGAGTCAAACAGGGTTGCTTTCTGGCTCCTGTCATTCCTTTTTAGTCTCTGGATAAATAACATGGCTAACAAAGGGCTCGAAGAAGCCAAAGATGGTCCATATATAGAAGAACATCAGGTGCCAATTCAATTATAGGCCATCGATTATGTCTGCTTGGCGAGGACCCACAGCACCCTCCAAGATCAGCTGGTAGCAGTAGACGTCTAGTGAACTGAAAATAACCTGATCACAATGACATCAATTATGTTTGGAAGGCGAAATAATGACAAAAAAGACAAGAAGATTTAGCATTGATGCCACCTTTTATGGACACATAGATGACTATGCCTATCTTGTGGGGGGCATATCTTCAAGTTCACATTGGAGTTCCCACATATCTTTGGCTTCATGAAAGAGAAAAGTCGCAGGAAAGGCTATAACTAAGTTAGATCGCAAGCACAATAACATCATTTTGCCCGAAGAGAGCACAGTACTCAAGCTAAATATGAAGCCAACGCCTTCCCATTCATATAAAATAATCTGATGATTGGGCCGTGTTATTGAAGAAAGCCATAGTAGACTTGGATGACCTTACTCATTTTCATACCGCGTCTGGGATCATATGAGTGCAAGGTTTTGGTTTTGGGGTGCAATGCTCCACATGGATCAACCCTATGCCTGGTGTTGTTTAATCTTTAACTCCAAGCATTGACCACCATCTGCATTAGTGTAATAACAACTTTTATACATGTGCTAATGTTACACAGATCTCGATAGGAACACCCATGATATCTATCATACATTTGCTCTATGTATGTCTTTGGTAAACCACTGGATAATTACCAATCAACTCAAATTGAATGCAGCACAAACTGAGATTGTGATTTGTAGTACATCAAAATCTATCTGGTCGCCATTGATATGGCTAAAGACACTTGACAGAGCACCCATTCTATTCTCTAGCAGCTGGAACATGGCTGATCTCATAGATAAATAATTCACTCGGGAACCTCAGACCCGGAATGTCTCTCAAGCCAGCTTTGCCCAATTACACCATCTCTACAGTCTTCTACTGTTGCTCATTTTCAGTCAACAACCCCTTGCTATGAACGTGTAAACCGTATTCCATCTTAACTATTAGAATGTACCCAATATGGGCCTTTCCCAAAATGACATGATCTGAAAATCTCCTCCAGAATTACTCTCTTGACTGTTCCAAGAATATCTTATATTTTCCCTGCCCTTGTTTACATGCACTGACTTCCATTCAGCAAAAGACATTTAAAACCATCTACATTCATTACACAGAAAATAACTTTTGATGACACTGGTCTGAAAAAAGGAGGTTGTGGTCAATAAATCGCAGTTCCCTGTTGCTCCCAAAATGCACTATAAAACCTGGGCTGTGGCACTTTTAGATATCAAGCTTCCATCTTATGGAACTCTCTCACATAATACCTCCATTATTTTTATCAGGCATCATGAAATCCACTCAACCACTAGCATGGTCTAGTACTTTTTTTGACAGTCAATTACCATTTTGATGGTACTCGACCCTGTGGTTGAGTGTCCATAGAGAAATATGTGTATGCCCCAATTGCTGTCACGGTTCAACCGTGGAAAGTATGGAATAAATGGCGGCTTCATTAGGCCAGCGCAGAATCAGCAGCAGCATACTAGTGTTCAATGTGCCTTTTGTTTACATAGGCCGACACGCCCCCTTACCAGACGCGCTGCAACTCTTTCGAACTGCCCGCGTCGGACCGCCCGGTGCTCTCTCCGTGTGGTTTTTTCTCCGTTTCCTACGTCTCTCAGCCCTCTTACCTTACCGTACTTCTTCCTTGCCTATGTTTGCCTTCCCCCATGACGGCCAAGACTATTTACTCTAATTCCTTTTTTTTCTACGGTCGCGTCCTTCCGCGTACCGTGTTTTGCCTTCCTTCTCTCATTCCCCTCTCGCTGATTGTCTGCCTTGCACGTCAGCGCTTCCTTCCTCCTTAGTTCCGTGCTTTCAGGGGTTTATTTTCCCTTCTGTTCTTCTTTTCTTTACTTCCTCCACTCTTGCACCTTGCCGGCTTCGCCTTTTGGTACAGTCTTTCTTTCTCTCTTACTTTCCTATCGTCCCCCTTTCTTGTTAGTCCTCACTCTCCAGCTCCCCATATCTTACCTGCATAGGTGGCTGTCCTACCATCAGAACCAATTGGACTCCGAGCTCTCAGGATTGTGCCTCTTCCAGGAGTCACAGTTAGTACGTCATTACGCCGTAGGTGACCTGGGTCCACTGCATACTCCGGTTAAGGATTTGGACCTTTCTTCCGAAGCAAGATCTACATCTGCATGTTGATTCCGCTCAGGGTTTTTTGCGCCTTACCAGGCTTTTTCCCTGAATTTGGGGGCGAGCTCCCTTGGGTCCGCCTGATGATTCTCAAATCATTGTCAAGGTGGCCTCGGGTGGAGAGCGTCATTTTCTCTACGAACGAAGGAAGGGGAAGAAGGCAGAAAAAGGTGAAGAAGTACGCAGAAAGGAAAGAAGAAGAGACAGAGAGTCTAACCTAACCCTTACACCGGAGGTCACAGGTGAGGAGACACAGGGGGAGGCTTCTGCAGATTCTGACAGCTTGCAGCGCCCTTTAAAACCCATGGCGTCCCTTGAACAATTCCAAGAGATGGTCAACGCCATCCAAGGTCTTCAGGCAGAAGTCCAGAATCTACGCGCCGAGAATCAAACCCTAAAACAACAGATAACCGTCAGGGAAGAGACTCGTGGCGATCTACCCCCCCCTCGTGTTCTCATTTGGGAAGTATGAAGGAGATCCCAAGACATTGAAGGAGTTCTTGGATGCTTGCACAGTGTATTTTACCTTTCGCCCCAAGGCTTATGAATCCGACCGATCCAAGGTGGGGTTCATAATCACTAACTTGACTGGAAATGCCATGGCTTGGGCTACTCCTCTAATCACTCAAGAAGATCCAGCCATTAATGACTATTCCCAATTCACTCAACTTTTAAGATCCAGGTTCGGGCGAGCAGAAGTCCAATACTCTGCCTATGAGGCACTACTTGATATCAGACAGGGGTCACAGGATGTCCAAACTTATGCCTCCTCATTCAGTAGATTGGCCACTGAAGCAGCCTTGCCAGATTCGGCTCAACAGACCTTATTTTGCCGTGGTTTACATGAAGAATTGAAGGATGAACTTGCAAGAATGGCCCGACCTGATTCCTTCAGAGACCTGGTTACGCTTACCCTTCAGTTAGAATACCGCCTGCAGGAGAGAAGACAGGAAAGACGAAGGACCAAGATTCAGTTTCCCTCCAGAACGACACCTATGAGCCCTCCTGGGAAGACTCAACCGGAAGAACCCATGCAAATTGGGGCCGCAAGAGGTCCTTTAACTCCGGATGAACGACAACGCCGCAAGAATCTGGGGCTCTGCATGTACTGCGGATCCTCTAAACACCTGCTTCGAAATTGTCCCGAAGTTCCGCCCAGACGGTCGGGAAACGGATCTCCCCGGTCCTGAGCAGGGAAAGGATCCGGGCTGGAAGGACTAGTCCCTGCCGAGATAGCCAAGAGAACGTACCCACCGAAGACCATCGCCTAATGGTTTTTTCGATCACTTTGATCTTCGGAGCCGACTCTCCGATTGAGACACTCGCTATGCTAGACTGCAAAGCCGCCGGTAATTTCATGGACACTCATTGGGCCTTGGAACACCGAATTCCTCTGCTGTTCAAAGAAAACCCCATCCCTGTTGAAGGGGTTGATGGCAACCCGCTATCCTCTGGACCCGTCTCCCAAGAGACCGATATTGGTCAGATGTCTCTTTTGCAACATCAAGAACAACTCTCTTTCGACATCATCAGGGCAGCTCATTTTCCCGTGATATTGGGAATCCCGTGGTTACGTCGCCACAATCCCCTGATTGATTGGTCAGCCAATACCATCCAATTCGCTTCCACTTATTGTACGCAGCATTGTCTCCCCTTGGCTCACCCAGCTTTTGCAACTAGCCTCTCAATACCCGTATCAACCGCAGTGGTGCAGTCGATTCCCCCTTATTACCATCAGTTTATGGACATTTTTGAAGACAGATTACCTCGTTCCTTGCCTCCTCACCGGTCAGAAGACTGCAATATTGATCTGAGACCGGGAGCTTCAGTACCGTTTGGCCGTATGTATCCAATGTCTCTCCCAGAAAGAAGAGCGCTCAGGGAGTATCTCGATGCCAATCTGCAGAATGGACTTATTCAAGAATCTCACTCCTCGGCGGGGGCGTCCATGTTTTTTATACCCAAGAAGGGAACCACTGAGTTGAGGCCTTGTATTGACTACCGTGGTCTCAATAGCATGACCATCCGAGACCGCTATCCCATGCCCTTAATAAAGGAGGTGTTGGAGCCGGTTAAGGAAGCCAGGATCTTTACTTACCTTGATCTACGCGGGGCATATCATCTGCTGAGAATCCGAGAGGGCGATGAATGGAAGACGGCCTTCCGCACTCCACTAGGGCATTTCGAGTATAGAGTGATGCCTTTTGGGTTGGTTAATGCCCCAGCAATATTTCAACGTTTTGTTGACAAGATATTCTCAGACTTGTTGTTTTCTTCAGTAGTGGTATACTTGGATGATATTTTGATCTTCTCCTCCACTCCGGCTGAACACAGAAGACATGTCACGGAAGCATTACAAAGATTAAGGGACCATCAGTTGTTGGTGAAACCCGAGAAGTGTGTCTTCGAAGTATCTTCTATCTCTTATTTGGGCTTTATCCTCTCCCGGGAAGAGGTACAGATGGACCCAGGAAAGGTTAAGGCAGTGCTGCAATGGCCTGTTCCAAAGACCGTGAAGGACATCCAACGGTTCTTAGGTCTCGCTAACTTATATAGAAGGTTTATTCCCAACTTCTCCGACAAAGTCCTACCCATTACTCTGTTGCTAAAGAAGGGAAGAAGGTTTGAATGGGGTCAGGCGGCTGATCAAGCCTTTCAACAGCTCAAGGCATCTTTTACCACAGCTCCAATTTTGACCCAACCTAATCAATCCTTACCATTTATTGTTGAGACTGATGCCTCCGGAGGAGCAATAGGAGCTGCACTGTTACAAGAAGGAGAGGATGGCGAGGAGCATCCAGTGGCGTACTATTCCCGAACTCTCACTCCTAGTGAAGTAAATTATTCTGTGTTAGAGAAAGAGCTTTTGGCCATTCGTCAAGCTTGTATTGAATGGAGACACCTGCTTCAAGGATCCACTCATCCCTTTCAAGTACGCACGGATAATCGTAATTTACGAGTGCTGCAACAAATGGAGTGTCGCAATTCTAGACATGCTCGTTGGGCTTATTTTTTTTCGCAATATGATTTTGAAATCACCTACCTGCCTGGGAAAGAGAACGTATTGGCTGACGCATTATCCCGAAGTCTTGAAGAAGAAGATAAGGCTAGGGGTCAGCCGAAGGTAGACCATATCTTATCAGGAAAAAGATTCATTGGAGTTGTTAATTCCTTTTTGCAGGAAGTGGAACAAGCCACTAAGGTAACGACTGATCCAATTTTACTACGAACTGACCTGGAAAGGAGAGGACCATTCTACTTTTTACAAGGTAGGCTGTACCTACCCGCAAGGGACCTGCAGATACAAGCAATGTCTTGGTGTCACGATCTACCATCTGCGGGACACAAGGGCCGTACCGCTACATTAGACCTTTTGTCTAGACAATTCTGGTGGCCTAACATGCATCAGGATGTTAAGGAATACGTGGCTAGTTGCCCAATATGTGCTTCCAATAAATATTCAGCATCCAAGCCTTTAGAACTACTTCAACAAGAACCGTTACCATCCCAGCCCTGGGAACTTATCTCGACTGACTTTATAGTCGATTTACCGCCATCTTCTGGCTATACCACGATTATGGTCACAGTGGACTCTTTGAGTAAGTTGGCACACTTTTCCCCGCTCCCAAGCCTTCCTTCAGCTCCTGAAGCAGCGGCTGTCTTCTTGAAGGATGTTGTCAGACTACATGGTTTACCCAAGAGTATCATTTCTGACAGGGGGACTCAATTTACCTCAAGGTTTTGGTCTGCAATGTGTAAATCATTGGGCATTAAGCGCGCCCTCTCCTCGGGCTACCACCCCCAGAGCAACGGCCTTATAGAACGACTTAATGCCACCTTAGAACAGTATCTCCGCTGCTTTTGTAGCCAAGAACAAGAGAGATGGGCGTCATTCCTCTCTATGGCTGAGTTTGCATATAATTACTCAAGACATTCCGCTATTGGGGTTAGTCCATTTCTGTTCACCTATGGGTATCATCCTAGACACATTCCTTTCTTTGGATTGCCTACCACCATCGTACCTTCTGTAGATACACACTTGGAAGACCTACGATGCATACAGAGAGACGCCAAGCTACAACTTGAAGCCAGCAGATCTCAATACAAGAAACAGGCAGATCGCAAGAGGTTACCTAACCCCGGCTGGACTCCAGGTACCAAGGTGTGGTTGTCCACTAAGTTTCTTCCTAGGTGGACTCATGCTGGGAAATTCACTGCCCGGTACATAGGTCCGTATCTCATTGAAACCCAAATCAACCCTGTGGCCTTTCGTTTAAGGTTACCTCCTAGTCTCAAGAGGATACATCCGGTATTTCACACCTCATTATTAAAAGCCTTCAAGCCAGACACTTATGGCCGCAAGAAGGTACGACCTCTAACCTTCAAGAACCCGCCTCCAGATGAATATGAGGTGGAAAGACTTGTAGACTCCCGATACAAGCATGGAACCCTCCAATATTTAGTGCATTGGAAAGGTTATCCTGTGGAGGAACGCACGTGGGAACCCAGAAGGCATATTCACGCCCCCAGGTTACTCAGGCGCTTTCATCACCTCCACCCGGGTAAACCCGGTGGTAGTTTGCTGAAGAGGGGGCATGCTGTCATGGTTCAACCGTGGAAAGTATGGAATAAATGGCGGCTTCATTAGGCCACCACGGAATCAGCAGCAGCATACTAGTGTTCAATGTGCCTTTTGTTTACATAGGCCGACACGCCCCCTTACCAGACGCGCTGCAACTCTTTCGAACTGCCCACGTCGGACCGCCCGGTGCTCTCTCCGTGTGGTTTTTTCTCCGTTTCCTACGTCTCTCAGCCCTCTTACCTTACGGTACTTCTTCCTTGCCTATGTTTGCCTTCCCCCGTGACGGCCAAGACTATTTACTCTAATTCCTTTTTTTTCTACGGTCGCGTCCTTCCGCGTACCGTGTTTTGCCTTCCTTCTCTCATTCCCCTCTCGCTGATTGCCTGCCTCGCACGTCAGCGCTTCCTTCCTCCTTAGTTCCGTGCTTTCAGGGGTTTATTTTCCCTTCTGTTCTTCTTTTCTTTACTTCCTCCACTCTTGCACCTTGCCGGCTTCACCTTTTGGTACAGTCTTTCTTTCTCTCTTACTTTCCTATCGTCCCCCTTTCTTGTTAGTCCTCACTCTCCAGCTCCCCATATCTTACCTGCATAGGTGGCTGTCCTACCATCAGAACCAATTGGACTCCGAGCCCTCAGGATTGTGCCTCTTCCAGGAGTCACAGTTAGTACGCCATTACGCCGTAGCTGACCTGGGTCCACTGCATACTCCGGTTAAGGATTTGGACCTTTCTTCCGAAGCAAGATCTACATCTGCATGTTGATTCCGCTCAGGGTTTTTTGCGCCTTACCAGGCTTTTTCCCTGAATTTGGGGGCGAGCTCCCTTGGGTCCGCCTGACGATTCTCAAATCATTGTCAAGGTGGCCTCGGGTGGAGAGCGTCCTTTTCTCTACGAACGAAGGAAGGGGAAGAAGGCGGAAAAAGGTGAAGAAGTACACAGAAAGGAAAGAAGAAGAGACAGAGAGTCTAAACTAACCCTTACACCGGAGGTTACAGGTGAGGAGACACAGGGGGGAGCTTCTGCAGATTCTGACAATTGCACACAGCTGCCCTCTAGATGGTTGAACCCATTTCCCTATAAGTCAATGTGTGGCTAAGGATGAGTTAGAGGAGGATGTGTACTGAGAGCCAAGGAGTCTGCCAGCCTGGGTCTTGGCCGCCTGCTTCTGCTTCCTCTAAGAAAATATCACAAAGGAGTGATCAGTGGGGCCAGTAAATAGTTTGCACGTACAAGGTACCCATGTGGCCTAGAACTACATGGTACAATAAAGATCTTACATTGTACCAGTAGGTATGTCAAAATAGTCCATGTCAGACCCAGCCAATGTCCACACTGCAACTTGCTGGATGAAGTGTTCTGCTATGTGATCTAGGGCTACATGGGGTTAATTTGATCTTGTTAGTGTGTCTTGTTATAGGATTTATAATTATTCAGATAAAAAGATGATCGATTTATGAATATTTGGAGTTTATAAGTTTGAATCGAAGTGTATGGTAGGCTGGGAGGGAAGCATTATGATGGCTTTGTAAAATGAACACATTCTCCCTCATATCATTGTTGTTTAATGTCCTTCCAATGATAGGGTGCGGAGCTCGGAGAGCCCAAAGTTCAGCTTGGAGCCCGGGCGGCGAGGCCTAATGTTTCCATGGAGGGTGAAGGCTTGCTGGACACTGCAAGGCCAAGCGATACTGGTGGCAACACCAGACTATGAAGGGTCCACCTCATATGACTGTTGTTCCATGTTGGTAGAGCTGATGACGTGCGGCACCAATGAAGTTATATGGAGCAGACATAGATCCTTGGAATACACGCGTGGTGCTCATTCTCAAATTCGGTACGAAGATTTCCAGAAACCTTTTCTCAAAGCTGGTTTTTTGAGTGGTGGGCAGAAGGCTAAGGAAAAGGGACAGTTAAAGATAAGGAAAATGGATTCAATATAAATCAAAAAGATGGGTTTCAGAAAGAGTTACTTTTTCTTTTTTCAGTGAATGGGGGGGAAGGGAAGGGAAAGAGATGAAAGCAAAATAAAGAAGATTACAGTGCGGTTACGCAAATGATCCTCCAAAGGGAGAGTTAGAACCTAGCGACTTCATAAAAGTCACAATTTAAAAAGAAAATTACGAACAGGGAATTAAAATCCTAAAAGACACTCAATAAATGGTCTGAAAGGCAGTGGAGTTGCTCTGCTGAATATTTTGGGGGGAACATAACATCTAAAGGAAAAGGGCCCCTGCTAAATGAGGAGGGCAAAATGGCATCCCACGAAAGTTGTGGGGAACAAACACCTTTGTCCCCCCTAAAGCTATGCCCATGCTGAAAGGACTAGATCTTAAACTCTCCTGCTTTCTCCAAGAGGAGGTCAGCGTGTCCCATTCTAACAGCCAATCACAACCCAGAGAAAAAGGAAGCAAGTCGGGCGCTTCATATGGTTACCGAACACCCTTAGAGATTCTTGGGCTATCATTGGCCTTCTGATTCTCTATGAAATGTCTAATGTTTCTGATTGGCCCAGTAAACTCGTGCCCACATGCTAAATTCGTATGCTCATTGGAGCATGATAGTGTGCCATTGGCAAATTACCCAAGAGCTTGAGAGACTGACAAAAATGAGATTCAATTGGACTTGTTAGGTCGGAGAGTCAGGAACTGGCCCAATGCTACATACATAATGCAAAAACGTGTTCAGAGTAAAATGGACGAACACAGGACCAATCAGTCATAATATAACATAATATCTGCATTTCACATGGTAATTAGAGTATAGATGGTTACATACCTAAAAGCATTTTCCAGTAAATAATTGGCTTCTCAGACTGGTCATGGCCTGATTTCTGCCAAAACCCTATTATTGCTCATTTGGGTCTTCGATCGCTTGGACAGTCGATTCACGACTTTCACTCTTGATCGATCCAGTCCCCCTCTCTGGATTTCATGTTGGTACCTTCTTTTCATTGGAAACACAAAGGCTGTTACACCTCCATCTATGTCCCAACACTTAGGAACCGCCTTCTTCAAAAGCATTGGCTTTAAAGAGACCATCTCCGGTTCAACACCACCATTAAGTTCTGGCTTGATCTGCTGGACAACAATCTCTTTCTCGCTCCATACTGGTCTCTACTGTCTTAGCAGCAGGGTGCCACCGGGAAGGTCTGCACACTACACTTTCATGCCATAAGGCCAAGGCAAATCCATGAAGCAAAAAGCATTCTTTTAATCTAATATGCATAGCCTCAATGCATTGCTGCTGGGCGATGGTGCGGCATGCGGGTCTTAGCTGAAATGGCCTATGCAGCTCATGCCATATCCTGACAGATTCTCTGAACTTAAACCAGTCAAATATGTTGCAGTGTTCAATCAATGGTTTGATAAATTCACTATACAAAATCACTCTTTATCTATCTATCTATAGATGGTGTATAGTGCATCACACGCCTTCAGGCGTGGCCTCCTCTTCGATGATTCATCGGTAACATGCAAATACTTCTAAACTGGTACAGTGGACTTGGGTAAGACTTTCCAGAATAGACAGAGCCAACATCACTAGTAAGCACGTCCCAGTGTCTTTCTTTTACCCAGTGTTCTGAGAGCCTGCCATATGTCCTCCTGGGACAGCACCACCATACTACTATGTTCCAAAACTCTGGGTGGAATGTGTGTAGGCTTCCTCCCTGCCACTGACCCCAGACATTTATTTGCCACCTCTAGCTCTTCAGTTCTCACCAGGGGTTCCTGCTGCACCCTATGTCACGGTGTAAGCACTTGTTCATTGCGGAACAGGGTGATGAGCAAGACATGACAGTATGGTCACATAGGACCCATTCCTAGTTTGGGGCACAGTTGCCTCCAACATTGAGGTAGTATAGCTGCACAGACAAGCTTTTGCACACTTTGTTAATTTCAAAGTGGCTGCAAAATGGCTCTGCCCATCTCCATTTGCCAGTTTCCATAGCTGGTGGTGAAAGAACAAAGAAATATCTAGGCTGAGTACCACAAAGGAAATCAAGGGCTAAGAAGATTCACAGATCTTTTATTACTGTACAGTTTACAAAGCAAAACAGATAGCTATCTGGCTCCCAACACCTTGCGATGTGTACCAGCCGACAAGGAGAGGTGAGAGAGTGTTGGACATCTAAACATTCGTGCTTTTATACAATTCGTGTAATATTGTCCAGCCTCTCTTCACGTTAATACTTCATGGTCTAGAGTTTGTGCCTAGTTAACATACAGATTATACAATATTATGCAAAAGTATTACATAGATTTGCATTTCCATGAAGACACAATAGTGATGTATGTTCTAGGATCCTGCGGTAAGCCTGTACCAAGTTCCTTTAAAATACAGTTCGACCAATGCATACACTCGAGGTTTGTTCTTCATTGTCCCAATGTTTATACAAGGATGAGTCTTATGAGCGTAGAAAACAATTAAACAACAGTTCATATGAAGCACAAGGTCTCATTTCTCAGTCTGAACAGTTGGCTCTTAGACAGCCTAAACATTAACAGAACTCAAAGTTCAGAAGGCTTGGTTGCAAGTTGAAAACATAGTCCACCATTTTAGAACGAAGAACACACAAGTAGAAATGAAAATGGTGGATGAATCTTAAAATGGTGGCAAAGTTAACCCAAAATTGGAACTTTGTAACGCGGTTTTCCGTGTAGCGCGACTTGGCTTAGGCCAATATAAATACTAAGGGGGCACTATATAATTACAGTTTAACAAACCCTCCTTTTGGCCTAAGCCAATAGCCTTACTAAAAATATTTGATTTACTTGTAACTCCTCATTTCAATGTCCTTACATCCTGAATCACATTCATCAGATATATCAATTGCCATCAAATCCTTAACAGTAATATCCTTCTTTACAAAAACATTAGTCATCTTCTCAGGTGTGTGTATTATAGGTCCTAATGTTCCTACAGTTTGTGCATAACATCCCCCTAACATCGAACATATGACAGGAAGACATTTGGCATCATTACAACCCGGGTGGTAAGGGATTACCGGTACCGGTAAGGGCACTGGTGCTGGTAATCCCTTACCACCCAATTCCGAGGTCCCTTTGCGGGTCCTCCCTCAATGGCTGGTTTTAACAGCCGTTGAAGAACGGGACCCGCAAAGGGACCTTGGAGGTAATTACGGTACCGCAATTTGCGGTACCGTAATTACCGCCTTCCCCATTTCCATTGAGCCCTATGGGGGCAAAAATAGGAATGGGGAAGGGCCAATGGTGAATTGGGAATTACCGCCCCGCCAACCTTGGAATGGGGCGGTAATTCCGACATTCACCATGGCAGAATCGGTAAGGTACTGGCGTCAACCATGGCGCTAATAGCGCCATGGTTAATGCCTGGGTCATAATGAGACCCATTGTATGCAACAACAACAGAACAACAAAATGCCAAGGATAACCATTTAGACAGAAAGAAGTTTCCATCCCCAAGACCGTAAAAATCCTAGAACCAAGTACCAAGATCCCAGTTTCCCTCGGGAACAAGCACTTCTGTACTTAGGACGTGCAGATTTTGTATTGCCTTGAATATAGTTGGGGAGGAATAAAAAATGCAACAAGCAGATCCCACCAATTTACATACTCCACCACGCTCAGCCAGGATGACGTCTAACACCACCCAGTTCTGTAGAGCCACTATCTAATTGCTTTCTGTTCTAGCGTCATATTGTAGAGTATATCGGTGGTCCGGTTGATGGTTCTCTCCAATACTGTTGCTAGTCTCCTAATATCCTCGGTATTCATGATCTGTCCCCAAAATGGCACAAAGGATTTCGCTACATCACCTATGACTTGAGAGGGAGTAACACCGTTCTCGCCCCGCCTTGGACGAGCTCTAGAGACCTCAGTGGTGCTAGCTACATATACCCCTGGTAGCAAGATACCCAAATAACAAGTACCCTGCCAATCCCTAGGTAGCCAAGGATAACCTTCATTGCCGCAAATGAAATAAACAGGATCACCTACGCAATTCGCAACATTAGCACAACCCTCAAAAGTACCCATTGACTGAGAACCATTCCTTTGTATGTAGAAGGAAACAGAGTTGGGGCTATGATTGATAGTATAGGAAGGAGGCGTAGCATCCCAGTTGCCTACAGGAGCCATCTTGAAAGAGATTAACGATTGAAAAGGTCTAGATTGTCTAGGAAGACCTAATAGAAGCAACATTAAGAGCTTGCTCCTATTTGCAAAAAGAGAGCATCCCAGAGGCGTCAGCAGTCACCTTTCAAACTCATTTAAATTAGTCCCATCAAAGTTCCCTGAGATGCTATTGTTCCAACGACCAAAGAATAATGCCCTTAGAGAGGCATAGCATTCAGTAGTTAGAGGCAAAGGATGAATATACCAGCCCAACCCTTTTTCCCATGTTGTGGCAGATGCAAACAGATCCAACAATTAGTTCTATTCAGGATCGCATGAGTTGCATTCATAATAAACAGAAATATATTATTGTGATAACTCTGTCTGTGTTGGGAATCCCTAAGAGATAGAGTGTGTAGATGCACAAAAGGTGTAGACATAGTGGGAATACTTTCAGTAGGAAAGTAGGGGACGCACCCCTTTGACGTACCAAAACCCAAGAGCAATTACTACTGTCAGACTGGTTAACATAATTACAAGGAAACAATACGTCCTCAAGGACCATGTATTTTTCTGTCCAATGTCTTTGTTAGACACACAATCGATCGGTTGCTCCGTACGAATAGAGATAGCGACAGCATTGTTCCTCTAAGCTCTTTCCCGAAAAGTTCCTGCGATAAACACCGTAGTTCATTTGCTGGTGATCTCATGATCACGTGATCTTGATTGAAGATAGCTTTTCCCTGTCCCAGCCACTTATGTTTCAGCGCAAAAGTGGCAAAGGACGAGCTCATCAGTCATTTTCTGTGAGCACAGCCATACTGTGCTGTAAGTCTAGTGCCGTGGGCACAGATCGTACCTTAAGACTGCAGGTACTGCGTGATCTGTGAACAGTGTGTCGTTGCTTCCTGATGGAAGTGGTGAAACAGAGGCAAGGTTGTTCAAAGGTGCAGAAAGATCGGAAGAAGAATTCAGAGACAAAGCAGCAGTCTCCCCAGGCTCCTCGGGCTCAGGAAGAGTCTCCGAAAAGACCGATTGATCATCAGAAACAGAGCAAATAGTTTTCTTCTTTTCTTCTCCGTCGTGTGGCAAAGGGAAAGGTCTCCTCTTGATGTGTGTTGCGTGTATCCAGTGTCGTTTTCCAGCTACTCGTACAGCAGTCTGTGTGGCCAACAGGACCTGGAATGGTCCTCTCCAGCACGGTGTGAGGCTGGATGCTCTCTCAATTGACTTCGTGAGCACCCAGTCACTGTTTCGAATTCTGTGAGCTGGCCCCTCAAATTTAACTGGGAGGGCTTCTTGCACCTGTCCATAAATCAAATACAAGTTTTGAGTTAACTGGTCACAGTATTCAGAAAGAAGCAACTGCTCTACATCCTTTAATTGTTTTGGCTTGGGCAGGCTCCAAATGTTAGCTGGCCTCCCCATCACAATTTCATATGGGAGAGCCCAGTTCTAGACTGTGGGGTTGTCCGCATGGACAGTAGTGCTATAGGTAAACCGTCTGGCTATTTCAAATTACTGATAGCACAGACCTTGGCAATTTCTATTCTTCAAGATACCATTGTGGCATTCTACAAGTCCAGCACTTTGAGCGTGTCTAGCCGAATGGAACCGTTTATCGATCTGTAATCCTGCGCATACTTGCAGAATAACATCAGCGGTAAAAAGTGGACCATTATCCGACCAGATGACCCTCGGCAAACCAAACCAAGGAAAATATTCCTTAAGCATGGTTTTCGCTGTTGTCATTGCTGTAGCATCTTTCACAGGGAAGGCTTCAACCCACTTGCTAAAGGCACAAATGACTACCAAAACATATTTGTAGTTGTTACAGTGCTCCATCTCAATGAAGTCGAAATGAATTACTTCAAAAGGCACAGAGGGGGGACCAAAACTACCCCTCGGTGTCGTCGTACCCGTCCCCGCATTATGCTGTAAGCAAACCATACAATTCTGGACAAAACGCACAGCAGTTTTTGAGATGTTAACTTTCACCCAGACAGAGTCTAACATTTTAACGATTTTCCTAGCACATATATGAGTGGGACCATGGGCCATTGTGATCATGGCGGTGACATATGCATCGGGTAACATCCATCTCCCTTTTGAATTATCTACCCAACACCCTTCCTCTTCCAACCTTGCCAAACCCTCGGCCCAATGTTTGAGTTCTTCTAGTGTGGCATCAGCTTGAATATTCTTTATCGAGTCAATCCCTTCATCTACAGTAAAGTGTTTGTGGCTTCCTTTGTAACATACATTTCTGAGTACAAATCAGTAGGAGTCTGTTTAGCTATCCTGTCAGCAAAAGCATTCCCTTTCCCTACATCATCTACTACTTTTTGATGTGCCGTGCACTTCATGATTGCTAGTTGAGTAGGAAGCGCTAGTGCTGAGAGTAGCTGAACTATCAAGGTGCAATGTTGGATTTTCGTTCCGTGTGAGGTCAAGAAACTTCGTTCTGCCCAAAGTCTACCGAAGTTGTGAACCACCCCAAAGGTATACTGGCTGTCATTAAATATATTCACTCCAAGCCCTTTGGAAAGTTCACAAGCTCGAGTCTCTGCGGCCTGCGTGGAGTTATGCTAAATTCTCTTGGTTTCCACAGTCGTGCTTAGTGTAGTGATGGCATAAGCAGCAGTGGATGTACCATCCGGAGGTTTGAAACAGGAGCCATCACAAAACAGCTCCCCTTGTGGATCATTCAGAGGTGTATCTTTCAAATCAATCCTGCCTTTAGTTTCTTGCTCTGTGGTATAAAGGCAGTCATGTGACATTTCATCACTGCAAGCAATATCTTGCGGAAGAGGTAACAATTCAGCCGGATTCAATACACAACACCTTTTAATTTGAATATGCGGTGCAAATAGGATCAGTTCATATCTTGTTAATCGTGCGGAAGTAAGGTGTTGCATTTGCATTCTATTTCATAGAACGTCTACAGAGTGAGGTACCAACATGGTTAAAGTATGGCCTAGGACCATACCCTCGCTATGATTTACAGATGCAGCAGCAGCAGCAGCGACAGCTCTCAAACATCTCGGCAAAGAGCATGCAACAGGATCAAGTTTGGAGGAACAATAACCGCACCGTCTATTCTTCCCCCCATGTTCCTGCATTAACACAGCCAAAGCACATCCATCACGTTCATGCACATACAACTCGAAGGCCCAAAACTGGTGCTGAACACAGTGCAGTCTTGAGCAGATCAAAAGCTTTCTGGTGTTCCAAGTTCCACGGCAATGGCAAAGAAATGCCCTACTTTGTCAATGCCAATATTGGTTTTATCACTAGTGAGAAATTAGGGATCCACTGTCTACATTAAGAAGCCATTCCTATCAAGGCTTTGACTTCCTTCTGTGTATTTGGGACAGACATGCTAGAAATGCTTTTAATTCGTTCAGGTGTCAATCTTCTTCCCTCCTTTGACAGGAGATAGCCTAAATAGGCCACCTCCTGATGACAATACTGAAACTTTTTCAATGAAGATTTATGCCCGTGCTTTGCTAGATGAATAAGCAATAACACAGTGCCTTCCTTGCAAGCACTTCCTGAGGCTGCAGCTAAGAGAAGGTCGTCGAGGTATTGTAGCAATGTACAAGTAGAAGGCAACTCAAGTGTATCGAGCTGCTCTTTCAGCCCTACATGCTCGGACTCTCCGTGTACCTTTGTGGCACACGGGTGAATGTAAACGAGCGTCCCCCTAGGGTGAATGCGAACAAATATCTACTATCCACGTGTATGGGAATGCTAAAGAAGGCATTCTTAAGATCCACCACACTGAAATGAGTAGCAGAAGCTGGAATCATTGTTAGTATCATCATTACATCAGGCACAATTGGAAATTGTGGAGCAACAATCTTATTGATAGCGCGCAAATCGATAATGAAACGGATAGGAATTACATTATCCCCTTTCTTATACACCAGTAAAATCTGGCTATTGCACAAATTTCCTGCAATTTCTTCAATTACTCCACGATGTACAAAGTCGGAAACTATACATTTCAAAGCTTGCTCACCATCAACAGAAATCTTATATTGTGGAATTCGTGGCAACTTAACTCCTGGTTTCAAAACAATTTTAACAGGCTCAATTTGCAAAATACCAACATCATTGTCGTCAATCGCCCATAAACACGCTGGAAATTCACTAAATTCTGGCGGCAAAGGTCTAGTCAAAAATGTGAGGCAGAAAATTGCTGTGGTGAAATCGTCAAACACACTCCATCCGAAGAACAATGAATTACCACATTTAATTCTTTCAACAGATTCAACCCCAACAAATTCTCTCCACAGTTCGTTGTCAGAAGAAACGGACAGTAATCCATAAATGGACCCAGTGAAATAGGTAGCGATAGAGAAATCGGACTAACCACTGGCATCCCAGAAAACCCTACAGATACATTATTCTGCCATGACAGTGGAATGTCTGGAACCCGTGAATGATCAATGGAACCCTTCTTTGCTCCTGTGTCTATCAAAAATAGATGCTTCCTATTCCCCACCATCATCTCGACATAGGGACCTTTCTAAGTAACTGGAATAGGCATTGGTTCCAGACCCTGGCTGTCCTAACGGAACAAGATATCGTCAAAGACAAGGGGCTTCATTACAAGTCCGGCGGTAACTGCGGCGGTAAAACCGCCTGGTTACCGCCGGACTCGTATTACCATTCCGCCTCCGTGATTCCCGGAATTACCGGGGCATTACAACCCCGGTTTTCCGGGAATCACGGAGGCGGAATGGTGTAAATCCCCATTCCCATATGGGACTCAATGGGAATCGGGATCATGGAAACACCGGCAGCATCTCGTAATGCTGCCGGTGTTTCCTCGTCTGCCTGCATGCGGGAGGTGTTAAACCCGCCAGGTCAGACCTGGCGGGAACATCACCTCCCGCCTGCAGGGGTCGGGATCAGGCGATCCGGAAACAACGGTGGCGGCGGGTTTACCGCCACCGTTATTTCCGGACCGCCAGGGTCGTAATGAGGCCCAAGATCTTCAGAAAGATAGGCAGTTGAAGGATTATCAAAGGTATTTCTGCTATCTACACTAGGTTGCTGATTATCTTGTGGGAAAGACTGAGAATTTTGAGTGAACTGACTGCTAACGGGACCGCCTACACCAGGGCGGCCTCTGGATCATCTATCCATGACACCGTAGGTATTATTTGACCTTTGCTGGAGGATCAGGCATTGTGCTCGCCAATGACCCTCTTGTCTGCAATAAGAACATTGGTTCTCGTGTACATGACCCAACGGCACATTACTTTGTGGGACGAACTGACCTCGAAACTGTGTACTTCTGCCTCTAGGCCCTCTAACCATCTGTTGCAAAAATACCTTGGTTTTCAGATCTCCCCTTTTCTTTTAAATCCTTTCTTTCTCATTATTGACTCTATTCTCATAACACTGAGCCATGTGCAATACTTCGGACTGTGATTTAGCTTGCCAAGCACTCTCGGAAGTCATAATTTGTGACTGGATATCAGGCAACAATCCACACGCAAACCTATCCACAAACAATATTTTCCCTGACTCAGTGCTTAAATCCTGTCCACTAAAATCTGAGAATACTTGTTCGAACCGATTAAAAAATTTGGTAGCAGCTTCAGATTTTCCTTGGGTACAAGCAGTGAGTTTGTTCCAAACAATCCTTCTCTCGGGTCTTCAATTTTGTTACTATTCTATCTGGCAAAGTCAGTATCACCTGTGGTGGTCTTTCACCAGCTGTCCTTTCTCCATCAAACCTAACCAAGTTAACCCATGTGTCACCTAAACCTACTGAATCATCTACAGTCCTAATCTGTTTCCATAAATCAGCAGGTAGGAGCACAGGAAACAACAAGTCTATATCACCCAGAGTGAAAACTGAGGAATGCAAGACAGATTCGATTTCTTTGTAAAACCCTGTTGGATTTTTCCTAATGTCTGGAATCGACTGTCTAATAGTATTCACTTCCTGTCTTGAGAACGGGACGTGAACAAACTGTGATACATTGTGAGCTGCATTATCATAGGCTGCTGCACCCATTGCGACATTAGCCGGAATCTCAACTTTGGGAACAAATGTCGGAGGAACCTCTCTCATAGGTAACTGAGAAGTAGGCAACTCTGAACGTTTACTAAGCAACAGAGCCAAATCAGCACTAAAGTGGTGGAAGTAGTGTCAGACGCAAAAGCTCTCTTATAGATATTCAATAATTCTGCGGATCAACAAATCTTATTCCACCATTACCTGTAACACTTCCCTCTGCATTTCTGGAGTATACTGACTATACGTATCATATACTTCTACAGGAGATATCGACATATCCGAAATCCATCTAAGCGCATCCCTTGTGCAAATTCGCGTTTCTTCACTCGTTGACTTACAAGGAGGAAGGAACCGTTTCTGCACATAAAAAGCATCCAAACTATCACCATCTATTTCATCATTCTGCAACTGTTCTAACGCCCTTCTAAACTCAAAAACCCTCTCGACATGCTCATGTACTTTCTCCGCAGTATCCCTTGAATAAGCAAAAACATTCAAATCCCTCAACCCTTGTGGGACATCTGTGTCCGTCAATCTATTCCACATTGCAGCCAAATGTTTCCCCATCCCCTCAATAAAGACATTCTGATCGGGAATACTTTCTAGATTAGAGAGTGTAGCTAGGACAGTAGATTGTTCACCTTTCTCTATACATTGCTTAGCCCATGCATTCAAATTTCTCCTCGTCTCTTTGGAAACTGTGTTCCTCGTTACAATTTTTGATTCGGCAGTCACCCCTTTATTAGCTACAAGCAGAGCAGAACCGCTTGGAAAAGAGAGAGTAGACAAATCCTGTACAGCAGGTAGTGGAGACACTACTACTGGCAATACAGACGAATCTACTGGAACAGTAATAGTCGGTAAAGGTGGAGGTACAGGCAGAGGAACAACAACAGGAAGTGGAGCAATAGCTGGCAGCGGAGGAGCAACAGGAAGAACAGGAATTGCTATGGAAGGAGGAACAACAGTAGGAAGAGGTAAGACAGCAGGAATAGGTACATAAGGATGTGGTGCAGTGGCACCAGGCCTACGTTCATTTAAGAGTTTATCAATTAGTTTGTCTGAGGCATGAAAATCTTTAGACGGATATATTTTCTATATACCAAGTTGAAAAGCTCTATCCATGTTTCTAACAGACTCTGACTGTTTTTGTTGATCGTACAATAATACCTTTTCTGAGTTTGACATGTGTCGACGTGCATGCTTCTCTCTACTCTTAAGTTGCTGCATAGCTTCCTTTTCCAAATTTTGTATTACATCAAATGCTGCAGGTCTAGATTTTTTCTTTAACAATATGGATTCTAAATACTCTATTTGGGAAATCTCAAAACCACTGTTGATTGGCCACTGGAAGCATGTCTAGTTTGTCTGTGCCAAATATTGAATAATATACTACCAATGCCGTACTTACAGTATATAGTACATGCCGGCGACCCCTTCTGTGGTGCCGGGCAGCCAAATTCAAAAGAATGTCTGTCTCTGTTGAATAACCCCCTGAAACAGGCAATTTCCCAGGCATGTCAGATTACTGGTGTCACCTGGCACCGATTGTGTTGCGGGTTCAATACTACAACCAAATATCAGGATACTTAGGAATCGGGGCACGACTCACCTGATTCAAAGGACAAAGGGAGGTCTGATCGGACTACAAAGGACAACAAAGGACCTTCGTGGTTGGTGATTTTGGCAAAACTGCTCGCCTCGATATATGGACCCTCGTCAAGATGCCGTCTCGGACCGCATGCTCACCATCCAGGGATCGGATCATGCTGTACTGTTGAGGTGTCACGTCCCATCCAAGAAGGGGCCCCCTTTTCTCACCGTCCGATCCCGGTCCGATAGCAACGTCAACTCTTCAATGAGGTGGTATCAATCTTGAGGGTCCCTATTCGGGCGCCATCTGAAAGAACAAAGAAATATCGAGGCTGGGTACCACAAAGGAAATACACCAATCAAGGGCTAAAAAGATTCACAGATCTTTTATTACTGTACAGTTTACAAAGAAAAACAGATAGCTATCTGGCTCCCAACCCCTCGTGATGTGTACCAGTCAACAAGGAGAGGTGAGAGAGTGCTGTACATCTAAACATTTGTGCTTTTATACAATTCGTGTAATATTGTCCAGCCTCTCTCCACGTTAAAAATTCATGGACTAGAGTTTGTGCCTAGTTCACATACAGATTATACAATATTATGCAAAAGGATTACATAGGTTTGCATTTCCATGAAGACACAATAGTAATGTATGTTCTCAGATCCCGTGGTAAGCCTTGTACCAAGTTCCTTTACAATACAGTTCGACCAATGCATATGCTCAATGTTTGTTCTTCATTGTCCCAAAGTTTATACAAGGATGAGTCTTGTGAGCGTAGACAACACTTAAACAACAGTTCATTTGAAGCACAAGGTCTCATTGCTCAGTCTAAACAGTTGGCTCTCGGACAGCCTAAACATTAACAGAACTCAAAGGTCGGAAGGCTTGGTTGCAAGTTGAAAACATAGTCCACCATTTTAGAACGAAGAACACACGAGTAGAAATCAAAATGGCGGATGAATCTTAAAATGGCGGCAAAGTTAACCCAAAATCTGAACTTTGTAACGCGGTTTTCCATTTAGCGCGACTAGTCTTAGGCCAATATAAATACTAAGGGGGCACTGTGCTTTAACCGCTGAACTCTCTTGGCTCCAGACCTTCCCAATGACCTTTTCCTTCTGCAGGGCATTTTCCCATAAGAGATTTTGCCCTGTGGGCATCTTGCCTGCTTCTGCATTTCAAACAGGGCTGATACAGTGGCTTCAGGAACAAGTCTGTCCCACTCCAGAAGGGACAACAGCAGCCAGTCAATCCTTGAACTGAAGGGGGGACAGGGAATACGTAGAGTAGGAACCTTTCCATGCCACAGGCAGTTCAGGAGTGCCTGGTTTCAACCATTTGTGGAGGTGGGTGCACCAAGCATACATACACTGACCTCGTAAATGGTTGAAGCAAAGAAAGGATTGAGATGTGATGAAGGAGGGATGCACTGAATGCTAGGGTGTTAAAAATTCCTCGGAATCCCGTCAGGTGAGATAAGGATGACAGAGAGTGGCTAATAGTCTAGATGCGGGTGCAGAAGAATTCATTGCAGTTGCCATTTCTGTCTTGATGCAGGTGTGGAGTAGGCAGCGGGGTGTAGGGGGGGCTCCATGATGGTGATGTGGATGTGGGACTGGTTTTAGGGGGATTGGTTGATAATTACTAATGACAGTGAGGTGTTTGGCATCACCGTGTCTGTGAGTCAGCTGTTTACTGGCAGGAATCTGGGAAATGCGTTCTCTTCCTTCATGTGGAGGTCACCAAGGAGAAGGACCATGTGGGTGTGGTGAGAAAGAAGAACTAAGGTGCGTTCTTCAAATGACCTCCCAATTGTCCACTAGGAGGAGTAGACGGGGGAATGTTCACGGTGGTGCCGAACAAATGCAGAGACTTAAGTGTTCAAAGGCAAAGGGGTGAAGTCAGTGGTTAGGGCAGGGACAGAGGAGATGGACTTGCAGAGGATAAATGCAATGTGTAGAGTACTGGGTTCGGGCAATATGACTCTGATTCCATTGTAGTTACAAGTGACTCTTTTATTAAGTCCCAGCATATTACATCCAGTTCTTAGAGTCATATATACAAGATAGTAACTTCCAGGTTACAGTGGCAAACACCACCATCCTCTCGCTCTGTAGGCTACATCTCAACTGACTCCACTAGAACCCCAGTCATATCACAACATTCCATCAGGTAGCATTCCATGTCAGTCAAGCCCACCTTCTCTAGATTCTACAAGGATGCAGAAGGAAGACACATCACTACATATCCCCCCTATGAGCAACAAAACCACACCCAACAAGACCAAACACACACACATGCAAACACCTGCCATTAAAATGTGCATGCATCATCTCAATCAACTAAAACACTCTGCCAAAAAACATTCAAAACCGTGAACGTCCTCACCGCAGTGGAACAAACTTTAAAACAATTCCCCTTCCCCTTTCTGCTCAGTGAAGAAGAGACATCACCAACCTCATGCAAATACCATTACCAAACTTTGTACACTTCGAGGCACCCAGACCTCTCACCCATGTCCAAACTCCAACATACCACGATACAACAAACACTCAACTCCCTCACACCCCTCATTTACTACACAAAGGTGTGCCTAGACACACCACTTCCAACCAGGCTGAGTATATCTGATACTCGGGTAGCTATTTCAACCAACTCAGTGACCCCACCACCCCTCATGTGCCCGTATTGAAAGTACTCTTCACTTAATAACTCAACTTTGGGAGAACTACAATACATCCACACTACTAGCGTAACACACTTAGTTAAACTGATTACCTCATCTTCACCTTGACACAATATTTCTAAAATTGTAGCTAGCAATAACAATGTGCACACTAGTTCAACACTACTAAAATCTCTAGCATGTATAAAGAGTCCCACCTGCAAAAAAAACAATCATTAGTGCAGCAAAATTTCACACATTAGCTCTCCAAAACTCACAATTCTTGAAATGCTGACCAGTCTAAACTAGTTAGACGACCTATTCTTTAAAACTTCCTAACAACATTTGAACATTTGCTCTAAATCATGTGGTAAAAATCACTCTAATACATTCTCTAATGGAGCCTACGACATCCAGCTGAAACACACACCCAGGCCGTACACACCACCCAGACACATACAAAGATGTCTCAAGCCTAGACAACCCTCACATCACATTTACCTATATTTAAGCGACTACAATGCCTAACATCAAACAACACAATGGAAACTGTTTGCTTAACTTGCTGCTCCCCAGCACCTCTTTGAGAAAAACTACTTTTGGGGACACGGCCCCATCTCCTTCCGCTGACCACAGCTACCATACAGCCATAAACTGCCCATGCTTCTTGTGTCAAAGCATCCGCCCGCATCATCATCCCCACACTGTCTTCGAATCCAGTATAGTCCAGTCTCACAGATGAGTCAGCCCCATAATGCTGCAGGCATCTCTTCTGACATGTGGCAAGACTCTTCTTACCCGGTGCTTCACAATGCCGCCGCCGACAAAACATCCACATATCTCCAGATTGCAGCACTTATTGTACTCGTACATATAAATCCTTGTTGCTCTTTCTGTTCCGGCCACCTCGTCTGACAGTGCATGAAAACACTTCCTCACACACACACGCTGATAGCTGCGTCACTAGTCCTCAACCAATCTGGATCCCACTTCCTGTTTTGGATTAACCCAATACGTGATCACATTCCCATGTTGCTACTCACGTTGAAAGGTGCTCTTCTTTAATCTTCCCATTACGGAAGCGCTTTCCCCCGAACGCCTACTACTGGTGGCGTTCTGATGGATCGCAACCCCCTCAGCCTCCATACCTGACGTCACCATTCTCAAAGAAGTCCTGAAGCGTACGGATCTCTTCGCTCCAACTGTCACCACTATGCTCCAGCAGTCACTGCAGCCATCCTTGATCCACCACTGTACATCACTACGCTCCAATTAGCAACGGCATTCTCTTCACACCTAAGACGGTGCCCGATTCTCCAGCAGTGCACTGCTTAGCATCCGGCAGACTCCACCAGGAATCCCGCAGCTCCACTCACTCATAAGGTAAGACTCTAAAATAACTCTGCATTAGAGTTTCTGAGGCCACTCTAACACGCCGCAATGGCCCTCAGGACCCTCCTCAGCACGGCATATGGCTCTGAGCCCCTCCAGATGTTCCAGCTCTCTGACATCTTTTTCTCCTCCTGTGGTGTTCCCCAGGGATCTAACCTTTCTCCCTGGCTTTTCAACCAGTATCTGGCACTCCTTGCCCTCCGCATGGCCGCTCTCTGCCCCAACTTCCAGTGCTATGCGGACGATACCCAGCTCATTTTCAGGCTACCCTCGGCCTCCTCCTCTCCTTCCCTCATCTCTGACTGTCTGTCTGCTATCCAGGAATGGTGTGCCGCCAATGACCTTTGCCTTAATGCCAGTAAGACTGAGATTCTACTTATCGGCACACCCACTCCCTCCTTCCCTGCAGCTCTCTGGCCGGCCTCCCTTGGCCCCCTTCCTGCCCCTACCTGAAAGGCAAAAAACCTCGGGGTCATCTTCGACTCCACACTCTCCTTCTCTCCTCATATATCAGACGTCTCTAAGAAGTCACACTACCAGCTGCACCTCCTCAGAGGTATTCTTCCCTTCCTCTCCTTCCCCCAGAAGCTCACTGTCTCCCGAGCCCTGGTTCTCTCAAAGCTGGATTACTGTAACAGCCTCTATCTTAATCTGCCTGCCTCCACTCTCCGCCCTCTGCAACTCATCCAGAACAGAACTGCGAGACTTGTCCTTGGCCTCAAGCCCAGGGACCGTATCTCTCCAGGACTGAAAGCTCTACACTGGCTCCCAGTGGCTGCGAGGATTAAGTTCAAAACCCTCTGCATTGTCCACAAGGCCTTCTGGGGCCTGGGGCCCAAATCCCTTCAACTCTCTCTTCCTAAATATCTTCCTTCCCGAGCCCTTCGCTCATCCGTCTCCAACTCCCTCTTGGTCAACCGCTTCTCGAAGCAACGAGCTGGGGGTAGATCTCTCTCTGCAGCAGGGGCCTCCCTCTGGAACAGCCTTCCTGCCTCCCTGAAACTTGAGGAGAACCACCTCCGGTTCCGGAAGCACCTCAAAACCTTCCTCTTTGCTTCTGCTTTCTCTCTCCCTCTCCCCTGCTGAACAGCTTTAATTCTTCACTGAATCTGCTCTGTATCTGCAACTGGGCCACTCTCAGTGACATCGGTCCAGGACCCAGCCACTCTCCACTTGCACTGCCTCCCTGGCACCCCCCTGCACTGCGGGACTGTCACTGTATCCTTACAGCCCCCCTTCCCAGCACTTGTTCTGCATCTACCTGCACTTGCCACCAGCTGGCCTTATTTATTATTTCTTTACCCTACTTACCTTGTACTGCACTTCCCCCCCTCCCCTTCCCCTTGCACTTTTGCCTTCCCCCCGCCCCTGCACTTGCGCGATCTGAATGACACCTGGCCTAGTAGGATCGTTGTCTGTCTTCCCTTTGTTCCCCCCCCTGCCTCATCGCGCCTTGAAACACTTGTGTATAGGCGCGTTAGAAATGTCATATCATATCATATCATATCATATCATATCATATCATATCATATAATGGCCCTCAGGACCCTCCTCTGCACAGCATATGGCCCTGAGCCCCTCCAGGTGCTGCAATGGCCTTCAATCCTCAGCAAAATCCAAGACCAAAATTGCTCTGTGGGCTGCCAGCCCCGCCTAGCACCTTGCACATTGGCTCCAAGCCCCTCAGCTGCGCAGCATGGCTTCCCAATATTCCAGGCGTAGCTCAGACTCCAAGCCTCTTCACTTGTTACTGCCATGGGCTCCTAGCCCTCCATCCCGCAGTTTTGGGTTCCCAAACCCCTTCAAAACAGTCACTGGGCCCTCAGCCCTGCCAAAGTTTCTCTGTCAGTCTCTTGACTTTCACTGTTCTTGACCTGCCCAACTGCTGGCAGGCCAGCTGGCCCCTGGCCCTGGCACAGCTCCTTATCTCCTGCACCTGTGCCCTTTGCGCTGGGCCCTTCTGCGCCTACTGACTATATGTGCTCGCCCTGCCTGAGAGAGAGGGTCTTCTTTGGTTTGGAGGGCGGTGTTTGTCCCTTCTTCTGTGCTGTCCCCCCAGCAGAGCCAGCATCCTCGTCGCCAATGTAGAGATCTGTGTTCGGGCAATATGACTCTGATTCCATTGTAGTTACAAGTGTCTCTTTTATTAAGTCCCAGCATATTACATCCAGTTCTTAGAGTCATATACCGGGAGAATAGCTCAGCGGCAATGTGCTCGCCTTGGAATCAAGACGACACGAAGCAACACAGGTTCGATCCCTGGGTCCGCGCTTAAAAACCTCTGGGTATTAGGTGTGTTATAAATACGCAGCTAAGAGACATATTCCTGTAACAGCACCTCAATGCCCACGGGCTCACACGTGAGCGCTTTAAAATGTAGATAAATAAATATATACAAGATAGTAACTTCCAGGTCACAAAGGCAAACACCGGCATCCTCTCTCTCTGTAGGCTACATCTCAAATGACTCCACTAGAATGCCAGTCATATCACAACATTCCGTAGGTAGAATTCTATTTCAGTCAAAGCCACCTTCTCTAGATTCTACAAGGATGCAGGAGGAAGACACATCACTACACACTACCCTCTCCTTTCTGGTTGGAGCAACAGGAACACGTAAACGTAATTCGATGAGTTGTGATGGTCCCTGGCATGACTGTGCCCAATAGCTGAATATAGGTTACAATCATGGAAATACAGTCAGGATGATTGTGGGAGTTAAAGTTTTTGATAAAGTTGTCCATTTTGCAGATATACTTTGCATTCTAAGGGCAGCATGAGAGTGTCCTTGGGGGGAAGTGTTTGGGTATTCACAGGTTCGTGCCATGGAGAGGCGGGTATAGCAGAGTGGCTGGGACTCTACAGAATCTTCTTGGAGAGGAGAACGGTATAAAGGGTCTAGAATGTAGATGGAAAGGAAGAGAGGTGAGAGGCAGGGCTGGAAGAGAGTTACTAGGAGTGTCCTTGGAGGGCAGTTTTGGATTTGGTATTCACAGGTTGGGCCATGGTGGGACGGGTATAGTAGAGTTGCTGCGTGTTAACAGAATTTTCTGGGAGCGGAGAACGTGATCAAGGGAGTCAAATTTACTTGTAAAGGAAGAGAGGTGAGAGGCAGGGCTGGGAGAGAGACACCATGCGTGTCCTTGGAGGGCAGTAATGGATTGGGTATTCACAGTTTTGGGCCATGGTGAGGCGGGTAAAGTAGAGTTGCTGGGAGTTAACAGAATTTTCTCGGAGCAGAGAACGGAATCAAGGGAGTAGAATGTACAAGTAAAGGAAGAGGAAGAGAGGTATGAGGCAGGGCTGGGAGAGAGATACTACGAGTGTCCTTGGAGGGCAGTGTCGGATTGGATATTCACGGGTTTGGGTCATGCTGAGGCATACTAGAGTTGCTGTGAGTTAACAGAATTTTCTGGGAGTGAAGAATTGGATCAAGGGAGTAAAATTTACTTGTAAAGGAAGAGAGATGAGAGGCAGGGCTGGGAGAGAGATACCATGAGTGTCCTTGGAGGGCAGTGTTGGATTGGGTATTCACAGTTTTGGGCCATGGTGAGGAGAGCAAAGTAGAGTTGCTGGGAGTTAACAGAATTTTCTCAGAGTGGATAACGGGATCAAGGGAGTAAAATGTACATTTAAAAGAAGAGAGTTGCGAGGCAGGGCTGGGAGAGAGATATTATGAGTGTCCTTTGAGGGAAGATTTGGATTGGGTATTCACAGGTTTGGGCCATGGTGAAGCGGGTATAGTACAAGGCTGGGAGTTCAGAGAATCTTCTCGGAGAGAAGAACGGGATCAAGGGAGGAGAATGTACCTGGAAAGAAATAGAGGTGAGAGGCAGGGCTGGGAGAGAGATACTAGGAGTGTCCTTGGAGGGAAGTGTTGGATTGGGTATTCACAGGTTTGTGCCATGATGAGGTGGGTATAGTAGAGTGGCTGGGAGTTTGCAGCATCTTCTTGAAGAGAAGAACAGGATCAAGGGATTAGAATCTACATGGAAAGAAAGAGAGGTGAGAGGAAGAGCAGGGAGAGAGAAACTATGAGGGACCTTGGAGGGGCCGTGTTGGATTGGGTATTCACAGGTGTGGGCCATGTGGATGCGGGATAAGTAGAATGGCTGTGAGTTTGCAGATTCTTCTCGCAGAGGAGAAGGGGATCATGGGAGTAGAATGTACTTGTAAAGGAAGAAAGGTGAGAGGCAGGGCTGGGAGAGAGTGGTACTAAGAGTGTTCATGCAGGGAAGTGTTTTATCGGGTATTCACGGGTTCGGACAATGTTGCGGCAGGTATAGTAGAATGGCTATGAGTTTGGAGAATCTTCAAAGAGAGAAGAATGGGATCAATGGAGGAGAATGTACATGTAAAGGAAGAGAGGTGAGAGACAGGGCTGGGAGAGAGTTACAATGAAGGACCTTGGAGGGCAGTGTTGGATTGGATATTCATGAGTTTGGACCATGGTGAGGTGGATATAGTAAAGGTGATGGAAATTTGCAGAATCATCTCAGAGAGCAGAACGTGATCAAGGGAGTAGAATGTTCCTGGAAAGGAAGATAGGTGAGAGGCAGAGCTGCGAGAGAGATGCAATGATTGACCTTGGAGGGCAGTGTTGGAGAGGGTATTCACACGTTTGCACATTGGTGAGGTGGGTATACTAGAGTGGCTGGGAGTTTGCAGCATCTTCTTGAAGAGAAGAACTGGAACAAGGGATTAGAATCTGCATGGAAAGGAAGAGAGGTGAGAGGCAGGACTGGGGGAGAGATACTATGAGTGTCCCTGGGGGGCAGTGTTGGATTGGGTATTCACAGGTTTGGGCCATGGTGCGGAAGGTATAGTAGAGTAGCTGGGAGTTTTCAGAATCTTCTCAGAGAGGAGAACGGGATCAAGGAAGTAGAAACTACATGGAAAGGAAGAGAGGTGAGAGGCTGAGAGTGAGATACTATGAGTGTCCTTGGAGAGCAGTGTTGGATTGGGTTTGTTTGTTTGTTTGTTTGTTTATTTCTAATGCGCACCAAACCCAGAGGTAACAGGGCGCAGCAATACGAAAATGCAATGCTTACAGAGTTTCAATTCACCATATAACCGCAAACATGTACAGGTAAAAATATTTACAAGCAAGGGATAGGTAAAATGTTCAGATTATATACAATTCAAATCTATGCAGTACAATTCCAATTATTATTTACAGGATAGGCAACGTCAGTGAGGTGTAAAGTTGTGTGGGCAGTAGAGAAAGACTACTTAGCCTACAGTCAAGTTAAGATGGGTGATATATCTCTTTCTAAAGTGTAGGTAAGGTTGTCTACTCTCAGCTCGTGGAGCAAGGAGTTCCAAAGTTTAGCAGCCTTCACGGGAAAGCTATTGCCACCAATCTTGGTGAGCCTAAATCTCAGTACCACAAGGCAGTTAGTATTACCGATTCTTGTTGGCCTACTAGAAGTTCTTCTCATCAGTTTGTCTATTAAGTAGCCAGGTGCAACAACATTTAAGGCGTTGTGGGTCAAGGAGGCCATTTTTAACTGTATTTTAACCGGAATTCACAGGTTTGGGCCATGGTGAGGCCGGTATAGTAGAATGTCTGGGAGTCTGCAGAATTTTGTCGGAGAGTAGAATGGGATCAAGGAAGTAGAATTTACATGTAGAGAAAGAGAGGTGAGAGGCAGGGCTGGGAGAGAGTTACAAGGAGTTTCCTTGGAGGGCAGTGTTGGATTGCGTATTCACGGGTTCAGACCATGGTGCGGCAGGTAGAGTAGAGTGGCTGGGAGTTTGCAGAATCTTCTCAGAGAGGAGAATGTGATTAAGGGAGTAGAATGTACCTGGAAAGGAAGAGAGGTGATGGGCAGAGCTGGGAGAGAAATACTATATGTGTCTTTGGAGGGCAGTGTTAAATTGGGTATTCAGGGGATTGGGCCATGGTGCGGCGGGTGTAGTAGAGTGGCTAGGAGTTTGCAGAATCTTCAGGAGAAGAGATCAGGATCAAGGGAGGAGAATCTACATGTAAAGGGTGAGAGGTGAGGGGCATGGCTGGGAGAGCGATACTATGAGTGTCTTTGGAGGGCAGTATTGGAATGGGTATTAACAGGTTTGGGCCATGGTGAGGTGGGTATACTAAAGTGGCTGGGTGTTTGCAGGATATTCTCGGAGTGGAGAACGGGATCAAGGAAGTAGAATGTACAAGTAAAGGAAGAGGGGTGGGAGGCTGGGAGAGAGACACCATGAGTGTCCTTGGAGAGCAGAGTTGGATTGGGTATTCACGGGTTTGGGCCTTGGTGAGGCGGGTATAGTAGAATGGCTAGGAGTTCAGAGAATCTTCACAGGGCGAAGAACCGGATCAATGGAGGAGAATGTACATGTAAAGGAAGAGAGGTGAGAGATAGGGCTGGGAGAAAGTTACAATGAGGGACCTTGCAGGGTTGTGTTAGATTGGTTATTCATGGGTTTGAGCCATGGTGATGTTAGACCAGAAACAACCCTATGGTATGTACAGTATGTTGACCAGAAACCAATCGCATCATGTGACAAACATCGCGATCAAAGAATCGTCAATGTAACCACAGGGCATACATTTTGTATAATGCCAGCCATTTGCTTTTTTCCTTTCCAAATGCTTTGCAAATGTATTCTATGCTTCGAACTCACACACAGTGCGAGGCCACGGCCTGAATGCTAAAATACTAACACAGACAGGAATGTCAAACTATGCAGAAATACATTGTTTTTCTCTCTCACTAAGTCCTTGAAGCCGAGCATCTAATCAGTAGTCCAGGTGCCGGCCTGTCTTGCAAACGCTGTAGTAAAAGGCAGTTAAACCATGAATTATATTCTCCTAGCGGTGCTCCTTTGCGGAGAGTGGTATTTTCTGCTTCAGAACTGTCTGACCCTTAGCTCATAAACCGAGACACACAGATAACGTACGAAGGAATGTTTCTCTGCTAAGAACATGATATCTTTGCTGAGCTAAGAGCTCTATGTTCCCCATAACAGAAAGCTGTCTCTGCGGCTTCTGCTAGAATAACTATGTTTAGACTGAATGAAGACGTGTCATAACGTTTCATAATTGTCATGATTGTCAATCACCGGACTTTAGCCTGAATGACATGTTTGTGGGTGGATTGAATTGCCTTCGAAAAGATTATATGTAATGTATATATATTGCTGCTTGAGCGTTGCTCGAGCTCTCGCATCTCACAAGGTCTGGGAACACACGTTGTGAGGCATTGAGAACCAGTCGTCCGACTGAGAATACTTTGAAATAAACCAGACTTGTTTGGAAATTGGACCTCGTGTCTGACGTGTCACTATAGTGTATGGTTATTGTGCCTTAGTTTCCATATGCAGTCTTTATGGCCTAGCAAATATGGCGCCCGAATAGGGACCCTCCCACTTATGCTCCATCGTATACGTTGAAGTTTGAAGAAGGCAAAACAAGTCGAGGACGAAGCTGTAGAGCCGGGATCGGAAGATGTTCAGGGCGCCCCTGTAGAAGTGATGAGAGACTCCTCCGCAGATCTGTACACAGCCGATCCCTGATCGACGAGCAGCACCCAGAGAGCATCGAGGCGAGGGTCCTGGAACGAGGCAGATTGAGCCAGACACGCAGTCACAACGATTCTTGGTTGCGTCTGTATACGGACGAATTTCGTCCTGAGTGACTAATTGGTTGAGGAGGTGAGTCATGCCCCGATTCTTAAATGTCCTGATGTTGGTTGAGAGTTGCTCTTGTAAGATCAAACGCCCAGGGTAAGAAAAGGGTAAGAATTAACCATGCCTGGGAAATTGTCTTCCTGTTTAGTGAGGTTTTTTCACAGCGGCGGACAATCTTTGGAAACTGTCCAGGTCGCACCACCCTAAGGGTCGCCGGCACATGAAATGTACATAAAATACGGTGTAGGGGCAACAGTGTTTAATGCGATTTGGCATAGGCAGACCAGACATGTAGCAGACCTTCAGTGGCCTAATAATGGGACCTTTGAAATAGCACGTGTAGAACACCTAGAATCAGTATTGCTACACAAAAAGGCCTGAATGGCACTGTTCGACGTTGAGAGAGACTGGAGAAAGGAAGCTAATCTCCGCTTGAGAAGTAGAGCGAAACATGCGCGCAGACATAAAACTAATGTAGAGAAAGCGTTAGAGCATGATCAGCATTAACAGCAGAAGCCATTAGGAATATGGACAGGGCTTTCCAATTAGATGTACAGAAAATATATCCTCAGCAAGATTTGCATACATCAGATGAACTAATAAACAAAATATTGAATGAGCAAAGAAATGAACATCAAAGTACTGACCCAGTTGCACCTCCTCCTTATGTACCTCCCATTCCCATTATTCCATCTGCACCAGCAGTAAGCAGTTCCTCTCCCCCTGTGCCTGTGACATCATTTCCTCCACCGCCGCTAGGGCATGAGTTAGCCACTTTAGCAGGCAGTTCTACAGAGATGGGGCCTGCGCAAGGAAGCATTAGACTGACTCGTAGTACGATTTTCAAAGAAAGGAAAGCAGAACTGAGAGATTGGGCAGAAACGTATATTGATGGTGGCGATGAAGCAGCTGTGCAAAGTTCCATATCTGACCATAGAGGCCTTGGTGAACAGCAGGTATTGTTAGAATGCATGGGGAATTATTTTGTGAAAATGTAGAGTGATTAGACTGATAGAGCGGTACCGCAAGAGTTGCGTGATTTGGTTGTCCTTTCAGCTTTGCGAGACAATGCGACGAAAGTTCGAGAACATGTAGGCCGAATATTTGTGTTTAAGCAAGAACTTGATCAATTGCATAAAGAATTATTGAAAAAAATAAACCGCATATGTCGTATGTCCAGCAATGGTTTTTGCCGCTGTTGAAACCTGTTAGTGAAGAGATGAGAATTTGTATGCGAGATGCGCTTAGATGGATTACAGATGCCGCCATTTCACCAATGGAAGTGCATGATACGTTTAGTCAGTATACACCAGAAATGCAGAGAAAGGTATTACAGGTTATGGTAGAGTACTTACAGGATGAATATATGAAGAATAAGATATGTTGTCCCGCTGATCTAATGACAATTTAAAAAAGAGCATTTTCGCCTGAAACTGGAACAACTGCTTTTTCTCTTGATTTAGCCTTGTTGCTTAATAGACGAACAAATGTAGAATCCCCTAGTTTGCAATTACCCCTGAGGGAAGTGCCTCCCACGTTTGTCCCGAAGGTACATTATGCTGTCTGTGGAGGAACTCCAGCGCGAACGATAGAAGCCCATTATATTGCACAGTTTTTACATGTCCCTTTTTCGAGGCAAGAGGTAAATACTATAAAGCAGACAATCCATGATATTAGGAAGAACCCGTCAGGATTTTATAAAGAAATTGAATCTGTTTTGAATTCATCTGTCTTTACAGATTTATTGTTTCCTGTGATGATTCCTGTAGACATATGGCAACAGGTTGGAAATATAAGTGAAGCGCCGATATTAGGTGATACATGGGAGAATTTGACTAGAATTGATAATGAGAAAAAGGCTTGAGAGAAGCCACTGCAAGTTATGTTGGCTTTACCATCGCTAATAGTAGAGAAATTGAAACCGTTGTTACCTGAAAAGAGAATAGTTTGGGATAAATTGACTTCTTGTTTACAGGGCAAAACGGAAGGAGCGACAGATTATTTTAATTGATTTGAAGAAGTATTTGCAGGTTTTAGTGGTCAAGACTTAATTTCTGAACCCAGCAAAAGATTATTTGTTGATAAATTGGGGGCGAGGATTGCTACCGAAAATTCAAAGTTTAATAATGACATCTGAAAGTGCTTGGAAAGCAAAAACACAACATATGGCCCAGTTTTATGAAAACAGAGTAAATTCAAAAAAGGACAAGGAACTGAGGGACAAAGGAAATTTGAAAACAAGAGTACTGTTACAGCAAGTAGCGAACAACAATAGAGGTGGTGGGAACGCAACTTCCAGAGTCCTATTTTCATTAGTGTCCAACATGCAAGGTGGTCCAATAGGGATTAATCAATGTGCATATTTTAGACAAGAAGGCCATTGGCGAGCAAAGTGCCCGCATATATAGAATCGAAATGGGACTTTACAGAGAAGACAGAATAGAGGTCGCCTGGGAATACAATGTCAGAATAGAAACCAAAGAGCGCCACAATTTCAGAATAACCAGGGTAATCAGAGCCAGAATCAGAACCAGAATCAGAACCAACAGCGCAACAGTACAAGTGAGGGGAATATTTTTGACAATCAGTCCAATGCATATTACTCTGGCGATTTTACATCTGACGATGTACTGTTCTACTAGGACAGCCTGAGACAGGGGTTGGAACCAGTATCTATTCCCGTAGACCAGAAAGGGCCCTACGTAGAAATGAAGGTTGGGAATAGGGAGCACATTTTTTTATTAGACACGGGTGCACAAAAAATTCGAATGACCATCAGCGGGTTCCAGATATACCACTGTCAGGGCATAAAAATGTCTCAGTAGGATTCTCAAGTACACCAGTAATTTGTCCAGTGTCACACCAGTACCTATAAGACTAGGTCCATTCACTAAATCTTGCCCATTTCTTTTGACGAAAAATTGTGGGGAAAATTTGTTGGGATTAAATTTGTTGAAAAAACTGAATGCAGTCATTTATTGTTCTCTTGGTGGAGTGTATTTGACAATATCGCCACAAAAGACTCCTGTATCACAATTATTATCTAAGCCATTACCGACTGAATTGAGTAAAGTACCAGCTTGTATATAGGCAGTGAACGATAATGATGTTGGTTGTTTAAAAGTAGAGCCAGTGAAAATTGTTTTGAAAGAAGGTATTACATTGCCGTGTATTCCGCAATATAAAATTTCGACCGAAGGAGAGAAAACATTGAAATGCATTGTATCAGATTTGATTAAAAGAAATGTAATTGAAGAAACTTCTGGTCGAACTTGCAATAGTCCAATCCTTCCGGTTTACAAGAAAGGAGGTAATGACATACCGTACCATTTTATAATTGATTTGCGCGTAGTGAATAAAGTTGTTGATCTGCAATTTCCATTAGTCCCGGATGTGACAACAATTTTGACTATGATTCCAGCTTGGCATCATATTTTAGTGTTGTCCATTTGAAGAATGCATTTTTTTGTATCCCAGTGCATCCAGATAGCAGATATTTATTTGCTTTTACTATAGGAGGATGTTCATTTACATTCACATGAATTCCACACGGCTACACTGAGTATTTACAGTAAAGCTTTAAAAGACAACTTGATATGCTAAAACTACCAGCAGGCTGTGTTTTACTACAGTATTTAGACGATTTATTGATAGCAGCAGACACAGAAGAAATCTGTAAAGAGAGTACAGTTGCACTATTGACACATTTAGCAGCACATGGACACAAAGCTTTGCTAAAGAAATTCCAGTATTGTCGAAAGGAAGTGGCCTACTTGGACTACCTCCTTTCAAAGGAGGGAAGAAGATTGACACCAGAAAGAATAGAAAGCATCTCTGATATGCCCATTCCAAATATGCAGAAAGAAGTCAGGGCTTTATTTGGCATGGCTTCATATTGTAGGCAGTGGATCGCTAATTTTTCTATGATCTAGAAACCAATAGTGGTATTGACAAGGAAAGATGTTTCCTTACCTTTGCCATGGAATGTCAAGAAGCAATTGACCTGCTCAAAGCTACATTATGTTCGGCTCCGGTTTTGGGCATGCCAAATTATGATAAGAGTTTTAAGTTATTTGTGCATGAAAATAATGGATGTGCTTTGGCTGTTTTGACTCAGGAACAAGGAGGGAGAAATAGACCATGTGGTTACTTCTCTTCCATGTTGGATCCTGTTGCATGTGCTTTGCCGCGCTGCTTGCGAGCTGTTGCTGCAGCTGCTGCATCAGTAAAACAAACTGAGGGGATGGTTTTAGGTCACGCTTTAACCGTCATGGTACCCCATTCAGTGGGCGTTCTTTTAAATAGAATGCAGAAGCAACACATTACATCAGCCAGATTAACAATGTATGAAATAGTTCTATTTGCACCACATATCCAAATTATGAGGTGTTGCACTTTACATCCGGCCATGTTAATGCCCCCTCCAAATGAAAAAGGGGGTGAAAAACAATTCCCCCATGATTGTTTAAGATACCCCACAGAAAGAGCCGGATGGAGAACTGTTTTGTGACGGTTCTTGTTTTAATTTAGCCAATGGTACATCAACTGCTGCTTATGCCATCACTACACTGAAATGTATTGTAGAAAGCAAAATAATCCCATATAACTCAGCACAAGCTGCAGAGATAATAGCGATAACAAGAGCATGTGAAATTTCTGCAAACCTCAATGTAAACATATACACTGACAGTCAGTTTGCCTTTGGGGTGGTACACAATTTTGGTCAATTATGGGCTGAAAGAGGTTTCCTGACATCACACGGAACCAAAATCAAACATGGCACTTTGATAGTGAGACTGTTGTCAGCACTCGTGCTTCCCAAACGATTAGCAATAATGAAATGTGAAGCACATAAAAAAATAACATGTAACGTTGGAAAGGGAAACGCATTTGGAAACAAAATTGCAAAACAAACTGCCACTGATTTATACACAAAAATGTATGTTGAATAAGTAGAAGAAGTACCCTGCAGGATAGAAAAAAGAATTGCCACAGTTAAGGAAATGCAAGCGGAAGCTACCGTAGATGAAATAAAAAAATGGTGTGAGGGTATAGCAGAATTAGATTCTGAAGGTTGTTGGGTAGACAAACAGAATAACAGATGGATGTTGCCAAATGCCTATGTGTTGGCAATGGTCACTATGGCCCACAGTCCAACACACAGATGTGCTAGTAAAATGATTCAACATCTGGATTCTGTATGGCAGAATCCACACATTAGAAAAACTGCTGAAAGATTGGTTCAAAATTGTATCACTTGTTTACAACATAACATTGGAAAGGGAACAGCGACGCCAGTAGGAAGTTCTGCCCCCCCCTATGCCATTTGAAGTAATCCATTTTGATTTCATAGAAATGGAAAGGTGCCAAAACTATAAGTATATCCCCATGGTGGTCTGCGCATTCAGTAAATGGGTAGAGGCCTATCCCTGAAAGATTGTACAGATATGTCCGCAGCTAAAGTCATGATAAAAGAGTATTTTTCCCATTTTGGCCTACCCCGAATCATATGGTCAGATAACGGCCCGCACTTTATTGAAGCCGTGATATTGCAAATCTGTGCATGCCTCCAGATTGATAAATGATTCCATTCAGTCAGACAACCGATGAGTGCCGGTTTGATGGAATGTCAGAACGGTATCTTGAAAAATAAAATAAGTAAAATCTGTGCGGGGAGCAATTTGAAATGGCCCAATGCATTACTGCTAGCTTTGCTATGCATGAGAACAGCTGTACAGGCGAGGACTGGTCTCTCCCCTTACGAAATCCTGATGGGGAGACCAGCGAATGTTTGGAATGCTCCTCAGCATAACGACTGAGGGATATAGAATACCCGTTGCTTATTAACTATTGCAAACAGTTGACTCAAAACTTGCATTTAATTCATCAGCAGGTGCAGGGGGCTCTTCCTGTCAGATATACCGGCACAGGACATTGTCTGCAGCCTGGGGACTGGACGTTAATTAAGAATTTTGAAAGAAATTTTCACTCGCACCACAATGAAAGGGGCCCTTCCAGGTATTACTGGCTACTCAGACTGCAGTTTGAGTGGATGGCCGCAGACACTGGATCCACGCAACACACACAAAAAGAGTTCCATTTTCTTTTCCACATGAGAAAGAGCTTGATGATCTTGACATCGAAAGAAATACAGCTGCACTTGATCACAAATATATCATCGCCAGTTCTCTACCAGAAGTGCTTCCTAAGCCCACGAAAGGGCCTGGGGAGATTGCAATGAAGATCAAAAGGCCAAAGGTACCTCAACCTTGTCCGACCACTGCCTCATCATCATGTATTGCATCGCAAGCTGGCATTGATCCTGCATCTGGAAATGAGAGTGCATTGTTCAGCGATCATATTGTACCTGGAGTTGAGAGATACAATCTACGTTCACAAAATCGGAAGTGATCAGCGTTTTGTTTTGGCTTTGTTCCCAGCATTGATAAAGTGGGAACGGAGGCCTAGGGAAAAGGAGTGTATGGGCTGTATCAGGCTGGACCAAATTGAAAGCTCTGACACGCGGTTTCCCGGTGCTACCATTGAAAAGTGAAGGACCGTTGCAACCTAGCACGAACAAGCAGGGGCAATTGGTACTGACACTATCAAATTGATGCTTGTTCCTGCCTTTTTGGAGCTCTGTGCAAATTCACATCAGCTTGCTGTCATCTGTTAAGCAGGCTAGCCTGAATTGGCCTGAACGCTTTGCTGCTAACATGTGTTGCTGTGGAGAACTTTCCCCGACGAACACTGAAAACTTGTCCTGAAATTAACATTGCAAGACAATGCCTATATTCGCTCCTGCTCCTTCCTGCACCAATGCTGTTGATGATATAGAAATAGAGACTAAGGGCCTCATTCCGACCCAGGCGGTAAGGGGTTTACGGCAGCGTAAACAGCGCCGACCCTTACCGCCTGATTCCGAGGTCCCTTAGCGCCATGGAGAATTTAACACCTGCTTTTAGCAGGTGTTAAAATCCATGGCGCTAAGGGACCTTGTTGTTAATTACGCCACCGTAATTTACGGTGGCGTAATTAACGCCTTCCCCACTCCCATTATGCCCTATGGGGCAAAAATGGGAATGGGGAAGGGTAAATGGGGATTGGGGACTTACCGCCCCGCCAACCTCGGAATGGGGCGGTAAGTCCGCCAACCACCATGGCGTAAACGTAGTTTACGCCATGGTGGTAAAGGTACGACCCAGGCGGTAACTTACCGCCTGGGTCGGAATGAGGCCCTAAGCCTGCTCCTAGAAAGACTTGGTTCAGAAAGAATAATATGCTAATGATTTTGATACCGCTTTGCATTTTTAATATGCTGGTCCCAATATTTTGGCATCTAGAAACTGTACATCCTTTGAACTCTCTTTTCACTGCTACCAATGCTCCTACTATGAGCTGCCCAGTGCATGTGCTCTCTTATACTCTCCCTTCACGAGAAGTGAAACATAGAAAAGTTCATGACAATAATACATTGTTACAGATTATGAATATGACCCATGCTATCTTGAATAGGTCCAACTGTTGGGTCTGTTCCCATTTACCCCAACACGTGGAAAGAGGAATGGGTTAGTGTGTACATTCTTTGCCACTTAATACCACTTGTTATGCATCATTAAGAGTGCTATTTTATGGAAAATTGAATGATAGTGTTACTGGTCAGTTTGATGGAACAAACATAAATGAATTTGAAAGATTAGGTATTGGAACCTAAGGTTTTCCGTATTCACAAGCGGAAGCAAAATAAATGCAGTAACAACAAGTCCAGTAGATAGGCTCTCTAGGCCTTACAAGTCCCTAATCACTTTTAAAATGGCTCCAGTAGGAAACAACGATGCTGTTCCTCCTTCATATACTATTAATCACAGTCCACGTTCTGTCCCATTTTGCTTACGGAAAAAGGGTTCAAACCCGGTGGGAACCTTTGCTAGATGCATGAATATTGCTGTGCTTGAGCAAAAAGAAAAAACATTATATATAGGAGGTTCTGTCTATTTTATATGTGGAGATCAGGCCTACCCATGGTTACCTAGAACTTGGGAAGGGACCTGTTATTTAGGTATACTTCTGCCTGGTGTATTTCTCTTCACAACTTCTGAGATAGCAAAACCTTCTAGATATCAGCCACGTCGAGATGATACCGCAGGGCAAATCATAGGGGATACACCGAAGTCATTCATACCATTTTGGGGGCAAGCAATACATTCATGGAATATAAGGAAACTGTGCAGGGTCTTAGAAAAAACAATAAATGGAACTACAGATATACTCTATAATATGACATTGGAACAAAAAGCAATCAGATTAATTGCACTTCAAAATAGAATGGTCCTTGATATCATTTTGGCTGATCGTGGAGGGGTATGCAAATGGTGGTGTCAGTATGCTGTGTATTCGTAAGTGACTCCTCCCCCATGATATTTGAAGCAATAAAAAGTTTGCATGTCCTAAGTTCTGAAATTCATGGCCCTACAGGTGGTTGGAATCTGAATATAAGTTCATGGTTTTGGGAACTGCTGCGATCATGGGGATGGAAACTAATTGCAATTTTGGTTATGATATTTGGAATCCTCATGTTCTGCTGTTGTTGAATACACTGCCTGCCAGTCCTCTGCTCCCAAATTACAAATGAGTGTGTACATGTGATAAAAACAAAACCTCCTTGCATGATAAGTGAAGGTGCACAACATGAACATGAAATAATTAAAGAATTCATGGCAATTAATATTTCTGATTACGATTACAGCATTATGGGTAGTTTGGAATCGGACACGTGGTCCGATGAAGACGCGATGTATGGATAATGCTCTTGGCTTACAGCCAAAAGGAGGGTTTGTTAGACCAGAAACGACCCCATAGAATGTATAGTTTGTTGGCCAGAAACCAATCGCATCATGTGACAAACATCGCGATCAAAGAATCGTCAATGTAACCAAAGGGTATCCATTTTGTATAATGCCAGCCATTTGCTTTTTTCCTTTCTGTCAAAACACTTTGCAAATGTATTCTATGCTTCAAACACACACACAGTGCGAGGCCACGGCCTGAATGCTGAAATACTCACACAGACAGGAATGTCAAACTATGCAGAAATACATTGTTTTTCTCTCTCACTAAGTCCTTGAAGCTGAGCAATAGCCGCATCTAATCAGTAGTCCGGGTGCCGGCCTGTCTTGCAAACGCTCTAGTAAAAGGCACTTAAACCATGAATTATATTCTCCTAGCGGTTCTCCTTTGCGGAGAGTGGTATTTTCTGCTTCAGAACTGTCTGACCCTTAGCTCATGAACCAAGACACACAGATAACGTACTAAGGAATGTTTCTCTGCTAAGAACATGATATCTTTGCCGAGCTAAGAGCTCTATGTTCCCCATAACAGAAAGCTGTCTCTGCTGCTTTTGCTATAATAACTATGTTTAGACTGAATAAAGACTTGCCATAACGTGTCATAATTGTCATGATTGTCAATCACCGAACCTTAGCCTGAATTACATGTTTGTGGGCAGATCGAATTGCCTCAGAAAAGATTATATGTAATGTATATATATTGCTGCTTGAGCGTTGCTCGCTCCCTCGCATCTCACGAGGTCTGGGAACACACGTTGTGAGGCATTGAGACCCAGTCGGCCGACTGAGAATACTTTGAAATAAACCAGACTTGTTTGGAAATTGAACCTCGTGTCTGACGTGTCACTATAGTGTATGGTTCTTGTGCCTTAGTTTCCATATGCTGTCTTTATGGCCTAGCAGTGAGGCAGATATAGTCAGATCGCCGGGAGTTCAGAGAACCTTCTATGAGAGAAAACTGGGATCAAGGGAGTAGAATCTACATGTAAAGGAAGAGAGGTGAGACGCAGGGCTGGGACAGAGATACAATGTGTGACCTTAGAGGGCTGTGTTGGATTGGGTATTCATGGGTTTGGGCCATGGTGAGTCAGGTACAGTAAAGGTGCTGGAAGTTTGCGTAATCTTCCTGGAGAGGACAACGGGATTAAAGGGAGTAGAATGTACGTCCAGTGGAAGAGAGGTGAAAGGCAGGGCATTGTTGGATGGGGTATTCACAGGTTTGGGCCTAAGTGAGGCGGGTATTGTAGAGTGGCTGGGAGTTTGCAGAATCTTCTCGGAGAGTATAACGGTATCAAGGGAGTAGAATGTACATGTAAAGGAAGAGAGATGGGAGGCAGGGCAGGGCGAGAGATATTATGAGTGTCCTTGGAGGGCATTGTTGGATAGGATATTCACAGGTTTCGGCCATGGTGAGGTGGGTATAGTAGAATGGCTGGGAATTCGCAGAATGTTCTCAAAGAGGAGAATGGGATTAAGGGATTTGAATGTACATGGAAAGGAAGATAGGTGAGAGGCAGGGCTGGAAGAGAGATACTATGAGTGCCTTTGGAGGGAAGTGTTGGTTTGGGTATTCACAGGTTTGGGCTGTCATGATCACCTCCAGAGTTGCAGGGTTGGTATCAGGTATTCAGGCCAGAAAGGGTTCTTGGTGCAGAGCTGTGGGAGCTAGATGGGTATTAGCATGGCAAACCCGGCGTTCTCACATTCCTCAGTACCAAAATTACAGTATGTTCCCATAGAGATCCATTGGTAAATAATTTCCCTTAAGATGGCCACTCTGCGGGTTACAGACTAAGTAGTAATTGAGAACTAGTATGGGCATGGGGGACTATAAAAGCCCCGCCCGCGCAGTAACACACGCTTTGCGCTAGTTCAGCTGACAGATGTGTAACTCTACCGGCGCTCAGCTCACAGACCTGTAAAGACAACAGAAAAGTCATTGTTACGAAGTTGTTGAATTAATAATTAACAGAAAATCCACAGACCTAAGTTGTTCAACGTACCTGACAAGAATTTCCGTAGGAGCAGCCATCCGACAGGTGACTTCTTTTTCCGTAGTTCTGCGGTTCAGTCAGCGATCTTCTTCCTCAGCCGCAGCTTCATCGTAGAATCCTCTGACTTCCGAAAACCTGCAAAGACAAGGTACAATAGTTAAAGAAAGAACATGAAAGACATTGTAGCGAGTGAAAATAAAACTATGCACTTACGTACATGAAGCTCTGATGAACTCTTCCAAGCATTCCAAGGCCTAGCCTCACAGAGAAAGTACCATAGCTTGGTAACAAAGGCACGTAGCGCTGCGTACCATTCCCAATTATGCGTGCATTCTTACCTCAAGAGAAGACTTCATGTTTTTTTCTTCGACGGCGCCCCTGCACCACAAGTGAAAACTCTCACTTCAACAAACCTGCAAAAGAAAGAGTTGTTAGATTTACATCAAGAGAGAGCTCTATCCTCAGAACCTTTTTTCTCTCAGAGACTTCAACACCCAACTAACTAAAAACAAAAGATCCCGCCAAGAATCAAGACACTTACCTTCAGAGGCCTTTTTCAATGTTTTGCAGCCTGAGTTCATTTTGAGCCTCACCACCAACGCACCCCTGCACGAAAGCAGGATGGAGAGCTCCCTAATATCAAAACACATAGCTCAAGAAAGGGCCCATTTCTGTAATAGAGAAAAGTACGGATCTTAGTAGTTTGGTTTTTACGTAAGGTTTTTATTAGTAATGTATGTTTTAATGACCAGAGTATCTATGAATTTATATTTTTTTGTAAAGTTTTTTTCTAACCACACACAAATAAAAAAAATAAAAAATAAAATATCAAAACACAAGTGAGGAGGAGAACAGAGAACATAGAACTATAGGGCAGTCACCAGGGTGGAAAAAAAGGGGTGAGCCATAGTATAGAGACCATATAATATTAATTCCTATACCACTCCTATTTCTCTCTCCTTTAGGACAGGGGAAATTCCTGTTTAACCACTATTGGCAGTTCTCGAGGGTCTCAGACCATTTACGCTCCTGTGGGGACAAGGTAAGCGTTACAGAACGCGAAGCCATTACTTAAAATACTCTGCCCGAGCGTAATGGAGACCATAGATATAGATAATTTGTCCCATTTGTTGGGCGAACTACTTGCTGAAGTCCATGCAGCACGGTCTAAAACCAATTCCTTGAGGCGAGAGTTGGTAGTTAATAGAGATCGCACTGATGAGCTGGGCCTTCGACTGCTACAAACACAGGCAGGACAGGCCCCACTTCCTGCTGGTCTCCCCCCAGTGCAAGTTTCCCCACAAGTGCCCCCAGTTCAGGTGGTTGTACCAGGAAATATTCTGTTGGCACCCCCAGAGCGGTTTATGAGGGATCCTAAGCGTTTTGCAGTGTTCCTGTGCAGACCAGGGTTTTTTCCATCAGACCAGTCTAAAGTGGCATTTGGATTATCCTATTTAGGTGGGCATGCTGCAGATTGGTCTATTCCTCTGGTGAACAGGGATGATCCTTTGTTATGAAATTTTCCTGGGTTTCAGCAGGAACTAGAGAAACTCTTTGCCCATCATACACAGGTGTAGGCCTAGGACAATGAATTACTTTCTCTATGACAAGGTAGTCAAGATTTGCTGGTTTATGTAGCTTCCTTCAATCGGTTGGTAGCAGAAACTAATTGGCCATAGGAAAAGAGAACAACGCCCTTTCTTGGGGGGGATTGCGGGGGTAACTAAAAGACATTCTGGCTCAGGTTGTGAATCCTCCTGCAGGATGGGTGGAATTCATTGATCTCACTATTCAGTTGGACCATCGCTTGTAAGACGGTCGAGTGGATTGTTCCCACTCAGATAATAGATCATGCTATGTCTGTCCGAAAGATAATGGGGGGCGCCATGCATCTGAGAGCCATCCTGAGCCTATGCAATTGGGGAGTATTCAGGCCCCATTTCAAAGGAAGAAAGGGAGAAGAGAATTCCATTGTACCTGTCATCCTGAGTAGCCACCAACAACCAGGGCCGTCACAAGGGATAGCAGGGGGGGCAAACTGCCCCGGGCGTCGCGCTCAGGGGGGGGCCTCGCGCAGCTGCTTTGCAATGCAGACTGACACTGACACTGTTGTGTGCCTGCGGCGCGGCTTTAAGCATTTTATGGAACATGATCACATCCCGTGACACTCTGACAACACCAGAACAGGGTTGTTTATTTTTCTCTTGGTAGCCGGCCAGCGGCAGCCCATAAAACAGTCAGAGTGACTGATGTGCACTGCCCTTCTCAATCTCAGCCCCTTGCAAAGTGAACTTGCAAGGTGCTTTTGCCCGCCCACGCCGCCAGCAGCCAGTATGGTTGGCGGATCTGAACTGTATCTGCTATCAATGCAGGGGGGTGGTGGAGGGGTTGGGCTGGGCTGGCTGGGGGGGGGGGTACAGCATATCAACAAAGCAAGGTAACAATCATTGTTACCTTCCTTTGATTTGCAGCATGCATGCATGATATGTGCACTGTAAATTATGATGCATGCATCAGGCAGCATGTATGCAAACCAATTATGCAACAAGAGGGCTGGGGTGCCAGGCCCCGGGGGCGACGGACGGTCCGTCCGGTGCTCAGGCCAGGCTTCCGCTCCACCTCCGTTGGCTCACAAAGAGACAAGTGTTTCTTTGCAATTGCAAAGACCTGTCAACTCGATGTGCGATAAGATTCACACCTGGCCTCCTGAGGAGGAGGCTGGAGGCAGGCTGCCTGCAGTGCTGAGCTGGGGCGGCGGCGTGCACATGAAAGTTACTTTCAACTCTGCACTGCCAAGCAAACAACCAATTTGTTGTTGCATGCGGCCATTTTGCAAAGTTGAAAGCAACTAAGTAATGAAAATGTGGCGCCAAGAGTCTGTGCCGCGGCCGCCACCAGCACTTTATGCCTGCATGCCCGCCCGCCCCTATATTATGCTCGGACCCTGCCCTTCTGCCCTGACAGACTAGTAGCTGGCAACAGGTGCTAGAGGACTGGGCTGCAGAGAGCCACGCACAGTGACAGATCAGAGGAGGAGGACCAGTCACACTCACCAATGCCGTCTGCCAGGAGTCAAGGACAGACCACCACACCAGGGCCATGCCCGGGGACTCGAGTCAAGGACAACTTGGTGATCCAGGAGGACAGGACCAGGCCAGCCCAGGTCGAGGAGGAGGCAGGCCAGGTTGGGGAGTCCGTCAGGAGGACCGGGGGCTCAGAGACCATCGAGGACCAGTGACAGCAGTGTAGCAGCCAGAGGTGCGGCTGCCCGCCACCTCCTCTTACTCCCCCTGCCAGCCCAGGAGGGCAGCTGAGGGCAGAGAGCGTGGCACTCAGGCAGCCACCCACCCTGACCCAGGCGGCCGGCACAGGCAAGGCGAGGGTGAGGCGACAGTGACACTTGGAAAGGTAAGAAGAAGTTGGGAAAAAATGTCTGCCTGCATCTTTCCAATATAAAATGTTTGTTAACTTGTTTTCCAAACAAACGGTCACATACAGTGCGAGTCAAATAGATGCACGCACTGGCAGCAGTAACTACATCATTAATATTATGGACTGCACAAAACCCGCCGTAAGAGGCCATTGGCAAGCCCATACACACATTACCCTCACCCTGACCACGAGATGTGCTGGAGCGCAAAACTGAAGCATGACAGCAATTCACCTTGCATTTCTGCTTTGATTTTACAATGCCCTCATTTGAAAATGACCTCCCTCAATGTCCTCATCACATGAGCCGGAGTAGCACAGTTACAACTGCCTTGGTAAGAGTGTCACTGAAGTAAGACACAACCCTTGCAGCACTGCAGTGGCTAAACAGTCATGCCCCCCTGTGCTTTAGGCATGCTTTGTGGCAGTGTGCTGAGTGCTATCACGTCTATGTTGTGCGTCAGCCCTACCAAATATGAATAAGTCCTGACCGCCAGGTCTCCAGCTATCTATATTTACATAATAAATATGCAATTTTTTTGTGCGCTTCCAACAAAGTGCATATCTGCATAAATATCAGACCTGCTGCCAAGATCTTACCTGCTGACTCTATCCCAGCTCAGAGAAGTGCTGTCAGAACAGACGATTATTAATGGCACAATGTACGATTTAACCACCATGTCCTCGCATCCTTTACGAGCCAGTCATCAGCACCCTTTTACTTCCCCACCTTTCTATGTGTGATGTCCCTCTCTCTAGCAGGAGGCACCTCCCCCATGCTCTCCTTTCAACATGTTGCTCTAGAAGCTGAACCCAGTACTGCTGTACTCATCATAGGTTTGGTGGTAAATAATAGTAACATGGCGGTATTTTAAATGTTCCTTGTTTTTAAAAAATCACTTGAGAAGAACTGACTACTGCTCTACAGGAGTAGAGGGGTGAGTAGAGTCTGAACCGCCCACTCAGCCCCCCACTACTACTAAACCAGCCAGGCAGATATACCACACTGGTCTCTTATGCACCTACCACCAAGTCTATTGCTGGGGTACCCACACCTTCAATTTAACAATCGATTCAAGCAAAGTAACTAAAGGCATCTGTATATTCTGGGTGCTAGGGGAGATGCATACAGCCCTGGTAATCTAGGTTGCTAATACAAATCCAGGGGAGACACACAAGGTGGGGGCAGGGGAGGTATGTGGCTCTGCCGCTCCGGCATCACGACTCCTTACAACACGGGTTCGCCCATCACCGCTGGGCCCAATATCTACTTGACTACTTCTAATTAATTGTATGCATTGTTTGCTTTGCACAATCATTTTTAAGGAATTAAAAGGACTGCATTCCGTGGCACATAACGTCTTTGGGAGATGCTTGGTGTGTGGTGGCCTGGGGGGCACCTAGAACCACGTTGGGGTGCTGTGCCCCCTCCCCCACGCCAGAGAGCAGGGCAGGGGCAGAGAAATTGTTCTGCAAACTTGGCATCAACGTCCAGGGGATGTGCAAGTGTTGGAAGATGTGAGGTTTGATGCACTGGGTTTGAAGCTCCCGCAGACTTGGGTGCCTCTGCATCACTCAGGGCATGAGCTGTGGAGTGCTGTGCGAAGCGCAGGCTGTGCAGCAGCTTGCGATGGCTTCTGTGTGTAGCATATTTTTTGTAAGGAGCATTTGTATTCCCTATCTTATAATTTTGGGAGTGTTTAGCTCTTTTTATTTTTAATGAGTAAAGGTGGCAGGTATGGCGCGTGGGCGGGAGAGCTCAGGGGCAAGACAATGCAGCGCAACCCATGTTCGAATCCCGATCCCACGCATTCCTTAATTTTGTATTACTCTACATTCTGTTCCATTCTTTCTTTGTTTCTTTCCTGTCATCATTTTTCTTCTATCATTCCTATCTCCCTCTTTGCTTTCCTAGTTTGTGTCAGTTTATTTTTCTTTGTCCTTGAAGCTTTCTCTGCCTTTCTTTTGCTCACTCTGCACCGCTATTTTGTTTTCTCCACTATCTTCCTTTCAGTTGCCCTCTGTCCCGCTTGCTCGTCACTTCTTGCATCACACCTGCAGCATTATCTGCTATTTCAGTACACTGCCCTGCTCTCCTAATGCACATCTACACTGAGTGGTGGAAATGGAAAATGTCTGGTGGGGGATCCCACAAGGCCCGGGATGGGGCGGAGTTTTGGGGGTGGGCAGTGTCTGAGGAAGCAGGGTTTAGCGGGCGGAGCTGGCAGGTGACCTCCGATCAAAGGAAATGTCCAAAATAATAGTTTAAAACAGCACAATTTCCTTCATGCTACTTCTTTTTCAAGCTATATATCAATTCCACTTTAAACCACTTCCATGGTGCTGGTGCACCCAAAACATGATATTACCACACCCCACAAACCCCCCACCTGCCACCACCCCGCCCCCTCCCACGCACAAGACAAACCCCAAAACACATGTGCCTGCTGTTTAGGGAAATGTTCAGTGCAGTGCACTGAAAGTGCAAGTTTGAACTTCATCATACACCATTTTAAAATGAAACCGTTCTGGAGCGGTTTCATTTTAGAATAAATGCACAGGAATCGAGAATTTCGCATTAAAAGCAATGCCCTGTGCGAGCACTGAGCACAAAGAGTAAACTATTCTGTGTGCACTGTCCTCGCACAGGGCAGACCTGCCGGGCCCACGAGGGTGGGGGCTGGGCTGCTCGGAGCAGACTGCTCCGAACAGCTCAGCCCCCACCTTCGCGGGCCCGGCTATGGTGCCTGCACGAAGGACTCGTAGTGACAGTGCAGGACAGCCTTCCTTAAGAAGGCCTGTTACGGTGTTCTGCTGTTGTGTATACGTAGGGGGGTGGAGCCAGAAGAGCGCTCATGGCGGCAATGAGCTGCTCTGCCCCCCTACGCCATGCCATTGCGGGAGTTAATTTAAAAAAAAAATCTTTCCTCAAAACCCAGCTGGACAGCATGGGTTTGGTGTTTGGGTGGCTGACTCTGGCCGCTTCTCCGATGGCCCCGGCATTTACCATTGGGTTGTGGAGTTTTCCCGGGGAGTGGGACAGAAGAAAAGAAGGGAGTGATCTTAGGTGGTGTACAAATAGAAAGAAAGGCACCTGCTTCAAAGCGAGGGGGGTTGAACGGGGAGGACGGGCCAGAAATGTAAAGAAAAGTCTACAGTGGGGTCCTGGTCCACTACAGAGTCTGGGACCTCATAACTGCCGTGAAAGGTACTAGGTTTCCTTTCAGGCAGACTAGTGTATTTGTGTTTTGTGGCAGTGGGCGAGGAGGACTACATTGACAGCCCTGAGCGCGCCGCCCAGATGGCAGAAGCCCGCCCGAGACACTGAGTGTGGGGCTCGCTCACTGGGCATAGCCAGGCCCAGGCTGCCTGCAAGTACACCTGGTGGCAGGGGGCTTGAAAGGCAACATTCAACTTGTTCTCTTTCTTCTTCATCCCCAGAGGGGACTGGACTAGGCAGTGACGCGTGTAAAGGTAGAGGCGCAAGCGGTACCTTTTTTCTCGCCTTCTGTGGCGGCAGGCTGGGAGCACTCCTCAGTCACCTGTCACCCGAGTGTGCAGCTTGTCTTTTCTTCTGTTGCTGCTGTCCCCTCAACATTAGCGCACTGAGAGGCAAGAGGGCCGAGGCAGATCCCTTCATCTCCCGCCGGATGGGGGAAAAACAGACAGCACAAGGCCTGGCAGCTTAGATATTTGATTGTTATGTATGATCTGATATGGTAGGCATTTTGTGGACATCCACACCCACTTTATTTAAATAACAGCATGATATATTAACATAAACTCTGAAGTGAAGCACAGAGCTGGCGATAAGACACAGTGTGATTAAATGATCTGCCCAGGATCACACACTTTGGTTAAATGGTGAAACCGGGATGGGGACAATTTAAGCAACTGAGCACCTCTTCACAGGTTTAGTTGATATACATATTTATTTCTAATAAGCGCTTGAAGATAATGCATTCACTACTTCCACAGTGCAAATGCTTTGCTGTGACTCGTGCGTCTTATCTATGACAATGCTGTGTATTTAGGGCTCCCCTTTTCAAGTATCTACCAAATGCAACCTTTTCACAACTCACCTGCTAGACTTATTGCAGGCCTGAATAAACATGGCTGCAATACCCAAATTCATACTACATTACCCTGGCTTTAAGAGGTTTTCTCTTCTGAAGCAATGTTTGTATTGGAGGCAGTGAGGCACTGGGGGAAAGCACAGGGTTTGGGTGCCCTGCCATACACATTGCTATGACACATGTGGAGACTGTGCAGTGGCTGCCTATGTAGGATTTTTAAAAGCATTGTGCAACATTAGACGATTGGAGGAGGAGCATTGAAGAAGGGGAACACCTATCTCCCAGACAGGGCCGTCACAAGGGTAGGACTGGGTAGGACTGGGGCAAATCATTGTCTTTGGCACCAATGAAAAAGTGGCCATAGTTGCAAATGGCTGTTCATTCCTTTTATGACAGACTGACTAGTACCCAAGGGGGAATTTTCTGATGAAATAGGATGCAAATTGTGCAATATAAACAATATTTATCCAGCCACAATGGTCAGAACTACTAGCCGCATAGTAAAGTAACTCATCAAACTGGCCCAGCCCAGAGAGGTGCAGTGCAGTGCTCTCTTTTTGCACTGAGTTTTTATTACTACTCAATATCTAAAAGTAATGCTACTGTTTCAGCATACCTGTACTTTCCAAGTACAAACGTCGGCTGGGCTAATTAGCCTTTCATCTTTCTGAGGTTGATAAATGATGTACCATTCAATAATACCTACTTTTACTCTTTCAGTGCTTAGAAATTGTTTCAGAAATGTTGCTTAGCCAATACCCAATACATCAACGTCCCTTAGACAAAAGATGGATGAATATTTTTCTTTTAAAGATCTATTTCCATTTGCCTTTTATGTATAATTATTTGCCTGGGAGGACATGGGTCGTACACGTGATATCGGAAGAAAGCATGAAAGTGGGTCTGTGAAAAGACAAAGAAAATTGCAACGCGAAAAGGCCCTAACAGAAGGAAGAAGGACTCTACTTGAATTTGGTATCACAAAGAATGCAAAGAAGGCATCGATCTCCCAAGCAGAGGAGCAGGTACCAGAAGCTGTTCAATCACATGAGAAAGAGAGGATCCACTGGGACAGCGCCAAAGAACCTGCAGTTGAAGATCAGGAACCTACATGTTCAACTAATCAGCTTGCATTGGCCCAATTATCAGAATTGCAACCTCATCCTCAATTACAACTTGACAGTGGTATAGAAGAATGTCTTAACATAGTGGTTGCTGATGTACAATTAAGACAAACAGCCACAAACATTTCTTCTGATCCAGGAACATGGGGAGAGATTCTTACACAAGGTGAAATTGACTTTCTCATTAAAAAAGGACCACCAGTAATTAAGGTTAGTGGTCTCCCAAGAGATGGTGATAATAGAAAGTTTCCTAAAACTGTACTCTCCTGTGTTCTCCCCAATGGCGAACAATTTTTTCGAAACTATCTGCGCTGGAGTGAGAGGAAAAAAGCTTTATTTTGTTTTCCATGTCGCTTGTTTTCTACCGAACATCCTGCACAAAAATCACGCTTATGTCTTCCAGATGGATACATGGTTCGCAGATTTGGTGCTTATAAAAAATTACACGAAAAAATAGAACTACATGAGCAAAGCAAACCTTATTTGTTTGCATTTCTACAGTGGCAAAATAGGCGGCGCAGTTTAAAGGGAAAAGGCATTGACGCTGCTATGCAAACTGCAGTGGTTAATGAGGTCCAGAAATGGAAAGGATTGCTAGAACGTTACCTTGATGTGACTCTCTTTTTGGCGTGCAAGAACCTGTCATTTAGAGGCAGTAGTTCTTTAATTGGTAGTCCGCAAAATGGGAACTTTCTTGGTCTTCTGGAACATTTAGGAAAGTATGACAATTTCTTAGGAGACCATTTAAAAAAAATTCAGGAGACTCAGGAAGCTGGAGAAAAGACAGCACATTTTCTTTCAGACACTTCTCAAAATGAATTTTTATCACTGTGCAGTGAACAAATCAGCAGAGAAATTATGAAAAGAGTAGCAAAAGCAATGTATTATACATTGATCTGTGATGCTACTCCAGACATAAGCCATATGGAACAAACAACCATAATTTTGAGGTACACAGAATTTGACATGCCCTCAAAAAGTTGGACAATTGAAGAAAGATTCATTGAGTTTCTGAAGAATGAAAAGAAGACCGATGTTGAGATTGCCTCATTCTTGTGCTCTGTTTTAGAGAAACACAAGGTTAGTCTTGCAGACTGTAGAACACAGGGGTATGACAATGGGTCAAACATGGCTGGAATTTACAAAGGCGTTCAGGCTGAAATTCTTCGTAAAAACAAATGTGCACTCTTCTCTCCTTGTGCAGCGCATTGTCTCAACCTCTGTGGAGTCCATGGTGCCGAAATATGTTCTGAATGTGTGACATATTTTGGAAGCATACAAAAGTTATATACACTTTTCAGCTGCAGTCCAGCAAGATGGAAAATTGTTAATGAAGAAATGAAGATTACCTTCAAGTCACAGTCTCAAACGAGTTGGAGTGAAAGACTTGATGCTGTAAAACCAGTCAGCAAACACTTGCCATCTGTTATTAAAGCTCTTCAGAGAGTTCAGGCACAAATCAATTTAACACAAGATGCAAAGACTGAAGCAAAATCGCTGCAGCTTTACTTTTCTTCATTTCCTTCAATCTTGATGTCCTGCATATGGTTTAAAATTCTTCTGTCTATAGATCATGTGAACAGAGTGTTACAGCAAAAGCAGCTCTCCCTTTCCAAATTAGTGCAGCTAGATAAGCAACTTGTGTCTGATCTTAGAAATCTTCGTGATTCATGGCCAAAAATACTGCATGAAGCAACATTAATTGCAACAAATTTAAACATCCCCGCAGAATTTCCAGCTCGACGGATAAAGAAACAGAAAACAATGTTTTATGAAACACCAGAAGAGCCATTACCGCCTGGAGACACACTTGAAACACTTGAAGAAACCACTTTCCGCAGAAATGTGTTCTACAGAGTGGTTGATAATTTGGTTGAAGAAATGAGCAAGCGCTCAAAGTCAGCAGAACAGATTTATAACAAATTTTGTGTATTGTGGAACTTTGACCAAATGGATCCAGAATCTATTCACAGCAAAGCCACCAATTTGCTAGAATTTTATAAAGGGGATTTTTCTGAACAGCTCATAGATCAACTTAACCATCTGTGCAGTGTGGGGAAAACACTTCTGAACCTGAAAGATTGTACAGGACCTGATCCTCTACATTTATTGAACACAATATACAGGGAAAATGTGGAACATTTATTTCCACAGGTGTGCTTAGGACTTCAGATTTTTCTAACAATCCCAGTTTGTGTTGCTACAGGGGAACGTTCCTTTAGCAAACTCTCCTTAATCAAGAACTACCTACGGTCAACAATGGGCCAAGAGAGATTAAATAGCCTATCTATTTTGTCAATTGAAAATGCACCGGCTTCCAAAATTGACTACAAAAGAATTATTTCTTCATTTGCAGAGAAGAAAGTCCGAAAGTGGAACTTGCGGTGAAAGCTGGGTGGCATGTGTTCATATATTCAATTTCTGACATATATAGAGTTGCAATACAAGTTACCTCAGAAAGTCCCTTTTAAAAATAAAATGCATGCAAATCTATATTTAATGTGTATGATTGAAAACCAAGTCTGGAATAAACCTTTCTTCAGCTTAGGAACATGGTTCTGCTTTAGTTGATTTGCAGTCATGAGAATAAACCATATTCGAGTTCTTCCATAAATAAACTCAAGTAGAGATTTCTCGCTTCACTTATTTACGGTGCCACTGGCCAAGTGCAAAAAATGAAGGGGCCTCACCAATTGTTTTGCACCGGGCCTCACCTCACCCTGTGACAGCCCTGCCAACAACCTTCCATACTGCATTGTTTAGAAGCATACAGGGACAGTGGTGCAATTGGAAACTACATGGATCACGAACTCACAAGCAACATTGCTATTGCTATGTACCCTAAGCCAGTGGTTGAGAATGGCACAGCGGTATACGGTGCCCAGCTAATATCAGGACCAGTGATACAGTGCACTGAGGTCCGCAGCTTGCTCTGCCAGGATGGACATCAAGAAAAGATATTGTTTGACCTAATCAGTGCTCCGCAGTTCAAAGTTATCTTAGGTATCCCATGGCTAGAAGAACATAATCCACAGATTGATTGGCATGCCAGGACCTTGATGTTCGCCGAAGAGTGCAAGAGCTCATGTTACAGAGTAGAAGAAGAATCAGGAAAACAGGTTCAGGCGGTATGCAGCGGGGGTCCCTTATTGGGGTTGCTGGGAATCCTACCCCCAGAATATCGAGACTTCTAGAACGTTTTTGAAAAGGAGGAGGCCAACGTGCTACCGGCGCATCGGCCCTATGATTGTCAAATCGATGTGTTCCCTGGTTCCCAGAACCCATGTAGCAGAATCTATGCCTTGACTGAGCAAGAAAATGCGCATCTGAAGAAAAATCTTTATAAGTACCTTGCTAACGGATTTATCCAACCTTTGAATTGCCTGCAGCTTCTCCTCTATTCTTGATGCCTAAGAAGGAGGGGGACCTTCGCAACTGTATAGATTATCGCGCGCTAAACCAGATCACAGTTAAGACCAGGTACCCACTTCCACTCATTCCAGTGTGGTTGGACCAGTCAAAAATGCTAAAGTTTTCACTAAGTTAGAACTTGTGGGAGCTTACCACCTGGTGCAAATCAAGAAAGGTGACGAGTGGAAGACTGCTTTCCGCACCAAGGCCCTCATTACAACCCCGGCGTTAACCAATGGCGCTATTAGCGCTATTAGCGCCATGGTTAACGCCGGTAACTTACCGAATCCGCCATGGTGAAATGGGGAATTGCCACCCCATTCCAAGGTTGGCGGGGCAGTAATTCCCCATTTACCATTGGCCCTTCCCCATTCCCATTTTTGCCCCATAGGGCTCAATCGGAATGGGGAAGGTGGTAATTACGGTACAGACCAGCCGTTAAGTTCGGGAGCCGCAAAGGGACTTCGTAGTAAGGCGTTAAGGGGTTAACAGCGCTGCAACCTTTTACGGCGCCGTTAACTCCTTAAGGCCAGGGTCATAATGAGGCCCCAAGTATGGATTATTTGAGTACCAAGTGATACCTTTTGGCTTATGCAATGCACCGGCCGCTTTCCAGAATTTCACGCATGATGTGCTGCGTGAATTGTTAGATGTGTGCGCTGTGGTGTACATTGATGACAACTTGATCTATTCAGTTTCAGCCCAGGAACACATTGCCCATGTTCGAGCGGTACTTACTAAATGACGGCAACATCAATTGTACGTCAAATTGGAAAAATGCTCCTTTCATGTGACTTCTGTGGAATTTTTGGGTTTCGTCTTGTCACCACAGGATATTCAGACAGACAATAGAAAAGTGGACGCGGTTTTAACCAGGCCATCTCCCACATCGGTGAAAGGAGTCAAAAATTTCTTGGGATTCGCCATTTTTTATCAGCACTTTGTATCTGGTTTCTCTCAACTTGTCCATCCAATAACATCATTACTACAGAAACACAGAAATTTCTATTGGGCGGCTGAAGCTGAAGAGAGTAGGTTCACAACTGCCCCAGTGTTACAACATCCTCATCCCAATCTGCCGTTTGTGGTGGAGACTGATGCTTCAAGTGCTGCTGTGGGAGTGGTACTGTCCCAAAAGGACTCGGAAACTGGACAGTTGCACCCAGTGGCCTTTTGGTCTAAGAGGTTTTCAGCAGCAGAATTGAATTATGCTATCACAGACAAGGAACTATTGGCTATTAACAATGCACTCAAGGAATGGAGACTTCATTTGTTAGGAGCTCGGCACACTAAGACTGTTCTCACAGACCATAGAAACTTGCAATACTTGCGATCTGCAAAAGCCCAGTACTCACGACAGCTCTGTTGGGCTCTGTTTTTTGCAGAATATGATTTTGTCATCACATACTGCCCTGGAGTGCGCAACGGCAAGGCGGACGCCTTGTCACACATCAGGGAGGGTGAAGATATCCACGTAACACAAAATCCTGTGAACATCATTCCTGAAGAAAAAATGTTGGGAATTACTGTATGCTCCAAAAAAAGATTTGAAGACAAAGATTGGCTTAGAATGACAACCTCCGAGTAAGAGGCCTGGCATTCAAAAGGGCCTCGATGTTCAATCCAAGAGAACCTACCATACTTCCAGGGACATCTTTATCTGCCCACTCGGGTCCTGCAAGAGCAGGTCTTAGCAGATTATCATGGAGCGCTATTGGAGGGTCATATGGGGATTGCTAAAATTACAGCTAAAATTAAACAACTGTTCTGGTGGCCAATATGGTGCAAGGACTTGTTGTCCAAAATTGTGGAATATGTGCCCAAAATAAAGGTTCAAAGCAAAAACCTGCAGAACTTCTTCAACCGTTAGCTGTTCCACCAACCCCATGGCACACCAAATCAATGGATTTCATTTCAGAGTTGCCACCCTGTTCGGGTTACAACACGATCTTGGTAGTAGTGGATTTATTTTCCAAAATTGCCCACTTTGTGGCTCTAAAAGGAATTCCGCCAGCATCAGTCTTGGCTAAGGTCTTCTTGAAACACATTGTACGTCTACATGGTTTTCCATCAGTTGTGGTCTCTGATAGAGGGAGCCAATTTGTATCCCAATTTTGGAAGAGGTGTTGTGAGATGGCCAAGATAGAAGTGCGTTTGTCTACTAGTCACCATCCACAAACCAATGGACAGATGGAGCAAACAAACCAAACCCTAGAGCGTCTCTGATGTCTCCTCCATCAAACGGATAACACTTGGGTGGATTTGCTCTGGATTGCAGAGTACACCTACAACAATTCAGAACACGTGTCTACTGGGCATACTCCTTTTACATTCTGAATGGCTGCCATCCACAAACCTCCGCCTTTGATCCACCAGAGCCATTAGAGATGCCAACAGTACAGAGTTTACATAAGAACATTTCCCAAGATAAAAAGGAATCCTTTGTACATCTGACTGCAGCGAAGGAGAGCCAAAATAAATTTGCTGACAAACACCGAAAAGACACTCCGGATTATCAAGTGGGGGGCAGGGTGTGGTGAGCTTCTAAATACATCGCTCTTAAGGTGCCCCGTAAATTCCAAACTAGATTTCTGGGCTCGTTTCCAGTGGAAGCAGTCATCAATACTGTAGCTCTGAAGTTGAACCTTCCATCTCATATGTGAATACACCCTGTGTTTCATGTTTCCCTATTGAAGCCCATGAGTCCAGTAACCAGAATGCAAAAATCTCTGGAACCAGTGATTGTAGAGGGTGAACCTGAGTTCGAAGTGAAAGAGGTTTTAGATTTCAAAGTGGTCAGGAGGAAATTGTTTTACCTGGTAGATTGGAAGGGTTTCGGTCCACAGGACAGAACTTGGGAACCTAGTTCTAACATTCATGCTCCCCAGCTGCTTAAAAGATTTCATCAGAATCACCTAACCAAGCCAGGGCCGAAAGGACGACCCTTAGGAGTAGCCTTCTTGGCAAAAACTGTCATGGTCACCTCTAGATTTGTAGGTTTGGGATCAGGTATTCAGGCCAGAAAGGGTTCTTGGTGCAGATCTGTGGGGGCTAGATGGGTATTAGCATGGCAAACCCGGCGTTTTCACATTCCTCAGTACCAACATTACAGTGGGCTCCCATAGAGATCCAAGTAGTAATTGAAAACTAGAAGTTGGGCATGGAGGACTATAAAAGCCCACCACCGCAGTAACACGCACTTCGCGTTAGTTCCACTGACGGCGCTCAGCTCACAGACCTGTAAAGACAACAGAAAAGTCATTGTTATGAACTTGTTGAATTAACAGAAAATCCACAGACCTAAGTTGTTCAACGTACCTGACAAGAATTTCCGTAGCAGCAGTTCTCCGACAGGTGATTTCCTTTTCCGGAAGTTCTGCGCTTTAGTCAGTGTCTTTCTTCTGCAGCTGTGGCTTCATCATAGAATCCTCTGACCTCCAAAAGCCTGCAAAGACAAGGTACAATAGTTAAAGAAAGAACATTTAAGACATTGTAGCGAGTGAAAATAAAACTATGCACTTACATACCTGAAGCTCTGACGAACTCTTCCAAGCATTCCAAGGCATAGCTTCACAGAGAAAGGACCATAGCTAGGTAACGAAGGCACGTAGTGCCACGCTCCATTCCAATTACACGAGCATTCTCACTTCAAGAGAAGACTTCGTTTTTTCTTCGACGACGCCCGTTCACCTGAAGTGAAAACTCTCTCTTCCACGAACCTGCAAAATAAAGAGAGAGTTGTTAGTTTTACATCAAGAGAGAGCTCTTGCCTCAGAACCTTTTGGGTCATAGTGAGGCGGGTATAGTAGAATGGCTAGGAGTTCAGAGAATCTTCTCGGAGAGAAGAACAGGATCAATGGAGGAGAAAGTTCATGTAAAGGAAGAGAGGTGAGAAACAGGGCTGGGAGAGAGTTACAATGAGGGACCTTGGAGGGCAGTGTTGGATTGGGTATGCATGGGTTTGGACCATGGTGAGGTGGGTATAGTAAAGGAACTGGGAATTTGCATAATCTTCTCAGAGAGGAGAACGGGATCAAGGGAGTAGAATTTACATGGAAAGGAAGAGAGGTGAGAGGCAGGGCTGCGAGAGAGATACTATGAGTGACCTTGGAGGGCAGTGTTGGTTTGGGTATTGATGGGCTTGGGCATGGTGAGGCGGGTATAGTAGAATGGCTGGTAGTTTGAAGAATCTTCTTGGAGAGGAGAACGGGATCAAGGGAATAGAATGTACGTGTAAAGGAACAGAGGTGAGAGGCAGGGCTGCGACAGAGTTACTGTGAGCGGCCCTGGAGGGCAGTGTTGGATTGGGTATTAATATGTTTGCACCATGGTGAGGTGGGTATACTAGAGTGGCTGGGAGTTTGCAGCATCTTTATGAAGATAAGAACTGGATCAAGGGATTAGAATCTACATGGGAAGGAAGAGAGGTGAGAGGTAGGGCTGGGAGAGAGATACTAGTAGTGTCCTTGGAGGGCAGTGTTGGATTGGGTATTCACTGGTTTGGGCCATGGTGAGGCGGGTATAGTGGAATAGCTGGGAGTTTGCAGAATCTTCTCAGAGAGGAGAACAGGAACAGGATAACTGCAATGTATCTATGATGTCAATCTCCCCCCAAATCTGGACTGACCACTACTTAGTGACTTTTTCATTAGTGGCTGAAAGACCTACCCCGGCCTTCATCCAATTGGCTCTGTCTATTCCCACAAGAAACAAAAAAAATATTACCACAGATAACCTACTCCCCCTCATCATTCCTAAACTTAACTCTCTACCAGATACTTTGGCTCCTGAAGACCTGGTGAATGAGTATAATAAAATGATGTCCTCCTCCCTTGACCTAATTGCACCCCTCAAATTGAGGAAAGGTAAACCTAAAGCCCACCTTAACTTGTGGTACACTCCACAACTAAAAACTGTATGCATAAAAAAGACAATATCAAGTAGCATGGAGATTACTACCTTCAGACAAAAGCAAAACTAATTTAGGTAATATAACCTCCATCTACAAGAAGGAAATAATACAGGCTAAACGTGACACCTACAATACAAGAATCTCTCAAGCCAATTTGAGTTCCAAAGAACTCTTCACCATCCTGAAGGAACTTGAAACACCCACACCACCTCCTGGCAATTGTGTAAAAGGTAAAGCCTGGTGTTCCAACATACAGCAAGTGCTGGCCAACAAAGTCTCTACCCTGCAAGTCAAAATAGCTAAAAAAAAGCTTCACTTACCACCAGCCCTTCCCTCAACTCCCTCTCTCGACTCCCATCCCCTTCCACTAACATTCCTTGTCCCACGCGATTTAAATTTGCCAAAGTCTCCATCAAGGAAACTGAAAAGATTATCATCTCGCTCAAACCCTCGAATTGCAAAGGAGATCAATGTCCGGCCCAACTAATAAAGGATGCAGCTAGAGAGCTGTCTCCCTTTATTACCAAATTTATCAATGCGTCATTCTTCTGGGGCACCATTCCTAGTAACCTCAAAGCATCCTCGGCACTACCCTTACTTAAAAAACAGACGCTTGACCCTGCCATAGCTACTAATTACCGCCCAATCACAACTGTGCCATTTCCCTTAAAAATTATAGACAAAATGGCATATACACAAATACAGTCCCACTTGGAATCTCATCACCTGCTAGGAGCACGCCAGTCCGGCTTTCGCCCTCTGCATGGAACTGAAACTGCCTTAATCGACCTCAAGGCCCAAATTGATGAGCTTAGGGACATGGGCAAATCAGCCTTACTCCTCCTATTGGACCTGTCTGCAGCATGTGACCTTGTGGATCATAAGGTCCTATGTAGCCACTTAGTCACAGCTGCTCACTTCTCTGACGAAGCTGTAACATGGATCCAATCCTTTCTTAACAACAGGACTATGAGAGTCTTCTCCCTTACAGCCTCAGCAGATCCCATCCCCATTACCTGTGGGGTTCCCCAGGGCTCATGTGTCTCTCCCACACTATAAAACATTTTCGCGAAGCCCCTTTTCGATGATCTGGACCATCTTGCTATCACCTACACGAACTATGCAGATGATACCCAGATTCTCATACCTCTTTCTGATGATTATTAAAAGGATTTGGCCTTGGTGAACAATGTGTACCTCATCATCCAGGCATGGATGGCCACTCATGGACTATGCCTGAATGATGACAAGACAGAGATTATCATCCTGGGTACCCCCTCCACACTTAAGAAACTTGGACCCAGCTACTCTTCTTTCAACATAGACAACAACCTTATCAAGACTGTCAACGAGGTCAAAACTTTGGGCGTATACTTGGATACTACCCGTACCTTCAACAATCAGGTCAATTCGATGGCATCTGCCACTGCATATACCTGTAAACTAATCAGAGAAGGAAAACCTTTCCTGTCTAAAAACAGCTTTATTACTTTGGCAAGAGCGCTTGTTCTGTCAAAGTTGGATTATTGTAATGCCCAATACATTCGAGCCAATAAGGCTACCATTAAAAGAATCCAGATCCTCCAGAATAATGCCTTGAGAGCAGCTCTTGGTATTTCCAAAAGAGAGCATATATCAGAAATTAGCAAACTAAACAACTGGCTCTCAATTTATGAAAAAATCCAACTCAAGGTTGCCTCACTCACATTCAAATGCCTGAACAATGCAGCACCCTGCTACCTTGTTGACAGATTCATCAAAACTATCCCCACTAAGTACACCAGATCATCCTGCTCGAACAGCCTCTCCGTACCGAGATTCAAATTATCCAGAGTAGTGGGTCAATGTTTCCAGGTTAAAGCAGCTTCACTCTGGAATTCTCTACCGCTGCATCTGCGCGCGGATCAAATTTACTTGAAATTACGGGAGAATTTCATAACATTGCTCAAAAACTCTGACAATTAATGACTCTGTCACTCCCTTCCTAACTAACTAACCACCGTGATCTATGAACCACGCCGTTATAGTAGCACACTATCTAAATTGTAATAGATGACTCTATGATTCTGTGTAATGTGTATTTAACCTGTATATAAGTATACTATCTTGTCTACTGCGTAGATGAGTGGTAATTGTACGATACTATGTCATTCTAACCCTGTTATGTTGTGTAAATTGTTAACATGATGATGATGTGCAACTAAGCTGTAAGTCTTCTTCTGCAATGCGCCCTTATACCTACGGGTCTGGAGCGCAATACAAGTAATAAAATACAAAATACAAATACATGTCATGGGCTGATTTCAAACCGGCTTGGGCTGATTATAGTGACTGAATACAGTTACGAACCAATCACTACAGTCCTGACTTATCTCAAGGTGTTACAACCAAAACAGTGATGGGTGGAAAGTTTTGAATACATCTGAAGCACTGGCACAGCTGGGCCTAGAGACCCAAGCTACTCCTCACTGATGACCCCCAGTGAGGCTGATACATGTCTGGGGATGTCTGCAGTCTCGTGCAGAAGAGATGTGACCTAGCAGTTTGGGCGAAAGTGCCCCTTTTGGGTGGGATCAAGTCTGATTTGCATATGGGCTTTCCCCTTCTGTAATGGCTTGGCAGGCTGGAGAACCATGGTCTGCAGGGTTGCCCAGAGTGATGCTACAGGTTGAGATTAATTCTAAACCTTCCAGCCATCACCTCTTTTGATTTGCATTATCAGGAGCTGGTGCCAGACCTGTACTCATGTGCAGAGTTATAGGTGCAGTGGTGTCAGGATCTGATGCAAAGCTATTGCAGTATTGCAGGGGCTGATTACACTCTCCATTAAAGGACTTGCTGTAAAGAGGTCTTCCTGGCCCTTCTTAGAGGTGAAGGTGAGACACAGGGCGGGCAAATAAGCAAGCATTTAATGCTGTCGATAGATTCGATTTGTTTTAAATGCTGTTCTCCACCAGAGTGACATCACACCGGCAGAGATCATTTTTAAAAGACATTCTTCAATGCTGTGTATTCACAAAATCAAAGGAACAACTGAGGTGGGTGTAGCCTATCTGTGGGTAAAATCAGTAAAACACACAGGAGCTTAAAAACGTTAAAAAAAAACCATATCAGTTCATGTTGATCCAACCCGTACAATGCCACGGTGTGTAGTCATTCAGTGAAATATAATAATTATGATAGACAGAGCCACAATATGTTTTTATGTGAGCAAATTATAGTGAAATTGACTTTCCATGTCGACTGAACCTGTCTTTTCATGTCCTATGTCTCTGCTTATTGATTTCATCATGCACAATTGCGATTTGTGTACAATCAATCATGACAATTACATTTGGCATTTCCCGCCCTGCAAATGCAGCTCTTTTTGCTTTCAGTAACATTCTATTGCTTGACGAGGCCATTCATTTCCTCAGGTCTGTAATACTGCCCTTAAATATGTAGGCATCTGCATGACCCATTCCACATCCTAGATTGTGATTGGCTGTTGTTCCTTCTCCCGATGATTATGAGTTTCATTGTGATGATTTGATTTGTAGCATGCCAAGGCCCTTATTCACAGAACGTTTTCCAATGGGGTTTTGGCATTATAAAACACCTGTGTGAATTAGGCCCAAAGTCTGCAACATACATGCCTGTGTGTGTGATGAGGACATGCAACATCAGGGGCCAGATTACAGAAACCTTGCACTGGTGCAAGTGCAAAAATGCACAGCATTAGCACTAGGGCAAAGTTTGCACTAGTGCAATTTTTGCACTGGTGCTTATAACATGGCACACTGCACTTGTCATGGTGCAAATGTTTTCTAACATGGTCTAGTGTATTTTTTTAGAAATAGGGCAAACTTTGCCCTAGTGGTAACACTGTGCAACTTTGAACTTGTGCCAGTGCCAGGGGTGTTGCTAGGTCTGGAAAAGATCAGGGGTTAAGCTAATGTTGGGACTGACGGAACTCAGGCTAGCTAGCATTTTTGTTGTCGCACCTGAGCTTCTATCCGGGGCTACAACCAAAAGACCCGGGGCTATAGCCCCCTCAGCCCCCACCCCCCAGCAACGCCTCTGTGCAAAGTTACTGTCGTCTGACCATTGAAGAACACATTAGGCATAAGGAGACGTTCAGCCACATGAGAGGTTTCACAGCCTCAGTATCATCAGGTCAGACATGGGGCAAGTTCCCTGGGAAAGGTCATCACCCAAACATGATCCCAGCATATGGGGTAAGTTATCCCGCGGGATCTTGGAAAGAAATGGACCCGCTGATTGCGAAGCATGAGAGGTCACGTGCAGGTGTCTCTAATCTCCCAAGCCATTGCAACGCCTCCAGAGACCACTCTGGCTGTTCAAGAGGCCATGATCCCCTACTAGAGGTCAGTGCAAAGACTGGACACCTGCTAGATTGGCAACCAAGTGGTGCATAGTGTATTAACATAATCCTCCACCCATTAATGCCCCCACCACTCTAGAGGGGTTAGGTGGTGACATGTTCTCAGTTAATGCAGGGTCCTGTAAAAGAACAGTTCTCATCTTAAGTTAAATCCCTTTCAGACCCCTCCCCCTCCCAAGATCAATCACAACTATTTTGACTTTGTTGAAAGCAGTGTCCCACCTGAAATGTCTTTGTGGTTTAAGTTTTATAAAAGGTAATGGCGGCTTCCCATTCACTCCCCTGACGCCAGAGGTTAAAACCCCTCCTTTTCGGGGTTCTTGGGAAGTTGAACTTCTCGCAATGGTTGTCTTTCAGGTTCCTCAAGATTCACAAGCGTTCTTTCATACGTATGGGGACCCTTCCTAAGGTTTCCTGGCTGCATGATTTAGCACCTTTCCTTCATTGGTGTTGGTTATTTTCACTTCATTTCCCACAATGCACTTGTCTTCCATTCCTCTCACATTGGGATTTTCATCCTCACTTTCAGAGGTCCTGTTAAATTTGTATTCATTTTGTTGTTATTGTTTTACATAGCGCCACTATCACCAGCAATCTAGTAGCGCTTGGTGACTGATGTTAGTTATTACCCTCATTATTAGCCACAATATGGTACTCGGTCTATCGCATGGGGGGGGTTAGGGAGGGAAGGGCTGAGATAGCCCTACTTGGGTATCGAACCGATGATGTACAACATGTTCCTATGTCAAGGCAAGCACGCTATGCTTAAGCTACCATCCCTTCTATTCCCACAATGCACTTCTATTTTTGTTTCTTCACTTCAGGATTTAGAACCTCCACTTCAGTGATCTTGAGAAGTTGGATTTCACTTCCCACAATTCTCTTTCGAGACTCTTACCTCAGGGCGGTTCAGCCTCCCCTTAACAGGTCTGAGAAGATGGACTTCACACAATGCACTGTTCTTTTAGTTTCTTCTCTTTGCTATTTACAGCCTCTTCCTCGGGGGTATTTGGAGGTTGGACTTCATTTCCCAGCATGCATCGGCTATTTGTTTCCTCATTTGGCTTACCCGGTCCCACCTGGACTGGATTTATAGGGTCCATGAATTCACGGCCTATACAATTGGATTTTGACTCGGCCTCTTATGATTGTCGCCGGTCTTGATATATCTCCAGAGCAGAAGACCTCTGGTATCACTACGCGACATTGGACCCTCACCTAGACTCAGATCTCTCTCTGCAACCGGCGGCTTCACATCTGTTCTTGTCCTGGCCCTGGATCTTCTCTCTCTTGCTCCAGTTCATCACCTCTGGGTAGGATATAGAGGCGCCTTGTGATCCCCGGCTCTACTTCCATTTGCTCCCCTCTGCTCCACTGGTGTTTCCATCTTCTCCTGGATGTGTTGGGCTTTTCAACCTCTGCACTCCTGCTTCCCCACTTCCCCTTCCCCCCCCAGAGGCTCACTTTCTGCAGAGCCCTGGTTCTCTCCAGGCTGGACTATTGCAATAGCCTCTTCCTCAACTTCCCCTCCTCTGCCCTGCACCCTCTGCAACTCCTCCAGAACAGAACCGTGAGATTTATCCTTGACCTCAAGCCCAGTGACTGCATCTCTGTGGTGCTGAAATTCCCCCACCGGCTCCCCGTGGCTGCAAGGATCAAATTCAAGACCCTTTGCACTGTTCACAAGGATTTCTGGGGCCTGGGACCTACCTACCTGCAACGCTGCCTACCTAAATACTGTCCCTCACGAGCCCTCTGCTCATCTACCTCCAATTTACTGGGAGTGAGCATGTTCTCCAAGCAGAGATTTGGAGGGAGATCCTTATCCTCAGCAGGTGCCTCCCTCTGGAATAGCCTTTCTGCCGCCCTCCGTCTTGAGCCAGATCTCCTTAAATCCCAGAAACTCCTGAAGACTTTCCGTTTCACCTCTTCCTTCTCTCCCCCTAAACCCTGCTAACTCAGTTCTCAGTTTTTCCCTCTCTCGCTCCTCTTCCTTACAGCACGCTGACTGGCCGTTGGGTGTGTCCCCGGCACCCCTGCCAGTCCTCTTTCACACTTGTCAAAGGGCCCAACACCCCACCCACACTCAATGCACTTGTGAAATTAACCCTAGAGAGTGACCTCTCCAGAGGTTAGGGGAGGTGGTGGGTGACACCCCAGTCAGCGTCCGTCTCCAGAGGTGAGGTGACGCGACCTAGTCATCGGGTTACACCTGGGAGGAAGAGCGAGAGGAGCTGGGCATCCATGCAGGCAGCTTGTGGCAGAGTCAGGCTCACCTGATATTCCTCTCAGAGGGCAGTAGGGATTCAAGCAGGAGGGTATCACACCAGTCAGGGTCCATCTCTTGAAACAAATGGATGTTCGGGTGACCAGCTCGAAGAAGTAGCAAAAGAATCTGGGAGAGCAATTGAAGGCACATTGAGTGGGATGGGAATGCCAAGGGTTCGACGCCCTACAAACCGGGCATTGATTGAGTTTACATCTATTGTTTTTCCTGCCCTACTGAAGACTCACGCACAACTGTTGACACCTATGGGTCTGTCTCTGATTCTCTGTTATAAGAATAAAAAGAAATGGTGAAAACCAGCTTTGGGAGCAATGTGAAAAAGGATGAAATAAAGATCCTGCGAGACCGTTGCACACAGAGAGGCTCGTTACGAACCCTACAGAAAGACAAAGATACAGCTATTATTAATACTTGTGAAGAAGACCGATGGCTACCTACACGTATGAGCAGTGGAGCAAATTGAAATCAGCGTATAGATGACTTATTATTGGTAACATGGAATACTCATGGTTATAATTCATTCCTCAACCACATAGAAGGTCTAGATATCTTACGGTCAAAATAAGTGTTTTTGCTACAAGAGACCTGGTGTACAGCGCCTTTTCACTTAGATGGTTTTCAGATCGTGCATAATCTGGCATAGAAGTCAGTACATGGTCGTCCCAGTGGGGGACTAGCTATAGGCACGAGACAGAAGCACTCTCTGGAAACTATCAAAGTGAGTCTCTCTTACCATATGTATTGCCGTCAATTTTGAGGTTAGCATCTGATCATGTAAATCCTATACTGTTAATTAACATCTATGATCCCCCGGGTAAGTTGCGGGGGGTCATCATACAAAAATGATTATTCAATGTATTGAAGATGCCATATTCCAGAGGTTTATCATGTTTATGTCACGCACTTTCCATAATGCCGATTATGACCTTCGAAGGCTGCGAACTACCTACAACCTGCATACACATGCTCAATGAAATTCCGAGCAGTGACCCCTCTGAATTTGACTGATAAGTCACTAATAAACTAATAAAGCCCTCCGAACTTCACAATCGCAGTACGCATAATGAAACCTTGTACATTTCGGCTCGCATGAATAAAACATCCACTCCAGACACTCGCCTCTCCAATCACTATGCTCACTCCATACGCTACACCAACACACAATAGAGCACAGTTACACCCCTCGATCAATTTCAGCCTAGCTGCTCACATACGAACAACATCCCACGAACACCTCAACATCCTGCTAGAACGCAGCTATTTGCCACGATAAATCGGCCTAGCTGCGCACATTGGCGTCCTACACTGGCCTAACGCAGCCAGAATCCAGTCTCTGAGACCAACTTCCTGACTGCCCACGTTCAACTCATCTCAATACCACCACACCTATTGCTAACATGCAGCTGCAATCAACCAATCGCATCAGCTGCACATATTATGAGTGCACCCAATCACCCTATGATACCCTACTCTCTCTACTGACCTGGACTACGGTTCCTGAAGGCGTTAAACCCACAAGCGCTTTGAGGTCATACCAATGATATATAGAGCGCTATATAAATGCCAATAATAAGTTATGTTATGTTATTCGGCATTTATATTATTTATTATTACCCACACCGTGGGTAATAATAAGCAGCGCTCAGATGCCTGAGGGTTCGTAGCGCTATATAAATGCTAAATTATTATTTATTATAACATAACATAGCACTATTATATTGGCGGGAGATTTGAATGTGAGAGATTTGCACTATCATAAACATCGGCTTGAAAATGTAGATGATGACTGGGTTAAACTTCTGTCACTGCACGATTTGGTCTTGCTGCAGTGCAAAAAAAAGAAAGACTAGAAAGATACATACTCTTGGTCGAATGGCAAGGTTAGATCACATATGGACTACATCATTACTGACCTGAATGAGGTAGTGTGACGAGCTAGTGATTACCATGAATAAGTTGAGTGATCACGCCGCTTTGAATTGGAAAATGCATAGGGCGACTGGCAGAAACTATTGTTGATGTATATACCAATGCGAAGGGGCTACGATTAACCTGGTCAGCTTGCATCATTAAGGCTATAAACGAGGAAATGAGGAAAAATAAAGAGGACAAAAAAGGCAAAATGGCGGGCACCACCTAATTCTCTATAATGTTCATTTGACGTTCATAGATTAATCCAAAATGTAAATTTGTGAGTTTTGAGGTGCAGACCGCCAAAAACAACCCAGAGACACCTGGGTTCAAGTGAACCGTGAAAGCAAAAAAGCGGAGTGTAACACACCCTGCTAGACGGGTGCTCTCTCTTTTGTACCTCTAAAACAGAGGTTACTATATTCAGTTATGAAGAAATATATATATATATCTATTATTGACTTTATTTGGTGTTTGTCAAAAAATAATATTCGTATATCCACAATAAGGTGCTTGTTCTTTACATAAGGTATAGTCATGTAGTTAGTATCCATTGAATCATAGCCTTAGTATGGAAGATATTAGACCACCACGTTGGACTTATGTAAAACAGAGGGGAATCACTTTATTGCAGCCAATGCATTTCGGAGAATGTCTCTCTCCTTCGTCAGGGCTGTGCCCCCTAAACATAAATCATAGTATTTACATAATACAAAGCAGAAAATGCATGTGCGTGTGTATATTTTCAAAAGTTACATACCAAAGTTTCAATCGTAGTGTTCAAGGAGTTTCCAGAGCCAAAAAATGGGAATAAGCCCAATGTACACAAAGCACCAGGACACAACTTCAAGACAAGTCATTTCGCTCATATTTCAATTTTCAACCTGAACGTTATCCATATTAGCTTTGAAGTAAATACCTCATTCATCTCTTTTCTTGTCAAATTCGCTGAACCCAGTCAGGTTCAGAAATCAGATGCTCCCTAAGATCAAATGTATATATAATCACTCATGTTGTCACCTTAACGTTATCATTACTGGCAGCAATATAGATCACAGGGTAGAAATGAAATAAATGTGGCTTACTCGCACGTTTACACGTAACAGCGTGATACCAACGTGGAGTCAGTCAGTGCCTTTAGACAGAATAATAAAAGTACTATTGTGAGTACACGGGTCGTGACACTATTAAATGCTTTTTTGAAGTTCATAAGGCTCGCCAGAGAACAGGGTTTTAGCTTACCTTCTTGTTCGTATAGCCATGCTGGGAAGAGCGCGCAAGCGTCCTCGCAATGCTGGTATTTATGTGTTGCCATGGTAGCAGGCGAGAGACGCCTGAGTCTGACGCACCCGTGGGTGTGTCATGACTCAGTCGTCTTGCGCCCCAGCTTTGCTAAATTAGCAGCGGCCGGGACGTGCCACCAGGCGCGTTCTGAGAGTGTTACTGAACAACTATGTGAGTTATGCGCATAGCGCTATTCGAAGTGGAACAGATCGCTCATCATTTACAATTTAAATATCGCTATCCCTGCGTTCGCCAAGCTTCAAACTAATTAACACCAGTTAATTGGCGGTAGCAATAGCTGATACAACAAATCGAAAATCGCCTATAAATCTGCATGACATAAAGGCCAAAGGAATAACTCCTATGTATTGTAGACATGTTCTAGCTCTGAATTCTGCACTAATCACGTGCAGTTGTAAGGAAAGCAAATTAAGAAACTCGAATTATATGGCATGGTCTAATGACAATGAACATAGAAGAACAGTTACAGCATGAAAAACTAATCATCAAAGAAGGACATCAATTCAAGTGCAACATTCATTCTAAAGATAACATTGGTAATTGATCTCGTCATTCATCCCCGCCGCATTCAGACATCCCCGTTTATCGATCCAAAAAGTCTCTCTCTGATCCAGTTTAATATTCATATCCTCATGTGGATTTCTTGTCCTCACTACTTCCAGGATCTGGAATCTTATCTGTGACACATGATGTTTGTTCCCTATCCAGTGCCTGTCTACAGACGAACCCATGTTGGCATTTCTTATGCAGGATCGGTACTTATTCCAGCGTGTTTTTGACATTCTTTTAGTTTTACCCACGTAGTGCAGGCCACATGGGCATTTGATTAAGTAAATAATGTTAGTACTGTCACATGTGGCATAATCCTTAAGTTTGATTTTTTGTCCTGTTCGTGAGTGGCTGACCGTGTCGCCTTTGGTGACAAAGTTGCAGTAGTGCAGTGTAGACATGGAAAAGCACCTTTTCTGTCAGTATTAGGTTTCTTCACAGGGGGTCCGGTAGATATGAGTTCATCTCTTAGATTCCTGCTTCTTTGGTAAGCGAAAGTTGGGGGTTCTTTAAACAGTATTGGCCAGTTCTTCTTAATTATGTTCTTAATCTTTTTACTTTGGATGGAAAATGTTGACACATATACTAGATTTTGTGCATTTCTGGTCTTATCTCGAGTTTCTAGCAAACAATCTCTGTTCATAGTTTGTGCTCTCTCTGAGGCTCGAGAGATGTCTGTTTCTGTATACCCTCGTGCTTGGAATTTTTTGCACATATCTGCATGTTCTTGTTCATATTCAGATGGGTCACTGATGATTCTTTTGATACGTAACATCTGACTCCAAGGCAGATTTTGAAATAAGCTGGGTTGATGAAAGCTTAAACGATGAAGCAGATTATTCCTGTCTGTCTCTTTGCGATATAAAGATGTGTTGAATCCAGTGTCCCTTTTGCTAACTAATACATCAAGAAAGTGGATCTGTGTGTTTGAACATTTGTAGATAAACTGTATCCGTTGGTCTATGGCATTCAAATATTTAAAAAATTCAGTGAGTTTGTCTCTTGTTCCTGACCAGATTCCAAAAATATCATCTATGAATCTGGTCCATAGATGTATCCGTTCTTTCCATCTTGGATGCTTGAGTACATGGTCAGCTTCAAATTTAAACATGAATCAATTTGCGTATGTGGGAGCCATAGTGGCTCCCATCGCTGTACCTGAAACTTGAAGAAAGAATTGATCTTTAAATTGGAAGTACGAGTTCTCAGCTATGAACTGAAGTAATAAGAGGATGAATTCTTTTTGTGCTCTGATCTCTGGTGATGATAATAGTATCCATTCAATTGCTTCCTGTCCCAAGTCGTGGGGGATTGAAGTATATAAACTTGCAACGTCAATGGTGAACAGAATACTATCCTGTAAAAATGTGCTTTCCATCAGTTTGTTAAGGAAATGGCTGGTATCCTTTAGATAAGTCTGAGTTTGCTGTATAATTGGTTGTAAGAAGAAGTCTATGGGCCTCATCACGAGTTGGGCGGTAACGAATAGCCCTACCACCAAACCCCCCAGCACTATTAGCGCCGGATTACGGGTTTGGCGGAACGGTTATTGCCCATTCCCCATTGGGCCCATTCGGGAATTCCTCATTCCCCATTGGGCCCAATGGGGAAAATTCGCGCTATTACCGCCGGCGGATTTCCCACCGGCGGTAATCGCGCCAAAAATCGGCAAATTTGCAGCAGATTTCCCCCAGCTCAGAGCTGGGGGGAAATCTGCCAAAGCCATGATCTGGCAGACCCTTAAATGTGGCGGTAATAGCGCTACCGCCGCATTTAAGGGTTACCACCAGACTCGTGATGAGGCCCTATGTATTTTCCTAGAGGTTGTAGGATGCTGCCAATACCCGCTACAATAGGTCTCCCTGGTGGGTGTAAGGCATTCTTATGGATCTTAGGGATAGTGTAAAAATTTGGAATACGTGGCTGTTGGCACAACAGAAAATTAAAAGTATTGAGGTTAATCCATTCAGTTCTAATGCTTTCTGTAAGAGTTCTTCTAGATTACTCTGAATGTTCACAGTTGGGTCCAGGTCCAGTGTTGCATATACGTCAGTGTCTCTGAGTTGTCTCCAGCATTCTTCATCATAATATGTTGTATCCATTATAACCAGGGCTCCTCCCTTGTCTGCTGGGCGTATTGTTATTTCTCTAGTACTATATAGATTCCTGATCAATTTGAGTTCATGTGGCTTAAGATTCTTGTGTGCTGGAGATTTAAAACTAATTTTTTCCAAGTTCTTTGGTTACTTTTCTTTGAAAGATCTCTAGTGATGGAATAAAGAGGAACCTCATCAAAATTTGGCTCGAGTGGATTGGGGCATCACCCATTTGATATATGTCCAGATTAGGACAATTCATATAGCGATCAATGGAGAAAGGGCCCACAAAGATAATCATAGAAAGAAAGCTAGGCAACCATATGATGCTAAGATTGCAAATAAAAAGAAGGTATATCACACAGATAACAACTTAATTAAAAAGAACCTAAAAGTAGGGAATAGTGAAAAGCAGGCAGGATTAAGGAATTTAGCAACAAAATGTAAACATTGCCATACAGAACATAAATTAAGTATGAACGACTCAAATTGGCTTTTGTTGTTTGGGTGGTTGCAAACCCATGATAGTAAGCCCTTCTGGCCAAAACTGAACAACTACAAGAAGGACTTATCACCTAATGAGTTGAATCCTATTGCTGAATCAAAATGGTTAGAGTATACCGCTGAACTGTATTACGATTCTGCAGCCAGCAAATTGCAATCAAAGAGGGAGGATACAAAATATAGTATGAGTAATCTCCAGATGGATGAGGAATTGGTGAGTAGTATTATATCGTGATTAAAAAATTCTCAGGCACCGGGACCTAATGGGATACCCAACATAGTGTCAAAGGAACAACCACAAGTATGGGCCCGGATACTAGTACTGTTATATAAGCATATTGAAGAAACGGGTATTATAATTAACAGTTGGCATAAAGCCATTTTAGTACTGATTCAGAATTGACCCACAAAATTACAGACTGATATCTCTGATGGACACAAGTCAAAAGATTTTCGCCAGTATTCTATGGAGGGAACTTACGAAATGGGCAGAAGAAAAATAAATGTTTAGCCCCTAACAAACAGGGTTTAGGAAAAAATATAATACCTTGACTAATATAAGTGTCACACAATATCTGATGACGGAAACAGAAAATGTAAATAGTCCATATCTCTACAGTTGTTGTGAGGATTTCTTGAAGGCCTTTGATCTCATTCCCCGGGCACTTCTATGGGAAAAATGTACAGAATGGGGCATAGACAAGAACTTCTGGTATTATATACAGTCATTATACACAAACACATCTATCGCCATAAGGTTGAATCTTGCAGGTCATTGTACACAATTCCAAGATACCAACAGTGGCCTAAAACAAGGTTGTGTGTCAGGGCCAATATTGTACAATTTGTTTATGGTGGTTATGAAATCAATGTTCCAACAAGCAAAACATTTCCCATCAAGGATAAATGGCATACAAATAGTGTGGCTAGCCTACGCTGATGATACAATTGTCTTTGATCGTATGCAAATAGGTTTAAAAAGATTGATAAATGAATTGGTAAAATATGTAGAGAACAACGCAATGACTATTAATATAGCCAAAACTAAAACTCTGCGTCTGAGTAAAGAAAATATCGGCAGCGAGAACTTTACCTGGCATTTAAACAACGTACCATTGGTCAGAGTTACTGGATATAATTACTTAGGCTTTCATATTACTGCCAATCCTAGTGGGACATTTTACCACGATAAGGTTATGGAAAAAGTATAGAGAAACTGCGCAGCAATGAAATATTACACTGTTTACCATGGAGGATAAAACATTGAAGGATTGTGAGAGATATATAGGACAAGAATAACAGCCACAATACTTTTTGGGACTGTTGTACTGTATTCTGAACAAATGACATGGTTAGAACAGTTTGAAGGGAACATTTTAAGATCAGTTATTAATGTACCAAAAAGAGTACCAGTAGAGGCATTACGCCTGGAGTATGTTGTGGCATTTTTGTGTACACTGTGGTACGTCAAAATAACTTTATTCTATGCTAAATCTATTAGTAGCAATGAGGAACCAAACGTCTTGCTTTTGCTAATGGGAAAGAATATTGGTGACCAATAAAAAAACAACTTCATGGCCGAATTATGTAGGTCAGCCATAACTTTCATTGGACAGTTAAATCTAGAAACTGACATATAATAGCAAGACCCCAACTAAGAGTTTAAAATAAAGAAGAAAGCTAGATCTTGTGATTTGTCTAGAAACGTGGATAATTTCCACGAGAAATCTCAATATCACGAGTTTGCTAGGCAAGGATGGTACAGCCATAAACTGGTTCCTTATTTGACCATGCTAAGTGGTATGGACCTTATGCAATTTGTTTTAGGTATGCGTTTGAATGTACTGCCTACAATGGAATTTATAGGTTCTTGGACCACTTATTTAGAAAGATTTTGTAAGATGTGTCACGACAAGACAGAAACTTGTCGATATGTATTAACAAACTGTAAGACTGTGAGGCACTTGTACACTAAGGGACATGGAAAATGTGTCACTGAAATGGAGAACTGTCCAGGAGATCAATTCTGGTTGAGCATATATGGTGAACATCAGTGGTCGTTTGTACAGCAGCATTTGACATATGGAGGGAAGTATTGAAGAAGATCAATTGCAATCAGTAAGAATGAATTGCAAAATGATGGATGAAATGCACCCGAATGTATATAAATATCTATTTTCGAATGTATAATAGAATATTCGAAAGAGGTGAACGGCAATTAGCATTGAAAACACTGACATAAGAGTATTCTTTTTAAAGCATTGTGTAAACCTTTTTTTTTCTTCTTGTTTTAAGATATGGTAATTTTAAAAGGAGTTTCCTTTTCTAACGAAATGTATGTCTCTTTGAAATTAATCTTTTTTTTTTTTATAAATGTTCTTAAAGTTTTGATTAACATGGAACTAATGCACAATTTAAAATAGAATTGCAGTCATAGAATAGCTCAATGAAAACATAGCTTTCACTCCCAAACTTGATTCATTGCAGGGAATTAGGGATGGATTGACTTTGCCTGGAGACCCTTAACCCCTGACCTGCTGGGCTAGTATGCATGTTTATGCAAAGAGGACAAGCATACTCGTCCTCAGCACTATTAACTGGACTATCCAGGAACGTTTTTTGTGTTCCTGGCACTGGACGAAAATCCTATAGGTCTCAGCATTAGAAAAAAATTAACCAATGCACAAAGCGACACAAATATTTTAAGGGTTGAATCGTAAAACACCTCCAATGTGCACTTTGGCTTGGATACACATGCACAGAAATGTGCTGACGCCAATAGTTTAGTTTAGTGTAGTTTATTTGCTTATATAGCGCACCAAACCCAGAGGTATCTAGGCGCTTTTGCATATATATAAAACAGTTTTTACGTAAAGGTACAGTTACAGTTATTTACATTTTGCTTACATATAAAACAGTTGTTACATGAAGGTACAGTTATGTACATGAGCAAGCAGCAGTCTTGTAAAATGGGTTATCACAGTTATTACATGAATAAATAGTAGTCTCATACAAGACAGTAGCATATAGTAACATATAGTGTGGGCGCTTGCAGAGTGTTAAAAGTTAAGTAGAATCACTTATAAATTACTATAAAGTATATAAACTGAATTTTATACAAGTGTGACAGGGCAGATCATAAACCTAAATTCGGGTGATTTAAGCAAGGGACATCAGTGGAGCAGGAACTGCATGGTGTAGGATGCATGCAAGTGACCACAAGTAGTGGGCAGAGACCTGAAAGCAAAAGGCGTAGGAATTTGGTGAGGGACAGCGGCGGAGCAGCAACTGATTGCAGGAGGTTGCACGGTAGAGAGCTTGAAGAGTGGGTAGGCCGCCCTCCAGAGCACTCAAAGGCCTAAGTTGAAGAGTAGGGTTCAGTAGATGAAGGCATGTATTGAGTGTGGACGGTGAGTTGTGTGATGGGCAGGAGGGTGTTCACCAGATTACAACACAATGACTAAGTGACAAAGGAAAAGTGGCTTGAGACATGAAAGCCATGAAAATGCTGTCATGCGAAATCACTTCCAGCACAAATGAGGGCACTGCGCTTAAAAGATGGACATTTCACTGTGCTATGTGAGGGGTCGGTAATGTGAGGCCGACAACTGTTTGAAGATTTATCAACATATGCCATTTTATTCTTAAAGAAATATGTTTAGAATACCTCTCTATCCCTACTCTCCTGAGTATTTCCCTGCCTAACCAAAGCTAAGGGTAAACTCTCTAACACAGTATAACTGGCCCTCACATTAAACAACTAATACACAAATCAAATATATAGCAAATCAACATAACATGAACAACATTCACAGTCTCTGAATAACCTTCTAATGTCCTGGGTGATTTCCCTTCCCCATGATTCAAGGTCAATTGTGTTAGTGTTCAACCAAAGAAACAAATGTCTCAAATGATCAAGTCAATGGAAACGTTTGATAAACAAAGTACCAATGATAGCAAATCTCTTCTCCTTGGTGAAATATTCACTCTCCACTGCCACCAAATAGCACCAATGGTAATCCCAGCCATGATGCTTTGTCACCTCTTCAAGGAGACTTGCCACAGTTCCAAAAGAAATGCAATGTCTACAACTGCCAGTAATATACAGCTCTGTCAACTTTGTCTCATAGTTGTCGACTTTGTTTAAACTGCTACAGTTTTGAAACTTAGATATACTACCACAGCTTCAGTACTTTGGACTACTACCACAGCTTCAGTGATTTATACTTTTAGACAGGCTTTGACAAGACACACTTCAAAGTAGTTCAACAACTTCAAGTAGACAAGGCACTCTTCCTCTGAATAACTCTCTTTAAAAGGGGCAGACTCTTTGCCTCTCTTGTCTGACCGCCACAACAACAACCTGGGTTTGCCTTTAACACTCACTTCTCTTTCTATTCACAGTCTCTGGCACTTCGTGTTGTGAGAAATTCAAGATATTCTTTAAAAGGAGCCAGTTTCCCTTCCTCAACCCTACTTACACCTTTCTGCCAGTGACATGCCCAAGTAATTACTCAGAAGCCTTGGTGCTGCTCTCTTGCTTCATGTAATACTTGCATACTTGTATTTTAGGCCAAAGAACTGTTGTTAACTTCACAGCACAGTAATATTGCGTCTTACTTCTGAGAAAGGCTTGGTTCACTAGTGATATGCAGAGTCTCTTGGTTAGGGCAATGCTTGTTTGCTTCTTCAATAGTTTGTACATTTTAATTTCTTAGAAATTACATGTATGCTGTGTTAAAGTAAAGAATAGGATTCAGGCTTTCTTTAGAAATCACAATTAGGCATAGGCAACCACTTCTTGATGTAGTTTTCAAGGTTTAAATATTTGTATTCCCATTGTAAAACTGAAGCATCGAGTTCAGTCCTCCTTCGGGAATCACAATTAGGCACACGTGACCATTCCTTGATGTAGGTTTCAAGGTTTCAAGATTTCAACAATGGTTTTGTCAATTTTAGGTATTCAGTAATGTTCTCAGCGTTCACGCTCCTTAATTGGTGGCACGTGAACACTCCTTTAAGTAGTAACAGTCTTTTAATGATAGAACAATAGATTTAAGCAACTTTAGCTTCTCACTCAAGTAAAAGACCTTTCACGTGATACGCGAGTGCTACATTTCCATTGTTTATAGTATTGCGGCTTCAACAAACAACTTCTACTTGCTTTAACTCTTACACGAGTTAACAGGGAGATGGATACTGTTCCAGCAATGCTCACACAAGGTATTAGAATGCAGTGCTTCACTCACCGGCTTCTTTAACACTTGCTTTACGGGTCACACTGCTTTCCTGACTTCTGCCATAACTTCTACCGCTTCTGGCTTCTTAGGGACTCACATACTTCCTCTACAAAGGTGTCTCCCGTTCGGCCACATATTTCTGCAGCCTCCCTCGCCCTTGAGACCCACGGTTTCACAACCGCTCTTCGCCCCGGTCTCCAGCACGTTCTCTGAGCGGCAACCATGGCAATCAGGCTCACATGGGATATGTCTGCTCTCCTGTATGCCTTCTAATGAGCAGCATCTGCGCTTCAGAGTTTGGTGGAACAGGACCCTCTTAGAACAAGCAGGTGAAATCTGCTGTCCCCACGCTCCGGCGTCACTCTTGTTCTCCCACTTCTGCTTGGTTCGCCAGCCTTGTGCCTTTTTCTGTCTGCTGCTATTGCTGCAGCTCGCGTTCCAGTGACGTTCCTGCTCCTTCGAATCCTTCTAATTGCCTGCACCTGAGGGGGCCTTTTAAGACTCCCAGGTTCCTTCAGGTGTGGACTGTTAGGCCTAATTGCCTGACTACTGCATCAGAATGCCTCTTCAGCCCTATTCCTCATCCGAGTACTTCTGGAATTATGGGACTAGTAATCGATAAAATCACTCATAAAGTCCATCTCAAATGATCAAACTCACTACAGACCTAGTGATGTGTAAGCAGGAATATATATATATATATATGTACATAAGGCATTAAGTCATCTTCTCTATGAGTCTCCTCTAAACAGGTGCCCCCATGCTCCTCCTGAACCATCTAGGACAACATCACCTCTCTCGCTCCAGCCTTACCTGACCTCTGAAACCACTCATTTGCCACTGGCTCCTTCCCACAACCCCTTAAGCACTACAACCTATCCAATAAAAACTTTATGCTGACCCTTCTTGCCCGGCTAATTATTGGCCTATCTTTATAACCCCTTTTGTGGGCAAACTCATGGAGAAGCTGGTCATCCACCAACTGACCCTCCACACCAAAGTGGCTGTCTGCCTCCATGACTACCAGTCCAGTTTCAGGGCTTCCAGAGGCACATAAACTGTTCTCCTGAACTCCCATGAAGACCTACTCTCTCATCTGGTCTCAAACACTCCCTCTGTTCTGATCCTCCTTGATCTTTCTTTTGGATTTGACACAGTGAGCAACTCCATCCTCATAAACCATCTCTATGATACCCTAGGCATCACGGACAGGGCACTGACGTGGCTTACCTCCTTCCTTTCAGACAGACCATCCCAAGCGCAAATTGAGCCTTTTCTCTCCTCCACCTCACTCTCTATCTGTGGCGTCGCTTAGTGCTCTATTCTATTGCCATGCTTTTCAACATTTACCTGGCCCCTCTGGTCCAAATGACCTCCACCTTCTCTCCTAATTTCCAGTGTTATGCAGACGACACACAGCTCTCTTTCAAGCTGCCATCATACACCTCCTCCTCCCTCATACCTGATTGCCTGACTGTTATTCAGACATGGTGCTCTGCAAATTATATCTGCCTGAATGCCAGTAAGACAGAGGTCCTTCCCATTGAGACGCATGCTCCCTGACCCCCACACTCTCTGGCCAGACTTCTTGGATCCCCTACCCTCACCCACTTGTGAGGCAAATAACCTTGGGATCATCTTTGACTCCTCTCTCTCTTTCTCTCCACACATCACAGACCTTGCCAAGAAGTCCACTTTCAGCTTCACCTCCTCAGGGGTATTTTACCTTTCCTCACCTTCCCCCAGAAGCTCACCGTTTCCAGATCACTGGTTCTTGCTAGATGGACTATTGCAACAGCCTCTGCCTCTATCTGCCACTTTCCTCCTTTCGCCCCTTCAACTAATCCAGAATAGGACTGTGAGACGTATCCTTGGCCTCAAGCCCAGGGTCTGCATCTCTCAGGGCCAAAAATCTTTTCACTGGCTCCCGGTGGCCCCAAGGATAAAATTCAAGACCCTTATCATCATAAACAAAGCTGCCTGGGTCCTGGGATCTCTCTACATACAGCTTTCCCTGCCTAAATACCTCTCGGCCAGAGCCCTTCGGTCTTCTGGCTCCAACTCTCTGCAGGTCAAAAGTTTCTCCAAGCAGAGAGTGGGAGGTAGATCCCTTTCCTCAGCTGGTTCCTCTCTCTGTAACGGCCCTGCTGCTCCCCTCGGATGTGAGCCAGATATTCTTAAATTCATTCTGGAAACTCCTCAAGACTTTCCTCTTCTCCTCCTCCTTGCCACTCACCCTCCCATACTAACTCTCCCTCTTCCGATGCAACTGGGGCGGGTCCCTTCCGAGTCATACAGGGGCCAGACCACCCCCTACCCGTCCCCCCAGTATCCCTTGCCAGCACTTGCCCTCTGGATCCCTTTCCCATGACTTGCCAAACCTGATCCTCCCTGTCCACTGCATTCATCCTCCCTTCCCCCCTCTTCCTCTGGTACTTGCCTCCTTGGTCCTCCCAGCATTTGCCCGACCCCCTTCGCTGGGGGCACCCCACTCCTGCACTTCTCCTCCTCTATCCCCAACCCCCTGCACTTGCCACCTTGTCATGTACTTGCACAGTAGGATTGTCACATGTCCAATATAACCGTTTTTTTTTTTTTGTTCTACCATGTCACTCCATCTTGTATTGTTGCGCCTGAAAACACTTGTGTATAGGCGCCATACAAATGTCCAATACAATAAATTAATAAAATGTATAATGCCCAAACCCAGCAAGGAAGCTGCGGACGCTGCACATAGGGGGGTACACATTTACTATTCTAGAATACAGTAATTCCATCTACTTGGGTTTGACTAAATTCCAAACGCACCAAATAAGTATATTTTGCTGCGCGAGGAGCGCGTGCCACCAGTTCCATTTTTTGTCACCTCGTTAGCCTCCACAAAGGGGAAGGTGTAATATGTAGAATCATCAGAAAACAGACATCAGAACCAGCATTAAAGTGTGGTTCAAAATGATCTGATGTTGCTGTCTGAGCCTCAAATTCTCAGTGTGCCTGTACCCAGTGTCTGTGTAAGTGGGATACCAATGGCCTCAGATGCAACCATGTCTGCGCGCGACGCCATGCGGCCTAGGGGTGGTAGTGCTAGTTCTCTGGCTGATAATGTTCCGCTGGGACACTATTTTCAGATCTTCTGAAGGCTAACCCTCCCCTCTGGTAGAAACTCTCACCTTCTTTCTGCAGAACTGTGCATCACAGACAATTAGTGTTGGCTTCTCACGGGATGGCCAATGATATATCAGGAATTCCCATAAGACAAAACACTGCCCTTTCCTCTGCAGCCAGAAACTGCTGTGACTGTGGAAGCCCCCCTCATCAACCAGCCGTCTAAATAAGAGGGACTTTTGAACTTCCTCCAGGTGCAGACATGCCACCACTGGCACCAGGGGCTTGCTAAAGACCCCAGTTACAGTTCTCCAGCGGTAGGCTAGCACCCTGAAACAGAAGGCCCCTTTTCTTTGTGGCAAGCCTCGTGAATTCTGGTGTAATTCTGGTGGAACCAGAATCTCCTTCCTAAAATAGCTAGACAAAATTGGATCTGAATTTCATTATTGACTGTAATATTTCCATCTTGAGCATAGTTGTCACAAACAAGCAGTTCAAAGTCTTCACGCCAAGGCCCAGTCTCACCTTGCCCAATACCTTGGCTGCTTGGACCCCCTAAAGATTATCAAACAATGCCTCTGGCCCCTCAGTGGCGTTGGTACCTTTATAATTGCTTCCTTGCCACATAATTCCTGTACTCCGAGAGACATAGTTCCTCTTTTGGACTTGATCCCTGGGGCTGGTATCTATACCTGTCCAGACAATGATGCAAAGGACCCAGACACAAGATGAAACCGCATCCAACCGTCTAGTTGGCCCGTTCATGTAAATGAGAATTCTTCCCAGATTCTGTAAGTCATGGCAACATGTGCCCCTCTGGCCTATGTAGTCTGCCAGGAAATCTGGGATTCCAGGGGATACTTTCCATTCCCAAATTGTCCTCGAATTTCTTTGATGCCTTCTGGCCAAGCATTTCGATTTGTACGAAGGCTTCTATCTTATGTGATCTATCAATGGGCTTCTCCTTTTCTGAGACCTTGTAAACTCTAAGCTCCAATGTATCTCCAAAATGTGACACCACTGTGAGATGCCCTATTGCTATTGCCCCCCCTTAAACTATGAAAATAGGGGGCTGATGCCTGCTCTTGCGTCTCTCCCGGACTTCTTCTTCAATCAACCTATTCAGTTCCTTGAATCTGCTCAGCACCCTTTCCATGCCGTATTAAGTCATAAAACTGGATTCCCTCCAATGATAAACCTGAAAACAGAAAAGGGGAGGCCGTTTCTGAAGAGACTTTAGATTGTCTCGAGAGGATAGCTCAGGGGCAACGTGCTCTCCTTGGAAGCAAGACGACACAGAGCAACACAGGTTCGGTCTCCGGGTCCGCGCTTAGAAACCCCTGGGTATTAAGTGCATTATAAATAACCTATCATGTCATACCCCTTAAGGGTCACTTGAAGACCCAAGCTACGCCGTAACAACAAATCCCATTGAGCAGATACTTGATTTAGGGCTTTCACCACCAATCCTAGTCGTTGTCGTTTCTGGCAGATGAAGTTGAAAACGAATAATATTGATGCAGGGATCACCATGCACGGCCATGCCCACAGGACCGAGTACCTCAACTGGGGGCACGCAGCACTTGATGGTCGAGGCCGTGGGGGCCAGGCCGGACCAACACAAACAGGCCACGATCACGTGGCGATTCCCAATCCCAATAACTGACCAAAGACACAAGTTGCCACTTACTGGGGCTCTGCTGCGCTGCCTTGTGCGTGCCAGCAGAGCCCCTTTTATTAGAGAGGCGTCATGACGATGTCATGACGCTCTCTCGCATCCAAACACTAGACCCACACACAACATCCCTCCTTTATTATAACAAAAGAAATTATAACAAAAGAAAAATCACCCCCAATGCAAATTAGCAACCCTAGGCTGGGTCTGACTTGGTGCATTCCAGTCTGCGCACCTTTTCTACTCCTACATCATCACTGCAAACACAAAGTGCATTCCAGTCCGAGCACTACCTATTAACTTATCACACCTTGAACTTTAACCACGGCAACCAAACAGGTGTGTTCCAGTCCGCACACCACGGGGACCGACAGCGGGCTGTTCCAACTCAGAAGATTCCGAGATCGAACTGGCCAGTAGCGCTGCTGCAGGACAAAAAGAATATATTTTCTTCATCTTCCTCCTCACCCACATCATACTGCGTTCTCCTTTGTTCTTCCACCACTTGGACCGCAGCCATTCTGGGGGTCTTTCTCCCCTTCGATTCACTCCCCCACGATGTCCCCACCATGCTGGCTGGGGTCGGGCGAGGCACACCCATGCGAAGTGATCCACCTTCCCGCACCTCACACAGATGTATCCTTTGGCCGGGCAGTCCTGCGGATGTGGAAGATCCCACCCACACTGATGGTATATTGTGGCCTCGGGGTCTCTCCTTGGCCAATCTCTCCTCCTCATCAGCTTTCCTCCTTGCCACTTGCCGACAGCTGACTCCTCTTCCAGCTTTATCTGCTGCATGGGGCCTCCACCTTGAGGTGTTGTCTGGATGAGTCCATGACTGTGGCCCGCACCTCTGCCAGTTCCTGGGCACAGCCAAGGTCTAGTATCCGGTCGAGGGTTAGCGCTGGGTTCCTCAGGACTTGCTTGTGCAGCTTTGAAGAACTACAGCCGTATGTGATCTGCTCCCTGATTTCGTCCTCCTCGAAATATCCCAGGGCACAGGACAGTGCAATGCTGCGCAGCTTCCCGTGAAATACACGAGGCTTTCCCCTTCCTCCTGCCTCGCACATCTCATCCTGAATCGTTCATAGTCCCTGTTGACCATGGGCCTGAAATATTCGGTCAGGGCTTCGATGGCTGCTGCATATGACTGATTTGCTGGCCTTAATGTCTTGAACAGCCTCTGAACGGCCAGTCCGGCGGAGTACAGGAGGGTTGGGGTTTTGGCCTTGCCCTTCATTTCCACCGCCTCAAAGTATAGTTCCAGGTTCTCCACCCAGGCTGTCCACTGGGGTCCCAGACTGGCAGGCGCACCCACCACGTCAAAGTGAGGTAGTGGTGCGAGCTGTCCCCGACATGCCCCCTCGTCATCTGACATGATGGACCCTGAGCTGGCACAAGATGTAACTACGGCTGGTGGGTCTTAGGGTGCCTGCTCCCTTGTGGTAATTGTTAGTGCGGGTGGTACAATCACCGTTCCTTGGCCCTTCTGTGCCGAGGTCCCAGAGGGTGCACGAGCACTCCTAGGAGGAGCCGCTACCCTTGGGGAACACCTGGGGGGAAAGGTTGAAAACCTAACTGGATGAATGACCCCTCTGTCTCCATGAGTCCCGGGCACCAGGGCCCTTCACCAATCCCCCGGGGGACCTTCCTCCTCCTGTGTGCACAAACTACAGGACAGGCGTTCTTTTCCTGGCCCCTTGTGGAATAGGAGAGGCCAAGATACAGTGTTCCTCTTCTCCCTTCTTTCCTTGTTGTGACTAGGTGGGCCAGCCGCCCAGTATGTTTACTTCCAGTCACTGCCGCGGGCCAAATTCACAGGCCACGCCATGGGTAGCATGGGGCCCCTTACACTGCAGAGGTTGCAGGGGCACCCATAATGCCAGTGGTCTTTTCCCTCATACAGATTTGTGATAAATGTGTGATCAGACCCCTTCCTCCTTTCCTCTGAAATGGTTTCATGACCACAGATCTCCTTCTCTCCTCTCTGTGCGTCCTTCACTCCTTTACTTTTTAGGGAGCTCACTCTGCCGGATAGTCGAGACTTGTTCAGTCTTGTTGCCTGGCAACAATGTAACCATTTTCCTTTCTGCGTGTTTTACATGATGGCATACTGGAGCCTGCTCAATGGGCAGCGTGCAGTCCTGTGATAACATGGTGCCCACCGCTCAGGTCCAAATCCATGAGCGCACGTGCTGTACACCCACTTTCTGAATCTGGGCACAGCCCCCGGACTGGTAGAGTTGTCCCCATAATGGTGAGTTCATCCTCATCCCTGGGCTCTTTCTGCGCTGCCTTCCTTCATCCTCCGCAATCTGGCATGCTGCACTGGTCCCAACGTAGCGAGTTGATTCGGGCAAGTCAATGTGCAGCCAACCTGGAGTACAGAACATTGTTAGGGATACTAGAGTTTAGATACCTCCACACGGGGGAGGGGTCGCATTAAATAGATTTGGAAGTGGGTCTTGTCATGGAGGCTGGTGATGCCTTGGTAAGTACTGGGACGAGGAAGGGGGCTATAAAGGCAATGCTTGCCACGCAGCTCATGAGGTCCAGGCATAACAGAGCGAGCCATTGAGGTTAATTTGAAATCGACCAACTAACAATGGCATCCGCATCCGGGGTCAGAGGGCCTCCTCCTCGAGGCAATCACATCCAGTGGTGCTCTGTCTGAATTGTGTGTCAGGTCACTTAGTACAGCCCTGGAGCTCGAGGGCCTTGGCCTGCAGGGCCCATCAGAGCTCACGGCATTTTTACTGGACCCATTGTCTAGGTAACAATGCAGCCTCTTGTGTGTGCGCATCTTCACCCTCTGTTAGGAACATGTCTGCCTGTGAAGGACACGAGCGAGAGTGGGTGAAGGTGAGCGACGGGACGAGGGAAGGGAACTCGCCACAAGACAGACACACATAGCCTGGTGCACCTTTCTGAATTGGGCATCAAATGAACACAGAGAATATTAGCGAACGAATGTCTCATTTACATGAAATAATATATGTTTATTGTAGACAGAAAAACACTACTGTGTCACAAGATTAGGAAGACAGTAAGAGTCTGGCACAGCAATGCCCCAGTCTCATTATCCCGGGCCACAGCCTGCCATTCCTGTCACCTTTCAGCTATTTTCAGACATGTTCCTCACAGCTGATGATCGTTCATATTTGCTAGTTTGATAACAATACACATATTATTTATTTTGGAACCACAAGTGTTATGCACAATGGGCTTAACAACAAGTTGCATGCCTGTGTAGAAAAAAACAAATGACTATAAAAAGGTGACTTAAACGTCACACCGGCTCTCCTTGGATATGTCTAAGTCTTCAACGTGGCACAACCCATTGGGCATGATGTCAAGTTGTCCCTAGCCAGTGTGAATATATCAACCAGTCTTGTCTTTTAAGCTCACACCATAATGCATTCTGGTACTTGTAGGCCTATATGTATGCAGTGCACATGAATGCAAAATGGCTTCTGCTAACAATGGTAGAACGTACCATACATGATTTCAGTGCTCTTGGTAATGAATTAACAGCGCAATTGAGGTTGCGTGGCAAACGTGGGCAGCAACACATCTCCATTGCTGGCTGTGGCATTCTCACAGCAGTTACTTTCCCCTAACATTGCTGTTTTGCAGAAGAACAGAAAACATGTTTGTTTGGGATTCATATCTTTCAAACCATTGAGTTCTGTACAAAAACGAGGGAGAATACAGAGAGGAAATGACGTGTAGGCCAGAGCCAGGGGGGACTGGCCTACAGTTCACTCTGGGGTGGACTGGCCAACAGGTCACTCTGGAGATTTCCAAGTGGGCCTCTGCTCCCTGGGCAAGGGTGGACTGGCCTACTGGAGATTTCCCAGTGGGCCTCTGCTCCCTGGGCAGGGGTGGACTGGCCTACAGATCACTCTGGAGATTTCCCACTGGGCCTCTGCACCCTGGGCAGGGGTGGACTGGCCTACAGTTCACTCTGGAAATTTCCCAGTGGGCCTCTGCGCCCTGGGCAGGGGTGGACTGTCCTACATGTCACACTGAAGATTTCCCAGTGGGCCTCTGCACCCTGAGCAGGAGTGAACTGGCCCACAGTTCACTCTGGAGATTTCCCAGTGGGCCTCTGCACGCTGGGCAGGGGTGGACTGGCCTACAGGTCACTCTGGAGATTTCCCAGTGGGCCTCTGCACCCTGGTCAAGTTTGGACTGGCCTACAGGCCACTCTGGAGATTTCCCAGTGGGCCTCTGCTCCCTGGGCAAGGATGGACTGGCCTACAGGCCACTCTGGAGATTTCCCAGTGGGCCTCTGCTCCCTGGGCAGGGGTGGACTGGCCTACAGGTCACTCTGGAGATTTCCCACCGGGCCTCTGCACCCTGGGCAGGGGTGGACAGACCTACAGTTCACTCTGGAGATTTCCCAGTGGGCCTCTGCACCCTGGGCAGGGGTGGACTGGCCTACAGGACACACTGAAGATTTCCCAGTGGGCCTCTGCACGCTGGGCAGGGGTGGACTGGCCTACAGGTCACTCTGGAGATTTCCCAGTGGGCCTCTGCACCCTGGTCAAGTGTGGACTGGCCTACAGTTCACTCTGGAGATTTCCAGGTCGGCCTCTGCATCATGGGACTTTTTATGTGGGGTTACCCCTTTTTTCCAACTTTTCTCGTGGGAGAACCACCCAAAAAAATCTTGTGGTTGGTATTACTCACGTGGTGTATTATTGGCCACAAACAATTCAATGGGACACTTTTGGTTCCCAGTTCATGCCAGAGCAACAGGAGGGAAGTTAAGAGGGTTCACCCCATGGGGTCAGGTTCACCTACACGTAGGTTTCAAGAGATCTTTATGGCACCTGCATGCACATGTTAGAATTGTGACAGGCTCCTTTCCTCCTTTCAGGCTTACACCGTCGAAACAATGAGCACCATTTAGAAGGGTAATAGGAGCAGCCTGTTATTTACAAACCCATGAAGATATGCTTTAAAAGCTCACATTTCAGTGTGGTTATGGAAGCCTGCAAAAATAACACTTCAATTAAAAAAGTGTATCTGCTATAGTTTACGGCGACCCCTGCTTTAGCTATAGGGGGCAGGCCCACCCTGTCGTTACATTTTGGGGGCACCACTGCACAGGTCACAGGTCATCCCTGCATGGTCACCTGCTAGATCTCTTCTTTGAATGTGCACTTTGGTAAAGGTTGAATGGAGTTAGTAAAATTGATCACAACATGACAGGGAGGGGGTTGTGGGTGGGCCTGATGGAGACTTATGCTGGCTGAAACATGCGAGTGGGTGCTTGTTAGGAAATATGTCTCTTTACTGAACCTTTTCTTCCATGTTAATGGACCCCCAAACTGTTTGCTTTTATTTTTGATCCTAGCCTGACATTTTCCAGTGGAGCACAGCCTTCCGGTGTGCTCCTCGTGCTTTTGCTCATCTGTTTGGACCTTTTGTTTTATGGCACTAGACACCCTCTAAGGATGTTGTGGTGATTGTACGAGGCTGCCTAAGACGAACTGGTGGCAGCAGTTTGCTTTTACAGTATTTTACTTCTTTTTAATGAACCACATCGCCTTTACCGCGTTTGGCTCAAGACTGTGGCCAATGCTGAAAATGCCCGTGCCCGAAGTGTTTTGTTCTGTCCTTTGGCCATTTTGTTCCTGTGCCTTCCCCCAGGTCGAACCGACCCGGGAATTCATTATTTGGACATGCAGCATCCCTCGAAAAGCGCAACTTTTGCATGCTTTTGCATGTCACATGTGCTAATGCTCAGGAAGAGGAATGGGACTGTCTGGTCCCAACACACACTACTGGTGCCATTATGTCTGGTATGCCTAAACAATTGGGACTACTGTGGCACGCCTGGCGTGCATGCAAGAGAGCAGATCTTCGATTGGTTATCCCATATTTGAACATGAAACTGATCTTGGAGAAGAGAAGGGGCTTTGCATCCATTACAGGTCGATCACCAGAAGTTCACACTGAACTACAGAAGGAGCCAAGTGTATCTTGAAATGATAAAGTAGACCTGTGGAACCACCAGAGACGTGTCCCTGGTTTTGCATCGATCACTGAAGGCCTGCAAGGGTACTTCTACCATTTGGAGTAGTTGCAACAACTACTCTCAACAACCCCTGATTACACTCCCAAAGAGCCTCATCGGAACTGTTCCTGGGCCATCCAGCGAACTGACCAGCTTGAACCCGGGGTATCACATAGGAGCACTACCGTCCAGAGCTGACACTCAGGACTTAAGGAATCTCCAGCTTGTGGTCCTGGGTCTTCTCCTACCAAATTCCATAGTCCTAACTCCTATGGGTTGCGATTTAAGAGAGTGCCACGCCGATCATCTGCGGTCCCTGTGTCACCCTTCTATGGTGATGGTCATTGTAGGAGCCTTGCCTGCCTGGCCCCCTGTGCCCTGAGACGTGCTGCACTGGAACTGTCCTCTTGTCTTCACTGAGAGCTGAGAAAAGGCTACTGTCCCGTCACGGACAATCGTCCTGTCCCGCAGGTGCTGAGATCTGCAGCAAAATGCAACTGCATGGGTCGAACCTACAAGCAACCTGGTCTAGACTGGCAAAGTTTGGCCTGGACTGTGTCAATCATCAGTGAGTACTGCATCACTTACCAGTGGCCCCCTGGCACAGCGATTGTTTTTTACGCACGAGAATCCCTAAAAAGATACTCACAATAACTGGGCTACCCTGCTCTCCATGGCTATTCCCGAAACTACAAAAGTCACTCTACCTGCAAGGGTAGACCCTCCTCGAATAGTAGGACACTGTTCTTCATCACCCCAAGCCCCTTCCTGAACTATTACAGCTCCCTGAAGAGGACCCACTTCCTCTCATTATGCACGACTGCATGTTTTGAACACACCACTGTACGTTTGAGTATAAGGCTCCCCACTTCGCACGGCTGCACTGCTTAAGTTAGGGATTGATACTGAAGAACTATCTAACGCAATATTTGTGTTAACCTACCCTTCTGTTGCAGGTTGTGGCTGCGTTTTCCCCTTAAACGCATTAGGCAAAACGTAACTGTAACATGTTAAATAGTGAAAGGCGTGTGTGGTAAGTGTTTTATATTACTGTTGTTATTCATGTTTGTTTATTAAGGCCTATAATAAATGTATATGTTGTTTTTATATACACCTGTCTAATTGTATTCTGTGGAGTTTTACGGTGTGTGCTCACTATGTGCTTCTGATCACTCTCACCCCTCATGAGACTTAGTCTTGACCGCCTGCCAAGTTACTGTGATTGGTCTGGCTTGGCCAGAAAGTTCCCCTGTTCCACTAAACTAGGGTGGCCTCCTAAACTTCTGCCCACCATGTTACAGTTTAGAAATCCATCTTAAGAGTGCTCTGATAGAGTTTAAAGATATTTTATTAAATGAAGTCCTCACTAAAATGTTCATAAGGGAGGCTCGAAAAAAGGCACCTTGAAACTTCAGGTTCTTAGAAGACTAGTACTCTGAAATCCTGCCCTCCGAGACTGTGGAATATCGAGGACTCTGCTTGCCGTCATGCGATGTACCAGGTCGTTTATATTGTATAATACTCACACATTTAAAAGCATCTCACGACATAAATGTGCAGCTCACATTGGTCCTCTGACATGTGTCGATTGGACGAATTGCTCCCACTCCATGCATTTGAAGTCAGTCTGTTGCAGTGGGATATCCTATAGTTACCAGCCCAGCCTGGCAGATCTCACTGCTGTGCCATTCCTGTGCACTTGGAAGCGTGGTTGTCAATGGGCCTCATTACAACCCTGGTGGTAGCCGCCAGAGTTGCATTTTTTCCGGCACCCAGAAATGGGCAATTACTGCGTCATTACGGCCTTGGCAGACCCGGTATTTGACCATTCCTGGGGGCCGGAAAAAAAATCTTCCCCATCCCATTTGAGCTCCATAGGGCTCAATGGGAATGGGGAAGCCGGATGCACCGGATGCCCAGGTGTTGTCTGTGCATCCGAAATGCTGTGCTCGCGGATGCCTTTCATTCCGCCAGGTCAGACCTGCCGAAATGAAAGGCACGGCAAGCACAACTCGGATACAATGGTACCAGTGAGCTTACCAGTACCGTTGTATCCGGACCGGCAAACTTGTCATGAGGCTCAATGTCATTGGCTCAAAACTCCTTGTCTCTGTACCATTATCAGGTCCTATGGTTGGGCAAGATGCAAATCAGTAGTATGCGACACCTCCCCAGGCGATTCTTTTTCTGTTCTTTTTTGAAAAGAAAACACCTGAATACCGCTCACGCATTGAAGAAGCCATTCGTTTTGGCTTTTTCAGTTGTACACTGGATTTTATATTTATAGACATGCTTTAGGCTTGGCCCCATAAATTACTTCCCAGCTCAAAGAGTATGCAAGCTGAAGAGCCAGCTGGTCTACATGTGCCTGTCATCAGGTGAGCTGTTAGCCTCTGCTGACTGATTAAATACTTCTAAGCAGTGCTCCAGATACGATTTCGAGGTGGAAGTATTATACTCCCTATTTCTTAAAGTTGGGAGTGAAATGATTTTTTAGGCAGTAAAAATGTAAGTCCTATTCCAATGGGAGTATTTTTTATAAGCTTGTAAAAATATGTTTTAACTGGAAAACGGAAATGTTTTTGTATTATTTCTTTGCACCAAGTTATTCATGCACTTTAAAAGATTCAAGTTTACTTCTTCCAGTCAGCAGTTAAAATAGTACTTTCTTCCTGCGGCACTGCCTGCACTACTGCTCCAAACATATCCATGGAGCTCTGTGAGGGTGAAAGCAGCGACACAAGGTTATACGTGTCTGTTACTATTTTTACTCTCGGTTTTAATTTCTTGGGAGTATTTACCTATTTTTGCAGAGTAAAAGTGGTCTGTAGGGCTGCTTCGAAGTATAGTGAGGATACAAAATCCTTTTTCTTAAAACACGGGGGTGGGGCAATTTCCCCCACCCATGAACTATACCAAAAGCAGTCAATAACTGCTTCCACGTTCGGTGCAGAAATGTGGGGTTATGGCACCTCGCGATCGCGAGCTCTTGCCACAATTGAAAATACGTTTTTAAAAAAATGTACTTGTATTGCCACAAAGTTCAGCCGACAGTATTGTTACACCTGGATCTGAACAGCATCCCAATAAGAGATTTACGCATCCCATGAGTAGCACATGTTAAGAAGCAGCTAAATGCCCTCCGCTGAAGAATAAGAAAACAGTGGCTGCAAGGGAAAAGGAATTGATGATAGAAGCAGCCAGAAATCTCAAGTTAGGTCCAGACTATCTTCAGGGAAAATCAGATTTTGGCTTTGAATGTTACGCGGACTATCTACAGCTGCCATATGTGAGATCCCTCTATACCCGATTTAGGATTGGAACGCTGCATTTAGCATCCTTTACTAAAACGTGGGGCCAGGGTGGGTTAGGTACATGTCTTCTTTGTGGCTTGGGAATGGAAACTATTACTCATTTCCTGTTTATTTGTGTCGAATTGAAAGATCTGAGAAGCCAATATTTAAGACCATTTTTTAGGAGCACTGTTTAGGGCTGCTAGCATACGATCTACGTTCGATGCCCTGACATTTTGTAGAACCTCTACTGAGCACCATATTGTATTTGCAGTAGCCCGTTACAGTCATAGGGCGTGGTTGCTTAGACTAAAGCTATCGGAAAAGACTAAGGATGATGGTAGTTAAATGGTTTCTATGCAGCGAGTGCACTGTATGGTGTAGTAGATGGGTATTACATGGGACTATCGAGGCTGCGATCATGCTCTGCTTTTTTATGATTTGTATCTTTTTTCCTTTTTAGACCGTTTAAAAAAAATGGATGAATCTGTTGAAACTTTTTTTTAATTGGAAAGAAAATGAATGTATTACTCTTTTTTTCTCTTGGACATTGAAACATGGTTTTGTATGTATATTGTTACATGTTCTTACTATGTGGTTTTTATACTGAATAAAGTATTAAAGAAGAAGAATACTTCTAACATTTAAATTTAGATTGGCAGCTGAGGCACGAAGCCTGTAACTTACAAAGCATGGCCATGGAGGCCCTTAAAATGTCTTGGATCTCTGACCGATCTGTCATGGCATCATCAATAAAGTGAAAACACACCTTCAAGCCTCAATTACCCAAGGCCGTGAATGATGTACAACATTATGGTGTACTCCCTAACAATCTGTTTACCACAGGGTCAAAAAGGAGGAATGAACCACTTTGAAATAGAATACAGAAATTCATGAAAAATCAGACAGGGCCTCATTACAAGTCTGCGGGTCCGGAATTAAGGGTGCCGGTAGCAACGTACCGGCACCTATTCCGGACCGGCAGACTACAACTATGCCTACTGGGGCCTCAGCGCCCAGCAGGGTCTGACCTGCTGGGTAAATCAGCCCCGGTTGGCACAGTTTTCACGGAAGCACCAGCAACATTGCCAGTGCTTCCGTCTCCCCACTCCCATAGAGTCCTATACGACTCTATGGGAATGGTGACTTACGATTCCCACCGCCTGTGATCCCGGCCTGCCGGGACGTGTAATGTCCCGGTGGCACCGGGATCTCAGACAGCAGAAACTGTGTTACGGAATTGGTGGCAACCCGCCGTGTCACCAGCGAGTTACCGCCAACCTTGTAATGAGGCCCAATGTGTAGGAGGGCAAGTAATGCCTGTTAACTATTGTTTACATCAGGATCAGACTATTGTGCCCTCCCAAGAACCAGCACTAGTTTAACAGTCACCCCCTGCAAATAAGGCATCAACATTTCTGAAAGCATGCAAGTTATAACAGACGTAGGATGCTCCAATAGTGTGAAGGGCAAATGTCCACTTCTGTCTGACAAGCCTTTGAGCAGCCATCATGCCTTACCATTTACCTCCAAGTGAACTGGCTGCATGTGTTTGATGCGCTTAATAACAGAGCTTAAGTTCCATGCATACCTCAACCCCTCTGTCCAAGGGGGAACCCTAGTTGTGAAATGTCAAATGCTTTAACGCATATCCATAGGCCGGTTTAGATGGAGGATTGTGAAGCACAACCGACCGTGAAATACTCAAAGATAATGTCACATTTTATTTTTTCAGAATCCAGCCTCCTTACAAACTCTGCATGCAACTCTTCATTCTTTCTTCCATGCCTCTTCTGCCATTTCCACCTCAACGGACCCCACGCTGCCCAGTGTGAGGAGGGAGGGAAAAAGAGTGAAAGAGAGAGAAATCTAGAGGGAGAAAGAGAGAGAGTTAGAGAGAGAAAGAATGAGAGGACGCGAGAGGGAGCGAGAGAGGGGCGAAGAAGGACATAGTGAAGGAAAAAGAAAAAAGCTAAATGAAGCAATATGGGTGAGATGGCTTCTATAACTGACTGTGTGACTATGCCTCCGTCTAACTAGGAGGATGATTTAGAAGGAATAGGACCAACTACCAGGATGAAGGAGTGCCACTAGAACAAAGGACAATGGTCCAAGGAGTAGAGCGATGGAGGACCAGGACACCGAAGGACTGGGTTCATAGAGAACTAGAAGTGAGAGACAGACAATGAGAGACACAGAGGGACATATGGGGGAAGATAGATGAAGCAATAAAGAGGGAGGGGGAGACTTTGACTGAAAAACTGTGCCTGGGAGGCAATCTGACTAGGATGATTAATAGAATGAGATAGAAGGCATAGAATCAAGGGCTGGGATGAAGGGGAGAGACTAGAACAAAGAACGCCAATTGTAGGCCTAGAGTGATGGAGGACAACGATGATGGAGGGCTGGGATTATGGAGAAGCAGGAAAAAAGGTGGAGTACTATGGGGATGGACTAGGATGAAGGTTTAGCACTCTGATGAAGGACCATGATGAAGGAGAAGGACTAGGATGAAGAAGAACTTGCACAAAAGACAAGTATGAAGGAATAAGCAGTAGGATGACGAACTAAGGACCTAGAAAAAGGGGAAGAACTATGACAAAGGATAAGGAGCAGGAATAGGATGAAGGAGAAGCACTGGGATGAAGAACAAAGGACTGGGATAAAAGAGATAGACTAAGACTAGGATGAAGGACAATGGGCTAGGATGAAGGACTGAAGATTTAGACAAAAAGAGAATAACTAGGACAAAGGGTAAAAAGAAGGACTAGGATGAAGGAAAAGCACTCAGATGAAGAACAAGGAGCTTAGATGACAGTAAATGACTTAGATGACGGGCAAAGTGCAAAGATAAATGACTAGCCTTGTGGACTAGGATGAAAGACTAGGATAAATGTTAAACGACTAAGATGATGGGGAGGGAGAAAGACTAGGATGAAGGTGAAGGATCATGACAAAGTAAGAAGGAGAAGACAAGGGGGAAGGAGAAGGCCTAGGACACAGGAAGAGAACTAAGATGAACAACAAAGGAGTAGGATGAAAGATTTAGGACTAGGACAAAGGATAAAGGATTAGGATGAAGGATGAAGGGAAACAGTGTAATGGTTGGGTAAGTATCAATGGAAAATACAAGGAGAATGGAGACCGAGAAGGACTAGAACAAATGACTAGGGTGAAGGAGAAGGTGTAGGAAGAAGGAGAAGGATGATGAAGGAGAAAGTCTTTGATAACAAACTATTCAGAATGACAAGGATTATAACAAAGGAGAAAGACAATGACGAAGAGCTATGACAAATGACTATGATGAAGTTGAAGTACTGAGATGAAAGACTCTGAGTAAGGAGAACTACTACAATGAAGGACTATGATAAAGGGGAAAGTATTGAATGAAGGACCAGGACAGAGGAGAAGAAATAGGACAAATGACCATGGCAAATTAGATTATCCATGACAAAGGAGAATGACTATGATGAAAGTAAAGTACTGGGATGAAGGGCTATGACAAATGACTATGGTGAAGGGGAAGTACTGAGATGAAAGACTCTGAGTAAGGAGAACTACTATAATGAAGAACTAGGATAAAGGGGAAAGTATTGAATGAAGGACCAGGACAAAGGACAAGAAATAGGACAAAAGACCATGGAAAAGTAGGTTGTCTATGACAAAGGAGAATGACTATGATCAAAGCAAAGTACTGGGATGAAGGGCTATGAAAAGGGACTATGGCAAATGAGAAGTACAATGATAAAGGACCAGGATAAAGGTATGTGATGAAGGAAAAGGACTATAATGATGTATTATGGGCCTCTGGAGAATTATGATGATAGACCATGACTTATATTGATTATTTAGTACCCAGCGACAGTCAAGCAGAATGTAAAACACATTCGTATTGGCTCTTGCCGGGTCGTTACCCGGCCGAGAATCCCTCGTCTGGGATTTCCCTGCTTTGTTCACGGTGGAGAGCATGGCAGCCCCTCAGCCAATGAGGAGGCTCAAAGTGGGAGGCTGCCATCATCCCCGCTGGTGACTCATAACCCAACCCCACTTACCTTCTTATCTTTATTTTTTCAAGAGCGGACGTGCTGGGAACAGGACTCCATTTTCCCTTCCCCAGCGGCCAGTTTCTTTGTCATTTTTTTTCTGTTCTGAAATGCTGCAGAAAAGAATGCTTTTAGTACCCAGGTCTTGCAGGTATTGCGGGCTGGGGTACTAATAGCAATATGCCCCTTGCGACGGGGGCTTTACCGACTCAGGTAATGCCCGGGTCCTTCGTTAAGGCCCTTGCGGGCCCCGGGGCATTACCTGACTCAGTAATGCCCCCGCTGCTCGGGGCATATTGCTTAAATATTAGTCGGTCTGGATACATGGCCTGTTCTAAGCATTTTTATGGTCTATCCAAGGCCAGAGAATGATCACGACCCACTACTGTTGACCAATAAGAACTTGATTTCCTTACAACCAGGCGTGACCAAACAGCTGAGATCCAATGGCCAATTATATACACAAAAATGATCCTCACTAAAAAGTGATTTGTTCCTATCTAGGTTTTATAAAAGGTTTCTGCCACTCTTGGAGTTTGTAGATGCTACCTCTCCTGTATCTGCTGTGGGCTTCTACCTTAAACTGGTCTCTATATCAAAACCTTTTCTATCTAAAATTGTGGCCAGTCGAACCACATTATCAGTGGACATTCCCAACTGGTATGACAAACAGTGCAGATTAGCTAAGCAAGCTTTGCTAAATTAATTAAAATGTCTATACACAAAGATCCGTTCCAGATCGCACTAATGAGGATAGGTTACAAAGAACTACTGGGGAAGAAAAAGGAGTATTATTATCTAAATCAATGGGAGAAGTAAATAAATGGTGTCATAACCAAAAACGAGAGAGAGTTCAGGAAAATAACCTTCAAAGGGAAATCGTTCAGAAAAACTACAGTTGTCTGTAACAGAAATGATGGAGTACAACCACTTCAAATCTGTTTATCAAGAACATCCATCAGGACTACTTCAAATGGATAATGTCTTCTGTTACTATGTTGTTACGCAACAACCGAGTGGAGTAGTGTGAACTCCATCTTCTTATACCTCAATGTTTAACATACATGAAATTAGGGTTGCCCTGAACCAACAGAAATTTAACAAAGCACCAGTTTCGTGTTTTAGATGAAGTTGACATATGGTCACCAAAGCTGGAAAGGAACAATAATAGTCCAAATTTACAAAAAACGAGATCTGGACGATCCACGGAATGTATCGCCCCATGTCACTTTTGGATTCATTATCTAAGCTGTATGCAAGGGCTCTCCTAGACAAACTGGAAGAATGGTGAGAATCAAAGCAAACGTTACCTTCAATACACGCTGGTTTCAGAGATCTATATCCACTACTGACCAAAGATTTGCATTATTTATCCTTATTGTGAAGGCATCATGAATCAAGACACAGACAACAGATTCAAAGTTCAAAATTAAATAGTTTATGAAACCAAATGTCAGGATGGTTAAAGGCCTAACTTGCTAAGGTTGGCTTTCCCTACCTGAACAAATCTAAGGAAAGTCTGTGTCAAAATGTTCAACTTAAAAGTCTGCCTGTGTCCAAAACCTGACCTTGCCCTCACAACTAAAGCTAAACAATGTCTAGGGATGTCAATAATAAAAGAAATGGTGAGCAACACAAAGTTCTGAGCTTCTTCCAGCTCCTATCTTCCTCTTCATCTCCCCTTCCCCAAGTTCAAGAAAATACCACATATGTCTCGGGGTTACCTTTCCCATGTTCAAACAATTCCACAAATCCTTGGGGCTCCCTTGAACAAGGTCAAGGCAAACAAGTTCCTAAGAAAAGGGTCTTGAGGGCTCTGTCATCAAGGCAATATGGCAGTTTGTAAAGCTTCAGGCTTCCCTTCCCCAAGTCTCCAATGTATAAACTTATATTACATTTCAGTCTTTCAAAGTTCAACACCATCTCAGGCCAACTTGACACTCCTTCAGGATTGCATCAACAGTTCATTTAAAGTGCTCCTTCTTGCTTTGTTTCACAATGTCTTTGGCTTTCACAGTTGAGGGTAACATGGTCTGGGCGCAGTTGTCAGACCACACAGTCCACCCTTTCGAGGTCGTGCAACCAGGGACCCTAGGCTCTTCAGCCCACACAGGTTCTTCTGTATGTGTGCCTGTATACAGATTCACCTTCACTTAGCTTCTCAGAAAGTTATTATTTTCCATCACCGATTTCTGATCGACGCACATGCAGTTCCATTACAAAGAAGAAATTAGTGGTTTAAATTTCAAATGTAACACACACATACGCACGTTTTCAGAACCTATAGACTACCATGTTGCTCCTTATTACTGCAACCATAAAAGGATAGATAGGTGTCTGGTGATCGTCCCACATAACGGTTATCACAGATGCGTTGTTGATGATTATTGTTCAATTACGGTGGAAGATGCCGTCAACCAGTAAACTGTACCGATGACAGGTGCACATTGGTATAATATAAAAATGTAAAATCGAGAATACAAAAATATATTGCAGTACCCAATTTATAATTATATATAAACAGTACTAACTATTAATTTAAGTTACAATTAACACGTACAATGCCTATTATTTGTGTCAAATTGATCATTCATCCAACACTACGTTAATCATGTAGCATACAGTTCACTTGCCATCTTCACTTGCATAAATATTATCATACATCAATCGTTTTTACAAAACATTTCCAATGCGACTTACATGAGTTTTTCTCACTTTAACAGGTGCAAAAATAACAGGTCGGGTATAGCCATCTTGTGCTAATCCTATCTGTTGATCCATCACCCTAAGTTCAAGTGCCCTCGTGGCACTAACTCAGATCCTCTGTAAACAATTTAATGTTAAAATCTTTAATCTCGCAAAGTACATCTTGAGAAAGTTGATTTAATGATTGTCGACCTTACAATATCGGTTAAACTATGTAAAAACATCCGGTTAATCATCTGATTACATTTATTAATTAGTATTGAAATAAAGTTGAATACTGCGTGCATGTAACATTTTAAAAAGACATATTTAAAAACTGTACATGATAACCTTGAGAGCTGTCGCAGGGAGTTGGTGCGAGATCATGAGGCAAAACATATTGATTACATTGTGGCCCCTTTAATGCATTGTGATGTTATTTTGTTTCTGCAATTTGATTTTTCACTAAGCAGCTAAAGTTTATAAACAAAAACATACACCATTCATATAATTTAAGAGTCTATGTTATTCAGTGCCAAAGTATGTTTTTCTGAACGTTTACTTTCATTGTTGCATGTGTCTCTGCGATAAATATATCAAGGTTGTTGATCTAATGCTTTGCAATTTGCTGACAGTTTTACAAGTTATCTAAACACAAGTTATCTTAAATGCAAGAAAAAGGTATTGTTAATCAATAAATCAATAAATTATCACTTCTCATACTTCATCATCCAGACAGGTTGCAGGAGAAGAATAGTATGTTATTGAAGTTCCTGGCTCTGCCTATATAACAGTAATTGTAATAATAATGATGTAACATCAACAAAAAAATTACATGATGGTTGATATTGAAAAATAAGCTTACAAGCCAGTTTGTATTAAAAGCTAATATTATAGACAACAATAATCGATATGTTTTAAGTTGAACTTGAACAAATACATATTTTGTATAGTCGTATCTGAAGGAATATTCTAGAAAATTACTTGAAAGGTGAGTGAGGTGGCTGTTGACTCGATAATGGTCGATATAGCATCGCAGTCCTTTAATCAATGTATATATTCATACCATTGTTCAATAGGAAATTAACATTAGAATTATAATTTAGTCCACATAAAAACGATAAACAAATGTTTGCGTGCAAGTTGCTTGGCATCACCATTAAAGTGTTGGGCAGGTCTCTGGTTTCCTCCATGGTAACGGTCTGTAATTCCATCAGTGTGGTCTACGTAAAGACACACATGGTAATTTAAAAAAAATGACTGATCTTTAAAGGAAGCAATGTGAGTTTGTTTTTGGAAAGGCTCGCAATGCAATTAACTATTCGAGTATCTCTAAAGTAGGGATACACAAAATAATCTAAAGTTCAAAATGTACAAACCACAGTACATCATGTCACAAAGGAAATGTGTGTAATAAAATATCAATGGAAATATTCCCCAAAACAGAAAGATGTTCATTATGTTACCTGTTCACAGACTGTGTCCATATATTGAGTGGTCATTTATAAGACACAATATACAAGCAAATTTAGAAAATGGTAAAATAAATTAAAACATTTTGTGTCCACTACTCCTACTACCTGGGTCAGAGCATGCTGAAATTCCGTTGGAACTGCATTGGGAAGTAATTTGCGAAGGAGTCTGGGAGACGCTTTTTGTGTACAGTGATTGTTCGTACATATCTTCTGAGAAGTGCATGCTGCAGATGCGGAAACGATTGCCCCGCACGTCATCCAAGACATCCTTGGCTCTGCTTTCAATTTCAGACACTGGAAATCCACAGCGCAAGAGCCATTTTCTTATTAAAGTTACATCCTTTGGAAATACATGCAGGACTGTACTCTGACTTTTAGCATGGCTGTTTTTCATGCAACCCAAAACGATACAAGAAGGCATTGTTGGATTGTACCTATGAAATATAAATAAATATTACTATTAAAAACGTATCACAGTGAGTAAATTAAACATCATATTCCTTTGATGATAAAAACAAAATGTACTTTATAACAAAATGGCACCTACAGCAAACATGCATTGAAAACATGCACTACAAAAGATTACATTTGGAAACAATACTCTGTGATGTTACGTGGTAATTACAGAGATAAAAATGCATACAGTGGTTGATAATGGTGTAGACTTTTTGAATAAAATAAAAGGAGAGTAGGGTGTACATTGAGTATAAAGCAATAGAAAGTTGCCTAGCAGGGAACGTTGAAACTACAGAAAGCAATAGTAAAAGTTGACTAACCGTTACATAGAAGAACAGATTAGCCAACTGAGTAAAAAGTGGAGAGCTGTCGATATCCATTGTTGATCTCACAGATGTTTCCTTGTTAACTCCCATAGTGTTTATAAAGGATTACCGAAGTGGGTGTGTATATGAATGTCTAACGTGTTCGTTCACACTCACCAGGCCTCTGTGAAAATGTTTGACCTCCTCAATCCTGCCAGTGGAGCCTCCTTGCAAGTGCCAAAACAGAAGTGTGAACTGTCATTGACAGCGGAGCAGGATGGATGTGGATTAGGCGACCACAATATGCCTGGGACACAGACATATGTTTTTTGCAGGGACGGGGTCTTCAAAGGCGAGTCTGGAGACACTGGGTCTGGGGTGGCCATGTGGATATTGGTGCCCATGCAAAAGAACCCTTTTGTGGTGTACATGGTATTCGGCACCTTGAGTGTTCCCACGCTCGCAGCCCCCTTGCAAATGCACACTTAACTAGGGGAAAGCCCCCCAATATTAGTACCTGGGAAGAACATAGTACATGACAAAGGTTATCCTAATAGGTTTGTTTCTAAAGCACTAAAGCACTGTCATGTGCATTTAGTATCGCATTTTTCTCTATATGACATTCAGGGGCTGAGCGTGAAAAAGCATGCGATTCATGGAAGGCCCTGCGTGTGTTTTCCACAGGATGTGCGCCAGATCCGCACATGGCGCACACGGGCGAACACGTCACTGCAACATCCCGAACGCTGTGTGCGATACGCATAGCGAAAGCGCACAACGTGTAGCGCACATACCAAAAGGGGGCAGAACACGGGGCGGAACACATGGAATGGGGAACAATGCGTGAAAATGAGGGCGTAACTGGGAAAGTACTGCTGGGAAATACACGGAACGCCCACACGCTCGCGAACTACACGTATTCATGTAATCAAATAGGGCAAACAGGCGCACACCAAAAGACACGCATAGGCCTAAACAAATCCACCACACAAAGGCAGACAAAAGCGTCCCCGCTCAGTATAAAAGGGCGCACAAACAACAAACACGTATATACAGCTACGATGAATGCCCCATTCTGTGGCCCCTTAGGAGAAATGAGGTGTCACGCAACGCTCAGGCATCCCAAAAAAGCAAGGAAAAGAGATACGCGATCTCTGTAGCCCACGTGAGTGTAAAAAAAACACACACAGTACGCTGTGGCAGCCAGGAACACAAAAATGCAAACGTGATGAACACGCAGGCTAGTATGCCCGAAAAAAAGGGGTACGTGACTAACAGGGACACCTACAGTGGGAAAAATAGCATGTACGACTCACCGTCTGCCTTGCGTGTAGAAGAAGAACGCGTAGCCAACACCCATGCCAAAAGAAGAAGTATGCACTGTAGCTGCTGTGAAGTATCCGCGTGTGAACCCCAACGTCTGGAAAACACACACACCGCTTTCCACGAAAAGCACGTACAAAGTGATGGAAACCCACGTGGGACCTTCAACCCGTGCCGAGGGAAACACCTGTGCACATGTTACGTCACCTATGCGCTTACGCGCTAAGGGCCTTTCCTCGGAATTTACGCAAACATGCTGTTTTTCACGTGCCAAATCACTCCATATCAAGCTGGCCACGCGTCAACACGCGGAAGACCACACTCCTGCCCAGAAGGCCGAATTACTGCCCCCCAGAGGTCCGAGCAGCCTCCCACGAGCCATCTGCTGCTACCTGCCTGCTGCCACCGTGCCCTGCCATTTGGTGCCTGCACATCTGCCATCTGCAGGGGTCCAGTTGCTGTGACCACCCCTGCTGGAACAGAAGACTCCCGACTGGTGTTCCACCACTCCACAGCCCAGCCCCAGGACCCAGTTGCCCACCCACACCTGCCTTGGGGGTTGCCATGTCCGACACAACACCTTCCGGCACCAGTGGCAACCCCCCAGCAGAGAGGCAGAGGGCTACCAGCGTCAGTGAAAAGGAAGTTGGTATCCTGGTGGAGCAAGTTCTGGAACATTATGATGCCCTCTTCATCGTGCGCCAACAAGGAAGGACGGAAGAGGAGCTGGAAGGACATAGTGGGTGCCATCAACACGGAGGGGATGGCACCCCGGGGCATCAAACACGTCCAGAAGTGCTGGGAGGACTACAAGTCCAGGACCCTCAAGAAGGCCCGGCGCCTCTTGGAAGCAGCGGATGCAGTGGGGCGCCGGGTCCAGCTTACCACCCAGCAGATGAGTGTCCTGGAGCGCATTCGCCCAGTGCTTCACCACCAGATCCTCAGGATGCAGGCCCATCTGGAGTCGAGCGGTAAGTGGCCATGCATTCATGTTTAAAACAGTGAATGTTGCAGTGTGCTGGTAGTTAGCTACTTGACTGCATGCGTGACATGGGTCATGTTTGGTTGTGTGTGTGCAGGGACATGATGGTGCTGCATGTGAGTCCAGTCAGGCGTGACCCACATGGATGGTGTATGCATCACAATGCATCATGCGGAGCAGCATGCAGAATGCACACATGTATGCATGCCTGTGTGTGTACTTTGACATGTTTGGGGTGTGAGAGATGTGTGCTGCTGTCATGGACTTGCATGATGTACATGTTAATGTGTCGGACTAGTGTGTGTGCCATGGATGCATGACACATGTCCGTGACGATGTGTTGATTCACTGATACAGCCTAGTCATCCTTGTATCCACTGTGTCTGTGGGTATACGGGGCCAGATGCATGACCCTCCAGTGATGCGTGTGCATGTGATCAGCATGTCCCATGATGCATGTGAGTTTCAGCCCACCATTGGATGTTTCTACGGTGCCGTGGACATGGATGCAAATGTTTGTTGCATGTGCCATGCCAGTTCCTGCATGTGTGTTGCCTGCACTGACCCATGTGTTGTTGGGAGACATGATGGAAGTGACGTTTGACAGTGCCACTTCTGTGCTATTGGTTTCTGTCTAGGGGACTATTGTACAGTACCTTGGTGCTTGTGTTCAATGTCTCCCTTTACACAGCGGCGAGTGAAGAAGAGGGCGGAGACGGCGCTGTGGAGGAAAGCGGCAGGGATGCCGCCACCGTCCAGCGACGCAAGGCCCAGTCACCCTTCAAGGAAATTCCATCATCCGGGAGCAAGGGGACTGGTGCCGCGTCCGCCACTATGGCGGCACCGAAAGGGGTGGGTAAGCTCCCACAGGGGGCTGCGACAGCGGAAGACGGTGCGGAGCCATCCAGGTTGGCGGTGTGTACAGAGGAGGAGGAGGACGCTAAAGAGCCACACATGGGGCCTGGTGGGGGTGGTACCACTGGTGCAAGTGGTACAGTCCAGGGGCAGGGGCAGGAGGCAGCACAGGTCGCCGCGGAGGGGCCTGTGCATGTCACTGTCCCTGACACTGTGACTGCATCACCATGCACCAGCAGGGATGCCCCGTCCCAGGCCCGTCCACAGGTAGGGGGGAGGTACACGTCATCTGGCACTCCTCTACCTGCGGACAAGGGGACCCGTGACTGGGTTGAGTCCGTCCTGATTGGTGTCACGTTGCGCACACGTGACATTCGTGATGACGTGTGTGCCTTCTGGGGGACCACGCACGTCATCACAAAGAGCTGTCTGCCAACGTGGCCCAGTTGGGAGGGACCGTGGTTGCCTCCATGTATCAACCAGTCTTGCGGCCCTCTCCTCCTATGTGCACACTATACGCCAGTCGTTCTCTGTGCCGTCTTCTGACCCAGATGCCACCAGGGCCCCCTGTGGACCTTCCCCAACCAATGAAGCCAGCCTGGTGGAGATCCCATCCCTGCCTCAGTCGGGAGTCGGAGGTCCAGCAGGGGTGGCCACCCCACCAACTGGACCCCAGCGTATGGAGGATGTGCCGCCATCATCGGGCAGGGCACGTGCATGACGGCGTCGGGGGATTCCATCAGCCCGGATGCCGTTGTGGTGGCAGAGGCAGTTGCCACGGAGGCAGAAGCAGGCTCAGCGTGGGAGGCATCATGGCTCGGGGCCATCAACACCCCAGGGGCAGGCGTCGGCCGAGGGGCAGGAGGACCCCGGACTGGGAGTGTCTTCCGTGTGGCAGCAGTTGGGCCGGCAAATAGATGCAGAGAGGCGGCGGGTGGAGAGGGCACGGCTCAGGGTGGTCAGGGCAGAGAACTCCATGCACCGGGCTTTGAGGCGGGCGGAGGGCCTCGAGGAAACTCGCAGGGAGTTGAGGGATTCCATGGCTACATCCCTGTGAGACCTCAAGGCCAGGGAACAGGCTCGCCTCCGGAACATCGACATGGAATTCGATGATGCCCTGGCCTGGAACATCACTAAATGAGCTGTGGGACTGGCCCACCGCCTTTGTAAATAGTTTTGTAGGTGTAGGTTTCCTTTCTTTCTTATTTTTCTTTGGGGCGCATGGACTATGCCCCACCTTTTTGTAAATAGTTATTTATTAGGTAGGTTTTTTGTTAGGTTTCCTTTGGATTGTCGGGCACATGGACCCTTGATTTTATATTTGTACATAGTTATGGACCAGATTTTACTGTATAATTTTTATCATGGAGGAATGGTTTGCTATCTTTGGAACTTTGGATTTTGGTTTATGGACGGATGCTTTGCAGCCATTTTACTTTGGATTTCATTGATTTCAGCATTCATTTTTTTCCTTAATTTTGGACATTCAGACTTTATGTATTCTTTCTTTTTCTTGTGTAATTTCATTTCATTATTCCGTTTTGTATATAATACATTTTTATTTTTTAATTCATTTGTGTGGTTTTCCCTCATTGGTTTCGTGCATGTCACAACGTGGGTTTTCTCAGTCATGTGTCGCCATTGTGTGGGTCTGACGGACATGTATTCATGGCCATACTGGTTGTTTGGGATCAGTCATGACATGGGGATTTCAGTGTGGAGTGGATGGAATGCTTGGTTGGGTGTTTGGACTGGGGTGGCGTGGGGTGGGATTTGGGTGGCCATAAGGGCTATAGGTCTGGATTGTAATGACGTGTTGGGTGGGGGACATGAGTCGGGGCCTACTGGCAGGTGCCCGTCACTGGGGATGTGTTGGGGGACATGAGTCGGGGCCTGCTGGCAGGTGCCCGTCACTGGGGGTGGGGACATATGTTGGGGCTCCCAAGTGCATGGTGCCATTTGGCCTGCCTGCGGGTCATGGTCTGGGGTGATGGTCTGCCTGTGGAGCATGCACCGGGGTGTAGGGTGGTCCCCTGTGGTGTGGGCTGCTGCAGGGCATGGGGAGAGGGAGAGGGGCACACCTGGGAGGGCCCACACTGCCAAATCGTTGGTAAAAATCCATGCGCACCCCTCGGAATACACGTACCCCGCTCGCGCCAGCGAAATCGTGTGCAGAAATCCATGCACACCCTCGAATACACGCATGCAGCCCATCCACCCACCCCATGGCCCGCAGGCAGCCCATCCACCGCTGGGCATGCCCCGCTGGCAGCCCATCCACCCCTGGGCATGCCCCACAGGCAGCCCACACCACAAGGGTACTTTCTCCACGCGATTTCGCTGGCGCGAGTGGGGTACGTATATTCCGAGGGGTGCATGTGGATTTTTACACGCGATTGGCCTGGCGTGAGTGGGGTATGTGTATTCCGAGGGGTGCGCGTGGATTGGCCTGACGCGAGCGGGGTACATGTATTCCGGGGGTGCGCATTGAGTTTTACATGCGATTGACATGGCGCAAGCGGGGTACGTGTATTCCGAGGGGTGCGAGTGGATTTATACACATGATTTTCCTGGCGCGAGTGCGGTACGTGTATTCCGGGGGTGCGCATTGAGTTTTACATGCGATTTGTCTGGCGCGTGCGGGGTTTGTGTGTTCCGAGGGGTGCGTGTGGATTTCTACATGCGATTTGCCTGGTGCGAGCAGGGTACGTGTTTTATGGGGGTGCGCATGGATTTCTACACACCATTGGCCTGGCGCGAGCGGGCTATGTGTATTACGGGGGTGCGCGTGGATTTCTACACGCGATTGCCTGGTGTGAGCGGGGTACGTGTATTCCGGGGGTGCGCATTGAGTTTTACACGCAATTGTCCTGGCACGAGCGGGGTACGTGTATTCCGGGGGTGTGCGTTGAGTTTTACACACGATTGGCCTGTCGCGAGGGGGGTACGTGTATTCCGAGGGGTGTGTGTGGATTTCTACACGTGATTGGCCAGGCGCGAGCAGGATACGTGTATTCCGGGAGGTGTGCGTGGATTTCTAAATGCGATTGGCCTGGCGCGAGCGGGGTACATGTATTCCAGGGGTGCGTGTTGAGTTTTACACGAAATTTGCCTGGAGCGAGTGGGGTACGTGTATTCCAGGGGTGTGCGTTGAGTTTTACATGCGATTGGCCTGGCGCGAGCGGGGTATGTGTATTCTGAGGGGCGCATGTGGATTTCTAGACGCGATAGGCCAGACGCGAGTGGGATACGTGTATTCCGGGGGGTGTGCCTGGATTTCTACATGTGATTGGCCTGCAGCAAGGGGGGTACGTGTATTCCAGGAGAGCGCGTGGAGTTTTACACGCAAATTTCGTGGTTGGGGTGCTTTATGCTGGTCCTCTTGCCTTTGCACCATGTAGGGGATTTGTGCAATGTTTTTGGCATACGAGGCAGGGTTGGGGGCGTATCTGGCGCTGCTGCAGGGTCGCTGCGCCACCCTGCACCACAGCTGATTATGTATGTTAGTATCCATGAATACGCTGTGTGCTAAAATGGGTTTTGGTGCACGCGGCCACTTGTGCGCTAAATTCTATGAATTACCCCCTCAATGTATCCAGACTACCAGCTCTGCAAGCAACAATTAAATATGTTCACAATGTATGTATTTTGTAACTTCTTTTATGTACACATAAACTAACTGAGATGCTTGGCTTATCAATTTCCCAACATCTTCTTCTTTCATCTTCAAGAATAATTATATTTTAGCATAAAACACATACATTAAGTCCAATTACATAGTTTTAGAGCATTTAACATTTTATGCTCATACATTTAACAATACATAAAGCATAAATCAACTCTGCACAGAATTAGTGTACATATAGACACATACAGAGTGCTGTAACCCAACAGTACATACAGAAAAAGCCTGCGAAGTGTAGAACATGACATAAACCTTGTGTATGATTCTAAAATGCAACAAACAGCTAGTAAAATCATGCTTAGTCAGTGTTTTTTATATAGTCCATGTGTTCCAGTGGGGTTGGGCTCCTGGGAGATCTTAGGTAAATTGATTCCTAGGATTTACTATGTAGGTCTAAATACATCAACATCACTATATATTAGTAAAAAACTCTTGACAGTATTCCATGTTGATAGATACTGTCACTTCTTGGGATGTTTCGGCACGTTATCTGATGGTCTACCTTCATCTGGACCTGGTTGGTGAAACTCCTAGGATGGAACACCAAAACACTCAGTTACTAACAGGAAGGCAAACTAGTTAAACATCTAGGCAGGTGTATAAACATACAAATTGCTCAAGACATAGATGTAGGGCTAACAAATGTGCCCAAATAAAACATTAGAGTGACCTTATTGAAAATCGAACTGCTCCGCCAAGGAGCTACTTTTGGGTACTTTGTTGTCTGTATATATTATAGACTGAGAGAAAAATAATATGCCCAATCACATTGTGATACTAGGGTATCAGGGTAAGTGGGTAATGGACCACTGAGATCACTGTGTGTTGGTGAGGTATACGTAGGTCAATACATTGTTACCTTTATGAGAGTCTCTGTATGCTAGGTGGCATTCAGAGGCACCAGTTGTTACACCCCGGCGTGCACATCACTCCAGAAGACGGGCTTGTTCTTTAAAAAGGTACGCACAAACATGTTTTCCTTCCTTATGGTATGCGGCGCTTCATTCCCCCATTCCTTTCACAATGGAGATTGCGGCAGGGATTGAACAAACTACGAGTACCATGATGCTCCACTGCACTATCATGTGCCCTGCGCCTCCAATCACCATGCTCTGACGTTTTGCTTTCTCTTTCGGATAAATGCAGTCTTTTCATTCAGCTCGCTGCTTCTGATTGAAGTTGCTGACGCCTTTGAAGTTTCGTCTTCGTCCTTTCTTGTAAATCTGGAATTCTTGACCTTTGCCTGCCTAACGGACCGTCTTGTCTGCTGCCTTGTACTTTACTGCCAGGTTAGTGTACCAGGACCTATTTCTTGTTTTCACGGACTGCCTTGCCAAATCGATTTTGTACTTCTGCTGCCCGCACGTTAACAGGACCCTTTCAAGTCTTGCTCCTAGCCCCGAACAGCACATCTAACAGGATTACCATCTGGGATTCATTGACATTTCTATCAAGTCTGATATTGAACATTGGGAATTGTGTTTACCTTTCTTCAACAAGTGCACAGGGGGACGCTGCGCAGAGTGTGCACCAACCCGGAACTAGTGCGCTCCTCGTGCCGTTCGGGTTAGAACCCTCAATAACATTCCCATTTATTATTTTATACTGCCGTTTGTTTCACCTTGGATTGATCCCAACACTACTAGTGGCAAGGAGTGTTTCTTTCCTATTCCAACCTATTGTCATAGTTCATTGAATAGTCTTGACAGGGATATTGTCTTGAGGTAGAAATAATCCATCCCCGGTCTGCAATTATAGAACTCATCTCTTCTTCTTTATTTTTACAGCTGGTAAACCGTGGCGGTGTGTTCTCCCCGCTCTTTTGGGTGATCGGGCTCTTGTACTGTTTTAATCAGTAGGGGGTCATATCATTATAAAGATCTATTCCCTCACAGAGAGGAGGCCTCGGTTGGAGGCCCCATCCGAGCTCTTCAATCAAACCCTGCGAATACCGGTCCTGGTCACCTCCTTATCCTAATCCTGGTTGGTGAGTAACAGAATCAGAAGCCTTATTAATATGGAAGGAGAGGACCCCTTAGCCGCCATGGTACGTCTGGTGGCAGAACTCCGGGCTGAGATTTCAGTAGCTCATGATGCTCTGAGTCACAGGATTTATAATCTACAAAGATTTCCGCAGACGCAGTCTTTGGGGATAGACGTCTCAAACGCTTCTGCATCGACTTCAGGGGTCTCTAATCCCTCAACATCAGGGTTTGCTGCGGCCCCAGTACTGGTGGCTTCCCAATTCCCGTTAGCTCCTCCTGAGAGATTTCTTGGAGACCCAAAAAATTATAGGACCTTTATTAATCAGTGCAAGCTGCACTTTCTTTGTCGCCCTACGGCCTTCCCTAATCCAACGACAAAAGCTGCCTTTATCCTTTCCAATTTTGGTGGAACCGCTGCAGCCTGGGCTAACCCTCTACTTGAGTCAAACAGCTACCTGCTATATGACTGCGATGCCCTCATCGCAGCTATGAACCGGGTTTTTGACACTCGTTACAAATCCCAGGCTACGGACCTTGAGTTCCTGAACTTACGCCAAGGGACATCCTCTCTGTTTACCTATCTTACTAGGTTTAATCAACTGGCAGCCGAAACGGACTGGCCAGAAGAGAAAAAATCGGCAGTCTTTTACCAAGGGCTATCAGAGGAATTAAAAGATGTATTAGCAACCGTACCTACAGTTCCCACGGCTTTTGGTGAACTCCTGGATTTGGTTTTGCAGATCGACGCCCGAAGAGCAGAAAGAAAAGGGGAACGCAAACCAGCAGGTTTGACCCCTCCACTGCTGGAAACCACCAGTTCTTCCTTGTCCGCCCCTGAACCCATGCAAGTGGGGGCTATACAGGGACCCCTTACTCCAGCCCAAAGGGAACACCGCAGATCTAACAATCTTTGTATGTATTGCGGTTCGGCGGACCATCTACTTAAGGACTGTCCAAAGAAACCTGTTGGGAAGGCGGGAAACGCCAAAACCCGGCGCTAGTAAGAGTCCCTACGCCGGGGGTACATTCTTTGGACTCGCACTGGGTCACCTCTGCCCCTGTTAGCTTACCTGTGGTCTTTACAGCGACTCCTGACATCTCTTTTTCTTCTTTAGCCATTATTGACTCCGGCGCCACAGGGAACTACATGGACTATGACTATGCTCGTTCTCATAATGTGCCTATGGTGTCTAAGGTACGTCCAGAAACCGTTCATGCAGTGGACGGTACCTCCTTGGTATCTGGGTTGGTCACCCAAAACACTTCTCTGGTTCGAATGCAAACCAAAGAAGGGCATACCGAGAACATAACGTTCGACTTGATCAAGGCCCCCCAGTTCCGGGTCATTTTAGGGGTTCCCTTGCTTCAACAACATAACCCTGCCATTGACTGGGCTAAGGGGGTCGTTCAGTTTCCATCCCCGCTCTGCAATGAACAATGCTTTCTAAGCACTAATGTGTCACCCGATTCTTCCTGTCAGGCATTAGTCGCCTCCACAGCCCTTATCGGGGCTGTTACCACTGCTCCCGATATAACTATTCCATTGGAATATCAGGCCTACCGTGATGTCTTTGACAAGGGTGGAGCCGACCACTTACCACCACATCGTCCATACGATTGTCCTATTGATTTAACTCCTGGGGCCTAAATTCCAACTGGCAGAGTGTACTCCCTTACGTTACCAGAGGATAAGATATTAAAAGACTATATTGAGAAAGCCTTGAGCAACGGGTTCATCAGGCCGTCCAGGTCCCCTGCAGCCTCTCCGCTCTTCTTCGTTCCTAAGAAGGAGGGTGATCTTCGCCCTTACATTGACTATAGGGCCTTAAATTCGGTCACAGTAAAAAACCAGTACCCTCTTCCGTTAATCTCTGTTCTTCTGGATCAATTAGGTACTTCTGTTATGTTTACAAAACTGGATCTGAGGGGAGCGTACAATCTTGTACGTATACGCAAGGGGGACGAATGGAAGACGGCGTTCAAAACACGGTACGGATTATTTGAGTATCTTGTCATGCCCTTTGGGCTATGCAATGCTCTGGCCACGTTTCAGGCCTTTATGAACGATATCTTCCGTGACTGTTTGGACCAGTTCGTAGTAGTCTACCTGGATGATATCCTTATATACTCTTCATCTAGGCAGGCACATAAGGAACATGTGCTTTTTGTTCTGCAGAGACTGCGAGAGAACCATTTATTCATTAAAGCCGAGAAATGTGTCTTCAATACCACTGAGGTCGAATTCCTTGGTTATGATCTCACTAATCAGGGTATCAGAATGAGCCGTTCGAAAGTTAAGGCAGTCTTAGAATGGCCTATTCCCACCTCAGTCAAAACACTTCAGTCGTTCTTAGGCTTCTCAAATTTCTATAGACATTTCATACACTCCTTCTCCTCCATCTCAGCTCCTTTGACAGCATTGACTAGTTCCAAGCAACCCTTTTGTTGGACTCCTGAGGCACAAGAGGCCTTTGATGCTCTAAAAGAGGCCTTCTCCTCTGCCCCGGTACTACAGCACCCTAATCCACTGTTACCATACTTGGTGGAAGCGGATGCTTCGGGATCCGCTGTTGGGGCCGTCTTATCTCAGCGTTGTCCTGATTCTGTTGAAATACACCCTATAGCTTATTTCTCTAGGAAACTCACTCCCTATGAGAAGAATTACCCCATTACGGAAAGGGGATTGCTGGCCATCAAGGAGGCTTTTTCAGAATGGAGACATCATTTGCTGGGTGCACAGCATCCTGTTACGGTTTTCTCAGATCGTCGCAGTCTGTTGGCTTTCAAATCTATGAAATGTCTTACTGCTCGTCAGGCCCGCTGGCACCTCTTCTTTTCACAGTTCAACTTCACTATCACCTATCGTCCGGCACGTCTCAATACATGTGCTGACGCCTTGTCTCGCCTGCCTCAAGATCCTCAGAGTACCATTCTTGACCGACCTTTGGTTTTACCCTGCAGGGTGGTCTGCGGATCCACCCCACATTCGTCTTTGCGTTCCATAGTTACGGAATGGGTTGCCACTCATGCAAAGGAATGCCTCGACCTCAATCTTGACATTGTTCAGGGGTTGCCTTACATCCAGGGTCGGCTATACTTACCTCCCGGAGAAGCGCGTCTTCGTGCTTTTACCTGGTCACACGACTCGATTTCGGCAGCTCATCCCGGTCAACAGAAGACTTTGGAGGCTATTCGCCGTTGGGCTTGGTGGCCCTCGATGTCTAAAGATGTCATTGACTACCTTGCCTCCTGTTCAGTCTGCTCCCAATGCAAAACTACTCGGTCCAAGCCCGTGGGTCTCCTACAACCGCTCCCTGTGCCACATAAGCCGTGGTATATGGTATCCATGGACTTTGTAGTGGACTTACCTCCTGTGAACGGCTTTAACACCATCTGGGTTGTAGTCGATTATTTCACGAAACTGGCCTTATTTGTTCCCTGTATCGGTCTCCCGTCTGCCCCAGCTTTGGCGTCCCTCTTTCTTAAGAACGTTTTTAGGTTCTTTGGCCTTCCCTCTATCATCGTTTCAGACCGTGGGTCCCAATTTACGTCACGCTTCTGGAGAACCTTAACGGCGTCGCTTCAGATCGAGGACCGTTTCAGTTCGGCCTTTCATCCACAAACGGATGGCCAGACAGAGAGGGTTAACGACACCATGGAACAGTATCTCAGGTGTCTCTGTCTTCAGTTCCAATCGGATTGGTTGGTGATGCTCCCACCGGCTGAATTCGCATACAACAATTCCTTACACTCCTCTTCTGGTGTTTCTCCCTTCTTTGCTTTATACGGGCAACACCCTCGTTCCTTGCCTCTGGATCCGGCTCTTCCAATTGATAACCCTGCAGCTCTGGATTGCGTCTGGAACTTGCAGACAGTGCATGACTCAGTTCTTGGACATCTATTGAAGGCTCAGAGACGGGCCAAATTCTATGCCGATAAGCATCGGATCCCTGCACCCGATTATACGGTAGGCATGAAGGTATGGCTCTCCACGCGCAATCTGAACATACCTGGCAAACGTGCGCTCCTTCCGAAATTTGTGGGTCCCTATTCGGTGACGGCCGTGATCAACCCGGCAGTGGTGCGTCTTTCTTTGCCTTCTTCGTGGAAGGTGCATCCCGTGTTTCATGTGAGTCTGCTGAAACCATGTATTGCCTCCACCAGGCTGCCGGCTCGTCCTTCTCCAGTGCACGTGGATGGTGACCTGGAATATGAAGTGGCTGGCATACTGGATTGTCGTCTGCGCAGGGGTCGTCCCTTCTACCTTGTTGATTGGAAGGGCTATGGTCCCGAGGACCGGTCTTGGGAGCCTTCGTGCAATATACATGCGCCTGCCCTTTTGCGCCGTTTCCATGCCCGTAGGGGGTTGGCGCCATTTTTGGGGGTGGATACTGTTACACCCCGCTGTGCACATCACTCCAGAAGACGGGCTTGTTCTTTAAAAGGTACGCATAAACATGTTTTCCTTCCCTATGGTATGCGGCGCTTCATTCCCCCATTCCTTTCACAATGGAGATTGCGGCAGGGATTGAACAAACTACGAGTACCATGATGCTCCACTGCACTATCATGTGCCCTGCGCCTCCAATCACCATGCTCTGACGTTTTGCTTTCTCTTTCGGATAAATGCAGTCTTTTCATTCAGCTCGCTGCTTCTGATTGAAGTTGCTGACGCCTTTGAAGTTTCGTCTTCGTCCTTTCTTGAAAATCTGGAATTCTTGGCCTTTGCCTGCCTAACGGACCGTCTTGTCTGCTGCCTTGTACTTTACTGCCAGGTTAGTGTACCAGGACCTATTTCTTGTTTTCACGGACTGCCTTGCCAAATCGATTTTGTACTTCTGCTGCCCGCACGTTAACAGGACCCTTTCAAGTCTTGCTCCTAGCCCCGAACAGCACATCTAACAGGATTACCGTCTGGGATTCATTGACATTTCTATCAAGTCTGATATTGAACATTGGGAATTGTGTTTACCTTTCTTCAACAAGTGCACAGGGGGACGCTGCGCAGAGTGTGCACCAACCCGGAACTAGTGCGCTCCTCGTGCCGTTCGGGTTAGAACCCTCAATAACATTCCCATTTATTATTTTATACTGCCGTTTGTTTCACCTTGGATTGATCCCAACACTACTAGTGGTAAGGAGTGTTTCTTTCCTATTCCAACCTATTGTCATAGTTCCTTGAATAGTCTTGACAGGGATATTGTCTTGAGGTAGAAATAATCCATCCCCGGTCTGCAATTATAGAACTCATCTCTTCTTCTTTATTTTTACAGCTGGTAAACCGTGGCGGTGTGTTCTCCCCGCTCTTTTGGGTGATCAGGCTCTTGTACTGTTTTAATCAGTAGGGGGTCATATCATTTTAAAGATCTATTCCCTCACAGAGAGGAGGCTCGGTCGGAGGCCCCATCCAAGCTCTTCAATCAAACCCTGTGAATACCGGTCCTGGTCACCTCCTTATCCTAATCCTGGTTGGTGAGTAACACCAGTATACTGGATTAAGTTAGCTTGCAGCGTGAAGAGAAATTCTGCTTCAGGTGGAGAGAAAAGAAAAAACAGAGAACAAGTGTGGTCTACGAAGCTGTACGAGCATAGGTAAACCCAATCGAACCAGCGCATAACTGCATATATTAAAAAATTGATTAAAAATAATAAGGGCGGTTGAGCGCAAAATGCTATCGCAGACAGCGTCCTACCTTATAGCGGGAGTTATGCACAAGTTAGAGACGAGCACCAAGACTTCTTTCATCTGTTCCACTATTCATTTGGAGGGGCAGCCATGCCTCTCTCCTGGTTCAAATGGAACAGAATGTGCGCCATCACCATGGTAACGTCAGTGTGAGGCAAACGCGCATGTGTGTTGGTTGGTACATTTCCCCGCTCTTCCATTACCTTGGGAACTAAATGAAAAGATATCCTAAGCTGGCATGCAGGGGTGCGTCCATGGTGCTTGCTGTCAGGTATAGCTTGCAGGAAACTGCTGCCCTGTGGTAGTTGAATCACATCTTCTCCTGGGCTCAGCTGTGCATGGCATGTTAAATGATACTACAACTAAACTGAAGTATTGACCGACGGTATAATGCCCCGTGGTTGATACCACCTGGTTAGCTGTGACAGAAGGCCTAAAGGGGTCCGAAGAAGAAAAAGTTGGACTTCTAATGTCAGCAGAGAGAGTGGCACAAACTAGGGCATTCAGGTGGTGGAGACCAGTACTGTACCCCTAATTATACTTTGGAGGGTATTAGTTAATTGAAGCCCCCTGACACACTTTGAAGCTTATACATCCATCCACCATGCCTCCTCATAGAGGAGGGCATTGGTTACATTGGTACTCACCACGTCAACAACCCCCCACAGAATATTGTCCAGACCCTGTTGGAACTCGACATGATGTGAAACCAAAGGAGCAGTGTGTACTTTACATCTAATTCTAAAGCGGTGCTCCCCAATTCTTTTGTTGACTTGTCTGGATGTTTGGCCAACGTACCATAATCCACAAGGGCACTCGATCACAGATGCCACCTTGCTAGTTTTGCAATGTGTAAAATGTCTCGGAAAACAGCTGCTGCTATTTTGAAGGATTTTAGTTTTGTGGTGAATCTGCAGGCAGAACAGTAGCCGCAGGTGTGATGTCCAATGATTTCCATCAGGTTCCACGACTCTGTTTTTTTTTGTCTTGAATGCGTTAAGTATTCCTTCAGGTTCTGGGATCTCTTGAGGGCCATTCGCGGCAGGGCCTCTCCTGGTAGATTCGCTTGTACAATTGTCCAGAATATCTTTATTATAGATTGTATTTTACTCGTTTCCGGACCAAATGTCATCACACATGTCAAAGTTGAATGATCTGTTGTTTTACTTTTAAGTATCAAGACGGTTTCTCTTAGTGTAAACCTAGCCCTCTTTTTGGAATCTTTGAAAGGTTTCTTTGGGTGCCCTCTCAATCTTAATCTCTGCTCCAGTTCATCTGCATGCTGTTGATACATCGGACACTTGTGAGGAGTTCCTGTGAATCCTTAAATATTGTCTGTATGGTAGGTTCTCCTCTAAATTCCTAGGGTGAAGACTCTCAAAATGTAGTAGCATATTACGGTCCATACACTTTTTGCATAAGGTGCAATAGAGTTTCCCTTCACTGTTTGCAATAGTTAAATCCAAGAAGTTAACGGAATTGGGACAACGGCTCATGGTAAATTGTATCTCTATCATTCTGCTGTTCAGCCACATGTGGAATTCATCCAGGGTTTCCTGGCTGCCCTACCATATACAAATGATGTTGTTGATGTTATTTTCTGGCAGAAGTGATTTGTTTCCGAGAAGACATGCATTTCTCTGTGTGCTGCCATATATATAATGGCATGTCTAGGTGCAAAAGCAGCCCTCATTGCGGTGCCGCATATCTGGTGGTGGAATGAGCCATTTGAAATGAAGAAGTTCTTTGATAGAACTATTGTCAGTAGTTCTATAATGAAGTTTGCAGGCACTTGTGTCTCATGCATGTGATGTATAAGATGGTTCCTGGTGCACTCCAGGGCTGCTTCCTGAGGTATGCTGGTGTATAAAGCCTTAATATTCACAGTCACCAGGATTTATTCTGCCTGATTGAAAACTATATACTCGCATACTGCAATCATGTTCATTCTGTCCTTGAGGTATAGAGTTGTGTCCTGACTTAAAGGTTTCATGAAGTAATCAATGCATTTGCACAGTGGTTCCAGGATGGTGCCACAGCCAGATACAATAGGGTGCCCTGGTGGTTTCCTTGGGTCCTTATGGATTTGGGCAATGTATAGAATGCCTGGGGTTTTCCCTGTGATTTATTTAGGTACTCATACTCATTTCTGGTGATCCATCTCCGTTCATAGGCATATTGAGTAGTGTCCACAGGTGCAAACTCTCAGTGATAGCGGAGGGGGATGGATGTGGATGAGACGAGCACAACAGGCCCGGAACACAGTCAAAAGACACAGTCATATGCTGATTGCAGGGATGGGGTCTTCAAAGGGGAGCCGGGAGACACAGGGTCTGGGGTGGCCCATGTGGATATGGGTGCCCATGCGAGAGAACCCGTTGTGGTGTGCATGGTATTCGGCACCTTCAGCATTCCCATCCTCCCAGCCCCATTGCGAGGCCACGCCCACAGGTGTGAACTGTCTTTGATAGTGGAGAGGGATGGATGTGGATGAGGCGAGCGCAATAGGCTCGGAGTACAGTCAAAGGGCACAGACATATGTCGATTGCAGGGATGGGGTCTTTAAAGGCAAGTCTGGAGACACCAGATCTGGGGTGTCCATGTGGATATGGGTGCCCATGCAAAAGAACCCTTTGTGGTGCACATGGTATTCGGCACCTTGAGTGTTCCAATCCTCCCATCCCCCTTTGGAGCGCATGCCCACATGTGCAAACTCTCAGTGATAGCAGACGGGGATGAATGTGGATGAGGAGAGCGCAATGGGCCCGGAACAAAGTCAAAGGACACAGACATATGTTGATTGCAGGGACAGGGTCTTCAAAGGGGAGTCTGGAGACACTGGTCCTGGGGTTGCCATGTGGATAATGGTCCCCAATGCGAAAGAACCCTTTGTGGTGTGCATAGTATTCAGCACCTTCAGTGTTGCCTCCCTCCCAACTCCCTTGTGAGTGCAGCCCACAGGTGCGAACAGACATTGATGGCAGAGGAAGATGGATGGATAGCGATAACGCGAGGGCAATAGGACCGGAACAAAGTAAAAGGACACAGACATATGTAGATTGCAGTGACGGGGTCTTCAAAGGGGAGTCTGGAGACACTGGGCCTGGGGTGGCCATGTGGATAGGGGCCCCCATGTGAAAGAACCCTTTGTGGTGTACATGGTATTTGGCACCTTGAGCGTGCCCATCCTCCCAACCACTTTGTGAGTGCAGCCCACAGGTTGTGAATAGACATTGACAACAGAGGGGGGACGGATGTGGTTTAAGGGAGGCTGATAGGCCAGTAAAATTGTTAAAGCGCACCAATATTGGACGATACTCTTAGATGTTTGGGAGTGTTGTGGAATTACAAATAATTTCTAACAACTGTTCAGATTAACTAATGTTTTATTTGTTTCATTTAGTTTGGTAAAGTGGATGGCAATAACACTACAAATGATACTGCTGCGATCGAGGCACTGTCTGTATAAATCCATGGTATTGGCCATGATCACTGGGTAATTCATCACGAATGGCTCAAACCACACAGACAGGTATTACTCGTTGAACACAAAATGCCTGTCTTCCATGAATCCACCATGTAAAGGCACGCACATGTATCCCGTGTTTCCCCTACAATCCTCATGTTTGATGGAAGAGCTGGACCTGGACATTAAAGACTCGTTATAACTTACCTTGAGTACCGGGAAACCTTCTTTCCTACACTGGCGACGAGGATGGGATTGTGAGGGGAGACCGTTGCTGCTGGGGGGGTGCAGCCCTGTGCCACCGGAGAACACTGCCCCCAGAGGAAGCCCCGCACCCCGAGCGGATTCGTTTACGCTGGTACCTCTGTTTATCTTGCAGGCTCTGTGCTGGGAGCGCTGCCTGGGACTGAGCAGAGAAGCGAGTGCCAGTTTAGCTGCTGTCGGCTCTCGCCCTAAGGTTTGTGCCCGTGGTTGCAGTTCTTTGGACGCTTTCCAGGACTTGTTGGCGGTGTGGTCCCTTCCGTTGGCGTGAAGGAGCGGTTGGGAAATCGGAGCGTAGTGCCAGCCAGGCTCCGAAGTTGATTCCAGCGGCTGATTGGAACGAGCGCCGAGGAGACGGCACACGGCTGGCCCCGGGCATGGAGAAGAGGAGCAGGTCCGGGTGTCTGTCTGACAAGCGGCAGTTGTGCATGCCAGGCCTCTCCTGCGGACTGACTTTTGCGTCCAGGAATACGGACGTGAGCCATCATGGGAGCTCCACGGAGGAGGTCTCAGCAACGTTCGGTAGCGTTGTTGACAGGTCGAAGGCTAGAGGAACAATGATGACGTTGTCCCCGCCTTTCACTAAGCTGGCCAATCACCGCCAAGGCCGTTGGTGTTCCTGTGGGTCATGTCCAGCCCACGCCAGCGTTGAAGTGAACGTTAAGTTTCGTTGTTTGTTTCCGGAGTTTGCGTGGGATGAACACGTGATGCGGAAGTACGGCGGTGGAGGTGATGCCGTGGATGTTTCCTTTCCAGCAATGCGGCCTGGGGTTGTGGATGGTCCTGGTCCTGGTGGAGTTTGTCAGCAGAGGATTTTGCACCCCATTCCGAGGAGTTCTTCGCACTGTCCTGGTCCTGGTGATGGAAGCCCAGCAGAGGACGGCGAATCGTGCAATGAAAGTTTAGGTGCCTGCGCTGGAAGTAATGTGTGTCATTGTCACTTCCTGGATCGCATGTTTGGGCCCTTCAAGGAACCGTATGGATTGGAACAGTATTGATCAACTGTTCCTTGCAGGTCAGTGTTTTGGGCCAGTGTGCTGTTGTGTTGGTGTTGTGGCCCACCGTGGGTGTAGGGTAGAGTCCTGGTAGTGTAAGGGGTCGATGTCGTGGAGGCCATTGTCTTTTGCAGTGGTGTGTTACGTTGTGGCGTCGTAGCCCATTTTGAGGTCCTGGTTAGGTTTGTTTTGTAGGAATTGTGACCTTAAGTGGTCCTCCCACGGGAAGACGGTATATTTCCATAGTGCAGAGGGGTTGGAACAATTCTCTTGTATGGGGAGTTGACTTTGGACTTTGGACTTGCAGGTGGTGTTTCCAAAGTACTGGAATACTTTTGGGACTTGAGGGTGGAGGTCTACGGGACAACGTCCATTGAATGTAATGGAAAGCAACTGTATCACAGATTTCTATGAAATGTCATAATTGTATGAGATGCATAATATTTTTATATTTAATGTCATGTTGTTTCTGTGAGGTGAGTATGTGAATGTAGTGCTAATGTGGTGATGAAGTTTTTTATGCCAATTTAGGGTTCGGTGTTTGGCGATGTAAGGCGTAGATGTCCGGGTGGATCTATGTCGCTTCATTTTTCCATTGGTTCTTACCTATCTGACTTTATGCATCATCTATAAGGATTATGGTTGGCCGGGTGGGTTCACGCGAAATGCTGTTCAGGCATTTAAGAGTATGTGCATGTTAGAGTAAGAGTATGTTAGGTGGTGGAGCGGCAGATTCGACTTTCAAGTTGCATTGATAGAGGTTAACTTTGTGACATACGGGAGAGTCCACATTGTTGTATTGTGGCATCGTTGATATGAAATTATGGATGCCGGGTTGGGTCCATATTCCATAATTCCGTTTTATTTGGAGGTCCACGTTGTTGTATTGTGGGTTGTTAGTATGAAATTATGGATGCCGGGTTGGGTCCACAATACCTGATGGTGTTCTGTGGTCAGTACACTGTTATATTTTTTTCCAGTTTTTGGGTGGGTGGGTGCCGGGTGGGTCCACCATTGCTGTTGGTGTTGGGGTGAGTACACAGTTACTACTCAGCCTTTTGGTCTGTAGGGAACATTTCACATGCACATGGCTATGTAAGAGGTGTTGTGCGCATGATAAGTGTATCCTGACGTTGTGCTATTTGCCCCAGGTTGTTTAACCGGTTGGATGGGGCGTTTTAACATGTGTTGTTAAGCCTTATTCAGTCAGATGCCTTGGAGGACTTTTGGTTATTCTTTTTGTAAGATTACCCTGGAGTGGTTGGTTGTCTAGCTTTTGGTTATTCTCTTTGTAAGATTACCCTGGAGTGGTTGGTTGTCTAGCATTAGTCTGTTCCCTCGGTGGTGTTGGGCATTTGTTGTGCTCTGTTGAGCTGGGTTGTGCTCGGTAGTGGCAGTTCCGAGACTCTGGAGTGCAGACCAGAGTGGGAGGATGTTTGTGCGATGTTGGTGTAGGGTGGTTAGGTAGTTGTGTTCTCTAATGAACTGTGTGATCTGGGAGTGGCAGTCCTGGGTTCCGAGGTGCAGCTCAGAACTGTGGTAGTGCATTATTTCTAACCTAGGAATTACATTGGCATTTGATCTGGAGTTGGTCATGGTGGGGTGCGTTTTGTTGGTGGTCCAGGTGGGCCTGTGGATCATTTATGGTAGTGGTCCGGTTGGCCCAGTGAAAGTTTCCCTCATGTTTGGGCGCTGCCATTACGGACATGGACGGCCGCTGTGTCCTGTAGTTCAGTACTTGTTTTGTGATGACTTGGGTACGATGCTGGTCATTTTCCCTCGTCGTTGTTTGTTTCCCAAGGGAGGGGAAAGTGTTATAATCTATGCTTATGAGCATAGGCTCATAACTAGGCTTGTGGAATGATGAGGGTGTCGTCATGTGGAATGTGGAGATTCAGCAGTTCTACTATTGACGGTTGGGCTTGTCAATGAGCAAAGGTGTTGATGGGGTGTGGGGCTGTTTGCGTGCAGCTAGGCCAAATTGTTCGCGGTGCAAAGCTGCATTCTAATGCTGGAAGTAGTGAGCAGGGTATGTGAGACAGGTAGTATGCGTGCAGCTAGGCCGAATGGTCGTGGGGGTAGCTGCATTATAATGCTGGAAGTAGTGAGCAGAGTATGTGAGACAGGTAGTATGCGTTCAGCTAGGCCGAATGGTCATGGGGGTAGCTGCATTCTAATTCTGGAAGTAGTGAGCAGGGTATGTGAGACAGGTAGTATGCATGCAGCTAGGCCGAATGGTCGTGGGGGTAGCTGCACTCTAATGCTGGAAGTAGTGAGCAGGGTATGTGAGACAGGTAGTATGCATGCAGCTAGGCCGAATTGTTGTGGGGGTAGCTGCATTCTAATGCTGGAAGTAGTGAGCAGGGTGTGTGAGACAGGTAGTTTGCGTGCAGCTAGTCCGAATGGTCGTGGGAGTAGCTGCATTCTAATGCTGGAAGTAGTGAGACAGGTGGTATGCGTGCAGTTAGGCTGAATTGTCGTGCGGTGCTGCATTCTAATGCTGGAAATAGTGAGCAGGGTGTGTGAGACAGGTAGTATGCATGCAGCTAGGCCGAATGGTCGTCGGGGTTCTAATGCTGGAAGTAGAGAGCAGGGTATGTGAGACAGCTATTATGCGTGCAGCTTAGCTAAATTGTCGTGGGGGTAGCTGCATTCTAATGCTGGAAGAAGTGAGCAGGGTATGTGACACTTGTTATATGTGTCCAGCTAGGCTGAATGGTCGTAGGGGTAGGTGCATTCTAATGCTGGAAGTAGTGAGCAGGGTGTGTGAGACAGGTAGTTTGCGTGCAGCTAGGCCGAATGGTCGTGGGGGTTCTAATGCTGGAAGTAGTGAGCAGGGTATGTGAGACAGGAAGTATGCGTACAGCTTGGCCAAATTGTTGTGGGGGTAGCTGCATTCTAATGCTGGAAGTAGTGAGCAGGGTGTGTGAGACAGGTAGTATGCATGCAGCTATGCCGAATTGTCGTGGGGGTAGCTGCATTCTAATGCTGGAAGTAGTGAGCAGGGTGTGTGAGACAGGTAGTATGCGTGCAGTTAGGCCGAATTGTCATGGGGGTAGCTGCATTCTAATGCTGGAAGTAGTGAGCAGGGTGTATGAGACAGGTAGTATGCGTCCAGCTAGGCCGAATGATCATGGGGGAGCTGCATTCTAATGCTGGAAGTAGTGAGTAGGGTATGTGAGACAGGTAGTATGCGTGCAGTTAGGCCGAATGGTCATGGGGGAGCTGAATTCTAATGCTGAAAGTAGTGACAGGGTATGTGAGACAGGTAGTATGCGTGCAGTTAGGCCGAATTGTCGTGGGGTTAGCTGCATTCTAATGCTGTAAGTAGTGAGCAGGGTGTATGAGACAGGTAGTATGCGCGCAGCTAGGCCGAATTGTCGTGGAGGTAGCTGCATTCTAATGCTGGAATTAGTGAGCAGGCTGTGTGAGACACAGGTAGTATGCGCACAGCTTGGCCGAATTATCGTGAGGGTAGCTGCATTCGAATGCTGGAAGTAGTGGGCAGGGTATGTAAGACAGGTAGTATGCGTGCAGTTAGACCGAACTGTTGTGGGGTTAGCTGCATTCTAATGCTGGAAGTAGTGAACAGGCTGTGTGAGACAGGTAGTATGCGTGCAGCTTGGCCGAATTATCGTGGGGGTAGCTGCATTCTAATGCTGGAAGTAGTGAGTAGGGTATGTGAGACAGGTAGTATGCGTGCAGTTAGGCCGAATTGTCGTGGGGGTAGCTGCATTCTAATGCTGGAAGTAGTGAGCAGGGTGTATGAGACAGGTAGTATGTGTGCAGTTAGGCCGAATTGTCGTGGGGGTAGCTGCATTTAAATGCTGGAATTAGTGAGCAGGCTATGTGAGACAGGTAGTATGCAATTTTCGTGGGGGTAGCTGCATTCTAATGCTGGAACTATTGAGCAGGGTGTGTGAGACAGGTAGTATGCAATTGTTGTGGGGGTAGCTGCATTCTAATTCTGGAACTAGTGAGCAGGGTGTGTGAGACAGGTAGTATGCAATTGTCGTGGGGGTCGCTGCATTCTAATGCTGGAACTAGTGAGCAGGCTGTGTGAGACACAGGTGGTATGCGCACAGCTTGGCCGAATTATCGTGAGGGTAGCACATTCTAATGCTGGAAGTAGTGGGCAGGGTATGTAAGACAGGTAGTATGCGTGCAGTTAGGCCAAACTGTTGTGGGGTTAGCTGCATTCTAATGCTGGAAGTAGTGAGCAGGCTGTGTGAGACAGGTAGTATGCATGCAGCTTGGCCGAATTATCGTGGGGGTAGCTGCATTCTAATGCTGGAAGTAGTGAATAGGGTATGTGAGACAGGTAGTATGCGTGCAGTTAGGCCGAATTGTCGTGGGGGTAGCTGCATTGTAATACTGGAATTAGTGAGCAGGCTGTGTGAGACAGGTAGTATGCAATTTTCGTGGGGGTCGCTGCATTCTAATGCTGGAACTAGTGAGAAGGGTATGTGAGACAGGTAGTATGCAAGCAGCTAGGCTGAATGGTTGTGGGGGTAGCTGCATTCTAATGCTGGAACTAGTGAGCAGGGTGTGTGAGACAGGTAGAATGCAATTGTCGTGGGGGTAGCTGCATTCTAATGCTGGAACTAGTGAGCAGGGTGTGTGAGACAGTATGCAATTGCCGTGGGGGTCGCTGCATTCTAATGCTGGAATTAGTGAGCAGGGTGTGTGAGACAGGTAGTATGCAATTGTCGCGAGGGTAGCTGCATTCTAATGCTGGAACCAGTGAGCAGGGTGTGTGAGACAGGTAGTATGCAATTGTCGTGAGGGTAGCTGCATTCTAATGCTGGAAGTAGTGAGCAGGCTGTGTGAAAGTAGTGAGCAGGCTGTGTGAGACAGGTAGTATGCGCGCAGCTACGCCGAATGGTCGTGGGGGTAGCTGCATTCTAATGCTGGAACTAGTGAGCAGGGTGTGTGAGACAGGTAGTATGCAATTGTCGTGGGGGTCGCTGCATTCTAATGCTGGAACTAGTGAGCAGGGTGTGTGAGACAGGTAGTATGCATGCAGCTAGGCCGAATTGTCGTGGGGGTAGCTGCATTCTAATGCTAGAGGTAGCGAGCAGGGTGTGTGAGACAGGTAGTATGCATGCAGCTAGGCCGAATTGTCGTGGAGGTAGCTGCATTCTAATGCTGGAAGAAGTGAGCAGGGTATGTGACACAGGTAGTATACGTGCAGCTAGGCCGAATGGTCGTGGGGGAGCGGCATTCTAATGCTAGAAGTAGTGAGCAGGGTGTGTGAGACAGGTAGTATGCATGCAGCTAGGCCGAATTGTCGTGGAGGTAGCTGCATTCTAATGCTGGAAGAAGTGAGCAGGGTATGTGACACAGGTAGTATACGTGCAGCTAGGCCGAATGGTCGTGGGGGAGCTGCATTCTAATGCTGAAAGTAGTGAGTAGGGTATGTGAGACAGGTAGTATGCGTGCAGTTAGGCCGAATTGTCATGGGGTAGCTGCATTGTAATGCTGGAAGTAGTGAGCAGGGTGTATGAGACAGGTAGTATGCGTGCAGCTAGGCCGAATGATCATGAGGGAGCTGCATTCTAATGCTGGAAGTAGTGAGCAGGGTATGTGAGACAGGTAGTATGCGTGCAGCTAGGCCGAATGATCATGGGGGAGCTGCATTCTAGTGCTGGAAGTAGTGAGCAGGGTATGTGAGACAGGTAGTATGCGTGCAGTTAGGCCGAATTGTCGTGGGATTAGCTGCATTCTAATGCTGTAAGTAGTGAGCAGGGTTTCTGAGACAGGTAGTATGCGCGCAGCTAGGCCGAATTGTCGTGGAGGTAGCTGCATTCTAATGCTGGAATTAGTGAGCAGGCTGTGTGAGACACAGGTAGTATGCGCGCAGCTTGGCCGAATTATCGTGAGGGTAGCTGCATTCTAATGCTGGAAGTAGTGGGCAGGGTATGTAAGACAGGTAGTATGCGTGCAGTTAGGCCGAACTGTTGTGGGGTTAGCTGCATTCTAATGCTGGAAGTAGCGAGCAGGGTGTGTGAGACAGGTAGTTTGCGTGCAGCTAGGCCGAATGGTCGTGGGAGTAGCTGCATTCTAATGCTAGAAGTAGCGAGCAGGGTGTGTGAGACAGGTAGTATGCATGCAGCTAGGCCGAATTGTCGTGGAGGTAGCTGCATTCTAATGCTGGAAGTAGTGAGTAGGGTATGTGAGACAGGTAGTATGCGTGCAGTTAGGCCGAATTGTCGTGGGGGTAGCTGCATTCTAATGCTGGAAGTAGTGAGCAGGGTGTATGAGACAGGTAGTATGTGTGCAGTTAGGCCGAATTGTCGTGGGGGTAGCTGCATTTAAATGCTGGAATTAGTGAGCAGGCTGTGTGAGACAGGTAGTATGCAATTTTCGTGGGGGTAGCTGCATTCTAATGCTGGAACTATTGAGCAGGGTGTGTGAGACAGGTAGTATGCAATTGTTGTGGGGGTAGCTGCATTCTAATTCTGGAACTAGTGAGCAGGGTGTGTGAGACAGGTAGTATGCAATTGTCGTGGGGGTCGCTGCATTCTAATGCTGGAACTAGTGAGCAGGCTGTGTGAGACACAGGTGGTATGCGCACAGCTTGGCCGAATTATCGTGAGGGTAGCACATTCTAATGCTGGAAGTAGTGGGCAGGGTATGTAAGACAGGTAGTATGCGTGCAGTTAGGCCAAACTGTTGTGGGGTTAGCTGCATTCTAATGCTGGAAGTAGTGAGCAGGCTGTGTGAGACAGGTAGTATGCATGCAGCTTGGCCGAATTATCGTGGGGGTAGCTGCATTCTAATGCTGGAAGTAGTGAGTAGGGTATGTGAGACAGGTAGTATGCGTGCAGTTAGGCCGAATTGTCGTGGGGGTAGCTGCATTGTAATACTGGAATTAGTGAGCAGGCTGTGTGAGACAGGTAGTATGCAATTTTCGTGGGGGTCGCTGCATTCTAATGCTGGAACTAGTGAGCAGGGTATGTGAGACAGGTAGTATGCAAGCAGCTAGGCTGAATGGTTGTGGGGGTAGCTGCATTCTAATGCTGGAACTAGTGAGCAGGGTGTGTGAGACAGGTAGAATGCAATTGTCGTGGGGGTAGCTGCATTCTAATGCTGGAACTAGTGAGCAGGGTGTGTGAGACAGTATGCAATTGCCGTGGGGGTCGCTGCATTCTAATGCTGGAACTAGTGAGCAGGGTGTGTGAGACAGGTAGTATGCAATTGTCGCGAGGGTAGCTGCATTCTAATGCTGGAACCAGTGAGCAGGGTGTGTGAGACAGGTAGTATGCAATTGTCGTGAGGGTAGCTGCATTCTAATGCTGGAAGTAGTGAGCAGGCTGTGTGAAAGTAGTGAGCAGGCTGTGTGAGACAGGTAGTATGCGCGCAGCTACGCCGAATGGTCATGGGGGTAGCTGCATTCTAATGCTGGAACTAGTGAGCAGGGTGTGTGAGACAGGTAGTATGCAATTGTCGTGGGGGTCGCTGCATTCTAATGCTGGAACTAGTGAGCAGGGTGTGTGAGACAGGTAGTATGCATGCAGCTAGGCCGAATTGTCGTGGGGGTAGCTGCATTCTAATGCTAGAGGTAGCGAGCAGGGTGTGTGAGACAGGTAGTATGCATGCAGCTAGGCCGAATTGTCGTGGAGGTAGCTGCATTCTAATGCTGGAAGAAGTGAGCAGGGTATGTGACACAGGTAGTATACGTGCAGCTAGGCCGAATGGTCGTGGGGGAGCGGCATTCTAATGCTAGAAGTAGTGAGCAGGGTGTGTGAGACAGGTAGTATGCATGCAGCTAGGCCGAATTGTCGTGGAGGTAGCTGCATTCTAATGCTGGAAGAAGTGAGCAGGGTATGTGACACAGGTAGTATACGTGCAGCTAGGCCGAATGGTCGTGGGGGAGCTGCATTCTAATGCTGAAAGTAGTGAGTAGGGTATGTGAGACAGGTAGTATGCGTGCAGTTAGGCCGAATTGTCATGGGGTAGCTGCATTGTAATGCTGGAAGTAGTGAGCAGGGTGTATGAGACAGGTAGTATGCGTGCAGCTAGGCCGAATGATCATGAGGGAGCTGCATTCTAATGCTGGAAGTAGTGAGCAGGGTATGTGAGACAGGTAGTATGCGTGCAGCTAGGCCGAATGATCATGGGGGAGCTGCATTCTAGTGCTGGAAGTAGTGAGCAGGGTATGTGAGACAGGTAGTATGCGTGCAGTTAGGCCGAATTGTCGTGGGGGTAGCTGCATTCTAATGCTGGAAGTAGTGAGCAGGGTGTATGAGACAGGTAGTATGTGTGCAGTTAGGCCGAATTGTCGTGGGGGTAGCTGCATTTAAATGCTGGAATTAGTGAGCAGGCTGTGTGAGACAGGTAGTATGCAATTTTCGTGGGGGTAGCTGCATTCTAATGCTGGAACTAGTGAGCAGGGTGTGTGAGACAGTATGCAATTGCCGTGGAGGTAGCTGCATTCTAATGCTGGAATTAGTGAGCAGGCTGTGTGAGACACAGGTAGTATGCGCGCAGCTTGGCCGAATTATCGTGAGGGTAGCTGCATTCTAATGCTGGAAGTAGTGGGCAGGGTATGTAAGACAGGTAGTATGCGTGCAGTTAGGCCGAACTGTTGTGGGGTTAGCTGCATTCTAATGCTGGAAGTAGCGAGCAGGGTGTGTGAGACAGGTAGTTTGCGTGCAGCTAGGCCGAATGGTCGTGGGAGTAGCTGCATTCTAATGCTAGAAGTAGCGAGCAGGGTGTGTGAGACAGGTAGTATGCATGCAGCTAGGCCGAATTGTCGTGGAGGTAGCTGCATTCTAATGCTGGAAGAAGTGAGCAGGGTATGTGACACAGGTATTATATGTGCAGCTAGGCCGAATGGTCGTGGGTGAGCTGCATTCTAATGCTGGAAGTAGTGAGCAGGGTGTGTGAGACAGGTAGTATGCATGCAGCTAGGCCGAATTGTCGTGGAGGTAGCTGCATTCTAATGCTGGAAGAAGTGAGCAGGGTATGTGACACAGGTAGTATACGTGCAGCTATGCCAAATGGTCGTGGGGGAGCTGCATTCTAATGCTGAAAGTAGTGAGTAGGGTATGTGAGACAGGTAGTATGCATGCAGTTAGGCCGAATTGTCGTGGGGTAGCTGCATTGTAATGCTGGAAGTAGTGAGCAGGGTGTCTGAGACAGGTAGTATGCGTGCAACTAGGCCGAATGATCATGAGGGAGCTGCATTCTAATGCTGTAAGTAGTGAGCAGGGCATGTGAGACAGGTAGTATGCGTGCAGCTAGGCCGAATGGTCATGGGGGAGCTGCATTCTAATGCTGGAAGTAGTGATCAGGCTGTGTGAGACAGGTAGTATGCGTGCAGCTTGGCCGAATTATCATGGGGGTAGCTGCATTCTAATGCTGGAAGTAGTGAGTAGGGTATGTGAGACAGGTAGTATGCGTGCAGTTAGGCCGAATTGTCGTGGGGGAGCTGCATTCTAATGCTGGAAGTAGTGAGCAGGGTGTATGACACAGGTAGTATGCGTGCAGTTAGGCCGAATTGTCGTGGGGGTAGCTGCATTCTAATGCTGGAATTAGTGAGCAGGCTGTGTGAGACAGGTAGTATGCAATTTTCGTGGGGGTCGCTGCATTCTAATGCTGGAACTAGTGAGCAGGCTGTGTGAGACAGGTAGTATGCAATTTTCGTGGGGGTCGCTGCATTCTAATGCTGGAACTAGTGAGCAGGGTGTGTGAGACAGGTAGTATGCAATTGTCGTGGGGGTAGCTGCATTCTAATGCTGGAACTAGTGAGCAGGGTGTGTGAGACAGGTAGAATGCAATTGTCGTGGGGGTAGCTGCATTCTAATGCTGGAACTAGTGAGCAGGGTGTGTGAGACAGGTAGAATGCAATTGTCGTAGGGGTAGCTGCATTCTAATGCTGGAACTAGTGAGCAGGGTGTGTGAGACAGTATGCAATTGCCGTGGGGGTCGCTGCATTCTAATGCTGGAACTAGTGAGCAGGGTGTGTGAGACAGGTAGTATGCAATTGTCGTGAGGGTAGCTGCATTCTAATGCTGGAAGTAGTGAGCAGGCTGTGTCAAAGTAGTGAGCAGGCTGTGTGAGACAGGTAGTATGCGTGCAGCTAGGCTGAATGGTCGTGGGGGTAGCTGCATTCTAATGCTGGAACTAGTGAGCAGGGTGTGTGAGACAGGTAGTATGCAAGTGTCGTGGGGGTCGCTGCATTCTAATGCTGGAACTAGTGAGCAGGGTATGTGAGACACAGGTAGTATGCAATTGTCGTGGGGGTAGCTGCATTCTAGTGGAGTTGCTGCTAGTATGTGAGATATATGTGCAGCTATGCCGAATTTATCGTGGGGGGTAGCTGCATTCTAAATGTTGCATAAAAAAAGCACTGTAAAAGAAAAAACCAAGCCCACAACAGGAACAGGGTGGCATGGAGTCAGACGATCCCTTCATTACAATAAATGTTTGCTGTAACTCGCAGATCAAATCCCATTGATAAAACAATGTTACTTGATCGAAACTAAGCAATATGTTTAAAATCATTGCTTTTTTTAATGAAATCTGCAATGTGGCCTCCTTGTATGAATGTGTAAATGGAAAAGTCAGAGTTTGAGGATTTTTTTCCTGCTAGTGGATGTGTCCAAGTGAGACTTCAAAAAATGCAACATCGATCCGCCAGGGGTCTGCAACCTGTGGCTTTCCAGATTTTGTTGTACTATTATTCACCTTTGACCCCTAACCATTGACTATGGTGGCTAGGCCTGATGGGAGGTGTGGTCTAAAATATGTGGGGAGCCAGAGTTTGTAGACTCCTGATCTACAGGGCGGTCCTATGTATGTATTATCTGAGGCGCGCCAGACCCCTCTGCGGAACCTAAAGAGGCGATGCTCTAAAGGGCGACCCTAGCACATTGGTTCAGACCCTCTGGGAATGGACACGGTTGCCTTTGTTGGTCAGCGCATACGATCTGGCTGTGAATGCACAGGTGATGATCACATGTGCAATTATAACTCACCCCTCCTGCCCCCCACCACGTGGACAGCTCATGATAGCCCTGATGAATAGCCATGTGACATGATCAATGTCTTCAGTCAAATAAAGGTGGGAAATTGGAAAATAGTGACATTACAAGGACATTGTCGAAGCCTCCAATGAGCTCATAGCCCATGACTTTTGTGAACATCCCTTGACAATCCCAGGATCTCCCCCAGGTGGGTGGATGGCAGAGGCTTTTGCCCCAAACTGGGGGATTGCACCCCTCCTACCCATCAAAACGAATCCCTTCTCTTGAGTGCTTCGAGGCTAAGCGCAAGCACTTCCTTCTTTCCTGAAACGGACCCCCCCCCCATCCTTCCGGGGGACTCTAGTCCACTTCAGCCACCATGCTCAGCTGTGTGCATGTGAATGTGGCTGCTAGGGCACGCGGCAGCACGAGGCCTATCCTGGGTGCAGTGTGTCCCAGTCTCTGTCCTCAGCAACTCATTCCCAGGCAGCCTCGATGTAGCTTAAATGCCCCCGCTCCCGGGACCGCTTCTGTCGTCTGGTCTCTTTCCTCAGTATGTTATTTCTGCTTGAAATGACATCCCGACCTTCAATAACAGATTCAACAGATACATCTAATCCAAGCAGTCTCCAAACGGCTGCTTCAGCACATCTCAAGCCCATCACGCGAGCAGCCACACTTCCCCTGAGTTCACCTGAATGCTAGCACCACATCGGGCAGCTAGAACACACCAATGCACCTGTGGTGGAGCCGGAAGGTGTGATCAGGGGGAGCAGTGGCCCCTTCCAGTCCCCCTGGTGCCCAGTGCGCCCCCAGCCTCCCGCTGGTGCTCCATTGTCTCCCCAACCCAACCCCCTGCATCTCAACTCTACAGACCTCTTTTGTCTGCACTTATCCCAATCAGAAGAACAAGAGGAAGTGGGCGCACGCACTTGCACAACCCTAAACACACGCCAGCCCACCTCACTGCCTTTCCTTTCCTAGCTCGTGCTGTGTGCTTCCTGCTGCCACTTTCTCTAACCCCCTCACAACCCGGAAGCACAGACGTGTGGGACAATGCCTAATGTTCACTGGCTAAGCCTCAGCGCAGAGAGACAACTACGCCGATGACGTATGCTGTAGACATGCCTCACGCATTACATTACACTGGGAGCTCATCAGCCATGCCCACAGCTGAGCACCCCTGTCCTCATCCCGACAGGGCACGGGCCAAAGCCACGCACCAAAGATTCTGCATAAAGCTTTCACCTGAAGCCATGCCCTGAGCACAGCAACCCTTCCAACAGCTCCCACCGACCCTGGGCTGCATCCATGCCATGAAGTTCCTGCCCATAGAACATTGGCTGCAGCTGTGCCCCTGGTACCCTCGTTGCAATACCAATAGAGCTGCGGCCTCACTCCCCAAAGATGCCCTTGGGGTACTCGCCGGTAATTTGTAAGGTTTCTAATTAAGATAGGTCAGTATCTGATCCCCTAACCAGGGCCGACCTTAGGGCAGGGCGGGCCGGACGACTGCCCAGGGCACCATAGCCCTCCCAGGGCGTCATTAGCCCCCGCCAAGCCAGCTTGGGGATCTTTCAAGGGCTCCCTGAGCTGACGTAGGGGGAGAAGGCGGGACAGGCATCCTTTTGTTATTTAATGCACCCACGGCGGTGTAGCATATTTAATAACAATAGGGTGCTGATGCTTTGCATGAGCGCCCTATTCCTGTGATTAACTCCCAACTGAAACGCCGGAAAAGGGAGTTAAAAATAAATTGGCTGGTGCTCTCCCCTCCTCTGCCCCGGCCAGACCAGGGGCGTGCGGGAAGGGGGACGGGCGCCAAATATTTCTGAAACTGGCTGGGGCGCTGCCACAGCTAAGGCCAGCACTACCCCTAACCAAAGCTTTTTCAACTCATTTTTAGTTTTGGCTATTAAGTGTTGCTTGCGTTGGAGTACAGATAGGGAGACATGGTATATGAGGAGGGACACAGAGTCTATAGGTGTTGTTTGGTTATTTGCCCACCCATTGACTGCCCATGGATATGCTAATCCCTATGACTATTCCCACCCATTCCTGACTCTGCCCGTCCAAAACTTCTTGTCATGGGAACTCTTTGAGCTGCTTTATTCAAGCCTTATAATCAGGCTTTGCATTCAAAGTGCCTGCCAGTGTTTTTTCAAAGCAGTCCTCTGAGAGTTAATGACTTAATTGGAGCAGTAAACAAGCTACTAGCACAATAAAAATGTCTTAGCAGGCCTGCCTTCAGCCACTAGATGTATAAGCACTCCACGTGTCCTTCACGGAAGTCCTGTTAAAACAAGCATTGGCAATGGCAATATATTTGGCTTGTACATAAGTTTTAAGCTTATCCCAGGCACTGCTGTACTCACACCATTTTGCAGCTTCGATCATCAATGGCCGGTTAATACCACTACAACAGTGCCTGGCAAGTGCCTTTCCCATGCCTACAAAAAAGCCAAAACTGTTGGCATTGCCAATGCTTGTTTCAGTTTTGTAGTAATGTATTTTCACCACATAACACTGGCTTGCATCCATGTCTTTCCCAGGGTACTAGTGCACAGTGCCCGTGATTGCACTTCCTACAGAGCATGGTCTGTGGCAATGTCTGCTGGGCATATTATCAGGTTACGGCATGGCATATGCCCATGGCCTTCTTCGGGACCTGGGCTAAGGACACGATGCCAATGGCTGCATTGACAGCAGGGCATGGGATACTGCTATGGCCTGCAGGCACTGAACAGCAGGTACGGCTGCCAGCCATTCCCAAGTGCAGTGTCCCCAGACACAGTACCTACAGGGCATCCTTTGAAACCAGCGACTAGCTGCCCACAGGCTTTGCGCGCTGCTTTATAAAAGTACAATAATGTAAAAATGTGCACATAAACAAAAATAAATAAATAAATCGGCACCTCCACAGATCAACTCACAAGGTGCCTGTGATTTCAATGACTCCGCCAGCCTGCACTGAGCCTAAAGCCTGGACCCATTCACCTTTTTTTAAGATTAGAGAAATTAGATATGTTGGCACAGTGTGCGCAACTGCCAGCAGTACCCATATCGCATGTGGCCGGTGTCCCTGGCTGCAGGGTCCACTGGGTTTGACCCCTAGACAAATCCTGTGGGCACCTTGCCATGTAATGTGGCAGCTCACCTTCCATTTTACAGTTCAACCCTTTGGGAGTAGCGTTTCACCAAGCCACATAAACTATACATGTGTCCACTTTCTAACAAAAAAATCCTAGGTTGGTGTTAATCCGCCCAGAGGTTTTGGCTATGGTTTCACGCATATTTTCCTATTGGAGTTTAAGGTCCTGATTCATGGAATTTTTAGGACGATGCATAGTGACTTTCCACTGCAAAAATACACTTTGCACTGCTCTGTGAATCAGTGTGTGCAAAGTCACTTTGCGATGTGCGCTGTGGTAAAAATCCCACGAATCAGGCCCTTAATGTGGACCACAACTTGCGCAAACCCCTGCCATAACGTCTGCCCCTTTCACGAATCCACACGAAACGTTCCAAAGAAATTCTGAGTTGAATTATTATTCTTTTGAAAGTTTCGCACAGATCCGTCGAACAACGATAACGTCATTAGCATCTGAAACGTGGTCTTCCTGCGGAAGAGCAACTTAACCCTGTCTGTTCCCCCCTTCCTGCCCCAAACCTCCCTCTGCTGCCCCCCTCGCTCTATCATTTCTCTTCTGGGATCCTTGGTGTAGAGGTCCCCTCCTTCCACCTTTGTCCTGTAGGCCCTTCCAGAGCCCCTAAAGTGGTGCTTTCCCTGCCCCCGTTCCCCCTTCCTCTCTGCTCACACTTGCCGTCATCCTGCCTGAAAATTAAAAAACAACTGTGCTGGAATTCTGCTGAGCCCAGCTTTTCAGGGGCTGTTGAATGGGCCTTTTAGTTTTTCACACTCAGGTGTCCTTTGGGGTGTCAGGTCAGGCCACCAAAACAGCTTCCAGGAGGGATTAGCGCCAATTAACGGCCCTGTGCACAAAAGCCTCTGACAGCTGAACGGGCCTCCCAGAGCACTGCACTAGGCGGGGTTTGGAGGGGTTAGGGGGAGTAGGGGTGAATGCCATGGATGGACTGTCTGTACTTGAGCTGAAGTGGGAGAGGGGGGAAGGGTCTGCACAGTGCTTTAAATGCAAACAAAGAAGTGCAGGTACTCACCAAGACAGACGTTCTGGCGCAGAGCTTTGGGCGCCGGTCGTTTTGACGCGGCACCTTGGGCACAGGTCCCTTTTAGGCACACCCTGCGATGTGTTAAGAAAATGTGAATATCTATAATAAATAAATAAATAAATGTCTTTCTTGCATTTCAAACTAGCAGGTATTATAGCTGTAAATATTAGAAGTGGAGTTTTATTATTGCTGGCTTTCATTGGCTAATAAGAAATTCGGTAGGCAACTGCAGGTGTGTGCAGGTCTTCAGTCGAAAACGTTCTATCACAACTCCAAGTATTTAACATGTACACATTAGAACAGGCACTGCTAATAACAAAGAAGCATTTTAACAAAGTCATTTCCTAGGCTTTCCAAATCAATTCCTGCTCCATCAAAGGACACCAATGGTAACAGGTGAAGCCCACTTACCAAAGCGCTTTTACACGTCTGGTGTGGTGAGGGCACAGTGGATGCATGTGTGTGCCTCCTTCTGTTCTGCAGGGTGGGCCCTGGAGGAGACATTATGGGTATGGTGGGTGGAGGCAAGGATGTCATTTGGCGGTCGCCAGGGGTTGCAACTATGACCCCTGGGGCCACAGTTGAAACCCTGAGAACTCCCTTGCGACCCCAACTTTCTGGGGGCAAAATAAAAATGTATGCTCCTGGTGTAGTGGGCCCTCCTGCAGTGTGGGTGGCCCTGCCACACCAGGTCTGGTAGGTCCCCAGCCCAGCTCTCACCCATCAGGGTGAAGGCTGGGCCAGGGAGGCGCTCAGTAGGGGTTGGCGTTGGAGCTGTCAGTGACATGTGGCACATGTCATAGGCCACGTTCAGCTCCAACCCCTTCTCCCTCTGCTTCCTTGTGGCTCATATACAGGTACCAGGAAACTCTTGCAGCTTCCTGGTTCCTGTTTTTGAGCAGCACAGAGGTGATATGTGTGTTATGCATGTGTGAAGTGCCTGTCAGATGTATGTATGTGAATGGTGGGTGAACGAGAAGTGATGTGATGTGTGTTTTTGAATGTCCTGTGTGGGTGGGTGTGTGCCTGTGTAGAGAATGCAATGAGTGGATGTAGGAGAAGGTGTGAGTGACTGATGGGTGAAAGAGAAGTGATCTGATGTGAGTATTTGAATGTTCTGGTAGGGTTCTCTGTGCGCAGAGAATGTAATTAATGGATGTAAGAGAAAGTGTGAGTGACTGGTGGGTGAATGAGAAGTTATGTGATGTGTGGTTTTCAATGTTCTAGGATGGTGGGTGTGTGCCTGTCAGGGGAGTTGCTAGGTCTGGAAAAGACCCGGGGCTACGCTGATGTCGGAACTGTAGGGACTGGGGGCTAACTAGTCTTTTGGCTGTAGCTTCTGAGATTCTATCCGGGGCTACAACCAAAGGATCATGGGCTATAGCCCCCTTAGCCCCCCCCTAGCAACGCCCCTGGTGCCTGTGTAGAGAATGCAATGCTTGGATGTAAGAGAAGATGTGAGTGACTGTGGGGTGAATGAGAAGTGATGCGATGTGATGTGTGTTTTTGAGTGTTCTGGGTGGGTGGGTGTGTGACTGTGTAGAGAATGCAATGGGTGTATGTAAGAGAAGGTTTGAGTGACTCGTGGGTGAATCAGAAGTGATTTGATGTGTGTTTTTCAATTTTCTGGGTGGGTGGGTGGGTGTATGCCTTTGTAGAGAAAGCAGTGAGTGGATGCAAGAGAAGGTGTGAGTGACTGGTGGGTGAATGAGAAGTGATGTGATGCGTGTTTTTGAATGTTCTGGGTGGGTGTGTGCCTGTGTAGAGAATGCAATGAGTGGATGGAAGAGACGTTGTGAGTGACTGGTGGGTGAATGAGAAGCGATGTGATGTGTGTTTTTGAATGTTCTGGGTGGGGTGTGCCCCTGTAGAGATTGCAATGAGTGGATGGGCGTACGCATGTGTGTGTGTGTGACTGGTGGGTGAATGAGTATGAATGTGATTGTGTGTTTTTGAATGTTCTGGCTGGGTGGGTGGGTGTATGTGTGCCTCTGTAGAAAATGCAATGGGTGTAGACAAGAAAAGGTGTATGATTGAGTGACTGGTGGGTGAATGAGTATGAATGTTAATGTTCTCGGTGAGTGGGTGTGTGCCTGTGTAGAGAATGCAATTAGTGCATGTAAGATATGGTGTGAGTGAGTGGGTGGTGGGTGAATGAGAAGACATGTGGTATTGTGTGTTTGAATGTTGTGGGTGGGGTTTGGTGTGTGCCTGTGTGGTGTGACAGTGAGAGGAGATATGTGGGTGAGTGACCGGTGGGTGAAAGGGGATGCATGTGTGCATGTGTGTGTAAGGGCCTGGGAGACTGGGGATCACTGGAGCTTTTGTGTCACATCCTTTATTGACTTTGCATGTTATACTGATATTTTTGGGCAAAGGCAAGTTCATGTGTTCCATTCCCTGGCTAGACTGGCATTTTGGTGCTGTCAGACTAGCCATTGCTTACTGAGGCATGACATTTATTACTCAGTAGCTTTAAAAAATCAAGCATGATAAGTAGTGTTACCTCGCTAGACTGATGTTTTTGTGTAGTGGCATGACTTTTTATTAACTGAGCATCTATGATGAATCAAGCAAGATAAGTGTTCTTATGGGGCTAGACTGGCTAACATTGGGACCAGTTTGGACAGGTTTTCATATTGTGACATGTCACTTGAAACGGCCACACCAACGGGAGTATGTTCTTACATAGGAGTACTGGCATAATTTGGCAGAGCCAGTTTTGTGCCCAGTGCCAGTAATGATACTATAAAAAAACATCTTAAAGCGAACATAAGTATGATCTTATATGGGAATACTAGCATATTTTGGTGTAGCCAGCATGGAAATGTATGGGCACAGCCATGTTTTTATACTGTCATATATTGAGGGACCAGCAGGATAATGCATTGGGAAAAGCCCTGTGCACTTTTGGTGACTTGCATCTATTGTACTTTTTTCATGATTTACCCTACACCCTACAAACCCGATTGTTGGCCTTTCAACCACGTTGTTGGCCTTTAACCCATATTTTCCAAGAAAGGGTACTGTGTAATGCACCATATTAACCCATTATTCAAAACATGTACTCTGGGAAGGGAGAAGAATCCCTGCAGGCCCCCCAGCCCATTTTCCTTAGTTTGTGTTCCCTCACTATGCTCAGTCGCAATCACAAACTTGGGGCAAATATTTACACCCTCCAAAAAACAACTCACCTGCCACCACTGGTGGCTGGTATATTTGTGGACCAGGCATCGCCCCCTTCTGTTTATGTTACGTTAAAGATTTAAGCTTTGATTGAAAAACATTTTTGCTTCTTTCACTTGCAGTAGTGCATGCCCCTGCAGCGGCATAATCATCATGGAGATTGCACATACGTGGTGGTCCGGACCGGCCCGGGGTGTGCCGTGCCCTGTGCTTTGTTGGGGGGGGGGCCGAGGCATGGGTCGCAGGGGAGCTTGCAAATGTTGTGCTACGCCATCGGGCACCACTGGGTCTGACAATGGGGTAGTGTGCAGTGCGCGCCTTAAAGTCTGCCAGTGAGTCCCCGGGTGAGAAGCAACTCGTGGGGGTTTTCAATTTTAAATAACTGTGTGGAGCTGTGAATTTATGTGTGCAGCAATGACATTACGCTACATGGTGTTTTTTTTTTAAAGTCCTTTTGCACCCAGTATTAGGCTTAGAGAAGCATAACTATGGGGGGTCTTAGGTATATTGAAATAACCTTTCCCAGGTATTATACTCCAGCAAAGATAACATTATCAAGTACACTCCCGTCTGTGCACGCAGACTAGTCTAATAGGTTTCTTCTATCATAGTTTAGCTGAATCATATATACATTTATAACCAGGTAATTTTGTTGATTCTTAATCCTGGTCAATGATTAAACAGCAGCGCAAGCCTCACCAGGCCAGTGCTTTCTTGGCTTTTTTAACACAGCAACGCCAAAGATAACACATACTTGTGTGTCCATTGGTCTGTAGATGTTTCATACACTAGCTGTGGCCTGCATTACAGATTTTGGTTACCCTGTTAGAAATACTGCATTATGTATGTTTCACATATAGACCCCACGTTAAATCTGGAAAATGGCCTTACCCAAATTTGTAAATGTGGACAAATCACGCCTCCCTCTCTCTGTGCCTCGGTTCTTATATCTGGCTGAAATGAGAGCACCTGGAAACACGGGTGCTAGATGCATCTAAAAATCAGGTCATTTGCCATAATTTCCTGTGATGTCACTTGGGGGTGGGGTCAAATTACATCACTTCCTGTGATGCCATCAGGGGGTCAAGGGTTGTGTGATGTCACTTCCGCTACCCCTAGAATTTTGGTGAAATGACGTCCCTGGGTAGAGGAGGAGGGAGGAGGCAAAGGCTGCAGAAGTGCAGTCCTCTAAATTGTGATAAAGTGAAATTAAAAGCTTTCATTCTCACCTCGCAACATAAATGGGTACCAGTATGCTCTTTCAGGATTTGAGAAGTGCAGGTACTCCAGTTTTCAAAATTAAGAAGTGCAAGTACTGAGGGCCTGGCAGGACCGGCCCATTTAGAGCACTGGGGCTGCAGAGAGTGGGCACTGATCATTGTACATATAGGCTTTTTCTTGTGGGATGCGGAAAGGTCTCTTAAACGCTATTGTAATATCAGTGCTCTCCTGAAGCTGTTGAATAGCTCAGTGGCTGAGTGGGCTGTGTGTAGAGCTGTGTGCAAAGGTCAGGTCGAGGGACTACCTGATTCAGTCCATCATCAGGTCAATAAAACGCCATTCAGCTGCGTAATACAAACGCTCAGTGTTTGAGCACTAAGAGGCAATACCGCTTGTATCATATATGTAAAGCATTACTAGTACTGTTACTGTTATTAAAGCTATTTGTCATGGCATAAATCCCTTATCATACTGTCTATATACGGTCGGACTACGACAGGGATCCAGCATAGAGTGAACAGATTCCCAAAATAAAAACCTGGGACGGGCAATAGACATAGAAGTGGGACTATCATTTTAGTGGACATAAACAAAAAAGATGGCCTAAACACAAAAAGGACTCCACTAAAACTATAGTCCTACTTCTATGTTGGTGGCCTGTTCCGACGCAAAGTATGGGGGGCTGTTGCAGGCACAGCACTTTCACTGGAGAAGAGAAGCCAAAGAGGAAGGGGGAGGAAATGGGGCATAAAAGGTAAGCAGAGAAAGTGGCACCGGGCATGATATTGTGATTTGTATAACAGTACCCGGCAAAAACCCTCAAATCCCATATATATATATATATGTATATATATATATATATTTTTTTTTTTAAAAGTGGTTTCTATGTTCACTTAAAACTATTTAAAATGTCAAGTTTGTTTCCCCATTGATGATATCACAGTCATCAACCGATTACATTTATTTCAGGAACTAGGCTGTGGCAAGGGTGCTTAATTAAATAAAATATATATGACCTTGTGGTGTGACGGTGTGCAGTGACATAACTTCAGAAGTCCATTTATCTGTTGATGATGTCCTGGTCACCAACCGAGAAAATGGATTTCAGGAACTAGGGTGTGGTGCCAAGGTGCGCTTTATGGTAATTGTGTTTTTGTATTTTTTTTTTACAATTTAACACCCTTAGCACTTGCATGGTGCTAAGGGTGTTCAATGTAAAAAAAATAAAAAAACATGACTTTGCGGTGTGGTGCTGTGCTGTACTTTCCGAAGTCCATTTCTCTGTTGATGATGTCCCGGTCATCAACAAAGAACATGGATTTCAGGAAGTAGGGTGTGGTGCCGAAGTGTGGCGCGCGGTAAGATTCTGAGCACCTGCATAGGAAACCACACAGATGTTGTAGATGTGGTAAAAGATAGGTGGAAGCTAGACACATTCATATTTACAAGTTTTCTTTTTTTTGTCAGTCAGGTAAACAAAACGGAGAAAGTGAGTAATAAAACTTGCAAAAAACAAAAACAGACTACTTGCAATTTTGCCCATGCTCCAGCCAAGCATCCTAAATTGCCTCAATTGTTATTGCATTCACTGCTTTTGACATATAGCAATTACTGCAGCGGAAAACGCCACCTACTGGAGACCTGCATTTTCTTGGAGGATCCAATGCTGGGGAGCAGGGACGACAATCCCATCATTGGCACCAGATGAAGTTGATGGGAGAGGGGCAAAGGATGGGGCAGCTTATAATGGTGGTCCTGTTTTCTCTGCTTCCTGTAGTGTTGCAGGACTGGCTGTGAGGTGCCGGGCATTACAATCCCAACTACTACAGAGACTGGATAACCAGCAGATCTCTCTCTTAATATCCTTAGATCAATCGGCAGCGTTCGACCTCGTTGATCATTCCATCCTGGCGGACAGGCTTATGTCGGTAGCTAACTGCTCACTGGCCGCTACCAAATGGTTTCTCTCCTTCTTATCTAATAGATCTAGTAGGGTGTGTGCCACAGAGGCGAAGGCTCCGGCTATTCAGGTACTCTTTGGAGTCCCGCAGGGAGCCAGTCTTTCATCTTGCATCTATAATATCTTCATGGCACCTTTCTTCGCTCATCTCACTCCAGAGGGCATACTCTTTTCTAACTACGCAGATGACACACAATGTGTCATCCCCCTCACGGGTCAGCACAACCGGGATGAGAGTGAACTCAATCGCATTTTCTCCATTATTGAAAAATATATGATGCTAAATAACCTGGCACTTAATTGTACTAAGGCTGAACTCGTGGTGGTGGGATCAGAGGGCATCCTAGCCAAACTTGACCCAGCCTATAAGTACTCGCTGGGGGAAACTCAAGTTGCCACCCTCCCTAAAGTAAAGATCTTGGGAGTGGTCTTGGATCAGTCGCTTAGTATGAAGTCCTACATAGCCAACATAGTCGCATCCGCTACCTACTATATTAAACTACTGGCCCACCTGAGACCATTCATCTCCAAACAGAATGCTGAGTCTATTGCCAGAGCCATTGTAGGAGCTAAGCTTGATTATTGTTGCAGTCTGCTTGCTGGCTCTAGCAAAGCTACTATTAATCGTCTCCAGGTAGTTCAGAATGGGGCAGTTAGAGTCGTAGTTGGCCTTTCTTATAGGGCCCATGTTTCGGAAGCACGTCGAGCCCTGCATTGGCTCCCTGTGGAGGCTCGGATTTCCTTCAGACTTTCGGTCATCATCTTCAAATGCCTCATGGGCACTATGCCACCTTACTTACAAAGGTACATAGAAAAAAAAACATGCCTTAGAAATTTGCGCTCTAGCAACCAAAATCTTCTCTTTCAGCCAAGATTCAAAATCAAAAAAGCGCAGCTGGGTGCCTTTGTCTTCATGGCACCGGCACTTTGGAATGCTCTACCCAGCCATTTTAGAAGCTCCTCAGTTTTGAGTATCTTCAAAAAGGGTCTTAAAACCTTCCTCTTTAGTTAGCTCTCGATTTGATCACCTCCCTTAGGCAACCTTCCTGTCCCTGGACAGCTTCTGCTCGTTTTTTTGTCATGTTCATCTTTTTGTCCACGCCCTCACACCCACGGGTCTATGGATGCGCACTATACATGTAATAAAGTAAAAAGTACAACCATGGTGGATTGCCTGTTGCCGGAACCTACTTCTGAAACGTTCATCCACTTGCCATCAGTGGTAACATATAAGGTGATTCACGAATTCTGTGGTGCCCAGGCTTTGTGCAAGAACCATGGAGAATCCTCTCCTTCTCACCTTGTAACAAAATATGCACTATCCCTTCTCGACAGCTAACAGGGGAATGTCTTTAGGCACCTTAAAGTACCGCCAGGACAGGGAAGCTGTGAAGCTCCCGTGGCGGTACTTCTTAGATGGAGCTGGCTGCTCTACCAACGTGATGTCTTCCAGGTCATCAGCGACTGTGACAAGGTCAATCTTTTCATCGCTGGAGGGTGCCTCGAGACTTTATGTCGCCATCCTCAGAAAATAATCAAAAAGAACTATCAAAAGAAGAAAAACACAAATTAAAAGAAAAAGAAAAAGGATTAAGAAATCATTAACAAGGGGAAAAACACAAAGGGAAAAGGTTTGTGTAGGAAATAGTGCCAATTGACCGTATTTCAGCCATGTTGAAAAGATGGGCATCAGCTTTGAATAAAAGTAAGCGAAAGGCTCTAAGAAGAAAGGCCAGGACTTAAGAGCCGACAAAGGCTGGAAACACAGAATCGTGCTCGCACAAAGGATAGTTTCTGGCCAGAGATCAAGGGTGCCATAGTGAGAAGCTACTGCAGGGTCCAAAGGGAGTCGACGAGGATGAACCATGTACATAGGACATATTTCTCTTAGATTAAGTAAACTGGGCACACATTTTTTAATGCCAAGTATTGACGAGTAAAGATGCAGAAAGGCATATGTAAGATGGAGCAACCAAGTCTCCAGAGACCAGAATCAAATAGCACTAAATAGAAAATGATATGGGCACAATTGTGGTCTCCTCACACGTGGTGTAAGACCAGGAAACAAGGCCTATTCATAAACTCCAGATGAAGATAAGAATGTACCTTAACTCCCCTTAAAGTTCCGGAGAAGAGAAGATCATGCAAGGTCAAGTACAAAGGAGAAGCTTGGCTGAAGGCTTGGCTGATGAGAGATGGTGGACTAATTGGGCAAGTGGGCAGAAGTTTGACGTTGCTCTCTGCACCTGGGTTTCGTTTTGCTCATGTGCTGCTAACGAGCCGAGTGTCAATGGTTGGGAGAAAATACCAACCAATCAGAGAGTCTATGCAATGTTGAGCATACATTATTGTAGGGTTCAATCTGCTGCTGTTATGCTGCTGTAATCTGTATTATACATAGTCAGAGGGATGTTCGAGGCATGCATGCTAAATGTAGAGCAGCCAATAAAGTTACTAACACTTTAAGACTCTATGGCCCTCATTACGACCCTGGCGGTAAGTAATGGACATTACCGGCATGGCGCAACTAACGTGTCCGTGCTGGTCTGGAACCGTTAAAAGCGGTAAATTACGATTTCTCGGGCACGAGCATTGCGCCATGCCGATAATGTAATCTGCGCCATGCCGGTAACGTCCCAAAAACGTCAGCTATCGGCATAGTATGCTGTGCAAGCTGCACCACCGCCACCCTACCCACCAATATTAGCGAGCACCGCAAATAGCGGTGACCGCTATTAGCGGTGATCGCTATTAGCAGTGACCGTAAAGAAGCGGATCCGGAACTTACGCCATCGCACCGGAACGGGAAAGAGCTTGGCGGCCATCTTTAAAAACACAATCCATTGCAATCCTCCACAACCAGTGCACATCTCACCCCGAGACCTTGCACAAAACTTCACCCACATCCACGCATCCCCACAATGCCGAAAGTTGTAAAAAAATCTTGCGATCGGCAGCGGCAGGAGCGCTTCGGTAGGGAAGAGCTTACAATGTTGGCGGAAACGCTCCAGGAAAACGCGGACATCGTATTCTCCACTGAAATGACCAGACCGGCAATAGGACGGGAAAAGGCCATATGGGAACTAGTCGCACAACGGGTCAGTGCAGTAGGAACAACACCCATCACCACCAAACAGTGCCGTAAAAGGTGGGACGACCTCTGGCTCAGTGTAAGGAGCATACTGTCGGCCAACCGAAACATGGGCATGGCAACTGGCGGAGGAGCACACTCACCAATTAAAATGGAGCTGTGGGAGGGGATATGCGCCACAACGATTGGCATCGAAAGCATCGAGGGGGTCGGTGGAATGGAGAGAGGAGCCCCGACATCAGGTGACACAGGTAGGTGCCTCAAATTAAGCCATGCTAAACTCCCTGAAGTCCATTTACATCGGAATCACAATCTTGCCCAATAGGGTTAACGCAACACATCAGCAGAAGACTGCCAACAGGCATTATTGACCTACACCCTGTACACATGCAGTATGCACACTCTACTGTAGACACCCACATTCCTGCATGCTTAACCCACCCAAAAGGGAGACAACCTGTATGTCACTGCCTCCAAAGTGCACCATCAAATTTATGGCAGTCATCACAATGCCTGCTCAATGTCCGCAGACCCATCAATAACACTTTCCCTCCTTTGCCCCACCACAGGCTCCCATTTGGACCCCGGCGAGGACGAGACTGGCACCACGCCTGCCAAGAAGGCCAGGCCAGAGACAACACCACAGCAACCCTCCACCTCTGCTGGACCCAAAAAAAACCCACAGCAGCCAAAATTGACTGCCACAACACAACCCAGGGCAGCGATGATCCCCAAGGCAAGCAGCATTACCACCAGCAACAGACATGAAACAACTGGTGGGCTCAGAAGGGAATGTGATCGCAGGAAGCAGTACAATTGGGTAGACTGCTGCCATTGCAGCTTGGTCTGATAGTGATGTGGGGAATGATGAAGATGACATAGAATGTACCCCCACTGTTGGGGAGTTGAGGGGGGAGGCTGGAAGGGGGTGTGTTGGGGAGTTGAGGGGGGAGTGGGTGTGTTGGGGAGTTGAGGGGGGTAGGGGGAGTGGGTGTGTTGGGGAGTTGAGGGGGTAGGGGGGAGTGGGTGTGTTGGGGAGTTGAGGGGAGAGGGGGGAGTGGGTGTGTTGGGGAGTTGAGGGGGAGGGGGGAGTGAGTGTGCTAATTGAATTCACATTTACAATACCATTTTTTCTTGATCACAAATCACATGTGTGGACATTGCTCATTGCGTATGTGTGATTTATTGGTGAACAGTCCACAGTGTCCATATCCCAGACACACACAGTGCCCCAATTGCCATCTCCATGTGACACCCCCCATCCGTGTGTGCTAGAAACATTGGTTGATCAGAGTCCGACGCATTTCACGCCCCTCCTGTGCATCGCTGCCTCCCCGAGGTGCTGCCCCATCCCCACCCTCCACATCCACATCGTCGGGTGGTTGCAGTTCTGCATCAGGGGGCAGGGGCACATTTCGTCTGATGCACATATTGTGTAGCATGACACATGCCATGACGGTCTTTGCCACCTTCTCATTGCGGTACAGGAGTGCCCCAGCAGACCTGCTGAGGCAGCAAAACCGTTCCTTCAGTAGGCCGAATGCCTGCTCAATCACCACACGGGTACGTGTATGTGCACGGTTGAAGTCCTCCTCGTGCTGGTTCTGTGGGTTCCGGACTGGTGTAAGGAGCCACCTCTTCAGGGGATAGCCTGCATCACATGTATGTGGGCAACAATGTATGTGTCAGTCATGACATCAAATTCCAAACATGACGTGCCACCATGGCATGCATTCAACTGTTACTTTGTACCACTTTTACATGCACAAATGGATTCACACTATGTGACCGGTATATGTGTATTCCTCTCATGGACTGTTTTGCATGCCATCAACCAATGTATGCAGGGGGGTCAAGTGCCTTGTGAGTGCCCATCCACTGTGTTCGTTCATGGCGTTTGTTTTGGTGACCTGGCAGGTGTCCTGTGATATCAACGCTCTCATCATGGCAACATTGCTGTCAGCCTCATGATGACCCAACTGAGCACTACTAATGTTGATAAGGAATTTCTTGGGGCCTCGGTGTCTGTGTAGTGGTGTATTGATGTTTTTATCCGTCATGTGCCTCCTTTGTGCGCAGTTATGGGGGACTGGCCTTTCAGTTGATGGTGTTTGGTGCTGTGTATTGGCTAAAGTTATTGCATGTAGGTGCATTTTGTTGAAGTCAATGTGGTCCGAATCGGTAGAATACACTTGCAGATGGTTGTGTCATGGTTGGGACACACCTTCATTCACATGGTAGGGCTGCTTACATCGGGCATGATGTGTACAGGTGTCAGTTGACGTTTGTGCTGCTTTAGGGTATGAGCTGGCTCCATTGCCTCTGCTACTCGCAGCCAGGTAAAGTATGCATCATTCCCCCCCCCCTTTCAGCCAGCTAAAGTATGCATTGGTACGTCAATCACCTACCCACTTCACATTTCCATGGCCATGACATGAGACACACCGAGTAGCCAGGATCTTGGCCCTGCATGTCGCTCCATGTAGCGTGGTATTGTGGAGTTCCACAGGACCATTGAATCATGGGTTGATCCAGCGAATCGGGAACAACAATGTGTGATGATGATCCTGTTGGAGTCACAGACCATTTGCACGTTGATTGAGTGAAATAGTTTACGGTTGCGGTACGCTACCTCCATGGCATGTGGGACCACCAATTCCACATGGGTGCAGTCGATGGCACCAATACAACCAGGTATGCCAGCTAGTGCATGGAAACCCACTTTGGTGTTTGCAATCTCCTGGGCAGACCGTGGTAAGGAAATGTGGTCGTCTGTGTGCTTGAGGAGGGCATCAAGCACTTGGTTCAGCGTGCGTGAGAATAATGGTTGTGAAATGCCATGAACGTGCCCCACTGTGTGCTGGTAGGTGCCTGTGGCCAGGAAGTGGAGCACAGACACTACCTTCAGTAGGGGTGGGATGGCAGTACGTGTTTCAATCAGGCTGACAATGTCGTCATGTATCATGTCCACAATGGTGGTGATGGTGTCCCGGTCCAGACGGTACAGGGTGTGGATCTGCTCAGTGGTTAGGTTTAATGGACTGGCTCTGATGTGTGGGATTGGAGGCTGCCTGTGTGGTACCACTGGCTGCGCTGGTGGGGCTTGCTGGCCCTGCCTTGCCCTCCTTCCCCTCCTGCATCTCCTCTGTGCTGCCTGTTGTTGTTGTTGTTGCAGTTGTAGCACTTGCATTGCAATCAGGTCCTCCAGCCCCAACATTGCTAGTTGTATTGCAATCACTGTGGAGTGTGACTGGGTGTGGGAAGGGGTGGGGTGTGCTCTTTTTGTACTTGGTGAGTCTGTCTGGCCTCCACCTGTGCTGATTCTGTGCACCTGCGGCAGCTGGGAACACTGCACATGGCCATTTACAGTTGGTTCGCGATGGCGGAATTAGCACCATGGCAGTAAGGTGCTTAACGGCCTTTGCGATGGCGTTAAGAGCATGTCCTCTTGGTTCGTGATTTGCCTACCTTTGCGCGATGCCGGTACTTACGGCGTGGAAGGTTGCGTGCGCGCGAACTTGGTTCTGTTAGCGGCACCGTTAACTACGATGCCGCTAATAGCACTTTCACGGGTCATGATCGGACCTAGCAGTAAACGATGCCGGTAATCATTTACCGGCATCGTTTTTCGCTTACCGCCGGGGTCGTAATGAGGGCCTATAAGTAGATATGTCCCCCTAACCAGTCCCTAAACTGAAAGGTTTTATTATTTGCCACGTAGGATGGTGTCATAGATGATGCACATCGAGGTATAAAGCCTTTGTGTGACTGAACCATAGCCAAGAGTGCGTGAGATGCAATCTGTTTGTTCATCAAGTCTTCATACTTTATTTGAACTGATAATAAAGTAATATTTTGCCATTTCTTTGAGTCTGTCTGGTTATTTGGTCCAAGATTATTTGTTATGGTAATTCCATTCTGCGAATGAGAACGCTCCAGGTGCTACTGTACACATGTGCATAACACAAAGAGCATTCCATGGCCAAGGAGCAAAATTCATACAAAAGGAAATCACCAATTACCAGCCAACCAGAACACTCAGATCCAGCAACGACATCCACCTGGAACCTAAACCAAACATGAGGAAAAACGCTTGGTGGATCAGCATTCTCTTGCCTAGCCGCTAAACTCTGGAACTCCCTCCCGAGAGAAATACAAACCATGAAGGAACATCTAAAATTCAGAAAACTAAAAACCTGGCTCTTCAACTCTGAGCGGGACAAAACAAAATGAACAATACCCACACTCCACGGAATGAACACATAAATGGCAAGACGGGGAACCAGGCTATACCACGACGAAGTGCAGGGAAGTAGAGAGACCTCCAAATGGGAGGGAGATCCAGGTGCTCCCGTTCCCATAAGGTGCCCTGCTGGAAACGTAGGAGATCAATAGGACTGACCTAAATTGAACCACAGACAAAGGGCATTAGAATTAAAGGGGGAAATTGGGGACAGAACAGATAAACAACAGGACCCAGGGAGCTCAAGCATACAGGGAAGAGGAGCCCCCCGCCCTCAAGGGGCCCATGGACATCATGGCGGCTGCATATCCGGATGTGCCTGCTGCCAAAGCAATGTATACATCCATTAGTCTGAACGCAGGGAAGGGGGGGTTGGAGGAGGTAGGACTACTAAATAGCCCTGCTAACAACCCACAGCACTGCACAGAAAATAGTAGTGAGACCCCTGGCACACCACAATGCATGACACTGGCATGGATATATGCCGCAGGTGGCCAAAACTGAGGGGGTACGATAAAGCATCACCACTAACCAACCCCACTAAAAAACTCGAAACTAAACACAACCATGCCTCTACAGCACAACAAACTGCACACACTTCACTACACTGCAACAACAAAACAAACCACATATAGCCTTGCACAACAGCACTTGACAACCATGACTGAAAATTCACACCTACGCTCAGCGAACGGAGTAAACCAAGCTGAAGCTGCCCAGAGCAGATCACAGCTCTCTTCGCTAGTCCCACTAACTTACCACCCCACATCCCACCGTCTTGCTTTTCAGATCCACCAGGGCGACAGGGGACCACTCAGGTGGTGATAGTACACTCTCTAAATATCCTTTAACAGAACATAACATCACTGTCTACCTGAATTTGTCACAAAAGCAATAAGAAGATGTAAGGATGTCTGCAGTCTATATATGCAATTGGCGATCTGTGTGACTATGAACCAATCAGAATGTCATACCATGCACTTGCCCTTAGGCCAATCCGTTAGCAGATTTTTTTCTACCTGGGAATCGCAATTCGAAAAGAAAACAGTCCCTTATTGTTCTTTTTTATATTAAGGATTTTTTAATGTTTGGCTGTTGATTAGATCAGGAGTGGCAAACATTTATTTTAACAGTTGTTATATGTATGTTTTTCCATATATGAATTTTCAGATAAATCGCAATTTGAGAATTGAATGCAGGGACATCATTTCCCCAGAATGGCACGGCTAGCAGAAGTGACATCACACGACCCTTGACCTCAGATGACATCACTGCAAGTGATGTCATTTGATCCCGCCCCAAAGTGATATCGCAGGAAGCGATGTTATGCAACCTTTCACCCCTTAACAAAACAGGAAGTGGCATCACATAGCATTGTTCCTAAGTACATCACGAAAAATATAGTTACGATATCACTATAATGAGATATACATTTCATACAAGAATGGATCTCTATATGTATCGTTAAGTTCCGTGTTTATAGGCCCATATTATCAAATTACTGTGAATGCAAGCAGATGTCCATGGCCAAATGATAATGATTTGTTATTATAGAGCACTTACGCTTAAGCGCTTTATATAGAACAAATATACATACAATATCACCCACCCTGTGTTAATACTCATTTATCAACCTCAGAAGGAGGATGAAAGGCTGAGTTGAGGTGTTTAAGAGCAGAATAATTCAGTGACTCACCACCTGAAATAAACCTTTGATGAGTCTAGCAATTATTGTATAGAATTCCAGATAGACATATTACTTGGTATTCCTATTCTTTCTTATTTAGGGTCACTGCTGAAAGTGTTAGACTTGTGGAACCCCTGTTCATCTTATTTTAAGAGGCCTGAACAAGAAATCCAGCCACTCCAGAAGCAAAGAGCCGCATGGCGCTGGCCACGGCCCAGGAGCTTGCATTTGATGGGAAGAAAAGAAAACACTTTATTTGACTTCTTTTTTTTAGGGGTTGCAAGGGAGACCACAGGGTAGCAAGGGATTCCTCAGTGGTCGCATTTGCAACCCCTGGCGACCTCTAAATGACATCCCTGATTGAATGTCAAATTTAAGTGCTGCTCACGGTTTGAATTGCGAAATTGAGCAAAATAGTTTTTTTCTCTATTTTCATTGAACCTTTTTGAAAAGAGTGTGCAATGATCTATGTTTTTCTCCCTTGACATAAAATAAAGTTATTGGAAGATTAAGATGAAGTTTTTATTTCATTGCATGTATATGTGGCTCTTGATCTGCATTGTTGGTCAATATACCCTTCCATATCTCAGCTCAGTAATTTGTAATATTATAAATTCTCGATTCGTTTTAGGTGAGGAGAGAAACAAGGTACATTTCAGAAACATTATTTCATCTGGTTCTTGATTCACGCGGTGCCTTTCTATCTTTCCTTTTTGGACAATTCTCGTTCTCCGTACTCAAAGACATAGATATTGTTCTTGAATCTAGATGGTATAGCAGCACATCTCTTTTCCTCGTCCCAGTACTTTCGTAGATCTGAGTTTTATTTTTGGAGAAGAAAAAGTTCATATTAATAGCTAAAGGAGTTCTGTGTTTACAATTATTAAGGACTATTTGTGCACCAACTCAGTCTTCCGCGTCAGAGTCACCCACTAACCGTGCCTCGCTATTCCTCATCACATTCCCCGACTGCCACACAGCACTCCTCTTCATCACAGTCCCCAACTACACAGCTTTATTCTTCCTCATTACATTCTCCCGATAATCCCACCTCGCTCTTCCTTGTCACAGTCCACCATTACTAATCCCTTCTTAGCTAATTGAAACAAAAAATATTTCATAAATCCAGTATTGTGTCGTTCAAGAATACATATTGATGTATTGATAGCAAGTGATAAGGGATTGGGTATGTTCGAAAAAACAAACAGAATTAGAGGAGGTGGAAACTATTACATAACAAAATCCTTGAAATTCAGTAAAAATACTTTAATTAAGGGACAGTTAAGGTGACTAAGTTCAGTGCAATAATACCCTTGAAATTCAGTGAAAAATCTTTCTTTGAGGCAATGTTAAGGTGAAGCAATCTGTTGCAACGAAACCTAAACATTTGTGAAAAAACATTCAGGGGCCGATTCATGGAACAAACGTGCGCCGAAAATCTTCGCGCAAGCAGGCGCAAGCAGGCACAAGCGGAAAAAAACAGGCGCACACGCACGCGTGTGATTCATGGAAGTCCCTGCACGTGTTCACCTCGGGTTGTGCGCCAAACCCGTTCATGGCGCACAAGTCACTGCAACATCCCGAAAGGCAGTGAAAGCGCACAACCTCGGAGCATACACCAGAAAGTGGGCGGGACACGGGGCGTAACGCGCGGAATGGGGAACAACGCGCGAAAATAAGGGTGTAACTGGGTATGTACTGCAGGGAAGCAGACGGAAAGCCCACACGCACTCGAACCACACGTATTCATGGAATCGAATAGGGCAAAGCCACGCACAGCCAAAGACACGCACAAGCTGAAACACGTCCGCCACACGAAGGCAGGCGGTAGAGTCCCAGCGCAGCACAAAAGTGGCAACATACAGCAATTGGGCCTGTGCGAGCGGGGCACGTGTATTGCGGGGGTGCGCGGGAAGCTACACACGCGATCGAGCTGGGTACGTGTATTTCGGGGGCGCGCGGGAAGTTACACACGCGATTGAGCGGGGTACGTGTATTTCGGGGGTGCGCGGGAAGTTACACACGCGATTGAGCGGGTTACGTGTATTTCGGGGGTGCGCGGGAAGTTAAATACGCGATTGAGCGGGGTACGTGTATTTCGGGGGTGCGCGGGAAGTTACACACGCGATTGAGCGAGGTACGTGTATTTTGGGGGTGCGCGGGAAGTTACACACGCGATTGAGCGGGGTACGTGTATTTCGGGGGTGTGCGGGAAGTTACACACGCGATTGAGCAGGGTACGTGTATTTCGGGGGTGAGCGGGAAGTTACACACGCGATTGAGCGGCGTACGTGTATTTCGGGGGTGCGCGGGAAGTTACACACGCGATTGAGCGGGGTACATGTATTTCGGGGGTGCGCGGGAAGTCACACACGCAATCTCATCAGGGTACGTGTATTTCGGGGTGCGGGGAAGTATCCCACGCAACATCAGCAGGGTACATGTATTCCAGGGGTGCGCGGGAAGTTCCACACGCAATTCCATCAGGGTACGTGTATTACAGGGGTGCGTGGGAAGTTCCACACGCGATCTCATCAGGGTACGTGTATTACAGGAGTGCGCGGGGAGCAGCACACGTGAATTGCACGTGTGGGTCCTCCCAGGTGTTCCCTCTACACCCTCCACGGCCCCTGCAGGTGGCTCACACCACAGGGGCTTACCCAGCACATGTCCTGCAGGCACCCCATCCACCATGGCCATGCCCACCAGCCAACCCACATGTCAACTTGCGCTACTGCCCACCAACGCATGTCCCCCTGCACCCCCAGCCACCAGGGGCACCCTCCACCAGGCCCCCACCCGTGTCTCCCACCACCCCCACTCCCCAGCAGTGCAGGGGCACCCACCACCAGGCCCCCACCCATGTCTCCCAGCACCCCCACCCCCCAGCCACCAGGGGCAGCCTCCACCAGGCCCCTACCAATGTCTCCCATCACCCCCACCCCCAAGTCACCAGGGGCAGCCTCCACCAGGCCCCCACCCATGTTTCCCAGCACCCTCACACCACAGCCACCAGGGGCACCCACCACCAGGCCCCCACCCATGTCTCCCAGCACCCCCACCCCCCAGCCACCAGGGGCAGCCTCCACCAGGCCCCCACCCATGTCTCCCACCACCCCCACCCCCCAGTCACCAGGGGCAGCCTCCACCAGGCCCCCACCCATGTCTCCCAGCACCCCCACCCCCCAGCGACCAGGGGCAGCCTCCACCAGGCCCCCACCCATGTCTCCCACCACCCCCACCCCCAGCACTGTGGGGCACCTGCCAGCAGGCCCCCACCCATTTACAACTCATGTTCCCCACCACCCCCAGCCACCAGGGGCAGCCTCCACCAGGCCCCCACCCATGTCTCCCACCACCCCCACCCCCCAGCACTGTGGGGCAGCCTCCACCAGGCCCCCACACATGTCTCCCACCACCCCCACCCCCCAGCACTGTGGGGCACCTGCCAGCAGGCCCCCACCCATGTCCAGCTCATGTTCCCCACCACCCCCACCCCCCAGCCACCAGGGGCAGCCTCCACCAGGCCCCCACCCATGTCTCCCACCCCCCAGCAGTGCAGGAGCAGCCTCCACCAGGCCTCCACCCATGTCTCCCAGCACCCCCACCCCCCAGCCACCAGGGGCACCCACCACCAGGCCCCCACCCATGTCTCCCACCACCCCCACCCCCCAGCCACCAGGGGCAGCCTCCACCAGGCCCCCAACCATGTCTCCCACCACCCCCACCCCCCAGCACTGTGGGGCACCTGCCAGCAGGCCCTCACCCATGTCCAACTCATGTTCCCCACCACCCCCACCCCCCAGCCACCAGGGGCAGCCTCCACCAGGCTCCCACCCATGTCTCCCACCACCCCCACCCCCCAGTCACCAGGGCAGACTCCACCAGGCCCCCACCCATGTCTCCCAGCACCCCCACCCCCCAGCCACCAGGGGCAGCCTCCACCAGGCCCCCACCCATGTCTCCCACCACCCCCACCCCCCAGCAGTGCAGGGGCAGCCTCCACCAGGCCCCCACCCATGTCTCCCAGCACCCCCACCCCCACCCCCCAGGGGCAGCCTCCACCAGGCCCCCACCCATGTCTCCCACCACCCCCACCCCCCAGCCACCAGGGGCAGCCTCCACCAGGCCCCCACCCATGTCTCCCAATACCCCCACCCCCCAGCAGTGCAGGGGCAGCCTCCACCAGGCCCCCACCCATGTCTCCCACCACACCCACCCCCCAGCAGTGCAGGGGCAGCCTCCACCAGGCCCCCACGAATGTCTCCCAGCACCCCCACCCCCCACCCCCCAGGGGCAGCCTCCACCAGGCTCCCACCCATGTCTCCCACCACCCCCACCCCCAGTCACCAGGGCAGCCTCCACCATGCCCCCACCCATGTCTCCCAGCACCCCCACCCCCCAGCCACCAGGGGCAGCCTCCACCAGGCCCCCACCCATGTCTCCCAGCACCCCCACCCCCCAGCAGTGCAGGGGCAGCCTCCACCAGTCCCCCACCCATGTCTCCCAGCACCCCCACCCCCCAGGGGCAGTCTCCACCAGGCCCCCACCCATGTCTCCCACCACCCCCACCCCCCAGCCACCAGGGGCAGCCTCCACCAGGCCCCCACCCATGTCTCCCAGCACCCCCACACCCCAGCATTGCAGGGGCAGCCTCCACCAGGCCCCCACCCATGTCTCCCAGCACCCCCACCCCCCAGCCACCAGGGGCAGCCTCCACCAGGCCCCCACCCATGTCTCCCACCCCCCACCCCCCAGCAGTGCAGGGGCACCCACCACCAGGCCCCCACCCATGTCTCCCAGCACCCCCACCCCCCAGCCACCAGGGGCACCCACCACCAGGCCCCCGCCCATGTCTCCCAGCACCCCCACCCCCCAGCCACCGGGGGCAGCCTCCACCAGGCCCCCACCCACGTCTCCCACCACCCCCCCCCCCCAGCACTGTGGGGCAACCTCCACCAGGCCCCCACACATGTCTCCCACCACCCCCACCCCCCAGCACTGTGGGGCACCTGCCAGCAGGCCCCCACCCATGTCCAACTCATGTTCCCCACCACCCCCACCCCCCAGCCACCAGGGGCAGCCTCCACCAGGCCCCCACCCATGTCTCCCACCACCCCCAACCCCCAGCAGTGCAGGAGCAGCCTCCACCAGGCCTCCACCCATGTCTCCCAGCACCCCCACCCCCCAGCCACCAGGGGCACCCACCACCAGGCCCCCACCCATGTCTCCCACCACCCCCACCCCCCAGCCACCAGGGGCAGCCTCCACCAGGCCCCCAACCATGTCTCCCACCACCCCCACCCCCCAGCACTGTGGGGCACCTGCCAGCAGGCCCTCACCCATGTCCAACTCATGTTCCCCACCACCCCCACCCCCCAGCCACCAGGGGCAGCCTCCACCAGGCTCCCACCCATGTCTCCCACCACCCCCACCCCCCAGTCAGCAGGGCAGACTCCGCCAGGCCCCCACCCATGTCTCCCAGCACCCCCACCCCCCAGCCACCAGGGGCAGCCTCCACCAGGCCCCCACCCATGTCTCCCACCACCCCCACCCCCCAGCAGTGCAGGGGCAGCCTCCACCAGGCCCCCACCCATGTCTCCCAGCACCCCCACCCCCACCCCCACCCCCCAGGGGCAGCCTCCACCAGGCCCCCACCCATGTCTCCCACCACCCCCACCCCCCAGCCACCAGGGGCAGCCTCCACCAGGCCCCCACCCATGTCTCCCAGTACCCCCACCCCCCAGCAGTGCAGGGGCAGCCTCCACCAGGCCCCCACCCATGTCTCCCACCACCCCCACCCCCCAGCAGTGCAGGGGCAGCCTCCACCAGGCCCCCACCCATGTCTCCCAGCACCCCCACCCCCAGTCACCAGGGCAGACTCCACCAGGCCCCCACCCATGTCTCCCACCACCCCCACCCCCAGTCACCAGGGCAGACTCCACCAGGCCCCCACCCATGTCTCCCAGCACCCCCACCCCCCAGCCACCAGGGGCAGCCTCCACCAGGCCCCCACCCATGTCTCCTACCACCCCCACCCCCCAGCAGTGCAGGGGCAGCCTCCACCAGGCCCCCACCCATGTCTCCCAGCACCCCCACCCCCACCCCCCAGGGGCAGCCTCCACCAGGCCCCCACCCATGTCTCCCACCACCCCCACCCCCCAGCCACCAGGGGCAGCCTCCACCAGGCCCCCACCCATGTCTCCCAGTACCCCCACCCCCCAGCAGTGCAGGGGCAGCCTCCACCAGGCCCCCACCCATGTCTCCCACCACCCCCACCCCCCAGCAGTGCAGGGGCAGCCTCCACCAGGCCCCCACCCATGTCTCCCAGCACCCCCACCGCCCACCCCCAGTCACCAGGGCAGCCTCCACCAGGCCCCCACCCATGTCTCCCAGCACCCCCACCCCCAGCCACCAGGGGCAGCCTCCACCAGGCCCCCACCCATGTCTCCCACCACCCACACCCCCCAGCAGTGCAGGAGCAGCCTCCACCAGTCCCCCACCCATGTCTCCCAGCACCCCCACCCCCCAGGGGCAGCCTCCACCAGGCCCCCACCCATGTCTCCCACCACCCCCACCCCCCAGCCACCAGGGGCAGCCTCCACCAGGCCCCCACCCATGTCTCCCAGCACCCCCATACCCCAGCATTGCAGGGGCAGCCTCCACCAGGCCCCCACCCATGTCTCCCACCCCCCACCCCCCAGCAGTGCAGGGGCACCCACCACCAGGCCCCCACCCATGTCTCCCAGAACCCCCACCCCCCAGCCATCAGGGGCACCCACCACCAGGCCCCCACCCATGTCTCCCAGCAGTGCAGGGGCAGCCTCCACCAGGCATCCACCCATGTCTCCCAGCACCCCCACCCCCCAGGGGCAGCCTCCACCAGGCCCCCAGCACCCGCACCCCCCAGCCACCAGGGGCAGCCTCCACCAGGCCCCCGCCCATGTCTCCCACCACCCCCACCCCCCAGCACTGTGGGGCACCTGCCAGCAGGCCCCCACCCATGTCCAACTCATGTTCCCCACCACCCCCACCCCCAGCCATCAGGGGCAGCCTCCACCAGGCCCCCACCCATGTCTCCCAGTACCCCACCCCCCAGCAGTGCAGGGGCAGCCTCCACCAGGCCCCCACCCATGTCTCCCAGCACCCCCAACCCCCACCCCCCAGGGGCAGCCCCCACCAGGCCCCCACCCATGTCTCGCACCACCCCCACCCCCCAGCCACCATGGGCAGCCTCCACCAGGCCCCCACCCATGTCTCCCAGCACCCCCACCCCCCAGCAGTGCAGGGGCAGCCTCCACCAGGCCCCCATCCATGTCTCCCAGCACCCCCACCCCCCAGCCACCAGGGGCACCCACCACCAGGCCCCCACCCATGTCTCCCAGCACCCCCACCCCCCAGCCACCAGGCCCCCACCCATGTCTCCCAGCACCCCCACCCCCCAGCCACCAGGGGCACCCACCACCAGGCCCCCACCCATGTCTCCCAGCACTCCCACCCCCCAGCCACCAGGGACAGCCTCTACCAGGCCCCCACCCATGTCTCCCAGCACCCCCACCCCTCAGCCACCAGGCCCCCACCCATGTCTCCCAGCACCCCCACCCCCCAGCCACCAGGGGCAGCCTCCACCAGGCCCCCACCCATGCCTCCAACACCCCCACCCCCCAGCAGTGCAGGGGCAGCCTCCACCAGGCCCCCACCCATGTCTCCCAGCACCCCCACCCCCCAGCCACCAGGGGCAGCCTCCACCAGGCCCCCACCCATGTCTCCCACCCCCCACCCCCCAGCAGTGCAGGGGCACCCACCACCAGGCCCCCACCCATGTCTCCCAGCACCCCCACCCCCCAGCCACCAGGGGCACCCACCACCAGGCCCCCACCCATGTCTCCCAGCACCCCCACCCCCCAGCCACCAGGCCCCCACCCATGTCTCCCAGCATCCCCACCCCCCAGCCACCAGGGGCACCCACCACCAGGCTCCCACCCATGTCTCCCAGCACTCCCACCCCCCAGCCACAGGGGCAGCCTCCACCAGGCCCCCACCCATGTCTCCCAGCACCCCCACCCCTCAGCCACCAGGCCCCCACCCATGTCTCCCAGCACCCCCAGCCACCAGGGACACCCACCACCAGGCCCCCACCCATGTCTCCCAGCACCCCCACCCCCCAGCCACCAGGGGCAGCCTCCACCAGGCCCCCACCCATGTCTCGCACCACCCCATCCCCCAGCAGTGCAGGGGCAGCCTCCACCAGTCCCCCACCCATGTCTCCCAGCACCCCCACCCCCCAGCCACCAGGGGCAGCCTCCACCAGGCCCCCACCCATGTCCCCCACCACCCCCACCCCCCAGCACTGTGGGGCACCTGCCAGCAGGCCCCCACCCATGTCCAACTCATGTTCCCCATCACCCCACCCCCCAGCCACCAGGGGCAGCCTCCACCAGGCCCCCACCCATGTCTCCCACCACCCCCACCCCCCAGTCACCAGGGGCAGCCTCCACCAGGCCCCCACCCATGTCTCCCACCACCCCCACCCCCCAGCCACCAGGGACAGCCTCCACCAGACCCCCACCCATGTCTCCCAGCACCCCCACCCCCCAGCAGTGCAGGGGCAGCCTCCACCAGGCCCCCACCCATGTCTCCCACCACCCCCACCCCCCAGCAGTGCAGGGGCAGCCTCCACCAGGCCCCCGCCCATGTCTCCCAGCACCCCCACCCCCCACCCCCCAGGGGCAGCCTCCACCAGGCCCCCACCCATGTCTATCACCACCCCCACCCCCCAGCCACCAGGGGCAGCCTCCACCAGGCCCCCACCCATGTCTCCCATCACCCCCACCCCCCAACAGTGCAGGGGCAGCCTCCACCAGGCCCCCACCCATGTCTCCCAGCACCCCCACCCCCCAGCCCCCAGGGGCAGCCTCCACCAGGCTCCCACCCATGTCTCCCACCACCCCCACCCCCCAGTCACCAGGGCAGCCTCCACCAGGCCCCCACCCATGTCTCCCAGCACCCCCACCCCCCAGCCACCAGGGGCAGCCTCCACCAGGCCCCCACCCATGTCTCCCACCACCCCCAACCCCCAGCAGTGCAGGGGCAGCCTCCACCAGGCCCCCACCCATGTCTCCCAGCACACCCACCCCCACCCCCCAGGGTCAGCCTCCACCAGGCCCCCACCCATGTCTCCCACCACCCCCACCCCCCAGCCACCAGGGGCAGCCTCTACCAGGCCCCCACCCATGTCTCCCAGCACCCCCACCCCCCAGCAGTGCAGGGGCAGCCTCCACCCGGCCCCCACCCATGTCTCCCAGCACCCCCACCCCCCAGCCACCAGGGGCAGCCTCCACCAGGCCCCCACCCATGTCTCCCACCCCCCACCCCCCAGCAGTGCAGGGGCACCCACCACCAGGCCCCCACCCATGTCTCCCAGCACTCCCACCCCCCAGCCACCAGGGGCAGCCTCCACCAGGCCCCCACCCATGTCTCCCACCACCTCCACCCCCCAGCAGTGCAGGGGCAGCCTCCACCAGGCCCCCACCCATGCCTCCCAGCACCCCCACCCCCCAGGGGCAGCCTCCACCAGGCCCCCACCCATGTCTCCCAGCACCCCCACCCCCCAGCCACCAGGGGCACCCACCACCAGGCCCCCACCCATGTCTCCCAGCACCCCCACCCCCCAGCCACCAGGGGCAGCCTCCAACAGGCCCCCACCCATGTCTCCCACCACCCCCTCCCCCCAGCAGTGCAGGGGCAGCCTCCACCAGGCCCCCACCCATGTCTCCCAGCACCCCCACCCCCCGGGGGCAGCCTCCACCAGGCCCCCACCCATGTCTCCCAGCACCCCCACCCCCCAGCCACCAGGGGCAGCCTCCACCAGGCCCCACCCATGTCTCCCACCACCCCCACCCCCCAGCACTGTGGGGCACCTGCCAGCAGGCCCCCACCCATGTCCAACTCATGTTCCCTACCACCCCCACCCCCCGGCCACCAGGGGCAGCCTCCACCAGGCCCCCACCCATGTCTCCCACCACCCCCACCCCCCAGCAGTGCAAGGGCAGCCTCCACCAGGCCCCCACCCTTGTCCCCCAGCACCCCCAACCTCCACCCCCCAGGGGCAGCCTCCACCAGGCTCCCACCCATGTCGCCCACCACCCCCACCCCCCAGCCACCAGGGGCAGCCTCCACCAGGCCCCCACCCATGTCTCCCAGCACCCCCACCCCCCAGCAGTGCAGGGGCAGCCTCCACCAGGCCCCCACCCATGTCTCCCAGCACCCCCACCCCCCAGCCACCAGGGGCAGCCTCCACCAGGCCCCCCAGTCACCAGGGGCTGCCTCCACCAGACCCCCACCCATGTCTCCCAGCACCCCCACCCCCCAGCCACCAGGGGCAGCCTCCACTAGGCCCCCGCCCATGTCTCCCACCACCCCCACCCCCCAGCAGTGCAGGGGCAGCCTCCACCAGGCCCCCACCCATGTCTCCCAGCACCCCCACCCCCTACCCCCCAGGGGCAGCCTCCACCAGGCCCCCAACCATGTCTCACACCACCCCCACCCACCAGCCACCAGGGGCAGCCTCCACCAGGCCTCCACCCATGTCTCCCACCACCCCCACCCCCCCAGCAGTGCAGGGGCAGCCTCCACCAGGCCCCCACCCATGTCTCCCAGCACCCCATCCCCCAGCCACCAGGGGAACCCAACACCAGGCCCCCACCCATGTCTCCCAGCACCCCCACCCCCCAGCCACCAGGGACAGCCTCCACCAGGCCCCCACCCATGTCAAACACCACCCCCACCCCCGAGTCACCAGGGGCAGCCTCCACCAGGCCCCCACCCATGTCTCCCCGCACCCCCACCACCCAGCCACCAGGGGAAGCCTCCACCAGGCCCCCACCCATGTCTCCCACCCCCCCAACCCCCAGCAGTGCAGGGGCACCCACCACCAGGCCCCCACCCATGTCTACTAGCACCCCCACACCCCAGCCACCAGGGGCAGCCTCCACCAGGCCCCCACCCATGTCTCGCACCACCCCATCCCCCAGCAGTGCAGGGGCAGCCTCCACCAGGCCCCCACCCATGTCTCCCAGCACCCCCACCCCCCACCCCCCAGGGGCAGCCTCCACCAGTCCCCCACCCATGTCTCCCAGCACCCCCACCCCCCAGCCACCAGGGGCAGCCTCCACCAGGCCCCCACCCATGTCCCCCACCACCCCCACCCCCCAGCACTGTGGGGCACCTGCCAGCAGGCCCCCACCCATGTCCAACTCATGTTCCCCACCACCCCCACCCCCCAGCCACCAGGGGCAGCCTCCACCAGGCCCCCACCCATGTCTCCCACCACCCCCACCCCCCAGTCACCAGGGGCAGCCTCCACCAGGCCCCCACCCATGTCTCCCAGCACCCCCACCCCCCAGCCACCAGGAGCAGCCTCCACCAGGCCCCCACCCATGTCTCCCACCACCCCCACCCCCCAGCAGTGCAGGGGCACCCACCACCAGGCCCCCACCCATGTCTCCCAGCACCCCCATCCCCCACCCCCCAGGGGCAGCCTCCACCAGGCCCCCACCCATGTCTCCCACCACCCCCACCCCCCAGCCACCAGGGACAGCCTCCACCAGACCCCCACCCATGTCTCCCAGCACCCCCACCCCCCAGCAGTGCAGGGGCAGCCTCCACCAGGCCCCCACCCATGTCTCCCACCACCCCCACCCCCCAGCAGTGCAGGGGCAGCCTCCACCAGGCCCCCGCCCATGTCTCCCAGCACCCCCACCCCCCACCCCCCAGGGCCAGCCTCCACCAGGCCCCCACCCATGTCTATCACCACCCCCACCCCCCAGCCACCAGGGGCAGCCTCCACCAGGCCCCCACCCATGTCCCCCAGCACCCCCACCCCCCAGCCACCAGGGGCAGCCTCCACCAGGCCCCCACCCATGTCTCCTACCACCCCCACCCCCCAACAGTGCAGGGGCAGCCTCCACCAGGCCCCCACCCATGTCTCCCAGCACCCCCACCCCCCAGCCCCCAGGGGCAGCCTCCACCAGGCTCCCACCCATGTCTCCCACCACCCCCACCCCCAGTCACCAGGGCAGCCTCCACCAGGCCCCCACCCATGTCTCCCAGCACCCCCACCCCCCAGCCACCAGGGGCAGCCTCCACCAGGCCCCCACCCATGTCTCCCACCACCCCCAACCCCCAGCAGTGCAGGGGCAGCCTCCACCAGGCCCCCACCCATGTCTCCCAGCACACCCACCCCCACCCCCCAGGGTCAGCCTCCACCAGGCCCCCACCCATGTCTCCCACCACCCCCACCCCCCAGCCACCAGGGGCAGCCTCTACCAGGCCCCCACCCATGTCTCCCAGCACCCCCACCCCCCAGCAGTGCAGGGGCAGCCTCCACCAGGCCCCCACCCATGTCTCCCAGCACCCCCACCCCCCAGCCACCAGGGGCAGCCTCCACCAGGCCCCCACCCATGTCTCCCACCCCCCACCCCCCAGCAGTGCAGGGGCACCCACCACCAGGCCCCCACCCATGTCTCCCAGACACCCCCACCCCCAGCCACCAGGGGCAGCCTCCACCAGGCCCCCACCCATGTCTCCCACCACCTCCACCCCCAGCAGTGCAGGGGCAGCCTCCACCAGGCCCCCACCCATGTCGCCCACCACCCCCACCCCCCAGCCACCAGGGGCAGCCTCCACCAGGCCCCCACCCATGTCTCCCAGCACCCCCACCCCCCAGCCACCAGGGCAGCCTCCACCAGGCCCCCCAGTCACCAGGGGCTGCCTCCACCAGACCCACCCATGTCTCCCAGCACCCCCACCCCCAGCCACCAGGGGCAGCCTCCACTAGGCCCCCGCCCATGTCTCCCACCACCCCCACCCCCCAGCAGTGCAGGGGCAGCCTCCACCAGGCCCCCACCCATGTCTCCCAGCACCCCCACCCCCTACCCCCCAGGGGCAGCCTCCACCAGGCCCCCAACCATGTCTCACACCACCCCCACCCACCAGCCACCAGGGGCAGCCTCCACCAGGCCTCCACCCATGTCTCCCACCACCCCCACCCCCCCCAGCAGTGCAGGGCAGCCTCCACCAGGCCCCCACCCATGTCTCCCAGCACCCCATCCCCCAGCCACCAGGGAACCCAACACCAGGCCCCCACCCATGTCTCCCAGCACCCCCACCCCCAGCCACCAGGGACAGCCTCCACCAGGCCCCCACCCATGTCAAACACCACCCCCACCCCCCAGTCACCAGGGGCAGCCTCCACCAGGCCCCAACCCATGTCTCCCCGCACCCCACCACCCAGCCACCAGGGAAGCCTCCACCAGGCCCCCACCCATGTCTCCCACCCCCCCAACCCCCAGCAGTGCAGGGGCACCCACCACCAGGCCCCCACCCATGTCTACTAGCACCCCCACCCCCCAGCCACCAGGGCAGCCTCCACCAGGCCCCCACCCATGTCTCGCACCACCCCATCCCCAGCAGTGCAGGGGCAGCCTCCACCAGGCCCCACCCATGTCTCCCAGCACCCCCACCCCCCACCCCCCAGGGGCAGCCTCCACCAGTCCCCACCCATGTCTCCCAGCACCCCCACCCCCCAGCCACCAGGGGCAGCCTCCACCAGGCCCCCACCCATGTCCCCCACCACCCCCACCCCCCAGCACTGTGGGGCACCTGCCCAGCAGGCCCCCACCCATGTCCAACTCATGTTCCCACCCACCCCCACCCCCCAGCCACCAGGGGCAGCCTCCACCAGGCCCCCACCCATGTCTCCCACCACCCCCACCCCCCAGTCACCAGGGGCAGCCTCCACCAGGCCCCCACCCATGTCTCCCAGCACCCCCACCCCCCAGCCACCAGGAGCAGCCTCCACCAGGCCCCCACCCATGTCTCCCACCACCCCCACCCCCCAGCAGTGCAGGGGCACCCACCACCAGGCCCCCACCCATGTCTCCCAGCACCCCCATCCCCCACCCCCAGGGGCAGCCTCCACCAGGCCCCCACCCATGTCTCCCACCACCCCACCCCCCAGCCACCAGGGACAGCCTCCACAGACCCCCACCCATGTCTCCCAGCACCCCCACCCCCCAGCAGTGCAGGGGCAGCCTCCACCAGGCCCCCACCCATGTCTCCCACCACCCCCACCCCCCAGCAGTGCAGGGGCAGCCTCCACCAGGCTCCCGCCCATGTCTCCCAGCACCCCCACCCCCCACCCCCCAGGGCCAGCCTCCACCAGGCCCCCACCCATGTCTATCACCACCCCACCCCCCAGCCACCAGGGGCAGCCTCCACCAGGCCCCCACCCATGTCCCCCAGCACCCCCACCCCCCAGCCACCAGGGGCAGCCTCCACCAGGCCCCCACCCATGTCTCCTACCACCCCCACCCCCAACAGTGCAGGGGCAGCCTCCACCAGGCCCCCACCCATGTCTCCCAGCACCCCAACCCCCCAGCCCCCAGGGGCAGCCTCCACCAGGCTCCCACCCATGTCCTCCCACCACCCCCACCCCCAGTCACCAGGGCAGCCTCCACCAGGCCCCCACCCATGTCTCCCAGCACCCCCACCCCCCAGCCACCAGGGGCAGCCTCCACCAGGCCCCCACCCATGTCTCCCACCACCCCCAACCCCAGCAGTGCAGGGGCAGCCTCCACCAGGCCCCCACCCATGTCTCCCAGCACACCCACCCCCACCCCCCAGGGTCAGCCTCCACCAGGCCCCCACCCATGTCTCCCAGCACACCCACCCCCACCCCCCAGGGTCAGCCTCTACCAGCCCCACCCATGTCTCCCAGCACCCCCACCCCCAGCAGTGCAGGGGCAGCCTCCACCAGGCCCCCACCCATGTCTCCCAGCACCCCCACCCCCCAGCCACCAGGGGCAGCCTCCACCAGGCCCCCACCCATGTCTCCCACCCCCCACCCCCCAGCAGTGCAGGGGCACCCACCACCAGGCCCCCACCCATGTCTCCCAGCACCCCCACCCCCCAGCCACCAGGGGCAGCCTCCACCAGGCCCCCACCCATGTCTCCCACCACCTCCACCCCCCAGCAGTGCAGGGGCAGCCTCCACCAGGCCCCCACCCATGCCTCCCAGCACCCCCATCCCCCAGGGGCAGCCTCCACCAGGCCCCCACCCATGTCTCCCAGCACCCCCACCCCCCAGCCACCAGGGGCACCCACCACCAGGCCCCCACCCATGTCTCCCAGCACCCCCACCCCCCAGCCACCAGGGGCAGCCTCCACCAGGCCCCCACCCATGTCTCCCACCCACCCCCTCCCCCCAGCAGTGCAGGGGCAGCCTCCACCAGGCCCCCACTTATGTCTCCCAGCACCCCCACCCCCCGGGGGCAGCCTCCACCAGCCCCACCCATGTCTCCCAGCACCCCCACCCCCCAGCCACCAGGGGCAGCCTCCACCAGGCCCCACCCATGTCTCCCACCCCCCACCCCCCAGCACTGTGGGGCACCTGCCAGCAGGCCCCCACCCATGTCCAACTCATGTTCCCCACCACCCCCACTCCCCGGCCACCAGGGCAGCCTCCACCAGGCCCCCACCCATGTCTCCCACCACCCCCACCCCCCAGCAGTGCAGGGGCAGCCTCCACCAGGCCCCCACCCATGTCTCCCAGCACCCCCAACCCCCACCCCCCAGGGGCAGCCTCCACCAGGCCCCCACCCATGTCGCCCACCACCCCCACCCCCCAGCCACCAGGGGCAGCCTCCACCAGGCCCCCACCCATGTCTCCCAGCACCCCCACCCCCCAGCAGTGCAGGGGCAGCCTCCACCAGGCCCCCACCCATGTCTCCCAGCACCCCCATCCCCCAGCCACCAGGGGCAGCCTCCACCAGGCCCCCCAGTCACCAGGGCAGCCTCCACCAGGCCCCCACCCATGTCTCCCAGCACCCCCACCCCCCAGCCACCAGGGGCAGCCTCCACCAGGCCCCCGCCCATGTCTCCCACCACCCCCACCCCCCAGCAGTGCAGGGGCAGCCTCCACCAGGCCCCACCCATGTCTCCCAGCACCCCCACCCCCTACCCCCAGGGGCAGCCTCCACCAGGCCCCCAACCATGTCTCACACCACCCCCACCCACCAGCCACCAGGGGCAGCCTCCACCAGGCCTCCACCCATGTCTCCCAGCACCCCCACCCCCCCCAGCAGTGCAGGGGCAGCCTCCACCAGGCCCCCACCCATGTCTCCCAGCACCCCATCCCCCAGCCACCAGGGAACCCAACACCAGGCCCCCACCCATGTCCTCCCAGCCCCCCCACCCCCAGCCACCAGGGACAGCCTCCCACCAGGCCCCCACCCATGTCAACACACCCCCACCCCCAGTCACCAGGGGCAGCCTCCACCAGGCCCCCACCCATGTCTCCCCGCACCCCCACCACCCAGCCACCAGGGGAAGCCTCCACCAGGCCCCCACCCATGTCTCCCACCCCCCCAACCCCCAGCAGTGCAGGGGCACCCACCACCAGGCCCCCACCCATGTCTGCTAGCACCCCCACCCCCCAGCCTCCAGGGGCACCCACCACCAGGCCCCCACCCATGTCTCCCAGCACCCCCACCCCCCAGCCACCAAGGGCACCCACCACCAGGCCCCCACCCATGTCTCCCAGCCACCCCCAGCCACCAGGGGCAGCCTCCACCAGGCCCCCACCCATGTCTCCCACCACCCCCATCCCCCAGCAGTGCAGGGGCAACCTCCACTAGGCCCCCACCCATGTCTCCCAGCACCCCCCACCCCCCACCCCCCAGGGGCAGCCTCCACCAGGCCCCCACCCATGTCTCCCAGCACCCCCACCCCCCAGCCACCAGGGGCAGCCTCCACCAGGCCCCCACCCATGTCTCCCACCACCCCCACCCCCAGCACTGTGGGGCACCTGCCAGCAGGCCTCCACCCATGTCCAACTCATGTTCCCCACCACCCCTACCCCCAGCCACCAGGGGCAGCCTCCACCAGGCCCCCACCCATGTCTCCCACCACCCCCACCCCCAGTCACCAGGGGCAGCCTCCACCAGGCCCCCACCCATGTCTCCCAGCACCCCCACCCCCCAGCCACCAGGGGCAGCCTCCACCAGGCCCCCACCCTTGTCTCCCACCACCCCCACCCCCCAGCAGTGCAGGGGCAGCCTCCACCAGGCCCCACCCATGTCTCCCAGCACCCCCACCCCCTACCCCCCAGGGGCAGCCTCCACCAGGCTCCCACCCATGTCTCCCACCACCCCCACCCCCCAGCCACCAGGGGCAGCCTCCACCAGGCCCCCACCCATGTCTCCCACCACCCCCACCCCCCAGCAGTGCAGGTGCAGCCTCCACCAGGCCCCACCCATGTCTCCCAGCACCCCCACCCCCCAGCACTGTGGGGCACCTACCAGCAGGCCCGCACCCATGTGCAACTCATGTTCCCCAGCCAACATGTCATCACAATCTAGATCCCTGGTCCCTATGGTCAGCCTCCAAATGCAAAACACCCACCCGAGTATTGCATCCACCCACCGTGGCACCAGAAGGCAAACAGTGTACACGTGGATATGCAAGGGTGGGAGTACATGTAGTGCATCCGAGTGCAAGTGTGTGGTTCAGCAAGGACATGCACTCCACATATGCATGTGCACTCAAGTGACCATCAGTGTTCCCTACACATCACATGTGAACATCCACCATGTGTACACCCCAGCATGTCAAACCACAACTATCCCCTCGCACCTGAAAAGAAAACACAACACATGAACAGGCATTGATCAGCAGAACACAACATGTACATAGGATACCACCATTACTATGTCAGAGTTCCCATCACACTGCAGGGCAAGGCAACTATCAACAACAACCCCCCCCTCCCTCACAAATGACCATGACCCACTGAACAATGCACCTGGGTCATGGAGCCTCCAAACCTCAATTCCACCTGGCCACAGGATCACCTTTACCCTTCGTCACCATCTCCCACCTTGTGTGTAAAAAGATGCCTGAACCCTCAGAATCCACACTCATTTCCAAAATCACAAAAGGCATAAAAACGAACCCGAACACCCTCCAGTAGATGACTTGACGTAGCAGTACCTCACAAAGGCCAAGTACTACCACAATGATGCAACAAACAAGGTAGCACAGCAAAACAATGTCACGACAGGATGTGAGACATGTGTGGTACATGACATAGGATGATGCACCATGAATGGATGTGTACTGTCACAGGTCCCCTGTACAGGCGCGGGAGTGTCACGAAACAACCACCCCCACCATGTCCCAGGTGCCTGCAAGGTCAAACTCACACAGGCCCCTGAGACCCTGGTGGGGAATGAGGTTCAGGGATATGCAGTCGGGACAGGTGTTGACACACTGGATGACTGGAATGAGTGGCAGGAGAGGGGAGGAGGAATGACACATGAAACTAGGGAATGCACGAAAATGTACAACCTGCATGAACACATACACAATCCAAACAAACTTGGACATCATTGTCATGGCCTTCTGTAGTCCAGGCTCAGGAGTGGTACGAACCAACCACCCCCTCTAGGGTTTTGGCGCCTGCAAGTTCGGGGCTTACACAGGCATCCGCAACCCCAGTGGGGAAAGAGGGTCAGGGAACGTTGCTTGGATAGGCACGAGAAGCAGGAACACCGGGTAGAGGGTACAGGTTTCAAAATTGCATAGGATCACGGGTGATTAGGGAGAAAAAACATACCAAATTGAACCACACATACATCCATGCATCAGTACACTCCCCAGCAAGCCTATGCAGAGCAGTTCGAAAGAAAAACAACAAGGACACTTAGCTTTGGTTTTGAGTGCTGGCCTCCTGCCTGCGCACTCTCAGGTCCGGTTACAGGAGCACTGCAATGCTGCAAAGAGAGCCACAGTCAACAACCTGTACGTGCCAATTACACAAAAACACAACACCAAACATGCCCCATAGCAACAAACTACTCTACAAACAGACAATCTGTGCTCGATGCTTCGTACCCATATATAACATCACCCCTGTGACAGGTCATACACAGTCAATGCAGTAAGTCAGCCGCTGGTGGGTGCGTGGCAAATGGAACACCAATGTGTCACAATTCACACAACATGCAATGTTCCCTGGGTAAGCAGACAGACCCATATAGCAAGCCATGACTACAGAGCAAGTTGCGTACCACCATGACTGAAACAAAGTTGGCAGTGCATTTATCATGAAGTACATGGAAAAAGACATGCACTGCACCCGAGTAGTTCCCTTGCTGTATGTCCCTGTGAGCTGCCCCTTTCCATTGTGAGCTGCCCCTTTCCATGTCTCGGAAGGCTACATGGTTGATACAAGTGCCTCAATGGACCTTGGTGTACCGGAGGGTATGTGCCACTGCCCTGCATGTGTCCCAGACAACCCTACTATCAACAGCCATCAGTCCACAAACACATCTGAGCTGCATTGTGTGCTTCAACACCAATATTCATCTAAGCTCACCCTCAGTGCTGTGACTAAGCCTGCATATGCAACTCGCCTGGTGCAAGCTTTGCTGTGTCGTGGCCCCCCTGTGATGCTCACATTGCCTGGAGTTCCTTGGAACATGTCAGCAGTTCTAGGATGTGGGTCTGCAATCACTGTGCCTCTGCTTGTGCACACATGTGCATGTGGGCACCAACAAACGGGTCAAGAATTCCGTCGTCCAATGGGCCATGTCTGCTGGCAAAGGTGCTCTGGAGGCTCATCCCCCTGCAGAAAGGGCATGAAACACATGATTAATGCTTCAAAGTCATCTCTGTGTGTCTCATCAGGCATCTCATTACTTGACCATGTCAGAGAGTCACATCACAAATCACACCATCAGTCCGTCTTTCACCTCCAAAGTGTGGAACACTATCTACAGCATGAATTACAACAAGCACGTGTACAGGAAAGATATGAAACATACTACACAATGCATAGCAATCAATCTCCACATTAATCATGACACACCCCATCTAGCAAAAGCTGAACAGTGGACAATAACACCTAAATCATCCCCACTAGGGGTGTCATCACAAGTCACACAGCACCAGACATGCCACAGATATGACAATCCAAAGCCCTTGTGTAATATTCTGTAACACCGAACCATCCTTGCGAGCCCATGGATAAGGGAGGCAGGAGTGGCATATGTGAGTCAAGGACCCCAAGCAGCAAACACATACACAAGACAACCATGAAGGGCCCAGCTGGAACAGACAGTGGATGCCTTCAAAAGCCACAAAGCACCGCACCGTCACATGAAAGCACAATAGACTAGCAATTTTAAACTAACTCAACTATTAACTAATTACACTAACTATGGAAAACCTACATTACCTATTTAAACTAACTATCAAACAGAAACTTAACTAACTAAACTAAAAGAAAAATCAAAAATGGCCACATACGACCCGGGGGGGGGGGGGGCACCCATGAGGGGGGAGGTACAGGGTGCTGCTCAACATCCACATGCGATGATGCTGAGCCAAAAAAAAAATCCTCCATGGGCTCAACGCCTGCACAGCACGACCTATGTGGGAGATAGATGGTCGTCCGAGTCTGGCTCATCCTGTAAAGGAGGACGTGGCACAGTAGCCTGGCCACGCCTAGCCGCAGCTTTCCCCTCGTCGGCAGCAAGTCTGCCGGACGGGTGAGCCTGGTTCTGTGTGGCGATATTACATAGGTCTGCATGCAGAACCTCACGTGATACATGTGCTTCCTCTTGCAAGGTAACACGTGTAACACGGAGTTCCTCCTGCAAGGCCTGGCTGGACAACCGCTGCACCTTCCGGCAAGCCAGTAGTTCAGCCGAGATGGTACGCTCAAGCTGTGCAAACCTCTCCTCTGCCTGCTGCCTCTGGGACATCATAAGGACACCCAGAGTGGATCTGAGGGAAGCATACTCCTCCCTCAGGGCATCCATGTGCGCCTCTGCGTGAGCAGCAATTGCTTGACGCAGAGACGACATTTCAGCCTGGCGTGCCCTGTCTGAGGCCGCCATGCCCAGCCTGAGCGAGCGGGCCGTGGACCGTGCCGCCTGCTGCTGGAGAAGCACCTGCCTAGCAGGGGGGAGCACAGATCGGGCCACACGCTCCATGCTCTCAACGATGTTCTCCATTGCTGCCCCCTGCCGTTCGGAATTGACAGTCATGTCTTGCACCCACTCAGTATACAGCGGTTGCACGCGGTGACCGCGTTGCCGGGCTTGACCCCTGCGGGACCCAAGGACCGGTGGTCCTCGCTGTGTTGGCACCGCCTGCGGCTGCACGACTACATGCCCCCGTCGACGTGATGTCCCAGGCACATCAGTAACTGGTGTGGAGGGTGACCCTGCGTCCCGACCACCACGGGCGGAGGAACCAAGACTGTCTGATCCCTCAGTGCAGGTGTCGCAGACAGAGGAGTGTCCACATCAGAATCACTCACCCCTGACACATGGACTTGATGCTCATCCAACTCAACATGGACGTCAGAGTCGTCATCAAGGCTGGACTCATAGGCAGCCAGAGACAAGATAGACTTCAGCACTTGGGGGTTTTCGTGGCCTACCACCCCACGACCCCCACTAGTGCTGGTTTGATGTGGTGTTACCAACCCTGTGTCTGGCATGACAACACCATCCTCCGCCTCCATTGCGTCATCACCTGAAAAATAGAGAGAAAAAGGTTAATACACATGTCAGAAGCACACGACACACACACACACCGACAGCAAAGGCATCCGGCAGACATGTGACACACAACATATGACCTGGCATGCATGCTGGGTCTACTTTGAATAGCTTCTGTGATCAGACCTGTTGAAAGGTGGCGGTTTCCATGGAAGTGGGTCTATGCAGTGCAGAAAATGTGCACGCCACTCACTACCTATATGTACAAGCACTCCATGGTGTGTGCCAGGAAATGTGAAGGCAGTGCAATGTCAAATTCAGACATCACGTGCATTGTGCATTCAATGTGTACCATGTCTAGAAGCCAAGCACCCCTCCACCCCAGTACCAAAGCAGGGATGCCTAGCATGGTATCAAAAGGCTGACCATACACCTGTGTATTGACAGGCAGTGTTGACTGGCATCAACAGCTTAATGTGATACAAATTACAACACTGCAAATGATGCTGGGACAGTGGGCAGGACACATGATGAAAACTCCGGAGGCCGCCCACGTGTGAAGAAGACACAAGAGTTGGACAGAGTCATTGGCCATTGAACAGGCCAAGGCCTGTGAGCCACACAGATTGTCAGGGCCTAAACGTGTGCAACGCAGGACTGAGCCACAGTTGACATGGTGAGGCCGATGAGATGGCAGGCAATGTATGTAACCAAGGACTCATATTACAGTGATCATCCAGTCAAGGACACATAGGGGCATGCGTGCAATGCACATGGAGCATGAATGGGCACTCATGTCCCTGCGGGACATCTGACCCATGCACAGTACAAGTGAGATACCCTGCATCGAGTACTAAGGCTGTACCACACGGCATATGTCTGGCAGTTTCTGCGCTGGAAGTTAGCATCTACACAGGACACATGAACAAGAAACTACACATTGGCAAGATTGAAGCAGACCAGTGCAAAGGTGGAACTGGAGTGCAGAGTGGCAGAGGAGGGGCAAGGGAGCATGCCCACATGGAGTCCCGCATGCAGGCAGAGGAGACATGCATGACGGTAGCATTGCATTACTTACACATCAGAACCATGTACACGTCACATGTAGCAGCAATCATGTACAACACATCCCACAAGTGAAACACACACGTCCTCAACAAACACGCATCAACACTCACTGGACTGGGCATCAAAGTCCAGCATCTCTCCCACTCCTTCGACCAATTCAGGTGGTATGAACTCCGCAACGAGAGCCTCATGCGGAGTGAGTTCTTCCTCCTCTGGTGCAGGCCCACCGCCAGTCACCAGAGTCAAGTTGTAATTTGAGGCACGCTTGGCCTTAGTGCTGCGCTTGATGTCATTCCAACGCTTTTTGCACTCCTGCGCCGTGCGCACCTCATGGCCGAATGAACTGACATGTTCCGCAACATGCTTCCAGTGGGTGTCACGTTGGGCAGCCGTAGTCTGACTATTGGCACCCACTAGCATGTCACGGCTGTGGCCCCGCACGTAGTCCACGAGGAAGTCCAGTTCCTGCTTACAGAAAGGCTTCTTCCTCGACGTGCAGGAGGTCGTGGCTGTGTGTGGGGTCCCAGCCTGTGTTGCAGGTGCAACCTTCCTCCTCTTGGACTGTGGCGCAGACCCTGGCTGGCTAATGCCGCCCTGACCAGTATGGCCAGTGGGTTCGGTGGATTGAGCCAAGGGAGTGGCAGGTGGAGGGATGACCAAAGGCCTGACTTGTGTCAGTGGCAGCTGGGTGCCCACTAATGGACCCTGCGCAGCAACATCAGCTGTAGCAGGGTCATTGACCGCAACGGTCCTGGTTGGCAGACTCACAACCGGGGTGCTGTTGGGAGCATCTGCCCCTGCACTTGCCAACACCCTGCTGTTCGGGGCAGCAGATGACATGACTGCCCCAGGGACACGTGTCTTGGTCTGAGCAGCCCGGCGTGCCCCTATGGTTTCCCCCCTGGCCTGTTGGAGATCTACCAAGGGCTCTTCAAGTGCCAACGCAGCCTGCGCTGGCAGACCCTGAGCCTGGGTGTCCACAGCTGCACCTGCAGCTACCACTACCCTTGGGCCTGTGGCAGTCGATGGAATGGACTGCCGGGTCATACGGGTGCCAGTGCCAGATTCAGGAGCTGCATCCCCCAGAACCACAGGGGGTGGTGGCATGGCTGCACCGACACATGGCACAACATTGTGCTCAAGTGGCGCACCCCTGCCTCTTCCCCCTCTGTGGCTGCCCTGGACACCCTGGAGTCCCCCTACTCCCTGGTCACCACGGCCACGTCCCCGACCACGCCCGCCACGAGGAGTATGCCCAGCTGAGGCGCCACTCACCTTTGGTGGCCTCCCAACCATGGCACAGATGTAGTAGTGCTGGCACAGATGGAGTGGTGCCAATGGGAGGTGTACACCACAATTGACCTGGGCAATTGGGGTGAAGGGGGTGGGAAGCAAGATGTTAACAGCCCCCTATACCTGCAAGGCTGTATGTGACCCCGGTGATGTGGTGACGGGTCACGCAACGCTCAGGCACCCCAAAACTGCAGTAAAACCGTGCATGCAACCCTGCAGGCTACGTGCGTGGATTCAACCTCCTGCAGTACGCGGTGGCACCCAGTAACACGAATAATGCGTACGCGTGGGACACGCAGGCTACTATGACATCGAAAATGGGTGCGATACTCAGAGGCACCCGCAGTGGGAAAAAGAGCGTGTGCGACTCACCGTCTGACTAGCGCGATGCAGAAAAACACGCGTAGCCAATAGCCCCGCCAAAAGAAGAGATACGTCCTTGATAGCTGTGAAGTTGTGATGGCGCGCGAAACAACAGGAAGCAGCAACACACGTCGGTCTCCACGAAAGGCACGTACAGCGAACTGCTGGGCCCGCTCACCTTTAACCCATGCTGAGGGAAACGCACGCCCGCGTCACGTCACTTACGCGCATGGGCCCTTTCCTTGTATTACACGCGGACGTGCAGTTTTCCACGTGCGCTTACGCGCATGGGCCCTTTCCTCGTATTGCGCGCGGACGTGCAGTTTTCCACGCGCGCTGAAATGCCCATGCACGTCTGTACGCATCATGTCACAGGGGCGCTTGCGCTTGAGGGGCCTTCTGTCCAATGAAAATGCGTATGCGTGCAGACGCGCTTACGCGCTAAGGGCCTTTCCTCGAATTACACGCTGACGTGCAGATTTTTCACGTGCCAAATCACTCCGTATCAAGCTGGCCAAGCGTAAGCACACGGAAGACCACGCTCCTGCCCAGAAGGCCGAACTACTGCCCCCCAGAGCCCCGAGCACGCTCCCACCTTCCATCTGCTGCTGCCTGACTGCCTGCTGCCCACGTGCCCTGCCATTTGCTGCCTGCACATCAGCCAGGGGTGCTGTTGCTGTGACCACCCCTGCTGGAACCGAAGACTCCCGACTGGGATTCCATCGCTCCACAGCCCAGTCCCAGGACCCAGTTGCCCACCCACTCCTGCCTCTGGGGTTGTCATGTCAGGGCAAACACCATCTGAGACCACTGACAACCCCCGGCCAGAGAGGCAGAGGGGCACCAGCTTCAGTGCCACCGAAGTTGGTGTCCTGGTGGAGCAAGTCCTGGGGCAGTATGATGCCCTCTTCGGAAGTTCCCGCGCCGACAAGGAAGGACGGACTTGGATCTGGACTGACATTGTGACTGCCATCAACGCGGAGGGGGTGGCAGTCCGCGACTTACAACATGTCAAGAAGCGCTGGGAGGACTTCAGGTCCAGGACCCTGAACAAGGCCCGGCGCCTCTTGAAGGCAGCGGATGCCAAGGGGAGCCGGGGCCACTTGTCGGAAGAACAGATGAGGGTCCTGGAATGCATATCCCCAGCGCTCCACATCCAGGTCCTTGAGAGGCAGACCCGTCTGGAGTCGAGCGGTGAGTGTACATGCATCCTGATTGTGAGCAGTGCGTGTGGTGATTATTCAGTAGTGTGCAGGTTGCACATCTGTTTGTATGGGGTCGAGTATGGGTGGGGGTGTACAGGGCCGTGGGGCTGACACATGCGAGGGCTGGAATGTGTGAGACATGGATGGTGCTTGTGTGTGTAGGCTTGCATGCCAAATGCAGTTGTGTGGGCACACATGTTTGGATGAATGTGTATGTAAGTAGACATGTCCGTGATGTCACGCATGTATGTTGTTTTTGGCTGCATGTATCAGCACTGTGTACATGTGCATGTGTGTGTATTTGACAAGGGTGCAACAGTGATGCAACATGGATGCATGTGACAGCGGTATGTGGAAGCCTGATTGGCAGATGTGACATGGATGCCCGTCTGAACACTGCGACACTTGGCAGAGGTGTACACATGCATGCAAGTGTGGTGGTGTGTGTACATGTGTGGTGCACTTCCTGTGGTGCATGTGATGTCTGGCTCACCTTTGGCTGCTCATGCTGTTGTATGTGTATGGATGGTGGTGGCAGTTGCGATATGGCTGTGGTATGGCTCATGTGTGCGAGTTGTAATGACATGTGTGTTGGGGATTGTGATGACATGTCTGAGGTTTGCCAATGCCACTCATGTACAACTGTCATGTGTGTATGTGTCCATTGTACAGTGCCCTGATGCCTGTGTTTTGTTTCTCCCTGTCTGCAGCGTCAACTGATGAAGAGGGCGGAGAAGGTGCTGTGGAGCACAGCGGCGGGGATCCCACCGCCAGCCGGAGACGCAAGGCCCGGCTCCCCTCCCATGTTGTGATCTCGTCGGGGAGTGAGGAGTCTGGTGCCGCGTCCCAGGCCGCAGCTGCCGGGGGGAGGTCCAAGAGGCGGAGGTTGGAGTTGGACTCCTCGGCAGCAGAAGGGGCAGCTGGGACCCCACAGGGCCCAACAGGGGAAGATGGCACAGAGTCATCCAGGTTGGTGGGGGGTTTGGTAGAGGTGGAGGCCGTGCAAGCACCAGAGATGGGGTCTGGAGGTGGGGATCCCACTGGTGCTAGTGGTGCAGTGCAGGACCAGGGACAGGAGGCAGCACAGGCCGCCGCGGAGGTGCCTGTGTGCAATCCTGTCCCTGATCTTGTCCCTGCATCATCTTGCACCAGCAGGGATGCCCACGTCCAGACCCGTTTTCAGGCAGGGGATGAGCTCACGTCAACTGGCCTTCCTCTGCCTGCGGACGTGGCTATCCAGGTCCAGGTTGAGCCTGTCCTGGCTGGTGTGGCGTTGCGTCAACGGGCCATGCGAGGTGACCTGCAGTCTTTTCATGAAGAGACTGCACGTCATCTCGAATGGCTCGTTGACCACGTCAGCCTGCTGGGACAGGTCACCCAGGCCGGATTCCTCCGTCTGATGGGGCTTGCTACGACCCCCTCCTCAACTAGACCCCCTACGCGCCAGTCGTCCTCTGTGCCATCTTCCCACTCATCAGTCACCTGGGTGCCCTGCGGAGCTGCCTCTGACGGTGCGGCCAGGCTTGTGGAGGAGGCATCCCTGCCACAGTCGGGAGTCGGACGTCCAGCAGGGGTGGCCACAACTACGACTGCACCCCAGCCAGCGGAGGATGTGCAGGCAGCAGGAGGCAGTGCACGGGCAGAGGCACAGCAGCAACGTGGTGGGAGCCATGAAGGCTCGGGGCCTTCAACCTCGGAGGGGCAGGCATCGGCCGGAGGGCAGGAGGACCCAGTACAGAGAGTGTCTTCCGTGTGGCAGCGGTTGGGCCACGCCATAGATGCGGAGCGGCAGCGGGGGGAAGAGGCACGGCTCACAATGATCAGGGCGGAGAACTCCATGCGGAGGGTCCTGAGGCTGGCCGAGTGCCTCGAGGCATTCTGCAGGGGTTTGGAGGTGGAGACGTCGACGGCCCTGCGGACCCTAGGGGACATGGAGGAGGACCGCCTCTGTGATATTGAGGAGGAGTTTGATGATGCCCTGGCCCGGGACATCCACAAGTGAGCCGTGAAACTAGCCCACTGCCCTTGTACATAGTTATGTAGGTAGTGTTAGGTTTCATTTTTGTTTTGATTTTATTTGGACCTTTCGGACATTGGCCACATTTTTGTATATAGTTTATTTTATTAGTTAGTGTAGTTAGATAGGTTTCCTTTCTTTTGTTGGGATAATGGACCCTGGCTTGTTCCCATGTACATAGTTCACTGTTGGATTGTATTTTTTTTTTCACTTTTTAACCATGGAGCAATGGCTTTCTTTTTTATTTCCCACTGGATTTTGTTTTGTGGACATTGACTTTTGACAACATTACTTTGGAATTTTATTTTTGGTTTTGCTTTTTTTCACGGACATGCTTCTTTTAATTTTTGTACATTCACATTTCTGTTTCTTCATTTTTTATTCTATTTATGTTTCCTTTAATGCATATTTTTTTGGTGAACTTCAATGTGTGGTATCTCATTGGTTTCATGCATTTCATGAGATGTGTTTTGAGATTCACTGACACCCATTGTGTGTATGTGAGGGAGATGTGTTTGTTTCGGAACTTGCAATTGGTGTTCTGTGATGTAATTGCAAATTATGAGTGGGTGGATGCAATACTCGGGTGGGTGTTTTGCATTTGGAGGCTGACCATAGGGACCAGGGATCTAGATTGTGATGACATGTTGGCTGGGGAACATGAGTTGCACATGGGTGGGGGCCTGCTGGCAGGTGCCCCACAGTGCCTGGGGGGTGGGGGTGGTGGGGAACATGAGTTGGACATGGGTGGGGGCTTGCTGGCAGGTGCCCCACAGTGCTGGGGGGTGGGGGTGCTGGGGAACATGAGTTGGACATGGGTGGGGGCCTGGTGGTGGATGCCCCACAGTGCTGGGGGGTGGGGGTGGTGGGAGACATGGGTGGGGGCCTGGTGGAGGCTGCCCCTGGTGACTGGGGGGGTGGGGGTGCTGGGAGACATGGGTGGGGGCCTGGTGGTGGGTGCCCCTGGTGCCTGGGGGGTGGGGGTGCTGGGAGACATGGGTGGGGGCCTGGTGGTGGGTGCCCCTGCACTGCTGGGGGGTGGGGGCGGTGGGGAACATGAGTTGGACATGGGTGGGTGCCAGCTGGCAGGTGCCCCACAGTGCTGGGGGGTGGGGGTGCTGGGGAACATGAGTTGGACATGGGTGGGGGCCTGCTGGCAGGTGCCCCACAGTGCTGGGGGGTGGGGGTGGTGGGGAACATGAGTTGGACATGGGTGGGGGCCTGCTGGCAGGTGCCCCACAGTGCTGGGGGGTGGAGGTGGTGGGGAATATGAGTTGGATATGGGTGGGGGCCTGCTGGCAGGTGCCCCACAGTGCTGGGGGGTGGGGGTGCTGGGGAACATGAGTTGGACATGGGTGGGGGCCTGGTGGTGGGTGCCCCACAGTGCTGGGGGGTAGGGGTGGTGGGAGACATGGGTGGGGGCCTGGTGGAGGCTGCCCCTGGTGGCTGGGGGGTGGGGGTGCTGGGAGACATGGGTGGGGGCCTGGTGGAGGCTGCCCCTGGTGACTGGGGGGTGGGGTGCTGGGAGACATGGGTGGGGGCCTGGTGGTGGGTGGCCCTGGTGGCTGGGGGGTGAGGGTGGTGGGAGACATGGGTGGGGGCCTGGTGGTGGGTGCCCCTGCACTGCTGGGGGGTGGGGGTGGTGGGGAACATGAGTTGGACATGGGTGGGGGCCTGCTGGCAGGTGCCCCACAGTGCTGGAGCGTGGGGGTGCTGGGGAACATGAGTTGGACATGGGTGGGGGCCTGCTGGCAGGTGCCCCACAGTGCTGGGGGGTGGGGGTGGTGGGGAACATGAGTTGGACATGGGTGGGGGCCTGCTGGCAGGTGCCCCACAGTGCTGGGGGGTGGGGGTGGTGGGGAACATGAGTTGGACATGGGTGGGGGCCTGGTGGTGGGTGCCCCTGATGGCTGGGGGGTGGGGGTGGTGGGAGACATGGGTGGGGGCCTGGTGGTGGGTGCCCCTGCACTGCTGGGGGGTGGGGGTGGTGGGGAACATGAGTTGGACATGGGTGGGGGCCTGCTGGCAGGTGCCTCACAGTGCTGGGGGGTGGGGGGGGTGGGGGTGCTGGGGAACATGAGTTGGACATGGGTGGGGGCCTGCTGGCAGGTGCCCCACAGTGCTGGGGGTGGGGGTGGTGGGGAACATGAGTTGGACATGGGTGGGGGCCTGCTGGCAGGTGCCCCACAGTGCTGGGGGGTAGGGGTGGTGGGAGACATGGGTGGGGGCCTGGTGGAGGCTGCCCCTGCACTGCTGGGGGGGTGGGGGTGGTGGGAGACATGGGTGGGGGCCTGGTGGAGGCTACACCCGGTGGCTGGAGGGTGGGGGTGGTGGGAGACATGGGTGGGGGCGTGGTGGAGGCTGCCCCACAGTGCTGGGGGTGGGGGTGGTGGGGAACATGAGTTGGACATGGGTGGGGGCCTGCTGGCAGGTGCCCCACAGTGCTGGGGGGTAGGGGTGGTGGGAGACATGGGTGGGGCCTGGTGGAGGCCTGCTGGCAGGTGCCCCACAGTGCTGGGGGGTGGGGTGGTGGGGAACATGAGTTGGACATGGGTGGGGGCCTGCTGGCAGGTGCCCCACAGTGCTGGGGGGTGGGGGTTGTGGGAGACATGGGTGGGGGCCTGGTGGAGGCTGCCCCTGGTGGCTGGGGGGTGGGGGCGCTGGGAGACATGGATGGGGGCCTGCTGGCAGGTGCCCCACAGTGCTGGGGGGTGGGGGTGGTGGGGAACATGAGTTGGACATGGGTAGGGGCCTGCTGGCAGGTGCCCCACAGTGCTAGGGGGTGGGGGTGGTGGGGAACATGAGTTGGACATGGGTGGGGGCCTGCTGGCAGGTGCCCCACAGTGCTGGGGGGTGGGGGTGCTGGGGAACATGAGTTGGACATGGGTGGGGGCCTGGTGGTGGGTGCCCCACAGTGATGGGGGGGTGGGGGTGGTGGGAGACATGGGTGGGGGCCTGGTGGAGGCTGCCCCTGGTGGCTGGGGGTTGGGGGTGCTGGAAGACATGGGTGGGGGCCTGGTGATGGGTGCCCCACAGTGCTGGGGGGTGGGGGTGGTGGGAAACATGAGTTGGACATGGGTGGGGGCCTGCTGGCAGGTGCCCCACAGTGCTGGGGGTGGGGGTGGTGGGGAACATGAGTTGGACATGGGTGGGGGCCCGCTGGCAGGTGCTGGGTGGTGGTGGTGGTGGGAGACATGGGTGGGGGCCTGATGGAGGCTGCCCCTTGTGGCTGGGGAGTGGGAGTGCTGGGAGACTAGGGTGGGGGCCTGCTGGCAGGTGCCCCACAATGCTGGGGGGTGGGGGTGCTGGGAGACATGGGTGGGGGCCTGGTGGTGGGTGCCCCACAGTGCTGGGGGGTGGGGGTGGTGGGGAACATGTGTTGGACATGGGTGGGGGCCTGCTGGCAGGTGCCCCACAGTGCTAGGGGGTGGGGGTGGTGGGGAACATGAGTTGGACATGGGTGGGGGCCTGCTGGCAGGTGCCCCACAGTGCTGGGGGGTAGGGGTGGTGGGAGACATGGGTGGGGGCCTGGTGGAGGCTGCCCCTGGTGGCTGGGGGTTGGGGGTGCTGGGAGACATGGGTGGGGGCCTGCTGGCAGGTGCCCCACAGTGCTGGGGGGTGGGGGTGGTGGGGAACATGAGTTGGACATGATTGGGGGCCTGCTGGCAGGTGCCCCACAGTGCTGGGGGGTGGGGGTGGTGGGGAACATGAGTTGGACATGGGTGGGGGCCTGCTGGCAGGTGCCCCACAGTGCTGGGGGGTGGGGGTGCTGGGGAACATGAGTTGGACATGGGTGAGGGCCTGGTGGTGGGTGCCCCACAGTGCTGGGGGGTGGGGGTGGGAGACATGGGTGGGGGCCTGGTGGAGGCTGCCCCTGGTGGCTGGAGGGTGGGAGTGGTGGGAGACATGGGTGGGGGCCTGGTGGAGGCTCACCCACAGTGCTGGGGGGTGGGGGTGCTGGGAGACATGGGTGGGGGCCTGGTGGTGGGTGCCCCACAGTGCTGGGGGTGGGGGTGGTGGGGAACATGAGTTGGACATGGGTGGGGGCCTGCTGGCAGGTGCCCCACAGTGCTGGGGGATGGGGGTGGTGGGGAACATGAGTTGGACATGGGTGGGGGCCTGCTGGCAGGTGCCCCTGCACTGCTGGGGGGTGGGGGTGGTGGGAGACATGGGTGGGGGCCTGGTGGTGGGTGCCCCTGCACTGCTGGGGGTGGGGGCCTGGTGGTGGGTGCCCCACAGTGCTGGGGGGTGGGGGTGGTGGGGAACATGAGTTGGACATGGGTGGGGGCCTGCTGGCAGGTTCCCCACAGTGCTGGGGGGTGGGGGTGGTGGGGAACATGAGTTGGACATGGGTGGGGGCCTGCTGGCAGGTGCCCACAGTGCTGGGGGGTAGGGGTGGTGGGGAACATGAGTTGGACATGGGTGGGGGCCTGCTGGCAGGTGCCCCACAGTGCTGGGGGGTGGGGGTGGGAGTGGGGAACATGAGTTGGACATGGGTGGGGGCCTGCTGGCAGGTGCCCCACAGTGCTGGGGGGTGGGGGTGGTGGGGAACATGAGTTGGACATTGGTGGGGGCCTGGTGTTGGCTGCCCCTGCACTGCTGGGGGTTGGGGGTGCTGGGAGACATGGGTGGGGGCCTGGTGGTGGGTGCCCCTGGTGGCTGGGGGGTGGGGGTTCTGGGAGACATGGGTGGGGGCCTGGTGGGGGGTGCCCATGGTGACTGTGGGTGCAGGGGGACATGCGTTGGTGGGCAGTAGTGCAAGTTGACATGTGGGTTGGCTGGGGGTCATGGCCATGGTGGATGGGCTGCCAGCGGGATATGTGCAGGGGTGCAGGGTAGGCCCCTGTGGTGTGAGCCACCTGCAGGGGCCGTGGAGGGTGTAAAGGGAACACCTGGGAGGACCCACACGTGCAATGCACCCCTTTAATACACGTACCCTGATGGAATCGCGTGTGGAACTTCCCGCGCACCCCTGAAATACGCGTACCCTGCTCGCACGGGCCCAATCGCGTGTGGAACTTCCCACGCACCCCTGGAATACACGTACCCTGATGGAATTGCGTGTGGAACTTCCCACGCACCCCTGGAATACACCTACCCTGCTGATGTCGCGTGTGAAACTTCCCCCGCACCACGAAATACACGTACCCTGATGAGATTGCGTGTGGAACTTCCCGCGCACCCCTGAAATACACGTGCCCTGCTGATGTCGCGTGTGAAACTTCCCCCGCGCCCCAAAATACACGTACCATGATGAAATCGCGTGTGGAATTTCCTGCGCACCCCTGAAATACACATACCCTGCTGAAATCGCGTGTGGCACTTCCCGCGCACCCCTGAGATACGCGTACCCCCAATCGCTTGTGGAAATTCCTGCGCACCCCTGAAATACAGGTACCCTGCTGAAATCGCATGTGGCACTTCCCGCGCATCCCTGAGATACGCGTACCCTGCGGAAATCGCGTGTGGAACTTCCCGCGCACCCCTGAAATACGCATACCCTGCTCGCACTGGGCCAATCGCGTGAGGTACTTCCCGCGCACCCCAGTGATACACGTAGCCCGCTTGCCGTGCTGGTACAGGGTTAGCGCAGCCCTTTGTGCTGGATTGGGTATATTGATGGCTTTTCCCTGCGCGAGAGGCGTTCTTGGGGGCGTAACTGCCACTGCTGCAGGGTCGCTGCGCCACTGTGCGCCACGGCTGGTATTGGTGGCTGGAATCCATGAATACGCTGTGCGCGGAAATGTATTTTAGTGCACGCGGCTGGCGTAGGGATTCGCACGCGCACACTGTGTGCCAGCCCCGTACGCCACTTGTGCGCTGAATTCTATGAATTACCCCCTCAGAGACATGACTTTAAGGTGCCGATTTAATGCAACAAAACCCCTGCAATGTGGCAGGTGCTGAAGCTGTGCCGCCTTAACTGTGATACCCCCATTATGTGGCCCCTAAGCACACTGATGAGATCACAATGACATCACTGATGATATCATATATGACATCTCATATGGCATCATGAGTGACATCACTGGAACAGCGGATCACATGTGCAAGAATGAGAGCTGCACCATTTAAATAGTGTGCTTCTCCATATAAGGGTGTATTCAGCTTGGTTAGAGTTTGCATTTAAAAATGCTGTTTCTGTGATTTGGTGAAGTATCCGGGTAAGCTCAAATATGTTTTAAAAGAAAATCACAATTCACTGGGAGATGTGTTGACTTTTTAAGGTAACAAAATTATTTTTTTTACCTGACCCTCTTGGTACCGGTGTTTGCAGTCAGTAAAACATGGAATTTTGGGAAACGATCATTTTTAAGCATGCATTCATCTCCGAAATAAGCTCTTGTTTTGGCAATTGACGTTCTGCCCGAGTTTTTTAAGAAGCACAGAATAGATCCCTAATATAATGACGATGTGCTTCCCTGCTTGTATCGCATAATGTGCCTCTTTAAGCAGAGCACGCTCTCTCACAGTCCCCTCCATACCCGCGCAGGAGCTTAAAAGCAGAGCTTAACAAGGTCTTACATTTATTTATTTATTTATTCAATTATGTTGCATATATGGCACGTCAACCCCTAAGGCATCTGGGCGCTTACTTACTGACAGGTTTACAGTAGTTACTCTGGTTACAAGAAAAAGTGGTCACAGGACATGTGATATACATATTGTATTACAGCTTGCCAGCTCAACAGGAGCTCAAGTGAAGTGATTGGCTTTGGAAAGGCTAGCGAATCACGGGAAAGGGTATGCTTTATCACAGTTCTGGGATTGTGAAAATGCTTCTAAGAGGAATGCAACCTCTGGCTCTCCAGATGCTTTGGCGTATGATTCCCGTGATCCCTCACTAATGACTATGCTTGCTAGGGCTGATGGTCCTGGTAGTCCAAAATATCTGGAGGGACGGAGGTTTAAAAATTAGCACAACCATAAACATTAAAAAATGAAAGTAGCGGAACTAAGTTCCCCTTAGTTTCTGCTTACTTCAACCCCTGAGTAAAGAAAATGAGTCTCAGGCTGTCAGCCAAAGACACACTAGGGCTCATTTTATAGTACCCTGTAAAAAGGCCGCACAGAACTGTTACATTTACACTTTATTGTACACAGGTCTCCTCCATCCATGTAAGACTGAAATCCTGGCTTATTTTTTTCCTTCAGCCAATGGACTTTAAAGTGGGAGAACCCCTCGCCTTTTGTTCCATGTAAAACTGGTGTCTAGCTGTGTGTTTGTTTTCTTTTGTCTCCCATTTGTCTTGTAGCCACCATATGATTAAAAGTTCTCTGGGGAATCTAAAGTTTATCCAACTACCACCTTAGTTAACTTTTTTGTTACTCCAATTAAAGGTATCAAAACCTGTTTTTTGCTTGATTTAAAACTGGACTAACACAGCGACAAACCCTTTCTCAGCCGGCCGTGTCATAGTGAACACACAGCACACCATTTCTTACACGCAGAGTCAAAAATCACTAGCCAGTAACTATAGTTATATATTATTTATGTATTCTGTTACATTTTTTAACTAAAGCACAGTTAAGGTGAATATGTTCAGTGCAACGAAACCCTAGAAATTCAGTGAAAAACTTTAGTTGAGGCAACGTGAAGGTGAAACAGTGTGATGCCACGAAGGCTTTGAAATTCAGTGAAAAAGTAGACACAACAAGGCAAGGAGGGGGAAACAAAGGGAGGACAAAATAACGATCTTACTAGGCCTTGTGTCATTCAGAACGCCCAAGCGCAGAGAAGAGGGAAGAGGAGAAGTGCCTGGGGGGAGGGGAGGGGGGAAGTGCAGTTAACTCACTAGTGCAGTCAGCGGGTGGATCTCAAGTGCAGAGAGAAGGGACTGTAGGGGTGCAGATACAGACCCTTAAGTGCTGGGGAGCCCGGAGGCAGTGCAGGGGCAACTGGACAGGCAGGAGTCTGGGCCCGAGTTCAGAATGCAACAAAAAACCCTGAAATGTGGTGAGTCCTGAAGCTGCGCCACCTTAACTATGATGCCCCCACTGCACAGCCCCTAAGCACCCTGATGACATCACAAATGAGATCCCTGAAAATATCACATTTGACATCAATTATGGCATCATGTGTGACATCACTGGTACAGCAGATCATGTGCAAAAAACAAGAGAGGCAGCATTTTAAAAGTGTGTCTTTGCATATAAGGGTGGTTACTGTCCATCCACAACTGTGGTATTCTTACACATCCAAGTTACCCTCTATCGAGTGAGCATTGGCCATGATGATGACAATTGAGTACTCCAGTTATGTCTTTGCACCTGTTCTCCAAAGAATACAACATACATAACAAGGGGCCGTTTCTGAAGTCAATGTATCTACACATGGCAGACATCTTGCTGTCATTACAACAAATCAAATGGTAGGCTGTGCCCATGTAAAATAGTAAAGGCTAGGGCTGGTGGCCTTTAAGGGTCAACAGTGTTAAAAAAACACTTTCTTGTTGTGAAGACACATAGGGCCTCATCACGAGTTGGGCGGTAGCCCTTAAATACGGCAGTAACGCTATTAACGCTGCATTTAAGGGTCCGCCCAATCTCAGGCTGGCAACATTTACCTCCAGCTCTAAGCTGGGGGTTAATGCGCCGCAAAAATGCGGATTTTCAGTGCAATTACTGCACGGTAATAGTGCCAGCGGTAATTACACTGAAAATTCCCCATTGGGTCCAATGAACCCAATGGGGAATGGGTAATTACAGTTCCGCCCAATCTGTGATCCGGCGGTAATACTGCCAGAGGGTTGAGCCATAACGCAAATACAGTTGGGTGGTATTCCATTCGGGATACCGCCCAACTCCTGATGAGGCATCTAGTACTCAGGACTTGAGCGGCCAATGTACTGGATGGACACAAGTTGTAATCATTTTAGTTCCCGGGGTTTGAAGGTGGCTTTCCTCTACACGTTTTGAACTATGACTCCTGTTTATCCTCCCCAGTGCCTATGCTGTTTAGGGCTAATGGAAGTTGAATGCCAAACCTCTGGACATCCAAAGCTTTCGGACTTCTATATTGCATCTAAATGATCAATTGCTATGTGCAAGAGCGACTTCCTGCAGTTCCCCGACCATTATTTACAATGCTTGATAAATGTTTTCAGACCTTCCCAAAAGGCAGGGTATGTTGCATGCATGCTATATCTTCAGAGACAGTCAAACATGTTTCCCCATGACTGGTACTTAACAGTGAGGTCATCGAGGAGGCTGCAGGAGATGACCTGCCGGGTTTCTCATACAGTGTCATTACAGCTGGCATCTGACATGTAGTAAGTGGCTTGGGAGTACGGTTAAGTGGGAGGCCTGTACATGTTGCAAGTATTGTCGCGTGTGGACACACCTTGGCCTACGTTCAGTGCTTAGTTGGAGATAACATTCATGTAAATGTCAGGGTGAGTGTGCAGGAAAATGCGGTCTATCAGTCAAATTAGCATTATAAAATGAGAACCAAACTAAACAAAAACACAGACGGCCCAATTCTTTTGCCAAACCAGCCCACTGAGTGTCCATCTGTTCCCTACACCTTAACATGTCTGTTATCCCATGCCTGCCCCCCCCCCAACACTACAATGTGTCACACAACCTCTGCCTTTAATTACATTCAAAGTAAACTCCTGTTATTTTTAGGCATTTAATTAAGATTGTGTACATGTCGCCTTGAAGCCACTTCATAGTGCTTGTCCAGAGCGCCTCCAAGGGTCTAGCTGAAGGATGGTGGTCAGCTGGCACAGCGAGCTCAGCGCTCATTTATGACATCTGGGCGTAGCCTGGTGATGCAGGTTTGAATCCCGGCAGGGCTAACTTTCTTCCTTCCGAGGTCGATACACTTAGTACCACGCAGTGGGTAATGATATCACTGGTTGGTTATTACAGCGCTTTGTTGCCCCTGGGGGAGCTAGCGCTATTTAAAAACTGGTATTATTATTGTTTTATTTATGGTTGAGGGAGGCAGCAGGAGGTTGATGGTTGAGGGGTCTGGACCAGATGTCCTGATGAGTTGGGGGTGGTCGTGAATTGGCAATGAGTGGCAAGGAAGTGCTCAGAGAAGAGTAGCATTTGACATTGAAGCGCTTGAAGTTAAGTGCTCCTCTCAGGTCCGCATCCAGGAATTTCCAGAGGTGAGGGCCTCGCGCTCCGGTGGTCTCACCTCTGTATTTGCTAATCCTGAGTCTGGCGGGGCACGCTAGGGCCCGGTAGATCCATAACAGGGTTCAGGATTCGGGGGAGAACGGTGTCCCTTTACAGGCCTGGTGTGATCCGACTTCATGGCTGTGCTTCTTTTCTAACTCTCCTCTGTCTAGAGGGGCTGGGGCGGCTACACCCTCGCCTTGGGGTGGAAGCGAGGGAGCATCCAAGTGTGAGTCACTCAGCGAGGGCGTGAGTGAAGTAGCAGTGAAGTGAGTTTAGGGGGCATTGCCGATAGTGCAGAAGAAAACCGAGAGATTGAGTGAGTTTTTATTGGCGATTCAATGAACGGGTCAATGGGGAGTGAAGAACTAAGTGTCCATGAGTTAGTGAGGACGTGAGTGAGTGCATAAGTGCGTGAGTAGGAAGACAAGGGGGCAGTGAGTTAAGCAGGCGTTTAGTTACAAATGCATTGAGCTGGAGTCAAAACCATTAAAAAAACGAAAAACATCTGCTGCAGTCATGCAATGAATAACCATTGTGTGACAGCAAAGACGGAGCTGGGGACTATACGGATTATCTAATGATACACAGCACACAGGAAAGGAGCAGTGCTATCAGGGGTGGACTGGGAACTAAAAGAGGCCCTGGAAATAATTACTGGGGACCAAAAGAGTCCCTGGAAATAATGTTCAAAGTGGTCCCATGTGACACTTTTTCAGCAAGCCCAATGCTTTTCCAATGAGACAATTTGGAAATACCACACAAAAGAGGCCCAGGGTGCAGAGGCCCACCGGGAAATCTCCAGAGTTCCCTATAGGCCAGTGACCGCCAGTCCACCACTGAGTGCTATCCCGGGGTCCCAGTACCACCCTGGTCTGCCACCAATTTGCCTTTATCTGCTCACCAATAATAAGCTGCCTGCAGCCACAGCATGTGAGGGCGAGCTGCACAGCTGCACAGCTGCACAGCTGCACAGCTGCGACCTGGGCCCAGCCAGGGCCCCATTCAAACCCTTCCAGCCAGCCTTCGGGCCCACCAGGCCACACCAATAGGCCTGCAGACCCTAACAGGCTGCCTGCAGCAACATCATGTGAGGGTGCGCTGAACAGCTGCGGCCTGAGCCCAGCCGGGCCCCCACTCGTGCTCATCCAGCCAGCCTTCGGACCCAGCAGGCCCCACCAACAGCCCTGCAGACCCTAACAGGCTGCCTGCAGCAACAGCATGTGAGGGTGCGCTGAACAGCTGCGGCCTGGCCCCAGCCGGGCCCCCAATCGCGCTCTTCCAGCCAGCCTTCGGACCCAGCAGGCCCCACCAACAGCCCTGCAGACCCTAACAGGCTGCCTGCAGCAACAGCATGTGAGGGTGCGCTGAACAGCTGCGGCCTGGCCCCAGCCGGGCCCCCAATCGCGCTCTTCCAGCCAGCCTTCGGACCCGGCAGGCCACACCAACAGCCCTGCAGACCCTAACAGGCTGCCTGCAGCAACAGCATGTGAGGGTGCGCTGCACAGCTGCGGCCTGGGCCCAGCCGGACCCCCACTCGCGCCCTTCCAGCCGGGCCCTTCGCCCTTAATGGACCACCCTCAGAGACGGGGGACGGTGTCAACCCGCGGGGATGTCAAATCGGATTACCTCCTAATCCCCGACACCTTTTCCCAGAGGTTGATGACCCGGGAAACCAATTAGCACCAAGCGGGGGTTGGCGGGCGAGGGGGAGGGGGAGGTCGGGGAGGGGGGGGGTAACTGTTTCTACACTTTGACTCATTGTGCGCAGGCGCCAGAGCCAGAGCGTGTATTTTGAGGCTCACGAGGTCCAGGGCATAGCTACAGTGGGGAGTAGGGGAGGGCAGAGTAGCCGCACTTCTCTGAATGCCTGCCGAACTGTAAGCACTTCTACAAAGGGGTGTCATAGGGGAGTACGCCTCCCTATGCCAGGAGAATGCCATCCCTTCTCTGGAGGACGGCCATGCTTCAACATGACTGCACTGGCACTGTTCTGAGAAACTGACAATCTGCAATAGCACAGTAAGGGCACTTCCTCGCAGGGCTCCTCTAGGGCAGTACTGGCACTTGCCTGAAACACTGCCACTTTTTGCTAGGACGGGTCCAGCAATTCACTGGGGTGACGGCCATGCTGTATAACAAGACAGTACTGGCACTTGAGCGTCAAGCTGCCATCCTGCAATAGGGCAGTACTGACATTTCTGCGCAGGGCAGCCCTAACTTGTTTTTGTATATTCTCATACATGATGAGAATATACAAAAAAAGTGATCATAGTTAATATGCACATTCCAGTGCAAACTGGTTCCTTTTAAGATATGCAGTGAATGTTGCTTGTATTCTTTACATTATCAGCACGGGCACACAAGTCTTAGCATGGAAGTGCTGTTAATTAAAATGCAACAACTGAATAAAGGCGACGCAAATGGCATTGAATGCAGTCATCTGGCCAGATTATTAGTCACTTGTGACTTTTAAACTCGCAGACTTTTGCGCTCTGGGACTTGCACTTTTAATTATTCCACAATAAATATAGGTCTACATGTTCCAGCATGCATCTCGCTGCTGCCTTCTCAGCTAACACTGTGTGAGGGCATCACACATGTCACGAGGAGGCTATTGGGCAGGTAGGCGTCTAGGCGGCTGGACAGGGCACCGTTTTAGAATCCAAGCTGCTACTCTGCTGCTGTGACTGGTTCATCCAGTCCTGTTTCTATTCATCACCTTCAGGTGTATAGAATCTCCAGAACCCAAGCTGCTACTCCGCTGCTGTGACTGGTTCATCCAGTCCTGTTTCCATTCTTCACCTTCCGGCGTATAGAATCTCCAGAACCCAAGCTGCTACTCCGCTGCTGTGACTGGTTCATCCAGTCCTGTTTCTATTCATCACCTTCAGGTGTATAGAATCTCCAGAACCCAAGCTGCTACTCCGCTGCTGTGACTGGTTCATCCAGTCCTGTTTCCATTCTTCACCTTCCGGCGTATAGAATCTCCAGAACCCAAGCTGCTACTCCGCTGCTGTGACTGGTTCATCCAGTCCTGTTTCTATTCATCACCTTCCGGTGTATAGAATCTCCAGAACCCAAGCTGCTACTCCGCTGCTGTGACTGGTTCATCCAGTCCTGTTTCTATTCATCACCTTCCGGTGTATAGAATCTCCAGAACCCAAGCTGCTACTCCGCTGCTGTGACTGGTTCATCCAGTCCTGTTTCTATTCTTCACCTTCCGGTGTATAGAATCTCCAGAACCCAAGTTGCTACTCCGCTGGTGTGACTTATTCATCCAGTCCTGTTTCTATTCCTCACCTTCCGGTGTATAGAATCTCCAGAACCCAAGTTGCTACTCCGGTGCTGTGACTGGTTCATCCAGTCCTGTTTCTATTCATCACCTTCAGGTGTATAGAATCTCCAGAACCCAAGCTGCTACTCCGCTGCTGTGACTGGTTCATCCAGTCCTGTTTCTATTCATCACCTTCAGGTGTATAGAATCTCCAGAACCCAAGCTGCTACTCCGGTGCTGTGACTGGTTCATCCAGTCCTGTTTCTATTCTTCACCTTCCGGTGTATAGAATCTCCAGAACCCAAGTTGCTACTCCGGTGCTGTGACTGGTTCATCCAGTCCTGTTTCTATTCTTCACCTTCAGGTGTATAGAATCTCCAAAACCCAAGTTGCTACTCCGGTGCTGTGACTGGTTCATCCAGTCCTGTTTCTATTCATCACCTTCAGGTGTATAGAATCTCCAGAACCCAAGCTGCTACTCCGGTGCTGTGACTGGTTCATCCAGTCCTGTTTCTATTCATTCCTTCAGGTGTATAGAATCTCCAGAACCCAAGTTGCTACTCCGGTGCTGTGACTGGTTCATCCAGTCCTGTTTCTATTCTTCACCTTCCGGTGTATAGAATCTCCAGAACCCAAGCTGCTACTCCGCTGCTGTGACTGGTTCATCCAGTCCTGTTTCTATTTTTCACCTTCTGGTTTATAGAATCTCCAGAACCCAAACTGCTACTCCGCTGCTGTAACTGGTTCGTTCAGTCCTGTTTCTATTTATCACCTTCCGGTTTATAGAATCTCCAGAACCCAAGCTGCTATTCCGCTGCTGTGACTGGTTCATTCAGTCCTGTTTCTATTCCTCACCTTCCGGTTTATAGAATCTCCAGAACCCAAGCTGCTACTCCGCTGCTGTGACTGGTTCATCCAGTCCTGTTTCTATTCTTCACCTTCCAGTTCATAGAATCTCCAGAACCCAAGCTGCTACTCCGCTGCTGTGACTGGTTCATCCTGTCCTGTTTCTATTCTTCACCTTCCGGTGTATAGAATCTCCAGAACCCAAGCTGCTACTCCGCTGCTGTGACTGGTTCATCCAGTCCTGTTTCTATTCTTCACCTTCAGGTGTATAGAATCTCCAGAACCCAAGTTGCTACTCCGGTGCTGTGACTGGTTCATCCAGTCCTGTTTCTATTCTTCACCTTCCGGTGTATAGAATCTCCAGAACCCAAGCTGCTACTCCGCTGCTGTGACTGGTTCATCTTGTCCTGTTTCTATTCTTCACCTTCCGGTTCATAGAATCTCCAGAACCCAAGCTGCTACTCCGGTGCTGTGACTGGTTCATCCAGTCCTGTTTCTATTCCTCACCTTCCGGTTCATAGAATCTCCAGAACCCAAGCTGCTACTCCGCTGCTGTGACTGGTTCATCCTGTCCTGTTTCTATTCTTCACCTTCCGGTGTATAGAATCTCCAGAACCCAAGCTGCTACTCCGCTGCTGTGACTGGTTCATCCAGTCCTGTTTCTATTCTTCACCTTCAGGTTTTTAGAATCTCCAGAACCCAAGCTGCTACTCCGCTGCTGTGACTGGTTCATCCAGTCCTGTTTCTATTCTTCACCTTCCGGTGTATAGAATCTCCAGAACCCAAGCTGCTACTCCGCTGCTGTGACTGGTTCATCCAGTCCTGTTTCTATTCTTCACCTTCCGGTTCATAGAATCTCCAGAACCCAAGCTGCTACTCCGCTGCTGTGACTGGTTCATCCTGTCCTGTTTCTATTCATCACCTTCAGGTGTATAGAATCTCCAGAACCCAAGCTGCTACTCCGCTGCTGTGACTGGTTCATCCAGTCCTGTTTGTATTCTTCACCTTCCGGTTCATAGAATTTCCAGAACCCAAGCTGCTACTCCACTGCTGTGACTGGTTCATCCAGTCCTGTTTCTATTCTTCACCTTCCGGTTCATAGAATGTCCAGAACCCAAGCTGCTACTCCGCTGCTGTGACTGGTTCATCCAATCCTGTTTCTATTACTCACCTTCCGGTGTATAGAATCTCCAGAATCCAAGCTGCTACCCCGCTGCTGTGACTGGTTCATCCAGTCCTGTTTCTATTTTTCACCTTCTGGTTTATAGAATCTCCAGAACCCAAACTGCTACTCCGCTGCTTTAACTGGTTCGTTCAGTCCTGTTTCTATTTATCACCTTCCGGTTTATAGAATCTCCAGAACCCAAGTTGCTACTCCGCTGCTGTGACTGGTTCATCCAGTCCTGTTTCCATTCTTCACCTTCCGGCGTAAAGAATCTCCAGAACCCAAGCTGCTATTCCGCTGCTGTGACTGGTTCATTCAGTCCTGTTTCTATTCCTCACCTTCCGGTTTATAGAATCTCCAGAACCCAAGCTGCTACTCCGCTGGTGTGACTTATTCATCCAGTCCTGTTTCTATTCCTCACCTTCCGGTTTTTAGAATCTCCAGAACCCAAGCTGCTACTCCGCTGCTGTGACTGGTTCATTCAGTCCTATTTGTATTCTTCACCTTCCGGTTTATAGAATCTCCATAACCCAACCTGCTACTCTGCTGGTGTGACTGGTTCCTCCAGTCCTGTTTCTATTCTTCACCTTCCGGTTTTTAGAATCTCTTCTGGCTCAAGGCCATCCTGATGCAAATACCAGGGACAGCAGTGGTCACGCACCAGGTGAACAAGACTAGACCTTAAGTGGAAACAGACCAGGTCTCCTAAACTCCCTGTTTTCACAACCCCATGTCCTGTACCCAGTCATGAATTTGCAACCTACAGCAGTTTGCATGATGGGACCTGCAGGCCCACACTTATAAGTAGCCAGTATTTGATACAGGTGATGCTGATTGGCTAGGTCAGATGGCATCGGCAAGTCCTCCCCGGTTTCTCCAAATGTCTTCCTGCTTTTAAATATATGCTCACCATTGACAACTTCAGCAGGCACGTTGCCGAATCTAGATCGAAATAGTGCTGGCATAAGAACAGCGTTTCAGAGGGCCTCCCACTTGAGTCCACCCACCGCCACATCACTCTCTGCCTCCCTCGCCACTACGGGGGGACCCCTCCTGAACCCTCTGTTACCGCCCCATGCCCGAACCTGCTCCCACCCTGCCACTCCTCTTCCCACAGTTATCTTTTCTCCATCTGCCCCCACACCCCTGCAGCTGCAAAGGTCTGCATATTGCGGGGTATGCAACGTTGTGCGCATTCTTGTGCGTCAATGTTCCCCCTGGTGGTCTATAGACAGCAATAAGCCCCATTAGACCCCAACAACCTTATTTTGTAATGTGTATACCAACCCGGATGACGTTAATCAACAAATTCTGGCATCACGTTGTACTGTGCATTGTAAAGTACCCATGGTTATACAGAGAAATTCACCCAAGCGTCCAAAGAGTCTATATATATATACATCTCTTTCTGTGCTGGCCTTGCATAAGGAACTAGGCGGCCTAAGGTGATGTTCAGCAGTGTAATGGTAGTACTCAGTAGCAGAACAAGAGGGAGAAGGGCACGTATTAAAGCACGTTCCAACTGTAAAAAAATGAACAAATTAGCCAGGAAGGGACTCCAGATTGCCGGAAGTGAATCACGCTCTTCTTTGCATTGGTAGATTGATTGTCCTTTAAGAGGTAGAGAGAGTCAGCACCTCATGGATCCATTCCTCGATGTCAATGCCATTCGCCGATTTCCAAGTCCCTAGAATTAACTTCTACGCCATCATGCAGCCTCTGAACATCCCGGCCCTGCTTGCGTTCGGTAAATCGCGTAGCAATTTGTCATCACCCATGATAAAGACAGAAGCTTTCATTGGAATATCCAAGACCAGATTCATTCTTTCTGATACCTCTGCCCAGAATTGCTTCATCTTGGGACACAACCAGATCATGTGGGTCAACGTGGCCTTTTCTCTCCTGCATCTCCAGCAGCGATCACTGTCACGCATGGTTCTTTAATACATCCTATCAGGTGTCCAATATACATGGTGCAGAAGCTCAATCTGGCTGGCTCTTAGGCCCCCAATCCAGTGAAACTAACCTAATATCTTTGCAGCATCTGGACCAAGTAACAGGTGTCACATTTTCATCAAGTTCCTGAGTCCATAGCTGCAAAGCATCAGTGTTTTTCCTGATGCCAACACCAAAAGCCATAGACGCATGTCGCGGAATGAGCAGTGGACATGCCATAGAGGCATGCCACTGAATGAGCAGTGGACATGCCATAGAGGCCTGCCGCTGAATGAGCAGTGGATGTGCCATAGAGACATGCCGCTGAATGAGCAGTTGATGTGCCATAGAGGCATGCCGATGAATGAGCAGTGGACATGCCAAAGAAGCATGCTGCTGAATGAGCAGTGGACATGCCATAGAGACATTGTTACGCTCACCTGATTCCCACGGGGGCGTCGATCTGGACTGGCCCACTGTTGCTTCCACCAGAGTAACACGTAGAGCCGAGATGACAGACTGGACAGACCCACTTAACTTCGTTTGTTGTACTTGTACGAATATCTTTCTGCAATGGAGAAAGGGAATTAACCTCCAGTAATCTGAGCGTTAACCCGCCTTCCCACTCCCCTTGTCTGCCCACAGAACACTCCTGAAGTTCCCTCTTAATCTCACCTGAAGGTTTGGACAGATGAGCTCTCCATCCTGCGTCGAGCGCAGGGGCGCGTAGACGACCAGTTACTTCACTGGCGTGGAGGAATTGGTGAGTTCCAGTATTGACTCTAAGTCCAATTGTTCGTAAGAGTTCAAAAGTCTGCTCTTCACTCTGGCAGATTCCTTGCAGGTTGCGGATTTAAACCACCAGAAGAGTTCCAAGTGGCAATTGGTACGATCCTGGTAAGTCTATTGTGGTTCTCCCCTTTGGGGCCGGGGTACAGCGATGATGCAGAATTAACTGTGCTGACCCGAAATGAGGTGAGTACCCCCCTGTGGTAAATCAGGTAAGTCTTTGGGGTTAGGTTGTATTGTCCTTGTTTTTTCCCCTTAGGGGCCGGGGTGCGGCGGTGATGCGAAATTGACTGCGCCGACCTGAGAGGTGAGTACCCCCCTGTGGTAATCAGGTAAGTCTTTGGAGGTGATTTGTATTGTCCTTGTTTTTCCCCTTAGGGGCTGGGGTGCGGCAGTGATGCAGAATTGACTACGCCGACCCAAGATGAGGTGAGTACCCCCCTATGGTAAATCAGGTAAGTCTTTGGGGGTGGTTTGTATTGCCCTTGCTCACCTATCTGTTCTTGTCTCCCCCAGGTGTTGAAGAATGGCCTGGAGATGCTGGATTCGCGATGGAGTAAAGGAATGCAGCCTCGGTTGGTGAGTTCAGCGCGGCTCTGGGAGGTGCGTGGCAATGCACCTGAGAAGGCTTCTCTCTTCCAGATCGACGATGTGCTGGATCAAGGATTCAGGTAAGGGTTTTGTTCTGACCTCTTCTCCTTCTCCTTTTCTTGTTCCAGGTGTTCCAGGGCTGAAGCGGGCATGGCTGAAGACTGGAGCTGCTGAAGACACGGTGAGCGTTACGCTGCAGCAAGCAGAATAACACGAAGCACGTGTGGCTGTCCGGGTGTTGCTTAAATAGCCTTGGAAGAAGTCCCAGGTAAGTATTCTTCCACAGCCCCACCCGAGAGGAAAGGAGTCCCTGAGGTAAAGTAGTCCCTTTTAGCCTCATTTGGCTTGTGGCTTCGTGTAGCATGGTCTGCATCAGGTAGGTATGCAGCATGGTCTGCAACAGGTAAGATTTCTGTAATGAGCCTGGCGCCCATGGCGCCAGGACTGACTTTATTCTTATGAGCCTGGCGCCATAGGCACCAGGACTGTAGCCAAAGAGCCCCTAACTGGGGTTTCTGGGCATGCTTCAAGTGGCATGATGCCTGCTTCTGGGGTTGCTGGTCCTGGTCTGGCTTTCCGGGGGCAGGCATCGTGACAGACATGCCGCTGAATGAGCAGTAGATGTGCCATAGAGGCATGCCGCAGAATGAGCAGTGGATGTACCCTAGACACATACTGCTGAATGAGCAGTGGATGTGCCATAGAAGCATGCCGCTGAATGAGCATGCCGCTGAATGAGCAGTGGATGTGCCATAGAAGCATGCCGCCTAATGAGCAGTGGACATGCCATAGAAGCATGCTGCTGAATGAGCAGTGGACGTGCCATAGAGAGATGCCGCTGAATGAGCAGTGGACGTGCCATTGAGGAATGCCACAGAATGAGCAGTGGACGTGCCATAGAGACATGCCGCAGAATGAGCAGTGGATGTACCATAGACACATACTGCTGAATGAGCAGTGGATGTGCCATAGAAGCATGCCGCTGAATGAGCATGCCGTTGAATGAGCAGTGGACGTGCCATAGAAGTATGCTGCTGAATGAGCAGTGGACGTGCCATAGAGACATGCCGCTGAATGAGCAGTGGACGTGCCATTGAGGAATGCCGCAGAATGAGCAGTGGACGTGCCATAGAGACATGCCGCTGAATGAGCAGTGGATGTGCCAGAGAAGCATGCCGCAGAATGAGCAGTGGACGTGCCATAGAGGCATGCCGCTGAATGAGCAGTGGACATGCCATAGAGGCCTGTCGCTGAATGAGCAGTGGACATGCCATAGGGGAATGCAGCTGAATGAGCAGTGGACATGTCATAGAAGCATGCCGCTGAATGAGCAGTGGAAATGCCATAGAGGCATGCAGCTGAATGAGTAGTGGACATGCCATAGAGACCTGCTGCTGAATGAGCAGTGGACATGCCATAGGGGAATGCAGCTGAATGAGCAGTGGACATGTCATAGAAGCATGCCACTGAATGAGCAGTGGACATGCCATTGACGCATGCCGCTGAATGAGCAGTGGACATGCCATAGAGACCTGCTGCTGAATGAGCAGTGGACATGCCATAGACAAATGCAGCTGAATAAGCAGTGAACATGCCATAGAAGCATCCCACTGAATGAGCAGTGGACATGTCATAGAAGCATGCTGCTGAATGAGCAGTCAGCATGCCACAGAAGCATGCTGCTGAATGAGCAGTGGACATGGCATAGAGACATGCCGCTGAATGAGCAGTGGACATGCCATAGAGGCATGCCACTGAATGAGCAGTGGACATGGCATAGAGATATGCCGCTGAATGAGCAGTGGACATGCCATAGAGGCATCCCACTGAATGAGCAGTGGACATGCAATAGAAGCATGCTGCTGAATGAGGAGTGGACATGGCATAGAGGCATGCTGCTGAATGAGCAGTGGACATGCCATAGAGGCATGCCACTGAATGAGCAGTGGACATGCCATAGAGGAATGCAGCTGAATGAGCAGTGGACATGTCATAGAAGCATGCTGCTGAATGAGCAGTGGAAATGCCATAGAGGCATGCCGCTGAATGAGCAGTGGACATGCCATAGAAGCATGCCGCTGAATGAGCAGTGGACATGCCATAGACGCATGCCGCTGAATGAGCAGTGGACATGCCATAGAGGCCTGCCGCTGAATGAGCAGTGAACATGCCATAGACAAATACAGCTGAATAAGCAGTGGACATGCCATAGAGGCATCCCACTGAATGGGCAGTGGACATGCCATAGAAGCATGCCGCTGAATGAGCAGTGGACATGCCACAGAAGTATGCTGCTGAATGAGCAGTGGACATGCCACAGAAGTATGCTGCTGAATGAGCAATGGACATGGTGTATAGGCATGCCGCTCAATGACCAGTGGACATGCCATAGAAGCATGCCGCTAAATGAGCAGTGGACATGCCACAGAAGCATGCCGCTGAATGAACAGTGGACATGGCATAGACGCATGCTGCTGAATGAGCAGTGGACATGCACGATTCCATGTTCAGCCACACTTCATTACTAGAGACCAAGTGAGACGTATTCTAAAAGGTTTCACTCAAAATTCTTCTTAGTTGACCATATTCAGAGTAAGTACCACTGACGGAATTCAGAGTAGGTCCAGCCCATCAAGTTGTGTCTCCAATACAAGTGGCCATGGGGAATTCATTCCCCATTCTCAATCAAGTCTCTTATGTATCGAATCCCACCCAGGTACCAGCTCGACCAGAATATACCACGATCTTGAAATTGGATTTTGGCGTTCTACCATATGGATGCATCGGGAGAAGATAAAAGAGTCAAGTCTGAAAATGTCAGAGATAGCGTGCCAACTCTCCCTCAGTAATGCCATGATTGGGTTCTTCTCTGAAGATCTTCCAGCCTTGGTGGTGTCCATGGAGCCTGGATACAATGGTGCATTCATGCTAGCTTCAGCCAGTGCCCAAACATTGACATCTGGTTTTGACATTCCATATATGTGTCTTACCGAGAAAGCCAGGTGGTAAAGTTGGGGACAGTCATTACCCCCCCAATGCCGCTGGCAGTTCTAATTACCACAGAGCTAGTCTAGGATTCTTATTTTCCTAGATGAAGCATTGCATTAAAATTAAAATAGTTTTATTTATAACGCGCTTAATACCTAAGACGTTTCTAAGCGCAGAGCGGGAATTTGAACCTGTGTTGCTCTGCATCATCTTGCCTCCAAGACAAGCACCTTGCCACTGAGTTATAGTACCCGAACTAACATCCAACCTCTTGAAAAGGCCACTCGGGGGTTCGGGAAGAAGCATTGACCGAATATAGTTTATCTTGGATGAGATGTTCATTTTGATACTATTGACCTTGCCCCATAAGGGGGACAGTTTCAGGAGAGACCATCATGTCAGATCAGATTTGATTTTAGGTGGTAGGCCAGCATTAAATCTTTAACAGCAGGGGACAACTGTAACCCCATGTATTTCATTTGCGTAGCACTCCATGTAAAATTCCATTGGTCAAATACATTTTTAGAACAGGAGGAGATCGGCAGGATTTCGGATTTACTCCAAAGGATATCATAACCGGATATGCTTGAAAGTAATCAATAATATTCAGAAGGGGGACCAAACCCCTGTCAGGTTCCTGCAACACAATGAAGAGGTCATCAGCATAAAGCCAGATCTTCTCTGATTCTCCACTAACGCCAGCTCCCTTGGTGTCTTCATTTGATCTCAGCACGTTAGCCAGATTCTCCATTACGATGATAAATAGTAACAGTGAAAGTGGGCATCCTTGCCTGGTGACCCGTCGGAGACTTAACTTACCTGAGATAAAGCCATTCAAGAGGACTGTGGGAAACCTGACGGTGTCTCACCCGCTAGTCCCCTGGGATATGTCATCCAGGTGGCCAGGACATGGCCATTGCAATTGGATCCAGTTCCTGGGGGGGGGGACCAGTGTGGGAGGATCAACTGGAGGGGGGACTCAATGAGTGGAAGTGGTACACCAAAGGGTGAGACACGATATCCCCTTCTTTATGACACCTTTTGCCCAACCTGCCCAGTAGGATATTGAGAAACGCTACCCCCCAATTTCCAAGATGAACACTTTCTCACACTGTGAGCGACAACAGACTAATACCAGAGCCGTTTACCTGACATGTCAGAACACAAGGGTCAGGCAGAGTCAGGCAATTGCTGACAACTACACACACTTGACTGCCCTTTCCCTTCCCCACAGGGATGAAAGGCGGAGCACGAGAGCACACTTTGAGCAAAGCCGAACGCATGAAGAACGGAGGAGAAAAAACGGCAAGACCTGAAAGGATGTCAAGGAGGGAGTTGCCCTTGCCCATTTCAACCCACACCCACAAAGCCTCTGACAACAGAAACATAAGACCGGGAATCGCAGCTGGCGAATGATGTGACGGATGTCAGCGGTACAGGGAACCCTCCTGCACTGATAGCCAGGGCATGGAGATGCGGTTGCCATTGTGGTACCGTTCTTGACTCCAACGGCAGAAGAAACGCCAACGAGTTCAGCACATCTGGTGAGTCAGAAGAACCTGATAGTGGGCCGGACTGTGTTAGGCTCAAGGTTGCAGAGGCAACATTAAGAAGATTAAGATATAGAAGTCTTTTGTGTGAAAGAACTTGGTACCAGAGATAGAGTGGTCCGGCGCCACATGGGCACTCATTCGAAGGTCTCTCATTGGTACCCCACTCCTGAATAAAGAGACTGTGTTCAACTAAAAAGATAGTGAACTACAAGTACCAAAAGGACATAGGGAAGGCCGGCGGGAAGTGTCAAGGTGGTCATAGAAGGGTCGAGCCAAAACCCTTGTACAATCGAAAGTCCGTGACACGTGGTAGAGGTTTTGACGATTGTGAAATTGGGAACACAACTGAGGAAATTGTGAAAGAGGCGTTTGTGCCCGGCTGAGGGGAATGCGGTGCAAACTATGATTTTGTGAAGCCTGCACTTGCCATAGACTAACAGAGTGACCCAGTGAGACAAGATTGCCCTTCAGAAGTCTCTGTTTAAATTGGTAAGCGCTTTGGGAGGTTGATGCTGAAAGACGGATCAGAGCCCAAATGAGGGGGATCCAAGGGTGAAGGGTAATAACCCGATGTGAAGTTCAAAAGAAGGAACTTTTGTTTGTTGTTTTGGCATATCAGGCCCATCTGAATCAAGAGACTTTGCATGAGAAGAGGCTTGAGCACAGAAGGCCCTGATATAGCGAAAAAGGAACTGTGAGCTCATGCAGGAGAAGCCCAGGAGGGTGTTGTGCTCAAGATTCCCGTGCTAAAAACATGGGGAAGGGAGACTGCGGCCATAACCTCCTGACTTATCATTTTGTGAACACTTCTTTCTTTTCTTGTGAATGTTAGCCCACACCATTTTGTAGCATAGCGGTAAGGATTGGCAATAGGTTTTCTTAGTATAGGCCTTTTTTATTTGACTTGACTGCACTATGACTGTATTATTATTATTATTATTTGATGGTCATAGCTTGCTCCCATCTTAGATTTAGGTTTAGATTAGGTGTTTATCTCACCCATTATACCGTTTAATAAACACCCTTGAACTGTGATCACTTGTGTTTGTCCTACTTTGATAGCATGCCTCCCTTACAGGACACTCGCAGAGGGGTCTGCATACAAGAGGCTCACCCATCCGATACATTTTGACTCAAGGCCAAACTTTTCCAGGACAGTAAACAGGTAGTCCACCTCAATTCTATGAAATGCCTTCTCAGCATCCAAAGAGGTAGCTGCAATTGCGGTAGATGCTTTTTTCCCCCATATTCCGAGGTGACCAGCAGTTTTCTCATATTGTCCGCAACATGCCTCCCACGAACAAGGCCGACCCGATTCTCATGAATTACTAAAGGTATCGCTATCTCCAACAGTGTAGCAAAAATTCTGTCCAGGATCTTGCAATCAGTATTTATCAGGCATATGGGTCTGTAGTTGTCACATTCTGTAGGAGATTTATCTCTTTTCAGGAGAACAGTATTTAGGGAATGTCTGACACTATCAGGCGTTTAACCAGATTCAAGAAGAATATCACGAAGGAGTCTAATAGCAGAGGCTGGCAGTATGCAGTAAAATTAAGTTGGCAGTCCGTCGGTGACAGGGGTCTTGTTAGTTTGCAGAGCCTGAATAGCACAACCTATTGATCTAAGTAATTTCTATATTGCACTACTCACCCATAGGCCTCAGGGCGCTCACAAGATAAAAACATAAAAAACATAAAGTGGCCAGCATTGGATAATGTCTCAGTAGCAACAGAAAGACTGGTGTTAACTAAAACGTCCCTCCATCAAACAACATTGTTTTCGGCTGTTTTTTGAAAAGAGTAATGGAGGCACATCTCCTAAGATCAAGGGGGAGAGAATCCCAAAGAGTTGGTGCCCAGGCATTGAAACTGGCACCACCAATCTTCTTGAGGACCACACGCGGCTGGTGTAGTATCAACTTACACTACACATTTATTCCAACGAGAGATCCTTCTCCAAGGCATTTTCCACATCAGTAGTAAGTTGATGCAAATCATCACTACAGAGGTGCTGCCTTACCATAGCAATATCAAGCATGCCAACAGAGGTATGGAGCCTGTCATAAAAGCATTTGAATGCACCATTAAAACCACCTGACGTTATATCTAGGGCGTCGTCAAGATGTCTGACAGATGTGATAGCTCTATCACTTTCTACGACTTTAAGCCAATGAGCAGAAGATGACCTTCTCCCTCTCCATTCTCAAAATAATGTGCCTTACTTCTGAACATTGCATATTCTACTGTATCCGAGCTAATCTTGTTCAGTTCATATTTCTTCTTTCTAAGTTCAATTTGGACATCCGGTTCATTCGTAACAACACACCGACTCTCCAGGTTCCAAGCCTCCCGGGTCAGACCTTTGGTATCCTGTTCCTGCTTCCATCTGTGGCGGCTGCTTAGGCGCATCAAGACACCTCTAATATAACATTTAAGAATTTCCCATATGGTTGACTTAGACATGCCTTCTGTCTGATATCCATAATCATCGCTCCCAAAGATGCATGGTTTTGAAATATAGACGTATTCATCCTCCAGAGAAATGACTTAGTGGGTGTATGTTTTAGGGCCAAATATGTAGACACTGTTGCATGGTCAGTAATTGCAATTGTCCCAATATCTATGTTATAGCAGTTTCTGAGTCACAGGGCTCGACGTCAGGAAAAAGTCAATACGTGACTTAACACAATGGCAAGCCGAATGAAAGCTATAGGGCCTCATTACGACCCTGGCGGAATGGGTTTAACGGCGCCGTTAGAGCTGCCGGTGCAGCTAAACCCATTCCGCCCTATAATGATCAGACCAGATGTCCTTTGCGGGTCTCGCGAGGGGATCAGGGAGCTAACAACGGGCCTGTTACTAACGGGCCCGTTGTTAGCTCCCTCCCCCATTCCCATTTGAGCCCTATGGGGCGGTTCCCTGAATGGGGAAATACTTAATAAGGGCATGGCTGCCTCCAAACTCGTAATGAGGCCCATAGTCTCTTCCACTTAGGTGTTCCAATCTCCAAATATCTGCGAGGTTCGGTTCCTCAATCATACTAGTCAGTGCTCCTCCACTCCCTGTAGTCCGCCTGGTCCGAAATACATTTTAGCGATCTAACATAGGATCCATCGCCTCATTCAATTCACCTCTAATTATAACAGATTGGGCCTCACAGGTCTGAATATGTTGTGTAGTTGGCTTGGGTTTTGTATCTAGCACTCTCGTCTAGCAGGAAGGCACAGAATCCCCGTAGCGACCAATATATGCAACCGTTTGGCCCATGTAACATTGCAGACCGTAAACACGACACCCAGCACCCTGAACACAGGACACGGTACAACCAAGCACCTTTTGTGCTACGCATCTAAACTCTAGTCTGCTAGAGCCGGAGATTACACATTGAGGCACTGCCTGATGTGTTGCGAAGCCACAGCAATGGCAGTAATGGCTACACAAATCCCAGTAACACAATGTACCATAATCACTGAAGTTTGCACCCAATGTCTTCTTCTGTACTGTAGGAAGCAATTTAACACTTGCAAGCAAACACACACACCCTCAAAATCGAAGGTCGTAAAGAAATAGATATTTGCGACATTTTCAACTGGAAAACAAAAATGCTACAAGTACAAGAATGCAAAGACACAAACCGGGCACAATGCAGTCCTCACCCGACAAGCTACACCTTGAGATCTGCCGCCATTGAGTGATTTGCCACACATTTTCTTCTTTCGCCCCCCCGGACCTATTTCTCGCAGAAACCCCCACAACCTTCCGTCGACTCCCCAAGATCCATTAGGAATGCAGGTGTGTGGGAACCCTCAGGAGAGAGGTGGTGGTTTCCCCTGCAGACCAGAGCCTAATTAGAAGCCTGGTGGCAGCACCCCGCCAGGCCTCACTCTGCTGCAGTGGTGGGGGTCTCTTCTAATTTCCTTACGGCTTTGATTGGGCCCGGTGGAGATTGACGGTTCACACAGAAAGGCCAAAGCCCCCCGAACCCCCCTTGGCAGGAACAATGCCTTCCGCACCCATGCCGACCCCACAGATGTGAGGTGAAAGAAGCGTTCTGCCGCCTCAATGAGCCCCTGCACTCCCCTCATTGTCTCCCATGTCAGCGCAGCCACCTACATATCAACAGACCCTCGTGAGGGAGATTCCTAATTCTTTTATCCAATTAAGTTGACAGTTTGCATATTTCTTTTTGACTTTTCCCTCTGAACATATCCCTCACTCCAATGCAAGTCAACAGGACATGTAAGATCTCCTTCCTTAATCCTCAAAAGTTTCCTCTTGGGTGCTCCCAAAAGTTGGCATGTAGGCAGCCAATGTTACTGCGCGTCAAGGCCAAGGTTGTCGCTTCACCCCCCACGCCCCGCCCCCAGGCACCCCCATAGTCATTCGGGGCTTGGCGCGATTCAACATGAGCCGCCTTAATTGTGTGGATTCCAATGGGGAAAAAAGCCACCCTGAGATTGGTGAATGGCCGCCTAATTAATGTTGACAGCTCCTCAGTAGTTCCTTGGCACGCGGTCTAGTCAGAGGATGAATTTAACAGTGTGAAAGAACTCTTAACACCATTCACAGCGATGCCACTGTTGGCTTCCTTCTGGTGGCTAGGCCTGTAATACAAATCCGCGAGAAAGCTAGTTGTTGTTGTTTGTTGTTCTTATTTCATTTTACATAAAGTTGATGCCGACAAACAGAAAGAAACACACACACACACACCCACACACACCCATTCCCACCCAAACAGTTTTTCAATGAAAAAAGGCAGACAAGGCTCGACTGACAATGTTGCCAACGATTGGCAAACTGGCACTGTGTCATCCAAGTGTGTTGCCAACTGGCCCCATGTCATCGGAGTCAGATGTATCCAGTAGTTGGATTGTGGCCAACAGAGCTTTGAATGCTGTCCCATGTAGGCCCATATGTGTAAAGGGAAATCATAGATACCAGGACTCCCCGTCTCATTTAAGCAATAATCCCACTTTCTGTGGGCTTCAGCGGTGGGCCGCGGCCCAAGTTAGAGGCGTGAGCGAAGCCAGGGCATCAACAGCAGGCCTCAATGCCATTACCGGGCGGGTGATGCCAGCAGAACGCAGGATTATTGCTATTAGCACGCACGCAGAGGCAAACCCTCGAGGTGCTAAAAGTAATAGATTAAAAAAAAACTGCCAGCACTGCTTCATTCGCATTTCGCAGCAGCAACAGGGGAGAGTCAGGGTTGTCATGGAAACAGAAGGCAAGGCTCTGCTCGGAGCCCCTCTTCCATTTCCATGGCTTCAATAGGAAGCCATGTGGCCCGGGTGGAGGAATCCTTAAGAGGTAAGGAGATTTGGGAGGGGTGGGGAGGATTGTGGGGGTTGGTGTGGAGGTACTGGATTTTGGGGCGGAAGGCAGGAGAGAAGGGAAACCAGCAGCGCCAGGTGCAGTGACCTCTCTGATAGTTTGTCTACACCAGGCTTGCATCTGTAGATTCAGGCTGGGTTTGGAGCAACCTGACTGGCTGCCACACCCGCAGAGGGTGCTAATAGAGTTTAATATATTAGGAGCATTTCTGCTCCCTGCGTCAATATCTGGAGACACCCTAAAAAAGAAAAATAATTATTTGCTATTTACAGTTCATTATGAAACCTAAGTCACACCTGCACGCATGCACCACGTCAACTGGCAGATACCAAGTCAGTTGCAGTTTTTTTCTCGGTGTTCTTGGTTATTTTGCTTTTCCTGGTATAACTTAAGGGCATGCTTCCCAGAATGCACAGAAAGCTGCAGGACTGGATGAGCATCACCCGAATGGCACATTCCATAAATCCTGATTGGCAAATAGCTGCTACGTGGCCACGTCATACGTGATGCCATCAGCAACGCCTGACTTTGGACATTGCATGCTGGGATGTATGTATAGTGTCCACTTAAAACCTCGCGCTAGGAACATCAGCAGGCAACCTGCAAAACCGGAACTGGATGGAGGCATCACAGACGACATGGGGCCACGTGGCAGCTATGTTGATATCATCCTTGCTGCAACTTTCTGCATATGAACAGATCTCTCCTGTTTCCCGTGGCCATGCACGAGGAGGCCACCCAGACCTACGTTTCCTGGAAATTCTGGGAATTGTAATTTGCAATGGAAAGCAAAAAAAAAAAAAAAATCCTAGAATTCAAAGGGTGAAAAACATGACTAGATGGCCTTCTACCACATGGCAGCAGGAAATTGAGAGCGCCGCTCTTTGATTTCACATGCATCCAAACTGTGATTCTGGGCACATTGCTTCTTCTCGGCGGTTCTCTGGTCTCTTATTTGCCCAAATTGGTAGTGCTTAAAAACAGACGAAACACAGTTTTAGAGACTGTATGAGGGCAGCAACATGGCTGTGGTCATGTCACACAGCCATTGCTCTGCTACCGATGTGCAAGTCTACTGCAGAAGAGCGCTGGGTACGTATCTTCCTCGCTCGAGATGTTCCCCTTGTTATTATTTAGCATTATTATTATTATGGTATTTATTAAACACGGACCTAGCTCTGAGAAGCCATGGAGCGCTTTACTCACAACAGATCAGATACAAAACAGAGCGCTTTACAGAGGTATACAAAAGTACAGATGCATAACGGAGGGCTTTACAGAGGTATACAACAGTACAGGTGCATAACGGAGTGCTTTACAGAGGTATACAACAGTACAGGTGCATAACAGAGTGCTTTACAGTGGTATACAACAGTACAGGTGCATAACGGAATGCTTTCCAGAGGTATACAACAGTACAGGTGCATAACGGAGTGCTTTACAGAGGTATACAACAGTACAGGTGCATTACGCAGTGCTTTACAGAGGTATACAACAGTACAGGTGCATAACGGAGTGCTTTACAGAGGTATACAACAGTACAGATGCATAACGGAATGCTTTGCAGAGGTATACAACAGTACAGGTGCATAACGGAGTGCTTTACAGAGGTATACAACAGTACAGGTGCATAATGGAGTGCTTTACAGAGGTATACAACAGTACAGGTGCATTACGCAGTGCTTTACAGAGGTATACAACAGTACAGGTGCATAACGGAATGCTTTACAGAGGTATACAACAGTACAGGTGCATAATGGAGTGCTTTACAGAGGTATACAACAGTACAGGTGCATTACGCAGTGCTTTACAGAGGTATACAACAGTACAGGTGCATAACGGAATGCTTTACAGAGGTATACCACAGTACAGGTGCATAACGGAGTGCTTTACAGAGGTATACAACAGTACAGGTGCATAACAGAGCGCTTTACAGAGGTATACAAAAGTACAGATGCATAACGGAGGGCTTTACAGAGGTATACAAAAGTACAGAATGCTTTACAGAGGTAACTGCATAACGGAGTGCTTTACAGAGGTATACAACAGTACAGGTGCATAACGGAGTGCTTTACAGAGGTATACAACAGTACAGGTGCATAATGGAGTGCTTTACAGAGGTATACAACAGTACAGGTGCATTACGCAGTGCTTTACAGAGGTATACAACAGTACAGGTGCATAATGGAGTGCTTTACAGAGGTATACAACAGTACAGGTGCATTACGCAGTGCTTTACAGAGGTATACAACAGTACAGGTGCATAACGGAATGCTTTACAGAGGTATACAAAAGTACAGGTGCATAACGGAGTGCTTTAGAGAGGTATACAACAGTACAGGTGCATAATGGAGTGCTTTACAGAGGTATACAACAGTACAGGTGCATTACGCAGTGCTTTACAGAGGTATACAACAGTACAGGTGCATAACGGAATGCTTTACGGAGGTATACAACAGAACAGGTGCATAATGGAGTGCTTTACAGAGGTATACAACAGTACAGGTGCATTACGCAGTGCTTTACAGAGGTATACAACAGTACAGGTGCATAACGGAATGCTTTACAGAGGTATACAACAGTACAGGTGCATAACGGAGTGCTTTACAGAGGTATACAACAGTACAGGTGCATAACAGAGCGCTTTACAGAGGTATACAAAAGTACAGATGCATAACGGAGGGCTTTACAGAGGTATACAAAAGTACAGAATGCTTTACAGAGGTAACTGCATAACGGAGTGCTTTACAGAGGTATACAACAGTACAGGTGCATAACGGAGTGCTTTACAGAGGTATACAACAGTACAGGTGCATAACAGAATGCTTTACAGAGGTATACAACAGTACAGATGCATAACGGAGCACTTTACAGAGGTATACAACAGTACAGGTGCATAACGGAATGCTTTACAGAGGTATACAACAGTACAGGTGCATAACGGAGTGCTTTACAGAGGTATACAACAGTACAGGTGCATTACGCAGTGCTTTACAGAGGTATACAACAGTACAGGTGCATAACGGAGTGCTTTACAGAGGTATAGAACAGTACAGGTGCATAACGGAGCGCTTTACAGAGGTATACAACAGTACAGATGCATAAATGAACACCTTACATAGGTGTGTACAACAGTACAGATGCATAACAGTGTGCTCTAAATAGTTATACAACAGTACAGATGCATAACAGAGTGCTTTACAGAGGTATACAACAGTTCAGATGCATAACGCCGTGCTTTACAGAGGTGTACAACAGCACAGATGCATAACAGAGCGCTTTTCAGAGGTAACAACAGCACAGATGCATAATGGAGTGCTTTGCAGAGGTGTTCAACAGTACAGATGTATAACAGAGCGCTTTACAGAGGTATACAACAGTACAGATGCATGCCAGACAACTTTTCAGAGGTAACAACAGTACAGATGCATAACGGAGCACTTTACAGAGGTGTTCAACAGTACAGATGCACAACAGAGCGCTTTACAGAGGTACACAACAGTACAGATGCATAACAGAGTGCTTTACAGAGGTATACAACAGTAAAGATGCATAACAGAGCACTTTTCAGAGGTAACAACAGTACAGATGCATAACGGAGTGCTTTACAGAGGTATACAACAGTACAGATACATAACAGAGCACTTTTCAGAGGTAACAACAGTACAGATGCATAAAGGAGCACTTTACAGATGTTTCCAACAGTACAGATACACAACAGAGCCCTTTACAGAGGTATACAACAGTACAGATGCATAACGGAGAACCTTTCAGAGGTGACAACAGTGCAGATGCATAAAGGAGTGCTTTACAGAGGTACACTACAGTACAGATGCATAACGGAGTGTTTTACAGAGTTATACAACAGCACAGATGCATAATGGAGCGCTTTTCAGAGGTAAGAACAGAACAGATATGCAGCAGGGGGGATCATTTTACACTTATGCCCATTAAGTGTATTGAAGTAGATATGGTATGGTGCTGTATAACCCCCAAAGCTATCAAATGCCCCCATGTCATGTGTCATACCTCTAGCATTTAGACAATCCTGGGTTTTAAGTCAATAGCACATATAGTAACAGTCTCTCTTGCCCAATGCAGGTGTAAGTCTCAGGCCCCAGCATCCAAAGGGCTTTTGGTTATAAAACAAGACTGTCTGAGAGGGTCTAAAATGACATGGGCCACTGGCAACATATTTTTAAAATTTTAGATATTAATTGGTTTATACAAATCCTTAGTTATACAAATACAAACAATGTATATTACAAACATAACAGCACTACTTGTACACTGCATAACACACACCGATCTAGCTATCCTTTCTCTCTCTCGTTTTTTCTATCTTTCTTTCTCTGTCACTCTGCCTCTCTTTCTCCCTCTGTCTCATTCTTTGTCGCCCTGTCTATTTCCATGAGGCTGAAAGTCGCATGTCCAAATGCGTGCTTGCTAGAGTGGGCCCAACCGTTGTTGACCTATGCATGACCAGAGGAAAAAAACAGATATTGTGAGGGGTGAACAGCTGTGTTTATTTGCAAAAGAAACTGTTAAAAAAAGAAAACAAGGGAATTAATTACTTGTACTGACATTGTAATTTGTCTCATCAAAGTTTTACAATTTTATAGTGTTCACTCCCAACATATATATATATATATGTTGGGAGTTTTTTCATCGAATATATATATATTTTCATTGAATATATATATATGTATATTCGATGAAAAAACCTTGTTAAAGGGCCGTTATGGTTAAGTTGCACTAATACAAACCTATGAAATTCAGTAAAAAAAGTTGTTAAAAGGACGTTATGGTTACAAGTAAAATTGAAAAACCCCTGAAATTCGCCAGTTATGGTAAGCTAAGCAACCATAACTCGCGCCACCACCGCGCACTGCTAAGACTAACACCCAGGACATCAAAGATGACATCACAAATATCATTGATATATACATATATATATATATATATATATATACATATATATATATGTGTTCAAAAAACTGCTAAAGCAGCAGCAATAATGAGTTGCACTCTCCCATAGCAAAATGATCCTACCTTTGGTCAAGACTCAGAGTTCATGCTTGCGTAGAAAAAAATATCTTTATTAGTGCTCCATGGGTTAAAAAAAACAAATTTAAAATAACATAAAATATGGTGTTCCCCACAAATCAGGCGAAAATTCGGCCAGCATAACACGTTTCGCGACCTCTGCGTCGTTTGTTCACATAGCTGGCCCGAGAGAGAAAATGCATATATATGGGAGGAGTTGGTAGCCATTTACCATGTGGCAACATGGTGAAAGGACTGGAGGTTCGATGTAAAACCTGTCAGACATGTTGCAATGTAGTCAATGCAATCACATAACCCTGTATGTAATAGCAACTCTACCCCACAACACCTGAAACATGAGTTCCTTCACCAATATATAGTGTATAATGTAACTCATGTCTATTTTACAATTTTACATTCGTGCACAGTGCTTCACGTTCCAACATGTCTATTAGTTGCTATTCACTCACACTGCATTATTGACTGACATCGTAATGTCATCTGCAAAAATGAATATATGTCTCTACGAACAATACAAATGGCAGGGCACTTTCTATTAAATAGATCTAAGCACACTAATTATACTCCAGCAAATGCAACGTGTGCCGACGTGCCAAAGATTCCAATAACATTTCAAAATGAAGTGTCAAATATCAATCTATACATTTTACCTAATCCATAGTCAACATCTCAGATGTAAAGAGAGTATACTATGACAAATTCACATAAATGTGCAAGCAGAGCAAATAAAGTGACATGTGCACACCGACAAATTCAAATATTGTTCCAATTAAAAAAGCACAAAGGTAATGAAAACAACATATCGTCATGTAGCTCATATAATAACACAGATTTCATACATCGATGTCAACAAGTGTGTCAAGCATTTGTGCTCCGGGATCCCCAACCGGCCCATAGAGTCGGGGTTTGCCCAGAAGCACTTTTAGACAAGATAGCACCACCATGAGATGGATGGGGGTGCAGATTTAATACCCCAACACCAATCAATAAGGACAACTCAACGGTTTTGCAAAGGGAGTCCATTTAATGACAAGTACAAAAAAAACAGGGAGTCATGAATATCAGCAATGGTGCGATCTTCCTTCTCGCTTCAACTCCAATGAACTTGGTTGAACTTCTATTGGTTAGGAAAAGGTAACTTTACTATAGGTACTATATCTGTATATGGTAACGGGGTGAGGGGATTGGGAAAACACTGTCAGGTGGACATCTAAGTCCTTCCTTCAAAAATGACTACTGCAGACGTCACTAAAGTACCACGTCCCATTGGTTCTACTAACTATAGGACCCTACTTTACTTGGTCCACTGTGATTGGGTTGGCACCAACGCATGCATACTTTTCACTTTGCTTAGCAACACGCAGAATGGTCAGCCAGGTGCAGGGTGCCCCTCAATTCACCCGGTGTTCCTTCAATCAATCATTTACTTTAGTGGCTATGTGTCAATTATTTTGCTGTGGTTGGCCTCGAGACTGCATCTTCTTCCTAGATATCTTCTCTTGGCTCACAGCCATGCGTAGGTGTGGGGGTCTTGCTCTGTTCGTTTGGCTGGTCACGTGATTCAGACTCAGTGGATTTGCCTTTTCCTCAACAATTTGTGTCTTTAATTTTATGTTCACCCACCACCTGTCTTCGCCTTCTTATCTTGCCCCTTCAAAGCAATATATTCTGGTCCCTGCTTCAGTTGAGTGTAGCTACTGCTCGTTCATTTTGATGGATACCACCTTGGTTCCCTAGACATGAGTTGCCTCTGCTGAGTTTCGTTTCTGCTGCTCAGCTCCTGATTCCGTTGAATGTGAAACCTTTCTGGAATGGTCTCAGTGATTATTTTTGCTTTTGTGCAAAGTGGAAGTATTCTACATATAAAGTGCTTTATTTGAGGTAGATATATATATATATATATATATATATATATATATATATATATATATATATATATATATATATATATATATATATATATATAGCGCTTGCCACACTATCTTTCTACTAAGCATAGCAAGCCACATGATTTTCTTAGCTTTCTTGCGTTTCCAAGCATATGTACAGGTGTAAACTGGTCAAATATCTTTACCATGCTTACAGCTTAAGCTTCTTACATTTGACCTCGCATTCACACTCTAAGTTCACAATATCCTTGTTCATGGCATTTTGTCTCTTCATGTCATTCTCTGGTCGTCGTTTCTTCTACATGTGAGTCAGGTTTAGGTTCTTGTGATGTCACCATTCGTCTTCCATTAGGACCTTTTTGGTTTCTTCAGGGACTGTACTCAGGTGATCTTCAGTCCGTCTCATTTGTTGATATGGCTTTCTCAATGGGTACCTTACTGTCCATGGTTTCCTCGGTACTGGTGCTTCAATAGGCATCGTTCTTCTGATAGGTACTTGACAGAGCCCCACCGTTGCTCTCTGCTGGTTTATTTCCTCATCATATGTCACATATCTCGGTGTGAACATTCCTGGTACTTTAAAATGGACGGTTGGAGTGCGGGCTGCATTTGGGACCTCCTCTTCACTCCCCCCTCTGGTTGATTCATCGACCACTTTCACCTCCTTTTTTGGATCCATCTTCTTTGGCTCCTCTGTGTTCACCTTCACTTCATCACCTGGGTCCATTCTTTCTTCATCTTCTATCTCTATACATGATTGTCTGAAGAAATGTCTCTTTGGAGTCCATATTTGTATGACTCCTTTTAGACTTTGTACTGTTCTCACGTATTCGTCTTTATTCCATGTCATCAGTTGACACTGTACATTTGGGTTGCAGTAAACCCATCTTCCCACATAATTTCTATGCTTCTTGGGATATAGAAACATTGTTCCTTCTGGTGCATGAATGCTAGCTTTCACATAATCTCTTATTTATTTATCAGTCAAGTCTTTGGGCTTCCATCCTGGCTTGACATCAATCATGATCTTCATCCCTATGGCTTTTTTGCAGTTTTCTGGCACTGGGAGATTATTATCTTGATAACACAGAATCCTAGCAGTATCATCACTAACAGGGCTCCTAGAAACTTGAATGCATCTGCCATCCATTGTGGAACCCATGAGAATAGTGATCCAAACCAACTGTCATCAACTTCGCCCATCTCATCAGTCAACTGGTTCTGCAGTTTTGTCAGCATACCTATAGCTTCTGTTAGAGTTCCATTTTACTCATCGTGATAAGGTGTAAATGTGCAACATGATTCTCTGATTTTTGCGCAAACCCCTCCATCCATGGCTGCGATCATGTCCAGCACATATCTATTCTCGAGAGTCATCAGTCGGGCTGCTCTTAACTCTTCCTTGATCAAGTTGAATCCTTTATGGTTGTGTTGATCGTCTGCAGTAAGTCTCATCTGGTTATCTGCAACCATTTAGTATTTGCTCCAACTTCAAATCTTGGCATGAAAATTGTTGTGAACACTGATGAGATGAGGCTAAACAGTATGTGTTCATATGGGATTGCATGAAAGGTTTCTTCTGATTTGGCAGAAAAGTAATTCTCTCTCTTCATTTGAGTCAGCAATTCCACAGATCTCCTTCTCCTCAGGTGTGCATCTGCTTTTGGGAAACTGTCAATATTCAGGTCACTTTTCAGTATCACCAACGCTGGAACGTGGACATTCACTATTGTTTGTTTGTTTGTTTGTTTGTTTGTTTTATTATTTATAATGCGCACATAACCACAAGGATAACAAGGCGCGAACATAGTAAGAGGGTTGTATAGCTTAGTTACATACAGCAAATTAAATTACGTCCCATGGAGTTACAATAGGGATACAGTGGTAACATGGGTAAACAGATATCAAAGACATTTTATCTAGTGCAGTTTATATAGTAGCAGGAGGTAGCGGGGGTACACTGAACAATAATACAATTGGTGATGGCACTGATAATGGCATGAGGAGCCACCAGGGAGTATTATTTGTCATGGTCCTTCATCCATTGTATAATGTATGTCCTGAACTGAAAGTAAGGGATGTCTTTCCTTAGAGGTGGCGGTAGTGAGTTCCAGTGAGTAGCTGCTTTAACAGGGAAGCTGTTCCCTCCAGTCAGGGACCGTTTGAATCTTGGGACTAGTAGTAGATTGGCGTTGGCACTTCTGGAGGGGCGGTATGAAACCTGTCTAGAGAATCTTGTTATCAGATATTTCGGGGCCATGTCATGAAGGCATTTGTGTGTCAGTGAGACAGACTTAAGGAAAATTTTGTCTTTCGTGGAAAGCCAGTTAACAGATCTTCTGGTATCTGAGATGTGGGCTTTCTTGGGGATACTTAGAGCTGCTCTTAGAGCATTATTATGAAGGATTTGGATCTTGTTTATGATATGTTTGTTACTGCCTATGTAAAGGGCATTACAGTAATCCAGCTTAGATAGGATCAATGCTCTGGTCAAGGTAGTGCAGTTATTAGGTGTTAGGAGTGGTTTGGCAGCTCGGATGAGTTTACAAGTATAAGCAGTGGCGGAGGCCATTGCGTTTACCTGTTTGTTAAATGATAGTGAGGTGTCTAGGTAAAAACCCAAAGTTTTTACCTCCTTGGCCACAGTGATGGTGTTGTTATCAATTACGAATGATGAGTAAATTTGGCCGAGTTTGTTGATATTGGCTGAGGTACCAAGAATGAGGAGTTCTGTTTTGTCATCATTCAGGCATAGTCCGTGTGAGGCCATCCATGCCTGAATGATGAGGTACACTCTGTTTACAAAGGCCAAATCCTTGTCATAATCCCCCGACAACGGGATGAGGATCTGAGTATCATCTGCATAGTTTGTGTAGGTGATACCCAGACCGTCGAGATCATCGAAAAGGTGCTTTGTAAAGATGTTGTACAATGTAGGTGAGACGCAGGAGCCCTGAGGCACGCCACAGGCGATGGGTGTGGGGACAGCAGCCGCTAATGGTGAGAAGACGCGCATTGTTCTATCACCGAGGAAGGACTGAATCCAGCCTATAGCCTCATGGGAGAAGTGTGTGGCCGACTCGAGATGTTTGCACAGAATCTCGTGGTCGACTAAATCGAAAGCTGCTGAGAGGTCAAGGAGCAGCAGCAGTGCAGTTTTGCCCTGGTCTCTCAACTCGTCAATTTGTATCTTAAGGTCAACCAAAGCGGTTTCGGTTCCGTGTTGGGGTCTGAAACCAGATTGTCGGATTCCTAGAAAGTGGTTATATTCTAGGTATTGTTGGATTTGTAAATATGCCAATTTGTCGATGATTTTAAGCATGAATGGTACTGTGGTGATAGGACGATAGTTCGTAGGTAAGGCGGGGTCTAGGTTTTGTTTTTTGAGGAGTGGGAGGACCCATGATTGTTTCAGGTTATTGGGTATTATGCCTGAGTTGAAGGATGCATTTATTAGTTTAGTGATGAAAGGTGATAATTCACGAGCTGCATCTTTTATAAGTTGTGCTGGGCATAAGTCCCCGTGGCAGTTCGATGGTTTAAGAGTGAGGATGACATTCTCAACCTCTTTGATGGATACTTTGCGGAAGTTGAAGTGGGGGGTGGTATCAAGTGAGGGGGTCAGGATGGAAGGTGTCACTGTCACATCGTTAATATTGGATTTCGTAATGGTGAGAAGGGTAGCCTTTTTATCGTTTGCAAGGTGGTGATTTTATTAGACAGGGCATTTTGAATGTTTGTACACCAGTTTTTATCCTTGGTGCAAGAGTCTGGGGTTTGGATAGGAGATTCTAACTCCTTCAGAATTGTAAAGAGCTCTTTAGTATTGGACTTAGCTTGGGTGATTCGGAGGTTGTAGGAAGTTTGTTTGGCGGAAATTATTTCTTTTTTGTAGAGGGCTGATTGCTTACTTAGGTTGCGCTTATTGGTCTCTGAAGGATCAAGTCTCCATATTTTCTCACAACGACGTTTCTCACGTCTGAGTTTTTTTAGTTGTGGGGAGAACCAGGAGTTCACATGTTTACGTTGTTTGCTTTTTCTAATCTTTAAGGGAGCTATGGCATCAAGGGATGATAGCATCACTTTATTGTACACGTCTACCATGGCAAATGGGTCAGTGTTGTCTGGTATAGAATTGAGGGTGGGTATGATCAGCGGGATGAGGTTTTCTGGCGTGATGTTTCTTTTATTTCTAGTGGGGACTGCTGGGGCTACATTATCAATGAGTAGCGCAGGTGGGGCCTCTAAGGCGAATGTGATCAGATAGTGGTCTGACCAAAGCTGAGGTAGTGTGGATAGTACCGAGATGGGGCAATTGTGCACAGCAATCCAATCAAGGGTTCTGCCTTTAGTATGAGTAGGGCCTGTAATCTTTTGGGTGAAACCTAGTTCCTCTAGGGAGTTATTGATTAGTGTGGCATTCGAGTCTCGGGGGTCATGGAGTCCTAGGTTGAAATCTCCTAGTACGAGTTTCTGGGAGGAACTTTTCAGATTATTAGATAGGATATTATTGAGATCTTCTTCGAAGAGACCTATAGGGCCTGGTGGGCGGTAGATAAGGTGGATAGTTACAAAATGTGAGTTAGTTATGGATAGCTTGGCTGTGAGGACTTCACAAGAGTTTGTACTAAGAGGTGGATCGAGTTTCAGTGTGAGATTCGTTTTATGTATGATGGCAAGACCTCCACCTCACGATGTGGTACGGTCTAGTCTGAGGAGGGTGTAGTCATCTGGGATGGCTAACATGATTGCTGGGCCGGCTGCGGGGTGGAGCCGGGATTCTGTGATGGCTAGAAAATCTAAGTTTCCATTATGTAGTATGTCTGCAATCTCCGTTGCGTGGGCGACCATAGAGCGTGCATTTATGCACGCCCCTTTTATCGTTGGTTGAGCTGGTGGGGGCAGTGCCTTGGGAATGGCCTTGGGGGGTGTAACAGTCTCTCTGAAGAGTCTGCTGTTGAGTTGCAGGTGATGTCGATTGGATTTACTAGGGCCAGTAGTGGTGTTAGATACTGTTTTAGGTAAGTAGTCATGCAATCTTGGGAGTCTTGCACGTAGTTTAAGATTCCTTTGTATTAGAGTGCATGGTCTGGTGAGCTGCTTGGCCGAGTAATGTACAGGAGCCAATGGTAGGGTATGTTGAGGCATGGTGAGGTCTTGTAGCGTGATTATGTAAAGGAGGGCTCTTAGGAGTGTTGTGTAGAGTGGTGGTAGGTACATGTTGTACGATTACGAGTATGTGCAATGGACCTGGAAGCACAGTTTCAGTATTCAGGACTGAGGTGGTGTGCACAAAGGAAGCTAGGTGAGAGGAGCAAAACTTCAGTCTAGCGGGTGGCTTAGAGAGGTGCAGTAGGGCTGGAAGCTAGGCGATTACAAGGCAGAGGTGATAAGGGCAGTAATCAGTGGCAACAAGCTGTAGAGCACATACGTAATAGCTTCAGTCTAGTAAGACACAGTAATTAGATAGAGTTGATTGCCAAGCTATATAGACTGGTGACTGAGTGTTCATATACGTTACGTTTAACAGGTCACTTACTGTGGCAGCATTATCTATTAGATGCATACATTATTAGTTCACATGCTTCGTACACTTTGCCTACTGTCCACATACTGTGGTTGGTGGCCACCATAAGGCACAACACAGTAGTCAATGTGGTCAATAGGCGACCATAAGGCACAACACAATGGTCAATGTGGTTGGTGGGCGACCATAAGGCACAACACAATAGTCAATGTGGTCGGTAGGCCACCATAAGGCACAGCACAGTAGTCAATGTGGTCAATAGGCGACCATAAGGCACAACACAATAGTCAATGTGGTCAATAGGCGACCATAAGGCACAACACAATAGTCAGTGTGGTTGGTAGGCGACCATAAGGCACAACACAATAGTCAGTGTGGTCAATAGGCGACCATAAGGCACAACACAATAGTCAATGTGGTCAATAGGCGACCATAAGGCACAACACAATAGTCAGTGTGGTTGGTAGGCGACCATAAGGCACAGTATAATCATTAGTGTGCCTCTACATAAAGAGACCATGCAAAAGTTGAAGTACAAAGGCACAACGTGCAAAGTTTGCAATGGCACGAAAGCTACAGAGAATAAGTTATGCCCTAGTACCATGGGCAATGTTCAAAGAGGCAGAGTGTGCAGCCCTGACAATGGTTTAGGAAGCGTAGGTGCAGAGGATAGCATTAGCAGTGTCGCGCGATGATACGGATTTAGTTGATAAGTCTCGGCAGTGCAGCCAACTAGATGGCCAGATAAGTGTGCACGCAGAAGCCCCGGTCTTACCGTGTTAATAGGAGGTCAATGGTGCCGCGCTAACGATACTGCCACCTTGAAGCAGATGGATAATTGAAAGGGCCATATAGCGCCTCACGTGCGCCAAACAGGCGCTCAACAGGCCTTTGTATGGCCTTCGTAGGAGCCGCCGGCACATCCGCCTGCCGGCGGATGTAAGATGCTGGATATGCGAGGCTTAGCCTCGTTGTGGCGCCGCGATGCGCCCGGCATGCGGGGGACAGGCAGGAAGTAGGACAAGGCCAGGCAGGCCTTCGTTGCAGCTTACCAGCTGTTTCAGGGTTCCAGTGATGGGGAAGGGCTCCTGCCCTCTTCCCTTGGATGGGACGACAAAGTTGTGCATATACCTCCCCAGTTTCTCTGCAGTCTGATGTATGCTTTGGATCCACATGCCAAATAATGATCCATAATCACTGCAGTTCCATGCATCAGACCTGGAGCATCAAAGATTCATCCACAGTTCGGATTCCCTCCCATCTTCCTTGTGCCATTATTACTGAAACACAATTTTGAGCTCTCCAGTGGTACTATCTGCAAGGGTCCTCCTCTGTCTTCGACCCATGTCAGCCGAATTCCAAACCTTGGCCATAATGACTTGCATATTCTTTGTGAATTTTCAATTGCTTCCTTGCAGGCTCAGAAGACCATCCATGCCCTGTAAATTACTACTCCTTTCTACCATCCGTCTGGTGAAAGCACTGTTCCCCAAATCTGCAGTGAGATTTCCCATAGTAGGCAGTCTTTTCTTCTCTACTGCTTGGGATTGTGGTTCTACAGTTATTGACACTAGGCCTGGGGTATGTGCATTCAATCTTTGCATGCATGTGGTTGTCAGTAACTTTTTTTCATTCATACTCTGCCGACCCTGTCTCCGGCTTTTCGATTTGCTTGTTACCACAAGTGTGTGTGTATCATTGCTAATCACATCCATCTCAAGTTCACTCACTCCATTATCAGATCTCCTAGGGACTGGAATTACTACAAAGGGCCTGGGTGCTTTTGTGGGCATCATACATACATCATTAGGTGGATGTACTGGGGTTGTAACGCTTCGTACACCAATACAAAATGCAGTCCTGATCGTTAATGACAGTAAAATTATGATGAATATAATACACAAATACATTATGCCCCTGTAGGTTAGGCGGAAGCATTTACATCCAGGGAACTGTGACCGTCTCTCCTCCTGCGGGAGGACTAGAGTACTGTTCTGGACCCCCATCTCGATCATCTGTAGAAATGTGTTAACTTTTAATACAAATTCTAAATAATAGTGTCTCTGGATCTTGTTTGTTCTATTTGTGTGCATTCGAACTTAAACGATTGTCTCCCCTTGTCAGACCACTGGATTTGTCTATTAGTTCTGGATACAGTTTTCTTGTTTAGGATACGGGGAGTGTCAAAATCAAGCAATAATTCAACAAGCCTCTTTACTGTTCATGTACAAAATGTATCAGCTCCCAATCTACGCCTCTGATCTGTTTCATTCCCAAAGACATGCTGTGTCCTTGTCAGTACAAAAAATTCAATAAAAATAACACAAATGAAATCTTTGACACTGTTCTCTCGATCTGTCCCTCGGCGGTAAGTTTAAAATCTTCTCAAATAGTTCTGCTAATGGTTAGAAAGTTCGATTTGCATCACAATTCCATGTCTGTGCGCAATTTGCTGGGTCTCTGATGTATGTGAGGACATCAACAATGATCGGTCTCCCCACAAGCTCTGGAAAATCCTCAATTAGGCAGAAAACACATTGCCTGCCAACCTGCTGTCCTCCGGTGATAGGGACATTTGTCCTGTCGTTGCTGGAATTTGGGATTGTTTGCTTTTCTCTTCACTGTGAACAGTGTCTGCAATTTCCGTTTGCGTGGAGAGCCACTTATATAACTATGCTATTTAGGATGATGCTCAGATGTTCTGTATTTGCTGGATCTTGAATAAAAGTGAAAACATCTGTTGTTCTCCTGACAAGTTCTGGACACTCTTCGATTAGGCGAAAGAACAATACGTTGATTAGCTAATTCGCTTCCTTCTCCACCTGGGACATTTAGCTTTTCCTTGCTGTGCTCAGGAAGTAGGAGGAACTGCTTGGCAATCACAGTAAGCAATCTCCTTATAGTCTTTTCGTTTTCAGGATCTTGAAGAAAGTCAATGACACTGGTGAGCTGACGGGTACGATCTTAGCACTAGATCGAAGTATGTCACCACATCTTTGGTGATGTCGCTATTGTGGGACACCATAAGTGATTCTGAACAAGGTTATCGTGCGGAAAGAGTCAGGATACTGGTTTTTCTTCCAGCTTATGTGTCCTCGATCAAAATTTTGCATGTTCTCTTTTCCTTATTAAGGCTTCAGTTTTACTCAGTCCAAAGTTCAAAATTGGAAGGCTATGTTGTGGTTTATAAAAGCAATTTTCTTTTCACCCTGCAACTAGGATGCACAGAGTGTCTGTTTTTATGTCCTTATCCCCTTTTTTGCTTTGATGAATGTCCAAAGTAAAACCACAACTTTTTCACAAAGGTTCCTTGTCTTTGCGTTGCTGCTGCTCATGTGTCCTTCTTCCTCGTCATGGATCTCGTCTGCACATGCTGTGGTTCTTCCCCTTCGTCTGTAGTCTCTTCATGCTGGGGTGCAGGCAGAGGGCCTTCTCCGATGTATGGCTTGATGTCACCCAAAAAGATCGAAGCTCTTCTTCCATGTAGTTTTACTGCAGAGGGAGTGCAGTCTTCCACTGTAAAGGGACCGTTAAACCTGGGCTCGTCCCACCTTTTCCTCGTATGGTTTTTAACCAACATGGTGTCTCCATGGGAAATGGATGGAACACAAAGTCCTTAAGCTGTGCCTTTAGTAATATCTCCTTCTTTGTTCCGTGCTGTTCTGCACCCTTTTCGTCGTCACTGCAGCTGGCCTGAAATTATAGTAAGACAAGATGTCATGCAATTCAAGTAATCTTGCATTTCAGACCCTAAGATTTCTCCTGTTGACTGGGCATCACATCTAGCTCTGTCTCAAGTGTCAATGGAGTGTGCATTCTTCTTCCTGTCGCTATTTCGTGCGGCGTAAGATGATGGTCGGAACTGGGTTGATTCCGAAGTGGATACAATGCCAAAGGAAGGCAGTGCAACCATCCCTTTCTTAGAGTAAGCTTCAACTTGGCTATCCTTTCCTTTAATAAACCATTGAGCTTCTTGCATAATCCGTTACCTTGTGGATGACACGCCGATGAGAACTTGTGCTTTATACCAATCAACAAGCTAATCTGCTTGAAAATCTCATTTACAAAGTGGGTTCTGTTATCTGATCTCATGACTTCCCATACCCCCCACCTGGGAAATACCTCCCTCACTAGAAATGTGGCTGCACAGGTAGAGTCTGGGTGTGTACATGGACCTGCTTCTATTCATCTAGAGAATTCACACACCACAACAATTAAATACCTGTACCCATTACATACTTGAATCATATCGACGTAATCAACATGCAAGTGTTAAAAAGGTCTGTTAGGCCTTGGGAGGACTCCTCTAATTACCTTCAATGTATGCCCAGCTGTGAACTGTTGAAAAAGAAAAAGTGCAACATGCTCGGCTAAGTTTGGAATGAACCAGTATTCCGCGAGCATTGCCGCTAGATTCTCTTTTGTCATGTGTGCCGGATAGTGTAACTGCTCCAACGCTAATTTTAACAGGGCTATAGGCATTACTGGTTTACCAGTGCTGTCTTGAAGCCACAAGCTGCCAGAGGGGTTTAAAGAACACCCTTGACACTTCCATACATTATTTTCCTCCTGTATTGTCTCCCCTTGGAGTTCCATCAACTGTGCCTGTCCCATATTGTTGTAACTTTCAGGTGTACTTCGTGCAACACTCATTCTCTCATTAGTGTTAATAACTTCCATATCCATGATTGTCTCATTCTTGGATGCCATACGCTTGGCTTCCGTGTTTGCTGCTTGATTTCCTCGTGAGATAAAATCTGTCACCTTGATGTGGGCGGAGCATTTCACGACTGCTATGCCCACTGGGAGCTGTAGTGCCTTAATCAGTCTGTCTGACAAGGCTGCATGCTGTACTGGCGTGCTGTCCGCTCGGAGGTAGCCCCTCCTTTTTCAGTGCACTAAGCCTGCGTGCACTGTTGACGTCACATAGGCAGAATCACTGTACACCGTTATTCTCAATCGCAAGTATCAACACCAATCATTCTGCTGCTTGTGCTGAATAATGAGACGGTATTCGTGCACTGAGAAGCACTCAAAACTCCCTTTTTGCTGTGTGCTTTACGACAGCAACGCCTGTATATCTTTGTCCATCGTTTTGATCGATTCTCGAAGAACCGTCAATGAAAATAATTTCTCCTCCTGCCTGTGCATTCACCATGGGAATTTCATCATAGAATTCTTCATAATTTGCACAGTCATGTATTGGCTCTCCTTCAGTGACTGGTTCTGCTATGAACATAACTGGGTTCAATATCATGCATCGGACTATCTTAATTGATGGATTCGATATGATCACTTCATAAGCAGAAGCTCTCTGAGATGTCAAGGCACCCCTAGCTTTCTCTAGAATAGCAAATAGTGAGTGCTTGACCTACAATGTCATTGAGCATCCCATTACAATGGTAGTAGCCTACCCGATGGCGAACGCTGTGGCAGCTAAACTTTGTTTGCATGGGAAATGGCCTTTCATCACTGGGTCCAAATTTCCACTATAGTATGCTAGGGGCTTGTACCCCAACGTGGTTCTCTGTGTGAGTACTGCCATCATAATGCAGCCATTCGTGTGTGAGAACAGGTAAAATTCCTCTGCATAATTAGGGATCCCTAAAACTGGTGTCGTACAAATGGCTCTCTTGAGCTCAGCAAATCCTTCCTCCATGGTCTCAGACCATTCAATCTTTTCTTTTGTCACTTGTGCCTTCTTTAGGGCCTGAAGCAATGGCTTGGTGTAGGAGCTGTAGTCGAAAACCCATGCCCTGACATAATTGCAAAGGCCTAAGAAACTTTGCATCTGCTTTACCGTGTGTGGCTTGGCTGTGTTCAGTGTGGCTTCAGCTCTTTCAGGGGTAACTCTTTTCCCTTCATGAGAGATCAGCTGACCTATGTAGAGTACTTCTCGTTGACAATACTGTAACTTCTCTTTGTCAACTTTATATCCTTTCTCATCCAATGTAGTCAATAGCTTGACAGAATCGTGTCTGCATTGCTCCTCTGTTGTGCTACAGATTAATATGTTGTCCACATATTGCAAGACAACACTCTCTAATGTAATATTGCTTAGGTCAATCTGCAGGACTCTGTTAAAAATAGACTGAGACTTACAGTACCCCTGGGGTAGCCTTGTGCTTTTCAGACGCATTTGTCTGAACGTGAATTATGTTAGATCTTGTGAGTCATGGTGCAACGAGATTGAGAAAAATACATTTTTCAAGTCAATCACCTTCAAATATTTTGCCTCAACAGGTATATTACATAGAATTGTAGCCAGGTTCGGGACTAAAGCAAACTCGGCCTCAACAATATCATGTATCGGCCTTAGATCTTGAATTAGCCTCTGAGACCCCCCCTTTTGATTTTTTCATAGGGCAAACCGCGGTATTGCATGACGACTGTGACGTCACTAAGATGCCTTGCTCCATCATAACGGAAATTCTCTTAAAAATCCCTTCATCTGCTTCTCTGGACATGGGATATTGTCGTACGTTTGGTAGAATTGCTCCTGGCTTCAGTTTAATCTTTACTTCTCTGACTCCTTTCAATAGACCCACATCATAGGGTCCTGTGGTCCACACTGAAACAGGTACCTGGGCCATGTCCTTCTCGAAATATTCGGGGCGGTTCTGTGCTAACATCATTCTCTGGGGCACTTCTCTTTTGATAATTTTCACCTAAAAGGTGAGGCTCACCTCCACTGTTGTTTCTCCTTCGTCTGCTTATTCATCAAACTGAGCATCATCTGTGACATCAGTCAATCTATACCCCTCTTCAATGGCGATTACTGTGCACCATTGTCGGCCTTCATCATCATGACCATTGATCAGAACCACTTTCCCTCATATTGCAGCTGTGTGTTTAACCAAGGGAAATACTTGTCCCCTCTCCTCGTGCATATGTATTCTTGGCCTGAACAAAAATTCATCTGGGGTCCTCATAGTTTTTTCAGCAAGGCCTGGAAGCCCTGCCATTAGCACATGCATTCCATACGCGAATATTTCTGGCTCTAATGGAATGGCACTCATAGCTGTGTGTCCTGTGTATGCTCTAATCGTTTCACATACGTTTGAATAGTGCATTCCTGGAATTGAGCATACTATGCCCTCCTCCATAAACGAGATTGTCATATTCAGTTTTGTCATTAGATCTCGGCCCAAAATGTTTACTGGGGTTCGTTGTGAATATAATAGAGGCACATTCATCTCACATTCTCCTGTAGAGACTGGAAGTGCGTTTTTTAAGGGAACATGACTTGTAGCTCCTGTGAAACTCTGAGTATTTATAGCATCGCCGGACAAGGAAAACATGCCTTCACGTATACACGAACGAACCCGTGTCAACTAAGAAGGAATATTCTTTATCCCCTATAACGACATCCATCCTTGGTTCCCGGTGAGGGTCTGGTGTCACTGATAGGATAGAACACATCAGGGTTCCCAGTGAGCTGTCCTAGTCCATATATAATTTTTTCCCACCTTGGGCGAATGGACCTCCCCCATTGCCGGTGTTACTCCTGATACCACGGTTCATGGTCTGCCCTGTGCTCACCGTCTCTGAGACAATTGCATCAGTGACTGTTGTGACTGTCCTTGTGGAAAGCTCACCAAATTCTGAGGCTGTAAGCCTTGTTGTGCTCCTGGTGTCTGTTGTTGCACTGTGTGATTCTGTGCAACTCCCTGCTGTAAGAATGCAGGTGGATTCACCGTACCTGCTCCTATCCCTTGGCTATCAGCATCATGCCTTGGTTTGGTTTCTCTATGTGCGCACTAAATGCCCTGTCATCCCACACAACCAACATACTGGCGGTGGTCTGTGCACTTGCCCAGTAGACATATCTTGATTGCCATTTTGCATATTTTGAAAACCCCTGTGATTATTCTAGAAACCTCCTGATTGCTCTGCCATCCTCTCCCTTGAAATCCTCTTCCCCTGGGGTAAAACCCAGTATTGCCCTGATTATTCTGCTGTGGATTATTAACTTGTGACATGCTCGGTCCATCTGTGCTAGTTATTAATCTCCTTCGAGAGCATATTTAGACCATTTCTTCTGCACTAATTTTGCCTCTTCACTCTTTCGTGCAGCTTCCTTTTTGCGATTTTTTTCTTGCAGCAATCTGCAATAATGTGTGATGGTCAACTGTATTTCTGACCATGGCTTGGCCTCGATTACCTCCAATTTCTTAGCTGTGTCTGCACTGGTTCTGGCAACCCTTCGCACAATATATGGTATAGATTTCCCCCAAGATTCCCAAGTCTCAAGACCCAGGCGTCTTGAAAATTCTGTATGTAAATTAACAGTCTTCCGACTCCTTCATTTTACCTGTCATGATAGCTCCCATGTCAGACGTATTTGGGTATAGCACTCGTAGTGCTTTCCATACCGCGGCCCTGCAATTGTTAAATGGAGCTCTGTCATCCATTTCCCGGCTCCCGATGTTAACATTGGAAGCTTGTTTTTCAGGTTTTCCTGGTCCATGTGTGGCCATGGAATATATTTTGGTCTTGCTCCACCTTTCTCAAGCAACGGTAAATTGTGACGCGTAGTCCTCTCCCTCCTCTCTCATTGCTCTTCTGTCTATTGCAGGCGTAATATTCCTGCATCGCCGTCTACCAGGCAATGATCTTAGTCGGCTCGTGTAGGGTGGTGGTGACACCCTCCTCTGACCGTGAGATACTTCTTTGTGCCGATCTGACTTTGTGGCAAATTTTGATGCCCTTGGTGTAGATCCCCCAGAGTCTGACCATCTTCTCCCTTTATGAGACTCTCTTTTCGCGTCTTCTCGCCTTCTCTGTCTCTTCACGCTCCTCTCTTTCGCTGTCAGACATTGTCTGCCCCCAACTTGTGCAACTTCTTGCATCCTCCTTGCTCCTGCTTATTTCTAATCTGTCTAGGGAAAGTTCTCTATTACCACTGCTTTGGGAGACATCCTCAGTGACATAAAGCTGAGTGCTCTCCAGGTGCTCATTTTCCCCCTCCCCTTGGAGTACTTGTTTTAGCCCCATTTCATCATATATTCTATCGATCTTTTCCCCCGATGCCTCTGGTGTCGAAGTCATCCTCGATATTTTTTCTAGATGTGCCTGGTACTGAATCGTACTCAGGAAAGAATGCTTCGGATCTCCTCATCCCTTCTTCTCTTTATTCTTTTCTCTCGAATCCTTTGTTCTTCCTCTAACCTTTGCTGCTCCTGTCTGTCTTGTTCAGTGGCTGCTTTCTGTTTGCAATTGCGTTGCCTTTCTTGCTCTTTGTGATATAACTGTTCTCGTCTCTATCTATCTCTTTTCTTTATTCTTTCATCTCTGTCCTTTTTTGTTTTCCCTCTCTTTCCTCTGTACATCATCTAACTTCCCCTTTTGTTTCGCATCATCAATGCCCTTGCCGTTAAGTTTCAATAAACTCTGCCCACCTATCCATTCGTCCTGTGCGAGTGCTATATCATCAGTTCTATCCTTGCTTCCTTTCCATCTTTTTCCTCCTCTCTCCTTGTTGAGAGATATACTTGCCTGTGTCTGGTCTCTTCTCTCGTCATTGTGTCTCTCCTTGTCCCTCGAGACTTTGGAGGTGATATTTCTATCCTTATCCAGATTTTCATCATTACTTTGCGTAGGTAACTCATATTCTGGGTTGATATATCCTGTGGCTGCTTTCAATTCACTCGGAGGGTATAACCCTTCGTCCTTACCTTTCTCATTCTTTGTTGCAGAGGGGGCAGGTGGTGCTGTGGGCGTCTCACCCCCTCTGTGAATATATTAAGTAGCCAGTCTGATGGCAGTTCCTCTTCCTTGTCTTGTTGATACATTTTCCACAATTCTAGACTAGCTAGGCGTTTGTCTAACTTTTTAACCGTGTATGTGGCGTGCAAGTATGTCATCATATGTTGCAAAACTGCTTTAGATAAGGACCCACCCTGTGGCCATGGCATACACATTTTATGGGCGGTTCCATTAACCCATTCTGCACTGTGTTTTTCCAGTTTAGGTACATGTTTCGGCAACTTTTTGCACATGTGTGCCAATGGAGTTATGTCTTCCATGCTTAAATCTGTTCCCTTTCCCTTATATATGTAACTGGTCAATGTTTTACGTGACTTGAACAATTCCAACAATATGAGCGAGCACCAATCACTGCAAGCTCCAATCCCGATTTTTCCACAAAATGTTATCTCTTGTATTTTACTCAATAAACATCAGGTTACATTCTACAACATGCCAAATATCCAATCGCACATTTTTTATGCTAGTGTCATGATGCCTACCCCCGGGCATCAGGACCAATGCCCTCAGCTCCGGGAGCAGGCATCCAGACATTTGTTTAAACCTCAGCAGCACCGGCTAGGGGCTGTCTGGGTTCAGTCCTGGCGCCTTAGGCGCCAGGCTCATCATAGAAATCAGTCCTGGCGCAATAGGCGCCAGGCTCATAGACTTTACTTAACTGATGCAGACCATGCTGCAAAAGAGTCCAAGCCTACATGAGGCCTGGATGGGACTACTCTAGGGAACTTCTTACCTGGAACTACTTTGGAGGCTATTTAAACCACATCCGAACAGCAGCACATGCTTTGCATTATTCTGCATCCAGCAGCATGACGCTCACCGTGCCTGCAGCCAGCATCCAGTCTTCTGCCATGCCCGCGTGCCTGCAGCCAGCATCCAGTCTTCTGCCACGCCCGCCTCGAATCCGGAGCTCCTAGAATAAAGAAGAAGAAAAGGACAAGGTTAGAAAACAAACTTATTTCAAATTCCTCACCTAATTCCGGACACATTTCATCTCCGGACCCGTAAAGTACATCAGTCATGCACGCGTCGCTTCGCCAGCTCCAGCACGGCGCCATACTCACCAGTTCTCACAGCATCTTTCGATCTGGCACTGTCTCCATCATTTCTTCGCCGTAATCCGGCACCTAGGGGACACAAGAAAAAACAAGGTGAGCCAAGGGAATCAACAAATACAACCTCCTACCACCATAGACTTACCACCGGCGATATTATTCCACAACTCTCTACATTTTCATATGCTGCATCTGTAAAGAGGGAGAAAAACAACACTTTAACGCATGCAATAGTTACTGGACAGCGTTGTGTAACACAGACTCTTACCTGAACGCCAGCAGCAGCTACAAGACCTTCTTCTCACGAACTCATGTTGCAACTTAAGGAAGGAAGGGGACAAGAGTGAACATCGGGCACATTGAACTCTTTGAACTTGATACTTACCAGTCCCGCCAGGGACTTCAGAGTCAATACTTACCGGAACTCTCCCAACGCCTTCAAACCAGTGAAATAACTGGTATCCACGTGCCCCTGCAAGACACGCAGGATGGAAAGCTCATCTTTTACGAACATAAGGTGAGGTTACTAAGGGGATATCGGAGGGGATTAGTGGGGGAGAACGAGAACAGTTGGGAGGCCATCACTAAAACCCACAGGTGGTTAATCCCTGTCCCCACTTGCAGGAAAATACTTCTTCGGGTCCAGCAGACAAGACTAGGCGGGCCAGTCCAGACAGTCTTCTCTGCGCTACGCATCACGTTGAAGGAGACCGCAGCTTTCCGGGTCCGATCAACACCCCTGTGGGGTCCAGGTGAGCGTAACAGAACGCGAAGCCTCTCTACAAATACCCACCCGGGTGTTATGGAAACCTCGGAAACCGACCAACTGGCCCAATTAGTGGGGGAACTTAGGGCGGAAGTACATGCCGCTCGCCAAGAGACTAATGCCCTCAGGTGAGAACTAGGCAACTACTACAAAACCAAGCTGGGCAAACGCCCCTACCTGGATATGGGGGAAACCCAACCCCTGTTTCATCAAGCAATCCAGTGCAAGTCGTTTTACCAGGAAATATTCCGTTAGCTCCACCCAAACGCTTTGCTGGGGACCCCAAAAGGTTTGCCGTGTTTATGACCCAATGCCGCTTGCACTTTTTATGCAGACCGGGAGCATTTCCAAATGACAAAGCCAAAGTAGCCTTTGTATTGTCATATCTTAGTGGCAGCGCAGCGGATTGGTCCATTCCATTAGTCAACCAGGATGATCCTCTTCTCCGGGATTTTCAGGGTTTTCAAAGGAGCATGGAAAAACTATTCGCCAGACACTCACAGGGTCAAGCCCTGGACAACAAACTTTTATCCTTATGACAAGGTAACCAGGATCTGCTAACCTATATTGCAACCTTCAATAGGTTGGTGGTGGAAACCGGGTGGCCAGAGGAAAAACAAATTACATTGTTTCATCGTGGACTTCGGGGAGAACTCAAAGATGTCTTGGCTCAAGTTGTGAACCCACCTCAGGATTGCACAGAATTTATAGACTTAGTGGTCCAGCTAGACCACCGACTTCAGAACCGAAAGACTGATCGAGCTAAGTTCGAGAACCGAGTATTGGTTAAACCCAACGTTGCCCCCAAAGGAACAGATGCATCTGAACCTATGCAGGGGGCGTTAAAGGACCCTTAACTGAAAAGGAAAGAGAAAGAAGATGACAGATGCAGTTGTGTCTGTACTGTGGAACCTCAGGACATTTTCTACGGGATTGCCCTACAAAACCACCCAAGAAGGTGGTAGGAGTTGCTGATAAAAGCCACATAGAGCCTGATTCGGGAAACGACCACGCCCGACAAGCGTAGAGGTCCGCTTGCCGAGCTTAAAGAAGGAAACTCAGACCTCCCATCTGATCATCCCAATGGTCCTACTTGATCCCAGGCAGCCATCGCGTATGCATGCAGTAAGGGCATACATAGATAACTATATGGACCAAGAATTGGTCTCAAGGATGAATCTACCTCTTTGCAAAAAAACCACTTCGGATGTCATCACCACAGTTGATGGAACTGAGATTGCCTCAGGGCCTGTAACTCATTCCACTACAGAGATGACACTGTTGAGTCAAGATGGGCATCGAGAAACTATTGTGTTTGATCTAATCAAAGCCCCACAGTTCCAGATAATACTGGGGATGCAATGGTTGGAAACACATAATCCTTGTATAGATTGGCGAGAGAAGAGAATAACCTTCCCGGATTGTGCACACACCTGTTACCCGGAGAAAACTTTGAACAAAGGCCTGGCTACAGTTGTTAACCCAATCGTGCAGTTACCTCAGGAATACCAAGAATATCAGGATGTTTTTCAAAAAGAACATGCCAATACATTACCTCCTCACAGATCATACGATTGTCAAATCGACCTCCTACCCGGTGCACAACCCCCATGCAGTAGAATCTACGCCCTCACGGAACCTGTAAATCGTCACCTACGGCAATACTTGGACCAATACCTTGCTAATGGCTTTATTCGTCCTTCCAAGTCTCCTGCATCCTCAGCTTTATTCTTCGTGCCAAAAAAGGAAGTTGACCTTAGAACGTGCATAGATTACCGTGCATTAAATCAGATTACGGTACAAAAACGATACCCATTGCCTCTGATCCCCGAATTACTATACCAAGTAAAGGATGCTTGTATCTACCCTAAGTTAGATCTCCGAGGGGCACGTGTCAAGAAAGGCGACGAATGGAAGACTGCCTTTCGCACCAAGTACGGATTATTCGAATATCAGGTGATGCCCTTCGGGTTGTGCAATGCACCAGCAGCCTTCCAGTATTTTATGAACGATGTCCTTCGTGAACTCATTGACGTCTGTGTCGTCGTATACATAGATGATATTCTAGTGTACTCCTCCTCAGAATCAGACCATGTTAAGCACGTGCGTGCAGTCCTTGAGAAACTACGCCAGCACAAGTTATATGCAAAATTGGAAAAATGTGTTTTTCATGCTACGGAAGTTGAATTTCTTGGATTTATCCTGACTCCAAAAGGAGTCCGAATGGACTCTCGAAAGGTGGACGCAATTCTCAAGTGACCATCACCCAGTTCAGTCAAAAGGATACAAAGCATGCTCGGATTTGCTAATTTCTACCGCAGATTCATTCCGGACTTCTCCCATGTTGTACACCCCATCACAGCACTTTTGCGAAAAAACAAACGCTTCTTGTGGACCGAAGAGTCTGAAAAGGCCTTACAAGGGCTGAAAGCGAAATTCACATCAGCACCTGTCTTAAAGCATCCACGCCCTGAGCATCCATACATAGTAGAAACTGATGCATCCAGTTTAGCCATGGGAGCTGTCCTGTCCCAGAAGGATCCTGAAACCGGTCAACTTCACCCAGTAGCGTTTTGGTCCAGAAAGTTCTCAGCACCTGAGTTAAACTATGCGGTTACCGATAAAGAGCTATTAGCCATCAAATCCGCCTTTAAGGCCTGGCGGCACTATCTTCTTGGTGCCAGGCATACTATTACCATAATCACCAATCACCGGAACCTGCAGTATTTAAAAACAGCCAAAGCCCAATCATCGCGAAAACTTCGACGGGCATTGTTCTTTGCTGAATTCGATTTCGTGATCACTTATCAACCAGGCTGCAAAAATGGCAAAGCAGATGCCTTATCCGAATAGGGATGGGAGAAGCATATTCCAACCCGGAACCGGTGTCAATAATTCCCGAGCAAAGAATTCTTGGCATAACTACTCTACAGACACTAGAAGATATTCATTCAAAAATCCAACAACTCTTCGATCCAGCAACCCTGCAGGACTGGGTAAAGAAAAGCCCGGACTACTCAGTCGTCAATGACCTACCTTACTATCAAGGTCGACTATTTCTACCACACAAGAAAATACAAGAACTAGTCATCTCCAATGACCATGACACCCTGATGGAAGGGCACCCAGGTATCGCAAACACTGAAGCGAAAATTAAGAGACAGTTCTGGTGGCCCACTTGGCGAAAAGATGTAAAGTCATTTGTGATGTCTTGTGGCATTTGCGCCCAAAACAAAAGCCAGAAGAAAAAACCCGCTGGCCTTTTACAACCTTTGGATATTCCACCTACACCATGGCACACCTTATCTTTAGACTTTATTACAGATCTACCTCCATGTAATGGATTTAACACCATCCTAGTTATTGTGGATCTTTTTTCCAAGATGGCCCACTTTATTCCTTTAAAGGGGTTACCTTCTGCTTTGATTCTGGCCAAGGAGTTCCTCGAAAACATTGTTCGATTACACGGATTCCCTTCCGTATTGGTTTCTGACCGAGGTAGTCAATTTATCTCGCATTTTTGGAAGAAATGTTGTCAACTGGCACAAATCGACGTGAGGCTATCAAAAAGTCACCATCTCCAGACCGATGGTCAGACGGAAAGGACCAACCAGACCCTTGAACAGTACCTACGGTGCATGCTACACCAGACCCAAAGCAATTGGAAAGATATTTTATGGATTTCCGAGTACACATACAATAACTCTGTACATTCAGGAACCGGACAAAGCCCTTTTGATACCTTATATGGACATCACCCTTGAAACTCAGAACTCGATTCGCTTCAGCACTTAGAAATGCCCGCAGTTAGTCATTTGCACTCTACTATTACACAAGCCTTTAAGGAAGCCACAGAACATTTGAAACAAGCAAAAGAGAAATACAAGAAAAATGCTGATCAACATAGAGGTGAAACTCCACAATACCAGATTGGGGATCAAGTTTGGGTGGCTACAAAACATATACCTCTGAAGGGAACTCGGATTTCTAATCCTAGATATTTGGGACCTTATACCATTAAGGCCATTATCAACCCGGTGGCCGTCAAATTGGAATTACCCTCTAATATGCGAATTAATCCTGTCTTTCATGTTTCACTTCTAAAACCAGTTCAACCAGGGCCAAGATTAACCAAAACACCTGACCCCATCTTGATAGATGTAGAACCTGAATTCAAGGTAAAAAATATCCCGGACTCCAAGATGATTAAATCAAAAGTTTTTTATTTGATCAATTGGAAGGGCTACGGACCACAAGAAAGATCATGGGAGCCTAGCGACCACGTTCATGCACCTCGGTTGGTGAAAAGATTCCATCGGAACTTCCCAGACAAACCGGGGCCAGGGGGAAGAACAACTTTAGGAGGGGCCTTGGGGGGGGAGTGCTGTCATGATGCCTACCACCAGGCATCAGGACCAAGGCCCTCAGCTCCGGGAGCAGGCATCCAGACATTTGTTTAAACCTCAGCAGCCCCGGCCAGGGGCTGTCTGGGTTCAGTCCTGGCGCCTTAGGCGCCAGGCTCATCATAGAAATCAGTCCTGGTGCCATAGGCACCAGGCTCACAGACTTTACTTACCGGATGCAGACCATGCTGCAAAAGAGTCCAAGCCTACATGAGGCCTGGATGGGACTATTTTGTTACAGGGACTATTTTGTTACTCGCGTGTGGCTCTAGGGAACTTCTTACCTGGAACTACTTTGGAGGCTATTTAAACCACACCCGAACAGCAGCACATGCTTTGCGTTATTCTGCATCCAGCAGCGTGACGCTCACCGTGCCTGCAGCCAGCATCCAGTCTTCTGCCATGCCCGCCTCGAATCCAGAGCTCCTAGAATAAAGAAAAAGAAAAGGACAAGGTTAGAAAATGAACTTATTCAATTTCCTCACCTAATTCCGGAACCATTTCATCTCCGGACCTGGAAAGTACATCAGTCCTGCACGCGTCGCTTCGCCAGATCCAGCACGGCGCCATACTCACCAGTTCTCACAGCATCTTTCTCTGGCACTGTCTCCATCATTTCTTCGCCACAATCCGGCACCTAGGGGACACAAGAAAAAACAAGGTGAGCCAAGGGAATCAACAAATACAACCTCTTACCACCATAGACTTACCACCGGCGGTATTATTCCATAACTCTCCACATTTTCATATGCCACATCTGTAAAGAGGGAGAAACACAACACTTTAACGCATGCAATAGTTACCGGACAGCGTTGGGTAACACAGACTCTTACCTGAACACCAGCAGCAGCTACGAGACCTTCTTCTCACAAACTCAGTTGCAACTTAAGGAAGGAAGGGGACAAGAGTGAACATCGGGCACATTGAACTCTTTGAACTTGATACTTACCAATCCCGCCAGGGACTTCAGAGTCAATACTTACCGGAACTCTCCCAAGGCCTTCAAACCAGTGAAGTAACTGGTATCTACGCGCCCCTGCAAGACACGCAGGATGGAGAGCTCATCTTTTACGAACATAAGGTGAGGCTACTAAGGGGATATCGGAGGTGATTAGTGGGGGAGAGCGAGAACAGTTGGAAGGCCATCATTAAAACCCACAGGTGGTTAATCCCTGTCTCCACTTGCAGGAAAATACTTCTTCGGGTCCAGCAGACAAGACTAGGCGGGCCAGTCCAGACAGTCATCTCTGCACTACGCATCACGTTGAAGGAGACCGCAGCTGTCCGGGTCCGATCGACACCCCTGTGGGGTCCAGGTGAGCGTAACAGCTAGTTCCTCGAAGGAAAACTTTCCGTCCTATGATGTCACAACAATCAACACACAAGACAAACATTAACAGACTAGACGAACTCCAGCTGGTCACATGTATCTCTGCCTCTAAAATTACCCCGACATGAAACGTATCCCTTTAATCGCTGTGGTGGTCTATTTGTTCCCCTTTATTGGGACTCTGGGTACAGGTTTCTTCTAGCCGCTTGTATAAAAAGCATAGGAATTAGGCGGATCCTCTCTCTTCTAGGGTGTCCTCTCTGGTAACCTCTCTCTTCTTGGGTGTCCTCCCCGGTATCTTCCCTTCGTCTACTTAATTATTTTTGAGTCATTATTTCCTTCCCCATATATATATATATATATACATATATATATGTATATATGTATATATATATATATATATATATATATATATATATATATATATACACATTCTTCTCTACTTCCAACTATATTTTGTTTTTTCCTGCCTCCCTCCGTTACCTTTTCCCTCACTTGTTCTAAGGCATGCACTTTTTGCTAAAGCATTAGTCTTTTTCACTCACCGTTCGCATGTTTCCTCTCTGGATCCTCGGGATCACCGCCTTCATCACTGCCTTCTCCGACCGTTCTCCCACTCAGCTGCCTGTAGGAGAGGGAAGGAGTTATGTGGGGAACACAGGTCCCTTAACACCTCGTTCTACAGATTTTATTTTTACTCTACCACTGTCAACGGGGAGCTTCACGGTCTACTCAGCCGAATGGCAAAGGACTTGTGATATTGCCGATGACCTAGAGTTACTTTATGTCGATGGTCAATGGGTGTCTTTGTCTAATCGATAATCCATGACCATCCTCTGCTACCAAGTGTGCTCCGGGACCCCCAACCGGCCCATAGAGTCAGGGATTGCCCAGATGCACTTTAAGACAAGATAGCAGCACCTGTGAGATGTACGGGGGTGCAGATTTAATACTCCAACACCAATCAATAAGGACAACTCAAAGGTTTGGCAAAGGGAGTCTGTTTAATGACAAGTACAACAAAAACGGGGAGTCATGAATATCACCAATGGTGCGATCTTCCTTCTCGCTTCAACTCCAATGAACTTCAAAACGATCCTAACATTTATACTAAAAACTTGTCATCCTTGACGTGTAACAGTCAAAAGTTGACATGCAATTCTATTGGTTAGGAAACGGTAACTTTACTATAGGTACTATATCTGTATATGGTAACAGAGTGAGGGGATTGGGAAAACACTGTCAGGTGAGCATCTAAGCCCTTTCTTCAAAAATGACTACTGCAGATGTCACTAAAGTACCATGTCCCATTGGTTCTACTAACTATAGGACCCTACTTTACTTGGTCCACTGTGATTGGGTTGGCACCAACCCCATGCATACTTTTTCACTTTGCTTAGCAGCATGTAGAATGGTCGGACAGGTGCAGGGTGTCCCTCAATTCACCCGGCCTTCCTTCAATCAATCATTAATTTAGTGGCTATGTGTCAATTATTTCGCTGTGGTTGGCCTCGAAACTGCATCTTCTGCCTAGATATCTTCTCTTGGCTCACAGCCATGCGTAGGTGTGGGTATCTTGCTCTGTTCGTTAGGCTGGTCACGTGATTCAAACACTGTGGATTTGCCTTTTCCTAAACTTTTCATGTATTCAATTTTATGTTCACCCACCACCTGCCTTCGCCTTCTTATCTTGCCCCTTCAATGCAATATATTCTGGTCCTCATTCATTTTGATGGATACGACCTTGGTTCCCTCGGCACGAGTTGCCTCTGCTGAGTTTAGTTTCTGCCGCTCAGCTCCTGATTCCGTTGAATGTGAAACCTTTCTCGAATGGTTTTAGTGATTTTTGTTGATTCTGCTTTTGTGCAAAGTGGAAGTATACTTCATATAAAGTGCTTTATTTGAGGTAGATGTATATAAATGGTGCTTGCCACACTATCTTTCCAGCCGCACGATTTTCTTAGCTTTCTTGTGGTTCCAAGCATAAGTACATGTGTAAACTGGTCAAATATCTTTGCCATGCATACAGCTTAAGCTTCTTATATTTGACATCGCCTTCACACTCTAAGTTCACGATATCCTTGTTCATGGCATTTTGTCTCTTTATGTCATTCTCTGGTCGTCATTTCTTCTACATGTGAGTCAGGTTTAGGTTCTTGTGACGTCACCATTCACCTTCCATTAGGACCTTTTTGGTATCTTCAGGGACTGTACTCAGGCATTCTTCGGTCCGTCTCATTTGTTGATATGGCTTTCTCAATGGGTACCTTACTGTCCATGGTCTCCTTGGTACTCATCATACGTAACATATCTCGGTGTGAAAGTTCCTTGTACTTCAAAATGGACAGTTGGACTGTGGGCTGCATTTGGGACCTCCACTACACATTGTAAATGCCTATCTGGAGGCAGTCTTCAATTTAGACGTGGCATGGATGTACATTAGGGTTATCACTACATGACACCATAAAAACATCATAAAGTGACTAGTGCACTGATGCAAATTCTGGCTAGGACACTCTCTGACTGTGAGATCAAAAAGTTGATATTTAAAAGTGTGAGACAATGTCAATTGGTCCTCCTTAATTTAGAAGCCCACCTTCCTAGCCCGATGTACTCATACTCATGATAAAGTGTTGGGTGCTGAGTATCATAACAATGAGCTCTTTTAAAGTGCCTAGTGCCTTACATTATGTTAACATCCTTATTCATTCCCATATTAAAGTGCCATATCCTAAATAGCCCCATGTTATGCAGCCATTGCTAGTATGCCCTACCAACCCATCAAATGGGACCCACACACCTCCCATTATCACAATTGGTCAAAGTTTGAAGAAAAAGAAAGAGAAGAAGAGAAAAAAAGATGTTGCAATAACACCCCCAAATAGTCAAAATAATGACCACATACCCAAAAACACAAATGAAATATATGATGTAGTGAATCAACACCATCAACACAATCAAACTAAATCTAATGAGTCTGCACCCACATTGATAAATAACAAAAAAACCAAGAGACAATTCAAGAAAAGAAACACCAGCAAGACAACTGGAGAAAATGAAGAAAAAGTCAAATCCTAGTACAACTACCACTAGATATCATATGTAGAACGAAAGAAATATATATACAAAGGAGAAAACCTACGTCACATCATGTCAAAAGAGAGAGGAAAAGAAAAGATAGAAAAAGACAAAGAAAAGAAGACATAAAGGCCAAGAGAGCATCTTCCTCTTTTTCATTGTATTCATATATATATATATATCAGTTGTTACAAGAAAGTGACAACTATCTAGCTGAGCTAAGGACATTATTAAACCTTAGACTAACCATATGAAATATTTTCTTATAAAAGGTTATAATGCCAAGATGGACAATCTGGTACACTCCTGAAGTGCACCTTTGGGAGAGGTAAATGGGACAATAGCATCAGTGGGGTTATCTGGCTGCTTTGCATACATGCAAAGAGCATTTTGGGAACATAAGAATGACCACATATCTTTATATTTGACATATATACGTCTGTGATAAAAGTGTTATATGTGTGAATGACTACGTAAATGATGCACACTGGGCCTGGTGCTAATTTCATTCTTCACAACACTCACCCTAACATTAAAAAGTTTGTAACATTGAACCATATATTCTGATTTGGACAGCTACAAGCTTTGAATAGGAGGATGGAACAGCTGAAAACCACAGAATTTATTGGGATCCAAGCTTCCTGTCATTGATCGCATGGTAAGGATGGTTGTTCACATGCTTGGTGCCCAATGCAACATCATGCTCAGAGTGATAATTAGATAGGTATGCATACAGCATGTTATAATGAATGTGTAAAATGTTCATAGGTCGAATCTGCTTATACATCCCTAGGGATATATTTTATGAATTGAACGTTTTTCCTTCAGTATCCTTCCACAATGCCAAAGCAACATTTATGAACCTGAAATCTTCCCGTTCATTAATACAACCCAGAATTCTTCAACAGTGATGGCACATTGAGTAATCAAAGCAGATATGGGCAACCCCTTCAACACCAACCAATTGATCAATAGATGATACATTGACTCCGTTATTGTCCTGTCACTGCAAATGTGACATTCCTTTCAGCATCCAGAATATTGTTCCAATCCCCTGTTACTTCATATTTTAATAGGATATTGAAACACAACATCATGAACATTCTTCTATGCTTGGGGTGTGGAAACTCCACAGTGTAATTTCGAACCAAATGGCCCTTTTGAAGACATTTAGTCAACTTGTAGACAACCAGATTCAAGATTTATTCAATTTTCATCTTATATTGAGCTAAAATAGTCTGACAGCTATAAGGACCTTTAGTATCATGACTCATGAAACCTCAACTTTAACTACGCCAACAAGGTAGAACGACGTGAGAATCTTATGCTATAGTAAAGAGCTGTTGCTTTCAACAGAGCTTGGGCTCTCATGGAGATCAAACTTAGTTCCAACCAAATAAGTTCACCAGATGTCGATTTAGGAATCCTCAGTGTTAGCCACCAACTCTACTTGGCAGCTATGTTTCCTACAAAATAAGAAGGTATGCATAGGTCCTCCACGTAATCACCCCTGCGAATAAGTCAGAGGGGTGGTCTACTGCAGATGTGTGTGACAAGTCTCCTTCAAGGGATGAAAGATGGTGCATATAGTGTCTCCGACATAGGGTGTGGCAACCAGATACAGGCAAGGGTTAACTGTTTCCACAGAGAATTGTGCCTTAATAGTAGTTCTTTTATAAACCTCAGATAAAGTCACCACTTCCAGCTCACACAGAAGGCCACATTTGACTTGCTCTACGTGACATCCCAGGACAACAAGGCCTTCCTTGGTGTCATTTAAAGGCCTCTCAGAGACCATCAAATATTCCTTTAACTTCTTACTATGAAACCTCAAACAGTTGACAACACATGCCACAAAGGAAGCCAGAGAAGCACTCCTCAACTCTCTGAACAGCCAACATCGCAGCGCAGAACCACCTCATCCATATCAGGGACAACACGTTTGATCTTATATTCACTGTTTCTTCAGCTATTAAATACCTACCACTTCTACCACTTAATCGGACAGATCATGCAGACATATCCATCCCTCCACATCACACACCACCCAGCGACTGTAGCCATCAACAAAACACACACGACATGACTCTACTCCCTTAAGAAGTTTCCAGTGAGCCAATTGGAAAGAAAACTCTCTTCCCTTGTGTCCACGTCCAACCCCAAACCAAGCATCAATACCCAGGTCAACTCAGCCAACCATAGCTTGACTAACGTTGCTAATATCCACCCATCACTGATATGATAGGTCATTTATAACGTGCCTAATACCCAGAGGTTTCTAAGTGCGGACCCAGGGATCGAACCTATGGCGCTTCGAAGGTGAGCATGTTGCCCCTGAGCTATCCTTACAGGCTCACAACTACAGAGCAAGAGCGTGGCACCATCGCTACGTGCAAGAACGCAATGACAGCAAACACACGATCCACCACATGTATAAAATATGTGCAGAAAAACCCAGTTATAGGGAGATCATGTAATCTTAAATCCCTCAAATCAACTTCCAGGAACCTCAGTACCTCAATCAACTAAAGCCAGTGACTGGATATTGACCATGACAGGAGCAGCTAACAATTACTTCATCCCTCTTCAAGGCCGCCAAACACTGCATCAGCCCTTTAGCTGCACATGCGATTCTCTGACCAATTGGCAAGCAAGGCCATCAACAAGTTCTTCAAAAGAAAGCAGACATTCAGCAACAAATAGGAAGCAGCATTCACTTCGCAGTTATCCAATCCTCCACTTGGCACCCCAGAATTAACCAAATTTGACCATATCCCATGAAAACCCAGCCTTTATCTGAACAGCCCTCAAGGTCTTCTCCTTAGTAAACACTATGGGCCTCATTATGAGTCCAGCGGTAGCCTTGCCGGTAAATACTGCCAGAATCATGGATTTACCAGGCATTCCAGCCCCAGCGGACCTGGTAAATCTCCATTGCCGGGTGCCAGTAATTATACTCCCCATTCCCATTTGAGTCCCATTGGACTCAATGGGAGTGGGTAGGCCGGATGCACCGGCACCATTTATGAATGATGCCGGTGCATCCATCGAGGTCTGCTCGCGGGTGCCGGTCCGCCCACCAGGTCAGACCTGGCGGGCGGAAAGGCACCTGTGAGCAGAACTCGTAGTTTGCCAGTCCGGTAACAACGGTACCGGTAAGTTTACCGGTACCGTTGTTACTGGACCGGCAGCTTTGTAATGAGGACCCATCCCTCGCACTATTGTCGCACAATCAGAGGGGAAGTTCTCACACAACTCATGCACGCATGTGTCAACTCCTTCACTCACTCCATCGTCCCAGATGGTCTCACTCGAGCTAGGCATTCCAGTTACCTTCACACCCTTTATGCAAACCTTTCATTGGAAAGGTGTTTGGAAAAGAGAATGTTACTGCATGAAACTATCACCCAACATAGCCTCCCATATAACTACCAGTTTGGCTTTTACCTAAAATACAGTTCCCAGACTACCAACTTGAAGGTCATCGATAACGCACTCCACCAATTTTAACTCGCTCAACCACAACATCTTTGAACATCATGGCCACTCACGTGGGGTTTAATGACTCTCTTCTATGTTGGTTCACCCCAACATCACAGATACCAACATATCATGCTAAAATAGTTTAAAAAAATATATATAAACATTAATTTTAAAAAACAGCATATTAACACAAAAATTGATGCATGCAAATACATGCACAGAACACACTTCAAAATATGTGAACCAGTAGAGCAACATTTGACAATTAAATTCATGGGCCTCATTACAAGTTTGGCGGTGCAGTTAAAAAGTGCTGGTAATTCCATTGCCACCACTTTTCCCACACCACCAAATTACATGTGTGCCTGTGGGGCTGAGTGATTGACCCACAGCCAGAAGATGGGGGTAAATCAGACTCCCACTGGCAAAAAAACTTCCGCTATTATACAGCCACCAGGCAATGTGGTATTCGGTTTGCTCCATTCTGACATTGGATCAGTCGTTCTGCAAGCAGGGCAGGCACAATGCGACCGCCTCTTCCACTTGCGCATCTCCCCTTGGCCATGCGCCCAGTGTTTAGTCATGCTTCTTCCTAATAGCCTTTGCGAGCTGCCTCAACAATAAAAGGGTTGCCATACTTGGGTGGGGTCATTTTCTTCCCTCTGGATAGTAGGTTGTCTGCCACTTCCACTATATGGTTGTTACGGTGGAACTGGTCAGAGACATCAGTGGGCAGAGTTAGCCACCCAATGACCACAAACTGTCAGACCTTCTGCCACTCTTCACCCTCAGCACTAACTTGCAGTCACATGGCTTGGTCTGGAACTCCCACCTATGGCCAATGGAGTGATTGTGGCCTACATGTAACCTTCTGCCTCAGCCGGGTCCGAATGCAGCGCAAGACAGAACAAGCAGTCTGCCACTACATTTTCTGGGCCAGGTGTATATACCATTTTGAAGTTGAACTGTTGAACGAATAAGGCTTATATATCAATTCCAAGCCTAGTGGGGCAGCCCTTGCTCCCCCGCTTGACAGGGCATGGGCAAGATGTTTGTGATCTGTCAAACAAAACAATTCAAATGCAATCATCTCCTGTTCGACCTTGGAGTCATTCCTTTTTGACTCTTGCAGGCTGGTATCATGTCCTAGCGGATGCCCTCCCCTAGCTCCCTCCTAGTGCCCAGTGCACCGTCCAGCTTCCCGCTGGCACCCTATTATCTGCCCCCAGGATCAAAACCTGCCTCCACCACTGCATGAGAGTGGCAACCCTAGATAAACGCTACTTGCTTTGGTGTTCAGCAGAGTGATCCCTTGGATTAAACATCCATATGTTCGGTACTTGCTCAATATAATGTTTCATTTGGTTGAAGGTTGAATTTTATACCTCTGGCAAGACTACCTTCTCATTCTTTTTCAATAGGTCTCATATAGGGTAGATGTTAATGTAAAGTTCTTTTTAATGCATTTAGAGCAATAATTGGTCAGTCCCAAAAAAGCATGCACACCCCCTATCTCACATGAGATGGTCGCTTCTTTCACAGCCTCTATCAGGCTCACCTTGGGCAATTATCATGTGGACCATATATGTCACTTCTGGTACCCAGAATAATCCCCTTTCTCATTTCATGGTTATGCCTGCTCTCTTTAACTGTTCAGGGCATGCACAAGGACTGTGTCATATTGTGATGTCCCTTATCAAATACTAAATACCATCGTGAAAACACTTGACATTAGTGCTGCCCCTGGAAGATGTTTCCATAACACATTAAAACATGGTGGATGCCGATGCAAGGCTGAAAGGGCATTCACTCAAATGTGGATAAGTGGGGACATGAAGGTAGTGATATGTTTTGAATCATCACATAAATCAATCTGGTGATGAGCACTTGATAAATCAAGTGTCGAAAAGTACTTAGCACGGTCTAAAAGAGTCAACATTTCTTGTACACTAGGGACAGGGTAATGACCAATGCAGATTTTTTCATTAAGTCCACACACATTCTAGTAGTGCTGTTCAGTTTGTGGGCAATAAGGATGGGGGACACCCATTCTGAGCTTTCTATCTTTTCAATTATGTCATTGGCATAAAGCATATCTAGTTTGTCTTTTAGTTGTCATTGTAACATAAAAGTGATGGGCTTTACTGTATGTTTAATTGGGGTGCTCCCCCTCTCTTCAGAATTATTTTATGACTGAAACCTATAAGACACTTTAAGGATACACTGAATACCTATGAGACTGTGTTGACTATGTCACTTTCTATTTGCATCTGGCACAACGAGATCCAGCCTAATGTGTGGTGACCTCTGGTAGTACCAACTCAAGGATCTAGTACCTTTTCCTAGCAACATACACTATGCAATATACTGTTCTCCACTTTGATTCATGTCTACTACTCAGAACCCTCATCTCATCTCTCACAATCTGTACTTCCTCATCAAGGCATCTAGTAGACCCAGAGCTGGTGTGACCCACTCGCACTACGTGACCCAGTTTTTCACATTTATGACATGTAACTCCTCAGGCGGGGCAACAGGGTTGGTTGGACATTAGTTCTACGCTACCTCTTGTGAAACATGCATACATTCACCTCTCAGGGTGTGTTCTACGCTCACCACTGACACAGTGTCAATTACTGTAGTGTTTTAAGACCTGGGTGCAGCAGTGCTTCTTGAAACCATTAGGCCAACTTCTCCCTCTTTGCTCCATTAGATGACTTTCAGTTACTCAAAGGAACTGTTTGGCCATGTGGGCCAGGTTAATGGCTTCTTCCAGTGTGAGACGCTTCACTAGAAGAAGTCTCTCCTAGAGCCTGTTGCTGTTGTTTAACATTGCACAATAGGGTGTCTAATTAGATTTCTGATCAAAGAACCAAATTCACACTCCTTAGCTAGCCGCGCAGAGAAACCACATGCAGCAGCATCTTTTCATTGGTTCCCTGATTGCGCAAGAAAAACAAAGGTCTATGCAGGCAACATTCCTTTTGGGACCAAATTGTTCTTCTATGGAAAAGCTACAGCTTGAAAGATATCTTTGGTGTCGCTAGCACCATCTCCCATAGGCCCTGGCGCTAGCGTTCTGAAGGTCCTGCGTTCTTCTACATCCAAACAGTTTTAGGATGGACTTTGTTACACTCTTTGTGCCAAATTTTGTTGACTCGCCCCGGGCACTGCCAAAGCTAAGGTCAGCCCTGTGTGCCACTCTTCTCCAGACGATTCATTTGCATGACTCAAGAGTTGAAGATTTCATGTTTCTTTATTAAAGTAAAAGAGCCCCCCACACATGCAGGAGGGTAACTTATTATAAGAGGAATGCCACTGTAACCACCTGTGTAGAGTCTCCAGTGGGGTTCCGCACACTCACCATCAGCAAGACTAGTGAGACAGTCCCCACACAATACATAATAGTACCTGATACATTGTGTACATTAAATTGCTAAAGTCAGTAACCAGCTCATTTAGATGGGCACCAAGAGATCCTAAGGCCACCCTGTACCCTGTGAAGTCCATCAATGATCCATCCTTTAATTAACCTCTTCAAGAACCCACTGGGGGAACTCCTCTCTGACCTCAATGTCAGGATACAGCAATCTGTGACCATGCACACCGTACCTAAAGGTCAAGGATGGGAATGGCATCCACGGACTGAAGCGATACCTCTCCTGCATAAGGGCCTGGATGTCAGGTGCATGCCTGACACCAAATGCCACAAAGACTGTGTTCATCCTGCTTGGAAGCCCAACAAAGTCAGAAATGAAATGATGCTTGATAGATTTAAGCCCCAACTCACACAATGTGCAGAATTCCCAGCATTCACCATCGACTGAGATCTCTCCTTCAGCATCCACATTACTGGGAAAATCCAGACCGCTGGTACCAGCCCTTACACATCTGCATAATCGAGCCCCTCACTGTTCAGGACAGTTCCTCAAGCCCTGAACCTCCCAAACCTGGATAGAAACCAGCAATTACAGTACAAAAATGGGAACATGATAAAAAGGGCTTTCTCCAGACTTTCACCCAGACTTTAACCAAAACTCAGTTCAGGCTTTCAACCAGATATTTTCCAGGTTGACTCCCAGACACATTCCAAGCTCCCACACTTTACAAGCTTTTACCCAGACCCTTTACTGGATTTCATCCAGAATCTTTATAGGATTTCACCCAAACTCTTTACAAACGTTTAGCCAGACGCTTTACAGTCTTTCACCCAGATTCTTTCTGAACTCTCACCTAGTCATTTTCCAGGCTTTCAACCAGATGCTTTACAGGCTTTACCCTAGACCCGTTGCAGGCTTTCACCCACACTCTGTCCATGCCTTCACCCAAACCCTTTACAGTTTTTCACCCAGATTCTTTCCAGGATCTCACCGAGAGTCTTTACAGGCATTCACACAGAGCTTTTATGGGCGCTGACCCAGACTCATTGCAGGCCTTCACCCAGACTCTTTACAGACTTTCAGTTAGATGCTTTGTAGACTTTCACCCAGACTCGTTACAAGCTCTCACACTCAGTCTCTTTCCAGGCTTCCACCCAGACCCTTTACAGGCTTTCATCCAGACTCTTTCCATACTCCCACTTAGTTATTTTCCAGGATTTCAACCAGACCATTTACAGGCTTTCACCCAGATCCTTTGCAGTTTTTCACCGCACTCTTTACAGGCTCTCACCAGACTCTTTACAGGCATTCACAAAGAGCTTTTATAGGCTTTGGCCCAGACTCTTTACAGGCTTTCACCCAGACTCTTTACAGGCTTTCACTCAGATGCTTTGTAGGCTTTAACCCAGACTCGTTGCAAGCTCTCACACTCAGTCTGTTTCCAGGCTTTCACCCAAACCCTTTACAGGCTTTCACCCACACTCTTTCCATGCTTTTACCCAGACTCTTGAATAAGGTACCAATTCTCAGGCTGCCCCCTCTTTCCTGCTCTTCAGGAAGAAAGTAAAAACCCTGTCTTTCAAGGGCACCTCACTGGTCATTGATTGCTGTATCTGGAACTCTGTCAGTCCCCCCTGTTCTTGCAAAGCGCTCAATTTCTTCCCAGATATTGTTGAGTTGAGAAACCAGATAGACACTTACATGTAGGAGTAAACGTCCATTCCAGCATATCATTCTGTGACCTGCTTGTTTCACACAATGTTCTGCACAGTAGCATTAACCCACTAAGCAATGTCACCTGGCCAGTTACCAGAAACCAGTTGGAAACATTAAAATAAAATATTGTAGGTCAACCCACTTAGCTGAGGATAGTTAATCTGAGGCACCAATGACACCCATACAATCATGGACTTGAAGTCCTCCAGAGGAGGTTGGGATATGCCAGAGGCGAAGTTTGCTTACAGCAACCAACAGAAGTGGCACCTAAAATGGAAGCCATTTTAAAAGGACTGATTGTTGGACTTTTTTTGTTGTTGAAACAACAGGGCCTCAGCCTCCTCTAAAACATTCCTACGGAAATGACAGGTAGTTCTGAAACCTCTTGTTGGCTGGGCAGCATCCAATCAATTATGCATACATCTGCATACTGTAAATCATCATCATAATACTATATATTGGCTCATTGAGACATACAAATGTATATATTCTGGGTACTAGGCAGAGACTTAAAAATGTCTGATTGCACCATTGCTGTGGTCCAGAAAGTTAAGACACAGAGGGTGTTTATTTGGCCTCTGATTTATTCATGAATATCCATACTGATTATCTTAGTTCTTCTTGCTCTTCTCAGACAGATTACGCCTTATTTGTCTGAACAATGTTCTGCCACTTACGTGCTATAATTTGTTCTAAGATTGACTACTGTAATGGAATTTGTTTAGGGACCTCCCAAGCCAACATCACCAAGTCACATGTCATTCAAAATTATCCTGTTTGTGTCATTTTCAATTTTTCTTGACAGGAGCAAATTACCTCCTCCGGTGTTTGCGTCACTGGCTCCCTGTTCAAGATCGTATTAAGCACAAGATTCCTTCACTTATCCATAGAACCTGGCATGATTCGGCACCTGCCTACCTTGCTGCTAGGATCAAGTTTGAAGAATCCAGAAGAGTCCTTCGCTCTAAGTACCCCTTACGCCTGCGAGGAGGTCAGTCAAAACAACAGCTAACAAATGGCACATTGCTTGACATTGCGGCACCATCTCTGTGGAACAATCTACCTTTCTATATCCGCGGCCTGCCATCTACTCCTTCTCTCAAAAAGAATCTTAAGACTTATCTGTCTTAGTTCTCATTTGTCTGGTTCTCTCTTTCTTGCTTGTCTTCTTTTTGCTTTGTTCTTTTTTTTTTGGTTGGCACTCTGATGCCTGTGCTCTTGTAGCGCTTATTACAAATAATGAATAATAATTTTAAAAAAGATAAAAAATAATATTTACAATTTAATATCATGACAATTACTCATCCTCCTGCCCACGAAAAAATACAGTACTCCCAAAGGACAATCAATCACATCCAATAATACAGATAGTTACATATTATCTGAAAACAATTCTTGGTTAAAATTCGGAGGCGCATTAAAACAAATCACTGGGATTTTAAAAGTCTACTTCACCAGTACCATGCCTATGTCTAGAGCAGTAAATTGATGATTTGTTGTTAGCATCCCCTTCTTATGAGGCAGGTAAATTGGATACACAGGTGCTGCTGACAGCATTAACTAACAAAGGACATAAAGCGTCTAAGCAGAAATTGGCATTTTGCAGTTACAGTGTGTACAATTTAGGATACAATATTGTAATGGGCCATTGAGTTAGCGCTTCATCCAGAAAGAAGGCTGTGAACAAAATTCCCAAACCACAAACATTTACATAGAGGAGAGCATTCTTAGGCATGGTAGGATATTGTGGATAGTGGATTTTAGAGTACATAGTGATGCTAAAGTCCTTACAGCAGTATAAGAAGGTCAATACAGTAGGACACATGAATTGGTTCCCAGAAGCCAAAAAAGCATTTGAAAGGATAAAAAGAAAACAAATCCAAATCACCTGCTTTTGCTTCTCCCGTTACAAAACTAACGTACCTTATATTGCCATGAAGGAAGTGAGTTTTCTCTTGCAGTACTAACACAATCAAATGGACACAATCAGAAACCCATTGCATTTTATAACAAAATGATCCTGTGGCAGTGAGCATGCCACCTGGTTTATGGTCGGTAGCTGCAATAACCATACAGCAGTGTGAAAATATTGTGTTAGAGCAGAGGAGTTGTTGGTGAAGACCAAATCACAACACATGTCTGTTTCTTGTGCCAACAAGTATGATATTCAGCAATTAAATTCTTCCAACATTACTTTAACCTGGTATAATGCGCTCAATCCAGGATCCCTCTTTCCCACTCCTCAGAACCACATGAAAAAGAATCCTATTAATGTGTTGTTATTACTGATTTACTCTTAACTCCACTGAGCGATCTGACTGATACTCCAAATCCGATATATTTCATGAATAGGTCATGTCATCAAGATCAGTATAGCCAATTGGTGGTGGGATGTGCCTTATGTCCCCTTCAGAGGGGCTAGAAATGGGTGCATTGCCTGGTGTTACCTTGGAACAGGTGGCTGAGTTTGTGGCAGTCACAGGGGCTTGTAAACTGGTGAAAGAACAGTCTGTGAACATATTCACTGATTCAAGGTATACCTTGGGAGTGGTCAACAATTTCGGACAGTTGTGGTAACAAAGGGTACTTTTAACTGCTTCTGGGTCCCCTGTAAAGAAGCATCAGCATGTGAAAGCACTACTAGATGCTATTACGTTTCCTAAGCAAATAGCGATAATCAAATGTGCAGCATATCAGCTAGTGGACAGTGCAATTACCGGCAGCAACAGTTTTCCGGACTCACCACAAAGCTTGCAGTGGTTGCCAACTCTCAGGGTACATATATTCTTCCAGTAAGGAAGATGCAAAAGCTACTTCCTTTTCAGGTTCTTGAGGAATTAGCATTTAACCAAGAGTATGCTCCTGCAAAAGAGAAAGATTACTGCATGTTGTGGTATGATGGAGTAAGGCGGCTGACAAGGTGGTACCATTTTGGCTATAAACATTTATTCAACTGAAGTGTTATGCTCACCTGGTTCCACGGGGATGCCACCCAGCAGTTGGGGTTCAGATGTCCCTCATTGCGATGTCCAGATGCGACCAGCGGAAGAGTTCTGCCTGGAATACAGGTAAGCTATGTTCAGGACTGGGCAACCGGGGTAAACAGCCTCCCACCTCCCAGTAGGTCTGCGATCCTTCTGGACTTCTCCTCACCTTGTTACCTTGTTTTAGATGTTGGGGGTTCTCCGTCCTGCTGTCTTGGCAGGGGCGCGTTGAGCTTGGTGAGCAATGGCGATCGAGTTGCTTCACTGATGCCAGCCCATCTTGAGTATGTCAGGTAGGTCTTATTGCTGTGAATATTGCTGTTCTTGCATGCCTTTTAAACAATGTCTTTTTCTTCCTAGGTACGCGCCAGGACTGGCCCCAAGAAGGCCTATGCTGAAATTTCTTGGGTTTAGTGGGGGCAGGAATCAAGACTCTCCCCGGCCCATAGGTTGGCCAGGGGGTCTTCAGAGTGTGGGTTGTGACAGCAAGTTGGAAACCTATCTCTCCCTACCATTAGAGGGAGTTTCCCTACCTCAATCCAGGATAACTCTGGTGTTGGTCAGGATATAAGTCAAAAGAAACCTAAATACTTGTCCAAACCGACTACTCTATCCCTGCCACTAAGAAAGTAAACCAAACAAATACCAAGAGAATGACTCCCTGCTCCCGGTTAATTTAGCCCCTCTCAGGCTACTTCGACAGCTGTTTCTTGCTATAGAGTCTGATTTTTAAATTAGACTTAAACCAGAAAAATGGCTCCCTTTTCCTGGTCCGTCTGCCAGGATTCCATAAACTGATGCTTGACAGTTCTGATCACAGGTCTTTTAATAGTCTTTTTAGTTCTTCCCTCAGACTCTCAAATAATGATATCATATCTCAATGCACTTCTCTTTCTCCAGTTGACGCCTTACTCGGAAAGTCACTTTCACACCACAGTTCTTTATCTCCACAAGCATCAAAGTTCTCAATGGGACAACAGAGTTCACTCCCGAGGCACTCCTTTGATTTAGGACTTCTTGTATTTAAACTTCCACAAGGAAAACAATTCATCATTAAGACTTGGTTCTTCGTCTTCTGTTTATCAATGATGAAATGAGGGAGAACAGTCTCGCACACTATTCGACTCTCAGTATCTTGGACATCGCTGTTGGAACAAGGTATATAATTCCCAAATGGTATTGAATGCTTGATTCTCTAACCTTCACTACTGTGATGAGGGAGATCCCTTTTGGAGGATATTTGACTCTTGACGCTCCGAATGTCATTACTACGAGGAGGGAGAACACTCCAGTAGAACAATTGGCTTTTGGATCTCTGGGTATCATCACTGTGACAAGGGAGAGGACTTCCAATACTCTGACTTAGGCTTTTCTGTATGTCATCAATGCGATGAGGAAGATGACTCTCGAAACTCTCTTGAGTTAGGCTTCTCTGTATGACACTGCGATGAGGAGGATCACCTAGGATGCTGCCCTTCACTGGTCCCCCTCCCTTACTGGGCCTCCCGTACCTCGCATTACCTGTACTTGCAGCAGAGCACATCGCTGGTTCTTCCTGAGGGTGGTGACCTTGACCATAGCTCCTCTGACTGACTTTTTCTTCTTCTGGCATCCCGTGGCAGCTTTGCGGTCTCCTCTACTGCACTTCAGGATCGGCACTGTTTTTTCACCAATTCGGTCCACCTCCCCGAGGTCACACCACTGTTTTCTCTCCTGCAGCTTACAATTGGCTTTGCCCACCCTCGATCAGGCAATTACTTCTGTCAACTGCCTTCCGCATCTCTTTCCAAACTGTTGGGGTCCTGCCATGATTCTGCGTTCCCGTTTCGTAACTCCCGGGTTCTCCAGGCTGTGCACCTGCTACATTTGCTTTCCAAATACAATAGAAAGGAATCTTTCACAATTACATACAAAATGATATAAAAATGAGCAATTTTCATAAAATGATAAAATGATACCAAAGTAGCACAAGTGGTCTATGCAAAGGGGAGAAGGACAGCATTGTTACGGTGTATGTTAGAGATCTTTCCTTACCCCGATCTTCTGCTTTATACATATGCCACCAGAGCCTATCGCCAGGTTTGTCAGAGAAAGAGAAGAGGGTGGGAGAAGAGGAAAAGGCCTTTCCTCCAGCTAGCTTAGACGCTATAATTTAATTTCCTCTTCAACTCCCCCAATTTCACCTAATTTATGCATAATTTTGAAGAGCAGATCACATAAGGCTAAAATACAGCTATGTGTTTGGCCCCCCATCAGACTGACCCTACAAGCCTCTGTGCCCTGTACCATGCCCAAAAATCTCTTCCGATCTTCCTCAAGCACGGTACAACCTGGGACCAAATGCTTGGTAGTTTCTTTTACTGCGACCCTACCACATAACCTACAGCTCGGGTCTGTTGTTAAGCCATACCAGCTACCCGCCCTGCCGAGGGTTGGGAGTTGGTTCAATCGGAACCGAAGGTGTAAGGACCTTCTTTTAGAACATGGAAAAATAAGTATGCATCTCGGAATTTGGTCTCTCCTGTACACAAGTCTTGCATATTCCTTATAGAGGCTTGTTTTAGTCATGTCTTCTGATGTTTTACCCCAGTCGTAGTCAAACAACTTTCGTTTTACTTTTGACTGGTTTACAAGCAGCTCTTCTACTGTTGAGCCTATTTCCAAAAGAAGTTTGGACATCTCTGCCTTCATTCTGGTGATAGAGTCTCCAGAGCTTTGTGTCTGTTCTAAACCCCATTTTTCGTACAGCAAAGGATTTAGTAACTTTGCATAGGTCATTAGTTTCCTCCAGTCAGCCCTTGTGGAGAGTGAAACTAATCCAAACTCGTGGCATATGATTGAGTTTGGTATTGATTTTACTAACCTTAGTTTCTTTCCAAAGTTTACCTTGGAATGTGTTTAGGTTCTGTCTCAAATCACTAAGGTTAATGTCCAACCCATACAGAATCGTCAGCTCCACCTGCATCTGATAGAACCATATAAGTGGTAGCAATGAATACTCACATACACCCTCCTCATTTTAGTAAGAAGAGGGCCATATCTAGAGGTCAAATAGTTCACCCCTCCCACTTTCAATGTTGAATTTAATACCTCGTACCCCAGGTATGGTAAAACAGAAACTCTCACTAGAGACTCATCACCTACTTTCCAAATCATACTTTTGGGTCTTTTCTTGGTTGAGAAGATGTGTACTCTTGATTTTTACCCCGGGTTCTCCGGGCTGTGCACCTGCTTCTCCCTCTTGTCAGTCCTTTCTCTCTGTTTACTGTCTACGGCTCTGCCTGCCCCAGAGCAACGTCAACATTGCCAGGAAATACCTCAGTAGTAATGTTAATTTTTCTCAATGGGGATCTTTTCCCAGTCCTTAGGCCACTCTTTTCACCTGTGTTCGGCATGCTTCCTTGACTCTTCTTCATCTCAGTATTAACAGAGTTTGTAGATGAGACAGGAGAGACCTCACAATATCACACAGTGTTAGTTTCCATTGATGGAGGGAAAAGAGTCAATAAGGTTGTGGCTTTTGAGGGTAAGGATTTAGGGAGATCTTTCCCTAACCAGCCTATTCTCTCCAACCAGGGGGCTTTATACTGGTGAGAAGTCTTCAGTGGAAGTCAGCATTGGCCCTCAAGTGGTGGATACCATTTTAGTGTTGTTAGCAACCAATTCAGCTGTTAATGTAAAGGAAATAGCTACTTGGATTTGTGTAGCGCAATGTAAACACACAGTAGCAGTTGAATGATAGATCTATTCACACCCGGGAAAGGGCCATTAGCCAATCATGTGGCTGGAACAGCAGGAATTAATTTACATTTTGCACCCTGTTCCAGCCACCCAATGCCCTTCCCCGAGTGCACCTTTTTGGTTTATTTTGAATGTGGGTATAACAGAGAGCTTCTCACTGTTGCCTCCCCACCCTCAACCCCTCCAAACCAAACAAAACCTCTCCCTCACCCTTTCCCTCTCTCCACACTTACCTGTGGGACTGGAGCTTTGAGCTCCGGTACGCCACACATCCCGCTCTAGCTGCCACAATAGTAATGGAAAAGGGACTTAGTCCCCTTTTCCTATGGCGACCATGTTTCTTCATTTTCTTTTCTTTTGCCACTCGGCAGATTGGCAGCGCAAGCAGTACGAATCTCCTGAGGGGGAAAAAAGGAAAACCATTCACACCCTGGATGAACCATGGGGTGCAAATTGCTTTTGCGGCATGGGGGGCAGATATGGCCGATAACGTCCCACAGCCCTCACTGAGGCGTGAGGGATTACAATGACTCAGGCTGTTACTGGCCATTTCTGCCACCCTGCTGGGGCGTGAAAGCCATATTATAAGCTCAGTGACTGTAAGGCTTTATTGTCTCTTTGCTATGATAAGTGGTCTGCTTCCCCCAGGACCATGAAAGCCAGTTTCCACTTGACATTGGCCTAGAAGAAGATGCATGCCTTCTCACATGGTAACCACTACTGCTTTAGATTCATGGCCCTGGTACAAATTCTGTTATATTGCCCATTGGCAGGGTGAAACGTGTGAGTTCGAAGGGCGAGTTGACTTTTTCTAGGTTTCTTTGCTAGCCCAGCAGGCTGTAAACTGGACACATTGCCCACCATGGTGAATCTCTCCAAAATTGGTTTTCTAATAAGGACATTATATCGGGTTCTGACTTTTGAAAGAGGAGCCCAGATTCAAGCCCCTGCAATATGAGTCAAAACTCAGACTACTCCTGTTATTCTTTAAAGTATTTTTTACCTGAAATGGTCCATCTTTCTGATTTCCCTTCCTATTGTTTCCTATTCTGTATTTGGCAGATGAGAAGCGGGACATGGAGAGGCAGGGGATAGGAAATGTGCTGTATTTAGATGGATTTGGGATGTAGGGAATGTGACTTATTTAGATGGATTTGGGATGCAGGAAATTAGACGCATTTAGATGGTTTTCGAGTGTAGGAAATGTGCCCTATTTAAATGGACTTTAGGGATAGGAAATGTGCCATATTTACATGGATTTGGGGTGTAGAAAATGTGCCATATTTAGATGGATTTGGGGTGTAGGAAATGTGCCGTATTTACATGGATTTGGGGTGTAGGAAATGTGCCGTATTTAGATGGACTTTGGATGTCCGAAATGTGTCGTATTTAGTTGGACACGTGTGCATTTCTCCCCTTCACCCTCTTCTGCATTACAGCCTTATTGGATATTGGCCGTTGTTTTAAGTCCCTCCCGGTCCCTTACGGTTACTGTAATTGCTGCACTCCCTCTTCAGTGCGTGGGGAAGTCATGAGAGCAATGGTGTAAATCATTATTTTAAGTGTGCTGAACCCGAAAAGCTCTGCCCTTGCGCTGACACGTGCCTCTATGTCTCTTGCAGGGGCAGATTGGCCCCTCGGCCTGTGACCAGGACAAAATCGTCCCTGGGGAGTGAGGGCAGGTTGCTGGCCATGCCTGTGCCGGTTTGGAAAAAAAACAAATAGAAAAAAATATATACATGTATTTTTTCATTTTTTTTTTTCAAAAGCCTTTCATCCTTCTTAGGTCGATAAATGAGTACCAACACAGGTTGGGTGATATTGTATGAATATTTATTCTATTAAAAAAAGAGCTTACTTGTAAGTGATATACAATAACATATTATCATTTGGCCATGGACGTCTGCTTGGATTCACAGTAATTTAGTGTTCTTAGTAACAATGTTATTTGATGCCAGATCTGTTTTGTCAAGGGGTGAAAGGTCGTGGTTCATCGCTTCCGGGATGTCACTTTGGGGAGGGGTCAAATGACATCACTTCCGGGGAATGTCATCAGAGGTCAAGGGTCGTGAGGTGAGGGGTGGGCCACTTTTTTGCAGTGGGCGGCCACTTTTTTTGGGTGACTGGGCCTATTTCTTGTCCCAGTCCGACCCTGGTCTCTTGACACATTGCTAATGCAGCTGGCAATGAGCACCGCCAAGTGGTGGGGTAGTTTGCAGAGGTAATCCCAGGGTTCCCTTATTTATGCCCCACCTCGACCATTATCTTGACCTCTACCTCTTAAAGCCCCTCTAGAGAGGGGCGCAGGTGAAAGGGAGCTGAAACCTGCGTCGTCGGCAAGGCGGTAAACTCGTATGTTTTTGGCTGGTGAGCGCCCATTGAAGTCTAAAGTGGTGTATCGGGATTGCTGTGGTGACTAGAGCCCAGGGCAGGAGACAGCAAACAAATGTGGGCGACTTGAGTAGCATGGCATTCAAACACTGGCAAATCACCTCATAAGATTTACTGTAGAGTCAAATGTTTATTCACATTCAATCCATCCAGTCCAAAAATGTTATTTTTGAAACACCATGTCATACATTTTAAGGAGATTACCTCTCCTGTCAGTCAGCGTGCTCATGTTGCGGAGAAGAGGGGCGGCCCATCCGGTCCTCCCTGTGGCAACGCGGTTGCCTGTGAAGGGTACATGCAGGTAAGGTGAGTTATTGGTAAATGTAATGTTTATATATGTAAGTATGCATGGATTATATGCATGTGTGTATGTATGTACGTTGGTGTGTTTGTTTTTATAAATGTGTGCATGCAAGGAGTTGTATTAATGAAGTGTGAATGCGCGGGTGAACGTGTTATTTGTGTGGACGTGAGTGTGTCAGCCCCACCCCTAAACTTTGGGGTGGGGCAGCTGGGGAGAAAAATGGTAAGTGAAGTGTTATTACGTAGCTACACTGGGCATGCTTTCAATGTAGGTTAGTCTAGCCACGTAAAAACAGTTAGGTTTGTGTTGCCCTTGATGCAAGGGTAAAGCAAACATGATATGCGTGGTTACCTGGCTAGACTGTCTACACTGAATGTAGGCCAGTCTAGCCAGGTAATAACACTTAAGTTTGCTACCAAAAAAGGCAAAGGAGAAATAGCTTTTCGAATGTACCTATTTCCCCTTTTTGATTGAGATCACTGCTGGTTTAGTATTCGTGTGGGGGTGATAAGGCAGTTTAGCCGCTACTCATCAGTGTACTGCTGCAGAGCAGTAGTCATTTCGGCACACTGGGGCTTTTCAGATTGAACAGTGGTTTGCCTTCCACCAACACATCCTAGACCACTGTCAGGGATAAGACCCCTTGGTGCATTCATAGATCAGTTTACTGTAGCACAGACACTTTGGGGTAGTGGCCAGCAGCTGGGAAAGGTCCCCTGTGCCAACAGGCCACGCCTGTGCAAACTCTCAGTCTGTATGCATGTGCTCTATGGGTCACTACCATGAGTCCAGGACAGGATAGTGCTTGACAGGGAAACCAGAGGGATTCGTGGTAGAAACACTACTGTTTTCCCCTTAATGTGTCCCTCTCCCAAAATCAGACCCAGTTGACACGTAGTCCTGGTGAACCTTCAAGGATCATGAACGCCCTCATAGCTGGAGTCAGTGTGAGGGAATACACAACTGGGAGGTAAGGGGCATTACTGGGCAAGTGTGGACCCAAATGTAGTATATGGTCTTAACAGGAAGCAATTCACTGCAAGGCCCGGTGGGTTTACCAGCTGCATTTTCCCCCACCAGCTGCATAAATATGTGAGTGAGCCAGTACATGAGGAGGTAAGTATGCAAGTGTCTGTAGGTGAGTCAGTTATTATGGAGCAAGTGAGGGATACGAAAATGAATGAATGAGAGTGCAAATTCATGCGTGAGACATTTGGTGAAAGAGTGAACGTACGTGTCACCAGGTGAGCAAGTGACTGCTGTACATGTGCGTTAATGGATATGAGAGTCAGTTATTGCAAGCAAAGTGAGGAGTAGGTGAGTTCTGAATGAAAGAGTCATGCATCAGTAAGTGAACAAGGTATAAGTAAGTGGGCGAGTAAGTGAGCCCGCTTCTGATTAAGGGGTGGGCAAGTTCTCAGTGATTGATTGAGTAGACGCCTTGGTAAGTGAGAGAGCGTGCAGTATTCTACTCAGCTCCCCCCAAGACATCAGCTCGTGAGGATTCCGAGCTCGCAAATGCTGTGTTGTGTGTACGAGTGTACGAGCATCACAGAATCTTATCCGTGATTTGAAGACTCACAAGCAGTTGATGAGCTGGTGGTCGGTGGGGCTTATATTTCATCCTGCTTGCCCATAATGGGATTATATTGTATACATTTATATTCAGTGAAAAAAACTTTGTTAAAGGGATGTTATGGTTAAGTTGCGCTACTAAAAACCTATGAAATTCAGTGAGAAAAACTTTGTTAAAAGGACGTTAAGGTTAAGTTCCGCTACTAAAAACCTATGAAATTCAGTAAAAAAACTTTGTTAAAGAGACGTTATGGTTCCAAGTAAAACCGAAAAACCCCTGAAATTCGCCATTTATGGTAATCTAACCAAATTCTTTTTAACAGAGAAATGTCCAGTACTTTGGAATGGCTGGAAGAGAATTTCCCACGCTATGAAATGAGTGAAGGGAGTGATAATAATGGTAGACACAACATTTCTCCATATAAGCCAATTAATAAACATTAATTTATGTGTACTTAACACATTTTTTTAACAGACCAAAAAACCAATTAATATAATATACCAAAAGAGATATTAGAAGATCCTCTGAAACAAATGGAACTAAAAATTGATTTGTTAATGCAACACTCCAATCAACTAAAAGAGTGTGTTGTTGACCACATAAAAGAAAACATTAAATACCACTGTCCCACATGTACCTGTTCCCCACTCCATGCCCCAGCCAACTATCCCCAAACCCTCCCAACCAAGAAAAACGGTACAATGAGACTTCCAGCCCTTCCTCCCCTCCCCTGCACCATGTTCAAACCCCTAATTCCCCTGTATTTCCTGTATTTCTGCATCCCCCTCTCTTTCCTAATTTTTCTACTGTTAAACAATAATTAAATTTGAAGTGTGTTCTTAGTATATGCCTGTGTCTTATTATTTTTTTTTAAAGGCAGTTAGGGTGTCTGCGGACAGCGCGGCTGTCCGGGATGTCCTCAATTAACCAACATGAGGGTGTCTTAAGGACACTATACCTGTTCATACTGTCCATAATTAAAATGGAGGTGGCCTTAGAACACACAAGATGTCCGCCTGTCTGTAATTAACCAAAATGGGGGTGTCGTAAGGACAATATACCTGTTCGTACTGTTCGTAATTAAAATGGAGGTGTCCTTAGAACACACAAGATGTCCACCTGTCCGCAATCATCCAAAATGGGGGTATACTAAGAACACCCCCGCTGTTCGTAATGTCCGCAACCAGAATCAATATATCAGTAGAACACATATCCCATCCGCCTGTCCACAAGGTTTTGACGCACATTTATTTTATTCGGGGACTTCAACACTGTTCGTAGAACACCCGCACATATGCGCATCACACACTTGGGTCCTACGAACATCGCGCCTGCGCACAACCGTCCCTGTGCATTTGGTGTTCTGTAGAAAGCCGTCCCATTTGTGAATGTGTCTGCGATGTCATCATGTGACCGCACCCACTCTGAGCATGTGTCCTTATTTGCAGACACAGTCCGGGACCCCAAACATTTAATAAGTGTTTTTTTGAGAAATCCAAGGTATTTTACAATACAAGTTCACCATTGCACATGTCCCAAACAATGTACCTGCCGATCGACATACTTTTTGGAACTTTTTGAGCCCTCTCTAGGTGAAGTGTTCGGGGACAGTGCGGGTGTCCGCAAAAAAGTGCACCCCATCACCCCTATAAAAGGCCACACCCCAGAGCTGATCCTCATTCTGCTTTTGGATTTCCAAGATTTACAACAAGACAATTGTGCAGGTTGCTGTTCTTGGTTCCTGGTTCCTAGTTCCTGGTTATTAACCTTCCAGATGGCATCCCATATTGCTTCTGCTGCTACTGCCTCAGCATAATCGCCCACCCCCTCCACCACCACCACGTCCCCAAGGGCCTGCAGAGGGCAACAGGCGTGAGGATGCAGAGGAGATGGATGAAGAGGATGAGAGAGTGGAAGTCCCTACTACTAGCACTCATTGTGAGTCTTGGGTGTGGCGGTTATTTACCACCGTTGATGGAAAGTCAAAAGCTCATGTGAACAAAGTGATCTGCACTCAGTGCCGCATGGTGCTGAGTCGTGGCAAGCCTGGTTCATATAGCTTTGGTATTACATCAATGAAGCGACACCTAAAGTCATTCCACGGTGGGGCTATTTCTAAGGTTGTACCTTGCAATAAATGTAGTAGGTTGAGTTCCTCTTCAGCATCCTCCGTTTCCGCTCCTGTCACTACAAAAGACCCTCCTGTGGGACAGTGCATCCCTCCAGCTGCCTCACAGGCCATTCATGATGCTGTTGACCCTTACCTTTCGAGGGTCACAATATTGTGCATGTACTGTGACACAGTACTCTGCAGGAAGGAGTACCTTCAGACTGCTTTTGAGACTGCAGTCAAGGATCATGAGAAGGTCTGTGACCTACCTGAATGAGGCCCACCCTACATATTCCTCTCTGCACCTGCCCTTCCTTATCCCTGTGGTTGGTGTCCCTTCCTTACCCTCCTTTCCTTGTGTGTCGTGTTTAAAAAACCAAACAAATCTAAAACAAAAACAAAAAAAGGCTTTTTTCAGAGCCACCTTTTACAGTTTAAAAATAGAAGTGACAAATAAATAGTGCAGGAACCTGTGCATTTTTAGAAGTCCGCGGACACTGAATTCTTTAAGATACTGCTCTATTGGAACCATTGCACTTTTCTCTGGGAGGAAGTGGTGGCTCTGAAAAGAGCCTTTTGTGGTGTTTCTTTGTATTTCAAAAACTTCAAATGGTCAACACCTACTGCAAAATGGATTGCTGTCATTCCAAAAAAGGTCGTAATGCATTTTGTATATTTCGCAGCAAAATCTGATTGCCGGCATAAGTAAGACGTACTCCATCTCTGCGAAAAATGTGTGTGCTACAAAACAAAATGTTTTCATTCTGAAAAGAGGGCATACCAACATCTCTCAAAAAGGCACAAACAGCCTTGTTAACATTGCACCTTGCTTTCTCCAAATGAAAAAGAACGCAACCACATTTGTCTCTGTGCAATACGGGAAAAAAATAATCTGGAGTTTGGATACATGTCCATGACTTTCCCAAGTCCTTCTTTCATTGCAAATTGCAAAGAGATTCCAGACACATGTCCTAAACCATTCCCTCCACAATGAATAATAATAATGTCTGGATGACACTGTGTCACCAAAAAGGCACAGAGAGGTACCAAATCCACACACTTCATTCCATGGACTCCATGTCAGTGCACTTCCACATGAGAGAATCCAAGATGTGAAGCCACTCCACACTTATCTGCATGCACCTTCAACCAATTTATCCAGGAATCTCCCATAAATCTAAACAATCTGCTTTCTGAAACACACAGCCATAGCTATCTGCCCTTCTCTCAGGAAAAAGACCTACTGACAAACTCTCTCCTTACACAACACACCCAGTACATTTTATTGACCAATCCCTCGATCTGCCCATTCTCATTTGCATGCCTCTCAACCCCAAAATCTCTGCATGTGGAGAAGGAAAATTTAAATCGTGTGCCCCATTTCCCCTTTGAGGTTGGCTCTGAAAACAGCCTTTTGGGGTTTTTATTTGCAGATGCTTCAGAAACACCTTTCATTTTGTATTTTTTGGAGGGATTTTTTTTGGGGGGTTTCTTATTTTCCTCCAAAAATGCTTCACATTAGCTTCTCCAAAGCAACCCTTATGATCCAAAACAGCATGGAATTTCCCATAAAAGATTAAAAAAATGCCATCTTCTTTAAAATAAACAACATTACCAGAATCAATGTTCTCATTATTACAAAAGAGCATACCAGCTCTAAGCATGAAAGCAAACATACCTCGGTTGATTGCACACCTAGCAATATTTTGTTTGCTGAGGACAAAAAACAAAACTATTGTCCCATACTGCTCTAGGTAACAAAGCAGAAAAAATAACCTTGGCATTTGGAAGGACGTTCATGATTTCCTGAACCAAATTTTGCAGATCTTGCAACAAAGTAGGGGCACTGACATAGCCCAAATGCACAGCACCACAGTGTAGGACAACTACATGTGGACTATAAAACCTAGCCATATCCTGACAAAGTACTAGAATTGCCTGCAAATTCAAATCAGGTACACTGCTCCACACCACATCCACTCCTTTTGTGTCAAAATGGATAGCCACATTCCTAGATTTAGCATACTGCTCTAAACCATTCACAAACATATCTCCAACCACCAACACCCTGACTTTCTGCACCTCCGCCATCTTCACTACACACAGCCTCTCTCAATACGAAGCAGAAACTCAATACATGATTGGCTAATCCTCAAAATACACTCCCACTTCATGCTCGGAAACCCCAGATGTGGCATGTCCTGTCTGCGAACAGCCACGCTGTCCACGGAGCGCGTAAGTAACACTGGGGCAGCCCTTCTACCCTTTCTGCTGCACTCTCTGCACCACTTCCTCATTGGCAACTGTTAAGCAGTCACACAATCACCCACCAATCACATCCAATAACTCTACATCTAACTCTTTCATCACAGATCAGTACTTTACATGTACTATTGATCACTCTCAGTACAATTCGGCTGTGACTGCAAAGGACCTACAGCAACAACTACTATAAAACTCCCCAAGATTTCTACATACAGATTTATGCACATCCCCATTTTATGAACACAGACTACAGGTATGAATATTTTCTACACAATACATGTACACCTCTTCTAAGAATACAATACATCCAGCTCAGAGGCAACGTGCAAGCCTTGGAAGCAAGACGACACGAAGCAACACAGGTTCAATCCCCAGGTCTGCGCTTAGAAACCTCTGGGTGTTTAAGTGTGTTATAAATACGCAACTAAAACAAAATAATTACGCAACTGAAAAACAAACACTTCCTGTAACAGTGCCTCGATGCCCACGGGCTGTGTAAGCGCTTTGAAAATGTAAATAAAATAAATAAAAATATGAACAGAGTAACTGCAACTTACTCTGTATGAACTATAAAATGAACCTACTGTCATTTCTCCCATCTGCTATGATGAAGTGTCAATTGCAAACCTTTCAGCTATCCAAATGTATGTTTACACACACACCTAACTAAAAAAATAATATTTCATATTATAAGAGGGGAGAAAAATAACAGTATAATTAGGAAAAAGACTGTCCAGTGTGTTATAAAATGACACGCAGCTAGGATGAGTACGTACATCTTCATTCAAGCACACACACAGACAGTATCATTAGAAAGGCTCCCAGATCAAACAACACCACTGCTTCTATATGAATTCCTTCTGCTTTATTCCTCACACCTTCACAAAGGCATACATTGCATGCTTTCATGTACAATCGCTGCCATTTACCCTGTGAAAATAGCAAAAAATGCATATGATTATTTCTTCTATCTCTTAACATCCATTAACATAACATTAAAAAAAACAAGTGTGCTCTATATGTTTACTATTATACTCATTTGTAAAATGTTTACTGTTATACTCATATTCAACTAACAGATTCTAAATAAAATACACAAGATGCACATAGGCAAAAGAAAGTGCAAAACAATGTCTACATTAAGAAAGGTGCTATAAACACACATATTCACTATTTTCTTTCTTTTACAATTGCAGTGAAGACCACTCTCCTGAAAAGCAGCAGCATCTGAAGTACGAACAAGGGCTTAGAAAAAACCTACTCATTCCATACAAGAAAGTAAGTGCAAAACTAACATAATGTTCTAACTAATGTTTACTCAAACACACTAGCATTTTAGTATTGTAGAAGAAACAAGTATATTAACCCTTTACCATTAGATGTAGTATTAGTGCTTCCTCTTACCAGTTGCATACTTTATATTGTCATATGAAGCCCAGTATAGTAACAGACAAATACAAGAATAGTCTTCCCAACTTGATGTAGCTGCCCATTGCACAATCACACACCTCCACAATCATACTTACCATCATACTCAGACACTCATGCACAAAGCACGCATACACTGCACAACAGCCTAACCCACACTTTCTTTTTTTCTCCAACAGACCCCAAAGAATAACTACCAAAAAGAAACTCTATAGAAAGCAACGCAGAAGTAAGTAGAGCAAATCAAAATAAGAGTGTCCAAAATAAGCATCCATCTCTAGCAGATTTTGTACAAAAAGTTCAAACAAAACAGCTAATACAGTCATTAAGCAAAACAAAACAAGCTTCCAGTACAGAAACTTTCCCTCCTCTATCTAAATGTAAAACAAAACAGAAAGTGATTAACAAGACTTCAGCTACCACTACTGATAACGCTGCACCTATAAATCCTGATGTAGTGGCAAGTAAGCATACCAAAAAAAAATATTTTACAAAGAATGTTCCACCACAGAGTCCTTCAGAACCTTTTAAAAACAGGAGAGAAATCATGCACAACCCTTAAAACCTACCGTAGAAAAGTAATCCTAGAAGCTCTCATAGACAGTGCAATCCTTCTCAAAAGGGAGTTATTTATTTTAGTTTTAAACAGGATGAAACCACTAATAAAACTAAATACTAAACTACAAAAAAGACTTTTCAATAAATGGAATATCAACAAAAATAGCTTCTTAAACATCTGTGGAGGTGAATGGAGTCACACCACGACCACAGAACCATATTTTATGAAAAGCATATAAACAAAAGCAAACAAACCCAATTGCCATACATAGCAGTGGACGAGGGTATGAAAAACGTAATACCACCATTATGGAACCAGAAACTCTGCTCACAAAAATATCCCTAGAAAACTCAGTATCACCTCCCCATTCTACTGAACCAAAATATCCAGTCTACAAATGGCCGTGCACATCAATGTGTAACATTGCCAAAAAATCTTTCAAATCTTTACGCCAGTTCCTCAATCAGCATGTAAAAAGCAAAGACAAATTCAAAATGAAACTACTACAAAATATGGATGCCTGTCTACTGCGCAAATACATAGGACTACAAGGACATTCATTAGCCTGCATTTCAGGACCTATTTGCAAAAACACCTTCCATTATATCAAAATGATATCAACACATCATTCAACTATAAGAAATCTGGTCCAAAAACTCTACTATGCTAAAAGTCCTGCTTTAACACTAGCCAATTTAAATAACAATCTTCCACATGGTACTGCCAAACAACTACTCAAAGAAATAGAGCATATCCAGAGAAAATAGTTTGGAATTGAAAGCCACTTGCAAAATGCAATCAATGTATAACAAACTACCAACTAATGTACAAATAGCAAGCTTCTATTAAACACATACAAAAAAGAAATACTAAAGTTTAAAAGTACCTCTGCTGAAGTACCAAACCATGTGTGTGTGTGTGTGTTGCCGCAATAGATCGATCTTTAATTGTCTTAGTAAATGGCGTACCTAAAAAAGACAAAAGAAATTGGCAACAACTTGTCGACTTACATAAAGTTAGACAAGCCCTGCAATACCTAAAAAAACAACAATAAATACTACAAAGAAATTAATATTGAAGAAAACCTGAGAGAAACCATTGAGATAATTCATGAGTCACCAGAAATGGGTCAATTTCAACTTCTAAATCCTGCTACAGAATCCAATACTTTAGACCATTATACAATTCATCCTTTACACTCCAAAGACACTATAGATGCTGCACTGGAAACATACCAAATGCGACGAGCCAAAGGATCTCCAATCAGCATATGGGGAAAAAAGTATAGAAGGATGGGCCTTACCTTGACTCTTTCCTACTGGAAAAGGAGGAAGGTATGATGATAGACCCACAATGAGAACAGCATCAGAATATCGCTCTCTATGAATGTATTCTGAGGACCCCAGATTCAGACAAAACATGGAATACATATTCCACCTGCTCTTTGAAAGTGAACTAGCAACTCTATGCTGCGGAGTTGCACACACATTAAAATCGGGTACCCATTTTCAAAATATGTCAGCTCTGCAATTATTACAAAAAATGCAAGAAAATGATGAGGTTTTACAGTCAAGTATTACAAATCTTTTAGCATACATGCATGGTACAAAAGAACACTTGTTCCGACATCACGCAGATGTACGCTGTATGATAAGAAACCTTGGCCCACCCACTTGGTTTGTTACATTAAGTTGTCCAGAATATGCATGGGAAGATTTACACAATTTCCTATGCATAGCAAACAAAAATGAAACAAACATAGATATAAAAACACCAGGAGAACTCTGCTCTTTGGGTCCTGTAAATGTATCAAGATATTTCCATAATCGCTTCATTGCTATGCTACAATTTATTTGTAACAAGACTGTTCCTCCCCTCGGAGAAGTTCAACACTTCTTGGAGAAAAGAATACCAAGCTAGAGGAGCACCACACATCCACATGCTATTATGGATTAAAGATGCTCCTAAATGTGGTCAGGACAGTGATGCCACTGTTTTGCAGTTCATCCAAAAATATGTCACTTGTGAAATCCCTTCACAAACAACACATAGTGACCTTCATGCACACATTTCACAATTTCAAAGACACAAATGTGGGAAATATTGTCGTTGCTTATATTTTTTTTAAAAAGGGAAATACTACACCAAAAGCCACTTTGGTTTCCCTGGACCCGTTTCAGCAACAGGTCAAGTAAACAACTTCATGTCTTCAGTCAGACATAGTGTCAAAGGTAAATCACCTACGAACACATATTACATAAAAAGAACAGAAGAATCAAAATACATCAATGATTTCAATGCAATCATTGTCCTCCTATGGAATGCAAAAATAGATACATTGCAGACAATTCCACTGCAGTTGCACAATATGTCGCAGCCTACTTAACCAAAGCAGAGAAAACAGAGCTTCAGGACCTCTGGGATGACATATCATCTGACAAAACACTATCACAGAAATTGTACAGCTTAGGCATAAAAATGCTCTCTCATAGGGAATGTGGCTGCCATGAAGCTGCAGACCGTTTAACTGGTACTATCTTGTATGGAAAATCTGACAATATAGTATGGCTAAGTCTTGGTCATGCTAAACCTAGAAAAAGAATTCTCAAATCATATGAGGACATAGAAACAATAGCCAAAAATGATCCCAACAGCCAAGACATTTTGAAAAACAATTTACTAGACACATACTACCCAAACAGGAGTACCACTTTGGAAACCATGTGTCTCTACCAAGTAGCCCAAAACTTCACATACAAAAATAATGTTGAACAAGATGAAAAGAAAGGTAGATACAGAGTGGTAAATTGTGAAGGCAGCTTAGTGAAACTTACCAAACGCAGCTTGATTAATCATATCAAATTGTCATTAAAAGCTACTCAACATAAAGAACTATATTACATGTCCCTGCTACAACTTTTTAACCATGGCGAAAAGAAGAAGAATTACTGGATACATATGACTCCTATGAAGACACTTTCAAAGCAAATTAAAGCACTATAACAGACATAAAATTTACACAGTCCAAACAATGTTACACAATTAACAGCAACACGAAGAAGAACTCCATGCCCAATTACAAGTAGACACTCCTGACAGTAGTCAACCTTCTGTACTAGGAAGCCAAGAACCACTTGGACAGCCAATAATAGCAAATGAGGCAGAATTAGCCATGATAGAAGTAGAAAACACCATGTGTCAGTATGAACAAGCTACAGAAGACTTTGCTGTACTAAAATCACAACTGAACAATGAGCAGCGTAGCATTTTCCAAGAAATAACAAAACAAATTGAACATGGTGTGGAACATGAAAATGAAAACTGTACCTGCCAACACTACAAACCTATACTGCTATACATGAGTGGTGAAGCTGGTTCAGGCAAAACATTCTTAATCAAAATCATCAGCAAGTTCCTTCAACAATTGACAAACAACAAACTGTCAGCTGTTGTAACTGCCCCCACAGGTTTAGCTGCCTACAACATGGGCAGTGTTACGTTACACCGATTACTACTCCTTCCAGTAGAATACCAAAACAAATGAGACTATTAGACATTTTCCACAGAAGCTGCAATGGAACTACACAGAGTTTTCAAACAAATGAAAATGTTGCTAATAGATGAGGTGAGCTTGGTTTCCAACCTAATGTTGACTTTGATTCACCTCAGATTACAAGAGGTCCCCAAAAAAAGGCTACAAACAGCTCTTTGGAGGAAAACACAGTATTGTTTTCGGAGATCTTCTTCAATTGACACCAGTGAAAGATGAACCTATTTTTAAAACCTTAGGGCACAAACTGTGCCGTAAAACTCTTAGCAGCAAAGGAAATGTCAACCTTTGGCAACATTTCCAATACAGAGAATGAACAGAAAACATGCGCTAGTCTGCAGAACTCAAATACGACAACATTTTTAAAAGTATTAGAGTTGGTGTACTATCTCAAGAAGCACAAGCAATATTAAAAACCAGGCACATCCATGCACTCTTTGGCCATAACTCATGTGCTACTGATGTCATGGAACAATTAGCACACTAAAATGTCAATTGTATGTCCTTGATGCCAACTCTTGCAAGCTGTTCAAAATTCAATGAAAAAATAATAATAAAATGGCCATGTTTGGGGGGGGGGAAAAGGAAGGAGGTTTATGGGAAAGCGAGAAAAGAAAGAAAAATAAATAAAAAACATAATTGTTAAACATTTTGTAAATAATATTATTCCTGTTTCTTAATGAATACACTATTACGTTTGGAATGATTCGATGTATACTAATGTTTGTTGTATTTCTTACCCAATATAACAATCCTCTCAATATTCTCAACAGCTCAAATCTTCCAGTCATGGGTTTAATCCCGTGTCTCTGTAGGGAAATCATTTACATATGCTCATTTAAATACCTTTTAATATCGACACAGATTGTGTCTCTATAAAAAAGTTTGTCTTGATGATGTGTTCATGCTTTAAATACGTGCACACAGAATTGCATTAATGATTGAGGTCTGTGAATTTCATTGGGAGTTAAGACAGTATTCGTCTCGTTGTACACACCGGAAAGTAAGATGGTATTGACTTTTTTCTATTTAGAGCGTGAATACTGTGCTGCTTTAAACATGTTGGGTTGCATCAAAATACTATGGGAGGGAGGTTACTTGTTAAATGTTGAACCTGCGGTGATAATAGCACGTAGGTCCACATGTCCGTGAACCATGTTCCTTTCCCACCTAGCGTGCTCTCCTGCTTGAAATTTTCTCCATAGATAAACTGGACATACATGGTATGACACTACCCATCTGTCAACAAGCCACAACAAGATTAAATACCCTATGAAACTCTATCTCCAACACAGCTGGTTTGGAGAAAATATTAAAATTATCTTTAAACTGTAGAGTAATGCTTAGACATAACCTTGACGTGGAGCAAGGACTAGTTAATGGAACACTTGGGTCAGTGGTTGGCTTTCAAACATACCCACGTGACAACAACATTCAATTTGTCAATATTCTCTTTGACAAACTATCAGAAGTTGAAAGGATAGGACGCTCAACAGCCCGCTTCCTTCTTTTCGAAGACATGTATGTAGGCAGAGAACAATTTTCACTAACTAACATACGCATACGCAGTTACCATTCACAAATCACAAGGTCTTACTCTAGATAAAGCATTAATAGATATTGGTAGCACATTCTTTAAAGAAGGCATGAGCTATGTAGCACTATCACGCTTATGTACACTTGGCGGGCTGTTTCTAATCAACTTTGATGCAAAGTAAATACTGAGATTCCTTGCATTCTAGAATACAATAGGCTGCGTTCACTCCACACCCCCATCTAAAAACCTATCCTGTTCCACAAAAAGCAAAACGTTGTAAAAGAAAACTACTTCAAACTGAAACGATCCAGGATATCACTACAATTCCTCCAAAGAAAAAAAAAAGAAACTAATACTTCATCAAGAACCACAACCAAAAATGAATCTACTGGTCAAAGTAACTCAACTACTTCTTCAAAGAAGCAACATACACTCCGAACAAATGACTTTGGCACAGAACTATCAGGACCATTCAAATTTTCAAATACAACTGCTGTAAATTTCTACGCAAATGTAGCAATAAATATTCTATTCCAATTGCCACCAATTATTGAGAACATTTACTTACACAGTACAGACCAATTGTGTTTGCAATTGTTAGTCCTTCATAGAAATGCAACCAACTATCCTGACAACACTTACAGTGTTCATGGAATAAAACACGAATTAGACTACTGTGCTGGAATTGTAAAATTGACTATAAACTCACAAGAAGATCCACAAGAATGTCTAATGTACTTACTACAAGTACTGGAAAACAAAAACATACCTATAAATGAAATCTTTCAGATTTCATACATGTGGAAACATACATGCACTCTCTGCAACCGTGTTGCACAGGAACAAGTCGCTAATGAACGTGTCATGTATGTATCCGTACCTAACTGTGAATCCATTCCATTTCAGCAACTTGTACAAAATGCAAACCATGGCAGATTATGTACTACCTGCAATTCAGATAATCGCTCCACCTTACAATTACAGGCCCATAGTAAATGCGTAATAGTAATGCTTTTACGTTACAATGCAGATGGTACCAAAAAGAACAGAAAGCTGACTGGATTCACACATGGTCAAGTATCACTTGGTAAGAAAGCATTCACGACAATAGGTATAATCTAACACGCAGGAACCAAAGCCAATGCAGGTCACTACACTGCATATATACAAAAGAATTGTGGATGGCTCAAATGTAATGATAGTACCATTACTCTAAAGCAGATATTGCCAGCAAATCTTGTAAACGCTTACTTAATATTCTTAAAACCGAAATTTAATACGTACTCTGTGTCTGAACATAAGCAAAACTTCAACTTCAAAACTGTGCAAGGTTAGAGTACGCCAACATGTATCTAACTGCCCCAAGATTCTGCAACAAGCAAACAGATAAATAAATACCACTAAAATGTAACAAGAAATACACAGTTAGAACACACCAACAGGTATGTAACTGCCCCAAGATTCTGCAACAAGCAAACAGATAAATAAATACCACTAAAATCAAACAAGAAATATACAGTTAGAATACACCAACAGGTTTCTAACTGCCCCAAAATATCTGCAACAACCCAACAGATAGATGAATAGTATAAAAGTAGAAATAAACAATTAGAATACGCCAAGAGGTATCTAATTGCCCCAAAAATCTGCAATAAGCCAACAGATAGAAGATTAGCAAGAAACATGAAATAAACAGTAAAACAATAAAAGAAATGTATTGTACCACAACAGAGAAGGTTTTTATTTAATCCAGCATGGATCTTTTTTTCCCACAGACCCAATGATTTAGAAAACATACACAGAAACTGAGCAAATTGCACAGTACACTGGTTTGAACTATAGTACTTGTAAAGTACTAAATATAAGGGTAAAAAAGAAATGTCTATTATGCAATGCAATAACTCATTATGAACTACCTGCTCTAACATATGATCTTTTCTTTTACCACAGAGATCGAAAAAGTATGTCTGGTCCAGTTACCCATGTCATGAAAAAACTGCATACAACCACAAAAAACTCAACCAGTAAGTATACAATAAATAGACTCAGAAACACTGCAGTCCTTGTTACAAAGTCTCCAATCTTAACTGCACAGCCTAGCCAAAACTTCACATAAAAACTCTACAAATGAAACAATACACAAACTTTTGGGTTGTGGATATTTGATGGGTGTTTGATTCTATGGGTGTGTTATGCTGCGGTGGTTGTGCCAGGGCCTAGAGTCTTGGGTGCATGGCCGAAGGCCGTAGGCCATGCACCCAAGACTCTAGGACCTGGCCACAACCACTGCAGCATAACACACCTATACTACCAACAATTTTGACTGTGGTATGTGGGCTGCTCATAGGGGATATTAATTACAATCAATCCTCTACTAACAACACAAAACCAACATCATACTGAAGTAAAATAGTGAGTAGTGCATTTATTATGTCCGTGGAGAACCGCAAAGATAGCGGACATGGCGCAGATATCAGGGGCACCTGCCGCCTAAACAAATACAGTATTTGACCCATCTCTTACTCCCCAAACCTCCCCAAGCACGTCTGTACACCAACACACTCCCCAAAATTGCATTTTGCCTCTATTCGCCGCAGTGCTGTCGGTGGATCCAAGATGGCAGGCGCATCGAAACAATGTGAGGCACTTCACGCCTCACTCCAGCCAATCGGCAGACACATTGCATGTCCGCGGACACGACGCAAGGCTGATTAGCCAATCGGTGTCCTGTCCGCGGAGCGAACATGGAAGTGTGTCCGCGGAGCGGACATAGATATCACTAATGCTTTTACCTTACGTTTTGGCCATTTAAAAAAAACCTACTGATGGATTTACACCAAATTAACAAAGGCACTCTTTCAGGACGAAGCTGCAGCTCCTGCCGCAAATTTGGTGGAAATCTGTCCAGCCGTTTGAGCTATAGGTGTGCGCAAAGTTTTTTCTCATTAAGTCTCCCTGGACAAAACCTCACCAAAATGTGCAATAAAATTCGGAGTAGGCCATGTACTTTTTTTGCAAAGTTTGGTGAGGATTCGTCCAGGGGGAGCGAAGTTATAAGCCGCCCAAAAAGTGCTCTTCCTATGGGATTAGCAACTTAACCATAACTGCGTAGCCACTACTGCAGGCTATGTAATTAATAAATCCTCTACCAATTCTACTTCGCCTTTTGTTGTCATGTACACCTCACCCACTACAAGTGGCGACAAGGATTAACCCTGAGCCCCACCCCGCGTCAAACCAGCTCATCTTGCAAGCGTTGTAGCGGCCCCTGCAGTTCCATGGAATCTGTTGCTGCCGCTCCACTTTCTGTTGCCATTCTGCTATCTCCTTCTGGTGTACGGCGACCCTCTCCAGGTATTTGGCTGCACTTCCGCGCTATTTTATTTATATGTGACCTAAGTGACCCTGCCAAACGCACTGCAGCACTGCAGGAGTTTCCTCTGCTTCACCGGATTTCATCCTTCTTTTGCCACGTATGCGCGATATGCACTGTGAGCTTTGAGAGATTTGAAGAAACACACTACACAAGTTCCACGTCGTGTGATGAAAATTTAAAGCGACAGCGCTGTGTGTCCCACCACAAGCTAAACCTACACATTGAGATTCTTGGTGGGCATGGTGACAAGTTTTATTTTCTCTCTTCAAGCATCAAATTATAAAAGAAAAACCATATCAATATTAATCTCCATTGGAGGGTGTCATTGCATACGCCAAATTACTATAAGGGATCCACACAAACAGTGAAGCATGACTTTCAACAGTAACAAACAAATGTTACCCTTATGTTAAACTCATGCGCCCACGTTGATTTTGCTCCATACAGATGGAGAAAGAAATAGGGTTCCACACAAGATTTATATTATGATTCACAATTTATATTTATGTAGAAATCTGTTGCCCTCTGGTGATGACACGTGTTTCAACGTAACCAACGTCTTTTTCAAATCAGGGCTTAATCAAAAATGACAAATATTATCAAAAACAATACATGATAAAGATACATTAGATTTAAATAAACACCAATGCAATTCGCAAAAATTGTTAAAACATACATAAATTGGATACAGAAAGAATGAAAAAATAATAATAAAATGGCCATGTTTGGGGGGGGGGGAAAGGAAGGAGGTTTATGGGAAAGCGAGAAAAGAAAGAAAAATAAATAAAAAACATAATTGTTAAACATTTTGTAAATAATATTATTCCTGTTTCTTAATGAATACACTATTACGTTTGTAATGATTCGATGTATACTAATGTTTGTTGTATTTCTTACCCAATATAACAATCCTCTCAATATTCTCAACAGCTCAAATCTTCCAGTCATGGGTTTAATCCCGTGTCTCTGTAGGGAAATCATTTACATATGCTCATTTAAATACCTTTTAATATCGACACAGATTGTGTCTCTATAAAAAAGTTTGTCTTGATGATGTGTTCATGCTTTAAATACGTGCACACAGAATTGCATTAATGATTGAGGTCTGTGAATTTCATTGGGAGTTAAGACAGTATTCGTCTCGTTGTACACACCGGAAAGTAAGATGGTATTGACTTTTTTCTATTTAGAGCGTGAATACTGTGCTGCTTTAAACATGTTGGGTTGCATCAAAATACTATGGGAGGGAGGTTACTTGTTAAATGTTGAACCTGCGGTGATAATAGCACGTAGGTCCACATGTCCGTGAACCATGTTCCTTTCCCACCTAGCGTGCTCTCCTGCTTACCTTTGTATCCTCCAAGTCGTCCCTTTCAGTCCTTATGTGATTGTGTCTCCCGATCCCGTCTTTTGTTTGATCACGTTACTGGGTTGCCTATGTCCTACTTCTATTTCTATAGTGTCCGCCATATTTTGGGCTGAAACCCTGTATCGGCATTGTGTTTATGTGTTTGTTTAGGTGCACGTTCACGTGAACCAGAATAATTGCGTTAATTTAAAGAAAAAAATAAATAAATAAATGTTGTTGCGTGATGTGACGGGGTACGTCTTAATTAGCCTTGTAATTTTATATAACACAATGTATCATGCCTTCAGATGCCATTTTGTTCATCTGGTCAATATTGACTCTTCTGCCTAAGTGCATCTAAGTATAGGTATTAAGGGAAATGTGTACCTTTTCATTTGTTAATACCTCTAAAGGTGGTGATTTTTACCCGAACCCCACAAAACAGGATACAACATTCGTAATATTTTCGGAGGAAAGAGTACATCTCATTGTCAGAGTTTAAACCTTTTTCAACAGTTCTAAATTTACAAATCATTCTGGCTTCTTCTTGTCGTAATTTCAGCTCCAAATTCCCTCCTCTTGGTCCTAAGGTTATTCTTTTTAGGCCCAAAAATTTTAAAAGTCTTTTTTCCCCGCACTGATGCTCTTTTTGCCAATGCTGTGCCAATGGTGAGTTAGAATTTGGATTCCCTATTCCTGAAAAATGTTCTCTTATTCTAATCCTTAATTCTCTTGTCGTGCTTCCTATGTACAATCTATGACATAAACAAATGATGGCATATATAACATATTTAGTTCTGCAATTAATGTGTTCCAATATGTTCTGCTTGATGCCATGTTTATCCTCAAAACTTGTAATATTGTCACTAGTGTGTTTGCACATTGTGCAGGTTCCACACCTTCTGAAACCTTGCGTTTGTTTAGGTAGCCATGTATTCGGTCTCCCTGTTTCTAGTATTGGGAGCAAGGATGGACTTAATATGTTCTTTATGGTTTTGGCTCGTTTGAAAATTATTGTCGGGCTGTCCTTGATGTGGTTCCTGACGTGTGGGTCCAATTGTAGCAAATGCCAATTCCTTTTTAGGATCTTCCTCAAAATCCCATTATTTTTGCAATAAGTCGTAATGAAAGTAACTTCCTCTACTTGATTGTTGATTCTAGTTTTCGTAGTTAAGGTGTCTGCTCTGTTAAGAGCTTTGGCTTTCCTTTGTGCTTTAGAAATAATCTCAGTTCCATATCCTCTGGCCTTAAATCTTCTTGAAAGCAGTTGACATTCTTGCTCAAAACTATCTTGTTCCGAACAGTTACGCCGAGCTCTGATGTATTCTCCACTAGGGATGTTCCTTACGACTGAAGAGTGATGGCAACTGGTTGCGAATAGGGTTGAATTCGCCTCTGTAGGCTTCCTGAAAGTCCTAGTCATCAGTTGATTATTTTTCACATAAATACTTAGATCCAGAAAATCTATTTTCTCTTTACTGAAATTCCCAGTAAATTCAATCCCCATGAGGTTATTGTTGGCTCTGGTCTTAAATTGTTCTAACTCTTCTTCTTCTCCTTTCCAGATGAGTAACACATCGTCAATATAACGGGTCCAAAAAATCACATGATCCTGATATATTTCATCTCCATAGATATGTTTGTCCTCATACATTGCCATTGTGAGGTTGGCAAGTGCGGGGGCAAATTTCACTCCCATCGCCACCCCTCTTGTTTGCTGATAGAATTCTCCATTGAAAGTGAACACGTTATTTTGCAAAGTTAAAAGTATCATTTCCTTAAGCATGTTGACTGATTGAAATTTTGATGCAGTTCGTTTTGAAAATATATAATCTATTGTCTCAATTGCCGTGTCATATCTAATGGATGTGTATAATGCTTTTACATCCCATGTGGCTAATATGTAATCAGATTCCCATTTAATGGATGCCAGTTTGTTAATTACAGAAGTTGTGTCCTTCAGAAATGCTTTGGTCTCAGTAACCAGGGGGCTAAGTATGTGGTCAATATACTGCGCCATGTTCATTGTTGCCCAATCAATCCCACTTAGGATAGGTCTTCCTTCTGGTACTTTTTCAAAGGCCTTGTGAATTTTTGGCAAAAAATATATCGTGGGTAATGTTGGCTGTTGCATATCTAAAAATGATCTTTCCTCATCTGTGATTAGGCCCTTTCTATGCCAATTTGTTATGGATTCCCGCAACTCATTTAGAATATTCTGTTTTGGATTCCTTTCAAGTTTCTTGTAACAAAAAGGAGTGTTAAGATGATTCTCAGCCATTGTTATATAGTCTTCCCTGTTCATGACCACAATTTTTCCTCCTTTGTCAGCAGCTTTTATGGTCAAATTGTGATTCTGTTTCAATTCCAACAGGGCCATTCTTTCTCCTTTGGTCAAATTATCATATTCTTGTTTGGTGTGTTTTTTCTGTTTCTTTTGGTCTATGTTGTCGTTCAGTTCTTTGGTTACTGCTTTGTAGAAGGTGTCGACCAGGTTGTCCAACAATAACCTCATGGGGATTGAATTTACTGGGAATTTCAGTAAAGAGAAAATAGATTTTCTGGATCTAAGTATTTATGTGAAAAATAATCAACTGATGACTAGGACTTTCAGGAAGCCTACAGAGGCGAATTCAACCCTATTCGCAACCAGTTGCCATCACTCTTCAGTCGTAAGGAACATCCCTAGTGGAGAATACATCAGAGCTCGGTGTCAGACGTCGGTCCCACCTCCCCTGTCTCCTCACCGGATTCTTCAGAGGATAGATCCTGGAGCGGATTCTTCTTCTTTGGAAGCTTCTTCTTCTTGTTGCTAGATGACTCGTCCTTATAAATCCGGACCTTCTTTTCGCGGAGATAAGGTCTATCCCCTCCAGAGGCCACCGTGACAGTAGTGGGAACCTGTCTTGGGTGCCTCCAGTGGGGCCAGCCTCACTTTCAGGGAAAAAGCCAAAGCAGAAAAAACCCTGTAGGTCTTGATGGTATGAGGTGAGGCAGTCCTTGATAACCCAGGCCGTTGGAAGAAAGGTGGATAGCGAAGGCTGACTGGAAGTAACCAGATGTCCGCGACCAGCTTCCAGACAGAGCTCAGAATAAGACTTGCAAGTAGAATCCTTCGATAGCAACAAGGAAATCGTAAGTAAGTAGCAGGATAATAGACGAAAAATTGGAAGGAAAGGAGAACAAATGGCCTAAGAAGGAAACCCGAAATGAAATACCCAGTGGAAGGAATAGATGGCAGATACCGCCGAGTAATAAATAAACCAGATACAGGAAGGGAGTGCCGCAAGGTTAGAAGTACCGGGCGGCAAAGGTAAGTAGTAAACAGTGCAAAAGAGTGCCGTGCACAGAGAAGGCTGCAGGCAGCAAGGAAGGAACGGTGAGATGTCGAGCAGAGAAGTAGGAGGAGTCAAGAATCCAGGTAAGCAAGACAGCAAGTCACCGAAGCGGTGAAACAGCGGAGTACACGCCGTGAACCCTAAGAATACGAAAGAAGGAAATGCAGCGAGAAACTAAGGTTGTACTAGATTGGATAAAGTTGGAAAAACTAAGGCGGCTAAGGAAGCCCAATGGAAGGGAAAATACTAGAGAGCAACGGAGCGTTAGAGTGCGAGAAGCAAACACAGATACAACGCACCGTACAGGGAGGCGGAGTCAGTACTTATAGAGTCCTCCGCCATATTGGATGAGGACTAGAGCGAGGTAACCGCTAGCTAGTGCCGCCAGCGGTTCTCCGCCATATTGTATGAGGACTAGAGCGAGGTAACCGCTAGCTAGTGCCGCCAGCGGTTCCACAACTTCCACCCCTGATTCCTGACAGTATACCCCCTCTTTCTCGGGGATCCCCCTGGTTTGCTCGGGTGTAACCGATGGAATCTTCTTACCAGACTGGGAGCATGGAGATGGCTCTTAGGTTCCCAAGACCTCTCAGCTATCGGATAGCCTTTCCAATGTACCAGGTATTGTAACCTGCCCTGGTGATACCTGGAATCGATTAGCCGAGCCACCTCGTATTCCTCTGGAATCTCCTCCACCTGAGCAAGTCTCCGACGAGCTGGTCTTTGAAAGGGGTCTTCCTTATGCTCCTTGAGTAAGGAGACATGGAACACAGGATGCACCCTTTTGAGAGATATAGGGAGCTTTATCTTGTAAGCCACCGGGTTAATCTGTTGAATGATGGTGAAGGGCCCAATAAAACGTGGGGAAAACTTCCCGGTATGGACCCATTTTGGGAGAAATCTGGTGGACAACCAGACTAATTGTCCCGTCTTCCAGCCTGGGTTAGATCGTCTGCTTCTATCTGCCCACCTCTTTTGTGTAAGACGGCTCGCCAGGAGAGCCTTCTTGGCTAGATCATGTACCTCATGCAGGTCTTTAAATGTACCATCCAAAGCAGGGATCTTGGTAGTTGGTGGAATTACAGGGGGTAGATGGTGTGGGTGGAATCCATAAGTACAAAGAAAAGGACTCATCTGAATCGACGTGTGCAAAGTGTTGTTATAAGCAAACTCTGCTTGCGAGAGGAATTGAAACCATTCCTTCTGTTGATGACTACAGAAACATCTTAAATATTGCTCTAGGCTGGCGTTGAGTCTTTCCGTCTGGCCATTGCTTTCTGGATGGTAACCAGAGGAAAGAGCTCTTTGTATGCCCAAAACATGGCAGAGGGTAGCCCAGAGTCGGGAGGTGAATTGAGATCCTCTATCCGGCACTATAGTCCTGGGCAATCCATGTAAACGGACAATGTCTCTAAGGAAGGCAACTACCGTATCAGGGGCGGATGGAACTTGTTTAAATGCAGTGAAGTGTGCCAATTTACTGTAGGAATCCACAGTCACCATGATTACCGTCATATCATAGGACTGGGGGAGATCCACAATAAAGTCCATGGATATGTGTTCCCAAGGGCGTTCCGGAAGAGGCGGTTGTTGCAATAATCCAAATGGTTTGCCCGTCTGGTATTTACTGGAGGCACAAACCGCACAAGTCGACACATATTGGTATACATCTTCTCTAAGCCTTGGCCACCAAAAGTTCCTCTTCAGTAGTTCACAAGTCTTTCTAATTCCTGGATGGCCAGTCAAAGGGGTGTCATGGCACCAGGAAAGAACCTTGCTTTGAAGCTTCTTGGTAGGGATGAATAACGCCTTCTCATGATAGAACAACCCATCGTCTCCTTGAACCACAGTTGAAGGAAGCTCAGTGCAGGTTTGATATTTAGGTATCAATTCTTCTAGAAAGGAGGTGGTGGAGGCCAGAATCTTAATTCCAGGTAACATCAAGTCTTGTCTTTGACAGTACTCCGATCCTTCTCCGAGACTTCGTGACAATGTATCTGCTTTCTTGTTTTCTGTCCCAGGAATGTAAGTAATTACAAAATCATATTGCAAAAAGAAGAAGGCCCATCGGGCATGTCTTGCGTTGGAGCATTCCATCTGCTGTAGGACCCTGAGATTACGATGATCCGTGCGGATAATAAAGCAGTGAATGGCACCTTGCAAGAGATGACGCCATTCTAGGCAAGCCAATTTGATGGCCAATAACTCTCTTTCTAAGACAGAGTAGTTCCTTTCACTACTGGTCAGAGTCTTGGAAAAATAGGCTACAGGATGTTCATAGCCATCGTCCGAACATTGTAGTAAAATTGCTCCTACCGCTCCTACAGAAGCGTCAGTTTCTAGGATGAACTGTCTTGACTGATCTGGTTGAGCTAAAATGGGTGCGTTGGAGAACTTCTTTTTGAGAAAAAGGAAAGCCTCTCGGGGTTCCTTGTCGAAGGCGAACTTAACTCCCTTCTTAAGCAATGAAGTTAGAGGGAGTACCATCCTAGAAAAGTTGGGAATAAACCTCCTGTAAAAGTTGGCTAATCCGAGGAAGCTCTGTAGTTCTTTAATGTTAGTTGGTTCCCTCCATTCCATGATTGCCTTGACCTTATTGGGATCCATCTTGATGCCTTCTTGTGATAGGATGAATCCTAGATAGGTCACTGAGGTTACTTCGAATTGACATTTTTCAGGTTTGACCAACAGTTGATGGAACTGTAGTCGGTGCAAAACCTCCTTAACTTGCTGCCGGTGATCAGCTAATTCTTCAGAATAAATCAGGATGTCGTCTAGATAGACTACGACTGACAAGAATAACTTGTCTGCAAACACCTTGTCCATATATCTTTGAAAAACTGCTGGAGCGTTCACAAGGCCAAACGGCATTACCTTGTATTCATACAACCCAAAAGGGGTCCGGAATGCCGTCTTCCATTCATCTCCGTGTCTTATTCTCAGGAGGTGATAGGCACCCCTTAAATCGAGTTTGGTGAAATACCTTGCACCCTGCACCGCCTCCAGGATGTCCCTTATAAGGGGCGTAAGGTATCTGTCTCGGATGGTTATCTTGTTGAGACCTCTGTAGTCTATGCATGGACGTAGCTCAGTGGTGTCCTTCTTTGGTATAAAGAATAAAGAGGCCCCACAAGATGATCTTGATTCTTGGATTAATCCGTTTTGGAGATGGGCATCGAGATAGATTCTGAGAGCTCCTCGTTCGGGAAGGGACAAGGGGTACATTCGACCAAAGGGCACCGTAGAGTTGGGTAACAAGTCAATACAACAGTTTTCGGCCCTGTGTGGAGGTAGGCTTTTAGGAATGGTATCCAGGAACACCTCAGAATATTCCTGATACTGAGTTGGGACTGTTGACACGATTACAGGCCCGATGACCCTGGTCTCTTCTTTGGCTACTTCCTTGATAGCAAAAGGGTCCATACAATTTGTCTTACAGAACTGGGAGTCAAAGCTGACCCTATTTGCGGTCCAATCTATATGAGGGTTATGCTTCCTTAACCAGGGAATGCCTAATACCAACGGAAAATGTGCCGCTCTGATCTGGTCAAAAACCAGAACCTCTTGGTGGTGGTCCAGTGCCATTCGCAGGGGAATTGTCTCACTTACAATAGGTCCTGAGGACAAAGGTGTTCCATCAACCCCTTCTACGGGAATGGCCCTTGACTTCGGTTTCGTGGGAACAAGGTTCTTCTTAGCCCAGTGTAGGTCCATAAAATTTCCTGCGGCACCGCAGTCCAACATAGCCAACACTTCGACTTGTTTAGAATCCGATATCCATAGTGAGACCTTGAACACCATCAGACTATTTACTTCTGTGTCCCCTATTGTTCCTGCATGGTAGCAAGGGTTTTTGGCAAATCCCCGACACTTCCCTTGCCACGGTTCGGGGGTTGTAGTTTTCCTTCCGCCTGGGAGGAACTTCTTGACAATTCCGTAAAAAATGTTTTGTAGATCCGCAATACATGCATAAACCTGCCTCCTTACGGCGTCTTCTCTCTTCCGGAGTAAGAGGACCACGAGTAGCCCCGATCTGCATGGGTTCCTCTGTTAAGGGAGGCGTTCTCTGAACCGGAGCTTGGGTGGGTAAACCAGTTACCTGCTGGTTTCCGCGAAACCGTCTTCTTTCCTGACGACGTTCATGTAATCGAAATTCTATCTGGAGGGCTAAGGTCATCAGGTCTCGAAAAGAAGAAGGACGAGCTATTCGAGCTAGCTCGTCTTTAATTTCGTCTTGAAGACCTCGTCGAAAGATCGTTTGCTGTGCTGAGTCCGGCCAATCCGCCTTGGCCGCAAGTCTCAGGAATCTGGAAATGTATGTTTGGACATCTGTGTTTCCCTGGCGGACGTCCAGGATAGCTTCCAAGGAAGAGTAAAGAACTTCAGGTCTGTCAAACCTGTCCTTAAATGCAGCTACAAATTGGTCAAAGTTATTCAATGCAGGATCTTCGTTTGTGACTAACGGGGTAGCCCAAGACAAGGCGTTTCCGTGAAGATTGGCTATGATGAATCCGACTCTAGATCGATCAGTTCCATAGGCATGAGGTCTGAAGGTGAAGTATACCTTACAGGCGTCCAAGAATTCCTTAAGTCCTCCCGGATGGCCATCATATTTGCCAAAAGAGAGTGGCATAGTAGGTAAATCCCCATGATCATCTCGGTGCAGTACGACCTGCTGTCGAAGGGCGAGATTCTCTGTTCTCAAAGACTGGACTTCCGCAGTGAGATTCTGCATGGCTGCGACCAGCTCTTGGTACTGCTCCAAGGACGCCATGGGTAATGTAGGGCGTTGTATTCTGTCAGACGTCGGTCCCACCTCCCCTGTCTCCTCACCGGATTCTTCAGAGGATAGATCCTGGAGCGGATTCTTCTTCTTTGGAAGCTTCTTCTTCTTGTTGCTAGATGACTCGTCCTTATAAATCCGGACCTTCTTTTCGCGGAGATAAGGTCTATCCCCTCCAGAGGCCACCGTGACAGTAGTGGGAACCTGTCTTGGGTGCCTCCAGTGGGGCCAGCCTCACTTTCAGGGAAAAAGCCAAAGCAGAAAAAACCCTGTAGGTCTTGATGGTATGAGGTGAGGCAGTCCTTGATAACCCAGGCCGTTGGAAGAAAGGTGGATAGCGAAGGCTGACTGGAAGTAACCAGATGTCCGCGACCAGCTTCCAGACAGAGCTCAGAATAAGACTTGCAAGTAGAATCCTTCGATAGCAACAAGGAAATCGTAAGTAAGTAGCAGGATAATAGACGAAAAATTGGAAGGAAAGGAGAACAAATGGCCTAAGAAGGAAACCCGAAATGAAATACCCAGTGGAAGGAATAGATGGCAGATACCGCCGAGTAATAAATAAACCAGATACAGGAAGGGAGTGCCGCAAGGTTAGAAGTACCGGGCGGCAAAGGTAAGTAGTAAACAGTGCAAAAGAGTGCCGTGCACAGAGAAGGCTGCAGGCAGCAAGGAAGGAACGGTGAGATGTCGAGCAGAGAAGTAGGAGGAGTCAAGAATCCAGGTAAGCAAGACAGCAAGTCACCGAAGCGGTGAAACAGCGGAGTACACGCCGTGAACCCTAAGAATACGAAAGAAGGAAATGCAGCGAGAAACTAAGGTTGTACTAGATTGGATAAAGTTGGAAAAACTAAGGCGGCTAAGGAAGCCCAATGGAAGGGAAAATACTAGAGAGCAACGGAGCGTTAGAGTGCGAGAAGCAAACACAGATACAACGCACCGTACAGGGAGGCGGAGTCAGTACTTATAGAGTCCTCTGCCATATTGGATGAGGACTAGAGCGAGGTAACCGCTAGCTAGTGCCGCCAGCGGTTCTCCGCCATATTGTATGAGGACTAGAGCGAGGTAACCGCTAGCTAGTGCCCCCAGCGGTTCCACAACTTCCACCCCTGATTCCTGACACTCGGCGTAACTGTTCGGAACAAGATACTTTTGAGCAAGAATGTCAACTGCTTTCAAGAAGATTTAAGGCCAGAGGATATGGAACTGAGATTATTTCTAAAGCACAAAGGAAAGCCAAAGCTCTTAACAGAGCAGACACCTTAACTACGAAAACTAGAATCAACAATCAAGTAGAGGAAGTTACTTTCATTACGACTTATTGCAAAAATAATGGGATTTTGAGGAAGATCCTAAAAAGGAATTGGCATTTGCTACAATTGGACCCACACGTCAGGAACCACATCAAGGACAGCCCGACAATAATTTTCAAACGAGCCAAAACCATAAAGAACATATTAAGTCCATCCTTGCTCCCAATACTAGAAACAGGGAGACCGAATACATGGCTACCTAAACAAACGCAAGGTTTCAGAAGGTGTGGAACCTGCACAATGTGCAAACACACTAGTGACAATATTACAAGTTTTGAGGATAAACATGGCATCAAGCAGAACATATTGGAACACATTAATTGCAGAACTAAATATGTTATATATGCCATCATTTGTTTATGTCATAGATTGTACATAGGAAGCACGACAAGAGAATTAAGGATTAGAATAAGAGAACATTTTTCAGGAATAGGGAATCCAAATTCTAACTCACCATTGGCACAGCATTGGCAAAAAGAGCATCAGTGCGGGGAAAAAAGACTTTTAAAATTTTTGGGCCTAAAAAGAATAACCTTAGGACCAAGAGGAGGGAATTTGGAGCTGAAATTACGACAAGAAGAAGCCAGAATGATTTGTAAATTTAGAACTGTTGAAAAAGGTTTAAACTCTGACAATGAGATGTACTCTTTCCTCTGAAAATATTACGAAAGTTGTATCCTGTTTTGTGGGGTTCGGGTAAAAATCACCACCTTTAGAGGTATTAACAAATGAAAAGGTACACATTTCCCTTAATACCTATACTTAGATGCACTTAGGCAGAAGAGTCAATATTGACCAGATGAACAAAATGGCATCTGAAGGCATGATACATTGTGTTATATAAAATTACAAGGCTAATTAAGACGTACCCCGTCACATCACGCAACAACATTTATTTATTTATTTTTTTCTTTAAATTAACGCAATTATTCTGGTTCACGTGAACGTGCACCTAAACAAACACATAAACACAATGCCGATACAGGGTTTCAGCCCAAAATATGGCGGACACTATAGAAATAGAAGTAGGACATAGGCAACCCAGTAACGTGATCAAACAAAAGACGGGATCGGGAGACACAATCACATAAGGACTGAAAGGGACGACTTGGAGGATACAAAGGTAAGCAGGAGAGCACGCTAGGTGGGAAAGGAACATGGTTCACCGACATGTGGACCTACGTGCTATTATCACCGCAGGTTCAACATTTAACAAGTAACCTCCCTCCCATAGTATTTTGATGCAACCCAACATGTTTAAAGCAGCACAGTATTCACGCTCTAAATAGAAAAAAGTCAATACCATCTTACTTTCCGGTGTGTACAACGAGACGAATACTGTCTTAACTCCCAATGAAATTCACAGACCTCAATCATTAATGCAATTCTGTGTGCACGTATTTAAAGCATGAACACATCATCAAGACAAACTTTTTTATAGAAACACAATATGTGTCGATATTAAAAGGTATTTAAATGAGCATATGTAAATGATTTCCCTACAGAGACACGGGATTAAACCCATGACTGGAAGATTTGAGCTGTTGAGAATATTGAGAGGATTGTTATATTGGGTAAGAAATACAACAAACATTAGTATACATCGAATCATTACAAACGTAATAGTGTATTCATTAAGAAACAGGAATAATATTATTTACAAAATGTTTAACAATTATGTTTTTTATTTATTTTTCTTTCTTTTCTCGCTTTCCCATAAACCTCCTTCCTTCCCCCCCCCCCAAACATGGCCATTTTATTATTATTTTTTCATTCTTTCTGTATCCAATTTATGTATGTTTTAACAATTTTTGCGAATTGCATTGGTGTTTATTTAAATCTAATGTATCTTTATCATGTATTGTTTTTGATATTATTTGTCATTTTTGATTAAGCCCTGATTTGAAAAAGACGTTGGTTACGTTGAAACACGTGTCATCACCAGAGGGCAACAGATTTCTACATAAATATAAATTGTGAATCATAATATAAATCTTGTGTGGAACCCTATTTCTTTCTCCATCTGTATGGAGCAAAAACAACGTGGGCGCATGAGTTTAACATAAGGGTAACATTTGTTTGTTACTGTCTCTTCCTAGTGGAGTAGAGGAATCACAGGACTCCACGGTTACCCCATTTACACATGCGACCTCAACTGTATAAACATAAAAATAATTAAAAAAAGGGCGCAGAGTTCTACGATATTAGTACCAAAAATTAGATTCCTCACCATTTTGATGACTTTCAACAGTGTGCCCCCACCCATGTTCTTCTTGCCAGAAGTCGGGGAACCAGCAACACCATGGAGGAGGTGGATTAAGTCTTTTGAGCACTATACGTGTGTTGTCTGCAGCCAGAATTACAGTATAGAAAAAAGGAAACCACTACTGTTACATTGTCTGGGCCCAGCTGGACACAAAAAGTTTGAAGACTTACCAGAACTTCCTACCAATGAAGATGTTGACTTAAATGAATATGAACGCACTGTCAAGAAGATAAGTAACCACTATGAGAGGAAGCTGAGCACTATCTTGAAGTGGTGCAAATTTGGAAAGAGAGTGCAAGAAGAAGGAGAGAGCGTTGAACAATACATAACTGAATTAAGGAAGTTAGCTAAAACGTGCAACTTCAATGCACAATTGAATGAGAGACTGAGGGATCAGTTCATGTTGGAGTGTAGAAGTAGTAAAGTAAGGGAGAGACTGTGGTCTGAAGACCATCCACCCTTAGATATTGTTCTACGTATAACCAAAGAGGTTGAGCACACAGAGAAGTGTGTTAGAGAACTGGAAAGCAGAGTCCAGACAGTTGAGATTAAGCATGAAGCCCCATAACCCAATGTCACAACAATGAGTGCGCATAATAATAATGAGTCGGTAGCTCAAGTGACCGATGTAGTGGGTAAGCGAGGCCCACCCAGAAGAATACGCAGACCATTGTGGAGCGAAGACAGGAGGAATAAGACGTCTCTCAGAGAACAAACTACAAACTCAAGGAGGAGAAGTCCACGCAGGCAAAGGAACAGCCCAAGAAGAAAAAACACAGGCAGGTGTTTCAGATCTGATAGTGTGGATCATTGGGCAAGTGATCCAGATTGCCCCGCTCTGAATATAATTTGCGGAAAATGCAAGGGTAGAGGGCATTATGCCGGGTGTTGCAGAGTTCAGAACACTTCAACGAATTGGATAGGAGATGACAATTGCAGTGATGAGGAAGGAGAAGAATGTGTGTTCGTAATATTAATATGAGAATGAAGAGGAAATGGAAAGCCCCAAAGCTACAGTGTGTGTAGACGGAATTGACATTCACATACTGATAGATTCCGGCGCTAAATACACTCTTGTACCACAGAATTTATGAAACAAGAACAAACATGAGTATTTGCATGAGCATGATATAAACCCCAGAGCCTATGGAGGGGTGAAAATTGATGTTATTGGTTGGTTCTGGGGCACACTAAAGATCAAGGACAGAAAAGCTAATGGGAAAATATATATCATAAAAGCAGGAAGGACACCGCTATTGAGTTGGACTCATCAAAGTAAACTCAGTGAAGTTAGATGCCAGTGCAAATGAGTCTGTGCTATCAGTAGAGGATACAGCAACTAAATCTGACAGATTGACAAGGTGATGAAAGGAGTAGTCAGAGATGAAATTGGATGTCTTCTGGGATTTGTACATGAAATCGAGATGAAACCTGGTCCTGTTCCTGTAGCACAAAAATTACGCACTATCCCGTTATCCTTGAGGGATGAAGTAAGGAAGGAGATCAAGACCTTGGAAAATCAAGGAATCATTGAAAGCATATATGCAAGTGAGTCGGTTTCACCATTAGACATCCTCAGGAAGAAATCTGGCAAACTGAGGACATGTGTAGGCATTAGTGAACTTAATAAATGTGTTGTTCCCGACAGACACCCACTTCCAAATATTCAAGAGATTGCCTCCACAATAGGTCCATCAAAGTATTTTTTCACTCTAGATCTGACTTCAGCGTACCACCAAGTAAAGTTGCATAAGAATTCCAGGAGAATGACAGCATTCATCACACCTGATGGATTATATCAATACAAGAGTTTGCCCTTTGGGTTGGTGTCCGCTGCGTCTATTTTCCAAAAGATTATGCACAAGCTCTTTGAAGGAGACCAAGGCATCATCTGTTTTCAGGATGGTATCTTAGTACATGCTGATGACCAGAAATTGCACAATGAAAGGTTGAAATACGTTTGCAAGAAGCTGTATGAGGCGAAAATGACTCTGAGTAGGGACAAATGCAACATAAACAGATCTGAAATCGAGTATCTTGGACACACAATTTTGGCGGAAGGAATACGACCAAAGAAGCAGTTAGCTGATGCCATAAAGAATATGCCCAAACCAAAATCTAAAGAGGAAGTGCGTACTTTCATTGGGATGGCGGAATACTATTCGAAATTCATACGTGACTTCACGCTCCACACTGTTCCATTACGTAAACTTTTGAAAAAGAAGACCTTCGAATGGAACACTGAATGTGAAGAAGAATTCGAGTTAATCAAATCGGCATTGGCCAAAGCACCGGTATTAAAAAATTTCAGAGGTCACAGGAAAACTATAATCACTACGGGCGTCAGTAATCTGGGTTTAGGGGAAGTTGTCACTCAAGAAGTTGATGGAAAAGAGATTTTGATTGCCTTTGCATCGAGACTATTAAAAGGTGCAGAAAAATCATATGCTGCCATAGAAAAGGAGACCTTGGGCAGCAGAGAAGTTCAGAAGTTTTATTTGGGGTGTGGAAGTAGAATTCCACACTGACCACAAACCACTGATTCATGTCATCATGAATAACGGTTTAGACAAGGTTTCAAATCGAATAAGGAAATGGGTGATAATTCTACAAGAATTCAATTGTACGGTGCGATACGTACCAGGAGTAGAGAATTTTGCTGCAGACTGTTTGTCGCGTCTCACCAGTGTTTCTGAAGCAGATGATGGATATGAGAATGACTCAGAAGGTGTTTTGAGCATAGGAACTGTGTCCATATCACAAAAAGAATGGGAGGAAGTGGAAGAACAAGATATTTTGATAGTACGCTTGAAACAACTGATCCAGAGTCAGTTCTCTCTGAGAAAGGCAAAGTTTGAAGAGCTTGGTCTTATGGAGTACTGGAAAACTTCCGACAAACTTAATGGCAGAGTCATGAGAGACGATAGGATCATCCTGTCAGCAGGATTGCATCAGAGACTCATCGAATTGGGTCACGAGGGTCACAAAGGGATTGTGAAAACCAAGCAAAGGATACGTGGTGATTTTTGGTGGCCAGGATGTGACCTACAAATCGAGAGATTAATTTGAAATTGTATCCTTTGTAATGAGAGTGATAGGGTGTGCAGGAGTGTGAAATATCCAATGGTGGTGACAGAAATTCCAGGGAAACCTTGGGATGAACTAGGCATGGATGTTTTAGGCCCAATTTATAGTGATGGTAAACAGCAGTTTTGTTTAGTAGTAATTGATTTACTAACCAGGTGGGTGGAGGTATTAATCAGGCCGTGTATAACAGCAAAAAGGGTTACTGATTTTCTATCTGAGATTTGTGGGAGAGAAGGATTTCCAAAAAGTATCATGACTGACAATGGTGCTCAGTTTCCCTCAAAAGAAATGGAAAATGTCTGTGTGAGAAATTCTATTGAGCACAAAAGAAGTGCCATTTATCACCCTCAGACGAATGGAGTAGTTGAGTGGTTCAATAAGGTACTCAAAGATGCCATTCGGTGGGCCTGGTGGAATGGGTTTAAATAGGAGGAAGCGGTTAGAGAAAAAATTGTTGCTCACCGTTTTACTCCGCACTGTACGACGGGTTATCCCCATTTGAATTGAGTAGAGGACGTTAGGCGAACACCAAATTAACACCGTCTTGGATGGAGAGGGAAACTAGTGTGAAGAAAGATTTTGGATCTGTATGTGAGAGCATTAGAAACTCCGAGTTTAGGAACAAACTGGCTTATGACAGATTTCCTACCTAGTAGTAAAAGGGTGACATCTCCAGCAGTGGGGGGTTTGTGAGGATCAAACTTCCCCCTGTTCTAAGAGATGAGCCGTGTAAGTGGTCAAAACCTGTGGAAGTGGTTGAGGTGTTCACACATGCAGTGAAAGTGGAAGATGGAAGAGTTTGGAATATGGAAAGGGTGTGTGTGGTAAAGCCACGAAGTGTCCGAGTCACACACGACGAGAAGAGTGCAGTTAGTAGTGAGAGTGCAGAAGATGGTGTGAGGAGTGTGAGGAGAGTGGTGAGGAATAAAGGAATGTCACATTTTTCCTTGCAAAAAACAAACCCAGATAATTCACACATGTCAAGATGGGGAAGAGTTAGTCGTAGACCTCACCACATGTTGTGTAGAGATGCAGAGTATGTGAAGAACTTTAACGAAAGATTTCCTCCTTTGTAATAAGGAGGCAAAGGAAGGGAGATGTGCAGTATTCTACTCAGCTCCCCATGAGACATCAGCTCGTGAGGATTCCGAACTCGCGGAATGCTGTGTTGTGTGTACGAGCCTACGGCATCACGGAATCTTATCCGTGATTTGAAGACTCACAAGTAGTTGATGAGCTGGTGGTCGGTGGGGTTTATATATCATCCTGCTTGCCCATACCAGTATTATACTGTATATATTTATATTAATACATCCTCTTCCAATTCTACTTTGCCTTGTGTAGTCATGTACACCTCACCCACTACAAGCTTTAAGTAAGTTGGTGTGTGAGAGAATATATGCATGAGTTAATTGTTGCATTAGTGAGGGCCAGTGAGCGAGGCATGAGGGAGTGCCCCAAGTAAGCAAGAGAATGAGGAACAATTAAGCATCCAGATAATCAGTTGCAGAGTGAGGAATCAGTTGCAGAGTGAGGAACGAGTGAGGCATGAGTCCGTGGATTTGCAATGTAACGGGTGAGTCAGAAATTGAGTGAATGAGCAAGTGAGTCATCTAAGTGGATGAGCGAGAGAAGCAGCACTAGAGTCAGTTGATAAGTGGTGGGTTTATGAGAAGTGAGTGAGTGTGAGGTAAGTGATCATGAGATGTGAGTTCATGAGAGAATGAATACCCAAATAGGCTTTTAAGTGAGGCATGAGTGAGGAGCAAGTGAGCGAGTGATAAATAAGTGAGTGAGTGTATAAGTGAGTGAATGAGCAATTACATGAATGGACTATGGGGTCCCTGTGCAAATGAGCGAGGTTTAAGGGAGGGGGTGAGTGAGTGAATTAACATAGAGGTGAGTTGTATATTCACTTATGTCTCATTTAGTGAGTGAGTTAGGTTAAGTGTAGTGTGTGATTGTGTAAGTGGCTGAGTGAGGAATAAGCAAATGGATGAGTGATTGAGTGAGTGCAAATAAGTGGGTGAGTGAATGGGAGCATGAACACATGACTGGGTGCATGAATGAGTGAGTGTGTAAGTGATTGAATCAGGTATTAGCAAGTGGAAGAGAGATTGAGGCAGTGTAAGTGGGTGAGTGTGGCGAAATGACTTCTGTCCCACAGGAGTGCAAAGATGACTAGTGGCTAAACCTCACACTTCTGCGGAACAAGAGTGATCCCAATCGTAAAGCTGAAACGGACACAGGGAGGGGGAGTGGTCTCATCGCACTGAGTGGGAGACGGGTGTAGGTGGGCGCAGCAATGTACGTTTATGACCCTTAACTTTAAAAACAGAAGCCCTCCTCTTACCTGAGATCTGTATCACCTGACTCACCTCGTTGGGCAGTGGGCCTGGGATGAAAAGGCAAACCTTAGGATGGGATTCCCCCAAAACACCGTAGGGAAGAAACACGGGGGCATCATTTTATTTATTTATTTATTTGTTTTTCAGTTCATAATGTACTATTCACAAAAAAGGGAATAATTAAAAAAAAGAAATATTTTGAATACAACATGTTCCTCTACAAGAATAATAATACCAAAGTTATTAAATATACATAGAATCATTATAACATGTCATATCATTTCATCTTACTAAAAGATGAGATTATCCTTCTTAATAAAATATAATTGATTCAAAATGCAAGATAAAACCTCATTCACAATCGTGAACAGTGGGATACATCGCTTCCAAGTCTTATTCTAAGTTCCTAGGTAAAGGTGTGCCGTAGCGGACCACCTCTCGAGAGACTGCTTAACCAAAACAACTCCTTACGCCCCTCCGCCCGACCATCTATCACGTGCGTATCCTGGTGTCATATGTTCACATGGAATCACACGAGGTTCAACGTGTTTCAATGATTCGACAGATTCCAACTCGTTCCATAAGCCGCACCTGCGCTCTTCTTTGGGTAACTGCAGCCATGCACCTTTAATGTCTGAAACGGGTAATTGATTTAATCGCATTAGCATAAATAAGCGCCCGGCGCTTGGGGAGACGAATTGTATATATTTTTGTGGTTTTCTGTAGAGAAAATACAGTCTAAAACATGTATTCAATGATGAGAGTCTCCCTATGTAGTCATGGTTCTGTGCCCAATCCCACTCAAGCTCCTTCTTTCTATTTGAGCTCAATCAGACTCCCAACCCATCCAACCAACCAGGCTCCCAAGCTATCCCACCAATCAGGCTTCCAATCCATCCGACCAATCAGGACTCAAACTATCCCACCAATCAGGCTCCCAACCCATCCCACCAATCAGTCTCCCAACCCATCCGACCAACTAGGCTCACAAACCATCCCACCAATCAGGCTCCCAACCCACCGGACCAACCAGGCTACCAAGCTATCCTACCAATCAGGCTTCCAACCCATCCAACCAATCAGGACCCAAACTATCCCATCAATCAGGCTCCCAAACCATCCAACCAATCATGCTCTTAACCCGTCCAACCAACCAGGCTCCCAAGGTATCTCACCAATCAGGCTCCCAACCCATACAACCAATCAGGCTTCCAACCCGTCCAACCAACCAGGGTCCCAAACTATCCCACCAATCAGGCTCCCAACCCATACAACCAATCAGGCTTCCAACCCATTCAACCAATCAGGCTCCCAACCCATTCAACCAACCAGGCTCACAAACTAACCCACCAATCAGGCTGCCAACCCATCTGACCAATCAGGCCCCCTAATCAACCCACCAATCAGGCTCCCAACCCATCCCACCAATCAGGCTCCCAAACCATCCCACCAATCATGCTCCCAACCCATCCAACCAGCCAGGCTCGAAAACTATCCCACCAATCAGGCTCCCAACCCATACAACCAATCAGGCTCTCAACCCATCCAACCAATCAGGCTCCCAAACCATCCCACCAATCAAGCTTCTAACCCATCCGACCAATCAGGCTCCCAAACCATTCCACCAATCATGCCCCCAACCCATCCAACCAATCAGGCTCCCAAACCATCCCACCAATCATGCTCCCAACCCATCCGACCAATTAGGCTCCAAAACCATCCCACCAATCAGGCTCCCAACCCATCCAATCAATCAGGCCCCCGAACTATCCCGCCAGTCAGGCTCTCAACCCATCTGACCAATCAGGCTCTTAACCCATCCAACCAATCAGGCTCCCAAACTATCCCACCAATCAGGCTCCCAACCCATCGGACCAATCAGGCTCCCAAACCATCCCACCAATCATGCTCCCAACCCATCCAACCAATCAGGCTCCAAAACCATCCCACCAATTAGGCTCCCAGCTCATCCGACCAATCAGGCTCCCAGACCATGCTCCCAACCCATGCAACCAATCAGGCGACTAATTCATTTTTGTATTTATTTACAAGGTTTCATTACTTTTCATTTCAAAGGTTTTAGACCTTCTCATAAATCACCTCAATTCAATTTATTTTTATAAAAGAAATTCTCTTTCTTATTTCTAAACTCTTTGAGCAGTCTACAGGACTCCATTGAACTGTCTTCCTCCAGCAACCAAAGACCCAATGGCTTATCAGCCAGGGATACAATAAAGGCATATAATAACTTTTAGCACGCACAAAAGGAAAGACAACTGAAGAAGGCACGGCACCATGAATTAGGTAAGAGTTCGTTTATTAAAACGGAGCTCCCCGGAGCCCCAACCAACATTCGTCACGTACAATTCTTTCCTCACACTCCAACCGCCCACCTGGTCACGCGGCTCTCGCTAAACAATCACAAGAGCGCGCGTGACCACCGCGAGCTTTAACATTCTCACCAGAGACTTGGATATCTCTACACATCTTTCCCCTTTACAGAAAATTTAACAAGATAATTTGATATTAACAGAGTAAAGAAAACATAACTTATTATATAATGAACACAATAAAATTAAGAGTTATCTGAATTTTAAATATGAAGTGTTAACATATTCTTATTTAAATCCACATACAATTTGCATTTCAAGATGAAATTTCAAGTTTCATAATCTCTCATCCATACTGGCTTTGACCTAGACCTATGCGGACCTTCTTCATTGGTTATCAGACCAGCATCATCATTCTTTTCTGTCACCACACTTTCTTTCATCTCTTTTTCCAATTCCTTTCCATTTCTCATTTTTTCTTCTTTTCCTTCTAACTGTTCTCCCACTTTACTCTCTTTCACGTCCCTTACTTTTGCCAACCTTCCTTTAGACCAAACTTCTCCTCCTTCCAAAATGACAACATTACTTTTTACTGAACAAATTCTCTTCGGTCCCAGGAACTTACTTTCTACACATTTGTTCACTAGTCTGGGATTTTTAACATACACCATCTCTCCAATCTTCCATTCTTGTTCCTTCACTCTCATCCTATCATCAAACAATTCCTTGTTCCTCTCTTGATTCAAAGCAATGAGTTTCATTATGTGGCTCCGATCCACATTCACCACCTTGGCCATGCCTAACCAACCTGGACATAACTTCGTTCCTGGTTCCCTACTCTTCATTGACACAAATGGAGATATACCAGTTACCGAGTGTGGTGTAGTGACATAATTCCATGTTAACATCCTTAATACTTCTCTCCATGGTTGTCTTGATTTCATGGCCATTTGTAAACCCCCTTTTATGTACCTGTTAACCCTTTCAACAAGCCCATTAGCCTTAGGGTTATACAATGCCGTTCTCGTGTGTTTGATGCCATACTCTGCAAGAAATGTCTTCATTGCTACTGACACAAATTGTACCCCATTGTCCGATACAATTTCCACAGGCACTCCTTCTTTAAGAAAAACTCTCTCCAGAAACACAATCAATTCCTTAGCCGTGACTTCCTTCACCGCCTCCCACTCAAACCATTTAGAATGATAGTCCACCACCACAAACACAAATTTTAATCCATCTCCCAAACCTGATATTGGACCCATTATGTCCACAGCCAACTTACTCCAAGGCTGGTCTGGCACTACATTAGGTATTAATGGTGCTTCTCTTACCACCCTGCATTTGTCACTAGTTTGGCAAATCATGCAATCCTTGACATACCTTTCTGCACTTCTGTCTATTCCTGGCCACCAATAATTCTGCCTCAACTTCCTTTTCATGGCGGCTTCTCCTGGATGTCCCTGATGTGCCAGTTTTATCAACACAGACCTGAGTGATTGTGGTGGAATAACACATCTACCCCTCCTTAGTCTGTTTTCACACAAATTCAACTCATCCTTTATCTCCCACCAGGTATTGAATTTACTCTCTAACTCTCCTTTCTCTGGCCATCCCTTCACAGTCCAATACTTCACAAGTTTAAGATCTTCATCTAGATCCTCTTCCTGTATCCACTCTTCTTTACTAACTGCACTCTATATTTCAGCCACTACTGACTCTTCCTCTGTCTCCTTTTCTTCAACAATATCCTTGTTTACCGGTAGCCTGGACAAACAGTCCGCCACCACATTTCTCTTTCCCGGCAAATAACTCACATCAAAGTTATAATTTTGAAGCCCCAAACCCCATCTGCTAATCCTTGGAGAGCCTAGCGCCCATCTCCCACTCTCAAAAAGCTGAACCATGGGCTTGTGGTCTGACCTGACTACGAACCTTCTTCCCCACAGGAAAAACTTAAAATGATTTACGGCCCAGAACATGGCCAAAGTTTCCCTTTCTATAACGGAATATTTGCACTCCGCTCCTCTTAGTGTCCTCGACGCAAATGCAATCACTCTTTCCGTATTGTCCTTGTCATACTGCACTAATGTTGCTCCCAGTCCAAGCATACTCGCATCAACCACCAAAACACTCCTGTCTTTGGGATCAAATCTTCCTATGGAGGGCGCTTCACATACTGCTTTCTTGACTCTCTCAAAAGCCACATCACATTCTACCGACCATTCAAATTTCGCCCCTTTCTTGAGTAACATTCTAAGAGGATTAGACACTCTGGCAAAATCTTTCACAAACTTATGATAATATTCAGCTAACCCCAAAAATGATTTAACTTGTTCTTTATTTTCTGGCACAGGTGCAACTTTCACGGCCTCCACCAAATTCCTCTTAGGTCTCACCCCTTGTTCGTCTATCTCATGTCCCAGATATTCCACTTTGTCTACTGCAATCTTACACTTGCTCCTTTTCACAGTTAACCCCGCCTCACCCAATCTGTTTAACACTTGTCTTAACACCTCATCATGTTCCACTGTGGAACCGGCATAAATTAGTACATCATCCTGAAACACAATTATATTCTTTACTCCATTCAACACTGTCTCCATCACCCTTTGGAATACAGCCGCCGCCGAGGCGAGTCCAAACGGCATCCTGCAATACTTAAATGTTCCAAACACTGTAATAAATGCCGTCAAATGTTGACAATCCTCTTTCAATGGGACTTGATGATATGCCTGTGAAAGATCAATAACTGAAAATATCTTGGCATTGTTCAACACAGATAACTTGTCACCAATTATCGGCAAAGGATGTCTATCTATTAAGATGTTTCTGTTCAGATCTCGCAGGTCTACACATAGTCTAATGTCTCCATTTGCCTTAGCTGCTACCACCACCGGCGACAATCACTCGGAGCTTTCAGTCCTTTCAATTATTCCCTTTTGAAGTAGCAATTCCACTTCTACTTTTAGTTTTTCATTTAAATCATGAGGCACTGGCCTCACTTTGTGCACTTTAGGATTGGCTCCTGCTTTCAACCGGATTTGATGCTCAAATCCCTTTAACATTCCCAATTCTTCTTGAAACACTCTAGGATATTCCTTCTCCCATTTATCTTTCAACTCTGCTACATCTATAGGCCTTTCCGCATTCGCTTGGATTCTGATCCCTAACTTCCACTGTTCACCCCACCCCAGGAGTGACGAGCCTTCTTGAGTAACATATATCTCAGCTTCACAGCTTCTTCCTTTGTATTTGATGGATGCTTGAAACATCCCTAAAATCTCAATTTTTACATTTCCATAAGCATAGGGTTCAATGTCATGTTCTTTCAACTGCTTTACATTTCCCTGCATGCAACCCAAAAACGTTGCCTTCGACATCAAAGTCCACGGTGAACAACTGTCCACTTTCATTGTTACTATTCTCCCGTTGATCATGAACACATCCGTAGGTGCCCCTCCTTTATCTGAAACTTCCAATATTTCTAGCACATGTTTTGCTTGGTGGCTCACTCCCATTGCATGGTCCTCTTCTTGTTCATGTACTCTTCCTCCTGCTTCGATGTTCTGTACCATACCTGATTCACGACATACTCTCGCAAAATGACCCTTTTTCTTGCATTTCAGGCACGATATATTTTTTGCTGGACAGAACATACTTGTTGATATGTGGCGGTTACTCCCACACTTATAGCATCTTATTTCCTTGTTAGGAACCCCTTTACGGAATCCCCTCACTGCTGCCACTTCTCCATCTGACTTATCTCCTTTCATAGTATTCATATATTTATGGGTCTGTTCCATGCTTCTTGCCGTGTCTATGGCTAACTCCAGTGATGCATCTTTTGACAATAGCCTCTCCTGTATTTTTATATTGTTCGTGCATCTAACCAATTGGTCTCTTATCAGAGAGTCTGTGAGTAGTCGAAATTCACACGTGTGACTAAGGGATCTTAACGCTGCAATAAAGTTTTCCACAGGTTCTTGTGGATCTTGTACCCTCTGGAAGAACTTGTGTCTTTCAAATGTTATGTTCTTTTTAGCTTCAAAATGAACTTCCAATTTCCTTTCTGCCATTGAATACTGATCCATATCTCCTTGGCCTTGCTGTGGAAGATCTGGCAACCCATCATAAACGCTCCTGCCTTCGGTTCCTAAATTGTGCAGCAAAATCGCTTCTTTCCTTGGTGATGCGAATTTATTACCTCCTATGGCAATCAAATACGTGTCAAATAACTTCTTCCACCTGTCCCACCTAATTGGCGGGGCACCTGGTTCTGCCAGGAACGGTGGTGGCGGTGACATACTTGCTGCAGCCATTTTATTTGTATTATCCCGATTTGTTGGTTCCAATATATATATTTTTTTTTTTCCACAGACAGTCACTAACTGGTTCCTCCTTCCCCACTGACAATGTTTCTTTGGCTATACTATTCTCTACTCCAAAGTTCTTTAAACCTTGACTTTTTATTTAACCTCTTTCGGCAGCACTTCACTTTTATATACCATCTGTATCCTCTGGGTGGCACTGTCTTATAATGCAGGTGGCCCTGTTTTCATTTTGGAGTGTATCTCTAATGTGCCTCCCCCTCTTGTTATTTGTTGTTAGTGCTTGCTTAGCCCAGCCTCACCCCCCTCCACTCCTCACCTCTGTGTCCAATGAAGCTGGGGTGGGTGGGCGGCACCGACCTGGATTGACTGCTTTGGCTCTTGTCAGTGAGCCGCCGAGGCGGGGAACAAAAAGCACTCCGATCCTCCTTCTCCGCGGAAACCATCTCCCTGCAGCACCTCACCATCCGGCTGCTGCGGAGACAGTCCTCTTGCGGTCCCCCACTTCCGTGTGCTGCTCTGCACGGCGTCTGGGGTCCGCTACTGATTCCGACGTCCCAGCACTCTGCCTCTCCACAGAGGATCGCTCTGCCGGCTCCGTGGCGAGCTCCGTGCCTCGTCGCCACTGAAGAAGGCACGGCACCATGAATTAGGTAAGAGTTTGTTTATTAAAACGGAGCTCCCCGGAGCCCCAACCAACATTCGTCACGTACAATTCTTTCCTCACACTCCAACCGCCCACCTGGTCACGCGGCTCTCGCTAAACAATCACAAGAGCGCGCATGACCACCGCGAGCTTTAACATTCTCACCAGAGACTTGGATATCTCTACAACAACCCATGAAATGTTGGTCCATGGTTTCTTTAGTTGATCTTTAGCTTTTTCATTTCTCCCAGTACTCCGGAAGTTTGTAAGGTTTTCATTAAAAAAACGGAGGAATCACACAACACTGTTTACACTATTAACCCACCTAAGTACCTGCACAACTAACAACAGTGGAGAAAAGAGTTCTTTAAAAATATAAAAAGTCCTTAAAAAAAGTCCTTAAAAAAAGTCCTTAAAAATGTAAAAGTCCTTTAAAATATGTACAAAGAATCTCTATGCAATTAATTGTAACTATGAATAAATAACCTTAAACGAGCTGTCTCAGGCTCGTTTCTGCTGGTGGTCTTTCTCCTGCTCCTTCTGGGTGGGGTAGCAGGCAGGCAGGGCAGCAGCAGTGTGGCTGGGAGCCCTAAAGGCCTTTTTTGGCTTGGCTGCATATGTCAGGTGCAGCCCAGCACTTAGCAGCGTACGTCGGGGCGAGTCCCTTAATTTGTTGTGGCCGGGCTACATATGTCAGCAGCAGCCTGGCATAGATTGCAGCGTGGGGGCCTCCAGGGACTTCCTCAAACAGGCCATGGCTGCCAGCAGCAGCCAGAGGAGTCCTTCTGGGCCACCTGCACAGTGGGTGAGTCCTTTTTTCGATAGATGTGGGGCGCCCCTCCCGGTCAGAGGAGCACCACAGTTTAAGTCCGGGCAGCAGTGGTGAAAGGTGGTACGGAACGCCTACTGCCACCCTCCTTCATGAGGGACGGGATTACATTTTTCTTAACGACACTCCACTCATGTTGTGTTAAACGTTTTTTTCTTTTTTAAGTAAAGGATCTCCAGTGCAGCATCTCATGGCGAGGGTCCTTTAGTCCAGTTTTGTCCCCTTTTGATTTGATTTAACGGAACCCCTATTAATTATTTTTTTGTTTATTTTAATTTCATTGTCCCCTGGCTCCGCTCTTTGATTTATCTTGATGCCAGAATAGCCTTCACTTTATCTATAAATGTATCGAACCTTGATATAGATTTGCAGGTCACCAGTTGCCACCGAGTACCCTGAATCTCAGGCATCTCACACAGTACCCGTGAACACCTAGTAACCTGCTCCAAAGAAGGAGGAATGGAAAACTGTGAGGAACGGACAATGAGAACCTCAGACTGGACCCCTGGTGAATCGTATGTGTGTTTCATCACCGGCCTGCTCTCCCTGGTAGAACCACAGAGAGCATTCGGGGCCCCATCAAGGGTTTCCCCCTGACTCAGCAGAGCTCTCTGTACTGAGTCATGGTCCCTATCATCCACTGCAGGAAAAGGTAAGGGTTCCTCTGCCATGTCCAGTGTAGTAGGGCTGATGGGAGCAGGATCAGGTCTGGATTCAGGTTGGGGATCAGGTTCCCTGGGTGTGGGAACTGGATATGTGGGTCTAGGGACCCACACTAGTGTCTGATCTGTACCAGGGTCTAGGTAGAAGCCAATCTGATCACAGCACACTGCGTCATCACTGGTTTCCGGTTGGCCTTACGCTAGTCTCAGTGTGTCATTAGCTTGAGGAGCTTCTGGGATTGAACCATCAAAGGATATTCTTCTTCAGGCCTTTCAGCACAGAGTTGATGTTGTCTCGTCCTCATCCCTATAGATGATTCTTCTCCTTCCATCATGCTGACGTAGGCTCACCCTCATCCCCCAACTGGTAGCAGGTAATTTTGGTGCAAGATCTTGATGTTCCTTGGACATCCTTCTGCTCGCAATAAGTAGATAGGGAGCTCTCCTAGCTGATACTGAATGATGAATGGTTGAGACTCCCACTTTTTGGCTAGCTTGTTCTGTGCTCTCTTTCCCAGGCTGTGGATCAACACATGATTGCCAGGCTGAAGTGAGTGAAACTTGACTTTAGCGTGATCGCAGTATATGTTTCCCTCTGCTGTTTTCTTGTGGCAGTCTGGGACAGCTGGTGGGCTTACTCTAGTGGACATTTCAGCTGCTTCACGTAGCTGGTGTAATTCTTGCTGCCTGTTCCATCTGCTGACACTCCAAAACACAGGTCTAGAGGTATCTGGATGTCCCCTTCGAACATCAACTAGAACGTTGTAAACCTGGTGGCATTGCTGTTTGGACAGTTGTAATCATGAATCAGAGCAGCCACATGCTGACTCCACTTATTTTTCTCCTCTGTCCTCGGGGTTCCCAGCATCGCCAAGAGGGTGTGATTGCATCTTTCCACTTTGCCATCCCGCTGAGGGTAGTATGGAGTTGTGTGAGTGCGCTTGATGCCGTATTTTGAGTGGGCACTCATAAAGCAGATGTTGGAGCTCCAACATCTGCTTGGCGATTGTCGACTCAAAATCTGGTCCCTGGTCGAAATGTATCCTTGCACAAACACAAGCAGAGCACAAAGTATTTCTCCCACAGCATGCAGGCAACCCTGGTGACATGATAATATTTAGTGAGGAGGACCTATCCATGCTGAATAAAGTGGTCTGTCATCATCAGGATATTCTCTACACCTCACCTGTCCATCTCCAGCTTGAGGAAGTCGATGCAGACAAGCCACGCTCTTCCTGGTGACATGCGTAGTGCTGGTAATAATACTCAACATCTGCTACTAGTATAGGCCAGAAAAACATTGAGCAGACCAACATGAAAGTTGAATATCAATAGGGCTATAACAATGTTGATCCTTTCCAGCCACCCCCATCAAGAAATGCTGTACGATGTTGGATGATGTGTGGGTATGTCACACAGCCACCCACTCTATCTGCAGCTCAGGTTGCAGCTCGATCAGCAGCGTATCCAGTTGTTGCTCACCCCCCTCATCTCCCACTGCATCGCGGTACACCCGGTCATCGTTGCAGCAGTCTGCGGCCAGCCCATCAATATCTCCTGCAGGCCACACGAAATTGTCTTATCTCAGGTATTAACTTGTCTTGATACAGCTAGCGGCCCATGAGTAGGTAAGTGAGATTAATCGTTCCCTTGTGCTAGCTTAACTTTTTAAATATTTGGAACCGGGTGATTAGGGCATCCATCTTTGCTGGATCCACAACAATGCCATCTGCAGAGATGATGTTCCCGATATATTTGATGGTCATCATGCAAAACTGGCACTTGTCCACCCTAATTTTTAGCCCTTGGTCCACATGAGTTACAGCACCTTCATGAGCCTGTAGTTGTGTTCCTCCAGGGTCCTCCCAAACACAATGATGTCATCCATGTACGCCAGTACCTTCAGGAGGTTCAGGTAACACACTGTCTTCTTCATGAGGTGCTGGAAAGTCACTGGCACGCTGGAGCTTCCCTGTGGCGTCTTGGCAATTACCAGAATCCAGCTGGGCAGAGAAACGCTGTCTACTCATGATCTACCAGATTCATTGCGATCTGATAGTACCCTTTCTGCATATCCAGGACCGAAAACCACATACTCCCCATCAGGCAGACCGATGCCTGTTCCACCTGCGGCATATTGTATTTGTCTGGAACAGTGCAGGTGGTTGATGCTCATCCTGAGACCCCGCTCTTCTTCTGGACGATGATGATGGGAGGAGCGTAGAGGCTCCTGGACACCTGGGTGATCCCTGCCTGCTATTCTTCCTTGAAGGTGTTCCAGGTCCACCACTTGATCTTCCAGGGTGGAGATTCTTTCATCTACCTCATCCATGAATGCATGAAACCGGCCTGTGTCATTGTGAAGGGACTTCACTTTCTCCTGGACCTCCTGGGTGCATTTGTCAGTAGCAGAGCTAGATTTTTGAATGACAGATAGCTCCACCAGGATAATAAGAAGATCACTTGCTGGGTATACATACAACTTGAGTGAATTCAAAGAATGTTGTGAGGAAGTTTGTGGTGCCAACTTCTTCTCCTGGAAGAGTAGGGGCTTCTGATCTTCTCGGTGGTAGCGTATATCCTCCACATCTCCTTGGGCCAGACATCACAATTTCTCCCTGAAGGGCATCTCATCGCTCACATGTAACTAGTCTTCCACTCCGTGGGCCTTACTGATGCCCCAGGGACTGGTGGAGAAAGCATTCACGTGCAGGGTGAGCTGTTCCCTCAGGAGGTTCTCGTCCCTTTCTGAGATCTGGGAATCTCCAAAGATCAACGTCTTCAGATCCACCACAGTCTTGGATGGGCCTGTGGCAACACTGATGCCCCAGGGACTGGTGGCGAAAGCATCCGCGTGCAGGGTGAGCTGTTCCCTCAGGTGGTCCTCGTCCCTTTCTGAGATCTGGGAGTCTCCAAAGAGCAAGGTCTTCAGATCCACCACAGTCTTGGATGGGCCTGTGACACCACACGCTAGGGCTGCAGATGCGGTCAGGTGAAACTGTGATGATAGTTTATCCTGGTAAGCAGATGGTTCTATTGGTCACATTAATGACAGGTACCTTGAAGGTTTTTAGGTCCGGGCCATCCGTTGTAACCGAGGTAAGCTGTACCAGTAAACCCCCTGGGAGCTCTTAAAATTCTGGTGCCTCCATCACCAGATGTCCCCACTGAGTCAACTCTGCTAGGAATAATCTGTCTGGCATGTGCTGGGATCATGATCTGCCCCAACCAAGTGGCACGATTATCTCCAAAGGATATATCATGTGGAGGTCTGGACTGGATCTTCCCAGAAACGTCTTTATGGGTGGGTCAACCGGACACTTGGGGGTGGGCCCACCTGCTGCCCAACTTGAGGGTGTGAGGTGGAACTGATTGGGGGGGGGCAGAAAAATATTTTCCTTCTTTCTTTCTTTCTTTCTTTCTTTCTTTCTTTCTTTCTTTCTTTCTTTCTTTCTTTCTTTCTTTCTTTCTTTCTTTCTTTCTTTCTTTCTTTCCTGCACACACATTTGACACACACACAATAAACAAGCATTGACAATGCCAACTGTTTGGGCTTGCCAGACACTGTGTAGTGCTACTAACTGGCCATTGATGGTAGCACATGCTAAATGATGTGAGTACCTGGACATCTAATAGCAGCACCTGGCAAATGCCTAAAACATATTCGAAGGGTGCAGAAATAAGACTCTGACATGGAGGGATCATTGTGGTTGGCAGAAGCTTTTATTCAAGTGAGAAAATGAATAGAAAACCCTATCTTGCCCTAGCTCTAAGGGGATAGGGGGGGGGGGAGGTTTCCCTGCTCCAAACAAATGACTAATGTCATAGTCAGGATGTAAAAAGCAAGAGTCCACATTCCTAAGTCAGAATTCTCGCTCTGTCCCTCACACTCTAAGTTAAATCTAAGAAAAAAGAAGATCTTCCGAGTCCAGAGCAATGGCTCCCTTCTTCTGGACCAAAAGGCAGTTCTTGGTTTGTACATTTTTTTCAAGTGTTGGAGGAATGTCCCCCTTCCCCAGCCTTCCTCAAGCTTGTTACACAGTTCAACAATTGGTGGGGAAATGTCTCCCTTCCCCAAACTGGCCTTTCTCATGATTTTTCTCTTTCTCTGGGGGTCCCAAACTCTGGTTGGCAGACCCAATTCCCGTCTACCAGGCACTGCTATGAAGAAGAGTGCAATACAGATAGGACGCACTTGTTGCGCTCTACCCTGTTGAGCTTGTTGTTATATATATTGCTGTGCTTTATAGAAACTCTTGAAAAATCACCAATACATTAAATCGTATGTATACATTCAGTTAGTACTGTTTTTAATGTTATGATTGCTAGTCAGCCGACACGTGTTTCGACAAAAAGTCGTCATATCTGTATTGCACTCTCTCTTTACCAGGTGTAAGTGGGTACGCCTAACCCCTGATGCCAGTAACGCCGCTCAAACCCACACATACTCCAGAGGTAGGCAGAGTGCCTACACAGGCCCTTTACCCACCATCACACTGTTTACTATGAAGAAGAGTTGTTTGGTTGCTCTACCAAACCCTGGTGGGTCCCTGCTCCTGGTTAGCAGTCCTGGATTCCTTCAACCAGGCAGTGCGACAAAGAAGAGCGGCTTGAATGCTCCTCCAAGCTGTGGTGGGTTGCTGACCCTGGTTGGCAGACCTGGTGTCCTTCTACCAGGCACTATGACAAAGAAGAAGAGTTTGGATACGTCTCCAAACTCTGATGGGTCCTGATCCTGGTTGGCAGAACGGGTTCCCTTTTCTACTAGGTCTCTTATTCCCATAGACACACTTGGTTTCCTCACCTCCCAAGTTCTGTGTTCACATGCATTACTCTCACATTTCTCTTCAAGGTCTCTTAACCTGACAAGCAGACTTGGTTTACTCTTCTGCCAAGTACTGTCTGCATATGTATTACTCTCACAGTTCACTTCGCTGTCTCTTGATCTCACATGCAGACTTGGTTTACTCCCCTGCCAAGTACTGTTTCCTTACGTATTACTCTCACAGTTCCCTTCGCGGTCTCTTCATCTCACATGCAGACTTGGTTTACTCCCCTGCCAAGTACTGTTTCCATATGTATTACTCTCCCAGTTCTCTTCGTGGTCTCTTGATCTCACATGCAGACTTTGTTTACTCTTCTGCCAAGTACTGCATTCATATGTATTATTCTCACAGTTCTCTTCACCTTCTCCTCTCTTATTTGACAGCCCTAGCTCGCCTTCCCTCTGTCTCAAAGAAGATTAGATATTCTTGTTACACAATATGTCTTTCTTTTGTAGGGGACCCAGATCCTATTCGGCTTGTTACAATGTATTGATAATGTTTCTCTTACTGTCCTGTAGGGGTTATCCTCTTCCCCCACTTTCCATGCATTGTTGTCTTTAGGGTTCCCAGTACCCTCTGGGGTCCCCAAACATAGGCTCAGCCAGTCAAATACCTTTTGGGTCTTGGCTGCTGCCCTCCGGTCGGTTGCAGGCTTCCCTGTGTTTATGTTTGCCTTGTCTGGGCTCTGGGGCTCTTCTCGGCTTGCGGTAGTGGCTCTGTGGCTTCTGACCCACTTTGGCGTGTCTCTCTCCACCGGACTGCATGGACCTGCAGTGCTGCACTGCTGGAACCCTCTCCAGCCAGCCTCTTACTTCGCTCAGTGTTTCCGGGGTAAGACCGGCACTTCAGCGTCTCCACGCCTGGGTCTGCTCCTGCTGCTCTCCTCGCCAAGCATTGGTCCCTCTTGTGATTCCTCATCGAACCCTCTGACACTCATGTGAGTCCATTGTTAGTTTTTATGTCGGTATCCAGTAAGGTTTGTAGTTGAAGGCTAGACAGTTCATGCAGGTTTATCTGAGTGATCCCTGCAGATCTGGGCCTCTTCCCTGGTGCATGGGATAGGATGGTAGGGCGGAGAGGGTGGGGGTAAAGGATAGGTATAGATGTTAGGTGGATATCGCGTTCTCCCACAATAGTTATCACTGGTCCCATAGGAGGCTTCCACTCCCATGACATACACCTACTGAGTACCACCCCAAGGGATACTATTGGGTAGCAGCCTCACCTCCATGGCCTCATGGGAAGTGGCTCCCCCAACAGAAGCAATGGTGACATTCTGGGATTGGCACATTATACAAAAGCCAAATCTGTTGTCTTTACCAATGCTTGTTTTTAACAGGACTTCAGTGAAGGGCATGCATAGTGCTTATAAATCGAGTGGCTGAAGGAAGACGTGGTTGACATTTATATTACACCAATAGCGTGTTTACAACTCAAATTAAGTCATTAACTTTCAGAAGACTGATTTAAATAAACACTGGCAGGGACTTTGGGAGCAAAGTTTGATGGTAAGGCTTGAGTAAAGTGAGCTACAAGTGTTCCAATGAGGAGGTGTTTTGGGTGGGGTGGGGTAGTAACTGGTAGGGAATGGCCATAGGGATTAGCATGGACTTGGGCAATGGGTGGGCAAAAACCCAAACAACACCTTCAAGCTTTGTGTCCCTCCTCAGATGCCATTTCTCCCTATCTGTACTCTAATGCCATAGTTTTGGCTTATAAGTGGCTCTGCCACCTAATAGTCCAAACTAATAAGATTTCTGCTAACTGCTGGCACCTGAGTGGGGATGACAGGCAGGAACTACAAAGATATAAAAACAAGCATTGGCAATGCCAACAGTTTGGCTTTTGTGTAGGCATAGTAAAGACACTTGCCAGGCACAGTTGTAGTGGTGTTAACTGGATATTGATGGTAGCAGGTTCAAAATGATGTGAGTAACTGGGCCTTTAATAACAGTGCCTGAAAACGCCTGATACTTATACACAAGATAAATCTGTTGACTTTGCCAATGCTCGTTTTAACAGGCCATCAGTGATGGACACACATAGTGCTTATAAATCAAGTGGCTGAAGGCAGATCTGCTTAAGATATTTTATTACACCATTAGCACATACATTACTCCAATTAAGTCATTGAATCTCAGAAGACTGCTTTGAGAAAACAGTGACTGATGCTTCGGCCACGAAGTCTGATGGTAAGGCTTAATTAAAGTGAGCTAAAGAATTCCCATGAGGAGCTGTTTTTGGCGGGTAGAGGCAGGAACTGTGTGGGAATGGACATAGGGACTAGCAGGACCATGGGCAGTCAATTGGGGGGCAAATAGCCAAACAACACCTTCAAGCTTTGTGTCGCTCCTCAGATGCCATTTCTCCTTATCTATACTCTAATGCAATATTTTCAGCATATAGGTTTAATAAGCAAAACTAAAGCAAAGTAATGAAGATTGGCATGCTTGTCTGGTGGCTCCACCACTCCTTGCAGTGAGCCAATCATGTGTCACTGTTTTCTCTGCCCTCCCTGACTGCTGGGTGTGGCTGTGGTTGCAAAAGCGAGTGAGCGCACCGGCAAGAGCCTCAGAGCAAAGCAGCACGAGGGCCCACACTTTGAGAGGAAGCAGGCCCGGCTTCTATCTTGATTCCTGCCTGCCTTGGATCAAATCCCTCCTCCTGTGCGGGTGGCACACTGGAGCTGCTTGCCTGAGAAGACTGCTCTGCCTCTGCTCTCCCTCAGTGCATGGTGCAGCAGGTCACCACCACTGTTTCTGTTTGTCTGCCCCCCCACACTCAGCAATTTCACTTCAATGCCTACAGCCTGCCTGCCACAGAAGGACAGACAGCCAGGTGCCTGAGGAGCTCTTCGGCAAGTCATTCCTCCTCAAGGCTTGAGGCGAGGGAGACAAATGGTCAACAAATTGGGGAAGGTATGTAGATTCATCCATGCAGGGTTGTCACAAGGGGAGTGCCAGTCAAAGGGGCAAACTGCCATGAACCTCACAGGGCAGAGTGGCCTGGCAAGGTGGGGATTCGTCATGTGATGTGTTGTGAGTTATTATTTGCATAGCACTTCTGGCATCTGCGGCCAAGTCCCAGTGAAGATGAATTGGAATATGTGGCATAGTGTCCACAATACTGAGTTTAGCACGCAGACACTTTGAAAGAAATCCTAGCTTCCATACCTGATCCGCAATGTGTTATTTTGGACCAATCTCTGCATCTCTCTGTGTCTAAAAGTGCAATTATTTGGAATATGATGTGAAATTGTAGCCACCAGCTGCTGTGCTGCCGTGTGCTAATATCCTCCCATCACTTCTAGGATTCTCTATTTTGGCCTCCACAGCCCCAAGGCCAGATTGTTATGAGTGCAGTAGTGCATGATTGAGGGGGCCCTGCTGCCATCTATCTCAAATATCACCTTTTATACATCAGAACACGAGAGCTGGACAGTAACAGTTCACCTTTTACATTAAGTAGGATTTGTAATAACCCGCTGAGAGTACAAAATTATACACACAATTAAAGCAAAGGGGAACGGGGTGCAGAGCTCTGTAACCTGCAGGACACCATTTCTAAACCCCATCAGGGCTGACTCAGCCTTTCATTCTTTCAGGGGCAGATAAAATGAGTACCATTTTAGCTGAGCAATGAAACCCCTGATTACTTAAGCACCAGGTTTTAAAGTGCCCGAAATAACATGACTCATAATTTTTTTTTTTTAAATGCTTTTCTGAGGAGGAAATGCAGTTCTCACATTGGGGGAGGGAGTGTCATGATGCCTACCCCCGGGCATCCAGACCAAGTCCATCAACCCCAAAAGCAGGCATCATGTTACCTGTAGCAAACCCAGCAACCCCTGTTAGGGGCTATCTGGGTACAGTCCTGGCGCCTATGGCGCCAGGCTCATATGGGACATCAGTCCTGGCGCCATAGGCGCCAGGCTCATATGTTAAAACTTACCTGATGCAGACCATGCTGCAAGGGATCCAAGCATCCAAGCCCATGTGAGGCTTGAAGGGACTATTTTATTTTAGGAACTATTTTGTTACTCGGGTGTGGTTGTGGAGGAATACTTACCTGGGACTACTTTGAAGGCTATTTAAACCACGCCCAAAGAGCAGCACATGCTTCGCGTTATTCTGCATCCAGCAGCGTAACGCTCACCGTGTCTGCAGTCAGCATCCAGCATCCTGCCACGCCCGCCTCGAGTCCAGAGCGCGTAGAAAGAAGGGAAAGAACAAGAAAGGTTAGAACAAGAACTTTACTGGATTTCTTACCTGATTTCGGATTCAGCGCATCTTCGAACCAGTAACAGACTTCATTTTAAACGCATCGCATCGCCAGCAGCAGCGCCGCGCCTTACTCACCATTCCTCGCAGCATCTCTATGATCCAGTGCTGTCTCCATCACCTGGTTGCCGCATTCCAGCGCCTAAGGGGGACAAGAAAACAACAAGGTGAGCCAAGGGAACAAACAAGGACAATCTCTTGCCACCATATGCTTACTTGATTTTACCGCAGGAGGTATTATCCACCAGCACGCCAAATCTTCCTACGCTGCACCTGCAAGAAAAGAGAAAGCAGCGAGTTAAACCTTGGCATCATTTACCAGACAGTGTTACAAAACACAGACTCTTACCTGAACTCTTTCAGCTGACACAAGACGATCATCTTTTGGGTCTAAGCTGCAAAAGAAACAAGGAATTGGACAAGAGTGGTTAATCAGACATTTTGAACTCATTAGAACTATATACTTACGGCCTTTCGCCCGGAGGTTTGGAGCCAAGATTTGTCGAGAACTCTTCCAATATCCTCAAGCCAGTGAAGTAACTGGCCATCAACGCGCCCCTGCATTCTTTGCAGGATGGAGAGCTCATCATACAAAACTATAAGGTGAACTTTGTGAAAGGGAATGTCAGAAGTGATAAGTGGGGACGCAGTGAGGTGTTAATACTCAAATCCACGGGTGGCTAATTCCCTTTCCCCGTCTTTAGGAGACTACTTCTAAGGGTCAAGCAGACGAAGCTAGGTGGGCCAGTCCAGTCAGTCATCTCTGCACTACGCATCACGTTGGTGGAGACCGTGGCTGTCCAGTTCCGCTCGACACCCCTGTGGGAGCCAGGGAGTCTGAGGAGGGCATTGGCAGGTCCTCACTTTATTGGAAAGTATGGCATGGGGGTTCCTCCATCCACGGTAATTGTAAATAAGTGTATGGTTTCAGAAAGCAGGGATGTATAGCCCAAGAAGGCAACAATTCTGAAAGCAAGTATAGCTCTCGCACAGCATGCTGTAAGAGCTAAATTAGGCGTTTATTTTCTAATTGTTTTTATACCACCTTGTACCATACATAGGCCGGGAAAATGCTATCTCAGTCAGTTACTGGGCCACTTCTAAGCCATGGCACATTTGATTTGCAGTTGTCATTGGCCGGCGTAACCTTCCTGGAACCTGTGTCTCCAAAAGTAAACAAAAGCAGGTGCCAGGCAAGCCGCGTCCCAAGATATAACAGGAAAGTAATAGTAATGCAAATTATGTTGACCCAATGCACAATAAATATGTTTTGGTGTGTGAAGGCTTTCGTTGAGAATATTTTCTCTGGCAGTTATGTGGGTGTCAAACTGTTGTAGGATGAGCTGTACAAATTAGAATAAACAGACGTAGGTTGTAATCTTTCCTTAGTCCCTGACGCTCAATGTTGGCAATCAAAAACAAAAAACACTGACATGCTTACTTCTCTGTGAGTGTGCGCTTTGCAGCACGCCTGTTACTGATCATCTTTGGTGCAGGGTTGGCATCCACACCCTAGCCATTAGCAACTTGTAAATCGCAACCGGCACCTATCTAAGTTGATGGATGACAACAAAAGGAGAGTGATAACAGTAGGAAAAGTGTGATCTAGTTGTCGGCATACACTGAGATTTTGTACTGCGGGAGGGGCCTCCACCTGGTTACCCGGCAAAGAAGTTGTTAGACATGTTTTAAAGACTTAAACACATCATGACAATGCATAGTGTGCTGAGAAGGTATTGCAGCCAATTTCAGATCAGATCAATGGAACCTCTAAATTTCCAGTTCGTGCATTCACTACAGCACAATCTTTGTGGCCATTCCATCTTTATTTGGAGAATATATTAATAAAATGCAATAATCAAAGTTGAAATCAATATTGACAAGTTTGATAAGTTTGGGTTCCACCATGGTGAAGCAGATAGCTGAGTGAGTTAAGCACTTGTTACCAAGATCTGTGTTTTTTGCTTGGGTTCATATTTGTGTGTAGGCATGCTCTTGATAGGAGCACTTACTCTGCTACTAAACAAGATACTTGCTATAAAAAGAACTAGTTATGTAAACTCAAATAGCGTCATCATGGTGCTTGTCTAGTTAGTGGCGGGCGTGTCTTTCCTCACATCAATATATTGTATAGCAAGAACAGCACTGCAAGATAAATGATAGCTGTTACATTTCTCAGTGTCACCCCATCTAATGCTTTATGCAACATTTGCAATGGGAAGTGATGTTAGGGTTTCTCAAAGCCCCCTTATAATTGTCCCCTTCAACTCTTCTTTATTTTACTTTAATTTGTGCTCTCTTTGAGACATAGGGGGTCGTTAACCCCCTAACGCCCTATTACGAGGTCCCTTAGCGGGTCCCTCAATGGGACCACGGAGCAAATAACGGGCCCGTTATTTGCTCCCTCCCCATTCCCATTGAGCCCTATGGGGGCTCAAATGGGGATTGTTTTTTTGAATGGGGACTTACCAGGTCCTCCTAGGTTATAATGACCCGGTAAGTCCTCATTCAAGGAACCCGGACCAATTTTGGAGGCAGCCATGGTGCTAATAGCACCATGGCTGCCTCCAAAATCTGAATGACCCCCCTAGTTTTCATATTATGAGCCCCCTTTGCTCAATGTCCTGCTTTTTTAATAATTTTTTTAACATGACGTATGTCACATGTTAGAATGTACACAGTGTGAAGAATTGCCATCTGGCAAGGGATTTTTGTTAATGCATAAATCTATGTGGGTCTGCCAACCAGATTCCACTTTTCGTCAATTCCAATGCCAAAATCATAGTGTCACTGTGCCCTGCTGCATCAGTGGCCTGATCCGCAGCACCTGCTCTGCTCGTGGCGTAAAGCATATTCAAAGGTCAGAAGATACCCACTCGACAGCCTAAGCATCAGACAAGTTTCCACTGCACGTGGCAGTATTTAAGATATACCCCCGTACCAAAACTGCAATGATCATGAGTAACCAATGCTGGTGGCATGGTAAACTCTAAATAAAGCTATGCCTAAGAATAGGCAGCGTGCATGGTAATACATATGACTAGGGCTACCACTTCCCAATTGATATTGCACATGTGTCAGTTCTGGTGAGCCAGCTGTGCTGTAGAAGGCGATGTGTATTTTGGTCTGCCAGGTGGAGACTGTCAAATTGCAGGGCAGGAACCGGGAGAACCAGGTCTCTTCTTTGATCTCTTCTTGAGGGCAGGTTACACCCTCCACCAAAGGCAGCTGTCCTTGGCCCGGGCATCAAATCAAAAGCGCACACCCATTCAGAAGGAATAAACTTGCACCCGGGTGCTGCATCTCAAAGGGCCTTTATTCTTATTGGGAAGGGAAGGCAATGGGATTAGAGTAGGAGGGTGGCCTTGTCAATGGAAGGAGACTTCCACCATCTTGTTTCTCTCTCTCTCTCTGTTTATCTTTTCTGACCCCTCCACATCCTTTGGAGCAAAGCACTTTGGGTGTGATATCGGAAGGGCAAAGTCTACTCTGTTCAAAAATAGGAATTGGACTACTAAGTGAGGCTAGCTTTAGTCAAATTACCTGTGGACGTTTGCCTTTAAAGGAAGGAGATTCTCACCCCTTCCTTAGATTTTCTCAGATACTTTCGGACCCTCTCAAGACACAAGGATTCACCTGAGCAGAACTCACTGGACTTCGTTTGAGAAAGTTGCGCTTTCCAAATCCCTCAGTCTGAAGAGAAGAAAGGGTCGTCCAAGGCAGAAGGAAGGACTGCCCCCTGCTCACTCCCAGGGCACATCAGGAGTGACATTTGCAGTGGACCCGGACCTACCACTCTGTGCCAGAATCTCCCGAAGCAGACTCTGAATGGAACCATCCTGTCTTCGAGTTCCCCTGAGCAGGCTTCACATCAGCTGGAGGACCAGCCGATGCTATCTGTTCTACCACAACAATCACTCTGTGTTTATTGCAGTGTGAATGAGACGGGAAGCACTGGCACTGGCTTTTGCACCCCTCCACCAAGTCGAACTATAGCTTGCACTTGGAACTGGCTTGATGCTGCTTCATGCTCTATCTAAGCCCTTAACCTGCTAGGCACGAAATCCACTGCTTGATGCTAGGGCCTGATAAAAGTCACTGGTGAGTCACACACCCACTCTGACCAGGGGTTACAACCATGGCTCAGCCCAGCTAGTCCTTGAATGGCCACCTTATTGATCTGCACATCGACACCCCCAAATTTACCACTTTGATGACCATTGCCCGCCGACTTGAACCGCTGGAGCACCACTCATCAACCCCTCCCAGCGGTTGAAACCCAATTCGGTCTACCTCACCTGCGAAGCAATCCTGGGACCGCCATGGCCTGCCTCACTGAGAGCACCTCTTCTGCTGCACAGAGCGAACACTTTCGCCCCTACTCAGCGCAAACCAAGAACTGAACCAAGATACTGTTGACCCTGAACTGTCCCTTCGGTCCACTTGGGCCCTGAGACTGCTTAAGTCACGATTGCTCCTGTGCTAAAAAATGCCATGTGATTTTTATGGCTATTAATTCCCCTACTGCCCCGAAAACCATGTTGAGAGTGTTAGTTTCTTCTTACATCTTCTCTGTTCCTCCTTCCAGGGGGGGTAGGGAGGGGGGGGATTTTTGTACAGTATTTTCTATTTGTTCTATTACAGGTGGTGTGTTTAATTAAAGGACATCTGTTTTTATAGAACCTTAATTGGTCATTCCCATTATTTTGGACTGTGATACTGTGTTGTTTGGGTCACAACTGAGTCACCATTCACACCGCTCTTAAGAGCACAGCCTTCCCTCGGCCACGTTACCACAATAGGCGAAGGATGCATATCTCGTAACTGTCCCTGTTTTACCTTAATGATTGAAGCCAGATGGAATTCTTTGGTTCTGTTAAGCACTGAGTCTGTAATGGTTCAAGAGATTTAATTTTCTGGCATACTTAATGATTTTGCAATATGCAAATCTAGATGGAAACATATAGTTTCATCTTGGCCGTGTTTCAGGCACATTAGCCTTGGGCAGCAGAAAGCATACACTCAGCGGGTGCTTCTCATCTCATTCTTTCTATGATTACTTGAATGTGTCTGCTGTGAGGACATGAACTGAAAGGCTAAGTAAATGTTGATGTTTGCTACATGGCTTTTTGTTTTCCCTGCTGCCTAGGCATGTAATGTTTTTCCAAGGGCATGTCCTTTGGGCACATTCATACAGAAACAAATGGTCAGGTTATCCTTTTATTAAATAAATGCTTGCTTAAAAACAATTTTCCTTTATTCTCTTTCAAAATTAATATATTATTCGAAAAATAAAGTGGAAATGTCTTCAGTATGGCACCCTCTTAGGGAAACAGATCACAGAGATGTGTAATGTTTCTATTTTATTAACAACTAGATAATCCATTAAATGCCTAGGTGAGCTTCTGTTGAATTGGACTGGAGGTATGTAATACCTTCATTTTGTGGATGCGGAGGGGACATGGATTTCAGGGTGGAGGGGTGACATGGTTTTGGGGTGGGGGGGCCAAGGCTGTCTGTGCCCTGGGTCCCAGAAACTGTTAAGATGGACCTGGATCTCTCTCTGCAAGTATGCTTGCTGGCACGTGGGGTGCATGGACAACATGCTGGCATGTCTTGGTCCGGCCATCTCCTGACATAATGCTGCCAGTGAGTTGAACATCAGGGAATTGATTCCAATCACCAGCAGTGTTGCGGGTTCTTCACTTTGACTGACGCAGACCAGAGCCAGGGTGTCGATTGGGATGCTGACTCCACTTGGAAACTGCATTCTGACCCGGATGTACCCCAGATAATTGCAGGGGTTGTCTCCCTCACTGAGAAGGTTGAGTCCAGCCAAGGAATCCAATGGTATATGTGCCAGGTGTTTTCTGTAGAACGGCTCATACACGATGCTCACCAGTGTGGCGCTATCCAGTGGCGCCTGTGGCTGCTGTCCAACGATGGTAACTGCCATGGTGGCTGGTGGTTCTACAATCCCGTCTGCTACTTCCCAAGGTGTTTGGGTGCTACACTCGAGGGTAGTTAGACTACAGGTGATCATCTTCTCGGATGGACTAGTCAGTCTGAGTGGCTACTGGTCACCAGATGGCTTGCCCAGCAGTGGTGTCACTGTGGCCTTGGGCCCATCTGGTGGCGTAGACTTGGCTTTCTGTGCTTTACTTGGTCAGAGTATAGTAGTCATGAGGATTCACGTACTGCACTTCCTAGTCATCATTGGCATTTCCCACCATCATGCGTTTTGGAGTGTTTAAGACCTGGAACCTTTCCGCGATTCTGATGTTATATGATTGGTTCATGCACACACAGAAGGTGTTGCCCTCCTGTCCACACATGTGGCAGAACTACCAGGGCTGGAGCAGTGCCGTTTCGGTGCTGGTACTCTCAGGGAGTCTGTGGCTCTTGAGCATGCTGGTAGAGCTGCTATGATTTCTCCCGGGACGCAGAGCCTCTTCCGCACTCTGGTGGCCTGGATATCACTAAAGGTGGTTGTTTAGCCAGTGCCCTCTCCAGCAGCATTGCCAGGCTGGTCTGGTACAACTCCTCTACTTGATGTCTCAGGTCATACATGGGGGCTGTATATGGGGAGACCAGTTGCCTTGGCAGACTGTACACCATGTCCACCATCTCTCCTTCCACAGTACGCACATCCCAAACCAGTTCATCAAAAGAAGGTTTCTGGGTCCGTGTTTGGAGTTGTAGCTGCAGAGGCATCAATAGTGGCAGTGATCTTGCTGTGCGCATCAAGAGGTTCAGGCTGTTTGGTTCAACCTCCTTCCACTAAAAAGTCAGTCGCAGAATCGCCACAGTCCTGGCCAGATATTCTGAGAGGCTCTCACCCTGTTGCAGGGGGATGGCATAGTATTTAACCATTAGCTCTGCACCTGATTTGGGGCTCCAAAGATTCCAACCAACGTGTAGATAATGTCCGTTGCTGTGGGGTCTAGATGCGTGGCACGGAGCACCTGGGTGACTCTCATTGCAGGACCTCGGAGACATTCAATGACGCGATCTGGTATTCCTCTTCACGTCTCGGGGTAGGTTTCTCTCCTAGTAAGAGGCCATGCCCAGATGGTGTAGCGATGGCCTCATGCAGCATGTCCTTTTATAGCATCCGCCGTGGAGGAATCGATCAGTAGCGATGATGGCACCATCCCTGGGTACTGCAGCATGAAGGGTCACAGCACTGGGCAAGGCACGGCTTGGCATAGGAATAGGTTGTGCGCTAGCTGACATCCCTGTCCAGGTGTTCAATACCTAGAGAGGATGGGAGACTATTGTGTCTCCCCGTGGATGGTGAGTGGTAATGTCTCAGGGTCGACTTCCTTAGGACCATAGCAGACTAGGATACTGGTTCCTGCTAGGCCAGCAGGCTTTACCCAGCCATTTAACCTGGCCAGTGAGGGACTCTACGGATTCAATAAACCTGAGCAACTGAGGGAGGCGCGTGTTCCATGTGGCATCACCGATTATGGAGCTATGTTCTGTCTTAATCCCCTCACCCTCAACCCAGCTGGCTACCTTAAATCAATATGTGAGGCTATTGCCTTTTTACCAGGTGTGGTGGCAAATCTGGAAAAGATAATGATTATAACTGCACATATAAATCATCCTATCCACAAATTTGCAGCCAAAAAACGTATTTACAAAAAACGTAAACATACTCTTGCAATGTGTACACTAACCCTGGGATGGAAAGGAGTAAGTATAACCTGATAGGTATGATGGTAGATCGGGTATAGGTACACCAACAGTGATCACAGCAGTGCCTCCAAAACATGTCGCGGGCTGGTCTGACCTCACTGAATGGGAAATAGGTGTAGGCGGGGGAAGCAATATACTTTTATGGGACTTAACTCTGAACACTCTTACCTGTGTCCAGAAACCCCCACTTACCTGAGAACTGTATCACCCGGTGCACCTCGGTGGGAAGTGGATGTGGGATAAATAGGCAAACGTTGGGGGAATCCCCATGTCCCCCTAGGGAAGAAACACTGGGGTATAATAACCTTTAACACACACAGAAGGAAAGGCAGACTATGGAAATGCTGGTGTGGGGTTTCTTTTGTGAATGTTTAGCTTCTTTCACTTACACTGTTTACACTATTAATACATCTGTGGTCTGCGTGGGAAGTAGCACAACTGTATTCCAGTAAAGTCCTACCACTCTTAATACCCTACATAACGTAGCACACCCATGACAGCCAGCTTGTAATTCATTACCCTGCTGTGTCTCAAATGTAGGCATTTCTCCATGTACAGTTTAGTCTCACATTGTAGGTGTTTTCTCCCACTGCTCAGGTATTCCAAATGTAGGTATCTCTCCATATACAGTTGAGTCTCAAATGTAGGCATTTTCTCCCACTGCTCAAGCATCCCGGATTTAGGTGTTTATCCATGTACTGGTTAATCTCTTGAGCAGACGCAGAAACAACATATCGCCATCAATGGTAGCAAGGTATGTATAATACACCACTCCACTGGCCGCAGGTATGGTTATCCATACACATCAGTATACAGCAAGGACTAAGGCAAAGACTTGGTTGTGCTGTTCACTTAAACTCTCTGCATACTTACACTATGCCTCAACACCCTCTGACAGCAGAATGCAGCACAGACCTAAGATAAATTTGGCATGCTGAACACATAGCGAGTCTCTAGAACTGACGGCACCCCTACTCCTCTCAGCGCCCATCCACATTCCTGTCCGCATGGAGTGCTTCTCTACCGGAGCCTGGCCAGCCTTGCTAAGCCTTTTATGCCAAATGCACACACACATCCTAATCTTACTCCATTACCTCCAACACTCTGGACTTCGGTCCTCCAAGGGCGTTCCTAACATTGCATTGAAGCTATAATAATGGTAAAATTGGTGCTATATAAATGACAAGTACAACACAATACAATACAATAAGCAGCTGCATAATTAAGAACAGTTGAGAAAAGTAATTTTAAAATATAAAAAATTATTTAAAAAATATTAAAGTCCTTACAAATGTATGTCCTTAGAATGAAATATAAAGATTCTCTATATAGTGCATGTTAACTATGTATAGAGAACCTTACTTTGCAGACAGCCTGGCCAGGGCTGTCACAAGGTCCCCTATATAGAAGTTCTTTTTTCTGCTCCTTCTGGATGTTGATTTGGTGGCAGAGCAAGAGCAGTTTGGCGTGGGGGCCCCAAAGTCATCAGCGTAGGGGGGGTCCCTTTATTTGTTGTTGCCGGGCTACATAGGTCAGGAGCAGCCCTGCATGAACTGCAGTGTGGGTGTCCCCAGGAACCTCCACCACCTGCACCCCATCTGCCTGCAGTGGCCTAGGGAGTCCTTCTGGGTTGCCTGCAAAGTGGGCAGATCCTTTTTCTATAGATGCAATGTTCCCATCCCTCTCACAGGCAGCGCCATGTATGCAAACATACAGCCTGGGGATGGGGCGTGACAAGCTAAGCGCAAGAGGGTAGCCGTGAGTTTGTGCGCTCCACTCCCTGTCACGTGAGCACCACACTTTAAGCCCAGGGCAGTGGCTGAGAAAGGCACAGAGTACTAGCTCCTTCCAGTTTTTTAACTGCACTCAACTCGCGCGGGGTTCAACATATTTTTCTTTTTTTAGTAAAGGTTCCCCCACTCTTCATCAAGTCCTGGGGGTCCTTTACTCTAGTTTTTCCCTTTTCATTTGAACGATTCCCCACACTTCTCACACTGGGGGGTACTTTTTTCTTTTGTTTATTTTCATTTGCTTGTCCCACCCTGTGGTTTGCATGCCTCCACCTTTTGTGGTAACGTGGGCCGAGAGCAGGCTATACTCTTAAGAAGCGGGTAAATGAGATTCAGTAGAAACCCAACATGCAACAGTACAATAGTACAAAATAAAGAAATGTCCAATCAAGGGTCTATAAAAATAAATATACTTTAATTAAACACACCATGTGCAGAAATAGCTAAATACTACACAAAGTCCACCACTGATGAAAGAAAACAGACTTTGAAAGAGATAGAAAGATGCACTCTGGATACTGAAAAACAGGTAAAAGGCCATCAATAACCACAATGTTTCTCAAGGATATGTTCTTTTGTGAGAAAAGGGATTAAGGGTGACCTAACCAGTCTCTAAGGCCAAAGATGGGCCAGGGGGCAGTTAGCAGTCAATAATACCTACTTGCTGTTCTTGGAGGTTCGACAGCGTCGAAACCGGTTTCTTGGCACAGTGCAAACAGTTCAAATCAGGCTCGGATGCACCGAATCACGGTGATCCAGATAGGGAGCATGTATCGAGTCGGGGTTAAAGTGAAGCACATGGAGGTTTGAATTCCTTCCGTGGCAGCAAGCTTCTAGTTCGACCTGATGCAACAATGTGCTCAGCTAGTGAGGTGTTGCAGCAAAGTGGTTTGAGAATGTAGAAACGATAGTCAGAAGAGTTGGAATAAGTGTCAAAGGCAGCCCCAAAGTTATTGTTTATTTGAATGTGTTTGAATGCAGTCTAAATGCAGGAGACCGTCTGCCTGGCTTCTTCAGTTGCTGTAAGCTGCAATCCAGGGAGTCAAGGATAGACAGGTCCTTTTCTCCGTCTTCCAAACAAGCAAGTAAACACCAGCAGGGGTCGCTCATCTCCAGTGAGGTCCTGAGTACCAATCTAACTGGCAGAGAGGCAGGTCTTGCTCCAGCAGCAGGTCACCCCCATGAGCCGTAGGCATGTTCAAGGAGGAGAGCTTTCCCCTGTCTTGCATCGCCTGCATTCACCTCGCAACTGGAAGACTGTGGAAAGGACTGCTCTTCCAGCAGGGCCAAACAAATTCTTCTTGATGGGTTGATGTCCAGAGACGTATCAAATAAGGAATTGGAGCCCCCCTCTTTTATAGGCAAAAATCCCATGGATCATTTAACAAAAGCAAGCCTAATTTAAGGGAGTACAATACTTGTCTTTGAGGCAAGTGGTCTTTGGCTTCTGACATCATTCCCAAAGCGCTCTGTGCTAAAGGAAGTGGAAGGAACAGAAAGGAAAGAGAGGTACAGAGAGAACAAGATGGTGGAACCCTCCTTCAACTATGTTAAGCTCTCTGTGTCTACTATAACCCTGCCCCCTTTGCAGACCCATAGCATCAAAGGCTCTTTGGAATGCAACACCTTGGTGTGAGGCTAGTCCTTTTCTATAGATTGTGCCTGCTCATGTTGGTTTCAGCGGACAACCCCTCCTGGGGGTCTGTTACCCTGTAGAGAGGTGGTACCTGAACTCACAAAGGACCAAACGAGAGGCACAGTCATTCAGTCTCCTGCCCTGCAGGGTAGCAGGGGTAGGCTGTCTAACAAGAATACACACAATCCTTCCACTGCTGATCTGGGCTCACAGTGATAACACATAAATTAGAAGTGGCGTCTTATAGTTTATGTGTACTACTAGCCACCATATTTTAAACTCAGGTATGGCTTTATGTTTTAAGAATAAAATGCCACCAGAGTGGTAATTGCATATGCCTATGTGGTTTTGGAATTGAGGTGAATACTTTAAATGCAGCCTCTTTTGTTATGTTAAGTTGACTTATACCACATACCATTACCATTAGCATGGTCTCCAAGCAGTCACAGGGCTCTGTAAGAAAGTGGGTAGAGTTGGTTAGCGAGAGAAGAGGGATAAGGATAGAAGTCATACTCTTCTGTTGATGATTGCAGAACCAGGAGAAACTGGTGTAGAGGTACAGTCAGATATCCTCACTTCAAGCTCTGCCCCTATGCTGCCTATATGTTGGGAAAAAGAGATGACGACATGTGCAGTCCCTGTCAGTAAACCAATACCGCAGAGAACCTTTGAGACAAGATATACATTGAAAAAACCCTACCTTAATGCACGGAGACATAGGGCCTCATTACGAGTCCGGCGGTAACCTGCTGGTTTTTCTGGCTCGGTTACTGCCGTGATTCCCGGAATTACTGGGGCATTACAACCCCGGTGACCCGGGAATTCCGGAGGAGGAATTCGGTAAATCCCCATTCCCATTGAGTCCAGTAGGACTCAATGGGAATGGGGACCATGGAAACACCGGCACCATCTCGTGATGGTGCCGGTATTTCCATGTCCGCCTGCAGGCGGTGTTAAACCCGCCAGGTCAAACCTGGCGGTAATGACACCTCCACCTGCAGGACTCCGAATCAGCCGGTATGGAAACAACGGTGGCGGAGGGTTTAACGCCACTGTTATTTCCCTACCGGGTGACTCGGAATGAGGCCCATAGTATTCTTTTGGATAAAGTAACTAAACTAATGTGCATTTAAGGAAAGAAAGGAGCCTGATGATGTCATATGAAATAGGAGTTGACGTATCTAGAGGCTGGATGGAGAGAAGGAACGTAACATTATTCTCTAAGAATTGAAGAACAGATGGTACAGATGAGCAACATTTCGTGCTCGAGATGAAGATGCTCATGCTACAGCAATGCTGAAAATTATGTAAATCAGTTCACACGTGTACAGTGCTGAAACACAAGTAGGGAAAAGTATTCATGAGGCTTGCTACGTAGTGAATTAGATTGCAGCGATGCGCCAATGTATATACATAGGAATGTATAGAACCTGGATGACTCCACAATGCACTTTAGCATGCCTGAAACCCAATGAACAAGAAAAAAACTTTCAAAATGAGTGGCGCAGTTGGAAATTACTGATGGCAAGACAAGTTTAAGAGAAGATGCAAGAACCAAGGAAATAAGACCAGAGCGAAACTGATGCCTGTCAAGAAGGCTACAACGAATGTGAGAAAGGAACACCCGTCTGTTTGAAGCAGCATGAAAAAAAACTAAAGGTTTCTACAGTTCATCATTTAATGGGAATAAATGCTGCAAAATCTCGAAAAGAGTGATCTTTAAGTCACATGGGTGAGATCGAAATAGCTTGGGTCAGGCTGTGCCAAAAATAAAAGACAGAGTGAAGCTGTTCTCCCTTTATTTCCCATACAAAGTCAACAGTTACAAGGCCAAGTTCAAAAGACTAATTGTCTGATAGAATGAAGGAGTGTTGATGGACAGTGGGTTAATTGGAGGGGAGGCATGATCACGTGAGCTTCCACGCACCTGGGGGGTAGCCTGTGTGCTGATAGCATGTGGAAGATTCTAGAGGGGTACAAGGGTGCCAAACCAATCATAATAGACCACGTAATGAAGAGTCCTATAGTATGAAGAACCAATTGATCGCTGTGTATTTAGTGACAACAATGATGACCAGCTATTGGGGGGTGGGTTCTGATGCCCACCTGACTTACGTACCCAATCATAACCAGTGGCTATATAGAACATACGTAGATGTTCACTGAAAGCCAACCACGGGTACTCATAGGTATTGTAGTTTGCCACGTAGTGTGACGTCAGCAGTGACAAACATTTGTTATAGAAGAGCTGTTTTTAATTAAATGTTTCAAGATCGAGCTGTTCAGTGTCGGTGGATGCCAGTTGTACTCCCTGTTTTAGATAATTGATATTAAAACAGAAACACACTTTGTCGAATTTCTTGAGTCGTTTTGATTATTGAAGTTTGAGTAACTTCTGCATCTGCATCCGCCTCTGAGTATTGCTACCTCGTCTTAAAGGGCTCTTAGGAGTAAGAGTTCACTTGGTAGCAGAGAGAGGATGGTTAAAGGCCCATCGATCTAGTAAGCTTTGTGGTCCTGATAATATCGGACATCCTCCGCCATTTAGCTGAAAGAACATAAAGCTCCCGGTAGATAGCAGTTTAGATTAAAGAACAAAACCTTGCAAGGATAGGTAGGACGGGTCCCTCGTTTTCTCGCAAAAACCCCTCCTGATTTCTACAGGAAGCTGAATGGACAGAAGGCTGAAGCGCTGATTGAGAAGGAGATGATTCCGAGATTCGGAAGTCAAAAAACAAATGGTGAGTAGATTGGGGAACATGGCCAACTATATGCATGGGGAAATCTAACAATGGGAAATGATAACAGAGGGTTGGTTGAATATTGTGAATAATGATAAGAGGTACTGAATAGAGATATATGGGTGAAGAGCGTTCCCTAGGTAGCCCAGAAGTCTGCATTCAGGAATGTCAGAAGAAGATATCTTAAAATCTAAGTAGATATATAGGAGACTAACAGACAGGCCTATTAAATAAGATATCTTACACCCCCCATCAGGGGTAAAAATTAGGGGCGATGATGGAGCTGCAAGGAGCGTCGGAACGAAGATATATGCAGGCCGGCAAAGTGTGTTTATATGTTGTGTATGTTATGTGTATGTAAGTCAAAAGAAAAGTAAAGTGTCGAAGAGCGACAAAAGAATATGTCTGTGTTTAAAAGCGAAAAGGAGAATTGTTTATTTTGTTGTTCAGAATATTGATTAAGTAGAGAAGTTGAAGCGAAGATTGGTGCACGCTCATATTGAAGCGGTTGTTTGATTAAAGTGTTGTTTGTGTGAAGAACGGTAAGTATTCACAGGTGAGTGAGCCTTGTCACAATGGAGGATATTACTCTGCTCGTACACATATGCAAGCAGTTACCCAAACACACACCCAAACTCAAACAATATAGTGCAGAATGGGTTAAGGGAATGGCAAATAAGATGTTCATGCCATGGCCCCAAGAGGGAACGCTGTCAAAAGCGGTTTTGCAACACATGACTACAAATTTGCATGCAGCATACACAGGAGAAAAGCTGGAGAAAAGGCTAGCTCGCTTAGAGCTCTGGAAGATGTACCAGTGGGAACAGGAAGACTGGATATTAAGCCAGTGTGAAGAGGGGGGTGATGAGCCTTCTGCTCCCCCCACCGTGCCTGAAGTAAATGACGGTAATTCAAAGATGATGGAGTGTATCCACTCAGAGAGCTTAAAGCAGCAGCAGGGAATAGTAACCCAGTGTATGAACCGCCTGCTAATAGCAATGACGAAGGTTCGGAGAAAACTCCGGAGAAAGACGTGGTCTCTGCAGTTCCATGGGACAAAGAGAGAAGTGAACAATCAGGTATGACCCTGGATATAGAAAGGGAAATTAAGAGTTGGAAAGAAGAGAAAGACAAAACTGACAAGATAGCGCTAATGCAAAATGAATGGATGGGAGGTCATATATTGCTCAAACTTGACGGAGCGATTATTGGGGAGGTACTGCAAAAGGAAGATCAGGACGAACAAGATAAAAAGATAGAGATAGAGAGAGAAGTGGTTGAAAGCGGACGAGCTTAAATGAAAGGACAGAAAAAGACGAGAACAGCTGTATCAAGAAGAACAGCTGAGGAAGGAAGAAAGGGCAGAAGAGCAAATAAAATATGATAATAGGCATCAAGCAATTGAAGGATATAATAGACAAGAAGAGAGAAGAAGAAGAGGAAGAGAAGTTAAGAGAAAAAAGAATACAAAAGCAAAAAAAATATGAAATAACCACTGCAATTAAGAGAAGAGAGATGAAGAGACAGGAAGAAGAAAGAATTAGGGAAGAAGCAAAGAACTGAAGGGCATTTGATGAGGAAATGGAATGAAAAAGGAGGCAGAAAGCACGCAACATTGATCGCATTGAAAAAGAGTTAAGGTACCTGAATCCAGTTGTACCATGGGAGGACATAGAGGAGTTCTTCCCATCACAAGAGCCAAAGGAGGGCCTTCTAGAGTAAACCTAGAGGAGGATTTTGAAGAAGAAACAATTAGAGACAGAATTGCAAAAGCATATCATGAAATGAAGACAAAAATGAATTGAAAAGTAAAGGGAAAGATGATCAATTTGAGATTTCCCAATTGCGAGGAAAGGAGGGAAGTCTGTTTAGTTCTGAGGACCGAGCTCTGTCTTTGGACAGGCTGACTATGAATAGGGACGAGAAAGAGGGTAGTCACACATGTTGGGGACAGGAGATGTCAGACAAAGAAAGGGAAGCCTGTCGTGAGGAAGAAGGGACGGGTGCATGTGGGTTCGGAGTTTGTTTATTGACATACAAGGAGGTTAGATGGTCAGACCTAGACCTACCTAAACCGAGCCAGGTCGATCCCAGGGTGTGCGGGTGAATCCCTGACATATGTAAGTAGATTAAGGTAATTGCCAGGAAGAAGGCGATCGGGAACCATCGTCTCTACGATGCATAGGCAAACCATGGAAGCCGATTGCAATTTTGGGGGTTTCACAGTTTCCTTTATTATAGAAAGGAGGGGTCAGACCACAGTATATTCCATGGCCTCAGATGTATAAGGACAATTTAAGATGCAAGTTGACCAGTTTAACGTCAGTTGCCTGAAATTGGATCTATGAACTAGAGAAAATGACAGGTGTTAACACATTATCTGTAGGGGACATTAAAGGTCTCCTTGCAGCCATCCTTGGGGAAAGAGCTGAAGACTTTTGGTCTAGAGCAGGATACGCAGGAGTTACCACGCAGAACACGGCACACAATGGAGCGCTGTTTAATAATTGCAGAGCAGTGGTCTGGAAAGCGCTTACAGTGCAGTATCCTGATACATCAGATATGGGAGCTATAATGGCACGAAAGATGCAGGATGGTGACAAACCGCTTGCTTACATTCAAAACTTTCAAGGGCAGTGGTCTTTGGAAATGCAAGAACTGGGCAGATACAACAGTCGTTTTCTAACTTTCCTGTTGGGCCCTTTGTGCTTTGCTAATATATCATGTATGGAGGCTAGACTCTCCGATGGAGAAAGCATTCCCATTGAAGATGGCACAAAGCCATAGAGAGTGATAATAATTAGCCTTGGGCATTTTAGCACCTGACTCTCTGGCCGGCTGGCCCCTTTGCCTAAGAGCAAGCCTAGAAATGAAATCAGGGATAGGAGCCAGAGAAGGAGTGTAGTTCAGTGGCAACTTACAATTTAGCGTGCAGAAGGTCTAGTGAACGCATTAGTGTGGTACGTAGAAAATCCTCAGGTGTGCCACAGCACCACAGGTGAGGCTCCACGAGAACAAGAGTAAGCAGCCAAGTCTTCCTCAGAACCGTAACGCTGGGATCCAACCACGGATGGCGGCCAGTGGCCAGGAAGTCTGACTGGGGCACAAGATGAGAACAGCTTTGTCTCGACCGCTGCAAGGTTGAATGATGAGTACATCGAGGACAAAATGGGAGAATCAAGTTTTCCAGCTGTGAATACTCGCTGTGATCCCATTTGAGGTCTTAATAGGCATAATGTATTCATTCAGTGCTCTGCTATGGGGATGGAGTATGCCTAGGCAGAGATGATTGATGTGTTTAAAGATTAAGTGCTAGGGCCTAAAGTGTCTCTAGCATGCTAGTGGTGACACCACCCACATCTGGCACCAGACCATGTCTGCACCATCGTCTATCTCCAGCACTCGCTACCTCTGCATGCACAGTGTCGGCATATTGAGGGCCGCGGCTGATAATCCCCATGGAAGGATGGTAGGTAAATGGGATGGGCCAGTGGGAGCACCTACTACTGTGCTTTACACTTCAAAGACATAACTATCATGGGATGAAGGTTCTGGTCCCCCCAAAAGAATATTTTGAAATTAAGGGGAACATTATTCAGCTTCCACACTCTTCTTGGTTCATATGTCCAAATATGAAGGACTCTTATAGACTCAGGGGTCTAGCAGATGTGCCTAATATCACATATAGTAACCTTATGTGTAGCACCCCTTACGTGGGCAGTGCTAAGTGTCCTGAGTGCAGGAGAACTCTAAGTGCTACAGTACTTTGTGTGTGGATCTGCAGCTGTATGGCTGCCCTGTAGCCAAGGGTGGTACAATGTTCCGCCTTGCAGAGGTCACTGTTAGTTTATGGACATGACGGCAGATTTGTTATTGCAGTAATCAACCAATGGAAGAGGACCTGGGCAACTTGTTTTGGGAGGACAGTCGTAGTTTTCACACCATATCCACGTGTCCCCGAAAAGCTTCTGCAAAATAACCAAATGTGACAATGTCCCACTTATTAGAACATGTTTAAAATCTGAGTTCCCATCAAGGGTCATCTCTAGAAAAGGGTGATTGCAGGTTCCGATACAGCTGCAGAGAAAGTCTTGCGTGAGGGTGGCACAATGTCAGCAGAAGCAGCTCTTACTGCTGACAGGAAGCGAGATCATTCAGAAGCAGATAATGGAGAAGACCCCACACCATAAGAGGCGGCAGCCACTAGGGGTCACCAAGTATGGCCAGCAAATCGACCCGGTCATACTTGGGATGGAAATTACATCCGTGCAGAAGCCCTAATTTGAGTGGTTCAGGGCCAGGCATCAGCCTCTTTGTCATGCCTCGCCGGTCCCTGCAAGAGCTGTTTTCGCAAGCTGCTGAAGAGACGTTGTGGTTCGGGTCGATGAAACACTGGGCGGCAGGAGCCTGCAACTTAGGTGGTTATTCTGCCCGTCTCAGTGGTGAGCAATGGGATTCATCTGCATTAACTGGATACCAGTGGTTGAGGACAGTTATTCTATTGACTTGGCCTCTTTGGGAGAGAATGAATGAAGGAATGCATGGTTGAAAAAATGAATGAATGAACGAACAAACGAAAAACTGATTGGTACCCCCTTACTGTTCTTTCTGACCGGAGGGTTGGCAGGTCAGTTTGTGGGTAGTTTTGAGCTTGTTGTTGAAGGTAAGGAGGTTTCCTTCAGTGGGGATGCATGTGAGGAGGTACTCCTCTAGCGTCCCGAAAGCCCAAGACAACTCCCCACCACCCCACCTATCGATGTGCAGCCTATTCTAAGATTCTGGAGAAGATTTTGATGGGTTAAGGAAAGCAAGTGCATAGAAGGGTGCCATATGTTTTCTTCAAGTGTTGTGTTGTTTTGAGGCTATTCTGTGTCTGCATTGGTGGACCAGGCAGATTGCCAGAGACGGATGACCTAGTTTCCCTCCAGCTTCCAGTCTGGCTGTGGCATTTTGAATGACTAAGTGATGGGAGAATTAAAATGTCAGCATCCATTGGTGGAGAAGGGCTAATGCAGTGAAGTCCGGAGTTTGTGGCCCTCCCATTGCCATCTATTATTCATGTGTTTTCCATGCATTAGAAGAGGTGCAGGTGTCCTTGACAGGCACTGTCCGTTGATCCTTAGTAGGTGCTGCGGGCATGATTCAGGAATAAGTTCACTGGAGAAAATCTGAAGATGTGCTAGCCAGCACAGGTGTGCTCCTGCTACCTTATAACCTATTCACAAATCCTAAAATTGAAGCTGCCTGGCACATCTTTGACATGCTCACATCCAAGTGAAACTTTGGTCAAAGGCATCTCAGAGATGCTCCTGGAAGCTGGGGATTTGCTCCAGCTATAGTCTTTGTGAATCAGGTAGGAAGTAGTAGAATGAATTTCAAGATGCTCAGGGCATTTCCTAATTTGCTCGAGTGCAACGTTTTGTGAAACAGGCCCTCATTGGCATTGGTGTATTGAACACGACTTAGAGTCTTTTGGCTTTGTAGCTTTGTATAATAGCCCTCCTATTCTGGTGGCCTGTTGGTGCAATAAGAGTTTTTAAAAAACAGGACTTCTATTCTATAGCAATCAAGTTCGATGAAGATCTTGGCCTCTGAGGCTTCAATAAAGGACAGTCAAAGCAGCAACATCACACACCTGGTCCCTGTGCTCCCATAACATGACTTACTCAGAGGTACAAGCAAGATGTCCTCTTTCTTTGAAACACCGCCATCCTTCCATTCCAAGACACATATATGTCTCCTTGCCCCCACACAAAAAAAGTAGCAACTTACAGTTGGTATAAAAATGCTGCAACTCCTTTATTTGGCAGGAGTCCACTCACAGGTGATCTGCCTCTTAACGAGTTGCCATTCTAGCTGTGGCCCACTGGAAGTAATTGTTATTTCCTCTCACTTACCATTGGCTCATAGTCAGATGAAAAATCCAGAAATGCAACGTATAAAGGCATGTTCTTTGCTGCTGCATCCTTGTTAATCAGATGACATAACACAAACATGTGGTCGAATGTGGAGAGCCCCTGTCTGAATCCTCCCTGCATTCAGTTCAGGATGACATATTCCCCAATCCACTTGTTTAATTCCAACAGTATGAGATGACAACAAAGTTTTTTCATCAATATACATCAGGCTGATCGGCGAACAAGAGGTAACCACATCAATGGGGCCTTTCATATAAAATGATATAATGATTGAGTTGGACCAAGATACAGGGGACACCCCTGTTTCCACAACGGACAAACCGACCGACACAACTGGATCCACCAATCTTGAGAGTGCTTAAATACTAAAGCTGTTATCATATTTTTCTCTTGTTTTATACAGTGATGATATATGTAATTTAATACATACTGCTATTTTAATTTTAAGAAAAGTTGAGTTCTTTGACTAAAGCACAATAAATAAATAAAAAAAAGCAAAGTCCCCAAGGTGTCCCCTGTCCTCCCGAGATTATATGTGTCTCCTACGCCCCTGATTTTTAGGACTGTGCAATTATGTTAGAGCATGGGTATTTGATTACAGTTCATATACAAAGCCATTGCTGCAATCCTTGAAAAAAGCACAGCAGAGTTTAAAAAAGATTGAATGGACAGTGGAAATGGAGGAAGGAATTCATGAATTGAAAAAAGCAATTTGTAGAGCTCGAGTTTTAGGACTTCACAATTATGCAGAGGAATTATTTTTATTTTCACACACAAATGGAACAGTTATGACAGAAGTGCTTACGCAGAGAACTATGTTAGGGTATAAGCCCCTGGCATATTACAATGGGATTCTAGACCCAGTTATGAGAGGTCGCTTTCCATGCAAACAGTCATTGGCGGGCGCCGCGTTACCTATTGAGAAGTCTGCTAGTATAGTGACAGGGTGTTCTAGGACATTACTCATTGAGCATGCTTTATTTGCTGTCTTAGAAAAACCTAAGGGTAACTTGGCTTCTGCTTATGAAGTGGTAATATCAAATCCGATGATCAAAATAGTCAGATGCGAAACGGTGAACCCTGCCATGTTTGTCGCCGAACCATTGGCAGACAGTGAGCAAGTACATGATTGCTCGAATTATGAAGAGTTCTATGATGATATGTCGAGGGAGAAAGAAAATGTTCTCACTGCAGGAGAAACTGTTTTTAGTGACGGCTCCTCAAGAACCGATCAAACCAATGAACAACGATATACAGGTGCTGCTGTAGTAAAGCATAAGGCTAATGGGGAGTTTGAAGTAATGACGAGTGCAAGACTACCATCTCATTTCTCAGCAGAGGCTGCAGAATTGGTGTTGTGTATTGTCGCGCTCGAGAAACATGCAGACCAGGAAGTAATGGTGTATAGTGACTCTGCCTATGTTACGTTAAGTTTGGCACGCTGGAAAAGGAGGGGCTACCTCAGAGCGGACGGCACTCCAGTGCAACACGCTGCCCTATTGGATAGGCTTATTAAGGCACTACAGCTCTCAGTAGCCATTACAATAGTTAAGTGAGCAGCACACATTAAGAGAACAGACTTTATCTCATGCGGAAACCAAGCCGCAGATGAAGAGGAAAAAAGAGTTGCATATTCATTAGATATAATGACCTTTTATATGCCTGATGTGAAAGAGAAGATTGTGGTCATGATGATTGTGAATGAAAGTTTTAACAATTTGTCAAAGGCACAGATTATGGAAATACAGGGTGGTGTTCCACAGAAAGAGAAAGATCTGTGGATATGGAGGGGGTGTTCTTTATCCCCCGGCTGAAGCATTATGGTGACAGGACAGTCCTGGTAAACCAGTAATGCCTGTAGCCTTATTAAGGGTGGCATTGGAACAGCTACACTACTCCACGCATGTCACTATGGAGAGCCTCGCATCAACCATTGCGGAGGATTGGTTTGTGCCGAGCCTGTTAGAACATGTTGCATTTTATGTAGTTAATTGCATCGCATGTCAAATGTTTACTGCTGGGCACACACTGTGAACAGTCAGAGGAGTCATCCCTCGACCAAATGTTCCTTTTCAGCACCCACACATAGATTATGTGGATATGCTGCAAGTCTGTAATGGTTATAAGTATATGATAGTGGTAGTGTGCCCTTTCTTGAGGTGGATGGAGGCTGGTCCATCCACACATCCTGATACCACTTGCGCTGCAAGATTTTTAGTTTGAGAAGTCATTCCTAGATGGGTAGTATGTGATGTGCTGAGAGCAGATGATGGCCCCCATTTTGTTAATGAAGTGTTTGGGCAAATTAGTTTGCTGCTTGACATAACACACACGTTTTCTTCAGCTTATCGTCCACAAGGAAATTGAAATGTGAGAGACTCAACGGGCTGCTAAAAGAAATAATAGCCAAGCTCAAATTGACCCTGAAGAAGGGGTGGCTGCATTGCCCACCCCTTGCATTATATGCACTTAGAAATCAACCTGGCTCAGACCACCACCTCACACCCCACAGACTAGTCACTGTGAGGCAAATGAGAATGCCTCTAACCCCTCCATCGAGAATTAGGAGTGATGCCCAGACAACTGCAGAATTGTTAGGAACTGAGCTGCAAGAATATTTTGAACATGCATGATCAAAAGTATCGCTGTCATTTCAGACCAATTAAAGCGGACAGGGTGTGGGGCTCAGAAGACAGATGAAGACCATTCAGCAACTCAAGTGCAAGAACTTCTTGTACCAAAGGTCTTTCCAGGAGACCAGGTACTGATTCGCAATTTCACCAGAAAGTGGCACGAGCCTAGATTTGGCAGCCCTTTCATTGTGTAAAACTACACCGTCAGCTGTAAAGGTTGTAGGAAGAAGAGTGTGGATTCATCAAGGTGACGTGAAAATCTACACTGGAGAGACTCCCACACCCCCACCCCATTCAGAAGCAAGTCAAGAGTAAGCAGTTCAGCACATGGAGACAAGATCGATGACGAGGAAGAAGAACGCAGAGACTATCTAAGGGTAGACAAAGAGAACTTTGGACTGTGGCTTTCCTGGAAAGCATTCTTTGCATTTGCTACAGCAGAGAGTGAAAAAATCACTGTTCTTGAGCCACTGAAAGGTGATAACATTTAACTTTGGACTGTAAAAGAGAGGGCAGAGCAATGCCAGACTTGGATTTCTTATTTGACGACTGGAAGATAGAGCAGTTCCCAGACTCGTTTCAAACAGTTTCTTTTTGGGCAATCCTGTGGTCCTCACTGATGTGGACATACACAGACTACTCCTTGCTGTCTTTTTCTTCATACACAGATCTTACCCTACTCTTGTTGGCCGTCGTGGTGATATTCATACTTTCCTCCAGGATCCTAAGAATGGTTCAGCGATTAGACAACTTTTGGCAGCAATTCTAGACCAAATCAAACTGACGCCTGAATGTTTTTTCGAGAATACAGATGGTTCTGCTTGATAAAGTTTTTCATAAACTATTTGGATTCATTCTTTACCATGTAATTTGCAAGCATCCTCATCTTGTTGAATGACGCATGAGCACTTGTGTATTTCTGAGGGATCCCAGAAATCGACCTGCAATAAATTGGCTGATCCGCAAACTTTGCAAACAAGCTCATTCACCGCCTGTTGCATCTTTGTGAACAAACTAATGATCTTATCCAACAAGGCTGCTAATAAACTATGCAGCACGGTCTTCTATTTTCTGATTGAAGAACGCCCACAACTTGTTGGTAGGCAATATGATGTTCATACATTTCTGAGAGATCCAAGGAATCAACTTGCCCTTAATCAACTGCTACATGACATAATGAGGCAGATTCATCGTTTGTATGATGTTTCTTCATGAACTAATGAAGGGTGTTGCCACAGGAAGATATCCATAACTTATTGGTGCTAATCTTCTATTATCTACCTGAAGCACATCCCTACCTTGTTTGGCGAAAGGAAGACATGTTTGTCTTTGATATGAACCCTATTAATCGTCCAGCAATCAACCAGTGGCTTGTGGAACTTGTGGAAAAGATGCAGCAGCTATCGGAGTGGTTATGAGATTGCCTGAATAAAGCATTTTATCGTTCCTTAAAGTTAATTACAGGCAAAATCATGTGGTCTTTAAACCCCTTAGCTATTCCGAAAAGAGAGAGATGACGGCGATCAGCATCTTCATGTTGTTGGGGCATATTTTATTTGTACATGATTTATGCCTGCTTAATATATTTTGTTGTTGTTTTAATCCTGGTAATACATGCTACATATGTTATGGATCTGAAAAAAATTGAGAGTTTATTTTAGTCTCCCTACTTCTGAAGGTAAGGGAAATGTTCAAATTGCAAGAGATCCTAGGCCTTATGTGATTGTTCCTACTCCAGTAGCTTATGTGAAAGCACCTGGCTCTGTGGCAAATGTCACTAGACACCCTTATCCAGGAAAGAGCATCTTGGAAATGTTTGCTGAGCACCAAATACAGATTTGTAGCGAGAAAAAAGGGAAGAAGTCTTCTGTAACCACCCCTACACCAGTAGTACATGTAAAGACACCAATTGTACTTACAAATGTTCCTATGATCCCTCCAGTAAGAAAGAGTGATGCTGATATGCTGTATGACATAATGATTGAGCCGCATGTGGCAAGGAGGAGACCTATGAGATATGCACCAGAAGATGATTATGAACTGAATAATTATCTAGACAGCAAAGCACACTTAGGAAATAATGTTTGGTATCAGCACATGAAAGAGGTGGGCAAGAGAATGTCTGAGGAGGACTGCTATGTATGTGCACTCGTGCCTTATAGTATGGGAAAATAAAAAGTCTTCATAGCTCTTGAAATAGATGTCCTGGCAGCACAGTGCCTATCTCACATAGCATTCTGTCAAACAAGAGCTAGTTTATGGGTCGAACAGCTTATCTAAAATGGGCAATCGAATGAACAGATCCGGATGAAGATGACTATGTGCAAAACACAAAGACATGAGCAAGAACCCACACTAAAAATCACGTGATCAGGTATGAACAGTCTGGAGTGAAAGGAGCTGGAGTCAGATGGGAAGTAGACAGAAGACTGGAGAGCGCAGGAAAAACTAAAGAGGGTATCCGAAGATGGAAGTAGAGATGCCAAATACAGATCTGGGGTTCAGTGCTCTCTCCAGATGGTTGGGAAAAAGGTGTGGGTGTGGTAATCTGCAGAGCTTGGGTTGTAATGGGTAACTACAAGCCAATTGTTGACATTGTGGAAAGGTTGTGCAAACCAGTATGGTCAAAACTTGGTAAACTACTGACATGGGTCGAAGACAAAGGAGGACCTTTGCAGATAGTGCCCCTGGAAAGTGCAAAGTTGTGTTTCAGAAATAATGGCACAAGAAAAATGGGAGAAAATCAGAATTGTGGTTGAATCTTTGATGCACAAGGAGTGGGTGTTGCGACAGCAGTAATAATGGATCACTGCTGGGCTTGTGGATCCAGAGCTTATATGAAACTGCCCGAGGATTGGGGAGGACTGTGTGTTACAGTGAATGTTCATGTTCCAGCGTTGGTGATTACAAAAAGTGATCTGAGCATTAGTGAATTCCCGAAAGCAGATGCACAACTAAGAAAGAAGAGGTCTGCAGAACTTTTGAGCTGATTGAACAGGGAGAACTATTTCTCATCAAAATCAATTGAAGCTTTTGATTCTATCCCATATGAACACACACTGTTCAGCAACACCTCATCGATATTCATGATAATCTTCATGCCCCGGATCCAGACGGATGCAAATACTAAATGGTTGCAAAGAACCAGATGGGAGCTTCTGCAAACCATCAACACTACAATAAAAGGATTCAATGCAATCAAGGAAGAGCTGATAGTCATAAGCCTGATGACTTTTCAGAACACATATGTCCTGGACATGATTACAGCCATGGATGGAGGTGTTTGTGCCAAAATTGGAGATTCATGTTGCACATTTATACCTTCTCATGACGATGAAAATGGCACCTTGACAGAGGCCATATTCATGATGACAAAACTGCACATCCAGATGATTGATGAAGTAGAAGACATTGCTGATGACAGTTGGTGTGGAGCAGTTTTCTCATGGGTTCTACAATGGATGGCAGACACGTTCAAGTTTCTTGGAGCCCTGTTGGTGATGATCATGTTTGGATTTTGTGTGATCAGAATAATAATCTCACAATGCAAGAAGACTGCAAAGAATGCTGTAGGAATGAAGATCATGATTGATGTTGAATCAAGAAGAAAGACTAAGGAATTGACAGGTGAAGAAATCAGGGACTACATGAAAGCCACAAGGTACAATGTTTCTGTATCAAAGCACCAGAAGAATTACGTGGGAGGATGGGTCTACTGTAGTTCTACTGGACACTGCACACTTATGACCAGGAGCGTTGATGAGCATGTGAAATCAGCGGGAGGCCTGAAAGGAGTCGTGAAGATTTGGGTCCTAAAGAAACAGTTTTTCAGCCGAGGATGTCTTGATTTAAAGAGTGATAATGAAGTGGTCGATGAATCGCCCATAGGGGGGAGTGTAAAGGTACAGTCAGACATCCTCACTCCAAGCTCTGCCCCTATGTTGCCTATATGTTGGGAACTAGAGATGACGACATGTGCAGTCCCAGTCAGTATACCAGTACCGCAGAGAACCTTCGAGACAAGATATCCATTGAGAAAACCCTACCTTAATGCACAGAGACATAGGGCCTCATTACAAGTATGGAGGTAGCCATGCCGCTTTTAGCCGGGTCCGGGATCCTTGAATGAGGAAATGCCGGGCCATTCCGACCTAGGACCCGGTATTTCCCCATTCAAGGAACCCACCCCTGGTACATCCCCATTCCCATTTGAGCCCCCATAGGGCTCAATGTGAATGGGCAGGATGCTAACATCAGGCCCGTTAATGATAGGCCCGTTGTTAGCATCCTGGTCTGCTCGTGGGACCCGCTAAGGACGCCTAGTTTTACCAGACGTCCTTAGCGGGTCCCGCGAGCAGACCTCGTAATGAGGCGGTAGGCGGTTAACGGCGCCGGCAGCTCTACCGGCACCGTTAACCCCTTACTGCCTACGTCGTAATGGGGCCCATAGTATTCTTTTGGATGAAGTACCAGAAGAAATGTGCATTTCAACAAAGAAAGGAGCCTGATGACATCATATGAAATAGGAGTTGACGTTTGTAGAGGCTGGATGGAGAAAATGAACTTAACAGTATTGACTAAAATTTGAAGAACAAATGGTACAGATGAGCAACATTTTGGGGTCAAGATGAAGATGCTCATGCTACAGAAACGTTGAAGAATATGTAAATCAGTTTACACATGTACAGTGCTGAAACGCAAGTAGTGAAAAGTATTCATGAGGCTTGCTGCGTAGTGAATTAGATTGCGCCAATGTATATACGTATAAATGTATGTAACCTGGATGATTCCACAATGCACTTTAGCAGGCCTGAAACCCAATGAACAAGAAAGTGGCGCAGTCGGAAAGTACTAATGGCAAGGCAAGTTTCAGAGAAGATGGGACTGGCCCAGAACCAAGGAAATAAGACCACAGTGAAACTGATGCCTGTCAAGAAGGCTACAACGAATGTGAGAAAGGAACACCCGTCTGTTTAAAGCAGCATGAAAAACACTAAAGGTTTCTACAGTTCATCATTTAATAGGATTAAATACTGCAAAAGTTCCAAAAGAGTGGTCTTCAAGTCACATGGGTGATATCTAAATAGCTTGTTTCAGGCTGTGCCGAAACTAAAAGACAGAGTGAAGCTGTACTCCCATTATTTCCAAAATGAAGTCAACAGTTACAAGGCCAAGTTCAAAAGCCTAATTGTCTGATAGACTGAAGGAGTTTTGATGGATCGTGGGTTAATTGGAAGGGAGGCATGATCACACCAAGCTTCCATGCACCTGGGATGGTAGCCTGCATGCTGCTAACATGTGGAAGATTCTAGAGGGGTACAAGGGTGCCAAACCAATCATAGTGGGCCCCGTAATGAAGAGCCCTATTGTTTGAAGAACCAATTGATCGTTGTGTATTTAGTGACGACAATGATGACCAGTTATGGGGGTGGGTTCTGATGCCCACCTGACTTAAGTACCCAATCATGACCAGTGGCTATATAGAACATATACGTAGATGTTCACTCAAAGCCAAACCCAGGCACTCATAGGTTTTGTAGTTTGCCACGTAGTGTGACGCAGGAATGACGAATTTGTGTTATAAAAGAGCAGTTTTTATTAAATGTTTCGAGATTGAGCTGTGCAGCATTGGATGATGCCCGTTGTACACTCTGTGTTAGATAATTGAAATTAAAACAGAAAAGCGCGTTGCCAAACTCCCTGAGCCGTTTTGATTATTGATGTTTGAGTAACTTCTGCATCCCCATCCGCCTCTGAGTATTGCTACCTCGTCTTAAAGGGCTCTTAGGAGTAAGAGTTCTCTGTCATCTGTGCATGTCGACTTTCTGAGTGTGATCGGAGAAAATGGCGCCTGTGTGTATCGGCTTTCTGAGTGTGATCGGATTGTGCGCACTGGGTGTTTGTGTCCGGAGGGGTAATGTCCAGAGATTTGGTTGTTCGTTAGCATCAGTTTGTACTTATGGGAGATGTTTGGATTGAGTGTTGTGTGTGGTAGGGCTGGCCTGTGGGTTGTTTGTGGTATCTGTGGTGTACTCTGGATCGGAGGGCATGTGAGGTATGAGTGAGGTGCGCTTGGAGAGGAGCAAGGAGCAGGGGGGATTGGTGGCTTGCAAAATGTGGTTGTTTTGTTGTTGTTTCCAGGATATGTCCTGTTCCTTGATTGTCTTGGGTCAGCGGTGAATGGAGTGGGAGGTGCAAAATGTTCCTGCTGGTCATGGTAAGTTGGTATAGTCAGCTTTTCAGTCATTGTCTAAAGGTAAGGTGGTCTTTTGTTCTTATTTCCTTCAGGATAGAGTTCCATTGATTGGCTATTAGGTGGGAGAATACGGATCCTACACATTTTATTTTTTTGTAATGCTTTTATTTCGATTTGGAGGTTGTTGCTTGATCTAAGGTTTCTTCCTGGTTGGTAGTGGTTAATTTTGGCTATGAGGATTTTGGCTCCTTGTCCGTGTAGTGATTTGTGGGCTATGCAGAGCGCTTTGAAGTTGATGCATTTTTTTACTTTTTACTGAGAGCTAGTGAAGGCTTCTCAGCTGGTCTGATGTGGTCTCTTTTGTTTAGTTTCAGGAGTATCCTTGCTGCAGTATTTTGGATGCCTTGGAGTTGTTTTGTGAGGCGTTCTGGCAGTCCAAGGTAGAGGCTGTTTGCATGGTGTAATTAAGGCATGGGGTCAAACAGTGAATACAGACACAAGTGATCACAGTTCAAGGGTGTTTATTTTTATTGAACTTCAATGGGTTGGTAGAATGTCTATCTGACCATAAATCTAAGGATCGGAGCAAGCTACGACCATCAAATAATATTAACGAGGTCCTAGTGGAGTCTGTAAAAATAAAAGGGCCTATAGTAATAAACCTATTGCCAATCCTTATTTCTAAATACAAAATAGTGTGGGATAACAATGTATGCTAGATAAAAGTGCTCAAGAAATGACATGTCAGGATAGTTGAGCAGTTGGCTTCCCTTCTTCCCTTCCCCACATTTTCTGCATGGGGCAAGGCGGCAGGTGCGGGCTTCGCCCACACTCTGACTTCTTGGCCATGAGGTAACAGTACAACACTTAGGCACCAGGGCCTTCTGCCAAAGTCTGTCGCACAATGACAGTCTCTTATTGCAGGGGGCCTGGTGTAACAAACAAAATATCAAAGTTCCTTTCCTATGTCAGGGTTTTCACTTTCACAACTTCAGGACTGGTCTCCCTCCTTCGGGCTCAAACCACAGGTCCCCCTCGTCCAGGCCCAGACCCCTTTTCTACAATGTTCCCAATTTTGTCTCCCTCGCTCTGGCTTGGACCATGGATCTCCCTCATCCGGGTTCAGATCCTCTTTTCGACAATGTTGGCAACTTGGTCTCCCTCATTTGGGCTCGGACCTTGGGGCCCCCTCGTCTTGGCTCTGATCCCTTTTGATACCAGAATCAAAGAATTTCAAATGTGCAATGGGTTTTGCTTGAACCGTCGCAGGATCACTTCGATTCACTTCACACAATTTACACTTCACATCAATCTTCTACTTTTGTTTCTCTTGTCAGGATACCATACAGAGACCTTAGAATGACCACATTCAAAATGCTGGACCACTCCATCAACGGTATAGTATTTTTCCTCCTAATGTTGAATATTAACCAGCAATTTAGCTTCACTCGCGTCTTTCATCACACGCATCAAACAATGTTCTCTCCAGCGCTCGTTTTACAATGTTGCTACTTGCAACCTTGACTTCAACACAGACCAGTCTGGCATCGGTCTCTCCAATTCACTGCCTGTGTTGTTCTCTGTCGTTCTTTGTTCTTGGAGCCAAGGACAATACCACATTGTCTGTTGCTCCTCCCCACCTTGGTCAATTATGCGGGTGGACCCTCAGTATCTCCGACACACAATGCAGGATTCTTCAGCCTGGTTCTTTGGTCTTACATTTTCTGCCTTGAAGGTTTCTTGAAAGTAATGGCTTCCTGCCAAAAGGGTCAATGGTTTTGCCCCTCTTACGAACCTCTCGTGTCTGGCCATCGTTCTCCCCTTATTCAGCTCCCTACCAGAAACTGCTGTACCATTGTGTGTTTTGCCTCGCTCAGAGTGTGCTCTCACGTTCTGCCTTTTATCTGTGTGGACAAGTGTAATTGAAGTCAGGTGTGAGTGATTGTTGATAATTGCCTGACCTTGCCTGACCATCGTATTGGGACATGTCAGGTCCACGGGTGTGAGTATATTTTCTCCCAGAGCAGGCTGTCCGTGTAAAAATGTTCATGCAGGAAAAGTGTGGGGGGTGAGTTTCTAAATTTCTAAGGTATTACAGGAAAGAGAGGGATACCGCATCTCATCATCTGGTGTCCCAATCTCACTCCCTTAGGACCCCCCACCCAGTTGATTCTCACCCACTGGTCCAACCTGAGGAACTGGATCCAAAAGCGGTGGCACGTCCTGGTCACTTGAATGACAGATCCCTGGGGACTAGCAGGTGAGACAACTTCTGGTTTCTCACATATCCTTCCCCTATGTGATGTGGATACACTTGGTCTCTTCCAAGGTCCTCCTTTTTTAGTGTCTTGTAAAGAACAAGGGGAAAAGTATCCAGGGATTTTCACATATTCCATATGTTTCTTTTCCTACATTCCGGAAGGGGCGGAGTGTTCGCGTTTGTCTCCTGAATGTATCCTGCAAACTGGGATCGAGGTGGTGATTTTGTTATTAGGTATTTCTGAGTTTTGAAAGGTATCTCTTGGTGAATGGCAGGTTCCTGAGATTTGATTTCTGCCAACTCCCACACTTGAGCAGTTTGGGAGCTACAGTCAGCTTGTCAACAATCCTGTGGTACAAACTCTCTAGGGGAATTTGGAATATCTTATAACAGAGTAGAAAATGCAGGAAAGTCTCTTCACACAATGACTTCTTTGGGAAGTCCAGTAATAATGTCGGATGACACTAGCCGTGATTCTCCTCTGATGTTAAAGTACATAGGTACCCAGTGGTAGATTTAATTATCTCCGTGTACACATGGGACTCTGACTAGGTTTTTGTTTTCTAGGTCTGCCATTGTTATCAAATAAGCCCTTATGGCAGTCTGCTTGCTGCCTGAATTAATTAGTGCCTTTACCAGCCTTCCATTTACTAGGTCTTTTTCATAGGTAAAGTCAGTTGAAGACTTGCATAGACATAAGCTGAAGGTTTCTAGATCAGCGTCTTTTTCTTCCCATCCATCCCCTCTGAGGCACCCTATTTCCATTGGCTCTTCTTTTAGATTTTTAGGGCAATGACGAGCCAAATGGCCAGTTTCTTTGCATGAGAAACAAATAGGGGGTGATGGTTTAATCCCTTTGGATTCTTCTCTCCTGCTTTCCTCTCTACCCTTCGGTTTGGTCTTCTGATTCCTATTCTTTCTTTCGGGTTCCATTCTTTGGGTTTAGGGAGCCCTCCATCTAGTACCTGGGTTTAGATACTGTCAATAGAAGTTACAGGTTTGGCCTACTCTTTTAAGAAGTCCCTCTTTTATAGATATTAAGGTAGCTCCCTGGGTTAGATTAAGTAGCTGGTAGGCAGTTTGTAGCTTGCCTTTCAATAGGGGGTCCCAAACACAATTTTTTAGATTTCCTTCGCACCCCAATTGCTCAGCTAACCGTTTGAAATCCAAAAAGAAGTTTCCTAGATCGTCCCCCTCCTGATAAGGTTGTAGTATCCCTTCAGGTAGTATGGGTCTAGTCTGGAAGCCGACTCATTTTGTTAAATTCTCTTGAAGATGGATTTCTGCCTGCACCTGATGAGCAGCCATCCGGGTCATGACATCTTAAAGGTCGGCCATATCTTGCAGGGGAGTAAGGGTTCTCTGTGACACTTTCTGAATCAGAAGAAAAGGGTATCAACCCCTGAAAGGGTTTTGAAGTCGTCTGACTCCTCCGAACTTGATCCCGATGGAGGTGAAGATCTGGGTGGGTTGATTTCTACACCCGATGGACTAGGAACTGAAACTAGTCTGGTACAAATAGGAAAGGTTTGGGGAAAGGTGGATTCAGGATGCTAGGTCTAATTAAGGTGTGCGCAGGTCTTATTTTTAAGACTATTCGATCCTATTGTTGTATATTATTGTGGGAGAGCGGAAGGGTATCTGTTACGCTCACCTGGTCTCTGCGGTGGCGTTGGGGCATGGTTGCAGCCCTCGGGGGGTGAGGTTGCTCGGGTCCGTTTTCGCCCTCTGCTCTTATGTGGTGACTGGTGGTAATAGGTGATGCTGCTCGGGACTGCTCCTGCATTGAGAATAGGGGGTGTAAGTATCCCAGCTTGTGTGCATGATTCCCTTCCAGACCTCATCTCCCAAACCGTGGTACCCGTGTGATGCGCTGTCCCTGGAAAGCTCACTTGTTGATTAGTTTTGGTGAGCACTCCATCTACTGCTTCTGGCAGGGGCGCTTGTATGATCTGGACCGAGTTCCTTCACTGGTCCCTTGCACATGGTAGTCCAGTCCTGCTGCGACTAAGCCACTATACTACAGGTAAGTGTTCCTGTTTGCCTTTGTATTTCCTCATCTGTTTTTGTTGTATTGTAAAGTTTGTTGTCTTGTATTGCTGTCCATTCCACTTTTGATGTTTGCTCTTTTGCTTTCTTCCCTTGCAGGTGATGTTACCGGCCCAGCAGAAGCTGCAGAGCTCGAGGCGGCAGCCCGAGGGAATGAGGAACGAAGCCGCAGCGGTACAGTAGCTGGTAAATTGTTAAGGTGGCCGCGCGCTGGGTTCAAATGCAGTGCGACCCTAGGACAGATGTTCTAACCTTGTCTTTGCTCTTCTTCACAGGGTCCGAGTTCGTGGATGCAGAGTGCGGTGCTGCAGCATCGGGATCAAGATCACTGGATGTCAGGAGATGAGTCTTCAGATGAAACGATGAAGCACTGGTTTCCTGGAGGTAAGTATGCAGCAGAACGCCTGGTTTCAAAGGTAAGTAAACTGGTCCAAGCGGCAGTGAGCATCACGTTGCACGCGAGTGCACAGTAACGCGAAGGACCAGCCTTAAGGATGGAGCAGCTTATATAGCTGAGCTTCTGAAGCCACGCCCACCAGGTTCAGCCTGCCGGCCACACCCTGTCACACCCAATGTGTCAGCACATGAAGACCAGGCCTAGGTAGCCACACCCGATTAGTCAGCACAGGAGGATGTTCTCTGGAAGAAAGGCTTTCAGCTCCTGGAAAGTTCTTGTAAAATAAAAGCACTCCTGCACTGAAATATAGTGGTCCTGCTCACATCTCTATATGAGCCTGGCACCAAAGGCACCAGGACTGAGTCCAGCCAGGGCCTCTGTGTTTATGTGTCCCAAAGGGACATAAGTGAGTCAAGTGACCCATTGCCCCCATCACTAGATGGTGTGGTTTTTGTGTTCTGGAGTCTGTGGTCATGACAGCACTCCCCCTCAAGGCCCCTCTCATGGGTGGTTTCCCCCTGGCCCTGGTTTAGTGGGGTTATTGCGGTGGAACTGCCTTATTAATCGTGGAGCATGAACATGCTCACTAGGTTCCCAGGTCCGATCTTGGGGTCCATAACCTTTCCAGTATATAAGGTAGTATAACTTGGACCGGACCATCTTAGAGTCTAGGAACCTTTTAACTTCGTATTCTGGTTTTCCTTCAACCTTCTTTCAGGATCCGGTGGAGTATCGATCCGCGTACCTGCTCTCAATGGTTTTAGGAGGGAGACATTAAACACCGGGTGGATCCGCATGTGGGCCGGTAATTCTAATTTCATGGCCGCAGGGTTGATCACAGCCTTGATAGTGTAGGGTCCCAGATATCTGGGACGGAACACCTGTGGTCCTTTTAGGGGGATGTTTTTGGATGCTAACCAAACCTTGTCTCCGACTTGGTAGCTGGGAGCTTCCCTTCGGTGTCGATCCGCAAGCTGCTTGTGTTTCTCTTTGGCTCTGGCAAGATGCTCTGCTGCTTCATTAAAAACCTGGGTGATGGTTTTGTGTAAGGTCATTACAGCGGGCATTTCTAATGATTTGAGTGGTTCGAAATCGGATGTCCGTGTATGTCGACCGTACACTATGTAGAATGGGCTTTGTCCTGTACTGGTGTGAATGGAGTTGTTATATGCGTATTCTGCTAACCAAAGTATGTCCTTCCAGGTATCCTCGATTTGTTGCAGCATACACCTTATGTATTGCTCGAGGGTCTGGGTAGTCTGTTCGGTCTGGCCATCGGTTTGGGGGTGGTGGCTTGTAGATAACCGGAGGTTGATTTTGGCAATTTTACAACACATTTTCCAGACTGCAGAGACAAACTGAGTTCCTCGGTCTGATATCAATATTGATGGGAGCCTGTGTACCCGGACGATCTGTTCCAAAAACACAGTAGCCAGAGTAGAAGCAGTTTGGAGACCTTTCAGGGGAATAAAGTGGGCCATTTTTGAAAACAGATATACGACGACTAAGATGGTATTGTATCTGTTAAAGGAGGGAAGGTCTGTAATAAAATCTATTGATAGCATATGCCAAGGAGCTGGGGGTACTTCTAAAGGACGTAGTAGACCTGCAGGACTTTGTTTTTGGGACTTGTGTTATGCACAGGTGCCACAGGTTGCGAATAACTGGACAATGTCCTTTTGCCAAGTTGGCTACCAGTATTTTTTCTTTATTTTAGCTTGGGTTTTGGCTATTTCCGGATGCGCTTCTACTAATGAATCGTGATAGTTTGCGATTATTTGATTCTGTAATTTCTTATCCGGGATGTACAATTGTCCTTGGTAGTATGGTAGGTTGTCCACGATTGTATACCAGTCTCCCTTTGCTAGCCATTCCTGTTGGGCTGGTGGGCTTATCAAGTGTTGCAGGTCAGATTTTAAGTTGTCTAGAATGGTGGTTGAGGCAATCATGCCTTGGATTCGTCATTCAGGGATGATGGCCATGGGATCGGGTGTAGTGAATGCCTCTTCTCCCTCACTCATGCGAGAAAGGGCATCCGCTTTTCCATTGCATACTACAGGTCTATAGGTGATGATGAAGTCGTATTCCGCAAAGAGGAGAGCCCAGTGGAGTTGGTGTAATGATTGCGCTTTAGCGGTCTTCAGATATTGTATATTGTGCTGATCCGTGATGACGGTGACTGTATGTCTAACTCCAAGAAGATAATGTCTCCAGGCTTTGAATGCTGCCTTAATTGCTACCAGTTCTTTATCAGTGATTGCATAATTCAATTCAGGGGCTGAAAACGTGCGAGACCAGAATGCCACGGGATGCAACTGACCTGTTTCGGGATCTTGTTGTGAGAGGACTGCTACTATTGCTATGTTGGAAGCATCAGTTTTGACCACGTATGGTAGTTCTGGTCGAGGATGCCGTAGAATTGGTGCTGTGGTAAATGCTTGTTTTAGCTCCTGGAAGGCTTTCTCTGCCTCTGCACACCAATTAAATTGTTTATTTTTCCGTAGTAAAGAGGTGATTGGGTGGATGATCTGGTATAACCCAGGAATGAACCGGCAATAAAGGTTGGCGAACCCGAGTACACTCTGTACTCCCTTTATGGATGTTGGTGAGGGCCAGTTAAGGATAGTGTCTACCTTGCGCGTGTTCATGCGTATGCCCCGTGGTGTGAGAATAAAGCTGAAGAATTCTACCTCTGTCACATGAAAGAAGCCTTTCTCCAGTTTGGCATGTAGCCGGTGTTGCCGCGGTTTCTCCAAAACTGCCCGGACATGGTTGACGTGGTCCTCCTTGGTGGTCGAATAGATAAGAATGTATGTATCAATGTAGACAAGAGTGCAGACGTCCAACAAGTTGTGGAGCACGTCATTCATGAAAAATTGGAACACCGCCAGGGCATTACATAGTCCAAAGGGCATAACCAGATATTCATAAAGGACATATTTCATGCTAAAGGCCGTTTTCCACTTGTCTCCTTTTTTGACTCTTACTAGATGGTAGGCCCCTCGTAAGTCTAGCTTTGTATATATCTGAGAATGTTTACTTGATCCAAGAGCTCGGGGATAAGCGGTAACGGTACCGTTTTTTAACCGTAATCTGGTAAAGTGCTCTGTAGTCAATGCAAGTTCTCAGGTCTCCCTCCTTTTTGGGCACAGAAAAGAGGGGCGAGGGTGCAGGGGACTTGGACGGACGAATTAAGCCATTTGCCAGATACTGATCGAGGTAGGTTTTTAGATGCTGGTTTTCCTGTTCTGTTATGGTGTAAATCCAGCCACAGTGAACTTGAGCTCCAGGTACCAGATCATTTTAGCAGTCATACGTTCTGTGCAGAGGTAGGGTATTTGGTCGCTCTTTTTGAAAGACATCTTGGTAATCCAGGTATCCAGGTGGTAGTGAACTGGTGAGGCCCAGTATGGTTTCTTTCTTTGACAAACCTGGGTTGGTAAGACCTTTTAATGAGAATCCCTTGCTATAACAGGTGTCGGCACAGTCTTGGGGAAAGGTCAGAACTCGTTTACGCCAGTCAATCCTGGGATTGTGGGTCTCCAGCCAGGTCATTCCCAATATCATCCGGAACTGAGGAGCACTGATGAGATTGAAGGCGATGTCCTCTTGGTGACCGTCCTGACACAGAAGCGTGACCTTCTCGATGTAATGCGTCACTGGGCTGGATGATAGCTGAGATCCATCAACTGCTGTGATGTTTTCCGAAAACCTGCTTCTGTCGGAGAGGAAGGCCCATCCAGGTAGCCAGATCTTGGTCCATGTAATTTCCCACAGCCCCACTGTCAATGTATGCCTCCAAGGCGTGTTTTTTCAACGATTGCTTGTGGTTTACCAGGAGCACAGGGATGACTAGATGTGAGGTCTGTATAGGTTCCTTTTCACCGCTCGACATGTGGACCCCTATGCTTGCTGGGCATTGGAGTTTCCCGAGTCCTGTTCTTCTTCTTCACCCTTGTCAGTTGCTCCAAATGCTTTCCTGGGTGGTTTCACTGGGCATTCTCATAGATAGAGAACTGCCTTATCACAGTACAAACAAAGCTGCTGCTGTCTTCTTTTCTCCCTTTCTGCCTTGGTGAGTGGGCTCTGCAAGCCTCCGATTTGCATTGGCTTGGACTGATCATGTGATTTGGTTTGATTCTCACGGGGTCGACCAACCTCCCCTCGGCCTTGGCCCGATCCATCTTCCAATCCTGCAATCTGTGATCGAGCTGCACTGTCAGGTCAATGTATTCAGCACATCTTTCTGGGGGATTTACTACTTTGGCTAATATGTCCTTAAGTTCCCCTCACAAGCCTCGATAAAAGAGCGTGGTTCTTTTCTCATCTGGCCAGTTGGTTTGTGCTACCAGACGATTGAAGGAAGTGATATATGTTAGTAAGTATTGATTACCCTGCCGTAGTGATAACAGTTCATTCTCCAGAGCCTGCCCTTGTGCATGCCGTGCAAACAGTTTCTCCATTTCACACTGGAAACCTCTGAAGTCTCGAAGCAAAGGATCATCCTGGTTTACCAAGGGTATTGACCAGTCCACTGCACTTCCTCCCAAATATGAGAGTACAAATGCCACTCTCGCTTGATCATTGGGGTAAGCCCCAGGACTGCACAAGGAATGCACAAGAAATGTAGGCGACATTGATTCATAAAGATGGCATACTTATCCGGATCGCCTGTGAAGTGTTCTGGTGGGGCCAGGGGATCCCCCACTGGAAGAACTACCTGTACTGGCGTGGGCTGTGGAGGCGTGGCAGGAGGGGCATACCCCAGCAGTGGGACCTGGCCTGTCTGTGCCTGGAGCATTTGCCTTGCTAGTTCATCTGTCCGCTCCCGGTTCACAATTACATCCCTCCTTAGGGCATTGGTTTCCTGTCTTGAGGCATGAACCTCAGCCTGTAACTCTCCCAGTAATCGGGCCAACTGGTCCATTTCAGAAGTTTCCATAATGGCCAGGCAGAGATTCGTAGAGGCTTGGCGTTCTTTTACGCTCACCTGGTCTCTGCTGAGGCGTTGGGGCACGGTTGCAGCCCTCCTGGGGGGTGAGGTCGCTCGGGTCCGATTTCGCCCTCTGCGCTTATGTGGTGACTGGTGGTAATAGGTGATGCTGCTCGGGACTGCTCCTGCGTGGAGAATAGGGGGTATGAGTATACCAGCTTGTGCGCCTGATCCCCTTACAGATCTCGTCTCCCAAGCCATGGTACCCGTGGGATGCGCTGTCTCTGGAAAGCTCACCTTTTGATTAGTTTTGTCGAGCACTCCAACCTGCTGCTTCTGGCAGGTGTGCTTGTATGGTCTGGACCAAGTTCCTTCACTGGTCCCTTGCATGTGGTAGTCCAGTCCTGCTGCGACTAAGCCACTATGCTTCAGGTAAGTGTTCCTGTTTGCCTTTGTCTTTCCTCATCTGTTTTTGTTGTATTGTAAAGTTTGTTGTCTTGTATTGCTGTCCGTTACACTTTTGATGTTTGCTCTTTTGCTTTCTTCCCTTGCAGGTGATGTTGCCGGCCAAACAGAAGCTGCGGAGCTCGAGGCCACAGCCGGATGGGAATGAGGAACGAAGCTGCAGCGGTACAGTAGCTGGTAAGTTGTTAACTAGTGGGCACGTGGGGTTCAAATGCGGCGTGGCGCTGGGACGGATATTTTAACCTTGTCAATCTTCTTCTTCACAGGGTCCGAGTTCGTGGATGTGGAGTGCGGAGCTGCCGCGTCAGGATCATAATCACTGGATTTCAGGAGATGAGTCTTCAGATGAAACGATTAAGTACCATTTTCATAGAGGTGAGTATGCAGGAGAACGCCTGGTTTCAAAGTTAAGTAAACTGGTCCAAGCGGCGGTGAGCGTCACGTTGCACGCAAGTGCACAGTAACGCGACGCACCGGCCTTAAGGATGGAGCAGCTTAAAAGCTGAACTTTTGAAGCCATGCCCACCAGGTTCAGCCTGCATGTCACACCCTGCCACACCCGATGAGTCAGCACATGAAGACCAGCACATGAAGACTTAGGGAGCCACACCCAATGAGTCAGCACATGAGGATGTTCTCTGGAGTAAAGGCTTTCAGCTCCTGGAAAGTTCTTGTAAAATAAAAGCACTCCTGCACTGAAATAAAGTAAAAGCACTCCTACACTGAAAAAAAGTGTTCCTGCTCACATCTCTATATGAGCCTGGTGCCAAAGGCTGAGTCTAGCCAGTGCTCCTGTGTTTGTTTATGGGTCTCAAAGGGACATAAATGAGTCAAGTGACCCATTGTCCCCATCACTAGATGGTATGGTTTTTGTGTTCTGGGGCCTGTGGCCATGACAGTATCAAACAATAGCTCGGTTTCGAAAAACCAATCCTCTTGGCCGATTGGGACTTGAAGCTGGGAAGACAAGGTCTCTTTTATGGTATATATTCTATCAGACTCAAGGAGTTCAATAATCCTATTTTCTCCTTCTGGTGGTATAACGATTATCAGCATGGATTTTCATTTTTTGTCAGTTGAATCACATCCCACCCCTGACACCACATGTAAGAAAGGCATGGTATCAAACAGTGAAGGCAGACATAAGTGATTACAGTTCAAGGGTGTTTATTGAACTTCAATGGGTTGGTAGAACACCTATATAAACCTAAATCTAAAGATGGGTGAAAGCTACGACCATCAAACAATTATAACGCAGTCCTAGTGGAGTCTGTCAAAATAAAAGGGCCTATACCAATAAACCTATTGCCAATCCTTACTTCCAAATACAAAATGGTGTGGGATAACAATGAATGCAAAAGTAAAGTGTTCAATAAATGATATGTCAGGATAGTTGAGAAGTTGGCTTCTCTTCCCCACGTTTTTAGCAAGGGGCAAGGCGGCACATGCAGCCTTCGGACACACTCTGGCTTCTTAGCCACAAGGAAACAGTTCAACACATAGGCATCAGGGCCTTCTGGCAAAGTCTCTCTCACAATGACAGTCTCTTATTGCAGAGGGCCTGATGTAACAAACAAAATGCCAAAGTTCAATTCCTTTGTCAGGGTTTTCAAATTCACAACTTCAAGACTGGTCTCCCTCCTTCAGGCTCGGACCATGGATCCCCCTCGTCCAGGCTCAGATCCTCTTTTCCACAATGTTTGCAACTTGGTCTCCCTCGTTTAGGCTTGGTCCTTGGATACCCCTTGTCTGGGCCCAGATCCTTTTTGATACCAGAATCGAAGACTTTCAAATGTGCAATTGGTTTTGCTTGAGCCGTCGCAGGACCACTTCAATTCACTTCACCTAATTTACACTTCACATCAATGTTCTACTTTCCTTTCTCTTGTAAGGATACCATACAGAGACCGTCGACTGAGCACATTCACAGTGCTGGACCACTCTGTCAATGGTATCATATCTTTCCTTCTAATGTTAAAATATTCACCAGCAATTTAGCCTCACTCGTGTCGTACATCACACGTGTTTAACAATGTTCATTACAGCACTCGTTTTACAATGTTGTCAATTGCAACCTTGACTTCAACACAGACCGGTCAGCCATCGGTCTCCCCAACTCACCGGCTGTGTTGTTCTCTGTCGCTTCTTTGTTCTTGGAGCCAAGGACGATACCACAGCGCCTGTTGCTCCTCCCCACCTTGGTCAGTTACTCGAGAGGACCCTCAGTATCTCTGACAAACAATGCATGATTTTTCAGCCTGGTATTGTGGTCATCTGCCTTGAAGGTTTCTTGAAAGTAACGTCTTCCTGCCATAAGGGTCAAGGGTGTTGCCTCTCTCACTAACCTCTTGTGTCCGGCCGTCTTTCTCCCCTTGTTCAATTGCTGACTCAAAACTGCTGTACCTTCATGTGTTTTGCCTCACTCAGAGTGTGCTCTCATGCTCTGCCTTTTATTTGTGTGGAGAAGTGTAATGGAAGTCAGGTGTGAGTGATTGTCGGTAATTGCCTCACCTCGCCTGATCATAGTATTGGGACATGTCAGGTCCATGGCTCGGGTGTGAGTCTGTTTTCTCCTTGAGTGGGCTGGCCATGTAAATGTGTTCATGCAGGATAAGGCGCAGGGGTTGAGTTTCTAAATATCCCACCGGGTAGGATGGGTTAAAGGTGTTACACGAAAGAGAGGGATACTGTGTCTCACCATCCGGTGTCCCACTACCCGAAGACCCCCGACCAAGGTGATTCTCCTGCACTCGTCCAACCCCAGGAACTGGATCCAAAAGCGATGCAGTGTTCTGGCCACCTGAATGTTAGATCCCCGGTGACTAGTGGGTGAGACACCTTCTGGTTTCTCACAGTGGTCAATTGCTGAGAATACTAGGGAGATGATTGAGATGGTCGTGTGTGGGAAGGGCAGATAGGGGAGGATCTTTTTATTACAACAGCTGAGGTGACATGGCTGTCACAGCAGCTGTCAAAATCGCATCTGTGACCTCTGAGTGTTACGTGTCAGTGCCCCATTAAGGGAAATACATGTGGAGTAGGGGAGGGGAGACGAAGCGGGAGGAAAGGGAGGAGTTAGGACGAGACGTCCTCAGTCTGTAGTGTATGTTAAATAAAAAAGACATTTATTTGTTGTGCTCCGGTGTCGCGTCCTTCATTTTACGTTCACCCATTCCGGGCAACAACTGGCGACGGGGCTGATCCAGCAAGCCGGAGTTCTCACTGCAGGTGGGTGATCACACCACGCTGTCCTTCTGCTGACAGTGGGTGTCCTCCACCGAGCCGCAACATCCAGCCGAGTTTGTACGCTCTGCGCACGTTCCATATGTGCTCCAGCGATCCCACAATCCCCCAGACCACGCCCGATCCCGGGCGGTCGTGCTGCTTCCTGCAAGGCATCCCTCATCCCGACGCTCCACAAGGGGAGCGAGGCATACATATATTTCGTGCCTTCCACATGGCAAACCGCCAGCAGACTTTTCCTGTGAGACAGCAGGCCCAGGTGGAAGAAACACATGTTGTAGATGACATGCGCTTCGGGTCAGTGAGACCACATGGCACAGGCCACAAATGCCCTTCCCCGGCACTCTCGCTAGAGACAGTCGAAGCTGCATTCACAGCCGACCCATCCATGGTGCTGGCGATTAGCTTGACAAGCAACAACAAGTGGAAGGATTACTGGTGTGCAGCTCTGAACCACCCGGGGGTGTGCAAGGAAAAGCTGGAGAAGCTGGCAAGGATACACACTGAACTGGCAGTGAAAGGCCATGCCATACTACTGATAGGATGCTGTCTAGTCATCCCTGCTACTCTCTGAGCCGAGGTCATTAAAACTGTGCATGAAGGACATCGAGGTGCCGACAACACCAAAAGGTAACTGTATGTCCATGTGTGGTTCCCCTTCATGGACTCACTGGTCGACAGCTGGGTCAAGAACTGGTTAGCATGCCAGTGTACAGCAAGAGCAGAAGCACCCATTCCACTACAGCCGACGCACATCCCAAAACGGCCTTGGTACAGGTTAGCAGTTGATTTCTATGGCCCGATGGTATCGGGTGAGCACCTACTACTGTTCATCGACGAGTATTCAAAGTTCCCCATTGTCAAGAGAGTGCCTACCACTGCATACTCCCAGGTAGCAGCGACGTTTGATGAAGTGCTCAGTGAGTGGGGTATTCCAAGGGTCATCAAGAATGATAACGGTCCCCCGTTTAACGGCCACGAGTTTGCAACCTTCACAAAACACATGGGGTTCACACACCAGAAGATAACCCCTACGTGGCCACAGGCAAATGGAATGGCTGAATGCTTCATGGCATCCCTCAAGAAAACAATCCAAAGAGCTCGTGTAGAAGGCAGGTACCCACATCAAGCACTATGCAGACTCTTGAGGTCCTAGTGCAATAGGCTATGGCAAAGAAGACAGACTCTAGATGCGCACAGAAGCCGTTGCACATAGTCGGAACCATGGTGACTGCCCAGAATGGTGACCGTGATATCACAACGATCAGTTTGCAGTTCAAGCAGTTTGTCAAGAGATAGAACAGTGAACCACCCCATCCAGAGCCAGACCCGGAGCACCGGGAGCCATGAGATGACCTGTGGATCCCTCCAGGCGAGGCCCGCTCTCGGGCACCAGTGCCACCTGAGGCATCAGGGCCTGAAGGATTGCGCGAGAGAAGTCCACGAGCCCATCGGCTGATCCGTCGGCCCACTCACCTGTTTGAAGAATGTTAAGGCCTGACGTATGAACATTTGTCCGTGTCAGTGCCCAACACGTGGAGTAGGGGAGGAGAGATGCAAGTGGGAGGAAAGGGAGGAGTTAGGACAGGACGTCCTCTGTTCGTAGTGTATGTTAAATAAAGAAAGACATTGGGCCTCATTACGAGTCCGGCGGTAACCGTGCCTGAAATTCTGGGAGGTTACCGCCGGACTCGTATTACCATTCCGCCTCCGTGATTCCCGGAATTACTGGGGCATTACGACCCCAGTGACCCGGGAATTCCGGAGGCGAAATTCGGTAAATCCCCATTCCCATTGAGTCCTAAAGGACTCAATGGGAATGGGGAAGTGGAAACACCGGCACCATCTCGTGATGTGCCGGTGTTTCCATGTCCAACTGCAGGCAAGTGGTGTTAAACCCGCCAGGTCAGACCTGGTGGGAATGACACCTCCGCCTGCAGGACACGAGATCACCCGGTACGGAAACAACAGTGGCGGCGGGTTTACCGCCACCGTTATTTCCATACCGGGTGACTCTTAATGAGGCCCATTGATTGTTGTGCTCCGGTGTCGCGTCCTTCATTTTACCTTCGCCCATTCCCGGCAACACTGAGCCTGCTCTGTGCCACTGGAGAGCAGACGCTGCAGATCAGTGCAAGGCACTTATGCTATGCTTTTGCCGTGGAGCTTATGGGATGGAGTTACCCACACCATTTCATTAGTTGATACAAATCTAAAAGTCAGGGCCTCCACGCCTTTGCCTGATGACAATTGCTCACAGTCAGTGACTGAGAGAGCGAACGCATGAGTGTGTGTGAGTGTATGTGTTCACGAGTGAGTTGTGAGCCGCATGCAATGTCGGGTAGTGGCTCTCTGTGAGTGTGAGCGCCCACTGGCCTTGAGTTGTGTTCATGGTCCACACATATCACGCTCCCACTCGGAGCTGCATGCGGTGGACACTGCAGCAGGCAATCAATTTCATCGGCCAATCAATTGCAGCGGCTGCAAGGCAAGGGCTTTACAGCGCCGGCAGCTTTTTTCTTCCTGGGCTTTTGTACTTAAAATGATGTTTCTTATCAGCGGTTCTGTTCTGCCTGTTTTTTTAGCAGTGCCCCCGAGTGGGCGCGTCTTTCAGAGCCGTGTCCTTCACGCGCCTCCCCTCCTTGTGGTTTTGTGAAGGAGACACGGCTTTGTTGCTCAATATTGTCAGCTGTTGCTTAATGAAAATTGCCTTTTGTTGCTGCTGTTAAAAGCATTCAGGTTAATAGGCTTAAGGAACTGGGCTTTCTTGTCCGTGCGAAGCCCCGAACATTCGACAATGGGCGCTGCGCGACCCATTCATTCTTAAGATGTTTAAAATGTCTATTCTTTAAAGGACAGAATCGGAATCCATTTATTAACTGCAGTTTTCAAGTCGCCTGCTTCTCGCAGGATCCCTTCTCTGCCTTTTTCAAGGCTGCCAAGTACATTTAAAAGGCCTGAGATGCTGTGGGGATGAGTGCACCCTGCTTTTCAAGGCGCCCCACATCGGACACGATGTACAGCAACAGCTGCTGCGGTGGGGGGTTCAGCAGGTGGGGGGGGAGAGGGAGGGAATCCTGTCTTAACTCCTTAAGGGCCAAGGACGTGTATGCTCATCCTTTATGCATAAACTTGCATAATAGCCTGGCCAGGTTTGCATGAACTTTGGAACAAAGTAAAAGTGGCGCTGCAAAATGGTGCCGCACTCGTCATTAGTTTGGGCCATTAGGTGGCAGAACCGCCTGTAAGCTGAAACTATTGCATTGGAGTACAGAAAGGGAGAAATGGCACATGAGGAGGGACACACTGCTTGTACTTGTGGGTGTTGTTTGGTTATTTGCCCACCCATTGCCTGCCCATGGCCATGCTAATCTCTATGGCCAGTCCCACCCTGTTCCTGCCCCTCTCCGCCCGAAACACATCCTCATGGGAACTCTTTGAGCTTGCTTTAAACAAGCCTTACCATCAAACTTTGCACTTGAAGTGCTTGCCAGTGTTTCGTAAGGCTGCCTTCTGAGTGTTAATGACTTAATTGAAGCCGTGAACACGCTACTGGTGTAATACAAATTAATGAACTAGGTCTGCCTTCAGCCACTCAGTTTATAAGTACTATGTGTGTCCTTTGCTGAAGTCCTGTTAAAACAAACATTGGCAAAGCCAACAGTTTTGGCTTGTGTATGCGTATTAGGCATTTGCCAGGCACTGCCATTAGATGCCCAGGTCCTTGCGCCATTTTGCAGCAGCTCCCATCAATAGCCAGATACTACCAATACGGCAGTGCCTTTCCCATGTCCACACAAAAGCCCAAACTGTTGGCAATGCCAATGCTTGTTTTATAACAGGTATTTCTTTATTGGAGTAGATCAAGCACAATCCATGAATTATACTGAACCCTTCACTTTTTTTCGATGTGGCTTTACATGTGCATCTTTGCAATGTTACCCTGTTTACATTCTTTCGAGTCCGCCAGAGACTGCTGGGGAATCTCACTGTGGTGTCCCTCAGGGTTCTGTCCACGTGCAGAAGCTGCTTTATATGTACATGGGTCTTCCGGATCCTATGAAATCTGTTGGGTTCTTTTCACTCGTCTTTGTAGGCAACTCCCACATCTCTTTTTTGGTTTCTTCTCCTTTCATGAACCAGCTCAATAGAGTGACTTTCCAGCCTGCCATCCTGCCATTAAAAGGTGCAGCTGCTCCTGTTCTCTGCATCTGAACTCCAACAAGCGTGTTGTGAACAATTCTCTCCCGTTTTGCCTCTCCTACTTTTCTTACCCACCCTCGTCCTCCACGTTGGCATGTACACGTATTCTTTTTCCTCTCTTCCTTTCTATCTGTATCGCTCACCACCCTTCTATGCCCCACCACCCACTGCATTTCCATAAAGTCTGCCTTCTTTACCACGTTGTGCAAACTGTGCCACTCGACTCTTCTCACAATTGGGCTGCCCCCAAAGTATTCTTATTTTTCTGCTACCCTGGGCATCCCTCGCCCCTCTCTCATATCCTTGCATTGGCTTCCACTGATGCATCCCCTTTTCCTTTGCTTGGAAAGTGAAGTGAATGTGTGATCTTGGGCTGCCCCGCTTCTTCTAAGTCTTTGCTCCCATTCTCTCTGCTCTTCCTCTTGTGCCCTGCTGTTGGATCCCCAGCTATCTTTTTCTTTGATCTCTCCCAAAGTCTGAAACTCTCTCCCTCTACAAGTTCATTGCTCATTCTTTATACCCACATATGAAACTTTTCACTGTGGGCTTGCGGGTCACTTGTCCCACACCCCAAAAATGTGCCTAATCGAAGTAGCTCCATCCATCTCATCAAAAGGACAAAAATGCCCTATGACCACCACATTGAGGACAATTGCTTCAGAATTAGGAACATGCACAGCTTACTTTAATTGACCTTTTCGTAATATTGGTCAATAGTGCAGATAAGTGTGTTTTTCATTTAAAAAAAAAAAGATTACATTTCCTTAGTTCATTGATTTGTGATTAGTTTGGCAGACAAGCACTTGATCTTATTCGAATCACTCAGCGGAAGTGTGCACTGCATTGTACTTTTGAGTTACCCTTTGATGGGCATTCAGAAGTGGTGAAATTGCACTGGAGCGTCTTGTGATCCTGGGCAAAACTGCTCTGAGAAAGTGCATTCCCTATCAGTGTGACTTTCTTCACACTTTAAAACCTCAGTAATTAATATATGGAGTGATGAAGCAAACACAATTATCTGGACTTACAATTAGCCCAATTGTAAACACTTGGATATCCGTCTTTGCGCCGCCTTATTGATTTTCAGGAATCAGAATTATTCTCAACAGAGCCCCACCAATAACCTTTGTGCCTTGCTCCAAGGCATTTAAATCACCTATGTGGTGGAGATGCGGCAGCAAAGGCTATACTTTATTGGGCCTGTGAATTCTGCAAACTTTACGAGGTCACAGAACTTGGAAGCTCTGTGACTTTGGCAGAAGAAGATGTCAGTAAAAGCACTGTGCCAGAAGAAAGGATTGCTTTGAATCTAAAACCATCATCATTGCAGGAAAGTCATTACTTTCTTTCTTATACTGCCCAGGCGTTTTGTGTGTTGTTGCAGGCCAACCCCACGAGTCGCGGGTCAGTTGACAGCTAAGCTTGATATCTTCTGCCCTCAATTTAAACTTCTTACCATTTACTCTTCTAAACTTTTTATTCCACTCCTCGTCATATACTGCTCATTTTAAAACATTTTGCAATCCTATCTTGCATAATAGAAACAGGTCTACAGGAGCTGCATGTCATGCAGTCCTACGATAAACATGGTAGAAAGACTTCTATCTGTGTGGCATAGAAGCCAGACTACCTTATTGGATCTTTAAAATGTTATTCTTGTTTAATGCTTGGAACTAGCTTGAGAGCAGCAGGCGCTGTGCAGAGTGTGAGTAGCGAGTGTTTGGGCTGGAATTTTTTTAACAGTAGGACAGTGTGAGTTGAGGTCTGTGCGTCGGTATGTGTGTCCATCGGGATTAGTCTCCCGTGTAGGATTGTCGTGGCAGCTCTATGCAGTTAAGTTGTGATTGAAGCTCGTTGGTCGATGCTGCCAGATATGTGGAGCTTAACTGCCAGGTATGCTGGTGTGCTACTCGTGACTGCTTTGCAGATGATACATTGCGTCTTCAACAGTATCCTGGACTGGAGAGGCAGCCAAGGCAGTTCTCGTAAGATGGGGGTGATTCGGTCAAATTTCCATTCACCTGTAATAAGACGTGCTCTACGTAGTGGACTGCTTTTAGGCAAGGCAAGTGAGCCACTGGGAGCCCTATCAGGAGGGCATTTCCCCCATTAATGTGCGAGAAAACAAGGGCCTGCACTATGGTCTGGAAGTCCTGCGACAGGATGAAGGGTTTGATTTTGCAATGGGTGGAGATTTGGAGGCAAGTCGATTGGACCTCTTGGCTACGTGTTTCTGAAAGGACAGGCTGTGATCAATGGTGAAGCCTATGGGTTTTGCTGAATCCGAAAGTCATGGATCAAATCCTTCTTGGTGCATGTGAGCCGTTGTTGGACAAGTTGTTGTCTGGCGGGGGACCAATGAGCACATATTCAGTCTTGGGTGGGTTAAGTTTCAAGCAGACAGACGACATCTGACTTATGTCCTCTGGGCTTTTTACTTTCATGTACAACTGAGTGTCGTCCGCGTATTGGTGGACGGCCATTTTGGGATCTTTGAGAAGAGTGCCCAAGGGCTCCATGTAAAGATTAAAAGTATTGGTGAAAGGATGGAGCCTTGGGGGACTCCGCAGGAGACTGGGAGTTGGTTAGAATGAAACAAGTTCATCTGGGTGGCCTGGTTTCGGCCTGAAAAAGTAGGAGGTAACCCAATTCAGAAGAGTGCAGAGAATCCCATCCTGTCACCTAGGAGTTAATGCTGGATTTGGTGGTCGATGGTGTTGAATGCAGTTGAGATGGTCAAAGAGGACGAGGAGGCATGTGTCACCCTTATCCATGATTTCGAGGGCATCATCCATCACCTGGATGGAGGCTGTCTCGATGCTACACTTGGGGTGGAACCCTGACTGATAGTCATTCAGTTGTTCAATTCTTGTGAGTAGTGGTGTAGTGTTGACTTTTTCCAAGATTTTGACAATGAACAAAAGGTTCGTAACGGGTCGGTGGTACCTCCTGCCGTCTGCGTCATGATAGAGGAAAGCAAATCGGCTGCTATCCATTTACTACAAGGTAGTCATGTACTGGGATTAAATTGAGAATCAAGAGTGGGCGGTATCTACAAAAAAAGTGTCATTTATTTTATTTGTTATTTATAACACGCTTACTACCCAGAGGTTTCTAAGCACGGACCCAGGGATGGAACCCGTGTTGCTTATGTCGTCTTGCTTCTAAGGCGAGCATGTTGCTCCTGATCTATCTTCCCACAGACATTGCTCTGTGAGGGTTGCTAATGGGGCCGGGTCCTGATAAGGTTTTAAAAATCAAAAATAAATTGTTGAATTTCAGGGGATATTGATATCTCACAGGAGTTTCATGGAATGTTTCAAGAGCTCTGAATTGGCTTGTGAATGGCCACAAATTAATGTCTGAGCTTATATAAGGTGCCAAATCACCACTGTAGTGATCTCAAATCACGTAACCTTGTCCGAGCCTCAATCTGCTGTGAAGAAGGTTCATGCCCTGGGGGATTTATCTAGCAGCGACACTGGCAAGGATTCAGTTCCCGATTGCCTGCCCCCTGTGTGGAGTCCAGCCTTTTCTTAGGAAAAGTTATTATTCTGTAGAAACACATTTCTCTCATAGTACTAGGTGAGACTGAACATTTGGATCCAAAGAAGTCGATGGAGGTAATTGAAAATATAAGACATGTCAGTGGCAAATCTCATTTCGATGCCTAAAGCATGCTGCAAATAAATGAAATTGTTGAAAATATTGGGTAGTCCACCTATATGTCCAGCCTGGATCATACCAAGAGATACTGGCAAGTACCCCTAGCCCCCGAGGATAAATAGAAGACAGCGTTTTGCGGCTCCAGCTTACTATGTTTCCCTTTGGGCTACACAGTTCGTCGACCATGCGACTTTCTCTTCTCAGCCAACACTACCACGCCTCTTCCTCAAAACACCACTAATCCTTCTCCTCCCATATTATTATTTCTTCTCCGGCACTACCACTCCTGCCACACTACCACTCCTCCACACTACTACTGCTCCACCTCCCACACTACTACTCCTCCCACTCCGCACTACTCCCGCTGTATGTGAGCGTGGTTTGCGAACGCAATCGCAATCTCACCTGTTTCTCTGAAGGACTGAAGACACACGAAGAACAGGGAGCAACTGCAAGCAGTAGCTTGGGTAGAGAATGCAATCCAAACTTCGGCCTGATGGAACCTCAGCGAAATCAGGCAGCCTCCATGAAGTAAATAGGAGACGACCCAAATAAGCTTTGTACGAGCTTTAATGAAAGGCCCCCGGAGGTTGGGCTGCTGGGATAGAAATGAGTTGAACACTTTGTATGGGAGCGTTCAACTCTAAACATTCCACACTGACGTAAGGTCAGTGTGTACATATTATAACATCTCCCTTATGAGGAAGAAAGAAAGGGAAGGAAGGGGAGAAAAGGGAAAGAAGAACAAGGAAATATAACTGTAACAATTTTATTATCAGAGGTTTCCTCTTGACAGTAGACTGCAGTGCTTCGTGCATCAATAATAGACGTAGTCATCGTTGTAGTTTCGGATGATTCTCCGGTTCCTCTTGGAAAGGCTGACTGTGGGTTCATAGATCACATCACTGTTCTCCTCACAGTCTTGTTGATGTGTGTCTTCTGGCTGTATATCCTCTCTTGTCAGTATGTCCTTACTTGTACTGGGTTTTTTGTGGTCTCTCTCTATTTTCACTAGGTCATCGCCGGACCACTTCTTTCCATCCTCCAACAGTACAGATTTGCCATAGCATCTCACTACCCTTTTCGGGGATCTAAAGCGGGATTCTCCCTTGAGGATCTTCTTGGGTTCTTTAACACATACCAAATCTCCCTCTTGAATTACCATCTCTCTTACTTTGTTTTTTGAGTCATAGTATGTTTTGCATTTGTTCTGTTTCTCTCTTACACGTTCCTGAATGTGATCCATGTCCAATTTCACCTCTCCATTGTCCATAAAGATCCAGGCTGGTCTGAGTCGATTGTAGGCAATTCTGCCTCTCATCATTGTGCATGGTTCGACACTGGTGGTGGAGTGTGGAGTTGTCCTGTATGCACATAAGGCCTCCTGAGTGTCTCCCTCCACGGAAGTGTGTTGACATTGGCTAATTGAATCACACTTTTCACTAGCCTGTTCATTCTCTCTACGAGGCCATTGGAGATCGGATGGTACAAGGAGCTGGTGATGTGATGGATAGCTTTGTCTTTGAGGAACTCCTGGAATTCTAGTGACAGGAACTGTGAGCCATTGTCCGGGACTAGCTCTTTGGGATCACCTTCCCTATTGAATATGTCCGCCAGGAAATCAGTGATTTTCTTTGTGGTTACACTTGTCTCTGCTACACCCCACTCCGTCCATTTAGATGTGTAGTCTACTAAGACTATAATATAGATTTTGACCGTTTCTAGGTTTTCAAATGGCCCCATGATGTCTATGGCCAGTTTATACCATACATTCTTTGGGCTTTCAATTGGCTGTAATGGTGTTTTCCTTGTGGTTTTGGACTTGTCACTTGAGGCACAGGCGGAGCAATTTTTGACCACTCCTCTGCTTCCCTCCACATGTTCGGCCGCCAATAGTTGTACCTTAAACGGTTCTTGGTTAGACTTCTCCCAAGGTGCCCTTCATATGCCAGATCCAGCAACTTTTTTCTGAGCTGTATCGGTGGGATTATTCTGTCACCTCTGTAGATGTGTTCTTTGTCCATGTATATTTCTTGCCTGATGGGAATGAAGTCTGTTAGACTTTCGGATGGTGTCGCCCAATCGTCTGTTATTGCTTTCCTAATTTCTCTTTGTTCAGGATCATCATTTGTTTTACTTTTCCACTCGTCGATGGGAATGGCTGGATTTATGGTTGCTATTATGTCTTGGTCTGGATCTTCAGGTTCAATGTCCTGATTGGTCGATAGCCTGGAGAAGCAGTCAGCCACTTGATTTTGTGCCCCTGGAGTGTAACATATGTTGATGTTGTATTGCATAATAACAAGGATCCAACGTCTTATTCTCGGGGATATGAGGTGAGGTGTCTTTGAATGAAGAATGTGTACAAGTGGTTTGTGGTCTGTTCTGAGTGTAATGGGTAAACCCCAAATTAAGTTCCAAAAATGTTGCAGGATCCATCTTACTCCCAGCGCCTCTCTCTCAATCGTGGAATAATTTAATTCCGCTCCTTTTAGTACCCTGGATGAAAAGGCAATCGTTACTTTGCCCTTGCTATGGATTTGCTCCAGGACTCCGCCTAGACCGATCTTACTAGCATCCACCGATATGATTGTTTTTGCCTTGCAGTCAAACATACTTAAAGCGGGTGCTTGATTGATGTTATGTTTTATTTCCTCAAATTCTGTTTTGCATTTTCAGACCAGTCGAACTTGTTCATCTTCTTCATGATACTCCTCATGTTCTTGGTCTTGTCGGCATAGTTACCTACAAATTTTGAATAGTACTCGGTCATTCCGAGAAAGCTTCTCAACTGGTCTTTGTTTACTGGTTCAGCGATGCTTAGGATGTTATCCATTAGTTCTTTCTTGGGACTGATACCATTGGAGTCTATGGAGTGGCCAAGGTAGGACACTTTGTTGCATTTGATGTTACATTTTTCCAATTTTAAGGTGAGGCCACTTTTTTTAATCACTCTTAATACGCTGGTGAGTATTGCATCATGTTCTTGTTCTGATGCGGCCGACATGAGGATATCGTCTTGGAAAGAATGTACTCCTCTCAAACCCCCAAACAGGTGTGACATTAGTCTTTGGAATACAGCGGCGGCGGATGTGAGACCGAAAGGCATCCTCTTAAATCTGAATGCTCCTAGAGGAGTGACAAATGAGGTGAGGCATCTGGAGCCTTCTTCCAGGTCTATTTGGTGATATGCAGATGAAAGATCTAGGGTACTGAAGTACTTTGCTGGCTTCATGGATGTTAACAGCTCCGATATGTTTGGAGGGGGTGCCTGTCGATCCATATGTTTTTGTTTAAGTCTCTCAGATCAACGCACATTCTTATGGAGTTGTCCAGTTTCTTTACAAGTACTATGGGAGCAAGCCATTCTGAACTCTCGATGGGTTGTATAATGTCCTACTCACATAAGCACATGAGTTCTTTCTTTAGTGCTTCTTTTGTTCCTATGGGGACTCCACGGACTCTGTGGGGTATAGGAATGGCCCCCTTCTTGAGAATGATCTTATGCTGAAACCCCTCTAGGAGTCCAATTTTTTCAGAGAATACTTTGGGAGACTGTAGTGCCAGGGTATCTTTGATGTTTTTCTCGTCGCTCAGAACAGCCATTATGGGGTTCTCCTCGCCGGGATGGATTCTCACACAAAGAGCGGCTTGCTCCTCCCAACCTACTATGGATGAACCTTTATTCACTATGAAGAGCTTGCAGTAGGTCGTTCTGTCGCGGAACTTGAGTTGCACCCATGTATAGCCAATAATGTCAATGGGATTCTTCCCATAACCTGTGGCTTGTACATTGGTGTTCTTTAGATCACAAATACCACAAATTGAGACTAGAGGGTTGTCATGCACCGTAAGCCTGCGGGCATCAGGGCGCAACCATAAGACACGTACATGTGACAGTGGACAATAACATAGAAGACAGGACATCTGGCAAGCCAGGACAAGGAGGGAGCTCACTAATGACATTTAAGGACTCATTACTGCCAAGGTGGAGTTTTGGTCAGAAAACCACCATCAGTTATTACTGTACTGCCAGTGCTAATCTGATCGGCTCTACCATATTGCAGTATCAGATATAGGTAGCACCGGTGGTATGTCAGTAAATCGCATGCCTCTTGTCAACAAACACCTGTCCCCCTCCTATCTCCTTTCTACCCTCCCTTCCCCTTCCTTCTCACTCCCCCTGAATGTGTATCAGATATTTGAAATATTGTTCCTCCCTCCCTTTACTATCTCCCCTCCCTTCCTCCTCACCCTTCCCTCTCCTCCTCCATCTATGCAAATTGTTCTAAATATTGTCTCACTGGTTTGTTTATGATTGTAAATATGCTTCTTTCATTTTTGTACCTTGTTGTTATATTGTAAAGCGCTTTGAATTAAAGCGCTGTATAAATCTAATAAACATGAACATAAACATAAACAATAATATTTGACCATTTTACCATTTCCATCCTCGTAGCGAGGAGGGAAAGAGGCCATGTACACCAGCAGATCATGCCACTACCGCTGAGAATTGTGGGTATTGGCCTTTGGCTGCATTGCATTGTGGGTGAGAAGGTGGCCCCATGCAAAGGTTTTTCTCCTGCAGTAAAGTGAAATGCTTGCAGAAACCTCAAGGTACTGCAGCAATGTTGGCCTCCACCTCGTGAGTGTATGTAAACATTGGTGGTCTTATCAGGTGGTATTCCACTTGTTCTCAGAGGGTAATTGCTAATGGCGGAATTCCTGTATTTTGGAATTCTGGAAGAAGGCCCTTATTGGTAGATTCCAAAAAATAGAAGGAAAGAGATAGAGTGAAACATCGGGAAAACATAAAATCTCTCATTTGAAAATACAGAATCGAGAAAAAGGTCACATTCGAGAATAACCATCCAGTGGCTTGGTGGAGTTCGAAGATGGGTAGGAAGATTGGGAATTTTAGTTTTGGGTATATGTGAGGAGAGTATTAGAGAGTACATACAGCGCTAGAAAGAAGAAGGGCATGGGTCACGGGAACCGTTATGCATTTAAAAATATATACACGGAGCAGTTTATTATCTATTTTTTAAACCATTCATTTTTAACCTATTGAGTACATTGTACTTTGAGTGTTACGGTCAATAATGCTATCATTTGAGATGTTATGTTTTTGAGTCAAGTAACCTGCGCGGCTCGGCGGATGCTTTGGACTACAACTCCCATGATACCTCACCATAGGCTGGGATGGCTATGGCTGGTGGTGGTTGTAGTCCAAAACATCTGGTGAGCCAAAGGTTGCAGAACCATCTGTTTACTTTCAAGATGTCTACATAGACCCCAGTCAGATACATGTCAGTTGCACAAGTGCACCTTTTTATTTTCAAGGCCTTAGAATGACCAAAGCTTACACGCAGTAGTGATGGGACCGCTGGAGAACTGATTGGTCTGTGAAGATCGTTTCCAGAGCCTTCGTGATGTTTAGGGGGCCATGCTAGAGTCTTACATTCCTACCAAACAAACGTATCTTTACCACATGCAGTAAGCGTGCAGTAACAGGAGGTGTCCACGTAACACAGTCACACGGACTCTTCAAATGTTTCCCATTTTGGAACCAGTACGACTCCATTGGGATGACATATTGTGCATGCGGCAGTGTCACATGCAGTAATGTTTGTGTGAGGAGAATATTTCCTCCACACAAAAATTAGGCGGATTAAAATTAATGTCCGTTTTAAAATTGTAAATGTGGCATTGTGATGAAAGTAGCGGTAATCCCATTACCACCATTTATTTACAGCATTGCCACACTCCGAATGAGTGCCTAAGTCTTAAACAGCAGCAGTGTTACTTCACATGGTGGGTTTAGGCTTCTCATAGCAACGTAATGCTTGCTTCATTTTATAGCTACTCGTGCCTGCGCCTGATAGGCCAGATGTGAGAGACACAGATGACAGCTTGCTTGGTCGATTCCCATAGAAACTGAATGCTTGCATCATTCTATAGCTACTCGGGCCTGTGCCCGATAGGCCCGATGTGAGAGACACAGATGCCAGCTTGCTTGGTCGATTCCCATAGAAACTGAATGCTTGCATCATTCTATAGCTACCCGGGCCTGTGCCCGATAGGCCAGATGTGAGAGACACAGGTGGCAGCTTGCTTTTTCGATTGGGCGGCAGTAAATGGTGCTCAAGAGAGTGTAACCTTGTCTTGTTTTTCAGACTTAGTAGCAGTTTTACTGTAAGGTTTTGTAACCGCGCCAGATATTTGGTTCATTTTTAGTGCGCTTGTAACAACAAATAGTGTCTGCGTTTGCAGTTGTTTCTTCCATTGTACATATATAGTCATGAATGCGGTAAATACATGGGACCTACATATCCAGTCATTTCTGGATATGTAGGTCCCATGCAATAATTGCAAGTTTGTGTTTGATGACACATAGAATTAGTAATCGAAAAAGTTTTTAAAAAAGACTTTCATTCACTACAGTGTTCTAAGTCTTTTTACCATGTCTATCACTTTTGGCAATGTTTGCTTTTAACGTCTCACTCTCTACTCCGAGTATTGCAACTGTGCTTTAAAGACGTAAGGACACAGAACAAAAATATTTGGACCAAACAGGTAAACACAAAAATAGTGAGATTGTGGCTTTGTGCCACTTGAGATTGTGAACTGTTGCCATGCACTACTGGACTGGTGTGAGCTTCCTTTCACTATATTTAAGTCTGGCTTGAAGGTTCCTATTGCAATCAACTGCATGAAAATTGGGATGCAAAATACCTTCCATGCCCAACATGTTAAGATCATGCAACAGCTGTTTGTTGTAGGACTAGATGTATGGCTCCTGCCAGGCCATGTCTACCAACGCCCTTGAACTCCCCCGCCGGATATGCAGTTAAAAAAGTGACTTCACAATCCTCTCCCTTTGCCAGTTGGGACGTGGATCCTACATCAGCTCGTAGGGCAACATTCAGAAGTGGAGAAGCTGTTTCCAAAAACCTATGTTCACAGATTCCCTCTCGCCGCGCATTTTTGTCCAAACCCTATTCCACTGCACCACCAAACCTCCCTTGAAAAGCCATCTCCACCTCTCGGCCAAAATGATCATTATGCTTCTTCGCAAGTTATACAGTCTCACTCCCGGCCATTGCCGCTTTTTTGTGGCAAAATCGATCTGAGAGTTCCATGAGAGCCGGGAAGGGCAACGTGCCCACCTTGGAAGCAAGACAAACGCGAAGCAACACAGGTCCAATTGCCGGATCTGCGCTTAGAAACCTCTGGGTATTAAGCACGTTATAAATAATAAATTATGATAGATTCGATGATAACCACAGCATTGGAAGAGGCTTACCACTAATAAAGAGAGCATGTTTAGATGCCCCTTGAACACAGCACTGGATCGATGATGTAAAAGCAACAAAAAAGCTGCTACAAGGCAACCTTGTTTGAATCCTCTCGCTGTCCGGATTGTCTGAGCTAATTGAACTTTAGGGACAGAACGGACCTGAGCGGTGATCCTGAGATGTAATTCCTGGATGTCATCTAACCAGGTTCTCTCAATGCCGTGTTGCCCATTTCTTCCCACAAGCTCTCCCTTACCACAAAATCAAAAATCTGAAGAAATGGGTCCAGAAAGTCAACGTATGATGACATATCCTAAGCAAATCCATACTTGTTTATCAGATGAGGGAGCGTCAAAATATGATTTGACAGGCCTAATGCTTCCCGGACCCCAATTCAGGTTTTCATTTTCACATATCCTCTTGTGTAACTCAGTATAACATGGATACACATTTTACAGTCAATTTCAATTAGACTGATGGGTCCATATGAAGATACAGCACCGACGGGACCTGTCTTGTACTGCCGTATAATGGTACGAATTCAACAATGAAGTCGGACACACAAAACACAAACACAACACAAACACAAAACTGCCTTGAATAACTTGTCCCAGCAGTCTTGCGCAAATGAAATATTTTCAGCTGGAATCATATTTGGGCCGGGGGCTTGGCCCCTAGTTAAGTGGTTGATAACATTGAGGATTTTTTCATCTGTAATCATACGCAATTTTCAGGGACTTTCCCTGCAGACTGTTAGCATATGTAGACGATATTCACTCATGCAGCCCTTCCTATCCTCAATAAAGACGGGTGGCGCCTGTGAAGAGCTTATGTTAGCATCCTCTATAAATGTAAGCATCCCTGAGAAATTATCTATGTTATAGAGGTAAAAAAAATTGGATATCATTTCAGTTCAGACCACAAATTAACTAAACATACCAATATTGTGTTTTAGCCCCTTTACTTTTTTCAAATTAATGACTTGGTACCAAAAATCTGAATGCAAAGGTAGATGCCCCTAAAATTTCCAAAAGTAAGGTTGGAATCTTGATATGCACAGATGGCGCAGTCTTAATATCAAAAACAAAGATGGGTTTGTAAAAACACGTTGCTATTGTGCTGAACATCTGTGAAGAAAGAGGCCGAACAGTGAACCGTAATCAATCCATGGTGATGACCTGTAATCCCTCCCGTAAGAGTAAGACACATATCAAAATTTATGAGAGAGTGTTCCAAGGAGTCAATCATTTATACTATATGGGGATAAGATTCTAAATTGATCAATAATGGACCGATCAATGAAGAAAATGTATATAGTCGCCGGGCTGGAGCCATGAACAAGCTAAATTAACGTCGGGGCAATCAAACCCCACTGACAGTTTTAGGGGTCTAGAAGGCCTGTGCAGTTCCAGCTGCATTATGTGGTGGTGGATTACGGGTCCCTGGAGTCTTAGATTCCATAAGGAAAGTGGAAAAAAGGTTTGTGAAACAAGTTTTCAATTCCCCCATGAGCGCTCCTACAGTAGGAGATGGGGCTAAAATGTGTGAATTGTAATACACAATGCAAAACTCTTTTTTATTGGCTGCGCTTGTACAAATCAGAAAAATGAAGTGACTAAAAAGAGATGTTATGGGACGCAATACTCTCTATGGGGAGTACATTGTGGTATTGGCTTTGCCACACACACATAAGCTATTTAATAGGATAGACTCTGTTCATTTGCTCAACAAAAACACTGTATAATTACTGATGGAATACATAGGGATATCACAAACAAGCTTGACACTTTCTGTGTAGAAATCCATTTGTGCCAAGTCACGCATTCTACAATGCCACCTATTAGCCATCACTGGAAGTTCACCTCCAGTTATGAGCCACATCAGCAGGGCATTGTGGGTATGCAGATTAGCCTAAGGCCAACCTTTACATGTCAAAATGTGAGGAACTGTACATTCTGACGCCCAATAATCCTTATCGGGTGGCATTGGTCCTATACAGAATATACATTGATGATATTCTTATAGTATGGGGCACTAGAGAAGCACATATTGACATGTGCTTCATATGGATGAACAGTCTCAATCCCAACCTGAGATTTACCATATGTAAGGACAATAAACATATCCCCTTTGTAGACCTCACCATCAAAGAGATTGATGGTACCGTGGGGACGGGTATATACAGAAAACCAACTGACCGTAACACCATATTACATCATCAGAGTTTCCATCCCCAGCCCCTTAGGGACAACATCCCTTTTGGACAGTTCCTCCGAGTGCCAGGAAATTGTATTCTCACACATGATTTCAAAAAAGAGTTCTGACATTGTACTCAAGAGATTCCTGGACCGTGGTTATCCCAGACATGCTCTCAAAAAGTGCAGAAAGATGGCAAGATTTGCTGATAGAACCATCCTCCTGGATAAAACAGCAAATGAAAAAGAAGAAAAATCCAGGGCAGTATGTATGACCACCTTTATCCGCATAGCAATGCTTTAAAAATAATGTATTCTTAAAAATTGGCACATTCTCCAAATAAACTACCCAGACTGGGAACCTCCTCTTTTTGCTTTAAAAAAAGGAAAAAACCTCAAACAGTATCAGTGGACAATTGTTCCATGCAACGTCCCACTAATTTAAGAGCATTCATGGGACTGCCCGCTGTCAGGGGACACTACCTATGTGATAGTTGTGTGATTTGCAAATTTACAATGAAGACTCTGAACTTTGAAGTCAATAACAAAGACTGGATGTTGAATTTTCACAACACCTGTAAGAAGATACATGTAGGAAAAACCACGAGGCAAGTCATAGTCAGAATCATTGAACACTATTCCAAAATCAGAAACAAGACAATGACCGCACCACTGGTCAACCACTTTGTGTCCCTGAACTACAGTGAGAATGAGATTAATTGGGGGTTCTGGATAAAATTCAGGGAACCAATACCAGAGAAATTGAATACAAGCTGTCCAGGAAAGAACAATTCTGGCTTTACAAATTTGGTTTGTTCTGCTCAGCCCTTAATCTTCAAGATGAATGGCAGCAACTGGGGATTTAACAGTCTTTGTCTATCCACCTGTATCTCATGCGGGACCCATCAGTGTGCCGCCGCCTTTCCTTTCACTTTGGCCACCCATTTTCCCAGGCTCCGGCCCCCATGTCACGATTGCCTTCCCATTGTTGTGGCCATTGCCACTGGGCTTAGGGCCCATAAGAAACGTTCATGCAATGGATGGGTTCACACAGAATAACTCTGAGTCCAAATAACCAAACCAACTCAGGAAGATGGCAAAGTACTGTTGCATTAACAATTATCTAAAACAGGGAGCTACAACAAACAACGATGGTTGTACGCTCAATTTCTCTCAACAATCTTTTCATAAAAACATGGTTATATACGCAAAATACATCAGAGGTAATGTCATACTACATGGCAAATAATTAAAAACCTACTGAGGATCGGGATAGGCTTAAGGGGAACATCTAAGTATATTCTCTATGGGAACTAGGATTGAAATTGGCTGCTCACGGTCAGGTGGACAACATATGCCTACCTCTAAAACATGCCATCTTCAGAAACATTAGATACTAGGATTCTCATTGGTCTTCAAATTATAAGGTTCTTTGTTACATGGACCACTGCAATTGGTTGGCACGCTTGTACCGTGTCTGGAACATTTGGTTTACTTAGCAGCTGGTAAACCCAGGCCCAGGTACAAGGAGATGAGCCTGACTCTACCTCCCCACCCAATTAGCCCAGCATTTCTCATCACGCAAGCCTTCTGCCATGAAGATTGTCTTTGAACATGGCCTTGCAAAGTATCCTTGTCTCTGAAAATACATGGGAGTGCAGGCACTCACTAACGTGTTCTGGGACTCCAAGTTCAAACTCTATTTTCATCCTTGGCTCACCAACAGGAGACCACGATTTGGACCATTTTGCAGGTTTTAAATGTCTTAAATTAATTAAACTTGGTATTCTTTCTTTGCACCTTAATAAGGGATGATTCATCCTTCACACGTTCACTGCTTTTCAGAATAGAAAACCGACCTTGGCTGCTTCAATCTTTACTCCCGTCCAGACAGCCTTGCCATGCAGCTCCCGATTCAGCTTATTCTTGCTGCAACACAATTTTCCCTTTCCTCTTCATTGGTCCTGGCTTACTAAAATTCATGATACCAATGTCCAGCTTTTATACAATGACAGCTTGACCTGCATTCTATTCACTATGTATAGCCGGCTTCTATAATGACTTAGTCTACCTTGAGTTTCAATGTCTGTTCAATTATTGAACGGTTGATTCTCTGCAGCACTTTGTGCACGTGTAATCTTCTTTTTCATATTTAAAAGTTCTCCCAATTCTTTACTTCGCTATTAGTTTCTCTAGGATCCATACATCCTCTTCAGCCAGTATCCCGAGACGTCGTTGATACTATCTTATGACATCACAGGCTTCTTTCTTTGCTCTTTTTTCATATTCTTCAGGGAGCTCCTCCCTCAAATTGTCTTCCCTTCTGAGATACATTCGATAGCGTGGTCTAAAGGGGTATCTTCTTACGAACATACATTGGAGTATTGTCACAAATTCAGGTGTCAAACATGGCATGATCTCAGGCTTCCAACATATGGGAGGTAGGGGACAGGGTTTCCTGCAGAGGCATGCAGCTGCTCCTCTACATTCCCCCCTCTGGTCAAGTCCTCAACCACATCCTCAATTGTTTCCACATCCTGATATTTTATTTTGAAAAAAATGTTTTTTTGGTGTCCATATCTTCATCACCCACCCCAGGGTGTCAGCTGATTTGACATGCTCATCTAGACTGCAGGTCATGTAGTTACATTGTCAATTCGGGGTACAATAGACCCATCATCCTACATACTTCTTATGATTCTTCGGATACAGGAACTTTGTTCCTTCAGGTGCTACGATGCTGGCCTCTATGTATTTTCTGAAAGCTTCATCAGTCAGCTCCTTGGCATTAGGTTCAGGTTTGACATTGATCATGATCTTCATTCCTACCACTTTCTTTGCGGTTTTCTTCCATTGGGAAATCACTATCCTGACTACGCAGAATCCAAACATCACCAGCACCAATATTACTCCAAGAATTTTGAATATATTTGCCAACCACTGTGCAATCCACAAGGACAGGGAGGCAAACCAACTGTCATCTTCAATGTCCTCCGTCTCGTCTTCCATCTTGTTATGCAGGTCTGTTAACAATGTTATGACCTCTGTGAAGGTTCTATTTTGTTCATCATTAGAAGGTAGGAATGTGCAACATGATGGCCCAATTTTGGCACAAACTCCTCCTTCCATTGCTGTGATCATATCAAGGACATATCAGTTATGGAGGGTCATCAGTCATATGGCCTGCAGCTCTTTTTTAATAGCATTGAATCCCTTTATGGTAGCATTGATTGTCTGCAGAAGCTCCCATCTAGTGATCTGTAACCACTTGGCGTTTGCCACTGTTTGGATCCCTGGCATGAACATAGTCATTAGTTTTGTGGCAGTCTTGCTGAACAACCTGTGCTCCTCAAGAATGGAGTCATGTGCTGTTATTGATTTGGCAGAGAAATAATGTTCTCTTTTTGTGTGACTGAGAAGTACAAGCAATCTTGTTTTTCTCAAATGGGCATCCACCTTTGGAAATTCACCAATGTTCAGGTCGCTTTGAGGAATCACTAATGCTGAAACATGGAAGAGCACCAAGGAACATACTCTGCCCCAATCCTTGGGCAACCTCATATAAGCTCTAGATCCACAAGCCCAATATTGGTCTATAAGGATGGCTGTCCCTTCTCCCATACTAGGAACGTCAATTGTGGTTTTGCATTCTTTGTTATATTCTACATGGTTCTTTCCGTGTCTTCGGAAGTATAGTGTTGCATTAACAAATGGGATTACAACTACTGGGCCTGATTTGTCTTCTAACTGTGTTAGTAGTTTGGAGAGTTTGGCCCATTACTTTAAACATCCACCATTCACCTTCTGCACCTCCTGTACATAATCTGTTTTCAGCAGATGAGCTGCACAGGACATCATTCCTTCTTCCCATCCCTTCTTGGAATTCACTCATCCATAGATCAATAATTAAGTTTGTTCCTAACATCCAGGTGATCCAGCTATTTCAGTCACATAAGGGCAATTTGTTCTCTTAATTTCTTCAATGATCATCTCATCCTGTCCTGCAGCAGGATGCACAAGCATCTTGCTCTTCTATCCAGGCTCCTTTTCCATTTGTAGTGTTTTGATGTAGTCATCCTGGTATGGAAACAACCATTTTGATCTCCATCACAAGGTGGCCCAACTTCCTTGGAATTTTCCTTGAGTTATACATGTTGCAAGATGAATGAGGCACTTTGCATCAAGCTCTGGAATCTCTCTCGCAATGAAAGTTCTTATTGTATTCATGACATAGGAGATGAGGGAGCAGATGTAGCAACCCTCCTTAGATGCTTTCTCCCCCACATTTTTCATGTGTTGGTACCACATGTTATTCCCTAGGTGAGCTTTGTTGTCTAGATGGTTATTTATCCCTTCACTATCATCCTCTGCATCTCTAATAATTTACTGATGCCTGACTTCCAAATTGTTAGTCCTCATTCCCATAGAGTCCTGTTGGACTCTAAGGGAATGGGGACACGGGAGCACTGGCACTGTTACCAACAGAGTTTGCCTACCGTGTCCACTGCGCCCGGCAGGGTCAGACCTGTCAGCCACTGCGGCCACGGCAGGCAGACACAGAGTTTGCCAATCTGGAAACAAGGGTGCTGGCGAGCTTACTTGCACCTTTGTTTCCAGAACGGCAAACTCCTAATGAGGCCCAGAGACTGTGAAAGATGAGGAACAGAAAGACAACGAGAGCCATCATGCAAATGTATCTTATACATAAGAATCTGGGCATCCATCTCTCACGCCACCCTACTGTTTGTTGAATTTGTTCATTCTCTATGGCCATGCCATTCTCTTCATTTATTATTTTTAATACAATCATCAAGTTTCTTTATAGTTGCAACAGTAAAATTTGTTCAATTATAGCAATAAGGAGTCTTCTTATAACTGGAACGTTTTTAGGATCCTGTAAGAAATTGTGAACATTAACGTCTCTTCTAACAAGAGCAGAATAAGACTGCAGTATGAACACAAAGACAGCAAACACAAGCCGATGAACATCACTATCGGGAGGTACCATATCTTTGTTCAATTAAAACAAATATTCTCCACGAAATGAATCTGGATACTGATCTCGTTTCCAATTTCTGATCAAGAACTGACGTTTAGACATAACTCTGATGTATTATTTTCTGTTTCAATATATTTTTTTTAAAGTTCATTTAAAAATTCCTGGAATTCCCGGCAAGTCCTTTCACTTCCTGCTGAAATATCTATAAGGCATGTTCATTGAATTCAAGTCCAAATAGTGTGTGAGTTAATCACTTGTTGCTTTATCGTCCTTCTTCTTAGTAATCGATTGGGTCTGCACACGTGGAAATTATCTTCTTGTCTTGTTTCTGGATCAGCAACCGTGGGAGGAAAGGTCTTTCCTTTATAAATCTTCACATCGCCCATGTGCAACCAAGCTCTCTTCCTTGTTTTTTAATGGCAGAAGGAGGCACTTCTTCAACAATGAAAGGGCCATGAAAACATGGCTCATGCCACTTCCTTGTAAACATTTTAATCAACACTAGGTCCCCAGCATATAATTTAGGTGATAGTAATAGTTCACTTGGATTGGTTGCCAAATTATTTTCTTCATGTTCTTAGACCGACCCCCCTAATGCTTGACTTGATCTGAAATTAAAGAAATACTAGAGGTCATACATGTCAAATAATCATGCATCTTGTCAACTAATGTTTTTGCTACGCTCTGGATATCACTCTTACTCCTAGACGGAGGCGTAAGGGGCGTCCTCATTCGACGCCCTATCACTAGTGCGGAATAGGTGGTGGTCTGATCCTGGCTGATTCCGAAGGGCATATAAGGCTAGGGGTAAGCAATACAGCCAACCCTTTTTCAAAGTCAATTTAATCTTAGCAATCCTTTCTTTGAGGAGGCTGTTGAGTCTCTCACATATCCCGTTCACTTGTGGGTGATAAGCAGAAGAAAATGTGTGTTTTATGTTTAATAGAAGCCCTGTACGTTCAAATAACTCATTGACAAAATGTGGCCCACTATCGGATCTTAGCACTTCACACACACCCCACCTCGGGAATAAATGCACGCACTAAAAACTTTGCTGCACAAGTGGCATCAGGGTGTGTACACGGACCTGCCTCGATCCACCAAGAGTAGGGACACACCACCACTAACAGATACCTATATCCATTACATGTCTGCAGCATGAAACATACTTTTCGGTCGAGGTATTACTCCTATAATCGTTCTCAGTGTATGCCCAGAAGTAAACTTCTGACACATGATGCAATTCACCATAAATAATGCAATGTGTTCCAATAAATTAGGAATTAACCAGTCTTCTGCAATCGCAGCAGCAAGACTCTCTCTAGTTAAATGCGCAGGGTAATGCAGCTGTTCGAGCGTGATGTTTAATAAAGTTACTGGCATCACTGGCTTTCCAGTTCTGTCCTGTCACCATAAAGCTTCCATGTGGGATGAAGAACACCCCCTTCATTTTTCACAATTCTTGCTTTTCCTGTGGTGCACTTCCTTAAATCTCCATTATTTGGGTTATTGACAACTTATTAAACCCCTCTTGCACTAACATAGTTGTAACTGAATTAATTATCTTTAGTACTCTCAGTATCAAAACTCAAAATGTCTGGGGAATATGCAACCCTTTTGGCTTCTAGGTCTGTGGCTTTGTTGCCTCAAGATATACAATCTGTTTGTTCACTATGCACTGCGCATTAAATGACCGCTATGACTACTGGGATTTGTAGTGCCTTTATGAGTCTCTCCAATAAGGATCCATGTCAGACCGGATTACCATCTGCACAGAGGTAGCCCCTCCTCTTCCAATGTGCTAACACTGCATGTAAGGTTGATGTCACGTAGGCGGAGTCACTGTAAACCGTCACTTCCTGCCCTTCATGTTTCTCAAGTACGACAATGAGCGCTACTAATTCTGCTGCTTGTGCTGAAAAATGAGAGGGCAGGCTTGCGCTCGACGCCACTTCAAATTCTCCATTTATTCTGTGTCTTACTACTGCGATGCCTGAATGTCTTTTCCCACTAGTCTGATCATTTTTGAAGAACCATCAATAAATAGAATTTCACCTCCCGCTAAAGCATTCTCCTTCGCACAGGGTATATCATCATAAAGTTCAACATAATTAGCACAGGCATGCACATGATCACCTTCTTCTACAGGTACAGCTATGAACGTGGCTGGATTCACTATTTTACTTCTTACGATTTTAATCACTGGGTTAGAAATCATTACCTCATAAGCTGAAGCTCTTTGGGATGTCAATGTGCCCTTGGGTTTCTCTAAAATGGCAAATTGAGCATGCTCCATAAAGAGAGTCATAGAGCAGCCCATAGCAATATTTGTAGATTTCTCAATTGCAAACGCGGCGGCTGCTAAAGATTTTTCACAAGAGAAATGTCCTCTCATAACTGGGTCTAAAATCCCACTATAATATGCTAAAGGTTTGTACCCTAATCTGCTTTTTGTGTATTCACTGCTGTCATGCCTGTCCCATTTGTGTTTGAAAATATATAAAACCCCTCAACATAATTGGGAATTCCTAAAACAGGAACTGTGCAAATTGCTTTTTTCAACTCCTCAAATCCTTCCTCCATTTATTGAGTCCATTCTAGTTTTGTTTTACCAACTTGTGCTTTCTTTAATGCTTGCAGAAGTGGCCTTGTGTATATACTATAATCAAACACCCAGGCTCTAACATAGTTGCACAAACCCAAATATTGTTGTATCTGTCTCACTGTGTTTGGTTTTGAGGTTTTCACATTGCCTCAGCTCTCTCAGTTGGCACTTTCTTTCCTTCATGCAAAATCAACTGACCTATGTATAACACTGCTTCTTGGCAGTATAGTAACTTCTCCTTACCTACCTTATATCTTTGTCTGCTAAAATAGTCATTAATTGGATAGAGTCCTGTCTGTACCCATCTTCTGTGGTGCTGCAAATCAATATATCATCTACGTACTCTATCACCACGCATTTGAGATCAATATTGCCTAAATCCATCTGTAGGACTCTGTTCAAGATCAATGGGGACTCAGAGTACCCTTGAGGCAGCCTAGTATGTTTCAGTCTTTTTTGGCAAAACGTAAATTAAGTCAAGTCTTGTGAGTCCTTGTGCAACAGGATAGAGAAAAATGCGTTTTTCAAATAGATCACCATCAAATATCGAGCTTCCACCAGGATAATGCATAATATTGTCACCGGATTAGGAACTAAAGGAAACTCTGCATCTACAATCTGGTTACGAGGTCTCATATCCTGAATAAATCTCCACAACCCCCATTAGATGTTTTGATCAGATACACCGTAGTATTACACAATGATTATGATGGCACCAGGATCCCCTTATCCATCAGTGCTGCAATAGTCTGAAATATAACTTCATCAGCTTCTCGAGACATGGGGTGGTGTTTTGTGTGATGTAAAATCGCTACTCACTTAAGTTTTATTTTAACCGCTCCTATCCCCTTCAATAAACCTACGTCATAAGGGCCTGTGGTCCATAAGGCACTCAGCACCTTTTAAAGATCCTCCTGGAAGAATGCTGGTCACTTTCACATTACCGCCTTCGCTGTGGGACTTCCCTTTTCTCTATCCTTATCCAGTATGTAATGCTCATGAAGAACACTATTTCATCATCGATTTGGTCTTCCCTGAAAATATCGCTTAAAAAGTGTATTCCTGGAGTGGAGCACACTATTCCTTGTTCAGTAAATGAAATTGTCCTGTTAAGTTTTGTCATTAAATCTCTTCCCAAAATATTAACCAGTGTCTGTCGTGAATATAACGAGGGAAGGGAGATGTCACATTCTCCTATTGGTAATTTATTAGTAAAAGGAACTCAACTCTTAGCTCCAAAGAACCATTGAGCATTCATGGCAATACCCGACATTGGATATTTTCCCTCTCGTATACACGAACGAGTTGCTCCAGTGTCTACAAGAAAAAAAAGCATGTGCCTCCTATCATCACATCGACCCTTGGTTCTTCTTGGGGGACTGGTGTCACAGATAGTACTGAACACATCAAGTCACCCTGTGAGCTGTCCTATTGTGGATGAGATGAGATGATAGGTTATTTATTACATGCTTAATACCCAGAGGTTTCTAAGCGCGGACCCGAGGATCGAACCTGTGTTCCTCCGAGTTGCCTTGTTTCCAAGGCGAGCACGTTGCCCCTGAGCTATCCTCCTGAGACAAGCTCATCCCTGTCCCTGTGAAAGGATTTCCTCCTACCACAGTGACAAGTCTGCTTCTGGGTGTCAATACTTGTCCTATGTTTTCATACTGATCTGTTTGCATAGGGGCTTGTTGCGACTGCCCTTGTGGCAGATTCATTTGTACTTGTCCCTGCTGTTGCACCTGCTGTACTTGAAGAGCTTTTCTCTGATAAGATGTGTGATCTTGGGCAAAGCCCTCTCTAGTCTGTGTGCTGTGTGGTGGAGGATAAGCTGTCCTCCCTCTGGAAAACCTGCCATTTTGTACGTTCCCTTGGCTCCCACATATGCGTGCAATATGTTCTGCCATTCCACAATTCCAACATACTGGAGGAACTCTCCTATTAGTCCCTCCTTGGGTATATCATCCCTGAGCACTCTGGTTCTCATTCTGTGTATTTTGAAACCCACCTTGGTTATTCTGAAATCCACCTCCTCTTCCTCTATAACCCATACCCCTGCCTCATGGCATAAACCCATATACACCTTGGTCCATCGGGCATGAAATATTCACCTTTGATACATCCATTGCTTCCTGCATTCCCAATCCTTCTCCGCTTGTCAGTACTGTGCCTTCTATGACAAATGTTGACAACTTTTTTTTAACTATGGCTTCCTCGATCTTCCTATTCTCATCTTTCTTTTAGGTTTTCTCTTGTAATAATCGACAATGGTGCACTGTCATCAACTGTATCTCAGCCCATGGCTTTGCTTCCATCCCCACTTGATTTTGCATCTGCCTCTGTACTGGCTCAGGCAACCCTTGACATAAAATATGATAAAATAACACCACTGTCTTTTCCCATGACTCGTGAGTTTCAAGCTGCCATTTCTCCTGAATATCCTAAATGTAAGCAATAGGGTCTTAATCTTCCCTCATTTTAAGTGTCATAATTGTACCCATATCTGATCTATCAAGGTACTGTACCAGAGAGCCCTCCAAATATCTGCTCTACAATTGTTAAACAGCACTCCATAATGCACTGTGTTTTGTGCAGTCACACTTGAATATCCCGCTCTTCTCCTTATGTCATCAGCCCTCTCTTCAAGAATGACTGCTAGGAGACCTTTTATGTCCCCTATGGCCAACGTATTTCCTCCTGTCATTTTCTCTAATTTGTAGATCCATTTCCAAGCACCCGAAGTCAAACTAAGGAGCTTGCATTTTAAATTATCCTTGTTCATCTGTGCCATGCAATGTATTGCAGTCTTGCTCCCCCTTTCTCCGATAAAGGAATAGTCTATATATGGCGGTGGTAATCTTCCCTATTCACCTTCTTGCTGGTAGCAACGTTAACCTTCTTACATATGTTGGCGACTCTCCCTTCTCACTATATGATCATCCTTGGGGATGCTCAGGATATGCTATGCGATCTGGCGTTCTATCTTTAGGTTGTTCCAAATCAGACCATTTCACTTCCTTATCCATCTGCAGACTTCCTTCAGGGGTGCACATGCTCCCTCCTTCTGCCCCAAGACCGGACTCTCTTTCCTCGTCTGACATGTCTAGGCCCCAACTAGTGTGACTCTCAACCCCTTCACCGTTGTCTAAGTTCAGTCTGCTCAAAGACAATGCCCAACGTTCTCCACTGAACGGATTTCCCTCCTCACTTCGTGATTGTGGTACTGGGGATCAATCACCATTCCCTCTAGTTCCATATTCGCTACCTCGTCTTAACTGTTGATAGACCTTATCGATCCTTTCTCCAATGCTTTCCACATCAAATCTTTCCTCTTCTAGCACTACTCTAGATACTGCTGGCGTCATTTCCTTTATCGAAAGAACCACATCTACCCTGTCCTATCATATTTCTGTGCTCGGCCTCATTTGCTCTATATGAATGAGACTGGCATCGAGACTTTGCTGTCTTCTTTTCCATTCTATTTTTTCATCTATCTCCCTTTGCTTTCTCGCATCCCTTCTAATTCTTTCTTCCTCTTGCCTTTGTTCTTCTCCTCTCCTTACTCCTTCCCTTCTTTCCTCTTCTTCCCTTTGTCTCTGTAATCTTTTGTCCCCTAGTCTTTGTGCTTCCTCTTCCTCTCTCTTTCTTTCCGTTCTGTCCCTTTCTTCCATCGTTCTCTGTCTATTGTCGTACTTTCTTTGTTCTTCCACTCGTTCTTCTAATTTCTCCTGTTCCTCCTGATATATCTACTCTCGTCGCTCCCTGATTTTCCTTTTCTATTCTATCTCTTTTAATCTCTTCTCTCCTTCCTTATCCTTTTTCTTATACGTCCTTATCTTCTCTTTGCCTAACTTCCTCAATACTTTTTCCCATCTATCTTGAGTAATATCTGTCCTCCCATCCATTCGTTCTGTACGAGCGCTAGCTCATCAGCCCTATCCTTTTCTACTTTCCATCTCTTAATCTCCCTGTCTATTTATGTCGACACATTCGACTGCTCACTTTTTTCTTCCTTGTCTTGTGTGATCTTGTAAATCTCTTCCTTTCTTTTATTCTCTTCCGGACTATCGTCGCTACTGTATGCGGGGGGTTCATATATCAGATTATTGTACCCTGTTGCTGCTCTTAGTTCCTTTAAAGGATACACTCCTATTTCCTCTGTAGCAACACCCTTTGTTTCAGTTAAAATAAGAGAGCTGAGATATCCACACCTTCCTCCTTATGCTAGTTAAGCATCCACTCCTCAGGTGGTGGGTCTTCTCTTTCATCTTGATACATCTTCCAAAGCTCTAAAATTGATAATAATTTCTCTAATTTCTTCCCTGTGTACGCAGCATGCAAATATGTGGTAATGTGTTACTCAATGATCCCCCCTTGTAGCAACAGCATGAACATTTTATCTGCTGTGCCCTTTGCCCATTCCGCACTATACTGTTTGAGCTTGGTCATATGCTTTGGCAGTGTCTTGCATAGGTGCATGAGAGGAGTATCCCCCATAATGACAAGTCTCAATTAACTGTCAATACTTACCAGACTGTTAAATAAACCTTATACATTGGCTTAAATCACCACTTTTCAATGTTTTAAAACCACGTATGAAAAAAGGGCTAAGATGGCAATTACTCCTCCCTCAATTCAACTTATTGAGGTTTGTGCACTGACTGATGCCTGAGTACCTTGGGACTTTGTAGACAGGTCATTTGAACTAACTCTGCATCATTTCAGTATAAAACAAAGTTTATTCAAATTTCATTACACAGAAATCTAAAAAGGCAGTAAGGCAACTGCTGGTATTTGTATTTATCACAAACTCATCAAATGTTTACATTTTTCACATAGGCTTTTGTCTCAAAGGTTTACTTTAAAGAAGTGGGGTTAGCAAGTGATCACACAGTCCTTTCAATTACCCTTCTCAAGGATTGTGAATCGGAAAAAAAGCTACACAGATCATTATGATTTCTTATTTCATCAACTGTGATTCTGTTGTTCGATCACGTTCTTTTCATCTAGGGAGATTCTGAACTGTGATCTCTGTCAGTTAGGCTTGGTATTTTTGGCCTATGGGATTGTCCGTAAAATGTTTACATTTCTGACATAGGCTTTTGTCACAAAGGTTTACTTTAAAGAGGTGGGCTTAATAAATGATCACACAGTCCTTTCGCAGACTCAATTACCCTTCTCAAGGATTGTGAATCGGAACAAAAACTACACAGATCATTATGAGTTCTTATTTTGTCAACTGTGATTCTGTTATTCGATTGCCTTCTTTTCATCTAGGGAGATTTTGAACTATGACCTCCGTCAGTTAGGCTCGGTATTTTTGGCCTATGGGATTGTCCGTAAAATATTTACATTTCTGACGTAGGCTTTTGTCACAAAGGTTTACTTTAAAGAGGTGGGCTTAATAAGTGATCACACAGTCCTTTCGCAGACTCAATTACCCTTCTCAAGGATTGCGAATCGGAATAAAAACTACACAGATCATTATGAGTTCTTATTTCGTCAACTGTGATTCTGTTGTTATTCGATTGCGTTCTTTTCATCTAGGGAGATTCTGAACTATGATCTCCGTCAGTTAGGCTTGGTATTTTTGGCCTATGGGATTGTCGACATATGTTTCGGCGGTTTTGAGATATATGAGGCACCACTCCCTAGTGCCCTATCTGTTGTTGAAGCCGTCTTCAGGACATAACAATTTATTTCAGGTTTTGTAGTCAATTCATAGAAACCCCTTATTTTGAAGTGATGTTTCACGTCATCTATAATGCAAAAACATATATAAAACCAATTAAAATCAAACAAAAAAACAGAATGGTGAAGAGTTATGTTCTTTGGCTAGTGGTGTTGGGCACTAACCTGTTTGTTGAAAAACAGATTGAATCTGGGCATCTTTGCCTTATTTAGGGTTGCTTGATGAGGTCATCTGCGGCGATATCTAATCACTCAATGACCTATTTTTTATTATTTACCTGTATGAAACCTACTCTCATTTCCTCTCTCTTGTTGGATTGATTGCACTTTTGCCACCACTTTTACCACGGTGCAGTATTTTCATTGATTTGGCAAGCAAAATTTGAGTGCAGAGTGGACATAACACTTCCGCTTTCTCTTCCAGATTCTTCTGTAAAAACTCTTTGTTTTAAACCTGTATGTATTTCCATGCTGTCAGAAAATCACTGGATTCCTGTGGAATCCGCCTCAAATTACCACCTTGTAAAAGCAGGCAGATTCTCCAGGGATCCATTGGAAAGGCCTCCCACACATAGGTAACTGTGGGAGGCATATGTGCCCCTCCACATATTGAAAAACAGAAGAGCAAAGAGAGAAATCTTTTCTTCACTACTATTTGATACTTCTTCTAATTCATTCTCTCCTTCTCAGACATTGTGTGATTCTTTGTCTAACTTGTTTGTTGGCAAGATTGATCTTCTTCGGCAGAAAATACCCTTGTCTCTGTCTAGTCTCCCTTCTTTGTGTTTGGGCCCGCAAACTGTTTCCACCAACCCATTTTTGTCTTGGTCTACGTTCTCTTCTGTCTATGTGATATAAGAAAGGCTACAAGTAAATTGAAATCTTGTTCTCCTCTTGGCCCTATTCCTCTTTCCGTTCTTAAAATTATTATATCTGACATCGCCCCTTTGGTTAGCTGTGCTGTAAATCACTCATTTTGCTCTAGTTCTACTTTTTCTACTCTCAAACATGCCCTGGTTATCCCAGTCTTGAAGAAACCCTCTCTTGACTTTTCTCCCTGCCAACTATCGGCCCATTTCCCATCTTCCTTTTCCACTGAGGCTTTTACAATCTTCGGTTACTCCTATGCTCAGTTATTTTCTTGAAACGTCTTCTTTCTTTGACTCTTTGCTGTCAGGTTTCAGGGCCAACCGTGTACTGAATCTGTTCTAATCTCTGTCGTGGACGATCTTGTCCAACTGTCTGATAAAGTGAAACTGGGACGCTGATTTTGTAAGATCTATCAGCCCCCTTTGACACCAAAGATCATTCCATTGTATTGAAAAGGCTAGCCGAGGCTGGTATTTCGAGTTCGGTGCTGGCCTGGTTTGGGTCCTTTGTTCACAACCGGTCTCACACCCTGTCTTTGCCTCCTTTTCTATCCTTGTCCTGATCAGTCACATGTGGTGTCCCCCAAGGGTCTGCTCTTTCACCTAGTCTTTTGATGTATTTGTTCAGCCACTTGCTAAACACATTCAGTCTTTTGGATATCACTGTTATATATATGCTGAGAAAACTCAGATTGTGGGCCCTCTCAATCTAGACCAGTCTATGTCGGCTGCTAACCTCAAAAGCGGCTTGAAATCAGTCAGGGATTAGATGGGCTGAAGCTAGCTCAGACTCAATGGTGACAAAACAGAGGTTCTGTTGATTGGTTCTCCATCAGCAACCTCTCTTTGGATGCCTGAATTCTGGCCAGTTTCTCTTGGCCCTTTCCTGTGACCTGTTTCTCTGGTTAAAGATCTGGGAGTAAAACTATCTGCTTTTCTTTTGATGGACCCGCAAGTCAGCTCTGTCTGTCAGCAGGGACATTTTAGATTGAAGGTTTTGTGTAAGGTTCTTCCTTTTCTTTCGTCTTCTCTTCGGGCCCCTGTTGTTGCTTCTCTTATTTTGGGTACATTGGACTACTGTAATGGTCGTATCTAGCTCAACGTGCCTACCTTTTGGATAGGCTGCAGATTTTAGAGAATTCAGCCGCTTGTGCTGTTTCTGGTTTATGGGTTTGCGATCACATCTCTCCAACCATACGTAGTCTTCATTGATTCCCAATTGCACGTGCGTTGATTTTAAATCGCTGTGTCTGGTTCATCGTGCCTTTTATGGCTTTGGAGCAGACTATTGACAGCAAAAGTTCAGTCGATATATTCCCTCCTGATCACTTCGTTCAGCGAATGATTGCTGATCACCTTTGCTTTCGCCACTGTCTTAAAAATCATCTATTTTAATGTTTCTTTTGATTTCTTCTGAGTGTTTTCTGCTCCATCTCTTTTATGTCCCTTTTCCCAGCACTATGATTCCCGTGGGCATAAGTTCCCCTATAGAAGGTCTTCACAGAATAACATAGCATAGAAAAACACTATGGGGGAAGAAAAGAGGAAAATTGCGCAGAGGAGAACATTTTGCACAAAGGTGCAAACAAAGCCTATCCCCTCTGCGCAATTTACATGTTAACATGCATGACTCCCATGTGATTGTGTGTTTAGAAATTCAGACACATTAGTAAACTCATTCAACTCTCCACTTAACATTGCTAAGACCTGCAACAACCATCAACGACCCTATGTCGATTTCCCAGGCCTGGGTGATGGAGGAGGTCTCGCGAGAGTTCCGGACTCAGCCACTGAATTGAGATTAAACTAAGATTATTTACATTAGTTAATTATTTTCAAAGAGTACGGCCAGCGAGTCATTTACAGGGGCTGAGTGAGCGGGCGAATGTGCGCTGTTTCTTGGTCTTCTTTTCTAAGGGCTTTGCCTGTATAGCAGCCAGCAAGAGCTGTACACAGCTACCTGATGCCCTGTTATTTCCCGCAATGCCATGTGCATCATGCCTGCTTGTGCCTTAACTTTACTTATATTTTATGGGGCCTCCTCTAAAGCCTTATTGAAATCTGCAAAATAAATCAAAAAAAGATTGTTTGGAAAAGCATAACACAGTTTCAGTTGCTGAACGCTGGTGTGTCACGCAACCGAATGAAGACACGCTCCCCGGTCCAACGGGCAGGGGTACTAATAGCAATAAGACCCTCACTGGGGGAGGGAGGGTGGGCATTACTGCATCAGGTAATGCTGCGGGGTCTTTGTCAAGGCCCTCGCTTCGCTCGAGCCAGTAACTATTGTCCCCCTCCCGCACCCCCAGCTCAGGGCTTATTGCTTGAATGGAGCTTTCCATCTCTTGAGCATATATTTCTCAGCTGGATTCTCGTCTAAGACTTGAGGTCCGGTGTGGACTGAAGGGCAACATTAAGCTCAATACAGCGGAGGGGATGCTATCAAAGGAAGGAGAAAGGGGCAGAAGAACAGCATCTCGGCACGGTACACCCTGACAACGAACAGACGTGGGCAAGTGGCGGAGGGGCAAAGTAGAGCGGATCATCCCGTTAACGCGGGGAATGCATGCAGTGAGTGTTGTGAGGTTCTTGCCTTCACCTTGAAGGTGTAGATTAACACCTTGCAACAAAGCCATTCCTAACTGAGTTGCAATGCAAGCACAAAGTACCCTTGCTGGTTGCTGTGTGGGAGGAGGGTAGAGCGATGCATCTAGACCCGTCATCGGCTCCCGATATTGGCGATCAATTGACAGATAAATAAATAACATCAAGAAAGTGGCAGAGTTAGGGCGCTGAAGCAAGTTGAAATGACCTCTCATCGACTTGCAACCTGCGCCTCACCATCGTATACAGTCCAACAGGATGCAAAATAATTTGGCCAATCATCTCCAGAAAACAACATCTGGATTTGCAAAAAAAGCAAATGGCGGCCGCCAAGCGTTCATATTGACGTTACGTACAGAATACGCTTTGGCTGTTGGTGGGTAGTCCATGACTATAGTACTGTACGTTAAGCACTTAACTCTGAAGATCTTTGAAGATCTCTGTATAGTACACAGAATATGTCAATGTTAAGATTCATAATATGAAATGAATTGAAATCATTGGCGGGGAATGTAAAATGACAGCTTGTGCAGATGTTTGCTTCCAAGGCGAGTGTTTGACCCGCTGGCCCACTAATGCGTGCAGGTGCATGTGCTCTTCGTACTTTTGAAAACGGCCATCTTTTTCCAATAATTGGCCAACTGCCATATCCTCTATAAGGTATACTACGAACATCGAGCAGAGCGTTCAGCACCCAGAACTTAATACGTAATTAAGACCAAGGGGGTCATTACAAGTGAGGCGGTAAGGGGTTAACCACGCCGGTAAAGGTGCCAGAGCCGTCAACCCTTTACCGCCTCATTACAAGTCTGCTCGCGGGAACCCGCTAAGGGCGCCTGGTTTTACCTGGTTTTACCAGGCGCCCTTAGCGGGTCCCGCGAGCAGACCAGGGTGCTAACAACGGGCCTGTTATTAACAGTTATTAACAGGCCCGTTGTTAGCACCCTCCCCATTCCCATTGAGCCCTATGGGGGCTCGAATGGGAATAGGGAAGGGTTCCTTGAATGAGGAATTACCAGCCCCTCCAACGTCGGAATGGCCCGGTAATTCCTCCTTCGAGGAACCCAGACCCGGTACCCGGTAAGGGGGTAGCCATGCCGCTACCTCCAAACTTGTAATGACCCCCCAAATGTCCAACTATGTAGTAATGTTCAAAAAATAAAACTTAAATCAATTTGTAACGCGGTCAGCAGGAAACTAATCTTTTTAACCTTAACTTGTTTCATAGTTAAACACCATCATTATGATATGATATGATATGATGTGATATGATATGATGTGGCATTTATAACGCGCCCACACACGTGTTTCTAGGCGCGATGAGGTAAGGAGGGGGAATCAAAGGGAGGACAAAAAACTATCTTACTAGGCCTTGTGTCATTCAGATCGTGCAAGTGCTGGGAAGAAGGAAGGGGAGAAGTGCCAGGGGGGAGGGTAAGGGGGAAGTGCAGTCAGCGGGTGGCTCACAAGTGCAGAGAGAAGGGACCGTAGGGGTGCAGATACAGACCCTTAAGTGCTGGGGAGCACAGAGGCAGTGCAGGGGCAACTGGAACTGCAGGAGCCTGGGCCCGAGTTCAGAGGGTGGACAGATGACCAATACGCAGAGCAGTCAGGGACATCAGCAGGGGGGAGGAAGAAAGTGGAAAACTCCATATTATGAGTTAACAATTGTCTACGGTTAGCAAAAGGGAGAATTGCGCACTGACTCTCCAACAAATTCACGACTCAGAGAATATGAGTAGCAAACCCCACTACGGGCAAATTGACTGCTGTGTCTACTCAACACTATTTAAGTTGTCTTTTTCCTAGGTTCTTTGGAATACAAGTTGTAAGGCTCACCTGCCTTTTGTAACCCTCGCATAATGTCATCCTGCGTCCAAAGAAAGTAAATCCATCGCTTTCTAATATATAAATTCGAAATCACACTTGAGGTGCAGAGTGGCCAGTTAGGACCATATACTATTTCTGAGGCCTGAGTAGATATGAGTTCTGCGCCAGTGAAATCTACAAACATTTGAAGAGGATTTTAATGGTTTCAGCCTTCAGTGACATTCCGCAAATTCTACCTTTTCCATAGGCTGCGAACGCCCTCTCTGAAGTATAATGTCAGGTTTTAAATATCAACTGTATAGTCAAAGTTTAAATTCAGGAAAGTTGCATTTGATGTATAGTGTTCCTCCCTAATGTTGCCCTTCTCTTAAATCTAAGTAAACAGCCCAACTAGAAAAATAATTCTAAAAAAGATAAAGGCGAGAATTGGACAGGTGACTTGAACCCAGCACTTATGTCTGCTCACTTTTCCGGGCAAACGTTTGAACCTCTAGCATTCGTGTGGGGCTTAGGGGTTCATTATAGACACAGTATGCCTGTGAGGCGCATGGGTGCATTAATGACACAGCATGCTTGTGAGGCACAGGGGTGCAATGTGAACACGGCATGCCTGTGAGGCACAGGGTTGCTTTATTGACACATCATGCTTGTGGGGCACAGGGGTGCAATATGGACACAGCATGCCTGTGAGACACATGGGTGCATTGAGGAAACAACATGCATGTGAGCCACCGGGGAGCATTGAGGACACAGCATGCTTGTGAGGCACAGGGGTGCCTTATGGGCACAGCTTGCCTGTGAGGCACAGGGGTGCATTATTGACACATCATGCTTGTGAGACACGGGGGTGCATTATGGATACAGCATGCCTGTGAGGCACATGGGTTCGTTGAAGAAACAGCATGCATGTGAGCCACTGGGGTGCATTGAGGACACAGCATGCTTGTGAGGCACAGGGGCGCATTGAGGACACGGCATGCTTGTGAGGCACAGGGGCGCATTGAGGACACAGCATGCTTGTGAGGCACAGGGGTGCAATGCGAACACGGCATGCTTGTGAGGCACAGGGTTGCTTTATTGACACATCATGCTTGTGGGGCACATGGGTGCAATATGGACACAGTATGCCTGTGAAACACATGGGTGCATTGAGGAAACAGCATGCATGTGAGCCACCGGGGAGCATTGAGGACACAGCATGCTTGTGAGGCACAGGGGTGCATTGAGGTCACAGCATGCTTGTGAGGCACAGGGATGCAATGTGAACAGGGCATGCTTGCGATTCACAGGGGTGCATTGTGGGCACAGCTTGCCTGTGAGGCACATTGGTGCATTGAGATCACAGCATGCTTGTGAGGCACAGGGATGCATTATGGGCACAGTTTGTCTGTGAGGCACATGGGTGCATTGTGAACACAGCATGCTCGTGAGGCACAGGGGTGCCTTATGGGCACAGCTTGCCTGTGAGGCACAGGGGTGCATTATTGACACATCATGCTTGTGAGACACGGGGGTGCATTATGGATACAGCATGCCTGTGAGGCACATGGGTTCGTTGAAGAAACAGCATGCATGTGAGCCACTGGGGTGCATTGAGGACACAGCATGCTTGTGAGGCACAGGGGTGCATTGAGGACACGGCATGCTTGTGAGGCAGAGGGGTGCATTGAGGACACAGCATGCTTGTGAGGCACAGGGGCGCATTGTGCACACGGCATGCTTGTGAGGCACAGGGGTGCATTGAGGACACGGCATGCTTGTGAGGCACAGGGGCGCATTGAGGACACGGCATGCTTGTGAGGCACAGGGGCGCATTGAGGACAAAGCATGCTTGTGAGGCACAGGGGCGCATTGAGGACACAGCATGCTTGTGAGGCACAGGGGTGCACTGAGGACACAGCATGCTTGTGAGGCACAGGGGTGCACTGAGGACATAGCATGCTTGTGAGGCACAGGGGCGCATTGAGGACACAGCATACTTGTGAGGCACAGGGGCGCATTGAGGACACAGCATGCTTGTGAGGCACAGGGGTGCACTGAGGACACAGCATGCGTTGGCAGCCTCCGTTCAATGCCAAGGAGACTCGGAGTGGCAGAATGATATACAGTGCCTGTATCATCCACATCTTGGGGAGGTTTGGCGCCATAATAGAGGCGATGTGTGTAGATGAAACTGCCGTTTTAGGGGAGTTACATAGAAAATAGTGATACGTCAAATAGACTAGCTGTGTGTGTAAGCACTGGCAACCATGGGAGGGACACTGCGCATGCGCACCAGGGCATCCTCTGCTGTTTGAGCATCCTTGCAAAGGGCTCGAGGGAAGAGCAAGCTCCTGTCTGAATTAACTCGTAGCGGGTAGAACCAGGCCAGAGCATTTCTCTCTGCCAATATTCATTCCATGTATGGCTGTCTGTGCTGATCATTTCATGTCCATGTACGGTATGGACCCAGCTTATTTTTCCTGCAGCTTCAATTGACTTGTGTTCGCCATCATGACTGTTCCAGCTCATATCACTAACCATACATTCAGCCATCATAGTCGGGTGGGTTGTCAGGCTAATGTGGGCTATCCTCGGGGTCTCCGAGAGTTTCCACTTCTGGTTTCCTGGGGGCTCGTTAACACAAGACCCATTGTTAATACTGAAAGCCTTCCCTTGCACCTGGTATTTATTTATTACTCCAGCTGACTTCTCATTGTATTGCGGGCGCATGGCTGGCAGCGGGGTGTGTACAGAATGTAAAGTGCTGTTTGCGCCCGGAAGGGCGTTCATGGTCTTTGCCCTGAAGTTGGACCTGTACTATCTTGATTCCCTTCCGTGGAATGTTCTACCTCTCCATATTCGACAAGACACTGATCGCCGCTGCGCTTCTCGCCGCGCTACTCGCCGCGCTTCTCGCCACGCTTCTCATCGTGCCGGGAAGATGTTGACCTTCCTTTTCTAGTGGGATCAGGATTCTCGTGCCTATCTGACAACAGATGGGCAATTGTCCTGCCCTGCAAGTTCCCCAATTACTCCGGATCCATTCTCCCAACTTGCCATGGCTAGTGGGACTTTCTATTCAAGTGCTCATTGATTCTGTGGCCCGGTGGCCTGCTTTTTGCCCACAAAGGAGAACTGAGTCAGAGAGTGATGGTGAACATTCAGTTGGTTATTTGGCCCTACATGGCTGAAATCATCATTAAGGAACGCAAATAGGAACCTAATAGGAAACCCATGGGAGATGGTTCTTCCCTCAGAACACCAGGTACATTATAATAAAGGCAATTACTTCTTGTTTACATAGCATGTGCTGCAACAGAGGCCAGGATGTTTTGGGCTCCCTACCTGAGCTAGACGGATACAGTCCCACAGAGGTCCCTTGGATGGTAAGAACCGTTTCTGCAGTTGACACAGTCCTCCCCCACCTGAATCCTCAGGTGGGTATCATGAGGCAGACTACAGCACCTTCAGACAAACAGTCGCCGCGTCTATGGCTGGAATGTCAGCAATGTGTTTCTGCCCCTGCTTGTTTTATGTACATTCCTCTGGCTACACGCATTATCCCATGCCAACTTGTCCTAGGATGTTACTGGCCTGCCACCTAGATTGGCACAACACTCACCACAGTCTTTTGACTAACGCACATGGTATAACTGTTTAAAAGGCCAGAGGAGAAGCCCTTGTATGTGCCATCACTCCTCTGACCGTCACTATTGTTCCATGCAAAAAGAGAAACTGCATAGTAACCCCTAATAGCACATTGTTACAGTTGGATATTATGGTATTCACTTCTAGGACATGAAATGAAATGAAATGAAATGACATGATGTTTTGAAATGATGTTTTATTTCTATTGCACTTGTACACAAGTGTTTCAGAGTGCGACCAGGCAAAAAGGAAGGGGAACAAGGGAGAAAAACACAAACAAAAAAAGAAAACGGCAATCTTACTAGGCCCAGTGACATTTAAGAAAGCACAAGTGCAAGGAAAGGGGAAAAGGGGGAAAGTGCATAGGGGGTGGGAGTGGGATGTGCAGAGCAGAGGAGAGAAACAGGATAAATATTAAATAAAATAAAATAAATAAGGGCGATAATCCATGGTAGTGCAGCCAGCAAGTGGCAGGTGAAAGTTAGTCAGATAAGGTATATCTGGTAAGTGCAGAAGAAAACTGGGAGGGGGACTGTATGGGTACAGATACAGAACCCGAGTGCAGGGGGTGGCCTGGAGGCAGTGCAGGAGGGCGGCAGGGTGACCAGGAACCTGGGCTCAAATAGCAGAGGGTGGCCAGGTGCACGATGCAAAGAGAAGAAACAGATCAACATGGGAGAAGGGGGGAAAGGCAGAGGCTAGACAGGTCAGTCCTGAAGAAGACCAGAGAAGGGATAAAGTGTAGCCATCACGCGTGTCAAAACACGTGACTCATTACATCAGTTGCGGAGCTAGGCAGGGATGCTTGCAGGCCACCAGCTTCAAGCAAGTATAATTACAAAACTTGCTCTGCAGTTCTTTCTTTCTTCCACCAACCTACTCCCCAGACATTCTCACCTGACTATGCTGCAATGAGCCCCCCTATCCTAGTTTCTCCTCAGTCCAGGTGTGACTTACTCAGCGTGCACTGTCCTGCTTGACCGAGGTGCCTACTGTCCCCTCTGAAATTGAGTACTGCCCTCTGATCCCAAGAACGCAGCCGGCTTTTCTTGTCCTAGACCACCCGGCAGGAGGTCTAATCTGTAGGATCTCTGTATTATTAGGGAGTAAGCAACTTCAGGCCTGTACTCCCTGCGTGCATCCATGTGTATATATAAAAGACAACTGGGGCATCAAATTGGCTTTAAGGGAGAGGAGAGAAAGCACCCTTTACTGGCTCTCTATTGGACGAAGAGTCACTTTCAAAATCCTTCGCATCACCCACCGAGCAGTGCACAAGGCCGACCCGATATACCTACAAGAGAAGATTATGCCCTACCTCCCAACACGCACCCTAAGGTCAAGCACGTCCTCCTGCTAGTGATTCCAGCTTCCAATTCAGCCAGTATTGGGGGGTCCGCCTACTCTACCTTGGCACCACCACTGTGGACTTCACTGCCTCCTCACATTTGACACAACCAGGACTACATGGCCTTCCATAAAGCATTGAAAACCTGGGTTTTTCTTTAAACCATGAAAGGGACCGCCTAGGGCCACCAAACTCCTCGCCAATGGCCAGAACTTGGCTAAAACTGCATTATCTCAGAATGTAAGAACCATTGGGCCAAGGAAGCTGGCGAATAAGGCATCACCACAGAAAAATAGGAACAATCGGAGCACGAACGCCGTCTCAAGAGACCAGCAGGATCCGGGCTAGGCAGCTGTAGACTCTCTGCAACCTGGTTCGACTACATTGGTCGAGCAACCCCCCTTGAGCCAACAAGTTGACTATGCCCTCTGCCCATGACTCCAACCCTAAGACATGACATCACTATAATCGTATGCTATGACCAGGCAAGCTCACTGCCAACCGACCAGACATGTCCCACGCTCTAAGACCAGGAAATGTCTGTCTGTATATATCAACCTCGAAACTAGAGCTCAACAGACCCCATAACTGAGCTTATTCTTTATCCTCCCACAGGGACGTACAGCACTATCACTCCAGGAGATGCCAACCACTGTCATACAGGCATATCCACTGCCTCCTTCCCACCACTACATCCCCGGAGAGGAAGTAGCTCCTCAGACAGCTAAATGCGATTGGGCCCACTCCCGCAGACTCGGACACCACCCACCTTGCTGCACACCTTCCACTGATCTCCCACAACCACCGCACCTAGCATTACAATGCAGCCACATCCACACAATCGGCACTGGCTGCACACATACCGAGTGCACACTACCACTATATGCTACTCTACTCACTCCACTGACCTGGAATACGGTCCCCAAGGGTGTTCAACCCCAGGGCTTTGAGATCATACCAATGATATATAAGGGGCTTTCCGAATACACAATAACATAACACAACAGGTACTGTGTGCCCAGGAGGATGAAGGTTAATTGTGCTGAATTTGTATCTGCTTCAGTCGGATTCAATTCTTCATTTTGTACTGAATATTTTTTAGTAATTGATATATTTTCATTAAGTTATATATGATATATAAATCAATTTTCAGGGTCAAAGTTTGTTTGATGTCACTTCCTGTGATAGCACAGGATTAAAGATAGTGTGATGTAACTCCCACTTGTGTCACATGGGTTAAAGGCCCTTTGAGGTCACTTCCCATAATGCAGCACAGGCTTAGGGGGTGAAAGGTCATGCTACATCACTTCTGTTAGCCCAATGAATTTGGTGAATTCACGCCATTGGGTGATCATCTATTCCTGGAATAAGGAATTCCCGCTATGCTGTGCAAAGGCCAGCCGTGATTCAGAGAAGCCCTTTTTAGGAAATACCTGAAGCCAGTAAAAGTCCAAAGAAATAGAAGGTTAAAAATCAAAGACTTCCACTGGTGGTAGTGTGTTTAAAAATGTTCTTTCAGTGGTGAACCCTCAGAAGTATTCTTAAACAGGCTGATGGGCAGTGTGTCCCTGGACTGTCTCCTGAAGCCCAGACCTCCACTTCTTATGCCCAAGCTGGGACACTTAAAATCTTGCTTTGCTGCACTGCCTTCCATTTTGTTTGGAGACTTGGAAAAATGGAATCCAGGAATCATGCAGGCACCTCACCTCTATTTTCATTTAATTCATTTTTATATTTTATTATTTAAAGTGTGGCCCTAGCTCGAGAGCAGTGGAGCACTGTACATGGTGGGCGTAGCCAGCATTAGGGCTGGCATCTTTTAACAGTGCTGCACCACTGTGAGTTGTGGTCTGTGCGTCCATGGGAATTAGTCGTTGGTCAGGTGTTGTTGAAAAAGCCATGTTTTGAGAGATTTGTGCAAATGGAGAATTGTGGGGGTATTCAGAGCCGATAGATTGTGGGATTTGGGGAGAATGGTAAGTCTGTATGCATGCTTTCGTTGTCTAAGTTAGTCGTTTAGTGTGTGTTAGCTGACTGCAATGACCCAAATGTGATTGACATTCCCCTAGTCAATCGGGGTAAAAAAGCGTTTGGTTTGTTATTTAGGTGTGGCACTGCCCTTTGGCCAAGAAATATACAGTCTGCAAAAAGTATATGTAAAGTGTCTATTCAAAGTTGTAATTGGAGACAGTGTGCACATTGTAGTAATGCCTGTATCAACATTCTAATGCAAGTATTCTGTGTTATTGTTGGAGGAAACATTCATTGTATGGCGACACATGCTGAGGTTTCGCCCTTCTGCAGGCTTTATCAAGGCTGTTTTGCTATAGTTGTCAGCATTAAAACCAAAAAGTGTATGATAGCCTGTTCAAGTTCACAGGCAATTGGTAGTGTGAAAAGTCATACACACGGTTGTGACGTGATAATTCAGCACTGGCCGTTAACAATTGAAACACATGCCTTATGTCACCTATTCCAGTTCATACGTGATTTCAAGTCGATTCATCAGTTAGTGTAATGATACAGAGCATACATTGCAAACATAAGTATCTCAATAGTCATGCCTGGTACAAATTACAGTTTAGATTGATCATTTCAGCTATATACAAATACAATTGGTCCGGTGCCTATTTGATTGTTGATTCTGTGTGTTAGGGAGCAGAGAAAGAGGGGAGAGAAAGAATGAAGAGGAGAGTTGAGGGTTTTTCTTTTTTTGTAGGCTTCTAGTAGCATGGTGAGTACGCTATAGACCGATCAAGCAATCCATTTGTTTTGAGATTGGCGTTATGTGAGCTGTGTCTCAAATCCTATTAATCTTCGATACTTGGTGGTCGGTGCCTGTTAGTGTTTACCGTTATATCTCAGTACGTCATTATACAGCGTTCACCCCATTGTGGTGTGGAGGTATCGTGCCTGTACGTGGGCACTGGTGATTCTTGACCATTCTGCCTTGGTATTGTGATAGGAAAACAGAGCTGTTGCAGGTGTCACGTGTTATTTCTCTTTTTCATACTGCGTGGTTACTCTTAAGGTGGTTTTAGGTGTCAGTTAGCTGAAGAATCTTAACTGAGATCCTTGACTTGATTTCGTGGGTTGTACCCCTAGCCCAAAGTCCCAGTTTAATATTGGAATCTTTCTGTTGGAGAAATGATAATTTATTGATATATTACAGGGGTCAGCAATATATTGAGAACTTGGATGCCATTTGGCTGGAGAGTACTAGGCTAGGGTTCAAATACCTTGTGTGTACTGGGAGGTGGTCCTGATGATGTCTAGAGAAGGCGGACGTTTGCCTCTGGACTTTTTTGTCATATGATCTGTTCTCCTGTAAGGGGAACCGTGATGTTCGAGATACTAGGTAAGAAATTGGAATGGAGCAAGAGCTCCGGCCATAGCCGTTGCTAGGCTTGATCTTACCTGATTAGGAGAGGTGAACTCGGCGTACTGGAACCCAGACGGTGGCGGTCCACAGTGTTGTGTGATAGCTGCCATTTTGGAAATGACATTATATGCCGTTGCATGTTGACGTCACGCGTTTTGAGCGTGCTAATGTCACCATTGGTTTACAGGTGCCGTGATCGCGTTATAACGTTAGTATATCTGCGTTAAATAGATCATATATCCCAAAGGTACTACATAGTTTCTCATTTTAGGGATAACAGTTAATAAATGCACAGCTATGGCCACAGCCATTAATTGACCCGCTCAGTGGTCACATAGTGTTTGAGAGTGTAACCCGTCACTGTGTATGGGATAGGTATGATCACTCTGTTGTTATATGTTTCCCTGGACCTGCAGTTTCAGTAATTGTACTGTGGTTAGCAATTTGCAGGTGCTTGCAGGATCTACATGGGATGTCCTATGGTTGCTGCTGGTTTCTTTGTAACCATGTTCCGACTGGACGGGAGAGTGACCACAGTGTATGAGCAAGAAAAAGTAGTATGTGGCTAGTTAGGCAAATGTGTTGTGACTTGTGAGCTGTGGCTCAAGTGGTTTTCTGTCTACTTGAGGAATTGACTGTCATCTCAGTGTCATCCAGTGAAAGTTTGTGAGTTTGAGGTGATCATGTAGTTGCTTGCACAGTGTCGTTGGTTTGGTTTGCATTGGTGAATGCAATACTCATCCATTGTACGGTCAATTGGTTTCTAAAGTTTTTCTCCGATTAGAGGGATTAGGCATAGGTAAATACGTATCATAGAAAGTGATGCATTTCATTATCCACATTAAAACCTTCCTTCATGGTTCGGAGGTTGCATATGTTCTTAGATTCCTCTTGGCGTAGTGCCTTTTCTCGGTCTCCAAGCCTTCCATCCAGTTTGATGTGGCGTATTCCAAAGAACTTCAGATTGATCTTTTTCTCTGATTGGTGCACCTTGTGCCAGTGTTCAGCGAGAGATGTTTTACGTTCATTTGTGGTCAAGCTGTAGAGATGCTACATTCTTCTTCTTCTAGTGAACGGAGGATAGCACAGTGCAACGTGCTGGTCTTGGAAGCAAGATCACGCAGAGCAACAGTGCTTCGAATCCTGGATCTGCGTTTAGAAACCGAACTCAGGTACGGTATTAGGCGTGTTGTAAAATAACAAATAAATAAATAAGTTTGCGTATTGTGCTCCCAACATACATTTTATTGCAAATACATGCAACAATATACATTACAAGTGTTGTCTTACAATTAATGAACTCCTTTATTTTTATTAGTCTTACCATAGCTAGTGGTGTGTGTATGTATATTGTTAAGAGCATAGCAGAACATTTTGCAGTTTGAGCATTTATAAAACCCGGTTATTGGTTTCCCTGAGAAAAGGTTAGTTAGCCCCACCTGATTTTTGTTCGCCATGTAGTTGGGGCTAAGCGTTGTATGCAAACTGGATGCTCTGGTGTATACTATGCTTGGTTTAGTCATGATATAGTCTTTGACATCGGGATCCTACATTAGTATCTACCAGTCCTTTGGGTAGATTTTGCTAATGATGTGATTGTCATTGGAAAACTGTGTTATCAGTCGGACTGGAGTAGACTCGGGTTCCTTGGACTTGTCTCTAGGTTTCAGTAATTCTGTTCTGTTTTTGTGTGTGACCCTTGCTCTGGTTTTACTGATGGTGTTTGTCGTGTAACCGTTGGTGCCCCTAATGTGTGGTTTGGGGCTCCACAGAGCAGGATATGGGCTAGTGGAAGCTACATGATGACTTTGCAGGAGCTCTGTGTCTCCCCCATTTTGGGACACCAAGGCCCTGCCATAGGAATCAATGGATTCCTGAACAAAGGCAAGATGGCCACCGTAAGCAGCATGGCTTTCTGCCTTTCCCTCTTGTTTCTCAACGTCCTGAGAAACCCTGGCTCTGTTTCCCCTTCCCCTGATTGGATGTTGGGTGGAATGACCATATATGGCTCTGGGGTTGGCCCAGGTAGACCAGTAGGAGCCTTCCCAGAGATTGCTTGTTTTGGGTACACCCAAGGGGTGGGACCTGATTGAATGGAAAGAGGAGCCAAATCACATTCTGTGTTGTGGGTGCCTGGTTTTGGCTGTGTGTCACAATGTCTGTGGTCCTACCTGAGCCAGCCCTGTCTGAAACTAAATGAATGCAGCAAATGCTCTGAAAGGCTGGGTGTTGCCCTCGATAAACATTCACTGTTTTGAGTGTCTGGTTTTGGGTGAATGGCCTGAATGCCTGTGAGCCTGATTGGGTGCTGCATGAAGAATGCACCAGTGTGTGATTGGCTGACTGAGACTAACTCTCAGGGGATTTGTGGGGGGATTTGTGTATAAGAGAAGATTCCTCACTTACTTCTGTGTCAGAAGCTGCAAGTCGAAACCAGACAGAAGCTTGGAAGCTGGTATCATGAATCCAGCTGGAGGAAGAAGTCTGCGGCTGCAACTCTTCAATAAATTCAAAGGCTGCTGTGCTGATTCAAGGACTGATCAAGAGAGGACATGGAGCTCCCGTAGCTCCGAGGGGACTGTTGTAGACTAAGGGGGATGGAGGGCATCTTAGTATCCCCATACGATCACCATGTAATGCTTATTAGACTTAGTATATGCATGTGAACAAGCACACCATTTTATTATGAACAAGCAACATTTTGTTAGCCATAGCGAAAACAGAAGGACTGACATTGCATGAAGGAACCTGAGTCAGTGACATGGGTGGTGCCAAGTGCTTCCAACCCCCAAGAAACCCTCCTTTGTTACAGAATGTTGCCAATGTGTTTTATTTAGAAGGAATGTGCCCTGCAAAGACATGACAGTGCAAGTCACTTCAACAGGCATGTTTATCGTGGCCTAACTAAAGCAGGCCTTCGACCCCCACCCAGCTAACCACAAGTAACAGCCCTCATGACTTTCTTAGATTGAAGACCCACTGAATTCCACGATAGGTGACCCCAGTCCAACACCCATAAACTAAATGGGCATCAAGAGATCTAAAGAATATGGCTGTGCCACTGTCAGTGCACAACAACATGATTTGTAATGCGAGGTACAGGGAGGAATACATTATAGTTCAAAATGAGGGAGGAAACCTTGGGTGCAGATATGATATGATATGGCATTTATAACGCGCCTATACACAAGTGTTTCAAGGCGCGACACGGCAACGGAGGGGGAACAGAGGGAAGACAGACAACGATCATACCAGGCCAGGTGTCATTCAGATCGCGCAAGTGCATGGGAAGGTGAAGGAGGAAAGTGCGGAGACAGGGGTGAAGTAGCAGTGCAGTACATGGGATAATAAAATAAATAACAAAAGTGAAAGTACGGGCAGCAGGTGGCAAGTGCAAGGGTAAGTGCAGACATCAGGAGTCAAGTGCTGGTAGTGGGAATGTAGGGATTCAGAAAACAGTCCCCAAGTCTGGGGGTTGCCAAGAAGGCAGTTCAGGAGTGCGACTTCCGGGGGAGGGGAACTGGGCCCGAGATCAGAGGGGGGCCAGGTAACCAGTGCAGTTTCCATATCAGCCAGGAAGTCAGCAGGGGAGAGGAGGAGAAAAAGTAGAAGCAAAGAGAAAGGTTTTGAGGTGCTTCCGGAACCAGAGATGATTCTCCTCAAGTTACAAGGAGGCAGGAAGGCTGTTCCAGAGGGAGGCCCCAGCTGAATAAAGAGATCTACCACCAACTCATTGCTTGGAGAAGCAAATGACCCCGAGGGAGTTGGAGGCGGATGAGCGAAGAGGTCGAAAAGAAAGGTATTTAGGAAGAGACAGTTGAAGGTATTGAGGATCCGTGCACCAGAAGGCCTTATGGACAATGCAGAGAGTTTTGAACTTAATCCTCGCAGCCACTGGGAGCCAGTGCAGAGATTTCAGTCCTGGCGAGATACGATCCCTGGGCTTGATGCCAAGGGCAAGTCTAGCAGACCTGTTATGAATGAGTTGCAGAGGGCAGAGAGGAGAAGCTACAGATTTAGAAAGAGGCTGTTGTATTAGTCCAGCCTAGAGAGGACCAGAGCTCTGGAGACAGTGAGCTTCTGGGGGAAGGAGAGGAAAGGAAGAATACCTCTGAGGAGGTACAGCTCGTAGTGTGACTTCTTAGAGATGTCAGAGATGTGAGGAGAGAAGGAGAGTGTGGAGTCGAAGATGACCCCAAGGTTTTTAGCCTCACAGGTGGGAGCAGGAAGAGGGCAAAGAGAGGCCAGCCAGAGAGTGACAGGAAAGGAGGGAGCAGGTGTGCTGATGAGGAGAATCTTGGTCTTACTGGCATTACGGCAGAGATCATTGGCGGCACACCACTCCTGGATGGGGGACAGACAGTCAGAGATGAGAGAGGGAGAAGAGGTGGCTGAGGGTAGCCTAAAAATGAGCTGTGTCATCCGCATAGAACTGGAAGTTGGGGCAGAGTGCAGGAAAGCGGTGGGCAAGAAGTTCCAGGTATTAGTTTAACAACCAGGGAGAGAGGTTAGAGTCCTGGGGAACACCAAAGGTAGAGATAAAGGTACAGGAGCGGAAGGACCCAAGTTCAACCTGGGAAGGTCGATCAAAGAGGAAAGAAGTCAGCCACCCTAGGGCCTGACCAGTGATCCCCAGGTTATCACGGCAACTGTTGAGCTGGATGGCATGGTTGACCGTGTCAAAGGCAGAAGAGAGATCAAGTAAGATGAGGACACAGGGGGTGTTGGAATCAAGGTTGGAGAGCAGGTCTTCACAGATGTTCAGGAGAGCGGTTTCTGTGCTTCTGGCAGCTCTGAAGCCACACTGATGATCATGGAGACAACCAACAGATTCAGTGTGAAGATTAAGCTGAGAGATGGACAGCTTTTCCAAGAGTTTTCCCAGGAAAGGAGTGATGGAGATTGGGTGATAGCCGGGTAGGATGGGTTGGCAGGGGGTTTTTTAAGAAGAGGGTGCACAAGGGAGTGCTTCAGGGGGGAAGGGAAGACTCCAGTGGTGAAGGAGTGGTTGCAAAAGTCAGCCAGGGCAGGAGCCAGGGAGTCAATGTGGTCCTTGATTGTTTTGGAGGAACAGGGATGAACCTGGTTTGACGAGTCTTTCACAGATCAGACTTGCCTAGAAACCTCATCTGGGGAGAACAGGGGAAAGGCAGAGAAGGAAGGAGGAGAGGTGGCCGAAGAAGGGCCAGTGGAAGAGTAGGGAGTAGAGGGAGGAAGGGTAGAGGAGGATAGAGAGGACAGGATGTCCTGTGTTTTAGAGATTAAATGAGAAGCCAGTGCCCTGCAGAGGGCCTGCGAAGGGACAGGAGAGGTAGAGACATGGCAGCAGGATTGGCCAGTTCCTTGCAGATTTTGAAGAGTTGAGCCGAGTTGTTGGATGCCGCAGAGACGCGGGCTTGGATGTGAGCTCTCTTCATGGTGCGGACAGAGATCCGATATTGCCTTTGGAGCAGGCAGCAGGCCATTTTGTCAGAGGATGTACATGAAACATGCCATTTCCTCTCAGTCACCCTGCACTTGTGTTTAAGGGTGATGAGTTCTGAGTCATGCCCAGGAGTTGCACTTGGCTTTGGGCTTCAGGCAGATCCTCATGACAGGGGCAAGAACATAGGGAGTATCAGATATAGCAGAGTGGAGCATGGAAAGGGCTGTGTCAGGGTGTGAGCCAGCCAAAGGGGGAGGGGCAGTGAGAAAGTGGCAGCGAAAGCCTCAACTGACAGGCGCTTCATGGGTCGGATGACCGAGAGGGTGGGTGGGAGTGATGGAGTTGGCTTGGCCTGAGAGGTAGAGAGTGTGAGCTGGGAAGAAAGGAGAAAGTGATCACTCCAGGAGAGAGGAGTGGTGAGAGGGATAGAAAGGGGAAGGTCTGAGGAGATCAGAACATCCGGAGTGTACCCTGCAGAGTGAGTTGGGCCAGAGGGGAGAAAAGAGCGTGAGAGAGAGTTGCAAAGGTCACGAAAGAGTCTAGAGGAAGGACTGGAAGCATCCAGGTGGATGTTGAAGTCTCCAAGAAGGAGGAGTTGAATAGTCAAGACCGAGGGAAGAGGAGAGGTCCGCCCACTCCGAGAGGAAGGAGGAGATCTGACCAGGTGGCCGGTAGATAGTAGCCACAGTAAGGGAATGGCTAGGAGAGAGAGAGGCCTGCAGACGAGGCATTCAAAAGAGGAGTAGGCCTGCGTAGGAATGACAGAAGCAGGAATCCACTCTGGGAATATCAGGGCTACACCCTCTCCGGTATTATTACCTCACAAGTGATGATATTCGAAGTTATAATGTGATGTCAGGGATCTGAGAACCCAGAACATTCTGAAGCAGCAGAGTCTTTTGCTGATACCTATTTTGTATGGGAATAAAAATGTGTTATCCTTGCAAGAGTTTCTTGGGCCTTTTTCTCAAGCGGGTTGTATTTTCTCTGGTGTGATCGATCAGGGTCATGCCTTCAGGACATCATCTAACTGGTGTCCTTTACCCAAAGTGTCCTGGAAGCCAGTCCTAAGTGCCTGCCGTCCCACAGAGATATCTTTCTGGGTGCAGAAGAAGAGTGTATTGACATCTTGAGCTCAGGAATTCCGCCAGTGTCATCCTACGTCCGGAGGCTATGAATGACCAGAAGAAAGCTGGATTGCTGTGTATCGCCCGGGAGAGGGGGTACCCTGGCATAGTGCTGCTCAACACTTGGAGCTTGCCAAGTTCCTACAGACTGAGAAAATCTTCATGTGCCACTGCAGCCACAACATCTGTCCACTTTTCCATGGCTGAGGAAGTACAGCATCGCCGCCAGCAGAGATATGCCTGCCAAAAGATTTCCCACCATTCCGGACTGAAGAACGAGTCCTGAAGGTCCAAACTTGGTGGTGGCCCGGAGAGAAGTCCAGTGCTCGAATCCAAGTCACCAAAAGCCATCCTGTCATCCGTGCTGTGGCTGCAGCACCAAAGAACTAAACGACAGCAAACCGCAAAGTACCGTAACCCAACACCTACTTCTGCAGGGCTTTCGAAAAGTGACAGCGGCCCTCGTACTGTATACAAAGATTTGATAGGAATAACATTGCATAGGGGATTTGATGCAACCTTAGCAGGCACTTGACATGATCGTAAGATCTTCTGGCTGCTTGGACACTGGCTTAAAAGTCAGGTCGATGAAGATCTTGCTTGATTCGAAGTATAATGTCCCCCAGTCTGCAGACAGTTTTAATATTCAATCTGTGTCCCTATAATTATGCAGCCACGCAATGATTGTTCGCGGTGGCACACCAGGTTTCTGAGCAGGGGCAAGCACACAGTGTGCCCTTTCCACAAGACACTGCGCTGACAACTGCACTTCTCCAAATAGGCTCTTCAGGACATCTTCAACAAATTGCTCCATAAGAACCTTAACAGCGTTCTCAGGTAACCCCAACAATTTGTATGTTATTTTATCATAAACGTGACTCCAAATCTTCACACTTTGAAAACACAGCCACCAATTCCTCCTTTCCCATGCCAATCTCTCGGTCATGACTCTCCACCTTGTCATCTAGGTCGCTGATCCTTGCTACAGCTGCCATGATGCAGAGACTCTCCTTATTGAGCTTGGCCAGTAAGGAGCTTATGTTCGCCATGATGTCATCCAACATGGAATTAACAGAGACAAACCCATTCTACATGGCCCCCATGAAGGCCACCATCCGCAAAAGGAGCCATTGGGCAGTCCACTGGGTTATTGTCGGAGGTGATCTCCATCGCCATTTCCCAGCCAGGAGTACTTGTGATGGAGTCCATGGGCACATACTTCTCATCAGCCCCTCTCATCATGTCTGAGGGCTATTCTAGTGCCTCTGCACCTACACCCACGTGTATGTCCCACCGCGCACCTAGTAGCAGTGTTTTCCCTCTGCAGTTGTTATTCACTGTTTGAATATGGTGCAGTTCATCACCCAGAGCATGCCGCCACCCAGATCTCAGTTAATCTTCTTCAACAGCTTGGTGCTGGTACATACTGCTAGCTCTCCCAAGGCCCAGACGCACACTCTACCTGGCACCAGGCCTCAACACCCTCTCCTCATTGCCTCATTTCACATAGGCTGGTCTCACCTCTGTTTCCAGGCAGCCTATGCACAGCAACTCCAGCGCAACCATGGGCACTCCTCTGTGGCCTTGGGGGCTCTCCCCAGCGTGCACTGAGGATCAGAGGCTGCAGCAGACCCCTGAGCCATGCACTGCACAGCAGTACTTAAGCCTGCAGACCAGCGGCAGCTCCACTCACAGGAATCCAGGGGGGTGTACAATTCTGTCTGCAAGGCTCCTCCAAATGCTTCCCTGTCCCTCATGCGGCTCAGGAACTTCACCGCCAGTCAGGCTGCCAGACTCAGGTCTGGGCACAAGGCAAAGAACAGACTTTTCTGTAAGGACGGTCTCCCCGCTCCTCTGCCGGGTGATAACAGCGCCAAATCATACAGCACGCACCTGAGCCCGGGCCAGGTCTGCCCGGGCCCACTCTCTGCCTCCTCCCCTCAGACCGCAAATCCCAGAAGTCCGCTCACTGTCACAGTAGCTCATAGCCTCCTCTCAGGCGAGCGGGACAGATCTGCGTGGTGAGTCTGCAGGCCACTCCAGCGAGCCTCGCTGCTCTCCCCCGGTTGTTGGTGGGTATCGGAGCTCTCAGCTCATGCCGCCATTTTTGTTGCTGCTCAGCAGTGCCCCAACCCGACACCTACTTCTATAAATACACCCGTCGCCACAAATGGGTCCATCCCCAAGGGACATCGTCGAGTAAAGATGAGAAACTCCACCACTCTGCCTTCCAAGGAACCCAAGATACTGTTAAGTGGAAGATGGGCTTCCTCCCTCGGGGTCCATCCAAGGGCCCTAGCTTCATCTTAGGCCCTGCTCTCCTGTTGCTTCCCAGGTACTTTGGGGTGGTGGGATCTGTAGAAACAAAAGCAGACCATTAATGAACACATAAGGACTGAACATTGACATAAAAGCAAAGTATAACTTACCTTTTCTTACCGGTTGGCCAGGTGGGGGATCTGCACACAGAATTAGATCTGAAAAGTGTTCTGCCAGTGATATAAAGCATTACCTGCATTTCTACACTTATGTCTGTGGGGGGAAACAGTGTTTAGTCATTTTAATACGTTTTAATAACTGTTACCAGTTGGTGCATTATTGCTGAACTAATTATAACTGTGGTACCATATAGTATTGTATATATTGTGTAAACTATTTGAGTAGAATTGCATAGTAACAAAGTGAGTCTTATTTATTTGTATATATCCACCTAACTTTTTAGCCTTTAATAAAGGAAGTGTGTTAGCGCATAACATAGTGTGTGAACATTCCTTTGTGGGGAGATTGGGGACTCATTGTACCTAAGAACCAGCCCGCATCACCTCCCTTGAGTCTCAGCCTTTTGTTGCTTGGGCATTCCTACTCTTTGAGAGCCTTGGCTGGGGTGCCTCTGTGCGTCTACCCCAACCATATAGTGGGTAGTATCACAAACACCACCCTGCAGTCTTTACAAACAGGATATTGTATACAATATTTCGTCTGAATATCTTTCCGGTTGCTGAGTATACATACAGATGGTCATCCACTCTTAGCAATTGTTGTCCCTTTTGTCCAACTGTTTTCTCTTGGAATGTCCCAAATATTCACTCTTACAGAAAAGCTGGTTGTTTCCTATTCTCTTGAAATTACAGGCCCAAACCATTGCAGATGCTTAAGCCATCTGCAAGATGATCCAGCACAAAGAAGTGGTCTTTGTAGTTTCTAGTTGTTTCGCCGAAGCATGGCCGGGAATATGGCGTCCTTTCGCCACCACTTGTTTTTATGATGGGTGTTTTTCCATCTGAATTTATTTAACGAAAAAACTCCTCAAAAATGTTTTGGGGGCGTGCAAATAAAGGGTTGGAGAGGAAGGGAAATAAAAATAAATAGTAAAATGAAAAGAGGTTTGGGGGGAACCCCCCCCTCAAAAAAATTTTAAATGAGTTTTTTTCAGAAAAACTCCGATGGCAAAACACCCGTCGAAAAAACTGGGTGTCGGCGATATGACATGGAACCGGTCAGGGAGTGATCTCAGAAGTAGACAGTTTTTGTGATTTTATTTGATACTTTTACGATATAATGCTGCTATAGACTTTAAAGTGGTCCAACTGTGTTTCATCGATTGTGTCTAACAGAGTCACCAGAATTCTATGCCTGTTTTATTTGTTTATTTTTGTGAGTAATTGTGAATACTGGGTTAATTTATCCTGTGTGCATAAGTGTTAATGATTTGTTTGTTTTGCACTTGCACTTTTGTGGGCTTGCCCCCGAAATAAAGATTTTTGAACTGCACTGAGAAGGATTGTTTGCTGGTCTTCTTGAGGACTAGTTGTGATTTAAACTAGTTGGTCGATTTTCTGGGTGTGGAGTGTTTGCCACCCGACGTGTGGAGTTTAGCCCCCAGGTACGCTGGCGTGCTACGCGTGTCTACTTTGTGGGTGCTACATGCACTCTTGAACATTAACTTGGCCTGGAGAGAAAGCCAATGTAGTTTACGTAGGACAGCGTGATTCGGTCAAATTTCCGTGCACCCATAAGAAGACATGCTGCAGCATGGTGGACTGCTTTTAGGGTAGCCAATTGAGCAGCTGGGAAACCCCTTGGGAGGGCCTTTTCCCATTGGTGTGCAAGACCACAAGAGCCTGCACAACGGTCTTGAAGTCCTCACCATTTTTCAATGTTTTGTCTTTATTGCCAAGATTTTAAGCATCTCATAATTTAGACTTCTACATGGAAATTACTGCCTCTCTAAAAAGTGAATTCCAGGGCTCATGTTGAAGGCAGTCGAGCCGCTGCGGTGCCAGCCCTGTGATTCAAGGGCAACTTGTCTACATATAATAATGAGCACAAAATCAACAATTGCCGACATAATGACGACTAACACAGAGGTGTGTCAGCTCTGAGGGAGAATGGAACTCAAGGCAACCAGTACCATGGAATAAGGAAAGTGTGGCATAATGGCAGATTGCATTACATCCAGTGAGGTTCAAGCACCTGAGATGAATAGGGAAGGCCCTGGTTCCTATAAAAAGCGCCACTTACGTGAATCCTTCACCTACCTCACCACGGCGTATATCGCTTTTGTTTTGATGGAGACTAAGAAACCTCATTTAAACCGGCACGGCTTCTGCGCGCCGCTCTGTATCACTCTTATGTACTTAACGTCGACAGAGGGAGGCGAACAATGCAAATATGTATTGAGTGTTGGTGGCAACATGCACAAACGAAGAGCGGCCATTCAGTTGACTCAACGAGATCATGTCTCCAGGACGCCAACTTCATTGACCTGAGTGACATAAATATTTTAATAATGGACACAAGAGGGCACACCAGCGAAAATGGGCAGCGGCCAAGCACATGCTGCGCATGAGCGCCCAAGGGTGGATAGCTACAGGAGTAAAGTGTAGGTCTCTGACATGTGAGCATCCTGCACATTGTAAGTTTGAATCCTACACTTCGTCCTTCGAAGATCCATAAATGAAGCATCGTTCAAAAACGAGTAAAAAATAGCATTTACTATTACAGTGCTTAGAAGCTGGGAGAATCAAGAGTGAAGAGCTATAAAAGAAATTAGCAAATAGTGTATGGTCATGGGCAGTTGCTCCAACAAGCATTTTAAATAATTTTTTTCATACTGTTGCCACTGGCAAGATGGCATTTAAACATATATATATTATTAATGCCAGATTCCGGTCTTATCATAAAACAAACCATTATCAGTAGTCAATTAACTTAAATACTTGAAAGAATATATTTATTTTTTTATTCAGAAAATACAGACGAGTAGAAATTTGGTGAAGCCGTGTTGAAAAGACAGGAGGGTAGGAATTTGGTCGAACTATGTTGAAAAGACAGGAGGGTAGGATGTTGGTGGAACTATGTTGAAAAGACACGAGGGTAGGAATTTGGTCGAACTATGTTGAAACGACAGGAGGGTAGGATGTTGGTGGAACTATGTTGAAAAGACAGGGGGGTAGGATGTTCGTGGAACTATGTTGAAAAGACAGGAGGGTAGGATGCTGGTGGAACTATGTTGAAAAGACAGGAGGGTAGGAATTTGGTGGAACTATGTTGAAACGACAGGAGGGTAGGATGTTGGTGTATCTATGTTGAAAAGACATGAGGGTAGCATGTTGGTGGAACTATGTTGAAAAGACAGGAGGGTAGGAATTTGGTGGAACTATGTTGAAAAGACAGGAGGGTAGGATGTTGGTGGAACTATGTTGAAAAGACAGGAGGGAAGGAATTTGGTGGAACTATGTTGAAAAGACAGGAGGGTAGGATGTTGGTGGAACTATGTTGAAAAGACAGGAGGGTAGGAATTTGGTGGAACTATGTTGAAACGACAGGAGGGTAGGATGTTGGTGGAACTATGTTGAAAAGACAGGAGGGTAGGATGTTGGTGTATCTATGTTGAAAAGACATGAGGGTAGCATGTTGGTGGAACTATGTTGAAAAGACAGGAGGATAGGAATTTGGTGGAACTATGTTGAAAAGACAGGAGGGTAGGATGTTGGTGGAACTATGTTGAAAAGACAGGAGGGTAGGATGTTGGTGGAACTATGTTGAAAAGACAGGAGGGAAGGAATTTGGTGGAACTATGTTGAAAAGACAGGAGGGTAGGATGTTGGTGGAACTATGTTGAAAAGACAGGAGGGTAGGAATTTGGTGGAACTATGTTGAAACGACAGGAGGGTAGGATGTTGGTGGAACTATGTTGAAAAGACAGGAGGGTAGGATGTTGGTGGAACTATGTTGAAAAGACAGGAGGGTAGGAATTTGGTGGAAATATGTTGAAACGACAGGAGGGTAGGATGTTGGTGTAACTATGTTGAAAAGACAGGAGGGTAGGATGTTGTAGGTTCGTTCCACAGGCAGAGGCCCAGCACCAGACATCTGTCACTTCCTGTGATGAGGCATACAGATTTGGAAACTGGTTAAAAAATTTGATCGACCAGCATAAGTGATATCTATGAATTTTAATGAACAAACGAAAAACTTAAAGACTTAAAGACTAGAAATACCATCTTAAATCCAAGTAGAAGTCAAAATACCAATAAAAGGGAAGCTGCTTTTGTAGCCCTGAAATCAGACGTGAATACCTGATATCCCAGCTAGTGGCAGAATCCCCAAAAAACTGTCATCTAGATTGAAATCTTATTTGCCGGCCGTTTTATTTCCCCATGTTCATTCAATTGACTTCTCATGGTTTAGTGATCGAAATGTCTCTGATCAGTGTTTCAACACAACAGTAAGAATTGATGGAACTGGCTCACCCCTGTCTTTGGCAATTGGCCGAGAGGAGGTTTGCCGCGCCTGGGAGAGCTGTACTCTTAATCGTCCCCCTTAGGATTCGAGTCCTGTAAGTCAACTTTCTGTCTCTCGGAAATCAAAAGGTTGTGCTATTACCAACTCTGTCATTGGGCCCCAGATCTGCAAATGAGTAAAGCAGGGACACGTCCGGCCACACCATTAGACCGTACCCTAAAGAGCTTAATCCAATACATACAGTTAACTATATGAAGAAGTGGGAGGAGGACTTGGGGACCCGTATGGAACCAGAATCCAGATCACACATTTGGAATCAAGCCCATCAATCATCCTGCTGTATCACAAATAGAAAATGCTCTTATCACACGTGTTGCAGATTGTACCTCTCAGCCCTGGCCCCACAAAATGTGGCCAGGGCACTCCCCTTTATGCAGTAGAGAATGTGGAGGGGTAGGAGATGTGGCCCATGCTTGGTGGTTTTGTCCCACATCTAAGATTTTCTGGAATTAAGTTCTTTCCAGAATTTAAGACCTATGGGATAGCCTTACCCAGGGGTCAAGTGGTGGTATTACCCAGAGACAAGGTTAATATAATATACTCAACACGAGGTATACTGAACGCGAGGAAGAATATCTGGGTGAATTACTGAAGTGAAACTCTCCTTGACTTGAAATGGGAAAAGCCGTGAAGGACCCGTCCTAAACCTCTGGTGGATCATAGTATGGGGACTTTGGCATTGGAAGAAATGACTGCCCTTCCTTTGAATCAGCTTCAGAAGTATATTCTAAATTGGAGGCCATTAATTACTTTATACACAGAAAACCCTCAACATATTCTAAAGCCTTCACTTGGATACTAGGCGGCTACTATGGAAATGCTTGATGGGAGATTAGAATAGCACCCTTAAAGACCGTGGTTTAAAGGAAATCCAATGATTTTTGATTCTGCAATCATTGCTATTGTGACTGGCATGCAGTGCTACACTCCATTTTTCTATACTGATTATGTATGATGTTATGATTATTGCTGTTTTTTAAAGAAAAAAAGAATTGATGGAACCTTGAGTCCTGTATTTTAAAAATGATCAAATGTTGGCATAATGTACAAGTGATGCATGTGAGCAGAGTCACAGGGCCGCCCAGTTCAGACATTATTATTCATAAGCTCTAACCCACATTTCTTTAAAATGATGAACAAATGTTCGGCATAGAATAGTATTTCTTCATATGAAATGACTGTTTCTGTAAAAAACAACAATGATTTGTTCTAATCCCATGCAGGCTCCACTCTTTCTAGAGCATGGGCCTGCAGCATGTGTCTCTCCAGATGTTTGCACTATGACTGTCATAACACTTCCACATTGACTATTGCAAATAGGGCTAATGGCGGGCGGGGGGTGTAGTTCACAATATCTGAAGAGCATAAGGTTGCAGACCCCTGGTCAAGATATTGATACGTATTGTTTAGTCCAACAAGCCAAAGTGTCTTGGAAATGCCCACTCAGCTGGTGAAAAACAGCTTCAACTGGCTGAGGTCCCCTTAGGAAGTCATGCTGTGCCATTCGGGATCTGCTTTGGACCGACTGGACATCAAAGTATTTAGTAAACATAGATGCTGTCACAGGGCAATGGGAACTTTTGGATCCACCTCATGGAGCAAAGGTAATGCTGACATAAGAAGAAAACCTTAACACTCCTGAGGGAACTGCATTGTAGGCCACCTAACACCTCTCCAGATATGTCACACAGTCTCTTGCCTTGCTCTAGACAATGAGGATTGGGTGGCCAAGGGGGTCTGGTCTACCCCATTCCCATCTGTGTCCTTGGCAGGGACTTGTCACAAGAGCATTTTAGCAAACATGGCCCATTTTAGAAGAATAATGCCACTGTAAGTAACTCGGGCAAGCTTGGGATGAGTACTGGCCAGGTCCCCAGCCTGCCTCAACTAGACTCTGAAGGGCATATAGTCCTGGAAGCACGTTGTGATCCACACACACAATCCAATCTCTTGACAGATGTAGGTTCCTGTGAAAGAAAAAGCTCTGATCACCCACACATTAATGCATGGCATTTGGAATCAGCAAACCAGAATGTGCAGGACTCGTCGACAATTAGATGCTCTCTGCAGGATTACGCAGGCTCTGAAGATCCAAGTTGGTGGACCGCTGAGAATTATCCTTGATCCTTCCAAGTTGGTGGACCAATGAGAACAAGCCTTGATCCATCCAAGTTTGTGGAATGCTGAGAAGAAGCCTTGATCCATCCAAGTTGTTGGACCACGGAGAAGAAACCTTGATCCATCCAAGTTGGGGGACAGCTGAGAAGAAGCCTTGATCTATCCAAGTTGGTGACCACTGAGAAGAAGCCTTGATTCATCCAAGTTGGTGGTCCAATGAGAAAATGCCTTTATTCATCCAAGTTGGTGGACCGCTGAGAATAAGCCTTGATCCATCTAAGTTGGTGGACTGCTGCCGCTGAGAAGAGGCCTTGATCCATCTAAGTTGGTGGACCACTGAGAAGAAGCCTTGATCCATCCAAACTGGTGGACCACTAAGAAGAAGCCTTGATTCATCTATGTTGCTGGAACGCTGAGAAGAATCCTTGATCAATGGAAAAACTGTGGTAGGTCCAGGTGTCTGGACCAGCAGGAAACACCACTCAGGAAGAAGCACGCACCAATCACAGATCTGAGGTCCAGACTCCACATACAGAGACCTGACTTAGGGGCAAGGGTTGGAGAGTATAAAAAAAGCAACAACCAGACAAGTAGGGTGGGAGTTTGGCATGAGCAGATACCAGGAGAAGGAGAGTGTCAGAGAGAAACACAAAATACTGCTTTGTAGGTGGCTGAGAGAAATAGGAGGAGGAGACCTGAAGGAGAGGCGGTGGCTAGGAGAGAGGAGGAGCAGGAGGAGGACTGGAGGGAAGGAGAGATGGTGACTGTTATGCTCACCTGGTCTCTGCAGAGGCGTTGGGGCACAGTCGCCGCCCTCCCTGGAGTTAGATCACCCTCTTCTGGTTTCGTCCCTTGCGAATCAGCTGCGGGCGGTGACAATCAGTGGCACTGCTCCTGAGGGGATATGGGGAAACGTCAATGCGCTGATAGATGATAGTGGAGTCTCCCAAACCCCTCGGCCCAAGGTGCGATATCAGTGGGCACGTACCGGCCCATAAGACTCACCTGGTAAGTGTGAATGATGAACTCTCTGTCCTGCTACTTCGTGCAGGGGCGCTTGTTGATGGAATCGAGTTCCTTCACTGATTCCTGAGCAATAGTCCAGTCCAGCTGCGACTAAACTCCTCTTTCTGATTTCGCTCAATGTCTCTTGCCTTTTCCCTCTTTCTGCTTTCTCTCAATGTCTCTTGTCTTTTCTCTCTTTCTGCTTTCTCTCAATGTCTCTTGTCTTTTCTCTTCTTTCGGCGTTCTCTCAATGTTGTTGTTTTTCAATGAATAACGTTCCTCTCTGTTTCCTCCCAAATAGATGGAGCTGCGGCCTAACTACGGCTGTGAAGGCGCCAAACGCGGCCGAGTAGAAGATGGATGCGTCCGCAATGTCCGGCAGCAGGTGAGTGATGGTTTTATGGAAGGCGTGAGATTAAATGGCAGAGCGCCCTTAACGAATGTATGTTAAGTGTTTGACCTTGTCTTTTGCCTTTCTTTTGCAGGTGCTGCGAGTTCGGATGATGTGCATCGTTCCGCGATGCCCTGATGATACTGTCCGTGTTCCGAGATGCTTGCTGGTGAGCCGCGGTGCCAGGAAGAAGATGTCTGCGCTCCGAGATGTTTGCAGGTTAGCCACAGTGCCAGGAAGAAGATGACTGTGCTCCGAGATGTTTGCAGGTAAGCCGCAGTGCCAGGAAAAAGAGTACAGGTGAGAGCAGGATCCTCCGGATGGTAAGTATGTATGTAGATGGCAGGATCTCTCCAGGTAAGTTAAGTCCCAGGCGAAGGTGAGCGTTACGCTGCACGGAGGTACATAATAACTCGAAGCGTGTGCCTTGGGGTTGGGGTGGCTTTTATAGATGAGCTCTGAAGGCCACACCCCTTTAGCTTAGTCCTGCTTGCCACACCCTGCCACTCCTAGAAGTTGTACCAAACCTAGCACCACTAGTTCTTTAACGTCACAACCCACCCGGACGCCTCCTCCTGCGCCGACTCCCCACTTCAACTTCCGTAAAGTATCCACCAAAGAGGTTGAAAATGTCATTCTTACTCTCAAACCCTCGAACTACCATGGGGATTTATGCCCTGCACAATTGATAAAAGATGCAGCTCGCAAACTTACACCATTTATTACCAAATTAATAAATGCACCCTTCACATCAGGCACCATACCTAATAATTTGAAACACTCTTGGGTCCTCCCTCTCCTCAAAAAACCTAACCTAGATCCCTCCACTCCCACTAATTACCGTCCCATCACCACAGTGCCGTTCTTACTTAAAATCCTTGATAAAATAGCATACCAACAAATCCAACATTACCTTGAACACTACCACCTTCTAGGAGTCCGACAGTCTGGCTTTAGACCCCAGCACGGAACTGAGACTGCTCTCATAGATCTTAAGGCACAGATAGATGAGCTGAGAGACAACGGTAAGACTGCATTACTGCTACTTCTTGATCTCTCAGCTGCTTTCGATCTGGTTGACCATGAGATCCTCTGCAATCATTTACAATCAGCAGCCCACTTTTCTCAAGAGGCAACCGACTGGATCCAATCCTTTCTTAACAACTGTACTATGCAAGACTTTTCCCCATTAGCAGCTGCTGACCCAATGCCCATAACCTGTGGCGTGCCTCAGGGCTCTTGCGTATCCCCTACCTTGTAGAACATGTTCACAAAGCCCCTTTTTGATTATCTAGATGGCCTGAGTATCACCTACACTAATTATGCTGATGATACCCAGATCCTCATCCCGCTGACGGGGGATTATGACAAAGATTTGGCCTTTGTAAATCGAGTGTACCTCATCATTCAGGCATGGATGGCTTCACACGGTCTATGCCTGAATGATGACAAAACAGAACTCCTCATCCTAGGCACCACACCCAACCTCAACAAACTAGGCCAAAATTACTCCTCCTTTGTAATTGACAATAATAATATCACCGTAGCCAAGGAGGTCAAAACCCTCGGCTTCTACCTAGACTCCACACTCACCTTCAAATAACAAGTTAACACTATGGCATCTGCCACATCCTATACATGCAAATTTATTAGAGCAGCTAAACCATTCCTTTCACCCTTCAACTGTATCACCCTAGCCAGAGCTCTGATCCTGTCCAAGCTGGACTATTGTAATGCTCTATATCTAGGTTGCAACAAATATATCTCGAACAAAATTCAAATTTTACAAAATATTGCCTTAAGAGCTGCTCTAAGCCTCCTGAAGAAAGCCCATATCTCTGAGACTAGAAGATCTGTCAACTGGCTTTCAACGAAAGACAAAAACGTCCTTAAATCAGTCTCTCTGACTCACAAATGCCTCCACCAAGCTGCCCCTCAATACTTGACAACTAGATTCACTAGACCAGTATCCTGCCGCCCATCCAGAAAGGTTAACTCTAATCTCCTTCTAGTGCCAAGATTCAAACGCACGATGGCTGGAGGGAACAGCTTTCCTGTTAAAGCAGCACAATTCTGGAACTCCTTACCACCATCCATTAGGGAAGACCTCCCTTACCTTCAATTCAGATCCAATACTATCCTTTGGCTTAAGGAAAATGATACCTAACGTTCCTCCTTTGCTGCGCCACACTATAATTTTTGTAGATTGTGTATAACTATGTATATCTACTGATCCTCTATGTTTCTACATATTATATAACTTGTAAATATTGTATATCTCGTGTAACTATAATTTGCTCATTGTTCTTGATGTTTCCAGCAGTGTAACCTCAGTTGGACTCCATCTATTGCGGTACTGTAACTAAGCTTTACAATCATCTTGCTGCTTCTGCGCCTTGCTACCCTTGGGTTAGGTGCGCACTACAAATAATAAATACAAATACAAATACAAATACAAATACATGCAGATGCAGATGGAGGCCACACCCGCACTAATTACACACAAATGAGAAGTTCTTGAGGGTATTCCTGCCCATAATAAAAGAGTTTGGTTCCATTCCAAGCACTTCTGCCCATAATGAAAATGTCTTGTTTAAGTTCTTCCATGAGCATGGCGCCAAATGCCCCAGGACTGCGTCCGACTCGTCCTCCCATGTATTAACGTCACAAAGGGATGTGTGTGACCCATGATGCTCCCTGCTCCTTCCACTTGATGGTGCCACTCCTGTGATCCTGGGCAAGTGGCCATGACAGTGACCAGGAAAGTGTGAGAGGAGATGGCTTGGCGATAGAAGGTGGAGAGTTAAAGGAGAACAGATAAAATCAGTTGTGAGTAACAAGGAGGAGGGAAAAATATCAGAAGAAAATAGAGGAGATAGATATCCCAAGGATTGGGAAACTGAGTGGAGATATGCCCCAAATGTAGGGGAAAGAGATGCCCCAGAGATTGGGGAGAGGTGCACCCCATAAGTTAGGTGAAAAAGGTAGAGACTTCAGAGGGTGCGGGCTGAGATAGCCAAGAGATTGGGGAGAGAGATTCCCCTGGGATAGAGGAGAGAGATATCCCAGGTGGTGTGCAGAGATATACTGGAGAAATTAAGGAGATAAATAGCTTAGAGGTTGGAGACAGAGATAATCCAGACACTAGAATGCAACCACAACATTAGCAAGGGGCCTCAAGGAGAGGTCAAAGTAACTCCCTCCAACATCTCATCCCACCTACCAAAGGCTGGGCAGAGAGCGACAAAACCGTTTGTGACAATCTGGCACCTTCCTATCCATAGTCGCCCTGATCACAAACATATTTAGGATCAGTCTTTTGACCGCTCTGTTACGAAGCCTGAGTAGCATGTCTCCAAGAGGACTAGCAAAATGAGTGTTCGAGCAACATCAGACTGGAAAAGAAAATCCTATCCAGTGAATTTTCGGGCCAGAGGACCCAGACATTGAGAGTGTTTTCTTCTAAAGGGTCTCACTTGCTATCCACTGGGTCCAGCGTAAGGAGAAGCCATCCAAACATTTGATTTGCCAATTTCATCATGAGCAGAAGGCATCCCACTGTGTGCCTAACTTGACTCTTTTCTGTTTGTTGGTTATCAATAAAAACCCACTTTAGTCCTCGCATAAGTCTATGCCTCTCATTGATTCCCACTCATCCTCAACCTCATGATATTTGGTTTCAGAGGTAAAACCAATGGGAACTGACATGGATGTTTCACCATGCCCTGCCTTGAAGGTTGTTAAGGTTACCCAAAGATCCAAGCTCCCCTTCCGACGATCCATGGGCTTTGATCTTTACATTGTGGACTAAACCAAGATCCCTCTGGAGGCAGAGCCCTCATTTATGCCTGACCTATGGTCCAGCTCCCCAGTGGGACCTGTAAGAGGCAAGCAGCCACATTTGGCTTAGTAGTCAAGTTTAGCCTGGTGGTAAACGCTAAGTGGTAAGTGGAAGGAGATTATTGTAATGATGTCAAGGTCCTGCTCTTTAATCTTGATAAGGGAGTATTTTCCATTATCGAAGTGACTCTATGGCCCAGATTGTATGTGAGATATACTTCAAGTCCAAACTATAAGAGGTTACAGAGCTGGAAGAGACTTAGCGTCCAGGGCCTGGTACGAGAGTGGAGCCCCAGGGCCATCTTCTCCTGTACCCCGAGTTCACCCCAAATCAGCGCCATTACCCTTCCCTCTACTTTGCCTTTCAGCAAACCTTCTCAGTGAGCAAAATCCACATTTGGATGGGGCTGTTCTTTGTAGATAGGCGAGGCCTGTCATGTCTGAAAGTAATAGAAAAAGTGATAGAACAGTTGCTACCAGCTCTTGGTCCCACCAGTTTAAGAAAGATATTTTGGACCTGGCCCATCCAATGGTAGACCACCAGATGGTGACCAAGAGGCAGGACAATGTATCCACCTGATTTCCTTTTCCAGGTATCTACCAACAGGTCAAGCAGTTCTACAAGGAATGTCTTACCTCTCGGACTGATGTTAGGTGACCCTTTTGCATGTTGCAACCACTATCCATTACAGATGTGCCCATCTCCTGAAATTGGAATGGTCATCATGGGACCTCACATCCCATCAGAAGCTGGCCATCGCTAAATTGTTGTCATTGTAGACAATGTCACCCACTACCCTCAACCTTTCCCCTGTCAACAATGCCACCCAATAATTTTAAAGCATCTTGTCCCCTATTTATGCAGGTTGAACATCCCTATCCCTCCAGACCAGTGGACTACTTTTATATCTAAACTCATAGCCAATCAGAAAGGCCTCCTACATGTTGGTTCCCTCTGTGCTTCTATGTATAGACCACATATGAAATGCCTAGTTGAGGATTTTAGTGAGACATTGAAAAACCTCCATCGGAAAATGGCCGATGAGCATGCCACATATTGGTATGGCCTTCTACCTTGGACAATTATTTCTGTTTAAGAAGACACCACAGGCTTCTACAGGGTTCTCTCTATCCAAACTGGTTTATGGGAGACAGCCAGGTGATGCCTGGGACATGCTAAGTGCTTTGTGTAGGCCACCCGGGAGAGTAAGAGTCATAGAACATCAACACTTAGAAGAAAGCCATGTACAAGCAGAAGTAGCTGTAGCTTATCAGGCCCATCTGAGAACATTTGAAGTTGGAGAAAAGGTAGAAGTGTTACTACCAACCATGGAAAACCAACTATTGGTGCGAAGGCATTGGCATTGCAGAGTCATTGAAGTGTTACACAGTTTCAACGACTGGAACCAAAAGAAGACATGACAGGTGTATGACATCAACTGGCTCAAAGAGTAGCAAGACCCAACTGAGTTATCACACGTGGCAAGTGCTGAAATATACCCGATCACCAGCTTGAGGGACCGCCCTCTATTCTTGATATGTTGAAGACACACCAATCCACACGTGGCGAGTGCTGAGATATACCCGATCACCAGCTTGAGGGACCGCCCTCTATTCTCGATATGTTGAAGGTACACCAATCCACACGTGGTGAGTGCTGAGATATACCCGACCACCAGCTTGAGGGACCGCCCTCTATTCTCGATATGTTGAAGGCACACCAATCCACACGTGGCGAGTGCTGAGATATACCCGATCAGCAGCTTTAGGGACCGCCCTCTATTCTCGATATGTTGAAGGCACACCAATCCACATGTGGCGAGTGCTGAGATATACCCGATCACCAGCTTGAGGGACCGCCCTCTATTCTCGATATGTTGAAGGCACACCAATCCACATGTGGCGAGTGCTGAGATATACCCGATCACCAGCTTGAGGGACTGCCCTCTATTCTCGATATGTTGAAGTCACACCAATCCACACGTGGCGAGTAATGAGATATACCCGATCACCAGCTTGAGGGACCGTCCTCTATTCTAGATATGTTGAAGGCACACCAATCCACACGTGGCGAGTGATGAGATATGTCCGATGACCAGCTTGAGGGACCGCCCTCTATTCTCGATATGTTGAAGGCACACCAATCCACATGTGGCGAGTGCTGAGATATACCCGATCACCAGCTTGAGGGACTGCCCTCTATTCTCAATATGTTGAAGGCACACCAATCCACACGTCGCGAGTGCTGAGATATACCCGATCGCCAGCTTGAGGGACCGTCCTCTATTCTCGATATGTTGAAGGCACACCAATCCACACGATCTGCAGGATTACCTGGTGCACTTTGCGAAATGGGAAGGGTGAAAGGGTGTGTCCACCAAATTCAGACACCACTGGGGAAATTTTATGGATCCGCCCATAGCATTGGCCAGAAACCAGATAACAGGTGGCCCAGTCCAAAGTTGAGTGGATGCTGGAGCTATAAAATATTGAACCAGCGCAGAGCCATTGAACATTCTCGATCATCTTGGTAGCCAAGATAGTTGGATCCTAGAGGATTTCCATACATTTTTGGAAATTAATCAATATTTGATGCTTTGCCGCTTATCCAGTGTCATGAGTGTCCAAGGTGGACCTGTTAGGATCCTCAAGGTACATCTCTACCATCAACCAAACAAAAGGTTCAACTAAAACCCCTTTACATCTGGAAAACTGAGAAAATACAGCGGGGGGGGGGGCTTGGAGGAGGTTGGTCCAGACAGCAGGTGATGTGGTGTCCCCCGAATCAGAGTTTACCTGGGAGCAGCAAGTCTTCCTGTGACTATCTGGCCATTCCGACCCATGCTCTCGATGATCGGGAGACCAGGATGGAGCTGCCGCAGGATTCCTCGCACCTGAAGCCGGGAAGTGGAATCGACAATGTGAAAAGATAGTCCTCCCCTGTGGGTTGCTCGCTGTGGGTCCTGGACATTGGGGCTGCTTGTTTCTAAAGAGAATGATTTGATAACCGCTTGTTCTACCAAAATCCGACTCCCTCTGTGCATTTGTTGTGCCCATTTCATTGCTTGCTGAGCACACCCCATTCTGTGCCGCTGAAACCTTTTTTGCGTTTGCTAGTAATTAATATGTGACAGATTGCAACCTGCTCATATTGAACTACATGAATGTACCGCAGTAAAATAGAACACACGTGAATGAATTCAACTCGAGGGGCTGTGACTAATTGAACCACAGCAGGTTAAAGAAAGAGAAGCAGTGGAATAGCTACTCTACACCAACCCACAAAACAGCTGAGGGTTTAAAGGCTACTGCACCCAGCATATCCTACGCTGATCAAGCCGTCTCTCACAAAAGCATGTCTCTCTCTCGCCCCTCTCACTCTCCCTCTCTCTGTCACTCTTTTGCTTGCTCTCCCTCTGTCACCCCCTCTCTCCTCTCGCTCTCTTTCTCTCCCTCCCTCTCTCTGTCACTCTCTTGCTTGCTCTCCCTCTGTCACCTCCCTCTCTCTCCTCTCTCTCGCTCTCTCTTTCTCTCCCTCCCTCTCTCTGTCACTCTCTTGCTTCCTCTCCCTCTCTCTCCGTCTCTCTCTGTTTCTCTCCCTCCCTCTCTCTGTGTGTCTCTTTCTCTCCCTCTCTCACTTTCTCTCTCTCTCTTTCTCTCGAGTTGTTTCTCTCTCACACACCCTCTCTCTCGCTCTCTTTATCTTTCTCTGTCTCTCTTCCTCTCTCTCTCTCTCTTTCTCTCTCGCTCTCTTTTTTTTCTCTTGCTCTCGTTCTCTCTCTACCTTTATTTCTCTCTCTCTTTCTCTCTCTCTCTGTTTCTCCCTCTTTCACTCTCTGACTCTCTCTAACTCTCCCACTCTCTGTTTCGCTCTTTCTCTCTCGCTTTCTCTCCCTCTCTCTCCCTGCCTCTCTCTATTTCTCTCACTGTCCTCTCTCTCTCTGTCTTTCTCTCTTTCTCTTTCTCTTTCTCTCACTTTCTCTCTCCCGTTCTCTCTCTGTCCCTCACTCTCTGTCTCTCTTTCTCCCCCTCTGACTCTCTCTCTAACACTCTCTCTCTGTCTCTCTTTCTTTTTCTCTCACCCCGTCTCTCTCTCTCTCTCTCTCTCTTTCTCTATGCCCCTCTCTCTCCCGCTTTCTCTCCCTTACACTCTCTCTCGCTATCTTTCTTGTCCCCTCTCTCTCTGTCTTTCTCTGTCTTTCTCTCTCCCTCCCTCTTTCTCATGCTATCACTTTCACTTCCTCGTTCTCTCTCTCCCTCACTTTCTGTCTCTCTTTCCTCTCCCTCACTCTCTGTCTCTCTTTCTCTCCCTCTGACTCTCTCTCCCTCACTCCCTCTCTCACCCCCTGTCTCTCTCACTCTTTCTCTCTCTCTCTTGCTCTTTCTCTCACACTCTCTCTCTTTCTCTCTCATCCCCTGTGTCTCACTCTTTCTCCCTCTCTTGCTCTTTCTCTCTCACACTCTCTCTCTTGCTCTCTCTCTCTTGCTCTTTCTCTCTCACTCTCTCTTTGTTCTCTCTCTCTTGCTCTTTCTCTCTCACACTCTCTCTCGCTCTTTCTCTCTCTCTCACACTCTCTCTCTTTCTCTCTCATCTCCTCTCTCTCTCTCTGTCTCTCTCTCTCACACTCTCTGTCTCTTTCTCCCTCATCCCCTGTCTCTCTCACTCTTTCTCCCTCTCTCTCAGCTCTCCCTTTATCTCTATGCGTGCCTCTCTTCTTTTGACTCCCTCCATCTCACTTTTTGTCTCTGTTTCTCTGTTGGTGACAGGTGCCTTGTCTGATGCAGTTTTGCAGTAGCTACCCTGCCTTTGCTGAGAGCAGCACAGCCAGAGATATGTTGAAGTGGGTGCTCTGTTTTTATGGGTAAATGAGAGCAGCAACAATAGAGGCGTCCCCGGAGGTGGGAACCAGCCTAGTATCTGCAGAAATGTGGCCGTCAGAAGTAGGGGTTCTTTTCCACACAGGGGAGGTAAGTGGGGCATGAATATACTCTTCAGAAGGTGGGGTGGGGTGGGGGGGATTCTGACAGACTTCGAAAAGGGTGAGAGGACCTGGCTGGGGGGCCCAATGATTTGTTTTTATTTTTAGTTTGTTGTTAATTATTAATATTTTATTATACTGTCACAGATGGCACTCTGAAGTTTAGTGAAAGTTCGAGGGTTTTATTTCTTTAATTGTGAAGCCTAGGGCTGCCCCTCTCTTTCTAATCTTGTTTTTGCCCGCCTCCCGAATCGCAGTGTACAGAACCCAGAGCTAGTGCTATCGAATGTTGGCCCCTACAGTCTAAGCACAGCTTTATGCTACGGGTGGTTCCCTAGAAGGCTAGCTCTCTAATTTCCCTCAGGGACTTCCTGTCTGCCCCACTCTATCCAGCGGTAGTGGGCTGATGGAATGGAGATAGTGCCTTGCATTTACGCTGGTTTCACTTAGGCTCCCCTTGCACGTCCACACTCACCTCTCCCACTCTACTCTGACTACTTCCCGCTCTCTCTCCTCTCCTTCCCAATATCCCACCAATCACTCCTCCTGGTTTTACCTCCACTCCTCCTGATTTTGTCTTGGGAGGATAGCTCAGGGGCAATGTGCTTTCCTTGGAAGCAAGACGACACAGAGCAATTGTCCGCGCTAAGAAACCTCTGGGTATTAAGTGCATCATAAATAACCTATCATATCATGCCCTTAAATGTTATGTTTTCTCCCACTCTATTCCACTCCTCCTCTCCAACACGAGTATCCATCTCCCAATACTATTCTCCTTCTATCACAACAAGTCTCCTCCTCCTACCACTAATATTCTCTCCTCCCCTTTTCCACTTTCCTCTCATTAATATTCTCCTCCTCCCACTACTAATCTCCTCCTTCAAATACCACTCTCCTCTTCCCCTACTATACTCCTCCTAACCACTCTACTCACTCACCACACCAAAGACATACACTTACACTTACACTGCAGTATGCTTGTACTCACTAAACCAATACCTCACTGTAGAAAAGAACAGCCTCCACACTCGGCACTGCCCTCCTTCCTCCTGCTGCTCTGACTGTTGTTGTTCTCCTCCTCTGACCTCACCCAAACAATCCACACCTTCCTGTTTCCTGTCCCCTTTAGTATATCACTCCTTCTTCTGCCATTGGGCAATGCACTGTGTCCAATTCTGCTACTCTTTCCATGCCCGGGAGGTGTTACAAGATGAGAAAGGCATGCAGAGCAGGTTATGTACTGCCCTTTTTCTCACACAGGACCACAGAAGAGCATCCATCGTGGCTCTGTAAGCCCAAAGTTACAGTTCGTAGGTTGAGGTTCACCTCCCGGTTCCCCTAAGGCAGGGGTCTGCAACCTTTGGCTAACAGTCGTTTCCGACTACAATTCCTATGATATCTGGCTATTGACTACACTGTTTAGGGATGATGGGAGTTGTAGTCCAAAACATCTGGAGAGACGGTTGCAGACCCTTGCCTTCAGGTATGTCCATACTTATATGAGATTTTGGTATCTATGTTAACTCCCCTGTGGTCTAGCAGGCTCCTTGCTGCCTTACTTGTAGTTGATAGCAGATTAGGAGCAAAGCGGGCCTGGGTCTCCAGCACTTGCACACATGAGGTTGACTCCCAGTTTTCTCTCTCTCTCTCTCTCTCTCTCTCTCTCTCTCTCTCTCTCTCTCTCTCTATCTATCTCTCTCTCTTTCTCTCTCTCTCTCTCTCTCTCTCTTTCTAATTCTTCTGCTATTCTAAATCGATGGTTTGAAAAGAAACAGAGAAAATCTGGCGTGTACAGTTGTTTGGACGTATGGTGTGTGAGAAACCTGAAGGTGTCTCACCCGCTAGTCCCAGAGGATCTGTCATCCAGGTGACCAGGACACACCCATCACTGTTGGATCCAGTTTCTGGGGATGGACCAGTGCAGGAGGATCACCTGGGTGAGGGGTCTTCGGAGAGTGGATGTGGGACACCAAATGCAAGACGCGGTATTCCCTTCCATGTAACACATTTACCCCATTCTACCAAGTAGGATACTTAGGATCTCAACCCCTTGCCCCTTTCCCAACATGAACACTTTCTGATGGACAGCCCGCTATAAGAGAAAATGGACTAACACCCAAACCGTAAACCTGACATGTCCCAATACAATGGTCACACAGGATCAGGCAGTTACTAACCATTGCACACACCTGACTCCAATTACACTTCCCATACGGACAAAAGGTGGAGCAAGAGAGCACACTCTGCGCAAGGCAAAACACACAAGAAAGCAGCAGTTCCAAGATGGCAGTTTAATACAAGGCAAAAGAGGGTAAAGCTGAAGGGGACTACAAGGAGGGAAGTGCCCTTGGCCTCTTCGACGAGGAACTGTTACTTTCAGGAACCTTCCAGAGTGGAAAAAGTAAGACCAGGAGACAAGGCTGAAGAATCCTGCATTGGGTGTCAGAGGTACCCGGGGCTCTCTAGTGCCGATATTCAAGGCGGGGAGAATCGATTGCCTCTCTGGTACTGTCCTTGGCTCCTACAAAAAAGCAGCACCAGCGAGGTTAGCACAGCCAATGAGTTGGGGAGATTGATACCAGACCGGTCTGTGTTGAAGTCAAGGTTGCAAGCGGCAACATTGTATAGTGAACGCTGAAGAGAACAGTGTATGAAGCATATGTGATAATCAATGTGAGTAAAATGGAATTACAAATGAGTGATTGAACTTTGAAGCCATGATAAGATACCTTAGACAGAGTGATCCGGCATGTGTGGGTGCTCATTCGAAAGTATCTGTAAGGTATCCAACTGAAAGGTGGCAAAAGCAAAAGAGTGACAAGGAATTGTAAATCAAAGTGGCACTGCAACGGGTCAAGTAAAGTTCTGTGCACAATCGAAAGTCTTCGATGTTAATAACGTAAGAAAAATTGATGACAATGAAGTTGGTCCGAGCCCGGCGGAGGGATGATCAGCTGAGAGCTTTTTGGTTAAAGCAAGTTTGTGTTAAAAAGTTAACTTGAAATTGGTCCAAGACGGCTGAGGTAGACTAATTGAACAGTGTGTTAAAGAGGATCTGAGCCTGGCAGATAGGGATCCAGGGTGAATAGAAAGACACCCGAGAAATCGCGAACATTGAATTGAAGTGGATCTGAGCACAGCATAGGGGGATCCAGGGTGCACAGGAATACACTCGAAAGGTTGAACTTTGTGTTAACAGGATCTGAGCCTGGTTGCAGGGGATCCAAGGTGAATAGGGAATCGCCTGAGAAATTGAATACTTGTGAAATCTAAAAGAGGAAAATTACATATTGTTTGTTTGTCGCATCAAGTCCTCTGAAAGAAGAGACTTTAAAAGGCAAAGAGACTTGTACAGGGAAGGCCCTGATGCTAAAGATTGAAACATATGCTCGTACTAGAGAAGCTAGTGACTGTGCTAACTTGAGTGTACCACCCTGTACCATGCTGAAAACATGGGGAAAGGAGGCCAACGGCCTGAACATCCTGATTTATCATTTCTTGAACACTTCTTTCTTTTACATAACATTGTTTCCCACACTATTTGTATTTAGAGGTAATGATTGGCAATAGGTTTATTAGTATAGGCCCTTTTATTTTGACAAGACACCACTAGGACTGCATTATTATTATTTGATGGCCATAGCTTGCTCCCATCTGTAGATTTAGAATTAGATAGTAGTTTTGTTTTTCAAACCCTTATTGAAGTTCAATAAACACCCTTGAACTCTGGTCACTTATGTCTGTCTTACTGTTGATACCATGCCTTACTTAAATGTGGTGTCAGGAGTGGGATGTGACTCAATTGAAACAAATTTTGGAACCCTAAATTTCCAGAAGCTTAGTCAGTTGGAACTTCAGGAAAAAACATAGTGAAACTACAGATTGCGCAAAATATTGCCCTCAGGGCCGCCACGGGTCTTTCACGCAGAGACCACATCTCAGGACTCAGGAGGCAGGTCCATTGGCTTCCAATTAAGCAGAGAATCATCTTCAAGACCTTAGCCCTTACCCATAAGTGCCTCCATCATCTTGACCCCCTTACCTGGCCCAGAGGATCACCAAACCTCTCTCCTCCAGGCCAGCAAAAACGCCCTACACAAACCTGATCACCGTCCCTAAAACACACAAAACGCGTGCCGGTAGAAGTAGCTTCCCTACTCAGGCTGCACACAACTGGAACGCCTTACCGGCACACATCAGGAGCATTGACTCTCATGCAGCCTTACGTAAGGCGATCAAAACTAGGCTCTTCGTTTGAATATGTTGTCCTAACCTGCATCGACTAATGCTGTGCCTGTAACCATGCAGCCTTGTCACTCTTATGTTGTAGAAACCTTTACCGTGTTTCAGAATCCTCCATAGGTGGCATTCATGTAACCCATAATCAAGCCTTCTTAAGCTCATCTTAGCGCCTCGATACCCGTGGGCTGCAGTGCGCTTTACAAATCTAAATAAATAAAATACAGCCTCAGACCCCTCTATTGCCATAAAAGAATCAATAGGCTTTGATATCTGTAGCAACAGAGAAGCTACTATCCCTCCAGGGGAAAGAGGAAAGATTCACACAGACTTAGTTTTGATACACGTTCATATATAAGACTGGCCCCAAAATCTGGCCTGGCCTCGAAGTTCGGTCTAGATGTTCTAGCAGGCGTCATAGATCCTGATTTACGGAGAGACGTAAAGGTTCTCTTACAGAACCATGGTGAAATCCCATTTGAAGTACATTGTGGAGACAAAGTTGCACAAGGAATTCTTAAAAGGGCTCTATTTCCTTGTTTTAGAGAAAGTGAACCGGAAGATACTGACAGAGGTGCTTTAGCCTTTGGGGAAGCTGATGAATCATCAAGAACTGAAGCAAAGAGGGAAGAACCACCTACCATCCTTCCCGGCCTAGCCTGCGCTAAGCAAAATGAACCAGCACTCGCTGAAGCTTTCTTAGAAGCAATTCCTGAAGTGGAGGGATTAGAGAAGGGAAATCCTTTTTTTCTTCATAAAACAAGGAGTATTGTACAGAAAGGAAACATCCACAGAAGGCCTAAGTAAAACTCAGCTAGTAATCCCCAAAACCCATGGGAAGATCTTACTAGATATTGCAAATTCTCATCTGACAGGGGGACACTCAGAACAATCTAAGACCCAGGCGCACATTAGTGTGAAGTTTTACTGGCCAGGTATCCATGCTAATATATGAAACTTCATTCAGACGTGTGAAATATGTCAGAAAATCAGTACTCACATTCCCTTGCCTGCCCCTATGAATTCTTTACCAATAATAGACGTCTCGTTCTCAAGGATTGGCGTGGGTATTATTGGACCATTGGAAACCTCTAGACTGGGTAACAAATATGTCCTTGAAATTGGTAATTACGCTACCAGGTACCCTGAAGCACACCACCCAGCAGATTTTAAAATGCCTATTACCATAATCTTCCACAGTTGGTTTTCCTAAGGAAATCCTAACAGATCAAGGGTCCAATTTCATAATCAAACTCATGGGCTAAGTCAAGGAGCTGCTCCATATCACCACCATAAGAACTTCATTTTACCATCCCCAAACAGATGGATTGGTTGAAAGATTTAATAAAACACTCAAAATGATTCTAAGAAAATGGTAGATAAGGACGGGAAGGACTGGGATCGCATGATCCACTGGACACTATTTCCAGTAAGAAAAGCCCCTCAGGCATCCACTGGATTCTCTCCTTTTGAACAACTTTATGGTAGGGAATTTAGGGATGTCCTGGACATGGTCCAAGAGACCTGGGAAGAAAGAGAAGGGGCACCCATTCCCATTTCGCAAACAGCTACCAGATTGCGAAAGCATATGAAACTTGTTTGAAATCTAGTCTATTCTCATATGGAGAAAGCCCAACACACAACAAAAGTCCACCTATGACAAAAAAGGTATACCTAAGGTCATTATCAATAGGACAAAAGGTATTAGTCCTCTTACCTACCTCGGAAAACAAACTTGTCTCAAAGTGGCATTAGCCGTATCAAATATTAGAACAAACAGGAAATTGTACCTACAAGGTACATACAAAGGACCCATCTCTACCACATAAATCTCTGAAAATCCTTCCACCGCCAATGTCACGATACTATCCTGTTTGGTTCCAGAAGAAATAGATCATTTTGAATGAATTCCTCAGAAGCTGTCAGCAACAAGAAGATTTAAAAGATTTAGTTACCACATTCTCCAATGTATTCTCGGAGAAACCAGGATGAGTGCAAGGCACCTATCACTATATTAGAACACCCAAAGGAAAACTGGTCCATCTGAAACAATACAGACTCCCGGAAGCCTGTAAACAGATAGTGGTTGAGGAAGTGAATACAATGCTAAGGGCACATTTTCAAACCCTCTTCAAGCTCATGGTCCTCCCCTATAGTACTGGTCACAAAACCTAACCATTCCTGGAGGTTTTGCATAGACTCCCGCCAAGTTAATGCCATCTCAGACTTTGATGCTTATCCCATGCCACACATCAACGTATTGATTGATAAACTCAGAAACACCACTTTTTTGATCAACCCTAGACTTAACCAAGGGCTACTGGCGGGTCTCAGTGCATGGGAATCAAAGTACAGACAAATAAATCAAAAACATAATACTCAAATTGTGTATAATCAAAATAATAAACAACAACTAAACCTCCCATGTCAAGGAGAGTGAGTACCAATATCTACTGCCAGAGGGAAATTCTGATATTGACTGCCTCTGCAAAATTACAATACTGCATAAATAGCATTCATCAGATACTCCACATTAATTTCCTCCTCAGGTCTCTTCCCCAATGGGGCTAGTTTGGCTCCAGAGAGGAGTTGGTAGGAGGCCTCATTCCCATGGGGCACGTCATTCCTATTGGGTTGGCATTCTTACAGAAGGGGGAAGTCCTGATTACTATTGAACTACTTGGCTCTGGGCAGCGTCTCATTCCAATATCCAATAAACTAGTAGTCAGTCTTGGATCCCTTAGTTCAATGCGAATGGTGTCATGGATGCTTTCCTCATTGTAGCACAGTATTTTACAGCTTGTAATGTCCTCTTTGATTATGGAATGACATCCATAGACTGCTCTAAGCGAATGGGTGCATTTATTTGTGAGGGATTCTCTAACTTCCACCTGGTCATGGGGGCATTTGGGAACGTTGTGCAAAAATACCACTTCCCCCTGCCAAGCCCTCTCGTTGATCCACATCAGTGATACCCAGGGTCTCACAGAGACATTTGATCAGGGTGTTGTGGTTCACTGTATCAAAGGCAGAGGAGAGGTTGAGTAGAATGAGGACAGAGGGGGAGTTAGAATCAAGATCTGAGAGTAGATCTTCACAGGTGTTCAGAAGAGCAGTTTCTGTGATTCTGGATGCTCTAAAACCAGATTGGTGGTCATGGAAGCAGCCAACATATTCAGTGTGGAGGGTAAACTGGGAAATAGCCAACTTCTCCAGGAGTTTGCCCAGGAAAGGAATGATAGAGATCTGGTGATAGTTTTCAGGAATGGAAGGGTCGGCAGAAGGTTTTTTGAGGAGAGGGTGCACAGGGGAGAGTTTAAGAGTAATGGGGAAAATTCCATTGGTGAAGGAGCGGTTTCAGAGGTCGGCCAAGGCTGGGGCAAAAGAGTCAATGACGTCCTAGACGGTTTTGGAGGGACAGGGGTCCACCTGTTTGGAGGAGGCTTTCATAGACCTAACTTGTCTAGTGACCTCCTCAGGTATGACCGGGTAGAGAGAAGAGAGAGGAAGGGCTGGGGTAGAGTTGGCGAAGGGTGGTACAAGAGATGGATGTTGGTGCATGAGGGGGTGAAGAAGAGAAAGAGGATAGGATATCCTGTGTTTTTGTTGTGCAATGTGCAGCCAGGGCCAAGCAAAGGGCCTGGGTGGGTGCAATGGTGGAGGAGGCTGCTGTAGGGTTGTCTAGTTCCTTGCAGACTTTGAAACATTTGGCCGTGTTATTTGATGCCGCGGAGGATGTGAGCTTGAATAAAGACTCTTTCCTTAGAGCGGATGAAGAGTCTATCCTGCCTTTGAAGGAGGCGGCAGGCAACTTTGTCAGAGGGTGAGCCAGAGGAACCCCATTTCCGTTCGGCTGACAGTTCTGAGTCGTACCAAGCGTTTCACTTTTTGGTAGGTTTCAGTCGTATCCTCATGAGCATCCAAGGTGTGGTCAGCGCTGTGCGTTGGGCCAGAGGGTAAGATGGAAACAGAGAGAGTTACAAAGGTTGCGGAAAGGTCCTGAGGAATCAGGCGAGTCGAGGTGGATGTTGAGATAACCCAGTAGGAGGAGCTGCGAAGAGGGGGGAGACCAGAGAGGAGGCCGGGTCAGCCCATTATGAAAGAAAGAGGGAGGGCTGACCAGGTGGCTGATAGAAGGTGCCAGCAGGAGGGAAGAGCTAGGAGAGAGGAAGAGCCTGCAGACCAGGCACTCAAAGGATGAGTAGGCCTGATTGGGGATGACAGACACAGGGATCTACTCAGAGACAATCACTGCTACTCCCCTTCCTGGTCTATTTGGTCTAGGCAGAGATAGTATCTTGTAGCTTTCTGGGATAAGTTTGTCAAAACTCATGACTGAGCTATCCTTAAACCAGGTTTCAGTGAGGGCAAGAATATCAAGATCCAGGAGTTCAAGGAGGTTGCAGATGTCAGAGGAGTGTTTGACAGCTGAGCGAGTGCTAAGTGTGGGAATGTTGAGCAGATTGCCATCAGTGAAAGATTTATGGGGAGAACAGGGGACAGTGCCCCCCCCCATAAGTGATGAAAGTGTCTGAGGGATAGAGGTAGAAAGTGACAGAGGAGCCAAGGCCAGCAAGGGAGCTGGGACCATAGTGGTTGAGAAGGGAGCCAGTGCGGGATGGGCCTCAGGGTGCAAGGGAGCCCCCGATATTGTGTTAGTGGGCGGCAAGTTTACCAAAGAGGAGGATGCTGAAGGGGTTGTGTTCTCGAGGTACTGGGACCCCGATTTTGCCTTTCAGCACCTCTTCCAATCTACCAGGCTCGCCAGGACATCCTGGGATCCTCTGGTGCTCTCTGGGACCCTCTTGGACCTTCTGGGACCCTTTGGGACCCTCTGGCATTTCAGCAAAGGTATTTCAAGCAGCAGGCAGGAGACAGGGTCAGGTTCATCAGGTTTTCTTTCAATGCAGACTAACACAAACAGCATCGTTGTAAAATACGCAAACCCCTGCTCCCTGCTGAAAATGGAGCTTCCTTTTATGCTTGTCAGAGAAGAGTAGTCGAACCCCCACCCTTTTCTAAACATGCCCAGGCAAAACTCTCCGCTGACTATACTCGCGCACAAGGCAATTATTCCTTATCTGTTCAACCCTTCAAATTGAAATACATTCTGGCACACATCCTTGGATTTTCCCGGCCACACTACCCCAGATATGGTCACGCAGCTGCATCCCTTGGTCAGAAATCCAGAGATAGCCTCATTATAGGTCTGGTTTCAGAATGTTTATCTGGTTTCTACAGGGCACTGTGGCCTTGAATGTTTTAACTCTAGGACTGACTTATGCTACCACTGTCCATAAGGAGCTTCTTCATGTAATGCATTCTTTTTACTCATTAAAGGCATTGGCCCTCATTACGACCCTGGCGGAATTCGGAAAACGATGGCGGAAATGCAATACCGCCATCGAATAGCGCTCGGTGCGACTATGACCCGTCACCGCAAAGTACGATGCCATTAGCGACACCGTAGTGAACGCCAACGCTAACTGCACCAAGCACGCGCGCGCGCGCCATGCCAAACCGTAAACACCACCATGGCGCAACGGTACGCCAATTCCGACCCTAGCGGACATGTACCTAACGCCATCAAGCATGGCGGAATGCACCATTCCGCCATGGTGAGAAGTACGGCATCGCGAATCAACCGTAAACGGCCCCACTGAGTGCCCGTACACCGCTCCCTGCCCACAAAGTACAACTCCCCGTAGGTGCAACGAAGCCACAATGCAACCAGTGAAATGTACAAGTCACCCATGCATGCCAACGAACAATAGAAACACAACAGGGGCCAATGGGAGCTGCAGGGCACAGATGGCACGAATACAGAAGCTATACCAATGGACATGACCTCAGTCTCCCACCAAGAAACGCACGCAAACACAGGCACCTGTGACCAGCAATATTCCGAAAATCACATCATTCCACCAGTCCACCTGGCTGACCGGCATCTGTTACACAAAACCCAATCCCCCGCCCCTGAGCATGACAACATTCAAACTGTCATATTGGCAGCCCCCATCCCTGACCTCACGGGCTTCGTAGGCAAACGCGCCCAGTACAGTACCACGCAACTAAACTCCGAAGCTGGAACCCAGTGCAGATCTCCTCACAATACATCGCCCCCCAAATAGGCATATGCCACATCACTTGCAAAGAAGAACGCTACACGGGCCAAATCAGAATAGAAATTTAATGCACATCAAAATCACCAAGCCCATACAGCCATCAGGCCATGAACTCCAAAACACATTTCACCATTGTGGGCTGCATCCGCAAGAAATTACCAGCCACTACTCGTGTGACGCCCTGTTCCCTCATGGTACACAGAGCCACATTCACGTACGAAAAGGCAACATGGAAGCGCACAGAACCGCAGGGCCGTCCCAATGGGGAGGCACTAGTCCAGCTGAAAGGCCGAAATGTTGCTCCGAGCCACCAGTACTGCGTAAGGGCATGTGGCCCATTGGCGATCGTCCCATAAAATCGTAATGCTGCTCCACTGATTAACACGAAGCAGCAGGTGTCGGGAGTAAAACCCATCTGCAGGAGTGGCATACAGATGGCAGTGGCAAAAGGGGAGGAGATACCTGTCAACCAAAAGAAAAGAAAAAGAACAGAATGGCCATCAGTACTACATTCCAACAACTCACTGCAATGATCACACTAAATCCACAGCCACATGCATGCTAGCCCACTCCAAAGGTCCATCACCACCCAAAAACCACTTGCGACTCATAATCTGTATCGAGGTGTAAACACCATCACAAACGAGTGTACCTGTGCATGCGCCTGTGAAAACAGAATCCATCTGATGGGATTGGTAACGTGCATGGACACAAGTGTCTGAGGGCGCGTCGAGACAGGGAGGGCTCAACAAGGCCAGATAGACGATGGTCCCACTATGGCAGCCCTGCATCACATAGCGTAGGGGAGGCGGATAGATCCCAAGAAGCCCTGTACATGGCAAACTCTGTATCAAATCACCTGCCCATGCATCCATTCATCATTCCCTCATCCCGGGATTAAAACGCCTGAATATTTACTCACATAACATTAGAAATATCCATTGAGTCTGTGCGTTATGCAGCCTGCAAAATCCACAGTGCCCCAGCCCGTAATTCCAGTGTAGTGAAGTAACATGTATTTGGGAACGTCCGGCCTCATCGCCCACGTCGCTATTGCGCATCCCAAACCATTCATATCAATCATTGCATTCTCGCCATGGCCCCTGTCTCAAGGACATTGAACAATAGAACGTTATATTTGCAGTCAGACCTGTGGGCATTTCCTCGCCGCTAGCTGAAAACCGAAAGCGCCGCCCTTCGAATTCCTCATTTGCAACATCACGTCGAAGAGGCATCTGTGGCCGTTTGAAAACACTAATTAATCCATCGAGTGCGGCTGTGTGTGAAAATGGCAACTGCCTTCACCCACGAATGGGACGCCCCGCCCGTCGTTGCAACTCGGTACAGTGATGAATGAGGGCCCACCGTCACTCGAGTACTACGTTCCACTGACCCTTCACAACTCTGTTCGCGACTGCACAGATAGTATGTGAAACAATGGGACCACAGCAGAATGAACATATCAACCAATGTTACACGGCCATCGGGTACAAATACATGATTGCAATAGCAAGATGCCATTCCACGAATTGCAGCGTTGTGCGCGGGACGTGCTCGGCCAAAGGGGAGAGCAGTTTGCACAGGTGGAATGAATCACCACAGGTGGAGGCCATTCAGCCTGAAAACACATAAATTGCACAGCCAGTCTCCTCCCACAACCACACCGAAATGCTACCGGCAGGACTCGCGATGTTGGCCCTGGGGGACCTGATAGCACTGCAAGTACTCCAACTCCAAGAAGAAGACGAACACCAACTACAACCGGCCGCACGGAGGAGACGCAGGAGGAGGAGGAGGCCAAGGCAGGGCCAGCAAGGGCCGCCAGCACAGCCACTACCACCACGCAGGCAGCCCGCAATCCCACGCCTCCGAGCACATCCGTTCAACCTCACTGATGAGCAGATCCACACCCTCTACCGTCTGGACCGGGACACCATAGCCGCCATTGTGGACATGACACAGGCTGACCTTGTCAGCATGATAGATAGCCCAACCGCCATCCCACCCCTACTGAAGGTGGTGTCTGTACTCCACTTCCTGGCCACAGGCACCTACCAGCACACAGTCGGACAGTTGCATGGCATTTCTCAGCCACTGTTCTCACGGACACTATTGCAAGTGCTCGATGCCCTCCTGCAGCACGCAGACGACTACATCTCCCTACCACGCTCGGAGCAGGAAATTACCAACACAAAAGTGGGATTCCATGCACTTGCCGGCATACCGGGTTGCATTGGTGCCATCGACTGCACCCATGTGGAATTGGTCGTCCCACATGCCATGGAGGCCCAGTACCGCAACCGAAAACAATTTCATTCTCTGAATGTACAAATGGTGTGTGACTCCAACAGGATCATTACACATTGTTGTGCCCGATTCCCTGGATCAACCCATGATTCTATGGTCTTGAGGAACTCTACAATACCACGCTACATGGAGCGACACGCAGGGAACAGATCCTGGCTACTCGGTGAGTCACATTACATGCATGATAATGTGGGGTATGTGATTCGGCAATGACCTGGCAGGAAGGGGGGGGGTGTGCGTACGTAGCAATGGCATTCCACATCATACGTTTCTCGTCCACATACAGGTGATGCTGGATATCCACTGAAGAGATGGCTCCTCACACCAGTCCGGAACCCACGGGACCAGCATGAGGAGGAGTACAACCATGCCCACTCACGTACCCGTGTAGTCATTGAACAGGCATTCGGCCTACTGAAGGGTCGTTTCCGCTGCCTCAGCAGGTCTGGCGGGGCACTCCTGTACCGCCATGAGAAGGTTGCAAAGATGGTGATGGCATGTGTCATGCTCCACAACATGTGCGTACGTAGAAATGTGCCCATGCCCCCTGACGCAGAACTGCAAGCACCTGATGATGGTCATGATGAGGGTGGGGATGTGGCAGCACCTCAAGGAGTCTGCGAGGCACCGGAGGCCCGTGACATTCGTCAGCATCTCATTGATGTATGCTTCTAGCACTCACGCCTGGTGGCTGATACATGGACACGGGACTTGTGGCACTCGTGGCACTGTGTGTGTCTGGGACATGCACAATATGGACTGTACGCCTATGATTGGTTGATCGTGCACTTTTTATGGCATATGTGATATCATGTTGTACACCCTATCGGCCCGCCACCCAAGTGAGCCCAACACACCCCCTCCACCCTCCTACCTCCCCCCCGAACACCAGTGTCCAAAGATGCTCATTGTCAGTGGGCAGTCGCTATTGCAAGCCCCCTCTGCGGGTATCAGGGGCACCCCTGCCTGTGGAGCGCAGGTTCCTCCCAGATCTACGTTGGGGGCTGCCCTGGACGGAACTTGCAACGGATGATGTCTCTGCCTGCTCACGTCCATGCATGTCCCTAAGGGTTTGCGAGAGCTCAGTGAGCACACGGCGCACTGCGGCAAGTTCGGCACATACGTCCTTGGACGTCGCATGCAGTTCCCCCCTCAGGCTCTCGGTGCTTCTCTCCATTTGTGCCCTTAGTGTCTCTGTACCTCTCTCCATTTCTGCCCTAAGTGTCTCAGTTGATGTTTCTATGTCTGCCTTAGTGCCCCCACATTCATCGGCATGGTCCTTGAGGAGCGTGGCCAGTTGCTGCTGTTGCACGATTAACTGGTCGAGGGACTGTTGCCTCTGCTGGGCCATGGCCATTTGCGGGGGTGTCACAGAGGGGCTGTTGTCCTCATGTTGCCCTGCCACAGGGCTTGTGGGGGATGGCCAGTCGTCGTCTTGTGGGTGCCCCTGCGTGGTATCCTCATGTTGTACGGGATGGGACAGACAGGGGGATTGGGACAGGTCATGGATGGATCTGACTTCGACATCCCCGTCTTCTGTGTCGGAGCATGCTGCCATCAATGGGGTGTCACCTATGGTGCTGCTGCCACCGGAGGCAGTGCCTTCTGTGGCATCCGTTGGGGGGACCTGTGGTGGTGGTGTTGTGGGCATGCTGGCTGCTGGGGTGCCTGTTGATGTTCCCTCCTCTGTGCTGCCACCTGATTTGTGCTGCTGCCGTGTCTTGATGCGTGCAGGTGAGGTGGAGGGTCTTTGGCCGTTGGTCTTGGCCCTCTTTGCAGGTGTGCTGGTAGGGGTGTCCTGAAGCTCGTCGTTTGGATCGGACCCTGTGGTGGAGTAAAGGAGGGCGAGGGTTATTGATGGGTCTGTGGGAATTGGAATGGCATTGTATCACATGCATTGGGTTGGTACCTGAGGGCGATTTGGGTCGGGGCCTTGGAGGTGCTTTTATTTGTGTGTGGAGTGAGGGTGCAGTTGTTTGGCAGCCTGCAGTTAGGGTGTGCCTACTGCACGTGTAGTGCGTGTTTTAGGGGTTTTTAATTATTTATGTATTTATTGTGGGTTTTAACGTGCGCTATCAGGCCGATGTGTGTGGCCGTTCTCCTGGACATGTGTTTCTGTTGCACTATGTGGACGCATGGTACTTCACATGGATGGACTTTGTGGATTTGGCATTGTTTTATTTGGCCCACCTACCTGAATCTTCGGATGTCTGCACTCCTTTCTCCATCCCTCCGACTCCTTCTATGCTCTCCATTCCGATGGTGGAGGCACAGATTTCTTCCCAAGGGGTCAACTTGATGGGTGATTCAGGACCTCCCCCAGTGGCTGTGGCAATGTTGCGGTTGGCAGAGAGTATGCTGCGGACGCGTATCCGCAGGTCGTCCCATCGCTTACGGCATTGCTGTGGGGTGCGGGGTGCGGTCCCCACCGCACTTACCCGCTGTGCCACCAGAGCCCATATGGCCTTCTTGTTTGCAAGTGCCGTCCTGGTCATTTGCGTGCAGAAGACGACGGCAGCATTCTCCTGGAGGGTCTCTGTTAGCACGGTGAGTTCCTCACGGGAGAAGTGGACCTGCCGCTTGCGGTCGCACGCTTTCTTCGCTACTTTTCCCATTTTTCTTGGTTTCGCTAGGGTGGATGATGGGTTGGGGTGTGTCTCAGGGTAGTGATTTTAGTGGTTGTGTGGTTTTAGTGGTTTTATAGGTGTACGGCGGGATGTTTCCCGTTCCGGGCCCATGTTTTAACTTCCGTTTCCGTATATTTCCGGTCACCGTACTTTCCGGTAGGCGCTCACTGCGGTGTCCGCTAAGATGGGTGGCGGTATTGCACCTAGGGCGCCGTACGGCGGCGGTGTGGGCCGTTTTGGGTTCATTTCCGCCATCGCGGACTTTGCACTTCCGCCATGCCGTGGTGCTCGTGCCCGATGGGTCGGAATGGGCCGCACTTTGCTCCATCGTGCAATGGCGGAAACGCTATTTACGCTGTGGCGGTCCGGTCAGTCACTTTCCGCCAGGGTCGTAATGAGGGCCATTGTCAGTTAAAGGCGTTGTCGGCTACACAGATGGTAGAGTTCTTTTCTGTCTGGGTATAGTAAAAATCGTAATCATTTTCCTACTCAATTTTTTATAATGTGCATTCTGTACCTTGCCTGCTTACTAAACCATGATAAAAGCATTTTTGACATTTACAATACTAAATAATTCCATACGAATTTCTATACCTAGCTTTAAGTGGGGGGGGCTGTCCCCTACTGGATTCAGTTGCTGGTACCTATTCATTTTGGCGCACCCATTACAGTTGTTAATGTGTGGGTTGGTGGCAAGGAGGCTGTGGCGAGGGTATAAGGGTGGTTAGGAGGTGGCAAGGGAGCCAAGGTGGGCACAGCTGGCATGGAAGCCAGGGATGCAGAAGGTGCTGGTGCAGAAAGAGGAGGGAGGTTGATAAAGCGGGGGAGGAGCCTATCAAAGAGTAGAAGGTTGGGTTGAGCACCTGTACCATTATGGTACCATTGCGGTAGACATTGATGATGACCCTGTAAGTGGAGAGGGCAAGTAGGATTTCCCAGCGGGTGCCACCATTGATGGGTGAGGAGGAGAAAGGAGAGAGAAGAACGATCATATGGAGAGTCCATAGGTCGGGTGAGGGAACGACAAAGAGGATGTCGGTGAGAGTCTCTCTGATAGAGGCAGTGACGTAGGTGTCTGCAATCGCAAGGCCTGGGTCAGAGCCCAGTATGTGTCATGATGCCTACCCCCGGAGCACCAGGCCAGGCCCAGCACCCCCGGAAGCAGGCATCATGCCCTCGGGTAAAAGCCCAGTGGCCCCTTATAGGGGCTCTTGGACTCAGTCCTGGCGCCTTTGGCGCCAGGCTCATGTTGGACATCAGTCCTGGCGCCATAGGCGCCAGGCTCATAAAGGGAGGTGTTTTGTGCACTTACCTGATGCAGACCATGCTGCACGCTTCAGGCCTCCCTGACACCTGAAAGGGACTATTTTTTCATAGGGACTATTTTTTCACTCGGGCGTGGCCAGGGAAGGATACATACCTAGTTGGGGAAGGATACATACCTGGGACTTCTTTGGAGGGCTATTTAAGCCACGCCCAGACAGCATCTCATGCTTCGCGTTGTTCTGCTTCCTGCAGCTTAATGCTCACCGTGTCTGCTCCTGCTCCTGGACTCCAGCCACGCCCGCCTCGAACCTGGAAGACCTGCAAGGAAGGAAGAGAAGAGAAAGGTGAAAACCAAGGACTATTTCAAACTTCTTACCTGCATGCAGAATCTTCTCGCCAGCATCCCTGAAGAAAGACTTCCATTTAAAAGCATCGCGTTGCTCGCTGCAGCGCCACTCTTCACTCACCTAGAGACATCTCCTGGCTCCATCGCGGCTGTCAGCATCGGACGCCACATCTCTGCACCTAGGGGAGAGAGGAAGAAACAAAAGGTGAGCAGAAGGAACACAGAAGGAAAGCCTGATTAACAGCCATAATACTTACCAGCTTTTCTTCCACATTTCGGGTCGGCGCCGCCCCGTTGGCAGGTACCGTACCCCGGCCCCTATGGGGAAAAGAAAAGAGACATTTCTGGGGAATGATAAGGACATTTAGAGGGATCGCCCTCATCACTACTCACCTCGGCAGTTTAACCCCTCGACGCATCGCCTTCATTCTGCACCTGAAATAAAGGACAGAGCACAGGTTAGAAAGACAACATAAAGGGGGCCTCACTTGAACTTTGAACTTTCATACTTACGGCGCATCACTCAGGAAAGTCAAGTGGATTTTGCCAGCGCCTTTCTGAAAACCAGTGAAGTAACTGGACGAACACGCGCCCCTGCACCAGAAGCAGGATGGAGAGTTCATCCTTCCAAACCATAAGGTGAGCTTAAACCGGGGTTTGGAGGAAGTTAGAGAGGAACGAAGGGGGAAGGGGGAAAGGGGGGAGCTAGCACACTATTCTGCAGACTGTTAATCCCCTTTCTCATCTGCAGAAGGATATTCCTACGGGCCAGGCAAGCACGATTTGGAGGTCCTGTCCAATCGGTGTTCCGGGTCCTGCGCATCACGCTAGAAGAGGCCACAGCAAACCAGACTAGACCAGCGCCCCCGTGGGAACCAGGTGAGCGTTACAGAACGCGAAGCCTTCCTACAAATTCCCACCCAGGCGCTATGGAAACTTCCGAAACTGACCAGTTGGCCCAATTACTGGGGGAATTACGGGCCGAAGTACACGCCGCTCATCAAGAGACTAGTGCCCTCAGGAGGGAAGTGATTGTAATAAAGGATAGAGCTGATGACCTGGCTAGACAGCTTTTGCAAGGTCAAGCTGGACAAACTCCTTTACCCGGTTCCGGGGGGAACCCCGCTCCTGTGGTTTCCAGTAACCCGGTGCAGATTAATCTACCTGGAAACATGCCGCTGGCCCCACCTGAACGCTTTGCTGGGGACCTCAAATGATTTGCCGTATTCATGAATCAGTGTCGTTTGCACTTCCTATGCAGACCTGGGACCTTCCCTAATGATCTGACCAAGGTAGCCTTTGTGTTATCATATCTCAGCGGCTGTGCTGCCGATTGGTCAGTCCCACTGGTAACTCAAGATGACCCGATTCTTCGTGATTTTCAAGGATTTCAAACAAGCATGGAAAGGTTATTTGCTCAACACTCCCAGGGACAGGCTCTGGATGACGAACTTCTATCTCTGCGACAGGGCAATCAAGACCTTCTATCCTACATTGCAACCTTCAATAGACTAATTGTGGAAACTGGTTGGCCAGAGGATAAAAGAATCACGTTATTCTATCGAGGTCTACGCGGAGAACTTAAAGATGTTCTGGCACAAGTTGTAAATCCGCCCCAAGAATGCACTGAATATATAGACTTAGTGGTCCAATTGGATCACATGCTGCAAAACAGAAAAGCAGATCGGTCCAAGTTTGAAACCCGGGTGTTGACCAAGACCCACGCTAACCCCAAGGGGGCTGATGCCTCGGAGCCTATGCAAATCGGAGGTGTTAAAGGACCCCTAACTCAAAAAGAACGGGAAAGAAGACGACAGATGCAATTATGCCTTTATTGTGGGTCCTCTGGACACTTTCTACGAGATTGCCCGGTTAAGCCGCCCAAGAAGGTGGTAGGAGCCGCTGATAAAATCCATGGAAACTCTGTATCGGGAAACGACCACGCCCGGCAAGCGTAGGGGTCCGCTTGCCGAGCTTGAAAACTAACTCTCAGACCTTCCATTTCATTGTGCCAATGGTCCTCGTAGAACCGGAACAGCCTAAACGGTTGCATGCTATAAATGCATACATCGATAGCGGGGCTATAGGAAACTATGTGGATCGAGAATTGGTCTCTAGGATAAACCTCCCTCTGCGTCCTAAAACCAACAAAGATGTCATCACCACAGTAGATGGAACCGAAATTGCCTCTGGACCGGTAACACATTCCACAGCTGAGGTGACACTTGTAGGTCCGGATGGCCATCGGGAGGCAGTTGTGTTTGATGTAATCAAGACTCCACAGTTTCAGCTTATTCTCGGAATCCCTTGGTTAGAGACACATAATCCTCGAATTGATTGGCGAGCGAAGAGAATAACCTTCCCGGATTGTGCACAAACCTGCTACCCAGAAAATCCAAAGATTAATCTAGCATCAGTAACCTCTGTCCCCGTGCAACTACCTCCAGAGTACCAAGACTTTCAGGACGTCTTCCAAAAGGAACAGGCCAACACGTTACCTCCCCACAGATCGTACGATTGCCAAATCGATCTGGTGCCCGGTGCACAACCCCCTTGTAGCAGGATTTATGCCCTTACTGAACCAGAGAATCTGCATTTGAGACAATATTTAGATCAATACCTCGCCAATGGTTTCATTCACCCGTCAAAGTCCCCGGCATCCTCAGCTTTGTTCTTCGTGCCTAAAAAAGAAGGCGACCTTAGAACTTGTATCGATTACCGCGCATTGAACCAGATAACTGTTAAAAATCGTTACCCTCTGCCTCTGATCCCTGAACTCCTTGACCAGGTGAAGGACGCTTGCGTATACACCAAGTTAGATCTCCGGGGGGCTTATCATCTGGTACGAGTAAAAGAAGGCTACGAATGGAAAACGGCCTTCCGTACAAAATATGGACTATTCGAATACCAGGTGATGCCTTTCGGGTTGTGCAACACGCCTGCAGCCTTCCAATTCTTCATGAACGATGTCCTTCGGGAACTCATCGATGTCTGTGTTGTCGTGTATATCGATGACATTCTTGTGTACTCCTCTTCGGAATCTGATTACAGAAAGCATGTCAGGGCCGTCCTAGAGAAACTGCGCCAGCACAAACTGTTTGCCAAGCTGGAAAAATGTGTTTTCTATACCACCGAGGTTGAGTTTCTCGGATTCATCCTGACACCCAAAGGGGTCCGAATGGATTCACGGAAAGTGGATGCCATCCTCAAATGGTCATCACCTAGTTCGGTGAAAGGTGTCCAAAGCATGCTTGGTTTTGCCAACTTTTATCGCATGTTTATCCCGGAGTTTTCACGTGTGGTGCAACCCATCACTGCACTCTTGCGAAAAAATAAATGTTTTGAATGGACCGAGGAAGCCGAACAGGCCTTTCAGGAGTTAGTTCACGTCCGCACCTATTTTGAAGCACCCGCGTCCCGATCTCCCATATATAGTCAAAACCGACGCGTCCAGCTTAGCCATGGGAGCTATCCTGTCTCAGAGAGACCCTGAAACCAACCAACTGCACCCCATAGCATTTTGGTCCAGAAAGTTCTCGCCGCCGGAGATAAATTATGCGATCACCGATAAGGAACTATTAGCCATTAAGTCCACCTTCATGGCTTGGCGGCATTATCTCCTCGGTTCCTGGCATACCATCACCGTAATCACTGATCACCGAAATTTACAATATTTAAAAACTGCCAAGGCTCAATCGTCTCGACAGCTCTGATGGGCTTTGTTCTTTGCTGAGTTCGATTTTGTAATCACCTACCGCCCCGGCTATAAGAATGGTAAGGCGGACGCTCTATCCCGAATTGGAATGGAAGAAATAGACACAAACTCAGAACCTGTGCCGATAATTCCCGAACAAAGAATTTGGGGGATAACCACTTTACAAACCCTTGAAGACATTCAAGCATGAGTGAAACAATTCCTGGACTCTTCAGCCTTGCAGGATTGGATCAAAAGGGGGTCTAACTTTTCAGTCAAGGATGGCTTACCTTACTTCCAAGGACGCTTATTTTTGCCAGAAAAGGAATTGCAAGAACTGGTTATTTCCCGTCATCATGATACCCTGATGGAAGGACATCCTGGCATTGCCAAAACAGAGGAAAAGGTTAAACGACAATTCTGGTGGCCTTCCTGGCGAAAGGATATTAAATCTTTCGTGATGTCCTGTGGAGTTTGTGCCCAAAACAAAGGTCAAAAGACAAGACCCGCCGGTCTTCTTCAGCCCTTAGACATTCCACCAGCACCTTGGCACACCCTGTCACTAGATTTTCTCACTGACCTGCCCTCTTGTAATGGTTACAATACTATTCTGGTCGTGGTGGATTTATTTTCCAAAATGGCCCACTTTATTCCGTTGAAAGGATTACCTTCAGCCTTTGTTCTTGCCAACTAATTCCTCGAAAATATCATCAGTTTGCAGGGATTCCCGTCGATACTAGTCTCCGATCGGGGAAGCCAGTTTATTTCTCATTTTTGGAAAAAGTGTTGTCAACTGGCACAAATCGACGTAAGACTCTCGACCAGCCACCACCCACAGACCGATAGTCAGACGGAGAGAACGAACCAGACCCTTGAACAATATCTACGATGTATGTTGCACCAATCAGAGGGTAATTGGAAGGACATTTTATGGGTGGCAGAATATGCATACAATAACTCGATACACTCTGGAACTGGTGAGAGCCCCTTTTACACCCTATATGGACATCACCCTCGTACTTCAGACTTGGACTCACCTCTGAGCCTTGAAATGCCCGCAGTGGACATTTGCATTCTACGATTACTCAAGCCTTCAAGGATGCAACTGCACATTTGCGACATGCGAAAGGGAAATACAAAAAGAATGCGGATCTGCATCGAAGAGAGGCGCCTCCATACCAAATAGGGGATCAAGTATGGTTGGCTACCAAACACCTATCACTCAAGGGGCCTCGAACTTTTAATCCAAGGTATTTAGGCCCTTACTCGATCAAAGCTATAATCAACCCAGTGGCAGTCAAGCTTGATCTACCAGCTAACATGCGGATTCACCCCGTTTTTCATGTGTCACTTTTGAAACCAGAGCACCCAGGAACCAGATTAACAAAGCCACCAGAACCGATTCAGATAGATGGGGAGCCTGAATTCGAGGTGAAGAACATTTTGGATTCTAAGATCTCAAAATCAAAACTTTTCTATCTAATTGATTGGAAAGGGTACGGGCCTCAGGAAAGATCTTGGGAACCCAGTGATCTCGTCCATGCACCTCGGCTGGTAAAAAGGTTCCATCGGAATTTCCCAAACAAACCGAAACCTCCAGAAGGAACGACCTTGGGAGGGGCCTTGGGGGGGAGTGCTGTCATGATGCCTACCCCCGGAGCACCAGGCCAGGGCCAGCACCCCCGGAAGCAGGCATCATGCCCTCGGGTCAAAGCCCAGCGGCCCCTTATAGGGGCTCTTTGGACTCAGTCCTGGCGCCTTTGGCTCCAGGCTCATGTTGGACATCAGTCCTGGCACCATAGGCGCCAGGCTCATAAAGGGAGGTGTTACGTGCACTTACCTGATGCAGACCATGCTGCACGCTTCAGGCCTCCCTGAGACCTGAAAGGGACTATTTTTTCATAGGGACTATTTTTTCACTCGGGCGTGGCCAGGGAAGGATACATACCTAGTTGGGGAAGGATACATACCTGGGACTTCTTTGGAGGGCTATTTAAGCTACGCCCAGACAGCATCTCATGCTTCGCGTTGTTCTGCTTCCTGCAGCTTAACGCTCACCTTGTCTGCTCCTGCTCCTGGACTCCAGCCACGCCCGCCTCGAACCTGGAAGACCTGCAAGGAAGGAAGAGAAGAGAAAGGTGAAAACCAAGGACTATTTCAAACTTCTTACCTGCATCCGGAATCTTCTCGCCAGCATCCCTGAGGAAAGACTTCCATTTAAAAGCATTGCGTTGCTCGCTGCAGCGCCACGCTTCAATCACCTGTCCTCGAGACATCTCCCGGCTCCATCGCGGCTGTCAGCATCGGACGCCACATCTCTGCACCTAGGGGAGAGAGGAAGAAACAAAAGGTGAGCAGAAGGAACACAGAAGGAAAGCCTGATTAACAGCCATAATACTTACCGGCTTTTCTTCCACATTTCGGGTCGGCGCCGCCCCGTTGGCAGGTACCGTACCCCGGCCCCTATGGGGAAAGGACAAGAGACATTTCTGGGGAATGATAAGGACATTTAGAGGGATCGCCCTCATCACTACTCACCTCGGCAGTTTAACCCCTCGACGCATCGCCTTCATTCTGCACCTGAAATAAAGGACAGATCACAGGTTAGAAAGACAACATAAAGGGGGCCTCACTTGAACTTTGAACTTTCATACTTACGGCGCATCGCTCAGGAAAGTCAAATGGATTTTGCCAGCGCCATTCTGAAAACCAGTGAAGTAACTGGACGAACACGCGCCCCTGCACCAGAAGCAGGATGGAGAGTTCATCCTTCCAAACCATAAGGTGAGCTTAAACCGGGGTTTGGAGGAAGTTAGAGAGTAACGAAGGGGGAAGAGGGAAAGGGGGGAGCTAGCACACTATTCTGCAGACTGTTAATCCCCTTTCTCATCTGCAGAAGGATATTCCTACGGGCCAGGCAAGCACGATTTGGAGGTCCTGTCCAATCGGTGTTCCGGGTCCTGCGCATCACGCTAGAAGAGGCCACAGCAATCCAGACTAGACCAGCGCCCCCGTGGGAACCAGGTGAGCGTTACAGTATGTCCTTCTTGAATTTCTTCCTGCTGGTCTTAGTAAGGGGTGAAGGATAAGAGATAGAGAAGCAATTTGAGAAGACAGGAGAGATTGAGAGCTCCATAGCAACTGCAGAAAGTGGGGTACGCTTAACCAGGCTGAGGACACCGAGGCGCGGGGAGAGCAGTAAGTACGGGGTGGAGACAGGGCACAGGACTGGGAGAGAAACACTGGGAACTGGGGGGAGGTAATATGCACAGAAACACAGTGAAAAGGAGGGTAGCGGGTGTAGGGCTGAGGGGGATAACAACACAGAGAGACAATGGGAGCTGAGGGAGGGTGAGGGAACAGGTAGCAGACTGGGCCGAGTACGGAGGGGGTAAACATGTCAACACATTATCATGAGAAGAAGGTTGTGCCCACAACGAAAACTAATTTGAACACCAGCAGGACAATCAAGATGTACACACAGCTAAAAGTGAGTTTGAGCAGCAGCAGGAGACTAAAACCGAACACTGAATCACTGCTTAATGTTATGTATGATTCCATCTGGCACTGAATCTGAAGATATCGATTGGATGTCTGTACAACTGTGTTATAACAACATGCAAACTACAACCAGTGATGTTGAAGCTATGTAATATACATATAAGCTATGGTTGGAAGATAGAATATGGTTCCAGTGAAAATGTATCACATGACATATATCACAGAGTCACCAACAGCAATTTGGTTGTTAAGAAACTCTGTAATACTTGCTGTTAGACTGTGAACATGGCATTGAACCTCTCATTCAACTGGATTGAGATAACGGTGTACTTACTGTACTACCACCCAGCCTTATCTGAGCTCAAGTCCATTATGTATAGGAGCAGTTGGATGTACTACCTCGCGCCACTCCTATTATACTGCTACTTCAGGGTAGTGGATTATTTTGGCCCCATTGGGCACCTGACCTTTTAATGTGCATTCTTGTTGAGAACCGTTTGTCCTAACTGATATCAGAATTTATGGCATGTGATAGTAATATCCTTCACTGAGACAGTTTAAATATATGCATCACACAGACACATATCCATACAAGGTTACATTAGACTGTTCCTTGAGCTGAACATTCACATGTACCGCATTGTTGACATCTGACATCATCACGCGGTGGCGTGATGACGTCATACGGCAAGCATTCCAAGCGGCACCCATTTTAGGCATGGCAGCTCCCGCATTGCGACATGTCGGCTGTCTTCTATTGTTTATTACTTCTCGATGAGCACTTATCCATCGCTGTAGATGGAATGGAGTTGGTTTCGCTTCTTTGGAGACTTTTTGGGTCCTGAGTTATTTTTAAAAATAACAGATCATTTTTCTGTATACTTTGATTGTTACAGATACATTACGCTGATACTCGTGATGAGGATCTGCACCCCTGCTTACTAGATTAGGATATTAGACACTGCCTGTGGCTGTTGGCTCTTACAATAGGAGGTAAGGACTGATGCTTTTACATGATGTACTACGGAGATTGATATACCGGGAGTTATTTGATGCAAGAGAGATTTTATTACCCTTTGATATCTGTTTTTCTAGTGTGAACTCTAGGATTTGCATCCTCTGTGAGTGGATGGTGTACTTATTTGCTACAAGGAGTCCATTAGAAATCTGGTCTTTAAACGTAACATAATCCTGGTGAACGACAACTCTTTATTATTGGATAATGTTATCATAACACAGTCAACTGTGTACTGGTGGTGAAATGAAGCTCTAATGAGCGATCAAAAGACTATGCATTCTTCTCAAAATGCTGTTTATTTTCTAGATGATGAATACAAAATACTGGAACCACGATGTTTAACCCTTGCTCCTGACGAAAGGTGGATCCCCGAAACACAAAGGGCTCTAAATTGGTTTTCTGATAATATTTTGTTTGATTAAAATAATTTGTTGTGTTTTGACACTTTTTATTTATTTATTTATTGCATGTGTTATACGCCCAAACCCATGGGTATCACGGCATAGGTTATGAGAATGCAGTGGCACTTGACTGGTTACATAGGATGAACGAAGTGTGAGCTAGAAACATAGGAAAAACATCAGCTTGTTCAAAAACATTGAACGTTGTAGCGGTAATACATAACATTTCAGAAAAAAAACAGTGTTGCTCCTGTACCCTAGAAGTTGTTTGTGTGGCAGCTGATGTTATAACTTGTTGAAAAGCCAAGTTTTTATCAGTTTCTTGAATCAAGGGTGGGAGGGTTCATTACTAATGTTCTGTGGGAGCGAGTTCCATATTCTTGACGCTGAAACAGGAAAGCTACTTCCCCTTGCTCTGGAGTTCTTGAATTGGGGGTTAGTAGCTGTGTGCAAGCCCTGGATCTTAGTGACCTGGTAGGGATTTTGGGGAAACACAGGTAATGAGATAAGTAGGTGCTTCTTGTGCGATGCATTTATGCGTGATGGTGAGGGTTTTATGAAGTGTTCTTGCTTGAATAGGTAGCCAGTGCACCTCTCTCTTGGTCTGCCAGATGTGATCTCTTCTTTTTATCCCAAGAGCTGCTCTAAGGGCTTTGTTTTGCAGTAGTTGCAATTTAACTAGGTTCTTCTTTGTGGTCCCTATAGAAGTACATTGCAATAGTCCAACTTTGAGAGTATAAGGGCCCTTGCTAGAGTAATGCAGTTCTGGGGGGGTGAGGAATTGTCTACTAAGGGCAACATGTTTGGCCACGTAGGCAGTAGAGGATGAGAGCGAGTTGATATGTTTGTTCATAGTGAGGCTTGATTCCAAATACACTCCTAGTGTTTTGACCTGTTTTGATATTGGGATAGGAGTACCATCTATGACGATAGAATGTATTCAGGCATTTTTAATCGAGCTGGAGATCCTATTATGAGGATCTCATTTTTTTCACACAGACTGGCACAGACTGTTTGTGGACATCCAATTTTGGATGAGGGAGTAGATGTTATTAATGTTAGCAGAGTGTTGCTCAAGATCTCCCGTGATTGGGATGAGGATCTGTCTCTTATAACGTATTCCTAAAACACGGTCTACATTATTACGTATGATTGACTGTTGATTCAGTACAGTGGTGTGCAGGGGACACGATGATCCTTAATTGTAGGACTCTTTTTTCATTGTATTACTCTTCCTTGTCCCAGGGTTGTTCCACTCTCCCGCACCCTGAGTTGATGTACTATAGATCACCTCATCTTTGTGAATAACACTTTTACACAGGTGTGCACCGATAGTCGATATTGTATTTTTCCTACCTACTCAAAAAAGGTAACTTTCTCCAAATCACTGTTTGCATATGAAAGAAATATCAGCATCAAATAGCAATCAGTGCATACAATTCGTATGCCCTGGGACCCACAACACAGCATAACTGTGGCTTGGGGTTTTCCACATGTAATTGGGCATTGATGCTGTGGCCACTGTACAGTTTCCCTTTAAATAAACCACGAAAAGATTTAAATTGTAATGGCAAGGAGTGGTTACTACATACAAAAAACAGTTGTCAGGCCGAAAATGTTGTTTGTGGCATATTTTGCCAATTTAATCTCAGGTATAAATGTCATCAAATAAAATTTCCATTGGAATTAGCAAGCAAAAATCAAACATCCAACAACAGGATGAATCAAAAACACCTGACTCAACACTCCTGAATGAATCATTCATCAGATGCCATGAATTGCTTTGTCACTGAAAAAGTCAAGAAGTTAGAAAAAGTACATTACTGGATTTACTGTTTCGAATCGGTAGACCATAGATTAAATGAGAAGGTAGAATGGCAAACACTGGCGCTTTTATGAGATTAAATCTGCCATTCTGATCTAGAAGTCATGAATACCTTTCTTTTTCTGGTGGTATACACTATAGGGGAATTGAAGGAAATGTGTATCTGCTTTCCATAGCAACTTACTATGTTTGATAGATGAATCGCTGAACTACCTTCTTTTTTCATACTAGTCTTCCCCTCAACATTGTGGTCATTAAACAAATGTAGCAGTCTAAAAGTTTGACATACTTAATAATAATAATTATTTTTTTTATATAGCGCTACACACCCATAGATCTCAGACAGCTGAAATAACAAAAGGCGTTATTATCCCACAGAATGGTACTCAATTTATTGGTCAGCCTGGAAGTCGTGGAAGTGAGATCTGGGCAAGCAGTGGGAGACACTCTGTGCGCTATAAGAATATGCTCTTGTACATTCTATAATGTGTTTACGCCTATGGACTAGCACTCTTCGTGAATACAGAACGGCTGATACCCGAGCCACTCTATGTTCAGGATATGACACAGGGAATAAAGGCATAGGGAACATAGCATTGATATCTCATTTAATACTATTATGGGCTCCTGAAATGTTTTGACATTCTACTACATACAACCCACCATAACTGATGCACATTAAGGTTTGAGGAAAACTCTCTGTGAGTAGAGATGTATTAAGGTCCGCTGGTCTATATGTTACCAAACTATGTTATTTTAAAAGCTGGTCCTGTAAAATGGATGGTCTGCTTTATAAGGCATTTCAAATGGTCTATGAAGCATTCACATTAAATGTGTTTGGTGATGATAGAACGCTTTCATTATCTTCCTCCACAACTCTTGGGTGTTAAGGGAGGTTAATTTATCAAAATCATTGAACTTAATAATCATGACGTGAAGTGTGTTGCCAGCTGAAAAGATTAAAAGTAACTTCGAAGTCAGAAGATTTAATCAATGAGCAACTTAAGCCTTTTCTAACGCTCACCTGATTCCCGTAGAGGCGCCGGTCTTGACTGGGCGTATACCGTATCTTCAAAGGTGATGTGTAACACACGGCTGGCTCTTTGGGCTGGACCTCTGTGCACTGTATGTCTGACTCGAAGGGTAAGATGTCTGCAGATAGAAAATATGGGATTAAGGAACTGGGTTATTGAATGTCTCTCTCTTCTTCCCTTTCTCTTCTCCTGTAGAACCCCAAAGGTTAACGCCCTCACCTTAGGTAAGTGAACGCTGTGCTCTCCATCTGCCTCGGGGCAGGGTGCCGTAACCAGTTTCTTCACTGGATAAGGGGAGCAGGCCTCTTGACTTCAGAGGACTGCTGTCCGTCGTTTACTGCACGAACGGTAAGTTTCGAGTAATTCTAATGTCTTTAAAGTCTTTAGTAATGATGTCTCTTGTTTTGCAGGGTTCCGGCGATGGTGGATGATGGGCTGAAGTGAGTTGAAGATGGAGCCCGTGTGATGAATAGAAGCGCCTGGAAGCACGTAAGTAAGCGCTTGTTGCCTGCTTCACGATGCGCTCTAACTGTCTTTTTATTTTGCAGGTACAAGTTCGGAGCGGCTGCAGGGTGCCGGAATACCCACTGGGTTAGATGTGGAAAGGAGTAATGGCACGCGAGTATTAAAGTTCCCCAATGTCTTTAAACGCACCTTGTTTTGTCTTTCAGATGCGGGATGCAGCGCCGAAGGCCTCCGGAGCGTGCGAAGAGTTGGTAAGCTTTTGTCTTTCAGATGCCGGAATGCAGTGTGAAGACCTCCGGAGCGCACGAAGAGTAGGTAAGCCTTTGTCTTTCAGATGCCGGAATGCAGCGCGAGGCGTTGGTGACAGCCGATGGACCAGGTAAGTGAAGAGCTGTCACTGAAGACCGTAATGCTAACCTGTTCTTTCTTGTCTTTATAGGTGTTGCTAAAGACTGGATTCAGGATGGTAAGCCTTTTTCCTTAGGCCCAGGATCAGATGCAGAAGACACAATGAGCGTTCTGCTGCAGAGGATGCAGAATAACGCAAAGCAAGATTCATCCATCGGGTGTGGTTTAAATAGCCTCCTGTAGTGCTTAGGTGTCTCCTTCCACAGCCACGCCTAGGTAAGAAAAGAGTTCCTGCTTTCCAGAAGAGTTCCAGTGTTCTGAATCTAGGGAGTGGCTCCTGCCCCACCCAACAGGAAAAGTAGTTCCAAACAGAAGAGGATCAGAGGCTCAACTGGCAGGCAAGTAAGCAGCATGGTCTGCTGCAGGTAAGTCCACCCAAGCATTATGAGCCCGGCGCTTCCAGCGCTGGGACTGGGCATATTTATGAGCCTGGTGCCACTGGCGCCAGGACTGGGTCCAAAAGGTCCCAATTGGGACTGGTTGGCACTCGGAACCTGGGTTATGGATCTGCTTCCAAGGGAGTTGGGAAAACCCTGACCTTTTGGAAGCAGAGATCATGACACCTTTATCATGTGTTGTGGATTAACAAATGCACTGTGTCACACATCTGAATTATGGCGTAGTAGTTATGGAATAGTTGAAATTCAACTTCCTTCATCGAGGAATTAGCATCCTGGTGAAGGCCCTGACTTATGTGTGCAGCAGAGTCGAAACACAACACGTATGTCAACTCATAAAAGATATATCATTTGGTTTGAATTGTTTGATTTGCCCTCCACTTCCCATCACTGCAAACACTAATGAATAGCTTGTTTATGTGCTGCACTGCACTCCCTGCACATACAACTTTTCCTTTGTTGTTGTTTATGTCGTCAATTACTAAAGTGCACTCTACTTCTGCAACTTACTTATGTCTGCTTCAGCCGTAATAATAAACAGGATAAATGTTTGTAACATATCAGCATGATTTGTTTTATATTAGACAGGCAATGCTGTTGTTTCATTTGCATGAATTGTTAAGGCAGGCACCAAGAATGTATGGGATCTGAGAAATGTGATGTCTCTATGTTTCTTCACACTTTTGTTGTTTCTTGTGTGATAGTGTAGACCACTGGAGTAGGGTTGTGCAGCCTCTGGCTCTGCAGATGCTTTGAACTGCGACTCCTAGGGTTCCACACCATGGACTACACTCGCTAGGGTTGGGGGACCCCACTACACTCGCTAGAGTTGGGGGACCCTAGCGGACGTTGTAGCTGAAAACATCGGAGGAGCCAAAGTTTGAAGTCCCCTGGTTTAGAGCTTCATTCCGTTGTTTGGTTCTATGAGAAATGACTAGGACAAGGTTTCAGACTTTAAGCTGCAATCACTGTCAGCCCATGCAATCATTTTGTTTAGAAAATCAGCGTTGTGTTCATGGGTCAAACATAATTCATGACCTCAACACATGCAGGTTTTAATGAAGATGTTTTTGATTGATAACAACAGTAGGGGCCTTTTGCCCCTTTGCTTGGAAGCACATTGGGTGAAGGAACATTTGGAGGAGGTGTGGTCTAATTTTTGAGCGCATTAGGATATCGCGTTTCTAATAATGGTATCTAAACTTGACCAACTTGTGTGGTCATCCTTGTGCAAATTAATGTATCAGTCAAAATGGGAAAACAGAACTTACAAAGAACGTAAGAGGGTTTGGATTGGCAAGACAACGCAGGGTAACACAGGTTCGAATCCGGGGTCGGCGCTTATGCTTATAAACTTCTTCGGTATTAAGCGCATTAAAAAAAATTACAAAAATTATATAGGACAAACTGGACATTTATTTTTAAAACTGTGTGTTTGAGGACTGCTCATAAATCCTAAGATAACCGCCCAAGGCGTGTCCTTTAGGAACGCGTTCCACAAATCACCAGGATGAAGGTATTGACCATGCCATCGGCCCACACAGTGTAGTTTGGTAAATTGGGTAAGAAATATCTCATGAACAGATGATTACAGCTAAACCGGGATGGTGGCGGTGCAAGCTCGGCCTCCCAAAAAGTGACCTGGCCCTCTTGGCGCGTGCAGGAAACTCTAGCCGAGCGGCACCCAGTGGCACGGTGGCGCCTTCACAACCTTCTAAAGTGACCTGGAAACCACAGTGCCTTTTCTGCAGCAGGGAGCGGGTAAAGACAGGAGCGAGCCCCAGCCACCTGACAATGGCGAGCGCGCGGCTGCACTTCATCTAATACGCGCCGGCGTATCGACTAATATTCCATTACCAGCACTGGGTTGCTGGTGTGATGGGCTTGTTTTTCAAGGTTTTCCTTGTCCTTTTAGTTGGGCTCCTTTCTTCCCCATCTTGATTAATGATTTTAAAAGCAGGGATCTTTGCTTACATTTAAAATACTTTCCCGGTGCGGCGGCGGCGGCGTTGGCGGAGCACCTTGGTCTCTTACTAATGGGCTGTTGAATGTCATTTTCATTATTTCACCTCTCAATTCATCCCGGCTCGCCTTCATTATTCCATCTGCCTTTGTGAAATCTAGGCCTCGGGCCGCCACCTACTCGAGGGACCTCGGCATTACCCTGCGTGTTCAGCGCGCGGGAAAAATGGCCGGCCATTAATTGATGTGTTGGGCAAAGAATCCTTGGTTGGGTTTTTCGTCTACAGTTACCATTAATTTGGCTTCTGCAATTATTGATGGGTTTTAAGTGGGAGAGGTGGTGTGTGTGCACCCGCAGTAAGTGTGCACACGCCTCGTGTTTACACCGCCAGCGCGAGACGCATCAGCTTCGGCCCAAGTGCATTTCTGCCATTTCCGTGACCTTCCTGATAGGCTGTTGATGTGCGTCTGGGGATGAAAACCATTCATATTTGCAATAATTCAATGCCTGCCTGTTTACCGTATACTGCAATGTAATGTCTGTGCTCATTTTAACATCACTGTAATATATTCAAGAATTGTGCCTAGATACCTCCGGGTTAGGTGCGCTATATAAATGCATAAATAAATAAATAAATAAAATACACTACTTTCTTTGCGAACCATGCAGTAAAAATCCCATGCTATCCCAACTCATCATTAGGTGGTATTTTAAAAACAAGTTTCAAATTTGACATGTTTTTTTGCTATTTCTACCCTACTCATAAGAATGTGCTATGTTTTCAGGGTGGGTCCTTATGCCATGGATTGCTTTGTTAAATGATTTTCAACATGTCATGCTGATTTTTAGTTTTGGCCATTATCCCTACAAGCCCCAAAATGCAGGCCTAGGAGTACAGATGGGAGAGCAATGGATGTGAGGACACACATATAGTATATGTAGATTAGACCACACAAACAATGATCTCAAAACCAACAATATTTCAATGTGTTTTTTAAGAATTATTGTTGAATACACCGATTGGTCAAAAAGCGTGCAAGCAAAACAGAGATATTAAAAAATCCAAGCCTTGCGGAAAAGTGCAAGAACAGTGTTGTACACACAATGGTGAGCACGTACATGTTATTAATGATCGCTGCATACATATATAGAAACACGTTACTACACAAAACATAACAAATGTCAATGATACCCAAATAAATATCAATTTATTAATGAAACTGTGAATTCAATAATACCCTTAGGTCCAATTCCTCAAAGTAAAAGAAATGTAAACATTAATTCGACACACTTCCTATAGCAGTAAATGGTGACATAATCTCCAACATGTACTGTCATGGATTCAAAGTTTTTCATGTGGGGAGTGACACACAGTTTTGGGGTGCTTTTCTGACTTTTTTACCCACGCACTCACTGCCCCTGGCCATGCTTATACCTACAGTAATTCCCACCCAGAATCTGACCATCCCCACCCAAGATACACACCCTGGTATCTCCTTGAGATAGCTTGTTCATGCAGTAACATCAAACTATCTGCTATTATGGGGCTGCCATTGTTGTTTTAGGTGGCTTCTGGATGGCAGTGGCATAATAATCCCGGTTTAAGCTGCAAATCACTCCCTGGTGTAATAAAATGATTCCTAACCAAGCGTGCCTCCAGGCACTTGATTTATAAGCAGTGTCTGCCTACAACTAGTTTAAAATTCAATAACCTTAAAGGGCCATTAATGGGACACGCTGCACGTTGCTGTTTAATGCTTCAGTGCTGATCATGCTTGGCCATTTATGGGAATCTTGAAGTTATCTCCCAGCGCACACACATGTTTTCCCATAGACCAGTGTCATTAGATCAGCATATTTTAGGGCAGGACTTTCAGTTTTCCATCCCCAGCAAACATGAAATGTGTCTTCAGACTTTCTCGCCTCCTCTTTCTCTGAGAAATCTGTGGTTCAGTTTATAAAAATATCTATTCCCAGAATTCAGTCAAGAACGCCCACAGATACCTGAAAATACCAGTGTTCCTGAAAGCTTCATCGCCGAAACCGCCTTATTTGTACTTGAAGCTGCTGGCTAAATGTGGGTGTGTGCGGCATGCAGCGAGGGTGCATGAAACATGCACCGAGTTCCCTTGTTTCTTTTTTTATAATGTTTCTGATCTCCAAATATGAAGGCATGTTCATTTTGCCACAATGCCAAACCACCTTCTTCTATAGAGAAAATACTTTGCAAGGGGCCATCGAAGTCCCAAACTGCAAATATTGAGACAGACCTGGCTTCTCAGCCAACTGCTCTTTGCATTCTGGAACTTGTAGTATAGTTGTCCTCATTATAAGCCGTAAGGCTTTACAGTGGGTTATTTCATAGGTTTTGTAGAGAGTTGTGTGCGCTTGTAAGTCATACCTTGGATTGTGTCTCATGCATGCAGGAGGCGGATACGTAGAATTCCATTAGCGGCAATGATTGTGACGCATGCACAATTGGGCTAAATACAATCTCAATCTTTGGGGATAAACAATGCATGCAGGTAGCCAGATTTCGGCCTGACCTGTGCTACGTTTTGGGTGGTGTTTGTCCTCGTATCTGCTCCTTGTACTGAATTCCTGTTAAAACAAGTGTTGGCAAATTCAAAGGTTTTGGCCCTTGTCCAGGCCTTTAGCATTTTCCAGGCACTGCCATCAATATGCACAAGTCTTCACACAGTTTGCCAGATGTTGCCATCATATGGCCTGGTAGTACCATTATGGCAGTACCTGGGACATGTCTAGCACATGCCTACACAAAAGCCAAAACTTTCGGCTCTGCCAATACTTGTTTGCAATATCCCAGTTCTGTGGCATTCTTTTCAGGAGTATGCCTCATGCCAATAGTAAATCATTTTGTCTCACCACCTATCCATTTTCACTGCAATTGTCTACCATGCCACCCTCCTATGTTTCTCTACCACACTCCTTCCTTTGTTTCTCTACCGTGCCACCTCAATTTTTTCTCTTCCCTGATTCCTTCTTTGTTTCTCTACCGCACACCCTCCTTTGTTTCTCTACCATGCCCCTTCTTTGTTTTTCCAATATGCTCCCTCCTTTGCTTCTCTACCGTGCTCCTTCCTTTATTTCTCCAACACGCTCCCTCCTTTGTTTCTCTACCATGCCCTCGCCTTTGTTTTTCTACCAGGCTCCCCCTTCACTTCTCTACTGTGCTCCCTCCTTTGCTTTGCTACCGTGTTCCCTCCTTTGTTTCCCTACTGCACTCCCTCCTTTGTTTCTCTACCACTCTCCCTCCTTTTTTTCTCTACCATGCTCCCTTCTGTGTTTCTCTACTGTCCTCCCTCCTTTGTTTCTCCACTGTGCTCTCTCCTTTGTCTCTCTACCGTGTGCAATCCTTTGTTTCTCTACTGTGCTCCATCCTTTGTTTCTCTACCACGCCCTCTCATTCATTTTTCTATCTCCCACCCTCCTTTGTTTCACTACCATGCCCCCACGTTTGTTTCTCTAACGTGCTCCCTCCTTGATTTCTCTACCAGGGTTTCTCCTTTGTTTCACTACCATGCTCCCTCGTTTGTTTCTGTACCATGCTCCCTCCTTGGTTTATCCCTCCTTAGTTTTTCTACCGGGCTCCCTCCTTTGTTTCTCTTCTATGCTCCCTCCTTTGTTTCTGTACCATGCTCTCTCCTTTGTTGTTCTACCTCACGCCCTCCTTTGTTTCTTTACCATGCTCCCTCGTTTGTTTCTCGATCATGCACCCTCCTTGGTTTCTCTGCCGTGCTCTCTCCTTTCTTTCTCTACTGTACTTCCTAGTTTGTTCCTCTACCATGCTCCCTCCTTGGTTTTTCTAACGCGCTCCCTCCTTGGTTTCTGTACTAGGCTCCCCCTTCACTTCTCTACTGTGCTCCCTCCTTTGCTTCACTACCATGCTCCCTCCTTTGTTTCTCTACCGTGGTCCCTCCTTTGTTTCTCTACCATGCACCCTCTTCTGTTGCTCTACTGCACTCCCTCCTTTGTTTCTCTAACAAGCTCCCTCCTTTGTTTCTTTACCATGCTCCCTCGTTTGTTTCTCGATCATGCACCCTCCTTGGTTTCTCTACCGTGCTCTCTCCTTTCTTTCTCTACTGTACTTCCTAGTTTGTTCCTCTACCATGCTCCCTCTTTGGTTTTTCTAACGCGCTCCCTCCTTGGTTTCTGTACTTGGCTCCCCCTTCACTTCTCTACTGTGCTCCCTCCTTTGCTTCACTACCATGCTCCCTCCTTTGTTTCTCTACCGTGGTCCCTCCTTTGTTTCTCTACCATGCACCCTCTTCTGTTGCTCTACTGCACTCCCTCCTTTGTTTCTCTACCGCACGCCATCCTTTGTTTCTCTACCGTGCTCCCTCCTTTGTTTCTCTACCGTGCTCTCTCCTTTGTTTTTCTACCTCCCTCCTTTGTTTCACTACCATGCTGCCACATGTATTTCTCTACCGTGCTCTCTCCTTTGTTTCACTACCAGACTCCCTCGTTTGTTTCTCTACCGTACTCCCTCCTTGGTTTCTCTAACGTGCTCTCTCCTTTGCTTCTCTACCATGCTCACTCGTTTGTTTCTCTACCGGGCTCTCTCCTTTGTTTCTCTACATGCTCCCTCGTTTGTTTCTCTACCGTACTCCCTCCTTGGTTTCTCTAACATGCTCTCTCCTTTGCTTCTCTACCATGCTCACTCGTTTGTTTCTCTACCGGGCTCTCTCCTTTGTTTCTCTACATGCTCCCTCGTTTGTTTCTCTATCATGCTCCCTCCTTGGTTTCTCTAACACGGTCCCTCCTGTGTTTCTCTACCACGCTCCCTCCTGTATTTCTCTACTGTCCTCCCTCTTTTGTTTCTATACCGTGTTCTCTCCTTTGTTTCTCTACCGCGTGCCCTCCTTGGTTTCTATAGCGGGCTCTCACCTTTGTTTCTCTACTGGGCTCTCTCCTTTATTTCTCTACGGGCTCTCTCATTTGTTTCTCTGCCATGCTCACTCATTTGTTTCTCTACCGGACTCTCTCCTTGGCTTCTCTGCCATGCTCACTCATTTGTTTCTCTACCGGGCTCTCTCCTTTGTTTCTCTACATGCTCCCTCGTTTGTTTCTCTACCATGCTCCCTCCTTGGTTTCTCTAACGTGCTCCCTCCTTGGTTTCTCTTACAGGCTCTCTCCTTTGTTTCACGACCATGCTCCCTCTTTTGTTTCTCTACTATGATCCCTCCTTGGTTTATCTAACGTGCTCCCTCCTTAGTTTCTCTACCAGGCTCCCTCATTTGTTCCTCTACTATGCTCCCTCCTTTGTTTCTCTACTGTGCTCTCTCCTTTGTTTTTCTACCTCCAGCCCTCCTTTGTTTCTTTACCATGCTCCCTCGTTTGTTTCTCGACCGTGCAACCTCACTGGTTTCTCTAGCGTGATCTCTCCTTTCTTTCTCTACTGTACTTCCTAGTTTGTTCCTCTACCACTCTCCCTCCTTTGTTTCTCTAGCGTACCATCTCCTTTGTTTTTCTACCAGGCTCCCCCTTCACTTCTCTACAGTGCTCCCTCCTTCGCTTCACTACCATGCTCCCTCCTTTGTCTCTCTACCTTGGTCCCTCCTTTGTTTCTCTACCATGCTCCCTCTTCTGTTGCTCTACTGCACTCCCTCCTTTGTTTCTCTAACAGGCTCCCTCCTTTGTTTCTCTACCATGCTCTCTCCTGTTTTTCTCTCCTGTCCTCCCTCTTTTATTTCTATACTGTGCTCTCTCCTTTGTTTCTGTAGTGCGCGCCATCCTTTGTTTCTCTACCGCGCTCCCTCCTTTGTTTCTCTACCATACTCTCTCCTTTGTTTTTCTACCTCCCGACCTTGTTTCACTACCATGCTTCCACGTTTGTTTCTCTGCCGTGCTCCCTCCTTTGTTTCTCGACTGGGCTCTCTCCATTGTTACTCTACCAGACTCCCTCCTTGGTTTCCCTAATGTGCTCCCTTGTTTGTTTCTGTACCGTACTCCCTCCTTGGTTTCTTTACCGGGCTCTCACCTTTGTTTCTCTACTGGGCTCTCTCCTTTATTTCTCTTCGCACTCTTTGCTGTGTTTCTCTACTATGCTCCTTCGTTTGTTTCTCTACCGGGCTCTCTCCTTTGATTCACTACCAGACTCCCTCGTTTGTTTCTCTACCGTACTCCCTCCTTGGTTTCTCTAACGTGCTCTCTCCTTTGCTTCTCTACCATGTTCACTCATTTGTTTCTATACCGGGCTCTTTCCTTTTTTTCTCTACATGCTCCCTCATTTGTTTCTCTACCATGCTCCCTGGTTGGTTTCTCTAACACGCTCCCTCCTGTGTTTCTCTACTGTCCTCCCTCTTTTGTTTCTATACCGTGCCCTCTCCTTTGTTTCTCTACAGCGTGCCTTCCTTTGTTTCCCTACCATGTTCCCTCCTTTGTTTCTCTAACGTGCACTCTCCTTTGTTTTTCTACCTCGCTCCTTTGTTTCACTACCATGCTCCCATGTTTGTTTCTCTACCGTGCTCCCTCCTTGGTTTCTCTAACGTGATCCCTCCTTGGTTTCTCTACCGTGCTCTCTCCTTTGTTTCTCGACTGGGCTCTCTCCTTTGTTTCTCTACCAGACTCCCTCCTTGGTTTCTCTAATGTGCCCCCTTGTTTGTTTCTCTACCGTGCTCCCCCCTTGGTTTCACTAGCAGGCTCTCACCTTTGTTTCTCTACGGGGCTCTCTCCTTTATTTCTCTACGGGATCTCAAATTTGTTTCTCTATCATGCTCCTTCGTTTGTTTCTCTACCGGGCTCTCTCCTTTGTTTCACTACCAGTCTCCCTTGTTTGTTTCTCTACAGTACTCCCTCCTTGGTTTCTCTACTTTGCTCCCTTGTTTGTTTTTATACTGTGCTTCATCCTCGGTTTCTCTACCGGGCTCTTTCCTTTGCTTCTCTGCCATGCTCACTCATTTGTTTCTCTACTGGGCTCCCTCCTTTGTTTCTCTACATGCTCCCTCGTTTGTTTCTTTACCATGCTCCCTCCTTGGTTTCTCTAACGTGCTCCCTCCTTGGTTTCTCTACCAGGCTCTCTCCTTTGTTTCACGACCATGCTCCCTCTTTTGTTTCTCTACTATGCTCCCTCCTTGGTTTATCTAAGGTGCTCCCTCCTTAGTTTCTCTACCAGGCTCCCTCCTTTGTTCCTCTACTATGCTCCCTCCTTTGTTTCTCTACCATGCTCTCTCCTTTGTTTTTCAACCTCCCACCCTCCTTTGTTTCTCTGCAAGTCTCCCTCATTTGTTTCTCTACCGTGCGCCCTCCTTGGTTTCTCTACCATACCTGCTTCTTTGTTTTTCCACTGTGCTCCCTTCTTTCCTTCTCTACCATGCTCCTTCCTTTGTGTCTTTAACATGCTCCTTCCTTTGTTTTTCTACCATGCCCTCGCCTTTGTTTTTCTACCAGGCTCCCCATTCACTTCTCTACTGTGCTCCCTCCTTTACTTCGCTACCGTTCTCCCTCCTTTGTTTCTCTACCGCATTCCCTCCTTTGTTTCTCTACCATGCTCCCTCCTTGGTTTCTCTAACGTGCTTCCTCCTTGGTTTCTCTACTGGGCTCTCGCCTTTATTTCTCTATGATGCTCCTTCCTTTGTTTCTCTACTGGGCGTTATCCTTTGTTTCACCACCATGTTCCCTCCTTGGTTTCTCTACCAGGCTCTCTCCTTTGTTTCACTACCATGCTCCCACGTTTGTTTCTCTACCGTGCTCCCTCATTGGTTTTTCTACAAGGCTCCCCCCTTTGTTTCTCTACTGTGCTCCCTCCTTTGTTTTTGTACCATGCCCTCGCCTTTGTTTTTCTACCAGGCTCCCCCTTCACTTCTCTACTGTGCTCCCTCCTTTACTTTGCTACCGTGCTCCCTCCTTTGTTTCTCTACCGCACTCCCTCCTTTGTTTCTCTACCATGCTCCATCCTGTGTTTCTCTACTGACCTCCCTCTTTTGTTTCTCTACCGTGCTCTCTCCTTTGTTTCTCTACCGCATGCCATCCTTTGTTTCTCTACTGCGCTCCATCCTTTGTTTCTCTACTGCGCTCTCTCCTTCATTTTCTTACCTCCCACCCTCCTTTGTTTTACTACCATGCTCCCACGTTTGTTTCCCTACTGTGCTCCCTCCTTGGTTTCTGTAACGTGCTCCCTCCTTGGTTTCTCTACTGGGTTCTCTCCTTTGTTTCTCGACTGGGCTCTCTCCTTTGTTTCTCTACCAGACTCCCTTCTTGGTTTCTCTAATGTGCTCCCTCGTTTGTTTCTCTACCGTGCTCCCTCCTTGGTTTCCCTAGCTTGCTCCATTCTTGGTTTCTCTACCAGGCTCCCTCCTTGGTTTCTCTCCCGGGCTCCCTCCTTGGTGTCTCTAATATGCTCCCTCGTTTGATTCTCTACTGTGCTCCCTCCCTGGTTTCTCTAACGTGCTCCCTCTATGGTTTCTCTACCAGGCTCTCTCCTTTGTTTCTCTACAGGCTTTCCCTTGTTTCTCTACATGCCCCTTCATTTTTTTCTCTTCTGGGCTCTCTCGTTTGTTTCACTAGCAAGCTCCCTCGTTTGTTTCACTACCATGCTCCCTCCTTGGTTTCTCTAACGTGCTTCTTCCTCGGTTTCTCTACTGGGCCCTCTCCTTTGTTTCTCTACGATGCTCCTTCGTTTGTTTCTCTACTGGGCTTTATCCTTTGTTTCACTACCATACTTCCTCCTTGGTTTCTCTACCAGGCTCTCTCCTTTGTTTCACTACCATGCTCCCACGTTTGTTTCTCTACCGTGCTCCCTCCTTGGTTTTTCTACAAGTCTCCCTCCCTTGTTTCTCTACTGTGCTCCCTCCTTTGTTTCTGTACCGTGCTCTCTCCTTTTTTTTCTACCTCCCGCCCTCTGTTGTTTCTCTACCATGCACCCTCGTTTGTTTCTCTACCATGCGCCCTCCTTGGTTTCTCTACCATGCTCTCTCCTTTCTTTCTCTACTGTGCTTCCTAGTTTGTTCCTCTACCATGCTCCCTCCTTTGTTTCTCTACCGTGCCATCTCCTTTGTTTTTCTACCAGGCTCCCCCTTCACTTCTCGACTGTGCTCCCTCCTTTGCTTCACTACCTTGCTCCCTCCTTTGCTTCTCTACTGCACTCCCTCCTTTGTTTCTCTACCATGCTCCCTCATTTGTTTCTCTACCATGCCCTCTCCTGTATTTCCCTACTGTCCTCCCTCTTTTGTTTCTCTACTGCACTCCCTCTTTTGTTTCTCTACCATGCTCCCTCATTTGTTTCTCTACCATGCTCCCTCCTGTATTTCCCTACTGTCCTCCCTCTTTTGTTTCTCTACCGTGCTCTCTCCTTTGTTTCTCTACCGTGCGCCACCCTTTGTTCCACTACTACGCTACTGCGCTCCCTCCTTGGTTTCTCTACTGTGCTCTTTCCTTTGTTTTTCTACCTCCCTCCCTCCTTTGTTTCTCTACCACGCTCCCTCCTTTGTTTCTCTACCACGCTCCCTCCTGTGTTTCTCTACTGTCCTCCATCTTTTGTTTCTCTACCATGCTCTCACGTTTGTTTCTCTACCGTGCTCCCTCCTTGGTTTCTCTAACGTGATCCCTACTTGATTTCTCTACCGTGCTCTCTCCTTTGTTTCTTTACCAGACTTCCTCCTTGCTTTCTCTAATGTGCGACCTTGTTTGTTTCTCTACCGTGCTCCCTCCTTGATTTCTCTAACATGCTCCCTCCTTGGTTTCTTTACCGGGCTCTCACCTTTGTTTCTCTACTTGGGTCTCTCCATTATTTCTCTATGGGCGCTCTCCTTTGTTTCTCTACAATGCATTTTCGTTTGTTTCTCTACCGGGCTCTCTCCTTTGTTTCACTACCAGACTCCCTTGTTTGTTTCTCTACCGTATTCCCTCCTTGGTTTCTCTAACGTTCTTCATCCTCGGTTTCTCTACCGGGCTCCCTCCTTTGCTTCTCTACCATGCTCACGCATTTCTTTCTCTACCGGGCTCTCTCCTTTATTTCTCTACATGCTCTCTCGTTTGTTTCTCTACCATGCTCCCTACTTGGTTTCTCTACCAGGCTCTCTCCTTTGTTTGACGACCGTGCTCCCTCTTTTGTTTCTCTACTATGCTCCCTCCTTGGTTAATCTAACGTGCTCCCTCCTTAGTTTCTCTACCGGGCTCCCTCCTTTGTTCCTCTACTATGGTCCCTCCTTTGTTTCTCTACCGTGCCCTCTCCTTTGTTTTTCTACCTCCCGCCCCCTTTGTTTCTCTACAATGCTACCTCATTTGTTTCTCTACCGTGCGCCCTCCTTGGTTTCTCTACCGGGCTCTCTCCTTTGTGTTCTACCTCCCGCCCTCCTTTGTTTCTCTACCAAGCTCCCTCGTTTGTTTCTCTACTGTGCTCCCTCCTTGGTTTCTCTACCGTGCTCCCTTGCTTGTTTCTCTACCACGCTCCCTCCTTGGTTTCTAGATGTGCTCCTGCCCCTGGATTTGGGTTTCAATACCTCCCTCTGTTCCCTGAGTTGAGCTGCACTTGGATTTGTAGCGCTACACCGCGTTTGCCAGTCACTTTCTGCGCATTACAGTACTGAGAAAAATGATCTACTGCTTCTGCAGAGGGTCATCTTTTGGCATGCATTCTTTTCTCAGTTCCCCTTACTGTAGGATAAAAATAGAAAAACTGTGTACACGTAGAGAAAGCCTCAAAAAGGAGGCATAGCATGAAGCCCGAAGGGGGAGCAGAGGGAATAACCATTGACTAAGGCGCTCATGTTGCTCTGTGCACAGTTTGGTAGCGAGGACCCGCTACGTTTACACTGTAATATAAGCGTGTCACTGGTGCCAAATTTTCATTGTCATTTGCACTGCAGTGTGTACGCCATCTTTTGACCTTCACATTTACACTCTGCTGTGCAAAGTGAGTAAATGCTGCCTGGTATGTTGGCAAGCCAGGCAGCGTTTACTTTTCATTGTGAGCACTGCTTGCCATGCTTGTTTAGCAATCAGTGCTTCCAATTGAAATGAAAACCTCCCTGACATGCGCATGCTCCCTGCCACGAGTATACAATGGATCCCTATGGGGTTTGCCTGCTTTTCTGCTGGTGCATAAAACGCAGGAGGGAGCGTGGTAGAGAAACAAAGGAGGGAGCATGGTAGAGAAACAAATCCCATAGGGGTTTCCAGCATTTGCGTCAGCATGACAGTCCATGGCAGAGAGGAAGGGAGGAGGTGGAAACGCAAGGTGGGTTCCAAGCATTCTCTCCACCATACAAATGCTTGAAAATGAACTGTGGCGTGAATGCAAGACGTTAAAGCCCTCCTCAAGGCTTTTACTTCTCGCATTCATGTTAGGGCTCTATTGAACATGAGTCCCATAGTGGTAAAACAGGAAAAGGATATGGCAGTAACATGAACCCAAACTAACAACCACAATTGGTGGTAGTTACTGTGCAAAATAAGAAAATACCTCAGATGGTCTTAAAAAGGGTGAAACTTCAGCCAGCAGCGGCAACGTTAAGTGCGTGGTAGTAGTGGTCGCTGAATGTAGTAGTGTAGAAATCATTGGTCTTTCAGGAAACTATCTAAAATATGAACTTTAAAAATGTCACGGTCAATGTTTTTACCAATGGCAAGACATTACTATTTGCCAATATTTGGTGTGCCTCCGGAAATTCTCTAATTGTGCAGTTGTGGTAGTAAGAGGTCACGTTCCCTCTGTGATTGCTAGCCGCTGGAGTGGTAATTGCGGCGCAACGAAAGTTTCGACCTGGCGGCTCATGTTTGGGAAAGATTCACATAAAATAAATGCATAACATTGACCCATTTATTTTACATTAGTCCTCATTTTGTCCTTTTGTCTGGCAGAGAGGAGGCTCAGATCATAATTTACGATGCTGCCTTCCCATTTACGCCATCATGACATTTTCATGCTGGCGTAAATACTATCCACTTCGGAGCTCTTTATTGTGCCACATGATTCAGTGACGGGGACCCGTTACGTGTAGACATACACATAGGTGAGTCATCACCACTTAATTTTGGTCATTTGCATGTTGCATAAGTGCATGGCAAAAGGCGGTGTACAAGGATATACGCCGCCTTTTGCCTTGCACTTTTTCACTTCGACGTGCAAAGTAAATGCCAATGGCAGAGACGTTTTATGGGAGGGCAAAAGGGCCACAAAGCTGCCTGATCTGAAGAAGTAAGATTCCATTGTTCACCAGTCCCAAATAGCACCCTTCAGGATATTTTATGGGGTGCTGCTGAGGCTCTAAAGCCATTGCCTTTCTGTTATGACAAGTGCATTCTGCCTTGATCAATTCATCATGTATTGCTTTCTTGTTTTCTGTGTTCACTGTGGTATACACAGTTTGCGTGTTCCTTACGACACAACTCTGTAGCATTCTTTCCTCCCTGTGGGAATTATGTTGATAATGTGCAATAGGCAACAGTGAAATGCATATTGATAAATTGAGTGCCACAATGGTTCAGAAGCTAGCTCAGTGTGTGAAGCACCCATTGCAGAGATATGTGTTCATATGCAAAATTAGAATATCACATTTCAGCACAGCTGGCTGAGCCTTTCCTATGTCTGAAGTTTAAAAACCTGCCTGCGTATGTACTTGGTTTTGCAATACAACAGGTGCTATTATCAGCAATGTACCTGCACCAGCTAGGGGTTGCTATAAAAACGAACATATCATCCATAAGGTGAAGGTCTAGAAATTGCTTTGTTCAGATGCAGTGTTGTAAAACCTAGGCAATCGCCGTCAACGATGGAATAAACTGTTAGTCCAAGAGGTGAATAAGTATACAAATTCAAGACTATGGAACAAAAGCGTTCATGTTTGTATCCTGGATTTGCCAGCAGATGATACAGTGATCCTGGTCAAATCATCTAGCATATCTTACATTACTGTGCTGTCTTCTGTGAAGTTTGCCTTCTTGCATGCTGGTGGCATCGTTTAGCCCATTACTTGATCTTTCTTCTTATGGAGGCCATGTGGGTGGAAGGGTTGGTAGACAGAAGAGAGCGGACCAGATGTTGCAGGCCTCAGACAAGCATATTTTATGATCTGATTGTTTAATACAAAAAACGGTTTGCTTTTTGGTAAAAGTCAAAAGGTTTTTAGGCACGTTTATAAATAAAATAAATGTCACAAGCCATTGTTTTGGAAGTATTTAAAGCTTTAAAATACAAAATACAAACCCAGATTAAATTTGTTAAATCACAACGATTGGTATGCTGGAACTTATATACTTTCCTTGATGATGGAGAGAATGAAGCTAGAACCATTCCCATTTTGCATAACACCCTTCTATAATATTTAGTTTAAAAATGGTCATGTTTGATAATGTGATTTGTGTACTTTCCAAGTCCGTTTTTATAAAATGAGATTGTTTTAGTTCATGGTAAGAACTGGAAAAGAAAGTGTTTAAATACAGAAATTGCAGAGTTGGCACAAATCACAGCTTTACCCCTTCAGCCCATAACCAATGTGTGATCCTGGGCAGCTCATTTAATCTTGCATTGCCTAAATTCTCAATATTGCCAGTCCCTAAACCTTTAAAAATGATCAACCCTTCAGAGTGATTTCCTTCTCATGGTATGATCTTCATAAAATACTTATTCATGGTTTCACTGGCTATAGGGTTGCTTTGACTTTAATAGTGAGCATATTTATATCGCACACCACAGGCATTTGTTCCTTTGATATCTAATGGCAACACTATTTGAAAACCATATCCCACTTCTAATCTCAGTCTGTCTGGATAAAGACACCTTCCTGGCAGCTTCTAATCTGCAACCACTATCCATGCTACGGTATGTGTAGCGTCCTCCTTCCTTCCAAATGGTCTCTTCTGTCCATGCATGAGCACTTTTGCATTCTGTGAGGCAGCTAATGTGAGTTCTCTGTCTATCATGGGTTACATGTACCTTTTACATATGGTCCTGCATTAATACTACATGCTGCATACCTTCCTGGATGTTATTGATAACAATTATCCTGTATTTACTAGAACAGTAACCTCTTCGTAGACTGCTAATGTTGGTCTCCAAATGCTACTTGTTTATCATTCTGATTAGAGTAAGAATGAAGAGGCTAAGGGGACTTAAAGGCAGTGAACATGCTTATTATGCTGCGAGACAGCGTATCAACCTATAGGTTGTGAGCGCGACGGGCGCGATCAGTATTCTTGATCCCTTAATTCCTTTGGTTTGGTGGAGGGGGCCCCAAAGATGTCCGTGCCCAGGGCCCCAAAAGGGTGTAAGATGGCCCTGGCCACAGCCTATGTACGCCTGGCAGACGGTCTTTAAAATCAATCCCTATGGGGGTCGACTGCTTTTTGCTGCCGCATAAAGCCGGCAGACCCCATAGGAATCCCCCGTAGTTGCGCCGGCATAAAAATGCAGGCTGTTGCAAATGCCGGAGAGGAAAGGAAGCAGTGAAACTGCAAACTGCGTTCCGCTACTCCTCCCCGTCGTACAAATAAATGAAAATGGGCGTGGCAAAAGAAACATGTGTAAAACCCTTACGCAAGGCATATGTGCATGTTTCTTACGTTACGTCCCTAACGAAAATGAGTGCCTTAAAAGTATGTGGATTCCACAGGAATCCATTGTAAAGGCTACTTGCCATACGTAAATAGCTGGCAGCGTTTACGCAATTGGCACTGTGCAGGTCAAAAGGGAGGCATGAAGGCAAGTTCACCTCCCTTTCTTCTCTCCGAACTGCAAATGATGAACTTGCATGGAAGGGGCCTGCTTGCACCTCAGTATAAATGCAACAGGTTGTTTTGCATAATTTATGGTGACTTGGAAAATGAGCCCCAACCCCCAGTGTTTTTCATTCACAATGAGGCTTCGCTGTTTCAAGGACCGCTGAGATGCCCCGCTAAGATCATAAAGTGAGAAACAGCTCAACTCTAGAGATCCTCATGTTCGCCAAGTGTTCGCGATCAGTCACTTCATTATGGCGGCCCTTTGAGCGTCACCACGCTCCTTTCAATGTGCCTGTTAATATACTTCACTGCCATCGAAGCGACGCAACCAGATGCAGGACACTGGAATTATTTAGCAGCGACAGGCACGCATACATAAAGAAGCCAGAGGTCGCCGCTGTTCCCCATTCCTCCGCCCGCGCTGTGTCGCTATGACGACATGACAACCTGCCATTGCGGTATCCCGGAGTGCAGATGGTGCATGACCTCCCCGCCACCAGGGAGCGCAAGAAAGCTGTTAAAATAGGCCCCTGGCTGCAGTAAAGTGCAGAGGTACCCTAGCGTCAGCATAGCGCCTATTCCAAAGCAGTGCCTTCAAGCAAATTATGGGGAGACAACTTTAACCCCTTACGTGCTAAGGACGAGTATGCTCGTCCTTTTTGCATAGACTTGCATAATAGCTTGGCACGGGTCATTTTCGCACTTGACACAAGTCTGTTGGATTCACTTGGTGCCCTGGCGTAACTGTTGCGTAAAATGCATATAATGGACCTCATTACGAGTTTGCCAGTAGTTCCAGAGGGATTACTTCCAGACTTGATTGAAATTACGAGGCATGGCAGAGCATGGCCGGGTCAGCAATGGCCCTGCCAAGCGACGTGCATCCCTCTATACATGTTCCAGTGAGACCCAGGCGGATGCCTTTATTTTCAGCACCTTTTAAAGTGCATCCCGTTTGAGATACCTCTTAATTTGTGCAGATGTGCAAAGGGGTAATAGAGTGCTTTCAAAAGTGTGCATCTATTATGGTTACATTCAAATGCTCGTTGTGCATTAGGGCACAAGTGATGAGATGCACTCGAGCGCCTGATCGCATGTGCCCCAAAATGGTTTGGCCATCAGGTCGTATACGTTGAATGGTCAGTAAAGGTCACCTCAGTTGCTTTGCTAGGGCATGGATAAGATTGGTCATGGAGAATGCATTCTTGTGTTTGAAAGGGCTCTCTGCTTTTAAAATGTCACAGGTGCTCTCTGAATGAGAACAGGGGAAACACCCTGGACACCTGTCAACAAACTCCCCATCACCAGTGGCAATCAGCCCACCTGACAGGAGCTCTAAAAGTGCACACTAAAACCACAGAGCCAAGCCTTTCAAGTCTGCAGCAAAAGATTAAGGCACAACATCCCTCCCACTGTGGACCAGCTCCCGCCCTCCCCCTTTAAGAGTCTGTGCTCAGCTCACACTTCATAGAATAATCAGTCTGTAAACCCTGTCAATCCCTGCCCCCCACGATCCCTCAGATTCGCTCTCTGTCCGAAATTGTGGTATACAATCTTTCAATCCTGCCTTCCTGTGCAATCCTCTGGCAAAGAACGTGGATTGTTCCTACTAATTTCTGAGTCCATCTATTCTTATTATGGTATTTATTGAACGCGGACCTAGCAACGTCGCGCTTTACAATCATAGGGAGCAGAGGAACCTGTCCTCGTGGTCGCGATGGATCAGTGCAGCGGCAGAACCGTCGGTTCTGCCAGTGAGAGCAGCCCCACCACCTTCTGCACTGTCCTCGGAAGTTATAGCGTCAAGCTGCGCTTCTTGCCACGCCACGATTCTCTGGATCATTTCCAATTTTGTGCCTTGAGAGGAAACACCTCTCTCCGCACACATCTTTTTCAGCGTTTCTGATTTGGAAGCATTTAAAGTTAACAAGGTATTTGTTTCCATACTGTTTGATAGGACTATGGCCTTTTTAAAGTTATATTACAACAATTCACTACGTGTACTGTTTGGAATAACCTGAAATGCCGTAGTTCGAGCGCAACACTGGATACCTTCAGTCGTATCCCACCGCTGCCACCAATTTGTTAAGACGGATTTCTGAACTCTGTCCTGGTGGCGCAGAAGTTCAGAAGGCCAACCTGGAGCCTTGTGCTCAAAGTACCTGCCACGCCGGTGCCAACGGGCAAAAGGGGAAGCTCTTCGTAGGAAGTCAGGCAGTTCGGGTTAGTGCACAGCAGAAGGAGAACAGGTTCCGCAACTCAAGCGCAGCCTCCACAGCGGGCAGAAGCAGAGCGCGAGTACGGCAAAAAGGGTGCTGTTTTTACACAGCAGGGAAAAGCGATGGGATACTGCAGGAGGGCGACCAGATCCTAGATATACTACTCACCGGTCCCCGAAGCAAGCAGACCCAGGTTTCTCCACGTTAGTTTCAGCAGCTGGCAGGTTCAGAAGAGCAGGGAACGCCTCGTAGTCGTGTAGAGCAAAAAGACGTCCCAATCGACGAAACCGGCACAGTTTTGTTGCCGCAGCAGGACAACGGAGCGGCCGTGTGTATTCAAGCCAAATGTACACTCCTCCCTTCAGACTTGGGAACGCCAAGCGTACGAAGCGTGGGAGAGTGACAAGGACTCGAAATACAACACAACCTGGCGGCAGTTACAGAGCAGGACTCCCTTGTAAGCTGGTCAGTCAACTGGATGGCCCAGAGACACTTCCGAAGGCTTACTTGGCAGGAGATGATGAAGTCGCCGGGAATAGCTGTTCCTGCTATTCCAAAGGTCGAAGCACCAGTACAGGCCTTCTGGTTCGATCCAAGGAGGAAAGGGTTTCACAGGACGACAGCAGTGCAAAGGAGGATTCCTTCAGCGGGTCACCAGCGATTCCTCGGTCCAGCCTCTTGGTTGCAGGATACTTGGCTCCTGTATTCCTTCGTTCGTGAGAACTCAGGAGATCGACATGGTAGTGGTGTTTCCAGCTCCCTCTTATCCACGGTTCCCTTCGCGCCAAAACGGAGGGGAGCCAATGGGAGATCCGCTCATCAACACACATACCATACGTGGACCAATCACGGACCACGGTGGTCCCAGGCATTCACACCACCCTAGACTCTCTGGCACCCAGGATGTGTATTGGGACCAGACATCCCAGCCCACACCCTGGAGGCACACAAAAGACATGTAGAAGCCCGCGAAAGCAACCACGTTTCGTGGGAAAGTACATGCCCAAATAAGGAAGGCCCCGGGTCGCCCGACCTGGGGAAGGTGAAGGGAGCAAGACGGTCAGTGGACAGGACAAAGGAGCCTTGTGGACTGGCCATTTTGGGAGCCAGGCCACCATTTTGGGTTCAGTGCGAAAAACGTGCTCAGAACGCCAAAAGGAGCTCAAAATAAACAAAACGATCGCTGCCACCATTCAAGTCCCTGAATGACTTGCACCGATCAAAATACCATCCTAAAAGAGTATCTAGGGCCTGTAGAAGGCTAGAGACCCAAGAGAGCTGTAACTTAGCTTACAGTGCCCTCTTGTGTCATGTTGCACTAAAGCCGCAACACGATAAAAGAAACTACGGGAAACAGCGTTCCCCGGTACTGACTGTCTTAAGGGCATGTCAGTTTCCCCGTAAGAAAGGAGCGAAAGCCCAGAGAAGTGCGGCAGAAGGCTGTACTTCTCTGGCAAAGTCAAGAACAAGGTTAAAAACAATAGCAAAAAGTTTAGGGGTTGCCACATGGAAGGAAAATTACCTACAATTACGGAATCTTTCCTAACACATGTGTCCTCCTTGCTATGTGCTGTTTGAAGGAAGGTGTTTGTGCATTTCCAACCCAATTTGGTGCAGGTAGCCAGCTGGGGTGTGAACCCATTGAAGTGCATCGCAGAGAGGCAGGTCTGGATGGCTGGGTGTTCAGTGTTGTTGGCCAGCCGTAGGAATTCAGTCCTGGAGGCGTTGAGCTTCAGGTAAGCACTGCACATCCACAACTGGATCAATGAGAGGCAGGCCTCGAGTCTGTGGATGTCTTTGATGGCAGATATCTTGAGGCAGAGCTGTATGTCATCGGTGTATTGGTAAATGTGGATGTTGAGTAGAGCGAGGAGGGTTCCAAGTGGTTCCATGCAAAGACTGAAGATCATGGGGAAGAGAATGGATCCTTGTGGGTCACCACAGGATAGGGGGAGAGTTGGAAATCTAGAGTAATCCAATTGTACAAACTGGTGGCAAATAGCACAGTATGATTTGAACCAGCTGAGGACGATCTCGCTGATCTCCATGTGACGATGTAGATGGTTGGTTAGTGTCTGGTGGTCTACTATATCAAATACTGTGGGGAGGTCATGAAGAACCAGAAGGCAATAACATGGAGATGAGATTTATGCACTTGTTTTTTAATTTAAAATGTTCGTAGAAATACATGAATTTTAGCAAAAGTATATCTCGCATCAGCCCACTCTACTATTCATAGTCTGTTATCTAGGCATCATTTATTTAGCCGTTAGTCCTTTATCAGTGTCTAGTGTATTAGCCACTTCCTCGTTTCGGACACACTTATCTAAGACCGCCACCAATCCACACTGGGAAGGAACAAGATGAAGGGCATTGGTATTGGTTTGTTTGTTTGTTTATTTATTTAGTATAGCGCGCAAAACCCAGAGGTAACAGGGCGCAACAGAGGTCAGGAAGATAGGATTACATAAAAACTTGGTTACAGAATAAGATAGGCATGAGAAAAAGAGCATTGCATTTACAGTTACATTGTGTGGGATGTGCATATATACATATAATTGAGCGAAAGCTTACAAATTTACATATTTAGTGCTGTGCATAGGGGCAGTTCGGTTGCATTTACATATTTACATATTTAAGGCTGTGCATGGTAGTCAGGTTATAGCACTGGCATGATCAGATTAGATGGCAGGGTTAGTCGTGAGGATCATTGGCCCGCAGCCAAGTGAGGGTGTTTCGCCTGAAGCTATAGTAGGATTGGTCTGTCCTAATGTAGAGTGGGAGGGCGTTCCAGTGTTGGGCTGCCAAGACAGGGAAGCTGCTGCCGCCGGTTTTCTTTTGTCTGAAATTGGGTACCTGCAGGCAGTAGGAATTAATCGATCTGGTGGGGCGGGTGGACGTTTTTTTCTTTATTCTGGATGCGAGATAGGGGGGGGCTGCGTTGTTTAAACATTTGTAGGTGAGTGATGCCGTTTTGAGGGAGATGCGGTCGTGGATTTTAAGCCATTTGTGTTCTCTCCTTTTGTTGGAGATGTGTTCCTTAGAGGGTAGGTTGAGGGCTGTTCTGAGAGCGTTGTTTTGTAGTGTCTGTAGTTTGTTGGTTATGCATTTGTTGGCTCCTAGGTACATGGCGTTGCAATAGTCCAGTCTGGATAGTATTAGGGCGTTGGCTATGATGATGCAGCTAGCTTGGGTGAGGAAGGCTCTGCTTGCCCTAATTAGCTTGCATGTGTAGGCGGTGGAGGATGCTAGTGAGTTAACTTGTTTTTTTAGTGACATGGTTGCATCAAGGTGAAAGCCTAGTGTTTTCACTGTTTTGGCCACTGTGATGGTGTTGCCATCAATGTTGAAGGCCTTATAGTTGGAACTGAGTTTTTTGAGATTGGTATTGGATCCGAGGAGCAGGATTTCGGTTTTCTCATCATTTAGACATAGACCGTGTGTGGCCATCCATGCCTGAATGATGAGATATATTTTGTTTACCAAGGCCGTATCTGAAGCGTAGTTGCCTGAAAGGGGTATGAGGATCTGGGTGTCATCTGCATAATTGGTATATGAGACACCCAGTCTGTCCAACTTGTCAAATAGGGGCTTGGTAAAGATGTTGTAGAGGGTGGGAGAGACGCAGGAGCCTTGGGGCACCCCACAGGTTATTTTAATGGGGTCTGCTGAGGCTAGGGTGGAGAAGACCCTCATAGTTCGGTTGTCCAAGAATGATTGGATCCAGGCTATGGCCTCTTTCGAGAAGTGGGCTGCTGAGGCCAGGTGTTCGCACAGGACTGCGTGATCTACTAGGTCGAATGCTGCCGACAGATCGAGGAGTAGTAACATGGCAGTGTTCCCTTTGTCGTTAATCTCATTGATCTGGGTTTTAAGATCAATTAAGGCTGTCTCGGTGCCGTGCTTCGGTCTGAAGCCTGATTGGTGGGTGCCTAGTAGTTTGTGAGTTTCAAGATATTGCTGAATCTGCAGGTATGCTACTCTATCTATTATCTTTAACAGGAATGGCACTGTGGTGATGGGCCTGTAATTGGTGGGAATAGCGGGGTCTAGGGTTTGCTTCTTGAGGAGAGGCAGGACCCAAGATTCTTTGAGGTTACTTGGTATGGTGTTGGAGGAGAAGGATGCGTTGATCAGCTTGGTTATAAAGGGGGCTAGATCCCTAGCAGCATCCTTGATTATCTGGGGAGGGCAGTTGTCGCCTTTGCAGTTAGATGGTTTAAGTGAGGCTATAACTTTTTCTGTTTCTGGGATAGATATTTTGGTAAATCTGAAGAGATTCTGGCCTGGACGGTTGGCTGTTTTGTCGTGGTTGCTGGGAGATGCTTCATTGGTGGTGAGAGAGTCTTTTTTCAGAGCGATTTTGGTTTGGAGAGTTTTGATTTTATTAGTTAGGGCGTTTTGGACGCTGGTGCACCATACTTTATCTTTAATTATATTGTTTGGTGGGGGTATAGGGGATTCTAGTTCCCTTAGTATAGCAAATAGTTCTCTGGTGTTGGAGCTCGATTTTGCGATTCTTTCATTGAATAGTTTCTTTTTGGTGAGTAGAATTTCTTTTTTGTAGTTGTTTGCACAAAGTTTGAGTTGTGATTTATTCTCTTCTGTAGGGGAGTTGCGCCATTGGCTTTCAAGTTTTCTTTTGTGCAGTCTAAGTTCTTTCAGGTGTGGGGTGAACCAGGTGTTCAGGTGGGCTTGCTGTTTGCTTTTTTGCAGTTTTAGAGGGGCAATGATGTCTAGTCCTTTTTTTATGATATTGTTATAGTTTTCTACTAGGCGTTCTGGTTTTAGATTATCGGGGAGAGCATTGAGGGTTGGCAGTAGTAGTGGTAGGAGGTTGTCAGGGGTTATGTTTTTTTTTGCTCTAGTGGGTAGTGGTGGTGCCATGATTTTTCCTTTGTTGACTTCTTTATTGAGAGATAAGGTGAAGTCAATGAGGTGATGGTCTGTCCAGTGCTGGGGAGTGGTTTTGGTAATGACGGTGTCGCAGTTTAGAGTGGCGATCCAGTCCAAGGTCCTACCTTTATTATGGGTGGGGGTGAGCACTCTTTGGATTAGGCCGTGTTCATCTAGCATGTTGGCTATAGCTTGTGCTGATTTGTCGTCAGGGTCGTTTAGTCCTAGATTCAAGTCGCCTAGCAATAATATTTGGGTGGTGTCTTTTATGTTGTTGGCTAGGAGGCTGGATAGGTCTGCTTCGAATGAGCCAATGGGGCCGGGTGGCCTATATATTAGAAGGATGGTTAAGGTGCGACAGTTGGAGATGGGTAGTTTGGCTACTAGGAGTTCGCAGGATTTGAGAGGTGCTTGAGGCAGTGGTCTTAGCTCGAGGTTTGTTTTAGCTATGATGGCTAGGCCGCCTCCTCTGTTGTTGGGCCTGTCCATTCTGATTATTTGGTAATTTTCTGGAATGGCTATTGAGAGTGCTGGGCCTGCTGCTTCGTGCAGCCATGATTCAGTGATAGCTAGGAGGTCGAGGCTGATTGAGGATAAGGTGTCTGCTATTTCTGTGGCGTGGGCCATTATCGATCTGGCGTTGATCAAAGCTCCGGATATAGTGGTAGTGTTGGGTGTATCCTGGATTGTTATAGGGATGAGTTTGGGTTGGGTGGAGTTGTAGCAGGGTGTGATGTGTCTCGGGTGGATTTTGGTGTGTTGCAGGGTGGGTCTCTTGTTGTGGTAGATGGGCTCGTAGAGACGGGGTAGTCTGGCTCGTAGTCTAGTGTTTCTTTCTAGGGTTGGACAGGGTGCATTTTCTGCAGGGTACATGGTTATGGTGGCAATGAAGATGGTAAGGTGTAATATATGTATGAGGAGATACAGTAGGGTGGCTGTTTGGCTCTTGCTGAGGTACATTGTACGGTTTGGCATGTGTAAATAGACAGGGGGTTTACCTGAGTTCGCAACTCAGGCTAAGAATGGCATGTGCAAATAGATGCAAGTAAGCAAGTAGTTCACCTAAGAACAGTAATCACATTTAGGCTAAAATGACATGTGCAAGTAGATGCAAGTAGGCAAGGGGTTCACCTAAGAACAGTAATCACATTTAGGCTAAAAATGGCATGTGCAAGTAGATGCGAGTAGGCAAGGGGTTCACCTAAGAGCAGTAATCACATTTAGGCTAAAAATGGCATGTGCAAGTAGATGCAAGTAGGCAAGGGGTTCACCTAAGAACAGTAATCACATTTAGGCTAAAATGACATGTGCAAGTAGATGCAAGTAGGCAAGGGGTTCACCTAAGAACAGTAATCACATTTAGGCTAAAAATGGCATGTGCAAGTAGATGCGAGTAGGCAAGGGGTTCACCTAAGAGCAGTAATCACATTTAGGCTAAAAATGGCATGTGCAAGTAGATGCAAGTAGGCAAGGGGTTCACCTAAGAACAGTAATCACATTTAGGCTAAAATGACATGTGCAAGTAGATGCAAGTAGGCAAGGGGTTCACCTAAGAACAGTAATCACATTTAGGCTAAAAATGGCATGTGCAAGTAGATGCGAGTAGGCAAGGGGTTCACCTAAGAGCAGTAATCACATTTAGGCTAAAAATGGCATGTGCAAGAAGATGCAAGTAGGCAAGGGGTTCACCTAAGAACAGTAATCACATTTAGGCTAAAAATGGCATGTGCAAGTAGATGCAAGTAGGCAAGGGGTTCACCTAAATTCGGTAATCACATTTGGGCTAGAAATGGCTACAGACATATAGATAACTCTGCAAGTTGGACCAGTTAGTAGAAAAAGACTACCACATGGTCGGGGGGGCGCATGATACCAAGAAGGATCTGTGGTGTTGAGGGCATTGCTGTGTATGAGTAAACATGTATTCGTGTCTACTGTACTTGCTTCTTGAGTACTATAGAGTGATAGCTGTTCAGTAAGTGAGAGAGCTCCAATCACACATTAAGAAATGCGTACAATTTGTTTAACGTTAGAGAATCTCAGAATTTCCGCAGCTGGTGATTGTTACCGCTTTTGTTGTTAGAAAATCAACAATTACAAATGTAGGTGTATCGCTTCAGTTATTTCTTATAAAAGCTTAGCCGTCTTATGTAGTTAAGCATTACTCACCAAAACAGTTCAGTTAAGCTGATAGGTATCATGGTGCTGTACATGGCCAATGTACCATACATGTTTAGAATCAGTATAATGCGGCTGAGGGCGTCTCCAACTTCTGATAGTGAGAGATCCTGGAGTTGAAAGGGCAGAGATCCTGGCCCCTGGCTCCTACGGCTCCGAACAGGCACCCAACAGGCCTTAGAGTGGCCTTCGAGCTGGCCGCCGGCGTGATCCGCCTGCCGGCGGTTACAGCTGATGTAGATGAGGCTCAGCCTCGGTTTCAGGCCGCGCTGCGCCCGGCATGGGCGAGTCAGGCGCCGTGTGGGGACAGGGTCAGGCAGGCCCTGTCCTGTTCCCCGCTTGTCGCGTGGTTCCTCTGCTGGGCTGGGGGTGCTCCTGCCCTCGCCCCACGATGAGGAAGAGTGGAGTGAGGGGGTTGGCAGGCACCCAACAGGCCTTAGAGTGGCCTTCGAGCTGGCCACCGGCGTGATCCGCCTGCCGGCGGTTACAGCTGATGTAGATGAGGCTCAGCCTCGGTTTCAGGCCGCGCTGCGCCCGGCATGGGCGAGTCAGGCGCCGTGTGGGGACAGGGTCAGGCAGGCCCTGTCCTGTTCCCCGCTTGTCGCGTGGTTCCTCTGCTGGGCTGGGGGTGCTCCTGCCCTCGCCCCACGATGAGGAAGAGTGGAGTGAGGGGGTTGGCAGGCACCCAACAGGCCTTAGAGTGGCCTTCGAGCTGGCCGCCGGCGTGATCCGCCTGCCGGCGGTTACAGCTGATGTAGATGAGGCTCAGCCTCGGTTTCAGGCCGCGCTGCGCCCGGCATGGGCGAGTCAGGCGCCGTGTGGGGACAGGGTCAGGCAGGCCCTGTCCTGTTCCCCGCTTGTCGCGTGGTTCCTCTGCTGGGCTGGGGGTGCTGGGGGGGCTCCTGCCCTCGCCCCACGATGAGGAAGAGTGGAGTGAGGGGGTTGGCAGGCACCCAACAGGCCTTAGAGTGGCCTTCGAGCTGGCCGCCGGCGTGATCCGCCTGCCGGCGGTTACAGCTGATGTAGATGAGGCTCAGCCTCGGTTTCAGGCCGCGCTGCGCCCGGCATGGGCGAGTCAGGCGCCGTGTGGGGACAGGGTCAGGCAGGCCCTGTCCTGTTCCCCGCTTGTCGCGTGGTTCCTCTGCTGGGCTGGGGGTGCTGGGGGGGCTCCTGCCCTCGCCCCACGATGAGGAAGAGTGGAGTGAGGGGGTTGGCAGGCACCCAACAGGCCTTAGAGTGGCCTTCGAGCTGGCCGCCGGCGTGATCCGCCTGCCGGCGGTTACAGCTGATGTAGATGAGGCTCAGCCTCGGTTTCAGGCCGCGCATCGCCCGGCATGGGCGAGTCAGGCGCCGTGTGGGGACAGGGTCAGGCAGGCCCTGTCCTGTTCCCCGCTTGTCGCGTGGTTCCTCTGCTGGGCTGGGGGTGCTGGGGGGGCTCCTGCCCTCGCCCCACGATGAGGAAGAGTGGAGTGAGGGGGTTGGCAGGCACCCAACAGGCCTTAGAGTGGCCTTCGAGCTGGCCGCCGGCGTGATCCGCCTGCCGGCGGTTACAGCTGATGTAGATGAGGCTCAGCCTCGGTTTCAGGCCGCGCTGCGCCCGGCATGGGCGAGTCAGGCGCCGTGTGGGGACAGGGTCAGGCAGGCCCTGTCCTGTTCCCCGCTTGTCGCGTGGTTCCTCTGCTGGGCTGGGGGTGCTGGGGGGGCTCCTGCCCTCGCCCCACGATGAGGAAGAGTGGAGTGAGGGGGTTGGCAGGCACCCAACAGGCCTTGCAGCGCCCTTCCTGTTTTAATAACCTCAGAACATTCCCAGTTTCTCAAACTGAGAATATTCCCTGGGTCAGAACTCAAGTACTCGCCCAGTTTCACAGCAGAATACTCCAAATTTGGCAACCCCCATTAGATTGGATTCTATGAATATTGCCCACAGTCCACCTTTGCTAGGACACATTTTCCTGCATCTGGTTTTGGCGCCGTGGGCAATTTTCTTCTGTGCCCTCATTCCTCCCTGACTCTCCTTTTGAGCAAGAGTTTAACCCCTGAATGCCCACCCATCAGCCCCTCGGTTCCCCTCTGAATCCCATCACCCCTCCCTTTTACTGTGCGAAAGACACCACTTTCGTGATCTGCAAGTAGGCCCCACTCTGCTCCCCCATCCCATCCCCTCATCTCATGGCACTGTACCTTCCCCCCACCAAAAAACCCACTTCCCTATATCCCCCCTTGCCACACCTTGCCGCTCGCGACTTCGGCTTCCACTCTCTTCTCTTCCGTGTCCATGTGCAAAAGGAGCATTCAGCAAAACCTGACAGGCCGCGATGTCTGTCGGGAAATTGCCCGCATGAAAAGTGGGCACTTCCATATATTCAAGGTCTGGCCAGCCCGAGGGTATTCCAAGAACGATAATACCAAACGTGGCCAGACAGAACATTAATGAGAACTATTAAAACTGGGAGTAAACTGGGATCTAGATGTAAAGAGCAAAATACTGGAACAGAAAAGCACCGCGATTCACTCCAGTTTTGCACAATGGGGATGTGCTGGGACTGTGCAAGCTGGCCTATACTGTGGTTGCCAAACAAGTCGTTTATTGTGGGCATCTCGTTAGAAATATACTACTATTGTGCACACCTGAGATCAACTGACACTGTAGGCCAGCAGACTTGTATCGTGCAAACTGACAATGCACGATTATACTGGGATTTTAAAACCAGAAGTATCCTGGAATTCCCAAACTGGGATTATAACAACGTGCCGCAAAACTGAAATATGCTATGTTCCGTGAAAGTGAATGCTTACTGGGATTGCACAAACTGGGACGATAATTTAGTTGAACGAATTGTGAAGATACAGGGATGGTCAATTAAACTGGGAATATACTGCAAACGTCAACCAACACTGGGAATATACTGCGATAGTCAACCAACACCGGGAATATACTGCGATAGTCAACCAACACCGGGAATATACTGCGATAGACAACCAACACTGGGAATATACTGAGATAGTCAACCAACACCGGGAATATACTGAGATAGTCAACCAACACTGGGAATATACTGAGATAGTCAACCAACACTGGGAATATACTGCGATAGTCAACCAACACTGGGAATATACTGAGATAGTCAACCAACACTGCGACTATCATGGGATAGTCAACCAACACTGGGAATATACTGAGATAGTCAACCAACACCGGGAATATACTGAGATAGTCAACCAACACTAGGAATATACTGAGATAGTCAACCAACACTGGGAATACACTGCGATAGTCAACCAACACAGGGAATATACTGAGATAGTCAACCAACACCGGGAACATACTGAGATAGTCAACCAACACTGGGACTATAATGGGATAGTCAACCAACACTGGGAATATACGGAGATAGTCAACCAACACCGGGAATATACTGAGATAGTCAACCAACACTGGAAATATACTGCGATAGTCAACCAACACCGGGAATATACTGAGATAGTCAACCAACACTGGGAATATACTGAGATAGTCAACCAACACTGAACACCGGGAATATACTGAGATAGTCAACCAACACTGGGAATATAATGAGATAGTCAACCAACACTGGGAATATACTGGATTGTTTATTCAAACTTGGAACATAATGGATTTGTGCAGACTGGGAATACACTGGCATCCTTTAGTAAACACTGATCTTTGTTACACGTGCCAAACACCCGCACTTCCTACATTTTTTTTAAAAAAAATTGTTATAGCTGGTAAACCAACTTTTCAAATATTCTGTTCATTTTCATAAAACATAATCAGACATCTATACTTACAAATGACTTAAACCTAATTATACAAAATTGAGACAACAAATATGCATACATAGTCTCTCTCAACTTACATGTCACATGTTGGTTACTCTTAACAGTTATCAAGTTTTAGTTTCAGGAAATATTATATTTAAAAATTGTACAATTGCAATCTGTATAGTTATTCTCGGGTTAGAGAATAAAAGATTCCATATTTGTGTATGATCTGTATTGCTCTGAACAGACAATTTTTTCCCAAAACATTTAACTCTCGTATCATGTAATGCAGTGCACTCAATTACAAGATGTTGTAACGTTTCTCTTTGATCCTTAATTTGACAATATCGACAGAAGTTCTGTTCCTTTGATATTACTTTCCTTCTAAACAAGATGTCATTTGTTTCATATTGATTTAGTCTAAATCTTAGATATTTCTGTCGGCATGCATGTGACGGAAATTTCAACAGATACTCAGATATAACACCATATCTTTTGATACCAAATGCATCATAATTGAAATCTTTAAGTCTTGTACAGAGTTCCATGTTACCAATCCAATCAGCTTGATAGATTTTACTTTTTGCGCGATCAGGATTGGTCTTCCTACTCTAGGGCAGTCTACACCTGCATCTTCGCATCAGTAACAATGCAATAGGAGGTCAATTCCAACATCATCATCAACATAAGGGTGATCCAAACTCTCTGCATGGCAGTGCTTATGCTGATTATGGCTAAATTGATTTAGGTGCAGGGGTCTGCAACTTGAGGCTCTCCAGATGTTTTTTTGTTCTACAACTCCTATGATCCCACACCATTGAATATTGTTTGATTGGGCTTAAGAGAGTTGAGGCCTAACACAACTGGAGAGCCGAAGGCTACAGACCCACACCATTTAATATGTTCGATCGGGCTTAGGAGAGTTGACGTCCAACACAACTGGAGAGCCTAAGGCTACAGACCCCAGGTTTAGGGAAATGGGACACTTGCTGGTGTCCAACATAGCAGGCCGCTTACCATAAGGGGGTGCTACTTTCTGTAGCCCAACAAATCTACATTGTGTGCGGGTCTGATAGGCGCATTACCATTCTGAGCTACGTACATGGTCCCACCATAGAAGCATTTAGAGTATTTGACTTGGTTCACGTAACACGCAACGGCATCTGCCACAATTCCTGGAGTTACCTGCTGAGACAATCCCATTCTCTCAGTGGAATGTAGACTCCTCACTGCAAGAACCAACCTTGCCTGAATATGCTTCCATTCAGGAAAGATGGAATGCTCCAGCAGGAATGTTCCTGGACCTAGGGGCTTTGCACATTAATAAAGGCCTGAACACAAACAACAGCAATGTATATGTTTGGGGTAAATAGGCAATGAACTATGTGTTTCCTTGGAATAATGCACATTCTTTTGGCAAGTGGGGGGGTGAGGGTTACTCAACAACAGCATTTTAAAAATGCCTTTGTTGCACAACTCCCCTCCCCACTGGCCAAAATCAGCTACCATTCCACCCACAGGGATGGAATTTATTTTTACCGAGCATCTATGAAAGACGTCTAATAAAAAAAATACCATGCCTGGCTCCTGGGCACCCAAGCCCCTTCCATACACACATGATCACATTGATGTTGTGTGTGTATGAGGTGCTGCGGGGCCCAGGGGGCAGGCATGTTATTTTGTTACTGGGCATCTATGATAGATGTCTAGTAAAATAAAAATACCATGCCTGCCTCCTGGACCTCCAGCGCCTCACATAAACACATAATCACATTGATTGGGTGCATATGTGAAGAGCTGGGGGGGCCCAGTGGGCAGGTTTGGTAATTTATACTGGGCATCTATGATAGAGGTATAGCCATAAATACCAAGCCTCCTGCCTGGGCCCCCCAGTGCCTTGCATAAACACATAATCACATTGATTGTATCCATGTGAGGTGCTGGGGGTGGGGGCGCTCAGGGGGAAGGCATGCCGTTTGGTTTTACTGGGCATCTAGAATGGATGCCTAGTAGAACATACCACACCTAACCCCTGGGATCTCCAGTGCCTCACATACAAACATAATCACATTGGTTGCATACTTGTGAAGTGCTGGGGAGCCCAGGGGACAGACATGACATGTTTTACTGAGTATGCCTGATAAAGAATGCTTCTCAGTGCCTTGCATGCAGACAATTGATTTTCTGCATGTGTGAGACGCTGGGGTCCCACGTGGAAGGCATGTTTTATTGAGCATCTATGAAAGACTTCCAGTAAAAAAAGCCATGTCGGCCCCCTCAGTGCCTTAGATGCACACAATTGGTAGTATGTGTCTGCAAGGCACTGGGAGCCCCTGGGGCAGGCATAGCAATTTGTACTGGGCAACTATGCCCAGTTAAAAATGCCATGGTTGTCCCCTGGAACTCCAGCACCTGCCACACATAATCCGCACCCTAGGCCACCCCAGTGACTCAAATCCACATATAATCACATTCATAATGAATGTGATTATGTGTGAGTGGAAGGCGCTGGCACACCAGGGGGCAGGCATGGCATTTTTTGCTGGGCATCTATAATAAAGCAAGTCTGATAAGTGTTATTAACTGGCTAGACTGGCATTTTGGTGCAGCTAGTCTAGCCATTTTCTTACTGTGGCATCACATTTTCTATTGAGCACCTTAGATAAAACAAGCATGATAAGTGTAATTATGTGCCTGGACTTGCATTTTGGTGCAGCCATTCTTGCCATTTCTTACTGTGGCATGACATTTTGTACTGGGCATCGTTGATAAAGCAAGCATGATAAGTGTTTATCATGTAGCGAGACATGCATTTTAATGCAGCCAATCTGGCCATATCTTACTGTGACATGACATTTTGTATTAGGCCTCTTTTATGAAGAAAGCATGATAGGTGTTATTGCGTGGCTAGACTAGCATTTTGATTCAGCTAGTCTAGCCATTTCATATTGTGGCATGACATTTTGCATTGGGCATTTCTGATAAAGCAAGCTTGATAAGTGTTACAATGTGGCCAGACAGGCATTTTGGTTCAGCTAGTCGAGTCATTTCTTACTGTGGCATGACATTTTATATTGGGCATCTTTGATAAAGCAAGCATGATACGTGTTATTACATGGCTTGACTGGCATTTTGATGCAGCGAGTCTAGCTGTATCTTACTGTAGCATTAAATGTTGTATTCAGAGTCTTTGATAAAGCAAGCATGATCAGTGTTATTGTCTGGCTAGACTGGTATTTTTATGCAGCTAGTCTAGCCATTTCTTACTATGGTATGACATTTTGTATTTGGCATCTTTGATAAAGCAAGCATGAAACGAGTTATGTAGCTGGACTGGCATTTTGGTACAGCCAGTTTATACATGTTTTCATACTGTGGCATGCATTTTTAATGGTAATGCCAACTGGAGAGTGTGGGGATAGTGCCATCATTTATTGGCAAAACAAGTCTAGGCATGTATTTTTATAGTATCATTACTGGCATTATGTGCAAAACAAACTTGAGTATGTTCCTATATTGCAATACTGGCATATATTGATCCAGCCACCATGGAAATTTATGGGCACAACCAGAATGAAAATGTTTGTATACTGGCACCTATTGGGGGCAAAGGTGTCATAAAAATGTGTTGGAGAAATGCACTGTTGGTGAATTGCATTTATAGAATTTTTTCTGTGAGATATCCGGAAAAAAAAACAATTGCAAACTGTTTGGCTTTTTGCCCAATTTTTCAGAAAAGTGTGCTTCAAAAAGTAACATTTTAACCCATTATTTTAAAAATAATCTCACTGGGAGAACCAGTCTTGATAGGTTCAGTCTTCCTCGCTACGCTCGGTTGCTAGGGCTTATTTGGGGGCAATATGTATGCCCGTCCACTTTAAAAAATCACCAGCGTCACTGAACACCTCCCCAAGTTATTCATGTTATGAACGTTATTAGTAGTTTCTATAACAAAAAGTTGAAGTCTGTAAGCATTGGGAATGTCATCATTAAGGTTTAACCGATAATTGAACACAAATCGTAAATTAACACAAAACATAAAATAAAGCCAACATTATCACCAACAACAGCATTCTCCACTGAGTTTCTGGTGTTTTTAAGGTGGAAGATGTCTTTCATTTTGCACATGCATGTGTTCATACATACAAGTTCTTACCTGTTGATTAAGTGACAGGTGTATGTTCATTTTTTTTTTATTTTGTATGTGGATTTCCACATTAAATGGCGTCTTATCTCTTCAGACTAATGTCCGGTCACCCCAGGCTGGGACACTAGACCTCTTCTCCCCGGACAAGGCAGGTGCCCTGAGAGCAACAGTGGGGTGATATGGCGGAGTAAAAAGCTTCATTACACAACATAAGTACAGCAGTACAAACTGCACACATGCCATTCACCTGATAAAAGGAGTATCACTCACTATACGTGCCTGTTATGTTTATGGGTGGTCATTTCTCTGGTTCTCTTCTCCCTATTCTTTGTACACCTATCGGGACCATTTTGTCTTCCTATTCTATGATGTATTACAAGTCTGCTCTATGCAATGTATTTGTATTCCCCTGCAAAGAATGAGTATCATCTTTTAAAGCTGCGAAAGGCAGAATGGAGAAGCAGCGAAAGAGGCTTCCCCGCATGAAGGAGACAAGCGTGGCATTTTGAGACACACAATGTCACTGGGTTTGTCCTGCAGGAATGTCACCATCACATAGAGGGTGAATTGTCTATATCTGGGGGAGTTGAGAAACCCCTATGAGAAATGGGACAGGGGCAAATAGACCCAATAAAGGCACCTGGTTGTTTTGCATGAAATCAAAGAGCATCTTGGGAACATCATAATGCTCACTCATCTTTCTATATTAATCAATATGCCTATGATGAAAACTAGTTGCATGCTTCAGTCACTAAGTACATGGTGGACTAAATTTGGTGTGCATTTCATTTTTCAGAACAGTCACTCTAAAATTAAAGTGTTCGTAACTGTGTACATAAATCATTAGACAGCATCAGAATTTAGATGTGAGGATAAATTGGGTGAAACAAGACACTGCAATGGGGTCTGAGGGTCTCGTGTTAGAGGCACATTTGCAAACTCAAGACCCAACATGGAATGCATGCACAGTAAGGTGAAAGGGACACAGTGAATAATGTTTACACTGGCCAACAAACACGCGCAACCGCCTCACACAACATGAAATGCATCCACTGTAAGGTCTCAAATTTACTGAACAACACATACAACCTCGCACACGTGCTTGCGAATGAACACTGTACAGTAGGAGAAGCACACACACACACACCACTACCCCCCTTTCTGTCAGAAGCAAGGACATGCTAGCACGCCATCCAACAAAACATATGTTTCCCGTGCAATAACAAAGCAATCACCATTCACGCTTCTTGACTGAAACATGTTTGGGGATGCTTGTGGTCTGGTGCAGAAGGGATGTGGCCAAGCAGTTCGGGCTAGACTACCCCTTTTGGGGTGGGGCCAAGCCTGATTTGCATATGGTCTTTCCCCTTCTGTAATGGCTTGGTAGGCGAAGAACGTTGGCCTGGAGGGTTGCCCAGAGCAATGCCAGAGGTTAGGATTTATTCTAAACCTTCCAGCCACCACCTCTTTGTTTTTGTTATGTAACCAACATACACAGTCACACACAAAAGCGAAACCCATGCCACTGTGAGCTTGTTGATCGCAAAAGATGTCCAACCCACCTGCCACATGGAAAAACCCACCAGAGCAAATACGGGTATGCTTCCGCCCAGAGCAAACTAACACCTGTGCATACACACCCGCAAACTTGGACATACCACACTCACAAATTCAACATGACTGTTTATTCTTTAGTACATGAAGCTGGTCCCCCACACTGGTGTGGCATTGCCTGTTATCCATTTCCATGAATAGCAGTGAGTTGGAAGTTTGTAAAGCTGGGCACTCGTGCAGACCATGCCCACACACTGCTCCAGCTACTGTGCATGGCAATGGTGCAGCTGGTTAACTACTGTAATAACCAGTAGCAGTGCCACAGAAGGGTCTGTTGACAAGAGGTCATCCAGCAGCACCAGAACAGGGGCAATGCCAGGACAAAAGCCGCTGCCAAAGAGAAGCGCCTGAGCAAGCAAGATCTTGCTGCATCGTTTCACAGGAAGGTTCGTCAGGTCAGTAATGGTGGCGCCTGCATTTTCCCCCCATCAGTCCACCAATGGAGGAAGGAACGTTGGCGCTATTTCCTAGGGCTGGGCAGTCAAGAGTTCCACTTGCCACCTATAGAATCAGAGCAAAGTGTTAACAGCGATTATGTGTGTAAAGAAAGAATTAAGCATGCGTTTCATTTCAAGATACCACTAGCATGTTATGTTAAGCTGTTTAGCATTTGTAAATAGCATGTCTGCCATAGTCAGTGCATCCATGAACCCCACAGAGCCGGTGCGAGTTGCAGCTTCAACCCAAATATGTTGGCACTATTGGCAGCAGCGTGGGGGTAGCAGGGTGGCACAGAGATGCCCTCCCCAAGGTGTCAACGAGGTGCTACAAAATTTGCGGGCCCTGATACTCATTGTTTTACAAATTAAGCAGCGTCTGGGCCTAAAACTCTGTTGCCCGTCACAGCTATTGCAATCCTGCATTCACACAATTTTGAGGAGAAACAGTGTACCTTTGCCACCTGCCTATCTCGCTCTGGGGCTCTCCAGTGGATGAGCGTGAACCCCACAAATACACCAGTTTTGTTTATCTGGTAATTCAGATACGCAGAAGGCAGCCAGCGAAGGAAGTCTTGAGCATCTTCAAGTAGCGTACGAGGTTGTCGCAGGCTCTGAGTTGCACAGGAAGAGGGTTCCAGTGTAGTGGTCCAACAATAGAGACATAGCGGTGTCCTTTCAAAAAATGATGAGCCATTCCAGCTCCGGAAAGGATAACTGGACAGAGCGAAGGTTTGGCGGGGACCTGATGGATGGTGACTTTTTCCCCGCCAAATTGCCTGGGACAAAATGAAGGCAATGTTAATGTTATGTTATCCTCGATCTTAAGCCAGTTGAATGTTGCTGACATAGGTTCTTGGGCCTACCCGTTGCTTGTTACTTGGAAACTGACCATTTCTTTTTAGCAATGAGGAAACTGAGAATATTCTTTTTCTGGGGATGTTATTGGACATGTGGAAAATAGCAATACCTGTGACTGATCGTGTGGAGGAAGCAGAAGGCTCTGCCTAGAAACAGACTTCAATAATAGGTTGAAATGGTGCATTGTATGGCACACTTTCGGTGAATAATTGGGTAAAAAGCCAGAGAGTTTGCAAGCGGTTTTGTAGGCTAACGCCAATCCAAAAAACCAACAGATGCAATTCACCAACAGTGCACATCAGAGGCGTACCCCGAATTGTGTGACAAGTGGTGCCGGGAGATTATGTACCAGGGCCCACCTTAAGGGGAGCCCGCAGAGGCAAGGTGTCTTGTTCGGCCCCCTCCCAAATGTGCAGGAGAAACCGAGCATAGCAAGGGAGCGCAAACCAATCAAGGCAGGTTTGGGGGTGGGTTTTTCCGGCTGTGACTTTTTTTTAAAACAATGGGTTAAAATGGTGAATTTTCCAGTACACTTTCTGTGATAAATTAGATTAAAAAGCCACACAGTTTATAATCGGTTGTGTCTAGGGTAAAACTTGAAAAAGTCCATTGAATGCAAAGTCACCAGCAATGCACAAGAGCATTTTCCAATGCCTTTGCCCACTATATGCCAGTACTTTGCAAGTGCAAAAAGCATTTTCATACTGATTTTGCCCACACATGTCCATTCTTGTAATTATTCCCATATAAAAATATACTTATGTTTGCTTTGTCCATAACGTCAGTAATGATACTACAAAGAAAGTTAATGCTGGCTCTACCAAGATATGCCATTATCCCCACTCCTGTTGGCTTTATGATATGATATGGCATTTATAACGCGCCTATACACTTTGCCTGAATGTCAGTAAAAAAAGCCATGCCATAGTCAAACATGTCCTTGCTGTCCACACAAATCCACCCCCATATAAGAACCCTCATCATGTTTTATTTGCACCCTAACACCAGTAAAATAACTGTCATGCCAAAGTAATAAAACATTGCCTTGCAGACTGCACAAATTCCACCCCCACACACCCACGTAAGAAAACTTATCATATAGCCTTTGATCTTAACACCAGTAAAAACAAGCGTTGGCAAAGCCAACAATTTAGGCTTTATTACGACATCAGGAGGCATTTGCCAGGCACCTTCATAATGGTACTACATGTACAAAAGATATTAACACCTGCAAATGGTGTGAGTACCTGGACACACGAACATGGCAAATGCCTATCTAATACCTATACACAAACCAAATCACTTGGTTTTGCCAATGCTTGCTTGATTTCAGTGCAAAGACAGGCATACTGCTTATAAATCAAGTGGCTGAAGGCAGACTTGGTGAAGAGTGTTATTACTCCAGCAGTGTGCTTATTGCAGCAATTAAGCACCTAATAGTGAAATCTAAACATTCTTTCTCACAGTAGGGAAGCATGCCCTCCTCCACCCCATGTAAGAACACTCAGCATATTGGATTTGCTCTTAATGTGAGTACAACATTCCATGCCACAGTAGTACACAGCCCACCCCATTGTAGTACCTTCTTCCAAACTAACCCCTCCTTTACATAATACCACTCAACCTGGCGTTGCTTTGCTTAAGAATGGCAGTACAAGATCCCATGCCCCTTCCAAAAATATGCATGCCCCAATGCCCCTCCCCACACAAACGCTGATATACACACACACATGCATACACTCTCACACATACACATTTTCTCACACACAGAGACAGAGGCATGCTTAAACACACAGCCACACAGATACACACACACAGGCACACACAGACACACACACATTCCCCCACCAGTCACTCACCCATGCAGCATCTGTCATTCACATGAGCACCCAGAACATTCACACTGCATTCTCATACACACATTTGCACCCATGCTCACCATTCACAATGCATTCATCCATGTACGTGCACTTACAGACAGCCCTCACATACATGCATGCATACACACACTTAAACATCCCATCAGATGCATGCACAAATGCATACATTCATATAGAAATCGTGCACGCATGCATACAAACACAAATGTTTTTTCTTCATACCTGATTCCCTCCACACTCGACATGACACCACCTCCTCAGCTTCTCCGTAGGCCTCCCAATCCCATTCCGACAGGAACAAGGAAAGACAGTCACCCCTGCTGCATAGTGAGTGACATCGGTAAATGCCCACACACAGCGCTGAGCGATAAGTGGGCATTATAGATTTTGGGTGGACCTTGCCCACTCAGGCCCTACCCGAGCTATTCCTCTGGTGCACAGGAGCATTTCTCAATGCATTTTCCTGATGCCTTTGCTCACAATATATGCCATTGTATTAACATTTTCAAGTTGCTGTGCCCATACATGTCTCTAATGGCTGACCCAATATATGTCTGTATTCCAATAGTAAAAACACTCATGTTTGCTCTGCTCACAATGTCAGTAATGATACTGTAAGAAAACATGTCCAGGCTGAATCTGCCATTATATGGCAGTATCCCAAAGAAAGGACATACTCCTGTTAGCTAGGAAAAGGCCATGCCACAAAAAGAAAACATGTCCAAACTGGCTGCACCAAAATGACAGTCTAGCCACATAATAACATGTATCATGATTATTTTACCACAGATGCCCAGAAACAAATTCCATACCACTGTAAGAAATAGCTAGACAGTTTGCATTTAAATGCTGATCTACCCACGTAATGACACATATCATGTTTGCTTTATCATAGATGCCCAGCAAAAATGTCATGGTACAGTAAGAACTTATAGCTAGACTGGCTGCAACAGAAATCCAAGCTATGCCAGCCTAGCCATTTCATAATGCTTATCATGTTTCATTTATCATAGATGCCCAATACAAAATGCAATGCCACAGTAAGAATATATAGTTAGACTGGCTGAACTAAAATATGCCAGACTAGCCATTCAGTAACACTTATCATGCATGCTTTATCAGAGATGCCATGTAAAACATTCCATGCCATGGTTCGAAATTATGGCTAAACTAGCCTCACTAAAATATGCCAATCTAGTTATTTAATACCACTTATCATGATTAATTCATCATAGATGCCCGGTACAAAATGCCATGCCACAGTAAAAAATTATAGCTAGATTGGCTAAAAAAAATATACCAGACCAGCCATTTAATAACACTTATCATGCATGCTTTATCATAGATGCCCTGTAAAATATTCCAAGCCATGCTAAGAATTATTTTCTAGACTGGCTGCACTAAAATATGATAGTCTAATCATTTGTTCATACTTATCGTGCTTGATTTATCGCAGGTGTCCAGATATGAATTCCATGTTATAGTAAAAAATTATAGCTAGACATTTTGCAGCAAAAATCCAAAATATGCCAGTCTAGCCACTTAATAACAGTTATCATGCTGTCTTTATCATAGGTGCCCAGTAAAAAAATGCCATGCCACAGCAAGTAATGATATCCAATCTAACCATGTAATACCACTTATCATATTTGCTTTTTCAAAGATGCACAGTAAAAAATGCCATGCTGTTGTATGCCCCCTAACCCTGAGAGAATTAGCACCCCGGCTGGGCACAAACACAAGAACACACACATTCACACAACATTCACTCACTCTTTTACAAACAGCATTGACTTGCTCATTCATGAAAAGCATTCTCTTGCTCCTTCACACAAGCACCTATACACCATACAACCGATCATTCACATGCACACCTAGCCACCCATACATCATACACTCACTCATTCACACTCACATGCACATTAAAATTCATATTAACATCAGCCCCTGCCGGTGCATCCATGAATGTTCTCCGGCTCCCATGCAGCGTAAGCAGAAACGATGAAGCACAGAGCGTTTCCTAGTTCCTTTACATGCAGAGAGGAGTTAGAGCACTCCAAAATGCAATGCCCCAGGCTGTCTGAGTGTGTGGGGAGGCACAGGAGCTATCCCCTATGAACATTCAGAGATGCAGTTCCCGTGCTTGCATCCCCAATGGGCAGTGCAAGGCTGGGAAAGCAAAACTCCCCCGGCCTTGAATTGTTCATTGAACATGTAAACTTTTTAACAGAAACTGTCAAAACTAAAACCATGTGTCTCTTTGTAAATTAAAGGCAGCCTAGGAGCACTCCTTCAGGGAGCTGCGGAGGGTGCACTCAATGTTTACACTGGGCTGGAGTAGTACATCCATAATGGGTGTCGGTTCTGGTCAATCGGCAGCCGGTGGCCCATTATGGATGAGTCACCGTGATCCTACCAAATCCTTTCCAATATTATTTGCTTAATCAGACCATCCAGTTTACAGCGAATTTGCAATCCCGCAAAATGCACGAAAACAGCAGTTTATTTTAAAAGTGCAAAAACAGCTGTTTTTGCAAAAACACCTGCGAAAAACGGCAGTTTTTGCAAAAACGACCATTAAAAAAAGGCACATGGTGCAAAATTCTCAAAACCTTTTTTGATACAAGAAATGCAATGTGCAAGCAAATCTCATCACTTGCACCAAAAAAAGAGCAGCCCAAAGCACTATGGCGCCTGAATGGGCGCATGTAAGATGCGCCTATTCAGATGGCCTTTTTCACCCCTTTGTGCAAATCAAGGTCTGTCTCTGCACATTTAACAAGATAGTCTTTTAAATGTAGAGAAATTGTAGGGAACCCTATGAGTCTGCTTTGAGTAGGCACACGGTGGGTGCCGCTGCATGATAGGGTCTTCCTGACCCAGTCATAATTTTATTTTTGTGACAGCAGAGTTATTAACCGCTGTTATCTCACTTGCATTTCTGTTCCTCAAATAGGATAGAGGCAGGCCCCTTAACGGCCCATCACAGAGAAATGCACTTGGAGCCTATAGCACGTTGTTGGGAGAGCGCTTTCAACACAAATATATTCAAGGCAGCTGGCCAGCGTCCAACATATCATATGCGCCACAGCTCAGCCCTGTGGAAATGCGCTGGTCACCTTTGAGAATAAGGTGACCTGTTCGAGAGGTTCGGGAACACAAGTTGTGATGGGGAATTGGTGAGCCGTGTGAGGTGTTTTGCTAAGAGACGTATGCGGGTGGTTGTGGTTTGGGGAACATAGAAGGGGAATCTTTTTAGCATTTCAAATGATAAAGATCATTACTGTCAGTAATATTAAATACGAATGCACGTTAAACCAAAAACATAGCCAAGACAAACACTGTTCTGCCAAACCAGTGATATCTGGGACTCTTCTTTTTAAATTGATACAAAAGGTGAACATAATGACACCCGGGCTCTCCTGTAGCTTTGCACACTGCCTCTTTCCTGCAATGTGCCAATCGTACACCCTCCACTCAATAAAAATGTGCTAAATAATGCAGTGATACATAAGATTGTGTGCCGCAAAATGTGCCATTTCATGCCACAAAATTTGCCATTTCATACTGCAATATCCTGGAGGGTCTGCTTAATGCACTTTTCTCGATTTTGTTGGCATCTATCCTTCACTCTCTTCCATACTAGCCTATTAGGGTGGGTCTGGCTAGCAGCCCTGATACCTAGGTTTAAACAACGCCACCCCACCCTGTGACAGAGGAATTTCAGTTATAGTTTTATCCAAAACAAATCTCTTATGCTTTGTGTATTGCCACACATTTAACTCTGAGGTGATCTCCACTTCCCCCGAGAAAGCTTTTAGTCGCGTCCCACCTCTGTTGGAATCCTTGCACTGTGCAGCCCTTACCACATTATCTGCCCTTATAATGTGTCCTCGTCCACCAAGAGGCGAAGGCGGAATGGTTTAACTTCATCAGCAACCGTGACTTAACAGCTGTGTGTTTTTGATCACTGGTGTAAGCAGTAAGCATTCATGTCTCTAGGCTACGTCCCAAAATTGAAAAAAGAAATGTAATGGGCAGTAGAATAAAGTAATTGCTTGTGGAATCTGAAATCACAGGTGCCCGGCATGCCCCCCATCAAGCGATGGTGCCATTTGCCCCCTTGCAAGGGAAGTGTGTGTGTGTGTGTGTGTGTGTGTGTGATTTTACAATGGGACAACTGTTGTATATGAAGCATGCATTAAATGCATACATTAAATTGGCCTCACACTGCCTTAATCATGGAAGCTCAGGGCAAAAGATGCGCTGCTGTAGGTCTTGCATAATTCCCACCTTGACCTGCTCACCTGTGGTTGCCATATTCTGGGACTCCCCTATGGGGGCTCGAATGGGAATGGGCAATGGTTCCCGGAATGGGGACTTACCGGGTCCTCCAAGGTTGGAATGGCCCAGTAAGTCCCTATTTCGGGAACCCGGACCCGGTATGCGGTAAGGTGGTAGCCATGGTGCTAACAGCACCATGGCTACCTCCTACCTCGTAATGAGGCCCTCTGTCTTTGGATCAAGGGCACGCTAGCTTGCCCATTGTCCCGTAATTATGTTTGCCCTTTCTGTTCATGTTAGCGCCCCGATGCCCGCAGGCTTTCGACACTTTAGAAATAAATAAATAAAAGCCCAGGGCTGAAAAAGGGGTGCCCGGGTGACATTGCATTATAGACATGCCAAACCTTGTCTGCTTATTTTACGGTCTGGTGGTAAGATAACCCTGATTATAATCAGTTATCTCCCTGAGGATCTACCTAAGTGAAGGAAGTCCCTCGCCGGAGGTGCTATGTTGGACACAGAGTTCAGAATTCACTTAAGATCCACGGTATTATTAGTAGTATCATTGTAGTATTTATTGAGCACGGACCTAGCCTCAAGTAGGAACTGAGCGCTTTAAAAATCATAGGGGGCGGGACAGAGTTAGGAAAGAAGAGATACAGAGGAGCGAGGAACTAGCAGGGAAAGGGGAGGGCAATTGGCAGCCAGAGATCTACAAGCCACCAGGGGAGGAAACAGTGAGGAGCAGATCACCCAGTCTCAGGTAGGGTGGGGGGGAAACAGTGAGTAGCGGATCACCCAGTCTCAGGTAAGGTGGGGAGGAAACAGTGAGGAGCAGATCACCCAGTCTCAGGTAGGAAACAGAGAGGAGCAGATCACCCAGTCTCAGGTAGAGTGGGGAGGAAACAGTGAGGAGCAGATCACCCAGTCTCAGACAGGGTGGGGAGGAAACAGTGAGGAGCAGATCACCCAGTCTCAGGTAGGGTATGGGGGAAACAGTGAGGAGCATCTCACCCAGTCTCAGGTAGGGTGGGGGAGGAAACAGTGAGTAGCGGATCACCCAGTCTCAGGTAGGGTGGGGAGGAAACAGTGAGGAGCAGATCACCCAGTCTCAGGTAGGAAACAGAGAGGAGCAGATCACCCAGTCTCAGATAGAGTGGGGAGGAAACAGTGAGGAGCAGATCACCCAGTCTCAGGTAGGGTATGGGGGAAACAGTGAGGAGCATCTCACCCAGTCTCAGGTAGGGTGGGGAGGAAACAGTGAGGAGCAGATCACCCAGTCTCAGGTAGGAAACAGAGAGGAGCAGATCACCCAGTCTCAGGTAGGGTGGGGGAGGAAACAGTGAGTAGCGGATCACCCAGTCTCAGGTAAGGTGGGGAGGAAACAGTGAGGAGCAGATCACCCAGTCTCAGGTAGGAAACAGAGAGGAGCAGATCACCCAGTCTCAGATAGAGTGGGGAGGAAACAGTGAGGAGCGGATCACCCAGTCTCAGACAGGGTGGGGAGGAATCAGTGAGTAGCGGATCACCCAGTCTCAGGCAGGGTGGGGAGGAAACAGTGAGTAGCGGATCACCCAGTCTCAGGTAAGGTGGGGAGGAACCAGTGAGGAGCAGATCTCCCAGTCTCAGGTAGGGTGGGGAGGAAACAGTGAGTAGCAGATCACCCAGTCTCAGGCAGGGTGGGGAGGAAACAGTGAGGAGCAGATCACCCAGTCTCAGGTAGGAAACAGAGAGGAGCAGATCACCCAGTCTCAGGTAGGGTGGGGAAGAAACAGTGAGGAGCGGATCACCCAGTCTCAGGTAGGGCGGGGAGGAAGCAGTGAGTAGCGGATCACCCAGTCTCAGGTAGGGTGGGGAGGAAACAGTGAGGAGCAGATCACCCAGTCTCAGGTAGGGTGGGGGGAAACAGTGAGGAGCATCTCACCCAGTCTCAGGTAGGGTGGGGAGGAAACAGTGAGGAGCGGATCACCCAGTCTCAGGTAGGGTGGGATGGAAACAGTGAGGAGCAGATCACCCAGTCTCAGGTAGGGTGGGGGGGAAACAGTGAGGAGCATCTCACCCAGTCTCAGGTAGGGTGGGGAGGAAACAGTGAGGAGCGGATCACCCAGTCTCAGGTAGGGTGGGATGGAAACAGTGAGGAGCGGATCACCCAGTCTCAGGTAGGGTGGGGAGGAAACAGTGAGGAGCGGATTACCCAGTCTCAGTTAGGGTGGGATGGAAACAGTGAGGAGCACATCACCCAGTCTCAGGTAGGGTGGGGAGGAAACAGTGAGGAGCGGATCACCCCGTCTCAGGTAGGGTGGAGAGGAAACAGTGAGGAGCAGATCACCCAGTCTCAGGTAGGGTGGGGAAGAAACAGTGAGGAGCGGATCACCCCGTCTCAGGTAGGGTGGGGAGGAAACAGTGAGGAGCGGATCACCCAGTCTCAGGTAGGGTGGGGAGGAAACAGTGAGGAGGAGATCACGCAGTCTCAGGTAGGGTGGGGCAGAAACAGTGAGGAGCAGATCACCCAGTCTCAGGTAGGAAACAGAGAGGAGCAGATCACCCAGTCTCAGGTAGAGTGGGGAGGAAACAGTGAGGAGCCGATCACCCAGTCTCAGGTAGGGCGGGGAGGAAACAGTGAGTAGCGGATCACCCAGTCTCAGGCAGGGTGGGGAGGAATCAGTGAGTAGCGGATCACCCAGTCTCAGGTAGGGCGGGGAGGAAACAGTGAGTAGCGGATCACCCAGTCTCAGGCAGGGCGGGGAGGAATCAGTGAGTAGCGGATCACCCAGTCTCAGGCAGGGTGGGGAGGAAACAGTGAGTAGCGGATCACCCAGTCTCAGGTAAGGTGGGGAGGAAACAGTGAGGAGCAGATCACCCAGTCTCAGGTAGGGTGGGGAGGAAACAGTGAGGAGCAGATCACCCAGTCTCAGGTAGGGTGGGAGGAAACAGTGAGGAGCAGATCACCCAGTCTCAGGTAGGGTGGGGAGGAAACAGTGAGGAGCAGATCACCCAGTCTCAGGTAGGGTGGGGAGAAATCAGTGAGGAGCAGATCATCCAGTCTCAGGTAGGTCATCCAGTCGTAGGTAGGGTGGGGAGTGGAGGGGGTGTGAAGAATATACATTATAATCAGTGGTTGAAGTGAATGAAAAGAAGTACTGAAACTATGTTCCCTGCTAGCCTGCCCCACTCCCCACAAACCCCATCGCAATGCCCCCTTCCACGCACAATACAAATCCCCAAACAAATGCACCTGGTGTTTAAAGTAACATGCAGTGCAAGCTTCAACTGCTTCCTACACTTTTATTTTAAAACAAAACCATTCCAGAATGGTTTCTTTTTAAAATAAAAAGTATAGGAACAGTAAAAAGTAATTTAAAAAAGTATAGGAGCACTGCTCCCAACCGCCCACTTCGACCACTGATGATAATTGTTCTTTTACAACATGCCTAATACCAGAGATTGGTTTCTAAGCACGGGATCGGGATTCGAACCTGTGTTGTGCTCCAAACACTTTGCCCCTTGAGCTATCCCCGCTCAACTGCACTTTTCTCCAAGAATTGGAGTATTAATCATAAAAATGTGGGGGGTTTCAGATTACAGGTGATAGCAGCTGCCTATAAAGCTCAATTTATTGACTTGGGAGCGTGGGGAAGGGCTACGTTGACCTGACCATCGAACCATCGAACCCACCATGACCCACTCGATTTCCCTGCTTCCAAGGCAAGCATGTTGCATTTGAGTTACACCCCCCGCCGCTCCCCCGTGTAGGCAACCAAGGGATTTGCCGGTTACCCTTACTGGTGTTTGGATCCCATTTAGCACTCGCCATCAGCCCATCTCTCTCGCCGGACTCTTATTTAAAATCATCTTCGAGAAACTCTTTCCCCCTCTGTGGTTCACTTTGGGAACTTAAACGATTCATTCATTACATCGAGTGCGTTCTAACACACTTTTTCTTGAAATCAGCCATGCAGCATAAGGCCTGCTTCAATAATGCATGCCTCAGGGGCAGGGTCAGACTGGGACAGGAAATAAGCCAGGACACCCCAAAAAAAAGTGGCCCACCCCTTCACCTCAAAAAAGTGGTCCACCCTGCGCCTCACGACCCTTGAGCTCTGAAGACATAACCGGACGTGATGTCATTTGACCCCACCCCAAAGTGCCATCCCAGGAAGTGATGAAACATGACCTTTCACCCCTTGGCAAAACAGGAATTGGCATCAAATAGCATTGTTCCGAAGTACACAATGAGAAATATGATTATGATTTCACTAATGTAATATAGTTGTATTTGTATTTTATTGAATTTATATAGCGTTTTAATCCAAAACGCTTCACAAGAGGAACCAACAATATACAGCAAGCATTACATAACAATTGAATTAAACCAGAAAACCACACAAAACAATTTACATTATGGAAGGGGAAGAAGAGTAGGGAGGGGCCAAGATGTGAGACGAGGTAGAAGGTATGAACAATGGTGAGAGCAGAAGTAAGAGAGGAGGCAGAGGGAGTCAGGGAGAAGGAAGGACGAGATGAGGACTAGAAAGGTCCAGGACATGGGGTAGGAGGGAGTGGAGTGAAAAAGAGAGGGAGCTGGAAGGGATGTAGCTAGAGGAGTAGGAGGTGTGGGTGGAAATACTAGTAGAAGTAAGAGAGGAAACAAAGGGTTTTAAGGAGGTGAATGGAAGAGATAAGATTTTAGAGAGGTACGAAAGTAAGTGAAGGAGGAAGTAGAGCTGATGAAGAGAGGAAGGTGGTTCCAGTGGTAAGGGGCAAGCAGTTGGAAAGAGCGGAAGCGAGACGGGGCACAGGATGTGTTAAACGGGATATCATATTGTGCCTCCATTATCGTATATATTGGCCTAAGCCCAGTCGCTCGGCGAAGAAATCCACGTTACAAAGTTCTGACCTTAAATCGACTGAGCTGCCATTTTAGGTCCATATGCCATTTTGATTTCCATCTCAAAGTCACTCGGTATTCTAAAATGGTGGACAGTGTTCTCCTGCTCATAACCTAGCTGCCCCTGACCTTCACATAGGATAATGTCTAAACTGTCCGTAGGCTAAATGTTTTGGTCGTGTAATGAGACCATGTCCTATGTTTGACCTGTAGATCAAAGGATTACCTGCACCAACAAGTCCGATCCGCGGATACACATCGAATAACAATGTTGTTTAAATACTAAATGTGAACACTTGTTGAACTACATGGTATAAGACATGTACCAAAGTTTAATGTTAAATTCGAAGATACACTATTGCCATTGTGACTTGTTGTTTTATAAGCTAGAAGTAATCCACATGCATATGGTTGGATTAACTAAAAGTGAACTCGGCACGAACCCTAGACCAGGAATAATTAACTTGCAGAGGGGCTGGACATTACGATTGAAAACTGTATAAAAGATGCAAATATTTAGATGTCCATACCTCTCACTTCTCACACCGAAAGGGCTGGTATTCGCTGTGATGTACTGAGGGCCATATAGCTATCTGATACTTTGTTTCTTTGTAAACTGTACAGCTATAGAATGAAGATATGTGAATCTTTATAAGCCTATGTTTGGTGTATTTCCTTTTGGGGTACTCAGCCTCTATATTTCTCTTTGCTTTTACAGGTGGTGGTGGAGAAGAGAGTAGGTTGAGATCGGCAGAGCGGAGAGAACGAGAAGGAGTGTAGAAAGTGAGGAGGGAGGAAAGGAGTGGGGCAAAACCATGGAGGGATTTGAAGACTAGACAGAGGAAATTGAATTTGAGCTGGGAGTGAAATGGGAGCCAATTTAGAGAGGTGAGGGAAGAGGAGATGGAGTCCTGAGGAGAGAGAAGGCAGAGGGAGCAGATGGCAGAGTGGTAGATAGATTTCAGTGGGGAGAGATGAGAGGAGGGGAGTCCAAAGAAAAGAGTAGAACAGTAGAAGAGTCTAGAGAAGATGAGTTTAGTTTTTTTTTAGTGATTAAGAGTTTAGTCGTGTGAAAGGTTCGGAAGGATCAAATTTTGCGGATGTTGTAAAGGTGAAAATAGCATTTCATACAAGAATGGATCACCATTATGTATCATTAATATCTGTGTGTATAGATCCATATTGTCAAATTACTGTGAATGAAAGCAGACGTCGAAGGCCAAATGATAATATGTTATTGAACAGCACTTACCCTTATGCTCTTTTGTATAGAACAAATATGCATACAATATCAACCAACCGGTGTCAGTACTCATTTATCGACCTAAGAAGGATGAAAGGCTAAGATGGCCTTTCTGGGATTCAAACTTGCAGATCACACACACACATCGCAGCAGTGAGCTCTCAACCCACTGAGCAATCATATTGGCTATAGTAAAATGAACAATTATTCGGTAGTGGATACCATTAAACTGGTAACTGAGGTTTAACAGCAGACCAGTTAAGTTCATCTGCAGGTCTAGTGCAAAGTTGTCTGCATGTCAAGCCTGCATGCATCTACTTTCAGGCTTCAGAGTTTGGAAAAATAGTGAAAGCAGCACACTCACAGGACATCCCATACTCTGAACACTCGTTACCTCATACATGCAAACCAACATCCAGAACAGCATGCCAGGGAGATGGGAAAGACAGACACATTACAACAAAGCATTCATTGTGGCACAATGAAGTCAATGGCCACTTGATGTGCTATGGTCAAATAGTTCTACACTGTACAGAAGCTTTAAGGCACAAGGATTTTGTGAAGTGTCTGAGGACACTGAGATGCAATGTCTTGTGATGATCGTAATAGAGACAACACCAGAACAAAAAACATGCTATTACTGCAACCTGCGAAAGGCAAAAAACATAGTCGGAAATGATGCTTATTCTACTCTAAAATTGGTTGTTTATCACTAATATCACTAATACATATTTATCACTAATACAACAGCACAGCCACTCCAAGGGGCACTGTGCCCCCTCGAGTGGCAGCACAGTGACAGCCGCCGGCCCTGCGGCAGCTCCGGCCCCTCAACTTTGCATGCTGCAGCAGCATGTGAATGATGCATACATCATAATTTATGATGTACACATCATGCATGCAAATCAATCATCAAAACAAGGAAACATGTCTTACTTTGCTTTGATGAATTATGCTGTTGCAGGTGGGTTTTTTTGTTTTCAAATTTTGTATTTCTTTCACATTTTCTTTTTCTCCAACCGGCCCAGGCGTGGCTAGAAACTGGCCCCCACTCACCAGGGACGATTTCAGCCCACCCACGGGCTGAGAGGCTGAGGGGCCAATCCGACCCTGCCTAGGGGCGACATGGAACCTTCATTTTGGGGGGCGTTAACCCTTCAAATGTTCGGAGAGGCGCTGACTTCAGAGGGGGAGGGGCAAACATATTAGTGTGGGAGTCACCTAACTTCTTTGTACATTCTAATGAAACTGTTTTAGAGCAGATTCAATGTTACATGCAGTTAACTCTCTACTTTAAGTCTGAAAGCACATACCTAAGGACTGCTGTGAGAATTAACTATCTCCTGTCCCCCTTACCCTTCCAATCGCTCCCCTGGCACGCAAGTACTAACCCCACATCATGATTTCAATTGCCTAAAAATGTATGCATAGGACTGCAGGTGCTGACACTGAAATGCTTTATGTTAGTAATTTATTTATTTATATTATTTGTATAGTGCGCCTAACCCTTAGGTATCTGGGCACCTAACCCTTAGGTATCTGTGTGCTTAATTGCAGGGCCTTTGTTAACATTGCAGCCCAGGCGCTGTTTAACATCTGTGTCCTGTTCTGTCTGGCCATTGCTCTGTAGGTCAGCCCAGTCCTGTCAACAGAGCCCAAAATTTCAGGGCAGGGCTGAAGCGCCGGTCAGCTCAATGGTGTTTTGCCACTAAGGTCAGTGTCGGATTGGTCCCTCGGCCTCTCGGCCTGTGGCCGGGCCAAAATCGTCCCTGGGGAGTGGTGGTCGGTTTCTGCCCACACCTGGGTCGATTTAAAAAAGAAAAAACCTTGGAAAAAAAACCCACCTGAAACGGCATAATTCATCAAAGCAAGGTAACACATGTTACCTTGCTTTGACGATTGCTTTGCATGCATGATGTGTGCATCATACATTTTGATGCATGCATCATTCACAGGCTGCAAAAGTTGAGGAGCCGGGCCACCGCCGGTCCGCCGGCTGTCACCGTGCCACCTGGAGTGGCTGTGCTGTTGTATTAGTGAAAAATATGTATTATTGATATTAGTGAAAACTACCAATTTTAGAGTAGACTAAGGATCCATTTCAGACTATGTATTTTGCCTTTCGCAAGTTGCTGTAACAGCATTTTTTTCTGCCGTTGTCTCTGTTACGATCCGCATAAGACAATCCATCTAGGTGTCCTCGGTCACTTGACAAAATCCTTGTGCCTAAAAGCTTCTATGCAGTTTAGAAATATTTGACCATAGCACATCAAGTGGCCCTTGACTTCATTGTGCCACAATGAATGCTTTGTTGTTATGTGTCTATCTTTCCCATCTCCCTGGCATGCTGTTCACGATGTTGGTTTGCAGAGTATGGGATGTCCTGTGAGTGTGCTGCTTTCCCTATTTTTCCAACCTCTGACACCTGAAAGTAGATTAATGCTGGTTTGACATGCGGCCAACTTTGCATCAGACCTGCAGATGAACTTAACTGGTCTGCTGTTAAATCTCAGTTACCAGTTTAATGGTATCCACTACAGAATGATTGCTCATTTTATTATAGCTGATATGATAGCTCAGTGGGTTAAGCGCTTGCTGCTGCGATGTTTGTGTGATCTGCAGGTTCGAATCCCAGCAAGGCCATCTCAGCCTTTCATCCTTCTTAGGTCGATAAATGAGTACCAACACAGGTTCGGTGATATTGTATGCATATTTGTTCTATAAAAATAGCTTAAGCGTAAGTGCTACACGATAACATATTATCATTTCGCCTTGGACGTCTGCTTGCATTCACAGTCATTTGACAATATGGATCTAAAGACACAGATATTAATGATACATATGGTGATCCTTTCTTCTATGAAATGTATATCATACAAGTGAAATCATAACCATATTTTTCATAGTGTACTTAGGATCAATGCTATTTGATGCTACTTCCTGTTTTGTCAAGGGGTGTTTCATCGCTTCCCCAGATGTCACTTTGGGGTAGGGTCAAATGATATCACTTCTGGTGATGTCATCAGAGGTCAAGGGTTGTGAGGCGAGGGATGGGCCACTTTTTTGAGGCGAGGGGAAGGCCACTTTCTTTTTGGTGTCAGGGCCTATTTCTTGTCCCAGTCCGACCCTGACTGAGGTGCCCTGTTTTTGAATCGCATGCTCCTAAAGTGCATGGCAGAAAAGCAGAACAACAGCATAGCACCTTAAGCCACATGTCACCGTCTTCGAAGCTCTGTATCAATAACCTATTGCCCAATACATAATTGCACTTAACTTACAGATATTGCAGAGGGGAAGGATTGAGAAGGCCCTGTGTGTACTGCAGGGAAAATAACTTACAGGCGCCTAACTCTCTGAGCTACCGGCCCCGTAGGAGGCCAGTTAATACCGTGTAAAGAGACAGTTCTATAGACCAGCGTGTGCATGGGTAACATTAACAAGATTACTCAAAAAGTAAGAACATGAGAAGAAATTGACATTTTTGTGTTATAATCCTAGAGCAGGCTATTGGGAAATGGGAATGGTTAATGTTAATGTTAAAGGATATTTATACTGTGCACTATCACCACTGCAGTGGTCCCCTGGTGCTATGACGGATCTAAAAGAAAGGGGGGTCGGTTAGGGTATAGTGGAGAAAGCCAGGCCTCAAACACAGATTCCTTGAAACGATAAGGCAGACAAGCAGCGATTCTTACCTAAGCTTAACCTATGGCGGCAAGACTGGCCCTGGTCGACTATTGTCCTTTAAAGTGCCACCCAGTCACCCCTCTTTCATCTTCTTCTGCCACATGCTTCTGCTTCAGGGGGTGTTGACTGGAGCCAGGGACAGGCAGACATAGGAGCACAGTAGCTGCTCCCCAAACTCCTCTTTTAAAATCTCCAGCCACATCGCAATAGCTGTAGCCAGGAGTGGCTGAACCATTGCAACAGTCGCATTTATAACTAAACAGGGATGGCACTACAGCACTGGCCCTGGATACTTTCCATTGCAGGCATCATTCCCATGCTTAATTGCAAGGCCAGGCCCCAACATACAGATTGGAGGTGTGAGTCGTACCCTTTTGCCCCCGCCCTTAACAGTCATATTGCCCAGGAAGGACTGGGGTTGTGCAGGTTCACGTGTGCATAGAGACATTTCCTATTTAGCCGAATGGACAGAACTATAAAAAAGCTGCCCCTGATGCCAGTAGTCTTACTGTACTCTCCTCACCTTTCCTCAACAGTACTGAGCATAGTTGAGCTGAAGCCACAGCAGCAGGTTGGACCAAGCCCAAAACAGGGTGGGCCTTGACCCTCAGCCCACACACACCCTGTCTACATCACTTGGCACCAGAGAGGTCTGGGATAAAGTCACTGATGATGGCGATAATGTGTCTTTCCCTACAAATAGCTTGTTAGGGTCGGTACTTGTCAATGCAGATGCAGACTTGACCTGGATTTTTCACCTTCTTTATTATCACGATGGGTGTAATCCATGGTGTTGGGCCTTGCACTGTTTCTATGATGCTGCCCTTTTCCAGGACTGTTAGTTCTTAATCGACCATGGGACCCATAAAAAAGTACTTATCTGTACCTTACCTGTACCTAACATATCTAGGTTGGATCCTCCTATCGGGGCAAAGCTTACCAACAATGCCTTTCCTGCTGCTAATTCCCTTGAAGGTGATATGGAATATTTCAAGTAATTCATCCAAGGCAGAAGTGTAGTTGTTAAAGGTGAACCCAAAGAGATGCAGGTGTCTTACCACTGTGTAGCCTGAGCAGCCAGACCCTGGGCCTCATTACAACCCAGCGTTAAGGGGTTAACGGCGCCGTAAAAGGCTGCAGCGCCGTTAAACCCTTAACGCCCGATTCACACTTTAACGCCTGCTTTTTGCAGGCTAAGGGACCTTGGTGCTAATTACGGCACCGTAATTTACGGTGCCGTAATTAGCGCCTTCCCCATTCCCATTGAGCCCTATGGGCCAAAAATTTGAATGGGGAACGGGCCATGGTGAATGGGGATTTACCGCCCCGCCAACCTTGGAATGGGGCGGTAAATCCGCCATCCACCATGGCGGAATCCGGCATGGACCATGGTGCTAATAGCACCATGGTCCAACGCTAGGGTTGTAATGAGGCCCACTGTCTTTGTAACAGGCTGCATCTATTGTCTAGGCTATTCTGAATGGTTGTCATTCACGGCAGTCCCTTTGGGCCTTGTTTGCCGTTCTGCATACCATCACAAAATGTTTGAGCTGTCCATTCCGGTGCACATGTTACTTCTTACAGGGCACTCTGCAATCTGGTGCAACCTATTGCACAATAACATATTAGCTCCACACCTTTAGAGGGTTACTTTTGTTCACCATTAGCATTTCCTGGGCCAGAGGTCACAAACTAGGGTTGGCAAGGACCCAAGTGCATGGCTGGTCCAACACATGCTCCGTGGTGGAGGTGCTAGTGTCTGCTACTTTGTGGGCACACACCATTAGCAGAATGTTCTTCACAGAGGTCCTCAGTTCTCTCAGGATTTGATCACAGAGCAGTGTTACCTCCCTTCTCAGAATAACATGTGCATTTCTTCTTGTGAATTCGGGTCCGGTCCACAGTAGGGTAAATGTCTCAGACATGTTCAAGCAGAAGTGTGAACTGTGTCTATGCAATATTAGACAGGCCCCTTCAGCCCTGAGGTGAATTGTGCCTGAACTCTTTGAAAATTGGCATGTACTTAACATCAGAGGTGTGCATTAAATTGGTATTGCTCAGGGCAAAAGGGCAGATACTGTAGTCAAGTGTGAGGGTAGAACCTTCATTGTCTTGTTGTGACATAATCTTACCACAGCCCATACACAGTGTGCGTCGTGCCATGGTGACAGAACAGTCTTGACACAGTTATGTCACATAACAAGAGGGGGCCATCCAGAACATAACAAAAACCCCATGTTACAAATTCAATGGTACCCAGCATAGTAAACGCTTATGTATGTCAAGGCGCTACGATATGATATGATATGATGTGGCATTTATAACACGCCTGTACACAAGTGTTTCTAGGCGTGACAAAACAAGGAGGGGGAAACAAGGGAGGCCAAAATAACGATCTTACTAGGCCTTGTGTCATTCAGACCACGCAAGTGCGGGCAAGATGGAAGGAGAGAAGTGCCAGGGGGGAGGGGAAGAGAGAGGTGCAGTTAACTCACAAGTGCAGCCAGTGGGTGGCTCATAAGTGCAGAGAGAAGGGAATGTAGAGTTGCAGATACAGACCCTTAAGTGCTGTGGAGCCCGGAGGCAGTGCGAGGGCAACTGGACATGCAGGAGCCTGGGTCAGAGTTCAGAGGGTGACCAGTACACAAAGCAGTCAGGTGCACCAGCAGGGGAGAGGAAGAGAAAAAGCAGAAGCAAAAAGGAAGATCTTGAGTTGCTTCCGGAACCGGAGGTAGTTCTGCTCAAGTTTGAGAGAGGCGGGGAGGCTGTTCCAGAGGGAAGCCCCAGCCGAGGAGATAGATCTGCCCCCAACGTTCTGCTTGGAGAAGCGTCTGACCCTCAGAGAGTTGGGGGTGGATGAGCGGAGAGCTCGAGAAGGAAGATGCTTTGGAAGAGAAAGTTGGAGGCAGAACGGTCCCAGGCCCCAGAAAGCCTTGTGGACAATGCAGAGGGTCTTGAAGTTGATCCTTGCAGCCATGTGGAGCCAGTGAAGATATTTCAGAGCTGGAGAGATACGATCCCTGGGTTTGAGGCCAAGGACAAGTCTTGCAGTCCTGTTCTGGATAAGTTGTAATGGTCGAAGAGTAGAGGCAGGAACACTTAGAAAGAGGCTGTTGCAATAGTCCAGCCTAGAGAGGACCAGAGCTCTGAAGACAGTGAGCCTCTGGGGGAAAGTGAGAAAAGGAATAAAACCTCTGAGGAGGTACAGCTGATAGTTTGACTTCATAGGGACATCAGAGATGTGAGGAGAGAAGGAGAGGGTGCAGTCAAAGATGACACCAAGGTTCTTAGCCTCACAGGAAGGAGCAGGAAGAGGGCCCAGAGTGGGGGGCACGAGAGAGAGAGAGGAAAGGAGGGAGCGGGTGTCCCAATGAGAAGGATCTCAGTCTTAATGGCATTAAGGCAGAGATCATTGGCGGCACACCATTCCTGAATTGCGGCCAGACAGTCTGGTATGAGAGAAGAAGCAGAGGTGGCTGAGGGAAGCCTGAAAGAGAGCTGAGTGTCATCTGCATAACATTGAAAATTGGAGCAGAAAGTAGCGATGCTGTGGGCAAAAGGTGCCAGGAAGTGGTTGAAGAGCCAGGGAGAGAGGTTGGACCCCTGGGGAACACCACAAGTAGAGAGAGATAGAAGAGAGGAAAGACCCCAGTTGGACCTGACAGGGTCAGTCGGTGGGAAAGGAGGTCAACCAGGCCAGGGCCTGATACTTAATACCGAAGTTGTCCCGTAGACAATTGAGCAGGTATAGCATGGTTGACCATGTCAAAAGCAGAGGATAGATCAAGGAGAATGAGGACAGAAGGGAGATTAGAGTCAGGATTGGAGAGCAAGTCTTCACGGGTGTTCAGGAGAGCAATTTCCATGCTTCTGGCAGCTCTGAAGTCAGACTGGTGGTCATGGAGGCAACCAACAGATTCAGCATGTAAATTAAGCTGGGAGATGGCCAGACTTTCCAAGAGTTTGCCCAGGGAAGGAGTGATGGAGATCGGGTGATAGTTAGCCGTAGAGGAAGGATAGGCCAAGGGCTTCTTTAAAAGGGGGTGCACAAGAGAGTGCTTAAGGAGCGAGGGGAAAGTTCCAGTGGCAAAGGTGTGATTGCAGAAATTGGCCAAGCCTGGAGCAAGGATGTCGATGGGGTCCTTGATAGTTCTGGATGAGCAGGGGAAAACCTGCTTTGATGAAACTTTCATAGATCGGACTTGTCAAGAAACATTGTCACCGGTGAATAGGGGAAAGGAGGAGAAAGTAGGAGGAGTGATGGCCTCAGATGGGCCAGGAGTGGCAGAGGAGGAGAAAGAGGGGGTAGAGGAAAAGAGGGTGGACAGGATGTCCAGAGTTTTAGTAGTGAAATGAGAGGCCAAGGCCACGCATAGGGCCTCGGAGGGAACAGGAGAGGTAGAGACTGCAGCAGGATTGGCCAGCAACTTGCAGATTTTGAAAAGTTCAGCCGAGTTGTTAGATGCCAGAGAGACGTGGGCTTGGATGTGGGCTCTCTTCTTAGAGAGGACAGAGAGTCTGTACTGCCTTTGGAGCAGGCAGCAGGCCAGTTCGTCAGGGGTGCCCCTGAGGCCGTCCACTTCCTCACTGCCACCCTACACTTGCATTTAAGGGCAGTGAGGTTGGAATTGTACCAAGAGTTGCACTTGGATTTGGGCTTCAAGCTGATCCTCGTGACAGGGGCAAGGACATCCAGAGTGTTAGAGATAGAGAGATGAAGGTTAGAGATGGCTATATCAGGGTGTGCGTCAGCTAAAGGTGCAGGAGGAGGAGATAAAGTAGCAGCAAAAGCCTCAACTGACACACGCATCATGGGTCGGATGACCGAGAACGTAGGTTTCACTGCCAGAGTTGGCTTGACCTGCGGGGAAGAGAGAGAGAGGTGGGAAGAAAGGAGAAAGTGATTACTCCAAGAGAAAGGAGTGGTGTGAGGGTTAGAGAAGGGGAGATCTGAGGAGATCAGAGCATCCAGGGTGTGCCCTGCAGAGTGAGTTGGGCCACAGCGAAGAATAGAGAGAGAGAGAGAGAGAGAGAGAGAGAGAGAGAGAGAGAATGGGAGAGGTTGTGAAAGAGCCCTGAAGAAGGACTTGTAGCATCCAGGTGGATTTTCAAGTTTCTGAAGAGGAGAAGTTGGGAGGTAGAGGCAAGGAGTGAGGAGGAGAGGTCGCCCACTCAGAGAGGAAGAGGGTGACCTGGCCAGGCAACCTGTAGACAGTGGCCACAGTGAGAGAGAGGCCAGGAGAGATAGAGAGCCTGCTGACCAGGCATTCAAAGAAGTAGTAGTGCTGCATTGGAATGAAAGAAGCAGGGATCCACGCTGGGATGATCAAGCCTACACCCCTACCAGGACGGTTGGTTCTGGGTTCAGAGAGGATCTTGCAACCATCGGGAAGGAGAGTGTCAAAACTCATGACAGAGCTGGCCATGAGCCAAGTCTTGGTGAAACCGAGTACATCCAAATCAAGCTCTTGCAGGAGATGGAAGATGTCAGAGGAGTGTTTGACAGCTGAATGAGAGTTGAGAGTAGCAATGTGGAGCAGGTTACCACATTTGAAGGAATTGCGGAGAGGGGTACAGGCTAGAGGTACACCCTGCAGAAGTGTTGGAGGTGCCCAAGGATGGGCAGAAGAGGAAGGAAGAGAAGGCAGGGTAGTCAGAGAGGGAGAAGAGGGTGCCAGAGGAGAGAGGCAACAGGGTTGCCAGAGAAGCATATGGCAGTGCCAAAGAGGAGGCCGATGAAGGAGGCGGAAGAGTAGCCAGAGAGGGTTAAGAAGGGATAGCAGGAGAGGAAAGGAAGTTGATAAGGCGTGGGAATCTCTCTGGTGCCACCTACACCAGCAACCTATGATAGCAGGGCTTGGGGCAACAGTGGAATAACAAAGAAGAGCCTGCACATAAGGATTTTTTTTATTGTTTGGGCTATAAGCTGGCGCTTTAGCACCTATAAGCTAAAACTATTGCATTACAGTACAGATAGGGAGACATGGCATATGAGGAGGGACACAAAGCTTGTAGGTGTTGTTTGGTTATTTGCGCATCAATTGACTGCCCATGGCCATGCTAATCCCTATGGCCAGTACCTCCCAGTTCTTGCCCCTTCCTGCCCATAACACCTCCTGGGAACTCTTTGAGCTAGCTTCCATCAAGCCTTACCATCATGGGCATAGGAAATGGTTGTGCAGGGGGGACAAATCCCCCCTGACAATTTTAAGCAGGGTGATATAATGCCATTTATCCCCCCAACAATCTTTCCACAATCAGAAGCGAGGATAAAGCAGGGCAACGTTCTACCTTAAGTAAAATCAGGGTTGCACTGTCTCAGTGGTTTGGCCTAATGACATGGGGCCTCTTTTTTTTGGCGTGAAGGATACATGAACTAGCTATGGTTGACTGTGCTTGCATTGTGTGATCACTTTTTTGTTGTTGCTTGTGGTGCATAATCAACACAGGGACATCATTTGGGGGTTGCCAGAGGTCGCAGCTGCAACCCCTGGGACTCCCTTGCGACCCCAAATATTTAAAACAATTAAAAAATGTTTTCTTTTAAAACCCAAAACAAAACAGATGTTCCTGGTGCAGCCGGGGCCCTTGCAGCCCCTCAGGTGTGGGGGGCCCCCACCGCACCAGGTCTCAGGGGTACCCGGCCCAGTGCTCAACCATCAGGGTGAAGGTTGGGCCGGTGAGGCGCTTAGTAGGTGTTGGCGTTGGAACTGACCGTGACATGTGGCACATGTCACATGCCACGTTCAGCTCCAAACGCTACTCCATCGGCTTCCTCGCAGCTCACATACAGGCAACCAGTAAGCTCTCAAAGCTTCCTGTTTCCGGTTTGTTAGCAGCACAGAGGAGCCGAGGGTGGCCTGGAAGGAAGGACCGAAGCTGCAAGAAAAAGGTAAGAAGGCTTTTTGAAAAAAATATGATGTGTATTTTGCATGTGTAAAATGTGTTTCAGATGTATGTAGGTGAATGGTGGGTGAATGAGAAGTAATGTGATGTGATGTGTGTTTTTGAATGTTCCGGGTGGCTGGGTGTGTGCCTGTGTGGCTGGGTGTGTGCCTGAGAATGCAATCAGTGGATGTAAGAGAATGTGCGAGTGAGTGATTGGTGGGTGAACGACTATGAATGTTGTGGGTGGGTGTGTGCAGCGCCTGTGTAGAGAATGCAATGGGTGGAGGTAATAAAAGGTGTATGAGTGAGTGACTGGTGGGTGAATGAGCATGAACGTGATGGTTTGTTTTTGAATGTCCTGTGTGGGTGGGTGTGTGCCTGTGTAGAGAATGCAATGAGTGGATGTACGAGAAGGTGTGAGTGAGGGACTGGTGGGTGAATGATTAGGAATTATTAATAACTGAAACCTGGTTTAATGACACCTCGGAAGCAGTGTTTCACCTCATGGTCCCTCAAGATTATGTGGTACAATATATTAATAGAACAGGAAAGAGAGGAGGTGGGATTGCAGTTATTATCAGGGCACCTTTGAAATTATCACACCTGCAACTTTTAATTTGGGATGAAGACTCCCAGATGGGACAGGCCTGTATTCAGTGCTCCCCAAACAAAACTATAAAAGTTCTCTTTGGGTATAGACCACTGGGCCCAGCACAGGCCTTTTTAGAAAAATTTGAGGTATTCTTGGCACATATGGGGAGTAAGCATGAGGAGCTATTATGCTTGGGGGATTTTAATATATGGGCGGAAGATACGACTACGGGTGATGGGAGGAATTTAAGGGAGATCCTGGAAGCACACACCCTGGAAATCTTGGCATCATCCCCATCACACTGTCAGGGTCACTGCCTCAATGTTTTACTATATCGAGGAAAAATGATTAAATATTTAGAGACAATCCCAATATCCTGGACTGACCATTATGCCAGAGTGTACAAAAAACCTCTGGATTTACATATGGAAAATCAGAGGAAGCAGTTCCGTAAACCAAAAGATCTGTTGAAAATCTCAGGGGAAATACTGAAAGATGCACTCGCACAGATTGAGGATACTCTCCCAATGCGAGGAATTCTTCAATAGAGGAACAGAAATTATGACTAGGATTTGTAATGAACGGGCCCCTTTCCAACAAGAAAAGCCTAGGAAATCCACAAACCCCTGGTTCTCACCGGACCTGATTAAGTTAAGGAGACAGGTGAGATCCTTCGAGAAAAAATTGATTAAAAACCTCACAGTGTTGAATTTAGAACATTTTAAAGGCCTTAGAAAAATCTATAGGAGAGCAGTGTTTCAAGCAAAAACTGTTTTTATAACTAAAAAAATTGATAATGTGATGAATAGACCACGTGAATTGTATGCAGTGATCTCCCAGCTACTGAATCCTGGGTGTGCGTCAGCAGCGCCAGAAGCCTGACAAGCTCAGGCAGATGCATTCAATCACTATTTTGTGGAAAGAATAGAGCTAATACAGGAGAAAATCCGGGCTATTAAGCTACCAGTTCCCCAAGAGGATCTGTAAAAAACTGAGGAAATGAGCTCAGAGCATACAGCACACAACGAGATCGGAGTGTGCAAAAATGCCTTCACATTCACGGAAGTCTCGGAGGAAAGGATTTGTCTTTTGCTCTCCGCCTTGAAGCCTACCAATGATACGCTCTTTGCTATCCCATCATCAGTGACGAGACTAATAGCTCCAGACATTGCCCCTTTTATCACAAAATGGGTTAATAAATCACTGACATCAGGGGTAGTACCTTTAGTTCTAAAAAAAGTCGGTGGTAACACCGCTGTTAAAAAAAGCAAACCTAGACCCAAAAAATTTCCAGAACTATAGGCCAGTCGCAGGACTGCCATGGCCCTCTAAAAGTCTGGAAAAAGTGGTGACCACTCAATTGCAGAACCACGTTGACCAGGAGAATCTGCTAGACCCATTACAGTCTGGTTTTCGCCCTGGCTTTGGGACAGAGACGGCGCTACGAATAGTGTGGGACGATTTGTTGGAAACAGCGGATCAGGGGGACAAGTCTTTTTTGGTCATGCTTGATTTGTCCGCTGCGTTCGACATGGTGGACCAAAGGACTATATTGAGACGCTGGAAGGAAGTGGGAGGGGTGGGAGAAAAGGCCCTGCAATGGTTTAGATCGTTCCTTTGCAGTAGAGAACAACGGGCTTGACTGGGAGATTTCCTGTCAGACTCAGTACTATAAAGTTGTGGAGTCCGTCAGGGATCCTCCCTGGCGCCACTGCTCTTTAATTTGTATGTAAAACTGCTTATGGATATTTTAAGAAAGCATGGCATACAGTTTCATACCTATGCAGATGACACCCAGGTATTTCTTAGAGTACAGAATCAAGAGGAAACATATGAGAGAGTGGAACAGTGTCTACAAGGGATACAGAGCTGGATGTGTGCAAATCAGCTATTGCTGAACGCCAGCAAAACTGAAGTAGCTGTTTTTGCCTCAAAATATAATTTACAGAAGGAGAAACAGCTCCCCCCTTGCTTTTTGGGGACGCAGTTGAAATTTTCCCCAAAAATTAAGAATTTAGGATGTATTTGGGAAGACAATATGGAAAGTGGAGCTCAGGTGAGTGCCAAGGTGCAGGCAGCTTATTACTCATTATGCATGCTAAAACATATCTTATGATACCGGCACGGCCGATACCGGCACGGCTGCCGCCAAACTCGTGAAAAAACTTGTGAAAATACTGGCATCCGGCAACGGCAATTGCCAGGGTATTCCCACCCCGCTGGACCCGATATTTACCCATTGCCGGGTGCCGGTAATTGTCAGTCCCCCTTAGCATTGAGCCCCATAGGGGAGCCCCACAGCATGGCTTTTAGGGGAGGCACTAAAGTTTGTGCAACGCCATTGTCTGACAAAGAGGTAGTGTGCAATGCGCCTTACAATCTGCCAGTGAGTCCCCGGGTGAGAAGAAACTTGTGGGTGGTTTCAATTTCTAATAATTGTGTGGTGCCACAGATTTATGTGTGCAGCAATGATATTACATTAAATGGTGGGGCTTTTTAAGTCCTCTGGCTCCCGTATTATGCTTAGATAATAAAAACTATGGGGGGTGTTGGGTATATTGAAAGAACCTTTTCCAGGTATTATACTCCAGCAAAGAAAACATTATCAGGTGCACTCCCCTGTGCATGCAGACCGATCTAATAGGTTTCTTCTATCGTAATGGCAGCTGACTCATATATCCATTTATAACCAGAACATTTTTTTGATACTAAATCCTGGTCAATGATTTAATTTTCAGGCCTTGATCGTGTGGCATTTTGCTCCTGCGTAAACAGCAGAGCACCCCATGTCAGTGCCTTTTTGGCTTGATTAACACAGCAACGCCGCAGATAACACATACATCTGTGCCCATTGGTCTACAGATGTTTCATACACTATCCGTAGGCTGTGTTAGAGATTTCGTTTACCCTCTTACAAGTACTACATTGTGTATGTTTTACACATTGAATCTGGAAAATTACATTCCTCAAATGTGTGATCGTGGACAAATCTCCCCTCCCTCTGTACCTCGGTTCTTCTAACTGGCTGAAATTAGAGCACCTGGAAACACGGGTGCTAGATGCATCTGAATAATCTGAAGGTCATTTGCCATTACTTCCTGTGATGTCTCTTTGGGCGGGGTCAAATGACATCACTTACAGTGATGTCATCAGGGGTCAAGGGTTGTGTGATGTCACTTCTGATACCCCCTAGCATTTTGGTGAAATGACGTCCTTGAATAAACATTCAACTAATGACCTTGACTTGCCCAGCCCATGTCTTCACTTACTCTCTCACTTCTTAAGCTTATTCAGGCCTGCTCAAAAACACTTTCCATGGACAGGGTGTGGTTATGTCAGGTATCTAACTGGGCATTGCATTGGAGAATTAAGCCACACGCTCCATGGTTGACTGTTCTAACAATGCTGAGGTGCTGCTCTTGGCCCATGAGCTGCAGCCTTCTCAAGACGAGACGAGACAAACGTGACAAGTAGCCGAGGCAGAGGAGTCGTGGAAAGAGAGCTATTCCCATCGATGAAAGATCGAGGTGAGTAAGGTAACATATAGCTGGTTTGGTCATCTATACTGTCAGTTTGTGAAGCAGCTCTGAAGAAATGGTTGCCGCCTTATACTACTTGTAAAGTCAGAAGTAAAATGCAGAACCTTTTACATTATGAGAAGTACAAGGAATGCAAAGACATTCATGGGTAAAACATTCAAACTCTGAACGTTTAGAATGTCTAAGCCATTTTGTTTTGGTTGCGAAGTGCTTATTTTTAATGAAACGTAGGACCTGGCATGCAGTTCTAAAAAAGTAAATGCGTAATTCTGCTTTTGACACCCATGGTAGTTGAAGACCGATGAGACAGTTGCAGGCAATCTATGTGTATAGCACTCTCCCACAATCACGGGCAGAAAATTGCAACATGCATGACATGTCAGGTTATTATGCGGGCCGGATTCAGCAGGCAAGTGTCCCTGTAGAGAAAACCAGGCTCTTGTGGAGGTGTTGGGAAGTTAAGATCTATCACGGTTAAGTTTCAGATTTTCTTTCAGATAATTAACACATTTCTTAGAAATACTTAGATGAGTCTTGCATGATTCATTTTAAAGAGTGCTCCTGTCCAGTAGGGGTGGGTGTCTATCGCCCAAACAAATTAAATACTGATTGCCACTCAACACAATTGAAAAGGTGGGCCCTAGGTAATAGCACAATATTGTAAACTGAAAGGGTGAAAAATCTGAAAGTTATAAAGGAAAAGTTTGTGAAATGGTCACATTTTTTAGTGCTCTTAGCACCTTATTACTTAGCGACATACGATAGTCCACATTTTGTTTAACTTTTATCTACGCTACAAATCAATTCTTCTAAAACGTCGATAAACTCAGCACACCACACGTGATGAAAACTACATTACGTTTGCACTGCTTCTTCCAACTATCAGGTCTGCACACCATCCAAGTCCCTATTTACTGAAGCCAAACAGCCCCCCTCACATTACATAAAGTTACTTATACAGCTGTTAACAGCTTATTCGTGCCTGGTTCTGTGCTCATGCCCAACCTGCAACTACCACAGGTCAATTGTTGACAGCAGCCAGCAAACTCTGTAAGCCCTGGGCAGATGTGCCAGCCTTCAGACAAGCAGGGCACTCCAAGTAGAAACAGCCTAGGCCAGCGCAAACAGTACAAACAAAACACACGTTTCAGGCTGGCTAGTAAAATTGTATACATCTAAACTACTAACTGGGGACTTTTCACTCAGGGAACAAAGGTCTTGTTCGAGAGATAGTGGGTCCACGGAGTTCCACAAATAAAGTCCAAGCCGTGGCAACAACAACAGTTGTGGCGTATTTATAGGCCTTGTATATGCATTTACCAAGAACAGCCATAATGGTACAACCTGTCTATAACACAGCAACAGCTGGCAAATTGTGTCAGTACCTGGACATATTATAGTGTCTGGCAAATGGCTAGTTAATGCCTATAAAAGAGCCACAATTGATTATAAATAAAGTGACTGTAGGCACATTTGGTTAAGGCATTTGTATTACATTCAGATCCAATGTACAGCTCCCGTTAAGCCGGTAACTCTCAGAGGACGGCCTGGATGAAATAATGGCAGCCCAGTAAAAGCTCATAGTTTGATTATACTGAGCAATAGAGCGAGCTCAAAGAGATCCCGGGAGGATGGGTTTTGTGTAGTGAGGGAGTGTAGTGGGTGAGAATGGACAGAGGGATTAGCATTTGCATGGTGGTCAACAGGTGGGTAAAGAGCAAAACAAAACCTACCAGCTAACTTGACCTTCCTCATATTCCATTGCCCTCCTTTCTGTACTGGAATGCCAAAAGTCTTGACTTCATACAGATACAATGAGAATGTAACCCTCAATGTGGCACAGACACTTGTTTACAATGTGTAAAGTTCAGCATCCAATTCTCTGTATAAAGACAGTGTCAAGGTCTGCAACCTGTGAATCCACAGATGTTTTGGACTATAACTCCCATGATTCCTCGCCATTGACTATTCTGTCTAGGGCTGATGGGAGATGTGGACCAAAACATCACGATAGTGAAATGTTGCAGACAGATGATTTAAACATTGCTTTGTCAGCTAACGAGAAGCATCTAAAATGTATTCAGCATTCGCAGACATGTTACTCTGCCTGGAGCTCAGTAGTGTGCTGGAGTTATCAATGAGCAAGAAACCAAACCTTTATTCTAGATAAAATTCCATATGTCATTAATCTAACGGCACTATCACTTTAAATATTGCTATTACAACCCGACATGACCTCTCAAATGATACTCAACAATCACAATCCACTTTGGAGTTGAGCAGTGTAAGGCAGCTGGCATAGTTTGAAAATTTTGAACCCTGGTAGGCTAATTCTTGAAATCAGGAAAATAATGTGTCTTACTCTTCATGTGCCTGCATGCAAGTTTACAGTAGGAGGTGGCCTACTGAACTGCTGAATGAGAAAGCCTGTGTAGTGTGAACATGTCAAGCTAGACACAACCTGTGATGCTGGAAATGCATCGGAGGGACAGGGCCTCCGTATCCTTGCCCTTTACTGCTTTATATTGTGTGTTCTGTCCTGTTTTCCGCATAGGAGTTCATGTGGGACTCCTGGCGGTGCAGCTCTGTCCTTTGGTTTTGGTGAACAGACCCATGAGATACCCTTATGGCGCCCATGGGTGGGGGGGTACAACCCTGTGCCCCTAGTCTATGTTTCTGGGCACCTGTGTGTGACCCACAGAGCACGGTACGGGCCCTGTCATTGGAATCTGTAGATTCCTGATGGAGACAGAATGGCCCCCATGGCCTCTTGCCTTCCATCACCTGTTACCTTGATCTTCCCGAAGTCCCGGGAAGCCCTGCCTCTATCCCTTCCCCCTGACTGGCTGTTGGCTGGAAGTTCCATATATGGTAGTGTGGGGAAGTGCTGATCAGACTGGCTGGAGCCTTCCCAACGACCGTATGTTGTGGGTACGCCTGTGGGTGGGACCTGGGTGAATGGAGTATGTGGCGAATACGCATTCTGTGTTGTCGGTGTCTAGTATCTGGTGTTTGACACAATGACTGAGACAGCCCTGCCGAAACTGATATGACTGCAGTGTGGAGTGTTGAATGGTTGGGTGCTTGTCCCAATACACATAACTTGTGAGTGTCTGGAGAGAAGTGAATGGCCTGAATGCACTGTGTGCCTGATTGGCTGCCTGCCTGCATGAATGCCCTTTGCCGTGATTGGATGCTTGAGTATGACCCAACGGAATTAATGGGAGATCAACAGTATATCTGGGGACCTCTCACTGCTAGGAATCGTGTTCAGAAGCTGAAGTCCACTACGTAACTGGAGTAACTGGAGTAACTGAAGCTTGACCTTGAAGCCCAGCTGGACGAGAAGAATTGCTGTTGCTGGCCTTCACAATCTGAAAGTTGCTGTGTCTACAAGGACTAACCCAGAAAGGACCTGGTAAGGCGCCCTCTTCCCGAGCTACGAGCGACCATCGTGCACCAGCAGACCTTTGCCAAAGCTCCCTGGTAGACAGACCTTCGACAGGCTGCCGACCCGAGACGGGGACCGCCGTGGAATCACAAAGAGAAGCGCCCGGACTGTTGTCCGCCACTGGCGATGACCGCCGTCGCCGACTGGAGCCGCCGTGCTCCCGTTTTGCATAAGAACTTCATTGATCCAAGGATGCTATCGTCTGCGTCGTCGCCGCTGTATCCTGCTGGAGAAGGCCTGACCGTCAACGCGCCGAGGAGCATCCATCGGTGGGTTTCCCACCACCCAAAGACCACAGAGATGCCGACGACTCGACGCCCTTGCTGGGCCACAGTTCTTCAAACTCTTTGCGGTCCAGAACTATCGACACTGGGGAGCCCCGCATGCCTCTTCCTTGCAGGACATTTACGCTTCCCCGTCAACGAGCACCGCTAGGAACGAAGCTGCCACTTCACTGTTGTAGCTCAACCTGTTCTCCGTCGGACATTTGACGATCCATGACTCCTGCCTTAAAGGGAGGGCACTCAAGAAGGGCCGTCGATTCCCTGACGAGGAACGCTGCAACGCCAGGTACTTTGGGGTTGCAGAACTATTGGGAAGTCTATTGTGAACAATATATGGACTGGGCTTGTGATACATCTTTGCTTTACAGGTGGTCCAGGTGGGGGGATCTCCACACAGAACTGTGTCTAGGTAGCGGGACCAGTATTCTGCCAGTTGTTCCAACCAACTGCTTTCCTCCTATTTTCTATTGTAGGTTTCCTTATTAATTTGATCTGTGTGACATTTAACCTGAGTACAGTTGATGCACTTTAATGAGATCTGCTAATAATTGTGGTACCACTTAGAACTGTATATATTCACCATAGTTGATTTTCAAAGCACAAAATGAGTTATTGTGATAGTGTACATAACCTTGAATATTAATTATATAAAGACTGTGTTTTAACCAATACAGTGTGTGGACATTCCTTTGTGGTTGCTTGGGGACTACCTGTACTTAACAACCAGCCTACATCACCTACTGAGAAGCTAGGCCTTGATTGCTCGACCACGTATATATTTACCATTGTTGATTTTCAGAGCACAAAATTAGTTATTGTGATAGTGTACATAACCTTGAATATTAATTATATAAAGACTGTGTTTTAACTAATACAGTGTGTGGACATTCCCTTGTGGGAGGTTGGGGACTACACTGTACTTAAGGACCAGCCTGCATCACCTCCTGAGAAGCTAGGCCTTGATTGCTCGACCCCGTATCAATAATAGAGAAACTTGGCTGGGGTCCTCTGTGCCTCTCCTCTACCATGTAGCGAGCGGAGGTACAGACACCCTCCTCCGGTCCTTTACACAACCTTAAGAGTGTGTCAGGAAGTGTGGGCCAAGGGGCAAAAGTGACATCAGCGTAGGAACTTAATTGGAATGTCCCAGATGGAGGACAGAAAAGGCGGGGGTGGTAGCCTGGAGGTTTACCGGTGGGATTCTGCACCATTAGCATCTTTTTGTATTGGTTGCCCTGTTTAATGCTTCTCTCACTCCCCCACTTCCTATACTAGGCACACCACCCTACACCATCCATATCTACTCATCCCCCACATACCTTTAAAATCATGTGTTACAAAGCATCCATTATGTGTATCTACACCCTTGCCAAGGGTTATTCGTCAGTTTGTTCTTATGTTTACCTACATTTCATTCTTTATACAGGGGATAATGTGATTTAAAATTCAAATTCACCATTTGGACATGTTTTTTAGGGGAGAACTCTCCCAGACCGCACATAGAGGGCTGCACGTCATTGCCACATTAACTTGCATATGGGCCGCTTTGAAAGGTATCTCCGGAGCCACTTTTAGTTCCCAGTCCACCGCTGAGTAAAAAGACCTTGTTTAGACCTGTCTATTGTAAAAAAGATTTTTCTCTGAGACTGTATAGACTCGGGTTCTGCCCCTACCAGACCCTACTTTCATTCAGCGTGTCCTTCTTTCAGTCCAGCTGGGACTCATATCTCCTTCTCTACCACTTGCCTGCTCCTTCTCTCTGTCACACATCCTGCGACCCATCACCACCCCCTTCCTTCCCAAATGGTCATATGACCCTCTTTCTGTATATTCTGCCCCTCCAGTCTCCTGCTTAGTGTCTGTGCAGTCTCCTTTTCCTCCGTTTCTCCATTTTCCGCTCCTTATCGCCTTCGCTTTGTTTTTTCATGGTATCTCTCCAGTTCCTAATGTCTCTCCACCTTTTATTTTCTCATGCCCATTATTTCTTGGCGTTCCTTTCCGCCTACTGTTGTTACTTTTTCTGCGGGTATTTGCTCTTTTCCCCTTCTACCCACTAACACTCCTTAAGAGCCTTTCAGATGCCTCCCATTGTTGCTGATTCACCTTCTGAACCACTGCACGGATCTTCCATTACCTACCAGATTGCTTTGTTTCACGCATACATTTTCTTGTGTAGCTCACACTACTAATGAAGCCGCTTCTAGACACTACAGTTATTTTTACGTTGCTGTTTCACTTCTGTGCATGTTTATTGTACATTTCTACATGTTTCCAGATTGAGGAACGGCAATATTCAAAGTATGTTGTGAAAAACTGTTTTACAGAGGTAAGTAACTTATTTTTCTAGTGATGTAATTTCCCATGATGCTGTTTCCTGTGGTGTCGCAATATACACATTAGAGGGTTCCCACACTTGAATTGCTGCCCTTGGCCCCACGAATCCTAGGAATGGCCCTGCGTGCAGGGACACAGAAACAAAATATTTCTGGCAAGCCACTCACACATGTAACACACACTGACATATACTACAGTTTTATGGCCCTAAAAGAAATAGATCTACCCCCCCAGCGTTTACTGGCGAGTGGATGTTTTTATTTGTTCTTCTATATCAACTTTCACGGTGCCATTTGAACCCCTCCATCCACCGCGGGTTTCAACTTATCTGTGAGAAAGCCTACGGAGTGGGCATCTTGGCGCTCCAAATGATTTTAGATTGACCTGCCTGCTAGTTATCATTAAATTGCTGTGCCTTGACTTAGCAAGGTGAGAATTGCTCTTCAGTTACACAAATACTGGCTATTCTTTGCATGTGCTGGATTGGAGAGGAGAACTGAACTTAATATTTGTTTATTTCCTTTATTTTATAATATTACATTTGTTTATTATGTTTATTATTATTATCATTATTGCAGTATTAATTGAGCGTGGACCTAGCTTCGAGAAGGAACGGAGCACTTTACAGACGTATACAACAATACCACACAAACGAAGCGCTTTACAGAGGTATTCAACAGTACGACACACACAGAATGCTTTACAGAGGTATACAACAATACCACACACACACAGAATGCTTTACAGAGGTATACAACAATACCACACACACACAAAGCACTTTACAGAGGTATACAACATCAAGACACATACACACCGCTTTACAGAGGTATACAACATCAAGACACATACACACCGCTTTACAGAGGTATACAACAGAACAGGTGCATGCCTCCCTAAGTTGTATTTCCTTATTTGGAGAAACCTCATTCAAATACTGATTTTACCTTTTTTTACATAAGGCAACCAATCTTTAGTACCATTCAAAACATTCTTTGAGACCTAAACATGTTCACTGATCACTTTAAAAGCCCCCTCATTACAACTACATCGATATCATGAAAGATATTAAAAACATTTTGGTTCCTCAAAGTCCCCGCTGTAAGATCGCACACCTTTGAAAGCTTGTTCTGGCAGTGCAAAAATACTTTGCAAACACTTTTTCATCAAAACAGTGTTAGACAATCAGCTTTAAATATTGTGGCATAGTGGAAAATTCCGCAACTTGTTTGAAGCGGGACTGTTTTGAAGACTGGCCGGTTGCTGGGTTTTTCTCGTAAAATGTATTAAAAATGTGCCTTTATCGGAGCTTTAAAGCTTCGGCGCTCGGCTAGCACTGCCTTGTGTTAGTTTGAATATGGGTTGGTTTGTGTCTGTAGCAAAAGACCCCAAGGTGCCCCCTGTGCCCCCCACATTTTATGTGCCCCCCTGCGTCCCTGCTTACCATTAAACTTCACGCTCAAAGTGCCTGCCAGTGGTTTTTAGAAACAGTCTTCTGAGAGTTAAAGACATAATTGGAGCGGTAAATCAATTTAATTTATAAGCACTATGTGTGTCCTTTACTAAAGTCCTGTTAAAACAAGCATTGGCAAATCCAACCGTGTTTGCATGCATGTATTAGGCATTTGCCAGGTACTTCTATTAGATGCCCAGGTACTTGCAACATTTTGCACCTGCTGCCATCAATAGAAAGTTAATACCAGTACGACAGCGCCTGGCAAGAGCCTTCCCTATGCCAACACGAAAGCCCAAACTGTTGACAATGTCAATACTTGTTTTGAAAATGCTCCTGCCATTGTGGATTACAGTGTGGGCGAGTGAGACTCACCCCAGGCAGATATCGCTAAAAATGGGTGCATAGAGAAGGAGGTGTGGGCGGGATGGGACAGGCAGGACCACTCTCTACTACATCGTCCCGCGAGAAAATCTACAGTGAAATCCCCGGTCGCCCCTCTGGCATAGAAAAAACCTATTCATTCACATTCCCCCAAAAATGTAAATGTGACTAGGCTAAAAAGTAAACAGCATCCATCTTTCAGCAGTCCATAGAAGGAGTTTGACGGGCCTTGTATTGTGGGCGGTATATGTCCAGCAAGGATTGCCGGACTGGTGTCGTTTCCAGAACAAATGCGTGCATTCACAAGGGCCAGCACGCTGAAGCCTGGGTTCTCTTTCCTCACGGAACTCGGAGGTCAACCGCTATCATTAACAGCATCCCTAAGCGCAATCACACAGATGGCCACTGGGGGGCAGCAGTTCAGTTCTGTAAACCATCCACTTTGCACTTTGGATGCTCGGGACATCCGAGATTGGAACTTTATGGGCTGTGCACAGATGAAGAAGGGGCATCTATCGGTACAGGAAGTGATGTCATCAGTCACGCGCCCGTTATTCATACTGGGAGGAAATACCACCGGATTCCGGACAGTGTTGGAAGCAGCTTTTGGAAGGGAGGGGATGGGTCGGAACAGCACTAGAATTCCAAATGATTTATGTTATGTTAAAGGTACTTATATAGCGCACCGTCACCAACGGCATTGGTCCCCAGGCGCTCTGGCGGATCTGTAAACAGGAAGGACAGGCATGGTTAGTCTGAAGGAGGGGAGCAGGAGAGTGGGAGAAGTGATGTGCTGTTGGCAGTTTCAGCTCGGTATACACCGAGTGCTGGGCTTTGGTGCTAGTATCGGATCAGACGAGACCTCGAATGCTGTCGGTGATGTTTATGTGTTGTTGATGCGATGTGGTAAAGAGCGTGCGGATTGCTGGGAGAGAGATGGCTGTGTGGCTTTGTGTGCTTTAAGTATGCAGAAGATTGAGGGTAGGGTTAGTGGGGTCTGTGTCCTGATTCAGGTACTTTCTGGTTCCGTTAGAGTTGTATCCCTGTGGGTTGGGTTGATGCTGGTTCCTCATGGGCCGACTCACTTTGTTGGTGCTGCGCTGACCCCGCTGTATCATAGTGAGTATTGTTTGGAATGATAGGTGCGTCTGAACCTTTCTTCGGGTGTGGGACTGGGTTGGTAATAGCTCTATTATCTCGTTATCTGGTGTGACCCTGGTCATTTGAGGTTTTGAATGGTTCAGGGTCGGAGTGGTGTTGATGTGGCGCTCTATTGCTTCCGTCTTGGTGAGTCTGTGTATTCAGTCGTTCGTTTCCTCCTGTCATGACTGTCTTTCCCTTGGTTCATTGGTTTTTGTGGGGTGAACATCCTTGGGGATGTTATTAGTTGTAGTTTTTGTGTGATGGGGCATTGTGCTTCCCGCTGTGTGGTAGCTGGACAGTGTGTAATGATGAAACATTCTGTTTCTTACCCACTAGGTTGGGGCTTGTGGTGTAGTGCTTCCTTTTCCTCTCTGTCTGTTGTCCTTACGTCTCTTGGGAATGGCTTTTAAGGTCATGGGCCTCTTGATGATTCGTCCTAGTGTTTCTATCTTTGTCTTACTATGTATATAGTCTTTGGTCGTATTGCGGCTGTCTCCCGGTTAGTCGTTTAGTTTGTTGTTGGATATTTTCCTGAGGGTTTTTTCCATTAAGTGCTTGGTGTGTAACCGGGTCTCTATCTACGTTCATAGATGTATTAGTTGTGTGCGTGCCCCTGTGGCTGGTCTTTCTAGTTACAATGTGAAGAGCCAGGTTTTGAGTAGTTTCCTGAATAGTAGGTGGGTTATTGTGTTACGTATGTACTTTGGAAGGATATTCCAGGTTTTCGGGGCTTGGTGAGAGAAGGAGGATCCTCCAAGTTTTCTTTTGCTGTAGGGTTTCGGTTCGAGGCGGATGTCAATGCTTGATGTGAGCGTTCTTGTTGGTTGATGTAGACGCAGGTTGTCTCTCAGGAACTCAGCGCCTTCGTTGTGTACAACTCTGTGCGTAATGCACATTGTTTTGAATTTTTTTCATTGTTTTATTGGTAACCAGTGTAGTGTTTTCGGCGCTGGTGTGGTGTGTTCTCTTCGGGGTCGTTTCAGAAGCAGTCTGGCTGCCGCGTTTTGAATGCGTTATAGTACTTTTAAAAGTCATTCCGGCATGCCTAAGTAAAGGCTCTTGGCATAGTCTACTCGGGAAATGACTAGGGCGATGACGGTGGTTGTTTTGTTGACGAACGATAGAAATGGTAAGATCCTCTTTGCCGCTCGCAAGAGAAAGAAGCTTTTCTTGAGAAGGGTGCTTACTTGTGGCTCTAGCGTGAGATTATTGCCATCAGTACCCCAAGTTATTTACAATCAGCGAGGGTGCTGAGGGTGTCCCGAGTTCCCTTGGCAAGGGATGAAGTGGTTTTCTCCTCCATTTTTTGTGATGAACATTATTTCTGTTTTGCCTGGGTGGATTTTGAGGCAGTTGGAGTTCATCCAGAGGAATGCATTGCAGAGGCAGTTTTCTAGCGTTGAGTTTATTTCCGGGTTGTCTTGTATTTTCAAGATTATTTGTGTGTCATCGGTGTAGTTGTAGCAGGTGAGGCTGTGGCCTTTGATGATTCTGATAAGTAGATACATGTAGATATTGAATAGTAGTGGGGAGAAGGAGGATCCTTGTGGTACTCCATAGGTCGAATCTCTTGGGCTAAATTTGAAGGGTTTCATCCATACGGTGTCCGTTCTGTTTGTTAGGAAAGATTTGACCATAGTAATGTGGTGTCTGTTATTCCAAGTCCTTCTAATCTCGTTATGAGGGTGTTGTGGTTAACTGTGTCGAATGCTGCCGATAGGCCTAGGAGTATCAAGGCAATGCTGTTGTCCGAGTCTGTGTTTATTTTTAGATCATCTCATATTGAGAGTAGAGCTGATTCCGTACCTCTCATTGGTCTGAAGCCAACTTGTGCTTGGTCTAGTAGGCCGTGCTCTTCTATGAAGTCTTGGGTCGTTTTGTATATGTATGTTTCAAATAGTTTGGCTGTGTATGGGATGTTGGAGATTGGTCTGTAGTTGGAGAGGTCCTCTACGTTTCCTGCTGTATCTTTGAGCAGTGGCCTGATGTATGCAGTTTTGAAGGCTTGTGGCACTTTCCCAGTTGCGTTGGAAAGGTTGAGGATGTTCCTGTGATATTCCAGGGGCGTTCCTTGTTTAAGAATAGATTTGTATATATCTTTCATTCACCAGTTTGATGAATATCTCCACTGATATTTCTGGAAAGCCTCGTAGTCTGGTCGGGTGCTCCTCCTGCTTGTAGGTGGGGATCATTGTCAGATCAGGCTTTCTGTTTTGTATGGTTTGATGCTAGTGATTTTGTTTTTGAAGTGGTCAGCAAGGTCATTGCATAGTTTCGTGGACGGAGTTGGTGTGTTGTTACATCCCGCAGGGTTTTTGATTTCATTTATGATTTTGAAGAGTTCTTTTTGGGTATTTGGTGCTTCAAAGATTTGGTTGTCGTAGTGTTTCCTCTTTGCCTTTTGTTTTTCCTTTTTGTATGCGTGGTTGTGTTGTAGGAATTTCAGTTTTTTCGTATCGTCATTTTGTTTTCTCCAATCAAGTTCTAGTCTTCGGTTTTTCCTTTTCATGGTGTAGTAGTGGGGTGAACCACTTTGCCATTACATGTTTATGAGAAGGAGTGAAGGATTTTTCTTTGGCGATATTGCCTATAGTAGTTATAATCCAGGAATGCAGCAGGGCTACTTTTTTGTCCAGGTCGTCTTCTTCCATGAATGTTTGGTGTGGTTTACTAAGCACGAGGAGTTCAAGTAAGTTGGAGTTTTTGATGATTCTCCAATTTCTTTTCATGGTGTTCAATGTTTTGTCCGGTTGACTGTTTGTTGAGGTGGTCATTTTGAATTCGAAGGGGATGATGAGATGGTCGCTCCAGGGTATTTTAATTGGGGGTGCCGTGGTGAGGAGTAGTTTGTTCGCGAAGATAGCATCAAGTGTGTGCCCTGCCGAGTGGGTTGCTCCTTTGACTAGTTGTTGCAGATTCATTGCTGCTAGTTGGCTGGTTAGCGATTTTTGTATGGTCGTGGTTTCTCCTTCAAACCAGATGTTGAATTCTCCAAGGACTATCAGGTGATTGTGTTTGTTGGCTAGGAGGGTGATTGCTTCTGTGAAGGCGTCTACGAAAGTTGCATTGTAGGTTGGTGATCTATATATTTGTATGAATTTCAGGTTTGTTTTTAGGCTTACTGTTAAACGTATGATTAGGGATTCACATTTATCGATGTTTAGTGGGTCTTCCACTTTGATATCCAGGTGTTCTTTGTGAATGATTGCCAGCCCCCCTCCTCTTTTGGTTTTTCTATTTGCTTGGACGCATTTGAATTAGTCAGGCAGGCAGTTGTTGAGGGTGATCTTGTAGTTGTCGTCTAGCCATGTTTCTGTTACAAACAGGATGTCGATCTCTCCGTCGCAGAGCAGATCGTATATTTCTGTGGCGTGTTTGGACATTGACCTTGCATTGATGAGGTTGCAGTGGATCTTTTTGGTGTGGTTTTGCTTGTTGTTCCTTGTTTTGGTTTGGGGTTGTTTGATTGCAGTGCATCATTATTGGCATTGATTGGGGTTGGATGAGGATCAACGAAGGCTGCATCTTCATTGACGCGGTCTGCTAGATTGAAAGCTTGGTTGTTCAATGGCAGTGCTTCTCTGTTTATGCCGATTAGGTGAAGGTCTGTGAAGGCTTCTTCTTCATTGAATCAGTTAGTTAGGTTGATGTTTGGGTTGTTGGATGTGAGATCTTCATCATCGTGTTGTCCGGTGTGGCGTGGGTGTTGAGGGTGTCCTTCTGTTCTTGTGATGTATGGGGTCAGAGTTTATCCACACTCTTCTTGGGTGCTCTCGTCTTTTTTTCCTGGTTGTCTCGGGCTGTTCTTTGTGTGTTTTGATGTGACTGTGTCGTTGGGGTGTCCAGATTCAGGGGTTGTTGCGAGGTAAGGTGTGAGATATAAGGATTGTTCGCTTTGGAAGATTGTTCTGGTAGTTTCGGTTTTTGGCGCTGTGTTTCCTCTATTTTCGGTTGTTGCTTTGGTGGTAGGTTGGATTTGTGCGTCTGTGTCCTGTGCTGCCTTGTCTTGTGCCCTTTCTCGGTACCCCTTCCTGGTCCGGGGCATTTTGGCGCTCTGTGCAGAGGTGCCGGTTGAGTGGTTGGCTGCGGTGTCTTGTGAAGGCAGTACTGGAGTTTCTTCTTGTGTTGGTAGGCTGGGGCACTTTTTGTGCTGTCTGTTCTTCAGGTGGGTTGGTTTGTGTATCCTCAGAGCGTTGTCCGGGGGGTTGGGGTGCTGGGCGTACAGTTATCTGGGATGTATTACAAAGTTCAGTGGCTGTCTATGTCGGTCTCTCGGAAAAGGTGAAGGTGGTTGAACTATATTGTCACGGTCTGGTCCTCACTAGGAGTATGTTAAGGTGGGTAAGGCTAAGTTAGTGCTCTAAGTCTATGTTCTAGAGTCCCCTATGGTAGGGGGGGGGACTCTAAGGAGTATTGTAATCCTTACAATGCAATTTGGGGACAGAACCCCTGCTAAATTTGAGAGACCTGTATAGTGGGAGAGAGGCCTATCAATGCAATCTGAATATCATACAATGCAATTTGGGAACAGAACCCCTGCTAAATTTGAGTGACCTGTGTAGTGGGAGAGAGGCCTATCAATGCAACCTGAATATCATACAATGCAATTGGGGAACAGAACCCCTGCTAAATTTGAGAGACCTGTATAGGGGGAGAGAGGCCTATCTGTCAGAGTGCACACAATACTGGAGGAGAGTACTCGACACTCTCCCCCGAACCACAGAAGCCGAATGAATCGACCCTCCAACCTTGGTTGGCACAGGCGCCTGATTTTAGCACACAGGACAACACGAGGCAGCAAATGGGGTAAGAGGGGTTGGGGAGAGGTTGTGGATAGGTTTGGGGAGTTCAGAAAACCGGGTAGAGGTTTAGGGACAGTGGTCGAAGTGTACGAAAAGAAGTAGTGGAACTATGTTCCCTACTGGCATGCACCACTCCCAACAAACCCCATCGCTGCACCCCCTCCCACGCAAAACCCAAACCCCAAAACACATGCACCTGCTGTTTAAGGGCACGTCCAGTGCAGTGCACTGAAAGTGCAAGATTCAACTTCTTCCTACAGTTTTATTTTAAAACGAAACCGTTCCGGAACGGTTTCTTTTTAAAATAAAAGTATAGGAACGGTAAAACGTATTTAAAAGAAGTAGAGGACCACCGCTCCCGACCACTTCAACCTCTGTTTAGGGAATACCTTAAGTTGGATAGGAAGAGGGGAAGCACTAGGGAAAAACCCTACTTAACTCTAACCTGCATACATGGTAATCTGACTCTAGCTGTAACCTGCACAATCCTGACCCAACCCTTAACAGATCTCAACACACTTTAATACGTGTGCACATGTAGCAGACATACACATAGCGAAAGCATAATGAACACATAACAATGGAGTTACTTTCCATGGATGAAAAAACAGAACACGTGGCCCCTTGGGCGCGTAGAAGCAACACAAAACACATATCAAAATATTATGACCCCCCCATGACTGTTGAACATTGTGGGGAGTCCTTAAACTGTTCAATACTCTGTCCGGTTGCAGACACCTTTGTAACACACTTTTCCCCCTCTCCGTGCCTGTTGGTGAAATCACCCTACTATTCTCACACACTGTAACACTTTAACGGTATAATGTTCATTTTCTTGTAGCTTTTTGCAAATCAACTGGAGCCCAAAGCATGGTCCTGTCCGTAATACGGTAAACAAGTTTTGTCAGCGTTCATATGGGCAAAGGAAACACAGAGCGCACGTATCTGTGCTCCGAGAGGCCCCGGGGGACCTCTCGGAAGTAACGTAGATCGCCGTACACTGCCTGCTGGTGACAGCATGCCCCTCCTCGCACCCAGCGTATCACACGGGGAACAATATTTAGCAGCCGTCCATGCTGGCAGGATTCCTTCCGCGTCCCGTTCTCGCCTCTCGCTCGCACTGCACCCAAAATGAAAATAAGCCACACCTGCATGTGCGCCATTGCCTACTTTATGCTGCCTCTAATCAACGGCAGCTGGCAACGCGCGCACAAAGAACTACAGCCTTTCCCACAGCATGATGGGATTTGTAGTCTTCCTCTGCCGGCACTACGGCTATACAGGGAACCTTTTAATGCCCTTACTCCTAACACTATCAATGCAATCTGAATGTCATACAATGCAATTTGGAAACAGAACCCCTGCTACATTTGGAAGACATGTGTAGTGGGAGAGAGGCCTAGCAATTCAATCTGAATATCATGCAATGCAATTTGGAACATACCCCTGCTAAATTTGGGAGACCTGTATAGTGGGATAGATGCCTATCAATGCAACCTGAGTATCATATAATGCAATTTGGGAACAGAGCCCCTGCTAAATTTGGGAGAGCTGTGTAGTGGGAGAGAGGCCTATCAATGCAACCTGAATATCATACAATGCAATTTGGGGACAGAACCCCTGCTAAATTTGAGAGACCTGTGTAGTGGGAGAGAGGCCTATCTGTCAGAGTGCACACAATAATGGAGGAGAGTACTCAACACTCTCCCCCGAACCACAGAAGCCGAATGAATCGACCCTCCACGATGGCCAAACTCACCTCGCTGGCTTCCTCGCTGTAAAGAGGAGCCGGTGCACACTGGGGTCACTAAACCCTTTGCTACACGGGCCGAGGCCCAATCAGAGCGGGGGGGGGGCGAGTCAGCAGGCGGGAGAAGGGAGGAAGACCAGGAAGAGGGTGCGGGAGGAAATGGGAAGGCAAGGGGTATGTTTTCAGTGGAGGGGCCTAAATAATTCCTCAAATTAGCACGATTGCCCTAGCATAATGAGGGAGCCCAAAATAATTAAGGGGGTCAAAGGGGTTTCTCCCACAGAATTTGTATTAAAATAAGGTGTTAAAATGGTGTATTTTGCAGCACAGTTTTTGTGAAAAATGGGGTAGAAAGCCATACAATTTACATATGGGTAATGCAGGAAAGAAAACCTGTAAATGTCATGATTCGCGCTCAATCAAGACTATTGGATATTTTCAGGGGCGTGGCCTTCATTTTTCCCAATTAACATAAACGGCCACATGTATCAAGGGAGCCCGATATAATGTAGGGTGGTTCAGTGGGACAGAGGGTTCTTCCCCTGAGAGGATGTTCAAAATAATGTTTTGAAATGGTGTGTTTTAAAAGCACAATTTTTAACAAAAAACTGAATAAAAAGCCATTCAATTTACAATTGGTTCGCTAAGCTAACCCATGCATAAATCCAGCAAATGGGGAGTGTGAAGTGTGGGCCCTAAGTGTGACCAGGGATGTAATTTGAAGGTTGCCAGGGGACGCAAGTGCGACCCCTGAGGTCCCCCTTGCTACCTCTGTGTTCTCCCTTGCTACCCCTAAAAGAAACATTTTAAAGAAATGTTTTTTTTATTTCTTTTTTTTAAATGTAAGCTCCTGGGCTGGCTGTGGCTTTGTTTATGGAGTGGCTGGCTTTCTTGGTCAAGCCTCTTAAAAAAACGGGGTTGCATGAGTATAACACTTTGAATAGTGACCCTAAATAAGAAAGAATAGAAATAACAAATAATTTGTCTTTCGGAATTCTATACAATAATTGCTAAACTCATTAAAGGTTTATTTCAGGCACACTTCAGGGGGTAAGTCCCTGATTTAGTATTTTCTTAAACACCTCAACTCAGCCTTTCATCCTTCTGAGGTCGATAAATGAGTACCAACGCTGGTTGGGTGATGTATGTATATCTGTTCTATATAAAGCACATATAGCGTAAGTGCTATACAATAACACATCATTCTCATTTGGCCTTGGACGACTGTTTGCATTCACATTAATTTAGTAATATGGACCTATACACACTGATATTATGATACATATGGTGATCCATTCTTGTATGAAATGTATATCACATTATAGTGACATTGTAAAAATATTTTTCGTTGTGTACGTAGGAACAATGCTATGTAATGATCCTTCCTGCTTTATCAAGGGGGGAAATGTTGTGTTCCTTCGCTTCCCGTGATGGCACTTGGGGGTTGGGTCAAATTACATCACTACCTGTAATGTCATCAGAGGTCAAGGGCCATGTGTTGTCACTTCCGCTACCCCTGGCGTTTTGGTGAAATGACATGCCTGAGTGTGGCCCTCCCAGGAGGAGACGCAGAACACTGGTTGATTGGAGAATACTACGGTTGGTGGGTGGTCCAGTATCTCAGAAATGTCCCTATCTTATGATAATTGCACATGACCAATTAGGTAATCAGGTGATATCTAACAAGTTAGAAATAACATAATAACAATAAGAAGGATGGAGGGTAAAAAAAAAAACACCACATCATACATCATAAAAAAACGTGTACACATCTAGGAATGGCCCCCATGTGCCGTTGAACTTGTCGCAATCACCAAATTGTCTGAAAATGGCACGCTCTATGTCGACACTGTTAGTAATTCCTCAAGCCAATCATCTATAGAGAAGGATGATGACGATTTCCATGCCCTTAGGATCAACCTCCCTCCAGAGAGCACAAATCCCCAAGAATCAGAAGCAAAGCTTTTCTTTCAATAGCATAGTTCAACTCTAGGCTAGGCTTAATCTCTCACAAATCCCCTCCCAAAATTCCTGGATCTTTGTACAAAACCGGATTAAGTGACTTAGTGATCCTTTCGACCTCTTGCATTTCTAACCCAGGTCACTCTCTGAAAGACAGCTTTTAAACATTTGTTCCGGGGTCCATTGTGTCCCAAGGAAGATTTTTGTTTGAGATGCCCTCAGACCCCAGTCCATGCTGACCAAACGACAATTTTACAGCATCTCTGCCAGCAACCAGGGTCAATTGATTCACTCAATTCATTAGCCCAGATGTTGGCAAGCTCTGAATCCCCTATATGGTTAGATAGCGCAAAATACTGTACATTGTCACAGCTGGATGGATTGAACAGTCTCAAAGTTCTAGTGCTGGCCAGGCCACACTCTTTAATGTTGATGGTTGAGAAAGATCAATATTCTCTCTAATGACCCCCCTCAGTTTTCAGTGTTCTGTATAGATACAGTCTCTCAAGACAAAAACCCTGCACCAATGTGTGAAGGGAATCCATGTTCCGTTCTTGAACAGATCCTTGATGTATCAGATACTACCCACAAACCAAGACGGACAAAGGATGACTTGCCCTTGCAAAGTGAGCGCCAAATTCAACCAAATTGAAGTACCTTCAAAAAGGTACGGATCATTGCTAAGACGTTGGGATATGCTGTGCCAACAATCCCGCAGAAAAGCTGTCAGTGGACTCATCAGCTCAGACCGTTGACAAAATGACCCTATGTTCGAGGAGCCATACATTACTAGTTTCCATCGTGAATTCATCCCATCCATTCGCAGTAGTCTTTGCCACTCAACACAAGTGCCTTATGGTGAATGCAAGATGGTACTCAAAGATGTTTGTTAAATTCATACAACCTCGCTTCAATGGGAGTTGCATCTTCCATAGGGCTAGCCTGGGTAGTTTGCCATCCCATAACAACTTCTGTATAATCGCATCAATTTCCTTGAAAACATATTTTTGCGTTTTGAGTGGAAGCATCGAAAGGATATAGTTGACTTTTGGTGCAATATTCATCTATATGCAGTTAATCCTACCCCACAGGCAGAGTCTTAGAAGCCACCATCTGTCCACATCGGACCTTAGTTTAGGCAACATGGAATCAAAGTTCATTTTTGGCAGGTGGTTCACCTCTGGATCAATCCAAACCCCCAAATATTTTATCCTCTCACAGCACCACTTAAACCCCAGTTGATCAAACATGCTTTGTAGGCAAGTTCCTGTGATGGGAAGGGTCTCTGATTTGTTCCAGTTGACCTTGCATCCAGACACTCCAGAGAAGCATTGGATGTCATTCATCAAATGAGTAATACTAGATTCCCGGGCACGCACAACCACTAGTAATTCATCAGCATAGAACCCGATCTTGTTACTTCCAAGGGTGTGAATTTCTTCCTCTGTCCGCAGCAAAATAGCCAGTGGCCCCATTACCAGAATAAATAGCAAAGGCGAAAGTGGACAACCTTGCCTGGTCTCCCTATTCAACTGGAATGGGGAGTAGCCATTAACCAGGAGACAGTGATCTATCCAAGAAGCCTAACTTGGTGGGCTTGGATGAAAGTAAGGAGAAGTAACACAAATGAATATTTCAATACTGTGTTAGAAATGTGTCCACTCTGACCCTATCAAAAATGGGCGGGCTTAATCTGGGAGTCAATAGCACTGTATGTCTTCATGAGAAAATTGCTGACGATGTTGCCCACATTCAACTGTAGTACTCAATCTTACTGCAAGACCCTCTTTTATTTTTTCCTAAAGGATTAAAATGTGAAGAGGAGAGATAAAGGGGCTGTGTGCTCGATGAGGAGGGGAATTCAGCAGAGGATGTTATGATATTACAAGACGTAAGTGCAAACCATACGGGTGAATTAAAAGAAATGAGCAACGCAAACATAGTAGTTGTACGCGATTTCGAAGAGAACCTTCTGGAGCAAGAGGTGATCAACCAAATGAGCTGTCAAGGGCACAGAAAAGAAGGAGATGATGAAGAGGAGGAAGAAGTTGAGGAAAAATGGAAAGTTTATTGAAAAGGATAAAAGCAGAAAATGTGTGAGCTTGGAGGTCGATTTGGAACAACAAATTAGAAGAGGAAGAAGAACATCGTAATTTCAAGGCAGGAAAGAAAAATCTTGTAGGAAATTAAAACAAAATAATAACACCCTCATTAAAGATATAAGCAAATGTATGATTCCCAAAGCGAATGACAATACTATTGCTCCCTCGGAAGAATAGCTTAAGAATTGTGAGGGGGAGGTAGCGGACAAAGTGGAATCCTCGAAACATAGTGTTTATTTGCCAGTAGTGTCCACACAGGTTTTTAAACTGCATGCTAATGTGCACCAGAAGATGGAAAAAAACAACTGTTCAACGTGCCCTATCCTAGTTTATGGAGGATTTATTCTACTTGGAAGCGAATTATACTTTAAAAAGAAATTCCTAAAATAGAACATTCCATTGCAGCTCTTACAGCAATCAATTCAGAGGACATGGAATTGGTGGAGTTCCCACACCCCCACGATATATCAATGGCAATTGTCAATTTTAAGTCGGGGAGAACTAGTGAATGATGGCCATAGAAGCTACTTTTAACATGGGCTGTGATAGTTATACAGTGAAGGAGATGGATAGCGCAACATTAAAAGGGAATAGGGACATTTAAGATGGCAATGAAAATAGTTTAAAGAAGGACTCATTGAAGATATGGATTTTAGGATGATTTGTTCAAAAGGCGAAGATACTGAAAGCTGGTTTCTCAAAAGAACTGATCTGTAAAATGATTGGACCTGATTGCCAAAGGTGCTCCCGACGAAAATGTCTATACAACCCCAGTTGCACAACCAACTTGCTGCTGATCTCTTGGAACACCAGAGGCTCTAGAAACTTCCTTGAATGACAGGAGTTGAGAAATCAGATATATTTCAGGATATTTATTGTTTCAGGAAACTCTAGTCCAACAGTAGTCCACAAATACACATGGCATTGCATATCCTTCTAAGAAGGACCACAAGGTAGACTGTGGGTTGGGCTTCTAAGTGAAGCTAGAATAGATGTTATCTGGAAAATGCGAGGAAGTGAGCAGCAGTGGGTTGGTTGTGGCTCGAGTCTTTACCGGGAGATATGATTCAAAGGATGGAATTATTTTCTGCATTAATCTTTGCAATCCTGCGGATGGGATAGCTATTGATTCTATTAATCAAGGTATTGATTTTTGAACAATTGTTTTCTAATGATTGAACCGGTAAAATGATTCTATCTGGCGACCTGAACACAAGGAGTGCAGGTGCATATGATCTGATATGAGAGGATATCTTAATTGAAGGTGGGATTTATCTCCCATCAACCTGCTTCAAGAACAGGGCAACAAACTTGGCCATTTTTGCCAGACCTTTTTGCAAGATGAAGGCCTCTTTACAATAAATGCCCGTGTTCTGGGTGACTGCCCGGGTACATTTACTTGGTATAAGGATGCTAAGGGAAAAAAAGCCTGACTACCTCTTCGCCTCTAAAGATGTAATTACGGAAATCACAAAATAAAACATTGAAAGGAATAGCCTTAGTGATCACGCATCCCTGTCCCTAGTCCAGACTCTGGCCTATGATGTTTCCAGTGCAAAGGGCAGAGTAACAGAACTTGCACGAAATGGCCTTTGCCATATTTAGTATGAAAGTTTTTTAGAGAAAATCTTTACCAGTGTATTAACAAATTAAAATTTGATTGTCTGTATATTTGGTATAGATGGAAAAATTGATCCTGAAACTTTCTTTGAATGTGCCCCAGTATGGGCACGGAAATAGGAACAGGCTAAAGAAAAATTGATTAGTGGGACGGTTGATAGGAAATGCCGTCCTTTGACATTCGTATGGATAAGAGGAAAGAACAGCTTCGGAAAGATCTCTGTGCTCTGTGTAAACCTTACCTCTGGGTCCCTGACTGATGCATGCTCAAGTGAAACCTCTAAGGGTCAAGTTATTTTCACTGCACTTAAACCCGGCCTTGTCCCATTTCAAGACACATCGATGGGAAATGGGACGCAGGCAGATTGGGTAATTTTCCAGAGATCAAACCATGTGGTCAAACCACGACTCGAGGGTTTTTAGCGTTAGAGTTGCCATTGTAAATACTAGACCCTGTGCCCTTCTCTGTCAGGAAGAAATGTTGCATTTGTTTAAAGAGCTCTTCACCACATGTTTGTGTCATACAGGTGAAACAGGCACAGCCGACAGGTATACCACCATTGCCTCTTGTGGTGTGGGCCTGAGACATACTAAGCTCGTCCGAAGGGATGAAGGCCAGCAGCCAAAGCAATCCAAATAACCATAGTACTCCAGTACCAAAATAAAATAATATCCAACATATAGTTTCTGTAAACATAGGAGTCTTCAAATACACTAAAAATACAAACACACTGATCAAACGCACAATAGCCCACCTCTGTAAAAGAAGACACAGAAGATGTAGACTTTGTAATAAAATGGGGCAGTCTGCGTCTGAAGGCAGGGGTGCACAGGCCATAAGTTCAGATGCAAATTCAAGTTCTATGATGAAAAAAAGTCGCAAAGGCCTTTTCCAGCAGGGCAGGGGAACTGAACCACTTCAAATTCCAGTTATGCTTGTTCTTGGGTCTCTACATCATCAAGACCGGCTTCTAGACACTTTTCTACAGGTCGAGAAAGGTTGAGGTATTTGCTCCCTGCAAGTCAAGTCAGCATAGAGATGGGTCAAACTGATAGCTTCCACCAGATCAAGTCAGCGTCGAGACAGGTGAGTCAATGACTTCCGCTGGGTCGAGATGATTGCATCCAATGGGTCAAGTCCGTGTTGAGGTGGGTGAGTTGATGGCGTTCATTGGGTGGTGTTGGCATTGAGATAGATTGAATCAATTGCCTCCAAAAAAGCTAGCATTCAAGAAAAGTCAGTCAATTGCTTCAAGCGGGTCGAGTCGGTGTTCCAGTTCGGCAAGTCAATGGCTTGCATTGGGACGAGTCGGCATCATGACAGATCGAAAAGAGTGGATTGAAAAAATACTAAGTGTCAAAGGAAGCTCAAGATGCTTATAGTGGCTCGAAAAGCGGATCAGCGTGAGCAGTAAGTCCCTAGAGTTGATTCCTGGCTTCTGGCTGCTGGGGATCCCATCCAGGTCTCCAGGGGCAAAATGAGTCCTTTTTCTATACTTCACAGCCAGGTTCCTGGAAAGCACTTGTAGTGACTGCCTCCTCGAGCGAACAGGTTCCTGGGTGCCTGTGGCTTCAATTTGCAACAGGACTTTACCAGGCAGTTGGTCACCCCAAATGCTCTTCTGGGATAATTGAAGGAAAGGCCTTTCTCATTTTTTGGAAGTATTTATCTTGGCCTTCGTGAAAGAGGTAATCTTCATCTCTCTGGAAGAGGTATTTGGGGCAGACTGTATCCCCAATTCAGTTTTTTACGGGAAATCCTTCTTCTTGTGTAGTACAAACATTATTTAAAAGAGGGAGTGGTCTTAGCCCTTTAAGCAGGGTATCTGTGACATCAGATTGGTCCTCGCCTAGCCTTCTGTAAGGGGTCAACACCTCACTACAGTGTCTGTACAGTGTTTTGCCTGATGATGTCAGTCCCAGACTGCTCTGTCTGCAGGAAGTGGGGAGGAGACACAGGACATGGGAAATCCTTTCACCCGTATGCCCTGTTTCTAAGAGTGTCTGGTAATTACCATCTTGGCGTGAACACTCCATTGTCCTGGTAGGGCTACCCTTTGAAACAATAATGCACTAGGGAGATTTACTGTCTAAGGTGGCAAGCCTTCACAGAGAGATCAACAGGTGGGTTTCCTGGGCTGGGCCCAAATGGTTGTATTGGCTGAAACCAATCCCTTGGCTCTGTCAATGAAATGAGTCTCTAGCAACCAAGCTGACAATAATATGACACCAATAGGTTTTGGCCAGTGTAATTGTAGATTCACAGAGGCCAATATGTCAAAACTGGGCTTGGCTTATATTTAGAAGTTAAACTGCCACCAAGCTCTGGCAGCACACATTCAGAGACACACTTACTTGGATCATTTGATATCAAGAATCAAAAAACTCAGCCTCCTATTCCGTCCTCACAGATGGCATTCTGTGGCAGTGCCCTTATAGCATAATGCATGCCATTGGTATGTGTTTTAATGAACTTTCAGTAGGATCCTACGTCACCTCGGTGCACAAAAGAAGTGTGTTCTAGTAACACAGTTAAGCGCTTTCCTCAGACAACTGTGTGCAACCTGCAATCACGATCTTGTTTCCCGACGGGGCCGACTCAGACCATGATCAGCCTGAGGTCGATTGATTGAGTACCATTAAAATAGATAATAGTAGCTCACATGTTTACAGCACTTAGAAGTGAGAGGAGTAGGTTTTGAAGTGGTCCAGTAAATAAAAAAAAGTGATATTATTTTATTTTCAATTGTAAATGTTCTTAAAAGGAATTAAGAGAATGTGTTTGTGTATTTTCTTTGACAGTATAATGTAACGATTGGTGAGCTAGTGTTCAGTGTAATTTCTCCTCTTTAGTTCATTGAAATAACATATGTCATTACTGGGATCTCCCTTTATAGCTGGGCACCAGCGGGTTACTTGGGCTGTGCAAACATTCTTGGGACCACATGTCAAAACGAGCAGGAAAACGAGCATTAGTAAGACCAACCATGTTGGCCTTTGCATGGGCATCTGCCAGACTTTTGCCAGCTATTGCAATCATTTGCTTTGGTACTGGCATCACATGACAGGTATTGCCATCATGTGCCATGTATTGCAATCAACAGACCAACAGCACTACTCACACAATTTCCAGAGGTTCACCCACTGACCATTGCCAGAGATTGCCACAAAACCACCAGGCACTCACTCGATTATCAGAGAATTTCATAAAATGTACTCGCCTCACTGGGCACTGTGAGAAGATTGTCAATAAGTCACATGACCAGTTCATAAGTTTTCAGTTTTTATTAAAAAAAGGAACAAAAAAAAGCAAATGGGGACCACATTTAGAGGTGGCATATGTATGCTTTAACTTGACCTTAAAAGGGAACTCCCATCTCTATAGTCCAGGCGTCTCTACTGTCAACAGTTCTTGACCAGTACTGATGTACTACAGGCAAGGTAGCCCTTCTGGAAAGGTTTCCTCTACTCTGGGGGAGGCCTAAAGCGACTTTCCAAGTGACATGATCAGGAGTGGTCCGATTAGCTCTTGTAAATGTAATCTTGGGACAGTCTTTCATTACGTCTCCTCTTTCAATATACTACCCTTCTCTCTTTCTCTCTGCCGTTCACTCTGCCTTTCTACCCTCCTTCTCCCGGTCTTATCACCTGTTTGTCTCCTTCTGTCTCCGCCTCTCCGCCTACCTCTCCTAGTCTGCCTCTTAACATTCCTGGAGCTACAGCCACTTAACATTCTGATCTTACTTCTTTCTCTCTCTGTCTCTGTCCCTCCCTCGCAACCACTCTCAACTTTCCATCCTCTATCCTAATCTTCTTCCTAAAGTATCCTTAACCACTCTCACTCACTCAACCCCAAACATAAACATAAATTGGTACCACACTCTCAATAGCAACACCTTACCTTCCCTCTCTCCAAACACACTTAAATCTCCCCCAAGTCCTCCTCAACCCACTGCACACTCCTCTCTGCTGCATTGGTATTCCTCCAACCTCACACAAACACCTCTCATTTCCGGCTGGCTCTGTTGGATGTGTATATCCCTACCCTTCCTCCGTAACAGGTTCTCTCGGTTCCCACTGGTTACCTGAGTCAGCTGTTTGCCTGGGCCAATCCCTGTCTAAGCTGATCCCAACTCCTCCCATCTTCTCCCTTTGTGGGCTCGGGCTTCCCTAGGAAGTCATCAGAAGAGCCATTAGTCCCACCCCTTTTCCAGTCTCCGTTTTCCTGCAGCCAGCCATGCAGTCGCTGTAGTTGTGTGTTTTCTGGTGGTTTCCTGTACCAAGTAAGTCAATGCGCACCAAGGCTTTGCGGAGGGTTCCCTGGTCACCCCTAGATTGTGTTGCTTGTCGTTTTTGGGACAGTGTTGCTGCCCAGAACCATTATCCATCCCATACATCTGAGGAATACAGTGCATGCTGGTAATTGTAGTCTCTCTGGAACCACCTGAAAGGGAAAAAGAGAAAGAGCCCTGGCTCAGACAAATACATCAGATCAGGAAAAGAGGTACCAATAAACATTGCAGACCATTGAGCCAGGGATATGGATCCCTCCCCACACCATCTTTGCGGTAGGTTTGGCTCTGGTGTTGCTCTGGTAAACTGCCTACCCTAGGGTGACAGGGTTAAACCTATGACCCTGTCACAGCAGAAATCGTGCTTGGGGTGAAAAGTGAAAAGATGCCTTCACAGTTGCACCTCCACCTTTTATGCTACAAGTGCACACCTTGCTCTCCTGCTTCCTCGGGGAGTGTGCACTCCTTCCTCAGGGAGTGTGCACTTCCTAGAATTCCAAGAATTCCAAGCTCTGTCTATCATTAAGCAACATGCACTACTTGCATGTTGAAAGGTGCCCACATCACAGAATGTCTTGAATACGGTACTGAGTCCAGTCGATTTCCTCTGCCCAGTACCATGTATACGACTGCATTTGGAAATTGACAACTTTGTCACAAAATCAGCCAAAAAGTAATATAACATTTATGTAAGCACAGATTTTGCGTTCACAATATAGCAGATTTTGAGCCAGTGTTCCATTTAAAGGGGTTAGCAAACCTTAGAAACAGTTTTGAAAAAGCAAAAAACAAAGAAATTCTCACAATGTAAGACATTTTTGGACAGATTTAAGTACTCTTTGTTTTCCTTCCAAAGTAGGATGTTTGCTGTGGTGGGGGTAAGATTCAAAACACATTAACCTTCTGATTTGTGACAATTGATGGCTACTGGTTTTAATAAGTATGGTTAATTAACCAGTAGATTTTCACAGTTGTATTTTCTTCTGGAAATGTATTCTTCAATTCCCCAATAATGATGTTCCCTAAATCAGGGGGTCTTCAACCTTTGCCTCTCAAGATGTGTTGGACTACATCTCCCATCAGCCCTACTCAACATAGTCCATTGTAAGGGATCATGGAAGCTGCAGTCCAAACCATCGGGAAAACCACAGGTTGCAGGCCCCTAACCTAACTCGATCCATTCGATACCATTTGTAAATGCTCAACTGGAATTTCCATACAGGCTCTCTTCTGGGCATGCATAGTCCAATATCCAAAAAGTGATATGCCAAAACTGGGTCTACTAGAAACCATTTGTAAATAATCAACTGGAATTTCCATACAGGCTCTCTTCTGGGCATGCATAGTCCAATATCCAAAAAGTGATATGCCAAAATTGGGTCAAGTAGAAACCATTTGTAAATAATCAACTGGAATTTCCATACAGGCTCTCTTCTGGGCATGCATAGTCCAATATCCAAAAAGTGATATGCCAAAACTGGGTCTAGTAGAAACCATTTGTAAATAATCAACTGGAATTTCCACCAAGGCTCCCACGTGTGCCGCTTAACGAAAGTCTGTACAAAATCTTGAAAACAAAAAGGAGACACCACTTTTAGACTATATCGATGTATGCAATACGCTACGCCTTAGCCTTGTGGATCATATTGCTTGGCACAAGGCAGGCAAGCGTATTGAAGCCACCAGAGAGGTAAATGTAAGACTTTCCAAAATACACAAATAAATATCACAGATAAGCACTGCTGGAAATTGAATTGACAATATTTACTCTGGAACCCCCTTTCCTTTGTGAGGGAGGGTTGAACAGAGTGATGTGGGTGGACTAAGCACCTGCCAAGGTCGAACAGCGTTCCTGCTCCTAAATGGAACTGAATTGAGTGCAGCTGGGGGAGGGTGACAGCATCACGAAGCAGACACAGACAACAGGTTCAAGTTTAGTCCACAAACCTTTATTAACTCAAAGTGTAGGATGGAGTAAGGCCTAACTTGCCCGATGCTAAGGTGGGATTTCCCTACCTAAAGAAAACTAATGATAGTCTGTGTTAGGACGTCCAAAGCAAATGTCTGTCTGTATCCAAAACCTATATTTTTCCTAATTTCTAATTGTATACAATGTGTAAGGATGTCAGCATCAAAATAAGTAGTGTTCAAAGTAAAGTAAAAAGTTCCTTCCAGCCCTTGGCTTGTAATAGGTTTTCCCTTCTCCAAGTTCAGAATAGTTCATAAGGCACAGGTGTTACCTTCCGTATGAGTTCAAATCTTCCTGCTTTTCAAAACAACACAATTCCTTGGGACACTTCCCAGCTCTTCTGATATACTATTTCACTTAGGTAGTTCAGTTTCTTAACTTCAAAACACATAAGAGTTTGTTGTAGTATAAACACAAGCTTTTTTATAGGTGCTTCCAGTGGCTGTTCCATACAAGGTTGCACTCGGTCTACGCGCAGTTGTCGGCCCACACGGTCCACCCATTACAGCTTGGTCACGCAACCGATCCACTTGCCTTGCTGAAGTTCTGTCGTCACTAGGCTACTGCTTCAACTTCACAGTGATGCTTGATCTATTCACATATGTCACAATCTCCCCACACTGTCCCGTGGCTTAGTTGGCCACCATGCCCTTGTTACACTTTCTTGTATTCTCCTGGCTCTTGCCAATGCGTGTTTCCTAATAACATACAGTTCCTTGAATTCTCTTGGCTCATTTCTTTTGTAATATATGTCTTTGTATCAGGCAGATTCACAATCTTTTGTTCACTCCGATTAATCTTTAAAAGTGTACAAACTGACTTTCGCTCCGATCGGCATTCACAGGTACTTGTATTTGCTTTCTCTCAAATCGGTATTCATAGAAATGTTTGGCTCTACATTGCCTGTTTTCTGGTGGTCCCCTTCGTGGTAAACTCACTGGTCAGAGCTTATGGCTTTCCTGCAAGGTCTTCTGCTGCCAGAAGTTCTCTCCTTCCCGTGCAGTACCTCGCTTGCTCTCGCAACGGTTATCCGTTTCTTTGCTCACTCAACGATGCTCTACCTGCAGCTCTGGACACTTCTGACCGATTTGCTCAGTGACTCTGGCCTCCCTCTACTGGTCTTCCACCGGCCTTTCATCGTCCTTCAGTTTCGCTTCCTGCTGCATAAACTCTGCATCTTCTAAAGGGTCACGAGCGCTTTACTTGCCACACTGCTCATTCCGGAGAGGTCTGCCTACACACAGCAGTCGGTAGCCCTGCTTCCACATCTGACTCAATTTCCACAAATATTCTGGCTTTTAAAGTTTCTGCCACCATGACCGCTCCAAAAAGGACTAGACCGCTCATAGTTGAAAAGGTAGTCCTGCCTTAATCTTTCTGTCCTTCTCATCTCAATACACGGCTGAAGCATATATGTGCATGTATTAATAACATGCAGATGTGTTTCTCTAGTTGGTCTATTCCTCGTCTGAGTACCAAACTGGTGTTTCTTGGGGAATATGTTTCGGGTAGAACAGGAAAAGGGCTGACAATAGCCTATAAAGGCCATGAGGGCTAGAGGGTTTGTTATGGATACCATGTCTCACCTAAGGACGTCCTCTCCCCACTCCCCAAGTCTCCTCCACCCAGGCGGTCCTCCCTCGCATATCCACCCCCAGGGTCGGGATCAACGAGCGATGGCCTTTCCCTGGCCACCCAAGAGGAGGATGCAGGGGGAAAAGTAGTGAGGTCACACTCAGGTTCCTCACAGGGGGCACATGTAGGAGGTACTGCGTCTTGACAATTTGCATGAAACAGAGAGCATTTTGGGAACACAAGGATGGCCAAAGAATATTATATTTGAAATATCTCTGTGATACTGATTTAAGCATATAACCCTTCAGAGCAAGTAATGGATACTGGTCTCTCTGTTAATTTCATTTCTCACGATACTCATCCTAATGGGAAATTTACTTAACCACAAGCCATAGACTCATTTGGGCAGTGCTTGTATATGGATGTCAGACTTGGGGTCTTCTGCTTGAGTGGGAGATGAGGAAGTCTCATCTCCCCAAATGCTTCACAGAACGTCAGCCCCCACTCGCTTACGGAATAGGGAGGTTCCATCGGTGGATTTTTTCATCGAGATCTGCCGCAAATGTATATGGAGGTGGGTTTGGGTAGTAGAAAAGGTAGAGAGGGGTTGGGGGGCTGCGGCTGGGCCTCCCCCCACATACATTTGTGGCAAAATGTCATAAAAGAACAACAAATGATGGGTGAATTCTTCTGCGATTTAAATAAATTGATGGAATTACATAGAACCGTCGGTTACCACGAGTCTCCTAAAGTGCATCTCCAGAACAAGTGCATGAGCACTGGAGCAATCACTGGGGCGGGTCATGGGTGACAGAACAAAGTGCATCTCCAGAACAAGTGCATGAGCATTGGAGCAATCACTGGGGCGGGTCATGGGTGACAGAACAAAGTGCATCTCCAGAACAAGTGCATGCGCATTGGAGCAATCACTGGGGCGGGTCATGGGTGACAGATCAAAGTGCATCTCCAGAACAAGTGCATGAGCTCTGGAGAAATCACAGGGCTGGCTCATGGGTGACAGATCAAAGTGCATCCCCAGAACAAGTGCATGAGCACTGGAGAAATCACTGGGGCGGGTCATGGGTGACAGAACAAAGTGCATCTCCAGAACAAGTGCATGAGCACTGGAGCAATCACTGGGGCGGGTCATGGGTGACAGAACAAAGTGCATCTCCAGAACAAGTGCATGAGCATTGGAGCAATCACTGGGGCGGGTCATGGGTGACAGAACAAAGTGCATCTCCAGAACAAGTGCATGCGCATTGGAGCAATCACTGGGGCGGGTCATGGGTGACAGAACAAAGTGCATCTCCAGAACAAGTGCATGCGCATTGGAGCAATCACTGGGGCGGGTCATGGGTGACAGAACAAAGTGCATCTCCAGAACAAGTGCATGAGCATTGGAGCAATCACTGGGGCGGGTCATGGGTGACAGAACAAAGTGCATCTCCAGAACAAGTGCATGCGCATTGGAGCAATCACTGGGGCGGGTCATGGGTGACAGAACAAAGTGCATCTCCAGAACAAGTGCATGCGCATTGGAGCAATCACTGGGGTGGGTCATGGGTGACAGATCAAAGTGCATCTCCAGAACAAGTGCATGAGCACTGGAGAAATCACAGGGCTGGCTCATGGGTGACAGATCAAAGTGCATCCCCAGAACAAGTGCATGAGCACTGGAGAAATCACACTGGGGAGGCTCATGGGTGACAGATCAAAGTGCATCCCCAGAACAAGTGCATGAGCACTGGAGCAATCACTGCGGCGGGTCATGGGTGACAGATCAAAGTGCATCTCCAGAACAAGTGCATGCGCATTGGAGCAATCACTGGGGCGGGTCATGGGTGACAGAACAAAGTGCATCTCCAGAACAAGTGCATGCGCATTTGAGCAATCACTGGGGCGGGTCATGGGTGACAGATCAAAGTGCATCTCCAGAACAAGTGCATGAGCTCTGGAGAAATCACAGGGCTGGCTCATGGGTGACAGATCAAAGTGCATCCCCAGAACAAGTGCATGAGCACTGGAGAAATCACACTGGGGAGGCTCATGGGTGACAGATCAAAGTGCATCCCCAGAACAACTGCATGAGCACTGGAGAAATCACTGGGGCGGTCCATGGGTGACAGATCAAAGTGCATCTCCAGAACAAGTGCATGAGCACTGGAGAAATCACTGGGGCGGGTCATGGGTGACAGAACAAAGTGCATCTCAAGAACAAGTGCATGCGCATTGGAGCAATCACTGGGGCGGGTCATGGGTGACAGATCAAAGTGCATCTCCAGAACAAGTGCATGAGCACTGGAGAAATCACAGGGCTGGCTCATGGGTGACAGATCAAAGTGCATCCCCAGAACAAGTGCATGAGCACTGGAGAAATCACACTGGGGAGGCTCATGGGTGACAGATCAAAGTGCATCCCCAGAACAAGTGCATGAGCACTGGAGAAATCACTGGGGCGGTTCATGGGTGAAAGATCAAAGTGCATCTCCAGAACAAGTGCATGAGCACTGGAGAAATCACTGGGGCGGTTCATGGGTGACAGATCAAAGTGCATTTCCAGAACAAGTGCATGAGCACTGGAGAAATCACTGGGGCGGCTCATGGGTGACAGATCAAAGTGCATCTCCAGAACAAGCGCATGAGCACTGGAGAAATCACTGGGGCGGTTCATGGGTGACAGAACAAAGTGCATCTTCAGAACAAGCGCATGAGCACGGGAGAAATCACTTGGGCGGTTCATATGGAGACGTAGCCTTGGGGGTGGGGCAGGGGGGACTGGAACAATGCTCAGGCGAGACAGCAACTTCTTGTTCCAGCCCAATTCCTCCCCTGCACGCAAGCCATGTTCAAATCATGGAAACTGCCACAAGGGACACGGCATATCTGCAAACGTGAGCTGGTAAGCAGACTCTACACCACTGTTGAACCTAAGACCCCTAAACTGCCGGACTAGCTTGAGAAGGCTGAACATTGCTGGATGATGCAGAGTAACTCCCAGTAACGCCCAACCTTAGCCAAGGAGGAATCTAGCCTCCCCAGTGATCGAAGTGTACAAAAAGAAGTAGAGGAACTATGTTCCCTGCTGGCCTGCACCGCTTCCCACAAACGCCATTGCCACACCCCCTCCCATGCACAATACAAACCCCAAACTCTTGCACCAGCTGTTTAAGGGAACGTTCAGTGCAGTGGACTGAAAGTGCAAGCTGCAACGTCGTCCTACACTTTTATTTTAAAACGAAACCATTCCGGAACGGTTTGTTTTAAATAAAATTATAGGAGCTGTAAAACATGATTTAAAAAAGTAGAGGAGCACCAGTCCCAACCGCTCCCACTCACTTCGACCACTGAGCCTCCCATGCCACTATAACCACATGGACGTCAGCTGATGGTAGCCAGGGGTACCCGCTGCCCTCCCCATCAATCTCCTTGGCACTCCAGGCACAGTCTCTGCGAGCACTGGCCTGCTGGCACTCACCCTTACATGCTGAGTGGGATTTATTTGTCAGTAAAAAAACATTGTTGGGCTGAAATAAATCACTTTGGTTTCAGCACTCAGCCTCATTTTATAAAAAACATGAATCGCATGCAGCGGACCACCAATGTCAGCATGTGCATGCTGTGGGGCCCCCTGCATGCAGATGAAACCTTCACAAGGCGGAAGGGAGTAGGGAAACCTTTAACTCTTTCACTAATGGATTCCTATGGAATCTGCCTGCTCTTGAGCAGGGGCCAAACCGAGGTGTATTCAATAGGAATCCATTCATTGTACACTTCCTAGATGTATTCAGTAGGAATCCATTCATTTTACACTTCCTAGGTGTATTCAGTAGGAATCCATTCATTTTACACTTCCTAGATGTATTCAGTAGGAATCCATTCATTTTACACTTCCTAGATGTATTCAGTAGGAGTCCATTCATTGTACACTTCCTAGGTGTATTCAGTAGGAATCCATTCATTTTACACTTCCTAGATGTATTCAGTAGTAATCCATTCATTTTACACTTCCTAGGTGTATTCAGTAGGAATCCATTCATTGTACACTTCCTAGGTGTATTCAGTAGGGATCCATTCATTTTACACTTCCTAGGTGTATTCAGTAGGAATCCATTCATTTTACACTTCCTAGATGTATTCAGTAGGAATCCATTCATTTTACACTTCCTAGGTGTATTCAGTAGGAATCCATTCATTTTTTACACTTCCTAGGTGTATTCAGTAGGAATCCATTCATTGTACGTCTGTATGAAAAACTTCTGTAGGCGTGAAATAAGGCAGACTGATGAGACAGAGGAGGATTACACGGTGGGGTTCTTATCTCTGCTGCGTGCCCCTCCCCCACCGAGTCTCTGATGTAAAAAGGGGCTGGAGTGTTACATAGTGGCATAAAGGCAATACACCTCCATCTACCACCTCACTTAACTTAAAATGGGCTATGTGTGTCTCTAATGCTATTCACATTTTCAATAGTATGATTGCTTGGGAAGTGGGAGCCACTGTCCCCAGTAATGGCTAAAGTATTGAACTCTTGACCTTTTGCATAAAGAAGCTTAAGAATGTCCACAATATTTATTTATTTCAAGTTCTTATAGAGCGCTTTTTACCCATAGGCCTCAAAGCGCTACAAAAACAAGGTTCACAAATATACAACAATAGTACTCGCCATGTGGGTGGTGGTATTCCTATGTATACGTTTACTGTGTGCATGTGTGAGTGCTGCACCTCTGAGTTCGAGGCTGCTTAAGTGTGATGATTTAAGTAGTATGTGTGATACCTCTTTGTAAACTGTACAAAGCAGTTATATGTACCTTTGTCCATTTATGTAGAAATTGACGGGGATAGCTCAGCGAGTTGACGGATTACAGTGAGCTATTGTGTTCCTCGTTCCTCCTACATCCATTTAGAACAAATCATGCTTGGAATACCCAACACGTTTCCATATATTTGTTTTTATACGCTTAGATTAATTCAGAAATTACTCGAGGGCTTCTCGTGGCAGCCTTATTAAAACATATACAACGGTCTCTGTTCATGAAAGACCACAATGCAACAATCTTAGTAGTTAGTGGAAAAATGAAAGATGGGATTGTAAGATGGCGGTCCACTCCATAGATTGGAGGCAAACAAATCGAGGTAAGTCCTAGGGTCTGCACTTCACCAACATGTGTGATCCTGGGGCAATCACTTAACCGCACAGGCAATTTCCCCTAACTTCTCAAGTCGAGATCCCCAAAACTGTTTCTTTAAGGTTTGCACTACAAAAGGTGAATCATGTATCGGGCATATCAGGTGATGACAGTAGCTTGCATCCCATTCCATGACCATACATGTAATTTTAAGCTTATTCGGGTATAGCATGGAGCTATAAGTGATGTGAGGTGGCAGTGAGACAGTAGTGAGCATCTTGTGGCAATAGCTGGCATATGAGATAGAAGGTCATCTTGTTTGCGGCTCTGCCATGTGAATAAGCCAACACAGGATTGTAGGAGCTCTACTCTCTTCCTATCTCTGCTGGGAGCTTAGGCTAAGACTTCACTCCTTGTCCCCTGAGCAGCTGACCCTAAGTCAGGGTCACCGAGCGTGGGCAAAGCCTTCTCGCTGGTAGGGGTGCATCTCTGCTCTACATGCCCTGACCCTAGCAGAACATGCCTTTACATGTGCTGTATTTCTAATAGTGCCATCACAGCAGCGGCTGCCAATGCCTGGTGTTAAGAGGTGGGAAACCTCAAAAGAACCTTTGACCCGTTTAGCATCCCACAAGCTGGTACAAGTGCCAGTGAATATGGTAATAGTGCCAACTATTTTTACAGTGCTTAGAAAGGAAGGAATACAGCATGGAGTGCTACAAAACAGACTCAGTTGGCAACTCTATAATTCAATTTATATCGAACTTTATATAAAAAGGTCCTCTGCAACTTTTGTTCACGTCCACGAAGGTTCAGCAAATATGACATGCAACTGATATGGTCATATCCAAACACTCATGGCAAATGTGACATTTTTCAACGTTTACATGGCTACAAGGATTGATGCAAAAAAAACAAATGTGACATGAGACTTTCCAAAGAGTCTGAACAGGGCACTATACAGCTAACAAGGCCCGTAGGTCTGCTTCAATGTTCATGAGTTTTGGCGTACACTCTGCCAGAATGCTGAGTAGTGCAAATCATCCAAATGTGTTAATAATGACATCGGCCAAACTATCGATATCCATTATCTTAGACCAAACAATGTATCAATATTTAACGATATGTGCAGTAAGCGTAAAGGGTCAAAGGTGAGTCAAAGAAAACTAGGTTTGTGCCCCCAACATGGAGAAACAGTCATAAAGAGAACATCCAACATGGAATTAATTGTATAATTATTTATGTATTTATTTATTATTAGCAATGTATGCATTTTACAATTTTCTACAGATACAATATACAGTCAACATGTCTTAAGAAGTCGCCTCTCTCCCCCAAAAAAACAAAAAACTTAGACACAGTATAAGCAGAGCTAGAACATATCCAGAAATCTACCCCATATCTTCTAAAAAAAACATTGTTTTCTTCCGACGATAGATTAATCTTTACATGTCAGCCAATTTTAACATTTCATCCATCCAAACATTCACTTCTGGAGACAATCTCGATTTCCATCCTCTTAATATCCGTTTTTTAGCCACAAAGGCACCTCTAAATAGCCATTTTCGTTGAGAAGTGCATAGATCATTCAGTAATTCGTCATCACCAAGAATTAATGTATGAACATCGAAATCCAAGCTCTGATCTAACACATGGTTAAAAATGAAGCAGTCTTCTCCAGAAATCACTCACTCTCACACACTCCCAAAGCATGTGTTCCAAGGTGCCCACTCTGTGAACACATCCCCAACAGTCACCCGTATCAGAGAGACTACCCTTATGCAATCTCTCAGGAGTCCAATGCACCCTATTCTGGATCTTACTCTGATGCGATCACTCGCACAGGCTTACGGAACATAGGCAAACATTCTTACAAACAACCTTGCATCGTTCCGGAGTCATTCTCCTTGTCCATTCTTACATTAGGGATCTATTGTCCATTGAACTAGACACAATCAGTTCATAGTATTTACTCGCTAGCCCACCTTCCACCTTGCCACTAGTATTTAGGGCTCTTAAATCAGTTCCCTCGTCAGACTCAATGTCCCCAATTGCCCTTTTAAGCCTTTGGTAATCACGCAGTGAGCAATTTTGCATTTGCCATGTCTCCTTCACTTGATTCAGGGTCAGCCATCTGCCATTACTTCTCAGGTCCCCAATCCACTGTACACCCCCCAGGAACCAATACGGCCAAAAAACTGTTTTACCATTTCCCCTTATTTTAGGGTTGTACCATATGGATGAGTCACATTTCTTAAAGGCATTTTCCCCCTGAATATTCACAAACCCCTTCCAAGAGCCTCTCAAAAATTGCATTGTCGGCTCCACTTTAGTTGTTCGTCCAGATGTGGTTGTCAGGATAGCCAATGGGGCCAGAGGCCCTAATAGACATGCTTTTGCCTTCGTCCAATCATCTGACTCCTTTTCCAAAATTGGTGCATAGTATCTTGTGGGGTGAAATAGCCCTAACATGCCCTTACTACAGGCCGGAGTCAGAGGGGGAGATATGCCCCTCAGCAAAAGGCCTGCGCTGGAGAACATGCAAAATGAGGCCCTTGCCGAAACAAGAAGCAGGAAAATTAGGCATCTAAGCATGCGGATGTCTGAAAATATTCCTTGCCACCCATGAGGGGTAGATCTCAAGGTCCTGTTGAGGAAGGTCTGGGAATGATGAGACCCCCTTGGCACAAACAGTGACATCCAGCATGTAAATGAAAGGGGAAAGAATTGTTTGCAAGCTGGCACAACAGACTGTCGTTTTTACTGCAACAAGAATGGCTGTCTTCAAAACTCAGTTTTTCCCTCTCCTTTTCAATTAAAGACCTGCTCTTCAAAATATGTGCAGGAATGCAAACAAGGAACTGTAAGTGTGTTCATCATGAGCCCATCACGGAGAATCTTTTAAGTAACCAGAATCTACAAGGAAATGGGAAACTATGACAGCATGAAGGGTTTCACGGCTAAAACTGACCCCAGTGACATTGCAATTGGGTCTTCAAAATCAACACTTAAGTACTCAAATGTACAGCTAGAGGCTTTAAACATATTATGTTGCCTTCTGTAAACACTGTTGCAGGAAAGTATTGTTGCAAGGGTTTACATGTTAGATTGTGTGCATTTGCTAAAGTTGGATCAAATGTAAAGTGCTGGGAAAAGGCAACTCTTAAGTTTTACTTCCTAGAAAGGAATCCCAGGTGTGAAACCAGGCTTCCCAAGCTGGGTTACCATGGGAATGAGCTGAGCCATTCTGTGGATCTTCACGTTTTACGACCAATAGCACTCAGGCCGTTGTAAACTTAACAATTAGCCTTTGACGCTGTAGGCTAACCTAAACAAAAGGGTACCTCTTTACTTCACAGCTGGGAACCAGATATCTGTGGACAGAGGAGGAAGAGTGAAGGTGAAGATTCACACCCGTTGCATACAATAAGCAATTTTCGCAATAACTTGGGAAGTATTCATTGTACATTTTTCATGTACGTATTTATGAAAAGCTGTCAGTGAGCGGCATCTGGTGGGTCCAAAACAATTTTGGTGACACCAACCTATCAAAAGTCAGCAAACTAAAATGTATTGTGTTCTTTGTATAAATAAGGCAATCATAACAATTTTAGAAAAGGAGTAGCAGGTTATAGGTACTCCGCCCACCAAATGCTATATTTTTCAATAATGTAGTTTGGGCGTAAACGAGAAAATACGGTAGCTTCACCCCAATATGTCAAACAGTCATCAAACAAGGTGTATGCGATTCACCAAAACAATTTAATTTCTGAATATGCTGGCATCTGTGGCGCAAACTGATGAGAAAGGGTGTTTTTCAAACATTTGAGATTTCTAGGTACAAAGCCAGATCCAAACCCATGCCTGTGTCATATGATTGATGTGGTATCCACCCCTGACTGCTCAAATCACGCCCACTTTCTCTGAGCCTTCTGGGCTGACAGAGAGGGAGGGAACCCTTGACCACTGCCCAATCAGTTGTGCGAGGAGGATGACACAGCAGTGATGTAATTTGGCTTATAAATAGGTTACCCCTCCTCAACCGGAGATTCTGTCTACAAAATCTGAGCTGCGCATCTGACAGGAGATTTGGAGCTATACTTGCAGAGATTGGGCCTGGTCCTGGAGTGAAGCAGGGACCTGGAGTAACTGGTTGGGAGCACAGAGTGAGTCCTTGGTTGACCCTGTGGATGGTCCTGGCAGTGGAGCCCTAGCGCCATTGATGACTATAGAATCCTTTACTTCTGTAAGTATAGATCTCCACAGCCATAGATTAAACAAGTCATATCTATGTGAGCACTAGCCTAGAGTGTCCATAAGGAAAGATCCTCTATTCTATCTGTGACATTTAGTCATTTTTCTATTGAAAAGTACTTTTATTTGTCTGAGCAATTTGGTAACTCACCCCTTGACCAATACTGTGTTCCTCTGTGCATTTAAGTCGCTTTTCGTATGGAACAAAATCATCCCTTGTGTATCTGTTGATCATACTTCTCTTGCCCCTGAAAAGTCCTTTGTTTGTTTGCGTTAAGTAATTTGTTTCCCTAGTATTTTGCTTAGTAAATCAATGAATTCCCCCATTGAAATTCAAGGAGCAAGATTGTTGCAATGCAAAAACAACCATCTTGTGGCCAGTGAGGTTATTTAATTGTTCTAGTCATTAAAGTGTTGCCCCAAAAGAATTATTCTCATTATGAGCTAAAACCGAATTTGTCCAAGTGTAAATTGTGTGTCTAAAAACAAATCCCCATTTGCATTTGTCATAATAAATCCAAACTGTTGTCCCAACTGTGAGAATCTCTTTGCCCAAAACATTCCTGTGAGTTGCCCCTGTCATTTTCACTAAAACAGGTAGTTCCTATGTCCCTTTCTCATTGTTGAAAGCGTGTGGGTCATTTCTAGCTCCAGCCAAATTCAGTGTGATTTACAATTTCGTTTTTCCAAATATTTTTTTTCCTCCTTTAAAAAGTGATTTTCCTACTCAATCCTTCTTTCTCTATCATGTTCCGAGCTTGGATTTAGCATTGCCTATCCTTTATTTTATGGTTTTGAGCTTGCCTGTCACTTCCAGCCCCAGTATAACTACCATGATTTGCATTTTCATTTTTCTGAATCTTACTTTTCACCTTTGAAAAATAGTCTTTCCTACTCAATCCTTCTTTCTCTATCATACCCTGATCTCAGATTCAAATTCTATTCCCAGTTATTTTTTACTTTTATTTTTCATGTGCTATTCGGATTTCCTATGTGTGCTAGCTAGCCTGTTTTGAAGCCCTATTTGATCTCTAGTGTAAGCAGCCCAAAATACCCTTGTGTGCTGTCCCATGGTAGTAGTACTGAATCATTGAAAACCACAGTTTTCCATTTTAACAGGGGGGAGCGCTTAACCTTTCTGCCATCAATTGAGAGAAATTATTTGGCATTGCTTTTCACAACACAAATTTGGTGTGGCATTGAAGTCTATCGTAATCTGGTGATGTTCTAGAAACCTGTGCATTGTATTTCCACCTCATTAGTGGCTGCTGTCATATTTTGTTCTGATCGAATATTAAAATAATAAATTGATAAAGTGTTCATTGACACCACACCAGCCAGGTTCTTGGTGTATTGGGACAAAGGGTGCTGATGGTGGTTGGGTGCAAGACGGTTGGAGGCCTCCTTAAAAAAAACATTTGGGGGCTGTAAAAATAAAAAGCGATTTGGTTGTGCACACACCCATTGCAAGGGAATAAGGTCCCTGTCTTGCTTGTGCTGCATAATATATCGTGACAATCTGGCCGCAAATGCCAGATGATAGGCATAGACATTGGGAACCCCTTATCCACCTCCCTCCTGAGGCAATTGTAATTTCCATAGTTTCAACCTTGGAGGCTTGCTGTCCCAAAACATATCTGTATAAGAGCATCAAATTCTTTCCAAAATGTCTTCCCAACATCCCATGGAAGCATGATCGGTACATATGTTATCTTTGATGTCGAGATCCTTTTAAGTGGATGGCCCCTATATTTGAGGTATCCATATCTGGTAGTGTCTGCCGCAAATTTGGTGAAAAACCATCCAGCTATTTGGGCTGTAGGCGTGTGAGAAAAAAGAAATTCCATTGCTTCTGTGAAAAAAATACATAATTTGGGACCCCCCTATAACTTTGTCTTCCCCCAACCCCTTGATGGAACCTCACGAAACTTGCCAAAGGAATTCAGAGCGCCCCATATACTTTGGCATAGCCATGCTCGGAATAAGGCCCATTCTGTGGAGCAAGAAGTGAGGAGCCGCAGGAACAGCCCATTTCACCCAACCTCCGCTGCAGGGACCTTGGGTTAATCCCACTGAGCTCAGGCCATTTATTTATATATTTATTTATTTATTTATTACTAGAGGCACAATGCTCTTTTGATCACAAAAGAACGTACAACAGATAAGAAATCAGATTTAGGGAAACAGTGAAGTTCTTGCAATGGGGGTGAGTATGAGGGGCATTCTGACCAGGTAGTGGAGGGGAGTAAATGGAGCAGTCGCCGCTGACAATACATAAGTGGACATAAATAGATTAAGGACAAGCAGCATTGGACAAGGAAGGTGGTACGGCCAGCTGTGCTCGGGATGTGGCCATGATGGGTGAAGCGCTAGAGTGGAGACAGAGGCAGGTTATAGGTGAGGGAAATATTTTAGCTAGCAGAAAGATGACAGGTAGGTTAAGAGGGTAACTTGGAGGCGAGGACGAATAGGTGTACTTATACTAGAAGAGCTAGCGAGATTTGTGTCGCCCCTTTGACCATGAAATCGCCACAATGTCATTTCGGTGAGCTAGACTTGCCATTTGGAAGCCACAGGGCTACGAGAGGCCAGGATAAAGCAGTTCAGATGTCATAAGCAGTTGCATTTTATCTCTCTCCGATGCCTTGACATTCCAGTTTACACTCCTAGCTCTCTGAAGCGGGCAGGCTGCCCATTCAACTCTATCACTAAGCCACTTACAAAAGCCAAGAGGTTTTTTATAACGTTTTTATAAAACTTTATGCAAATGCAGAACACTTGTCAATGGTGTTTATACTGAATTACCTTCCAGTAAATCGGCCTATAGCTTCACAACAGGCGTTAACCATAAATAACGGCGCTTTATACCAGCGGAATTTCTCGTGAAGATAAAAAGCCATGAGAAATGGTAGAATCGTCCACATTGATATCAGATTGGCACAATGGCATCATGAAAGGAAGCCATTGGTGTGGGTTTTCTATAAAAGCCCATGTAAATGTCATTCAACGGTCACAATTAAACTGTTAATGGCGTTGTTTTTTTTTCTGATGATGGGAAAAAGCGGAAGAAAGAAATACTGGGTAATGAAAGTGAAGTGCCAGTTTAAAGATTAAAGGGCGGGAAGCATAGGAGGGCCTTCTAGCACATTCACATCGGATTAACACCGAGTGGGAAAGGAGAATGCGTTCACAGCCAACCTGCCATTACGTGCCTCGTTTCTGGTATGGCGGTAATCCTGCCATGTTTTGGCAGAATTATCCGCAAACTCTTTTACCGTTACTGCCCCTCGGTGCAGCGGGTTTGACTGCCAGATGGTGGTAAGGCGGTGTTAATCCCCATTTTTGGAGCCCATTGGACTTGATTTTTGCAGCTGGAGCAGAGGCTATATGCGAAGGATAAACCATTCACTCATACCTGCCTAACCTCCGGGTTGAGCCCGGAGGCTCCGAGTTTTTACGCTCTACTCCTTGGGCCTCATTACAAATCACCCGGTATGGAAACAACGGTGGCGGTAAACCCGCCGCCACCGTTGTTTCCATGCCGGGCGATCACAACTCCTGCAGGCGGGAGGTGATGTTCCCGCCAGGTCTGACCTGGCGGGTTTAACACCGCCCGCCTGCAGGCGGACGAGGAAACACCGGCAGCATTACGAGATGCTGCCGGTGTTTCCATGATCCCCATTCCCATTGAGTCCTTAGGACTCAATGGGAATGGGGATTAACACCATTCCGCCTCCGTGATTCCCGGGAAACCGGGGTTGTAATGCCCCGGTAATTCCAGGAATTACGGAGGCGGAATGGTAATACGAGTCCGGCGGTAACCAGGCGGTTTTACCGCCTCGGTTACCGCCGGACTCGTAATGAGGCCCCATGTCTCTGGCGAAGAGAGTGGAGTCTTTGGGTTTCCCGATGCAGGCATAGGGCCTCATTATAACTCAGGAGGTCCGGAAATAACGGTGGCGGTAAACCCGCCGTCACCGTTGTTTCCGGACCGCCTGATCCCGACTCCTGCAGGCGGGAGGTGATGTTCCCGCCAGGTCTGACCTGGCGGGTTTAACACCGCCCGCCGGCAGGCAGCCGAGGAAACACCGGCAGCATTACGAGATGCTGCCGGTGTTTCCATGATCCCCATTCCCATCGAGTCCCATAGGACTCAATGGGAATGGGGATTAACACCATTCCGCCTCCGTGATTCCCGGAAAACCGGGGTTGTAATGCCCCGGTAATTCCGGGAATCACGGAGGCGGAATGGTAATACGAGTCTGGCGGTAACCAGGTGGTTTTACCACCGTGGTTACCGCCGGACTCGTAATGAGGCCCTATTGCTGCGGCTCCGGCCATACCTCCATTTGATTGTTCATTAAAAAAAAAGCTGCTGGCAGCCAATCGGGTGGAGGCGTGGGCAGGACGCGTTAGTGGCGCAAATTTGGGCTCCCGCCTGGTTACCTATATGAGACTGCTGCCGATGCACGATAAAAAATGAACAAATTAATGCGTACAGTACAATGATTTAACAGGAAATGAAGTGTTTTTATAGCCACTTGAGGCTTATATTAATGTCAGATTTGTTTTTTTGTGTGCAATCTGGGGAGGAGGGTGGGTAGAGTCGTGCTGAAAAAGGGTCGGGGCATTGTGACGTCATTCCCTAGGTTTCTCATCTACAAATGTATGCAGGTATGTATTCACTTCACCACCAAAGTCGGAATTTAGCGGTTCAGTAAAGTAGCAGTAATTCCGTTACTACAAAAAAAGTGGTGGTAACGGAATCGCCACCCAAAACATTCCTGCACTTGTAATCCGTGGTGGAAATGGAAAAAATGTGGTGGGGAATCCCACAAGGGCCGGAGTGAGGGAGTGGCTTGGGGGCGAGTGTCACGACTCGCTCCCTTCGCTCCCGTTCCCGCCACTTGGGGGCATGTTTTGGGGCTTATTCCTTGCTGGACATTTCCTCCGAACCTAATGCCACAGTGCTGTAATGAATTGGGAGCGCTAAATCCCTATTTTCCAAACTACTTCCCTTCCGGATCCATTCCAGGTTTTTGGCAGCCAGCATGCTTCTTTAACCAAATGACTGTGCTTCCCAGAATGCCTGGCCCACTGCTCCACCTCCACCCTTGCAGGACAAGGTTGGGTGGAGGATAGGCAACACCTGTGGCTGCAGGTGCAGCAGTCAGCACACCTGAGGCGTGTGCTCGTTAAACAGCTTTAAAAGCCTCAGTCTCACTTCAGTCCAGCGCTGGTCATCGTTTGCAGTGTTCCTGTTTTTGACTAGTCCCTGGTTCCTGGTTCCTTGCCTTTGTACCTTCTTCCTTGTTCCTGTTTTCTTGTTTCCTCCGCCCTGAATTTCGGATTCATGCGCTAATTGATTTCTGCTCCCTTGATTTCCCTTTTTGTCTTCCCCTGTTTGCAGGCAGCAATTCTCAGTGCTTTCCCCTTTTAGATGCAGCCCAGTTTGTCTGTGTTCTATATTTCTTTGACTCTGTCCTTTGCTGCTGTTACCCATTTGCCTTAGCCTTCCTCTTAGTTTAGTTTCCTGTCTTTTCCTTGGAGGGGTAGGGAGAAGTTTGCATAGGTTATTTCGTTTTTTCCCTGCTCCTGATCCTTACTTTCTAAAGGATCCATTCCATGTTTTCCATTGCACTTCTGCATCCATTTCCCATTTGATCATTAGGTGTGGTGTGTGGTGGTAGCTAGCTCCTGTGTGAATGCTTATGTTTTCCCCACTAGTTTGTTATCCCTATTCCAACTTAGGTATTTAGTTTTCTGCAGCGGATCACGCTCCGCTGCCTTCCAGTCTCCGCCCTTGTCCTGCCGGGCTCTCCACATTGCAGCGGATCTCGCTCTGCTGCCTTCCAGCCTCCGCCCTTGCCCTGCGGGCTCTCCACATAGCAGCGGATCTCGCTCTGCTGATTCCCAGCCTCAGCCCTTGTCCTCTGGGCTCCCTGCCCAGCAGCCTGCCTCATTCCGGCTGCCTTCAGCCCTTGTCCTCTGGACCTCCCTACTTCTCCCATTGCTGTTATAGCCTTTCTGGGTCCCAGATTCATCAACAGGATTCGTGGGCTAGCTGACATTCAAGAGGTGTATCTCGTCCTCGTGAGTACAGTTCCTAAGTTCCCTTATATAATACCATCAAGAGTGTTAGTACACAGATCCTGTCATTGCTGGCCCTCCACGTGGGTTTAGCGCTGTCAGTACCTGTAACAGCAATTGGGGGTAAGGTGCTTGCCGACTTTCCTCGCGGTCAGGTGCTTACCCCACATCCCTTTTCATATATTGGTTTTGATGTCACACTCTATTTTGCACTCCTGGGTTCTAGCATACCTGAGTCGTTGTTCCTGGGTGCACATTTCCCTTGCCATATTCGCTGCCTTAGTACTCGCCTGACTAATCCTGACAGTATGACCAGCCCAAAATTCCCATTGAATATGGCAAGTTTAAGAAAGAAAGGCAGCAAGGCCTCTAACAAGCTTGTACAGAAAGCTTCCCCTACATTTACCTGTGACAAACCAATCACTAGTCCTGACTCCAATGAACTCCTTGTCACGAATGGGCATTTACGTGCAAAGTGTTTTTCCCATAGGATGGCACATCCTACATGGCCTGATCCTAGTTCTATCTTTGGTTTTGATCCCGATTCTATGTCAGCACAAGCCTTAGCCGCAGAAAACAACACACTGTTAGACTTATTATACGAGAGTACCTCTGTTGTTGAACCCCATGATTCCAGTTGTGCTTCACCTCAGATAGAACAGTTTCATGATACCAACATAAAGAATGGAGGGGTTTCTTGCATAACTTCTGTTTTCTACCCTCAGTCTAACGCATACTCTGTTGCACAGGTACAGACTGTAGTCCCTAATGCCAAGAGGTCTAAAGTCAATAGTTTGTTTAAGGGAAACACAGACCAAGTTGGAAAGATAAACTATAAATCACAGAACCTGCAAGCAGTAGAGGATAATGCACAATCGGTGCACATCCAGATTGCTAGTGCAGGATCCAGCCCTGATGCCACTATGCCTCCCCCTGTGCCTACTGATAGTGATGTACAGTTAATGCAGGGCATGCTAAGAGCTAAGCTTGAGGAGTTAACACAAGAATTCATTTCTTTACAAGAGGAGAATAAGATCTTGCACGCATTCCTGAATACACCTCAGACTTTATCCATTGATGTTGATGAAGTGAACACAGTTCAGCCCCTGAGTGCAGAGACTTTGGTAAACCATGATAATTGCCAATATGTTAGATCTATTGGAAGTGAAAGTCTTTCTTCTAGCACAGCGCTCAATCTGGGCACAGTTTCTAACAATTGTTCTGCTGATTGTCAGGGATTGCAGTTAGCTGAAGATTTACAAGCCACTCCTTTACCTAAAGTTTCCTGTGTAGCAGTCTGTCATAATTCTGAGCTAGCACACATACAAGCTTCTGATCTCCAAACACAATACACAAAGGTGGCATACACAGATTCAGTCACTACAGTAGGCTTAGGTCCTGCTCTTGATACAGCTGCTGAGACTGAAGTAGATGTTAAAGCTGATGTGGAAGACGATCTTACCTCTGGGTTCACTCTTCCTTCTGCCAATTCTGATCAATACGAACAGTCAGAGACAGTACAGATTTCATGTTCTGATGAACTCATTCCACAGTATACAGAACCAAAAGACCAGCAGGCGATTCCTGAACTGTTGATTGTTAATCTGCCTCTTTCAGAAGCTAAGACAGAGGAATGGACAATTGACGAAATCCTGATTAACAGAGACTTTACTATGGTGATTCCACTGGTTGATTTTGACTTCCACAAAGAAAGAGACTCTGTGTCACCCACTAAAGAAAAGGACTGCAAGGGTACGGTTCAGTCCTTGGTTACTGGAGCCAAGGAGTTTAATGCCCTAAAGGTGCCCTCCATTCCTGAGCCACTAATGTGTCTATCAACTTCTGAGACTTCTGTGTGTCCTCCTACAACCATTGACTCTTCTATGATCCAATCCACAGCCCTGCAGTCATCTTTGGTACACGTGTCTTCAATCAATGAACCGCTGCCATGTCTGCCATTTAATCAAGAGCCTCCACCATGCACGGGGTTAGTCCCAAAGACCCTGACATGTTTGGATTCAGCTACCGAGATGGCTCCAACTCGCATGCCTTCAGCTTCAAAGTTTCCTCTGGCCTGCCTGTCTTCAGCTACAGTGACTCATCCAGAAGATCATCCTTCAGCCAGAGAGCCTCCGGTAGTCCATCATATGTGCATGTCTTCAGTTCCAGAGTTTATTGCTTGTTTGCCTTCAGTTCATGATACACCGGTATCCTGCTTAGCTTCGCTTCCAACATCAGAGGTATACCTGTCTACACCATCAGATCCTACTATATTTTCTACTGCTCCAGACAGTCCTCCTGAATCCCAAACATTTACTATCGATGAACGTTTAGATTGCCTTTCTTTTGCTTCAGGAGGAGCACCAGAATGCCTGCCTTTTCCACAAGACGATTCTCCCAACTGCTTCACTTTAGCATCAGAGCCTCCTAAAAATGCAGCATCAGAGTTTGAGACTTTTGCCAGCTCCCGCTTCAGAGTCATCAAGCTGGACCAAGTGGTGAGTCAGAACCACTCACCTGGGTGTGCACAGGGGGTGGTGCAGACCGGCGTATTACCTACAGAACTTGTGCAACAGAATTCCGCCAAGAAGCACCAGTTGGGTGCTAGTAGCCAAAGGAAGGGAATGACTGCTGCAGTTCAAGATGTGTCTGTTATTGCTCCTTCTGCGAGTGTGCCTGAAATACCAAGTACTGTGTCTATCACTCCTATCAGTATGCCAAACGTCCCTGCTGTTGTATCCAACGTGCAACAAAGTGGCTACACGACTGTCACCAGGAGTACCAGCCTCGTACAACCCATGGGACTTCCAGGCATCCAAGGCGTAGAATATGTGCAGTCAAACCTTAATCATTTTCAATCACAAGCTTTTTCCCAGATGGATGACAGAAAAAGATCTGAACCTCTACCTCAGCCGCCACCTTCTCTAACGGCTGAACATGAACATTTCCTGAAGCCAGCAACTTCCTCACCTCCCGCATGTCCGCTCTCGGCGGAAAGGCTAACAGAACTTCTACCATCGTCTAAGGCAAGTTGCACCAGCCTGCCTCCCTCCTCAAAGACTTACAAGGGTCCAATCCCAGTGACTGAGCTTCCTGGACCTTCCAACTCTGCTCCAGGTCCTGCAAGTTCTTCATGCCTTTCTTCGAGCCATGAGTCTCTTCCTCACCAGAAGTCACCGTTTCCATCAGTATCACCTCCAAAGACAACACACTCCTATCATGGAAGCCCATCTGCCTTTGCCCACATGCCACCATTTCCATCAGTGCCACCTCCAAAGAAAAAGCACTCCCATCATGGAAAGAAGAAGTCTCGTACGGGTGGCGGGCACCCGAAGAGGGCCGTAGGAGGGGGTATACTGTCACGACTCGCTCCCTTCGCTCCCGTTCCCGCCACTTGGGGGCATGTTTTGGGGCTTATTCCTTGCTGGACATTTCCTCCGAACCTAATGCCACAGTGCTGTAATGAATTGGGAGCGCTAAATCCCTATTTTCCAAACTACTTCCCTTCCGGATCCATTCCAGGTTTTTGGCAGCCAGCATGCTTCTTTAACCAAATGACTGTGCTTCCCAGAATGCCTGGCCCACTGCTCCACCTCCACCCTTGCAGGACAAGGTTGGGTGGAGGATAGGCAACACCTGTGGCTGCAGGTGCAGCAGTCAGCACACCTGAGGCGTGTGCTCGTTAAACAGCTTTAAAAGCCTCAGTCTCACTTCAGTCCAGCGCTGGTCATCGTTTGCAGTGTTCCTGTTTTTGACTAGTCCCTGGTTCCTGGTTCCTTGCCTTTGTACCTTCTTCCTTGTTCCTGTTTTCTTGTTTCCTCCGCCCTGAATTTCGGATTCATGCGCTAATTGATTTCTGCTCCCTTGATTTCCCTTTTTGTCTTCCCCTGTTTGCAGGCAGCAATTCTCAGTGCTTTCCCCTTTTAGATGCAGCCCAGTTTGTCTGTGTTCTATATTTCTTTGACTCTGTCCTTTGCTGCTGTTACCCATTTGTCTTAGCCTTCCTCTTAGTTTAGTTTCCTGTCTTTTCCTTGGAGGGGTAGGGAGAAGTTTGCATAGGTTATTTCGTTTTTTCCCTGCTCCTGATCCTTACTTTCTAAAGGATCCATTCCATGTTTTCCATTGCACTTCTGCATCCATTTCCCATTTGATCATTAGGTGTGGTGTGTGGTGGTAGCTAGCTCCTGTGTGAATGCTTATGTTTTCCCCACTAGTTTGTTATCCCTATTCCAACTTAGGTATTTAGTTTTCTGCAGCGGATCACGCTCCGCTGCCTTCCAGTCTCCGCCCTTGTCCTGCCGGGCTCTCCACATTGCAGCGGATCTCGCTCTGCTGCCTTCCAGCCTCCGCCCTTGCCCTGCGGGCTCTCCACATAGCAGCGGATCTCGCTCTGCTGATTCCCAGCCTCAGCCCTTGTCCTCTGGGCTCCCTGCCCAGCAGCCTGCCTCATTCCGGCTGCCTTCAGCCCTTGTCCTCTGGACCTCCCTACTTCTCCCATTGCTGTTATAGCCTTTCTGGGTCCCAGATTCATCAACAGGATTCGTGGGCTAGCTGACATTCAAGAGGTGTATCTCGTCCTCGTGAGTACAGTTCCTAAGTTCCCTTATATAATACCATCAAGAGTGTTAGTACACAGATCCTGTCATTGCTGGCCCTCCACGTGGGTTTAGCGCTGTCAGTACCTGTAACAGCAATTGGGGGTAAGGTGCTTGCCGACTTTCCTCGCGGTCAGGTGCTTACCCCACATCCCTTTTCATATATTGGTTTTGATGTCACACTCTATTTTGCACTCCTGGGTTCTAGCATACCTGAGTCGTTGTTCCTGGGTGCACATTTCCCTTGCCATATTCGCTGCCTTAGTACTCGCCTGACTAATCCTGACAGCGAGGGGGCGCCAGAGGGGGCGTGGTCTAGAGGAGGCGGGGCTTTCAGTGGACCACCTGAACAGGGACGTCATTTGGGGGTCGCCAGAGGTCGCAACTGCGACCTCTGAGGTCTCCCTTGCGACCTCTGTGGTCTCACTTGCGACCTCTGTAAAAAAAAAAAATAAAAAAAAATCGTATTTTTTTTTTCTTCTGTTTTTTGTAATGCAAAGTCCTGGAGTGGCTGGCTCTCATGTACAGGCCCTTTAAAAAAAAAATAAGAAAAATAAGAACAGGAGTGCCACAAGTTTAACACTTTCAGCACTGACCCTAAATAAGAAAGAATAGGAAACCAAATAATGTGTCTTTCTGGAATTCTGTACAATAATTGCTAGACTCATTAAAGGTTTATTTCAGGCACACTTCAGGGGGTGAGTCACTGATTTAGTCTGTTCTTAAACGCCTCAACTCAGCCTTTCATCCTTCTGAGGTCGATAAATGAGTACCAAGACAGGTTGGGTGATATTGGGTGTATATTTTTTCTATATAAAGCGCTGAAGCGTAAGTGCTATATAATAACACATCATTATCATTTGGTCATGGACGTCTGCTTGTATTCACAGTAATTTGGTAATATGGGCCTATACACACAGATCTTAACGCTACATATGGCGATCCATTCTTGCATGAAATGTACATCACATTATAGTGATATCGGAACCATATTTTTCGTAGTGTACAATGCTGTGATGTCACCTCCTGTTTTGGCAACGGGTGAAAGGTCGTGTTCCATCGCTTCCCGCGATATCTCTTTGGGGTGGGGTCAAATGACATCACTTCCTGTGATGTCATCAGGGGTCAAGGGTCGTGTGATGTCACTTCCGCTACCCCTGGCCTTTTGGTGAACTGACGTCCCTGCACCTGAATACTTCAAAAAGAAAAAAAAAGCACCCGCAACGGCTGCATTACCCTTTACCGCCGGCTCTGGCACTGATGTGTAATGCACAATGCGCTGCTCTACATTACAACTGATTCCTTTCATTTGTACATGTAACGAGCATTTTGTATTACATACCAGTGCCAATGCCGGCGGTAAAAGGCAATGCTCCCGTCACCGCGTATTCCAGCGACGTTTATGGGCTTGGGCGGCTGACTCTGGCCGGACCCTGAGATCTGGCTACACATCTGGTACCGGATCTCGGATCAGCCGAGAGCCGGCCCAATGACCAGCACTGCTTGTAATGAGGCCCAAAGTCTGTAGTTCAGAGGAGTCCGCCACCAGAAAAGGCGGGAGGTGCAACCGCGCATAGATGCAGGTGCGCAAGCACACAGCTCAACCCAACGTGGAAATTCACCAATCGTGAGCTCAATGCGTTAAACTGTAAAAGAAAATCACATGCTTGACAGCGACAAGGCATGTTTTTTCCAAGATGCCACACATCTTCATGCAACTGCAAAGGCCCGATCATTGAAAGTTTTGTGTTCGGAGACCACTATGTGGCGCGGACCAAGATAGCCGCATATGCTGCAGCTCTGACACCCCGAGTTCAATGAGCTTCTTAAACAGATGCCACCCCACCTTAAGAGCGACCAACTAACCACTCCCGAAGTGGGCTGAGAACAAGTGAAGGAGAAGGGCGAGACTGAGCGGAAGGACAAAGGCGAGGAAGGCCAGGGCTCAGGACGCCAACCCTGGAAGAGGAGGGAGAGCCTGGACGAGGAGATCCCCGGCACATGGTACGTCGCAGGCAGAGTTTTGCCTATTCCCAGTTTACCACCAGGTGGCAGGTTGGATTCTCTGCGATTGGTAGAAATCCTGGCATATTAAATGAGTTGGAGCCTGGATTCATCCAATGGATGCAGCAGTCCTCTACTCCTCTCCTGGGAGCAGTACAGCAGGCAGAACCATACCTGCCAACCCTACAGACTTAGGCAGTAGGCTACTGCTTTTTAAGCAGTCCTACCACCTACAGATTTGGGTGACAGATCCTACTGCTTTTTAAAGGGAAAGGTCATTTATGTGACTCTAAGGCAGGCTGCTTGAGACCGGCCCAGGATAAAGCATGCAACACATTAGTTTGTCTGTGCAATGGGCAGTGGACGGGTAAGTGATTACTTTGAGTGACCAATCCAGTGACCTGACAGCTACATGACTCCCCCTGCACTCTGGCCGGGACAGGCCTTAGGTGAACCACCAGTGCAAGAGCTAAGTCATAGACAAAGGAGGGGGAGAGTGGGAAGGAAATGGAAACAGACAAGCGACTATCATACTAGGCCTGACATTTCCGGTAGATCCGGGTGAAAACAAAAGGTGAGGGAGAGGGGTGCAGAAAGGGAGGGGAGGAACAAAACAAGCGACTATCGTACTAGGCCTGACAACATTTGAGATAGTGCTGGAGGGGGGGGATAAACAAGTAAGGGGAGCGGGGAGGAGACAGACAAGATTGCTATCATACTAGGTCCAGGGACAATTCTGTAGAGTAAGTGCATAGAAGAAAGTAAGGGGAGGAGGGGAGTAGATAGGAAAAGGAAGAAAGTAAGGGGAGGAGGGGAGTAGATAGGAAAAGGAAGAAAGGGAGAGGAGGAGCGAACAGAGAGTAAGCAGTCAAAAAGAGGGGAGAGCGAATACAATTGCAGTAGTCACTTCTGCGCAGTAGATACCGTTCCAAAACTCGTCAGAGGTTATGGATTCAATACTGGGGACCAAAGATGAATACCCTTTTATGTTAACATTACTCAATTTCAGACAGTGCGGATGTGCCGAGCAGATCCCACAGAGAGGTTACGCGGGCGGCACAGTCTTTCCTCATGAGGACTCCCTACCCAACTACCTGCGTGTTCCCTAGTCAGGAGAACGTTGAACCTCAAGTATGTAATGAATCCTTTTAGCTGCACGCTACAGGATTTAATTAAACAAGTACATGGCAAATGTGGTTGGAAACCCTGACGGGCATACATTGCATATTTTTTCTTGCTGTGCAAACTGCGAAGATTGGTATCAGTGTCCCATACATGTGTTTTATTTTTCAATGTTCTAAATGCATTGGGAAAGTCAATCAGCTCCTGCAAAGTTAGCCCAATGTTTTCCTGGTGATTCATAGTAGTGACCCGTAGGTCCAGTAACAAAGGCTTGGTAGATGTCTGGCAATGATATAAGGCTATCAGGCCCTAAAGGCGGCCAACATGCAGATGTGGAGCATAAAGGGTTAATACAAATGTGCAGCACTGCAGTAACCACATGGATCTCAATGATACCAGGCCAAGCTCTAACCTTCGGGACTTCTACTGGTACAGAGGATGGCACACCAAGTATGGGTCGCAGTAATTCCAAGAGCTCCAAGCATTTCATTCTCAATTCACGAATTCCAATTATGCCATAAAGTATTCCCGGGACAAGGCTAGTCCTAAAGGCGGTAATTAAACCTTCTGTGTTAAAACCGCCTTTATTACTGATACATGTTTTTAAAACCAACCATTTTTGTAGGCACTTGGGTATAAAAAAGTCACCATAGAACATACAATTCGGCCGAGACTTGATGGGCACACCCAGATAAAGATAACTCTTCACCACATCTATCGGCTTACCATCAAAGTTTCCAATCATAAGGGCTTTTGTTCGAGTAGCCAAAATCAATCTTAACAATTTTAGTTTTCCTGATGTTCATTTTTAAATTGTTCTGTTTAGTGAATAAAGACAGGGCATCAATGGAACCGTGAAGGCCTATCGGGGTGTGATCCAGCAGCACTGTATCGTCTGCATAGCCAACCCATGCTACTACTGGTTCACCACCCAAGGTCAGAGGAAAATTTCGAACGGTTCCAAGCACTGTGGCAAGATCAGGACTATACAGATTGAAAAGCAGGGGTGCAAGAACACAACCCTGCTCTAGGCCACTGTGGGAATAGATTGCATTACCTCACCTGCTAGATTGGTGCACACCACCACTGTGGTGTCTGTATGTAGTGCCTTGATGAAATACAATAATCTGGCATCGATTCCCCAGGCTTGTCATTTTTCCCATAAACAAAGTCGAATGCTTTTGAGAAGTCTACAAAGCAAAAGTATAATTTCTTAACCTTGTGACTCATGATCTGAGCCATAACACAGTGGAGGGCACAGATGTTATGTACAGTGGCATGATCTTTGCGAAAGCCTGTTTGAAGCTTATGTAACAAACCTTTCTTTTTCGGTCCATTTATTGGCCACCAATAAATGCTAGTATTCCCATATAGGAACATACTCCTGTTTGCTTTGAGCATAATTGTAAATATCTAGAGGGAAATCAGGTATTAGTTGAGGCTTTCAAGGAGCAAACCTGACACTTCTTAAACAGCAACATATAAGGCTCCTACACCTCTAATTGGTTTGGATTCACAATTTCACTGGAGAATCCTGGGATTATCACACTTTCAAGGCAATTTGAACAATGTCAAGGCGAAGTTCATGGAAAATACAACGAGACTTCAATAGTTATTCATTAAAAATAGATACAATTTAATTTAATAAGAAATAATGTTAAAAACAAACATATAAAAACTCACAAAGTGACCAGTGCTTCAAAAAGTGCTAAGTGCTAATCACCTATAAGCTAACAATGTGCAAAATATGCAATATAGTTGTATCTCTTCTGGATTCTGCAATCACATTGAATATACAGATACATACATATAAACCGCTTCAGGGTTATTAAGACCTTGATTCTTTAGTACATGAAACCACACCATATACAAAACCAGAGAACTTTGGCGTGAAGTAACTCAATTATCCTCTGTTGTTGATGCCTTGGTCAAGGAGTACCTACAGTGCACCTCTTACACAGTTCTTATATTCTACTTGATACTTAGCATTCATATCTGTAGTTGCCCAACATGTTTCATTCCTATAATTTTTGAAGTTGGTGTTAGGAACTTCTTCAGGGGAGCGAATGGGTCGTGCAAAAGAGCACCCTGTGGTGGTATCGAAATGAAGCTTGACTAGTCGATATTGATGTAGTAGTGTGAGATCTTGGAAGTAAGGTCCCAGAGGGCAGTAAAGCAAAGTAAAAGTCCTCAAATACTTGTCTTTAATACAAGCAATCAAATTCAGGCCAAACCTACAGTCAAAAAAAGCAGATCACATTCTCATTAGTAGGGTTCGCTACTAGAGTACATCATTCATCATTAGAGTAGTTGGATGTACTAATTGGCTTACCGTCTGTTAATGCCGGTAAGTCATCATAAAAGGGCTGCATTGAGTCTCAGTGAGGCAGTCCCGCTATTCCCTAGAAACATACAAAAAGAAGGACACATAGTCCTATAATCCCAATTAGGAGACACATTTAGTATTACTAGATTTCAAGTTGGACGACCCTATTCAAGACTTATCTGACGGGTACCTGGAGGTTGTACAGGATAGTCATCTTGTCAGGAAGATAGTGGCCTGGACTGTTAGTGGAGTACTGTAATACGAATAATCAAAGATTCAGTGTTTGTATATAAAAGGTAACACATTAAGTAAATTAGAGGTGCAATAGTCACTCATCCGCTAACTGATGGAGTCCATCACTACTTAGAAAATGAGGATTAAGAATACTTGGAGTTTGAGAGCTTATAACAAAATCACTGCGTCCAGTGTTCTAGTTAGCTGTGTTTTGAGTAATGGTGCAAATGACTTAGCACTGCTAAACATGTTGGATAGCATACAGCTCATGTGAATATACAAAAAAGAAAAAAGAAAGAAAGAAATTATAAACTGTGTATTATGAAGTTCTAGTAACTGTTCAAACTTTAGTGAGCTACTCGCCTTGATGAATTGTGAAACGGCATGTCCACGGGTGTCCAATTAGAGATTTAGGAGCCTTTTATGTTGCTGCTTTGAGCATAATGCCAGTAATGATACCATACCAAAATATGTCCAGGCTGGCGCTGCCAATATATGTCAGTATCCCCATGCAAGGACGTATTCCTGTTGGCGTCGCTATTACAAACGCACACCCAGTCACCCATACATCATACACTCACTCATTCACAAAAATAACACAATACATAAAACACCCTTGTATGCACGCATGCATGCATACACACATACATACTTCAAATATGCAGCACACGCGCGCGCACACATACATAATTTAGTTTGTTACTTGCCCCAGACCCGAATCCGTCTTCCCCGAGGACGGCCCCCCTCAGGCAGCCGGCTCCCATGCTGCAGCCTCCAACACGCAGACAGGAACCAGGAAGAAGGAAGAGCTTCCTCATTCCTTAAAAGCGGAATGGGCCTGGTGCACTGTGCCGCAACTAGAATGTTACTTTTTAAGTCGGACTGTAAGTGCTCCCACTCCAGAAAGAAATCATTCAATTTCTTTCTGAAGTAAGAATGCATGCACTGCAACTTCAGAAAGAAATGTGTAGAGGAGCAGACGAGTGTGTCATTGTTAGGCTTTGCCCCCCGCCCTATCTCCGTCATACTGTGAGAAAGACAGGAAGCCATTGTACATGACAGTAGGTATCATCCAAATGCTACATCGAGTGTATGGGATACGTTACGCACTCAGACAGCCACACCGAATGTACCCCCGCACTGAGGTCATAGCAGTAGATTTGCAGGTACCACTGAATACTGAAGAACTGTAAAGAGAAACTGCCAGGTACAAAGTGATGTAATAAGGAGAAGATACAATGATACTTATAATAATACTTAAAGAACGAAGATATAACTCAATAAACAGAGTAACTCGCACATAAGTAAGAAGAAATCATATATGCAAAGAAGATAAAGTAACCAGCTGACTAATAAGTGTATATACGCAGACACTCAAGGAAGAAGAGTCATGTAGAAGCTTGCTGCAGTAGAAAACATAACGTGGATAGAGAGCGGCCAAGTTGGAAAAACGGACGCCGGCTCTCAATGATAGTAAACGAAGAGCTCAGAGGGGAGAGATTACTCTAGATCAGACAGAAGCGGGAAAAACAAATTCATGCATAAGCCAATAATAGCTGCTGGCCATAGATCAAGGATGCCACAGCGAGAAGCTACTGAAGGGTGCAAAGGGAGTTACGGAGGATAAGCAATATGACAGATTTCTCTTAGATTAAGTAAATGAGCGAACATTTATGAGTTCCAAGTACGATCAATTAAAGCAGCAGAAAAGCCTATGTGAGACGGAGCAACCAAGTCTCCAGAGGCCGAAGAGGGTAATGACACCTGAAATAATCGAATCAAATATCGTGAAATAAAAGGCAAAATGGATAAAATCGTGGTCTCTTCACACGTGGTAAAAGACTGGAAAACAAGCCCTTTTCATAAGCCGTGGTCAAAGATAACGATGCACCTACACTCCCTTAAAGTTCCCGAGATGAGAACGTCCAGCAAGGTCAAGTGCAAAGGAAAAGGCTTGACTGATGAGGGATGGACGAACGAATTGGGCAAGTGGGCAGCGGTTTGACGTTGTTCTCTGACCTGAGTTTCGATTTGCTTACGTGCCGCTAGCAAGGTAAGTGGCCAAGGTTGGTAGAGTATGCCAACCTATCAGGAGAGCCTATGTTACGATGAGCATACAATGTTGCATAGGCCAATCCATTACTGTTATGCTGCTATAATCTGTATTATACATAAAGTGAAGTCGAGGTTTGCCTCTAAAACAAAGGGCAGCAAATAAAGTCACTAACACTTATATGTTCTATAAGTAGACATGTTCCCCTAACCAATCCCCAAACCCGATAGATTTTGTTATTTGCCATGTAGGATGACGTCATAGCTGATGTGCATTGAAGTATAATCGGAACTTAAGTATGACTACATGAACTACAATTTGCTGTTTGCCAGTATGTCCTACTTTATTAATGTGATAATAAAGTAGTACTTTGCCATATTCTTTGGGTCTATCCAGTTATTGGGTACAAGATTGTTTATTATGGTAACCCCATTCTGCGCATAGATACCACCAAAAAGTGGTAATGCACAAATCCTTTCTAAAGCTTGTCGGGGGGCTCCCAGAGGACATGGTGCGGCGAGGGCACCACAGGAGCTGCAGAGGCCTCCGCTACACCAGTGGGCATTGCCACGATGTCCACAATGGTGGCAGCCTTTGCCTGCCAAGGGTGCATGAATGGGTCTGCACTGAGCCCCCTCCAGTGACAAGGCACGTCTGTCCCGGTGTGTGTATTTTATGGTGCATGCCCGCCTTTTCAGGTCACCCCACTTCTTCATGTCTCTGTACGGGGATGTGCAGACATGGCTGACACTTTATCGGCCGTCAGGTTGCCCACCATCCTGGGTGCCTCATTGGCATCACACTCAGCTGGTACGTTGAGCTCCTGGTCTGAGAACTTGGGTTTCTACAGGCAACCATTGCCTCCTTCCCCCCCAATGCAGTCCCCAGAATCCCGGCTGCTACTCATTTTCCCTGGATGGCATAGTCTGCAAGTGATTTCCCGTGGAACAAAAATCCTGGGATGGCTGGATGCCAACTGGTGTGATCTTTGCCCAATGTCCGTTCCTTCCACTTCTGGAATCGTTATTTCTGCATGTGGTCTGGCACTTCAGGTAACGTTGGATGTGGTGTCGGATTTTGTATTGCTTTCGGTAATTACCGGTACCATATTCATGGTGGGAAAGCATGATCGTGCACAATGCCTGCCATTACAATAATGGCCAGACTAATGGTTTTGATATTGATATTTTATTTATATCGCGCTCATACACATGTGTTTGCGTGTGTTTTACCACCAAACTTGTAATCGAGCCCTGACCTTTTCCCCACATTTCATACATGTTTGTGAGTGCAGGTACACGCAGGTCGCACTAGCATCCAGCTGGGGCTTTTTACAGGAAGGAACAGAAGCACTCTTGGATAATTTATTTATTTGATTGTTTTTTTTTATAACGTGCCTAATACCATACCTGAGTTTGGTTTCTAAGCGAGGATCCAGGATTCAAACCTCTGTTGCTCTGCGTGGTCTTGCTTCCAAGACCAGCGCATTGCCCCTGTGCTATCCTCCGTTCTCCCCAAGTCCGTTGGATCTCTCCAAGTCTGTTTAATGTTTTCTTGGCAGATTTAATAACAGAGCTGCCTAGCTTAATGTTTTCTGCCTAAGCTTGGAAAAGTCCACTTGAGACTCTCAAGTTTAGCCCCGTTAGACACAACCCCTATTGCTCTGCAAAGGGTCTTCGGCCAACTGAACAAACACTGACCTCTGAACAAGCTCATGATAAATAAAGACAAGTCCAAAATCCTGGCCTTTATAAGGAAAAAATGGGGAACATGATTCAGAAATGGTAGGAAACTGGAAAAAGTTAATAGAATCTCCTACGATAGGATATTTCCCATCTGAAAATAATCCATAAAACAGCATTATTAGTCCATTAAAGGGCAAAAACACTTGGCCTAGGTGTGCTAGCATTTTTTATTAATAGTATGGTTGTGACTCCTATTGATAGAATAATCAAAGTCTTTCATGTTAAAACATCACCCATAATTACGTTGGGGGAGGGGGGGTGAAGGGTACGGATGATCAATTTTAATTGGATCAGTTAGAAGGACCTTTACGGAAACTTCCTTTCGGCCTGTTGAAAGGCCCACCTTCCAGGCCCTTGTGCTAGAGATGAGCATGGTAGCATCTAACACCAAGGTTAAACCAGCTCATCGAAGACTGGCAGAAAGATTGGTCACAACATGGAGGGGGAACCCTGTAAAACCCTTGGTACAATAATCCAATTGAGCCCAACTTGATGCATTTCGACTGAATTTTTAAGGTTTCATTTTGAGTTATTTATATAGCGCACACAATGAACTTAATCGAATGCTGCCGCAGATGGTACCGTAGGCTGAGAGAACAAAATCAGCCGATTAGATGGATTAATGCTGCTCAAATTTACCAGGGAAGCACAAAAAGAGCCATATCTCCTTGAACAGGTAGGTCTTTAAGCCCGCTCTGAAGATCGATAGAGAATTTGCCCTTCATAGATTCAATGGAAGACTATTCCATAGTCTTGGTCCAGCAACTGGTGTCTTCAAGCAAAACCGATGCTCTTGGTCCTGAAAACACACCGATACAATGGTCCACATCAAGCTATGACCCATTTTAGACCTCAATAAAACCCCTGAAAAAGACTGGAACATGATGACTACATTGACCTCTCGATTCCTCCAGGATAACAGCGCCCTGAGGCCTTCGGGAGAGTGGCGCTATATAAAAACCTTATAGATAGATAGATAGATAGATAGATAGATAGATAGATAGATAGATAGATAGATAGATAGATAGATAGATAGAACATCCATGGTTCTCCTGGCTGAATTAACTCAGCATTTCAATGGCTTAAGATACCGAAATGATCTTGGATCCGGGGGTGGGAGGGCATGGGGGGTATGATGTAGGTTTTGGACTTATCATCTACGACAAGCCTCAGTTTATAAGATTGAATACCGCTGGAGATAGTCCTCGATCCGATGCCGGAACTTTAATTCACATATAGTGTGGGCGCCAGAAACAGTCCAAGGCTAGGAGGCAGCGCAGAGGGAGCTCCGCATCCTTCTAGGAGATCAATGGAGCATGGCTTGTTATTATCGTACCAGCCCAGTGTTGTAAAGCTATGAAACCACTTCCTATTCCCGCTTCACCCCGCATCCACTTTTTGCCCTGTGTTTCTATCTTCTTCTCCACAGACTACAGGCTGGTTTCCCTAGCCGGGGGCACGATACGCCATTTACGCTGACAAGGTACTGGTGGCAAGACTCCTGCGCTGGTGACTAGCGCACCATACAAGCTTGGTAACATTCTTGGATAGTTTTAATGAACTGTCAACTGGGAGGGGCGGGGGGCTTTAGTTCAGCCAATGGCCTTAGCACTCATTTCTAATTAATGCCCCCTCTCTGTGTTGGCACTCTCTTAAAAATGTGTTTCTTACTTTTATTAATATCATAAATGATTTGACTTGAATGGACTTGGAACAGTTATTTTGGTTATTTCGACCATTAGGAGCAAATTATTCTGTCTGCAGGGCCGATTTAAAGTGCACTGAAATATTGTTTATTTCCTTCGTTCAGATGCACTCAGCACTCTACTAAATAAACACTTTAACAAACATTATCCTTTAAAAGTCAGAAGAGCATGAATTAGAGTGTGGGGGAAGGTAAACTATATTTAAGTTGGCAGTCGGATTTGTTTAACCTATTACATTTGACGTTTCCTTTTCATATGTTGGAAATGCACCGCAGATTCTTTTTTTTTTAAACAAATTTGGTTTGATGGGTTGTCTAAACCTGAAGTCAAACTAATATATGCTTTGAATTGGCTGCGCCACTCCACCCTCCTTCTCCAACAGTCCGCGCTTTTGCTGGGGATGTGGCATCACATCCGATGTGGAGGGGTGCGGGGGGGGGAAATGCGGGGGGGGGGGCACGGAGAGAAAAAATGAACTATGTCCTCACCAGATTTGCTATGACTGTGAACAGGGACCTTGAAACACTTCAAACACAACTTACCACCTCATCACCAAAGGTGGCACCAAGGAGCTCTGCAAAACAATGGGTACAGAGGCTGCGGTGAAGACACTTATTAACAGAGGTCGAAGTGGGCAGGAACTAAAGGGTACAACGTTCCTCTAGTTTCCAGTAAAGTCAGTCATCGTTCCGGTAGTTTTTCTCGACTGAGAACCAGAAAGAGTAGACTTATTTTTTGTTGTTGCTGCTGTTCCATCCTTGGGAATCGAACCTTCGATTGGATGGTTGAGAATTAACTTCATAAAACATTGAGCTATCTCGCAGCTGCTGGTTTGCTGTGTTTCACTTCAGTGGCCTTCTTGAGGCAAAGCCCATCCCCGAGTCCCACAGTGTTCAGGGTTTGTCTTTCACATTGAAGCAACCTACCGCAAACATGTTGCAACCTGCAGGCCCACCTGCAGGTTCATCTAATGGGTGACCCTGGCGTAACGGGGCCACCGCAGCCCCCGCGGTGCGGGGGGCCCTCTAGCACATGTCCTGGGAAGGATTTTTTGTTTATATTTCTTTTTGAATTCACTCTGCATTCATAAAGAAATAATTTCTGTAACAGAAATACTTTTATTTAGGAAGTCTGAGGGCTCCCCACACCGCCTCCAAGTGATGGGGTGGGTGGAGCCCTATGACTTCAAAAAGAAATAGTTTCTTTTTGAAGTCACTCTTCCTTCATAAAGACATTATTTCCGTTATGGTTCAGTCTTTAACGGAAATAATTTCTTCATGAAGTCAGAGTGACTTCAAAAAGAAATCTTTTTGAGGTAATAGGGCTCCCCTCAACCCCATGACATGTGTGTGAGTGTATTTTGAAAGGTTGTACACTTAAATGTGTAGGTGGCTGCCTTTGTGACTGTATGGTGAAATGGTGCACAAAAATGTATGGGTGGCTGGCTGTGAGTGTGTGTACAGTTTAAGGGTGCACACTTAGGGTGGCTGCCTGAGTGTGTCTGCATGGTGAAAGGTTTCACAATTAAATGTGTAGGTGGCTGCCTGTGTGAGTGTATGGTGAAAGGGAGCACATTTAAATGTGTGGGCGGGTGCCTGGGTGTGTGTGCCCCTATGCAGAAAGGGGGCAGACTTAAATGTATGAGTGGCTGCTTGGGTGTGCCTGTATGATGAAAGGGTGCACACTGGGTGTGCCTGTATGGTGAAAGAGTGCACACTTAAATCTATGGATGGCTGTGTGTGTGTGTGTCTATATGGTGAATGGTGTGTGTGCCTGTGTTCAGGGGCTCAACAAAACATACATTTCGAGGGGGCTGATCCATCAAATGTTGGGAGAGGCGCTAACGTCACGAGCAGTGGACGAGGGGCAAACTTATTTGAGTGGGGACATCTAACTTCTTTACATATTTTAATTAGACTATTCTAGGGTAACTTCAATGTTACAAGCAGTTAACACTCTCCTTTAAGTCTGAAAGCATCCACGTATGGACTGCTGTGAGAATGAGCAGTCTCCTGTTCCCTCTCTACCCTTCCAATCACTCCTTGGCATGCAAGTACTAAACCCACATCACAATTTAAATTGCCTAAAAAATGTGGTATTTGAATGCAGGTACTAACAGTGAAATGCTTTACGTTAGTAATTGCTGGGCCCTTGTTAACAGCGAAACCCAGGTGGCGTTTAACATCTGTGTCCTGTTCTGTCCGGCAACTGCTCTGAAGGTCAGCCAGGTTGAGTCAACATAACCCAAAATTTCAGGTGGGGGTAGTGCTGAAGCCCAGTCAACTCAACGCCACTACTTGTGTTTAATGCCTTGATTACTCATTGGTAATCGTCATTACTCCTAGCCCTATTCTTCCTCGACCCTGTACTTGTGTATCAGGCAGTACTTGCATATGAGGCACTCTACCTCATACAAAAGTACTGGGCTGAGGTAGAAGTGCATGCAGGTAATGCCTGACTCAGCTACCTCTAATCTTCATTACTCCTAGTCTCTCTCTTCCTCATCCCAGTACTTACCTATTAGGCAAGGAGCCTCATATGTAAGCTCTGGGACAAGGAAGAAGGACATGAAGGTAATTCTGGGCCAAGGAGTTGATTTTGGAGGTTGTGATAGGGGGTGGGAAGAAGAGGGGATGTGTGGGGGGTGGAATTGTGTGATAAATCATAATGGTTGTCCATGTCCAGGCTAAACAGGCATGATATGTGGTATTAGTGGCTAGAGTCATTTTGGTGCAGTCAGTCTAGTCATTCCTCAGTTTAGTACGACTTTTTTTTTACTGCGCATTTCTGATTAAGCAGTCCCGCTAAGTGTAATTACCTGGCTAGACTGGCATTTGGGTACTGCCAGTCTAGCCGTTTCTTACTGCGGAATTGTACATTTTTCTGGGCATCTGTGATAAAAATGATATGATCTGATAAAAGTCATTTATAACACACCTGTACACAAGTGTTTCTAGGCGTGACAAGACAAGGTAGGGAAGACAGAAGAAGGACAAGACAAGCAATCTTACTAAGCCATGTGTCAGTCAGAGCGTGCAAGTGCGAGAACGAGAAATGCAAGGGGAAAGAGGGTGGTGCAAGCAAGAGGGGAGGTGAAAGGAGGGCAGTAATGCTCTGAGTAAGTGCAGCGTGGCTCTGGGTAGTGCAAGGAGAATAAGGGACTGTAGGGTTACAGTTACAGCCCCTAAGTGCATGGTAGGCCCAGAGGCAGTGCAAGGGTGACTGATCAAGAAAGAGCCTGGACTCAGTGAGACTCTGAGGGTAGCCAAGCAACTAGTCGGTACAACAGACAGGTAGGTCAGGTAGGTCAGCAGGGGAGGGAGAGAGAGAAAGCAGAGGAGAAGAGGAATGTTTTGAGCTGCTTCCGGAACTTCAGGTGGTCCGCTCAAGTTTGAGAGGGGCAGGGAGACCATCCCATAGGGAGGCACCTGCAGAGGAGAGAGATCTACCCCCCACACTCTGCCTGGAGAAGCCTCTAACCCTTAGAGAGTTGGAGGTAGCTGGGGGAAGGGCTCGAGAAGGAAGATATTTTGGAAGAGAGCGTTGGATGTAGTTTGGGCCCCGACCCCAGAAAGCCTTGTGGACAATGCAAAGGGTCTCAAACTTGATCCTTGCAGCCACCGGGAGCCAGTGGAGAGATTTCAGGCTGGAGAGACATGATCTCTGGGCTTGAGGCCAAGGATATGTCTCACAGCCCTGTTCTGGATTAGTTGCAGAGGACGGAGAGTAGAGGAAGGCAGATTGAGAAAGAGGTTGGTGCAGTAGTCCAGCCTAGAGAGAAACAGGGCTCTGGAAACAATGAGCTTTCTGGGGGGGAAGTGAGAAAGGGAAGAGTCCCTTTGCAGAGGAGCCGTTGGTAGTGGGACTTATTTCCAATGTCCAAGATGTGAGGAGAGAAAGAGAGAGTGGCATAGAAAATGACACCAATGTTTTTTGCCTTGCAGGAAGGCGAAGGAAGAGGGCCCAAGGTGGACGGCCAGAGTGAGAGAGGTAAAGCAGGTGCTGGGGTCCCAATGAGAAGGATCTCTGTCTTACTGGCATTAAGGCAGAGATTGTTGGAGGCGCACCAATCCTGAATCGTGGATAGACAGTCAGGAATGAGCGAGGGAGGAGAGGAACCTGAAGGAAAGCTAAGTGTCATCCGCACAACACTGAAAGTTGAGGAGAAGGTAGAGATCAGGTGGCCAAAGGGGCCAAGTAGAGGTTGAAAAGCCAGGGTGAGAGGATAGAGTCCTGGGGAACGCCACATGTAGAGAGAGAGGTGGCAGAGAGAAAAGGACCAAGTGGACCTGGGAGGGACAGTCCAAGAGGAAGGAGGTCAGCACTCCAGGGACTGATCCATGATGCCCAGGTTCTCATGTAGTCGATTGATCAGGATGGCATGATTGACTGTGGTGAAAGTAGAGTAAATATCAAGGAGTATTAGGACAGACAGAATGTGGGAATTAAGGTTAGAGAGCAGATCTTCATGCGTGTTCAGGAGAGCAGTTTCGGTGCCTCAGGCATCTCTTAAACCAGACTGATGGTCATGGAGACAACCAACAGATTCAGTGTGGAGAGTAAGCTGGAAGCTGGCCAGCTTTTCCAAGAGTTTGCCCAAGAAAGGGCTGATGGAGGTTGGGCGATAGTTTGCCGGACAGGTAGGATCGGCAGACGGCTTCTTGAGGAGTGGGTGCACAAGGGAGTGCTTAAGTGGGAGGGGAACGTTCCAGTGGCAAAAGAGTGATTATAGAAATCGGCCAAGGCTGGAGTTCTGGAGGAGCAGGAGAGCACCTGTTTGGACGACACTTTCATAGATTAGACTTGTCTAGAAACTGCATTAGGTGTTGTCCGAGAGAAAGAGGAGAAAGGAGGCGAAGGAGAGGTAGAGATGGCCAAAAGGGGGCCGAGAAAGGAAAAGGGAGAGGAAGAGGAGATAGAGGACAGGATGTCCTGAGTTTTGGCCAGAGCCATACAGAGGGCCTGCGAGGGAACATTAGGGGTAGAGACCAGAACAGGATTGACCAGTTCCTTGAAGATTTTAAAGAGTTTGGCCGTGTTGTTAGAGGCCATGGAGACCCGGGCTTGAATGTGTGCTCTCTTCTTGATGTGTGTTATTGCTTCGACTGGCATTTTAGTGCAACCAGTCTAGGTATCTCTAAATGTGGCCTGGCATGCTTTACTGTAATGTTATTACGTGTCTACACTGGTCTATATTGTGCAGCCAGTGGGACATGTTTCCAATGCGACATGGCATTTTTAATAGAAAAGCATTAATGTTCTTGTGCATTGTTGGTGACTTGCTTATATTGGATTGGTGTTACCCTACAAAACAATTGAAAACACTCTTGGTTTTTAGGCAATTATTCTCACCAAGTGTGCTGTATATTGCATTAAAACACATATTGGGCCTCATTACAAGTGTGCCGGTCTGGTAACAATGGTGAGACCCAAAATGAGGCCCATTTATATCTTTCCCCTAGTACTGTGTGGCATACCCCTTCAGCAGCACATTCATGCGTATTGTCCAAGCGTGATAATCTAAGCCCGCCCAGAGTGTAGCACGACCCGTGATTTGTTGCTGAGTTGGGGGCGGGCCTCAGCATGGCTCGCAGGGAGGCCCCCACATTTTGTGTTATGCCACTCATAGGTGGGTGGGGTGCCTTTAGTCTTTATTGTGCCCGTTAAGAGATGTGTATGGTAGATGATTAGAAAGGGGAGGGTGCATAAAGCTGCAAGCTGTGGGCAGGCGATGGGGGAAATGACCAAAAGTAATGGGGGTCAATTAAGATGCATTTTGGATTTTCTTGCACTGTGTTTCTTTCAGTCTTTACACACTAGTAGGGGTGGAATGGAGTAAAGGCAGGGCATGGATATGGGGTCAGTATTGCCAGGGAAGGGAGCTGTGACATGAGTATGGGAGTTTGCCTGGTGGGGTGTGTGGGCCAGCAGAGAACATAGTTCCACTACTTCTTTGTGTGCACTTTGACCCCAGACCTTTTAAGACATCATTAGCCCTAAAAAGAGACGAGAGCATGCTAAAAGTGGCTTAAACATTTCTCAGAACTTGAATCAATGATAACCATGGGTACCTTACCATTACCTTACCTTTCAATGACTCAAAGATACCAAATGAATATTAAATCCAGGAGGGTGTGATGTAAGATTTTGACTTATAGGCCAAGCCCGAGTTTATGTGTGTATAGTATTTATGAAATACAAACTGAGCCGTGAAGCAATGGATCACGGAGGAGCAGAATGGGGTGATGTCCACCCCATGGCCAAGATCTACCAGCCTAGAAGAGCGAAACGCGCTCTGCCAAAAAGAAACAACCCAGGGTGCATCTCCATATAGCTTCAATATATTTTAAAAAATGTTCTTTTTAATTGTCATATGGTTAAAACAAAAGAAATCCTTGAACATTTTTTTAACATCAATAAGCAATTTCTAAAACAGGTTTTCACATCAGAAATCATAAAAAAATGCATATACAATAATTCATAATAACGCTTCTAAAATAAAAGTTAATTTTGTAGCTCTATGAACATGAATGAATGCTAATAATTTCTCATACAACTTGCACCAATCATTTACCAAAATACAACCTCTATCATAAGCAAGATACAATTCTAAAGGGGAGACAGCTAAGAGTTGTTCATTTAATGCATTTCCAACAATGCCATACATTATCAACCAACTCAAGACGGTATCAAGTCAAAGCAATCCGACTTGTAGCTGGAGGGATTTAAGGAAGGCAACCACCGCCACCACCGTCGGGGTCGTACAGTCCGCAAGGCAGTAACGCCATACAGTTTCCGCATCCCGCAATATAAACAGATCTTGAAATTCTTTTAGCAACGTCCATCCTTTACCTTGAACCACGGTACAAGAGACCAATAGATGTTTCAAGGTCTCTCTGACCACCAGAATTACAAAATCTACAGCTTGACAGTTCAGAGTCCAGCTACCCATATCTTACCAACATTTCTGTAGTTAGGATTAAGTCCCACCGGAACCTTAAGAAGAACCCTCTGATCTTCCTATCTGGATCGCAAGATAAGGGGCTAATACTCCCAGCTGTTACAAACAAAGATTGTTCCAGGACTCATATTATGCAAGTCTACTATAGCGGCTATCCAGTCTGATTTGTAAAGAAGTCTTTTCTCCATAAGCTCCAATGTTGAGGAACCAATTTTACTAAGGAGATTGAGGCACAACACTGAAACCTCAGTTAAGAAACCACTACCTTTAACCATTAAAATACTCCAGGTGGGGTTTAGTCAGCAATTGGGCACTTCTCTGAATGCCACCGTCTTGGCACACTTACTTGATAACATCCATCATAATCAAACTGTCCAGCGCCTTTTACTGTGTGGTTAGAGCTACACTGTGGCAAAACCTCTCTACATGAATGTCCCCAGAAAGTTAGTGCAATTGCTTGCTCTCCTTCATACCGACACCACACTACGAGTAGGCATGACTAAGGAGGGGTCCTTGTCTATGCAAGTCAACTCGTATGTGGGTTTCAAAGAAGGATGTACACTGGCGCCGATCCTTTTTAATCTGTGTGTAAGAGACGTTGAAGGCCATTGGCGGGGGCCTTCTATCTTGCCAGCACGGGGGGGCAGTCTTAAGTTGGACTGACTAGCCTTTGCTGACAATTTCATCCTCTTTGATCGTACGGCTAGGGGCCTCCAATACAAGCTGAATCATTTTCCTAGGTATGCACTGGACAACAGTGTTTTCCCCAAATGGATCAAAATCCAAGGTGGTTGTCTTCTCTAAGGACTCGAAAACGAAGGTTAAACATTGGGTGATGGGCTATGAAAGAGTGGAACAAGTACTATGCGTGGCCTATTTGGGATATAATCGTACCAACAAGGTCTCAGCGGAAGCGTGGAATACCATTCTCTATGCTAAAATGAGAAAACGTATTTCCCGAATGAAATGGTTGCTGGCCAGACTGTGTAAGTTCTCTATACTACCAATTCATCATTTTTATCTGGCTAAGATAGAACCGGTCCTTTTATACGGTTTGGATATTTGTTTATATGATCTGTGGAATTTGCTGAATACAATAAAAAGGTAAATTATGGAAGGAGGTTTTGTGTTTATCCCTGGCAATCCCAAATGCAGTGTTCGGACAAAAACTATGCCTGACTTACCTGAAGGCACGCTTTGTGTGGTAACAACTACTGACCTTTAAGAAACCTCTGGATCCCGTTGAGAACTCACTGTATGTGGATTGAAATCGAGACACAATTGCCTCTGTTAACTCCTATAAATCTAGGATGCAAGGCCTATTGACTTCAATTGGGGCGACCAAGCTGGATTTCATTCAGCCACCAAGGCTGATAAAAAGAAGTCTGCTTAGGTCTGACGGGCTGAAACGATAGACTTTATTGGCACTTTATTGGCGATAGACTTTATTCCACACAAAGGAAAGAACAAAGCATTGGAATGTCTCACAACTACTTGGCAATCCAACACACTGTTGATTTTGAAAAGATGTTGACATAACAGAAACTCTGAAACATTGGGTTATTGCTTGTGCGTTTTTTGTTAACATTAGGTCATCTTGCTTTAAGGGCAAAGGTGGTGGCAACTCAGATACCTCAATTAATTTGTTCTGGTGTAGGTTAGTTTGGGGGACGAATGTTTCACTGATTTTAGCTTTGAACAATTTTTTGAAAATAATTTTAGGTCAATTGGCAGCTAATACATGATATTAAGTTTGTTTCATGTATTATTGAAGTCTGATTTTGTAAATTTGTCTATGTTGTGTAAGGTTTGGTGTAAACCATAAATGAAACAATAAAAAACATTAAAAGGCATTAGAATACACTTCATCCCTTCAAATAGAGAATTTTCCAATGGACACATGATTTTATTATATCATGAACACAGTTTCCAATGAGCTCTGGTGAGCATCGAGCTTATACCAAGCTCGTACCTAATGGCTTCTAGAGGCAGTGAGTTTGGAATGCGTAAAGCTCTCCTCCAGATTAATGGCTTAGTTAGGGCAAGTATTCAAGAACAGACACAGCGTGAGTCTTGATTCCTTGTGGGATCTTTGGGAGGATATTCCCTCATAGAATCTAATAATTGGAACTGAAGTATATTTGCTGTACCTATCGTCTACCCTGTTCAACTGCTTCGACAGTGATATTGCACGGCTCTTCATCCACTCTTTGATTTCCAATTTCTGCGGTTTGGCTGTAATTAGAAATCCTCTATAGATTAGACTCCCCAACTTTTCCAAAGACTTAACCCCAACCTCCCATTTGAATGAAGTGCTTATCTTTTTGCTTCTACAGTGCAAAATCTTGATTTAGTAGAATTTATCTTTAGGGAGTTGATACAAGCAAAATCCGTTAAACCATTGATTAGGCACTGTAGGCCTATCTGGGTGCAATTGAATATTAACAAAATCATCAGTATATGCTATCCAGATATGCCTCAAGGTGTGGATTTTCTGGGAAATAAAGGAATCACGCCCCAGACAATCACTGATGTCTGCCATGTATGGGTTATATAGACAGGGGGCAAGTACGCACCCCTGCCTAACCCCACACAAGGTTGGGATTTGTCTGGAGGGTAGCCCATTTCGGTTTAGCCTAACCTGGATGCTTTAATTTTCATGAAGGCTGTTAGGAAAGATTTCATAATTGTATGTAATTTTCCCTCCATGTGGCAACCCCCAAACTTTTTGCTGTTGTTTTACACCCTGATCTAGACTTTGCCAGAGAAGCGCAGCCTTCCGCCGCACTCCTTTGGGCTTTCGCTCAATTCTTCTGGGGAAACTGACATGCCCTTACGACAGTCAGTACTGGGAGACTTTGTTTCCCTTAGTCCTTTCCTCATGTTGCAGCTTTTGTGCAACATGAAACAAGAGTGCACCGTAACTTGCATTACCGCGCTCTTGGGTCTCTAGTCATTCCAAAGGCCCTAGAAACTCTCGCTGGACTTATTATGAAATGTGCAAGTGTGTCACGGATGGAACTGGTGGCAGCTATCGTTTCTCTTGTGTTTTGAACCCTTTTTCGCCATGTTATCCGCGCTTACCGCGATTGGCACAAATGAGTCGGCTGGCTCCAAAATGGCCATGCCACGAGGTTCTCTGTCCTGTCCGCTGACCATCTTGCCCCTATACCTTCACCCAGGTCGAGCTGACCCGGGGCAGTCCTTATTTGGTCATGCACTTTCCCGCGAAACACAACGCTTTTGCGGGCTTCTGCATGCCTTGTGTGTGCCTCCAGGATGTGGGCTGGATGTCTGTTCCCAATACACATCCTGGGTGCCAGAGAGTCTACAGTGTCCTGAATGCCTGGGACCACCGTGGTCCGTGATAGGTCCACGTATGGTGTGAGTGTTTGTGAGCAGATCTCCCATTGGACCCTCTCCGTTTTGGCGCGAAGGGAACTTTGGATAAGAGGAGGCTGAAAACACCACTACCATGTCGATCTCCTGAGTTCACACCGAACAAGGGATAAGGAGCCAAGTATCCTGCAACAAGAAGCTGAGTCGAGGAACCGCTGGTGACCCGCTAAAAGTTTGGCACACTGAACTGCTGTCGTCCTAAGACACCCCTCTGCATCTGATCATCCTAGAAGGTCTGCAAAGGCGCTTCGACCCTTTGGAATAGTGGGACCAACTATTCCCGGCACCTTCATCAAACCCTGCAAGTAAGCATCTCCGGAAGTGTCCCTGGGCCAACCAGTGGGCTGACCATCTTACGCATGACGCTTTGCTCTGTCACCGCCGCCGTTTCGGGGACGCCCTCGAAACTTGGGCTACTGCTTGCTCTGCGTCCACGGCACCCTCACACCGAATTCGTACACTTGGCATTCCCAGGTCTGAAGTGAGACGAGTGCGCCCGGGCCAGAGTAAACACGGTTGCCGTGTTGCCCTCCTGTGGTAACAACCTGTGCACGTCTGCTGGATTTGGGACACCCTCTACCCTGCATCCTGCTACGCAGAATCTACCCGGTGTCGAGACGTCCTGATCATCGCAGCTGAACCTGCCAGCAACGTGAACTGAACTGGAGAAGTCTGGGTCTGCCTGCGTCGGGGACCGGTGAGTAGTCCATACCCCAACCGGTGGCCCCTCGCGCAGGAGCCCATTTCTTTTCTACTGCTGTTGCAAAATAGTGACTCCACCATCGCACTCTCACCCTGCCTTTGCCCACAAGTGGAGGCCTTGCTTGAGTAGTGGGGACTTGTTCTGCATCGCTTCATTCACCTTCCTGAACTGCCTGATATCCTTGAAGAGGCCCTCCTTTGTCCATTGGCACCAGCGTGTGCAGGTACCTTTGAGCATAAGGCTCCTCTATTCGTAGGGCTCAGACTTCCTCCTAGTTAGGTGTACTTCGGATGTCGAACTGGGTCTAATGCTTACTTGCACTGCCTGTTTTCCTCCCCATCTAGGTGGTCTACATATTACATGCTCCTATCTCCTTAGACCCCGCGGTCTTGTATATATATTGTAGTGATTGTGATGTGTTGGTTTACTTTAGTATTATTGTGATTCTTTGCTATGGTCGATGTTACAATTGTAATAAATGTGTCTATACTTTTAATATAACACCTGTCTGGAGTAATTTGTAAGTGTCCTTGCTTTGTGTGCTCGTTGAGGTCTTTCCCTCACCCTCACCTCTCTTGAGACTTAATCTTGACTGCTGCCATCGCTACCCTGATTGGTCTGGCTTGTCCAGAGGTTACCCTGTTCCAAGAAACTAGGCTGGACTTCTGAACCACTGCCCCTCCAGGTCAAAGTTCAGAAATCCATCTTAACAAAGGCCAACCAGCAGTCACAACACTTCTGATGGAATTCCCGATTTCATTAGTTTGGCCCACAAACTGCATCTATCAACCACATCAAATGCGGCCGGAAGGTCTATTGACACAATGTAAATCAAATCGTACTTCTCTGGCCATGCTAGATTTTTTAATGCATTTTAGCAGAAAGCTGTTCACAGATGTTCCCGTGTGCCTCCTGAAACCAGTCTGCCATTTCTTTAGTACACCAAGTTCTTTCACTCAGTTTTCAAGGTGTTGTAATAATACTGTAGCACACACCTTGCTGCCGGCATCCGATATAGAAATTTGTGCCTGTTTTGTAAATGGGACCTACGTATGCTGTAGACCAGGACTCTGGAAAGGTACATGACTCTGCCACCTGTTTAATTAAAAAGGACAAAGTCGTAGTTGGCCAGTTTGTTCGGGCCAGGTGCCTGTGAGGTACTGATTTTTTTAAATTAATTCTTGCACCCTGTCACAATCAACTTCCAGCTATTATCGTCAATAGATAGTTGGAGTTTTTGATCAACCTCCACTGACTTGGGTACAGCATACAGACCCTCAAAGTGCATAAGCCAGTCTTGCTCTGGTGCAGAGTTCATTTGCAGAGTTGGCTGTTCTCCTCCTAAGTCATTTATCAGCGTCCAAAAAGCCTGCGCATTCCTATTTCGCAAGGTTAACAGCATGGCATCTGCGTCCCTTGGGCTCCTTAATGCCCGATCCACCCGGTGACAGTTCTTATGAGATTGCTTTGCCATCTTAATCAAGAGGTTTCTTTCCAAAATGGACATCTCACCCTTGCCCCTTATACATCTAATCTTTGCGGTCAGCTGTTTCTTCCTTCGAGCAACCTCTGTTACAAAGGCATGAACATGCTTCTTTAATCTCACAGGCAAACAGGTTTAACAGGAGCCAAACATGAACATGTTATCTCCCCCACAAAAGTATTGAAATTATCCACTTTAAAGGTTTCATACTTACAGTCGAGGGAGGTCGATCTAAGATATTCCACGAAGGTATCAGTTACCAGCATCGCTGATCTCTTATTCTAGCTGAGTCTATTCCTTGCTGGATTGATCATTAAGACCCGTGGACCACCCAGTCTCTCCCTTCCATTCTTCACTAACAGCTCAAAATACACTATTAACATACTGTGATCAATACAGCTGTTTGACTCTATCTTAAGTGTCCTAGATTTGTCAAAGAGCCATTTTTCAGTGAAGATATAATCAATTGTTGAGGGGGAGGAACCATATAATGTTAGTGGGATGTTGTTGGGTACAGTTCCATTCAATACCGAGAGTCCCGACCCAACTAAACACTTAAACCAAAGGCCTTTTGCTGTTTTATTTTCCCAACCTCTGGGTTCAAAGAGGAATCCACCTGACCTTCCCCCTTAAAGTGTAATGGTGGGAGTGGGGGAGCGTCCTCAGCCCTTAGTGAAACAGACAGGTTGGGAAATCCCACGCCCAAAAACGGAAGAGTCAAGGTCGTTGGCAAAGGCCTGTTTTATTAACAATCCATATAATACAGGCACAGCAATGAACATGAGAAGTCTCCATGCTCTCATCATCTTTGAGCTCGACAAGAGTTTAAATGCATAAAATACGTCACAACTGATGTCACATTACAATCTTATTTACAAAAACCTACAGGATGGTGGGATTGGTGAGGGGAATCGTTATGTATTTAATGTTTAAGGGTTAGTCTTTTCATTGGTCATGCTCTATCTGGTGGCTCCACCTGAGACCACCTCTAAATGTGATAGTAGTGAGTACATGTCATCTCTACTCTACTTGATTGGTTCATGCAACAGTTTCAAAACAACATCATTTGAGTAATATCATCGGTGGGTAGTGGTCTTACCAACCTTGACTTTTTGACAAGTCATCAGCACATAAGCAGCAATGCTAGTAGGGGGAGCGGTATCAAGGTGCTGCTTTTCCCAATTAAAACACCCCATCTCTGATTTCCTAGGCTACGAGCCAGGACATTTAGCTTTGAACTTGGCTATGTCTTGTATTGTTGTTCTGAGAATTTGAGGGGAGTGAAGGCCTTGGTCTATCTGAGTCTGGAGCTAATGAATAGCACCTGCACAAGCAGGTTCACGGATAGGTTCTGCTTTGCCGCTCTAGAGGACTGCTTGCTCGCTTCACTTGATCTGGTGTTTTTCGTGGACTCTGAGGACTTCGCTTTACATAATCAGGTGATCTGATCGACTTAACTGGAAAATTGAACCTATTGGAGCTTAGTGGGCTTACTACCATCAAGCTTGACCCTCCTGTTTGTTTTTGTTTGTTTTTGTGGCTTTCAGCGGTGTGTGCTCGAGCGGACAGATTTCTGTGCTACACCATTTTGATTAACATCCTCACTCAAGCCCCGCCTAGGAAACGGCGTGTCTCCTCTCCTATAAAGTGGGTCTTCACGTGCACAGCGCGCGCATGAGCAAGTTCACGGATAAGTTCCGCTTTGCTGCTTCGCCGCGACACAGCGGCCGTGGCATATTTTCTTCAGAGTATCTAAATAACCCGCCATCATCTTCTATTCTTAGACGCTTGTAGTAAGGGAAAATTCTGTTCAAATCTGTGTGATTGTTAAGTTTTGGTGACTAAGGTTGGTACGTTGTTCATGGTTTTTGTGGCTTACTCTTAACATGCCTGATAATTCTGCAAAACTTAGTGCAACATGCACGATTCCAAAACATTTTCAGTCCCAGCTACCTCCTTTTACTCTTTCACCTAACTACCAGAATCCCACATCCTTGTACCTCATAGCGCGATCGTGTCTCAAAAAATTAACCTCGAGCTGAACTCGCAAAAACCACTATTTGAGGTGGCTTGTAAGAGCGCGGAGGTGGCCCCTAACTTTGCAGCACATATGGCTCATCGGACTCCCGGTCCACCTCTTGTGGGTTCATATATAGAGCAATCCATTTCTGACAAATCGATTCTTGCTTCTTTGAAACAGAGAAATGTAAAAAGAAAGTTTAGTGAAAAATCTTTAGTTAGTATTTCCCCAATCTCCCCAATGGCATTGAACAGCTCTAGCATCTCAATTTATGCAAGTCAGTGTGAATCTCCTACCTCCGTGCAAACTGAGCACCTCTGTGCCCCAATGGCGGATATATCACATGATTCATACTCAACGCCTGCGAATTCTGCTATTGCTTCTTTTTCCCTTCTCACACCGAGGGCCATAAAACCGCCCTCTTGCGATCTGCTTTCCTTAACACCTAATATGCGAGAATTAGCCCTTAATGCTGTCAATATATCAGTTCTTGGTTTACACAAAATTTTTGAAATGATGCAAGAAGAAAATTAACACACAGGGGGCGCACTTGGAGGAGATTATCTGCTGGATCCATCTGCAAGATTCCCTCTTAAGGGCGGCAGTCTCTCTCCTTGATGGTGTGTCACCTGACATGGAGGCATCTATAATAACCTGTGGTAGTTTTACTGTTCAATCTCATGCTCCAATAGCAGCCCCATCTACATCTGATAACAGGGCACAGAACACCATCGTGGATTCTGCTTCTTATTTACCATGGTTCACCAATGTCATTCGAGCCATTCAAGGCGTTATAACCCCTGAGGTGCCCCTTACACCCCCTGTCCATCACACTGTGGAGCCCCCGCTTCCTGTGCCCCTGACGTGCATGTTTTAGGCACTCACGGAAAAAGACAGTTGAGACAAAAACCTCAAAAACCTGATTCCATCATTAAAAAAACAAAGAATCAGCCTATACAAAGAGGGAGCAAAAACACCCTCAATGCTTTTTTAAAGCAATCGGAGGCTCGATCCCTAAGGTTTCGCTGCTTAGGACTTTGACACATCTAGAACAGGGGGTGCTGTTGGTCACAGAAAATGGGGTGATTAAAAAAGCTGTATCGTTTTGTCCTACCCAACAATTGACTGCTTTATCTGCCGTGGAACAAAACCATGGAGTGGCAACTCAATTGAAACAAGCAGTTGATAAGTATCTTCAGGAAAAGTTCTCTGATGTTGCCAACCGCAATGTGCCCTTGGTACCTCTACCTCAGGAGAGCGATATCTCTCACAGTACTGATGCACGCAGATTTACAAGAAATGACTATTACACATTTGAGACTCGTACGCCAACTGAAAAAGTGTGCTATATACAACACACTGACCTTGGGCAATCTAGATAGAACAGCGTCCCCAATGGACACTGTGACAGAATACCACAATCTCTGCCGCATGCCTCAAAAACTCCTAATTTCTCTTTCATCTTAAAATGCAGAGAAGGGTCTTATCCTTCTTATGATCTTAATAGAAGGAGTGTTTTGAACATCTTTAGAGATGTGGTCGAGTTACAAGACGTCAGCTCTAGAGACATCGAACAAATTGAGTTAATTTCTGACACCTCTAGCTCTATCATTCGCCTATGGATCCCATCAGGGATAGTTGCAAACACAATCTGGCAGGCAAAAGTGTCTCTTTTTGAGATGGGTTTTTTGTTGGCCCAGGATCCCAAATACATACCAAATCAATCAAAGGAATACATCTCAAAACTCAATATATATGAAAGCTTTCAGTCTGCTAATTCAACTAGTGCAAGAACACAAAGGTCCTCCCTTAGTTCACGGAATTAACCATTAACAAAAGAAAAGGCAAATCTCTTAAGAATTGTTAGTTGGAATGCAAGAGGGCACTATCCATCGCAAGCCTCCATTAAAGATCTTCCTCATGTGTATCATATTTTGGCTGTGCAAGAAACATGGCTCACTTTGCCACCCGTGTGGGATGGTTATGATGTTATTCGCCTCCCTGCATTACTCACCAGAGGCAGACCATCTTCGGGTCTTCTTGTAGCGACAAATCACAAATTAGGTTTTTCAATTACATCTTGGGCTGCTTTTAGTATTCATCTGCAATTGGTTAAAGTTACTACTGCTTCACTATCCCTGGCTGTTTTGAATGTTTGCAGAAATCCCATTGCCTGTTCAGACGAAGATTTTTATAATGGTTTAACATCTTTGCTAGATATAGTCAACATCTCAGAATCTACAGCATACACCATTATCATGGGAGATCTAAATCTGGACTGTTCCATCTCCAGTCGCCGCTCCAAGGAAGGTGATCATTGGTTATACTTTATGAATGAGAGGAATTTTGTTATGGTTAACGGATCCAAGGGCGACATTCCACCTCAGACAACTTGGTATCGCAATTGTAGCACAAGTACCATTGATTATATTTTTGTGAACCAGTGCCTGTTTAGAATGACCCAAGAGCTGCTTATCACTGCTTACCCCTGCAGTGATCACAAAATCTTAACTCTTTCCATTGCATGGCAGCTACCTAAAACAAGAGCCACCACGTTAAATTGTGGTTTTGGGATTAACAGTGCAAGGTCTAGACTAAAATGGACGGATGCTAGAGTTTCTGAGTTTGAGAATTTGATAATGTCTAATAAGTCCAATGTGGGTGTACAGTACACGGGGATACTTGCCCCTTTTGCCCTCACGATCGCTATTCCAAGTAGAAAATACATAAAGCATCGTCATACTTATGATCAGGTGGTTAAAGATAGAAAGACAGAGTTTAGACAAATCAAATGACGCATTCTTGCATCAGACAATAGCGAGCATTGGCATTTATTAAAAAATGCCAAAACTCGCTTTAAGAATTGGCTAAAGAGTCATAAATCGTTAATGTTTCAGAAAGATAGTGAAGCAATGGCCAAGACAATGTCAAATAAGAATTCTGCTCAAATGTGGCATCTTCTTGGAAACTATGATATGATATGATATGGCATTTGTAACGCGCCTATACACAAGTGGTTCAAGGCGTGAAGAGGCAGGGAGGGGGGGACAAAGGAAAGACAGACAACGATCTTACTAGGCCAGGTGTCATTCAGATCGCGCAAGTGCATGGGCAGAGGGGAAGGGAAAGTGCAAGGGGAAAGGGAGAGGGGAAAGCGCAGTACAGGGGTAGTAGAATAACAAGATAAATAATAAGGGCCAGCTGGTGGCAAGTGCAAGGTAAGTGCAGACAAGTGCTGGGAAGGGGGGCTGTAGGGATAAAGAGACAGTCCCGCAGTGCAGGGGTTACCAGGGAGGCAGTGCAAGGGGAGAGTGGCTGGGCCAGGGACCGAGATCGGTGAGAGTGGCCCAGTTGCAGATTCAGTGCAGTTTCAGTCAGGAATTTAGCAGGGGAGAGGGGGAGAGAAAGCAGAAGCAAAGAGGAAGGTTTTGAGGTGCTTCCGGAACCGGAGATGGTTCTCCTCAAGTTTCAGGGAGGCAGGAAGGCTGTTCCAGAGGGAGACCCCTGCCGCGGAGAGAGATCTACCCACAACTCGTTGCTTGGAGAGGTGGCTGACCCTGAGCGAGTTGGAGGCGGATGAGCGAAGAGCTCGAGAAGGAAGATATTTAGGAAGAGAGAGTTGAAGGTATTTTGGCCCCAGCCCCCAGAAGGCCTTGTGGACAATGCAGAGGGTTTTTAACTTAATCCTCGCAGCCACTGGGAGTCTGTGCAGAGATTTCAGTCCTGGAGAGATACCGTCCCTGGGCTTGCGACCAAGGACAAGTCTCGCAGTCCTGTACTGGGTAAGTTGCAGAGGGCGGAGAGTAGAGGCCGGCAGATTTAGATAGAGGCTGTTACAGTAATCCAGCTTAGAGAGAACCAGGGCTCTGGAGACAGTGAGCTTCTGGGGAAGGAGAGGAAAGGAAGAATACCTCTGAGGAGCTGCAGCTGGTAGTGTGACTTCTTAGAGACGTCAGATATGTGAGGAGAGAAGGAGAGTGTGGAGTCGAAGATGACCCAGAGGTTTTTTGCCTTGCAGGTAGAAGCAGGAAGAAGGACAAGAGAGGCCGGCCAGAGAGCTGCAGGGAAGGAGGGAGTGGGTGTACCGATGAGTAGAATCTCAGTCTTACTGGCATTAAGGCAGAGGTCATTGGCGGCACACCATTCCTGGATAGCAGACAGTCAGAGATGAGGGAAGGAGAGGGGGAGGCAGAGGGTAGCCTGAAAATGAGCTGGTTATCATCCGCATAGCACTGAAAGTTGAGGCAGAGAGCGGCGATGCGGTGGGCAAGGAGTGCCAGATATTGGTTGAACAGCCAGGGAGAGAGGTTAGATCCCTGGGGGCACCACAGGTAGAGAAAAAGATGTCAGAGAGGAAGGACCCCAGTTGGACCTGGGAGGGTCGATTGGAGAGGAAAGAGGTCAGCCACGCCAGAGCCTGACCAGTGATACCCAGTGACACTATACGTGTAATAGAGATGCGGACGCCCAACTAAATCCGGTCAATGAACAACAGTGGGTCGAATACTTTCAAGATCTTTATGCAGATCCCAAATTCAATCATAAACTATTTCTTCAAACGCGGCCAATTCAATGGCATTTAGATTTTACCATCTCGGATATAGATGAAATTGTCAAAAAAGCAAGTGCATCGAGGGCAGCAGGCCCTGGTGGTATCTCCAATGCCATGCTTAAAGCCAATACACTAGAGGTAGAGAAAACCATCCTCACCCTCAAACCATCTAACTGCAAAGGTGACATCTGCCCAGCACAGTTAATAAAAGACACTGCCAGAGATTTATCACCTTTTATCTCCAAACGTGTCAAAGCATCCTTCTCTACAGGCATCATCCCTGCTAACTTAAAATAATCTTGGGTGCTCCCGTTGCTCAAAAAGCAAACACTAGACCCTCTTATCCCCACTAATTACCGTCCAATTACTACAGTTCCATTTCTTTTGAAGATCCTGGACAAAGTGGCCTATACACAGATTCAAAAACACCTTGAATTGAATAAGCTACTAGGAACTAGACAATCTGGCTTCCGCCCACTACATGGAACGGAAACAGCCCTTATCGATGTAAAGACCCAAATAGATGAACTGAGAGATCAAGGCAAAACAGCTCTCCTCCTCCTACTAGATCTCTCAGCTGCATTGGACCTTGTGGACCACAAGGTCCTCTGCAGACATTTGGATTCTGCCGCTCACTTCTCCACCCAAGCCATCAGATGGATAGAATCCTTTCTGAGTGAGAGAACTATGAGAGTTTTGTCCCCATCGGCAGCAGCAGACCCTATACCCATCACATGTGGAGTCCCTCAGGGATCCTGCGTCTCCCCGACTCTATACAATATTTTCACCAAACCTCTGTTCGATGATCTCGACAATCTAGGTATCACCTACACTAACTATGCAGATGATACACAGATTCTCCTCCCGCTTTCTGGGAATCATAGCAGGGACAGGGAGTTGGTGAATAGAGTGTATCTTATCATTCAGGCATCAATGGCTACTCATGGTCTCTGCCTGAATGATGATAAGACAGAGTTGATTATTCTGGGTACACAAGCTAACATCAACAAATTGGGCCCGGACTACTCAGCTTTCAGCATAGATGGAAATGTTATCAAAGTCTCGAGGGAAGTAAAAACACTCGGTTTTTACCTCAATTCTACCATGTCTTTCACCAAACAGGTCAACTCCTTAGCCTCCACCACTGCCTACACCTGTAAATTGATAGGAGCAGGCAAGCCCTTCCTATCCAATACTAGTTGTCTGATCCTTGCGAGAGCCTTAATACTTTCCCGACTCGACTATTGTAATGCCCTCTATAGTGGTGACAACAAAGTCACTACCCAAAGACTCCAAACATTACAAAACAATGCTCTCAGAGCTGCACTTGGCATAAAGAAGAGGGAGCATATCTCCTCTATTAGGCAGCAACACAAATGGCTCTCCACTGATAACAAAATCCACCTAAAAATGATCTCCTTGACCCATAAGGCTCTTAATAATGCTACTCCTAGTTACCTGACAGACAACATAAAAAGAAAAACATCCAATAGACCTATGAGACTTGCCAACTCTAACTGCCTGGTAGTACCCAGATTTAGACTTGCCAAAATCGGTGGCACTAGCTTCCCTGTGAGAGCTGCTAACTCGTGGAACGCTCTGCCACCCAACCTAAGAGTAGACCAACCTTTCTCACACTTCAGAAGGAACTTCATTAAGCACATTAACGCTAACAATGCTTAGACACCTGTAACGACCCCCTCGCACGCTCAGCCCTATTCAATGTACATAGTTGTTATTTGCTACCCCCTTTATGTTCATAACTGCTAACACTGTATGTATACTCCTGTACATTATATAGTTTCTCCTGGTAATCTCTCTAAATAGATTGTAAGTATGCAATTGTACATTCATGTAATATTGTAATATTGTAAATTTATTCATGTAACATTGTAAGTCTCGCATATACTTTCTGCTGCGCCCGGTAACCTATGGGTCTGGAGTGCATTATAAATAAATAAACAAACAAACAAACAAACAAACAATCGGGTGGAATGGGCATGCATACTATTCCACATATTCCAATTAGTCGGCAACTCCTGTACCATTCCAACATCGTGGAAATCTTCAATCATTATTCCGATTTTTAAGAAGGGAGACAGATGTAAGCCTCACAATTACCACCCAATTGCCCTCCTAGATTCCCCAGATAAGATCTTTTCTAAAATCATTTTGAATGAATTTAACAAATGGACCCTGACAAACTCTCTAACATTGCGGGTATGGGCACTCAGATTAACCTGTTCACATTAAACACTATCAAATCTCACTGTCGAAACACAAAACAAGCACTATTCTTAGCTTTCATTGATTTACACTCGGCATTTGATCCCATCTCACGAGTGCTTCTATTTGATAAACTGAAACGTGACCGTTGCCCACCAACTTTATTTGAAATCATCCTTGCTTTTCACTCTGAGACCTCAATTTGTGTTCGTCTCTCACTGGATGGGGTTCTGTCATCGGCCATACCCACAGCTCGTGGGCTAAAGCAAGGTTGCCTCCTGGCGTCCTCAATTTTTAACTACTTCATTCATGATACAAAACAAATATTTCAAAATGTGACCTCAGACTCTCCAAAAATAAATAACCAGCATGTAGAAAGCTTGATATACGCAGACAACATGGTTCTCATGACGAAATTTAGCCTACAAAAGCTTCTTACAGCATTTAACAACTATATTGTGCACAACAAATTGAAGATTAAGACTAATAAAACCCAAATAGTTCTGTTTTCTCCAAAAAGGAAATCTAATTCGTTTTTGTGGAACATCAGTCAAACAAACCTTACTGTTGTTCCACAATACACACACCTGGGCATGATATTTGAACTGGTTAACCAATCAAGTGCACATCTGGAAAAATTGGAGAAAAATGTGGACACAGCTATCTCGCAAACTAGGTTAATTATGTTCAAATATGGGACATTTCCAATCAAACCAGCATTAACCTATTGGAATCAGAAAGCTGTCCCAGGTTTGTTATACGTCTTGGAAACATTAACCATAAATACTCATCTCAAATTTGACAAATGAGAAAGTACATTTTAGAAAAGCACGTTAAGGTTACAGCTGTCCATTCCGGTTACCTGGATTCATTTTGAGTTGGGTCTAATATCGTTGCAAGCCTTGTACAACTGGCGCCTATGTTCCCTCTTTAGAAAATGTCTAATATCATCTGAACATAATACCCTCCTAAGAGAGCTTACCACACACATGTTTGCCACAACTCATACCTTCTTTATGCTATGGCTCAACACTGTGTATTTTGTCTTGGTTAATGCGAACGTCTCAATTGACACCTTAATCAATAATCCGAATAAGGCGAAATTCCAAATTTACACTAATGACTGGATTAAAACATGTGAGCTATGTTTGACCTATGTGGATGGGGATTTAACACGATTTCTCCCTAAATAAAATGTGAACTTTACCTCTGTACCTCATTAGAGCACCTGCTGTTAAAGTTCGCTCAGCAATTTTGCGATTGCGATTCAATATCTGGCCGGCCAGAGCAATATTGCTGAAACGAAGGCTAATCTCAGTTCCAGAAAACTATTGCCGCTTTTGAAGCATTGCAACCATCCCTGAAACATTGCAGCACCAAATTATACAATGTCCGGCGTTAGTCTCCCTCAGATCAAAGCAATTTGTAAGACATTGTCGGTATTTGGGCAATTTAGATTCTGATCAATGTTGGTCAGTGACACTGAACTCCTCCTACTTACCAATTCAAATAGCAACCGTAGGTTTCTTGGAAGGTTTGCACCTAGACAAAGAGCCTTCTGCCAATAAATAGCCTATTTTGGCTCTTTTTTCCTTTCTAGGGTTAAATAATTTGAGAGGTTAATTACAGTTTAGTCCAGTTGTGTGTGAATGACGTGTTGCCATACCTTGATTTTTGTTTAACATGTTTTAATTTGCTTAACATAAATTTGAATCTTTTCATTGTTTTAAGTGTTCTTGTACATTAGAATGAATTGTGTCAAGAACTAATGTTTAGTGTTTTAAATATCGATACAATGTGAAATGTATAGAGTGTCGAAATTTTTAATGAAATTTCTTTGTTTTATTAGTTTTTCTGTAATGTGTGATAAAATGTTCTTTAATGTGTAATGTCAAACACTTTGAAAGGTTGATTTGTTTCAAGCAATTCAATAAAAAAAAAGAAAATATAGCCCTTGTTCTCCGACTACAGGCCACGTGTGAGGAGACCACGTTTTGGATTATTCTGCCCATCTTTTACTAGGGTCTTAGCCCATACTGATGCAGGTGTCGTTACCCTTACTGTCCTCTGGAGACTTGTTTCAGCTCTTCGTCTTCCAATATTCAGCCATAGTTAATGAGCACCCGGTCTTCAAGGCTGTTTGTTTCTTTACTGTATCTAAGAGATATGTGCCTTGCGCTTGGGAATTATTATCTTCTGTTCTCCTCGGTGCTAGTTCTCCTACCCTTTTCCACAGTAACCTTGGCAGGAGTTGTGCAGCTACCGCCTGGTCTGCTTGGATCTGTGCGTTCTGCTGATTCAGCGGGCCTACTCTTCCTGCAACTTCGAGGCTTATATGATGCTTCCCATTCACTCGGACGTGGTTGTACCATCCATTTTATCCAAAATGGCCCTTCGTTGGTATCAGGTAATATTATCCCCATATATATGGTCGCCGTATATAATATCGCCGGGAAAAGGTTGTGGCGATATTTTATGGGTGACCATATATATGGGGACAGGAGCAGTCAAAAAAATAAATAAATAAATACATTTTAAAAAAGAAAGTAAAAAGGGTTTGAGGGTTGCGGGGGTGTCCCCCGCATGTTCCATGCAATAATGTCCCCATAAAAAACGCCAATTTTTCGGCAATATTTTTGCATGGCGATATTTTTGAGGGGACATTATTACATGGAACCCCCTCGTTAAATGTTATGTTATGTTATTTTTCTTATACCGCGCCAAAGCCTGTAGGCATCCAGGTGCCGAGAGACAGATAAGGCAGCTACCAATGAGGAGGAATATGCTAATAGAAGAGGTGAGTCTTCAAGAGTTTCCGAAACACAAATGGGTCCCCGGTTTTACGCAAGGTAGCTGGCAAGGCATTCCAAACCTTGGCGCCTTGGATATGAAACGCTCTGCCAAGCCCACGGGCTCGTTTCACACGGTGGTGGACTAATAAGAGATCTTCCGCTGATCTAAGTCTTCTAGAGGGTTGATAGACATTTACAACATCTTTCAGAAAGCTAGGTGCAGTCCCATAAATACATTTATGGCAGATGGTAAGTAATTTAAACCGAATGCGGGCCTCAACAGGAAGCCAGTGTAATTTTTTCCTGGCAGCAGTAATCGGTTCAGAGCTTTTCATCTAGAAAATGATGCGGGAGGCTTTATTTTGTACTTTCTGGAGTTCATGGAGATCAGCTTTACTTGCCCCACAGAAAAGTGCATTACAATAATCCACACGAGGTAAAATAACAGCTCTCACAAGTTTGGTACGATTTTCGATGGAAACAAGTGGGGCAATCTGTCTGAGCACTTTGAGATGATAATTAGTGCTCTGTGAGATAGCTGTGTTACGTGAGCATCACAATCTAAACTACTCTCCATGAACGTGCCTAACGTTTTAACTTTATGCACAACTTTTATGTCACTGCCATCAATTCTAAAGCCTGAGTATGCCTGGTCCAGTTTAGTTAATGCCTGGCTGGGTCCAAAAAGCATAAGCTCAGTCTTTGATGCGTTTAGGCAGAGCCAATTGGTAGACATCCACTTTTGTATTAATTGATACACCATGTCCACCAAGTTTTGGTCAGTATCATGATTTCCAGTGATGTCAAGGACCAATTGAAAATCATCTGCATAGCTACAGAAGAATATCCGGAAGAGTTCCAAATCATTACAGAAGGGGAGGATGTAAATATTAAACAATAAAGGGGAAAGACAAGCCCCCTGTTGTAAAGTTGCATCTCTGCGTTAAGCAAGTTTTATATGTATTCTTATGCATTTTGCATTTCAGCATATACATTGATTATATTTCTACTAGTGTATATTGAATGCAGGTAACATTCTTCCTGTCTAAATGGAGTTTGACCTAGTGTCCATGTAACTTCATGGTGAGTGTATATCTGCTTTGTGTCTAATGCGTTTACGAGTGTCAGTTTCGGCAGTGACGTCACTTGCTTTCGTCATCTTTGGTTACATCAGGTCAATGTCTGCTAGAGTTTGCAGATACACTCTTCTTCGATCGTTCCAGAGTAAGGTCAGTAGGGTTGCCTTAATGAGTAACGCCTTTCGTACTTGTGGTATGGCAGCCGAGAGGGGACAGATGGCATAAATGATGTGCTCCTTTCATTCCTATGGTATACAGACGTGGGAGAGGCTGGCACTATAAATGACGCATTCATCTCCTGATTCAATTATGTGTCCCTCCAAGAGCTTGTCATTCCAGTCATTTATACGAAACGTAATTTGATCAAGGAAGACCCCAAAGTTACTCATTCCTGCGTGCCAATACACATTCAAAACTAAAAGATGCCAGGAATCCTGACATACAATCTTCAGATGGGTGGCTAGAACACCAAAACAAACATTTACACAGTTCCAAATTTCAATTTCACTACATGACCTGATGAAGGTCAACAAAGCACTCGATGGGCGACGCTGCACATCACGTTTCGCAGCCTGGAGATCTCATACATAGCCATCTAATGATGGAACAGTTGCTAGCCACGTTTCATGGAGGGAAATAATTCTGTGTTGTTTTAACCTTTCTCCTATCTCAGCATTACAAAATAGGTGCATGTGGACACGAGATTTCCAAGACAAAAGTGTCAGGTCATCATGAATAGGGTTAAGGCTAGAAGAACTTAGTTGATTGTCCCAAGCTCAGGGTGCGAAGTGCACTCATTAACTATGACCAATCTTCATTCTGTTCTGAGGTTTGAATCTTGGCATTGAGTGCATGTGTCTCGCGTCCCAGGCCCCCACCATACTCCTGAGGCCTCTGCATTTCGTTAAACATAGGCGTACTCCTTAGTTCCTGTTTCTGCTGGACGCGGTCTCTCCCTTTTTCAATATAATGTAGAGGTCAAACCCAGAAGCCCTGAGAGCTTCTTGTTCCTTCATTATAGATTCACAATCTTGGAACTGACGTACATAATTGAACGATCAGTCCTATATAGATCTACAAAATTAACCGGCTCTGTGTCTCTTGAAGCAATGTCTCTCAGGTTTGGAATCTCACCCAATAAGCAAAAGATATTCACACGATTCAGCATCAGAGACTTGTCCGGCAGAATGCTTTCCACTAGAATTTCAAATTGCACACCTGGGTTTTCTTTATGAGACATCAAACCCCCATGATTATTCAATTTCGAGAAAGCATTTGGGCCCAACGGGTCGCGCTGTAAATCAACACTTCACTGAACCTCTTGTTCATTTGCTCGAGATGAAACAGCACACATTTGATGATGTGGTTGCTGTCTGAAACCTTCTCCCCGATACCCTCATCCATGGGTAAGATCATAACTTAGAGGTATTCAAATTTCTCAAACAGGACTTGCCACAGCCAAAGATTTACCGGGAGGCGGCAAGGAGCTTTGTGTTCCTATGGACACAGCGGTTCCCTGCGTAGTGATGTTCACGCTGGAGCTTTGATCTTTAAGCAGCCCAGGTTGGGTATCTACATCACCAACATGGTTTACAAATAAAGATTGATCATCTGTCTGGACTGCGTATGAAACATAACGCTTCTCAGCCTCCGTAGGAGCAATTTGTGTAGATCAATCTAACACAACCACCCTCGCAGCAGAGTCCCATATAGAACCCCCATCTCCAGCATCCACCAGAGTGTTATTCGTTGAGCGCTCTAATGCTGCTTGCACTCACTATCGGCTTAGATAAGAGGGGTGTAGAACCCTCATCTCCAGCATCCACCAGAGTGTTAGTCGTTGAGCACTCTAATGCTGCTTGCACTCACTATCGGATGAGATAAGAGGGGTGTAGAAACCCCATCTCCAGCATCCACCAGAGTGTTAGTCGTCGAGCGCTCTAACGCTGCTTGCACTCACTATTGGCTCAGATAAGAACGGTGTAGAACCCCCCATCTCCAGCATCCACCAGAGTGTTAGTCGTCGAGCACTCTAACGCTGCTTGCACTCACTATCGGCTGAGATAAGAGGGGTGTAGAACCCCCATCTCCAGCATCCACCAGAGTGTTAGTTGTTGAGCACTCTAATGCCGCTTGCACTCACTATCGGCTGAGATAAGAGGGGTGTAGAACCCCCATCTCCAGCATCCACCAGAGTGTTAGTCGTTGAGCGCTCTAACGCTGCTTGCACTCACTATCGGCTGGGATAAGAGGGAGCAGGCTAACTTTCTCGAAGCTTGCTTATTCAGTCACGGCAGAGGTTTGTTCTTGGACATTTCTGTTTGTTTGCTTAATTTTCTCCTTACAGCTAACACATTGAGGTTGTCCTTGTCTCTTTTTTCATGCCACCACAGGTCCTGCATGCCATATTTTGAGTCTTCAACACAAATGACTTAATTAAGGAGAGCGCAATCTGCACCTGACGCGCCAACAAGCACTTCAGCAAATTTCAGCCCTAAACTAGGACTGCCAACAGCTTCTCCCTCCCCTCGGGCAGGAAGACTAGGCTTACCAGCATTGAAGACACCACGATTCACAAGTCCATTATTGGTCTGTCCCGTGTGCACATCCATAGCCTTTTCAGTCTTCACCCCCTTATGCACCTTGGTCACTTTGTTATTTTCCACGACTGTGGGCTGCTGCTTGAACAAATATTCCTGCACATTAATAGGTATCAGATAATAATGTCCCCATACATAATGTCGCCAGGAAAAGCCATTGGGGACATTATATATGGTGACATTATGATATGATAGGTTATTTATAATGCGCTTAATACCCAGAGGTTTCTAAGCTCGGACCCGGGGATCGAACCTGTTGTGCTCTGTGTCGTCTTGCTTTCCAGGCGAGCACGTTGCCCCTGAGCTATCCTATGGGGGCAGGTTGCGGGGATGTTCTCTACTCCCCATGTAAAAAAAAATTTAAAATGCAGGGGTTGCAGGCGTGTGCCCCGCATGTTCAATGTAATAATATCTCTCCATAAAATGGCGACTTTTTTGTTAGGAGACATTTTTGCAGGGACATTATTACATGCAACCCATTAATATGGATGTTCACATTTTCAAACTTGAACTGCAAGGAGTCTAACTTAGTGGAGTTTATCTGTGACTCCACTTGGATTACTTCATATGGAGAGACTAAGGGGGTAGTTCATAGAATTCGGCGCACAAGTGGCGCACGCGGCTGGCGCACAGAGTGCACGTGCGGCAGTCTGCACCAGCCGCGTGCGCCAAAACCCATTTAGGCGCACAGCCTATTCATGGATTTATACATCCATAAGCAGCCGTGGCGCCAGGCCTATCGCGTATAAAACTTCACACGCACCCCTCGGAATACACATAGCCCGCTCGCGCCAGGCCTATCGCATGTAAAACTTCACACGCACCCCTCGGAATACACGTACCCCGCCCGCGCCAGGCCTATCGCGTGTAAAACTTCACACGCACCCGCCAGCGAAAACACGTGGAAAAAGTCCCCCCTGTGAAGTGGGCTGCCTGCGGAGCATGCCCAGGGGTGATGGGCTGCCTGCGGGTTATGGACTGGGGTGATGGGCTGCCTGCGGGGCATGCCCAGGGGTGATGGGTTGCCTGCGGGCTATGGACTGGGGTGATGGGCTGCCTGCGGGGCATGCCCAGGGGTGACGGGCTGCCTGCGGGCTATGGACTGGGGTGATGGGCTGCCTGCGGGCTATGGACTGGTGTGATGGGCTGCCTGCGGGGCATGGGAAGGGTGGATGGGCTGCCTACGTGAATTCCGGGGATGCGCGTGGAGTTTCATACGTGATAGGCCTGGCGCGAGCGGGGTACGTGTATTCCTAGGGGTGCGCGTGGAGTTTAACACGCGATTGGCCTGGCGCGAGTGGGGTACGTGTATTCCTAGGGGTTCGTGTGGAGTTTTACACGTTATTTTGCCGTGTCGGCCCTCCCGGGTGTGCCCTTCCCCCCTCCCTATGCCCTGCAGGCAGCCCATCCACCCTCCCAATGCACCACAGGCAGCCCATCCACCCTCCCCATGCCCCGCAGGCAGCCCATCATCCCTGAACGTGACCCACAGGCAGGCCAAATGGCACCATGCACTTGGGAGCCCCGACTCATGTCCCCACCGCACCCCCAGTGATGGGCACCTGCCAGCAGGCTCCAACCTATGGCCCCCACCCAACACGTCATCACAATCCAGATCCATGGCCCTTATGGCCACCCAAATCCCACCCCACGCCACCCCAGTCCAAACACCCAACAAAGCATTCCATCCACTCTACATTGGAATCCCCATGTAATGATAGATCCCAAATAACAAGTATGCACTTGAGTACAAGTCCGTCAGACCTACACAATGGTGACACATGACTGAGAAAACCCACATTTTGACATGCACAAAACCAATGAGAGAAGACCACACAAATGAAGTAAATAAAAAAAAATGTATTATGTACAAAAATGAATGAATGAAACGAAATTACACAAGAAAAAAATTATAAATAAAAGGATGTCCGAAATGAAGGAAAAAATATTAATGGTGAAATCCATAACACCAAATCCAAAGTCAAAATAAAAACAAAACCATTCCTCTATGGTAAAAATAAATATGTAAAATCAGGTCCATAACTATATACAATGTAAAAATCAAGGGTCCATGTGCCCAACAATCCAAAGGAAACCTAAGAAAAAACCTACCTAATAAATAACTATTTACAAAAAGGCAGAGCATAGTCCATGTGCCCCAAAGGAAAAAATAAATAAAGGAAACCTACAACTACATAACTATTTACAAAGGTGGCGGGCTAGTCCCACGGCTCACTGTTTGATGGTCCGGCCAGGGCATCATCGAACTCCACGTCGATGTTCCCGAGGCGGGAACTGGACTCGAGGTCTCGCAGGGATACAGCCATGGAATCCCTCAACTCCCTGCGAGTTTCCTCAAGGCCCTCTGCCCGCCTCAAAGCCCGTTGCATGGAGTTCTCCGCCCTGACCATCCTGAGCCATGCCCTCTTCACCCGCCGCCTCTCCACATCTATTTGCCGGCCCAACCGCTGCCACACGGAAGACACTCCCAGTCCGGGGTCCTCCTGCCCCTCAGCCGATGCCTGCCCCCGGGGTGTTGATGGCCCCGAGCCATGATGGCTCCCACGCTGAGCCTGCTGCTGCCTCCGACGCAACTCCCTCTGCCACCACGACTGCATCCGGGCTGATGGAATCCCTGGCGCCGTCGTGCACGTGCCCTGCCAGATGATGCCTGCACATCCTGCATCCGCTGGGGTCCAGTTGGTGGGGTGGCCACCCTTGCTGGACCTCTGACTCCCGACTGCGGCAGGGATGGGATCTCCACCTGGCTGACTGCGTTGGTTGGGGCAGGTCCACAGGAGGCCCTGGTGGCATCTGGGCCGGAAGACGGCACGGAGAACGACTGGCGTATATTGCGCACAGAGGAGGAAAAGGCTGCAAGACTGGCCGACAAATGGAGAAAACCCCCGACCATGGACCCTCCCAACAGGGCCACGTTGGCACACAGCTCTTCGTGATGATGTGCGTGGTCCCCCCAGGAAGCACGCACATCATCACGAATGTCACATGTGCGCAACATGACACCAATCAGGACAACTCCATCCGGTCACGGGTCCCCTCGTTCGCAGGTAGAGGAGTGCCAGATGACGTGACCTCCCCCCTACCTGCGGACGGGCCTGGGACGGGGCATCCCTGCTGGTGCATGGTGATGCAGTCACAGTGTCAGCGACAGAGACATGCACAGGCACCTCCACGGCGACCTGTGCTACCTCCTGCCCCTGCCCCTGGACTGCACCACTAGCACCAGTGGTACCACCCCCACCAGGCCCCATGTGCGGCTCTGTAGCGGCCTCCTCCTCCTCTGTACACACCACCAACCTGAATGGCTCTGCACCATCTTCCGCCGTTGCAAGCCCCTGTGGGGGCTCATCCACCCCTTACACTGCAGCCGTAGTGGCAGACGCGGCACCGGTCCCCTCGCTCCCGGATGATGGAATTTCCTGGGAAGGTGACTGTGCCTTGTGTCGCCGGCAGGTGGAGGTGTCCCTGCCACTTTCCTCCACAGCGCCGTCTCCGCCCTCTTCTTCGCTTGCAGCTGTGTAAAGGGAGACATTGAACACAAGCATCAGGGTACTGTACAATAGACCTAGACAGAAAGCAATAGCACATGAGTGGCACTGTTAAACGTCACTTCCATCATGTCTCCCAACAACACATGGGTCAGTGCAGGCAACACACATGCAGGAACCGGCATGGCACATGCAACAGACATTTGCATCCATGTCCACCGCAACGTAGTAACATCCAATGGTGGGCTGAAACTCACATGCATCATGAAACATGCTGATCACATGCACACACATCACCAGAGGGTCATGCATCTGGCCCTGTACACCCCCAGACACATTGGATTCATGGATGACTAGGCTGTATCAGTGATTCAACACATTGGGCCTCATTACGACCCAGGCGGACTTCGCGGTGCTAAATGCACCGCGAAGCATGGCGGAAAGCCGCCGATAGCGCCATGGGGGTTGGCGGATTTACCGCCCCATTCCGACCTCGGCGGAGCGGTAAATCCCCAATCCCCATTCTGCCCTTCCCCATTCCCATTTTTGCCCCATAGGGTATAATGGGAGTGGGGAAGGAGTTAATTACGCCACCGTAAAATACGGTGGCGTAATTAACAACGAGGTCCCGTAGCGCCATGGTTTTCTCCGGCTGGTAAAACCAGGCGGAGAAAACCTCCATGGCGCTACGGGAACTCGTAGTATGGCGGAGAGGTACGCCATGCACTACGCTGGCGTAATACCCTCTCCGCCAGGGTCCTAATGAGGCCCATTGTTGGAATTGAAATAATATAATGCCTCCTATCGCAGTAATTGAATGTGTATTGGCCTACGCCAAGTTGTCTAAAATATCATGTAAATAGACTCCGCGGCAAGGTCTTGACCTTAACGAAAAGTAATGTAAATCGCCATCTTGGATTTAGCCGCCATTTTAGGTTCTCTTGTAATGTGGAAGTCACCCTGAACATCAAAATGGAGGCTGAATAACATTCTGAGTGAGATTCTGGCCGTTGTGACCTCCGCACACACAAATAATTAATATGCCTGCAGGCCACTTGTCGGGGTCGCGAACTGAGACCTTGTCCTATCACTGACCTATGTGTAAATGAACAACTGTATCAGCGGAACTGATCAAAATGCTTACATTATAGGATTGACCTAGCAAGGAACCCTAGGCCTGATCCCAAGAATGGTTAACCCGCGAGGGGGTTGGCCAAGGGCTGGATAAAGGATATAAAAGCCCAAGTATTCCGAATGTACGGTCTCTCTACTAATGCATCGAACCCTCGTTGAAGTTCGTTACGTTACTCTGATAGCCGAATAGCTATCCGTTTGTCAATTGACTTTGGTAACTGTTGTAGCTTTTTAATAAAGCACTTGTATGTCCTTTGTAACCTGTGTTGGTGTGTTTTTTTTTGGCTTCCCAGCCTCATATCAATTTTTATGTTTTCACAACATCGTCACAGACATGTGTCATGCATCCATGGTGCATAAACTACTCAGACACACGGACATGTACACCATGCATGTCCATGACAGCAGCACACATCTATTACACCACAAACGTGTCAAGGTACAGACACAGGCATGCATACATGTGTGCATTCCGCATGCCGTTCCGCATGATGCATTGTAACACATACACCATCCATGTGGGTCACGCCTGACTGGTCTCACATGCAGCACCATCATAACCCTGCACACACCACACACATGCATACATGACCCATGTCACACATGCAGCCAAGTAGCTAACTACCAGCACACTGCAACATGCACTGTTTTAAACGTGAATGCATGGGCACTTACCGCTCGACTCCAGACGGGCCTGCATCCTGAGGATCTGGTGGTGAAGCACTGGGCGAATGCGCTCCAGGACCCTCATCTGCTGGGTGGTAAGCGGGGCCCGGTGCCCCACTGCATCCGCTGCCTTCAAGAGGCACCGGGCCTTCTTGAGGGTCCTGGACTTGTAGTCCTCCCCGCGCTTCTGGACGTGTTTCATGTCGCGAGGTGCCACCCCCTCCGCGTTGATGGCACCCACTATGTCCTTCCAGACCCTCTTCCGTCCTTCATTGTCGGCACGCGATGGTGTGAAGAGGGCATCATAATGCCCCAGAACTTGCTCCACCAGGATACCAACTTCCTTTTCACTGAAGCTGGTAGACCTCTGCCTCTGTGCTGGGGGGTTGCCACTGGTGCCGGAAGGTGTTGTGTGGGACATGGCAACCCCCGAGGCAGGTGTGTGTGGGCAACTGAGTCCTGGGGCTGGGCTGTGGAGTGATGGAACACCAGTCGGGAGTCTTCTGTTCCAGCAGGGGTGGTCACAGCAACTGGACCCCTGTAGATGGCAGATGTGCAGGCACCAAATCGCAGGGCCCGGTGGCAGCAGGCAGGCAGCAGCAGTTGGCTCGTGGGAGGCAGCTCAGGGCTCTGGGGTGAAGTAATTCGGCTTTCTGGGCAGGAGCATGGTCTTCCGTGTGTTGTCGCATGGCCAGCTTGATACGGAGTGATTTGGCACGTGAAAAACATCACGTTTGTGTGAATTCTGAGGAAAGGCCCTGGGCGCGTAAGCGCGTAGGTGACGTAACGTGAGCGCGGACGTTTCCCTGGCACGGGTTGAAGGTCCCACGTGGGTTTCTATCGCTCTGTACGTGCTTTTCGTGGAAAGAAGTGCGTGTGTTTTCCAGGCGTTGGGGTTCACACGCGATTACTTCTTAGCGGCTACAGTGCGTACTTCTTCTTTTGGCGTGGGTGTTGTCTACGCGTTCTTCTTCTACACGCAAGGCAGACGGTGAGTCGCACACACTATTTATCCTAATGCGGGTGTCCCTGTTAGTCGCGTACCCCTTTTTTTCGGGCATACTAGCCTGCGTGTTGGTCAAGTATGTATTTTTTGTGTTCCTGGCTGCCACAGCATTCTGCGTGTTTTTTTTACACGCACGTGCGCTACAGGGGTCGCTTATCTCTTTTTCTTGCTTTTTTGGGATGCCTGAGCATTGCGTGACACATCATTTCCCCTAGGGGGCCACAGAATGGGACATTCATCGTAGCTGTATATACGCGTTTCTTGTTTGCGCGCGCTTTTGTAATGCGCAGGGACGCTACCGCCTGCCTTCGTGTGGAGGACGTGTTTAGGCCTGTGCGTGTCTTTGGCCGTGCACGGGTTTCCCCAATTCGATTCCATGAATACGTGTAGTTTGCGTGCGTGTGGACGTTCCGTGCACTTCCCAGCAGTACGTCCCCAGTTATGCCCTTATTTTCACGCGTTGTTCCCCATTCCGCGCGTTCTGCCCTGTGTTCCGCCCCCTTTTTGGTGTGTTCGCTAACGCTGTGCGCGTCGCCCATGGCGTTCTGGATGTTGCAATGACATGTGCGCCCGTGTGCGCCACGCACGGATTTGGTGCACATCCCGGGGAAAACACGCGCAGAGCCTTCCATGAATCGCACGCGTTCGCGTGTGCTTGCTTTTTCACGGTTGCGCCAGCTTGCGCCAAGATTTTCGGCGCACATGAATCGGTGACGCACAGAACTTGGTTGACTTCTGTCATGAAACCTACCTGCTGCTCCCCTCCTCTATGATCAAGACGCCTTAATTCCGCTGAAAGTCTCCTCGGGGGAGCTACTGTCGGTGTAGAGGAATACGATATCATGAAGCAGCGCTATCGATGTCCTGGGTCAGGCCGGCTGATGATGTGTCGGGGACCATTATAACATGATGTTTGGGGGTCCCCCCTTGCTTGCAGCGGAAAAGAATCTGAGGCACCCATGGAGTGCATACAGTGTAATGGAGACCAAGAAATACAGCCGAAAGGTTAATAGTCTCCGATTATCAGAGACAGCAGCCAGAAACACTGTGCTGCAAAACTATAAATCCTTCTTTTTCAGCAAATGGCTGATCCGGAGGAACCAGTGTCAAAAGACAACGAGGTGATAGCACTTCTGTATACCCCGAAAGGAAACTCAGTTTGGAAAGGGAGCGCTGCAAAGTGCACATTTATAGCCCCAGAACGAGATATAAGACTGCCACCTGGCAACATTGGGGGTAGTTGCAGGGGGCCCCCTTGAGGCTCGAGGCACCTTTGAATTGAAAAGTTTGAAAGGCCCTGACGCCGTCCCTGCCCTGGGTGCATATCCATATAGCCTTGCTAACACAAAGGACCGCTGGAAGAACATAAATCGCCATACAGGTAAATGGTGACACAACTAATGACAAATGCCAATGGGTTTGGTAGGGAGACATGGGCACATCACAGGCTCCTAATAAGAGAGAAGGCAGTGTTGATGAAAATGACCATGTCTCACTGGAAGTAGAAGCCCTGACACAGCTGTGGAGCACTGCCGAATTCATGAATGTTTTGCCCTGTTGTGTAAAGGGAGTCATGCCTGATTCACACGGGGAAGCTGGGATGCAGAATATTGAGTGTCGTTGAGGGTGTTGCTGAGTTGAAGTTGTTGGAATGCTAGAGGGTCAGCGGTGGAGGTCGAATGTGGACATGCGTAGCATGATGGCCAGAGGCGTGAGGTAACCTGTTACATGCAGGGGCCTGTGTAATGTGAGAGTCCTCACATGTGGCCACCACTCACACATGCACACTTCCCGCCAATGCTGCGCCACTCACTGAGGTAGGCCCAGGGGGAATGGGGACTTACAGTTAGCGCCCAACCCGTGATCAGCTGGTAATACCACCGGACCGGTGCGCGCTAACGCTAATAAAATTGGCGGTATTACAGCCCAGATACCGCCTAACTCGTGATGAGACCCTGTGCCGTTTGTGCACATTTTTGTGAGAGAAGCTTGCACTGATCCTGCCCAAGCGTTACCTTTTGGCGAGGGAAGTTTGTAACAAGGCCTCCCATGCGACAGCTTTTTGTGAGCGACTCTTGCAATGGGCATGTCCATGATTTCTATGCTCATCAGGAAAGCGTGCTCTCTCTTCCTGTGCTGCATTAAGTACTGCTTCCTGCCCAGAACATGTTCTTAGTGTGGGTTACCATACTTACTATACTGTTATTCAGGGGCAGCTCATCCATAATGAGTTCCTGGGCGAGTTCCTCCATAATGGAGGAACCAGCAGCACAGAGAAACAGAGAAAGAGCTGTGCACAGGAGCACTCTCTCTCGCTGCAGGAATCCAGCGTTTTAGCTCATAACTAATGGTCCGTCTCTAGCTGGGGGGACTGCAGCTCTCCTAGCCAGGCATGGTCCTCTGGGCATGGTTTCTATGTCCCTGCGAGCAGAGAGGCCACTCTTCTGCACCCTCCTTTCATTGTGGCCGAATTGGAAGCCTCAGGCGTGGATTTTTCAGAGGACGAGACATACGCATCTTCTGGGCTCTGTCTAATGCTCCCTGCTTCCTGAGTGGTCGGAACATGGGTCCTGGAGGTTCAGCAGCAGAGGGACCGGCCCAAAAATTAGCTAGGTTGAAAAATATGGTGTGTGTATGCGTGCGTGCGCACCAGGGCAAAGCCGATTAGTCGTGTGTCAGTGTAGGCATATAATATGGGATATTGTCAGGGTAATTCATAGAATTTCGCACAAAAGTGGGGCACGCGGCTGGCGCACAGTGTCCCCGTGCGATACACTGCGCCACCCGCGTGCGATAAAATCCATTTAATCGCACAGCGTATTCATGGATTTTAGCCTCCAAAACCAGCCGTGGCGCAGTGTGGCGCAGCGACCCTGCAGCAGCGCCAGTTACGCCCCCAAAAACGCCCTCGAGCAAGGAAAAGCCATCAAAATCCCAATTCATCGCAAATGTCTGCGCTAACCCTGGACCAGTTCACAGGGCTGCCAAACAGCAAACGCCAAGCGGGGAACGTGTATTTCAGGGGTTCGCAGGAATTTTCAGACGCGATTGTCCTGGGTACGTGTATTTCAGGGGTGTGCGTGAAGTTTCACACGCAATTCCATCAGGGCACGTGTATTTCAGGGGTGCGCGGGAAGTTTCACACGCGAATACAGCAGAGTACATGTATTTCAGGGGTGCGCGGGAAGTTCCACACACGATTGTCCTGGGTACGTGTATTCCAGGGGTGCGCGGGAAGTTTCACACGCGAATTCAGCATGGTACGTGTATTTCAGGGGTGCGCGGGAAGTTCCACATGCGATTGTCCTGGGTACGTGTGTTCCAGGGGTGCGTGGGAAGTTTCACACGCGAATTCAGCAGGGTACGTTTATTTCAGGGGTGAGCGTAAAGTTTCACACGCAATTCCATCAGGGCACGTGTAAGTTTCACACGCAAATTCAGCAGGGTACGTGTATTTCAGGGGTGCGCGGGAAGTTCCACACGCGATTGTCCTGGGTACGTGTATTCCAGGGGTGCGCGGGAAGTTTCACACGCGAATTCAGCAGGGTACGTGTATTTCAGGGGTGCGCGGGAAGTTCCACACACGATTGTCCTGGGTACGTGTATTCCAGGGGTGCGCAGGAAGTTTCACACGCGAATTCAGCAGGGTATGTGTATTTCAGGGGTGCGCATGAAGTTTCACACGCGATTCCATCAGGGCACGTGTATTTCAGGGGTGCGCGGGAAGTTTCACACGCAAATTCAGCAGGGTACGTGTATTTCAGGGGTGCACGGGAAGTTCCACACTCGATTGTCCTGGGTACGTGTATTCCAGGGGTGCGCGGGAAGTTTCAAACGCGAATTCAGCAGGGTACGTGTATTTCAGGGGTGCGCAGGAAGTTCCACCTGTGATTGTCCTGGGTACGTGTGTTCCAGGGGTGTGCGGGAAGTTTCACACGCGAATTCAGCAGGGTACGTGTATTTCAGGGCTAGGCGTGAAGTTTCACACGCGATTCCATCAGGGCACGTGTATTTCAGGGGTGCGCGGGAAGATTCACACGCGAATTCAGCAGGGTACGTGTATTTCAGTGGTGCGCGGGGAGTACTACACGTGAATTGGCCGTGTGTGTCCTCCCAGGTGTTCCCTCTACACCCTCCATGGCCCCTGCAGGCAGCCAACACCACAGGGGACTACCCTGCACCCCTGCTCATGTCCCGCAGGCAGCCCATCCACCAGGGGCATGCTCCCCAGCCAAGCCACATGTCACCCTGCACTACTGATCAACAACGCATGTCTCCCAGCACCCCCACCCCCCAGCACTGTGGGGCACCTGCCAGCAGGCCCCCACTCATGTCCAACTCATGTCCCCCTGCACCCCCACCCCCCAGCATTCAGGGGCACCCTCAACCAGGCCCCCACGCATGTCCAACTCATGTCCCCCTGCACCCCCACCCCCCAGCAGTCAGGGGCACCCTCCACCCGGCCCCCACTCATGTCTCCCAGCACCCCCACCCCCCAGCATCCAGGGGCATCCTCCACCAGGCCCCTACTCATGTCCAACTCATGTCCCCCTGCATCCCCACCCCCTAGCAGTCAGGGGCATCTGCCAGCAGGCCCCCACTCATGTCTCCCAGCACCCCCACCCCCCCAGCAGTCAGGGGCACCCTCCACCAGGCCCCCACACATGTCTCCCTGCGCTCCCACCCCCCAGCAGTGCAGGGCACCCTCCAACGGGCCCCCACTCATGTCTCCCAGCACCCCCACCCCCCAGCATCCAGGGGCACCCTCCACCAGGCCCCCACTCATGTCCAACTCATGTCCCCCTGCACCCCCACCCCCCAGCAGTGCAGGGCACGCTCCACCAGGCCCCCACTCATGTCTCCCAGCACCCCCACCCCCCAGCAGTGCAGGGCACCCTCCACCATGCCCCACACATGTCTCCCAGCACCCCCACCCCCAGCATCCAGGGGCACACTCCACCAGGCCCCCACACATGCCTCCCAGGACCCCCACCCCCCAGCATCCAGGGGCACCCTCCACCAGGCCCCCACTCATGTCCAACTCATGTCCCCCTGCACCCCCACACCCCAGCAGTCAGGGGCACCCTCCACCAGGCCCCCACTCATGTCTCCCAGCACCCCCACCCCCCAGCATCCAGGGGAACCCTCCACCAGGCCCCCACTCATGTCCAACTCATGTCCCCCTGTGCCCCCATACCCCAGCATCCAGGGGCACCCTCCACCAGGCCCCCACTCATGTCCAACTCATATCCCCATGCACCCCCACCCCCCAGCAGTCAGGGGCACCCTCCACCAGGCCTCCACACATGTCTCCCAGCACCCCCACCCCCCAGCAGTGCAGGGCACCCTCCACCAGGCCCCACACATGTCTCCCAGCACCCCCACCCCCCAGCATCCAGTGGCAGCCTCCACCAGGCCCCCACACATGTCTCCCAGCACCCCCACCCCCCAGCAGTGCAGGGCACCCTCCACCATGCCCCCACACATGTGCCCCAGCACCCCACCCCCCAGAATCCAGGGGCACCCTCCACCAGGCCCCCACCCATGTCCAACTCATGTCCCCCTGCACCCCCACACCCCAGCAGTCAGGGGCACCCTCCACCAGGCCCCCACTCATGTCTCCTAGCACCCCCAGCATCCAGGGGCACACTCCACCAGGCCCCCACACATGTCTCCCAGCACCCCCACCCCCCAGCAGTGCAGGGCACCCTCCACCAGGCCCCCACACGTCTCCCAGCACCCCCACCCTCCAGCATCCAGGGGAACCCTCCACCAGGCCCCCACTCATGTCCAACTCATGTCCCCCTGCACCCCCACACCCCAGGAGTCAGGGGCACCCTCCACCAGGCCCCCACTCATGTCTCCCAGCACCCCCACCCCCAGCATCCAGGGGCACCCTCCACCAGGCCCCCACTCATGTCCAACTCATGTCCCCCTGCACCCCCACCCCCCAGCAGTCAGGGGCACCCTCCACCAGGCCCCCACACATGTCTCCCAGCACCGCCAACCCCCAGCATCCAGAGGCACCCTCCACCAGGCCCCCACTCATGTCCCCCTGCACCCCCACCCCCCAGCAGTGCAGGACAGCTGCCAGCAGGCCCCCATACATGTCCCCCCAACACCTCATGACGATCCATAATCATGGCCCCCATGCCCCCTCAATACACTGCCCACGCCACCCCAGTCCGAACACACCACCAGGTATGACATCCACCCCACAAAGAAATCACCAGCACATGATGCATCCCAAAAGGCTAGTCTGCGCATCAACATATATCCGTCAAACCCACACAATGACAGCATGTGAATGAAAAAACACACATTGCGACATGCATGAAACCAAAGAGAGAATACCACACATTGAAGTACCAAATGATAATGTATTAAACAGAAAAGCAAGGCAATGAAATGGAACAGAAGAAAATGGAAATAATAAATGAAATCCAGCATGTCCAATAAATGAAAAAAATGCATGAAATCCAAATGAAAAGCAATCCAACAGCAAGTCTCCAAAGTGTCAGTCTGAGAAAATAAATCCAAGGTGCAAAAATAATAAAAAACCATTGATCCATGGGAAAAAAAAATCAACAATCCAAATCCATTATCAAACTATGTAAAATGTGAACATCCAGGGTCCATGTGCCCAATCCTTAAATGAAACCTATAAAATAAAATCCTACCTAATGAGGAACTATATACAAGAAGTTGGGGCATTGTCCAAGCTCCCCAAAACAAAACAAAACAAAACCGAAAGGAAACTTAACACTAAAGAACTATTTACAAGGGCAGCGGGCTAGTCCGACGGCTCACTTCTGGATGTTCCGGGCCCAGGGCATCATCAAACTCCTGCTCAATGTCCCGGAGGCGGTCCTCTTCCATGGGCCGGGGGTCCGCAGGGATGACGACACGTTCTCCTCCAACTCCCTGCGGATTGCCTTGAGGCACTCGGCCCGCCTCAGGGCCCTCCGCATGGAGTTCTGCGCCCTGACCATCGTGAGCCGTGCCTCTTCCACCCGCTGCTGCTCCGCATCTATGGCATGACCCAACCGCTGCCGCATGGAAGACACTTCCCGTCCTGGGTCCTCCTGCCCTCCGGCCGATGCCTGCCCCTCCGATGTCGAAGGCCCCGAGCCATCATGGCTCCCACCTCCTTGCTGCTGCTGCTGTGCCTGTGCCTGTGCCCTGGCTCCTGCTGCCTGCACATCCTCCACCGGCCGGGGTGCAGTCGTTGATGTGGCCACCCCTGCTGGACGTCCGACTCCCGACTGTGGCAGGGATGTATCCTCCACCAGCCTGGCCGCACCGTCAGAGGCAGCTCCACAGGGCACCCAAGTGACAAATGGGTGGAAAGATGGCACGGAGGACGACTGGCACATAGGGTGTTCAGTTGAGGAGGGGGTCGGAACAAGCTCCAGCAAACGGAGGAATCCGGCCTGGGTGACCTGTCCCAGTAGGCCGACACGGTCAACGAGCCATTCGAGATGACGTGCAGTCTCCCCATGAAAAGACTGCAGGTCACCTCGCATGGCCCGTTGACGCAACGCCACACCAGTCAGGACATGCTCAACCCGTACCTGGATAGCCACGTTAGCAGGCAGAGGAAGGCCAGTTGTTGTAAGCTCATCCCCTGCCTGAAAACGGGTCTGGACGTAGGCATCCCTGCTAGTGCAAGATGATGCAGTGACAGGATCAGGGACAGGATTGCACACAGGCACCTCCGCGGCGGCCTGTGCTGCCTCCTGTCCCTGGTCCTGCACTGCACCACTAGCACCAGTGGAATCCCCACCTCCAGACCCCATCTCTGTCGCTTGCACGGCCTCCTCCTCCACCAAACCCCCCACCAACCTGGATGACTCCGTGCCATCTTCCCCCATTGGGCCCTATGGGGTCCCAGCTGCCCCTTCTGCTGCCGAGGAGTCCAACTCCGACCTCCGCCTCTTGGACCTCCCCCCGGCAGCTGCGGCCTGGGACGCGGCACCGGACTCCTCACTCCCCGACGAGATGACAACCTAGGAGGGGAGCCGGGCCTTGCGTCTCCGGCTGGCGGTGCAATCCCTGCCGCTGTGCTCCACAGCACCTTCTCCGCCCTCTTCATCAGTTGACGCTGCAGACAGGGAGAAATAAAACACAGGCATCAGGGCACTGTACAATGGACACATACACACATGACAGTTGTACATGAGTGGCATTGGCAAACCTCAGACATGGCATCACAATCGCCAACACACATGTCATTTCAACTCGCACACATGAGCCATACCACAGCCATATCGCAACAGCCAGCACCATCCATACACATACAACGGCATGAGCAGGCAAAGGTGAGCCAGACATCACATGCAACACAGGGAGTGCACTACACATGAACACACACCACCACACTTGCATGCATGTGTACACCTCTGCCAACTGTTGCAGTGTTGAGATCGGCATCCATGTCACATCTGCCAATCAGTCTTCCACATCCCGGTGTCACATGCATCCATGTTGCATCACTGTTGGCCCCTTGTCAAATACACACACATGCATATGTACACAGTGCAGATACATGTAGCTGAAACCAACATCCATGTGTGACATCACAAACATGCCTACTTACATACACATTCATTCAAACATGTGTGCCCAGACATCTGCATTTGGCATGCAAGCCTACACACACAAGCACCATCCATGTCTCACGCATGAGAGCCATCGCACGTGTTAGCCTCACGGCCCTGTACACCCCCCCCACTTTGCCCCATTAAAACACATGTGCAACTTGCACACTACTGGCACACCACCACACGCACAGCTTACAATCAGGATGCATGTACACTTACCGCTCGACTACAGACGGGTCTGCCTCTCAAGGACCTGGACTTGGAACGCTGGGGATATGCGTTCCAGGACCCTCATCTGATCTTCCGACAAGTGGCCCCGGCGCCCCTTAGCATCCGCTGCCTTCAAGAGGCGCCGGGCCTTGTTGAGGGTCCTGGACCTGAAGCATCCCAGCGCTTCTTGACATGATGGAATAGTCAGACTGCCACCCCCTCCGCGTTGATGGCAGTCAGGATGTCCGTCCAGATCCGAGTCCGTCCTTCCTTGTCGGCGCGCAAACCTTCCGAAGAGGGCATCATACTGCCCCAGGACTTGCTTCACCAGGACACCAACTTCGGTGGCAGTGAAGCTGGTGCCCCTCTGCCTCTCTGGCCGGGGGTTGCCAGTGGTGCCAGATGTTGCAGTGCCCGACATGACAACCCCAGAGGCAGGAGTGGGTGGGCAACTGGGTCCTGGGGCTGGCCTGTGGAGCGATGAAATCCCAGTCGGGAGTCTTCGGTTCCAGCAGGGGTGGTCACAGCAACAGCACCCCTGGCTGATGTGCAGGCAGCAAATGGCAGGGCACGTGGGCAGTAGGCAATCAGGCAGCAGCAGATGGCAGGTGGGAGCGTGCTCGGGGCTCTGGGGGGCAGTAATTCGGCCTTCTGGGCAGGAGCGTGGTCTTCCGTGTGCTTACGCGTGGCCAGCTTGATACGGAGTGATTTGGCACGTGAAAATCCAGCACGTCTGCGTGTAATTCGAGGAAAGGGCCTTAGCGCGTAAGCTCGTCAGCACACGTACGCAAATTCATTGGCCCAAAATGAGGTTACGCGCACGTGCGTTTTCCATGACGCGTAGAAAAAATAAGCATTTCAGAGTGTCATAGTGTGTAATTGGTGGAAAGGGCCTCAGTGCGTATGCGCGTCTGTGACGTGCATGCGCGGGCGTTTCCCTGTACACGGGTGCATGTTACACGTCCAATGACTGCACATCAGAGTGTCAGCTCGTGTAATTGGAGGATAGGGCCTTAGCGTGTACACGCGGAAGTGACGCTGGACGTGTGGGCATGTTTAAAAGGTACGTGTAGAATGCCATTTCCTTTTACGTGCTTTTCGTGGAGAGCGAGTGGGTGAAATCTTTACTTCACAGTTTTCCAAGTTCGTACTCCCTGTTACCTCTGACAGCTTTTTCTCTTTTTGTCTTTTTCCTGGGCCTGTTTCCTCAAACAGCGCTCACTTCTTCAGTTGTCCTGTCTCCTCAGACAGCGTACAATTCTTCTTTTGGCGGGGGTGTTGCCAACGCGCACATGCGCGTCTTTTTCACGCTATTTTTCCAGGCAGACGGTGAGTCGCGCACGTATTTAACATCTGTGCTTGCCCCGTGTGTCGCGTACCCCTTCAGAGGTCATTCTAGGCTGCGTGTGACACGCATACATTCATTTTTGTGTTTCAAGGTGCCACAGCGTAGTGCAGGTTTATTTTTCCACGCACGTGGTCTAGGAGGGGTTGCGTGCACATTATCTCCCTTTTTTGGGGTGCCTGTGCGTTGCGTGATCCGTCATCTTCCCCCAGGGGTCACATACAGCCTTGCTAGAGCACTAGGGTACGAATTCCATCTAGTACCCTACCCCTTTGACACCCAATTGCCCAGGACAATAGTTTACTGCAACTCCCATACGCACAACAACAGTGCCATGGTTGGGAGGCGAGCACGCGTTAAGGGTGGCAAAGGTGGCCGAGCCTCAAGAGGTGGCTGTGATGGATATGGAAGGGGACGTGGCCGGGACTTGCAGGGTGCCCCTAGCCCCCTATGTGTGGGTGACCAGTCAAGGACACCCATGCCCCCCCCTGGTTGAGGGTAACGTGGCTGACACCATCCCTGCTCAGCCCTTGTTGGACCAGCCCATTGTGGCACCAGACCTGGCACAGGGTGACTCCATGGCTGACTTCCAGGTCAGCAGGTCTAGGCCACGTGTGGCGGTGCACGTTGGTGTCACCAGGCCACGTGGATCAGGGGCAGCTATGTCATCTGCTGCCCCGAGTAGGCAGGGTGGGGAGGCTGCAGGGGCAGCTGTGGCTCCATCCACCCCAGCTCTGATTCTCCCAGCCAGGACAGTGTCGGTCCCAGTCCATCCTGCTGACGTTCCCCCTGACTACATCACACTTCAGCTAATGCCTGCACCAAGTCCCATGGTGAGTGTTCATTCCCACACTCCTAGTCCACAGCCCACTGGGGCTCCTGCCCCTAGTGTTCAGAGCGGCGTAGGACACTCAGGATCCCCACCACCTTCCAAGCGGAAGAGGAAGAGGAAGAGTGCTCGTCCAGTACAGGCTGATGCCCCAGACACGGCTACACAGTCCGGCCCACCAAGGAAGCCCAGCTTCAATCAGGCCGAACTTGATGCACTTGCGGAGTATGTGTCCGCACATGACAGCGAAATGGTGATTACTGCAGGATGCAAGACCACACCTGCACAACGTCTGGCACACTGGCAGACCATTGCGGACATCATAAGTGCCCTTGGATTCATGAGGCACACAGCTAACGATTGCTACAAGCGCTGGAATGACCTGAAGCGCACGGCAAAGAAAAAGCTTGCCTCAAGTCATGCCGCTACTCTAATGACTGGAGGTGGGTCTCCAGCAGAGGACATTGAACTCACTCCACATGAGTATGTTGCTGGGACCTACGTCACGGAGGGACAGATCCAAGGCATGGGAGACCTGCCAGATTACGAGGCATTGTCCGGTGAGTGCACATGCATGTGTGTCATCCATGTGCATGGTGTGTGTGTGAGGGCTTCTGATTGAGTGCCAGGTGAGGGTGTGTGTGCCTGAGTGGTTTGGGTCACCCATGTGCTTCATCCAATACATTCTGCACACCAGGATTTGGGTATTGCAGTATCCCTTCTGGCAACAGTAGACATTTAGGCCAACCTCACGCCAGTTGCCCTTGAAGTGTAATCTTGCCACAACATTGTTGCGTATTATTCTGTGTTCATTCAGGCTGATTGTTTGCATTCCACCACTTTCACTAGGCATTTCTCAGTCCTATTGTCACATGTGTGACATGGCTATGGTACATGCCATCTGTGTGATGGCATGTCTCATGTATGTGTATTGGACATGCCAATCACAGGCCAATGTGTGATGGCACTGCTAGCCAGCATGCAGCAAATGTGTTGGTCTTCCATCTTGGTGTCATCAATGTGTGCCATTTGCCTCCCCTTCATAAGCAGTGATGGTGCATGCATGGGAGGGTTATAGTCATGTGGGACATGTGTCAATGAAGTACTGGTTCTGTTGCTTCTCAGCCCTAATTGTGTGCCATGGTGCTAATGCCTGTTCCCATTTCTTTTCTTTCATGTCTTTGCAGGGGATGATGCACTTGATACTGCTGGGGTTGTGGAGATGGTGCAGACCCAGGAGGGGTCTCAGGCCCGACCGGGCACCAGTGAGGGACGTGGTGTGGTGGTGGGTGAGAACCCACACTTGCTGCAGACCATTATCTCAATGGGTGTCTCTGGGTGCACCTCCACCGAGCTCTAATCAGGTGTCAATTTGTATGATGAGACCTATGTGCGGTCGCAGGTAAGTGTTTCTGGGAGGGATTCTGTACTGTCCAACCCACCTGCACCAGGGGTAGAACCCTCAATGGGGATGTCAGTGTTGGTAGGTCTGCCTTTGGTGGTTACGGATGCAGGGTCACACTCCGCAACATCTGATCCTGTTCCTGGGCCAGCAGATCAGAGGCGGAATGCAGTCCTGCAGCCTCAGGCAGTGCCGGCACAGCAAGGCGCAGTTCGCCTTGCCCCAGACAGGTGTGGTGGCCGCCGACGCGGTGGCCGTACGCCACCTGGCAATACCGCATGGAAGCAATCCATATACGGTATGGCAAACCAACAGGCAGCATCATCTGAGATGATGGCTCAGGCCATGGATAGGGTGGCCACTTCCATTGTCCCCCAGGAAAGGCTGATGGAACAACTACAGCAGGCAACAGACTCCATTTGCCAGTCACACAGGGAGGACATGTTGGCGTCCAACAGGGACAGACGGGCGGCACTGGAGACTCTGCGGGAAGCCATTTCTATAGAGTCCCTGGGCCACAGGGAAGCCCTGAGGGTGGAACTCCGTCAGCTCAGGGTGACTCTTGTTGAGCTTGAGGCTTCATCTGACATGAGGACAGAACAGCAGCTGGAGCGGCTCACACGTACGCTCTCAGCTGAGATGCAGGCAACTAGGGAGGAGGTCCGGGCATCCCGTGAGTTGTTGCATGGGGACCTCTGCACGATTATCCTCCAGAACCAGACCTTCCACACCCGCATGTTTGCTGCCATGGAGGACCAGACTAGGGCTTTGCATGGGCTGCCTCCCATAGTGCCACCACCTCCTGATGCAGCTGCAGAGGGTGAGGAGAGCGACAGCAACGATTCTCTCACAATAGGGTAGCCAAGTTTTTTTTCTCGCAAAATCCACACAGGTGGGTTTTGGTGTGCACCCTGTCCTCGGACCTCCTGGGTGGCCTCCCCCACACCCCCCTGGCACATACATGGCCATTTATGATTTTTGATTTTTGATTTTTGATTTTTGATTTTTGATTTTTGATTTTTGATTTTTGATTTTTTTTACAGTGTGTTGCCTTGTGTGGCTCCCATGGGCATACGCTGTATTGTGGCTGGGCACATGCAGGCTTGTCCTGAATTTGGGTTAGATGCATGGGTTTGTGTGACACACACCCCTCCTGCTTCCCGTTTCCATGGGCTTGCAAAGGGTGTGCCCAAGTGACATTGACTTACACAGTGACATTGGATTCCCATTTGATGTGTGGGCAGTCTGTAGTCAATACTGTGTATACATTCCTAGTGCATATTGTTGTTGTATTGTACACTGCATAGTGTATTGATATGTGCCTCTGCATCCATCTCATCCTCCTAATTTGCAGGTCCATTCCTCATGTCTTCACAAGGCGGTCTACTTTGGAAATGGAGTCCAGGTTGTAAGCAGTACACCTACACTTTTGCATGGCGCTAACACTGTACAGTTGGAAGTGGTCGAAGTGCAGGTATTAACAGGTAGTGAGACTACCAATTTTTTAAATCCGTACTGTCATGTTTATGGTAGGTTGGAGGTTGTGTAGGTGAATAGTATTATTGGTAAATATTTTGTAATGTGTGTTGTTGGTCCTGCATTACTGTGAGCATTTCATGTGTGGCCAGTTTCCATTAGGGACACTGTACTTTGTGACACTTGTGTCATGTTGTGGGGATTAATTTGTTTGCTCTCATATAGCATGACATGCCATGGGGTGTTGTGTGGCGGTGCCGGGGAGGGGTTGGGTGACATGGCACTGTTCTCATGTTGTTTTTTGCAAGTGGGTATTCATTTTTGCTGCATAGAAGTGTGTCTTTTGATGACACTGCATTGGTGGTGTTTGTGTAGGTAGGGATGCACACATTGTGACACTTCCAGGTGAACAATCTCAGGCTGCTATGGTTCTGACAGTTGACTGTCCCTTAATTCATCAGAATTGTCAGATTGAGTCATCATTGATTGTCAGATGGTATGTGCCAGGGCTGTGTGCACTCCACAGGGGTGTGATTTCTATGTGAAGTAATTAGCCACCAGCTGCGTACGGCCTGCCTCACCCCGTGCCCTTTCCCCTCCCATGCGCATCGGGCGTGCATGTGGTTGGGGATGTGGGGGCACCACCATGTCCTCAGCCAGGACCAGGCGTGTTGCAACATTGTGCAGGACACATGCTGCCACTATGATCCTGCACACTGCTGGGGGAGCGTATAACAGCTGCCCGCCAGAACGGTCAAGGGAGCGAAAGTGTGACTTGAGCACTCCGAATGTGCGCTCCACTATGCCCCGGGTTGCAATATGGGCTGTGTTGTATCTTACCTCGGGAGGCGTGATGGGGCTCCGAATTGGCGTAATCATGTGGGTGCTCAGAGGGTAGGCACTGTCCCCTGGGGAGGTGGTGATGGGGATCATTAGTGGGGTAGTGACATTACTCTGTATCTGTCATGCATGCGTGTGCTGTGGCATTTATACTCACCAAGCAGCCATGCATCGCCATGCCGCCCAACTTCCATGTCCCGGTTTAGGGTTGACATCCTGTAAATGAAGCTGTCGTGGGTGGACCCTGGATAGTTGGCATATACTGAGGTGATGATTCCCTTGGCATCACATACTACCTGGACGTTGATGGAATGCCAGTGCTTGCGGTTTCTATAGATGTGCTCAGATGCCCTGGGGGGACGTAGAGCCACATGGGTGCAATCAATGGCACCTAGCACTTTGGGGAATTGTGCCACCCTGTAGAAATCCTGGCTGACAGCCTGCCTTTCTGCAGGTGTTCTGGGCAGTTATATGTGCCTGCAGACTGATGGGTGTGCAGTGATGATGGCCAACACCTGGTGTAGGCACCGTGACTGCGTGGCCTGTGACACCCCCCCACTATGGCACTTGTCCGCTGAAATGATCGGGTAGCCAAGAAGTGCAGTACATTGAGGACCTTCTCCAGGGGGCTGAGTGCTTGGGAGCACAGGGTGGGTGATGTGAGGTCATCCTCCCACTCACTGACCAGGTCGAGTATTATGTGAGGTGAAAACCTGTACCTCCCATACACCTGGTCATCAGGCATACCAAAAAGGCTGGTTCTGGGTGTAAAGATTCTGGCCCTGACTATCCTCCTCCTCCTCCTGCGGTATCCCACGGCCACTGCTGGCGTCTGAGCTTGTTTTTTGTTTGCGCACACTTTTATGCTGCGCGGGACGTGCGCCTGCTTCATGCTGGCGTATGTGTTTCCGGATTGGACCTTTTTTTTTGGCGCTTTGTAGGCGACTGTGTAAATCTTCCCGCCCACCCCAGGAATACACGTAACACGCTCTCCCAGGCCCAGTCGCGCGTGGAAGTTCACGTGGACCCGTAATATACGTACCCTGCTGATATCGCATGTGGAAGTTCACGCGGACCCGTAATACACGTGCCCTGCTGATATCGCGTGTGGAAGTTCATGCGGACCCATAATACACGTACCCTGATGAAATCGCGTGTAAGACTACCCGCGCACCCCTGAAATACACGTACCCAGGCCAATCGCACTGCTGGGGGGTGGGGGTGCAGGGAGACATGAGTGGGGGCCTGGTGGAGGGTGCCCCTGGATGCTGGGGGATGGGGGTGCAGGGAGACATGAGTGGGGGCCTGGTGGAGGGTGCCCCTGACTGCTGGGGTTGGGGGTGCTGGGAGACATGAGTGGGGGCCTGGTGGAGGGTGCACCTGACTGCTGGGGCGTCGGGGTGCCGGGAGACATGAGTGGGGGCCTGGTGGAGGGTGCCCCTGACTTCTGGGGGGTGGGGGGGTGGGAGACATGAGTGGGGGCCTGGTGGAGGGTGCCCCTGACTGCTGCGGGGTGGGAGTTCTGGGAGACATGAGTGGGGGCCTGGTGGAGGGTGCCCCTGGATGCTGGGGGGTGGGGGTGCAGGGAGACATGAGTGGTTGCCTGGTGGAGGGTGCCCCTGTCTGCTGGGGGGTGGGGGGTGGGAGACATGAGTGGGGGCCTGGTGGAGGGTGCACCTGACTGCTGGGGCGTCGGGGTGCCGGGAGACATGAGTGGGGGCCTGGTGGAGGGTGCCCCTGACTTCTGGGGGGTGGGGGGTGGGAGACATGAGTGGGGGCCTGGTGGAGGGTGCACCTGACTGCTGGGGGGTGGGGGGTGGGAGACATGAGTGGGGGCCTGGTGGAGGGTGCACCTGACTGCTGGGGCGTCGGGGTGCCGGGAGACATGAGTGGGGGCCTGGTGGAGGGTGCCCCTGACTTCTGGGGGGTGGGGGGGTGGGAGACATGAGTGGGGGCCTGGTGGAGGGTGCCCCTGACTGCTGCGGGGTGGGAGTTCTGGGAGACATGAGTGGGGGCCTGGTGGAGGGTGCCCCTGGATGCTGGGGGGTGGGGGTGCAGGGAGACATGAGTGGTTGCCTGGTGGAGGGTGCCCCTGTCTGCTGGGGGGTGGGGGGTGGGAGACATGAGTGGGGGCCTGGTGGAGGGTGCCCCACAGTGCTGGGGGGTGGGGGTGCAGGGAGACATGAGTTGGACAAGAGTGGGGGCCTGGTGGAGGGTGCCCCTGGATGCTGGGGGGTGGGGGTGCAGGGAGACATGAGTGGGGGCCTGGTGGAGGGTGCCCCTGACTGCTGGGGGGTGGGGGGGTGGGAGGCATGAGTGGGGGCCTGGTGGAGGGTGCCCCTGACTGCTGGGGGCTGGGGGTGCTGGGAGACATGAGTGGGGGCCTGGTGGAGGGTGCCCCTGACTGCTGGGGAGTGGAGGGGGGTGGGAGACATGAGTGGGGGCCTGGTGGAGGGTGCCCCTGACTGCTGGGGGTGGGGGTGCTGGGAGACATGAGTGGGGGCCTGGTGGATGGTGCCCCTGGATGCTGGGGGGTGGGGGTGCAGGGAGACATGAGTGGGGGCCTGGTGGAGGGTGCCCCTGACTGCTGGGGGTGGGGGGTGGGAGACATGAGTGGGGGCCTGGTGGAGGGTGCCCCTGACTTCTGGGGGGTGGGGGTGCTGGGAGACATGAGTGGGGGCCTGGTGGAGGGTGCCCCTGGATGCTGGGGGGTGGGGGTGCAGGGAGACATTAGTGGTTGCCTGGTGGAGGGTGCCCCTGACTGCTGGGGGGTGGGGGATGGGAGACATGAGTGGGGGCCTGGTGGAGGGTGCCCCACAGTGCTGGGGGTTGGGGGTGCAGGGGGACATGAGTTGGACATGAGTGGGGGCCTGGTGGAGGGTGCCACTCACTGCTGGGGGGTGGGGGGTGGGAGACATGAGTGGGGACCTGGTGGAGGGTGCCCCTGGATGCTGGGGGGTGGGGCTGCAGGGAGACATGAGTGGGGGCCTGGTGGAGGGTGCCCCTGACTACTGGGAGGTGTGGGGGTGGGAGACATGTGTGGGGGCCTGGTGGAGGGTGCCCCTGACTGCTGGGGGGTGGGGGTGCTGGGAGACATGAGCGGGGGCCTGTTGGAGGGTGCCCCTGACTGCTGGGGGGTGGAGGGGGTGGGAGACATGAGTGGGGGCCTGGTGGAGGGTGCCCCTGACTGCTGGGGGGTGGGGGTGCTGGGAGACATGAGTGGGGGCCTGGTGGAGGGTGCCTCTGGATGCTGGGGGGTGGGGGTGCAGGGAGACATGAGTGGGGGCCTGGTGGAGGGTGCCCCTGACTGCTGGGGGGTGGGGAGGTGGGAGACATGAGTGGGGGCCTGGTGGAGGGTGCCCCTTGATGCTGGGGGTTGGAGGTACAGGGAGACATGAGTGGGGGCCTGGTGGAGCGTGCCCCTGACTGCTGGGGGGTGGGGGTGCTGGGAGACATGAGTGGGGGCCTGGTGGAGGGTGCCCCTGACTGCTGGGGGGTAGAGGTGCTGGGAGACATGGGTGGGGGCCTGGTGGAGGGTGCCCCACAGTGCTGGGGGGTGGGAGTGCAGGGGTACATGAGTTGGACATGAGTGCGGGCCTGGTGGAGGGTGCCCCTGACTGCTGGGGGGTTAAGGGGGTGGGAGACATGAGTGGGGGCCTGGTGGAGGGTGCCCCTGGATGCTGGGGGGTAGGGGTGCTGGGAGACATGCATTGGTGGGCAGTAGTGCAAGGTGACATGTGGGTTGGCTGGGGGGCATGGCCATGGTGGATGGGCTGCCTGCGGGATATGTGCAGGGGTGCAGGGTAGTCCCCTGTGGTGTGGGCCACCTGCAGGGGCCGTGGAGGGTGTAGAGGGAATACCTGGGAGGACTCACATGGCTAATTCACGTGTAGTACTCCCCGGCACTCCCGAAATACACGTAGGCTGCTGGATTCGCATGTGGAATTTCCTGCGCACCCGGAGTACACGTACCCTGCTGAAATCGCGTGTGGAACTTCACGCGCACACCGAAATACACGTACCCTGCAAATTTGCGTGTGAAACTTCCCGCGCACCTTGCAATACACATATCCTGCTGAAATCGCGTGTGAAACTTCACGCGCACCCCGAAATACAGGCACACGCTATTTTTCACACAGCGGGTGTCCGTGTTTGTCGGTACCCCTTTGCACCTCATTTGTCCTAGAGGGCTACAGTATGGATCATTCATCATAGCTGTATATAGGTGCTTTTTGTTAGCGCACATTTTGGCACACATTTATTTCAGGAGCAGGGAGGCTACTACCTGCTTTCTTGTGGCGGATTTGTTTGGCCCTGTGCGCGTCTTTGCCCATGCACTGGTTTGCCCTATCCGATTACATGAATACGAGTTGTAGGCGAGCGTGTGGGCGTTCCGCGCACTTGCCTCCTGTACTTCCCCCGTGACGCCCATATTTTCATGCGTAGTTCCCCATTCCGAATGTTACGCCCCGTGTTCCACCTACTTTTGTTATGTGCGCCGCGCTATGTGTGATTTTGCTGTGGCCGTGGCGCATGCCGTTGGATGACCTGTGTGCCGGCGTGCGCCACGCACCGTTTCAGCGCACATCCAATATTTTTCTCGCGCACGGACTTCCATGAATCGATGTGCGCTGGTTTCCCTGCGATTTTTGCACTTGCACTGCGATTCGCACGTTTTGGCACCTCTGCGCCGGAATTTTCGGCGCACATTAATTCCATGAATCGGCCTGTGTATCATTAAAATGATTTGAACGTGCACAACTGACATATTGGGGCACCAGCATCATGAAAGTGATTAACAGAGGCAATGGTGACATATAGTGTGGATATCATGGGTAAGAAAGTGTTTTACAGTCAATGATGACATATAGTGTGGATATCATGGGTAAGAAAGTGTTTTACAGGCAATGATGTCAGGTAGTGGTGAGAGCAGCATCAGGAAAGTACATTGCCAATGATACAATATAGCATAGACACCAATGTCATGCAAGCATTTTACAGTGGCAATGATGACATATAATTTGGACACCAGGGTCATGAACGTGTTTTGCAAAGCTAGTGATGACACATGGTGTGGACATGAATTTCAGGAAAGCATTTTACTGGGGGCAATGATGACATACAGTATGGATTCCAGCCTCATGAAATCATTTCGCAGTGGCAATGATGACACATGCTGTGGGCACCAGCATCATGAAAGTTTTTTACTGTGGCAATGATGACATATAGTTTGGACACCAGCATCAGGAGAGCATTTTACAGTGGCAAGTGTGACATATGGTGTGGACACCGGCGTCAGGAAAGCATTTTACAACAGCATTGATGACATCATAAACATATGCTTTGCAGCGGCAGTGGTGGCATATATTGTTGGCAAAGACATAAGGAAAATGATTTTCAAAATTCCCTTGTGTTCGGAAGGTGACCTGGCAAATATTGGAGATTTTTAGGTGTTTAGCATATGCAACTGATTGTACAATGTATGGCTTTTTAACATTTCAACCAACTTTTAAAAACAATTTCTTGTGGGGAGATCTCCTTCAGACCCCCACATATTAGTTCAGGCTCCCTTCCTACACTCGGTCACAAATGCACATTTTGGAAAAACATTTACGCCCATCCACTGAAACATGTCCCCAGCTGCCACTTCCAGATGTTGCATGTGCTCTTATGAGCAAATAAAGCTTTCTGTCATGTCCACGCGTACGATCATTCCACGCCCGTACGCGTATAGTCCTTTAAGAAGGCTGCAGCCAGGTGCCTGGAAGTTGCCATGGCAACGCTGGCGTCCCGTCCTTCCCTCTTCCTGGTACCGTCAACGTCGAGTAATCACGTAACACCGTCACATGATTCGTATTTAAGCACCTCCCACTTGTTGTCCGGTGCTTTTGATTTGTAATTAGTGGCGTTACGGAAAATTGCTTGAGTACTCTTGTTTCCCTTGTTTCCTTGTCCTTGTTACTCCCTTGTTCTTGGACCCTCTGTACCTGTACCCCACCGCCTCGACCCCCACCTTGTTTCTGGAACTATCTTGTGCCTTTGACCCGGACCGTTTACTGGATTTTCCGTTTGGATTGCCCTTTGCTACATGTCTGCCAGATTCGTGTTTATGACCATGGACAGCTAATGGAACTGCTTTGTCACCACCTCAATTGTTGTGCTACCCTTCACGAACACGGCCGTTCCTGAACAGTGCTTTTCTTCATCTGCTGCTACAATATGGAAAGCTAAGAACTTTTGAGATACCTAGGATCCTGGGATTTTGTTGGAACCGTGACTTTCCAGTTTGTACACGGACTAGAGACTGCCATAGAGTACTTAGGCGTCCTCGTGCCGTCGGGTTAGGGTGTGCTTCTTTTACCCTTGGAATCTGGACCTGTCTCATCTTGTCTCTCTGCTTGGAACTTCCATAGACCCTACATACTTTGATATGGTAAGCCCGTAAGGAGTTTCTTGTTTTGGTGCAACCTCAATAAGGGGAGGGGGCTAAGATATATTGATTAAAGTCAGCATTAAGTACCACGTTTACACCTCCAGTCTAACTGTATACTCTTGTAAACTACTTTTTTGTTCCGAAAGAGTGGTTGCCCTGCATATACACATTGTGATTAACCTCGCACTTCGCTTGTAGGTTCATTGTGTATCCTGCCCTACGCATCTCGTGTTGCCTTGTCGACACCGGCTTCTACGGCATCAATCCTGTGGCAGCGGTCTCCTATTACGACAACTGGGTCTCATCTGGTATCATTTCTTTCCTCTGATTTGCTGCTCTGGTTGTCTAATTACAGGACCAGAGGGGTACATCAGGTGGAAGAACGTGTCCACTACACTACGTGGGCAACTCGGATCCCGACACTTTCCCAATTTCTGCCAAGGCTGAACTTCTTAAGTGGTTTAAGGGAAGTGGCACCACTGCTCGGAGCACTGTTTACGTCAGTGTGCTATGGCACATGTGTGGATAGGTGTCACCGTTATTGTGTGTCTGTTCATCTGGGATTGGTCTGCCGTTCGTTGGCCACCCTTATTTCTAATCCTACCTGATATTGTGGTTATTTCGTAATTAATCCTGCCAGATATTTTTATTTATTATCCTAGTTGATATTGTCCTTGATTTTCATCCTGCCAGATTTAGTGTCAAGGAGTAGTTATATTTTAGAGTTATAAAAAGGTGGTTTTACATATACAAATGGATGGAGAGCTTGTTTACTTGCAAACGGGGGAGAGAGGGTATGGCACGCATGAAGCAGCAGACACATTTGTATCAAGGCGTGCAGTAGTTGGACTATATGGCGGACCAAGTGTATGCAGATTTTTCTTCTGAAAATTAAAGAGGGGTATCCTGAAAACCTGACATGGATTGGAAAAGGCCACTGGCTTGTGAAGCACTATTCCTTTTCTTCCTGTGAGGATCCAAAGACTGGAACGTCATCATGGTCACTACCACGTTTCATATCCGTGTAATGAGATGTGCATAAGCTGTTGGAAGACAGGCAGTTGAGGCGAGTCCAAATGGCGTTCTAGTGCATTGAAACATAGCTTCTAGTGTCCTGATTGCTGTCAGGTGTGTGCTGGGTGTCATTCTAGGATGCTAGTCGATCTAGCAGATTTCTGAGGTCATCTAGGAAGGTAAGGGGACAGGTCAGGCTTTATGCTTGACAGGAATGGCAAACTCATGTGCTCTAGCAGCCTTGAAGCGTCGCTTGTGCTAGATGGAATTACCAGGCATGCACTTCACTACACTGAAACAACAAATAAACCACACAGAGCCTTACACAACAGCACACAACAGACTCCAACCGGATACCACAGCAAAAAGCTCAGCGAACGGTGTTAATCGAACAAAAGCTGCCAACAGCACATCACAGCTCCTTTGCTCTTTCTCCAAAGTTTGTCCTACTAACGCGCCCTAAACTACCCCCCTTTCTTTTAGATACACCAGAGCACAGGGGGTCCATTATGGTGGTGATAGTGCATGTTATAAATATCCTTTAACATTAACATAAAGATCGCAGACCAAATAAACGGATAGACTCAAAGAATATTGCAAAATACTACCTTATTCTCAGTTCAATAATGCAGGGTAACCTGGCAGACATCAGTCTGATACTCGCACACTCACACACAAACTTGATTATACAGAGGCTTTATACCCCAATATGCGTCATCTATGACATCATCCTATGTGGCAAACTGTAAAACCTATTGAGGGAAGGGAGTGGTTAGGGGAGCATATGTTCCTACGGTATACATAAGGGTTAGTGCATCATTGGCTGCCACTCCTCTGTAAGGCACCCCCTGAACAACCTCTAAAGACATATAATACTGATTATAGCAGAGCAAATGGCAGCAGATTGATCTATGCAACATGGTATAGCAGGCTACCCCATTGACCCTCTCTATTGGTTGGCATTCTCACCCAACTTTGGACTTTGGCTCAGCTAGCAGCACGTGAGCGAAACGAAACCCATGAGCCAAAGTTTCGCGTCTGTAGTTGACCTTGTGGCCTGCTCTCTGTTCTGGGACATTTAAGGAAGTGTAAGCACATCACTATCTTAATCTGAAGCTTAATGAATAGCCCCTTTTTTCGACTTCTGAATCACCTGTGAAGAGACTGCAAATTTGTCAATTTCAACCTCTTATTTACTGCTATTTGATTCAATTATGCTGAGAGTCACTGATCCTCTTGGCCTCTAGAGACTTTCTCACTCCATCTTTTATAGACTTTATATACTTTTAATTGTCCAATACCTGGCTTTTGCAGATGTTTTCTTCTTCTTTAATCTGAGAAAAGATTGTCTTGCATACATGGCTTACCCATCTGCCTCCCTTTGGGCCTGGGAGGGGCGCAGCTATGATTCTGTGGTTGCTTACTTCCTAAATGGAGAAAGATGATGGTGCTTCTTTCATAGGAGGCATAGGCTCAGGGCTGGGACCAACTCGAAGAACCCCTGAGATGTTGTGTACATATCAGCTTCCTTTGAAGGCAAGTCTGTGAGGAACAATTCACTTTATTAATAGGTGACTCAAGGGTAGAGCATGGGCTGTTTGAAGGCTTTTTTCAAGAATGTGAGCATGGTATTCCTTACCGGAAACGTCTAAAGACACTAACCATGCAACAAAGTCCAGGGAGGTGTCACAGCTATTCATCCTTTGATAAGCGTATCCTTCCATGATGTCCAATGGTGCATGCTGACGTCCTTCCACTCTTTCAGTACAAGTGTAGATTTGGTAAGGTTGTCTGAATGAATATTATCTCTCGTTCACTCGAGGCGGTATTGGGACAACACGTGGGGTGCCCTAGAGGGCTCTTCTCCTGCTGTTCCAATATGATGGTGGTGAGGGGGCGGAAGCTAGGGAAAACACATCCACCTGCTCCTCTTCATTCCCCCTCCAGTCGAGTCCCCGACCATATTTAACTCTTCAGTCTCCTTCATCTCTTCATACTGCTCTTTCTTTGGAATCCATATCTTTGTCACCTCCATCAGGTGACCTGCGTTCTTTATATGTTCATCCACACTCCAAATCATGTGACAGCATTCTCCTGATGGTGGACAAAATATCCAATGCCCCACATATTTTTTATGATCCTTAGGGTAGTAGAACCTTTTTTCCTGGAGGTGCAAGGGTGCTTTTCTTTATATTCTCAAGGGCACTTTCCTCATTTTGCATTTCCCCACCGGCTCCAGCATCAATCATTATCTTCATCCCAATAGCTTTCTGGGCTGTCTTCTGGCACTGTCCCAAACTGATCCTTATAAGAAAAAATCCTAGTAATACCAACACTAGTATTGCTCCAATTATTTTAAAGGCATTCACCAGCCAAGTTTGGATCCATGACAATAGCAATGAAAACCAGTCATCTCCTGCTGTCTCATCAGCTTCATCTTCCATCTTCGTATGCAGGAATGTCAGCATATCCATCATGAGATGGTGTGAATGTACAGCAAGAAGGACAGACAGTGGTGCACACGCCGCCTTCCATTGCTTTAATTAGGTCCAGAACATACCTCAATGCTTCTCTGATGCATTGAATTCTGATATTGTTGCATTGATCATCTGTAAAAGCTCCCATCTGGTAATCTGCAGCTACTTGGCATTTACTGCAGTCTGGAGTCCTGGAAAAAATATAGATGTCATTATCATTGCTGTCTTGCTGAACACTTTATGTGCAACTGGAATATCTTTGTGGGCCTTTATTGATTTTGGTGACAAATAGTTCTCTCTCTTCAGTTGGTGGAGGTTGAGTGACCTCTTCCTCCTCTGGTGTTCATTCATTTTTGGAAGTCCATCAATTTTGAGATCACTTCATTCATTCCTGGTATCGCAATGATCTTTCAACATCCTTTGTTTTCTCCAACCAGAACCAGACATCCATTCTTAAAACAGACATCCATTCTTAAAGCATGTTGTTGCATTCTTTAGTGGTATTATAGATACTGGTCCTGCTTCGTTGTTGAACCATGTTAGTAAATTAAGAGTATTTGGCCCATGACTCTAGGCATCTGTCATTCACTATTTGCACTATGCCTACTGGTTCCTTCTCTAATAAGTGGGCAGTGCAAAATAATAGTTCTTCTTCCCATCGGTACTGGTGGCAACACACCCATATACCAATAGCTGAGATCTCTCCCAGCATCCTGCCTCTCCTGATCTTTCAGTTATATCAGAGCAGTCCATTCTCTTCATCCCGACAATTTGTATTTGTTCTTCAATCAGGGATGGATATATACGTTTTCTGCTTGTCCACCCCATTCCACTTTCCATCCTCCTTGTTCTTCATAGAGAAATGTTCCTCTTGATCGCCATTCTAAACTTGCCCATTTTCCTTCGAATTGCCTTCTAGTCATACATGCTGCTAGATGACTGAAACATGTTGCATCCTGTGCAGGCATTTCTTTGGGAATAAATGTCCTTGCTGCGCTCAATGCATATGGTTTTAAGGAACAGACGTCTAAGCTTTCATCTGACGTTCTCTCTCCGACCTCCTTCATGTGTATGATACCATATATTATTTTTTAAATGAGCTACATTATCAAGATATGTATCTATATCTTCATGGTCTTCCTCAACATCCCTTTTAAATCAAAATAGATCCCTAGTAAGATTATAAAGGATACTGTTTGTGCTTTTATTGGGGACAATAGTAAATATTTTGTTGTTACCCCCAATGTCTGTATTGTTTTTTTAGAACATGTCTAAATGCCATAATAATTAGGAGGAAAACACAAATAATAATACAGAATGATATCACAATTATTACTCCACCAAAACTCTTTGGTTTTCTTGATGGCAATGAGCCTCTTATATCCTGAAACCTCCTAAATTTTTGCTTGAATTTTTAATATGTATAACTCTGTAATTCTCTATGGATCACACCTTTATATCAAGAACTACCAGATAATTGCTATAATTATCCTGAAAATATTGTGATTATTCTTAGGATTGCCAAAAAACTTTATGATGTTCATATGCTTCTTACTAAAGCAGGATAAGACTATAATGTATAGGTAAAAACAGCATACAAGAATGGGTATAGTGTTATTGCAATGGATAACATAAAGATTGTTAAGGATTTCAAAGGCACAGTACACTCCAGACCAGGACTGTAGATACTGGGCCAGGATGCAGTGCACAATTAAAACACTTTTATATTTATGAATTATGAATTCAGTTGAGAAGGCACCCAACCAGTCTCACACCCACCTTTACAAACACCCCGGGTCATAATGGGCCATGAACCAGGACGGTGTGCAATAATACAATATTTTTTTTTTTTTTTTAATTCCAATGAAAATTACACAAATGTAATATAGGGCAGCAATCACCAGTGTGGTGATAATGTACACTGTAAATTGTTAGAACACACTTAGTTTGACCTTTTAACATCAGATATGCAATGCACAATTGAATAAAGGCAAGATTACGATTTGGGAGGTGTTTTCTGATAGCACCAGAGTTAGTATTCCCCCCTGAAAGGAGTAGCAAGGAGTCATGTATACAGGCAACAAACAGAATGCAAATCCAACCTTCCCCCTCTGAATGGAAGGCAAAATCAGATTGAAAAACCCTTGAAATTGAGCAAAATAGCACTCGGAATTGCTAAATACTTGTTTTACATGTGCGGTTGAATGAATGAGGTAGAAATTAATATAGCAGCATCAAAGATGTAAGAACACTAGCAAAACACAAGGCAATGTATTAACAATGGGCATACAGTTCAGAAAATCAAAAAAGGAAAAACACGGTGCAGCCAAATCACATGTGGAGGCATTGCATTTGCTTATTTTCATTCGTTTAAAATGACAAAACAACTTGAAAAATGGGTTAAACAGACAAAATCAGAATGCGGTTTTGATGCTAAGGGACAAATGCACATCACATGTATAATATGAAAGTGAAAGGGTAACTGAATGGATGACAGGATGAGATTCTTAACAGGAAAGGAAACTCAGTTTTTAAATGAGAATAATTTCACGGTACAACTCGGTTTTGTTAATAAAGTGATTTCTTTTACTGAAACTATATTTTAGTGACTAGGTTGTCAAAAAGAGAAACTCTGCCCGTGAAAAGGGTTAAGCTGCAGTTTTAACTCCCTCACGCCATGTGTCTCTTTATGTGGGAATTAATTAATTAATTCAAAATAGTACTAAGAACTTACACAGCGGACTAACATGATTGGAAAGAATGGTGCTAACACATGGAGATTACTACAGATTTTCCTAAGAACAAGGTGCACAGAGGATTCTGACAGTTTTAAGGATTTTTGCAAGGGCAGTAATAGGATCTCTATGGGATTGGACCTAATACAAGGTATCAAAGCAAGGGATGCAGTTTGTGGTTACTGTGGAAGGGAATACTCACCACAAGCAGTTGAATGGGATAGCTTGGACAGCGAACAGAGTTTCTGGACAGTGATGCAAGATCTGGTCACTGCAAACAACGGCGGGCTCTCCTAGACTGGACAGCTGGGCCTAGTCTGGTCACTGCTGGAAAGGGACAGCTGGGCCTAGACTGGTCACTGGGTAGCGAGGTGCATCAGATGGGCTCTCCTTGAATTATTGGGATTTTTGTAGGTTTTTAATTCAGGATCAGAGGTTCAGCCTGAATAGGGTTAGCTAGATCTGGCCTGGCAGTGGAATCTGAAATCTTGCAGGGTGAATCTGGAATGTCTGGTTCTATTGATGCGCAGGAGCTGGAAAGGCCAGAACAGAGTCCAGAGCTCCCTATGCCTCCCCTTTATACAAGGAACATGACATCAGAGGATTTTACTATGGGGCTGACTCAAGCTAGAAACCCCTCTTAATATCAGATAGGTCAGATAGGTCAGCTGTGGATGTCACCTCCTCCCTGGAAGCAGATTGGACTGAAGGAGGTGACTCAGTTTTATGGTGGGTGTTTTTTACAATTTGCTTTGTTCTACCAAACTTACTTTTGCCAAAATCAGTTATGGAACAAAACACTTATATTTACAAATGTCATCATCAGGAAACTTATACGGGCAGACTACATATCTTACAGGACACATGCTGATCCAAATCCTAAAACGGTGTGATGGTGTTTAGTTATTCTGACAATCTTTTACCATTTCCATGGAAAATAGTTCACCTAAAATTCTACAATTTTATATATGTATACATATTATCACTGGTCATGTTCTCATTAATGTTCAAAGTTATACCATGTATGTTTTATTTGTGTCTTATTTTAATGGCACAAACATGACATTTAAACTGGCATAATTTCACATTAATATGTCTTTTGATTACAGAAATGAATGACAAAAACGTAATAGTTTCTGAAATCATCTCGGCTGGCTTTGATTTCCAAATATGGGCATTCCTTCCAGCCCCCAGCCAAATGTCAGGCTCTGGCCAGGTTAGCCCAGTGTTGCCATGGATTTGCCTTTGAAGTCCATCAGCTTGAGTTGAGGTGAGGTGTCCCGAGGAATTCACACCTAGGTGCCCTAGCAGTCCATTGTCTCATGCTGGAGCAGTGCCCCTTCGTTTGACGAGGGTGCTAGATTCTCCCCCTTGGCCCATTCATAGTTTCCAGTGGGCTCGTCCACTTTGGGGATGGTGATTCTGTTCCAAGGATAGGCAGGGCCCTTTGAAGCCTGGGCCTGCCAAACCTGTTTTGGTGGCCTCACAGTAATTTTATTTATTCATTTTTCTTTCTCTTAACCAGAAAACAAGTCTTTTGGAATAAATATCATGTACGTATTTAAAGCAAGCCCCCATCTTATTTATATGCAAGCACAGGGCCTTAGTTTAACATTTCACCTTTAAAAAGGCATTTTTTTGTTTGTCAAAAGCACCCTTTTAGCATGGGTTCATTCTTCTGGTATGTCACTTTCACAAAAGAGGCTTTCTCTCACATCTAGATTCTGAACATTATTTATAGCCATAGTCAATTTCTAATACACAGAAATCTGTCCAACACAAGGGTCGTATGAAACTGACATAATCAAAGAGAGAGAGGACGTTTTGTAAAGAGTTTGCCTGTATTATTTTATTGCGAAAAGTACAGCGTTTGCCATACGGCTTGGAGTGAAGTCCTCTGCTATTTCAAATATTTTGCCTGACACAACATGCCATTCAGTGACGAATGCCCTCATTTGCTGGTATTAGCCCTGAATATGGGTGTACATGAATGTTTCTTACTGGAACCAAACTGGGTAATGTTGAAAAGGTGAAAAGGCCTCAGTGCACAGCCATTTTAAATGCAGACAATTTTCTTTTTCAGTGGGAAGTTTTGAGCTGGCAGCATAGCAGCGCTGCCTTTGAATTCTTTTCTTTGGTGCACATGAAGAAAACACTGGCAGCCATTCTCTCAGTGTTCCATGTTCCATCTCGCCCCATATGTGCTTGGCAAAGACAGCACAGCCATTCTTTTTGTAACTGCAAACACTGTTTTTAATGCAAGGGATTAGCGCTGAGCAGAGCCAGCACAGCCATTCTGCTTGTAATTGCTAGTATTCAGTTTGGTGGTGTAGGGGAGTTCTGCTGGGCCAGTAAAAGTACAACACAGATCCCCCTCCTGCTTCCCCGAGACTTCTTGTTGAGGGAGAGTAGGGCAAAGTGGGGTTCATCGGGCAGAGTTCTTCTTCCATCAGGGAGCGGTATGCCACGATCCTCCCTTCGTTTTTTGTTGGAGAGTTCGGAGCGACACTCCCTTTCCAGGTCCCCATGGAGGTCCTCATGAAGTCTACGAGGGAATGGAATTAGTACTAATTGGAGATATATAAAAAACAGGTTTTAGAATCTTGTTATCCCAGAAGGTTTGAAGAGCGAAACAAAACATACATTTTACATTCATCAGGGTACTTGAACAACATCAGCAAACAATATACTTAACAATGCAAAGACAGGCCATTTTTACACCACATTTTCATTACATATTTCTTTTTCCAATACCACTGAAGAAAAGTACTCCCTGTTAGATAGATATACATATGGACCTATCTTTTCCCTTCCGCTTTTTCTTTTTCTTGCTTCTTATTCTCCAGGGGTCTCCTCTATTTGGCATTCCTTGGGCTCCTCAATCAGCTGCAAAGTGTGTCTGGGGTGACAATTTTTTAGCTGATTAATGGGGACACATTTTTCTTCTGACAGCTCCCCTTTGGGGATGCGGATTCTGTAGGTGACAGGTGAAAAGGTATCTAGAATTTCAAAAGCACTGCACCAGGAAGGGAGACATTTTCTCTCCTTAGTCTGGTTCCTTTGAAAATTGTACAAGTAGGCCCTGTCCTTTACTTGGTATTCCTTTTTTTCGGTTGTTTTTAAATCATATTGAGTTTTCATCCCCTCTGCTGATTTTTCCAGATTCTGCTGAGTGTACACAAAAGCATGCTGAATGTGTTTTCTTATATTCTCGACATATTCATGTGTTGTGGAGGCGTTTATCAGTGTCTGCTCTTATGTTCTATAGAGCAAATGGTGAGGTAGCACCATTTCTCATACAGTCATTAGCTAAAATGGAGACATTTTGGTCACAGAAGATTGTGTAGATCTGATGGCCATCAGGACAAGCGGTAATCGGATGTCCCAACTTGGCCCACTATCTGCCACAATTTTTTTTTAGAATGCTCACAATTGTTTTATTGTACCTCTCAACTCCCCCACTAGAGGACTCCCGGTATGCAATATGAAGTTTCCTTTTTACCCCAAGTATCTCTCACATCTTTGTCATCACTTTGCTGGTGAAGTGACTTCCTCAGTATGACTCAATCCTTTGGGGTAGGCCAAAACACGAGAATATGTGGTTGATCATCAGGGCAGCTGCTGTATCTACCTTGCAATTTCGGGCCGGGAGACGTTCCACCCATTTGGTAAAGAAGCATGTTATTGTTAACATGTACTTGTTTCCACTAGAGGAGCGAATTACAGGCCCGATGAAATCTACTTGTAAATCTGACCAAGGCAGTGTCATCCCCCTCTTCTGGAGGGGAGCTCGGTGTGTGAGTGAAATTGGCTGAAATTGTGCACACACAAGACACCCCTTCAAATATTGGCCGCGGTCCTGACCCATGTGTGGCCAGTATGCAACCTCCCACAAGATTTCTAGAGTAGTATGAAACCCTGATGACCGGCTGTGGCCGCATCATGGGTATGACTAAGCATCAGGCTTCGGAATGAGATAGGTACCACCCACTGGTCACAACCAGTGATGGATCGCCTTACCAACAAACTGTCTTGGATTTGGAACATTTTGGAACACTTCATCAACACCCTGAGGTCCTCTTTCCCAATGTAATCGGTTTCTGTCAGAGGAAAGTTCTCAGGGTCCTCAATGTGTTGATAAAAATTCCCAATAATCGGATCCCCTTTTTGTGCCGCTATTAAATCAGCATATGGGGTCTTCTTACTCCACTGGGCAGTTGAGAGTTCATTGTGAGCATTTGTTTGGGACCTGTTGACAGCAGTGACCTGGATTTCCCCCAACAGGGACTTGATCTCAAGGAGATCCCCCTGGATGGCTCTGCGTTTGGCCAGGTGATCAGCCAGGTCATTTCCAGTTTTGTCTGGCCCCTCTATTCTGGAATGACCCTTAATCTTTTTCCAATAGATGGTCATCCCACTAGAGGTGACTAGATCATCAATATATTGTATTAGCGTTGGCATGTTTAAGTGGTTTGTTATTAGCACACAGCATGCCTCTGGTTTTCCAATTGACCAGGTTTTCCACCTACCCGTTCCGGACATAATCTGAATCAGTGATTATGACCAGTTTGTGGAGTTGGTGTTGGACGGCAGTGAGGATGGCCTGATGAACTCCCATCAACTCTGCCACCTGACTACTGCGGGGACCGATTTTGTACCCAGGGCGTCATTCAGTCATGCATTCCCAAAGCCGCCCACCAGTTCATTTTCCCTGCTTTTGTCAACATGGTAGGAGCAACCGTCCACATAAACTGTGGGCATCCCCTCGTGCTTGTCTTCTTCATAGACTTTGTGCAGGGAATTCAGGTACGCCACCATGTTATCCTGGGTTTTGAGACTTTCGTCCTTGAGACAGTTTTCTCTGCAACAATCATGCAAGTCAGGCAGAACTTGCGTGAGGGGAATCTTCTTGTTTTGGCTATATCTGACCTGCACAGGAAAGCCTTGCATGGACAGAATCCAGGAGGTCATTCTGGAATTACTTACATTTCCTGCCTGGATTCTGTCACTTTGGAGGTATTGCAAAGGCTGGTGTGGAGTCTCCACTATGATGTGTTCCCCCTGGATGAACAGGCAGTAATTATTCAATGCCCACACCGTTGCCAGGCGTGCCTTCTCACAATCAATGAATTTTTCCTCCACAGAGGATAAAGTCTTGCTTGCATAGGAGATGACTTTATTGACCTTCTCATTGTTTTGATATAATACTACTATCAAGCATGTATTCGAGAACCCTGTCTCCAAGAAGAACTCCTTGTTTTTGACAGGGTAAACTAGACAAGGTGCTTGTGAGAAACTTCTTTTGACTTGTTTTACTGCCTCAGCTTGTTCTGGACCCACTCCCACTTGAACTCCCCTTCAAACGATGGACCAGGGATCTTGTGACCTCTGTGTAATCCTCAATGAACTTCCTACTGTAATTAGTCAGTCCAAGGAGGATTCTTAGCTCACGCAGAGTTGTGGGGTCTTCCAGTTTTAGTAGTGCTTCCACTTTCTTCTCCTGGGGACAGAGACCCTCAGGAGTTATTTCATGTCCCAAGAAGTTGATACGGATCCTGCCCCACTGTTCCTTCTGGAAGGCAGTTTTGCTCTGGCAACCCTCAACTGGGTCAGAACATAACAGATTTCCGCTATGTGTTCCACCACAGTTGAGCTTTTAATCAGGACATCATCCACATAGGCCAGGTTACCCCCTTCTCCCAAATCGGACATGGCCTTGTGTAGGAAGATGTTGAATTTGTTGCCTGAGTTTATGTATCCCAAAGGAGTCCGGGTCCACGTGTACTGCTGCCCCCCGAAGTTCTGGTGTCCACCAGTGCTGAAAATGCACATTGCCCTTGCACTTGGTCGGGGGCGTAGAATCTACCTTCTTTCTCATCCAAAGTGCAAAGGTAATGGGCATTTTGGGCAAGCTGGGCAGTCAATTTCTTTATTTTAGACTCTGACACTGTGGGATTTTGGGCAGTTTTCTGTGCCAGAGTCTGGGAATCTGTAACAAAAATGTGGCATCCTGAAATATGTGGGATTTTGGAATCCCCTTTTTCCCTTAGCTCTGTGCTGTCGCCCTTTACCTGGTAACAGTGACTAGAACCAGTTTGTGGGGAGGATGCCTTCATTAATATTTTGTTCCCCGGATGACAATTCTGTCATCAGTCCCCACACCCACCCAGTCTTCATTCAGGTCTCTTGGGACCCATCTTTCTTTGGGAGGAATTCCCCCGTCCCTGAAGGAGAAGATTTTCTTCCCAGAATCCTCCCAGGATTCTTCCCCTTCAAACTGGAGGACACTGACTTCCTCCATAAAATGGGTCTTTTTGATGTCTTTGTTTCTCCTACCCACCCTCTGTTCCCTCGGTTGCAGATTTTCGGGGGCAAGATATTTTGGTTTGGTTCCAGGGTGTCCAGCGGCTTTTCACGGGTGAGGAAGGAAGCTGTCTCTAGGGCTTTTCACTCCCCTTACTCCAGTGCTTCCTCCTGGGGAACTGGTGGGTTGCCGTGATTCTCTCCCTGTCATTGTTATGGGGTGCCAGACCCTTGGTTTGAGGGGTTCTGAGCCGCCATGTTCATCTGAGGGTTCTGCTGAGCCCTCACCATGTGACTCAGATCCTGTGTGAGGTTCTGGACCTGGCGCTTCAGTTGGGACACCCATTCCAGCTGGTACGGGGGGGTCTTTTCTCAAACCTAGGTGGTTCTCGGTAAGGGTAACTATCCCTTCTCCAGGAGTACCCTGGTTATTGGGGATTCTCTTGGTTACCCTTCACCCTTGGCCTCCCCTCTCCCAGATTGGGTGGTCTGGACTCCTGAAAGCGGGGACAGAAAGGAGGGTTGTCCTGCAGGTTGGGGTTTGGTAGATACCGGGGAAAGAAACTTAACCCAGGATTTGGGGGATTACTGCCCTCCTAAGGGAAGTTAGGAGGGAGGTTTCCTGGGGCAGTACTCTAATGCTTGGATCCCCCCCTTGGGCTGGGGGAGTCCATACACACCCCCACAATATTTCTGTTGCCCTTATATCTGGGACTGATGTAATCAGGAGTGTTAAGGGTGTCATTGGTGTGATTACCTACCCGACTACCCCCTGCTGGTGATTGATCAGAAGGCCTTGTTTGCCCCTGATTTGGCTGGTTTTGGGAAGGTGTGTTTTTAGGCCCCCATTTCTCGATCCAAAATTGAGGAAATCTTCACCTCTGCCACATTAGCAGCAGCGGGGGTGTTGGTTGGTAAAGGGGTTTTTGTCTAGGGTTTTGTTTTCTGCAAGTTATTGGACCTCATAGATCCAGGTAGCCTGCTCTATTACCAAGTCCAGGGTCCTGTCATCATGAAAATCCCTTACCAACTGAGTCATTATATATTTTGGGAGCGCATGAAAATAGGTAGTTATAAATTCTGTACTATTCATGCGCACCAGCCTGGTGGTTTGTGCAAAGGCACGTTTTAACTCCTGCACAAATTCTCTTGGGGCCTGATCCTCTCCAGATTGCAGATTGTAGGCCACTTTGTGAGCCTCCTGGGGGTTTCTGTGGGCGGAAAAGTGCTTCAAGATGGCCTCCTTATAGGTGGGCCACCTTGAATGGTTCTGGTCTTCCAGCCCCGAAAAGAAGCTGGAGTACTCCGGAGAGAACGTCCATTTAGATTATGCCGTTCTGGCTATTTTTGATGTGAAAAGAGTCCATATAGTTCCATATAGTTCCAGATGCTCCCAGACAGAATATTTTGCATTTTTGTGATACAGAGTTATAAAATTCCTAATAGCCTCAAACTGCCTAATGGGGTCTTTCACTGGAGCTCTCTTTTGTTTATTGGCCTTCTTTTGCCGTGTTACCTGAGTCCACTCCCCCTCAGACTCAGAGCTGCTACTTATTGCTTTACTTTATAACATTTATATAGCGTGCCCATAGACCCAAGGGCGTGAGGGTGCTACAAGACAAAATATCACGTAAACAGATAAGAAACTATGATCAAGGGGTCAGATAAAAAGTGTAAGAATACCAATAAAAGATTTAAAATCAGGTTAATTAAAAAGGTGAGTCTTCAACCTTTTCTTAAAAATCTCAAGTATTTCAATACTTCTCATCTCCAAAGGGAGAGTATTCCAGACATTAGGCCTGATGGCAAAGAAAGCTGAGTTGGCCACCTTTACGGTTCTGCATTTTGTAACAGATAAAAGATGTTAATTATTAGATCTTAAGGCTCTTGTATTTGTTCTCATAGGGAGAAGCTGGTGTAGGTAATCTGGCATATTGCCCTGTCTACATTTTTGAATTATGGTCAGAGTCCTAAACAGAATTCTAGACTCCACGGGAAGCCAATGGAGAGCACGTCTAGCAGATGTGACGTGATCTCTACGCTTGAGTTTCATAACGACTCTGATAACGGCATTTTGGCATACTTCAAGTTTTTTACGATCAGTTTTGCCCAGGGATATTGGAAGACTTGAGCAATAATCAATTTTAGACCCTATTATTGTTTTGGAAATAGTTTCAGCATTTTCTTGTGATATAAAAGTTCTTAAGTGAGCTAGTAGTTTTATGTAATAGGCACATGAAGAGACCAAGCTACTAACATATTGCTGCATAGACAATCGCTGATCAAACGGGGCACCAAGCGTTTCACTTTTTTTAATAGGATGATATTTTCTTCTCCCAGCTGAAAGCTATCATAGCATTGACCAAGTTTATTCAGTTTTTGAGAGGATCCAATAACTAGAAGCTCAGTTTTAGATTTGATTAGAGCCAACTTGTTATGAACCATCCAAGTTTCGATGATGGTGAAAACTTTTTTAATGGCCAATTCATCCAAGCTATGTGAGCCAGATAATGGGATAACGCATTGATTGTCATCTGTGTAGTTAGTAAATATTACATTCTCATGGTCTACAATAGCAAATAAGGGAGCCGTAAAAATGTTGTAGAAACAAGGAGAGGTACAGGCCCCCTGCGGCACCCCGGAGGAGATCGAAATGGATTCGGACTCAACCATGCCACAGAACACCTTACTGTCACGATTAATAAGAAATGATGAAACCCACTTAGCTGCAAGGGGAGAAAAAATGGCGACCTTGTGTAACCTGGTGGACATAATGGTATGGTCCACCAGGTCGAACGCTGCAGAGAGATAAAGCAACATAAGTAGAGATGCCTCATTTCGATCCATACAGGACAGTAACTTAGATTTGAGTTCAAAAAGGGCAGTCTCCATGCCAGAACCAACCCGGAACCCAGACTGGTGATCATTTAATATAGGATACATTTTTAGATGATCTGAGATCTGTATGTAGGCCACACGATCAAGAATCTTGATAGGCCTAGTTATTGGGCAGATCAATCTTGATAGGCCTAGTTATTGGGCAGATCAAATGAAAGGCCTGGCTTCTTTAAAATGGGCATCACCCAGGCTTTCTTAAGCTCTTGGGGTGCAGTAGCAGATGTTATAGGTGCCTTAATAAATTTGCAAATTGACGTGATTAGAGTAGGAGAGCATGTTTTAATCATCATAGTGGTGTGAATGTCATCCTTGCATTTATTCTTCTTCCATGATAGGTAAGGAATTAAAGACTGGAATAAGCGGGGATCTTTGAAATGTCCACTCTAAGGACTTATGTTCATTGCATTTTAATTTCTTACTTTTTTCCGTAATGTTTTCCTTAATAGTATGCAATTTGTCGTGCATAGCTTGTTGCATTACATTACACCAAGTAACGTTGTCTTTAATGGATCTCTCTGGTGTTGAGTGATTGGTACTTTCTTGCTCTTTCAAACTGCAAAAGAGTTCTTTAGTATCATGTTGGGCACTTTGTATTATTTTGTTTAAAAAGTTTTGCTTAGCCTCAATAATAGCCCTTTTATAAGTGGTGACTGTAGCTTTATATTTGCTAAGGTGCAAGGGTGTGCCAAACGCCGTCCACGCATGGTAGGTTTTAAGAGTTAATGACTTCAGTGATTGTAATTCCGGCATAAATCAGTCATTATTTTTAAGTTCAGGTTTCACTGTTTTCCTCTTAATGGGGGCCAAAGTGTTGGCAATACTTTCGAAATTAGTGGAAATCATTCTGGCTAATTCCTCAGGAGTGTCTGCTTTAGGGTGGCTAGGTAAAGTATTAAGTATCGGTTCAGCTTTATTAAGAGTAATATTTTTCAAATTACGGTATGATATTTCAATGTAATTTGGCATTTAGATTTAATAGGGGATCCACTGTGATAACAAAGTTAACAAAGAAGTGATCTGACTACTGGCAAGGTGATACTGATATTTCATTAATTTTAATTACATGAACAGCTACCCAATCCAGGGTATGGCCCATAATGTGTGTTGGCTCTTGAATGAATTGTGTAAAACCCAATTCGACTAATACGTCTTGCAGTTCAAGCGTATTCTTGTCTTCCTTGTGGTTGAACCATATGTTAAGGACTCCCATAAGTAAGTATTTTGCATTAGACTTAAGAGAGGAGAGCAGAAAGGTTGAGATATTCCTCCCAAAGTCTGTAGTTATAGTAGGGGGTTTATAAATTAGGAGTATATTCAGTGTGCTCTCAGCATGCAAGCTTGTTTTAATACAGAGAGAATCAACTCCTTCCATAACAAATTCCCTACTTTCCCATATATTAAGTTATCTTATGTATAAGAGCAACACCTGCTCCCCTTCCATCGTTTCTGTCACTTCTAATCATTCCGTAGCCTGGGGGGATGGCTAGGTTGAGGGAAGGCCCTGCTGCTGTATGTGCCCAAGTCTCCGAAATAGCACAGATATCAATATTATGTTCTTCAATATGTGTAGCGATCTCTAAGGCATGTTTAACTCGAGATCTGGTGTTTATAAGTAGGAACTTAATGGTAGTGTGAGAAATGGGCAGCCTTTTAGGTTCTGACTCATAAATAGAGACTTCTTTCATTAGAACCCTATCAGGGTTAGTTATGAGGGGATCAGAGGTATGTGGACCATCAGTAATGGATATATTAGCAAGTTCAGAGCTAACGTTCAGCTTGGTAACTAATGGATTCATTTGTGGAGTGGAGGTAGAGTCGTGAGGATTCACATGTGAGGGCTTTAAATCAAGCAAAGCACAAGTGTGATCACATAGTTCATCCAGTACAAGCAGTTTGTTTATGTAATTTTTCGAATTCTTAAGTAAATTTGTTTAAGTACATATTTGAGCATTTATATGATGTTTAATCAGCGTACCTCTAGCAGCTTCCAGGGAAGCAAGGACTTCTATTATTCCCATAGTCCAAGGAATATGCGACCGGGCAACATGAAGTAAAGGACGCGACCAGATGCGGACTGACGCAGACTGGCTTGAAACAGAACTATAAGTCCTTATGGGAAGTGTAGTTCTGTGTGGCTTGCAGTGCGTGCAGAGTACAAGGCATATCTGATTCAAGTCGCACGAACAAGAAAAAGTTCCAAACAATTTGAAATACAATCCTGCAGTAAAGTAAGAGATATCTACTGGATTAGCAGCATGAATTCTAAAAGTCAATCTAAAAGGTTTTAAAATGATAACAAGCACGACTAAAATAGGTAATTCAATCAATGGTCCCCTCTTTATCTTCTAGGTGCTCCCTGATTCTTTGAGCTTGTGATTTGCTCTCAAAATGGTGGGGCCTACTTTCTTCTCCCATGTTGTACCTTGGGCTCTCTGGATCACCTCCCTTGGACTCCCTTTTTCAAACAGGAGAGTGGTCTTCTGACTCCTCTCTGCTTTCAGGGTCAGTGGAGCCCCCCCCCCACTGCCCTGTTTGGATGGAGGTTTTTTAGAATGCTCTTTAGGGGCATCATTTCATGCTGTTTTTCTGAAAGGAGAACCAAATGGTTCCTTTGTAAGTGATGCTTCTGTAGGTCTAGCTCCCTGAGGTTCTCTTCATAGGAGTCTTCCTGATCAGATTTTTCAGCCATAACATTTCAGAATCTGTGCAGGGATGCCCGTCCATCAATCGCTGATGGGCGGTGGCCTACTTGCTCAATCACGCTAGGCCTATTTAAGTCTTGCTCCCTCATGACTCCCAGTTCTTGTGAACCGGCGGACATGAAGTCAGTAGTGCCTTGTGCATACAAATTGGTAAATGGGTTTGAGACCCTTAGTACAGAGGGCATCACACTGTGATCAGGGGTTGCCCTGTCCTTCTCTACTTATTCGGAGTCCCTCAAGTTCGAATTCAGCCTAGCATACTCTTTCTCTAACATCTCCAGTTTCTCCTTTTCAGCCCCTATTTCCTGACGATAGGCAAAGGCCTGAGTCTTTTGCTCTGCTTACTTCTATGACCTTTTCTTGAGCTGCTACCTGACTCTGGAGTCTACTGTTCTCACAGAGGGTCTCATTGTCTTTTTGTGCTGTCTGTATGGTCTGGGAATACTGAGATAATTTTTGTTTGGCAGAGATTCCTCTCCTGATTTTGCACATTTTACTTTTCATATTTTACTTGTAGTTCATTTAGTTTTTGGAGGTCTAACTCTCCTTTTTGTAGATCTGTTTTTAGGTTGCTCACTTCATGATATAGGGCATCTTTTTCTTGATACAGAGCGCCCCACTGTTCAACCAGGTTATCCCGCTGTTGTTTGATAGTATATACTGTCTGACTTTTTTGGTTAAATTCTGTCTGGAGGTGCAGTTCTTTACTGGGTAATTTATTATTCTCCTCTTCCAATTTATCCACCTGTTTTAATAAAGTGGTTTTCTGCTCTGAACAGGCTGTTTATATTTTATTTGTTGATTCACCTTTTCCTGGCACTCCACTTTTAATGCATCTAATTGGGCCTCTTGGTCTGAATTATTTTGTTGTTGTAGAGCCAAGTCCTCTTTTAGCTGTTTAATGTAATTTTCCAATCCTACCTCAGAATCTTGGCTCTTTTGCAGTTTCTCTCCTACTAGATTTAGTTCAGTCTGGATTTGGGTTACGAGCTCAGATTGGTTTTGTGCAAGGGTTCTATTTTCTTCATATTTTGCCTCCATAACTCCCATATGGATATATATGTAGTCTGTGATTCTGACCATTTTAATCTGCTCCTCTTTAATTTTCAGAGTCATATACAACTTTTTCAAAGCTTGATGTAATAGGCCACCGTTTTGCCACACATCCAGGTTCATGGCTGTTGCATAATTTCTCTGAGCCAGAACTCCTCATCTTGCTGTGCTCATTCCCTTCTGACAAATAATTTGTGCAGAAGGTGCTACCTAGCCATATTTATCTCTACTGTAGTCATTATGGACAGTGTTCTTTCTTTATTAATTTATTTATATAAGAGTAAACCTGTATTCTGTTGCTTTTTGTCTAGTTCAGTGTTGATTTTACTTTATTTTTACACACAGGCCTGATACTTAGGGTCTAAGTTTTAGGAATGCTCTTTTCAGTGTAGCACAGTATTCTAACCACAAAAAGTATCCCTACCTTTTCTAGGTTAGTCTGCTGTGTTAAGCTGTCAAGGGTGGAAACCCTATCTCAAATCCCGGATGAGCCCCCAATCTGTTCAGGATTTCAAAGGCACGGTACGCTCCAGACCAGGACTCTTGATACTGGGCCAGGATGCAGCGAACAATTAAAACACTTTTAAATTTATGAATTATGAATTCAGTTTGAAAAGGCACAATGGACCATGGACCAGGTCGGTCTGAAATAATACAATATTTATTTATTTTTAAATTCCAATGAAAATCACACAAATTTAATATAGGGCAGCAATCACCAGTGTGGTGATAATGTACACTGTAAATTGATAGAACACACTTAGTTTGACCTTTTAACATCAGATATACAATGCACAATTGAATAAAGGCAAGATTACTTTTTGGGAGGTGTTTTCTGATAGCACCACAGATAGTATTTCCCCCTGCAACACTCCCTCAAACCCCTGTTAACCGAATTTTGTGTGGGTAGAAAGGAGTATCAAGGAGTCAGGTATGCGAGGCAACAAACAGAATGCAAATCCGACCTTCCCCTCTGAATGAGAGGCAAAATTGGATTGAAAAACCCTTGAAATTGAGCAAAACAGCACTCGGAATCGCTAAATACTTGTTTTACATGTGCGGTTGAATAAATGAGGTAGAAATGAGTATAGCAGTATCAAAGATGTAAGATCACTAGCAGACTACAAAGCAATGTACTAACAACGGGCATACAGTTCAGAAAATCGACTTTGGAAGGAAAAACACAGTACAGCCAAATCCCACGCATTTGCTTACTTTCACGGGTTTAAAATGACAAAACAGCTTTAAAAATGGGTTAAACAGACAAAATCGGAATGCGGTTTTGCTGCTAAGGGACAAATGCACATCACATGTATAATATGAAAGTGAAAAGGTAACTCTGAATGGATGACAAGATGAGATTCTTAACAGGAAAGGAAACTCTGGTTTTTAAATGAGAATTATTTCACGGGATAACTCGGTTTTGTTAATAATGTGATTTCATTTACTAAAACTATATTTTACTGACTAGGTTGTCAAAAAGAGAAACGCTGCCGGTGAAAAGGGTTAAGCTGCAGTTTTAACCCCCTCATGCCATGTGTCTCTTTATGTGGGAATTAATTAATTAATTCAAAATAGTACTAAGGACTTACACAACGGACTAACAGGATTGGAAAGAATGGTGCTAATACATGGAGATTACTACAGATTTTCCTAAGAACAAGGTACACAGAGGATTCTGACAGTTTTAAGGATTTTTGCTAGGGCAGTAATAGGAACTCTATGGGATTGGACATAACAAAAGGTAACAAAGCAAGGGATGCAGTTTTTGTTTACTGGGTAAGTGAATACTCATAACCCGCACTTGAATGGGGTAGCTTGGACAGCGAACCGGGTTTCTGGACAGCGAGGCAAGAACTGGTCACTGCAAACAGCGGCGGGCTATCCTAGAAGGGACAGCTGGGCCTAGTCTGGTCACTGGATAGCAAGGTGCATCAGCTGGTCTCTGCTGGAAAAGGACAGCTGGGCCTAGACTGGTCACTGGATAGCGAGGTACATCAGCTGGGCTCGCCTTGAATTATTGGGGTTTTTGTAGGGTTTTAATTCAGGATCAGAGGTTCAGCCTGAATAGAGTCAGCTAGGTCTGGCCTGGCAGTGGAATCTGGAATCTTGCAGGATGAATCTGGAAGGTCTGGATCTCTGGATGTGTGGGAGCTGGAAAAGTCAGAAGGGAGTCCAGAGCTCTCTATGCCTCCCATTTATATAAGAGGATTTTACTATGGGACTGACTCAAGCTAGACACACCTCTTAACATTGGATAGGTCAGCCTTGGATGTCACCTCCTCCCTGGAAGCAGATTGGACTGAAGGAGGTGACTCAGTTTTATGGTGGGTGTTTTTTACAATGTCATCATCAGAAAATGTATACGGGCAAACTACATATTTTACAAGACACATGCTGATCCAAATCCCAAGACGGTGCAATGCTGTTTAGTCATTCTGGCAATCCTTCGACATTTCCACCTAAAATTCTAGTCTGGTCATGTTCTCATTAATTCTCAAAGTTGTGCCATGATTGTTTTCCCCAGAATTGATATTTTCCTGGCGTTTGCACCCCAACATGCAAGAAAAACCTACAACAATTATTTTAATGGTGCAAACATGACATTTAAACGGTCATAATTTCACATTAATATGTCTTTTGATTACTGAAATAAATTACATAAACTGAATAGTCTCTGAATATCAGGCTCTGGTAAGTTTAGCCCAGTGTTGCCATGGATTTGCCTTTCAAGTCCTTCAGCTTGAGTTGAGGGGAGGTGTCACCAGGAATTCACACCTATGTGCCCTAGCAGTCCATTGTCTCATGCTTGAGCAGTGCCGCTTCATCTGACGATGGTGCTAGATTCTCCCGCTTGGCCCATTCATAGTTTCCAGGGGGCTGGTCCACTTTGGAGAAGGTGATTCTGTTCCCAGGAAAGGCAGGCCCCCTTGAAGCCAGGGCCAGCCAAACCTGTTCTGGTGGCCTCACAGTCATTTTATTTATTTCTTTATTTTTCTTTCTCTTAACCAGAAAGCAAGTCTTTTGGAATAAATATCGTGTGCATATTTAAAGCAAGTCCTCATCACATTTCTATGCAAGCACAGGGCCTTAGTTTAACATTTCACTTTTAAAAAGGCATTTTCTTGTTTGTCAAAAGCACCCTTTTACATGTGGGTTAATTCTTCTGATATGTCACTTTCACAAATGCGGCTTTCACTCACATCTAGATTCTGAACATTATTTATAGCCCTAGTCAATTTCTAATACACAGAAATCTGTCCCACAAGGGTCCTATGAAACTGACATAAGCTAAGAGAGAGTGCTTCTTGTGAAGAGTTTGCCTGTGTTGTTTTGTTGCAAAAAGTAAAGCATTTGCCATATGGCTTGGAGTGAAGTTCTCTGCTATTTCACAGATTTTGCCTGACACAACATGCCATTCAGTGACAACATGCTGGTGTACACCCTGAAAATGGGTGTACATGAATGTGTCTTACTGGAACAAAACTGGGTAATGTTGAAAAGGTGAAAAGGGCCTCAGTGCGCAGTCATTTTAAATGGAGAACATTTTCTTTTCAGTGGGATATTTTGAGCTGGCAGCATAGCAGAGCTCCCTGTGCATTCTTTTCTTTGGTGCACATGAAGAAAACACTGGCAGCCATTCTCGGGGAGTTCCATGTTCCATCTCATATGTGCTTGGCAAACACAGCCCAGCCATTTTTTTGTACCTGAAAAATGCAGTTTTTAATGCAAGGGAATAGTGCTCAGCAGAGCCAGCGCAGCCATTCTGCTTGTAACTGCTGGAATGCAGTTTGGTGGTGTAAGGGAGTTCTGCTGGGCTGGTAAATGTACCCCACAAGATGAAGTGTGCTTCTCTTCTTTCGCCTCTGGTATTTTAAAATATAGTCTTTTTGAACCACCAAAAATTGTTCCAGGATAACTGCAAGTCTATTTATTCATTAGCAAATTTGAAAGAAATCGGTCCTCAACTCAGTGTTTCTGTGTTCTTAATTTTCCTTATCTTTTCTCTTGGCCATGTAATGGGTCTGCATGTGCAGAACATCTTATCTTACTTCACTGTTGGTGGCTGCTGGAGAGGTCGGGGTTTCTCTTTCATATGGTTTGATGTTGTGCAAATGCAGCCAGGCTCGCCTTCCCTTTAGTTTAGCAGTTGTGGGGGTAACTTCTTCCTCCTCATAAGGTCCTTCCAAATGGTGCATAATCCAAGTGCGTACAAACCTTCATAGTAGCACCTGGTCCCCTCGATATAGAGTAGGCTGCTTCAATGCTTCAATGGGTTGATCATCTTTGTTGCTTCTCATGGACACCTCCCTCTGGTGCTTGACCTGTTGAGACATGAAAGAAACACTTGCAGTCGTAGTTGTTAAGTAATCATGCATCTCATCACCTAGCACCTTTGCTACACTATGAGCATTCATTTTTAACCTAGTGGGAGGAGCAAGGGGGTTCTCATATGGCATCCAGTCGCCAACTCATGAGGACTTAGATGTGATCTGACCCAGACTGATTTCTTAGGGCATACAAGACAAGGGGTAGGCAAGGGAGTCATCCCTTCTTTAGAGTATTTTTTATTTTTGCAATCTCTCTTTTAATAGTCCATTTAATCTCTCAAAGACACCATTCGCCTGTGGAGGATACACTGAGGAAAATGTATGCTTAATGCCTAATAGAAGAACTATTTGTTCAAACAATTCAGACCAATAATCCTTGCATACACCCCATCTTGGAAACACCTCATACACTAGGAAGTTGCCGGCATATGTGGTGTCAGGGTATTTGCATGGACATGCCTCGATCCATCTAGAAAAAGGACATACCACGACCTGCATATATCTTTTGCCGTTGCATGTCTGCAGCATATCCACATAATCTATGTGTAGGTGCTGAAATGGGCCATTGTGCTAATAATTGATCCTCTTACTGTTCGCAAAGTGTCCCCTGCACTACATTTCTGGCACATGATGCAATTTACAATAAACTGTGCCACGTGCTCTAGCAGATTTGGTGTGAACCAATCTTCTGCAATTGTAGAAGCAAAACTCTCTCGAGTCATATGTGCGGGGTAGTGAAGCTGCTCCAGCGCTACTTTTAATAATGCTAGAGGCATAACTTCTTTCCAGTGCTATCATGTCTCCAAATTGCCTCTGTGGGGGATAAAGAGCACCCCCGTTCCCTCCATAAATCCCATCTTTTTGTGGGGTTCATCCTTGTATCTCAATTAACTGGACAATAGACAGTATGTTAAAACCCTCCTTAACCAACATGCATTGTTCTTAGAAATGGTTGGGAATAGGCTGCCTTTTTGGCTTCTAAATTGGCATCTTTGTTTCTGCGAGAAATTACAGCTTCCCTTTTGGTATGCTATGCAGATTTTATGACTGCAAGCGTCAATGAGAGCCCTAATTCTTCACTAAACTTATCCAATAGGGCTGCATGTTGCACTGGAGTGCCATCGGTGTGGAGCAAGCCCCTCCTTTTCCAGAAAGACAAACCTGCATGTACAGTTGACATCACATAGGCGGAGTCATTGTACATTGTCACTTCCTCATCTTCAAATTTCTGCGATAAGCGCCACTAAATGTGCAGCATGTGCTGAATACTACAAAGACAATCTCGTGTTTATCACTACCTCAAATTCACCCTCTCAGTTAAGCTTCATTAGCGCTAATCCATTATGCCTTTGGCCAGTTGTTTGGTCAATTTTTGAAGAACCGTCAATAAGGAGAATGTTCCCACTCCCTAAAGCGTTTTTTCAAGGTTGGCGAATATTATCATAGTGTTCAGTATACATTGGGCAATCATGCACATCATCACCTTCCCCAAGTGGTTCTGCTATGAACATTGCTGGCTTCACTGTGTTGTATCTAACAATTTTAATCATAGCGACCGAAATGATGACCTCATATCCCGATGCTCTTTGTATGGTGAATGTACATTTGGGTATTTCTAAAATCGCAAAAAATGTGTGCTCTACAAACAATGTTACTGAACACCCCATTTTTATACTTGAGGTTTCTTCAATTGCAAATGCAGCAGCATCTAAATACTGCTGACACGGGTAACGCCGTTTCATAACTGGAGATAAAAGCCCACTATACTAAACCAATGTTTTATGTCCATGTTTTAAGGTAGTTTTCTGTGTAAGGACTGCTATGATGACTTCTCCATGTGAATGAGAGAATAAGTAAAAATTCTTCATAATAATCTGGAATTCCTAACAGAGGGGCTGTAGTCATTGCCTTTTTTAATTCTTCAAATCCTTCAGTCATCTCATTTGTCCATGTTATTGTGCTCTTGTCCACCTGTGTTTCTATAAGTCGTTTTAAAAGTGGTTGAATATATGTACTGTAATCGAAAACTCAGGCCCTACAATAGTTACGTAGGTTTAAAAACCTTTGAATTTCTCTCACTGTTTTAGGTTCTGATGTCTACATAATTGCTTCTGCTCTCGCAAGTGTCACTTTCTGTCCTTCGTGAGAAATCAACTATCCTATATACCAGACTGCTTCCTGACAGTATTGTAACTTTTCTTTGTACACCTTATATCCTTTCTCTGAGACTATAGTCATAAGCTTAACTGAATCTTCTCTGCATCTGTCTTCTGTCTCACTGCACACTAAAATGTCATCCACGTATTGAACTATTGTACTTTCAAGCTAAACATTGCCTAGCTCAATCTGGAGGACTCTGTTAAAGATTGAAGGGGGCTCACAGTAACCGTGGGGCAAAGGAGTATGTTTCAGGCTGCTAATTTCTATACAAAAAGTAAGTCAAACTTTGTGAGTCTCCATGGTGGGGAATTGAAATAGTGCATTTTTATTAATCTATAACTGTGAAATATTTGGCCTTAGATGGGATGTTGTACAATATTGTTGCTGGGTTTGGAACTAAAGGAAACTCAGCTTTGACTACATAGTTTAGGGGGCGAAGGTCCTGTATGAATCTCCTCAACCCCCCATTGATTTTTTCACTGGGTAAACAGCCGTGTTACATGAAGAATTGGATGGCATCAATATTCCTTGCTTCATTAAAGTGGAAATGGTCTCAAATATACCTTCATCCACTTCTGTAGACATGGTGAATTGCTTTGCTCATGGCAAAATTACTCCTGGTTTAAGTTTGATGTTAACTGTTCCTACTACTTCAAATAAATCCACATCATATGGATGTGTGGTCCATAAAATATTTGGCACTTTCTCTAATTCTTGCTGAAGTAATGACAGTGGCCCTCATTCCGAGTAGGGCAGTAAGGGATACCAGGTGCCGGTAAGGAGACCGGTGCTGGTAATCCCTTAACACCCTACTACGAGGTCCCTTAGCGGGTCCCTTCCTTAACGCATGGTCTGACCAGGTGTTAAGGACGGGACCCGTTAAGGGACCAAGGCGCAAATAACGGGTTTGGCATACGCCGGTCCGTTATTTGCACCCTCCCCATTCCCATTGAGCCCTATGGGGGCTCAATGGGAATGGGGAATGGTTTGGTGAATGGGGACTTACCGGTCCCTCCAAGGTCGGAATGGACCAGTAAGTCCCCATTGAACCAAACCGGAGTCCGCACCGGTATGGGAGGCAGTCATGGCGCAAATAGCGCCATGACTACCACCATACTCGGAATGAGGGCCAGTGTCTTTTTTTTTTTTATTAGCGCCATTCTCTGCTGTATTCTATATTCTCTACTTTAGTCCAATAAATGAGACTTATGAAAAACACTAATTAATCATCTGAGTACTCATCCTTAACCAACACCTTGTCTATCAAATCTGTCAGTCTGTAATCTTCACTGAGAGCTATCAATCTTCTCCATCCTCTTCCTGCATCATCTGTCCCATGAAGAACCGCACTTTCCTCTCTGACCACTGCTGCTTCTAAATCCAAAGGGATAATCTACCCTTCTTCATCATCCATGGTGATTCCTGGTCTAAACAAAAACTCATCATGTATTCTTAGTAGTTTATCTATCAGCCTGGGTAACCATGATAATAAAACTGTCACTCCATACAAGAATGCTTCTGAATCTAAGGGAACTTCTCATAAGGACTTCTGGCCTGTAAAGGCTAATTTAAACTCTCCTACATTCATATAATGTATCCCTGGGGTAGAATACATGATTACTTCATCAGTAAAGGATATTGGGCCTCATTACAACTCTGGCGGTAGCCGTGCCATTAAAACCGGCACGGCTACCACCGGAGTTGCATTTTTTCTGGCACCCTCGAATGGGCAAGAACCGGGTCATGCCAAGCTCGGCAGACCCGGCAATTGCCCGATTGCGGGTGCCGTAAACATGGGACTCCCCATCCCCATTCGGCCCCATATAGCTGAATGGGAGTGGGGATGTTGCATGCACCAGCACATGCAGATTTGTGCCGTGCATCCGAAGTACTGTGCTCGCGGGTGCCTGTTAGCCACCAGGAAAAACCTGGCGGGCTGACAGGCACCCACGAGCACAGCCCGTAGTATGACAGTTCGGGAACTACGGTACTGGCTTGCTTACCGGTACCATAGTTCCTGGACCGCCATGCTCGTAATGAGGCCCATTGTGTTGTTAAGTTTCATCATCAAGTCATGCCCTGAAAAGTTAACTGGCATTTGCCTAGAATATAATAATGGTATCAACATATCATGTTCTACTATACAGATTTGTAATTGATCTGTAAAACGAGCTAGACTCATCTCCCCAGATTATCCCTGGGCATTCATGGCAATGCCTGACATTGGATATTTTCCCTTACGGACACAGGAACGAGTTGCTCCAATGTCTGCACGAAATGAAAATGTCTTGCCTCCTAACATCACCTTGAACTTTGGTTCCTCTTGGGGGTCTGATGTTACAGATAGTACTGAACACATCAGGTCGCTCTGTGGGCTGTCCTATTGAGGTTATAAATTCATCCATGTACCTGTGAAAGGATTTCCTCCTACCACGGTCACACTCCCTAATTTGGGGGCAGGTGCCTCCTAGGCTCCTGTATTCATATTCCATTGTGGTCTCATGACGTGTTATGTCTGTACTTGCTGAGATGGTACCTGTTGTGTTTGCATGGATACTTGTTGAGGTTGCCCTTGTAGCGATTGCATTTGCAACGGCGCTTTCAGTGTCTGCTGTGATTGCGGCGCACGTGTCTGAGCATGCGTGTGATCTTGGACATAATATAATACTCCTGCGGTTCTGTATGATATTACAGAACATAGCCCATCCCCCCTCTTGGAGTTTGGCAATTTTGCTGCATATCTCCTCTGCTTCTACATGTTCTGGCTATGTTCCCTATTCTCCCGCAATTCCAATATTGTTGCGGCTGTCCGCCATTAAATCCTCCTCCTCCCTCAGGGTTTTGAAATCCACCTTGTCCTTCTCCTCTAGGCCCATTCCCTCTTCCTTCCCTTGGCAAAAACGTATACCCACCCTGATCTGTGGGATACACTATGTTGTTTTGCTGCACTGGTCGGATCTCCTGTGTTAACACACCTCATTACTCTTCAATACCGCTCCCTCTATGGCTAGTTTTGATAACATTTTCTGAACTAACTTTTCCTCTTCCTGCTTCCTGCTCTTGGCTTTCTTCTTATTCTTCGCCTGTAACAATCGGCAGTGATGCACAATCGTCAACTGTATTTCTGGCAATGGTTTAGCTTCCTTTCCCATCTGTTTCTTCATTTGTTGTTGCGTTGGCTCGGGAAGTCCCTCACACAAAATGTGGTAAAGCAAATCCCACTGTTTTAGCCCACGGTTCTCTCATATCACGGCACCATCTCTCTTGAATATCTTGAATAAAGGCGATAGGGTCTTCATCTTCCCCCATTTTCCTAGTCATAATCGGACCCATATCGGACGTATCAGGCTATTGAACTTTGAGCGCTCGCCATACATCTGCTCTACAATTATTAAATGGTGCTCCATCATTTGTTGTATTTTGTGTAGTCACACGTCTGTTTACAGCTTGCTTCAAAATGTCATCAGCTCTCTCCCCTAGAATGGCTGCTAGCAAGCCATTTGTTCTTAACCTTATATATTATTGAGATTTTCAACAAAATATGAACAGTTTAAAGTCACTATTTTATGCCACAATAATATCGCTCTCCATTCACTCCCTCCCTCCACCCCTCGGCCCTGTGTAACAAAAAAAATCAAAAAAGAAAATCATCACATCCTAACATCAAGAGACCTGCCGAAGTGGATGTTTCCTTTTGTTATCTATGGCTGCAAGCCTTTCCGTTCCCAATGCCTTGTGGTCTGAGCCGTTCTAAGACTTCCATAGTTTTAGGGGTCTACCACACCCCACTCCATTCCTCTTCCATGGGGGGGTCTCGTACCCTGACAATTCACCTCCTATGTGGCCTCCCACCCCTCCACCAAACACCTCCCTTACTCCCTTCACCAATCTATTCAGTCTTCTAGTATCCCTAGGGGTCTTCCCTAGGGTCTACTTTCTCTACCTCAATGTCCCACCTTCTAATCAGCGAGCCCCATTCTTTCTGGAACTATCCCATGTGGTCGTTAACTATAGCTGTAAGCTTTTCCATGATGAACATGTCCCGAAGTTTATGCTCCCACTCCTCCTTCCCTGGGGTGTTCATGGATATCCATTTCTGGGCTATCGCTATCCTCCCCACCCTACGCATAGCTCCACATATCCTTGGTAGGCACAAATCTTCGCTATCTATGGGCAGCAAAGGGTCCAAAGTTAGTTCCTCCCCTGTAAGGTCCTTAATCCAGCTCAGGACATCTCCCCAGTATATCTGTATCTTCGGGCAAAGCCACTATATATGGAACCATGTCCCGCTTTGCCCACATTCCCTCGGGCACAATGTCGATGCACCCCAGGAACATCTTAGTGAATTTGACTGGGTCCCGCTGCCAGCTGTTGAGCATTTTAAAGTTATGTTCTATGAAGGCAGTGAAAAGATTGCTGTGCAAGGTGGCCTTGAAGACTCTCTTACAGATTTCCTCCGATATCTCCCCTCCCACCATGATGTCCCAGTGTGTTTTAAAGCTCTGTCGAATACCTATCTGTGATGTAATTAAAACTTATAGATTTTTGAAAGTATACATCTTCTCCCTGCAGCAGAGCCAATCACTTTCTCAAAAGGAGTCAAGCCCCTAGATAAGTCTTCTCCCCGTTTATTTTCGGTGCGTAAATCCTTCAGTCTCACATATTCAAATTGATATCGCATATTGATTCATATTGACATCGCCTTATAATGCAGGACTTCCTGGAGGTCCCTGGTGGGGGCGCTGTTGAGCCAACACGCAATGTAGACGTGTGTGGTAGAGGTCTGCCAAGGCCTGAAAGATTTTGCAATATTGTGCTATCTGGGTCATTAAATCATGCTATTCTGCCTAGCGGATCATGTGGGGGAGAGAAATCGTCCATGGATTTTTTGACTTCTTGCAGTTTGCTCCCGCGGCCTTGGAGGCCTGAGGCAGAGGTGCCCTGGTGGTCGCTGTGGGCATCCAGAGCAAACCCTGTGTTGGCACAGTAGGCCTGTGTTGAGGATTGGCTGCGGGGGCCGGCTGACACTTAGTGGTCTCCGTTGGGATTAGCACTACTCGCTGCAATGACTGCGGGTTGGAGGAAGATCCTATGCGTTGAGGGTTGGCTTGCCTGTGACAGAGGCCGCAGCGCTGAACTGGCCTGCAGTGCTCGGAATCTTGTGCCACACCGTGGACTCCTGCTGTGGCGGGAACGCTTAGAGGCGGGTGATTCCTGAGACACCCACATTAAAGGCTGCACTTGTGGGTTTGTCAGAGCTCCAAATCCCCCCCCTGTCTTTCTTTCCTGTGCAGGCCCTCATGGCCCTGTCCCAGTGACTGGATACTGAGCCTCAGGGCGATGCTCAGTCTGCCCGCTGAACATCTGACTCCTCAAGCGCACCGGGACATAAGCTCCCCTAATCGAGCTCTATACATGGAGGCTGCTGGGGCTTGCCCCCCCCCCTTGTTCTTTTTGGTCCCCCATTACACCGGCTGGAGATCCTGATAGTCCATAAAGGTACCTTCCTGGAATATCTGATCCACTCTCTCCAGTCCCTGTCTGACCATTTCTGAGAGTGACGAAGGGAGTGTCTCGTGAGATCTAGTGGAGGGCCCCACACCTACGTCAATGGTGATGGCCACGAGGAGAGGAGCTGATTGGCTCTGTTCAGTCTCCATGTCTCAGGAGGATAGCTCAGGGGCAACGTGCTCACCTTGGAAACAAGATGACACAGCGCAACACAGGTTCGATCCCCTTGTCCGCGCTTAGAAACCTCTGGGTATTAAGCGTGTTATAAATAAACTATCAATAACTTATCCATATGGTTCATAGTACGCCCAGTGTCGGGTGAACGATCAACTTTTTGGGGATCAGCTTTGTCTGTAACCACATCCAGTCCCTAACTTTTTTAGGGTGTGCTTCTAAGTCTTCTTATAAGGGCCAGTAATTCCCCATGAAGTCCCTCATGTGTTCCACCAGGACCCGCCCATGGGGTTATTTTGGGACAACCTCCTCCTCCATGATCAGTTTCTCTAGGGCACTCATCTGTTGAAAGACTCACAATGGTCAACAACATTTAGAAAGTTGCTGATTTGGGAGCCATCACCCCCATACTCAGAAGAGTGGAGCCGCTTGTAGAAGGCCCTGAATTCCTGACCTATTCCCTTTCGGTCCCTAATACCTACCCCCTCCCGTCCCCGAATGCCCAACACCATTTTCGACTTTTGCTCCTCCCTTAATCTCCACGCCAATTCCTTGCCGGCTTTACCCCCCTTCTCATGATATTTCTGCTTAAGATACAGGAGTTTTTTCTCCGTCTCCTGAACAAGAAGGGCCTTCAACTGTGATTTGCACCTTTTCAATTGAGCCCCCTGAGACGGGGAAACCCGCTCTGGTGAATTCCAGGTTGCAGTCCCTCTATTTTCCTCCATAGCTCCGTCTGCCTACAGTCTGTCCCATTTTTCATGTTCTCCCATCCTCATTAGTGCACCCCGCTGTGTTGCTTTGAAACCCTCCCGCAAGAAACACAGGCTGGTCTCTCCCCTGTCATTAAATTCAAAGTATTCCTTGATTTATGTTAATATGGCCTGTGCCGTGACTTTGTCTTTGAGGAGGAAGTCGTTACATTTCCATCTATTTGTTGTGCTACGAGCCATCCACGCGCCAAGGTTTGTGCAGACTAAGTCATGGTCAGACCCGGTTACCGGTTCCCGGTTCCATTGCATATTCTGAGACGTATCACTGAGGGGTGATGTCCACTAGCATCAAATTGATGCTAGAAAAGGAGTCATGTGTTTGTGAGTAGTAGGTAAATGGTGAGTCTCCCATGGGCCCGTACGTCACCGGATCCACCAGTCCCAGTTCCTTGTCGATCTGTTTAAATCTATTTGATTGCCACCTCTGTGTTTGCCTTACTGAGATGACCTTCGTCTGCTTCCTATCTCTATTGGGGTCCAGCACCATGTTGAAATCCCTGCCTACCAGCAGGAGGCCCTCCACAAAACCTTTGAGTTTTTCTTTAACCGCCTCCCAAAATGGTACCTGATCTTCATTGGGACAGTAGACCGATCCCAGCGTCAAAAGTTTCCCCTACAGCGGTAACCGCGCACAAATATTTTGCCCCCCCTAGGATCTCAAAGGACTTTTCCCACCTGCATTCTAATTTTACTAGACAACGTAAGTGCCACCCCCCTTTTTTCGCTGTTCCAGATGCGCACAACACCTCCCTGACTAATATTAATGACAGGGGGGCTGTTCCAGATGCGCACAACACCTCCCTGACTAATTTTGATGACAGCTTAAGTGCCCTTCCCCTAACCCGTTGGGTCCCTTGGAGGCAAAGTACATAAAGGTTAGTGCGGCGAACCTTCGGGGTTAGCAAGGAGCCTTAGTGGGGGAGATAACTCTGCAGGCATTGAGGGAGCCAATTATTAGTTTAAAATCCTGAGCTGCCATACAGATTGGTATATTGTCCTCCTCTCTGTACCCCTCCCCTTTGCCAGGCTTTGGCTACACTGTAAGACCAACGCTGCCTGCCTTTCATTCTGGCAAAACTACATAGCCATCCCCACCATCAGAGTGTTATCCCTAAACAAAGCAAAATAGAGAAATCAAATACCCCTTCCCCCATCCTGTCCCCTCCCTCTTCACCCCCTCCAAAGGAGCCCTGAACCACTGCCTGGTATCCATAGACAGTGCTCCGGACCACCAGGTAGTAGCGACCCCCTGGGACTAACTACCTCACTAAACATATCTTTTGTTTGAGCCCCCCCCAACTCCCTCACCTGGCACATCTAGTGGTTATATTCTTTCCTTGTTCCCTTCATGAAATGCCAGGGAAGGGGGTGCCCCTTAGGTCTATTATCTACTTAACAACCTAAACCGTCGAACATTAACTTTAAAGCTCTTGTAACATCCCCCTGTTTAACTTACGCCCCCCTTTTACTCCCTCCTCCCACTCAGCTTCTCTTTCTCATTGTGTCACTTGACCAGTGCTCCCTTAGGGAGTCCCTTACCCCTCCAACTAATCCCACCTCCCAAAGTTCCCTCTCCTATTCCCGCTTACCACCTCTGCCTCCCTTTTGTATTTACTCCCCCACTTCCGGGAGAGGTGCTGATGGTTAATAAAAGTTGATAGACCCCTCATGATCCCCCTCAAAGAGGGGCCCCTCCACCCCTCGGTGAGACAGACTATTGCCCCAGTTCAAGAGGGGTCTCCTGGTGGCGTGTTCAGCTTCCTATATTTCTTTGTGCCGGCAGACAGCATTTTTTCACTTTCTTGGAGCTCCATGAATCCCCTCCAAGTTTGCCCTTTTTTTCTTCCACATTGTTCTCGGGGTTCCCCATCAGTTCTCTTGACACACGTATGTTGTCCTCCATCACCAGCTATTATTTATAACCGCCATATTTAAATGAGTTGGAGAATGGAAATTCCCATCTATGTCAGGCTCCTTTCTCGGTGAGCCATTTCGGGAGGGGACCGCACATCCGGCGTCTTGAGAGTGTGAAGGAGGAGAGGTCCTGGAATATCGTAATTCTCGCGGGACCCAGCTGGATCAGGCCTGTCTGTCAAGCTTTCTCAAGGATTCTCATTTTTTCTGGATAATTGTGGAAACGGTCAATACCAATCTCGTTCCTCTGGATGATCCTCCAGCCCTGTGAACCCTATCAATCTTTGTCTTGTCTATGGTGACATCACCAAAGAGCAGTTGTTCCACTTCATGGATTGAGTTCTTTAAATCCCTCTCTGTCTCGCCATCCTTGTCAGAGAAATTACAAAATCACAAGTTGTTCCTCCTTTCCCTATTTTCAAAGCCCTCCATCTTCAATGCCCATTCTGTCTCCCTTCTTTCTAGCTCTGAAAACCACATATCTATCTGGGTTTCCATTACATCCAGGATTGATTTGTCTCCACTTCTTGTATTCTCTCGTCCATCTTGTCAACTCACTTATCTAATTTATCAAGTCTACCATAAATGGCTGATCCAGTCCCCTCATCTCCTCAAGTAGGTTGGCAATTACTTTTTTGGTGGACACCTGATCATCGGAACCCTCAGCCCTAGCTTTGTTTACTTCTGTTGCGCTCACCTGGTCTCTGCGGAGGCGTTGGGGCACGGTTGCAGCCCTCCCAGGGGTGAGGTTGCTCGGGTCCGACTTCGCCCCCTGTGCTTATGTGGTGACTGGTGGTAATAGGTGATACTACTCGGGACTGCTCCTGCGTGAAGAATAGGGGGCGTGAGTATGCCAACTTGTGCGCCTGATCCCCTTCCAGGCCCCTTCGCCCAAACCGTGGTACCCGTGGGATGCGCTGTCCATGGAAAGCTCACCTGTTGATTAGTTTTAGTGAGCACTCCGTCCTGCTGCTTCTGGCAGGGGCGCTTGTGTGATCTGGACCCAGTTCCTTCACTGGTCGCTTGCACATGGTAGTCCAGTCCTGCTGCGACTAAGCCACTATACTTCAGGTAAGTGTTCCTGTTTGCCTTTGTCTTTCCTCATCTGTTTTTGTTGTATTGTAATGTTCATTGTCTTGTATTGCTGTCCGTTCCACTTTTGATGTTTGCTCTTTTGCTTTCTTCCCTTGCAGGTGATGTTGCCGGCCCAGCAGAAGCTGCGGAGCTCGAGGCGGCAGCCGGGGGGAATGAGGAACGAAGCTGCAGCGGTACAGTAGCTGGTAAGTTGTTAACTAGTGGGCGCGGGGGGTTCAAATGTGTCGCGGCTCTAGGACGGATGCTCTAACCTTGTCTCTCTTCTTCTTCAGAGGGTCCGAGTTCATGGATGTGGAGTACGGTGCGGCAGCATTGGAATCAAGATCAATGGATGTCAGGAGATGAGTCTTCAGATGAAGCGATGAAGTACCAGTTTCCTAGAGGTGAGTATGCAGGAGAACGCCTGGTTTCAAAGTTAAGTAAACTGATCCAAATGGCGATGAGCGTCACGTTGCACGCGAGTGCACAGTAACGCGAAGCACCGGCCTTAAGGATGGAGCAGCTTATATAGCTGAGATTCTGAAGCCACGCCCACCAGGTTCAGCCTGCCGGCCACACCCTGTCACACCCAATGAATCAGCACATGCGGATGTTCTCTGGAATAAAGGCTTTCAGCTCCTGGAAGGTTCTTGTAAAATAAAAGCACTCCTGCACTGAAATAAAGTAAAAGCACTCCTGCACTGAAATAAAGTGTTCCTGCTCACATCTCTATATGAGCCTGGTGCCAAAGGCACCAGGACTGAGTCCAGTCTGGGCCCCTGTGTTTCTGGGTCCCAAAGGGACATAAGTGAGTCAAGTGACCCATTGCCCCATCACTAGATGGTGTGGGTTTTGTGTTCTGTGGCCTGTGGCCATGACACTTCGGGGGTAGCCGGTGTGGAGTTCTGGGGAAGTGATACTACTGGGGGAAGGCCTTCCAGTCCATCCGTGGGGTTTGGGGTTCCAGTCACTAGTTGTATGTTCCAAGTTTCACCTCTCCACTCAGATGTCCCCTTGCCAAAGGGATTTCTCCACCAGAACCCCCTCCAAAGCTTGGGTCCTCAAACAGAAAGGGTGCATCTCTGGGGGTTCCAGTTATTCTCCAAGTGGACCCCCTATGAATTCAACCGCTTGGGAAGCAACCCGGGGGGATTTCTTCTTCCCCTGTACCCGCAATAGCTATTCTTTCAATCATTGGCAAGGACAGGCCAATTCCCCACCGATTCTGTCTCCCCCTGGTCACCAGGCGGTGCTGGGGCGTTCTCCTCCCCACCTCCCTCTCTCGAGCTGCCTCCGGGTGCTCCACCACCAAAGCCCTCTGCTTGGGGTGCCCGGCTTGGCAAGGTCCTGGGCCTCCAAGACACTGCCTCTAACAGGGTGACTGTGGGCCCCCCACTGGTTTCCAAGTGATAGGGCCAGGGGCACTCCATTGCTAGCTCGTTTCATTTTCTTTCCTTTTCTTTCTTCCTTTTTTACTTTTTTCCCCATTTCCCTTTTTCCTTTTTTCTTTTTGGCCCAACCATTCCCTCGACCTGTATTGCGGGTGATGTGTCACTCCTCTGCCTTGATCAGGAAGGGGAGTGGATTCTCTGAAAGCGATTGTGGGACACTCCTCTATCGATCAACGTATGAGGGGCAAGGGGTGGGTGGCTGCGGTCTCCACCATCCCGCCAGACGCCATCACTCAACGGACTCTGGTGTTACCCCTCCAGTGGGCTGAGGGGTCTCCAGCTGCCAGTGGTGCCACTGCTGCCTCAGCTCTCCTCCCCAGGGCACTCCGACTCGGTCCGGGTTCTCTCCCTGTCTTCCGGTACTCTAGTACTGTGTCCCCACCGGCAGGGACGGGGCTCCAGGATGGGCCAGCGCTCGTTCGTCAAATGTGCATTTCACCTACAGGAAAGATCGGGGAACTGCCTGCACAGTCACCGGCTCCCCCCTCCACCACTGTTACTGCCGCTTCACTTACGCCAAGGCCGTCTACCTGGGCCATCCTCCAACGCGAAAACTCTTATTTTCCCGGGATAAATGTTTCAAAGATTTGCTCACTGGTGCACCAGTGCTTCTCTGGGGGTCAAACAGTTCCTTTGGCTCCTGGGCGGACTTAAAGGAGGGGCTCAGTACTCGTATTATCTCTGTTGTGTCTGAGCTTTACGGAAAGGGTGCTGACATCGCTGCGCGCCCTGGTGGCCTGCTAGCAAGCCTTATATGTCACGGCTGTTGTGACCCTCTCTCTTCCTCAAATCGTTCTTGTGCTTCAATCAGCACTATGCTTCAATGAAATAGATAATCTATCTTGTCATTTGTGAATCCCCTACATCTGTTCATTTCTTCTTCTCTCTTCCTCATCGCCCTTAAATCATCTTCCTCTTGCCTTCTTTCTAACCTATGTACTTTCCTTCTTTGTGCTTTTATCTCCTCTCGTTTCTTCTCTTCTAACCTCTCCTTTTCGTTCCTTGTCTCATACCTTCTTCGTTCTTCCCTTTGCTTACTTTCTGTTTCCTTCTCTTCTTTGTATGCTCTCTCTTCTTCCTTTTCTTTCTTTTGCTACTCTTCTCTTTCTCGAACCCCATCAATGCCCTTATCACCCAGTTTAAGTAATAAATGTCCTCCCATTCATTCATTCTGTACTATTGTTATTCCCTTAGCTTTGTCCTTTATTTATTTCTGTTTCGTTGCCTCTTTCTCTATCTCCACCTGTCTATTTGTTTATCTTGCCCATCTTCTCTCTCATCACTCTATTTACTTTCATCTTGTGTCGAGATATATTTACGTTCTTTGCTTTTGCTCTCTTCCATATTGTCCTCATTGTTATAAGCGGGGGCTTATATGTCAGATTAACGTACCCCGGCACTGCTTTCAGTTCCTTTAAGGGATTAAATCCCTTCTTCTCCGTATCTACGGTCTTATTTTCAGAAGGGGGGAAGGGAAGCCACATGTTTTACATCCTCCCCTTTATGCTGACTATCTCCTTCTTGTCTGGATCTTCTTTCTCTCTCTGATACATCTTCCATAACTCTAGAACAGCTGACCTTTTCTGTAACTTCTTATATGTAGCATGCAAATACATTGTCATATGTCCCAATACTGTTTTTGACAACGAATTATCTCGAGGCCACGGCATATGTGTTTTATTGGTCGTGCCTTGAATCCACACCAAATGATAATTCCTTATTTTAGCTGTATTTCTTGGCAATGTCCTGCATAAGTGCATAAGTGTAGAAGAGGAGTGTCCCCTATAGTGACAAGTCGATCTCCACAGTCTATACTAAGCCAACCTTTTATTCTTTTATTTATTTTATCAAATATACCACACTGATCAATTTGAGCAGGCAATATTAATCGCCGCTTATTATCCAAAAATAAATATATACATATATTTATTTTTTAGCCACTTTTTTAACCACTTTTAAAATCTACACAATGAAGTTCTTTGTATTCCTTCATCTACACTTTCTATCAATTTTTAGTATCTCATTGTTTTATCATTGATATTTTAAGAGTCTCTATTTATCTGTTAGTTTCGTTTTAATGTTTATGCTCCTGATTGATGTCAATATCTTGATTAAAAATCTAATAATCACCTTCATTTTTTACTATCGTTTTATATCTACTAGTCTAAACACAACCAACGTTTTATACTGACATATTGTAACCCCATACACATGTGCACTTCAATAAGTTTTTCTGCGCGCCCTTCCTTTACTATCTTTAGTAAATGTATCTCATTTCATTTTATACTCCATCTTGGAGTTTGATACGCGCTCTTCTTGTTGGCCCTGCCTCAGGAACCCTTAACACCCCTATTTGGAGACTTTTTAGTGTGTACCCTTCCGCCCCTCTTGGAACCAGGAATTGAGGAATCTATTTCTCTTCTTTACAATCCCAAAGAATCCTGTTACTTTTCTACATATTATTTACAACAGAGTCCCTCCCTCTATTTCTGCCACTTTCAATGTTATACTTACATCCGTGGCTCAGCTTGAGTCCCTAGGCATCGACTCTTCACCCAACTGACCAGTTCACCTTCTGTCCACGGGGCACCTGCAGGGAAGCGAGACCTGTCATCCATATCTTCTTACGTGTGTTTTTGCACTCTGTTCTCCACAGGAATCTCATTGGTCTTCTGGCTTATGGCGGAAGCAGTCGAACGACCAGAGGTCTGGATCTGGGTCTAGGTCGATTAGACCTGAACGATCCGCACCGCTACCAAAATGAGCTCTAGCACCTTGAAGCATGTCTTGTGGTAGATAGGATTACCAATAAAGATCTCAGTACAATAACCGGACAGACTCAACGAATATGCCAAAATGCACCTTTATTCTCAGTTCAATAAAGCAGGGCTAACTGGCAGACATCAGACTGATGCTCGCACACTCACACACAAACTTGATTATACAGAGGTCTTATATCCCAATTTGCATCGTCTATGATGTCATCCTATTGAAGGAAGGGATTGGTTAGGGGAACATATGTACCTATGGGTAAGTGCACCATTGGCTGCCTCTTATCTGTAAGGCATGCTTCAAACTACCTCTAAATACATATGATACTGATTATAGCAGAATAAATGGCAGCGGATTGGTCTATGCAAAATTGAATAGCAGGTTACCCCATAGACCCTCTGATTGGTTGGCATTCTCACCCAACCTTGGACTGTCGGCTCGGCTAGCAGCACGTAAGGAAACCGAAAACCAGGTGCTTGAGTCATGTCAGATTACTCCCCACTTTCCCAATTAATCCATCATCTCTCACCAGTCCGGCAATGCGCCAAAGTTTCCCCTCTGTAGTTGACCTTGTAGCCTGCTCTGTTCTGGGACATTTAAGGGAGTGTAAGCACATCACTATCTTCATCCAAAGCTTAATGAATAACCCTTGTTTTTGACTTCCGAGTCACGTGTGAAGAGACTGCAAATTTGTCCATTTCAACCTCTTATTTACTGCTATTTGATTTATTAATACTGAGTGATCTTGCTCCTCTTGGCCTCTAGAGACTTGCTCACTCCATCTTGTATAGAATTTATACACTTTTAATCATCCATTAATTGGCATTCACACATTTAATTTTCTTCTTCTTTAATCTGAGAGAAATATGTCTCACGTACATGGCTTATCCATCTGCCTCCCTTTGTGCCTTGCAGCTAGTCCTTAAAATAGCATCCTTGATCCCAGGCCAACATAGACTCCTCTTTATTTTGAACAAGAAACTGTTTCTCCAACATCTGCAGACTCTGCAGCCCTGATTTGTCTCTGTGGTAGCTGGATTACGTATTTACACGAGCCAGCATCCATCCTCCCAATATGGCCATACTAGCCATGTAACATTTTCCACTACAGCACGTTTCTATATGTCACATCTATCTTGCGTTATTGCGTATTTACACTTATTGATCAGTAAATCACTTTATCTTCTTTGCATATATGATGACTTTATTATTTTGTACATATTTCTCTTGTTGCTTCAGTTACATCATCACTTTTAAGGATTTCCATATCATTTTAGTATTTCTTCGTATATCTGCTTCATGACATCACTCTGTCCTCATCAGATTACACTCAACGCTTCATGATGTCCAATGGCGTGTGCTGACATCCTTCCACTCTTTCAGTACGAGGGTACATTTTGTATGGTTGTCTGAGTGCATATCATCTCTCGTACACTTGATGTGGTATAGGGACAACACATGGGGTTCCATATATGGCTCTTCGGCTCTTCCAATATGACAGCAGTGAGGGTGTGGGAGCTACGGAAAACTCATCCACCTGCTATTATACACTCACATGGCTGGATCTTGCACACATGCATGTTCATGGTGCCTGTGGTATCATGGAAAATGTCTGAATGCTCTTCCAAAAGCTTGTCGAATGTTTGGTGCTAATAGTCTGGATTCTCTGCATCCACAGGATTCCGGCTTCATTTTAGTGAGCCTTAGCCTTACCCCACTAGGATTAGGGTCCATTCATGGCTGCACGAAGTTTTCCCAGACCTTGTTGGACTTTCAGTGAGAAGCGGCATCACTTGTGTCACCATATATCAGGTTGGCAAAGGCAGAGAAGGGTTAGGTTGGTTACTGTTGTCTGGCCCTGATGTAGGCCATGGCTTGGATTCTATCCTCGTTGCCACTCATCGCCACTCTGGTGTCTGGTGTCCCAGTCACGAGGACTTCTTCAAGTGACTTCAGAAGGAGGTTAAGCAGAAATGAGTAATGGACAAAAAACTCAAATCTTGATCATCTCTGACAAATAGAAAGAATTGATGGCAATAGTCAGTTAAACATTTCAATAATATTGAGCATTTGAAAAAGAAGAAAATGTATCGGACATCTAGCACTCAAGGTTTTTGCAGAAATACTCCCTGTATATACTTGACTAAGTTATGCTCTTCACAGATACGGACATTTATAATATATTCGAGATAAAATATTCTGCTGACTCTTGAACATACGTGGAGATGGAGGAATATACCTCGAGAAGAACGAATATGTCCTACATGTTGCTCTTCGATTGAAACACCACGTCATCTGCTCACCCACTGTACTAAATTGCTGCTGATATATGAGAAAAGGAATAGATTCATGGCACGAGACCTACATTTTATCAACACTGATCAATTGTGGTGCTCAATCTATGGTGCTCAATCTATGGTGCTCAATCAATGGTGCTTAATCTATGGAGCTCAAGCTATGGTGCTCAATTTGTGGTGCTCAATCTATGGTGCTCAATCTATGGTGCTCAATCAGTGGTGCTCAATCAATGGTGCTCAATCTATGGTGCTCAATCTATGGGGCTCAATCAATGGTGCTCAATCAATGGTGCTCAATCAATGGTGCTCAATCTATGGTGCTCAATCAATGGTGCTAAATCTATGGTGCTCAATCTATGGTGCTCAATCAATGGTGCTCAATCAATGGTGCTGAATCTATGGTGCTCAATCTATGGTGCTCAATCAGTGGTGCTCAATAAATGGTGCTCAATCTATGGTGCTCAATCTATGGTGCTCAATCAATGGTGCTCAATCAATGGTGCTGAATCTATGGTGCTCAATCTATAGGGCTCAATCTATGGGGCTCAATCAATGGTGCTCAATAAATGGTGCTCAATCTATGGTGCTCAATCTATGGTGCTCAATCAATGGTGCTCAATCAATGGTGCTGAATATATGGTGCTCAATCTATAGGGCTCAATCTATGGGGCTCAATCGATGGTGCTAAATCTATGGTGCTCAATCTATGGTGCTCAATCAATGGTGCTCAATCGATGCTGCTAAATCTATGGTGCTCAATCTATGGTGCTCAATCAGTGGTGCTCAATCAATGGTGCTCAATCTATGGTGCTCAATCTATGGTGCTCAATCAATGGTGCTCAATCTATGGTGTTCAATCAATGGTGTTCAATCTATGGTGCTCAATCTATGGTGCTCAATCAATGGTGCTCAATCTATGGTGCTCAATCAATTGTGGTATCTGCGTCCGTCTATCATGTGTGGAAAGAGGTGGTTAAACTCATAATTAAGTGCGGAACGAATGGGTCCCTAAAGAAATATGAACATACATCTTTTTATTAACATTTTTATAATTATTTATGACTGGCTGATCATTTTGAAGATTTAATATATGTATTTTATGTATTTTAATCATCAAATAGAATTTTAACCTGGAGGGAAATTATATGTTGAATGTAACGTGTTCACTGTATATGAACCTTTTCTTAATATATGGGTGATTTTAGATTTGGACGTGTAACTTATATGTGGATAAGGTTTTTATATGTGTAAGCATAAGCACAATATTTATTTTTTTAAAAGAACTGAAACTGTGGCACAGCACAGGGCGTCCAGCTCCTTGAAACCCAGCTCCCATACTGCTGACAGGTGCGCATGTCCTTCATTCGCACAGGGGCACAGCTCAGGGGGGGGTACACTGGATGGGGGACCTGGTGAGCAGAGACATTATTGGCATAGAGAATGGGAGTGGAAGCTTGTATAGGGTATAGTAAACCTTCAACAGAGCGAGGAAGATGTTGCCCACCTCCCAGGATTACTGAATATTTGATAATGAGCAGAGCAGCAGAAGGCTTGGCAAATTCTTCTGCAACCTTCCCAGAGTGACTATATACACTGCAGAGTCTTCCAAGAACTTCCCTCTCTCCGTTCAACTAAAATAAACAGGAGCAGCAACGAAAGAAACAAGCATTGGCAATAGCAACAGTTTGGGCTTTTGCGTAGGCATAGAAAAAGTATTTGCCAGAAATTGCCATAATGGTACTAACTGGCAGCAGCTTAAAAATGGTCCATTTACCTGGGCATATGACCGCAGTACCTGGCAGATGCATGTCTCGGTTTAGGATAGGAAGGCTCCATTTGGCATTTTGTACTAAATCCTGGGGTCAGGACGGATCTGGAATATGCCATTATGTGGCCTGGGTATGGAAACTGTTGTCCACTTTTTGTTTGTTTGGGGTAAATTGAAGCAATTGAGAATTCGATATTTGAGACCCCTATTTAGGATAGCTGGCCTTCCATCGACTATTGAGGCTTTGAGGTTCTGTAGCTCTTTTAACGAGCACCATATTGTATTCACAGTTGCCCGATATGTCCACAGGGCTTGGTTGCTTAGGTTGAAGATATTAGGCAAGGGCAGTAATAATGAGGATTTAAGTCCTAGTATCTGAATTATAATGAGGGTGCGAGTATACTGTCCTCACCTTTTCATTGCCTGTTTCGGGTAAAGAATTTAAAATTGTTTCATGTTTTAGGAAATGATCTTGAAAATATTTTAATTCTGTAAAATGTATGTTGGTTTTAATAAAATGTCTAGTTTTTGTAAGTCTGTTTGTTCTACATACTTTATGCTTTTATTTCTAATAAAGTATTGAAACAACAGCATATCTAATACCTATACACAAGCAGAAACTTTTGGCTTTGCCAATGCTTGTTTCTGACTGGGCTTTAGTGAAGGGCATGTATTGCTTATAAATCAAGTGGCTGAAGAAAGACCGGTAGCACCAATTAAACGCTTAGCTCTCAGAATACTGCTTTGAAAAAAACTCTGGCAGGCACTTCGAGTCCCAAGTTTGATCTTAAGGCTTAAAACAAATTACCTCAAAGAAGTACCAGGAGGATGTGGTTTTTTTGGGGTGGGAATGGTCATATGGATTAGTTTTGCCATGAGCAATCAGTGGTTAAATAACCAAGTACTACTCTGTATGATCTGTAACATGAAACCGTCTTATTCACTAGCGCCCAGATACCCTTGGGTCAGGCGCGCTATACAAGTAAAATAAACAAACAAACAAAACACCTACAAGCTTTGTGTCCCTCCTCAAATGCCATCTCTCCATAGCTGTACTCCAATGCATCCGCTTTGTCTTACCGACGGCGCTAAAGCGCTACCTTACTACACCTAAAACTCAAAAAGCGGAAACGTGTTGGTATTTTTCCTCACATTAACTTCCTGCAAGTGTCAAGTGTCATCACAAAAGAGATTTAGTAGCAGTTTACAAGCACGAAGAACCAGTCTTACCACATCCTGGAGCCATGATTGCCTTGAAATACTTCCATAGCCTGAAAGAATATGCAATATAACAAGTGTGTAGGGAGGTCATCAGTGTTCGCCATCATAAGACTCGGAGAGCTTTTCACTGAAGAAGTTACCAGCCTCGGCATAGCAAAATGGAGGCGACAGAGGTGTGTATTTGGAACGTGCTGCCTTTGCGCCTCACAGACGAGCCCCCGCGCTCTGCCACCACCAGAAGAAGCCGGTGGTTCTTCTTCTTCAATGGTGAGCCCTGGTGCCTTTCACAAGTTTGGCGGTAGTTGGAAAACGTACAGAATTTCTCAATGGGGCATGTTTTACCGCTCTACCAAATTACGAGTTTCACAAATGAAATTCTCAAAAACCATCCGCTTTTGTGTGGAAGAAATGACCTCCACGCAAAAGCAGTGGCGCATGCAATATTACCACATATGAAGTAACAGCCCGTCCTTTAATAGGCCTTTCACTCGCACTACCGTTTGTATTCTTACACCAACTCAGGTCTGGATGCCTCTGGAGGGGGCTTAATATGTCACTTTCCAGACAACCTTGAGTGCATTTAGACCACTATGGTGGTGACTGGTGCAGGATAAAACACTATTAAAATGCTGATTTATTTATTTAGCACTTTACATACATCATCTCAAGCAAGGTTGGTACTCATTTATCGACCATAGAAGGATGAAAGTCTGATTTGGCCTTGCCAGGATTCGAACCTGCACCCGGCAGCTCACACATAGATCACAGCAGCTAGCGCTCAACCTGATGAGCTATCTTGCTTGCCAGTAAAATAACATAACAGCACATCTTCTCACGGGTCCTTTTCATGATGCCATTACTTTAAGCTGCATGATATTTAAAGCGGTGTAGTGCGTGTTAAGGCTTTGTATGTAGGGAGTGGATATTGCTGAGACGTAGGCATCAATGTAGGCTTTCCCACAGTGTTGCTGTGCACGCACACACTCTTCTCCTATGAATCGAGTGCACTTGCAACTTCAGGTGCATGGGATTCAGTCGTGATCCTTACTGTGGCACAGGCGCAGCGTAGCCACAGTCATATTTTCCCTGTGATTCCACGTGCCGTGGCAAGCTCTGATGGTACTGCAGGTGGAGCATTCCAAGAAGGATGTTTTTGGAGCAAATTGCCCGAAATTTTTCAATGGTACTTCTGTTCCATTTTCCGACGGCATACGGCATGTTCAGAGCAATCACTTTAATAAGAAAACTCTGTGTTTGCAGCCTCTTGGAGAAGGAGTCATGTTAATTGCTTAGGACCGCGCTGATAGGACTTTGGTGAAATTGGAAGCAGTTGTGAACTGCCATCCAATCAAAACATCAAAAGATGGCCTACTCATTTGGACTGTTGTCCATGATTGCTCACCATTGACTATGCTTGCTAAGGCTGATGGTAGTTGTAGTCCAAAACATCTGGAGAGCAAAAGGTTTCAGAACACCGAAAGGTCTAGGTTTACTCCTTGTGAGCTTGAAAGACTTGTGGACAAAGCTCCAATTAACCACAGCCCTTTGTTGCACGTGCACCTTGCACCCCACTGACTAAGAAATCTACCGTGTACGCGAGAATTTTGAGAAAGCAAATGCATTTGCAGACACCAAAGCGATTTGGGAACACTGCAAAAAAAGATGGTAGGCCCTGCATCATGAGACGCGAGAAACAGTTTGAGTGCTCCAAAGGGACATGCGATGGGTCACCCTCTGAAAAGCAACTAAATTGACCACAGGAATTAGGAGAATTCCAATGTTCTGTTGAATCGTAGAACGTTGAGAGATGTAGTCCACTTGTCATAGATTTGTGCCATTAGGTCTTTATTGTCACTGTGGGTGCCGACACATGTTTTGACCATTCAAGGGTCTTTATCAAGGCAAGTGTGATTATTCCTGGACATTGGGTTGATGTGGCGTGTTGCCAGTGGTGGTTGGATGCACTGAATCGTGCTTCTTAATGGCTTAGTGCCACTGTATTATCTGTTTCTTTGCCGGTGTTCACACCCACAGTGACAATGAAGACCTAACAGCACACATCTATAACAATGTCATTATGGAACTCACTTCCCACCAACATAAGGAATGAACCATCTCACACCCAGTTCAAAAAACGTCTGCAAACTTGGTTGTTCAATAAATTCTAAGCCTTGCATTCTAGACCTACCCTTCACCATGGGACCGATATGATATGGCATTTGTAACGCGCCTATACACAAGTGGGACCGATGTAGCTGCTCTGCTGTTTGTAAATTCCTTTGTATTTTAATGTAACTTGAAGCCTAATTATGTTAAATTGACTTCTTTGTAACCACATTCTATTATTCTCTAAGTATCCTCATGCTGTTTGTAACCAGCACGTTCTGCTATATTCCTGTTACCTACGCCGTGATACCTCTGGGTTTGGGCGTATCAAAAAATGCAAAATAATAAAAATAATACAATTTAAAAAATAACAAGGGGACTACATCTCTCAACTTTCTGTGATTCAACAAAACATTGGAATTCTCCTAAAATCTATCACCTATGTATAAAGCGCCAATATCGTAGGAATCCAACACACACCACCTACGGATAGAGCAGTGTTTAGAAAAATAGAAAAAAGAAAAGTAAGATAACTGAATTCTTGGACCAATGATTATGGGGTTAGCCAGCACAGATCCTTGATGATGGGGGAGTTATAGTTGAATTTTCTTAGCCGTGTGATGAGACGAGCGTCATCATGCTGGACAGTTTTGAGGTGGGCCAATGTGGCATTAGGATTCCTGTGAGTAGGGCCTTGCCACTTTCAAGATGGGAGACGACCAGGGCTTGGACAGCTGTTCTGAATCACTGGGCAGGGATGAAAGGCTTGACATTGTGGGAAACCCGAGTTGGTACCATACTGGTTGGGTCTTCTCAGTGATGTGTGTTCTGAATGGGAGGTCACAGTCAATCTTTGAGGAGAGTTCCCAGAGGTTCTATGGAAAGGTTAAATCAGATTGTTGGAGGATGGAGCCTTTGGGGACTCCTCAGGAGACCTTGAGTCGGTTAGAACACAACAAGGTCATCTGGACAGACTGCTGACTGCCCGAGAGGTGGAAGTGAACCAATTCAGGACAGTGCCAGAGAATCCAATCCTGTCGGCAAGGAGAGAGAGAGAGAGAAGGATGCGGTGGTCGACGGTGTTGAAGGCAGCTGAGAGGTCAAGGAGGACGAGGAGGCATGAGTTGCCCATATCCATGATTTGGAGGACATCATCCACCATTTGGATGGTGGCTGTCTCGATGCTACACTTCGGCAGAACCCTGACTGATAATCATTTGTTAAGTTATGTTATGTTGACTTATACCACGCACTGTTACCACCCCAGGGTGGTCTCCAATCACTTATGTGGCTCTGCAAGAAAAGGGAACAGGGTGTGTTAGTGAGGATAGAATGATAGGATAGGTTCAGAACTAGGATAAACTGGGGTCTGTGCGTGTTGTCTCTCATGTGTGCTGGGTGTGTGACCTGGCTTGTTGTATCCACAAGGGAAAGACTCAGTGCCTCGGTTAGTGGTAGTATAATCAGGCACACCGGCTTGTTGTATCCGTAAAGGGAGAGTCCTACGTCGTGATTGTTTGTTGTATGCAGGAGAAGGTTATGTTGGTGTGTGTTTTGGTGCGTTTCATGAGTATTTATGCTTGTGTTTTTATGGTTGTATGCACCGGTTTGTTCTGTCCGTAGGGTAGGTCCAGTGTCTGGGATGTTTGTTGAGTGAAAATGTTAGTTACATTTGGTGTGTGTTTGTGTAGTTTGGCTAGCCCATAGGCGTGTTTAGTACTTGTGAAGTTATGTAGTTATGTAGGAGGAGCAGGAGTAGGGTGGATTAGTTAATATGTTGGTTACTGTATAAAATTCCTCCAAGTATGTCCTCAGAGCAAATCCAGCTGCAACCCAGTGGTACCCTCCAAGTCTTCTGGCTGCGGTACACTGGCCGCCACTGCCACCTCTCCAAGCTCATAGCACTACCTCCTCCCACAAGTTCCTCTGGGGGCAACACAATGGCATCTCCCATTGGTCACTATTGCTCAGCAAGAATTATTAGATACAATTGTTCTTCTGGGCATTGTAAGATTACCCGCTAAAGTAATGCATGGCTAATCTTCACAAACCTTCTAGAAGTGATGCACAGCTGATCTACCCAAACTATCTAGAGTGATGCGTGATTAGTATACATAGTTCTATATAATATGGTGCATGGCTAATCTTCCCAGATATATCTAACTGTGACGCATGGGATGTCTTCACATATCTGTCTAATGTGATGCATGGCTACTCTTCGCAGATCTAAGTGTGGCGCATGGCAGGGAGGGCAGGATTGGGGGTATTTCTTTCGGTCTTCATTGGTTTCGCTGCTAATGTCCCTTGGTGTGGGTCATTGGCAGTTGAATAGCCATGTTTTTCGTTATTTCCTGAAGGTGAGGTGATCTTCTGTGGTTCTAATTTCCTTTGGCATTCATGTTCCATAGGTTAGCAATTATGCTTGAGAATGCAGTTCCTCTGAGTTTCCTTTTCTTGTTTTGTTCCGTCTCTCTATTTGGAGGTTGTTGCTTGATCTTAGGTCTCTTCGTGGTTGATAGCAGATGATCTTGGCTTGGAGAAATTCAACTCCTTGTTTTTGTAGTGAATTGTGGGCAATGCAGAGGGCCTTGAATTTCAAGCATTTTTTTTACTGGGAGCCAATGTAGGATTCTCAGACCTGGTTTGCCGGTGTCGCTTCTGTTTAATCTCCGGAGTATTCTTGCTGCAGTGTTGTGGATGCGTTTAATTTTTTTTGATGAGCCGTTCAGCTATTCCAAGGTAGAAGCTGTTTGCCCGGTCAATTCTTGGCAATATCAGGGATATTATTTTAAGGTTCTATCTGGAAAAGAGAGTTTCTGGAGCATACCCTTAGTAGTCTCAGGAGATAGAAGCACTTCTTCTTGATAGCATTGACTTGTGGTTCCAGAGATAGTCTGGTGTCCATGAGCATTCCTAGGTTGTTTATCACACTTGAACCCGGTTGGGTTCCCATGCCAGGCGGTCAATCCATTTGGGGGTTGGTTCCATTGCCCTCATGGGGTTGGATTATTATTTCTGTTTTGGCTAGGTTCAATTTGAGGTTGTTCGTTGTCATCCAGCTATATATATCTATGAGACAATTGTTGAGGGTATTGTTTGGTTCCTGGGTCGTGGCAATTTTCATGATCAGTCATCTGTGTAGTTGTAGGCGGTCAGTCCGTGGGTTTGAATGATTTTCATCAAGGGAGACATGTAGAAGTTGAAAAGGAGTGGGGAGAGGCTGCAGCCTTGTGGCATTCCGTAGGGGATATTTTGGGGAAAGTTGGTAGGTAGGTTCTTTCAGTTCGATTTGTGAGGAAGGAATTTAGCCATTTGAAGGCACAGTCTTTTATACCGCATTCCACCTGTCTTTTTATTTGTGTTGTGTGGCTGATTGTGTCGAATGCCACTGAGATGTCCAGTAGTATGAGGGCAGATTGAGTGCCATTGTCTGCATTTATGTTTAGGTTGTCCCATATGGATAGGAGTGCTGATTCCTTTCCTCTTATTGGTCTGAAGCCAACTTGCAAGTGGTTGAGCATTCCATTAGTTTCTACATAGTTAAGTTGAATTTTCTATACATGGTTCTCCAGTAGCTGTCATGCCGCCGTCTTTTGGTGGCCGCTGGCGGCTATGGAAGCCTTGGCGTTGGCGGCGCCATTAGGATGTCCCGTGTTTCTCTTTCACTTCCTGGTGTAGCGCTCTAGTCTTTTTCCTTTGGTTTCCCTTTTCCGTATTTAGCCACGCCCATCTCTGGGCTCTGTGCGTTGCAACTTTGTTTCCTTTCGCTCTGTTGCCGCGCTACTCCATACCTTTGCTCCGTACCTGTGTATTCTGTCCCCTCGCGCGGGTTTTTTCCCCCGTGCTGGCTCTCCCTCGCTCTTCTCCTTTTCAGTTTTCCCTTCCTTTCGGTTCCCGTACTGTAGTGCTTTTCCCTTCTTGCTGCCTTTTCCGAACCGCTTACCTGGTTCCAGTCGGTGCTCCTCTTACAGCTCGCTTCCCGGGGCTGAAGGTTTCTCCCCTTTGTGGTGTCTGTTTCTTTGGTCCTAAGCACTGCTTCCTGCTCCTTACCTGTATCGCTTCAAGTCCGGACGTCTTTGGTACCCAGCTGCATTGTGGTACTTGTACCTCCATCTCCGAGGATACCTTCTGCTCCTGCTCATCTTACCTGCAAGTCCGGACGTCATTTACCATCGCGTCCTGAATGGAATCGGCTACAGCTACATCTACAGAGAGGTTTTTTTAAGCGGCTGCTTTTTTCCTCTCGTTTTGGTTCCTGCGGGAAGGGGGCCGGCTGCTTCCCTGTTTATCAGGGAATCAGGGTGGCTTCTTCCCGCGGACGGCCGTATCTCTTCACAAAGAAGAAAAGACCCAAGAAGAAGATTTCCAGACGAGAACCCTCCTCTGAAGAGACAGGTGAGGAGGAAGGGGAGGAAGACATTGATATCTCAGACAGCGGATAATCCACTTGCCTCTCCCGAATCTGACAGTAGCTTCACCAGGTAGGGCAGGTTGGATTAAGGTCTGTATTTGCTGGGGTCTTTTGCATTTTCCATTTTTATCAGTAGTTTGGTATAATGTGTGCCAATTTGAAGGACTTTCATACTATTCTTGTGTTTAGGGATAGGTCCATTAGGTGCCGGAAATGTGACACTGGGGTGCAGTGGTTGAGTATTTATTTTTAGATGTCTGGGAGGCTAGGGTTGCTTGGAGATCCTGCAAGGTTGATGTGTGGTTGGTGTCCTTTATTAGTGTGGGCAAAGCGGGCAAGTCATGCTCTGGTTGGTGTATCACCAGTTATCCCTGATTCAGTGGTTGTGTGAATATTTGCACAGTTTGCGTCAATTGTCTATTGAATTGTTTCAATTTTTGAACAAAGGTGGTTGGTGATGTTGTTGCATAGACCTTGTTTTGGGATGTTCATGGTTGATAGCCAGTTCAGTATGTCTGGGTGTTCGCTGTTCTTTGCAAGGAGTAGGAATTCGGTCTTGGAGGTGTTGAGCTTCAAGAATGCACTGGACATCCAAGACTGGATCAGCGAGAGGCAGGTTTTGAGCCTGTTTATGTCTTTGATGGAGTTGATCTTGAGGTATAGCTGTGTGTTGTCAGTGTATTGGTGGATGTTGTGTGTGGCTATGAGGGCTTCCAGCACATCCATCTATAGATTAAAAATGACTGGGGAGAGGCTGGCGATACTCCACAGGTAACAGGTAGCTTTGGTGAAATAGAGGAGTCCATCTGAACAAACTGTTTGCAGTTGGTGAGGTAGGACTTGAACCAGCGTAGGACAAGATTGAGATTCCCATGAGCCGATGTAGGGTGTGCATAAGTGTCTGGTGGTCTATTGTATCGAAAGCTGTCGAGAGGTCAAGTAGAATCAGGGGGCAGTGGTGGTCATCATCAAGGATATTGAGGGTGTCGTCGACCACCTGTATGGTTGCTGTCTCCATGCTACATATGCGTCTGAATCTGGATTGGTAGGTGGAAAGCTAAGGAGAGCTTCTTTCATCAGTTTGTTGGCCTTGTTGCCTGGGAGGTTGAAGTCTCATAGGAAGATGCTGTTTGCATGCTTTAGGAACATGGTGGTGACGAGGTCAGTGAAGTCGCTGATGAAAGGAGTGTTGGGTTTGGGTGGTCTGTAGATGAGATGGAAGGTGACTGAGTCCGTAGGGGAGAGCGGGAAGTGAGAGGAGAGGACTTCGAAGGAGCCAATGTTGTCTACGTCTAGTCTGGTGCAGGGCCACAAGGTTGTGTACATGACTGGAAGGCCTCCGACTGTCTTGCTCTGGTAGTCTCTGTGTTGGATGCTGTGTTGGATGCTGTAGCTGTCGGGGACATGGACCTCTAGGATGTGGCTGGAGGTGGGTGTCAGCCAGTCTGGGTGATGAAGATGGCATCAAAGTTGTGTGCAGTAATGAGGTTGGTGAGGTCTGCCCCATGGGTGATAGCCAAGCAGACCATGGCGAGCATCAACTTCTGTGTTGTGAACTTTGAGGGGCGTTGATGGACTTGAGGCTGATGTGGGTGAGGCTGTTGCACTGCGGAGTCCATGCCTGTCATGATCTCTGCTTCCAAAAGGTCAGGGTTTTCCCAACTCCCTTGGAAGCAGATCCATAACCCAGGTTCCGAGTGCCAACCAGTCCCAATTGGGACCTTTTGGACCCAGTCCTGGCGCCAGTGGCACCAGGCTCATAAATATGCCCAGTCCCAGCGCTGGAGGCGCCGGGCTCATAATGCTTGGGTGGACTTACCTGCCGCAGACCATGCTGCTTACTTGCCTGCCAGTTGAGCCTCTGATCCTCTTCTGTTTGGAACTACTTTTCCTGTTGGGTGGGGCAGGAGCCACTCCCTAGATTCAGAACACTGGAACTCTTCTGGAAAGCAGGAACTCTTTTCTTACCTAGGCGTGGCTGTGAAAGGAGACACCTAAGCACTACAGGAGGCTATTTAAACCACACCCGATGGATGAATCTTGCTTTGCGTTATTCTGCATCCTCTGCAGCAGAACGCTCATCGTGTCTTCTGCATCTGATCCTGGGCCTAAGGAAAAAGGCTTACCATCCTGAATCCAGTCTTCAGCAACACCTATAAAGACAAGAAAGAACAGGTTAGCATTACGGTCTTCAGTGACAGCTCTTCACTTATCTGGTCCATCGGCTGTCACCAACGCCTTCGGCGCTGCAGCCCGCATCTGAAAGACAAAACAAGGTGCGTTTAAAGACATTGGGGAACTTTAATACTCACGTGCCATTACTCCTTTCCACATCTAACCCAGTGGGTATTCCGGCACCCTGCAGCCGCTCCGAACTTGTACCTGCAAAATAAAAAGACAGTTAGAGCGCATCGTGAAGCAGGCAACAAGCGCTTACTTACGTGCTTCCAGGCGCTTCTATTCATCACACGGGCTCCATCTTCAACTCACTTCAGCCCGTCATCCGCCATCGCCGGAACCCTGCAAAACAAGAAACATCATTACTAAAGACTTTAAAGACATTAGAATTACTCGAAACTTACCGTTCGTGCAGTAAACGACGGACAGCAGTCCTCTGAAGTCAAGAGGCCTGCTCCCCTTATCCAGTGAAGAAACTGGTTACAGCACCCTGCCCCGAGGCAGATGGAGAGCACGGCGTTCACTTACCTAAGGTGAGAGCGTTAACCTTTGGGGTTCTACAGGAGAAGAGAAAGGGAAGAAGAGAGAGACATTCAATAACCCAGTTCCTTAATCCCATATTTTCTATCTGCAGACATCTTACCCTTCAAGTCAGACATACAGTGCACAGAGGTCCAGCCCAAAGAGCCAGCCGTGTGTTACACATCACCTTTGCAGATACGGTATACGCCCAGTCAAGACCGGCGCCTCTACGGGAATCAGGTGAGCGTTACAGAACGCAAAGCCTACCACAAAACTCCCGTCCAGGCGCTATGGAAACCTCGGATACCGACCAGCTAGCCCAGTTACTTGGGGAACTAAGGGCAGAAGTGCATGCAGCCCGTCAGGAAACGAACGCTCTAAGAAGGGAACTGATTATTTCCAAGGAGCGAACAGATGATCTCGCTAGACAATTGCTACAGTCACAAGCCGGACAGACCCCGTTACCCGCATCTGGGGTAAATCTTCCTTCTACATCCTCTATGAATCCAGTGCAGATCAACCTACCTGGGAATGTACCTCTGGCTCCGCCCGAACGATTTTCTGGTGACCCAAAGAGGTTTGCAGTATTTATCAATCAGTGCCGGTTGCATTTCTTATGCCGGCCAGCAGCCTTTCCAACTGATCAAGCTAAAGTAGCTTTCGTGCTTTCGTACCTTAGTGGCAATGCGGCAGACTGGTCGATCCCTCTAGTAAATCAAGATGATCCGGTCCTCCATGATTTTCAAGCTTTTCAGCTCAGTATGGAAAAACTGTTCGCAAGACATTCACAGGGGCAGGCCTTGGACAATGAGCTTCTTTCGTTGCGACAAGGTAATCAAGACCTTTTGGCTTATATTGCGTCTTTCAACAGACTGATAGTGGAAACTCAATGGCCTGAGGACAAAAGGATTACGCTGTTTTATAGAGGTCTACGTGGAGAGCTCAAAGATGTGTTAGCCCAAGTAGTGAATCCCCACAAGATTGTTCGGACTATATAGACTTAGTCGTTCAAATAGATCACAGACTGCAGAACAGGAAGGCCGATCGTTCCAAGTTTGATGCTCGAGTATTTTCCAAACCGCCAACTCCTTCCAAAGGAGTAGACTCCGGGGAACCCATGCAAATAGGGGGTCTGAAAGGTCCTCTAACACAAAAGGAGCGGGAAAGGAGAAAACAGTTGCAATTATGCCTCTATTGCGGAAACTCAGGGCACTTTCTTCGAGACTGTCCGGTGAAACCTGCCAAGAAGGCAGTAGGAGCTGCAGTTACCAAAGTTACAAACTCTGAGCAGGGAAACGACCTCGCCCGACAAGAATAGAGGTCCTCTTGCCGAGGGTGAAAACCAGTTCCGTGACCTCGCATTTCGTGATACCTATGGTCCTCATTAGCCCTGATAATCCGGATCGATTACATGCAATTGAAGCTTACGTCGACAGCTGTGCCATCGGCAATTATGTGGATCATGAAATGGTTTTGAGGATGAATCTAACTCTTTGTCCCAAGGCTGTAAAGGACGTCATTACTACGGTGGATGGTACGGAGATAGCCTCCGGGCCAGTAACGCATACCACTCAAGAGGTGACGCTAGTAAGTCAAGATGGACACCATGAGAAGATCGTGTTCGATGTGATCAAGGCCCCTCAGTTTCAGATTATTCTAGGAATACCTTGGTTAGAGAAACACAATCCTCTGATCGATTGGCGAGCAAGAACGGTCCAGTTTCCAGAATGTGTCTCTACTTGTCACCCTCCACCTGGTGTTGCACTGGCAGCAATTTCTTCAGAGACTCCCCAGTTACCTCCCGAATACCTAGAATACCAAGATGTTTTCCGGAAGGATCAGGCTAACTCTCTACCTCCTCATAGGTCTTATGACTGCCAGATAGACCTGATACCTGGATCTACTCCTCCTTGTAGTAGAATTTATGCCCTCACCGAGCCTGAGAACCTTCACCTTCGACAATACCTGGATCAATACCTGGCAAATGGGTTTATTCGTCCTTCCAAGTCCCCTGCTTCTTCAGCTTTGTTCTTCGTTCCAAAAAAGGAAGGAGACCTTAGAACTTGTATAGATTATCGCTCCCTGAACCAGATCACCGTTAAGAATAGATATCCGTTACCTTTGATCCCTGAACTCCTGGACCAAGTCAGAAAAGCATGCATATATACAAAGCTGGATCTTAGAGGAGCTTACCACTTGGTACGAGTAAAAGAGGGCGATGAATGGAAGACGGCCTTCCGCACCAAGTATGGACTATTTGAATATCAGGTCATGCCCTTCGGACTTTGCAATGCCCCGGCCGCCTTTCAATATTTTATGAACGATGTCCTCAGAGAGCTGATAGATGTGTGTGTTGTTGTTTACATTGACGACATCCTCGTTTATTCTTCATCGGAATCTGAACATCGGAAACACTTGAAAATGGTCCTCGAAAGATTGCGTCAACACAAACTTTTCGCTAAGTTGGAAAAATGTGTTTTCAACGTGACTGAAGTTGAATTCTTGGGATTCATATTATCACCTGGCGGAGTGCGTATGGATTCAAAGAAGGTCGATGCAGTTCTCAAATGGCCATCACCATCCTCCGTAAAAGGTGTGCAAAGCATGTTAGGCTTCGCTAACTTTTACCGCAGGTTTATCCCCGAATTCTCTCGAATAGTCCAGCCCATCACTGCCTTGTTAAAGAAAAACAAACGTTTTGAATGGTCTACCGAGGCGGAACAAGCTTTCCAGGATTTGAAGACTAAATTTATCTCTGCACCAATCTTAAAACACCCTCGCCCCGAACTCCCCTACATCGTGGAAACTGATGCTTCAAGCCTTGCCATGGGGGCAGTTCTATCACAAAAGGACCCGGTAACCAATCAGTTGCATCCCGTGGCATTTTGGTCCCGCAAATTCTCACCTCCTGAAATCAATTACACGATTACTGACAAGGAACTTCTGGCTATCAAGTCTGCCTTTAAGGCTTGGTGGCATTATCTGCTGGGGGCTCGACACACCGTTACTGTGATTACGGATCACCGAAACCTGCAATATTTGAAAACCGCAAAAGCCCAATCCTCTAGACAACTCCGTTGGGCATTATTCTTTGCCGAGTTTGACTTCATAATTACCTATCGACCTGGTACAAAGAACGGTAAAGCTGATGCCCTTTCTCGGATGGGAGTGGAAGAACACTTGATCAACCCTAAACCTGTACCAATCATTCCCGAACAAAGAATTCTGGGTGTAATCGCCACAGAATCCATAGAGGAAGTTAAGGATAAGGCCAGGCAACTTGTAACTCCAGCAGACATACAGAATTGGCATCTGCAGGGAAAGGACTTTGCAGTAAAGGACAACTTATTGTATTTCCAAGAACGATTATACCTACCCAGCACAGATTTACAGAAAAAAGTAATCTCTTGTTATCACGATTCTTTAATGGAAGGACATCCCGGTATGGCCAAGACCTCAGAAAAGATCAAGCGCTACTTCTGGTGGCCGTCTTGGAAAAAAGATATCAGAGACTTTATAATGTCCTGTGGAGTATGTGCCCAAAACAAGAGTCAAAAGGAAAGACCAGCAGGCCTCTTACGCCCTATTGACATCCCACCTCGCCCTTGGCATACGCTTTCTATGGACTTCATCACCGATCTACCTCCATGCTCCGGATACAATACGATTCTAGTAATCGTGGACTTATTCTCCAAGATGGCGCATTTCATTCCGCTCAAAGGCTTGCCAACAGCAGCAACTCTGGCCCGAGAATTTCTCGAAAACATCGTCCGACTGCACGGTTTTCCTTCGGTTCTAATTTCGGATCGAGGTAGTCAATTTATTTCTCATTTTTGGTGAAGTTGCTGTCGGTCGGCTCAAATTGATGTGAGACTATCGACCAGTCACCACCCTCAGACCGACGGACAAACCGAGAGGACCAATCAAACTCTGGAACAGTATTTACGCTGCATGCTGCAACAAACTGAAAAAACTTGGAAAGACATCCTTTGGATAGCCGAATATGCCTACAATAACTCTGTCCATTCGGGAACTGGGAAAACCCCGTTTTTTCTTTTGTACGGCAGTCACCCTCGAACCTCGGAGTTGGATCCCCTCCAAGATCTTGAAGCACCAGCAGTAGACTACCTGCATTCTACAATCACCCAAGCCTTTAAGGAAGCTGTTTCTCACCTTCAAAGGGCTAAAGAACAATACAGGAAAGGAGCAGATCAACATCGGAAGGAAGCCCCTCAATATCAAGTAGGGGATCAAGTCTGGTTATCCACCAAATATCTACCTCTAAAAGGACCACGCACATTCAACCCAAGATACCTTGGTCCCTATTCCATCACTACCATAGTAAACCCAGTAGCGGTCAAGTTGGACTTGCCCCCGCACATGAAGATACATCCGGTCTTCCACGTCTCTCTATTAAAACCCGTGCAACCTCAAACCCGACTAACTAAATCTCCAAAACCTATCCTAGTTGATGGAGAACTCGAGTTTGAAGTCAAAAGCATTCTGGACTCCAAGATCTCCAAATCTAAACTATTTTACCTAATTGACTGGAAAGGCTACGGCCCCCAAGAGAGATCCTGGGAACCTGCTGAATATGTCCACGCTCCTCGCCTAATCAAAAGATTTCACCGAACATTTCCTGACAAGCCAAAACCCCCAGAGAAGCCCGGTTTGGGAGGGGCCTTGAGGGGGGGTACTGTCATGATCTCTGCTTCCAAAAGGTCAGGGTTTTCCCAACTCCCTTGGAAGCAGATCCATAACCCAGGTTCCGAGTGCCAACCAGTCCCAATTGGGACCTTTTGGACCCAGTCCTGGCGCCAGTGGCACCAGGCTCATAAATATGCCCAGTCCCAGCGCTGGAGGCGCCGGGCTCATAATGCTTGGGTGGACTTACCTGCAGCAGACCATGCTGCTTACTTGCCTGCCAGTTGAGCCTCTGATCCTCTTCTGTTTGGAACTACTTTTCCTGTTGGGTGGGGCAGGAGCCACTCCCTAGATTCAGAACACTGGAACTCTTCTGGAAAGCAGGAACTCTTTTCTCACCTAGGCGTGGCTGTGGAAGGAGACACCTAAGCACTACAGGAGGCTATTTAAACCACACCCGATGGATGAATCTTGCTTTGCGTTATTCTGCATCCTCTGCAGCAGAACGCTCATCGTGTCTTCTGCATCTGATCCTGGGCCTAAGGAAAAAGGCTTACCATCCTGAATCCAGTCTTCAGCAACACCTATAAAGACAAGAAAGAACAGGTTAGCATTACGGTCTTCAGTGACAGCTCTTCACTTATCTGGTCCATCGGCTGTCACCAACGCCTTCAGCGCTGCAGCCCGCATCTGAAAGACAAAACAAGGTGCGTTTAAAGACATTGGGGAACTTTAATACTCACGTGCCATTACTCCTTTCCACATCTAACCCAGTGGGTATTCCGGCACCCTGCAGCCGCTCCGAACTTGTACCTGCAAAATAAAAAGACAGTTAGAGCGCATCGTGAAGCAGGCAACAAGCGCTTACTTACGTGCTTCCAGGCGCTTCTATTCATCACACGGGCTCCATCTTCAACTCACTTCAGCCCGTCATCCGCCATCGCCGGAACCCTGCAAAACAAGAAACATCATTACTAAAGACTTTAAAGACATTAGAATTACTCGAAACTTACCGTTTGTGCAGTAAACGACGGACAGCAGTCCTCTGAAGTCAAGAGGCCTGCTCCCCTTATCCAGTGAAGAAACTGGTTACAGCACCCTGCCCCGAGGCAGATGGAGAGCACGGCGTTCACTTACCTAAGGTGAGAGCGTTAACCTTTGGGGTTCTACAGGAGAAGAGAAAGGGAAGAAGAGAGAGACATTCAATAACCCAGTTCCTTAATCCCATATTTTCTATCTGCAGACATCTTACCCTTCAAGTCAGACATACAGTGCACAGAGGTCCAGCCCAAAGAGCCAGCCGTGTGTTACACATCACCTTTGCAGATACGGTATACGCCCAGTCAAGACCGGCGCCTCTACGGGAATCAGGTGAGCGTTACAATGCCTTAGAGGAGGGGCGATGTTGTTGGCGTTCCCTGGTTATGGTGGGGTTGGCCTGTGAGGACGGGGTGAGAAAATACATATCGGTGCAGGCTTACCTGTTGTCTGAGCAGATGTTTGGGCCCTGGGCCGTGCCAATCCGAACAGGTCCAAACAGAAATGACCCTTGCCTTCATCTGCCCTTCATTTTGGATGCCCGAGGGCGAGGTACGCCCTTGATCTGAGAGTTAAGAACAGAAAGGAAGAAAGGAAGGATGAGGCAGGCCTAAGACGGTGGGTGGGGTTTAGGGCAGGTGACCTGGATCCACTTGCACCTGCTCACCAACTGCAAACATTAAGAGGCTGGAGGGCTGCTTAAGTAGAGAAAAAGGGCAGAAAAACATGAAGGCATCAACTGTTTAAGGGGATTGACAGGTGGGCAGGGCTTAGGCCAGGTGACCTAGATCAACTTGTACCTGCTTACCAACTGAAAAGGGGTTGACAAGGCCAAAAGGGAACTCTGGAGATTTCCTGGTTGGCCTCTCCACCCTGGACCTCTTCTGTGTGTTAACCTATTTTATTAAAACATTTTCTCATAGAATGCTCTACATTATTTGAATGGCCACTGCAATTTGTTGCAGGAATGCAAGAAGCAATCTGGTGAGGTTGTTTGCAAAAGGGGAGGTGAATGGAGTCAGCAGCAGGGATTAAGGATTTTGGATGGTTTGAATAAAATGATGGAGGGGCAAAGCGGGAGCGGGGGATGTGGCCGGTAAAGAACAGAACTAAGTACAGTGGAAGAGGATGAACCCTTCTAGAGGAGATCAAATCCATGAGAGGTGACATTCATACAACCCTTAATGAGCTGAAAGGTAGTGTGGAGAAGGCAGAAGGGAAAATTGTAACATTAGAAAACAACCAACTGTCGGCGGATGTCATGCAAATGTGACTAGATGCCCAGATAAAGGAATTAGCATCAAAGAATATGACATGTTATTAAAGATAGATGACCTGGAAAACAGGGAACGAAGAGCTAACATACGCATTATGGGTGTATGAGAAGGAGAAGGCGAGAACCCCCAAAGTCTGGAACAGAAGGTCAAGTTAATATTGAAGGCCCTCTTTGCGGAAGATGGGAAGGACGAAAGAGACTTCCGCTTCTACAATGTTCATCGAGCGGGTGTCCCCCGGGGGGTCCAAGCTCAATCTTAGAAAAGGGCCACTACTACAGGGACAAGTTGGACCTATTGAACAATGCCAGGAAACAATGGCCCTCATTCCGAGATAGGAGGTAAGTACCAGTATTTTCCGGCATGGCGTAAAGTACAACACCGCCCTGGCGTCAAACCGCTAATTGCGGCCCATTCCGACCTCGCGGACACGCGCTTTTCACCATGCCGGAAAAGTACCGAGCGGCATGCCGCTAAACGACCCGCAAACCCCCTACCGGCATGCTGCGACACGTAAATAACAACACCGCCTTGGAAGCAGTAGCGTCTGTACATAATGGTGACCGTAAATTACGGATACCGTAAATTACGGTCACCGAAAAAAAAGGAACCGGAAATTACGTCATCGCACAGGAACGGGAAGGCGGGCGGCGGCCATCTTTAAAAACACAATCCATTGCCATCCTCATCAGCCAGCACCCTTGGGAGCAAACTGAAGTTGGGAAAAGGACCAGACGACTACGAACATGCCGAAAGCTCCAAAGAAGGCTGCGGACCGCCTCCGCAAGAAAAAATTCAGCCCTGAGGAACTCCAGGCCATGGTGGACTACCTGGCTGAGCATGCAGATGTTGTTTTCAGCCCCAACATGCGGAGGGAGTCTATCATCTGCAAAAAGAACATCTGGGCTCAACTTGCACAGAGGCTGAGCGCTATAGGCACCACCCCCGCACCACTAGGTACTACCGCAAGCGGTGGGATGACCTGCGGGTGCGGGGCCTCCTCTCCAGCAACCGGAGTCAGGCCATGCAGACGGGAGGCGATCCAAGTACCCCTTGTGCAACTAGAGCCGTGGGAGGAGACATGTGCGGCTCTGATTGGCACAGAATCGATAGAGGGCATGGGCGACAAGGAGTGCGGTGCAACGTCGTCTGCCGAAGGAGGTGAGTGTCCACAGTGTACACTGCCAATGTCCATTGCATGATTAAAACTGCCCCAAGGGCCATCGAAGGCACCTTCTCATGTTGGATAACAAATCACGAAGGATGGAGGGGCACTACAAAGTACAACAAAGTGGTAAATCTGGTAAGTAAACTATGTTAACAAAAAACATAGAGGGAGAATTAAGTGATCACACTCTTGGCTGATAAATATATTTCAGGGGCACAGGGACTGAAAAGTGTCTCAAGACCACCAGAGACAAGTACACTAATGTAGACAAACAGAACCTGTCATCTGCTGACAGGTGGTCCCTAACGGCACTCCAACAGGGGAAAACAAAACCCCTACAGTATTAGATATAGGTACATTTGCTCTAAATAAATATAAATCACAACAAGCATTAGTTGTTTGTGTAAAGTAAATTAATTTATCAAGGTTAATAGACCCTAGGCTTGAACAATATTTCAAATTGGATATGTAACACAAACCCAAACTTAATTTCAAACAATTGAATTTTGCACCAACACCCCTTCTTGCTAACTAGCAAGAATTCACTTGAAATTGTAATACATTAAGTCGACAACTCCACATTGATTAGGGTTGAATCGAGTCAAATGTTAGATCACACTGAGCACATACTTTTCATATGGAAATTTAAGGAGTTGTAACATTCATCATAGGCCTATAGAATGTCAATATCACAATGATACTTCCGGGAATTCTTTGTTACAAACAATTAGATTTCCTATATTGATGTCCCAATGTGTTCCAATTCAGTGGGCAGTGTCCACTTTATTATATACAAAAATGCCAACGCGTTTCGGAAAAAATCCTTCTTCAGGGCGGTTACTGCTGTACATACATTTTCATTCAAATTCAGTCTGAGTTGCTGTCGACTTGATAACCTTGATAAATTAATTTACTTTACACGAACAACTAATGCTTGTTGTGATTTATATTTATTTAGAGCGAATGTACCTATATCTAATACTGTAGGGGTTTTGTTTTCCCCTGTTGGAGTGCCGTTAGGGACCACCTGTCAGCAGATGACAGGTTCTGTTTGTCTACCTTCTCATGTTGCCCTCCCCCATCCAACTCTTCCCCCATCCAACTAATGCAGAGGCAAGTGCCACGCAATCAAGGGCCAAGTGCGAGTACATAACGCACATCAACCATAGTGCATTAACTTGCACATCCCATCATGGCATACTCATGCACATGTACCACTGCCGTTGCTACACCAAAAAGGCCACAAACCGCAATTGACTGAAATGTGAATGCAGCCATGTATGCAAATAGGACATCATACAATCACTCATGTTGTCCCTCTCTTCTACCCCCACAGGCACTGATCATGACAGCGTCGAGCCACATTCAAGCCGGCCAAGCACCTCCATGGGTAGTGGCAGGGTCAGGCGAATTCCTGCACCAAAAATAACAGCCCCCCCGGCTCCGGAAAGCCCACTGGATGCTGCACCACCACAATCCATCCCAGCATTGGCACTAGCCACAATGCCAACCCCAACATCGGCACAGTCGAGCATCTCTGGGGAGTCTGCTGCTACCGGCCCTGACGAGTATGTGGACAGCCCGTCACCCATCTGTGGGGCCTCCGAGGAGGAGGGCCAACACACAGTCCACACCCCGGAGCCCTGCATTGTCCCCCTGGCCTCATGTAGTGACTGTGAAGATGCACAAACACCTGCCCATAGTCCTCAAATAGACAAGCAGGGGTATGATGATGGTGGCCCAAGTCCACCGGTACAGCCCTCGCCCGAGCATGCAGGGGCAAGTAGTTTCAGCGATGGATTTCCATCATTTGGCACACGTCGAGCAAATCAGCTCGCAGATCTCATAACGGAGTTCATGGAGGACAACTGCCAGGCCAGGGTTCAATGGCATAATGAACTAAGGGAAATGCGGCAGGCACTCACCAACAACACCAACCAGTTGTGTGAGACTGTCACTGACAGCACAACCCGTCTGTGTCACATCCTTGGCCGCATAGCCAATGCCCTTGAGGCAGCCCAATCTAATCCCCAGCCAGAGCAGGCAGACACGCCTGCATCCAGTGAGGCCACACCAGCCAGCCCAGCAAGACGCACTCTGCGTTCCATGCGGCGCAGGGACATGCCTCCCCCAAGCCAGGGGAGCAAGAAACAATAGTCATTGCTGCCACATGTGGGCTTTATGTCCTACATGGGACCACTGCTGTGGAGTTGGGGGGAGAGGGGTGGGGGGGTGAGGGTTTGTTGTGGAGTTGGGGGGAGGAGGGGAGGGGTGGGGGTTTGTTGTGGAGTTGGGGGGAGGGGGTGATGGTTTGTTGTGGAGTTGGGGGGAAGGGAGGTTGCTGCAGATAATGTTCACACTTATTCCTTTTTCACAATACACTATTGGTGTTGCAAAGTTTAACCGTTGTGGACATTCATCATTGAGCATGTGTATAATGACGTCTGACAGTGCATGTTGTACAAGTATACACACATCCAGTGCCATGTGTGCCCATGTTATGCCACCCTCTGCTGACTTGTGTTCTGGACATCCTGTCCACTCTTTGTTTGGCGCATGACATGTCCCTCAAGTGCACTGCCTCCATGATGCTTTCTTGCCACTTCCTCCTCCACCTTCACCACATCGTCATGTGGTAGTAGCAGTCCCATGTCAGGGGACAGAGACGCAATTCTAGGAATGCACATTTTGTTCAGCTACACATATGACATGGGGATTTTGGACACCAGATAGCAGTAGATGGGTCCCCCATCAGTCCTGCTTCGCCAACTCATATGTGCCTTACGCAAGCCAGGTGACTGCTTCATCTCCACGCATGCACGGGTATGGCCAGTGTTTTAGTGCTCCCTGGGCCTGTTCTGTGGGTTACTGACAGGGGTCATGTACAATGGTGTCAAGGGACAGCCACCAACAGCTGCATGTCTAGTCAAATAAGGTGAGTGTTTGAACTGTCATGGTGGAGAATTGAACTTGGCTGACATGGCAGGGTTTCACTGATGGCCATATGCACATGTCCATGGATGCATTTCGCACATTCATGGCCACAATATGTTCCAATTCAATGGAATGCTGTGGGGGGTTGCGTCTACAAGATGGTCCGTGAACGATGGCATGGACATCTCGTGGTACATGCTTCGTTGATGCATGCAGCTGTCCCGATGTTAGATCCATGTGGTGCTGTGTACTGTGTAGATTCGTATTTGGGTGTGATGGATGTAGTCAGTGGCTCATGGTCATCATCCTGCTCTGATACATACTATGGTGAATTCCAAAACTCCTATGGGTGTGCCATGCCGGTGACGTGGTGTTGTATCCCTGCTGCCCTCAGTTCAATCCACTCCCAGGGATGGGTCTCCGATGTGGTTCCATGCTGGGGGCAGCCACATTGTGCATATGCAGTGTGTCTTCCTATATGCGCTTACGGTTGTGGTGGCCGCCAATGAGTGGTGCAAGTGTAGTGGGATTTGCCCTTGTCAGATGGTGGAGATGTAGTGTATTGTGAGTGCCTTATTCTATCGATGTGGGAATCTGTTCTCATGTGCTGTTGCACTGGTTCTGTGGCAGGTTGGTTGATAGGGTGAACATCGTACGATGGCTTCATCATTTCGACCCAGTTGGTTCATGCAGGCACCCACCTCATGGCACCAATGCACTAGCATGACACAGTCAGATGACACAACAGGCAGCCAGGCACGTCATTCTGCATGTCGCACCATGTGGCACGGTAGCGTGGTGAACTGCTGGCCCATTGAGTTATGAGTTGTTCTTTGATGTCGGGCCCACCCATGTGTGATGTTCTTGGTTGCATTTCATTCCATCTGCATGTACGGGGAGTGGTATTGTTTGCAGTTGCTATCCGCCACCTGCATGCCATGCTGGTCCACCTACGACACGTGGGTGCTGTCAGGGGCACCAATGTCATTTAGCATGCCTCCATATGCATGAGGTCCAACTTTACTGTTGTGTATCTCCTGGGTGGTCCATGTTGGGGATTGGTAGGCCCTTGTGTGCTTGGGGAGGTGAAACAGCACTTGTTTATGTGTCCGTGTAATGGACGGTTGTGACATGCCATGCATGGGCACCACTGTGTGCTGGTAGGTGCCTGTGGCATGGGTGTGGGGCACAGGCAACACCGTCACTTGTGCCAGGATAGCAGTGTATATTTGTATGCTGCTCACTAATCTCGTTATGTCTCAGGCCAAATATGGTGGTGACGGTGTCACAGTCAAGGTGGTCAGGGGTGTCTATCTGCTAAGGGTTTTCCTTGAGTGGCCGGACATGCTGCATGTGCATGGGGGCTGCTGGGGTGGTGACGGAGGCTGCACTGGTGCTGCATGCAGGGCCTGTTTCCCCCTCCTTCTCCCCCTGTTACTCCTCAAAGGGGGGGGCCTGGTGTTGTTGCTGAAGTTTTTGTGGTTGTGCCCTTGCTGGTTCTATTGGTCTCATCTTGGTGTGGGAGGGGGTGTGGGTGAGTTCCTTTTCTGCTGTGGCAGACTCCATTGCCTCCACCTGTGCTGATTGTGTGCACCTGTGGCTCTGGGAACCACTGCTCAGGGTTCTTTACTCCTCTCTGAGATGCCGGTATGTACTACATGCCGGTAAGGTACTTTACGGGCTTAAGGAGGCCGTTATTTACGTGTGCTCCTTACTTGTGATCAGCTCCGGTTTACGCCATGCCGCTAATTTCGGCATGGTGGGGCGCGCGCAAGACCCAAGACCAATAATTGCGGCATTGTAGTTTACGGTGCCGTAATTAGCGGTCTGAGGGGTCAGAATAGCATGTAACGGTAAACGATGCCGGTAAATCATTACCGGCATGGTTTTTACCTTACCTCCAAGCTCGGAATGACCCCCAATGTGACCTGAACTTCAAAGGCTCAATCGTCAATGTATATGAAGACCTGTCCTCCTTCACCCTATGCAAAATGAAGACGCAGGACCCTGACTTTGTGGTTAAGAGAGCAAGATGTGAGGTACAGAAGAGGGTAATCATTTTCTCTGAGCTTTGAGATTGGGAATGAGGAATTTCACATCACGACTGAAGAGGAGGTGGAAGGGGATTTGGCTTACCTTAACGACAAAGTGTTGGAGCAAGCCACTGACCAGAGGCTGAAAGTGAAACTTGCAGACCCCTGGGTCCAAGAAGCGCAGGCGGAAGGCATGGGGGAAGGAAATTCAGGAGGCTGAATGCCCCCTCTCTGAAGACTTGAGCGCTGACCTCTTGTCACTGATGGAAAAGGCTTCCTCATCTGAATCTGCTTCAGTTGAAGTACAAGGTGGCTCTTCCAGAGACAGGGATGTTCCATTCCTTCTGGCTGATGTCCTATTCTTGAAGAGATACGGCCTATCTTGGGAGGAAGCCACTATGCCCACTGAGGTTGCAGCCAAGGCAAGAGATCCCCACCTGAAAAGACCAAGAGAAGGGAAAAAGCCAGTTAGCTTAAAAAAAACTTCTGTCTGAAGTCTGGTTTGTTGGTGGATGTGTAGGAGTTCATGTTTCAACAACTGAGGACGTCTTGAATGGCTGGAGACAAAGGAACCAATTTCTCATTATTCAGGGCTGGATGTGAAGTTCATTTGAAGTTCAACAGAGAGAGATCCCTCTGTGATGAGTAAGAAGTAGAGAGCAGACCTCCAAGTACGCGATGGATCGTGCACAACAGCAGCAATGGAAAAGGTGATGTGTCGAAGCGGTGACAAGATAATGCAGAGAGCGCTGGGGCTGAAAACCCACAGCGGGAAGAGCAAAAGAAGGGAAAAGACTGGCGGGAGGGCCCAGAAGAGAAATCAGAGCTCTATGGTGCAAGCGAGCAGGAGGAAGCGAGAGGAAAGAAAAGGCAGAAGTTCAGAAATGCCACAGCGAAGAAACGCTGCAAAGCAGAAAACAGCATCTTACCCCAAAGACAGTAGGATAGGGTTGCAACGCGCAGTGTGAAAACCAAGCACTGTTTGTAAAGGAGGTGTGGGCTGCCATGTTGGAAAAAGACTAGACCAGGGAGGTCGTTCATGTAGAAATGTAATGTAAAGTTTAATGGCGTCTTAAGCACCACTATTTCCAAAGCCTCCAAGGGGGGCAAATGCTGACAGTATGACCCCTCTCATGACTGGAATATCCAGGTTTACCTGGATGTAGGCGATGAAAATGTTGCAGCAACAATGGTGCCCTGATATGTAACTCAGGTTCCCGGGTATTTTCAGATGGTGGATACCCCTTCCACTGTACCAGGTACTGAAGTCTTCCTCTGAAGTATCGTGAGTCACAAATGTGAGAAACCTTGTATTCCTCTGGTTCTTCAGATGAGGAAGGCTGTATCCTCTTCTTTTTGTGACCATAAGGGTCTGGGGTAAAAGGGCTCAGCAACGAGGAATGAAACACTGGGGGAAACCTGTTTAAGGAAGAAGGTAGCTTCAACCTGAATGCCACAGGGTTGAACTTAGTGAGGATTTCAAAAGGTCTGATGTATCTCAGAGAGAGTTTAGAGGGTCAGACCCATCTGGGCAAATATCTAGTCTAAAGCCATGCCTTGGATCCGATCTCCGACTCTGGGGTAGGGATCCTGTGGACATATGCTTGTCTCTTATACCCTTCCCTCCTCTTCTTAAGATGTTGATAGGCATCCTTGTGTGCCTGAGAGATACCTGTCCAGATAAAGTCTATAGAGGGAACAACCAGGGGAGGAAGAGCAGTAGTGGGAAGGGAATGTGGTTGGAGACTATTGGTGCGGTAGAAAGGACTCAAGCCTATCACTATGTGTATGGTGTTGTTGTAGGCGAATTCCACCGTTGGTAACAGGTCCACCCAGTTGTCTTGCCATGAGTTGATAAAACAGCGATATTACTGTTCCATAGTATGATTTAACCTTTTGGTCTATCAGTTAGTTTGAGGGTAGTATCCTGATGGAAGGGTGTGTTTGATACCTAGTAAGTTGCAAAGAATCTTCCAGAAAACTGAGGTGAACTGGCTACCACAGTCGGATGTGACAAACTCCGGAAAGCCTTGTAGACGAAATATGTCTTGAAAAAAAACACAGCAGTTTTGGAAGCTGTAGGAATGCCCGGAAGGGGTATTAAGTGGGCCATTTTGCTGAAGGAGTCAACTGTCGGCCACCATATTTTCCGAACCAGGGATGTATGTGATCTTGAAATCGAACTGGCCAAAGAAAAATGCCCAGCGTGCTTGTCTAGCGTTGACAAATTCCATTTGCTGCAAGACACGTAGATTCCTGTGATCGGTTCCTATCAAAAAAGGGTGTGTGGCCCCCTGCAACAGGTGTCGCCACTCGGTACAAGCCTGTTTCATTGCCACCAGTTCCTTTTAAATAACAGAACAGTTTAGTTCGCTCGGGTCAAAGGTCTTTGAGAGACAAGCGATCGGGTGTGCTTGACCGTCACAATCGTGCTTCAATACAGCTCGCAGAGCCGCTGTGGAAGCGTCGGTCTCAACTGTGAAGGGACGGTTTTGATCAGGTTGTTTGAGAATGGGTGCAGAACAGTACAGATTCTTGAGCTGACAAAAGTCCTTTTCAGCAACTGGACCCCAAACAAACAGAACATCTCTTTTGAGTAATGCGGTGATGGGAAGAACCGTCATCGAAAAATCTGGTATGAATCTTCGATAGAAATTAGCCAGTCCCAAAAATCAATGGATGTCCTTTACCGATGTGGTTGATGGCCGATGAAGCACAGCTGAGAGCTTGCAATGGTCCATTTCTATACCTTTGTCTGACAGAACGAATTCCAAATAGGGAACAGAAGACACCTTGAAGAGGCATTTTTTCGGCTTTACAAGAAGCTGGTTTTTCCTTAATCTGTCCAACACTACTGACAAGTGCACCAGATGGTGCTCTCTAGAACGTAAAAACACCAAGATGTCATCTAGGTAGATGATAACAGACTATAACAAAAAACCCAAGAACAACCAGTCCAAGAACCGTCGTAATATTGCAGGAGAATTGACAAAACCAAATAGCATGACCTGATATTCGAAGTGGCCATAAAGGGTCCTGAAAGCCATCTTGCATTCATCTCTGGAGCGGATGTGAAAAATATGGTAAGCCCCTCGCAGATTCAGTTTGGATAAGATGACTGCTCCCTGGATGGCTTCCAGGATATCCCTTATGAGGCGCATGGGATATCTATCCCATACGATAACCTTATTAAGGACCCTATAATCAATGCACGACCTGAGTTCCTGAGAGTCCTTTTTAGGAATACAAAATAACGATGCTCCGGCTGGCGACTTGGAGGGTCGGATAAGACTGTTCCATAGGTTGGACTCCAAGTACTCCTTTAAGGCCTTATTTTCGGTGATAGTTAATGAGAACATGCGGCCGAAAGGCACCAGAGTGTCTTGTGCCAATTCAATGGCACAATCCTCTGGGCGATGAGGAGGGAGTTCCTTTGGGAACTTGTCCAAGAAAACCTCACTGAACTTCTGAAAGTGATTAGGTATGCAGTTTACTTTGGCTATATGGGACCAAGATACAGAGCATTCCGCCAAAGAAGAGTCCACTGGAGAAGCCAGTAGGCAATGAGTGACACAAACTCTGAACAAAACTGAAGAGTGTTCTCGTTCTAATCGATGTGAGGGTTGTACCTCCTCAACCAGGGTATTACCAGTATAACAGGGAAATGGCTAGCCCTGATAAGGTCGAAACAAAGTGTCTCACTATGGTCAAACATGGAAAGTCTCATGGGTACTGATGTATAGATTATGGGTCCAGAACTAAGGGCCTTGCTATCCACCACTTCCCTGCCTGGTTTTCGGTACACTCATGTTGGGGTATGCCTTCCTTCTTTGCCCAGACCACGTCCATGAAATTTGCAGCCGCCCCACTATCGATCAAAGCCAGGACCTCAGTAGTCCTTTTGGCCACACGCAGGAACAGACGGACGACCAGCAGACGTGTGTCCGTTTTGGCAGAACAAGTGTGAGTGGTTATCAAGGGACCTTCATTCCCTTGCCCTGGGTCTGCTCTAGGACTGCAGTCTTTCATTTCCTGACCTCCTTTGTGGACCTTCAGGACAATCACGGAGCAAGTGGTATCCCGAACCACAATACATACAAAGTCCGAGATCATGTCTTCATCGTCTTTTGGAGGCAGGCAACGGTCCCCGAGCTGAGCCCATCTGCATGGCTTCCTCTTTTGGGACTTCACTGGATGTTGGAAGAGCAGGAGCAGGAACGAGGGGCGAGGGGATGCAGAATAAGGCTTGCTTTATTGCTTCTTTCTCTCTGCTCTTCTTTCCAGCAGACAATAGTCTATCTGGAGTACCAACGAAATCAGGTCAGCCAGAGAAGACGGGCGAGCAGTACAAGCCAGTTCATCCTTCAAATATTCATGTAGACCACTTCTGAAGATGGAATACTGAGATTCCTCAGGCCAACCGGCCTCAGAAGCTGTCCGCTTAAAGTTACCCCTGAAGTGTCTTGTAGGCCGTATAATCCACTTCTGGTCTTTCGGATGTCTGTTTAAGGAGGGCTAAAAAAGGCTTGATAGTCCTGTAGGACTGTATTTGCTGAAGTGACCAACGGAGTGGCCTATGCAAGAGCGTTACCTACCACAAACACCACACGTGCCTGATCCGTTGCATACGTGGAGGGACGGAAAGTAAAATGGATAATGTAGGCGTCAATGAATTCCTTGAACTTCTTGGGGAGCCATCAAATTTGCCAGAGGCCAGTCCCATGGGAGGAAGGTCCGTAGGTTGTTCATCGATTGCAACAACCAATTGTCTGAGTACAGCATTCTCCGCCTTCAGACATTGTACTTCCAAGGACAAACTTTGAACAGCTGCAAGGAGTTCCTGGACTTGTTCTGTCAAAGCTATGGTGGTGTTAGGTTGTTGGCGTTGCAAACTGTCACTGATGGAAAAGGCTTCCTCACCTGAATCTTCCACAGTTGAAGTACAAGGTGATTCTTCCGGAGCCTGGGATGTTCCCTTCCTTCTATCCTTGAAGAGATACGGCCTGTCTCGGGAGGAAGCCACTATGCCCACTGAGGTTGCAACCAAGGCAAGAGACCACCACCCGAAAAGACCAAGAGAAGGGAAAAAGACAGTTGGCTAAAATGAAACATCTGTCTGAAGTCTAGTTTGTTGGTAGATATTTGAAGGAGGGCCATTTATCAACAACTTAGGATGTCCTGAATGGCTGGAGCCAAAGGAACCAGTTTCTCGTTATTCAGGGCTGGATATGCTGTTCGGTTGAAGTGCAACACAGATAGACCCCTCTGCGACAAGTGAGAAGGAGAGGGCAGTCCTCCAAGTGTGCGATGGATCGTGCACAACAGCAGCAATAGAAAAGGGCCAAAAACCCAGAGCGGGCAGAACAAACGGAGGGAAAAGACCAGAGGGAGGGCCCGGAAGTGAAAGGCGAGCTTGATGGAGCAAGCGAGCAGGAGGAAGCATACGAAAAGAAAAGCCAGTAGCTCAGAAATGCCAAAGAGAAGAAATGCAGCAAAGCAGAATACAGCGTCTTACCCCAAAGAGAGCAGGATAGGGTTGCAACGTGCAGCGTGAAAACCATGCACTGGTTGTAAAGGAAGTGTGGGCCACCATGTTGGAAAAAGACTAGACCAGGGAGGTCGTTCAGAGAGAAACGTGATGGAACCTTTTAATGGCGTCTTAAGCACCACTGGTTCCAAAGCCTCCAGGATGGGCGAATGGTGACACCTTTAGAGGGGGATGAAATGTAAGAATAATGCAGGGGGGATTTGTTTGGTCTGGCAGCATGATATATGTATGATATTGGTATGGGAAGGAGGATGTTGGAGAAATGGGGAAATGTGATTTATAAGGGGTAGTGAGTTGGAAGAAGAGAATTAGCTGCTAACAGAGTGGAAGGAGAGTCATTGAAAGGGGTGGGAGGTGGAGGGGGCCTTTACCTGTGTGGCCCTAACATTTGGATAGGGTGTCTCAGCTAATGGGGTTGGGAGAGCTGGGAGGAGGAGGAGGGGATAGAAGGGGGGGTCTAAAAGGTTAAGAAGGAATATGCAGCTAGAAGGAATCTTGGAAATGTATGTAATGTTTGCATGTTAGCGGTGTGGGTCCGTTCAGGTTCCGTCCATTAAGACTTGAATGGATACTGGATGTTGAGTGATGATGTGAGGTTTGGAACTTTGAATTGAAGGGCCTCAATTCGCCAGGGAAAAGGGTGATGTTGGTGAGGTTGTTCCGGCAAGAATAGTTGGATGTGCTCTTTGTACAGGAAACTAGGTATAAGATGAGGGAGGAGTTTGAAATGAGAAGATGTTAGTCAGGGACAGCCATATGGGCCGCACAGTCATGAGGCGGGTGAGGGAATATTGTATAAAAGGTCCCTAGGATTGGAAATACTGCAGATTAGAATAGAGATGGGAGTGAAAGGTAAAAGGGGAGACCAGATGATGACATTCTGTGTGCTGTGCAACCCAAACACGGTGCAAGTTGGGTTCTGATTTGTCGCTTTAGATACTTTAATGCAGTGGAAAGAGGGTTTGTTAATCAGTGGAGGAGATTTTAACATGGTTATGGATCCTACGATAGACTGGTACTCACTCAGGGAGCAAACGCATCAAACGGGGGAACGGGCTAGAAGCACATTGCAGAAGTTATTAAGGAATCACTTTCTATTGGACACTTGGAGGGAAGCGAACCCCGTAAAAAAGGATATATGTTCTACTCCATCCCTCAGAAAACATACACACGTATCGACCGCATCTACATGGAATCAGGTCCGGAATATCTGATTGGGGGATCCTCTGTACACATGGCGGGGTGGTCCAATCATAATTTAGGATAGAGAGGGAAAAGACATGGATATGCAATGACACACAGTTTGAAGACAAGGCTTTTGAGGAGAAGATGCGAGAGCATATTAAAAGCTACTTCCCGATAAATGATACAGGGGAAGTGGGGAAGAACGTGATGCGGGAGGCAGGGAAGGCCACTTTTAGAGGGCTGTTGATCGCTGAAAGAGCGGTGAAAAAAAAATGAAACGTGATTTGGTGGAAAATAGGTTGAAGGGGGAAATGAGGGCAATGGAAGCACAGATTATTCAAGGAAGATTGGAAGGGGATTCCCTGATTTAAGAAATGCCGGCTAAGTGAAAAACATTGGAAGAGCTATGGTCTGATGAGATATATGCAAAGCAGAGAGGGCGGTGCAGAAGATAGTGACGAGGAGGGAGAATTGTGGACAAACCCGGTGGAGGGCGCAAGAGACAGAGAGGCCGGTGCCGAAGATAGTGACAAGGAGGGAGAATTGTGGACAAACCCGGTGGATATAGTGCTCAGATTTGGATGGTGCTATTGGGACCTATACCGAGAGGTTGAGGGGGTGGACAAATGGGAGGTGATTGCCTGGACAAAAATGAGATCCCGAAATTGGGCAGTGAAGATCGAGCAGTATTGGGGAATACCGTTGAGCTGCCAGAGGTGTTCCGTGCTATAATGCCTAGAAAAGTAGGGAGAGCACAGGGTTCACCTCCAGTTTTTATAAGATATACACAGAAATGTTGCCACCCTTTGTACAAAGGATGGATGCCTCAGAAACGTTCCTACACGCGCTATGACTGCGGCTCATATAGGTCCCATATCTATGCTGAACTGCGAAGCAAAGCTCTTTACTGGCATCCCCTCAAAACGGCTGAGCTGTATTTTGCCCAGACTGATCCATACAAATCAGGTGGGATCTGTCGGTGAAAGGCATTAGAAAGACCTGATGACTTCCTTAAAAGGAGATAAAGAAGAACCAATGCTCGTCTGTTTGGATGCCGAAACAGCGTTCAATAGGGTGGAGTGGGGAGTTCCTGTTTTCAACATTGGAAAAGATGGTCTTTGGAGAGAATTGGTTGACAGGGATAAAGGCCATATATTGATGACTCACAAAATTGTGTAGCATTGGAGAGGTTCCACCTGGGAGAGGGACGAGACATGGATGCCCTCTCGCCGCTGTTAATTGCCCTACCCTTTCAATAGAACCATTGATCATAGCAATTAGTGGGGAGGAAGGGATTGGGGGTCCACTGTTGGAGGCAAGATGTATAAGCTAGCCCCATTTGCGGATGATATTTTGGCGTACCTGGTGAAACCGGAAGTAACGCTACCGAGGCTGATCAACGTACTTGACTCAAAACTCTCTTGATTTAAAATTAATCTACGCAAGTGAGAAGAAGCCCTGGCCTGAAGGAGTGCTCAGAGGTAGTTCGAGGCACGATGTCAAGATATGCACAGGTAACATAAGCATCGACTACTTGAGGGTTAATATCAGGAGAAATGTGAAGGACTTATATGAAGCCAACTACCCGGTCCTTTGCTCGTGTATCCAGAAAGATATGAGGCATTGGGCACGATTGACCCTAACCTGAGGTGGCAGGCTGACCACTTTCAAGATGAACCTGCTCCCCAGGCTATTATTCTTATTTCAAATGTTGCTGGTCAAGATTGCACCAACTTTATTTCATGAAACCAAGAACGCACTAACGCAGTTTCTATGGCAGGGGAAGAAGGCAAGGGTGGCTTATGATATCCTGACCCAAGGGAAGGAGGGTGGGGTTCAGGCCTTCTATTATAACGCGGCTTGATGGCACAGATGACTCTGAGGTATGGTTACACACTGGAAGCTTCTTTACTCAGTTCATCTTCAGAGTACAGGTTACAGATATATATACAGACATCTGACAAGTCTCTACTGAACAACACCCACCGGGACCCTTTCTCTCAGTCAATCCAACTCTCAGAAAATCCAGGAGGAAACATTCACTCACTCATAACATGCCATCATCCAGAGCAGGTTGCAAGGGCAGTGTAAGTCACTACACCTTCCACACCTGGAAAACTATTACAGAGCAGCACACCTCAGAGTGCTAGTCAGCCCCCTGAAGAACAACACTGGCAAACCGTGGCTATCCCTAGAAAATGAAATGTTATCACCTGTGATTATAGGGGAGTGGTAGTGGGTGCCAGAGGACAAGATACGGGGGAGGATGTACAACCACCCTGCCTTAAATTGCTCAGAACAATCTGGAAAAGGCGAGGAGACGTGAGAGGCGTAACGTCTTGGCCCTCACCTCTTAGTTGTATCTGAGCCCCCCAATTTGGGACTGACTCCATGAGCCGCTGCTCTTCCGGTTGTGTTATGAACAGGGGCTGATCAGGGCGGGACAATTGTGGAAAGACGGGAAGTTCAGGAATATGATCCAGCTCCAGGAAGTGTTGGGAATAAACCATCCATCCCCCTTCATGTACATGCAGCTAAAGGGGGCACGGACAGACCCCAAAGGGACAGGTGATTTAGAGAAGTGCTAACCCGTTTCAAATCAGTGTTAGAGAAACAGGTGACAACGAGGGGCTTGGTGTCCACAATATATGTCGCGCTTAAGAGCTGGAGATAAAGAGCAGTGCCAAGAAATTCTTATGGGAGAGAGACGTGGATTGGGAGATTTGGGAAGAGAGCTGGGAGCAAACATGCAAAGGAGCGTGGACGGCTCGGCTATGATTACAGATAAATGACTAGATGCCAATATACACCCCAGAGGCTAGCTAAAATGTACGCAGGGGTGAACCCTCGCTGCTGGAGGGGCTGCGGAGAGAGGGGAATCTTACTGGCACATGTGGTGGGGTTACCCTAGGGTAAGATTATATTGGAAAGAAGTCCTGGGATGGATAATAGAAGTGGATAGGCCAGGAAGACCTATGATACTGTTACTTGTATTGTTTGCGATGATAGAAGAGCGCGAGCACCTCAATGCCTGTCACGCATGCCTAGGAACGTACTGTTTGCAGGTAGAGCGTGCCTCACCATATATGAGGCCCCGGCTGCCTACATAGAAAGAGTGGTTAGGGAAAGCAAAGGACTTTTTCCAGATGGAAACTATTATGGTCCTATTCCTATTACAGCAGCGTCCAAAGGCACTGGGATTTGCCTGGCTGGCATTCCAGAAAGAGCATCTGGGAGAGGGAGAAAAAGGAGAGCAAATGGCGATGAGGAACCGAGCGCTGGTTTTAGAGATCAGTGTTGTTATTTGGATTGAATGTTTCCAGTAGGGGAGAGGTGGGGGAGGGAGATGGGAATGGGAAGGGAGCGTAGGCGGTGGGGAGGAACATTGGGAACTGGGAAATACGAGTGGAGTAGCATCAGGGGGAGGAGGGGTCATTGGGAATTGGCACAATGTGTGATTGCTTTCTGTTCTGACTGAGGCATATTCTTATGTAAGATGACTGTTATTGTTGTGAGGATTTAAATGATTTGGAAAAACCAAACGAAAAGAGTAAGAAAAAAAGGTGGGAGGTAAAATAAGTTACAACATGTTTTCAGGAAAGGATAGAAAGATTAGGATAGATAAGTGGTAGGAGGGGGATTTGGAGGGGCTGGGTTTTATGTGTGGTAACAGGTATGTTTCTAGGCTGTTTCTGAAAGTGGTGATGGAGGCTGCATGCATATGTGTAGTGGTAGGGTGCTCCAGGCCCTGTGCCAAATAGGTAAATGCTTGCTTTTGTGTGCGTGTGAGTTTGCAGAGTGGAATGTTAGGAGATGCTGGCTTGCTTCTGTGGTGTTCTTGTGGGGGGTGGGTTTGAGTTTGTCATGAAGGTTAGGTGGGACTTCGTGGTGGGTTGCTTAGAAATCAATGCAGAGTGCTTTGAAGGCAATTCTTTGGGGCATGGGGAGCAAGGAACCTGGCGAGAGCAGGGGTGATGTGTGAACGTTTTGGCAGGCAGAGGATGAGTCTGGTTGCTGTGTTTCGTATGGCTTGCAGGGCGGGGCAGTGTGCTGTTGGGGAGTCCAGTGAGACCACTGCTGTAATCCAGCTTGGAGAGAACCAGTGCTTGGACTGTGTTGCAGAAGTCATCTAGAGGAAAGATGTGTCTGATCTTTCATAGGAGGTGTAGTTCATTGTATGTTTTGGTGACAGTAGCTATGTGGTGTGTGCACGAAAGGTGGGGGTCGATGGTGAAGTCAAGGGATTTAACAGGTCTGGAGAGGGATGTGTGTGGGTTGTCTGTGGCGAGTTCTCTGATCCAGGTGAGGCTGTGCTGGTTGGGGGGCAAATGAGGAGGTATTCCGTTTTTGAAGGGTCGAGCTTGAGGAAGTGGATGGCCATCCAAGTGGTGAGGGTGGAAAGGCAGCATTGGAGGATCTGGACTTGTGAGGGGAAAGAGATTTGGAATTATATTTCCGTGTCATCTGCACATTAGTGGAAATTGATGATGTCTTTGCTATGGGTCTGTCCAAGGGCGTCAACATGTAGGTTAGGGTGGAGTGCAGACAGTGGGGACTAAATTGTTGACAACATTTTCACTGGATACCTCATGTATGTATATATCAATATAGAGCCAAAGGGGGAGATTCTGACACTTCAGAGGTGGAAAGTGCACTGCAGTGTAGTGACCTTGAGGTGCTGCAAGCATGAAGGGTCAGAAAGAGCACTAAGCATGGGCTTGTTGACTAGCAAATAGTAATGAAGATCAAAGAAAAGAGCTGAAGATTTCATAACAGGTGAAATACATCTGCCGCATCAGTGGCACCTTACTCTGCCTGCTCACATGTGTGTCCCGGCAAAATCGCTCAAGGTTTGGATCGATGAATCAATCTATGAGCCAATAAAAAAAACATCAGCAATTACCAGTTTGTGGATTAGTAAAATGCCATGAAACTTGAAAGAGGTTAAAAGCAACTTGAGAAGGGTTTGCCCTGATTATGGATAATCCAAGGTGTATAGCTTAGTTCAGACAAGAGCAGAGCAACCAGTACCACTGAAACCACGCTTCTCCGACGTGTAGGGTAACGCACAAAGCAAAGAAAGCCCTCTGGGTACCTTCCTAGTATTCCAACTGAAACACATCTATCACACCTCAGATTTGTACTAACCAGTTGGGATTTTAAAATGGCCAACACCTATGAAGATATTGCACCAGAAGTTAGTATTCTGTGGATCAAAGAGCTGAGACTTACACAGTGATACTTAGTCAGAGCCCTCCTTAGGGCAGGGCTGCCCGTGCGACTGCCCGGGGCGCCCTGCTGTTAGAGCCTCACCACGCCAGCTAGGTGAAGTCATTCAAGGGCCCCCTCAAGCTGGCGCAGTGGGAGAAGGCACGGCAGGCACCCTATTGAAATTAAATGTGTGATCCGCTGCAGAGAGCGCATTTAATAATAATAATAGGGTGCCTACCAAGCCTGTTGAAAAATGTGGCGCTCCTCCCAGCCCCCTCCCACATGACCAGGGGCGCACGCAGGGAGGGGTGCCACATTTTTGTTTTGCTACCTGGGTCGCTGCGGATTCTAAGGCCGGCCCTGGTTATGGTTCTCAAAATGAATTTACCCAGCTGATCAGTAGCATATGCGTATCATATGGGATAGTGGTCGGAGACCAGTTCCTACTGTTAGGAGCCGTATCCGGGAGTAGCAGTTGCGCTGATGCCTAGAAATGTAGCCGCGACGCAGTCATCCCGGCATCGCAGTGCAGTGACAGCATCGCATGTGCGAAGTCATGGGCTTGTTAAAGTTGCCGTAGCCGTGTCGTCGGCAGCGTGATGACATCAAAAAGTTCCACTAGTGGGGAGCGAGCTACCGAAGGCCGGTGATGGGCGGAAGTTTAAAGAATGGTGATCGGGGCAGGATGGCGCTTCTCAACAGCATTTCTGCATGAGTGGCAACTTCTGATGCTTGATTCCTTGGATTTTTGTAACCCTGTTTGTGTGTTTTTTCGACCTGCCTCTGTTTTTCGTTAGATTTAACGAACTTGGTATTTTCTTTTGGCTATTCCTGGACCTGATTACAGATCTCTCTTGGATTTGGTGTTTTGGGTTTTTGCTACTGTTTCTATAGGATCTGGTTACATTTGGCTGACCCCTGGATGAGCCTTTTTGATTTGGACTTCCTGCTCCCTTGATTGGAACTGGCAGCCTTTGCGACTCCTCCTGGACATTCTTGTGTTTGGCTTGCCCTGGATATCTAAGGAGAGGACTACCTGTCATCATCTGCTTATCGGTGACAAACTCGCACCTCCTTTAGTTTCTGCACTCCTGCTGCCCGGGTACATCCCTGCCTTTTTCCTCCATTGGTGTCGGACTATGGAAATCGTTGGACAGTGGGCCTGATTAGTCAACTGCGTCCCTGTTCCATTCGGGTTTTCGATTTAGTTCCTGTGTCCATAGGGCTCGTTCATCGGGCGGTTCTGGCCAATGGACATGACAATTGGGTAGGAATTTTCTACAAATAGGTCGTCCGCCCAAGTCTGGTCCGAGGGTGGATCCGTCATCTTGGTTGACAATTTTCTTCGCTTTCTTTCAAATGGGAAGATACTTGGTGAGATTACACTTACCTTTTCGCTCGAGGTCGCCACACCCAAGCCCCTTTGGTTCCTTGGTGGTGGTGCTCTTTAAAGGAAAGTAACCTGGACAGGATCTACGAGAAGTCGACTGTGACCTATTCAGGCAACCCTGACAGATTGTAAAGCCCGAATTCCTCATGGAGGCAGCAGTTGCCCTGTGGCGGCCTTGATACAGTACATAGCAGTTTTACGTCCACCCTCTTCCGCCTCTTCCCCCTGATGAAGAGTTCGGCAGGACTGCAGGGAATCCGGCTACACCGCACCACTTCTACCCCTTAACCCAGGTCCTCCTCCCACTGTGGATCCGCTGGTCATGCCCTCTCAATTTACCTTAGCGCACATGGGGCGCTTCCAGGGAGACCCTAAAATGTAGTGCACATTTATCATTCAATGTAAATTGCATCTCCTTTGGCCCCCTTCTGTGTTTCTTGATGCCACAACAATGGCGGCTTTTGTACTCTCGAGCTTGGGGGGCAGAGCAGTGGCTTGGACTAATCCGCTGTTCGAAGCCAACGACCCGGTCCTGTATGACTTTGAGACATTACTTCTAGCAATGAACCAGGTCACTCTCCACAAAGCTCAAGCCACGGATCTAGATTGCCTGGATCTTTGTCAAGTAAGGCATGAGGTATTTGCCTATACCACCTACGAGCGCCTGGGACCACTTGGATTGGGAATAAAAAGGCAGCCGTTTTTACAAGGGTCTCTCTGATGAACTAAAATAAGCTTTGGCAGTGGTTCCGTTGATTCCGGCCTCTTACCATGATTTGTTGGACCTCACCTTACAAACGGACGACAGAATGTCCCAGAAAGAGAAGAGTCACCCGGAACTGCGGGCACCGAAGGTCTCTGGGTAGTCAGTACCTGAACCCGAACCCATGCAGATCTGTCTTGTTCGAGGCCCTCTCTCTAGAGAAGAATGGGAGAGAGGACTAGATACTAATCTGTGCTTCTATTAAGGGCAATCTGGACACTATATTCATTCTTGCTCCAAGAGACCTGCCAGGAAAGCGGGAAATGCCAAAGCTCATTCCCAGTGGGAGCCACAGGAACGGGTCAGCCTCCCCAGGGCTCCCCACTGGAGGTCACATTCGGCATATAAACTTGGATTTCTCTTTCTTCTTGCCCAACAATTATGCAATTCCCACCCTGGTCATGCTGGATTCAGGAGCCAATGGGAACTATATGGACATAGGTTTTGCTGCCACAAAGGGTTTTCCAATAATCCCCAAGGAACACCCAGAGTCTGTAACAGCAGTTGTGTCAGTATGCAAAATCTGTTGACGTTCTGGTCTACCTGGCGATTATCGCCACGTTTGCAGAGTTCTTTGATTTCTACCAATATGGTTTCTCATTGTTCTGTGCAGCGGTCTAATCTTCCGGATACCAGCTACCCTGTCAGTTTCACTTCCGGTGCGTGCACTCTAATGCCCACTGTGGAGACCACTTCCCTGCGTCTCAACGCTAGGATTATTCCTTAGGTCAGCACACGCCACTCCTGAGGTATTATTCTGTGTTGTGTTTTCCCAGTAAGCCTTGGCTCAGGCCCTTGCCTTTCTGTCCTCCATGGTTCTGTGTTGCCGCTCTTTGGCTGCCTCGTTTTTTTCCCCTGTTCTGCTCTCCTCATTTGTTCGTGTCTGGCATTATCCGCGGGACCCGCTCTCTGTCCTTCTTGCTTTGCTTACCTTCCTTCTGCGTTCCTACCCTGCTGAACCCAAGCCTGGTTTTTTCCTTCGTGAAGCTTCTGGTCTGTTTGCGGTTTACTCTGAGTCCCGTTTTATAGCACCTTGGACTTGTTTCACCTCTGACTACCTTACAGTGCTACGCTGTGGAATTATTCAGCCCACACACGTTCTGGACAAGACTAGAAACACATAACCATCTTGGAACCACCCAACATCAAGAAGGACCTCAGGTTTTTTCCCTCAGTCGGAGGGTTTTTCCTGAACATATTTGACGGGTTCCTCCTGGGGTTATTCTGTCAGTGCTTGGACTGCACAGGCAGGGTGGCTTCAGGAGAGGCTCATCCCTATCTGCAGGATTAAAAATCGAAGAGAAGACCCCAAAAGACCCCGACTCCACCTCCATCCTTACAGCAGAAACCACAGGTGAGTAGTCCAGCTGCTAAATCCGACAAGTTGACGGGTCTGTCTTGAATTCAAGGCCAGTCATGCAGCAAACCGAAGTGGTTACCATGACCACCAAGCAAGGTCATCAGGAGCTGCTCTCCTTTGACTTGATATCTGTCCCGCAGTTCAGGGTAATTTTGGGGGCTCCCTGGCTGCAGAAGCATAATCCCTGTATAGACTGGTCCCAAAAAACGGTTTATTTTGTCTCCAATGTCTGTGAACAGAATTGTCTTGAGGGTTGCGCTCCTCATGGTGCTCCTTGCCAGACTGTGTTGGCCGGGATACAAGCCATAGGAGAAACCTCTAGGGAACCCACTCCTCTTATACCTGAAGAATACGAGGAATATGCAGATGTATTCAATATAAAGCAAGCCGAAAAGCTTCCACCCCATAGGCCTTATGATTGTCCCATTGATCTGGTCCCAGGGGCAAAGATACCTACGGGAAGGGTATACTCTCTGACACAGAAGGAAGATGCGGTCCTAAAGGTCTTTCTACAGGAATCCCTGAGAAATGGGTTTACACACCACTCACTGTCCCACTCAGCATCCCCCCTGTTCTTTGTTGTGCCAAAGAAGGAGGGTGACCTCAGGCCCTGCATACACTATCGGCAATGAATTCCATTACGGTAAACAAACTACTACCCCTTACAACTGATCTCTGTCCTCCTGGACCAGTTGAAATCTTCAGTGGTCTTCACCAAATTGGATTTGAGGGGAGCCTACAACCTCATCTGTATACGAGAGGGAGATGAGTGGAAGACTGCCTTCAAAACCAAATACGGTTAATACAAGTATCTGGTCATGCCATTTGGGCTGTGTAAGGCCTCAGCAATGTCTTAACATTTTATGAATGATGTTTTATGGGACATGCAGATCTCTTTGTAATTGTCTACCTCTGCAATATCCTGATCTTTTCTGAGACTCTCGACCAAAATGTCATGCATGGAAGGAAGGTATTGAAAAGGTTGAAGGCTCACTCCCTCTACCTCAAAGCAGACACGTGTGTGTTCCACACTTCTAGTGTCAAATTCCTTGGTTTTGTGTTATCCCGCAGGGGATCCAAAGGAGTTCATCCAAGGTCAAGGCGGTCTTGGAATGGCTGGTTCCTATCTCAGATAAGGATTTACAATCCTTGCTAGAATTCCACAACCACCCCATTGATATACCTGACAAGTCCTAAGGTACCATTTCTTTAGTCTAACAAAAGCAAAAAAAGGCATTCAACATGCTGAAAGTGTTTTACTAGTCTTACGAGCCACATTTATGGAGTGGAGGAATCCTCTTATGGGGGCTCAACATCCAGTAGCAGTCTTCACGGATCACCACAACCTCCAGGCCATAGCCTCTTTGAAATGCACTGTGCCAGTTCCACTGGCATCAGTTTTTTTCCATGTTTGATTTCACTAGCCAATACCCCCTGGGCCAAAAGCACAGAAAAGCTGACGCTCTCTCACGTCAGAATGATAGTGACCCTCAGGACCAACATGAGGGGCTCTAATTACCCCATCAAGTCACATTGTGTGTGTGTGTGTGGGGGGGGGGGGGGGTGTGTGCACGCACGCACCAGCTCCAATGGGTCATAAACAACAAGAAAAAATGGACGCTCTAAATGCCATGATAATTGATGGATTACCATTTATCCAAGATCATCTGTACATGCCCACAGAATCCACTCAGTCTCAAGCCTTTCTCTGGTGTCACGACACCAAGGTGACAGCACATCCAGGCCCATCGGCTACGCAAGCGCTGGTGGCCAGCCATCAAACACGATGTTGTGGGTTATGTGCAGAATGCAACCCTATTCCCGGTAAGCTCAAGGGTCTATTGCAGCCTTTCTCCATTCCTCACAAGCTGTGGTTCTTGATCACCATGGGTTTTAACATCGAACTCCCAGGTGTCCGCGGCTTTGATACCATCTGGGTGGTCGTGGATGCATTTTTTTAAATGGCATTTATTTTCCTTGCTGTGGTCTACCAACGGCGCCAACCTTGCCCTAACTATTTTTCTGACACGTCTTTTGGCTGTTTGGGTTTCCTTCTATAATACTCTCTGACCGGAACTCCAAGTTCACATCATGGTTTTGGTGCGCTCTGACCAAAACTCTGGGTACAGATTTACGGTAGTCCTCAGCATACCATCCTCAGACTGATGGACAGACCGAACAATTCAATGCCTCTTTGGAACAGTACCTGCACTGTTTATTCTTCTGGCACCAAGAAACCTGGTTGGCACTTCTCAGGCCAGGGAATTTGCTTATAACAACACAGCTCACACCTCCAATGGTTGTTCCTTGGTCTATGGTGTCTATGGCCAGCATACTGGGTGCCTCCCTCCTGTCTTTCCACCAAGTATCTACGCATCCCAGGGAAATGAAAACTCTTGCCCTCATTTGTGGGATGCATACCATTACCCAAGTAATCAATCCTTTTGCGGTTCATCTGGCCATACCCAAACACTGGAAGATACACCCAGTGTTTCGTGTCAGTCCACTGAAACCTTGTTTGAACACCACTTGTCTACTCGCTAAGGCTCCTCCGGTAAAAGTCCAAGGAGAAGATGAGTACAAAGTCCAGGCCCTCCTAGACTCATGAACTTAAGGTTCAGTCAATAACCTGGTTGAGTGGAAAGTGTATGGTCTGGAAGATCTGACCTAGGAACCTGCCAAGAATATTCATGCACCCATCTGATTCATCAGCACCATGCACGATTCCCATCCTCATCCCAGCAACCATGTGCTTCAGTTCTAGATAATGGCATCACAATAAAACTCTGCTCTATTTCTAGCTGTACTCTCCTGAGTCCTACACTCAAGCTTACCAATAACCTATCCCATTTGAGAAACCTGCATCCCTACTTTGACATCCATCTCCCCTCCCACTAATCCCAATTGTTTTTCCCCTCTGATTTTGGGAATTCTATTCTCTAGTTTCTCTTTCATATCACCTCCCCCCCAAACCTTAACTTCCTTTCCACAGACTAAGATCTGGCACCATCATGGCAGGGTCACAATATATCACCTTTTGGAAAAGGCCAGGTGCAGGAAGACCACTACGGTGGTGATGGGCACAAAATAAATATTGGATAACATATTTTATTTATTTTATTTATTGGTTATTTATAAATCGCCTATACACAATGTGTTTCGAGGTGCAAAAAGACAAGAGGGTGGAGGAATAGGGAGGACAAAAGGAAAACGATCCTACTAGGCCTTGTGACATTCAGATCATGCAAGTGCAGTAAAGAGAAGTGCAGGGGAGAGGGGTGGGGGGGAGTGCCTGTCAGGGAGTGCCAGTCAAGGTGGAAGGGCCTGTAAGGAAAAAGCGAGTGCCAGGGGAGGCCAGGTACACAGAGCCAAGGGAAAGCAGAGAGTGCAGGGGAAGGAAGGTCCACAAGCTAAGTGCGAGGCAAGGGGCTGGAAGGTCTACAAGGGTGCAAGCCCAGCCAGGCAAACTCAGGGGGGAGGGGCCCAGAGGATAAGTGCAGGTAGAGGAGGGGAGCCAGGGGAGACCAAGTGTAGAGGTAGACTGAATTAGGGGGGCCTGATGCCCTGTAAGACTCTGAAGGAACCAGGCAGCCTGTCAAGAGGCAGACAGGGACATTAGTGGGAAGGAAGAAGAGAAAAGGAAGGTCTTGAGAAGCTTTCAGAGCTTAAGGAGATCTAGCTCAAGGGGGGCAGGGAGGCCATTCCAGAGGGAGGCACCTGCGGTGGAGAGATATCTACCCCCACTCTCTGCTTGGAAAAGCATCTGATCTGCAGAGAGTTGGAGCTAGACGACCGAAGGGCTCTAGCAGGGAGGTATTTGGGGAGAGAGAGTTGGATGTAGAGTAGTCCCAGGCCCCAGAAAGCCTTGTGGATGATGCAGAGGGTCTTGAACTTGACTCTTGCAGCAACCGGGAGCCAGTGGAGAGATTTCATGGCTGGAGAGATGAGGTCCCTGGGCTTGAGGCCAAGGATATGTCTTGCAGTCCTGTTCTGGATTAGTTGAAGCGGGCCAATGGAGGAGTTAGGCAGATTGAGGAAGACGGTGTTGCAGTAGTCCAGCCTGGAGAGGAACAAAGAGAGACAGTGAGTTTCTGGGGGAAGGTGAGGAAAGGGAAGAATGCCTCTGAGGAGGTGCAGCTGAAAGTGGCCCTTCCTGACAAGGCCCGTGATGTGATGAGAGAAGGAGAGAGAGGAGTCACAGATTACACCAAGGTTTCTTGATTTACAGGAGGGTGAGGGGAGAGGGCCCATGGAGGGCGGCCAGAGTGTGGGAGGGAAAGAGGGAGCAGGGGTCCCAATGAGAAGGATCTCTGTCTTGCTGGCATTAAGGCGGGGATTGTTAGCAGTGCACCATGCCTGAATAACAGACAGGCAGTCAGCAGGAATGAGGGAGGAAGAGGGGGAGGCAGAGGAAGGCAGCTTGAAGGACAGCAGTGTGGCATCTGCATAACACTGGAAGATATGAGAGGAGGTGGAAATCAAATGGGCTAGAGGGGCCAGGAAGATGTTGAAAAGCCAAGGCGAGAGGACGGAGCCTTAAGGGACACTGCAGGTGGAGAGTGAGAAGGTGGAGAGAAAAGGGCCCAGTTGAACCTGGAAGGATGGTCCGAGAGGCAGGAGGTCAACAAGTCCAGAGCCAGGTCAGTGATGCCAAGGGTATCACAGAGCCGATTTTTAAGTGTTGCATGATTGACCATATCAAAGTCAGAGGGAAGGTCAAGAACGATGAGAACGGAAGGAGAGTTGGAATCGGGATTAGAGAGCAAGTCTTCACAGTGTTCAGGAGAGCAGTTTCCGTGCCTCTGGCAGCTCTGAAGCCAGACTGGGGGCCGTGGAGATAACCAACATATTCATTGTGGATGATCAGTTGGGAGATGGCCAGCTTCTCAAAGGGTTTGCCTAGGAAGGGGGTAATGGAGATAGGGCAGTAGCTTGCCAGACAGGAAGGGTTGGAAGAATGTTTTTTGATGTGAGGTTGCACAAGGGAGAGCTTGAACGGTGAGGGTAAGGATCCAGTGGCAAAGGATTGATTACAGAAATCGGCGAAGGCTGGATCTAGGAAGACAATGATGTCCTTGATAATTCTGTTGAAGTAGGGGAGCACCTTTGGGATGAGACTTTCATAGATCAGACTTTTATAGAAACCTCATTAGGTATTATGGGAGACAAAGAGAAGAGTAGGAGGAGAGTGGGGGGCCAAAGGAGGCCTGAGAGCAGGTGAGGGAGGAGGGTGTGGAGTAGAGGAGGATAGGATGTCCTGGGTTTTAGAAATGAAATGAGAGGCCAGAGAAGTGTATAGTGCCTGGGAAGGTAGAGGAGAAGTGGACACTGAAGTAGGGTTGGCAAGTTACTTGCAGATTTTTAAAAGTTCTGCCATGTTGTTAGAGGCCGCAGAGATGCGGGTTTGGATATAGGCCCTCTTCTTCAAGCAGATGGAGAGTCCGTATTGCCTTTGGAATAGGCGGCAGGCCAGTTTGACAGAGGATATGCTTGAAGCCTGCCACTTCCGCTCAGCTGCTATGCACTTGCGTTTCTGAGCGGCCAGGTCGGAGTCATGCAGGAGTTGCGTTTCTGAGCGGCCAGGTCGGAGTCATACAGGAGTTGCACTTGGAGGCAGGTTTCCTGCGGATCCTCATGACAGGGGCAAGGATGTCCAGAGTGTTGGAGATGGAGAATTGAAGGTTAGTAAGGGCTATGTCAGAGTCAGTGGCTAGAATATATCACACAAGCTCAATGGGGTGAGTCAATTCCAGACATACCCCTAGCGCAGCAAACACCTTGCTCCAGCTATCTCTCCTCTTGGCGCTGCGCCTCATAGAATACAGTTGAGTCCCACGATACATGTGGTTGAATTGTACACATAGCTCCTCCACCTTTTCCTTCTCATGCCTTTCTGGGCATCTTATCTATCCTCCCGACTAGCTCCCTGACTTTACTTCCCCCCTGCACGTTCTATCATACTCCTTCTTCGCCTCTCTGACAGGCGAAGCGCTTTGACGGCATGAACTTTGACAGGTGGTGCTATACAAATGCAAGATAACAAAACATAAACCCCTGGTGACAAGAAGAATGGTGTATCCCGCTAAATGCAGAGAACGCGGGTCTGGAATGCCCTCGTATGAGAACACAAATGTGATTAAAATGCTTAAGTGACTATTTCTTAACCAATATGCCATTAGACATCAATGCTATGAAAATCAGCATCAAAAAGGGAGCAGCCTGTCCTGAAATGCTGCTGAGCCAGGTGTTCTGTGCTAGAGGCAACAAGCAGCAGCCGACATGTTTCGGTCTCACTGGCTCTGTCGGTGGCCTTCAGCAGGGTCCATACCTGTACATACCAAATACATTTAGGAAGACTTAACAGAAATGGACCCGTGTGTTCGAAAGGCATGCGTTGATGCCATCCAAGGAGTAGTCATTGATTTTCCCAATGTTTTGACTCGTCTGTGTGACTAAAGAAGGGGACCAGCCTTGATGGGTGTTTCTCCACGCAGAGGGGCGCTGCCCATCAGTTCAGACTAGGCTTTCAAAAGGCAAACTATGGAATGATGGGAGTGGCTTGCAGAGGGATGTCCAGTGATGCTCTCAAGTCATGCACTGGGGCATTTTAGGGCATGAAGAAGAACAAGAAAAGTACATTAAATTGCATTTCCATCAGAAGCAGACAAGTAAATGCTTCGGGTGCAAACTGCCTGAGGAAGGGATCTACCTGGTCTTAAAAGCTAGGAAGAAAATATATGCGATATATTTTCCATCCAACGTGTTAACTTCCGGAGGAAATTGTCATGAGTGTCTAGAAGCCGCCCATTTCCCAGGTAGCACTAGACAAGCACTGGCTTGGTCGCTCGCTGTCCATCAACACCATCAGAATTCCCAGAGCGTGGCTAAAATTCCAAAATCAATTAGGTGCAGTTGGAAAGGGTAAACCTGCGAGGAATTAAGCATCGCTCGTGGCGCTGGCGTGGCCTGGTCGATGGTCCGCGGATGGTCCGCGGACGGCCGGCGACTGGCGGGTCAATTTCATTATGAGACAATAACCCCCTGATGAAAAGCACTGCACGGACCCATCAGCGAACTCTCTCCTGACTGATCGATAACCCCTCCCCCACCGCCCCGTGCTCCTCCTGCATGGCGCGAGGATTGCCACACGCGTCCACCAGCGCATCCCGATTTAAGATGCTCGTGAGGTAGATAGGGACGGGGGACGGGGCGGGTGGGGGAGGGAGCCTCCACATTGGTAGGCTGGTGTCTTACACATCACCACATCGTAATGAAATACAGCTAACTGAAACACGCAACAGAAACTCTCAACGGAGCAGTCCTTAACCTAGTGTAGCTGCACGCAACACAGCACACGACAGTATAGCATAGCATATGTGCAATTATAGCAACATAGCTATCAGTCGCACACATGTATTCCACCGAGAGGGGGTGGGGGATGAGAGGGAGACACACAGCCCCCTCCCTCCGCTCCCTCCTGTAGGCCCCACCAGCCACAGAACATGCACGCCACGCCTGGGCTGTAGCGGCCACGCTGTCGGTAGCGCCTCCCCCAGTGGCAAGCTTAGCACAGGCCTACTTCTCAACCCAATGACTCTCCAGGAATGGTCAAAACAGGTGCGCTTGGTCCGCGTGAGGCTGTGAGCCCATTGAAGTCAGCGGTAACCAATGCGTTATTAAATTTTAAAAGCGCTTCCAGGCGGGTGTGCCCATTGGCGTCTATGGAATGCAGTAGTGTGCTAGGAGGGTGAAAATGTGGCTGAGTGGAGATGTGTGCACAGAGGTTCTATACCAGGAACAGTCCAGGGGCCCGCCCTCTGCTGCCCGCAGGTCCCAGGTGGCCTGTGGGTGGCAGAGGAAATGCCTAACCATTGGCATGACCGCGGATCAATAAAGCATCACTTCCGGGTTGCCTTGTCATTAGGGGAACATGTTCACAATGGTCTCCTGTGGAAGGCTGGGGACTACATACAGTAATCGAACATAACCGAGCAGAGTCTAACGACGGAGCGGATGACATCACACCCTAACATGGCATAGTGCAACATATCCTAGCCGCAGGCGCTCTAGCATGACATAGCACAGCCTAACATAGCATAGGGTTGCATAGGGTAACATAGCAGCGAAGCAGAACAGGGCGTTGCACAACACCCTCACCTGATAGCATGAAACACCAGCAGCAGAGAGCGGCATAGATCAGTCTAGCATAATGCAGAGTCTTCTGCTATGGCAAAAATACACTTTGCACAGTTCCGTGAATCAGGGTTTGTGTCAGCAGCGCTGAGTCACTTTCAACCATGCAAAACAATTCCATGAATCAGGCCCAAAGAGTATATCAGCCGCTACCCCCCCCCTCCCCTGTATTGACCCACCCTGCCTCCCTATTCCTGGATGTTATCCGAGGCGGTCTCTCTCCTTATCCAGGACTACATGATGTCATTACTCTCACTGCGCCTCTATGACAATTTGTCTCCACCGCGCAGGGCCCAAATGCATCTCGTTCTGACCCTTTACCCTCTCCCCTGATCCCTCTGGCCCGTCCTCTCCTCCCGTGCGTTACTACTAAGTTCATCTCTGGCTCCCCTGCCACCCCTCCCTTCTGAGTTTTTGGTTTATTCCCTATTTGAAAACTAACTACTCTTGGCTCTTCCACGCCTTCTAACTTTTGCCCCATTTCCCTTACACTCTTTATTTCTAAATTTCTGGAGCGAGTGATCTACTGAGACGATATTCCCCTCTGCGGCGCGCCGACCCTGTCCGGAACGGGCCGCAGCCCAGGGGCATATTGTCATTTGCACACATGTAGTTTCCTGCATGGGTGCTAATGGTGTCTTTTTTAAATATTAATTCTAAAAGAAGCGTACCTTTGCTGCGCGGTCTGGCGCCATGCAGTGCTGTCCCCGAAGTCTGTTTTTAATGTCGATGACTGATGTCATCAACATTGGAAACGGAGCAGCAACTACACGGATCCTAAGAGGTGAGGGAGAAAGGGGAGCGGAGAAGGGTGCGCTGGATACCCAGGCTGCTCAGAACACAGACTTGTACCATACAATACAGCGCACGTTCCAAGCATCCTGTTTGGCCAGAGTCCCCTTCCAGGGTGATAATCTCAATTATCATCTTATTCGAACCATCGTCCTATCCTGGCTTTTTTTTCAGTCTGCATTCTTTCCGCATATTTGACTCTACTGGAAAGTCCCTATTGGATGTCTCTGATTCCTTACTCTCTCCTCTCTGCCTCACTGCACTAAGCAATCTTCCCTTGTTGTCCTACTCGATCTCTCTGCGGTTTTTGACACAGTGCATCATGATTTTCCCTTATCTACTCTTTCCCCGGGTTTTCCCGGTCTGTCCAGTCCAATCTTTCAGGCCGCTCTTACTCTATCTCTAGCGTACGGGAAATCCTATCCATTGATATGATATGATATGTTATTTATAACGCGCGTAATACCCAGAGGTTTCTAAGCGCAGTCCCGGGGATCGAACCTGTGTTGCTCTGTGTCTAGCCACGTTGACCCTGAGCTATCCTCCAGAGACATTCTTTGGAGTATGGACTCCCTCCATGCTCGGTCCTTGGGCACTTATCATTTCTTTCTACACGACCGCACCAACGGGTACTATTTCTTCGCGTCGAGCTCACCACTTTCATGCCGATGACGCTCAGATCTTGTTCTCCTCCTCCCCATTCCCTGATTTCTTACACTCCACACCTCCTTCCTGCTCAGTCTATCAGTCCCGGATGTCGTCCAATTTCCTTCCTCTTTACCCCCGTAAACCCAAGTTCTTTTCTTTCCTGCGTCTGCTTCTCTTCCCTTGTCTCTTTCAGCGTGCACCCTCTGCGACGCCTTTGCTTCCTCTGCTCTCATTTCTCTATACATTTCCTCCACCACTCTATCATGTGACTTCCATCTTTATCATCTCTGTAGAGTTCGTGCTCTTGTCTTGCGTTCCACGCTACACAGCTACTTGTCTCTTCTAGGCTATCACCTTTTCTCGCCTTGGCTATTGCTCTGCTCCTCTTCTTGGCCTTCCTGTCTACCACCTGCCCCTCTGCAGTCTTCATATGACTCTACTCTTCAGGGAAGTTGCTGTCTCTCTTCTCCGGCGTCAATATCGCACACACTGGCTTCCTTCTCAGTCTCGACCTTCCCTTTAATTTTCTTTGCATAGTTTTCAAATGTGTCCTTGGCTTGGCTCCTCGTTATCACTCTCATGTGTTCTCGCTTCACTCTCCGGACCATGCATCCTCCCATGTGCTCAGACCTGCTTTCGTAGTTTCTCCTTAATGGCTCAGAAACACTGGAACCAGTTTCCATTTTCTATCAGTTTCTCGCTTCATTCTCTTGTTTCTATTCCCACCCGAAAGAGCACCTCTACTCTCTTGCTTCTTTTTTGTATGATTGTCGATCTCTCATTTCTTTATTTATTTATATACTCGCAGCCGAGTGGCTTTGTATATACAACACAATACAAGTCATCTCTCATGTGTACCATTGTGTCTTTGTGTAGCGCTTTGGCGAACATGCTATGTAAGTACAATAGCAGGCGCCAGTGTTTCTTCTTATTTTGCCATGTGCATAGAGTGGCTCAATATTGATGCCACATTGGTTCAAAAGTGGCAGGCTACCTGTAACCCGGCCAGTTGTAACCTTGTTGCGGACCACATTGTAACCTGGTCCTTCATGTTTATCTACTGTACCACGCACGTGCAACCTTCTGTAACTTACGTTGTTCTACACGTCCAATGCACCCAGTTACCCCAGGGTTTGGCTGCGCTATACAAATAAACAAACCAAACTAAACTATCATCAAGTTTATGCAAAAAGTACGAGCAGCATACTCGTTCTTGGCACTTAAGGGGTTAATTATTTCAGCACAAAAAAAAAAGCCTGGTGCCTTGCTGCTCGTATGGACACATCAACCTTTTAGGTGACAATGTATGGACCTGGAATCCCTATGATTGAAGGCTACTTTAACATGTGGCAGGAGCTTCCGTTTGAGTTCATGTCATTGCTCTATGGGGGCAAGGGGGCGTGGAGCGACCGGTCAATCAATGCTGCTGGGAACTGACTGCGGGTCAGAGGTCAGCCCAACGAGGAGAGGGAAGCGAGTGAGCACTGCGCCATGTTTGAAGGCTATCAGGTGTATTTTGGTTCTTTGGAGATGTGACTGTTGGACGCATTTTTGTTGCAGGCACCTTTGAATGCGTGGGAGTGTTATCTTCCGAGGTTATTAGAATGTAAAACTTAAATTACTAGGATTCTTTTTTTTTTAAAGGGGGGTTCATATTTACATTTGCTATTGTTGATAGAAAGACAGGGGGCAGCCCTTGCAGAAGAATATGTTTATTTATCCGACACGTTTGTAGTGACAGAAGCAGCGTGTAGAAAACGTTCGGCTGTAATTGTGATTGGTTCTTTATAATAATACCCAGAGGTTTCTAAGAACGGACCCGGGGATGGAACCTGTGTTGCTCCGTGGTGTCTTGCTTCCAGGAGAGCACGTTGCCCCTGAGCTAAGTAACTTTTAAGGGTGTCCCTTGAGAGTGCATCCGGGTTACTCGTTAGTTTAATGCCTCCTTGTGGGGGTTTGTTGATTCTGACCCTGGCGGCCTAGGATCACACCCACTTGCACCAAAAGTTCAGGAAAGTCACAGGGATACTGTGGCAAGTGAATGGTTGAGTCATTGATTAGGCTGTGCGCCCCCCACATCGGTTAGTTGGGTGTGACATTTTGAGGGCCTCGTGGCGGTCATCCGCATGGAAGGCTGCAGACCATAGAGTATGGGCGTGCAGGGTCGTGCCAGGTGTTAACTGGCAATCCTTCGCAGCTAGTTAGGCCTGCTGCCTTGGTAGAAGGACCAAGGAAAAGTAATGGAGCGCAGTGGGCTGTGCTATGAGCCCAATATCTCCCATACGTTTCTGTATGGGTCACCCATAAGGCTTATAGAACCCTCAGGGACTAGTATACAGAATAATGAGCCCCCAACGGTACTTTAGGAAGAGGAAAACTGCAAGAAATGATGATTGTATTGCGCTTGTATTAATATTGCTCATGTGTAGTAGTCACACAGGAGGCACACGCTCATGACCCTTGTGTAATTACCCAGAGTGCATATATGTCCCAATAACATTATCACTAAATATCGCAAGTAAACCATGGTAAAAGTGAAAAGGGTGCAGAAACACCCATACCAGCAGGCCTAGCCTGGTCTATAGACCGGACCAGCCAACAATAGGAAACTTCATCCTAGCACCTATAGAACTGGGCCGTATGGATTTAGTTCACACTCTACACTATGAGCATGCGCTCACCAACAGCAGACCCAATGATGGTATGCATGGGTGAAACAGGGTTCTTCCGCAGTGCTGCACAGTTTCAGGGAGCTTGCTATAGCACATGGTACAATGTTCACATTTCACACCTTGTGCCCCCTTCAAGACATCATGGGCAGGTTGTAGTTTAGTAGGGTCACCACAAAGAGTGGAATTCTTCAGTGAAAGGGCATGGCGGAGAAACAAACCAAGCCAGCTAATTAACCATAAAACATTGTGAAATGTGTCAGCCATGCTCCTAGTGTGAGACCAGGAGTTGAGATTTTGGGGCTAGAGGAGGACCTCTTCAGGTTCTCTGATGCCCCGCCATATGCAGCTCGTGATCCAATGTCAGCCACAGGATTTACATTTATACCTGACTCACCATTTAGTAGCGCGGCTGAACGCTAAGGCAGTACTCTGGAGAAGGTACCTGGGCAGACTCAGATAGCTCATATCAGATAGATGCAAGCACATTAGAGGAAGGGTCTTAGCAGGTTAATATTAAAAAGAACATTTTTTCACAGAAATGCATCACGCAAATATACTTTTGAAAAACTACGCATCATCAAGAAACATAAAAGAATAGGAGAAGGTGGGTTTAGAATCCAAAAGTGCCGGAGTATGTCACGCTTCCATTCTACTCAAGCAATAGCGGATGAGGATAACTTCTCCCAAACTCACGAGGTCAGAGATCAGCAACCTGTGGTTCTCCAGATGTTATGCACTCTGATTCCCATGATCTCTCGCCATTGACTATGCCGGCTAGGACCGATGGGAGTTGTAGTCCAAAACATCTGGAGAGCGCAAAGGTTGCAGACTGGGTGAGAGAAGCTCTTCTCAGACACCTGCAGCTAGGCAAGAACAATTTCCTAAGTAGTCTCTAATGAAGCTGGACACCAATCCCCCTAAAGCAGTCTAGGGTCATATGTAGATACTGCACCATTGAAGTCGAAGGCTTTCATGACAGGCCCTTTGTGGGAAGTTGCAGTGATTCTGTAACACCTCAGCCAATAGGTCACAAACTAATGTGAGTTGCAGCTCCACAGTCAAGGGAAGGGGTGTGCTGCACAGCTTCTAGGCACTATGCAGCAGCAAATCGCCACCTGCTGGGCCAGGTTCAGACATCCTCGTTGGGAGGAAAGCCTGTAGGTTGGCTGGATTTCGCGAGATCAAACTTTAGGCAAGAGCCTGCGTGAGAAAAGATCTTCTGAGATGCCAGGAGCTAGACAATGTTCAAGGGTCGTGTAGCCAAGGGTTGATAGCTACCAGGTTGAAGGGTTGGTCTTAGACATGAGGGCAGTCTGCAAAGCGCACCGTCGAAACCAGCGGCAGGGCAGACTTATCCATTCATTGTTCCGAAGTCTGTAAAAGTGCCTTTAAAATACCACCTCTTCTTAGAGCGCTTAGAAGCTGAAAGGGCCTGAAAGAACACACTGGTTCACCAGGGTGCGGGCTGGCAAGATAAGCATTCGAAGCGTTTCCAATCTTGAATAGTTTCTTTACAGACAGCACTCCACGGCGGTGCCAGGAAATGGTACTTCTTTTCCAGGGCAGATGATCAGGTAAGCTCAGTCAGTAGGAAGGTGATTTGGGTTTTTTCCAGTGACTAAGCAGCAGAGTTGGGCCCTAAAACACGTATCCAGATGCAAAGGAAGTTCACTGCCTCCACTTCCAGGGCACGGGCCAGGCAGCCCGGCAACAGCTGTTCCTGAGAACGCTTGGCAGGTTTGACCAACTTCCTAGTCAACCAGAGCACTTAGTATTGGGCAAGACAAGGCGCTCAAAGGCAATCATGACGTCACACAGTTCATCTCCACAGGAAATAGTATGCCAAAGGAGGACTTGAAATCGCAGCATATGCGTGCCACTTAATTTTTTCCAGATAACAGATGCCCACACTACTCTCTAGGTAGAGCATGGATTCCTTTGCCGCTATGCCATGCCGGCCCCTTCTAAGCTGAGGTTCTTACTAACTCTATGCTGTTACACTTCTCTGAGTCTTCTCAATGCAGTGAGACACAGCACCTACTTAATGAGGTGTCAACTTCTCTTAGCAGAAATTAGGGTTTCCGGTCAGCCCTGTCCTGTAGCAGCGGCCCTTCACTTGTCCAATGGTACCACTATATCTTGGACAAAATGCAGATGCTGGCATATCGAACAAAATGGCGTCATGCAGACATATCGAACAAAATGGCGACCCGCAGGCAGTGTCTTTAATGAGCTTTTTAAACCAATGGATAACATGCACACTTTCTAACATTATAAGTCACTGCAGCAAAACTTTTTAATGATCACCTGCCGCCAACCCATTACACAAATCTCACAACAACATAAGAAATAAAGCATTTGCAATTAGATATGCAGTGTGCGACCAAGTATCACAATAATACAAGGATTGCAACACCATGTTGGCATTTTGTCCAGCTGATGCTTTGTCGGGGCTCTTTATAATGGTGACTTGTAGTTCTAGTGACATACATTGCTGGTTGATTTCTATAAAATGTCTATGCTGTACACATTGATACATACATTGTATATTGAGATGCCTATGTATATTGATATGCATATTATGCATACAGAAATGCACACAGTGCAGGGTTGCAGCTCCCGCTTCCTGCCTCTTCCGTGTGTCTGTACACCACAGAAAGCAGAGGCATCACCCAGCCAGCGCCTAGTGAGCACCAGGTGTCAGGAACTGACTGGTCTATTTCCCCTTTCCTGACAACGATATCTGGCCTAGCAGTTCGGGCTGGGCTGCTCCCATTGGTGGCAGTACCTGACTGATTTGCATATGGCAGACCCCTTTTGCAATGGAGCAGACAGGCTAAAAAACGGTGGTGTGGAAGGTTGCCCAGAGCAATGCCAGTGGTTCAGATTAATTCCAAACCCTCCACCCATCACTTTTTTGGTTTCAGTGTGTCTCCCTATGTGAGAGAGAGTATGTCCAGACGTGAGTCCCTTGCTCTCTGTGCCATAGGGAATAAAGCTGCACCGCACTGAGGAGGCCCAACAATGCCGAAACATGTTTGTTTATTGTTTGTTTGTTTATTGATTTGTATGGCGCACCGAACCCAACGGTAACTGGGTGCAACAGAGAACAGAATACATGGATACTTCAAGCTTAGTTACAGAGTAAGGCATAGGGGTACATGAAGAACATTTCAAATAAATGATTGACAAATCTAGTGAAAGAATATACATATATACAAACGGAGTAGGTTAGAGTCAGGGTGAGATTCAGATACTAGCTAGTTCGCGGTTAGTCATGTGGGTCGTTGGAGTGTAGCCATTTGACGATATTACGTCTGAAGCTGTAATAGGATTGATCTATTCTAATGTCAAGTGGGAGTGCACTCCAATATGTCTGGGGTTGCTTGCGTTTGCATGCAGAGGGCACCTGGACCAGCAGTTCGGGCTGGGCTGCTCCCATCGGTGGCAGTACCTGACTGATTTGCATATGGCTGGACCCCTTTTGCAATGGCGCAGATGGGCTACAAAACAATGGTGTGGAAGGTTGCCCAGAGCAATGCCAGTGGTTTAGATTACTTCAAAACCTTCCACCCATCACTTTTTTGGTTTCAATGATCTCTGCCCCGCCCTGAGAGCATGGCTGAGAGCAATCACGAGGGCAGATGGCCAAGGGATAGAGCAGATACCGTGGTCCAGGTGGGGTTTAGCTTCCTCAGGGACTACCTGAAAGTCATGTCCTCAGCGTTGGCCTCCTGAGCCCTTCGATCGCCTACCAGAGAGTGCTTCCTCCAGCCTCCCCATGAGCAGGGAGTAACCACACACTTTAGATCAGCCTTATACATTGACTCCCACGCAGGTGTGATTACACTGCTGCTCCCTCCTGACCAACATGAGAAACCCCAGGGGAGAGGATGACATTCCTAACTACTGTCCCTCTCTTTTCTTGGACCTTCCTGCGCAGGGGCATCGCTGGGGGGCAGGAGGCTGAGGGGGCTATAGCCCCTGGTCTTTTGGTTGTAGCCCAGATAGAAGCTCAGGGTCTACAACTAAAAGGCTAGCTAGCCCCGAGTCCCGACAGACCCAACATTAGCATAGCCCCAGATCTTTTCCAGACCTAGCAACATCCTGTTCCTGCCCTGCATATGCTCTCTCCCATCTGCGGTCTAACTTTCAGTCCGCTATTCATCTTCTCTGTTTCTCTCCCGCCTGGTCCTCATTTCTCTCGCTCTCACTGCTCATTTCCAGTTTCACTGCTTATGTATTGCCTTTAAATGATGTGTGCATGCCCATGCACCTCCCCGCCTTTCCTCTCTCAGTTCTGTGTACTCACCTAGCCACGCCCTTTGCTCTTCCTCCCTCTGCCCATTGGCTGTTCTATGCCCACTCTGTGCTCAGTGCCACATTCGTTCATGGTCTCTTCTCTCCCCCAAACTCTGGAATGCTCCTCCGCTGTCCTTATTTCCTGCGCCTATTCTTGACGCTTTTCTTCGCTCTTCTTTATAAACTCTGCTTCTAGTTCTTCCGACACTAAATGAAGCCTCTTACTGATTTACTTTTTTTTTATCATGTATGATATTATTACCATCTCTCTGTTCAGCACTTTGGCGAAAGTACTAGCCTAAATCCAAATAAATAAATAAAACAAATAATCATGCCCCTCCCAGTAAAACACAAGGCAAAATAAACTCTGTCCACTCAACTCTGGAGTTCCTTTCCAGCATCTTCCCCTCTCACAAGAGGATCACCTAACTCTCCATTACTCCAACAGTCAGCGCGGTTTTGCTTTTTAACTCCTCTCCTAATTCTTCTATTATTTATTTTATATTTTGTGTTTCATAGTAACTTTTGTCGCAATTAACAATTGCTTTAAAATGCTGGGTTGGGCAGGATGGGTAATATCAGTGGATGTTCACAGCTAACCCCGAAGGCTGCATTCTGGATCCTGAGTAATGATGGGATCAAAGGAGAGGAAAGTGAGTAGATAGTGGAGAGTGGGGGTCAGAGGACATTCACAACTAAGCCTGAAGGCTGCATTCTGGATCCTGACAAACGGTGGGTCAAAGGAAAGGAAAGTGAGTAGATAGTGGCGAGTGGGAGTCAGAGGACATTCATAGCTAACCCTGAAGGCTGCATTCTGGATCTGGTCTAAGGGAGGGGCAAAGGAGAGGAAAGTGAGTAGATAGTGGAGAGTGGGGGTCAGAGGACATTCATAGCTAACCCTGAAGGCTGCATTCTGGATCTGGTCTAAGGGAGGGGCAAAGGAGAGGAAAGCGAGTAGATAGTGGAGAGTGGGGGTCAAAGGACATTCACAACTAAGCCTGAAGGCTGCATTCTGTATCCGGTCTAAGGGAGGGGCAAATGAGAGGAAAGCGAGTAGATAGTGGAGAGTGGGGATCAGAGGACATTCACAGCTAAGCCTGAAGGCTGCATTCTGGATCCTGACAAACGGTGGGTCAAAGGAAAGGAAAGTGAGTAGATAGTGGCGAGTGGGAGTCAGAGGACATTCATAGCTAACCCTGAAGGCTGCATTCTGGATCTGGTCTAAGGGAGGGGCAAAGGAGAGGAAAGCGAGTAGATAGTGGAGAGTGGGGGTCAAAGGACATTCGCAGCTAAGCCTGAAGACTGCATTCTGGATTCTGACTAATGGTGGGAGCAAAGGAGAGGAAAGTGAGTAGATAGTGGAGAGTGGGGGTCAGAGGACATTCACAGCTAAGCCTGAAGACTGCATTCTGGATTCTGACCGATGGTGGGAGCAAAGGAGAGGAAAGTGAGTAGATAGTGGAGAATGGGGGTCAGAGGACATTCACAGCTAAACCCGAAGGCTACATTCTGGATTCTGACTAATGGTGGGATCAAAGGAGAGGAATGTGAGTAGATAGAGGAGAGTCGGGGTCAGAGGACATTCATAGCTAACCCTGAAGGCTGCATTCTGAATCCGGTCTAAGGGAGTGGCAAAGGAGAGGAAAGTGAGTAGATAGTGGAGAGTGGGGGTCAGAGGGCATTCACAGCTAAGCCCGAAGGCTGCATTCTGGATTCTGACTAACCGTGGGAGCAAAGGAGAGGAAAGCAAGTAGAGAGTGGAGCGTGGGGTCAGAGGACATTGATAGCTAATCCCGAAGGCTACATTCTGGATTCTGACTAATGTTGGGATCAAAGGAGAGGAAAGTGAGTAGATAGTGGACAGTGGGGATCAGATGACATTCATAGCTAGTCCTGAAATCTGCATTCTGGATCCTGACTAACGGTGAGACCAAAGGGGAAGAAAGCAAATAGATAGTGGCAAGTGGGGGTCAGAGGACATTCCAAGCTAAGCCTGAAGGCTGCATTCCAGATTCTGACTAATGGTGGGATCAAAGGAGAGATAAGTGAGTAGATAGTGGAGAGTGGGGGCCAGAGGACTTTCATAGCTAACCCTGAAGGCTGCATTCTGGATCCTGACTAATGGTGGGATCAAAGGAGAGGGAAGTGAGAAGATAGTGGGGATCAGAGGACATTCCTAGCTAAGCCTGAAGGCTGCATCCTGACTCTGATTAACATTGGGAGCAAAGGAGAGGAAAGTGAGTATATGGTGGAGGGTGGGGGTCAGAGGACATTCATAGCTAACCCTGAAGTCTGCATTATGTATCCTGACTAATGGTGGGATGAAAGGAGAGGAAAGTGAGAAGATAGTGGAGAGTGGGGGTCAGAGGACATTCCTAGCTAAGCCTGAAGGCTGCATTCTGGATCCTGACTAACGGTGAGAGCAAAGGAGAGGTAAGTGAGTAGATGGTGGAGAGTGGGGGTCAGAGGACATTCCTAGCTCAACCTGAAGGCTGCATTCTGGATCCTGTCTAAGGGAGGGGCAAATGAGAGGAAAGTCAGTAGATAGTGTATAGAGGTGGTTAGAGGACATTTATAACTAAAAGCCAAAGTAGTACAACAATAAGAGGGGGGAGGAAGGAAGGAAGGAAGGAAGGAAGGAAGGAAGGAAGGAAGGAAGGAAGGAAGGAAGGAAGGAAGGAAGGAAGGAAGGAAGGAAGGAAGGAAGAAAGAAAGAAAGGAAGGAAGGAAGGAAGGAAGGAAGGAAGGAAGGAAGGAAGTGAGGGAGGGAGGGAGGAAGGAAGGAAGGAAGGGAGGGAAGGAAGGAAGGAAGGAAGGAAGGAAAGAAGGAAGGAAGGAAGGAAGGAAGGAAGGAAGGAAGGAAGAAAGGAAGGAAGGAAGGAAGGAAGGAAGGAAGGAAGGAAGGAAGGAAGGAAGGAAGGAAGGAAGGAAGGAAGGAAGGAAGGAAGGAAGGAAGGAAGGAAGGAAGGAAGGACACTGATGCAGGAGGTGACTAACAGATTATAGGAGAAGGGGTCACCCTGGCAAGCACCCCGCTACATAAATGAACTAGTAGAAGATCGAAAAAATATACATAAATAAACTACTAGGGGTTCGAGAAATGAGGATAACAGATGAATGTGTCAAGTAAGTGTAGATGCAGGTATATTAACATTGCCTTCACTTATTGTGCTGCCATGTTCTCTATATTTGCTCCTGCAAAATTCAGCTTGGCACCGCCCCCCAGCAGCACACAACCCCCGCTAGTCTGGTGCATTCTATGATCTGTGTCACATATCAGTCAGGATCACAATTGCTCACAAAAGAATTCAGTGTGTGAGCAAGCACGCGCGTACACACGCCAGCTCTCATCCTTTTTTACGGTGGAGCGTAAACAACATGTATCCCGGGTGGCTGACGACAACCAGTTCCCTGATGACCATGGAGACATTTCCAGGGATTACCTTCCCTAGTGGAAACTTTCAGCACTTTCGTGTTTGACCAAAGGAGTCAATATTAGGCATATATGCCACCTATCACACAAACATATACCAAGGGTCTGCTCCCTGACATGAAAAACATCATTATCTTTACCAACAACCTTTACATCTAATCAATCAATCCATCCATCCAATAACTTTATTCAGATTTAAAATGAAATCCATCAAAGTACAAACAATTTAGAGAAAACACACAGCAACATAAACAGAATCATTAAAGTATTTCAAGTAAAATGCAACACAGCGATTAAATGAGATCTAAGGCAAGTATCAAATTCATTAAAGATTTCCAAAGATTCAAAACACATTGTAGGAATTGCAGTAAAGTCCAAGCCACCACTGAAGTGTTAGCCGATAAAGTAAAAACCATAGCTGGCCTGCACGGCTTACAATTACATGAATCAGTTTTATTGTTCTACCTATGATTGACTTGTAAACTGCGCAAAAAAATAAGAAATGCATAAGATCTTCGGCATCACATAGTAGACAACCTGCATCATTTGGGATTGCCATTTGATCGTGTGACCATTTTGCGGTGACAGCCCTTTGGGGCAAAAGATTAAGTATCGCCTTCATTATCAGGAAACACTCTCTTTTAAACTTGTTCCGCAGTACAGATTCAGAAATAGTACATATGGACGAAAGAGCATACGAACAATAGGAAGGTTTTTTATAGTTCAATTTGTTAAGTTCTAAATTGAAATGCTCAATGAGATTCTGCCATATTATTTTCTTGTATGAGGTGGTAATAATGGAATGACTAACTAGACCATCTTCAGCATTTATTTCAGTCAAACATTTCTTAATATAGGAGATCCAGGGAATTTCCAAATAATTTGCCTCTGGCTCGAAAATATGGCTTAAGAGCAAACGGGTCAGGGTAGCTTTCCTATTTAACCAGACTCAGGACCACAATTCCACTGGATTGATACAAATCTCAATATATTGCATCCCCACACATTTAGTGGCTGTGTTAGGTAGGCCCAATAAACACTTAAAGAAATGATTCTCTTCTAATAGTAACCCCTTCACATCTGACATTGCCCATAAAGTTGTGCCAAACCTAACAACCGATTTTGCCTTGGAACAAGGTATTATAGCATTATTTCCACTGGCTGTGTTTTATATAATTTAGCGAAAAACAGCAGACCGCCAAAGGCCTGTGACATCTTAGCTTTGGACTGCTGAATATGTGTAGCCCCATTCAACCTAAAGGGAAATTCAAAACCTAGATAGTCATAGCTTGTGCAGACCTTCTGTATGTTAGGCACTGCAAAAACAGACCTGAAGGTTACATTTTCTGCTACTGGCGTGACATACCAGAAAAGACAATTTGGAAGCATTGATGGATAGATCCAGATTGGATATAAAACCGACATAGACAGTAATCAAAACTTGCAATGATCGTGTTGTTCTTGCGAGTAACACATTATCGTCGGCATACATTAAAACCGGAATCGACGTGCACCCAATTTAGGGACTTCTACATTTAGTTCAACCAGACTGTTGTAAAGATTGTTGACATATAGAGAAAACAAAAAAGGGACAAGGACACAGCCTTGGGACACACCGACTCCAACAGAGACCCAGGGTGTACAATGACCTTTGCCTCCAGATCTCACACAGACCTTGTTGTTCGTAGGCAACATAGCACGAACATTAACAAACTCTTCAGGAAAGCCCAACGAGGCCAAGATGGAGCACAGTTTTAGCCTGCTGCCCCCATCAAATGCTGATCTCACATCCATAAAAGCTAAATAGAGTTTTTTCTTTCTTAACATAGCTATAATTTGAGATTATGAGATATGAATTTAGCGCCTGGTCCTGGGTTTCGAGACCTTCTCTGAAGCCTAATTTGGTTGGAGCACGAATTTTTGTTACTGTCAACCAAATCCTGTAGTCTAGCCAACACGTACCCTATCAAACATTTTAAAAGAGGAATCCAACAACAAAGTTGGGCGATAAGATGCAGGCACAGTTTGTGGCCATTTTTGTAAAGTGGGCACATAATGGCTTGGATCCAGGAGTCGGGAAAGACACCAGTAGCAAGTACGAGTTAAAGCCTACTACCAGCAAAATAGCTCAAAACTCCTCTTGTCCCTGAAATAAATCTACGGGGATGCCATCTGGACCTGGGCTCTTTTTCAGATAGTGCTTCTTTAAGGCAGTCGTTAACTCTTCTACAAATGTCATAGAACATGACACCCATTATTAGTACAAGAGAAAACAGTAACAGGATCAGAGATAGTCGAGTCAGCATCATTTTTTTATGTAAAGAGGAAACATGATTAACCCAGTCTGTATCCTGAACATTTGTTTCAGACAAATGGGCTTGAATTAAATAGTTTGCCCCCTCATTCAATGATTGACAAAGATTTCTTGAATCATTAATCATGGCAGCTTCTTGGAGTTCTTCCCAAGCCAATGTATCCTGTTTTTTTCCCGCTGACTTATAGATTTTTTATACTGAGATCGAGCAGCAGTAATAGAGGATGCATTCAGCATGGGGTCCTTCAAAAAAATCTTCTTTACATATCTACAGTGCTGATAAAACCAAAAATGTTCCTTATTTCTTTGAAAATGTAAATATTTTATGGACTTAAAGAACTCAACTGTTGTCAAATGATCTAAAAACTACAAGCAATATTGTGGGCCGAGGTTTCTACTGATTAAAAACTGATTGTTGGATATAATATTGTGGTTAAAACCTTTCCCTTGTCCGCATCCCACCTAATGTTTGTACGTACCCTGGTCACCAGATTATCCTCTATGTGAGAGAATAAAACATCAACAGTCTTACTCATTGACCATCTATTGTTTAACAAAATTGCACGGTGGTCACTAAAAAGGTTGTTCAAAACAGTAAAATTACAAATTGAAGGCCACTTGTTAACAGAAACACAAAAATAATCAATTGTCGAAACATCCTAATGACCTTTAAAAGTGTAAGACCCTGGGCAGTAAAGACTAAATCTACCATTCACAAAATATAGACCAAGCTTCAATGAGACAGTTAACACTTTAGCGCCTTCAAAATTAATTATGGTATTAAGCATGATTGGAGACAGTACATTAAAAATGAAATACTCTGTGTTCTCATAAAATTAGTCATCTACACCATGGCCTATTTTTACATTAAAATCCCAGGCGAGAATTATCCAGGTAGGATTGGCCAAAGCAGAGTCCGAAACTAGGTACAAGGCTTGCACCAAATTACTGACTAAAGAATTTTCAGTATAATGGCTATTATAAAAATGTATTAAAATGAAGGCATTGCCTTGGGCATTTAACATGCTCACAGTTAGTATATTAAGGCTATCAAATGGGATCTGCGTCACCTCCAAAGATAATGAGGGCATACAAATGATGGCTAGGCCACCAAAACAACAGCCATGGTTACTAATTATTCTAGCTGGTACACAAAACGTGATGAAACCGCCAAGGGATGTATCAGAAGTGTTTATATAGCATAAATAGTCGGATATAACTGCACTAAGTTCTGGATTAATTAAACAATACTCACAACAGATATAATCAGTTTTATTTTTTCACAGTGTATGTCCATTATTACACCTTCTATTTAGCTATTCAGTATGTCTTTGCTATTATGCCACCTTTGTCATTATGGCAACATTAACCTACTGGGGCATGTGAATATGTTTCACCCAGCTAGGGCTTTCTCAAGGCACAAAAGATCCTTATGCTTTTACAATTTCGTCCATTTTCATCCAATTTACAATTCTGCAATTTCATTAAGTTTCATCCAATGTACAATTCCAGTTTGCAATTTGCATTTTATTCACAAACTAAATGTTTTTTCCAAATGTATAAGATTATGGTTCACTCCACCTTAATCTAGGTTTAGCCAAAACGCTTGTATACAGTAATTCCAAAGTATTTTCCCTCAGAATTGTTACATATCCTAATTATTCACATCAAATATCATATCCCATTGGATTCCTAATATTGCGACCCGCTACAGGCCCCACTTTGCTCAAACACCATGCCCGCTCTCATAGATTAGAATTATTCGGCCTGCATGCCACGTGATGCAAAGCACCTCATTCCAGTGCCTGACACAGCAGGGACAGTCTGCTCCAGCCCCGCACCGCTCCACTCAAGTGCTGCGCCCGCTCTAATATAGGAGACATCTAGTTATAAGTCCTGTGATGTGAAACACATGACAATATTACAATATCATCACCCTTGTCCCGAAAAATACTGTATAAAAACAGTAAAATCAGCTCAGTAGGTCCCGAGTCATACAATTACTGTCATGGTCATGAAGTCAGGGGCACAGGCATGCAGGGGTCGCATGCACAGGAGACCTGGGTGGACACTGTCCTGGCACTTTTGGCACCAGGCTCATAAACAAAAGTAAACAAGAACATCCATTTAACACCAAAAAGCTTTTATTATGGACATAGCACTTCAGATGCATTAACCTTGAACATTCCATCCATTAAGCAGGATGCATTAACCTTGAACATTCCATCCATTAAGCCGCCCCAAGTGTATTGTTGGGTGTGGCTGCTAATGGATTGCCTTTGCACATGCTCACTCTCTAGGAGTGGCAGGGTGTGGCTGGTAAACTGGCCCTAATGGGCGTGCCCACTATCTCAGCTATATAAGCTGCCCCGATCCTCAAGACAGACTCTTTGCGTTATTCTGCACTTGCAAGCAGGGTAACACCCACCGTCGCCCGAGGTCAGACTTACCTTTGAAGATCCTGCTTCCTGGACATCCTGCTTCCTGCCAGCATATTTACCAACTGGGGGAAGCTGTTCTTACCTGTACATCTCTTCGGCAAACCAAGTATTCATCTTTACACTTTCCGGAACACCGAAATCTTCATCTTGGCACTCCAGCACGACATGCTCCATCGTCGACAACAGCACCTGCAAGGAAAAACAGAAGACAAGGTTAGACATCGAAAAAACAGTCAGTTTAAGGTTGCGCTTCGCCATACTTCGCGCTTTCCTTAAACCATCACTTACCTGCTGTCGAACATTGCGGTAGCATGCATCTACCATTTGGCCACGTCTCGCGTCTCACAGCTGCATTGAGGCCGCATTTCCATCTAAGGGAAGAAAACAGAAGAGAGACATTATTGCAGGCATAAATAGGAGAAACATATAAAGACATTAAACAGAACAAAGAGCATCACAAGAACTCAAGAAAGACTTACCAATCATAAGGAGAAGCATAGTCGCAGCCGGACTGGACTAATCCTTATCAGGGATCAGTGAAGGAACTAGATCCCATTCGACGCGCCCCCACCAGAAGTAGCCGGACGGAGAGCTTATCTTCCATAATTCACAAGTGAGCTTTATGGGCCAGCGTATGCTCACAGAAACCGTACTTTGGGGTGAAGAATTCGAGAGGTTCAACAATCACAGATTGGTGCACTCACACACTCTTATCTCCATGCAGGAGCAGTATCATCACATACCACCGCTCACAGCTTTTCTACTGAGGGAGAGGCCTGAAGGGGGTGATTCAAGTTCAGGGAGGGCTGCAACCGTGCCCAAATGCCTCCACAGAGACCGGGTGAGCGTAACAGAACACAAAGCCTCTATTACTTTCTGACTGGGCGTCATGGAAACTTCAGAAACAGATCAGTTAGCCCTCTTACTAGGAGAATTACGGGCTGAAGTACATGCTTTAAGACAGGAAACCAGTGCATTACGGAGGGATCTTATTGTAACTCGAGAAAGAACTGACAAATTGGCAAGACAAATGCTACAAGCACAAGCAGGAAAAGTTCCACTGCCTGGAGTGACCCATTCTTCTCATTCTTCCACACCACAGCAATCAATACCAGTTCAGGTGGTTCTTCCAGGAGCAGTGCCTCTAGCCCCTCCCGAAGGCTTCATCGGCGACCCAAACAAGTTTGCTGTATTTATGAACCAATGTCGCCTTAATTTCTTGTGCAGACCAGTCGCCTTTCCTAATGACCAAGCCAAAGTGGTGTTTGTACTCTCATATTAAGGAGGTAGTGCAGCGGACTGGTCTATACCTTTGGTAAAACAAGATGACCCTTTACTCCGGACTTTGGGAATTTCCAACATGAAATGAAGAAATTGTTTGCCCTTCATACTCAAGGGTAAGCTCTGGACAACGAGTTGTTGTCACTCAGACAAGGGAGTCAAGATCTAATAACCTATATTGCAACCTTCAATCATCTCATAGCCCAGACCAACTGGCCAGAAGAGAAGAGGACTACACTCTTTTACTGAGGGTTACGTGGAGAACTTAAGGATGTGTTGGCGCAAATGGTGAATCCCCTTGAGAGGTGTGCCGACTACATAGACCTGACGGTGCAACTCGATCATAGGTTGCAGAATCGGAAAATGGATCGAGCTAGATCAGAGGGATGTTCAGTTTACGTATGACCTCGTGAGAATCAGACTAAACCACATGAACAGTCTGAGCCAATGCAAATTGGTGGATTACGAAGTCCCCTTACCAAAGCAGAAAGGGAAAAAAGAAGACAACAACAGCTTTGCTTATATTGTGGACAAGCAGGTCACTTCCTCCGTGACTGCCCGGTAAAACCACCCAAGAAAATGGTTGGGGCAACAGACAAAACTGACGAAGAAGAAGAAAAGAACTCAGGAAACAGCAATGCGCGGTAAGTGTAGTGGTCCGCTTGTCGAGCATGAATAAGTAATCCGTGCAGACCTCACATCTAGTCCTTCCAGTGCTTTTGGTGAATCACAAGCAACAATCAAAAATACATGCCTTGGAAGCAGACTGTGGAGCTGTGGGTAACTACATTGACCAATATGTGTCTCTCCGAATAGGCCTTCCTCTCCAACAGAAGCGGAAATCGGAAAACGTCACTGCTGTGGATGGTTCTCAGCTATCATCCGGCCCAGTGACACAATACACAGAGAAAGTCAAGCTTCTGTGTCAGGACAGGCATCAAGAGGACATTACTTTCGATCACATCGGTGCTCCTCAGTTCCAGATGATATTGGAAATGCCCTGGCTGGAGACCCACAATCCTAGGATCGAATGGCGAAAACGAGTTCTGACATTTCCTCATGATTGTGCCGACACATGTTACACAAAAGATTACACCAATCTGAAACCGAAGAAAGGAATCATGTTGTGCCTCATCAGCTCTTTACCACTTGAATACCAAGATGACCAGGATGTCTTCAAAAAAGAGCAAGCCAACGTTCTGCACCCGCACAGACCCTACGATTGTCAAATAGATCTTGTACCCGGAGCCCAGATCCCTTGCAGCCGAATTTACGCTCTGACAGAACAGGAAAATCAGCATCTTAGAATTTACCTGGATCAGTACCTGGCGAACGGTTTCATTCGCCCGTCCAAGTCACCTACCTCCTCGCCCTTATTCTTCGTGCCTAAAAAGGATGGGGACTTAAGAACTTTTGACTATAGAGCCATCAATCAGATCACAGTAAAAAATCGATATCCTTTACCGCTTATACCAGAGCTACTGGACCAAGTGAAACATGCTCAAATCTACACAAAACTGAATTTAAGAGGAGAATACCATCTTGTAAGAGTAAAAGAGGCAGATGAGTGGAAAACGGCCTTCCGCACGAAGTATGGCCTCTTTGAATACCAGGTCATGCCCTTTGGGATATGCAGTGACCCTGCGGCGTTCCAATTCTTTATGAATGATGTACTCCGTGAACTACTGGATGTTTGCGCTCTTGTTTACATTAACCACATTCTTATCTACTAAAATTCCATGAAAGAACATGTAGGCCATGTCCGGGCAGTCTTAGAGAAGCTTTGACAACACCAATTGTATGGCAAGTTGAAACAATTTTTTTTCCATGTAACCAAGGTCGAGTTTCTTGGTTTCATGCTCACACCACAAGGCGTACATATGGATACACAAAAGGTGGATGCAATCCTCCAATGGCCCTCACCAACATCCAGGAAAGGAGTGCAAAGCGTGCTCGGATTCACCAACTTTTACCATCGGTTTATACCTGGGTTCTCACAAATTCTACATCCAATTACCTCCTTTTTAAAGAAAAATCAAAAGTTCCATTGGTCGACAGAAGCTGAAGAAGCCTTCCAGAAGTTGAAACTAGCATTCACTACAGCACCAGTCCTGCGACACCCACGGCTAGACCTACCTTACATAGTTGAGACAGATGCTTCAAAAATAGCCGTGGGAGCAGTATTGTCACAACGAGACCCTGAAACAGGACAACTACACCCTGTCGCATTCTGGTTCTGCAAATTCTCAGCTCCCGAGTTGAACTACGCAATCACAGATAAGGAATTACTGGCGATTAAAGCAGTATTCAAGGCCTGGAGACATTATCTTCTTGGGGCGAGAAATACGGTCGCTGTCATCACGGACCACCGTAACGTGCAATACTTGAAAACCGTCAAAGCACAATCCTCGTGTCAACTTTGTTGGGCTCTCTTTTTTGCAGAATATGATTTTATTATCACTTATAGACCTGGAGTACGCAATCGGAAAGCAGACACTCTATCATGCATGAGTGAAGAAAAAGAGGCTTTTAAAGCATCCAACCCTGTGGCCATAATTCCTGAGGAAAGGATTCAAACCGGAATAGCTGCCACCATGTGTGTGGATGACCAAAAGAACCCGTTTGCAATCCCTGATGGATCAATCAACACAACAGGAATGGCTGTTAAATGGTGACCAGTACACCATCGAAGACAATCTACCGTATTTCCAAGGACGATTATATGTCCAAGACCAAGAAATGCAAAAGCAAATCATCACAAATTACCACGATTCATTAGTGGAAGGACACCCAGGAATAGCCAAAACTCAGGCCAAGGTAAAACAAAACTACTGGTGGCCAACCTGGCGAAAAGACATTGCCCAATTTATTGAAACCTGCAGTGTCACAACACAAGTCTCAGAAACAGAACCCCACTGACTTACTACATCCCCTAGCAGTACCGCCAGCACCTTGGCATACCCTGTCGATGAACTTCATCCCGGATCTTCCACCCTGCAATGGATACAACACCATATTAGTCGTGGATTTATTCTCCAAAATGGCCAATTTCATCCCTCTGAAGGGACTCCCAACTGTGTTAACTCTCGCTTCTGTGTTCATAGAGCAAATTGTTTGATTGCATGGATTTCCATCAATATTAGTATCTGATTGCGGAACGCAATTTGTTTCTGCCTTTTGGAGAAAGTGTTGTACGATTGCCAAAATCGACCTCCGGTTTTCCACAAGCCATCACCGTCAAACTGATGGGCAAACTGAACGAACCAACCAAACTTTAGAGCAATATCTCAGGTGTATGTTGCAACAGTCCGAGGATTCTTGGAAAAATATACTCTGGATAGCGGAATATGCATACAACAACTCAGTTCACACAAGCACAGGGCAAACTCCATTCTACACTGTGCACGGAATACATCCGAGGACATCAGTATTTGATCCACTGCATACCCTGGAAATGCCAGCCATAAAAAACGTGCATAAAACCATCACTCAGGTTCTTAAGGAGACGATAGAGCATCTGACCAAGGCTAAAGAAAGACAAAAACTGTTTGCTGATTGACATCGGAAGGAAGATTCCGCCTACCCCAGATTGGAGAAAAGGTGTGGTTAGCATCCAAATATATTCCCCTGAAGGGGCAAAGAGCTTACTATAAAGTCCATAATCAACAATGTCGCCATGAAATTGGAGTTACCTTCTCACATGAAAATTCATCCCGTATTTCATGTCTCTCTCCTCAAACCAATGAAGTCCAATACACGGCTTAGTTCTCCGACAGAGTCCGAAGTAATAGATGGAGAACCAGAATATGAAATCAAATCCATCCTGGACTCCAAGGTGGTTCGATCAAAATTGTATTACCTATTTCACTGGAAAGGTCACGGACCTCAAGACCGAACTTGGGAACCCTGTGAACAAGTCCATGCTCTGCATTTAATCAGACAGTTCCATCGCAATAATCCCACCAAACCAGGACCGGGAGGAGAACCACCCTTGGAGGGGCCTTGAGGGGGAGTGCTGTCATGGTCATGAAGTCAGGGGCACAGGCATGCAGGGGTCGCATGCACAGGAGACCTGAGTGGACACTGTCCTGGTGCCTTTTAGAATGCTATTTATATCAATGCATTGCTTAATGCACTAAATAGCTCATGATATTCATGATATTTATTCCAATGATCCTTGACACTTTTTTGTCAACATTATAAGAATCCCTTGTACAGACTTTTCATGAAAAGTAAATGCACATGTGATGTCATCAGTGATGTCATCAATGACATTTGTGATGCCATCTTTGATGTCCTGGGTGTTAGTCTTAGCAATGCACGGTGGTGGCGGGAGTTATGATTGCTTAGCTTACCATAACTGGTAAATTTCAGTGTTTTTCGGTTTTACTTGGGACCATAATGTCCCTTTAACAAAGCTTTTTTACTGAATTTCATAGGTTTTTAGTAGCGCAACTTAACCATAACGTCCCTTTAACAAAGATGTTTTACAGAATTTCTTATGTTTTTAATAGCGCAATTTAACCATAACCTCCCTTTATAAAAGTATTTTTTTTACTGAATACAGATATACATAGTTTGAATTTGATAGATGTTTACTAGGATTCCCTTACTTTATACACATGTAACATAGAATATACTGAACCCCTGCTAGTGATTTTGATGTCCGCGAACTGTGCATATGTCCGCGGACAGACGCGGACAACATCAACACTACCCAAAAACCCAGGGGGTATCTTTGATTGTTCTATCATGCCATATAAACAATGAACAAGTTCAGAAAGCAGCAAATGAGCACATTATATGTAATAATAAATAAGAAGTGGAACCTATATATGTAACACATCAACCGTCCATTTAAATAGCCTATGTACTAAAATGGAATATACCAAAACAAAAAAGATATGCCCCAACATAATTACCTCACAGAATCTGCACAGCAAGATGCAACAGCAGACCTAAACAACAGTAACAACACAATTTACCAGAAACTAGTAAGTAAACTTCATTTTTCTTATACATTTCTAAACTTTCTGTATTAGGTACACTAAAAATAAGATATTTTTTTTTACACAGATGTGTCCAGAACTTTGGAATGGCTTGAAGAAAATGTCCCACGTGATGAAATGAGTGAAGACAGTGATACTCACAACACTTCTCTATATAAGCCAATTAATAACCATTACTTTATGGGTACTTAACACATTTTTTTTAACAGAACATACAAACAGTGAAAATAATATAGCAAAAGAGACATTAGAAAATGCTCTGCAGCGAATGGAACAGAAAATGGATATGCTAATGGAAATTTCAATCTTTTAAAAGATTTTGTGGAGGACCACATAAAAGAAAAAATTAAATATCATTGTCCCACATGTACCTGTTCCCTCCCCCTCTCCATGTCACAGTCAACTATTCCCAAACCCTCACCACCAAGAAAAACGTTATGATAAGACTTCCATCCCTTCATCCTCTCCCATCCAACCTCTCCAAACCCCTAATTCTCCTGTATTTGTGTCAGTTTCTGCTTCCCCCTCACTTATATGAATTTTATATTTGTATATGATAAAAAAAATTATGTGTGTTTAGATTCAGTCCTCTGTGTCTTTTTTTTTTTTAAAGGCAGTTAAGGTGTCCGCGGAGAGCGCGGGTGTCCGGAATATCTGCAATTAACCAAAATGGTGGTGTCCTAAGAACACTATACCTGTCTGTAATATTCCCAATCAAAATGGAACTGTTCTTAGAACACACTCGATGTCCGGGATGTCCGCAATTATCAGAATGGTCTGTTATGTCCTCCTCCTCACCTAAGGATAGGAGCACGTCTTCTTCCCCTTCCTCCTCACCTGAGGTTATAGGTGAAATCTCCAATTCCTTCCTTCTTCTTCTTTGAGTTTCTTTCTTTTTTTTATGCAGATAGGGTCTGCCTCGTGAGGAAGCCACTGTGAATCAGCTTCTTGGACCCTCCAGTGACCCCTCTCCCGAAGCAGCCTGGTATATAGTAGGGCTAAAAGCCTTTGGCATAAACCCCCCCGCAAGGTAGGATGACACAGATGTGCAACAGCAGGTCTTGAGAGGAATGGAGAGAAATAACCAATTCCGGCAAAACGCTGTGAGCGAACACAAAAGGAACACAAAACACCGGAGTAGGGAGGCAGCCGGTATAGTAACAATACCGAAGCCTACGTAAAAGAGAGAAAAAAGAAGACAAGAAGGACAAACAAATTCAGGAAATGAGGAACCACGAAAGTAGGAAGAATGGAAAGCTAGGTAAACTGGCAAGGCAGAGGAAAAATAAACAGCGGAGAGTAGCGAGGAGGAAAGGGAAAAAATAAGGGGAGGAGCCAACGAAGAGCAAAGCACAAAACAGAAAGGATGTCGAAGCAAGGGAAAAATATACTTATAGGATGGGCGGATCTCCGCCAAGAGAAATAATCACAGAGAGACCACAACTAAGGAGAGTGATCCAGTACGTTGCAACGCACCGAGCCGCCGAGTGAGGACTGCTTAAAACACTCGGCGGCAGCCATGTTGCAAAAGACTAGACCGCTGTGTCCGCAAAGAATGAAAACGTAACGGCACAACTAATGGAGGCCAAGTCTCCATCTCCTCCAGATACGCCATTTACCCAGGTTCTTGACAGTATGCCCCCTTCGAAGGCCTCATCCTCCCGGCTTGCCTAGGTGGAACCTGTGGAACCTTCTCAATAAAAGGGGGGCTTGAATGTTAGACCAAGGTTCCCAGGAATCCTCAGATTCGGGGTACCCCATCCAATGTACCAAATACTCTAAGCGGCCTGTGTGATATCTGGAATCTCGGATCAGGGAGACCTCGTATTCATCTAAAGAAGGATTCAAAGGAACTTGAAATCTAGGAGTAGACTGCGTTCTAGTGCCAGGTAAGAAAGGTTGTAACAAAGAGGTATGAAAAAAACGATGATTCCGTCGTAGACTCTTAGGTAGTCAAAAACGAAAGGCCACAGGATTTATCTTAGACAGTATCTCATAAGGACCTATGTAGCGAGAGGGACAACTTGGAGAAATGGACCCAGCGAGGTAAGTACCTGGTGGAAAGCATAACTTTGGATCCTATTTCCCAGTTTGGTACCTGCCTTCGGTGCCTATCGGCTTGTTCCTTGTAGCGACTACAAGCCTCTTGAAGGCTCCTTCTTGCCGTGTTGTGGGCCTCTTTGATTTGACTCTGAGAGGTTTCAATAGAAGGTATGTTGGATTCTACCAAAAAAGTGGGTGTTATGGATAGGGGATGAATACCATACGTACAGTAAAAAGGACCTATTCCCAAGGCGGTATGTATAGATTTGTTATACGCGAACTCCGCGGTAGGGAGTAGTGAAACCCAATTATCCTGTTGCTGGTTGATAAAGCAACAGAGGTATTGTTCTAGAGTTCCATTAAGTCTTTCCGTCTGTCTGTTGGTCTGGTGATGGAACCCAGAGGAGAGTGCTCTCTCGATACCCAATCTTTCACACAAGACCTTCCAAAATTTAGAGGTATATTGGCTGCCCCGGTCAGTTACTATCTTCCACAGAAGACCATGTAATCTGAAAATATCCTTCAGAAAGATATCAGCCATAACCGAGGCAGTGGGAATCTATGGTTACCATAATGCATGAACAACCTTGAGAGACGGGCAATTCCACTATAAAGTCAGTTGAGATATACATCTCAGGGTCCTGATGGATTCGACTCCTGATGGAGAAGTCCCAATGGCTTCTGTGTACGATGCTTGCTCTGCATGCAAACTATACAAGTTTGAATATGTTCCAATGTCTCAGCTGTCATGTTTGGCCAATAGAAGGATTGCCGGAGTAAATCTAGTGTACCTCTTAATCCCCGGTGTCCGGCGACTTTAGTGTTATGACACCAAGTGAGAGCTTTTTGTCTGAACTCACGGGTCGGTATAAACAACTTTCCTTGTACAAAAACAAGACCTTCCTTCCTTTCAATAGGACGAATCTTTGAGGAAAAAGTAGGTTCTTCCAGGCTAAGATTAGCCTCCTTGACCTGTTGCAAAAAAGATGATACAGTCGAGATGATCCTTGTGTGGGGAAACGTTAGTTCCTTCTCCTGAATTGGATCTTTATCATGATCAACTCGGTGAGACAAGGCGTCAGCTATCTGGTTTTGGGAACCAGGTATGTACGTAATGCTGAAATGAAATTGGGCAAAAAAGTGAGCCCATCTTGCTTGGCGGGTGTTGTAACATTCTAGTTGTTTTAGCACTTGCAGATTCTTATGGTCTGTACGTATCAGAAAGGGATGTAGACTACCTTGGAGTAAATGCCTCCACTCTAGACAGGCTAGTTTCACGGCCAATAACTTGCGTTGGATAACCAAATAATTTCTTTGACTTGGGCTCAGAGTCTTAGAATAGTAGGCGATGGGATGTTCAACGCCTCTGTTGGATTGAAGAAGAACAGCTCCCACTGCAACTGCAGATGCATCTGTCTCCAGTATAAAGGGTTGTTGTTGGTCAGGCTGCCTCAATATGGGAGCTGAGCAGAATCTCTGTTTGAGTTGGGAAAAACTTTCTTCAGCTTCCTTAGACCAATTGTATGGGGTAGAAGACTTTTTTTAGCAGGGAAGTGATTGGTAATGTTAGTTGAGAGAATTCTGGTATAAACTTCCAGTAAAAGTTTGCCAAACCGAGAAATCTTTGAATGTCGTTGACTGAGGTGGGAGACGGCCACGCCAGTATAGCTTCTACCTTTCTAGGATCCATGGTAACACCTTGGTCTGACAAGATAAACTCCAAATAGGCAATTGAGGACTGTGAAAAAACACATTTCTCTGGTTTAGCTAGAAGGTGATGTAATTGCAGCCTGCGTAGTACCTCCCTGACATGTCTCTGGTGATCCTCTAGAGTACGCAAAAAAATCAGAATATCATCCAAGTAGACCACCGTGGATTGACCCAGTAGATCCGAGAACAGGCGATCCATAAATCGCTGAAATATGGAAGGGGTGTTGACCAGCCTAAAAGGTATCACCTGATACTCGAATTAACCATAAGGTGTGCGAAAGGTAGTCTTCCACTCATCACCTGCTTTGATGCGAAGCAGGTGATAAGCATTCAGGAGATCTAACTTTGTGAAGACGGTAGAACCCTGTACAATCTCCAAAACTTCCGAAATGATGGGCATTGGGTAACGGTCCCTTATGGTTTGTTTATTAAGACCCCAGTAGTCGATACATGGTCTTAATTCCTTGGAGTCTCGTTTAGATATGAAAAACAAGGATGCTCCAGCTGGGGACTGTGAAGGCCGTATGAGCCACTTAGCTAGGTTGTCATCAAGGTAGCCTCTGAGCACCTTCTTTTCACACACAGAAAGAGGGTGCATCCTGCCGAAAGGAACAAGGCAACTGGAACCAAGTCGATACTACAATCCTCCGGTCTGTGGGGGGGTAACTTCAGAGGGATTAATTCTTCGAATATCTCAGCAAACTCAGATAGGTAGCCAGGAATACAATGGATGGAACTAGTTTCAGTAGAACTGACCGTCTTAACAGTTTCAAATCTTGGATCCGGTAGACATTCCTTTTTACAGTAACTGGAGTGAAAACTCAAAAGATTGTTGGTCCAGTTTATGGTGGGATTATGTCTTCTGAGCCAACCGATGCCCAGTATTACGGGGAAGTGAGCGGTACGGATGATGTCAATGTCATCCGTTCAGTATGCTGCAGAATGAAGACCTCTACTTCTTCCGTAGTATGAGTGATCAATCCAGAACACAAAGGGTTCCCATCAACTCCTTCCACCTTTTGGTCTTCTGTCTTGGCAATTCTCTTTAGACCCACCTTATCAGCCCACAGGGTGTCTAAAATGTTCCCTGCAGCCCCGCAGTCCAGCAAGGCTTGTGTGTCAACCTCCTTTCCACTGAACTGGATCTTAACAGCAATAACCATTAGACGTGAATCTTCTGAAGATCTAGCGGAGGTAACAGCTAGTGTAGTATAGGGACTGGAAGAAGCCCCTCGATAGTCCGTCCGGTTAACTATCGAGGGCATTAGTTTCCCGACCTCCTAGGGGGAACATCAGGACAATCCCTCAAAAGTAGTGTGGAAGCGCCACAGTACATGCAGAGGCTCCCATCACTTCTTCTCTTTCTCTCTTCTGGAGTCAATGGAGCTTGCATAGTTCCTATCTGCATAGGTTCATCTCTGACAGGACGCGTGGCAGGTGAGGAGGGTAAGGGGCTGGGTTCGGAATAGGATGAAGCACCTCGGTTCTTCTTCTTTTCATTCCTTCTTTCTGTCATATGAAAGTCTATTCTTAGAACTGCTGTAAGAAGATCGGCAAAGGTGGCAGGGCGAGGAATCCGAGCAAGCTCGTCCTTTAGGTCTTCTCTCAGACCCATACGGAATATCTTATATTGGGTCTGTTCCTGCCAACCCGCTTCAGTGGCCAATTGCTTAAAGGTAGAGATGTATGTAAGCAGCTCAGAGTTTCCTTGGAGTACATCTAATAGGTCTTCACAGGCCACAAAGGCACTTTCTGTCGTTAGAAACGTTTGCTGTAGGAGTGTCTTGAAGGTGGCGTAGTCTTGTAAAACAGGGTCGGACTGGGATACCAAAGGTGTGGCCCATGCCAGGGCATTACCAGTCATGTGAGTAATCATGAAACCCACTTTGGCATGATCAGAAGAGAAAGCACTTCTTCTAAAGGCAATATGGATATTACAGACCTCTAAGAATTCCTTTACTTTCTTTATAGACCCATCAAACCTCCCAGAAACCAGGGCCAAAGGGGGAAGATCAGAGGTTTGTTGTTCTCTAGCAGGAACCCTTTGCTTTAATGAGGCATTTTCCGTCTTGAGTGTCTGTACTTCTAAGTTTAAGGCTTGAACTGCTGCCATGAGCTCTTGAATCTGTTGCGGTGAAGCCATATTTTCCGTTGGGGGTTGCAAGCTATCAGAATGGTCTGTTATATCCTCCTCCTCACCTAAGGATAGGAGCACGTCTTCCTCCCCTTCCTCCTCACCTGAGGTTATAGGTGAAATCTCCAATTCCTTCCTTCTTCTTTTTCGAGTTTCTTTCTTTTTTTTATGCAGATAGGGTCTGCCTCGAGAGGAAGCCACCGTGAATCAGCTTCTCGGACCCTCCAGTGACCCCTCTCCCGAAGCAGCCTGGTACGTAGTAGGAGAAAAAGTCTCTGGCATAAAAACCCCCCAAGGTAGGATGACACAGATGAGCAACAGCAGGTCTTGAGAGGAATGGAGAGAAATAACCAATTCCGGCAAAACGCCGTAAGCGAACACAAAAGGAACACTAAACACCAGAGTAGGGAGGCAGCCGGTATAGTAACAATACCGAAGCCCACGTAAAAGAGAGAGAAAAGAAGACAAGAAGGACAAAGAAATTCAGGAAATGAGGAACCACTAAAGTAGGAAGAACGGAAAGCTAGGTAAACTGGCAAGGCAGAGGAAAAATAAACAGCGCACAGTAGCGAGGAGGAAAGGGAAAAAATAAGGGGAGGAGCCAACGAAGAACAAAGCACAAAACAGAAAGGATGTCGAAGCAAGGGGAAAATATAGGTAGGCTGGGCGGATCTCCGCCAAGAGAAATAATCATGGAGCGCACATAACTAAGGAGAGTGATCCAGAACGTTGCAACGCACCGAGCCGCCGAGTGAGGACTGTTTAAAAACCCTCGGCGGCGGCCATGCTGCAAAAGACTAGACTGCTGTGTACGGAAAAAATGAAAACGTAACGGCACAACTAAAGGAGGCTAACTCTCCATCTCCTCCAGATACGCCAGTTACCCAGGTTCTTGAAAGCAATTAACCAAAATGGAGGTGTCCTAAGAACACTATACCTGTCCGTAATGTCCGCAATCAAAATGGAACTGTTCTTAGAACATACTCGATGTCCGGGATGTCTGCAATTAACCAAAATGGAGGTGTCCTAAGAACACTATGCCTGTCCGTACTGTCCACAATCAAAATGGAACTGTTCTTAGAACACATTTGTTGTCCGGGATGTTGGCAATTAACCAAAATAGAGGTGTCCTAAGAACACTATGCCTGTCTGTACTATCCACAATCAAAATGGAACTGTTCTTAGAACACACTCAATGTCCGGGATGTCCGCAATTATACAACATGGAAGTGTCCTAAGAGCACTACACCTGTCCGTAATGTCCGCAACCAAAATGGAACTGTTCTTAGAACATACTCGATGTCCGGGATGTCCGCAATTACCCAAAATGGAGGTGTCCTAAGAACACTATGCCTGTCCGTACTGTCCACAATCAAAATGGAACTGTTCTTAGAACACATTCGTTGTCCGGGATGTTGGCAATTAACCAAAATGTAGGTGTCCTAAGAACACTATGCCCGTCTGTACTGTCCGCAATCAAAATGGAACTGTTCTTAGAACATACTCGATGTCCGGGATGTCCGCAATTAACCAAAATGGAGGTGTCCTAAGAACACTATGCCTGTCCGTACTGTCCACAATCAAAATGGAACTGTTCTTAGAACACATTCGTTGTCCGGGATGTTGGCAATTAACCAAAATAGAGGTGTCCTAAGAACACTATGCCTGTCTGTACTATCCGCAATCAAAATGGAACTGTTCTTAGAACACACTCAATGTCCGGGATGTCCGCAATTAAACAACATGGAAGTGTCCTAAGAACACTATACCTGTCCGTAATGTCTGCAACCAAAATGGAACTGTTCTTAGAACAGAAACGATTTCCGGAATGTCCGCAATTAACCAAAATCGAGGTGTCCTAAGTACACTATGCCTGTCCGTACTGTCCGCCATCAAAATGGAACTGTTCTTAGAACACATTCAATATCAGAAATTAATCAAAATGGGGATGTCCTAAGGACACGATACCTGTTTGTACTGTTTGTAATTAAAATGGGAGTGTCCACACTGTCCGTAGAACTTCTACACACATGCGCACCACACCCATAGGTCCTATAAACATCCCGCCTGTCCGTAACTGTCCGTCGCACGTGTGTCGCACTTTCAATTAGTTTGAGGACCCGAACACTGTCAGTAGAACACCTGCGCACATGCGCACAACCGTCCCTGCACATTTGGTGTCCTGCGGACAGCCGTCCCATTCGTGAACATGTCCGTGATGTCATCATGTGATCGTACCCACTCTGAGCGTGTGTCCTGATTTGCGGACACTGTCCGGGTCCCCGAACATTTTTAAAGTATTTTTTGGACAATCCAAAGTATTTTTACAGTAAAGGTTCACCATTGCACATGTCCCAGACAATGTCCCTGTCGATCGACATACTTTTGGAACTTTTTGAGCCTTTTTTTTTGGTGTTCAAAGTGGCCGCGGACAGTGCGGGTGATCGGGACGTGCGCATCAGAACCCCTATAAAAGGCCACACCCTGCAATTGCTCCTCATTGTGCTTCTGGCTACCTGACAGAGAATTGCTTCAGACCTGTATTGACTGACTGCATTGCTGGTGACTTCTGCCTGCTGTCTTCCAGATGACGACCATGGCTGCTTCAGCTGCATCAGCACCCCCATCCCCTCCACCACCACCACCTCCCCAAGGGCCTGCAGAGGGGAACAGGCATGAGGATATAGAGGAGACGGATGAAGAGGATGAAGAGGATGAGGTAGTGGAAGTCCCTACTACCAGCACTCGTCATGAGTCTTGGGTGTGGCGGTTGTTTACCACTCTTGATGGGGTGCCAACAGCATTTACGAATAAGGTCACCTGTAATCAGTGCAAAATGGTGCTGAGTCGTGGGAGGCCTGGTTCATACAGCTTTGGTACGACATCAATGAAGCAACACCTAAGTTCGTTCCACGGTGGGACTATTCGCAAGGTATCTTGTGATAAACGTAGTAGGTTGAGTTCATCTACAACATCCTCCGTTTCCGCTCCGGTCACCATAAGAGACACTCCTGTGGAAAGCGCATCCCTCCAGCTGTCTCAGAGGCCATTCATGATGTTGTTGACCCTTACCTTTCGAGGGTCACAATATTGTGCATGTACTGCGATGCAGTACTCTGCAGGGGGGAGAATCTTTGGAGTGCTTTCGTGACTGTGGTCAAGGAGCATGAGAAGGTCTGCTAAGGCCCACCCTACATCTTCCTCTCTCCACCTGCCCTTTCTTATCCCCATTGTTGGTGTCCCTTCCTTACCCTCCTTTTCCCTCCTTTCCTTGTGTGTCATGTTTAAAAAAAACAACAAAAAATATAAAACAACTAAAACCAAAAAAATAAAAAGGATCTTTTCAGAGCCGCCTTTCACAGTTTAAAAATAGAAGTGACAAATACATAGTGCATGGCCCTGTGCATTTTTTAGGAGTCCGCGACATTTATTTTTTGGGGGTGCTGCCCTATCAGAACCATTGCACTTTTCTATGGGATGAAGTGGTGGCTCTGAAAAGAGCCTTTTGGTGTTTTTTTTGTGTTTCAAAAACATCAAATGATTAATGCCTACTGCAAAATGTATTAATGTAATTACAAAAAAGGTTGAAATGCATTTTGTATATTTCGCAGAAAAATCTGATTGCCAGCATAAGTAAGATGTTCTCCACCTCTACGAAAAATGTATGTGCTACGAAACATAATATTTTCATTGTGAAAAGAGGACATGCCAACATCTCCTAAAAAGGCACAAACAGCCTTATTGACATTGTGCCTCGCTTTCTCCATTTGTGGACTAAATGAAGAAGAATGCAGTCACATTTGTCTCTGCGCAATACGAGAAAAAATTACTTGGGAATTTGGAAACATGTCTATGACCTTCCCAAGTCCTTCTTTCATTGCAAATTGCAAAGAAATTCCAGACACATGTCCTAAACTGTTCCGGCCACAATGAATAATAATTATGTCTAGATGACGCTATGTCTCCAAAGTAGCACAGAGAGGTACCAAATCCAGCCACTTCATTCCACGCACTAGATGCCAGTGCACTTCCACATGACCAAATCCAAGATGTGCAACCTCGCCACAGCGTTCTGCATTCACCTCCAACCAATGTATCCCTGATTCTCCCAAAATCCAGATAATCTGTTTTCTGAAACACACAGCCATAGCTATCTGTTCTTCTCTCAGGAAAAATATTTTCTGACAAACTCTCTCCTTACAAAACACACCCAGTAAACCTTATTGACCAATCCCTTGCTCTGCTCATTCTCATTTGCATGCCTCTCAACCCCAAAATCCCTGTATGTAATACGCGGTGTCCGCAGACAACTGCCATGTCCCCGGACATATCGAAAAATCTGAGCGTGATGAATTAAAATTTAAATAATGTACCCAATTTCCCCTTTGAGGTTGGCTCTGAAAAGAGTTGGTTTTTTTTGCAGATGCTTGAGAGACACCTGTTATGTTGTATTTTTTTTCTTACTTTACTCCTAAAATCTTCACATAAGGTTCTGCAAAGCAACCCCTATGTTCCAAAACAGCATGGCATTTCCCATAAAAGATAGAAAAATGCCATCCTCTTTACAATAAACAGCATTACTAGAATCAATGTTCTCATTATTACAGAAGAACATACCAGCTCTAAGCATGAAAGCAAACATGTCTCGGTTGATTGCACACCTAGCAATGTTTTGCTGAGGACAAAAAACAGAACTATTGTCCCATATTGCCCTAGGTACTAAACCAAAAAAAATAACTTTGGCATTTGGAAGGATGTTCATTACTGCTTGAACCAAGTGTTCCAAATCTGCCAACAAAGTAGGGGCACTGACATAGCCCAAATGCAAAGCACTACAGTGCAAAACTACCACATGGGGACTGTTCATCCTACTCATATCTTCACAAACTTGTACAATTCCCTGTACATTGCAATCAGACACAGTGCTCCACACCACCTCCACTCCTTTAACATCAATATTGTTTGCCACATTCCTGCATTTAGCATACTGCTCTAAACCATGCACAAACATATCTGCAACCACCAACACCCGGACATTCTCCACCTCTGCCATCTTCACTACACACAGCTTCTTTCAACACAAATCCACAACCTCAACACCTTATTGGCTAATCCCTACAGTTCCTTTTCCATGCTGGATTTGCTGGAAAACCCCCGATGTGGCACGCCCTGTCCGCGGACAGCCGCAGTGTCCGTGGAGCGTGTAACTCTTAGACAGCCCTTCTACCCTTTCCACTTCACTCTCTGTGCCATTCCCTCATTGGATACAGCTAAGCAGTCACACAACCATCCACCAATCACATCCAAGAGCTCTACATATAACTCCATCATCATAGTTCAGCATTTCAAATGTACTGTTGATCACTCAGAGTACAAGTCTCATGTCATTGGAAAGCACCTACTACAAAAATTACTGTACAAGTCTCCAAGATTTCTACTTGCAGCTGCATGCATATCCACATGCATGAATACAACCTACATGTATGCATATTTTCTGCACAGTACATGTACAACTCTTATAAATGCATATAAACAGAGTAACTGCCACTTAACCTGTATAACCTATAAAATGAACTTACTGTCACGTTTCCCATCTGCTATAATCAACTGTCACTTCCAAACCTGTCTGCTATCTAAATTCTTTTTTTACACACACAGCTATCTAAAAAAGTGTAATTTAATATTAAAAGATGGGAGAAATAACAGTATAATTGTAGAAAAACAATTATTAGTGTATTGTAAAATTACACACAGCTAGGATAAGTTCATGCATCTTTATACACTCACACAGATAGACACTATCATTGAAAATCTCCCAGCTGAAATAAAACCACTGCCTGTGTATCACATCCTTCTGCTTTATTACCCACACCTTCACAAATGCATACATTCCATGCTTTTCTATACAGTTTCTGCCATTCACCCTATAAAAATAGCAAAATAAGTATATGATTATTTCTTCTATCTCCTAACATCCAATAAAACAGCCTTAAGAAACCAAGTGAGTTTCATACGCTTAGAATTATAATAATTTGCAAAGCATGTTCAACTAACAGATTGTAAGTAAAATATAAAGGCTGCACATAGTCAAAGGAAACTGCATGCACACACTATGTTCAGTTATCAAACAACAATACTACTACAAAAACATAAAAATCTACATCTAAGTTAACAACAGTGCTATAAACACACAAAATTACTAACTTATTTCTTTTACAATTGTAGCGAAGACCACTCTCCTGAAAAGCAGCAGCATCTGAAGTACAAACAACTAAGAAGAAGCCTGCTCATTCCAAACAAAAATGTAAGTACAATGCTACCATAATGTTCTAACTGTTACTCAAAAACACTGTGGGGTTGATTCATGGAATGTGTGTGCCGAAAAACGGAGATTTGTGTGCCATTCTTCCCACAAATTCCCATTTGTTAAACAGGGATTTGCAGGCAGAATAGCACACAAATCCCTGTTTTTTTCGACGCACAAATTCCATGAATCAGCCCCTAGAATATTAGTATTGCAGAACAAAGAACTGTTTTTAATTCTATACCATTAGATTTAGTATTAATGTTTCTCCTCACCACTAGCTTGCTTTGTATTGTCATCTGAACCCCAGTATAGTAACACACAAATACAAGAATATCCTTCCCAACTAGTTGTAGCTGTCCATTGCACAATCACACGCCTCCAGATACATCCTTACCATCATACTCAGACACACATGCACACAGCACACATACATTGCAGAACAGCCCAACCCATACCTTCTTTTTTTTCCAACAGACCCCAAAGAATGCCTACCAAAAAGCAACTCTGTAGAAACCAACGCAGAAGTAGAGCAAATCAAAATAAGTGTCCAAAATAAGCATCCATCTCTAGCAGAATTTGTACAAAAAGTTCAAACAAAACATCGAATAGAGTCATTAAGCGAAACAAAACAAGCTTCCAGTACAGAAACCTTGGCTCCTCATTCAAAATGTAAAATGAAAAAGAAAGTGATTAACAAGAATTAAGCTGCCACTACTGCCAACACTGCTCCTCTAAATCTTGATGTAGTAGCAAGTAACCATACCAAAACATTTTTTTTACAAAAAATTTCCGCCACAAAGTTCTTCAGAATCTTATAAAAACAGGAGAGAAATCATGCAGAACCCTTAAAACCTACCGTAGAAAATTAATCTTAGAAGCTCACATAGACAGTGTAATCCTTCTCAAAGGGAAGTTATTTATTTTAGTGTTAAACAGAAGGAAACCACTAACAAAACTAACTACTAAACTATAAAAAAGACTTCTCAATAAACAGAATGTCAACAAAAATAACTTCTGAAATATCTGTGGAGGTGAATGAAGTCACACCACAAGCACGGAACCATATTTCAATGAAGAAGCATAGAAACAAAAGCAAACAAACACAATTGCCATACATAGCAGTGGACGAGGGTATGAAAAACTTAATAATACCATAATGGAACAAGAAATGCTGCTCACAAAAATATCCCCAGAAAACTCAGTGTCCCCTCTCCATCCGACTGAACCAAAACATCCAGTGTACAAATGGCCATGCACGTCAATGTGTAACATTGACAAAAAATCTTTCAAATCTTTAAGCCAGTTCCTCAATCAGTATGTGAAAGGCAAAGACAAGTTCAAAATGAAACTACTACAAAATATGGATACCTGTCCAGTGCGCAAATACACAGGACTACAAGGACATTCATTAGCCTGCATTTCAGGACATATTTGCAAAAGCACCTTTCATCATATCAAAATGATATCAACACATCATTCAACTATAAGAAATCTAGTCCATAAACTGCACTATGCTAAATGTCATGCTTTAGCATTAGGCAATTTAAATAACAATCGTCTACATGGTACAGCCAAAGACCTACTCGAAGAAATAGAGCACATCCAGAGAAAATATTTTGGAAGTGAAGGCCACTTACAAAATGCAATAGCTTTACAACAGACTAGGAACAATTGTACAAATAGCAACCTTCTACTACACACATACAAAAAATAAATACTAACATTTAAAAGTACATCTGCTGCTTACTAAAACCGTGTGTGTGTGTGTTGCCGCAGAACATTTTATAAAAGTAGCACAAAAACTGTAGACATTCCAAATGGTTTGAATTAGCTCTCTAAATTATAGCAGAAAACAAATACGAAATAACTGACCATTTAAAACTTTGCAGTTACTGCACTTCAAAACTTGACAACAACCAAACTCCTTCACGTGCTATCACAACTTGGAATTATTCCCACTACCAAAACCCCTGCAACAACTCAATTTATATGAGAGCATCATAATTCAAACAGTGCACCCATTTCAAGCTTTATTACGCCTTCAACCAAAAACAGCAAAATTACCTCCCTCTAAATAAGTGAAAGGCTTTTGTGGCAAAGTAGTTTATTTACCATTAGATCTGAAAGAAAATGTACACACTCTGGGAGTGCAACTTCCAATAGATCAATCTTTAATTGTCTTAGTAAATGGTGTACATACAAAAGACAAAAGAAATTGGCAACAACTCGTGGACGTACATAAAGTTAGGCAAGCCTTGCAATATCTAAAAGACAATAATGAATACTACAAAGATATAAATATTGAAGAAAACTTAGGGTAAACAAATGAAATAATTCAAGAGTCATCAGAAACTGGTCAATTTCAACTTCTAGATCCTGCTACAGGATCCAATATTTTAGATCATTATACAATTCATCCATTACACTCTAAAGACACCATAGATGATGCACTAGAAACATACCACATGTGACAAACCAAAGGATCACCAATCAGCATGTGGGAAAAAAGTATAGAAGCACGTGCCTTATCTCTACTCTTTCCTACTGGGAAAGGTGGAAGGAACTATGATAGACCCACTCAAATAACAGCATCAGAATACCGCTAGTTACGAATGTATTCTGAAGATCCCAGATATAGACTAAATGTGGAATACATATTCCACCTACTCTTTGAAAGTGAACTAGCAACTCTATGCTACGGAGTTGCACACACATTGAAATCATGTACCCATTTTCAAAATATGTCAGCTACGCAATTACTACAAAAACTGCAAGAAAAAGATGAGGTTCTACAATCAAGCATTACAAATCTGTTGGCAAACATGCGTGGTACAAAAGAATACGACGTCACGGAGATGTACATTGTATGATAAGAAAGCTTAGCCCACCCACTTGGGTTGTTACATTAAGTTGTGCAGAATATGCATGGGGAGATTTACATGATTTCCTATGCATATCAAACAAAAACAAAACAAACATAGATATACTAGCACCTGGAGAACTCTGCTCTCTAGATCCTGTTAATGTTTCAAGATATTTCCATCATTGTTTCATTGCTATGCTACACTTAATTTGTAATAAAACTGTTCCTCCCCTCAGAGAAGTGCAACACTTCTTTTGGAGAAAAGAATACCAAGCCAGAGGAGCACCACATATCCACATGTTTTTATGGATTAAAGATGCTCCTAAATTTGGTCAAGACAGTGATGCCACTGTTTTACAGTTTATCGAAAAATAGGTCACTTGTGAAATTCCTTCACAAACAATAAAGAGTGACCTTCATGCACAAAATGTACAATTTCAAAGACACAAATGTGGGAAATATTGTCGTCACAAATACAAAAACAAAGGTAAATACTACACCAAATGCCTTTTTGGTTTCCCTAGACCAGTTACAGCAAGAGGTCAAGTAAACAACTTCATGTCTTCAGTTAGACATAGTGTTAAAGGTAAATCGCCAAAGAACACATATTACATAAAAAGAACAGAAGAAGCAAAATATATCAATGATTACAATGCAATCATTGCCCTCTTATGGAATGCAAACATAGATGTGCAGTACATAGTAGACAGTTCCACTGCAGTTGCACAATATGTTACAGCATACTTAACCAAAGCAGAAAAAACAGAGCTTCAAGACCTCTGCGATGACCTATCATCTGACAAAACACTGTCTCAGAAATGGTACAGCTTAGGCATACAAATGCTCTCTCATAGAGAATGTGGCTGCTATGAAACTGCAGACCATTTAACCGATACTGCTTTGTATGGAAAATCTGAAAATATAGTATCGCTAAGTCTTGGTCCTGCTAAATGTAGAAAAAGAGTTCTCAAATCATACGAGGACATAGAAACAATAGCAAAAAATGATCCCCACAGCCAAGACATTTTGATAACAATTTACTAGACACATACTACCGAAACAGGAGTACCACTTTGGAAACCATGTGTCTATACCACATAGCCCAAAATTTCACATACAAAAATTATATAAAACCAGATGAAAACAAAGGTAGATACAGAGTGACAAATTGTGAAGGCAGCTTAGTGAAACTTACCAAACGAAGCTTAATTAATCATATCAAATTGTCATTAATAACTCCTCAACATAAAGAACTATATTACATGTCCCTGCTACAACTTTTCCAACCACGGAGAAAAGAAGAAGAGTTACTAGATATCTATGACTCCTATGAAGATGATTTCAAAGCAAATGAAAGCACTATAAGAGATGTAAACTTTACACAGTACAAAGCAATGTTGCACAATGAACAGCAACACGAAGAAGAACTCCAGGCCCAACTAGATAAGGACACTCCCGACAGTAGTCAACCTTCTATAACAGGAAGCCAAGAACTACTGGGACAGCCACTAATAGCAAATGAGGCAGAATTAGCTATGACAGAAGTAAAAAACACCATGTCTCACTATGAAGAAGATACAGAAGACTTCACTGTACTGAAATCAAAACTGAACAATGAGCAGCGTAGCATTTTCCAAGAAGTAACAAAAGAAATTGAACATGGTGTACAACATGAAAATAAAAAGTGTACCTGCCAAAACTACAAACCTATGCTACTGTACGTCAGTGGTGAAGCTGGTTCAGGAAAAACATTCTTAATCCAAATCATCAGCAAGTTCCTTCAACAATTGACAAACAACAAACTGTCAGCTGTTGTAACTGCCCCCACAGGTTTAGTTTACACTGATTACTACTCCTACTCCTTCCAGTACAACACCAAAACAAATTAGATTATTACAAACTTTCTACAGAAGCTGCAATGGAGCTACGCAGAGTTTTGAAACAAATGAAAATGCTACTAATTGATGAAGTGAGCATGGTCTCCAACCTAATGTTGGCTTTGAGTCACCTCAGATTACAAGAAGTACTCAAAACAGACTACGAAGAGCTCTTTGGAGGAAAACAAATTATTGTTTTCAGAGATCTTCTTCAATTGACACCAGTGTAATGTGAACCTATTTTTAAAACCTTAGGGCACAAACTCTGCTGTAAAACTGTTGGCAGCATAGGAAATGTCAACCTTTGGCAACATTTCGAATACAGAGAATTAACAGAAAACATGCGCAAGTCTGCAGACATCACATACACCAACATTTTAAAAAGTATTAGAGTTGGTGTACTATCTCAAGAAGCACAATCAATATTAAAAACCTGGCACATCCATGCACTCTATGGCCATAACTCATGTGCTACTGATGTCATGGAAAAATTAGCACACAAAAATTTCAATTGTGTGTCCTTGATGCCAACTCTTGCAAGCTGTTCAAAATTCAATGAAACAATGTTAAAAAAAGAAATGCAACCAATAACTGAAATTTGCTCCACAGACAAACTGGGCGTAGATGGTATGACACTACCCATGTGTCAACAAGCCACAACAAGACTAACTACCTTAGAAAACTCTATCTCCAACACAGCTGGTTTAGAAAAAATATTTTTTATTATCTTTAAACTGTAGAATAATGCTTAAACGTAACCTTGACGTGGAGCAAGGACTAGTTAATGGAGCATTTGGTACAGTTGTTGGCTTTCAAACATACCCACGTGACAACAACATTCAGTTTGTCAATATTCTCTTTGACAAACTATCAGAAGTTAAAAGGATAGGACGCTCAATAGCCCGATTCCTTCTCTTCAAAGACATGTATGTACGCAGAGAACAATTTTCTCTAACTCTAGCATACGCAGTCACTATTCACAAATCACAAGGTTTTACCCTAGATAAACATTGATAGATATTGGTAGCACAGTTTTTAAAAAAGGCATGAGCTATGTAGCACTATCACGCTTACGTACACTTGACAGCCTATTTCTAATCAACTTTGATGCAAGTAAAGTAAATGCTGATATTCCTTGCATTCTAGAATACAATAGACTACGTTCACTGTACACCCCCATCTAAAATCCTGTCCTGTTTCACAAAAAGCAAAATGTTGTAAAAGAAAACTACTTCGAACAAAAACGAAACAGGATCTCACTGCAAATCCTCCAAAGAGAGTAAAAGAAGCTAATACTTCATCAATTACTACAACCAAAGAAGAATCTACTGCTCAAAGTAACTCAGGTAATTCTTCGAAGAAGCAACACACACTCCGGAAAAACGACTTGGACACAGAACTATCAGGTCCATTCAAAGTTTAAATATAACTGGTGTAAATTGCTACGCAAATGTAGCAATAAATATTCTCTTCTAATTGCCACCAATTATTGACAACATTTACTTACACAATACAGACCAATTGTGTTTGCAAATGTTAGTCCTTCATAGAAATGCAACCAACAATCCTGACAACACCTACAGTGTTCATGGAATAAGACAAGAATTGGACTACTGTACTGGAATGGTCAAATTCATTATAAAGTCACAAGAAGATCCACAATAATTTCTAATGTAATTACTACAAGTACTGGAAAACTAAAACATACCTATAAATGAAATCTTTCAGACTTCATACATGTGGAAACATAAATGAACTCTCTGCAACTATGTGGCACAGTAACAAATCCCTAATGAACGCTTTGTGTATGTATCAAAACCTAACTGTGAATCCATTCCATTTCAGCAACTTGTACAAAATGCAAACCATGGCAGATTATGTACTACCTGCAAATCAGATAATTGCTCCACCTTACAAATACAAACACATTGTAAATATGTAATACTAATGCTTTTACATTACAATGCAGATGGTACCAAAAAAAACTGCAAGCTGATTGGATTTGCACATGGTCAAGTATCACTTGGTAAGAAAACCTTCACAACAATAGGTATAATCTACCACGCGGGAACCACAACCAATGCAGGTCACTACACTGCATATATAAAAAAGAATTGTGGGTGGTTCGAATGTAACGATAGTACCATTACTCTAAAGCAGAGATTACCAGCAAATATTATAAACGCTTATTTGATATTCTTAAAACCAAAATTTAATAACTAATCTGTGCATAAACATTAACAAAACTTAAATTAGAAAACTATAAACAGTTAGAATACGCCAACAGGTATCTAACTGCCTCAAATAATCTGCAACAAGCCAAAAGATAGAAGATTAGCATAAAATTATAAGTAAACAGTTAGAATACACCAAGTATCAAACAGCCCCAAAAATCTGCAATAAGCCAACAGATAGAACATTAGCCAGAAACAACAAATAAACACTGAAAACAAAGAAAGCAATATATTGTACCATAACAAAAAAGTTTTTTTTTAAATTCAGCATAGATTTTTTTTCCCACAGACCCAATGATTTAATAAACAAACACAGAAACTGAGCAAATTGCACAGTACACTGGTTTGCAATATAGTACTTCTAAAGAACTAAATATGAAGGTCAAAATAATGCAGAAATGTCTATAATGCAATTCAATAACTCATTATGAACTACCTACACTAACATGTGATCTTTTCTTTTATCACAGAAATTGAAAAAGAATATCTGCTCCAGTTACCAAAGTCATGATAAAAATATATCCAATCACAAAAAATCAAACAGTAAGTATGTAATAATTCAACTCACAAATACTGCTCCATGACACAACCATTGAAGCAAACATCTAACCATACACAACAATCCAAAATGTTTATGTCCATGGATATATTATACTGCAGTGCTTGTTACCAAACTCTACAATCTTAATTGCATGACTTAGCCAAAATTTCACATACAAACTATACAACTCAAACAGTACACAAACTTTAGATTTGTGGATATTTGATGGATGTTTGATTCTATGGGTGAGTTATGCTGCGGTGGTTGTGGCCATGGCCTAGAGTCTTGGGTGCGTGCTATATGGGCTACTTATACAGGATATTAATTACAATCAACGCTGTACTAACAACCCAAAACCAAATATCATACTAAAGTTAAATAGCCAGAAGTATATTTTTTATGCCCGCAGACAGCTGCGGTGACCGCAGACATGACGAACACATCAGGGACACCTGCCACCTACACAAATACAGCATTTGACCCATCTCTTACTCCCCCACCTTCCCCAAGCACTCTTACACACCAACACACTCCCCAAAATTGTATTTTTCCCCCGTTCGTCACTGCGCTGTCTGCGGATGTCCGCGGATCCAAGATGGCGGACGCATCAAAACAATACGACACACCTCACGCTTCAACCCAGCCAATCAGCGAACACGTCGTATGTCCGCAGACATGACGCAAGCCGATTAGCCAATCAGTGTCCTGCCCGCGGAGCGAACAGGGAAATGTGTCCGCGGAGCCGACATAGATATCACTAATTTTTTTGACCTACTTTTTGGTTGTTTTAAAAAAAAACTACTGGACGGATTTACACCAAATTTTCAAAAGAATGCTTTCGGGATCAAGCCGCTGCTCCTGCCACAAATTTGGTGCATATCCGTCCAGAGGTTTGAGCTGCAGGCATGAGCAAAGTTTTTTCCCCACACGCAGACTACACTCAACTAATTTTCAGGCTGCCCTCGGCCACCTCCTCCGCCTCTCTCATCACTGATTGCCATCCAAGATAGGTGTGCCACCAACGATCTTTGTCTTAATGCCAGCAAGACAGAGATCCTCCTCATTGGCACACCATCACCTTCCTTTCCCCTCACTCTCTGGCCGGCCTCCCTTGGCCCTCCTCCTATCCCCACCTGCGAAGCCAAGAACCTTGGTGTCACCTTTGATTCCACACTCTCCTTCTCCGCCCACATCGCTGATGTATCAAAAAAGTCAAACATCCTACTGCACCTCCTCAGAGGTATTCTTCTTTTCCTCTCATTCCCCCAGAATCTCACTGTCTCCCAAGCTCTGGTTCTCTCTAAGTTGGACTTAGAGAGAACAACAGCCTCTTTCTTAATCTACCTGCCTCTTCTCTCCGCCCTTTACAACTTATCCAGAACAGGACTGCGAGACTTGTCCTTGGCCTCAAGCCCTGGGCTCGTATCTCTCCAGCTCTGAAATCTCTCCATTGGCTCCCAGTGGATGCAAGGTTTAAATTCAAAACCCTCTGCATTGTCCACAAGGCTTTCTGGGGCCTGGGTCCAACATACCTTCAGCTATCCCTCCGCAAATACCTCCCATCTCGAGGACTCCGCTCCTCTACCTCTAATTCCCTCAGGGTCAGTCGTTTCTCAAAGAAACGAGCTGGGGGTAGATCTCTGTCTTCGGCTGGGGCCTCCCTCTGGAACAGCCTCCCTGCCACTCTAAAACTTGAGGAGAACCATCTCCGGTTCCGGAAGCACCTCAAAACCTTCCTCTTTGCTTTTGCCTTCTCCTCCCCTCTCCGCTGTTGATTCTACTCTCCCTCGGCACCATGCACCTGGCCACCCTCTGTCCTCCGGGCCCAGGTACCTGCTCATCTTGCCACCCTCACGCACTGCCTCCGGGCCACCCCCTGCACTGGGGTCTGTATCTGTACCCATACAGCCCTCCCCTTTTCTTCCTGCACTTTCAGACCTACATGGCCTGCTGCCATAAACCCAGCACTTGCCACTTGCTGGCTGCACTCCCATTCTTTGTTGCCTTTTTATTTATTATTTTATTATTATTTTTTTTCCTTCTCGCTCTGCACTCTCCTTTTGTTCCCCCATCCATGCACTTCTCCCCCTTCTCCCTCTGCCCTGCACTTGCACGTTCTCAATGTCACTGGGCCTAGTAAGATCATTCTTTTTGTTCTCCCCTGTTCCCCTTCCCTTGCCTTGTCACGCCCGGAAACACTTGTGAATGAGCGCAATAGAAATAAACTATCACTATCAATTCACTCTATGGCAAAAAAAGAAATTTTGGGACCCCCCTATAACTTTGACCCCACTGCACCACACCTCACTAAACTTTACAGAATAATTCAGAGTGGGCCATATACTTTTTTTGCACAGTTTGGTGAGCATTCGTCCAGGGAGAGCGAATTTATTAGCCACCCAAAAAGTGCTCTTCCTATGGGATTAGCAACTTAACCATAAATACACGGCCACTGCCATGGGCCGTGTAATATATATGTAAAGTCTCATTACATCTGGTATGCATTTCATACACACCAGATATACATGTACAATGCTGAAATGCATACCAGATGTAAATAAAACTTTGCATTTGCTATTGAGTGAGACATACATGACCCATTAAAACGCATCTACTATATATAAAGACAAATTATAACTTTCCTGAAAATGCTTCCATAGTACATCGTGAAAAACAAGAGGTTTCATTTCATAACCTGGAGGTTATGCCTTTGTGTCTTCTGTAAGGATGGTTGCACACCCCAAGTAGTTCTCATTGGCTGACATGACACAGGTGTGGATTGCCTTCTGCAGTTCATTGGTAAATAGTTCTAACAACGCCAACCTTCCCCAGCCCCTGCACATGTGTCCCCTTTACCAGAACTATGTTGTAGGGATTGCTTTCTGGCAAACTCATGACATTTTGTCATCATTTTGTTTTACTTATTTTGTTTTTCGAAAAATGACATGAAAGGTAGACAGAACGTGCCAGAGGCACACCTTATTTCTATTTTTCATTCATTTATTAGTTTTGGCTATTATGCGGCACTAACACACCACCTATAACCTGAAACTATTGCACTGAAATACAGTACAGAGGGAGACGGCGTCTGAGGAGGGACACACAACTTGCGGGTGTTGTTTGGGATTTACCCACCAATTGGCTGCCTTTGACCTTGCTAATTAATCCCTACGGCCATTACCACCCACATCTTGCCCCTCCCCACCAAAAACACATTCTCGCGGTATCTCTTTGAGCTAGTTTTAGCAAGCCTTACCATCAAACTTTTGCCTGCCATGGTCATTTCTAGGCAGTCTTCTGAAGTGTTAATGGCTCGACTGCAGCTGTGAATGTTATGTCTTAACCAAGTGTGCCATCCGCCAGTTTGTTTATAAGGCATATAGGTGTCTTTGCACTGAAGTCCTGTCTAAAACAAGCATTGGCTAAGCCAACAGTTTAATGTGTAGAGGTAGAAGGCATTTTACATGCATAACTATATATTTTTTTTTGGATCCCGGCAATATGTTCCGAACTTATGCAAGAGTGTGAACTGGTTTTTGATACTTTGGAACATTATACAAATCATGTGAATATGATCGGCATATCGGGAGGATATTAGATATCATGGTGTCACCCTCTGCGACTTCTGGAATCTGCCTCTGATGCGTCTGAAGGTGGTCAGGTGACCGTAACATGTTATTTATTTATTTATTTATGCATTTGTAGAGCTCACCAAGCCGTTAGGCATCTAGGCGATTAAGCTTGTGAAATCGGGGGTAACCGCTCATGAGGCTTTGCTGAATTTGAATTTTATCTACAAATTAGTTGTTAAATCCTTTATCAAATCGATTGTTAAATATTGATATTGATATTTTATTTCTATTGCGCTCATTCACATGTGTCTCAGAGTGCGACACAGCAAGGGAGGAATAATTAATTCTCTTCTCTGTAATTGAATCTTTTCATTATTATATTTTAAGTGAGTGAATTAAATGATCAATCAATATGAATATTGCAGAGTTGCCCATTGGGGGGTCTCTCTTGATGCCGCAAAGGCCTTGATAAATATGGTCTATTATACAATAGGTCAGAGTGCATTTCACCAGGAACTCCTCACATTACATTAAGACATGTATGTGAATGTGATTAGTCTAGTATGTTAAGGTTTGGTGTGCAGTCCACCCACTATATTTACTGCTATCATATGCCCAGGTGATCACATCCTTGTCCAGCTTTTACCATTTTATGCCCAGGTGGTACCAATATGGCAGATATGCCCAGGTGATCACATCCTTGTCCAGCTTTTACCACGTTATGCCCAGGTGGTACCATTATGGCAGATATGCCCAGGTGATCACATCCTTGTCCAGCTTTTACCACGTTATGCCCAGGTGGTACCATTATGGCAGATATGCCCAGGTGATCACATCCTTGTCCAGCTTTTACCATCTTATGCCCAGGTGGTACCATTATGGCAGATATGCCCAGGTGATCACATCCTTCTCCAGCTTTTACCATCTTATGCCCAGGTGGTACCATTATGGCGGCGGATAGGAAATGCCTATCCCATGCCTAAAAAAGGCAAAACCTTTGCCTTTGCCATTGCTTTTCATATATATACATCCCTGGAAAACATATGCGCAGAACAGAAACACCGTACAGGGGTAGCAACAGTCAGGAGCGCACTCCTGTTACCAGGCGTCTTACATTAGTCCGGTAGCGGAACATGGGTGAAGCATGAATCGATTGGTGGAGAAGTAGGTATATGAGAAGCGAGCCAGAGAATAGCATCACCGAATATTTACAGCAGCGACAGTAAGGCACTATCCCTTGCAATATAAGTGCTAGCATCACGTGGGGACAGGGAACTTGGTCACAGGGGTGGGGGTCACTGAAGGCCTTGGGCGTTCCTTCAAGAGGTAGAAGGTACTTTTGTCATGAGGAATTGAGGCCCACAATTGTAGGGCCTGCAACCTGTGGCTCCCCAGAGGTTTCAGACTCCAACTCCCATGATGCCTACACATTGACTGTACTGTCGAGGGCTCATGGGAGTGGTAGTCCCAAACATCTACACAGCCAAAGGCTACAGACCCCTGCCCTAAATATGGTACAGTTTTTAAATTTCAGGATGAGAGAATTTCAATGATAGGGAGCCAGGAGGGGGTAGGAGTGGAACTGTATTGCGGGGCAAGCGGTGAACTTGCAATCACAGGGGCCTATTCGTTTTGTAGTGTGGTATAGAGTTTGGTAGCAGGGGCATACTGTGGTTAGATTTAAGAGCCTGGAGGAGAGCAACTTAAACATTGATCTGTGCTGCAGAGAGAGTCAGCCCACATTCAGGGGATGGGCCGGGGTTGGGAGTTAATGAGGGAGGTTGACGAGTGTATGCGTGACAACGTTAAGTGATTTGTTAAGGTGGAAAAAGAGTGGGATAGTCCCACAAGGAGGCTGAAGCAATAGGCACGTGTGTAGCAGACCAGAGTGTGATAAGGGTTATAGTAGAATGAAACAAGAGGTCTACCATTATTTTATATAGCGCTGAGGAAGAGGCCCACAGGCATGGGAGCGCTAACAAAACAAAACAGAACAACTAAATACAAAAGTAGAAGGCTAATGCTCAGTGAGGGGACAGGCTGTGCAGAGAAAGGCAGGAGAACAGAGCGGTCTTTAGACCACGTTTAAAACTGGGAAAAGAGCGGCAGGCCATCAGATCGGGTGGGAGGGCATAACAGCATGTCGGTGCAATATAGGGCAAAGACCCCTGAGAAACCATGGTCAGCTTGGCCCTGGGCACATTCTATCTCAGCCCCCTTCGTGCAGGCTGCCAGGAAAATCTGCTAGCTAAATACGCAGGACTAGTGCCAAATACGCACCTGTGTAGGCAAGCAAAAGGTGATTCTAGAGGCAGCAGGTAGCCAGTGCAGTGCTTTGCTAGCCTTGGAGATATGATCCTACGTAGGCCCTCCACAGCCCGCACGGCACTATTCTGCACCGTCGGTAAACACTGTTTCCCCTTTGCTGATAACTTGCAATAATTGGAGCAATAGGCAAGTTTGGCGCCAATTATATCCTTGGCAATGGTGGTGCGATTATTTTGGTTAGAAAAGTGTCTTAACTGAGCTAACAGTTTAAGATAGTAGGAGGAGGATGAAACAAGGCTGCTCACGTGCGCCTTCATGCTGAGTTCCTGATCCCAGATTACACCCAAAGTCTTCACTTTGGGGAGTGTAGCAATGGCACAGCCACTATCTGAAATTCACCAAGCTCAGGACTCACCTTTATCAACTGGGCTTCTGTGCCAGTTATCATCAGCTCGGTTTTTGTGTCATTACGGGCTAAGCCATTATCCGCCATCCAGGTCCCTATAAGCGAGTACACTGAGTTGATGGTTTCCGTATCTCTAGTATAATCGCCCGAGAGAGGTATAAGACACTGGGTAGCATGAGTGTAATTGTGTGTATTACTTCATTGGCGTCAAGCAGTTCAAATAAGGGCTTGATAAAGATGTTAAATAATGTGGGACACAAGCAGGACCCCTGAGGGACTCCGCACTTCACCACAACATCATCAGCCTTGGCGTCGCCACGAAACCATCTGACTGAGCGATCTGACAAAAAGGATCTAACCCAGTTGGCCGCTGCTGACGAAAAGGAGGCGGAATGTAAAAGTCCTGTAACCAGCAGCGCATGGTCAACTAAGTCAAAAGGTGCACATAGATCTAGCAGCACAAGGAGAGCTGTACTAACTTTCTCAAAGAACTGGAGAATGCTCGCCTTCAAATCAAGAAGGGCTGATTCCGTGTCATGTGCACTTTGAAAGCCCGACTGACAGCTGGCCTAGGGTGTTGTTTTTGGACAGAACATCCTGTACTTGAGTATAGGCGGCCTGATCCAAGATCTTCAGCAGGAACGGGACGTTGGTGATAGGCCTATAGTTTGAGGGAACATTAGGATCCAGAGATGATATCTTAAGTAAAGGTGAAGGCGAAGCTTTCACTGAGTAGGTTCAGTCTGGCGACTGTATCCATGCAGATGATAAACTGCTGGAGATGGATGTCGCTATCAAAAAGGTTCGCTATTTTATGTGGAAAAGGGGGATGAGCTCAGGAGGTCTGGTGGAAATTAGGGGTGGAATGTTAAGAGGTGGGAGAAAGACAGAATCAATGTTAGAAGAGAAAAGCATTAGACAGCAGAGTGCCAGCCAGTGATGTCCGAAAGATGGAAGGAGATGTGAGTGGCTAGCTCTGGGGCAGAGAAGAAGGATATGCTTTTTTGGTATTGTCGGGGAAAAAAGTTGCAGGAGAAGCCAAAAGATCAGTTTGCTGAGAAATTAGGTGTAGCGTGTTAAGAGGATGGGACTGAGGACTGATCCTTGAGGGAGGTATATACTTTATTCGGATAAGACCATAAACAGCACATACTATCTAAAACATTTGCATCGCAATCGACATACAAACCTCAGAATGCTCTAGAGATTCTCCTAAAAGGTGATCCTACAAAATTCAAAGTATCATAAATAAAGTCTTCATCATTACGAGTCATAAACAAGGACATAAAATGAGGCCTATGCCATCTCCGTTTAAAATATTTATTAAAAATGTACAATTTATTAGAAAATGCACAATATCCTATTCTTTGTCCATACCGCAGTTACACATCTTATCAATACCCAACCTACTAATTCGGGCACATTTAATCGGATCATCAGAGCTGCCCATCTGCAGTCAGGGGACTTAATTATACTTACAAATAGAGATGCAACATTAGTTGATGCTAAACACATGCGTTCTTTACTATACAACTGTAATGACTGTAAATGTACGATTCTAGAAAAATCTACAATGCACTTCTTCTACCACTTGTTTTTTCTAAGGAGTTTGCGTTACAGTTAAGACATATTACTGAACACAACAACATCCTCAAAACCCCAACTCTTCAATCAAGACAATCCCTTTTGAATACCAGCAGAATGTTTGCTCTGTAGGCGAAGATGCCACTTCTATAAGGGGTATCTGTATTTTGATTTATGGAGCGGTATAACTGGATTTTCAGAAACATTCTAAAAACCTCCTTTGTGCCTGGCAGGTTGCGCTAAGGATACCTATTGTGAAAACATCATGAAGCAAGACACACACAACAGATTCAAAGTTCAAAATAAAATGGTTTACTAACTCAAATGTCAGGATGGTTAAAGGCATAACTTGCCCTATGCTAAGGTGGGATTTCCCTACTTGAAAGTAACTAAGGAAAGTCTGAGTCAGAAAGCTCAACTTAAAAGTCTGTCTGTGTCCAAAACCTTTCCTTGCCCTCACACTAAGGCTAAACAATGTGTAGGGATGTCAAGAATAAAATAAATGGTGATCAAAACAAAGTTCTGTGCTTCTTCCAGCTCCTAGCTTCCTTTTCAGCTCCCCTCCCCCAAGTTCAAGAAAGTTTAACAAAAGTCTTGAGATTACCTTTCCCAAGTTCAACCTCCTTGGGGTTCCCTTCCTCATGTTCAAGACAACACATTTCCAAAGAAACGGGTCTTGAGGGCTCCGTCCTCAAGACAATATTGCAATTCATTGAGTACCAGGGTTCGCTTCCCCAAGACTCCAACGTATCAACTTATACTTGGATTCAATCTTTGATTGTTCAACACAACTCCTTGTCAACGTGACACTCCCTCTGTATTGCATTAACAGTTCACTAAAACTGCTCTTTCTTGGTTTATTTCGACAATGTCTTTGGCTTTCCCAATGGAGGGTTCCATGGCCTAGGCGCAATTGTCAGACCACACGATCCACCCATCTTAGGTCGCGCAACCAGGAACCCTAGCCTCTTAGGCCCACGCAGGTTCTTCTTTATCTGCCCCTGTGTTCAGATTCACACTCAGCTTCTTCTTGCTGGCCTCTTGTCTATATGTGCAGGTTCACACTTTCCTGGCTTCTCCTGGTTAACCTCTTGGCTTTGCCACAATGTGTCACACATCCTCTGTCAGTCTTTGGCCTTGCCGCAGTGTATTCTTGCACAAAGTTCACTTGTTGGTGGTCTTATTTATTCCCCACCTTTCTGTCATGCTCCTTCACACAAGTTCTCTTATTCAGTATGTTGCTTCAAATTGGTACTTTCGCATTTATCTCCCATCAGACCGTAGCTTTGATCATAAGGTTTTCATTCACTTTGGTATTCAATATTTGTTGGTATTCATTTTGCTGTTTAATTCTCAGTCATCCCGTGGCTTTGGGTTCATTTCAATCTGCGTATTCATCTGCATTTTATTTGATTCATTTGGCATTTCTCACTTTCATGCAGCCCCTAGGAGCGCCCTGGTCTCAAGTGACATTCCCTTTCACTCCCAAGTCCTCCGCGTTCCTTTTGGGCAGCTTCATTACTTTACTTCTGTTCCACCGGCTTGCGTGCCGGTAACTGCGAGCCCCGCTCGCACTTTTGGTGCTTCTCCGCACTCACCGGCAGCTCGGATTCCCATTTGCAGACGCTGGTGGCTACTTCTTGCCTTTCTCCTTTGCCCGCAGCTCTAGTTGTGGCTTCCCGACCACGAAGGCTCCCACACCTATGGACTTCTGTCGGCCCAACTCGCCCTGGGCTCCACAGGACTTCTGGGTCGTCTGCCAGCGTCCTGACTTCCTTTCAGAAGCCACCATGGCTGCCTCTTTGCAAAGAGCCCTCCCTGCTGGTCTCCCCCACACAGGCCTCCCTGTTGGTCTCCATGTTGCTGGTTTCCTCCCTTATTATACACCTGCAACCACTTGACAGGTTGCAGGTTTGAGTTTTCAATTAGCATTGCCGGACTACAATTAGAGGGTCATGCCTGACCTGTGCATGCTCATCAGTCATCTTCCTCGTATCAGTACTAGAGTGGTGAAATAACCTATTGTTGTTCATTACTCCTAGTTGCTTCTTCCTCGTCCCAGTACTTCAGTAAGTTGAATGGAGAAAATTAAGTGTAGTTGTTTTACAGTAGCCCATAAAGGCCGGGGAGGGTTAGGTTAGGGTTCAGAAAGAAAAGGGGGATACCATGTCTCGTCTGTGGGCAACTCTACTCCCAATCGCAAAGGACCCTCTACCCAGGTGATCCTCCCTCGCTTCTCCACCCCCAGGGTCTAGATCCAAAAGCGATGGCCTTTCTCTGGCCCCCTGAGAAGAGGATCCATGGGGTATAGGAGTGAGGATACGCAGGTATACCATGCTAACATCTATCTGGGCTTTCACCTCCAACACTAACAAGCATTTCTCCAATCTTCTCGCCCCACAACGTTGATAAAAACAAAGTAGCCTCCTAGAGCCTGGTGCAGCCTGCTTGCCCACCTTCTTTGAATGTGCACCCCAGCTGCCATTATTAGCGAATTCCAGCCTTAAATACTTGTATGAGCTAACAGCTTCTACTTTTTCATTGTTAATAAACCAGCTACAGTTTGGCCCTCCCCGTCCAAAGACAATACTCTTTGTTTTTGTCAGACTCTTTGAGGGAATCCCACTGTGGGGGGGTTTGGGGGACTGAGGAAGAGGATGTGCCGCTATTACATGTGATACAGAAGGATTGACCAGACCGGTTGGAGACAATCCATTTTAGGGCAATATCTTGGATGCTGAGGAGAGAGAAAGTGTGGAAGAGCGTACGAGGGTTGACCTGGTTGCACACCTATTGACTGCTACCTCACCGTAGCCACCATCAAAGGGCTTGTTCTCCCTCCCCTCTTTACCCACGTACTCCCAACCCCCAAACTCAACCAACAGCAATCCTGTTCTGAAATCTGGTTACAAGGTTTCCGAAAAGGCTCAAATGCCAATGGCCCCTGATGACTTTCTATGCACAAGTCATTGTGTGGGCTTTGCCAATGTGCCATCTTCTTCTTGTAGTTCGGGAAACGCTGGTAACTCACCTGTTGCGCCATCATTCACTTTCCACTTCATATGTCAACACTCTACATGGTGACGTAAAGGGGTGCGTACCCTACTTTGGGCTTCCCCTTGAAGCATCTCATGCTGTTAGTTATGGTCCATCCTCTGTCCACCGTGCCTCCCCACACAAGATCCAGTCCATTTCCCTACACCCAGTCCCCTTCCGGCACTAGTGCTGCCCCAGTCATTCCCCGGCACAGAGTGTGGCCTGGCACTGGCGAATGTCATTTGCTCTTGCCTGCAGAATCATCAGGGAAGCTTTGAGGATTGTGGAGGCTCTGCGCAATTCCATATCAAGCACACAATCCACTCCAGGCTTTTCCCTAGCATTCAATAGCTCTGAAGGTGTTAATAGTGCGGACGTGCCGCGCGGCAGCGCAGCCGGTGTGACCAAGGTGGTCTTAGCTGCCCAACACAAAAGAGAAGCCAATGACAAAACCCACTGTCTCCTTTTGTGTCCCCTGAGAATGGAAGCTCAGCAACCTTGAGGAATGGCGCTTAGCGGTGAGGCCGCCGACATTTCTATTCCAGAGGAGACAATGAAGTGATGTCTGAGGGTCTTATTTTAGTTCATTGGATCTCCGCCACATGCCCCCACACCTCCCACATGTACACATACGCATTTCTTCCCATTCAGGTATTTCCACGTGCAGAATAGATCCCCCCGCGTGCTGAAGGATGGAGATCACACCTCAGGGATGACGGGAAGATCTGCATTTATGAAGACCCCTCTTCAGAAATACAAATGAGAGAGACCCGGGATCTCCGCAACAATACTCATGAAAAACATCTCAACATGCCTCTTCGACATTGCCAGGAACAGTGCCCTGCACCTCTTCAACATCACGCATGAAATCGCCCGGTGCATCTCAGCTCCATTACACATGAGGTATCCATGTGTGGCTCGGATGTATGCAGCGTAGAGCCAGCCAGAACACAGTGGCACGCTGCACAAAAACCGAGGGGACCACAGACAAAGAGGACCCGGCAGCGCAGGAGATGGGGAAGCAACGTAGTGTGTGTGTGTGAGAGAGAGAGAGAGAGAGAGAGAGAGAACGGGAGAGTATGTATCTGGGGGAGAGAGAGAGGGCTGGAGAAGGAGAGAGAGAGAGAAAGAGCGAGAGGGGGAGAGAGAGAAAGAGGGAGGAGGCAGAGGGAGAGAGTTTGTGTGTGTGTGAGAGAGAGAGAGAGAGAGAGAGGGTGAGAGAGCGGGAGAGCGTGTTTCTGAGAAAGGGCGAGAGGGCTGGAGAAGGGGAGAGAGAGAAATAGAGTGAGGGGGAGAGAGAGGGAAAGAGAGAGGAGGGAGAGGGGGAGAGAGCGTGTGTTTGAGAGAGAGAGGGGGGTAAGGAGCGGGAGAGTGTGTGTCTGAGAGAGGGAGAGGGGACTGGAGAAGGAGAGGGAGAAGGAGGGGAAGAGAGAAAGAGAGACGAGGGAGAGCGGGAGTCTGTGTGTGTGTGAGAGAGAGAGAGAGAGAGAGAGAGAGAGGGAGGGAGAGAGGGAGCAAAAGGGTGGGAGAGGGAGCAAGTGTGCATGTGTGTGAGAGAGTGAGAGAGGGCTGGAGAAAGAGGAAGAGAAAGAGAGAGGGTGAGAGAGAGGAGGGAGAGGGGGAGAGTGTGTGTGTGTGTGTTAGAGAGAGGGGGGAGAGTGTGTGAGAGGGAGAGTGTGTGCGTGAGAGAGAAAGGTGAGAGAGAGGGAGAATGAAAGAGACAGAGGGGGAAAGAGAGAGGGAGAGTTGGAGAGAGAGAGGGTGACGGACTAGGAGAAAGAGGTAGGTGTGATGCTGGTATCATGCACAAGGACCCCTGTGGTTAGGCCTTGCCCCCCGTACCTGAATGGGACATGGGACACAGGTCTGAACACTTCTGGCGGGCACGGTATGCCCACTTTATTTAACTGCTACGTGCGACAGCGAATGCCGCCGTCGCGCTCACGTGATACCATCACATTCCTCCTTTTTCATAAAAAAATACAACGTGGCAATTTTGCATAACTCACTGTCAACATGACAGACACCTAAATACTGAAACATAAACATACAGTGTGCCCGACGTGGGCAATACGGGAGACACCGTTCAGTCGTCTCAACTTGGGTCCATGAGGTAGTCCTTGAACTGGGCTGGTCATTGACGGCCCTCTTGGCGGGGATAGCGTCCCTGCATCACAGGTTCTCCTCCCCCTTCTGCCTGGTCACCTTGTGTCAGTTCTGGGTCCCCCTTGTCTTCCTCCGGTGGCGGCTCTCTACCCTGGTGGCAGTTCGGGCCGGGGATGTTTCTCCTAGTGCACTTGTTTGTTTCTCCCCTCCTCAAACCTTCCCCAAGGAAGCTTGAGTTTCTGGTCACCGCCCCTCTCTGATCCGCAGCAGTCACCATGGACCCTTTTACCTGGATTACTCCCATCGGCACAGGTTCATAATTGAGGGACAGCTTTCCTTCTGGGTGGCGGTTCTTCACCAGGACCGTGTCACCCACCTCAATGTCTGGTCGTCTTAACCGACGTCAGTCATTCTCCCTCTCGTGCACTCGCTGGTCCTCTGATGTCACCTGGTTGTCAATGATGCCTGGCGATTAGCCCTCTGTCTCTGGAATGAGCCCTCTCGGGCACCTGTTGAAAAGGGCTTCCGCAGAGGGTACCCCCGTGGACTGATGTGGAGTGGCACAATACTCTCGAAGGAAGTGGTACGGGGTCCTTTTCAGTTCGCCTCCCTGCTCTTGAGCTATGCGGAATGTCTTATTGAATGTGAGCATGAAGCGCTCAGCCTCCCCATTTGCCCTTTGCCATCCAGTGCGTTATGCCACAGTCGTCCATGAATTCTGCGAAACCTCATCCCTGAAATGGCGGCCCATTGTCAAAGCAGATGACAAGTGGGAACCCATGGGTGACGAACACTTTTCCAATGACTTGAATTATTTGTTCACACAATGTCGATTCCACAAGCTCCACCTCTGGGTACCTCGACCACTGGTCGATCATCGCTAGGAAATGCATGCGTCTCCCCGTCGACCCGAAGTCTACATGCACCGTGTCCCAGGGCTCGTTGCTTCTTGCCATAGACTCAATGCTGGGCTCCTTGTTTACTGGGGAAGCCCCTTGGCACCATACATACCTGCCAACATAGTCATCCACCTTTTTCTCCAGCCCTGGGAATCATACCTTGAGACGCAGGTTTGCCTACATCTTCGCTGTGCCCTGGTGGCCACAGTGGGCTAGTTCCACCACTCTGCCTACCAAAGTCCTCGGCACTACTATCTGGCGGCCTATCTCTCTCGAGTCCTCTGCGACCTCTTCAAGTGTCATGGCTACCAGGGTTTGCTGCACCTACCACCAGGCGGACGTGTTCCTTACTGCCCACACACACACACCGTTTCCTCCTGGTTACTGCTGCCTCTGGGATGCCTTGATAAGTAGTCCACCGGGTTGTGGGTTCCTGGTCTGTAGTTCAGCCTCACTCTGTACTCCATGAGGGTCAACATCCACCGCTCTATCCTGGGGGTGGTTTCGAGGAGGAGCCTGCCAGGATGGGAATCAGTGGCTTGTGATCTGTGTTCACCGATAGAGGCTTCCCCAAGCTGTAGATTCGGAACTGCTGACAGCCCCACAGGACCGCCAACACCTCTCAATCTGTGAGTATCTTTGTTCAGTTGCAGTGAGCGTCTTGCTGGCATAAGCCATGGTTTCATCACCTGTGGGTGCTTTCTTAATGGTGTTGAACGACTCTTGTTCTACCTCTGTCCACACCCAGGCGGTGTCCTTCCTAGTCAAGATCCTGAGGGGCTCTGAGAGGGTTGCCAAGTTCGGAATACTTCTCCCACAGTAAGTCACCATGCCAAGGAAGCTCCTGACCTCCGAGATGTTTCCGGGAGGTGCCGCCTCTTGAATGTCTCTGACTTTCTGTGGGTCTGGTTAAATTCATTTGGCAAGAAACACAAACCTAAAGAAATTGATACTGTCTTTGAGAAATTCTCACGGTGCAGTGTCAGTCCCAGTTTCTTGATCCTGATCGCCGAGCAGACGCCGAAGCTCAGGCGCTTATATTGGTACAGCTCTTGATGGGTCTTGAAGGTTGTTATACAGTGCGAGTCTGGGTGTAGTTCTAACTGGTGGTACCCGGACCACAGATTGAGTTTGGAGAACACCTTGGCCCCTTGTAGTTCCCCCACCACATCATCTAGTGTTGGTGTGATGTGCCTCTCGCATTGGATGGTGAGGTTGGGTAGCCTCATGTCCATGAAGATGCGGACCGCCCCTGGCTGTTTCAGTTTGGCTGCTACCACGATTGGGGACACCCACGGGGAGGGGACCTCTACATTTTCAATTATGTCCATGTCAACCAAGTTCTGGAGCTCTTTCTCCGCTTGTTCCCTTAAGTGGAATGGTACGCGCTGATGCTTTAGCACCGTTGGGTGTACAGTCTCATCATTATGAAGCTTGATTGGGTTTACCCTTGAGCTTCCCAACCCCTCTGAACAGCTCGGCTAACCTTCCCAACATGTCATTGATGTCTTCCACGTGCACCATGAGTGCAAAATGTACAATCCCCAGCACCTCTGATGCTGTGCAGCTCAGGAGGGATTGCGGACTGATGTCTGTCACAAAGAATCTCGCTCGAATGGCCTTGTCTGCGTGGGTAACCTGGGCTACAAACGTACCTCGGAGAAGTAGGGGGTTGGTTATTCCGAACGAGAATATTTTGGCGTGTGCCTTTCCTAGCGCCGGAGGCTCAGGGAGTGCCACATAGTGGTGGGCTGCTAGTACGCACACAGATGCCCCTGTGTCCACTAGCATCAGGGTCCCTGTCCCACATACTGCCACCGTGCATGTGGGTTGCCTCCTTTTCTTTTTCATGACGTCAGTGCTGGATATGAAGAAGACCTCCTCTTCCTCCTCCTCTTCTTCGACTATTTCCAAGTTTTGCATGTCCTGTTCAACCGCAGCCACCTGTCTTTGACGACGCGGCATGTCACCGACAATTCAACTTGGCCCCCTGGGAATTGCGACTGGGGTGGCGGCAGGGCACATTCTTCCAAATATGTAAAACATACAATAATGCTATTGAGTCATAGCCCTAGTAGGGCACCTAATGATACTACCAGTAGCAGTAGAAGCTGCACTGCACTTACAACGTATAGTAGTAGCAGCGGCACTGAAAGTAGTACCTTAAGTAGTAACAGTACTGCTATGAGTAATGATACTGCCAGTCCTACTAGTACTTCTGGTAGGAGTAGCGTTAATATAGCAATTACAGCAGCCTTTGAGGGTGTACAGGGCCAGTTACAGCCTGCTTGCCTCAGCCTAAGTTAGGCCAGGCCAAAGTGACACAAAAGCCTCAGCGAGGGCTCAAAACCTTTACCAGCCTTGCACGCAATGGAACAAGGGGGTCATTTCTATTGGCATCCCGGGGCTCCCACTGGGGTGGAAATAGTTTCAAAGTGTTCTATTTTTTTTGCAGGAGTTGCGCACTACGCATAGTGTGTGTGCCCAATCTTCCATCAATAGAAAAATGGCTGCCCCCATGGTAAAGAGGACATGGGCCATGTCCCATTTCAATTTCTATGGCAGCAAGGTTGCCAATGGAGCGTGGCAGCCAGGATGAAGAGGATCTGGGCAAGCAGGTAAGTCGTGCGGGTGGTTTGGGGTTGGTGGGTTGTGTGGAATACATGAGGGCCTCAACAAATAGAAGGTACAGAGGGAGGAGGATGCCGCGGAGCACAGAGGAAAAGAAATGACAACACCAGAGTGAGGAGCTCAGGTGGCTAGGAGAATGTGGAAGGTCACTTGTTTCCAGCCCTCTGATTGGCTACGTGCCCTTCCCCAGGTGCGAATACCTCTTATTAAAGTACCAGTACTGCTATTGTTTGTACTACTAGAATAAGAACAAGTACTATTTACGAATAGACACGTAAACATGGTGGAAGAAAAGGCAACCTTTTGCTTTGCATCTGTGGTGCTCGTCTGGATCCGGAAATTGCAGATATTCTCCCCATCTGATGTCACTTCCTGTTGCAGGGATTGGAACCAATTCATAAAACAGGGAACCACTTAGTTGAGGTCAATTGTTACGAAAGTGCTAAAAATAGCACGCCTGGAAAGCTTGTTCAATTGGATTAGCGGCAGAAAATTAAACATTCAAAATAAGGAGCAACACATTTCATGTTGTTGAAACCTTGATACAAACTCTTGCACAACTTGACATATAGCAGAACAATGCAAGGTGTGCTAGGCGCTGTTCAGGTGCATCAGGAGTAGAGCACACAGCGTGTGTGGGAGTGAGCACTGTTTGCTCTTTTCGACAGGATTTCTGTGAGTAGCCCATGATCCCTCGCTCTGTTATGTTATGTTATGTTACGTTACGTTATGTTATGTTATGTTATGTTATGTTATGTTATGTTAAGTACACTTATAGAGCGCACAGTCATCCAATGACATAATAGCGTTTGAGGGAAGGAGGCTTGATCAGAGCCAACAGTCTAAAAAAGAAAGGTTTTGACAGCTTTTCTTAAAGCTAGATGATTAGAGATTTTCTTGATGGTCAGAGGAAGTTTATTTCACAGCTCTGCAGCTGCTACCGAAATGGCTTGCCCTCCAATCCAAACAAGTTTATATGAGGGGACAATTAGCATGTCGGCGGAGGCAGAGCGCAAAGGCCACTGGGGACATAGGGCATACACTTTGCCTGCAGATATTCCGCCCCTTGGCCATGAACAGCACGATGAACAATACACGGTGCCTTAAAGTCGATCTGTTGTACCACCGGAAGCCAGTTCAGGGAGCGGAGAACAGGGGATATATGGGCTCCATAAGGGGAGCCGGTGGCCACACGAGCAGCCAGATTCTGAAGGCGTTGTAGCCAGTGAATCACTCCCTTAGGTTGTGTCAAGTAAAGAGAATTACAGTAGCCAATCCGCGAGATCACCATGGCTGCTACCACCGGGGGACGCAAGGGGGAAGGTATAATAGGGAGCACCTCCTTTAATATTTTCAGTTGGAAATGACAAGCTTGGCACCCAGCAGAAACTTATTTCTCCATAAACAGGGAGGCACTTAGCACTACCCCCAGATTTTTTACCTTGTCTACCGGAGTGGGGGAGAGCACCCAGTGAAGAAGGCCAAAAAGAAGACACCCACAGTGTAGGGTTCGGGGGGCAGCCAACCACCATAACCTCTGTCTTGTCGCTGTTCGATTTGAGCCAGTTTTGGTCCATCCACTCTCCTACGGCCGCCAGGCACTGCCGCAGGCACGACAACGCTTCAGCCTGATCCAGATCTAAACGGATCAGAATCTGAGTGTCATCCGCGTATGAGTAGCACCTGACTCCAAGGTAGCGAATGAGACACACAAGAGCCCAAATATAGATGATAAACAGAATCGGCGACAGGGAGGAGTCCTGCGGGACTCCACAGTTAAGGTGGCAGGGAGCAGAGGAAAAAGGGGGCATAGAGAGACCCTGAGTACGGTCCGCCAGGAAGGACATGTACCAGGCAAGCAGCTGTCCCGAGAATCCCAACTGGGCAAGGCGGAGCAGCAGAATGGAGTGGTCGATCGTGTCGAAGGCTGCTGACAAGTTTTACAAAATCAGAGCACCCACTCCACCTGCGTCCACCGGCCTGGCCATATCGTCCTGGACGGCGACTAGAACACTCTCGGTGCCTCTACCAGGACAGAACCCAGATTGAGCAGAGTCAAGTAGACATGAGGATTCAAGAAAGACAGAGAGTAAAGGGGAGACCAGTGATTCCAGCAGTTTAGAGAGAAAGAGAAGAAGAGAAACAGGGCAGAAATTAGATAGAATTGCCTAATCAAGGGAGGGTTTCTTCAAGTGAGGAATCACTCTAGAGGCCTTCAATTCTTTTTTTTTTCCACCTTTTTTTTATTGACATTTAACAGTTGAACAAACAATCAACAGAAAATCAACAAGACCCCTCCCAGATTCCAGGATTTCCCTGCTGTCTTTTCCTCTCTGAGATGAACGTCCATAGGATCCCATTGGGCTACAGTTTATGGGACCTTTAAAAGCTTTACCCCTTAAAGTCTCTGCTCTTCTCCCTTATCATAGTTCAGACTCCTCCTGGGGATCAATAATTGCTAGTAGTGTCATCGCCTTAGGGCACCAAGCTCTATGCGCCCCCTCCTTTAAGTATGCTAGAAGGGAAGCCCAATCGGTTATAAATTGCATGTGTTGGCCCTGGATTGAGTAGGAAAGCCATTCCAAGGCGATCACTGACCAGATTTTCGCCACCCACTCGTGTTCTTGTGGGCGATCCTTCTTTCTCCATCGTCTCGCCAATACCATAGCTGCAGCCATCATCATTATTACAAAGAGCTTGCGGCCCGCTTTGGAGGGAATGTCATGCAGAGTTCGGGTCAGGCCTAACATATTCGGCCTTCAATTCTTGAGGGACCAATCCAGATTGACAAGAATTCTTGACAGCTGCCGTAATTTCCTTAAGGAGAGCTGGGGGATCTGTTTCATCACTGTTAGTGGAATAGCATCTGAGGGGAGAGCAAGATTTCATTTTAGAGGTTGCATTCGTAACTAGTTCTTCTGAGAATATGGGGAAAACCGACCAGCCAGGCGGGTTAGCAGGGTCCCAAGCAGGGAGATCATATTTAACTGTCAGAGTGGAAGCAGCAAGTGACACAGCAATATTCTGACGGATAGTGTTGATCTTTGTAATGAAATACTTGTACTGGAACCCAGTGAAGATATCAACTGAGAAGTTTATCCAATCAATGACACAAATAATTGACAAAAATCAAAAGAAGCACCAAGACCTATCAATAATTATATGTGGTGATATGAACCTATCATGGTTCAATGACGAAAGGAAACTCATCTCATCAGAAATAAAAGAAAAACGTACTAGCAGTGAAAGGAGAGCACGCTAGGACAACGAAATGAACGCAAGAGATTGTGACCTGGTAAATGGACAAATACCGGGAGACATTCCACCGATGTTCACTTGGAGAAATTTTGGACACAAAAATATTCTAGATTACATCTGGACATCAAGAAATGTTTGGAAAAAGATCTCAAAGCTACGCATTATCCAGACAGACAGAAGTGACCATGAGAAATGTCATGGCCAATACATCAAAAAACAGAAGTAGCTCTGTATAAGCAATCAGTTGAAGTAAATCAAGGGCGAAATCGGTTACGCCTAAATGAACATCAAAAGAAAGGCTTCACCAAGGAATTTCGAGTCCTCGCCAACAAAGAAACAACTTCAACAAACTATGCTTTGTTACTGCCCTACCAACAAAAGAGCAATCCTAGGTCTCTAAACAGCAAGTCTCCACACAAGCACGAGTGGAGCAATCTAGTTAACAGCCAAAAGAAATTGCTAAATAGAGATATAAGAAAACTGAAGCGAAATATGGGAGCGAATACTGCCCTACAAATTAAACAACGGCGACAAAAATACTGAAATTGGCACAAGTCATTTGCCTGTATAAGAGATCAAGAACGTGGTGAGTTGATGTTGTCCTTGATTCAATCCAACAACACGCGAGAGATTTGGCGCATCTTAAATAACAACAACGCAAATCAAACTGACATGCTTGCTAATGGTGTATCTGAAGGAGCGTGGCAACAACACTTCACAGGCGTTTTCAATCAATCTCAACAAGTCTCATCAACGGACGTGAACCAAGAGTCAACCGACTGGGAAGTTGCAGAAACCGTGGAAGACATTCAAAATGCTATCTCCAAGTTAAACAACTCAAGAGCAGCAGGGCCTGACGGCATATCCAATGTACAACTAAAGACACATAAAGCTGAATGGCCACTTTTATTGCTATGCTGTTTAAAAAAATTGCAAAACAGAAATCACTCCCAGAATCATGGACTGATGCGATTGTTGTACCAGTATTCAAGAAGGGGGATCGGGCTGATCCAGCTGATTATCGACCCATCGCCCTTCTTGATACAATTGGGAAAGTAATGGCAACTTTTCTACAACAAAAGCTAACATCGTGGGCTACCGAGCAAGGAATCATGGACTGTCGTCAGGCTGGGTTTACCAAAGGAGTGGGGACGGAGATCAACCTGACCATAGTAAATCTGCTAAAATTAGAAGCCTTGTCAAAAAGAATAAACCTAAATCTGGCCTTTGTAGACATGCAACAGGCGTTTGATACAGTAAATCGTGATCTTCTGTGGAGAAAACTTAAAAACTGGGGATGTCCAACAAACATTCTACACCCTATAATGGCCTTTCACGCCAAAACTTAATAAATGGTAAAGGCGAACTAACTGAAGCTATAAGCACGAACAGAGGGGTGAAACAAGGCTGCCCGCTAGCTGCAGTCTTGTTTAAACTATTTATTGCTGACATCCCGGATGCACTAACCAGCATACAGCATTTCATGCCAAAAATAAATGATCACCAAATCTGGTGTATAACCTATGCAGACGATCTGGTTTTGCTTGACCGAACGCAAATAGGGCTACAGCGGCTACTGCACGGCCTACATCAATACATGAAGGAAAATGAATTAAGAATTAATGTAAATAAGACCAAAATAATGAAGTTTGGGTCAGCAAAGGGAAAAAGAAATCGAGACTTCATCTGGAGGATTGACAAAGATGAAATTGAAGCTGTCACTGAAATACGATATCTAGGAGTGCAAATAAATAAGTCAATCCGTGAAAACAATGGGGTATTACACCTACTCCAACGAATGAACACGTTCTCTCTACAAGGGGCGAGAATCCACACCTTGTATGGAAAGTTCAGCCTGATTCCAGTGCGGCAATTCTATGTGCAAAAGGTGGTCCCTGGAATCACATATGGTTCAGAAACAGGGTGGAACTTAGACCATAAAAACTGGGCAAAACTAGAGGTCATTTTTTGGCGAAGAGTGTTAAGATTACCAAACTACATCTCAATTATTGCAATAAGACACAAACTGGCGCTAGAAGAACTTTATGGCTGTGTAGTATGGAAATCACTTGAAATGTTAAGAGAAATGCAGATTGCAAATCCAGTACCTGCTTATAAAATATTAGCGCCAACAGACAATTCAGAATACACAGGACTACTCAAGAGCTGGGTACAAAAGCTCGAGGAAATTCTAAAAGCGAGTGACATCAAACTTGAAACACTGTTAGATCAGCCGCAAATTGCAAAAAAAAGATACAACAATGGTTCTGGATAATAAACATGTCCAAACTAAAAGATCTTTCATCCACATTGGACCATAGTCAAGCAACGAACAAATTAAACAATCTACCCCAATACCTACAGAAATTTCCTTCAAGATACCATCGAAATGGATTCCTGAAACTGCGATTAAACGATGTAAAGACAAAACATATGCTAGTGGCATGTCATATTGAAAAAACAGACGACAATGGTTGTAGATTTTGTAAGTCTAATATAGAATCACTTAAACATCTAACAACAGAATGCCCAGAACTTAAGACCTTGAGATCCATCCACCTAGGTCAATTTGCGGCTAAAAATGACAACATGGATGGATGGTGGCAAAGAAGCTTAGGAGGAAGCTCTATTCATCTCACGTGTTCAACAATAAACTTTCTGGACGCCTGTTTGGATTCTGAAACTTAAGTCTGGGCTTAGTAAATTGAATTGGAAGATGTTGATTTTCTTAAAACTTTTTGATAAAAAAGAAAAAAAAATGTTGTGATAAAAGTTTGATTTAAAACTAAAAATTACAATAAAAATAAAAAAGATACTGTGATAGGTCATCAAAGAGTTCCTGAGTGGGAGTGACCTTCAAGTCAGTTTTTCAGTCGAGGCCAGTGAATTCACTGCCGCTAAAAGAGCTCTAGATTTGCTGATGGATGATTCAATCTTTGTGGCGATGTACGTCGCTTTAGCTGTTTTAATAGCGGCTGAATATTCTTTGGTGCAAGCTTTATTTAACTTCTTTAGCGTGTGGTCATAGGCTTTATGCCATTGTCTCTTGGCCTGTCTTAGTTTAAGTCATATTGATTTTAGATGGTCCGAGAACCAAGGTTCTGATGGTAGACTGCACAATTGAATCAGGCGCGGAGGAGCCACTATGTTAGCGACTTCTTCAAGGGCCAGGGACAGAGAGGAGAGAGAGAGTACAGGATCACACCTGCATTTGGCCCTAATTAGAGATGCCATTTTCTGACTGTCAATGGACCACCATGAGCGTCTCAGGATTTTTGCCATAGGGGTCTTGGGTTGGCGCCCAGGCGATTCCAATGAGCAGGACACTAAGAAATGATCGGACCAAAGAACAGGTTCATTGGCCTGTATGCTCAGTAGTGTTTTGTTAGCAAAAATCAGATCAAGTGTGTTTCCTAATTTATGTGTAGAGGTGTTGACAAACTGGTGAAGGTCGAGATCGTATTAACTATCAAAAAATTGGTTGAATATAGATGTCCTGGGTTGGTTAGACGTAACATTGAAGTTGCCGAAGACAAACAAGTGGGTGTATTGCACTTGAAGTTCAGCTATTAAATCAGGAAAATCTTCTAGAAAGTTGCCTGTAGGGCCAGGCGGGCGGTAGACCACCAATAAGTAGTAAGTCAATGTAGTAGAGACAATGCCTCTGGCCAGGAGAGCTTACATGGCTATATTATGAGGACAGTTTAATTGGGTAGTGATCAGGTCATCACTGTAAATAACAGCAATCTCGCCACCACAGTGAGGGGATGGATGATCCATATGGGTAATAAGATAGCCAGGGGGGATGGCCTGGACAAGAGAGGGTGTGGAGGTGGCCTCCAGCCAAGTCTCAGTCAGGCACAGCATGCCAGGACAGCGGTCGGAAAGCAGGGACCGAACTTCGTCAGCATGTGCAGGGAGAGATTGCGTATTGAGGAGAATTAGGGAGAGAGCTATAGGTTTATCTTCCTTAGCCAAAGAGGATTGGATAAAAGTTATAGCTTCCATGGGTAGGGGAGTGCACCAACCTGTAGGCAACATGGATGTAGTCGGTCATCGGCGTGCCAGCTGCGCCCGTCCACTGCGCGGGCAGGTCGGACAGCACATATGTGTAAGAGTAGTGATGAGGGAGGCAGAGCCCACCATTCGCAGTAACAGAAAGAGGACTGACCGCAAGAGTGGCGTCCTAATAAAATAAACAATGCTGAGGATGGGCAATCAGGATTAAAGTAAAGCAGAAGTCGGCATTCGTGTAGACAGCAATACAAGATTTCACACAATCAGCAACATAGTAAAAGAAATCTCAGGCAGTAATTAAAAGACACTGCGAGTGGTTTTATAATGGCGACTCAAAGGAGCCCCTCACTTCTGTATAAGAGTTTCAGTGATACCTGAAAGGTCGACCTTTGCCCCCAGCTCAGCTTATTACCAACCTCCTCAGCTTGTGGCCGTGAAAGATCTTGCCTGACACACCTTGGCACTGCACACACAGCACATGATGCTTTTGCTTCTGCTTCTCCGCCATTGGATAGTCTAGACTTTGGAAAAAGTATGGAACTCCCAGGGTCTAATCTCTAAGCACCCCCTCCCATTGGGTATACCAGACATCCAGAGAGCGCCCTTGCTTTTACCAGTCTGGGTGAACTTACTGGTATTGAACAACCTCAACTCCACTGGCCACTGTCAATGCCTTGCAAGTTGTTACTTCTTGTGGGAAGTGGGATGATGGCTAATTTGGGGACGTTCTTCATGGTGAAACGTATGCTAGGGGGGCATTGAAGTGTTATGCTGTGATGCACAAGTGGTCTGTCCTTAGTAACCCCAAGTGGTCTGTCCTTAGTAACCCTTCATGGAAATAATGTGCGCTGAAATTTTCGGCGCAAGCGTGCGAAAGCGTGCGAATCGCAGTGCCAGTGCGAAAATCGCAGCGAAACCCGCGCACAGCGATTCATGGAAGTCTGTGCGCGAGGAAATTCCAGGATGTGCGCCAAAATACTGCGTGGCGCACCCTGGCGCACACGTCTTCAAACCGCGTGTGCTAAGCGCACAGCGAAAGTGCACATAGCGCGGCGCACACAACAAAAGTAGGCGTAACACGGGGCGTGACACATGGAATGGGGAACAACGTGTGAAAATGTGGGCGTCATGGGGGAAGTACAGGAGGCAAGTGCGCGGAACGCCCACACGCTCGCCTACAACACGTATTCATGGAATCGAATAGGGCAAAGATGCGCACAGGCCTAAACACATCCGCCACACGAAGGCAGGCGGTAGCGTCCCTGCGCATGAAAGAAATGTACGCTAACAAAAAGGACGTATATACAGCCATGATGAATGTCCCATACTGTGGCCCTCTAGGACAAATGACGTGCAAAGGGGTACGCGACAAACACTGACACCCGCTGTGTGAAAAATAGCGTGTGTGTGTATTTCGGGGGTGCGCGGGAAATTTCACACACAATAGGCCTTGGGTGAGCGGGGTACGTGTATTTCAGGGGTTCGCGTGAAGTTTCACACGCGATAGGCCTTGGTCGAGCGGGGTACATGTATTTCAAGGGTTCGTGTGAAGTTTCACACGCGATTGGCCTTGGGCGAGCGGGGTACGTGTAAATCTGGGGTGTGCGGGAAGTTTCACACGTTATTGGCCTGGGTACGTGTATTTCAGGGTGCACGGAAAGGTTCATACGCGATTTTGCTGTCAGAGCGGGGAACGTGTATTTCGGGGGTGCGCGGGGAGTCCTACACGTGAATTGGCAGTGTGGGTCCCCCCAGGTGTCCCCTCTACCCCCTCCACGACCCCTGCAGGCAGCCCACACCACAGGGGACTACCCTGCACCCCTGGTCATGTCCCGCAGGCAGCCCATCCACCATGGGCATGCCCCCCAGCCAAGGCACATGTCACCTTGCAATATGATCAACAACTCATGTCCCCCTGCACCCCCACCCCCCAGCAGTCAGGGGCACCTGGCAGCAGGCCCCCACTCATGTCCCACTCATGTCCCCCTGCACCCCCACCACCCAGCAGTCAGGGGCACCTGCCAGCAGGCCCCCACTCATGTCCCACTCATGTCCCCCTGCACCCCCACCCCCCAGCAGTCAGGGGCACCTGGCAGCAGGCCCCCACTCATGTCCCACTCATGTCCCCCTGCACCCCCACCCCCCAGCAGTCAGGGGCACCTGCCAGCAGGCCCCCACTCATGGCCAACTCATGTCCCACTGCACCTCCACCCCCCAGTAGTCAGGGGCACCTGCCAGAAGGCCCCCACTCATGTCCCCCTGCACCCCCACCCCCCAGCAGTCAGGGGCACCTGCCAGCAGGCCCCCACTCATGTCCCCTTGCACCCCCACCCCCCAGCAGTCAGGGGCCACTGCCAGCAGGCCCCCACTCATGTCCCACTTATGTCCCCATGCACCCCAACCCCCCAGCAGTCAGGGGCACCTGGCAGCAGGCCCCCACTCATGTCCCACTCATGTCCCCCTGCACCCCCACCCCCCAGCAGTCAGGGGCACCTGCCAGCAGGCCCCCACTCATGTCCCACTCATGTCCCCCTGCACCTCCACCCCCCAGCAGTCAGGGGCACCTGGCAGCAGGCCCCCACTCATGTCCCACTCATGTCCCCCTGCAGCCCCACCCCCCAGAAGTCAGGGGCACCTGGCAGCAGGCACCCACTCATGTCCCACTCATGTCCCCCTGCACCCCCACCCCCCAGCAGTCAGGGGCACCTGCCAGCAGGCCCCCACTCATGTCCCCCTGCACCCCCACCCCCCATCAGTCAGGGGCACCTGCCAGCAGGCCCCCACTCATGTCCCCGTGCACCACCACCCCCCAGCAGTCAGGGGCACCTGGCAGCAGGCCCCCACTCATGTCCCACTCATGTCCCCCTGCACCCCCACCCCCAGCAGTCAGGGGCACCTGCCAGCAGGCCCCCACTCATGTCCCACTCATGTCCCCCTGCACCCCCACCCCCCAGCAGTCAGGGGCACCTGGCAGCAGGCCCCCACTCATGTACCACTCATTTCCCCTGCATCCCCACCCCCCAGCAGTCAGAGGCACCTGCCAGAAGGCCCCCACTCATGTCCCACTCATGTCCCCCTGCACCCCCACCCCCCAGCAGTCAGGGGCATCTGGCAGCAGGCCCCCACTCATGTCCCACTCATGTCCCCCTGCACCCCCACCCCCAGCAGTGAAATGGCGATTCCATGACACAAACCAAAAGTCAACTATGTACATCAACACATGTCCGCCACACGAAGGCAGGCGGTAGCGTCCCTGCGCATTAAAAAAATGTGCGCTATCAAAAAGCACGTACATACAGCTCTGATGAATTTCCCATACTGTGGCCCTCTAGGACAAATGATGTGCAAAGGGGTACGCGACAAACACGGACACCCGCTGTGTCAACAATAGCGTGTATTTCGTGGGTGCGGGGGAAGTTTCACACGCGATTGGGCCTGGGCGAGCGGGGTACGTGTACTTCAGGGGCTCGCGGGAAGTTGGGCTCGCGGGAAGTTGGGCTTACATGAAGTTTTACACGTGATTGGGCCTGTGCGAGCGGGGTACGTGTAAATCTGGGGTGGGCGGGGAAGTACACGAGGCAAATGCGCAGAACGCCCACACGCACGCGCCAAAAAAGACGCGCTAATCCGGAAACACGTACACCAGCAGGAAGCAGGCGTACGTGGACCCGCACAGCATAAAAGTGCGTGCAAACAACAAGCAAGCTCAGACGCCAGGATGAACATACTGTTCCTAGCAGCAGTGGTCGTGGGATACCGCAGGAGGAGGAGGAGGATAGTCAGGCCCAGAATTTTCACACCCAAAACCAGCCTTTTTGGTATGCCTGATGACCAGGAGTATGGGAGGTATAGGTTTCCACCTCACATAATACTCAACCTGGTCAGTTAGTGGGAGGATGATTTCACATCACCCACCCTCTGCTCCCAAGCACTCAGCCCCCTGGAGAAGGTCCTCAATGTACTGCACTTTTTGGCCACCGGATCATTTCACCAGACAAGTGCCATAGTGGGGGGGGGTGTCACAGGCCACACAGTCACGCTGCCTACACCAGGTCTTGACCATCATGACTGCACGCCCATCAGTGCGCAGGCATATATACCTGCCCAGAACACCTGCAGAAAGGCAGGCTGTCGTCCAGGATTTCTCCGGGGTGGCACAATTCCCCAAAGTCCTAGGTGCTATTCATTGCACCCATGTGGCCCTACGTCCCCCCAGGGGATCAGAGCACATCTATAGAAACCGCAAGCACTGGCTTTCCATCAACGTGCAGGTAGTGTGTGATGCCAGGGGAATCATCACCTCAGTATATTCCAACTATCCAGGGTCCACCCACGACAGTTTCATTTACAGAATGTCAACCCTAAACCGGGACCTAGAAGCTGGGCGGCATGGCGATACATGGCTGCTTGGTGAGTATAAATGCCACAGCACAAGCATGCATGCCAGATACTGAGTAATGTCACAACCCCACTAATGATACCCATCACCACCTCCCCGGGGGACAGTGCCTACCCTCTGAGCACCCACATGATGACGCCAATTCGGAACCCCACCACGCCACCCGAGGTAAGATACAACACAGCCCATATTGCAACCCGGGTCATAGTGGAGCGCACATTCGGAGTGCTCAAGTCATGCTTTCGCTCCCTTGACCGTTCTGGTGGGCAGCTGTTATACGCTCCCCCAGTAGTGTGCAGGATCATAGTGGCAGCATGTGTCCTGCACAACGTTGCAACACGCCGGGGCCTGCCGGTGGCATGGTGGTGCCCCCACATCCCCAACCACATGCACGCCCGCTGCGCATGGGAGGGGAAAGGGCACAGGGTGAGGCAGCCCAAACACAGCTGGTGGCTAATTACTTCACTTAGAATCACATCCCTTTGGAGTGCACACAGCCTTGCCACATACCAGCTGACAATCAATGATGATGACATGAGGGACAGTCAACTGTCACAACCATACCATCCTGAGATTGGTCACCTGGAAGTGTCACAATGTGTGCATCCCTACCTACAGAAACACCACCAATGCTGTGTCATCAAAAGACACATATGCTGCTAAATGCCTGACCCCCTTGCAAAATACAACATGAGAACAGTGCCATGTCACCCAACCCCTCCCCAGCACTGCCACCCAACACACCATGGCATGTCATGGTATGTGAGAGCAAACAAAGCAATCCCAAAAAACTTACACAAGTGTCACAAAGTACAGTGTCCCTAGTGGAAACTGGCCACACACAATATGCTCCTAGTAATGTTGAACTAACAACACACATGACCAAATACTTACCAACTAAACAATGCATCTAGACAAGTTCAAACATTTCTAAAACATGACAGTACTAAGTTAAAGTAGTCGTAGTCATACAACCTGAATATGCCACCACATCGCCTCCTTCAAACTGTAGTCTTGCAGCCTTCAAAACTGGTCTGTGTACTGCATACAACATGAACTCCATCTCCAAAGTAGACGGCCTTGTGAAGACATGAGGAATGAACCTGCAAATTCAGAGGGAGACATGGAAGCAAAATCATACATTAATACACCATGCAGTGTACAATACAACAACAATATACACAAGGAATGTCTATACAGTATTGACTACAGACTGCCCACACAGCTCATGGGAGCCCAACGTCACTGTGTACATCACTGTCACTTGGTCACACCCTTTGCAAGCCCATGGAAATGGGAAGCAGGAGGGGTGTGTGTCTCATGAACCTAAGCATCTAACCCAAACTCAGGACAAGCCTGCATGTGCCTAGCCGGAATACAGTGGATGCCCACGGGAGCCACACAAGGCAACACAGTGTCAAATTTTAAAAAAAAATCAAAAAATCAAAAACGGCCATGTGGGGGCCGGGGGGGTGTAAGGCCACCCAGGAGGGCCGAGGACAGGGTGCGCACCAACAGCCACCTGTGTGGATGTTGGGAAAAAAAACACCTCCGTGGGCTCATGGCCTGCACGGCTATGCCAATGTGGGGAACTGCTGCCGTCGCTCTCATGACCCTCTGCTGCTGCATCAGGAGGTGGTGGTGCTATGGGAGGCAGCGCACGCAAAGCCCTGGTATGGTCCTCCATGGCAGCAAGCATGCGGGTGTGGAAGGTCTCGTTCTGGAGGATTATAGTGCGGAGATCCCCATGCAACACCATACTTGTGAGGTGCTCCAGCCGCTGTTCTGCCCTAAAATTAGCGGAAGTCTCAAGCTCAAGAAGAGTCTGCCTGAGGTTATGGAGTTCTTCACTCAGGGCTTCCCTGTGGGCCTGGGACTCTATTGAGATGGATTGGCGCAGAGTCTCCAGTGCCGCCAGTCGGTCCCTGTTGGACGCCAACATGTCTTCCCTGTGTGATTGGCAAATGGAGTCTGTTGCCTGCTGTAGGTGCTCCATCTGCCTTTCAGGGGTGATAATGGAAGTGGCACCCTCTCCATTGCCTGAGCCATCATTTCAACTGATGCTGCCTGTTGGGTTGCCATAGCGTACATGGAGTTCTCCCATACGCTATTTCCTGGTGGCGTACAGCCACCGCGTCAATGGGCACCACACCTGTTTGGGGCAAGGTGATGTGCACCTTGCTTTGCTGGCACCACCTGAGGCAGCAGGACTGTATTCCCCCTCTGATCTGCTGGCCCAGGAACAGGATCAGATGCTGTGGAGTGTGACCCTGCATCCGTAACCGCCAAAGGCGCCTCTACCAACACTGACATCCCCATAGAGGGATCTACCCCTAGTGCAGGTGGGTTGGACAGAACAGAATCCCTGCCAGAAACACCTGTGATGGCACATAGGTCTCATCATCCGAATCAGCACCTGAATAGAGGTCTGGGGAGGTGCACCCAGAGACACCCCTGGAAAGTATGGTCTGCAGGAGGATTGGGTTCTCACCCACCTGGGGGTCGTGTCTGGGATTCCTCCTGGGTCTGCACCATCTCCTCAACCTCAACAGCATCAAGTGTGTCATCCCCTGCAAAAACATGAAAGAGAAAAAATGGAAACAGGCATTAGCACCATAGCACACAAATAGGCCTGACAAGCTACAGAACCAGTACATGATTCACACATGCCCACATGACTATAACCCTCCCATGCATGCACTGTCACTGAGTTGGAAGGGGAGGCAAAAGGCAGACACTGATGACACCAATATGGGAGAGCAACACATTTGCTGCATGCTGGGTAGCACTGCCATCACACATTGGCCTCTGAGTGGCATGTCCAATACACATAAATGACACATGGCAGCACACAGATGGCATTTAGCATAGCCATGGTACATTTGACAAGTACAGCCATATGTCAGTGATTGAGTACTGTCACCCATCCATGTGAGATGGACATGATGACATGAAAGATGCTGCATACTGTGACTAAGTACACATGTGCCACTCACTGCAACACATGCAAGGTACAAGAATACAGTAATAGTTGGCTGATCTATTTTTCGTCACATTGACATCACAGGAAACATCTGTCATTTTCCACATGCAAACAGGCACTCATCTAAACATTTGTGCTGGCCAATACTCCATAAGCCTGAATGGTCTCATTGTGTACATAACCAGGTAAAACATTGCCCCAGTGTGGCCAGTAAACAATGACCGAAGCATATCACATATGTCACAATATGGTTGATAAATGTCTAGCAAAAAAGGGGAGAGTGGAAAATATTATCCTGAAGGCACACTTACAAATTCTGACCAATGTAGTTGCAAGATGGCAGTACAAAGTCAACTGCACAATTGTGGACCTAATAGGATACTGTGGGCAGAAGGGATGCAGTCATAGTCAAATACAAGGCACATGATCCCATGTGAGGAAGGAAATGGGTGACCCATAACACTCTGGAGTACACACCCTCACCTGGCACTCAATCAGAACCCGCCACCCAAACAACATACACATGCACTACACACACACGCATGGGCACTCACCGGACAATGTGTCATAATCAGGTAGTTCTCCCACACCTCGGATCTGTTCCTCTGTGACGAAGGTCCCAGCAACAGACTCATGTTCAGTGGGTTTGTTGTCCTCTTGTGGAGACCCACCGCCAGTCACCAGAGTAGCGGCATGATTTGAGGCCAGCTTGTCCTTTGCTCTGCGTTTCAGGTCGTTCCACCGCTTGTAGCAATCATCAGCTGAGCGCCTCACAAATCCAAGGGCACTTATGTGGTTGGCGATGGTCTGCCAGTGTGCCTTACGTTGACCAGGTGTGGTCTTGGACCCTGCAGTCACCACCATTTTGTGGCTATGTTGCGACACATAGCTCACAAGTGCATTAAGCTCTGCGTCATTAAAGCAAGGCTTCCTTGACGTGCCGGAGTGTGTAGCCATGTCTGGGGTCTCAGCCTGTCGTGCCAGAGCACCCTTCTTCCTCTTTTTAGAAGGTGGAGCGGAGCCAGAGTGGCTAACGCCGCTCTGGTCAATAGGGGCAGAATCACCGGTGGACTGGGTTGTTGGAGTGTGCGAATGCACATTTACCATAGGACTTGGTGCAGGCATTGTCTGAAGTGTGATGTTGGCAGGGGGAACATCAGTATGATGGACCAGGACTGACACTGTCCTGGCTGGGAGAGTCAGAGCTGGGGCGGATGGAGCTGCAGCTGCCCCTGCAGCCTCACCACCCTGCATACTTGGGGCAGCAGATGACACAGCTGCCCCAGATACACGTACCTTGGTGACAACTTGCACCGTCACACGTGGCCTAGACTTGCTGACCTGAAAGTCACCAGGGAGTCATCCTGTGCCAGGTCAGGTGCCACAATGGGCTGGTCCAACAGGGGCTGAGCTGGGATGGTCTCAGCCACGTTTCCCTCACCCATGGAGGGGGGAGCATGGGTGTCCCTGATTGGTCCTCCACACATGGGGGTCTAGAGGCACCCTGCAAATCCTGGCCACGTCCCCTACCGTGCCCACCACGTCCACCTTTTGAAGGTCGGCCACCTTTGCCTCCCTTACCGCTTGATCGCCTCCCAACCATGGCACTGATGTTGTTGTGCGTATGGGAGGAGCAGTAAACTATTGTCCTGGGCAATTGGGGGTCAAAGGGGTAGGGTACTAGATGGAATTCGTACCCTAGTGCTCTAACAAGGCTGTCTGTTACCCCTGGGGGAAGATGACGGGTCACGCAACGCACAGGCAGCCCAAAAACAAAAATAAACGTACAAGCAACCCCTCGTAGACCACGTGCGTGGAAAAATGAACCCGCACTACGCTGTGGCACCCAGAAACACAAAAATAAGCATACGCGTAATACACGCAGCCTAAAATGACCTCTGAAGGGGAGTGTGACACACGGGGCAAGCACAGTTGCTAAGTACGTGCGGAACTCACCGTCTGCCTGGAATAAGAACGTGAAAAATAAGCGCGTGTGCGCATTGGCAACACCCCCACCAAAAGAAGAATTGTACGCTGTCTGAGGAGACAGGACAAAAGGAGAAGTGAACACTGTTTGAGGAAACAGGCCCAAAAAAAGTAAAAAAACGAAAGCTGTCAGAGGTAACAGGGAGTACGAACTTGAAACGCTGTGAAGTAATCGCGTGTGAACCGACAAGAAGTACAGAATCCACCCACTCGCTCTCCACGAAAAGCACGTACAAGAAAATGGCGTTCTACGCGTACCTTTTAAACCGCCCCACACGTACACGTCACTTATGCGTGTACGCGTCCTTTCCTCCAATTACACGCGCTGACACTCGGACGTGCAGCTTTTCCACATGTGCTCTGACATCATGTGCTATGAGGGAAACACCCGCGCGTGTCACGTCACAGACACGCTTACGCTAAGGGCCTTTGGTCCAATGAAATCGCGTACGTGTGCTGATGCGCTTAAACGCTAAGGGCCTTTCCTCAAATTGCCAAATCACTCCGTATCAAGCTGGCCACGCGTTCACACACGGGAGACCACGCTCCTGCCCAGAAGGCCGAATTACTGCCCCCCAGAGGCCCGAGCACGCTCCCACCTGCCATCTGCTGCTGCCTGATTGCCTGCTGCCCAAGTGCCCTGCCATTTGCTGCCTGCAAGTCAGCCAGGGGTGCTGTTGCTGTGACCACCCCTGCTGAAACCGAAGACTCCCGACTGCTATGCCATCGCTCCACAGCCCAGCCCCAGGACCCAGTTGCCCACCCACACCTGCCTCTGGAGTTGCCATGTCGGGCACTACACCATCTGGCACAACTGGCAACCCCCAGCCAGAGAGGCAGAGGGGCACCAGCTTCACTGCCACCGAAGTTGGTGTCCTGGTGGAGCAAGTCCTGGGGCAGTAAGATGCCCTCTTCGGAAGTTTGCGCGCCGACAAGGAAGGACGGACTCGGATCTGGACGGACATCGTGACTGCCATCAACGCGGAGGGGGTGGCAGTCCGCGACTTCCAACATGTCAAGAAGCGCTGGGAGGACTTCAGGTCCAGGACCCTCAACAAGGCCCGACGCCTCTTGAAGGCAGCGGATGCTAAGGGGCGCCGGGCCACCGGTCGGAACATCAGATGAGGGCACTGGAACGCATATGCCCAGCGCTCCACGTCCAGGTCCTTGAGAGACAGACCCGTCTGGAGTCGAGCGGTAAGTGTACATGCATACTGATTGGAAGCTGTGCGTGTGGTGGTGTGCCAGTAGTGTGCAGGTTGTACATGTGGTTTTGTAGGGCCATGTATGGATGTGTATGTACAGGGCTGTGAGGCTGATACATGCAAGTCCTTTCATGTGTGAGACACATGGATGGTGTATGTGTGGGTAAGCATGCAGGCCAAATGCAGATGTGTGAGCACACATGTTTGGATTACTGTGTATGTAAATTGGCATGGTTGTGGTGTCACACATGGATGTTGGTTCCAGCTGCATGTATCTGCACCGTGTACATGTGCATGTGTGTGTATTTGACAAGGGTGCAACAGTGATGCAACATTGATGCATGTGAGACTGATATGTAGAAGATTGATTGCCAGATGTGACATGGATGCCAATCTCATCACTGCGACAGTTGGCAGAGGTGGATTGTGATGCCATGTCTGAAGTTTGACAATGCCACTCATGTACAACTGTCATGTGTGTATGAGTCCATTGTACAGTGCCCCGATGTCTGTCTCCTATCTCTCCCTGTCTGCAGCGTCAACTGATGAAGAGGGCGGAGAAGGTGCTGTGGAGCACAGCGGCAGGGATCGCACCGCCAGCCGGAGACGCAAGGTCCGGCTCCCCTCCCAGGTTGTCATCTCGTCGGGGAGTGAGGAGTCCGGTGCCACGTCCCAGGTCGCAGCTGCTGAGGGGAGGTCCAAGAGGCGGAGGTTGGAGTTGGACTCCTCGGCATCCGAAGGGGCAGCTGAGACCCCGCAGGGCCCGACGGAGGAAGATGGCACTGAGTCATCCAGGTTGGTGGGGGGTTTGGTGGAGGAGGAGGCCGTGCAAGGGACAGAGACGGGGTCTGGAGGTGGGGATTCCAAGGGTGCTAGTGGTGCAGTGCAGGGGGAGGGACAGGAGGCAGCACAGACCGCCGCAGAGGTGCCTGTGTGTAATCCTGTCCCTGATCCTGTGACTGCATCATCTTGCACCAGCAGGGATACCTACGTCCAGACCCATTCTCAGGGAGGGGATTGGCTCACACCAACTGGCCTTCCTCTCCCTGCGGATGTGGCTATCCGGCACCAGGTTGAGCCTGTACTGGGTGGGGTGGCGTCTCGTCAACGTGCCATGCGAGCTGACCTGCAGTCTTTTCATGAGGAGACTGCATGTTTTCTCGCATGGCTCGTTGACCTCTTTGACCCACTGGGACAGCTCACCAGGGCCGGATTCCTCTGTTTTCTGGACCTTGTTCCGACCCCCTCCTCAACTGAACCCCCTATGCGCCAGTCGCCCTCCGTGCCATCTTCCCATCCATCTATCACCTGGGTGCCCTGTGTAGCTGCCTCTGACCCTGCGGCCAGGCTGGTGGAGGACACATCCCTGCCAGAGTCGGGAATCGGACGTCCAGCAGGGGTGGCCACCTCAACAACTGCACCCCAGCCGGAGGAGGATGTGCAGGCAACAAGAGCCAGGACACAGGCAGAGGCACAGCAGCAGCAGCAACAAGGTGGGAGCCATGATGGCTCGGGGCCTTCGAACATCGGAGGGGCAGGCATCGGCCGGAAGGCAGGAGGACCCTGGACGGGAAGTGTCTTCCGTGTGGCAGCGGTTGGGCCATGCGATAGATGCGGAGCGGCAGCGGGCGAAAGAGTCACGGCTCACGATGGTCAGGGTGGAGAACTCCATGCATAGGGCCCTGAGGCGGGCCGAGTGCCTCAAGGCCATTCGCAGGGACCTGGAGTTCCAGATGTCATCATCCCTGCGAACCCTCAGGGCCATGGAAGAGGACCGCCTCCGGGACATCGAGCAGGAGTTCGATGATGCCCTGGCCTGGGACATCAACAAGTGAGCCGTTGGACTTGCCCGCTGCCCTTGTAAATAGTTAGTTAGTTAGTATTAGGTTTCCTTTCATTTTTTCTTTATTTTGGACCGCTTGGACAATGGACCACATTTTTGTATATAGTTTTTTTATTAGGTAGTAGTTTTTGGTAGGTTTCATTTCTTAAATTGGGCTCATGGACCCTGGATTCTTCAATTGCACATAGTTCTACATTGGATTCATCTTTTTTAATATTTTTTTTGTCTTCACCATGGAGCAATGGTTTTTACTTTTTATTTTCCCTTGGATTTGATTTTTTGAACTGTGACTTTGGACAACATTTCTTTTTGGATTTCTTTTGCTTATGTTTTCTTGATTTTCATAATAAATCGGACATGGACCATTTCTTTTGTTATTCCCATTGTTGTGTGTTTAATTTGATTTACGTTCATGTTATCTTTAATATATATTTTTTTATACTTCCATTTGTGGTATCATCTCATTGGTTTCATGCATGTCATGATATGGGTTTTGACATTCACTTGCACCCATTGTGTGTGTGTGACGGACATGTGTTCATTTACATACTTGCCATTGGGGTTGTATCATGTAATTGGCATTTCTATGTGGGTGGATGCAATACTTGTGTGGGTCTTTGGCATGTGGAGGCTGGCCATAAGGGCCAGGGATCTAGATTGTGATGACGTGTTGGCTGGGGGACATGAGTGGGGGCCTGCTGGCAGGTGCCCCACACTGCTGGGGGGTGGGGGTGCAAGGGGACATGAGTGGAGGCCTGCTGGCAGGTGCCCCACACTGCTGGGGGGTGGGGGTGCAGGGGACATGTGTGGGGACCTGCTGGCAGGTGCCCTGCACTGCTGGGGGGTGGGGGTGCAAGGGGACATGAGTGGGGGCCTGCTGGCAGGTGCCCTACACTGCTGGGGGGTGGGGGTGCAAGGGAACATGAGTGGGGGACTGCTGGCAGGTGCCCCTCAGTGCAGGGGGGTGGGGGTGCAAGGGGACATGAGTGGGACATGAGTGGGGGCCTGCTGGTAGGTGCCCCTGACTGCTGGGGGGTGGGGGTGCTGGGGGACATGAGTGGGGGCCTGCAGGCAGGTGCCCTGCACTGCTGGGGGGTGGGGGTGCTGAGGGACATGAGTGGGGGCCTGCTGGCAGGTGCCCTGCACTGCTTGGGGGGTGGGGGTGCAAGGGGACATAAGTGGGGGCCTACTGGCAGGTGCCCTGCACTGTTTGGGGGGTGGGGGTGCTGGGGAACATGAGCGGGGGTCTGCTGGCAGGTGCCCTGCACTGTTGGGGGGTGGGGGTGCAAGGGGGTAATGCGTTGGTGATCACTAGTGCAAGGTGACATGTGGCTTGGCTGGGGGGGCATGCCCATGGTGGATGGGCTGCCTGCGGGACATGACCAGAGGTGCAGGGTAGTCCTCTGTGGTGTGGTCTGCCTGCAGGGGCCGTGGAGGGTGTAGAGGGAACACCTGGGAGGACCCACACTGCCAATTCACGTGTAGGACTCCCCTGCACCCCCGAAATACACGTACCCCACTCGCACATGGCCTATCGCGTTTGAAACTTCCCGCGCACCCCAGTAATACATGTACGCTGCTGAAATCACGTGTTAAACTTCCCCGCACCCCAGAAATACACATACCCTGCTGAAATCGCGTGTGGAACTTCCTGCGCACCCCAGTAATACACGTACCCTGCTGAAATTGCGTGTTAAACTTCCCCGCACTCCAGAAATACACGTACCCTGCTGAAATCGCGTGTGGAACTTCCCGCACACCCCAGTAATACACATACCCTGCTGAAATTGCGTGTTAAACTTCCCCGCTCCTCAAAATACACGTACCCTGCTGAAATCACGTGTGGAACTTCCTGCACACCCCAGTAATACACGTACCCTGCTGAAATCGCGTGTTAAACTTCCCCGCACCCCAGAAATACACGTACCCTGCTGAAATCGCGTGTGGCACTTCCCGCGCACCCCAGTAATACACATACCCTGCTGAAATCGCTTGTTAAAATTCCCTGCACCCCAGAAATACACGTACCCTGCTGAAATCGCGTGTGGCACTTCCCGCGCACCCCAGTAATACACGTATCCTGCTGAAATCGCGTGTTAAACTTCCCCGCACCCCAGAAATACACGTACCCTGCTGAAATCGCGTGTGGCACTTCCCGCGCACCCCAGTAATACATGTTCCCCACTCGGCGTTTGCTGTTTGGCAGCCCTGTATACTGGTCCAGGGTTAGCGCAGCCCTTTGCGCTGAATTGGGAATTTTGATGGCTTTTCCTTGCGTGAGGGCGTACTTGGGGGCGTAACTGGCGCTGCTGCAGGGTCGCTGCGCCACTCTGCGCCACGGCTGGTTTTGGAGGCTAAAATCCATGAATACGCTGTGCGTGGATATCGATTTTAGCGCACGTGGCTGGCGCAGAAATTCGCACGCGCACACTGTGCGCCAGCCGCATGCGCCACTTTTGTGTGAAATTCTATGAATTACACTGTTAATGTGGAGACAGGTAGAGTGTGAGTAAGGGTGAGGTCTATGGTGTGTAATGAAGAAGGTGGCATACTGCACAAGTTCCCACATCAAACATGCCAGAAAGTCACTAGATTGCAAGCATGAATGTCCATATTCTGGCAGATTTTGTAGCCATTGTATTGGTTAATTACCATCAAGGCAGAGACACAAATTGCTCTAAGCATTTCCCATTTTAGCCCAGTAGTACAGCTTTGTGGTCAGTAAAATGTTGCATAATGACTCCCAATGTTCCCGGAAAAGATCACGAGAGCGTCTCAGTCCAGGCATGTGTAGAGTGGCGCAAAGAAGCGACAGCAAGCCAATAGTGGTGCGTAAAGTGTGCAGAGCAGAAAGTGGAACTCTGAGTAAGTTCTCACGCTAAATGGAGAGCATTCCAAGTGAAACACACCTATTATACCGGCGACACATTCTATCACCCACTTCAATGCCTGAATTCTAGGTCGAAAGGTACTGTTTGTGGGCATGCAATGGAGGAGAGCAGCCATGATACGTGAAAAGAAGCCTATGGTGGTGCATAAAGTATGTGTCGTGGAAAAATGACCGCTGACGATTCCGGTGGATTGGTGAACAATTTATTAGTAGAAAGTAAGCAACAGGACAACAACAAACCAATGAAAGACAGAGACTTTGACGCAAGTGAGAACCCACCTCCCTCCAAACACTGTTCTCTTATACCCAAAGGAACACATGCATTTCAATGGAAGGGGAGGTCCAGACAGGGCAGGGAATCCTACTGAAACAATGTTGCAAGCAGGGAACAAAGTCCCACTACATAAGTCTTTGATATGAGCAGCGTTCTCACACGTGGAGAAAGCGTTATCGGGAAGGACAGCATAAAGTGATACATTTGGTTGAGCTGACTACACTCCACAGAGTTCATGCATGGTCTGAGGCAGGCGAGCACGCTTACAGTATAAGCACATCCGTCTGCTAAAGCGGCTTTTCCTAAGAAAGCGGGAGCCTATCACACGCTTCCATATGCCAAAAAGAAACCCGCCGGAGCGAGAGATGTAAAGGCGAGCATGGCTACACACTAGGTGAAGAGCTTTCATTGCCAGGACATGCGCAGTAAAGCCCAAAGCCTCACCTCGCGTGGACAAGAAACAGTGTTTAAACATGGCAGTTTGCAGTACCTACTCAATATTATAATGCAGCAGTGTGCTAGGAGAGCACACACCATTTCAATTCCAGACATTCCCACACATGTGCAAAGTAGAAAGTGGAACTCTGAGCAAGTTTCCATGTTAGATCAAGAGCATTCCAAGCGAAACACATAAATTATGTCAGCAACAACACTTTATTCTGTGCACTTCAATGCGGGTATTCTAGGTTGAAGGTACTGCCATCGGTTTGTGGACCCTCAATCGTGGAGAGTGGCCAGGATAAGTGAAAGCAAGCCTCACCTCAGGTGGTGCGTAAACTAATGTGTGCAAAGGAAAGCAGAAAGTTGAACTCTGAGTACGTTCCCACGTTAGAAGGTGAGCATTCCAGGTGAACCACGTCCATTGTACCAGGAACATGTTATACAGCCCACTTAAATGCCTTTCTTCTAGGTTCACGTTATGGCTGTGTGGTAGTCTGCGAGCCCAAAACTGGTTTTACCTGGGGCGGCCTTTGTGGGGTATCGACCCAGATGTTGAAATCCTCACCTTGCAAGGTCGCATGGGGGCATCAGCTGGTAGCCGGACATTTAAGCCCAGCATTTTGCCCTCAATGCAGTCAAGCCCACCGTCATTATTAAGATGGATTCAAGGAATGTATACAAAGAGGAGGAGGGGAGATGTTTTAATTTAAAGGATTATTTTGGAGACTGGTGATTCTCTCCTTTCCGGGTGTTGAATAGCTTTTAACCCTTTTTCTGGCAGTATCATGTTTGGGAGATAATGTGTATTTATTAGCATGTACCAAGGAATCAGCTCAAGATGAAACACGCATTGGCAATGCCAACAGTTTGGGCCTTTGTGTATGCATGGGACAGGCACTTGCCAGGCAACGCCTTAGTGGTAATAACTATCTATTTTTGGTTGCAGGAGTCAAATGGTGCGAGTACCTGGGCATCTAATAGCAGTCTCTGGTAAAAGCTTAAAACGTGTTCACAGCCAAAAATGTTGGCTTTGCCAATGCTTGTTTTAAACAGGACTTCAGTGACTTTGCCAATGCTTGTTTCTACCAGGATTACAGTGAAGGATATGAATAGGGCTTATAAATCAAGTTGCTGAAGGCAGATCTGAATAACACATTGTTATTACACCAGCAGCGGGATTACAACTCCAATTAAGTCATTAACTCTCAGAAGACTGCTTTGAACACACACTGGCAGGCACTTTGAGTGAAATGTTTGAAGGTAAGTCTTCATTAAAGCGAGCTCAAAGAGTTCCCATGAGCAGGAGTTTTGGGCGGGCATTGGTAGGAATGGGTGGGAATGGCCACAGGGATTAGCATGGCCCGTGGGCAAGCAATGGGTGGGCCCATAACCAAACAACACCTGTGTCCCTCCTCCAGAGATGTCAATTGGGGGTCACCATTGTTCACAACCAACCCCTGGCTCTGCCTCTGCGACCCCTGCGTGTTGCAGAGGCAGAGTTAATTTCTTTTTGACTTCAAAAAGAAATTATTTCCGTAATGGAAACAATTATTTTTTTAAATCAGAATGACTTCAAAAAGAGCCCTCCCCCACAGGACATGGAACGCTCTGGTTCACCTGCTCTCTGCTCCGTGCATGACAGGCCTTGTGTGCGTGAAGCATGGGAGACAGAAAGGCCTTCCTGTAGTCAGACAGGAGTTCCTCTGTGCAGCAATGGATTTAGAGAAAAGTAAGAAAGTGGGTGTTTTGTAAATGTGTGTGCATGCATGCATGAAAGGGTGTGCATGTGTATGTATATGTATATTATGTAATGTGTGTGAGTGAGTGCATGATGTATGGGTGGCTGGATGTGTGAGTGAATGATGGATGGGTGAAATTTAAATGAGTATGTAAATGGTGTGCTTGTGTTCAATACCTATTAATTACCTGTAATCTTCATTACTCCTAGTCCTACTCTTCTTCACCCCAGTACTTGCCCATGAATCACCTTGCCCCATACATAGAACTGGGAGGAGGAAGAGGTATGTGGAGGTAAAACTGGTGCCAAGAGGCAGATTTTGGGGTTGAAGGATGAGAGTGGGAGGAAGAGGGGGCGTGTCAGTGGGTGGGGCAAGAGGGGGGTGCCCTATTACGTAATGATTTGTGTACAGCCAGTCTAGTAATTTCTTAATGTGCATGACATTTTTACAGGGCATCTATAATAAAGTAAGCATGATAAGTGTTATTACCTGTCTAGACTGGCATTTGAGTGCAACCCGCCTAGTAATTTCTTACTATGTCATGACATCTTTATCTAGGCATCTATAATGAAGTAAGCAACATAAGTGTTATTACGAGTCTAGATTAGTATTTTGCTGCAGTTAGACTGGCCATTTCTTACTGTGGCTCGACATTTTGTTCTTGACATCTCTGATAAAGCAATCATGATAAGTGAAATTACCTTGCTGGACTTGAATTTGGGTGCAGGCATTCCTTACTTCTGCATTGTATATTTTTCTGGCCAGCTATGATTAAGTAAGCATGATAAGTGTTATTACGTGGTTAGATTGACATTTTGGTGCTGCTAGTCTAGGATTGTCTTACTGAGGCATGGCATTTTTTTACTGTGCATCATCATGGCTACAGCAAACATGATAAGTGTTATTACATGTCTGGCCTACATTGCACAGCCAGTTTTGACATGCTTTCTTATGGTGGCATTGCATTTTTAATAGCAAAGCGGTAAGATAGCTCAGCAGGTTGAGCGCATGCTGCTGCGATCTGATCTAAAGGTTGCAAGTTCAAATCCTGTCATGGCCAACTCAGCCTTTGATTCTTCTGAGGTTGATAAATGAGTACCAACTTTGGTTGGGATGATAATTGTATATAAATATGTGCTATGTAAAGCATTTTGGCGAAAGCGCTATATAAATCACAATAATTAATTAAAGCATCAGTGGTCATGTGCACTGAAAGTGAGTTGGATTTTTGGATACTGTATTATTGCAGCAACTGGCAATATAGGGGATCTACTTTTCATATAATGACAATACTCAACATGCAGCTAAAATTGGCATAATATGGAAATAATTGGCCATACAATGCTGAAGTGGCATATCTATGGCAGTGCCTCGGCCATTTTGTGTGTGTGTGTTTTTAGTTTATTAAAAACGTTACTCTTCACAACTCTTAACTCATTGCAAATGGAAATTATTTCAGACACAACATATTAAAACAAACATTACAGACATTAATTAATTGAGTACACTATCATAACATATACTTAGTACCTATCAGGGCTGCCCTTTCTTACCCCAAGATTATTTTTTTCCACCTATCCAACACATTACTCCCTTCCCTGCTTCATTATGGTAGACTAATCGATAAAATCATTTTCCACCAACCTTTTGTGTATCACTATTAAAATATTCACTAGAGCAATAGTCATTGAGCTAGAGTACCCATACACGAGCCTAACCCACATGACTTCACAGTTTAAATCCTGTAATCTCCTTAGGAACTTTCCCAGCCACATTTTCCTCGGCCCTAGTGTTGCGCTACAGCCAATTAGTCAATGTTTTAGCGTTTCTGTCTCCCCCGGCTTTTTACAGCGCTGACAATTTCTTGCTTGGCAAGTGATCCCTCTTATGAGATCCCACCTTTGCAGGGAGCCTAGTAAGTTCAGATGTAAGTGCATGTAAATGTAACGATATTTCGGCCCTGGGAATCTCATCACAGAGAACGCCATCTCCTTATATGTCCTCAGAAGTGTGGTTCTCTCCCTTTGTAGTTTATGCAATGACATTCTCTGTTTATCTTTCCCCACTTTGTAATTTTCATTTTGTTGTACATCTTCCCTGGGCTTTCCATCAATGTAAGCTTGTCTGAGTCAATTTCAGGAAGAATCGGGTCACAGTACTCCCCAAAACTGCTCAATGCTTTGGCATAATTAGTGTTTAAAGATGTAGCGAACCCGATGGTGGAACGAATATTGCTTCGGCCTATGTTATACTATTGGGTCTAACCCTATTATATCATGACACCATCGATGGCATAGGAAGGCAGCATCCTTGTTAACATGTGGTTTGTATCTAAAATATTTGTGCTTGCTTCAGTATGTATTTGGTATTTAAAATGTTTATGCATTTACGTCTTCAAGCCACTTCCTGCAATGTCACCAGGGTTAAAGAGGAACTGATTCCATCCGGGGCAAAGGTCAAGTGACATCACTTCCAGTGATGTCATCATGTGATGTTGCTTCCGCTACCCTGGCATTTTGGTGAATCAACATCCCTGCCCTCCTCATATGTCATTGCTCCCTATCTTGTGCTGCAATAGCCCAAACTAAAAAGGAGGGACTCTTGGACCTGTGTCACTGCATCCTCCTACCACCAGGGCACGGCGTCCGCCAGTCGTCCTGCATTTGAACGGGGCGCAGTCAGCATGTTGTTTGTGCCGGAGCTGCTATTTTGAGGCACTCTTCTGTGCACAGCATTACTCATGTCCTGCACGCTGGTGGCTAGCATGTGACCTGCAGCAGAATGACTTCACAATGCATGGCGAGTGTCCAAGTCTTTGCCAGCCACAAACAGTGCAGTCCTTGTACATCCTGCTGGAAGCCAACCCATTCCTCCCTCTCTTCCTTGCAGGTGTAACCAATGCCAATGCGTGGGGCGGTCAGAGGGTGCAAGGACTACCGGTGCAGTACATGTGCATCCTGCTGTAAGTAACACATGTTTCACTCCCTTCCATGTAGGTATAGCACATGTGTGTGTGGGGCACGCCGAAGGGGGAAGGAGGCAATCCGTGCGGAAGCGCGCTCATTTCTCCCTATCTCCCTTCTAACTATAAGAAATGTCTGTCTGTGCGGGAGGGTGGGCGAGATGCCAGCCTGATTGATGGTCATGTCCCGATTTGAACTGCAGTGGAGAGCTACGGGGGCCAATTCCCCTGCCCCCAGATATCTGTGCTTAGCCTGGGGGTCACAGATTCGGATCCTGGTGGATCGTCTCAGATATTAAATCTCCAGAGTTGATTAAATGGCTACCGCGCCAGCTGGGCAAATGTGTTCCCTTACAAGCATGGCCTGCTCTGCGGATGCAAGGTTGCCGCCTCCATCGAGTACAAATGGTTGGCCACAAAATCACGTGTTGTATGCACTAGGCCTGCTGCAGAAAAGGTCCCAATGACTTGAGTAGATTAGGACGGCTAATATGCCCCTCCCACCTCCCCCAGCTGCCAGCAGGCCCACCTTGCAGACCATGGCATAGTCTGGCAAAATGGCCGAACCTGTCCAAGCCCTACCGCAGTCCAACTCTCCCTAACCGCACAGGCTCTGCTCCCCAAGCACCAATGACCCGTAACACATTGATCCAGAAAAAAGAAGCGTCTCTGGAGTCAAACTGACTCTGACTCAGCGGAAAGTCAAGTAGTCTGGCTAAGAAGATATCACATTAAACGAGCACTGATACATACATCTTACGTAAGCCTGAAAAATGTTGATAAAAGGATGTTTAAAAAATGCAGGATTACAGCTGCTATTTTAATTGTGTAATACCTTTTTCCCCATTGTCTTGCATGCAATTGCATATTTGTAACACAACCTCTAACTTAATGCTATATGTAGCTAAGACAACCAACCTTCTTATATAACCCACGCCCAGATGCCTCCGGGTTAGGTGCGCTATACAAATGACAAATAAATAAATAAATATTCATCCACACACTGACTTCTGACAATATGTGCTCCTTTACAAAAGTCGCAATTGTTTGTCCTTTTTAACGTTTTTTTTTTTAAATGTGTCCCTTTTGATCCCTTGTGACAATACTTTTCTCTGCATTAGCCCATTTTAAAAACATTTTAGAAGCTACATTTTTGTAAAGGGTGTTCATGAGCTGCCTACTAGAGCATCCATTAGGCTGATCAACAAATTTGTGCATTTTTCATTATGTTTCGCATGTGTTTTTTTCCCCTGTCGAGTCACTATTGATATTGTGTTTTCTAAAGTATTATCCAAGTTCCATTGATGGCGTCGTTGAACCACTTGAAATAAACAAACTATCATTAATAATTCCCTTTCCCCTAATTCTGGCAGTATTCTCTCACTCTGGGAGCAGGGTATGCCTGATTCTGAGATACAGGATTCGCTCATTCTGGGAGCAGTGCATGCCTAATTCTGAGAAACAGGATCCTCTCACTCTGGGAGCAGTGCATGCCTCATTCTGAGATACGGTATTCTCTCACTCTGGGAGCAGTGCATGCCTCATTCTGAGATACGGGATCCTCTCACTCTGGGAGCAGTGCATGCCTTATTCTAAGATACAGGATTATATCACCCTGGGAGCAGTCCATGCCTAATTCCGAGATACTAGATCCTCTCACTCTGGGAGCAGTGCGTGCCTCATTCTGAGATAGATACACGATCCTCTCACTTTGGGAGCAGTGCATGCCTAATTCTGAGATACAGGATCCTCTCACTCGGGGAGCAGTGCATGCCTCATTCTGAGATACAGGATCCTCTCACTCGGGGAGCAGTGCATGCCTCATTCTGAGATACGGGATTCTCTCACTCTGGGAGCAGTGCATGCCTCATTCTGAGATACAGGATCCTCTCACTCTGGGAGCAGTGCATGCCTCATTCTGAGATACAGGATCCTCTCACTCTGGGAGCAGTGCATGCCTAATTCCGAGATACAGGATCCTCTCACTCGGGGAGCAGTGCATGCCTCATTCTGAGATACGGGATTCTCTCACTCTGGGAGCAGTGCATGCCTCATTCTGAGATAGATACACGATCCTCTCACTTTGGGAGCAGTGCATGCCTAATTCTGAGATTCGGGATTCACTCACTCTGGGAGCAGTGCATGCCTCATTCTGAGATACAGGATCCTCTCACTCTGGGAGCAGTGCATGCCTCATTCTGAGATACAGGATCCTCTCACTCTGGGAGCAGTGCATGCCCAATTCCGAGACACAGGATCCTCTCACTCTGGGAGCAGTGCATGCCTAATTCCGAGATACAGGATCCTCTCACTCTGGGAGCAGTGCATGCCTAATTCCGAGATACAGGATCCTCTCACTCTGGGAGCAGTGCATGCCTAATTCCGAGATACAGGATTCTCTCACCCTGGGAGCAGTGCATGCCTCATTCTGAGATACAGGATTCTCTCACTCTGGGAGCAGTGCATGTCTAATTCTGAGATAGATACACGATCCTCTCACTTTGGGAGCAGTGCATGCCTAATTCTGAGATACGGGATTCACTCACTCTGGGAGCAGTGCATGCCTCATTCTGGATACAGGATCCTCTCACTCTGGGAGCAGTGCATGCCTCATTCTGAGATACGGGATGCTCTCACTCTGGGAGCAGTGCATGCCTGATTCTGAGATACAGGATTCGCTCACTCTCGGAGCAGTGCATGCCTGATTCTGAGATACACGATTCTCTCACTCTGGGAGCAATGCATGCCTGATTCTGGGATACACGATTCTCTTACTCTGGGAGCAGTGCATACCTGATTCTGAGATACAGGATTCTCTTACTCTGGGAGCAGTGCATGCCTGATTCTGAGATACAGGATTATCTCACTCTGGAAGCAGTGCATGCCTGATTCTGAGATACAGGATTCGCTCACTCTGGGAGCAGTGCATGCCTGATTCTGAGATACAGGATTCGCTCACTCTGGGAGCAGTGCGTGCCTGATTCTGAGATACAGGATTCGCTCACTCTGGGAGCAGGGCATGCCTGATTCTGAGATACAGGATTCGCTCACTCTGGGAGCAGTGCATTCCTAATTCCGAGATACAGGATCCTCTCACTCTGGGAGCAGTGCATGCCTAATTCCGAGATACAGGATCCTCTCACTCTGGGAGCAGTGCATGCCTAATTCCGAGATACAGGATCCTCTCACTCTGGGAGCAGGGCATGCCTGATTCTGAGATACAGGATTCACTCACTCTAGGAGCAGTGCATGCCTCATTCTGAGATACAGGATTCTCTCACTCTGGGAGCAGTGCATGCCTGATTCTGAGATACAGGATTCTCTCACTCTGGGAGCAGTGCATGCCTAATTCTGAAATAGATACACGATCCTCTCACTTTGGGAGCAGTGCATGCCTAATTCTGAGATACGGGATTCACTCACTCTGGGAGCAGTGCATGCCTCATTCTGAGATACGGGATTCTCTCACTCTGGGAGCAGTGCATGCCTGATTCTGAGATACAGGATTCGCTCACTCTCGGAGCAGTGCATGCCTGATTCTGAGATACACAATTCTCTCACTCTCGGAGCAGTGCATGTCTGATTCTGGGATACACGATTCTCTCACTCTGGGAGCAGTGCATGCCTGATTCTGAGATACAGGATTCTCTTACTCTGGGAGCAGTGCATGCCTGATTCTGAGATACAGGATTCTCTCACTCTGGGAGCAGTGCATGCCTGATTCTGAGATACAGGATTCGCTCACTCTAGGAGCAGTGCATGCCTGATTCTGAGATACGGGATCCTCTCACTCTGGGAGCAGGGCATGCCTCATTCTGAGATACAGGATCCTCTCACTCTAGGAGCAGTGCATGCCTGATTCTGAGATACAGGATTCGCTCACTCTAGGAGCAGTGCATGCCTCATTCTGAGATACAGGATCCTCTCACTCTCTGAGCAGTGCATGCCTGATTCTGAGATACAGGATTCACTCACTCTGGGAGCAGTGTATGCCTGATTCTGAGATACAGGATTCGCTCACTCTAGGAGCAGTGCATGCCTGATTCTGAGATACAGGATTCGCTCACTCTAGGAGCAGTGCATGCCTCATTCTGAGATACAGGATCCTCTCACTCTGGGAGCAGTGCATGCCTCATTTTGAGATACAGGATCCTCTCACTCTAGGAGCAGTGCATGCCTGATTCTGAGATACAGGATTCGCTCACTCTGGGAGCAGTGCATGCCTCATTCTGAGATACAGGATTCTCTCACTCGGGGAGCAGTGCATGCCTCATTCTGAGATAAAGAATTGTCTCACTATGGGAGCAGTGCATGCCTAATTCTGAGATACAGGATTCTTTCACTGTAGGAGCAGTGCATGCCACATTCTGAGATACAGGATTCTCTCACCCTGCGAGCAGTGCATGCCTCATTCTGAGATACAGGATCCTCTCACTCTCGGAGCAGTGCATGCCTAATTCTGAGAAACAGGATCCTCTCACTCTGTGAGCAGTGCATGCCTCATTCTGAGATACGGGATCCTCTCACTCTGGGAGCAGTGCATTTCTGATTCTGAGATACAGGATCCGCTCATTCTAGGAGCAGTGCATGCCTCATTCTGAGAAACAGGATCCTCTCACTCTAGGAGAAGTGCATGCCTCATTCTGAGATACAGGATCCTCTCACTCTCAGAGCAGTGCATGCCTCATTCTGAGATACAGGATTCTCTCACTCTGGGAGCAGTGCATGCCTCATTCTGAGAAACGGGATCCTCTCACTCTGGGAGCAGTGCATGCCTCATTCTGAGATACGGGATTCTCTCACTCTGGAAGCAGTGCATGCCTCATTCTGAGATACAGGATCCTCCCCCTCTCAGAGCAGTGCATGCCTCATTTGGAGATACGGGATCCTCTCAATCTCGGAGCAGTGCATGCCTCATTCTGAGATACGGGATCCTCTCACTCTGGGAGCAGTGCATGCCTCATTCTGAGATACAGGATCCCCTCACTCTCGGAGCAGTGCATGCCTCATTCTGAGATACAGGATCCTCTCACTCTCGGAGCAGTGCATGCCTCATTCTGAGATACAGGATTCTCTCACTCTGGAAGCAGTGCATGCCTCATTCTGAGATACAGGATCCTCTCACTCTGGGAGCAGTGCATGCCTCATTCTGAGATACAGGATCCTCTCACTCTGGGAGCAGTGCATGCCTCATTCTGAGGTACAGGATCCTCTCACTCTGGGAGCAGTGCATGCCTCATTCTGAGATACAGGATTCTCTCACCCTGGGAGCAGTGCATGCCTCATTCTGAGATACAGGATCCTCTCACTCTGGGAGCAGTGCATGCCTCATTCTGAGATACAGGATCCTCTCACTCTGGGAGCAGTGCATGCCTCATTCTGAGATACAGGATCCTCTCGCTCTGGGAGCAGTGCATGCCTCATTCTGAGATACAGGATTCTCTCACCCTGGGAGCAGTGCATGCCTCATTCTGAGATACAGGATCCTCTCACTCTGGGAGCAGTGCATGTCTTATTCTGAGATACAGGATTCCCTAACTCTCGGAGCAGTGCATGCCTCATTCTGAGATACAGGATCCTCTCACTCTCGGAGCAGTGCATGCCTCATTCTGAGATACAGGATTCTCTCACTCTGGAAGCAGTGCATGCCTCATTCTGAGATACAGGATCCTCTCACTCTGGGAGCAGTGCATGCCTCATTCTGAGATACAGGATCCTCTCACTCTGGGAGCAGTGCATGCCTCATTCTGAGGTACAGGATCCTCTCACTCTGGGAGCAGTGCATGCCTTATTCTGAGATACAGGATCCTCTCACTCTGGGAGCAGTGCACACCTAATTCTGAGATACATGATTCTCTCACTTTGGGAGCAGTGCATGCCTCATTCTGAGATACAGGATCCTCTCACTCTGGGAGCAGTGCATGCCTTATTCTGAGATACAGGAATCTCTCACTCTGGGAGCAGTGCACACCTAATTCTGAGATACACGATTCTCTCACTTTGGGAGCAGTGCATGGCTCATTCTGAGAGACAGGATCGTCTCACGCTGGGAGCAGTGCATGCCTCATTCTGAGATACAGGAACCTGTCACTCTGGGAGCAGTGCATGCCTCATTCTGAGATGCAGGATCCTCTCACTCTGGGAGCAGTGCATGCCTCATTCTGAGATACAGGATTCTCTCACCCTGGGAGCAGTGCATGCCTAATTCTAAGAGACAAGATCCTCTCACTCTGGGAGCAGTGCATGCCTAATTCCGAGATACAGGATCCTCTCACTCTGGGAGCAGTGCATGCCTTATTCTGAGATACAGGATTCTCTCACTCTGGGAGCAGTGCATTCCTAATTCTGAGATACTTGATTCTCTCACTCTGGGAACAGTGCATGCCTAATTCTGAGATACATGATTCTCTCACTCTGGGAGCAGTGCATGCCTAATTCTGAGATACATGATTCTCTCACTCTGGGAGCAGTGCATGCCTAATTCTGAGATACATGATTCTCTCACTCTGGGAGCAGTGCATGCCTAATTCTGAGACACAGGATTCTCTCACTTTGGGAGCAGTGCATGTCTAATTCTGAGATACAGGATCCTCTCACCCTAGGAGCAGTGCATGCCTAATTCTGAGTTACAGGGTCCTCTCACTCTGGGAGCAGTGCATGCCTAATTCTGAGATTCAGGATTCTCTCACTCTGGGAGCAGTGCATGCCTAATTCTGAGATACAGGATGCTCTCACTCTGTGAGCAGTGCATGCCACATTCTGAGATACAGGATTCTCTCACTCTGTGAGCAGTGCATGCCTCATTCTGAGATACAGGATTCTCTCACTCTGGGAGCAGTGCATGCCTCATTCTGAGATACAGGATCCTCTCACTCTGGGAGCAGTGCATGCCTCATTCTGAGATACAGGATCCTCTCACTCTGGGAGCAGTGCATGCCTAATTCTGAGATACTGGATTCTCTCACCCAAGGAGCAGTGCATGCCTAATTCTGAGATACAGGATTCTCTCACTCTGGGAGCAGTGCTCTCACTCTGGGAGCAGTGCATGCCTCATTCTGAGATACAGCATCCTCTCACTCTGGGAGCAGTGCATGCCTAATTCTGAGATAAGGATTCTCTCACTCTGGGAGCAGTGCATGCCTAATACTGAGATACAGCATAATCTCACCCTGGGAGCAGTGCATGCCTAATTCTGAGACACAGGATTCTCTCACTCTGGGAGCAGTTCATGCTTAATTCTGAGACAAGGATTCTCCCACTCTGGGAGTAGCGCATGCCGAATTCTGAGATACAGGATCCTCTCACTCTGGGAGCAGTGCATGCCTAATTCTGAGATACAGGATTCTCTCAGTCTAGGAGCAGTGCATGCCGCATTCTGAGACACAGAATTCCCTCACTCTGCAAGCAGTGCATGCCTCATTCTGAGATAAAGGATTCTCTAACTCTCGGAGCAGTGCATGCCTAATTCTGATTTACAGGATTCTCTCACTCTGGGAGCAGTGCATGCCTCATTCTGAGATACAGAATCCTCTCACTCTGGGAACAGTGCATGCCTGATTCTGAGATACAGGATCCTCTCACTCTGGGAGCAGTTCATGCCTAATTCTGAGGTACCGGATTCTGAGATACAGGATTCTCTCACTCTGGGAGCAGTACATGCCTAGTTCTGATATACAGGATTCTCTCACTCTTGGAGTAGTCCATGCCTAATTCTAAAATACATGATTCTCTCACTCTGGGAGCAGTGCATGCCTATTTCTGAGATATGGATTCTCTCACTCTGGGAGCAGTGCATACCTAATTCTGAGATACAGGATTATTTCATCCTGGGAGCAGTGCATGCCTAATTCTGAGATACAGGATTATCTCACTCTGGGAGCAGTGCATGCCTAATTCTGAGATACAGCATTATCTCACCCTTGGAGCAGTGCATGCCTAGTTCTGAGACACAGGATTCTCTCACTCTGGGAGCAGTGCATGCTTAATTCTGAGATAAGTATTTTCCCACTCTGGGAGTAGTGCATGCCTAATTCTGAGATACGTGATTATCTCACCTTGGGAGCAGTGCATGCCTCATTCTGAGATACGGGATCCTCTCACTCTTGGAGCAGTGCATTTCTGATTCTGAGATACAGGATCCGCTTACTCTAGGAGCAGTGCATGCCTCATTCTGAGATACAGGATCCTCTCACTCTCGGAGCAGTGCATGCCTAATTCTGAGAAACAGGATCCTCTCACTCTGTGAGCAGTGCATGCCTCATTCTGAGATACGGGATCCTCTCACTCTGGGAGCAGTGCATTTCTGATTCTGAGATACAGGATCTGCTCACTCTAGGAGCAGTGCATGCCTCATTCTGAGATACAGGATTCTCTCACTCTGGGAGCAGTGCATGCCTAATTCTGAGATACAGGATTCTCTCACTCTGGGAGCAGTGCATGCCTAATTCTGAGATACATGATTCTCTCACTCAAGGAGCAGTGCATGCCTAATTCTGAGATACAGGATTCTCTCACTCTGGGAGCAGTGCTCTTACTCTGGGAGCAGTGCTCTCACTCTGGGAGCAGTGCATGCCTAATTCTGAGACACAGGATTCTCTCACTCTGGGAGCAGTGCATGCTTAATTCTGAGACAAGGATTCTCCTGCTCTGGGAGTACTGCATGCCTAATTCTGAGATACAGGATCCTTTCACTCTGGGAGCAGTGCATGCCTCATTCTGAGATACGGGATTCTCTAACTCTGGAAGCATGCCTCAGTGCAGGCCTCATTCTGAGATACAGGATCCTCCCCTTCTCAGAGCAGTGCATGCCTCATTCTGAGATACGGGATCCTCTCAATCTCGGAGCAGTGCATGCCTCATTCTGAGATCCGGGATCCTCTCACTCTGGGAGAAGTGCATGCCTCATTCTGAGATACAGGATCCTCTCACTCTCGGAGCAGTGCATGCCTCATTCTGAGATACAGGATCCTCTCACTCTAGGAGCAGTGCATGCCTCATTCTGAGATACAGGATCCTCTCACTCTGGGAGCAGTGCATTCCTAATTCTGAGATACAGGATTCTCTCACTCTGGGAACAGGGCACACCTAATTCTGAGATACATGATTCTCTCACTTTGGGAGCAGTGCATGGCTCATTCTGAGAGACAGGATCATCTCACGCTGGGAGCAGTGCATGCCTCATTCTGAGATACAGGATCCTGTCACTCTGGGAGCAATGCATGCCTCATTCTGAGATACAGGATTCTCTCACCCTGGGAGCAGTGCATGCCTAATTCTAAGAGACAAGTTCCTCTCACTCTGGGAGCAGTGCATGCCTAATTCTGAGATACAGGATCCTCTCACTCTCGGAGCAGTGCATGCCTCATTCTGAGATACGGGACCCTCTCATTCTGGGAGCAGTGCATGCCTCATTCTGAGATACGGGATTCTCTCACTCTGGAAGCAGTGCATGCCTCATTCTGAGATACGGGATCCTCTCACTCTCGGAGCAGTGCATGCCTCATTCTGAGATACAGGATCCTCTCACTCTAGGAGCAGTGCATGCCTCGTTCTGAGGTACAGGATCCTCTCACTCTCGGAGCAGTGCATGCCTCATTCTGAGATACAGGATTCTCTCCCTCTGGGAGCAGTGCATGCCTCATTCTGAGATACGGGATCCTCTCACTCTGGGAGCAGTGCATGCCTCATTCTGAGATATGGGATTCTCTCACTCTGGAAGCAGTGCATGCCTCATTCTGAGATACAGGATCCTCCCCCTCTCAGAGCAGTGCATGCCTCATTCTGAGAAACGGGACCCTCTCAATCTCGGAGCAGTGCATGCCTCATTCTGAGATACGGGATCCTCTCACTCTGGGAGCAGTGCATGCCTCATTCTGAGATACAGGATCCTCTCACTCTCGGAGCAGTGCATGCCTCATTCTGAGATACAGGATCCTCTCACTCTCGGAGCAGTGCATGCCTCATTCTGAGATACAGGATTCTCTCACTCTGGAAGCAGTGCATGCCTCATTCTGAGATACAGGATCCTCTCACTCTGGGAGCAGTGCTTGCCTCATTCTGAGATACAGGATCCTCTCACTCTGGGAGCAGTGAATGCCTCATTCTGAGATACAGGATCCTCTCACTCTGGGAGCAGTGCATGCCTCATTCTGAGATACAGGATTCTCTCACCCTGGGAGCAGTGCATGCCTCATTCTAAGATACAGGATCCTCTCACTCTGGGAGCAGTGCATGCCTCATTCTGAGATACAGGATCCTCTCACTCTGGGAGCAGTGCATGCCTCATTCTGAGATACAGGATCCTCTCACTCTGGGAGCAGTGCATGCCTCATTCTGAGATACAGGATTCTCTCACCCTGGGAGCAGTGCATGCCTCATTCTGAGATACAGGATCCTCTCACTCTGGGAGCAGCGCATGCCTTATTCTGATATACAGGATCCTCTCACTCTGGGAGCAGCGCACACCTAATTCTGAGATACATGATTCTCTCACTTTGGGAGCAGTGCATGCCTCATTCTGAGATACAGGATCCTCTCACTCTGGGAGCAGTGCATGCCTTATTCTGAGATACAGGAATCTCTCACTCTGGGAGCAGTGCACACCTAATTCTGAGATTCAGGATTCTCTCACTCTGGGAGCAGTGCATGCCTAATTCTGAGATACAGAATGCTCTCACTCTGTGAGCAGTGCATGCCACATTCTGAGATACAGGATTCTCTCACTCTGTGAGCAGTGCATGCCTCATTCTGAGATACAGGATTCTTTCAATCTCTGAGCAGTGCATGCCTAATTCTTATTTACAGGATTCTCTCACTCTGGGAGCAGTGCATGCCTCATTCTGAGATACAGGATCCTCTCACTCTGGGAGCAGTGCATGCCTCATTCTGAGATACAGGATCCTCTCACTCTGGGAGCAGTGCATGCCTAATTCTGAGAAACAGGATTCGGAGATTCAGGATTCTCTCACTCTGGATCAGTACATGCCTAATTCTGAGATACTGGATTCTCTCACCCAAGGAGCAGTGCATGCCTAATTCTGAGATACAGGATTCTCTCACTCTGGGAGCAGTGCTCTCACTCTGGGAGCAGTGCATGCCTCATTCTGAGATACAGCATCCTCTCACTCTGGGAGCAGTGCATGCCTAATTCTGAGATACAGGATTCTTTCAATCTCTGAGCAGTGCATGCCTAATTCTTATTTACAGGATTCTCTCACTCTGGGAGCAGTGCATGCCTCATTCTGAGATACAGGATCCTCTCACTCTGGGAGCAGTGCATGCCTCATTCTGAGATACAGGATCCTCTCACTCTGGGAGCAGTGCATGCCTAATTCTGAGAAACAGGATTCGGAGATACAGGATTCTCTCACTCTGGATCAGTACATGCCTAATTCTGAGATACTGGATTCTCTCACCCAAGGAGCAGTGCATGCCTAATTCTGAGATACAGGATTCTCTCACTCTGGGAGCAGTGCTCTCACTCTGGGAGCAGTGCATGCCTCATTCTGAGATACAGCATCCTCTCACTCTGGGAGCAGTGCATGCCTAATTCTGAGATAAGGATTCTCGCACTCTGGGAGCAGTGCATGCCTAATATTGAGATACAGCATAATCTCACCCTGGGAGCACTGCATGCCTAATTCTGAGACACAGGATTCTCTCACTCTGGGAGCAGTTCATGCTTAATTCTGAGACAAGGATTCTCCCACTCTGGGAGTAGCGCATGCCTAATTCTGAGATACAGGATCCTCTCACTCTGGGAGCAGTGCATGCCTAATTCTGAGATACAGGATTCTCTCAGTCTAGGAGCAGTGCATGCCGCATTCTGAGACACAGAATTCTCTCACTCTGCAAGCAGTGCATGCCTCATTCTGAGATAAAGGATTCTCTAACTCTCGGAGCAGTGCATGCCTAATTCTGATTTACAGGATTCTCTCACTCTGGGAGCAGTGCATGCCTCATTCTGAGATACAGAATCCTCTCACTCTGGGAACAGTGCATGCCTTATTCTGATATACAGGATCCTCTCACTCTGGGAGCAGTTCATGCCTAATTCTGAGGTACCGGATTCTGAGATACAGGATTCTCTCACTCTTGGAGCAGTACATGCCTAGTTCTGATATACAGGATTCTCTCACTCTTGGAGTAGTCCATGCCTAATTCTAAAATACATGATTCTCTCACTCTGGGAGCAGTGCATGCCTAATTCTGAGATATGGATTCTCTCACTCTGGGAGCAGTGCATGCCTAATTCTGAGATATGGATTCTCTCACTCTGGGAGCAGTGCATACCTAATTCTGAGATACAGGATTATTTCATCCTGGGAGCAGTGCATGCCTAATTCTGAGATACAGGATTCTCTCACTCTGGGAGCAGTGCATGCCTAATTCTGAGATACAGCATTATCTCACCCTGGGAGCAGTGCATGCCTAGTTCTGAGACACAGGATTCTCTCACTGTGGGAGCAGTGCATGCTTAATTCTGAGATAAGGATTTTCCCACTTTAGGAGTAGTGCATGCCTAATTCTGAGATACGTGATTATCTCACCCTGGGAGCAGTGCATGCCTCATTCTGCGATACGGGATCCTCTCACTCTGGGAGCAGTGCATTTCTGATTCTGAGATACAGGATCCGCTCACTCTAGGAGCAGTGCATACCTCATTCTGAGATACAGGATCCTCTCACTCTCGGAGCAGTGCATGCCTAATTCTGAGAAATAGGATCCTCTCACTCTGTGAGCAGTGCATGCCTCATTCTGAGATACGGGATCCTCTCACTCTGGGAGCAGTGCATTTCTGATTCTGAGATACAGGATCTGCTCACTCTAGGAGCAGTGTATGCCTCATTCTGAGATACAGGATTCTCTCACTCTGGGAGCAGTGCATGCCTAATTCTGAGATACAGGATCTGCTCACTCTAGGAGCAGTGCATGTCTAATTCTGAGATACATGATTCAATCACTCAAGGAGCAGTGCATGCCTAATTCTGAGATACAGGATTCTCTCACTCTGGGAGCAGTGCTCTCACTCTGGGAGCAGTGCATGCCTAATTCTGAGACACAGAATTCTCTCACTCTGGGAGAAGTGCATGCTTAATTCTGAGACAAGGATTCTCCTGCTCTGGGAGTACTGCATGCCTAATTCTGAGATACAGGATCCTTTCACTCTGGGAGCAGTGCATGCCTCATTCTGAGATATGGGATTCTCTCACTCTGGAAGCAGTGCATGCCTCATTCTGAGATACAGGATCCTCCCCCTCTCAGAGCAGTGCATGCCTCATTCTGAGATACGGGATCCTCTCAATCTCGGAGCAGTGCATGCCTCATTCTGAGATCCGGGATCCTCTCACTCTGGGAGGAGTGCATGCCTCATTCTGAGATACAGGATCCTCTCACTCTCGGAGCAGTGCATGCCTCATTCTGAGATACAGGATCCTCTCACTCTCGGAGCAGTGCATGCCTCATTCTGAGATACAGGATTCTCTCACTCTGGAAGCAGTGCATGCCTCATTCTGAGATACAGGATCCTCTCACTCTGGGAGCAGTGCATGCCTCATTCTGAGATACAGGATCCTCTCACTCTGGGAGCAGTACATGCCTCATTCTGAGATACAGGGTTCTCTCACTCTGGAAGCAGTGCATGCCTAATTCTGAGATACAGGATTCTCTCACCCTGGGAGCAGTGCACACCTAATTCTGAGATACAAGATTCTCTCACTTTGGGAGCAGTGCATGGCTCATTCTGAGAGACAGGATCGTCTCACGCTGGGAACAGTGCATGCCTCATTCTGAGATACAGGATCCTGTCACTCTGGGAGCAGTGCATGCCTCATTCTGAGATGCAGGATCCTCTCACTCTGTGAGCAGTACATGCCTCATTCTGAGATACGGGATCCTCTCACTCTGGGAGCAGTGCATTTCTGATTCTGAGATACAGGATCTGCTCACTCTGGGAGCAGTGCATGCCTAATTCTGAGATACAGGATTCTCTCACTCTGGGAGTATTGCATGTCTAATTCTGAGATACATGATTCTCTCACTCAAGGAGCAGTGCATGCCTAATTCTGAGATACAGGATTCTCTCACTCTGGGAGCAGTGCTCTCACTCTGGGAGCAGTGCATGCCTAATTCTGAGACACAGAATTCTCTCACTCTGGGAGAAGTGCATGCTTAATTCTGAGACAAGGATTCTCCTGCTCTGGGAGTACTGCATGCCTAATTCTGAGATACAGGATCCTTTCACTCTGGGAGCAGTGCATGCCTCATTCTGAGATACGGGATCCTCTCAATCTCGGAGCAGTGCATGCCTCATTCTGAGATCCGGGATCCTCTCACTCTGGGAGGAGTGCATGCCTCATTCTGAGATACAGGATCCTCTCACTCTCGGATCAGTGCATGCCTCATTCTGAGATACAGGATCCTCTCACTCTCGGAGCAGTGCATGCCTCATTCTGAGATACAGGATTCTCTCACTCTGGAAGCAGTGCATGCCTCATTCCGAGATACAGGATCCTCTCACTCTGGGAGCAGTGCATGCCTCATTCTGAGATACAGGATCCTCTCACTCTGGGAGCAGTGCATGCCTCATTCTGAGATACAGGATCCTCTCACTCTGGGAGCAGTGCATGCCTAATTCTGAGATACATGATTCTCTCAATCTGGAAGCAGTGCATGCCTAATTCTGAGATACAGGATTCTCTCACTCTGGGAGCAGTGCACACCTAATTCTGAGATACATGATTCTCTCACTTTGGGAGCAGTGCATGGCTCATTCTGAGAGACAGGATCGTCTCACGCTGGGAGCAGTGCATGCCTCATTCTGAGATACAGGATTCTCTCACTCTGGGAGCAGTGCATGCCTCATTCTGAGATACAGGATCCTCTCACTCTGGGAGCAGTGCATGCCTCATTCTGAGATACAGGATCCTCTCACTCTGGGAGCAGTGCATGCCTAATTCTGAGATACTGGATTCTCTCACCCAAGGAGCAGTGCATGCCTAATTCTGAGATACAGGATTCTCTCACTCTGGGAGCAGTGCTCTCACTCTGGGAGCAGTGCATGCCTCATTCTGAGATACAGCATCCTCTCACTCTGGGAGCAGTGCATGCCTAATTCTGAGATAAGGATTCTATCACTCTGGGAGCAGTGCATGCCTAATACTGAGATACAGCATTATCTCACCCTGGGAGCAGTGCACGCCTAATTCTGAGACACAGGAGTCTCTCACTCTGGGAGCAGTTCATGCTTAATTCTGAGACAAGGATTCTCCCACTCTGGGAGTAGCGCATGCCTAATTCTGAGATACAGGATCCTCTCACTCTGGGAGCAGTGCATGCCTAATTCTGAGATACAGGATTCTCTCAGTCTAGGAGCAGTGCATGCTGCATTCTGAGACACAGAATTCTCTCACTCTGCAAGCAGTGCATGCCTCATTCTGAGATAAAGGATTCTCTAACTCTCGGAGCAGTGCATGCCTAATTCTGAGGTACCGGATTCTGAGATACAGGATTCTCTCACTCTGGGAGCAGTACATGCCTATTTCTGAGATACAGGATTCTCTCACTCGTGGAGTAGTCCATGCCTAATTCTAAAATACATGATTCTCTCACTCTGGGAGCAGTGCATGCCTAATTCCGAGATATGGATTCTCTCACTCTGGGAGCAGTGCATACCTAATTCTGAGATACAGGATTATATCATCGTGGGAGCAGTGCATGCCTAATTCTGAGATACAGGAATCTCTCAATCTGGGAGCAGTGCATGCCTTATTCTGAGACACAGGATTCTCTCACTCTGGGAGCAGTGCATGCTTAATTCTGAGATAAGGATTTTCCCACTCTGGGAGTAGTGCATGCCTGATTCTGAGATACATGATTATCTCACCCTGGGAGCAGTGCATGCCTAATTCTGAGATACAGGATTCTCTCACTCTGGGAGCAGTGCATGCCTAATTCTGAGATACAGGATTCTCTCACTCTGGGAGCATTGCATGTCTAATTCTGAGATACATGATTCTCTCACTCAAGGAGCAGTGCATGCCTAATTCTGAGATACAGGATTCTCTCAATCTGGGAGCAGTGCTCTCACTCTGGGAGCAGTGCATGCCTAATTCTGAGACACAGGATTCTCTCACTCTGGGAGCAGTGCATGCTTAATTCTGAGACAAGGATTCTCCCGCTCTGGGAGTAGTGCATGCCTAATTCTGAGATACAGGATCCTTTCACTCTGGGAGCAGTGCATGCCTAATTTTGAAATATGGATTCTCTCACTCTGGGAGCAGTGCATGCCTAAATCTGAGATACAGGATTATATCACCCTGGGAGCAGTGCATGCCTAATTCTGGGATGCAGGATTCTATCACTCTGGAAGCAGTGCATGCCTAATTCTGAGACACAGGATTCTCTCACTCTGGGAGCAGTGCATGCTTAATTCTGAGATAAGGATTCTCCCACTCTGGGAGTAGTGCATGCCTAATTCTGAGATCCATGATTATCTCACCCTGGGAGCAGTGCATGCCTAATTCTGAGATACAGGATTCTAGCACTCTGGGAGCAGTGCATACCTAATTCTGAGATACAGGATTCTCTCACTCTGGGAGCAGTGCTCTCAATCTGGGCGCAGTGCATGCCTAACTCTGAGATACAGGGTTCTCTCACTCTGGGAGCAGTGCATGCTTAATTCTGAGACAAGGATTCTCTCACTCTGGGAGCAGTGCATGCCTAATTCTGAGATACAGGATCCTTTCACTCTGGGAGCAGTGCATGCCAAATTTTGAAATATGGATTCTCTCACTCTGGGAGCAGTGCATGCCTATTTCTGAGATACAGGATTATATCACCCTGGGAGCAGTGCATGCCTAATTCTGGGATGCAGGATTCTCTCACTCTGGGAGCAGCGCATGCCTAATTCTGAGATACAGCATTATCTCACCCTGGGAGCAGTGCATGCCTAATTCTGAGACACAGGATTCTCTCACTCTGGGAGCAGTGCATGCTTAATTCTGAGATAAGGATTCTCCCACTCTGGGAGTAGTGCATGCCTAATTCTGAGATGCATGATTATCTCACCCTGGGAGCAGTGCATGCCTAATTCTGAGATACAGGATTCTAGCACTCTGGGAGCAGTGCATACCTAATTCTGAGATACAGGATTCTCTCACTCTGGGAGCATTGCATGTCTATTTCTGAGATACAGGATTCTCTCACTCAAGGAGCAGTGCATGCCTAATTCTGAGATACAGGATTCTCTCAGTCTGGGAGCAGTGCTCTCATTCTGGGAGCAGTGCATGCCTAACTCTGAGACACAGGGTTCTCTCACTCTGGGAGCAGTGCATGCTTAATTCTGAGACAAGGATTCTCCCACTCTGGGAGTAGCGCATGCCTAATTCTGAGATACAGGATCCTTTCACTCTTGGAGCAGTGCATGCCTAATTTATTTATTTGTTTGATTTAATCAATTTAATGATTTTTACAAAACAATGTAGAAGAAGAAAACTGCTGAGAACAAAACAGAACAACATATGTAGAAGGAAAAAAGAAGGAGAAGAAGAAGAAAGATGAAGTAGATGAAGCAAGGAGAAAGAAGAACATGGTTGCAGGCGATAATGTAGGTGAGTAAGTTTGTGTCCTCAAGGTCGCTGTGTATGCTCAGTTGCTCAAGAACCCAGCGTTTACATCACAGAGACAGAATGTGTTTGAGAGTCTGAGTGGTGGCAATTGTCCAGTTGGTCCTTTCTCCGCTGATCAAGCGACCCCACCAGAGGTCCTCTTCTTTTGTGTAAGATCCCGAAAGGTGTGGTAGCAAAATATTTTCGCCTGTTGTCTTTGTTGCTGGACAGTTTAGTAACAAGTGGCGTAGGGTTTCGACCTCTTTTTCGTTTTTACAGAAGCGGCAGGTTTCTGAACTACTTAGCCCTCTAAGTTTTAGGATTTCTTTGGTTTCCAGAAGATTTAGGCGTGCTCTCAAAAACAGGTTTCTGGCAGATTTACTAGGAAGCTTGCTCAGGTAGTTTGGAACGATGTTTAGTTTGCTTTGATAAGGTGGAAGGTGTTTAGCCCTCTAAGTTTTAGGATTTTGTTGGTTTCCAGAAGATTTAGGCGTGCTCTCAAAAATAGGTTTCTGGCAGATTTACTAGGAAACTTGCTCAGGTAGTTTGGAACGATGTTTAGTTTGCTTTGATAAGGTGGAAGGTGTTTGACTGATTTTTCATTTGCTGCGTTATCCAGGGTTTTGATCCAGTCGAGCTCAGCCATTTTTCTCCTTATTTTTTTCGGATGTCGGAGAAGCTCGACCTCCGAAGAATTGATTTCCAATAGTTTCAGTTTGCACGCTTCTTCCCAAGATTTTAGCACGCTACAGCGTGCACTCACAGTTTCTGATCGTATTAAAGCGAGTACAGGCGGGCAGTCCGTCCAGGAGCAGTGTTTTCCTGTACAGCATCATGCTCTTTATCTCCGTCGTCCCGCCCAAGGAGAGGAGACCTAACTCACTTCTGATTAATAACATGGAGGTTGATTTGGGGAGACCTAGAACCGTGTGCCAGAAGTAACCTTCTAATTTCTGCCACAGGGGCGCTGGCGTATGCGGAAGAGCTTCCGCTTCATAAGTGAGGGACGGAACCACCTTTGAGCGATAGAACTGAACCAACTGCAACAAGGAGAAGCGTCCGAATTTTTTATCCAGTGCACGTGCTTGTGCCGCCAGTTTTTTTACTTTGTCCGTTAGAGAACACTGCAAGGTTGTGTTGATTCTTGAACAGCCGAAAGTGACTCCCAGATAATTGAAGTTGTCGACTTTTTCTAGTGCAGTCCCCTCCAAGTACCAGGACAGTTTTTCTTTTGGGCGTTTGACTTTTTCCAGGACCAATATCTTCGTCTTGGATACGTTGATGGTGAGACCGTTTGCTCGAGTATAAGCAGCCAAGTTGTTTAGTTGGCGCTGGAGGCCTATGGGGGTCAAATCCATCAGGATCAAGTCATCTGCGTACAGTAGCCTTGTTGTTTTTTGCTCGCCCATAGACGGGGGAAAAGAGCGGATATCTTGTTCGGAGTCTTTCAAGTCGCCGAGGTAAGCAATGAAGAGGGCCGGAGCTAATGGACAGCCCTGCTTCACTCCTCTTCCCACTGGAACTTCTGCCGATAGTAGGCCAGTTTGGTTCAGCCTCACTCGGAGCTTGGTGTTTTGATGCAGCGCTCGGATGGGTTGGGCGATTTCTGTGGGACAGTTCCAGTGTCTCAGTTTGTCCCACAGAGTTGTTCTGTTTACCTGATCAAAGGCCTGGGCCAGGTCGATAAACGCCAAGAAGACGCGAGGGCCTCCTCCAAGGACTTTGCTCTTCAGTGCGCTCAAGTACAAGATGTTTGTCACCGTACCGTTATTTTTTGTGAACCCAGTTTGAAACGGGTCCGCGCATGGAGCCCGAAGGGCCCATCTCTGGAAATGTTGTAGTAGTAGTGCTCCAAAGACTTTACCGATGGTGTCCATTAATGCTATCGGGCGGTAGTTCTTTGGATCTTCTTTACGCCCCTTTTTGAATATAGGCACCACAGTTGAGGTAGTCCATGAGGAGGGAATTGGTCTTGATTTTTTGCAGCGTTTGAAAATTGCGCTTATCAGCATGGACCATTCCTTTGGGTTTTGTTTAAGATCAAAGTTCGTGATTCCATCCGGGCCCGGCACTCTCGATGGTTTAAGCTTATGAAGAACTTCGATTATCTCCTCTTCGTCGGTTAGATCGACCCAGGGATCCAATTGAGTGCTGGGCTCCGAAGAGGTTTCCACCGACGGTGGCTGGAAGAGGGTTTTGTAAAAGTTCGTCCAGCCTTTCTCACTGATTGGGTTTGTTTGTGAATCCTCAATAGGGGCGGATGTTGATCTTAAAAGAGACCAAAATTCTCACGGATGGTGGCCAGAGATCAGCTTCAGCATGGCTTCTGCGTCCTGTTGGTATAAGTGTAATCGATTTTGTCTTATCCAGGATTTATAGGTTCGCTGAGCCTTGTTGAAACTTGCTTGATATTTTGGCGTAAGATGTTCATGCAATTGTCTTTTCATTTTCCTCACTAAACTCCTTTTCTCCAGCAGTTCATTGCTGTACTCGTGAGTGAAAGGTTTGTTGGGGCGTCTAGACTTGTTACTTACGGATATGTATGGTACCAGGAGGGGCTGGTAATCTGGTAATAATTGCTCGTGCTTTGAACAGTGCTTGGTTTCTACTTTTAGATAGTAGTTCGTGATCTTCATGAGGGAGGTTACCGATAGTTTGAGACAGTGTTTTTGATTATTGGTCTCCACTTGTGCACGCATGTGAAGTTTGTTGGTTGAGCGGGTCTTCCACTTCAAGACCAGCAAGTTGTGATCGCTGGCTGTCGATTTTAGTACATCGAATGAGTTTGTTAAAGCTGCCAGATGTCTACTTATAAAAATATGGTCGATATCCACGTGTGAGTTTCCTCTCTCCCAAGTTGGTGGTCGATTTAATCTTGAGAACAGGTCACCAGCACGTAACAAATCTCTAGAGGACATCAAAGACAGCCACTTAGATCCCCGGCTATTTCTCGGGGATACAGGAGAACTGTAGGTGCAAATTGCGCCATGCGGGGGCCATGTGGAATTCAGGTCGCCACAGAGTATCTAGAGAGCCTCAGGAAAATTTACACGGGCTTCATCGATGGACTGCCCAATCAAGGCTATGAAAGAGGTATCGCTTGTAGCTACAGGGTTCCAGTAGACGTTGATGATAATTAAGGGCAGCTGGGTAAACGAGCCCTTTTCTTCTGAGGGTAGATCCCAGCTTATCTCTGTAACAAGCAGATGTGTGGAGGATTTCAATGTTTTCTGTAGGTGTAAGCCGCAGCCGCAACGGATTGCTGTTATCAGGCCGAAGGAAGGACGACCAAAGACCCCCTTTGCAGCTGGAGCAAACGCTATGTCATATCCGTCCATTGTGGGGCATTCTGTCATCCAGGACTCTTGAAGGCAAATGATGTCGAAACATCCAAGGTTCAGATTGCCTTTCTTTGTCAGATGAAGGAAACCCAGAGTGTTCCATGACCCCAGCGTCATCTCTTCTTTCGCAATGATTGTCTTTGTGGAGAGTGGGGCGGAGGGGCGCTTGGCGCATTGCTATTTGTTCTTTTTAAGCGAAAGGGCCTTCGGTATCCAGCCCCATATTTGCATAAGTGGGGTTTGTTTAGCAGTTTGGAGGAGTTTGGGGTCCTCCGGTTTGAGGCGTTGGGTGACGGTGCGTTGGATCTTGGCCGTTGGGCCGACCGGGAATCTTCCTATTCCCAGGGGTCTTTATACGCGCTTTCTGGTCTCTGGTCTGAATAAGGTCTCGTAGTTGCGTCCCGTGTGGGGCCCCCTGAAGTATTTGAGTCGTCGTTATGAACTTGCTGATCATGATTTGTCGAGTCAGCAGTCCTCCAGAACACTTTAGACTTGCTGCTTGAGCTCGTGAGATTGCAGGTTTTTTGGGGCCTAGCTAACTCGGAAGTTGGTTGTGATGAAGTAGAAGGGCCCCTCTCATCTAGTTCGAGCAGGTCAAACCCCAGCTTTAGCAGATTTTCGGCCGCCTCGAAATCCTAGTTTTCGCCCAGTTGGAGGGCACATGTAAGTATGCACTGGCAGTTTTGCCCTCATGGAAGGGTTCGACCAAGACAATGTCATTGGTTTCCACTCGTTTGAGAGACGGCACACATTTAAAGAGTTGGAGCACAAAGCCGCGGTTAAGAACCACGTATTTTTTTCTGTCCAGTAGCTGTTCAATCTTAAAAGTGCACTCTGATTTAATGCGAGGGGCCGTTTTCCCCGGGACACGCTTTGGGCTAGAGTTAAGGCCGTTTTTAGTCTTGTTTTCTGGGATGGAGTTTTTGGCGTATTTTAACGTGCCAGATTGCCGTTTAACTCGGGTGGCGTGCACCCATCTCTGCATTTGCACGTGGGCTGGTGCAGGGGGGAGGGCGGCTTTCTCCACCCTCCGTCTAGGAGGAGAGTGAGAACGATTTGAGTGACCTTCTTCTCCCTTTTTGAGAATGCGTTTTGAAAGTTCCAGAGTGGGGGACCTGATGGACGCCGGCCCCAGGTAGGCTTTTTGATGAGCATCTTGCAGCGGTTTTCCAGGGTCTGAAAGGGTGAGGTCTCCTCTGCCCTGTACGGAGACTGGCCGCTGACCTCATGATTATCAGAAAGCGAGTAGACACTAAGGTTGAGTAGGTCCTCCTCTGCCTCGGGTTTTCCCACCTTGGGCACAGGGGCAGTGTCCGGGAGGGGTCTCTCTGCCTCCCTTTTTGAGTTTTCCTGACGGACAATGGTTGCCGGTGGTTCTGTGTGGACAGGATTCTCAGTCCAGATGCGGGGTCTGCCTTCCTTTGTAACAAACAATTCTCTGGGCTGGCTCAGCTGTGATGGGGCTGGGTTTACGGTTGTTTTCTGATTATCAAAGATAGCGAATTCTTTGTTTGCATGTGCAATTTCCATTTCGTTTGGATCTTTGGTCAGGTCACAAACTGGTAAGATTAGGATCACTTCATTGTTGATGGCGCCGTTTTTGGTTGTGGCCACTGACTTGGGTTTGCTCCCGGCGGTCCCCTGACCTGCAGTCTCTGGACCTGGTGTTTCGGTTTGCCTTTTTGGAACAGAGGTCAACCAGGCGGGAGGGGTCTGGGAGCTAAAGTCGCTGACAAGAGCTCGTGGGAGTACCTGAGAGGGCGCATTTCTGTCTTTTGGTGCCCGAGCCTGGGCTTGCGCGTTCTCTTCTTCTGCCTGGCGTTTCTCCATTCTGCTGTTTAACGCATTTATGTAGCCTTCCAGAAAGGTTAAGCAACTGTTCATCATTGCTGTAATCGAGGTGTGGTCTTTCAAGGAGTCATTTATAGACTCATACAATTTACAGAATGGTGTGAGAGCCAGTGTTACTGTGGACATAATTAATCTTAGATCTGTCTTCTTTGCCAGGGAATTTTTAGGAAGATTTCCTGATTGCTCGCTTGAGCGTCGAGATCTCGTTGGACTTGATGGGATGTGTGGGCCCAGGCTCTGGTCTCACGCAGGGGCCCCGCGGGGTGCTGAGTTTTCAGGAGGCGGTGTGATATCACCCCTGGTCTCTAAGGATACGGCAGCCTGGGGTTGGGGTGGGGCCTCCTTTCCTCCCTGGAGAGCCCCCGCGGTCGCTCCTGGGGAGGAGGGGACCTGGATGGTGTCGAGGGGGCCGAATTCTTTCGTATAGGGCCCCAGCGCTGACTGAAGCGGATCAGGGGGATGTCGCTCCTGAGCATTTGGTGCGTCTGTTGCGGCCTCCGTAGCTCGGTCGGGTGCCGGATGGCTTGGTACTGAGTCGGGGGTAGGCGACACAGCCGCAAAGAGGGGGGAGGGGATCGACGGCCTCCCCGTTTGTGATCCTGGGTTTAGAGAGGCCTTCCTGTGTGTTACCAGGCATCTCGGGGGCTGTGATGTACAGTTCTCCTCCACATCCTGGATGAGGGGAGCGTGCAGTTTTGATAAGGGCGAGACACCAGGAAGCAGTGAGCCAAAGTGCCATCTGATTCTTGCTTCCGGCACGGTGCCGGTGAAAAGGTCTCGTACAGAATCGGCCGAGGAGGCTAGACCCGCCGCTGGTGTCCCCCCAGAGTTCTTTGTAAGAGATGTTTGGTCCAGAATTGCTTTCAGAATCTCAGCATCTGAAAGTTCTTCGCTGACATCTGGTTTATTTTCTAAGAAATTTGCGAAGAATTTATTGCTGGCTGCTGATAATGACACTTCCCCCGTTGGGGGCAAGTTCAGGGGCCTTGGAGAAGGGTTTAGCAGTCTGATGCGCGAGGTCGACTGCGCTTTGAGGCCACATTTAAGTCACAGATGGGCACATTGTTTCCTTCTTGCCGGTGCCCCCTTTTTCTTTTGCTGAATGGAATTAGCAGAGACATGTAGGAGTTTGGCATTACTGCCTTGCAGCTGATCTCTCGGGCTGACAGCGGGCGTGTCCGACTCCATTTGTGCCCTTTCATCAGGTGTGTCCTGCCGCTCCTCAGCCTCCGTCATTCCAGACGGGAAGGACCCCACCCCAGCCAGCCCCTCCAATGGCTGGGTGCGGGGGTGGTGTAGGATGGGCACCACTGTCAGATTTGTCGGACATGGGGCGATGTTTCCTGGACTTGTCAGGGCTGGAAAAACCCCCTCCCCGCTCTGGTCTTGCAGCCCCTCTCTTGTCGGCAGAGGGGTGGTGAACGGGAAGAGGGGTGAAGGCGGATTCTGCGATGCCTCGCCGACAACTGACACAAGATGGAATGCTGCGGGCGAAGCACAGACCCCTTTACTCCCTAATCCTCCCGCCAGAGCCTCCTTACCTTGAGCGGCTGGCATTTCCTCTCCTCCGAGGGGAGACGCTGAACCCGCCTCATACAGCACGGGGCTGGGGGCAGGAGGGTGGAGCTGTGCCGGGTCCATCGCCGTGAGAGCTGGTTCAAGTTCGATTGTTGCGCGGGGCACCTGCCTCACCGCGAGTGGCTCCCCCTCCCGACTCGGGGGAGAGGAGTGCAGCACTAGGGGGGGCAGGGGAGCCATGCCTTTTGTGGAGCTCCGTAGGCAGCGGCCTTTCGACCCCAGCTGTGTTACGTCGGATTGCAGAAGCGGTCTGGCGGTGGTGGGAAGCGCGGCGGTTTTACTGCCTTTTCCTTTTGCCGCCCGTGCTGCCATAGACTGCAGAGACGCGGCCGCTCCGCAGAATGAGAGGGGTTTTAAGCAGAGTCCCGCCCTCTCGGTCAATAATACTGTAGAAAGACTCCACAGCCACACAGGAGCCAAGGAACACATAGAAGGTAGCAGAGACTGCTACTCTGCAGCTACTCCACACAGTGCATGCCTAATCCTGAGATACAGGATCCTTTCACTCTGGGAGCAGTGCATGCCTAATTTTGAAATATGGATTCTCTCACTCTGGGAGCAGTGCATGCCTAATTCTGAGATACAGGATTATATCACCCTGGGAGCAGTGCATGCCTAATTCTGAGATACAGGATTATATCACCCTGGGAGCAGTGCATGCCTAATTCTGAGATACAGGATTATATCACCCTGGGAGCAGTGCATGCCTAATTCTGAGATACATGATTATCTCACCGTGGGAGCAGTGCATGCCTAATTCTGAGATACAGGATTCTCTCACTCTGGGAGCAGTGCATACCTAATTCCGAGATACAGGATTCTCTCACTCTTGGAACAGTGCTCTCACTCTGGGAGCGGTGCATGCCTAATTCTGAGACACAGGATTCTCTCACTCAAGGAGCAGTGCATGCCTAATTCCGAGATACAGGATTCTCTCACTCTGGGAACAGTGCTCTCACTCTGGGAGCTGTGCATGCCTAATTCTGAGACACAGCATCCTCTCACTCTGGGAGCAGTGCATGCTTAATTCTGAGATAAGGATTCTCCCACTCTGGGAGTAGTGCATGCCTAATTCTGAGATACAGCATACTTTCACTCTGGGAGCAGTGCATGCCTAATTCTGAGATACAGGATTCTCTCACTCTAGTAGCAGTGCATGCTGCATTCTGAGATACAGGATTCTCTAACTCTCGGAGCAGTGCATGCCTAATTCTGATTTACAGGATTCTCTCACTCTGAGAGCAGTGCATGCCTCATTCTGAGATGCAGGATCCTCTCACTCTGGGAGCAGTCCATGCCTGATTCTGAGATACAGGATCCTCTCACTCTGGGAGCAGTGCATGCCTAACCAAGGGGGCAGGGGGGCCATGCCTTTTGTGGAGCTCCGTAGGCAGCGGCCTTTTGACACCGGCTGTGTTACGTCGGATTGCAGAAGCGGTCTGGCGGTGGTGGGAAGTGTGGCGGTTTTACTGCCTTTTCCTTTTGCCGCCCTTGCTGCCATAGACTGCAGAGACGCGGCCGCTCCGCGGAATGAGAGGGGTTTTTGACCGCCCTCTCGGTCAAAAATACTGTAGAAAGACTCCACAGCCACACAGGAGCCAAGGAACACGTAGAATGTAGCAGAGACTGCTACTCTGCAGCTACTCCGCACAGTGCATGCCTAATTCTGAGATACAGGATCCTTTCACTCTGGGAGCAGTGCATGCCTAATTTTGAAATATGGATTCTCTCACTCTGGGAGCAGTGCATGCCTAATTCTGAGATACAGGATTATATCACCCTGGGAGCAGTGCATGCCTAATTCTGAGATACATGATTATCTCACCCTGGGAGCAGTGCATGCCTAATTCTGAGATACAGGATTCTCTCGCTCTGGGAGCAGTGCATACCTAATTCTGAGATACAGGATTCTCTCACTCTGGGAGCAGTGCATACCTAATTTTGAGATACAGGATTCTCTCACTCTGGGAACAGTGCTCTCACTCTGGGAGCTGTGCATGCCTAATTCTGAGACACAGGATTCTCTCACTCTGGGAGCAGTGCATGCTTAATTCTGAGACAAGGATTCTCCCACTCTGGGAGTAGCGCATGCCTAATTGTGAGATACAGGATTCTCTCACTCTAGGAGCAGTGCATGCCTCATTCTGAGATACAGGATTCTCTCACCCTGGGAGCAGTGCATGCCTCATTCTGAGATACAGGATTCTCTCACTCTGAGAGCAGTGCATGCCTCATTCTGAGATACAGGATTCTCTAACTCTCGGAGCAGTGCATGCCTAATTCTGATTTACAGGATTCTCTCACTCTGAGAGCAATGCATGCCTCATTCTGAGATACAGGATTCTCTCACTCTGGGAGCAGTGCATGCCTCATTCTGAGATACAGGATTCCCTAACTCTCGGAGCAGTGCATGCCTAATTCTGATTTACAGGATTCGCTCACTCTCAGAGCAGTGCATGCCTCATTCTGAGATACAGGATCCTCTCACTCTGGGAGAAGTGCATGCCTAATTCTGAGATACAGGATCCTCTCACTCTGGGAGCAGTCCATGCCTGATTCTGAGATACAGGATCCTCTCACTCTGGGAGCAGTGCATGTCTTATTCTGAGATACAGCATTATCTCACCCTGGGAGCAGTCCATGCCTAATTCTGAGATACAGGATTTTCTCACTGTGGGAGCAGTGCATGCCTGATTCTGAGATACAGGATCCTCTCACTCTGGGAGCAGTGCGTGCCTAATTCTGAGATACAGGATCCTCTCACTCTGGGAGCAGTGCATGTCTTATTCTGAGATACAGGATTCTCTCACTCTTGGAGCAGTGCATGCCTAATTCTGAAATATGGATTCTCTCACTCTGAGAGCAGTGCATGCCTCATTCTGAGATACAGGATTCTCTCACCCTGGGAGCAGTGCATGCCTCATTCTGAGATACAGGATTCTCTCACTCTGAGAGCAGTGCATGCCTCATTCTGAGATACAGGATTCTCTAACTCTCGGAGCAGTGCATGCCTAATTCTGATTTACAGGATTCTCTCACTCTGAGAGCAGTGCATGCCTCATTCTGAGATACAGGATTCCCTAACTCTCGGAGCAGTGCATGCCTAATTCTGATTTACAGGATTCTCTCACTTTGAGAGCAGTGCATGCCTCATTCTGAGATACAGGATTCTCTAACTCTCGGAGAAGTGCATGCCTAATTCTGAGATACAAGATCCTCTCACTCTGGGAGCAGTCCATGCCTGATTCTGAGATACAGGATCCTCTCACTCTGGGAGCAGTGCATGTCTTATTCTGAGATACAGCATTATCTCACCCTGGGAGCAGTGCATGCCTAATTCTGAGATACAGGATTTTCTCACTGTGGGAGCAGTCCATGCCTAATTCTGGAATATGGATTCTCTCACTCTGGGAGAAGTGCATGCCTAATTCTGGGATACAGGATTTTCTCACTGAGGGAGCAGTGCATGTCTAATTCTGAGATACAGGATCCTCTCACTCTGGGAGTAGTCCATGCCTCATTCTGAGATACAGGATCCTCTCACTCTGGGAGCAGTGCATGTCTTATTCTGAGATACAGCATTATCTCACCCTGGGAGCAGTCCATGCCTAATTCTGAGATACAGGATTTTCTCACTGTGGGAGCAGTGCATGCCTAATTCTGAAATATGGATTCTCTCACTCTGGGAGAAGTGCATGCCTAATTCTGGGATACAGGATTTGCTACTTTTCTGCTTTACCATCCAATAGCAGTTAAGGCTAAACTTAAATCTGTTTCAGCTTGATTGGCTGTCAACCTGCATGGTTGCAACCAGTAATCATGTGTGGCATGTTTCTCCTTTCCTGCCTACTCTGTCCCTCGCCGCGGTCACATTTCCACTACTTATTTTGGTACACTTCTACCACTGCTGGTTGGACCAAAAACATGGGCGGAGTCAACCAGTGAAGCAATCAGCCAGCTTCTACAAAATCTTCCTATGTGTTTCCTATGGAAAAGCAAGTAGGAGCCTTATAGGAAATGCAATGGGTGAACACTGGGATATTTGTATGCTGATTTCCCATTGAAGAGGTATATTATGGCAACAATAACTTGATTTTGAGATAGCAATTGCCACAGCAGTTTTTCTTTCTGACATATGTTCATACTGTGAAAAGCAAACTGTTATGATGTTGTTTGTGGGTATGTGGTGATATTTGGAAGAAAGGGAGATGTGTTGCATTGTGCTTGGAGTGAATGTAGAAGCGTTTGATGTTATGGTGTGAGTGAGGGAATGCTTGTGGCGGGAGGGTTCTACGCTCAGGCAGTGGGAGAGCCCCTGCCTGGGTGGTGGGAGCCAGTGTTTGTTCCTAGTATCTGTTCATGCTAAGCTAACTTAATGTAACCTGCATATCCTACACTAAAGTAACCGGAACTTACCTGCGAGCCTAAGGAAGTCACTTTATTACACAAATGTTACAATTATCTGATTTATTTTGTATTTATTGATGTATTAGACGCTTTCGCCAAAGCGCCAAACACTAAGAATGACACATGAATAGTTAGCAAAAAAAACTAGAGAAAGAAAAACTAAGCCACATTAGAAAGTAGATGGGTTTTTAGTGGTGTGCGAAAAAGAGGGTAGGATGGAACAGACCTGATGTGGAGAGCAGGAAAAATCCAGAGTTTCGGGGCTAGAAGCGAGAACAAGCGAAAGCGGGATTGGGCACAAGGTGGTCTAGGAACAGTTAACAAAAAAAAAGATTGATATTGAAGGGATCGAGAAGGGACATACAAAGAATCAAGAGATCAGAGATAAGGAAGAGCAAGTCCATGAAAACCTTCACAAGTAATCGAGAGAAAATGTACAGAGGGTTGACAGCAGTCGGGTATTGATGTTTTTGTTAATGTACTCATTAGACATATTTAATCTTTTAGGAATTTCTCATTTAACCATGTAACTCACTGATGATTTTGTAGTGTTTTAATGTTGATGTCAGGACAATTATTAGGAGAATTATTACATAGTGTTGATTCTGTCACATTTTTTATTGTAAAATATAAATAAAGTTTTCAACAAAAAAAAAGATTCCCAAAGGAGGGAGTGCAAAGACGGAATAATAGAGAGCCGAGACGATATTCAACAAAGAGTGTGAATAGGAGAATTAAAAACCGAACGAAGAGGGGCCAGATGAGAAGCAGGAAGACCAACAAGAAGGCAGGAGCAGTAATGAAGATGTAAAAAACTAGAGCACTAATAAGGAGGTGGTGGCATGACAAGCGAGAAAAGGATGAGCTTTAATTAAGTTAGATGACAGGAATGAGAAATATTAGTGATATGAAGGGTAAAGGAGAGAGAGGAATCGAAGGTGGCAACTATATTCAGGGCGGAGGAAGAAAAGGGAAGAGTGGAGGGCAGAAAGAGAATTGAGGCAGGTGGGATTGTGGAGGCAGGGAAGAAAACGATTTCAGTCTTAGAGGCATTCAGATGTAGGAAATGGCCACTCCTCCAAGACTGGATGGCCAGGTGGCAATTAGAGATATTCGAGTGAAGGGTGTCGGAAAAAGAGGAGAAAGAGACAAAGAGCTGAGAGTCATCAGTGTAGAAATGTGCAGAAAGACCAAAGGATGACACCACAGAGGATAAGGGAGAGGTGTAGAGAGAAAAGAGAAGAGGACACAGGACAGAGCCCTTGGTACTTCCATGAGCCAGCAGGAAAGTAGAAGACTTTAAGCCACCCCAAGAAACAGAAAGGTTTTAATTCTGGTTAATAGAAAGGTACCGGCTGAGTCAGTCTAACTAAGGTTCAAACCTAGGGTCTGAAGACTCAAGGACTGCCTCTCATTGATCATGCCATGGATGTCCAGTGCATGATCAATGAGAGGCAGTAACTGATGTATCTATAATGATTTCTCTGTACTGTATATACCCTGCATTATGACTTTTGTATATATGTAACCTGAGTAACAACTGTAACCTTTTCTTCTGTAAGAAAGGACCCCGATGCCTTTGGGCTTGGCGCGCTATATAAGCAACAAAATAAATAAATAAATGCGTACATTGCTAGTCATTTGTTTTATTTAAGTACACATGCAAGGGGAAATCCACTAAGCAATACGGGAGTGCACTGCTCAGGCAGCTCATCCTTGCAATTTGACGCTATTTAGCATAAGAATAAAGCAAGCGCGGAACACTGTAATCTGTGTCCACAATTAAGGGCGCATAAATCAAGCTTGTTTATCGTGTTGATCATATATTATGACAAAAAAGTATCTGGTTTTGCATGGGATGAATTCAAACCATCAATCATCAACATTCACTACTAAATAGGGATGGCATCAACAGAATCCCAGAACGAAATACGAAATAATACGAAATACTAAGAAATACTAAGAAACAATGTTACCAAAAATACTTTCACATTTCCTGACAAGGCTGTTATATACTAGAACATAGGACACGAGCAAATTACTACTGATTGAAAAACACTTATGCTAAAAACATTTAAATATATATCAGAATACAGTGCAAATCAGTGCTTGGTAGAAAAAGAAAAGTGTGACTATAAAACGGTGCAAGAAATAGAACGGCGAGTACCAAGAACATATTGTTGCCTAATAAGAACACTGTAATAAAGAAAATATTCGGACATATAGGTCAACTCGCTGAGGTCATGAATGTACAGTTAGTATCTTTTGTGTCCCTCCTGTTGTTTTCAAATCAAACTGGTCCGATTGTACAAACCTTCTAATTCATAAGACCTTCATCCCTTCTAGTTTCGACTAAACAAATGAATAAATCATGAGAATAAACAACAGCCTTCATCAGGACCCAAAAGCATTTTTTTTTCCTCTTTTTCTTTTGTTTCGTTTTCTAAAAGGAAAAAAACAGAAACACAAAACCTACAATATTAACTCAAACATACCATGAAACAAAAAAGTAAAGAAGTTCCGGGAAGGAGTGAAATGCCGTAGCAAACGATGTGCAACACACCGCTCTTATTAATTCAGTGGGCTATTTCAGATGTAGCGCTTTGCAGCTACAGCAAACGCATGTTGTGATTAATGTACAACAGAAGATTACATGTCTTTATATCGAAATATTGTATATTGAATGCATTGCTTGAATATTTTACATTGAAAACTTTTATAGTGAACGCTCTTTTTTTGGGGGGAATGCCCCACCAAACCCCCGTTTCCAACCCCTGAAAACCCACCCGACCGTTTCCCCAAAAATATTTAACCCTTTACTGCACCCCTAAATGCATTCACTATGAAGGTTTTCAATATAAAAAAATTCAATATATTGGCATTCAATATTCAAATTTCGATATAAACGCTGTATACCCTACAGAAAAGTATTAATATTTGGTTTCCACAACATGGCCCTGTTCATCATGAAGAAATCCATGAACAGGTGTCCTGTCCCGCTTACATCCCAGTCCAGAAAACAGACCTCTGGCCTTGCATTTTCCCAAACAAATCCAAAATCCACAGGCGGAGACTATCACAATGGCATTCTTTTGTTACTGAATGAACAAGCTCTACACACATGAGCTTAGAATGGCTAAAACCAGAACGGTGTGCTACTGTGTCGAGCTGTCTCCTTTCCTGGTGTGAGATGGGGCATCTCTAAGCATGGCAGGAATGGGCAGAAGGTTACTTTGGTCTGGGTTTGGACTGGTAAAAACGAAGAGATTTCCTTAACTGGTCCTTCCCTTTACTTTAATGACTTGACAGGCTAAAGAATGATGGTCTGGGGGGCTGCCCAGAACAATGGCAGAGGTTGAGATGCATTCTAAACCTTCCAGCCATCAACCTTCAGTTTTGCCTGGTTACGGGCACTTATATCCATATGAAGAATACCTAATTGGGAAACCCTGTAGACAGGGACATCTTTGCACTTGCCCTAAGTCACCAAGAAGTAGGTGGGGCCAATGTGCCAGCACGCACTTCTTGGATCGGAACCCCTAAACCAAGATGAAATGGGTGGTCTCTGATTTGCCCAACAATAGATGCCGGAGCTGAAACCTATCACTTTGCTCCTGAGGTGGCTGAAGTTTGCAGCAGGAAGACTTCTGACCTCCTGCCCAAGGAGTGTCTCTTTGAAGGCACTCTGCTGATCTGCATTCACTAGGCTACTGGGTCAGACAGATACTCAGTGTCCTAACTGCACACCGCTTAACTGTCGGTCATTGTTCACTTTCTCTGAGAGATTGACTAGTTCACAATTATGTTGTGATTACTCAAACCCATCCTCGTCTTCCTCACTTGTCAGCTGTTGCAACTTTAGAAAGGGTTTATCACACATAGGGGGGTCATTACAACGTTTGCGGTGCAGGAAGGGTGCCGGTTAAACTGGCGGTAATTCCGTTACCCCCCACTTTTCCTGCATCGCAAAAGTACACATTCGTTGGTGGGGGTCACTGATTTACCTCCAGCCAAAAGCACAAGGCCCCAGTGTCAAAAAACAGCCGGTATTACTGGCACCGTCAACGTAATACCAGCTACCCCTCCATGGAGAGGACTCCATGGATTGGGGATTTACCCCCCCTTTCCGCCATCTGGAATATACTGGTAATAACAGGATATCAGGCAACGTAAACGGTAGGTCAGTTTGCCGGTATCCCGGGCAGGGATAGCTCAAGGGCAACGCGTTTGTCCCGGCAGCAAGACAATTCAGCACAACATAGTTTCGCATCCCGAACGGAAACGGTAGGTCAGTTTGCCGGTATCCCGGGCAGGGATAGCTCAAGGGCAACGCGTTTGTCCCAGCAGCAAGACAATTCAGCACAACATAGTTTCGCATCCCGATTCCGCGCTTAGAGACCACTGGCTGGTAGTGCTATAAATGAACAAGGAAATAAAATAAAAAAATAAGGGGAGACCCTTGCATCCCCACCTCTTACACCCCTAACCTCACGCCCCTCTATATACCACCCCCATACATACCATCTGTAGTTTTGCGGTTAAAAAATAAGTGGTAAAAAAATCAGCTAAACAAATTTGCGAAAAGTGTGAAATACCCTTTGGATGACATTTCCAGACCACCATTGGCCACCAGCCCACCCCCGCTGATGACAGGCCACAGGCTGATGTTCACGTGGAAGACCGGAAATGGTGCAAAACATTTTCCCCTAAACTCTGTATGAGCAAATCAGCAAGCCGTGCTGCGTGTTGGCCAGGCTTTCCATCATCATTAAAGTAAAGTGATAAGTGAAAAGTGCCGTTCCATGTGTTATGCTCTTTTATTATTTATCTGCAGAGAAGCGGAAGCCTGCAAAATGCAAGTGTTACTGGCAAATGACGGTGAATAGTATTGACAGTTCACTTCACGGCTTCCGTATATTTGCAGGCACGTGGTCTTCGTGAATATGACCCTGGCATACTTAAAGAAGGAAAACAAACTATGTTCCATGTGTCTGGAACCCTGGTGTGCATTTCCGTTTCATGTCACAGTACCAAAACATCATACATTAATCACTCAAGCATTTATGTAGCACAACCTTCGCCGTTGGCATCAGGGCGCTAGGATGCAGATGGGAAGATTATAAAATTAGAGAAACAGATCCGTTTTCAGGCGTTCCTTAATATTACATTCCTGAATGCTTCCAAGAGAAAGGGGAAGCGAGTTCCACAGTTTTGGGCTGGCCACTGAGAAAGCACGCTCCCCCCTCCCCCCACCGTTCCAAGCCCCTTCGCCCCGCCTTGACGCAGCAGGCGTCACTCTGCTGTTATGCCCAGCCCAGGCTCAGACTGCTAGAACCTTGTCACATTTCTCACCTGGAGAGCAGTGCATTTACTTAAGCAAATACATGGCTCTCCAAGGAAAACAGGCATTGAAGTGAAGGTAGAGGACAAAAGCCTACCATCAGTGCACCCCCCACCCCCCATGTTGCAGCTAAAGGCTTAACTGCTGGCTCAGCTTTTGCATGGCCCATGCTTTCAATAGTTACCATTAACTAAAAAAAGGTGTATTTGTGTGCATGCAGGGATTGTATGTATGTATGCATGCATGTATGCATGTATGCATGCGTGCATGCATGCGAGGGAGTGTGTAAGTGGGTGTAGGTGTGTATACTAGGAGGTGTCTGCAAGCGCATACCTATGAATGAACGCAGTGTGAATTGTGTACATGGGTGTGACTGCGCGTGTTAATGAGCGCAGAGACAGAGTCTAAATGTTCTGGGTGCTCTTGTGAGTGACAGATCAGCTGTGCGGGGGCATGACTGGTGGGGGAATGTGTCTGAAAGTGTCTTTCTCTGTGTGTATGCACGCTGGGGCCTGGGGAAGGGCATTGGAGCATGAACATTTTTTGACAAGAGCATGGCATGTTTTACTGCCGTGTTTGGGCAAAGGAAAGCCAACTTGAGTGTTTTTATGTGATGATGGGGTTGGAGGGGGGTGTTGGAGGAAATACAACAGTGGGGCTGGCCTGGCTGGGTCTTACTGAGGCATGTAATCTTGTACTCTCATTAATGGCAAAGCCAACATGAGTGTTATTTTGACTTGGCTTTTTATTTTACTGGTGCTAAGGTCAAAGGCAACATACATATTCTTACATGGGGGAATATAACATGATGAGTGCAGCATAAGTGTTCTTCTATGGGGGGATTTGTGTAATGATAATATGTTATTTATATAGCTCTTCGCCAAAGCGCTCTACAGAGAACATATTTCCATAAAATGTCTCAATCAATGGAAGTTTGCACTGATTTAATGAGCTTTATTTTTTTATTTATTGCATTTCTTGACAGCACCCAAACCTGTAAGTATCACAGCACTGGTACAACTTGGTGAGCAGGGAAAACACAGTTCTGTACAGAGTAAGAGAGAGGTAACAAGGTGCAAAAGCAACATAATGGTACAAGGTCCGTAGAGGAGGGTAGAGATCAGGGAGGTCACTTTGAAGTATGAAAGGCTGAGTTGGCCTTGCCAGGATTTGAACCTGCGAATCACACTCCGATTACAACAGCATGCGCTCAGCCCGCTGAGCTATCTTACCGGCTAACTAGAAAGAGCATGTTTTCTTACTGTGGCACTGCCGTTTATTACTGGTGTTAAGGCCAAAAGCAATCTAAATTGTGCAGCCTGCAAGGCAATGTTTTTCTTTTACTGTGGCATGACATTTTTACTGCTGTTAGGGAGAAAATACAACATGATGAGAATTCTTATATGGGGAGTGGGGGGTTTGTGTAGCCAGCCGGGATGTGTTTTTCTTACTGTGGCATGGCTTTTTTTCACTGGCATTAAGGCAAAGCCAACAGGAGTATGTTCTTGCATAGGGAACCTGGCATGTACTGGCAGAGCCAGCATAAACATGCTTTGTTATAGTATCCTTACTGGCATTATGGACAAAGCAATCAGGAGTATTTTCCTATGTGGGAATAGTGGCATATATAGGTGCACCAGAATGGACATGTGTGAGCCCAATCGATATGAAAAGGCTTTTTTACACTTGCAGAGTACTGGCATATAGTGGGCAAAGGCATCATGAAAATGTCTTTGAAAACGCTCCTGTGCATTGTTGGTGGCTTGGCATCTAATGGACTTTTTATGTCTCACCCTGCAAAACCGATTGTAAACTGTGTGGCTTTTTAGCTAATTCATCACAGAAAGTGTACTGAAAAATGCACTCTTTTAACCCATAATTTAAAATCTTTTCTTAAGGGGACAACCTTTCCCCCCCTAACTGGTTCACCCTCCCTCACTTCTCTCTGTCACTCCTGTGCATTTGGCTGGGATCAGAACAAGTGCCCTTCCTTCTGAGGGCTCTTCTTAGTGTGGGCCCTACTCCATTAGCTCAAGGACCCGCTTGTTACACCATCCAGGCTACGCCTCTGGTGAGTTGGGGTGAAAGATGGATGTAATGGGTGATACTGCCTTGCCACAGGGAATGCCCTTGCCCAGACGGACTGCAGTATTTTGCAACATCTGCCATGAAAGAACACAACCTCCTTATATGAAGGCACTTCAAACTACCTGCTCAAATATTTACAAACTGACAAGTGACGTATCTGGTGAAATAACAACAACCATTTCTATATTCTAAATCTATGTCAAGTCTATAAAATGCATTAAAGAAGATGACCACAAAAGTTGCATAGGCAACAAAATACTGTTGGCAACACTATATTCTAGGTGTTGCCGCACTGCCCTCCGCCCGCGCTTTTGTGTTGCGCGTTGTGTGAGGTATGCTTGTTGCCGCCACCACGTCTTGTGTATCATCCCACATTATGTCAGCATTCACCAATTCACGGGCTGGTTCTTCAGAACAATTTGTGCCCTCCTGCAATACAGCGCCGGTCGCCATTTTGAAAGCGCCTCCAGGCACTCTGTGCTAGACGGCATGCAGGCTGGCACCTTGTGTCTGAGGCCCTGCTTCCCATTCCAGAAGCCTGATGCCGTCAGCCTGCCAATAGAGTACCCTCGTTGCATTTACTAGTGTAACCCTGAAATAGCTTCAGCTTATGCACATGTAAAAATAAACTATCATATCATATCATGCATTCTCCCACCTTATGACAAGAGTACTGCACTGCAGCAAGTATGACCTGCTTGCTGCACACTTAACTGCACAGGCTTTCTCTTCCCATCTTCTAGATCAGGGATTTGTAACCTTTTTGCTCTCCAGATGTTTCGGACTACAACTCCCATCAGCCCTAGCCATCATAATCAATGTGGAAGGATCATGGAACTCCTATTTCAATGCATCTGGAGCGCGTCAGGCTGCAGAGGAATGTGTGGACCTATTTGTATGCCATACACCAGCCTTCTGAGCATGCTCGATGACCGCTCCTTCATGAACACAGTTTTGGGATCAAGGTGGGCTCCTAGTGACGGCTAGCTAGTACCTTGGCACATCTGCCCAATACCTAAACAAACGATGCCTCTGACATCCATAATTAACCTTTTGAATGCCAGCAATCGAGAGGCCAGCCTGCAAGAAATGTAACCATTCCCAGTGAAAATGAGGACGTATACAACTGCACCATTTTTGGGACGTATGTATACATCCTAATGACAGTCAAAGGGTTAATGTCAAGGGGTTTCGAAGTGCCATTGTCCAGTTCTTAAAGTTGTTGCTCATTCTGGTCCTCTTGTTGTTGTCCTTCTGGTTCTTCTGGTCTGCCCGCCTCACTAGGGTCGTCGGGTTCACCTTTGTTTTCGGAAGGTCTTGGTCTTGCGTCTTGGGTTGGTCAAGAATATTTTTTTTAATTGAATTTAAAGTGCAGATTGGTTAATTAAAACCTTATACACTATTGGGTTGGTCGGGAAATATAGGAAATACCCAAAAAAATAAGAAAATCCTATGCCAGAACTTTAACCCCTACGAGAAATGTATGGGAATGTGACTGTGTGATTTGTGCGTCACTGACGCGCAACATTTGCCCTCATCGCTGTTGGATCCATCCTTCCAGACCATCAAGACATGCACCGTCCATGATAGCATTGGCTTCAATCTCCAGTCAATCCTATTTAGGACCGTACGGCAACTCTCTTTGCCCTTTGGCATCAAGGTAGTTCTCGTGCTCTCCCGGCTTTGAAGATCATAGCACCTTTATTCTTATGCATCGATGAAAGGCACTATGGTGGTTATTGCATTTAACTTCAGAAGAATACTTCACCAAATAGACTGGAGTGATGTACTCTGGCTCCCGCACTGGGTCATGCTTGATTTTGGGGGTAATTCATAGAATTCGGCTCACACAGCGTATTCATGGATTTATACATCCATAGGCAGCCGTGGCGCAGAATGGTGCAGCGCTCTTGCAGCAGTGCCAGTTACGCCCCCAACCCCGCCCTGTGCGCCAAAAACATTGCACAAATCCAGTACATGGCGCGAAGGCCAGTGGACCAGGATACAGCCCCCTAACCACGAAAACACGTGTAAACTCCCCATGCACCCCTCGGAATACACGTACCCCGCTCACGCCAGGCCTATCGCGTGTAAAACTCCCTGCGCACCCCTCGGAATACATGTACCCTGCTTGCGCCAGGTAAATTGCATGTAAAACTCCCCGCGCACCCCTCGGAATACACGTACCCCGCTCGCACCAGGCCAATCGCGTGTTAAACTCCCCGCGCACCCCTCGGAATACACGTACACCGCTCGCGCCAGGCCAATCGCGTGTAAAACTCCCCACACACCCCTCGGAATACACATACTCCGCTCGCGCCAGACAATCGCGTGTAAAACTCCCTGCACACCCCTCAGAATACACGTACCCCGCTCGCGCCAGGCCAATCGCATGTAAAACTCCTCATGCACCCCTCGGAATAAACGTACCCCGCTCGTGCCAGGAAAATTGCGTGGAAAAAGTCAGGACAGGCTCAACACTACCCGGATTGCCACGTCCGCAGGGAGAGGAAGGCCAGTTGTTGTGTGCGCATCTCCTCCCTGAAAACGGGTCGGGACGAAGGCATCCCTGCTGGTGCGGGATGATGCAGTCACAGGATCAGGGACAGGATTACACACAAGCACCTCCGCGGCCGCCTGTGCTGCCCCCTGTCCCTGCCCCTGGACTGCAGCACTAGCATCAGTGGAATCCCCCCTCCAGACCCCGTGCGTGGGCCTTCCAGGGCCTCCTCCTCAACCAAACCCCCTACCAACCTGAATGACTCCATGCCATCTTCCTCCTTAGGCCCCTGTGGGATCTCAGCTGCCCCTTCTGCTGCCAAGGAGTCCACCTCCGACCTCTGCCTCTTGGACCTACCCTCAGCAGCTGCGGCCACGGACGCGGCACCAGACTCCTCACTCCCTGACGAGATGACAACATGGGAGGGGAGCTGGGCCTTGCGTCTCCGGCTGGCAGTGGGATCCCTGCCGCTGTGCTCCAGAGCACCGTCTCTGCCCTCTTCATCAGTTGACGCTGCAGACAGGGAGAGGCAGAACACAGGCATCAGGGCACTGTACAATGGTCTGATACACACATGACAGTTGCACATGAGTGGCAGTCTCAAACTTCACACATGGCATCACACTCCCCAACACACATATCATTTGAACCCACACAAATGCACAAATTAACAGGAATGTTGCAGCAGGCAGCACCATCCATACACATACAACAGCATGAGCGTCCGAAGGTTACCCTGACGTCACATGCAACACGGGGAGTGCAGAACACATGCACACAGGCCACCAGACATACATGCATCTGTACATCTCTACCACCTGTCACAGTGATATCATCGGCATCCACGTCACATCTGCCAATCAGCCTCCTACATGTCGGTGTCACATGCATCCATGGTGTATCACAGTGGCACAAATGTCAAATACACACACACGCACATGTACATTGTGCACATACATGAAGGTGGAACCAGCATCCATGTGTCACACCACAACCATACCACAGTACATACACAGAAATTTAAACATGTGTGCACCCACACATGCATTTGGGCATCATGCATTTGAACACATACACCATTGATGTGCCTCACACATGACTGGACTCACATGCGGCAGGCTCATGTCCCTGTACATACACATCCATACATGGGCCTTTCAAGACATATGTCCAACCTGCACACTCCTAGCACACCTCAACATGCACTGCGTCCAATCAGTACGCATGGACACTTACCACTGGACTCCGGACGGGTCTGCCTCTGAAGGACTGGAGGTGGAGTGCTGGGTGTGTGCGTTCCAGGACCCTCATCTGGATGTTGGTAAGGTGGACCCGGCACCCCTCTGCATGCGCTGCCTTCAAGAGGTGCCGGGCCTTGCTGAGGGTCCTGGACCTGAAGTCCCCCGAGCGCTTCCGGACATGTTGCATGTCACGGGCTGCCACCCCCTCCACATTGATGGCAGCCACACTGTCCTTCCAGATCCTCTTCCGTCCTTCATTGTCGGCGCGTGAACTTCCGAAGAGGGCATCATAATGCACCAGGACTTGCTCCACCAGGATACCAACTTCTGTGGCACTGAAGCTGGTAGCCCTCTGCCTCTCTGGCTGGGGGTTGCCAGTGGTCTCCGATGGTGTTCCCCCCGACATGGCAACCCCCGAGGCAGGTGTGGGTGGGCAACTGGGTCCTGGTGCTGGGCTGTGGAGCGATGGAACTTCAGTCAGGAGTCTTCTGTTCCAGCAGGGGTGGTCACAGCAACTGGAACCCTGCAGATGGCTGACGTGCAGGCACCAAATAGCAGGGCACGTGGCCAGCAGGCAGGCAGGCAGCAGCAGATGGCAGGTGGGAGCATGCTTAGGGCTCTGGAGGGCAGGAAAATGGCCTTCTGGGCAGGTACGTGGTCTTCCTTGTGTTGTCACATGGTCAGCTTGATACAGAGTGAATTGGCACATGAAAAAATAGCATGTCAGCGTGTAATTTGAGAAAAGGCCCTTAGCGTGTCAGCGCGTCTGTAACGTAATGCACGCGGGTGTTTCCCTCATGATGGGTGCATAGTGAATCAGCACGTGAAAAAACAACACGTCCGCGTGTCAATGCGTGTATTCGAGGAAAGGGCCTAAGCGCGTAATGAAGTGGCGCGCGCAGGCATATCCCTCAGCACAGGTTAAAGGTGAACGGGGCCAGCAGTTCCCTGTACGTGTCTTTCGTGGAGACTGACGTGTGTGTTGCTACTTCGTGTTGTTTTGCGTGCCATCACAAGTTCACAGCAGATGAAGGATGTATCTCTTCTTTTGGTGGGGGTATTGGCTACTCGTGTTTTTCATTATCACGCTAGTCTGACAGTGAGTCACGCACGCTATTTTTCCCACTGCGAGTGCCCCTGTGTATTGCATACCCATTTTCGAGGTCATAATAGCCTTCGTGTCCCACGCGTACATGTTTTTCGTGTCCCTGGGTGCCACCGCGTACTGCAGTAGGTCAATTCCACAAACGTGGGCTACCAGGGGTTGCGTGCACAGTTTTACTGCAGTTTTGGGGTACCTGAGCATTGCGTGACCCGTCACTTTATCACCGGGGTCATATACAGCTTTGCATAGGGGTGCTGTTAACAACTTGTATCCCACCCCCTTTACCCCAATTGCCTGGGACAATTGTCGTGTACACCTCCCTTTGGCACTACTCCATCTGTGCCGGCACTACTCCATCTGTGCCATGGCTGGGAGGCCACAAAATGTGAGGGGCGCCTCAGCTGGGTGTACTCCACGTACTCCACGTGGCGGGCATGGTCAGGGATGTGGCAGGGATGACCCGGATGTAGGGAGACTCCAGGCTGTCCTGGGTGGCCGCAGAGGGGGAAGAGGCAGGGGTGCGCCAGTTTGGCACGATGTTATGCCACATGTTGGTGCAGTCATGCCACCACCCCCTGTGGTTACGGGAGATGCAGCATAGTGGTAGCTGCAGGTGCAGCTGTGGACACCACCACCCAGGCTCAGGGTGGGCCATCACATGCTGCGTTGGCACCGGAAGAGTCCCTGGATGATTTCCAGAAGTTCAGGAGGCACAGGGTATGTGCACGCAGGGCTGCCCTGACTGAGGCACATGTCCCGGGTCAGTATTGTCATCTGCTGCCCCGAGCAGCGGGGTGTCAGCAAGTGCATGGGCAGATGCAGCCGACACAACTCCGGCTGTGAGCCTACCATCCAGGACAGTCCCGGTCAGTGACCTTAGCACAGCAGATGTTTCTGCGCAGGGTCAAGTCAGGGGCACCCAGCAGCCACCGACTGTCACGACCCTCGCCCAAAACCCCCTCTGGCAAACCTATTGGCCAGGTGGAGTCAGGACTCGGGCCTCGAGAGCCTGGCATCCTCTTCAAAAGCCCTCATGGGGCCAGTCCTGGAACCTATGGCGCCAGGCTCATACACCATGAAAAATAATGTGCTTGAGAACTACTTTATTGTCTTGTCAGCCAACATGGAGGCATCCACATAGCTTGGTTCCTCAGAACCAAGCTATGCGGTCTAGTGTTTTGGGTGTGGTAGCCTAGGGACTACTTTACCTGGACAATTTTGTTGGGGCTATTTGAACCACACCCGAGCAAGACAACACGCTTCGCGTTACTTTGTAGCTTGCAACGTGAAGCTATTCCCTCGAACCTCGGAGAACCAGAACCTGCTTGGAGACAAAAGGAACATCATTAGCAGCAGCATCTTACCTGCAGTCTTCATCTTTGAACCCTCACAGCCACTGAGAACAGCTTCCTCGAATCTGCATGCCTCCCAGACAGAACGACCTGAAAGAGGAAGATAGAGGCAACATTAAAGAAAGCAGTAGAGACATTTACAAATTACTAACTGCTCAAAAGGCTTACATGGCTGGTCGCCTCTGGGCTGGCACCACTCCGGACATTCCACTCGCGCTGAAGAACACCGCAACCTACAAGGAAGGAAAACACAGGTTAGCAAAGGCAAGACTTTGCAGCGCTGCGCATAGCGCTTACTTACCGCATCGTAGCGCTCTTAATGCGCCATCATTTACCAGTGGTGCTCAACCAAGCCAGTTCGCCGCGCTGAAGCTCTGCATACCTAAGGGAGAAAAAAGAGACATTTTAAACAAAGAAATGCATGCAGGATAGCAACAAAACTAAAGAACAGCAATAAGACCTACCTGAACAATATCAAACGGGCCGGCGTCAGTGAAGCAACTGGACTGCACTCGCCCATGAAAGACAACGCGCCCCTGCAAAGAAGGCAGGACGGAGAGCACGCCTAATTCTACCACACGGTGAGGAGAGGGTGCCAGAGGGACTGAAATCATACGGGGATGGAGGGAGGATACTTACCCCAGTCGGTCAGTCTTGAACACAGTCCTCCTGTATTTTCAGGCAGAACCTTCCCCGCAGACCACATCAGGGCAAAGCTGAGAAGCATACCAGCGAGTAACCCGGCTGGGTGGCGTCCCTGTAGATACCAGGTGAGCGTAACACCGACGGAAGTCAGGGCTTCCATCATTGTTCCACCTGCCACTCCCTTGGTTCAATCCACCAGCGCCACTGCCCATACTGATCAGGGCGGCATTTGCCAGTCAGGGTCCAGATCACTGTCCAAGAGGAGGAAGGTTGCACCTGCAGTAGAGGCTGGGACCCCAGACACAGCTCCGGCCTCCGGCACGTCAAGGAAGAAGCCTTTCTTCGTGCAGGAACTGGACTTCCTTGTGGACTACGTGCGGGACCACAACCATGATATGCTAGTGGGGCCGAATTGTCACACTACGGCTGGCCATCGTATGTCCCACTGGAAGCAAGTTGCGGATTGTGTGAGTGCATTCGGACATGAGGTGCGCACAGCTCAAGAGTGCAAAAAGAATTGGGATGACCTCCGACGCAGTACTAAGGCGAAGCGTGCCTCCAATTATGCCGTGACTGGGTTGACTGGTGGTGGGTCACCAGCTCAGGAGGAAGACCTCACTTTGCATGAGTCAATCGCTGCGGAGTTCATACCAGCAGGATTGGTCAAAGGAGTGGGAGAGATGCAGGACTTAGATGCCCCATCCAGTGAGTGTTGTTGCGTGTTTGTCAAGACCATGTGTGTTTTGCTTGTGTGATGTGTTGTGCTTGACTGCCACTACATGGCATGTGTACATGGTTCTCATGTGCGAGTCATGCAATGCTTCACTGAAGCGTGGCTGCTGTGCAGCATGCTGGACATGTAGAGCAGACGGGGACTGTCCTCATTACCACACTTGCACCCTACTCACATGCTAGTCACCCAGCTGCCCCTCTGGTCCATGTTCCAGCTCACTGGCCCTTCTGCATGTAGCCTGGGGTGTCTTTCCTCTCAGCACTGGCACTATGTCATTGCATGACTGACATGCATGTGTGTTCTACCTGCATGCGGCTACTCCACGTAGGCATGCTCCCTTGCCCCTCCACCCCCCTGCACCCCAATTTCACCATGGAACTGGTGTGTATCATGTTGGAGTACTGCAATGGCCTGTTCAAGGCTCCTGTGTACATGCACACTTCCCCCAGCCAACCTGCCAGACACATACAGTGGGGTACATCCTTTGTCCTTGATGCAGGGTGTCTCACTTGGACTGTGCAGATGGCAGATGCTCAGCTGGGACATGAGTGCCCATTCATGCTCCATGTGCACTCCATACATGTCCAGGATGACCTACATGTCATGGCATTTGATCATCCATTCCATGCCCACTCTGGCTCAGTCCTGCATCACGCACATGTTTAGGATGTCACAGTCTGTGTGGGGCACAGGGCTCCCCCTGTTTCAGGCCCCCTGACTCTGTTCAATTGGTGTAGTGGCTTCTGCACACATGGGGGTACTACTGAGGGTTCATCTTGTGTCCTGCTTACTGTCCCATTATTATCTGCTGTGTTGTCAGTTGACTCAGATGATGCAATTGACGCTAGTCAACACTGTCTGCCAATACACAGGTCTCTGGTCACCCTTTCACTGCCATGCAATGGCTCCCTGCATTTTCACTTGGGGCGGGGTTTGCTTGTAGCCATGCAACCCATTGCATGCACATTGAACGCGATGCCTGAACTTGCCCTTACACTGCCTTCACGTTTATTGATAGACATCATAATGTACTTGTTCATGTAGATAGTGGGTAACATACACATGTTATGCACTGCATCAACCCACTTCTGAGCCGTGTTACACCGTTCTACATGCCTACTCACTGCTGCAATGTCAATGTGACCTGGCATGTATGGTCAGATTTTCGTCCCTTCTCTGTCATGAATGCCACGGGCACAGGTGCATCCTGTGACACATGTACTCAGTAATGGATCTCCCTAGTGGTTGTCTAGCAAAGTTGTTTGGTCAATCTGCGGCCTATTCCAACTGGAATAGGGCGCAGATTGAATTTAGCCTGCCAATTGGGTTATAATGACTGTGTGGCTGCCTTCACATGTGTATGTGTACACTTTCACATACATCAAAGCAAGCAGCGTTGTAGCTGCTTGCTTTGCTGTATTGGATGCTGTTCATGTTCACAATACAGGTGTAAGGGGAAAGGGGTGTTTTTGAACGCTTTCACATGTACATATGCAAGCAGCTTCAACGTTGTGTAGTGCAACATTGCGACTACTCACTTATGTGTTTGTGAAAGTGTTCATTTACACATGTGTCTTCCGCTGCTTTTTTCTTGACTGACTAATATGTAGTTGATAGACGTTAATGCTGGTGAGATGTCTGCATTGCACATGTTATGTTGAACTGGCATGATCCTGAAGGTGCACGGTTGTGCAGTATGTGTACACCCAGGCCCACTTAGCTAATATGGTGGGGCCTGGGCGTGGAGATTTTACACAAGGAATGATAGAATAGGGCACATTCATAGCCCAATGTGCTCACTCAAGCCCTGAGGGGTGTTGTGGAGGCCTCATGTCCTGCAGCTTGGACCGTTATGGGTCCGTTATGGTCCCTCATGCCTGGTTGCAGGCCCTTGCTTTGCTTGGGACATTCACTATATCTACATGGCCCATGCCACCTGGTACGGGCCGAGCTGCAGATGGATGGAGCTATATTGCTGATGATGCTTTAGTGATGCATGTGTACATGCATGTTACCTGTGTCATTGTGTGTTTGGATTCACTTGCAGCAGTGATCAATTTGCAGTTCAGACATGCTTATGGTGTGTTCCATCTCTTTGCTGCCATCTGTCTTTTCTGCCTGTGACATGTGCCTGACAGAGGTGGTGTCTGATGGAGTTCATATACTATATTTTGTACTTGTGTAGGCTTTGCTATTTAGACACATCCATTTCTGCTTTGCGATGTGTTTGCATATCAAGGCCACTGGATGCATGCCAGGTTCTCATTTGTGTGTGACATGTCTGCTTCATGTGCTGGCTGTCACTGTGATGTCTATGTGTGTGTGGGTTATGTGCTTCTGATATGTGTACTCATGTTTTATTCCCACTTTTCAGATGATGACACAATGGAGCCAGAGGATGGTGTTGTCATGCCAGGCACAGGGTTGCTATCACACCAGCAACCCAGCACAAGTGGGGGTTGTGGGGTAGTATACCACAAGAACCCACTTGTGTTCCAGACCATCGTGTCTAGGGCTGACAATGAGTCTAGCCCGGATAATCACTCTGACAACAATGTCGAGTTGGATGTGCGTCGGGTCCATTCGTCAACAGTGAGTGATTCTGATGTGGACGCTCCTCTGTCCGTGACACCTGCACTGAGGGGCCAGACGGTGGTGGGACCTCTGCCTGTGGTGGATCGGGATGCAGGGTCACACTCCACACAAGTTGCTGATGTGCCCTGGGCATCACGTCAATGGAGGAATGTAGCCCTGCAGCCGCGGGCAGTGCCAACCCAACAAGGATGGCAGCTCCTTGGGCCCTGCAGGTGTCAAGCCCAGCGACGTGGTGGCTGCGCGCCACTGGGGTATACTGAGTGGGATCAAGCCATGGTTGCCAATTCAGAACACCAGGGGCAACAATTGATAACATTGCTGAGAGCATGGAACGTGTGGCCCAATCCGTGCTCCCCTCTGCTAGGCAGGTGGAACTCCAGCAGCGGGCAGCACAGTCCACGGCCCACTAGCTCAGGCTGGGCCTGGCGGCCTCGGACACGGCAAGCCAGGCTGAAATGGTCTCTCTGCATCAAGCAATTGCTGCTCACGCAGAGGCACACATGGAGGCCATGAGGGTTGATTATGAATCCCTCAGATCTACTCTGGGTGTGCTCTTGATGTCCCAGAGGCTGCTGTCAGAGGAGAGATTGGAGCAGCTTGAGAATATCATCTCGGCTGAGCTACGTGCTTGCCGGGAGGTGTACCAGTTATCCAGCCAGGCCATGCAGGAATAACTACCTGTTACACGTGTTACCTTGCAAGAGGAAGCATGCGTTTCATGCAAGGCTCTGCATGCTGACCTACGTGTCATCGCCGCACAGAACCAGGCTCACCCGTCCCGCAGACATGCTGCAGACGAGGGGCAAGCTGCATGTAGGCATGTCAGGGTACTGTGCCACGTCAACCTTTTCAGCCAGAGGGTGATGAGGATGACGACTTATGTCACACACAGGTCTGGCTGTGCATGCGTTGAGCCCATGGAGGTTTTTTCTTTTGTCTCAACATCATTGCATGTGGGTGTTGAGGTGCACCCTGTACTGACCCCCTCCTGGGTGCCCCCCAACCAGGTCATATGTGGCCAATTTTTATAGTTAGTTTAATTAGTTCATATTGTTTTTTATAGTTAGTTTAATTAGTTAATATAGCTTTTTATAGTTAGTTTAATTAGTTAATATAGTTTAAAATTGCTTGTCTATTGTGCATTCATGTGACGGTGTGGTGCTTTGTGGTTTTTGAAAGCCTCCACTGTCTGTTCCAGCTGGGCCGTTCAAGCTTGTCTCATGTATGTGTTTGCAGCTTGGGGTCCTGACTCACATATGCCACTCCTGCTTCCCCTATCCATGGGCTCGCAAGGATGGTTCGGTGCTACAACCATTTACACAAGGGCATTGGACTTTCGTCATATCTGTGGCCTGTCTGCTGCTGTATTACTTGTGTTAACACCCCTGGTGGAGATTAAGTGGGTTTTCTCCACGGCATGTCTGCAATCAATTTTGGTGACTACATGGTTGATATGTCCATTTATTGATGTTGATCGTGTTGTGTGTTCTTTTCTTGCCTGTATATTTGCTTGATGCACTTCATGCTGTAGACAGTAGCCTGCCCCCTTTGGCTGTCAAAGTCACACTGATGGAGGGAGGAGTTTGGATGTGGGTCTCAAACATGGCCCAGTGACAACTAGCATGAAGACACATACACAGGGAACTTTCCAGCCTTATTAATATCTTGTATGCCCTTTCTGCAGGAAAATGAGCCTCCAGACTTCCTTTCCCAGCAGACACAGGGCCAAGAACTACTGAAACCTGCTCACGTTGGGTGGTGCACACGTGCGCATGTGTGCGCAAGCAAAAGCACAGGGCTTGTGCCCAAACATCAGACAGAAGCAGACGTGTTTCCAGGAGCTCCAATCAAGGTGAGCAGCACAAGGGGCCACACTCCAGCCAACCTTCCACTAGGCCCCTTGCACATGCATGCTAAGTAGCGCCAGTGCTGGGGAGCTTGGCCAGGCATTGGGGAAGAAGCACACAGTACAGCTAAGACGCGTTGAGGAACAAATGCCAAGTAGTTTTACAAGTTGTCAGGGCACACGCAGGGGCCATCGCCCATATCCTCGAGTCCCCCCTGCTCCATAGAAGCTGAGTTATTAGTGCAGTAGCATTCCTAGCCAAAAACTAATACAGCACACGGGGGCACCCAGCGAGGCACAGACTCGAGTGCAGTGCAAATCATTTGCATGTGCAAATTGCCACGTGCACTACCTATTGAAATCCGCGGCTGCCAGAACACGACTTGTACTGAAGTTGCACCTCGCCATACGCTTCTTGCAGCTCACCTAGGGACCATTCTATCATACGTGATTCTTGACACATTGGTCTTCCATTTACCGCGTGGCCACGTGCGCCTGCCTTACTGCATTGACAGTGTATGAACCTTCACGGGGGCAAGCTAACGTATACGAACAAAGCAGCAGACAAGAGTGTTTGTTTGTAGAGAAGTCACTTAGTTTGAGGCATGAATGGTGTTGTGCGAGTGTTGAAAACACACACAGATTAGTAACTCAAGCTCTCTTTGCAGCATTGAACTGCTCCTGTTACCGGACTTGAGAGTGCTTAGGCAGGAGGCCAGCACTCACCCCAGAGATACGTCTCTCTTTGGCTTGCATTTGACTCATTTAGTACAATGTGCATGAAGAACATGGTTTCTCTGATTGAGTATGTGTTATTGTCAATAGTTGTATTTTGTATTTTGCCTGCTTTCCCTTGCCAATCCAACTCCCCTCTCCTGCCCCTCTTTCCGGTTATCCTGAATACCAATGCCTGTCCAAACAACAGATCCCCGACCCTCTTTCCCCACCGGGGTCTCAGAGGCCTGTGTAAGTTTTACCTTGCAGCCGCCCAGACCACACAGGGGGTGGATGGTTCGTACCACTCCTGCGCCTGGAGACCGGAGCTGTGACACTACCCATCAGTTGTTGCATCCTCATTGTATATTGTGTCCTGAAAATGGTACCCATCCTGTTGAACCATTGTTGAACTGTGCTACCTTGGTTGTTCTAGCATTCTGCTCGTACATGTGCTTGGACATTATTTTGCAACTTCAAGTCATCTACTGCAGACTCTTCCAGGTTTTTTTTGTGCCTATAGGCTTTTTCCCTGGTTTGGGGGTTTGGCTCCTTGGAGTTCTCTGCTATTTGGTATTTTTACAAGTCAAGGTGGCCTCTGAGGGGGCTGGACCCCATTTACACGCAAGGTAGAACATGATGACCAAGGGGGGAGAGGATCCTGTAGCCAGGTAGTCTTAAAGGGAGAAGGCTACATACCCCAGACACAGTTGTTCAGAAGGTCATGGTGATGTGTAAATGAGGGAGTGCCTTTTGTTGTTGGACAGTAAGCTTGGGCTACAGTGTTTGGGCACTCTCTGACATTGTCATTGTGGGGTACTATATACATGATGTGTTCTGCTGGTCAATGGCTGTTCCTGTCTTGTGTTTACTTTTCAGGTGTCAGGGGATTGTTGTGGTTTGACATGCTGGGGTGTACACATGGGCAATGTTCACATGTGATGTGTACAGGACACTGAGGGTCACTTGATTTCACATGCATATATTGAGTGCATGTCCCTACTGACACACACAGTTACACAATGCTCCACCACACGTACAACCACTTTTCCATGCCCACAGGTGCACACAGATTGCCTTCTCTGGCACGCTGTGTCCCTGCAGCGCATGATCATTTACCATTTGGGGATCGTGTACATGCGTCAATATGTATGTGATGCTCAAGGTGTATCCCCAACTCAATGGCTGCTCACTGTGCTGTGTGCTGAGCAGTGTGTTGCAGGAGACACACACAGCACACGGTTTAGGGAGTAGCGAATTTGGCTTGCCCAATGTGCATGTGAACAGGCATTCAGTCTTTTGGTGATGCTACCACTGGTGGCAAGCATTTGTGTATGACTTGGTATGTGTGGGAGGTTGTTGGTCAGTCATTTCATCTGATTCCATGTCAGGCGTCATTGTCTCAGGCCACTTTCCATTTATCACATGTCACTTCGTATGTAATTGGTCATGTGTTGGGCTTTTGCTGTTGCATGCCATGTCATGGTGTAGCAGACAAGGGTGATGTGGGTTTGGAGGGTTTGGGTGACATACCAATGATTGTCATGGCCTGTTTTGCAGGGGGTGGTGTGATACACACCTTGCATGTGTTCCTTTTGGTCACACAGGGTTGGTTATGTTTAAGTAGCTAGGGATGCACACAATGTAGCACTTCCATGGCAACATTCTCAGGGTGGTAAGGTTGTGACAGTTGACTGTCTCTTTGTCATCATCGATTGTCACCTGGTATGTGCCAGGCCTGTGTGCACTCTGCACGGCTGGGAGTTTAGGTGAAAAAATGTGGCCACAAGCTGGGTCCGGGCTGCCTCGCCACGTGCACTTTCCCCTCCCATGGGCAGTGCCTGTGCATGTGGTTGGGGATGTGGGGGCACCACCATGTCCACCGGTACGTCCCGCCATGTTTCAACATTGTGCAGGACACATGCTGCCACAATGATTCTGCACACTACTGGGGGTGCATATAGTAGCTGGCCGCCAGAGCGGTCAAGGGAGCGGAAGCGTGACTTGAGCACTCCGAATGTGCTCTCCACTATGCCCCTGGTTGCAATATGGGCAGCGTTGTATCTTACTTGGGGTGGTGTGGTGGGGTTCCAGATTGGCGTCATCATGTGGTTGCTCAGAGGGTAGGTACTGTCCCCTGTGGAGGTGATAATGTTTGTGATTAGTTGGGTTTGTGTATTTGTCTGTGTGTGACATGCATGTGCACAGGCATTTGTACTCACCTAGGAGCCATGTGTCGCCATGCTTCCCAGCTTCCAGGGCCCGGCTCAGGGCGGACATTCTTTATATGAAACTGTCATGGATAGAGCCAGGGTAGTTTGCATAGACAGAGGTGATGATTCCCTTGGCATCGCATACAACCTGCACGTTGATGGAATGCCAGTGCTTGCGGTTTCGATAGCTGTGCTCAGTGGCCCTCGGTGGACGTAGGGCCACATGGGTGCAATCTATAGCATCAAGCACTTTGGGGAAGTGTGCCACCCTGTGAAAGTCCTGGACCACGGCTTGCCTTTCTGCGGGTGTTCTGGGCATGTATATGTGCCTGCGGACTGAGGGGCGCGCAGTCATGATTGCCAACACCTGGTGTAGGCAGCATGACTGCGTGGCCTGTGAGACCCCCCCCACTATGGCAGTTGTCCGCGGAAATGACCCAGTGGCCAAAAAATGCAGGACATTGAGCACCTTCTCCAAGGGGCTCAATGCTTGGGAGCACAGGGTGGGTGATGTAAGGTCATCTTCCCACTCCCTGACCAGGTCTAGGATGATACGAGGTGGAAACCTATACCTGCCATAGACCTGGTTGTCAGGCATCCCAAAAAGGCTGGTCCAGGGCAACAGAAATGCGGGGCCTGGCTATTCTCCTCCTCCTGCGGTGTTCCACGATCAGTGCTGCGACAAATGGGGCATTTATCGTAGCTGTATATATGTGTTTGTTGTTTGTTCACGCCTGTGCGCGTCTTTTAGCGTGTGCGGGTTTCCCATATTCGATTCCATGAATACGTGTAGTTCGCGTGTGTGTGGGCGTTCCGTGTATTTCCCTGCAGTACTTCCCCAGTTATGCCTTCTTTTTCATGCGTTGTTCCCCATTCCGCGTGTTCCGCTCCCTTTTTGGTGTGTGTGCCGACGTTGTGAACTTTCGCTGTGCGCGTCGCGCACAGCGTTCGGGATGTTGCTGTGACGTGTGTGACCGTGCGCGCCACGCTCGGATTTGGTGCACATCCCGCAGTAAACACGTGCAGGCCCTATCATGAATTCCACGCATGCGCGTGCGCTTGCTTTTTCACGCTTGCGCCAATATTTTCGGCGCACATTTGTTCCATGAATCGGCCCCTTTGTATCTATTGTAGCAAATATGAGTCAGCTTTTCGATTTCTGAAATAATTCAATATGTAGGAAAGTTTAGCTGCATGCAGTGCTAGGGACCCATCCTCTTAGATAACTTTCAATGTTGTAATTTTTATTTTTAACATTTTTTTATTTGCATTTAATTGATTTACATTTTTTAGCTAAGTAGTCAAAAAAACATGATATTGCTTTCCGTCCATCATGATTTATGCTTAAAACCTCAAAGTGTCCTTAAACAATTTCATCAAAAATGAGACCACTGCGATCACATAGGAGATCTTTCCACCGTTCATCAAGACAGTCCTGTACCAAGTGCTCGGAAATTGCAAAATTGCAAATTGTGACATGTATGGAGTGCTTTTGTGCTTCCACAATCCATTCATACACATATATACTTCTCTTATTTTTATGGATCAGTTTTAAATAGCTTTTTGATCCTTATAAAAAATAAATCTGAGTACATTGTAATTTACGTATCTTCCGAGGGACTATATGCTGTTTTTCTGTTTCCTTTATCATCATATCCTCTTCTTTTCAATGTGATTATGAATGCGGCGTCTTGTACATTTTCTAAATAATAATTTCTTGTTCGTTTTTGAATCCTCACCGACTCAATGTAATGTTGTTGTTTTCCTCTTTGCATTGTCGTTTCCTCTGCAGGTGCCCATCAGGAGGAGTGATGACTTTCTAATGATATTGACTAGACTATTCATGCCTGCGCTTGCTCCCTGGCTCTTATCCCTCCGCGGAAGTCATCTGCTATTAGTACCAAAACGTTGTTACTTGTCACCCATTTCACAAACCTGTAATGCACAAATGTGATGAAAAACTTCCAAGGGGCGTCCAATAACAATGTGGGCCGATATGAACTAGGTCAATTTCAGTCTCTTTTTTTTTTTAAATGTCCCAATAAACGCCTGGTGCCGGGAAGAAACCCAGTTGTGTATTGTGATCAGAAGTCCCACCTTGACCCATGCTAAAAACATGGGGAAGGGAGACCCCTGCTCTACCATCCTGACTTATCATTTTGTGAACACCTCACCAATTACTGATCCCTCCACTCAGCCCTACTGCTCCATCTCTGGAATCCCAGCTCCTCTTCCACCCTGCACCCTTACTTGTAACCCCCTGGGTGTGTCCTCAATGTGCAGTGGTCGGTTAGATCTCATCTAGGCTCACACTTTATAAATCCCAATATGTACATACATACATAACCTGTTAGCACAGTATGGACAAATAACAATTGGACCAGATGCCATTGAACCCATAGAATGCTTGGCTTGATAATGCAATGCCCACCTAGCACAACCTGGCAGGATGCCACTAAGTCCAGGTAGTACAACATGGTCAGATTCTATTATGTTCAGTTTGCACAATATTGGCATTTTGCAGAAAGCTTACGTGGCATTGCTTGACCAGATCTGAATAAGCTCAGTTGGCGTAGCATCATGCCCAGGCAGCAAAGCCAGGCCAGATTCCATTATGCCCGGTTAGTACATAGTTGCCATTTGCTATCTTACCCCTTGAGCACATCATGCCATTTTCCACGATAGTCAGCGCATAAAAGCGTGTTTCCATTATGCCCACTCAGAAGAGCCTCGTCAGATTATATCACCACCCGCTACCCAATCATGTATTGGAATTCAAGTGGGAGACCACCTGGGAAAGTCCAATGGGAAAACTGTATAATATGTGTGTGCTATTTTCCCCACAGATAGCACTTGCCAAACTACTACTTGACATGTCTCAGTGCAGTGAGTAAAAAGTATTACTTTTGGCTAATGTAATGGCTCTCTTCTGTTCTCTCTGACGGTGTAGTCGGGGTTGCACTCTTTGTTCTCTCCAACAGTGTAGTCTGGTATGCTCTCTTTGTTCGCTCGGGCAGTGTAGTCGGGTATGCTCTTTGTTCTCTCTCCCACCAAGTACCTAGGTGCCAGCCTGTGTGCTGCTTACGCATGTGGAATATTACAGAGGGGTACAAGCATGCCAACCAATTATAGAGGGAAACGTAATAGAGAGCCGTAGTGTATTTAATGATGTTCATGATGACCTACACTAGAGGAGGGCTTAGTTTCCCACCTGATGTTAAATACCCAATCACCTTGCCTAACCAGTATGGAACATATACCTAGATGTTCCCTGTAAGCCTATCACCATTCCAAGTAGGTTTTTAGACTTTGCCACATAGATTGACGTCAGCAATGACGAATGTTTAGTATAAGAAGGCTGTTTTTTCATATTATGTTTGAGATTGCTTGTGCGAATTCTGATGATGCTCGTTGTGCTCCCTGTTTTAGATAATTGACATTAAAACAGTTGAACTTTGCCAACTTCCTGAGTCAGTTTTGATTATTGATGTTTGAGTATATTCTGCATTACCATCCATCTCTAAGTATTGCTACCTCGTCTTAAAGGGCAGGGTTGGTCACCCCAGTTCACGTGGTAGCAGAGCTGATGGTTAAAAGACCATTCAAATGGGTTCACCTGTCTCTTTACAATAGCCCATGAATTGGGGTTTAGGGGTTGTTTCGAGTTCAATGTTTTCCCAGTGCCACATTGGGGAGTTTTGGAAGTAGCCGCTCGTCTGCCATGATCTTTGGGGTAGAAAATCTCTGAGGGGGTGGAGAACCTTGTAAGAGAGTATATAAAATGGAGAAATCCCACCCCAGATTGACTTCTTCAGGAAGTCCAGCAATTATAGCGGATGATATTTTGCAGGACTCACCTTGGATCTCAATTATTACTGGTATTTTGGGGTATGTACACATTTCACTCTAACTAGGGCTGCATAGTCCAGATCTTTTGTTTTAACTAAATCAGCCCGTATAACGGTTTGCTTACTACCTGAGTCTATCAGGCCCTTCACTTAGCTCCTGTTCACCCAAGACTTTTCATAGGTAAACTCAACAGGAGTTTGACACAAGCAAATACTGAAGGTCTCTAGCGCTTCCTCGGGTTCTTCCCATTCTTTGCCCTTCAAACAGCCTATTTCCATGGGTTCGTCTTTTATATTCTTTGGACAGTGTCTAGCTAGATGTCCTGTTTCTCTACAAGAAAAACAGATCAGAGGAGATGGTCTGCTTCCTTTTAACTCCTCCTTTCTACTTTCATCCTTAGCCTTTGGATCGATTTTTCTACTTTCTATTCTCTCTTGCGGTGTTCCTTCTTTAATCCTATGTGGCCCCCCTTGTTTTTCTGCTCCTTGCGGTTGAGTTCGATGGATGGACTTATGATCCTTCCGTTCTTCCCATCGAAGGGTTAAATGGAAGTGTTTAGCTGCATGCAAATGGTTTTGTGCATTCTCAATGGCCGTGGCTAGAGTAGGCCGATTAAACCGAAGGACAGATTTTTGCAAATAAGGGGGCAAGGGATTTGTGAATTGTTCTAAGGTAAGTTCTTCTAAGGACTTGCTATTAATCCTGTATTTTTAATGTGTTCACCCATTTCTAAAGAATTTTCTCCTGGGTTTAACCTTATGATCCGTAATTTTTGTCGGTAAAAATTACAGGTCTGCCCACTCTCTTTAGTAACCCTTCTTTGATAGATAGAAAGGTGGTTGTCTGTGCAAGGTTAAGTAGTTGATAGGAAGTTTGGAGTTTGCCTTTTAATAAGGGACCCAAATAGCATCTTTGCAGGTTCTCTTCCCATCCCAGTTGGTCAGCCAGGCATTCGAAATTTAGAAAAGAAAATCCTAACTCTTCGCCTTCCAGATATGGTTTACGTACACCCTGTGGTAGTAATGGCCGGGTTTGTAGTTCAATAAATGTTGTTACATTTTGTTGGAGCCTTTTCTGTGCCTGTATCTGATGGGCCGCAGATTGAGCAATGATGTGGGCTAAGTCGTCCTTTTCTTAAGGAGGTGTAAGGGTTCCCTCTGTGGTATATGAATCAGAAAACAAACAGCTCTCGACTCACTTTGACAAGGTTTCAAAATCCTCGCAATCTTCTGAGTCTGAGTCTGTCGAAGGAGTAGGCGGGGGAAAATGTGTTGTTAACACAGAGGGTCCCTCAACAGATGAAGACTGGGTTCCAAAAAGGTTCAGAGGGAGGGGGACTCAGGGCACCAGGTCTGATAAAAGAAAACACAGGTCTAAACTTTGAGGATTGTTCAGTTCCAGGGCTGTATGTTGTATTGGAAGAGAGGAAGCGTGTCCAGCAACACTTGTGTTTTAAAGAATAGATCTTGTTGACTAGGTGGAATACACAACTGAGAGAACAGCACCTCTTTCAGTGTGGATACGCGGTCAGAATTTAGGAGATCAACTATTTTATTTTCCCCTTCCTGTGGTACCACAATTATTAGCATGGGTTTTCAATTTTTATCAGTTGAATCATATCCCACTCTAACACCATAAATAAGGACTGCATGGTGGCAACAGTAAAGACAGAAATAAGTGATCACAGTTCAAGGGTGTTTTTTAAACTATATAGGAAGGTTGTACAAATGCCTACTCTAAATCTAAATCTAAGATGGGAGCAAGCTATGACCATCCAATAACAATAAGGCAGTCCTATTGGCGTCTTGTCAAAATAAAAGGGCCTATAATAAGAAACCTATTGCCAATCCTTACGCTAATTGCAAAAGAGTATGGGATAATGTTCACGAGAAAGAAAGAAGTGCACACAAAGGATAAGTCATGATGTGGTAGCTGGGGTTCTCCCTTCCCCATGTTTTGAACACGAGACAAGGTGGGATTCCGGAGCACAGCACACGCTTAAGCTTTTCCCAGCACAAGCTAACAGTTCCGCTCTCAGCTATATAGGGCCTTCAGCGGTTAAGTCTCTTTTCTATGAAAAGTCTCCTGCCTCCAAGGACCTGATGTATCCAAAATAATAAACAAAAAGTTCCTTTCCACATATACGTTGGGTGATGATCTTCAGCCCTGAATCCCCCTCTTCCGGGATCCGATCCATGAAAAGTTCTTGCCAATATCAGGACCATCGGTAGTTACGTTTTTTGCTTCTGAGGGCCTGATGAGCTCCAAAATAATAAAGAAAAGATCTTTCCTGATTGTACTTGGGGTGATAATCCTTCATCCCTGGGCACCCCTCTTCTGGACTCAGACCCGAGTGAATCTCAGCCTCCCTCCTTTGAGTTCAGAACGGCTTTTTCCAGTGGATGATGACTTTCACCCTAGGATCCCCCTCTTCCGGCTCAGATCCTTCTCTAATTTAATCCTTTCAAATCAATATGAGTTCTAACATTCACATAGGTTGGGTGATGCTTTTTCACCCCTCTGGGTTCAGACCGCTCTTGAATGTTAGCTTCCCTGCGCCGGGTTCGCTATGGCATTCCTCAATCAACTTCACTTGTGGCATTCACAAATCTCAATGGCCCTCATTACGACCCTGGCGGAAATCGAAAAACGATGGTGGAAATGCAATACCGCCATCGAATAGCGCTCGGTGCGATTATGACCCGTCACCGTAAAGTACGATGCCATTAGCGACACCGTAGTGAACGCCAACGCTAACTGCACCAAGTACGCGCACGCGCGCCATGCGAAACCGTAATTACCACCATGGCGCAACGGTACGCGAATTCTGACCCTAGCGGACATGTACCTAACGCCATCAAGCATGGCGGAAAGTACCATTCCGCCATGGTGAGAAGTACGGCATCGCGAACCAACCGTAAACGGCCCTACTGAGTGCCTGTACACCACTCCCTGGCCACATTGCACAACTCCTCGTAGGTGCAATGAAGTCACACAATGCAACCAGTGAAATGTACAAGTCACCCATGCCTGCCAACGAACAAATGAATCTAGGGGCTCCAAGTGCCTTGTGAGTGGCCATCCATATTTGCCATGGCACCATTGCCGCACTGATGCAGCACAGGCATGTGAAGGGTCAAGTCCAGCAACATGAACAGAAAAATGAGACAAACAAAAACAGGCCCCCCCATCGACTGACACCAGTGTAAGGCAACATTCAAAGCAGTATCCTGAGTGAGACTGCACCAGCCCTGTACTCCTGCCAGTAAACAAACCAACCATCAGCATAAGCATGTACCACACAAGTTGGCAGAGTGACTGAGCAGCCAGGCTCATCTCAAGAGGGGCCAATGGGAGCTGCAGGGCACAGATGGCACGAATACAGAAGCTATTCAAATGGACATGACCTCAGTCTCCCTCCAAGAAACGCACGCAAACACAGGCACCTGTGACCAGCCATATTCTGATAATCACATCATTCCACCAATCCACCTGGCTGACCGGCATCTGTTACACAAAAGCTAATCCCCCGCCCCTGAGCATGACATCATTAAAACAGTCATAATGGCAGCCCCTATCCCTGACCTCACTGGGCTTCGTAGGCAAACGCGCCCAGTACAGTACCACGGAACTATACTCCGAAGCTGGAACCCAATGCAGATCTCCTCACAATACATCGCTCCACAAATAGGAATATGCTACATCACTTGCAAAGAAGAACGCTACACGGTTAATATCAGAATAGAAATTTAATGCACAACAAAATCACCAAGCCCATACAGCCATTAGGTAATGAACTCCAAAATAGATTTCATTATTGTGGGCTGCATCCGCAATAAATGACCAGCTTCTTCTTGTGTGACGCCCTGTTCCTTCATGGTACACAGGGGCTACATTCACGTTCAAAAAGGCAACATGGAAGCGCCTAGAGCAGCAGGGCCGTCCCATTAGGTAGGCACTAGTCCATCTGAAAGGCCGATATGTTGCTCCTAGCCACTAGTACTGCGTAAGGGCATGTGGCCCATTGGCGATCGTCCCATAAGATCGTAATGGTGCTCCACTGATTAACACGAAGCAGCAGGTGTCGGGAGTAAAATCCATCTGCAGGAGTGGCATACAGATGGCAGTGGCAAAAGGGGAGGAGATACCTGTCACCCAAATGAAATGAAAAAGAATAGTATGGGCATCCGAATTTCATTTGAATTACTCACTTCAATGATCACACTAAATCCACAGCCATATGCATGCTAGCCCACTCCAAAGGATTATTTCCACCCAAAAACCACTTGCGAATCATAACTATATAAATCGAGGTGAAAACACTATTACAAACGAGTGTTTGTGTGCATGCGTCTGTTAAAACAGAATCCATTAGATGGGATTAGTAACGTGCATAGACACAAGTGTTTGAAGGCGCGTCGAGACAGGGAGGGTTCAACAAGGGCAGATAGACGATGGTCCCACTGTGGCAGCTCTGCATCACATAGCGCAGGGGAGGTGGATAGATTCCAAAAAGCCCTGTACATGGCAAACTCTGTATTAAATCATCTGTCCATGCATCCATACATCATTCCCTCATCCCGGTTTGAAAACGCCTGATTTTATACTCACATAACATGTGAAATTTCCATTGAGTCTGTGCGTTATGCAGTCTGCAAAATCCACTGTGCTCCAGCCCGGAATTCCAGTGTTGTGAAGTAACATGTATTTGGGAACGTCCGGCCTCATCGTCCACTATGCTATTGCGCATCCCATACTATTCATATCAATCATTGCATTCTCGCCATGGCCCCTGTCCCAAGGACATTGAACAATAGAACGTTATATTTGCAGTCAGACCTGTGGGCATCTCCTCGCCGCTAGCTGAAAACCGAAAGCGCCGTCCTTCGAATTCCTCATTTGCAACATCACGTCGAAAAGGCATCTGTGACCGCTTGAAATCACAAATTCATCCATGTAGTGCGGCAGTGTGTGAAAATGGCAACTGGCTTCACTCACAAATGGGACGCCCCACCCGTCGGTGAACCTCGGTACAGTGTTGCATGAGGGTCCACCATTAATCAAGTACTACATTCCACTGACCCTTCACAAGTTTGTTCGCGACTGCAAAGATAGTATGTGAAACAATGGGACCATAGCAGAATGAACATATGAACCAATATTTCACTGCCATCGGGAACAAATACATGATTGTAATAGCAAGATGCCATTCGTCGAATTGCAGCGTTGTGTGCGGGACGTGCTCGCCCAAAGGGGATTGCAGCTTGCACAGGTGGAATGAATCACCACAGGTGGAGGCTATACAGCCTGAAAACACATAAATTGCACACCCAACCCCCTCCCACAACCACACCCACTCCAAAATGCTACCGGCAGGACTAGCGATGTTGGCCCTGGGGGACCTGATAGCACTGCAAGTACTCCAACTTCAAGAAGAAGACGAACACCAACTACTACAACAACCGGCCGCACAGAGGAGACGCAGGAGGAGGAGGAGGGCAAGGCAGGGCCAGCAAGGGCCGCCAGCACAGCCACTACCACCACGCAGGCAGCCCGCAATCCCACGCCTCCGAGCACATCCGTTCAACCTCACTGCTGAGCAGATCCACACCCTCTACCGTTTGGACTGGGACACCATAACCGCCATTGTGGACATGACACAGGCTGACCTTGTCAGCATGATAGATAGCCCAACCGCCATCCCACCCCTACTGAAGGTGGTGTCTGTACTCCACTTCCTGGCCACAGGCACCTACCAGCACACAGTCGGACAGTTGCATGGCATTTCACAGCCAGTGTTCTCACGGACACTATTGCAAGTGCTCGATGCCCTCCTGAAGCACGCAGACGACTACATCTCTCTACCACGCTCGGAGCAGGAAATTACGAACACAAAAGTGGGATTCCATGCACTTGGCGGCATACCGGGTTGCATTGGTGCCATCGACTGCACCCATGTGGAATTGGTCGTCCCACATGCCATGGAGGCCCAGTACCGCAACCGAAAACAATTTCATTCTCTGAATGTACAAATGGTGTGTGACTCCAACAGGATCATTACACATTGTTGTGCCCGATTTCCTGGATCAACCCATGATTCTATGGTCTTGAGGAACTCTACAATACCACGCTACATGGAGCGACACGCAGGGAACAGATCCTGGCTACTCGGTGAGTCTCATTACATGCATGATAATGTGGGGTATGTGATGCGGCAATGACCTGGCAGGAAGGGGGGGGGTGCGTACGTAGCAATGTCATTCCACAAACATCCTTTATTGTCCACATACAGGTGATGCCGGATATCCACTGAAGAGATGGCTCCTTACACCACTCCGGAACCCACAGAACCAGCATGAGGAGGACTACAACCATGCCCACTCACGTACCCGTGTAGTCATAGAACAGGCATTCGGCCTACTGAAGACTCGTTTCCGCTGCCTCAGCAGGTCTGGCGGGGCACTCCTGTACCGCCATGAGAAGGTTGCAAAGATGGTCATGTCATGTGTCATGCTACACAACATGTGCATACGTAGAAATGTGCCCATGCCCCCTGACGCAGAACTGCAAGCACCTGAAGATGGTCATGATGAGGGTGGGGATGTGGCAGCACCTCAAGGAGTCTGCGAGGCACAGGAGGGCCGTGACATTCGTCAGCATATCATAGATGCATGCTTCTAGCACTCACGCCTGGTGGCTGATACATGGACACGGGACTTGTGGCACTGTGTGTGTCTGGAACATGCACAATATGGACTGTACGCCTATTAAGGCCTCGTACACAAAGATCAATGTCCACACATCTCATTGGATGATCGTGCATTGTTTATGGCATATGTGAAATTATGTTACACACCCCATCGACCCGCCACCCAAGTGAGCCCAACACACCCCCTCCATCCTCCTACCTCCCCCCCGAACACCAGTGTCCGAAGATGCTCATTGTCAGTGGGCAGACGCTATTGCAAGCCCCCTCTCCGGGTATCAGGGGCACCCCTGCCTGTGGAGCGCAGGTTCCTCCCAGATCTACGTTGGGGGCTGCCCTGGACGGAACTTGCAACGGATGATGTCTCTGCCTGCTCACGTCCATGCATGTCCCTAAGGGTTTGTGAGAGCTCAGTGAGCACACGGCGCACAGCGGCAAGTTCAGCACATACGTCTTTGGACGTCGCATGCAGTTCCCCCTTCAGGCTCTCGGTGCTTCTCTCCATTTGTACTCTCAGGCTCTCGGTGCTTCTCTCCATTTGTACTCTCAGGCTCTCGGTGCTTCTCTCCATTTGTGCCCTTAGTGTTTCTGTACTTCTCTCCATTTCTGCCCTAAGTGTCTCAGTTGATGTTTCTATGGCTGCCTTAGTACCCCCACATTCATCAGCATGGTCCTTGAGGAGCGTGGCCAGTTGCTGCTGTTGCACGATCACCTGGTCGAGGGACTGTTGCCTCTGCTGTGCCATGGCCATTTGCGGTGGTGTCACAGAGGGGCTGGTCACCTCATGTTGCCTTGCCACAGGGCTTGTGGGGGATGGCCAGTCGTCGTCTTGTGGGTGCCCCTGCGTGGTATCCTCATGGTGTACGGGATGGAACAAACAGGGGGATTGAGACAGGTCATGGATGGATCTTACTTCGACATCCCCGTTTTCTGTGTCGGAGCATGCTGCCATTAATGCAGTGTCACCTATGGTGCTGCTGCCACCAGAAGCAGTGCCTTCTGTGGCATCCATTGGGGGGACCTGTGGTGGTGCTGTTGTGGGCATGCTGGCTGCTGGGGTGCCTGTTGAAGTTCCCTCCTGTGTGCTGCCACTTGATTTGTGCTGCTGCCGTGTCTTGATGCGTGCAGCTGAGGTGGAGGGTCTTTGGCCGTTGGTCTTGGCCCTCTTTGCAGGTGTGCTGGTAGGGGTGTCCTGGAGCTCGTCGTTTGAATCGGACCCTGTGGTGGAGTAAAGGAGGGCGAGCGTTATTACTGGGTCTGTGGAAATTGGAATGGCAATGTATCACATGCATTGGGGTGGTACCTGAGGGTGATTTGGGTCGGGGCCTTGGAGGTGGTTTCATTTTTGTGTGGATTGAGGATGCAGTTGTTTTGCAGCCTGCAGTTAGGGTGTGCCTGCTGCACGTGTAGAGGGTGTTTTTAGGATTTTTAATTATTTATGTATTTAATGTGAGTTTTAAAGTGCGCTATCAGGCCAATGTATGTGGACGTTCTCCTGGACATGTGTTACTGTTGCACTATGTGGACACATGGTACTTCACATGATTGGACATTGTGGATTTAGCATTGTTTTATTTGGCCCACCTACCTGATTCTTCGGATGTCTGCACTCCTTTCTCCATCCCTCCGACTCCCTCTATACTCTCCATTCCAATGGTGGAGGCACAGATTTCTTCCCAGGGGGTCAACTTGATGGGTGATTCCGATCCTCCCCCGGTAGCTGTGGCAATGTTACGGTTGGCGGATAGTATGCTCCGTACGCGTATCCGCAAGTCGTCCCATCGCTTTCTGCATTGCTGTGGGTTGCGGGGTGCGGTCCCCACCGCACTTACCCGCTGTGCCACCAGGGCCCATATGGCCTTCTTGTTCGCAAGTGCCGTCCTGGTCATTTGCGTCGAGAAGACGATGGCAGCATTCTCCTGGAGGGTCTCTGTGAGCACGGTGAGTTCCTCACGGGAGAAGTGGACCTGCCGCTTGCGGTCGCACGCTTTTTTCGCTACTTTTCCCATTTTTATTGGTTTCACTAGGGTGGATGACGGGTTGGGATGAGTCTCAGGGTAGTATTTTTAATGGTTGTGTGGAAATTGTGATTTTATAGGTGTACGGCGTGCTGTTTCCCGTTCCGGGACCATGTTTTTACTTCCGTTTCCGTATATTTACGGTCACCGTACTTTCCGATTGCCGCTCATTGCGGTGACCGCTAAGATGGGTGGCGGAATTGCACCTAGGGCGCCGTACGGCGGTGGTGAGGGCCGTTTTGGGGACATTTCCGCCATCGCGGACTTTGCACTTCCCCCATGGCGTAGTGCTCGTGCCCGATGGGTCGGAATTAGACGCACTTTGCTCCGTCGTGCAATGGCGGAAACGCTATTTACGCTATGGCGGTCAGGTCAGTCACTTTCCGCCAGGGTCGTAATGAGGGCCAATGTCTTTTTGAACAGTTCACTGTGGACATCCCTCTGCCGGGTTCACTCTTGTCAGCACACTATTCATTGAGAGTTCATGCTTTGCCCCCCTTTCATCGGTGTCCCTCCATTGGGTTCACTCGTGCCAACTTGGCTAATCACACAATTCTTTTGAGAGTTCTTCGGTGCAGGATTCACTTCCCTTAGTTTTACAATCATCTGCCGATCAAAGACTTTTGACTGTACAGAGGATTTTACTAGACCCCTGTATGATTACTTTGACCCCTTTCTCGTGCCTTTCGTTTAGTTTAGTTTATTTATTTGTAGAGCGCATCAAGCCCTGAGGCATCTACTTCCCAAGGCCTTCTGGTAACAGTAGTTTCAGCAATAGAGTAATCACCCAGAGTTTCCCTAGTGAGCACCCACATGGTACCTGACTCCTCTGTTGCTGGTTTTCCCCTCTCACATTAACAGTTGTTTCACAGTTCAATTAGCCAGCTGTTTTCTACTTTCGTTCAACACAGTTCGGTTTCTTATCAGCTCCCCCCTCGACTCACCGGCTATGATGAACTGCTTGGCTTTTCTTGTCTCTGGTGTCTAGGCCGGTACCCCAGTGGCAAGCATCTCTCCCCGGCTTGGTTATCATCAGAGGAGGTCCCTGTGTACCGTTGACATCTGCTGTAACACACGCTGGCTATAGTTTGCAGTCTTACAATTCCTTCTGTGGAGGTTTCATGGGCCTGGCTCAGAAACGGCAAGGTTGCCTCGCTCCTTGTCACCCTCTCGGTTCACACCGTCTTGCTACTCCTCTTGAACTGCCATGCTGAGTTAGCTCTCCCGTCATGCGGTCTGCCTTGCTCGTATTGTGCTCTCGTGATCCACCTTTTATTCATGTGGGGAATGAAAAGGGCTGTCAGGTGTGTGTGATCCTGGTCACTTACCTGACTTTGCCTGACCCTTGTGTTGGGACATGTCTGGTAAACGGCTCTGGTGTTTGTCCGTCGTCTTTCGTGATGTGCGGAAGTATTTGTATCAGAAAAGGGGAGGTACAGTGAGTATCTTGCATGGCAGGATGGAGAAAAGGTATTATAAGAAGGGGATACCGCGTGTCACCCCTCGGCGTCCCACTTCACTCCCCGAGGACCCCCTATCCAGATGATCCTCCCTCACTGGTCCACCCCCAAGAACTGGATCCAATAGTGTCCTGGCCGCCCGGGAGACAGATCCCTGGGGACGAGTAAGTGAGACACCTTCAGGTTTCTCACAGTATGCACTCTTTGTTCTCTCTGACAGTGTAGCTTGGTACTCTCTCTTTGTTCTCTCTGACAGTGCCATCTGGTACACTCTCTTTGTTCTCTCTGACAGTGAAGTCTGGTATGCTCTCTTTGTTCTCTATGACAGTGTAGTCTGGTGCTCGCTCTTTGTTCTCTCCGACAGTGTAGCCTGGTACGCTCTCTTTGTTCTCTCTGACAGTGTAATCTCGTACGCTCTCTTTGTTCTCTCTGGCAGTGTAGTCTGGTATGCTATCTTTGTTCTCTCGGACAGTGTAGTCAGGTACTCTCTCTTTGTCTCTCTCTTGCTTTTTCTCTCTCTCACTCTGAAGCTCTTTCTCTCTCTCTGTCTCTCTTTCTCTCTCTCTCTCTCTCTCACTGTGTATGGACGAGAGTCAAATTGTCAGGACTGCTTTCTTTGTTCTCTCTGACAGTTTAGTCTGGTACGCTCTCTTTGTTCTCTCAGACAGTGTAGTCAGGAACGTTCTTTTTGTATCCCTCTCTCTTGATTTCTTTCTCTCTCTGACTCTAAAGCTCTTCGCCTCTCTCTCTGTCTCTCTTTCTCTCTCTCTCTCTCGATGAGGAATGGGCGAAATCTCCCTCTCTCTCTTCCTTCGCCAGGCATACGAACCGGAAAAGAACCGTAAGAACCGCAATCGCTTTCACCATATTGCACGAGTTCCCAGTGCCCCAGTGAATGACAAGTACGTTGAAAGATACCCCCTCCATCATCCCTATAGTCCAGGAGCAGTACCAACCTTTGCCTAGTGTAAATGAAGAACCCCTCGATGCTATTAAGGACACCTCAATTGACAGCCTGGACTAAAGCGCCAAGAAGACATGCTCCACTGTCGTTAGAGATGCCATGACATAACAGCATTAGACATGAAGTACACATGTCATCCGCACATTGGGACACGGAAACACGCATCTGAATACATGAAGAACACATGCATCAGTTCTATTAGTTAGAGGACAGATAAGGGCTTGCAGATGCTTATATGGAACTAACGATATGGAGTGGCAGGAGCACCTGAGGGACCTGACAGTGCCATAAACACTTAACCTATGGATATTATAGAGTAGCAAATAAGTAGCAGCCCACAACTATCTCAGTAAAGGGTGAAGCAGAGCTGAATTCAACATGAACACAGGAGTAACCGTTTGGGACAGGGCGCGCTGTCAAGGCCACCTTGTTGCAAGTGACATTCCATTCCCTGAACTGCAGTAACACCAGCACAAGAAAATCAGAATAATTCATCATGAAATCAGACTAAATCAGAGCTCAGAACCACAGCCTCTGAACACGTGGTCCAGCAAGGCTAAGAGCCAACCGAAACTGGCAGCTGGGAGAGAAGAGCAGTCTCACAATCCAGACAATGGCTTCCAACAAAGTTATTACAGAAGAAGCTGAGTGTCCTATGCAGAGAACGGGCACGATCATAGTGTCTGGTGGTTTACACATGAAAGAATGCAGACACATAGTTGTTCTTATTACTTTGAAAAGGTACACTCCAAGCTGAGAATCAACTTGGGTACCAGGCCTGGGGGGCGACAGCTCTAGCCAATCACATTCCAGGACCCGAGGGGTGGGTAGCTATGGGCAAGAACCAATGACAAGACCCTCACACTGCAATATTGTAGAAACTAGATAATTGGGGACAAGCCAGGCCGGCCATCTGACAGGAGAGAGTCAATCAACGACTGTAGCGTCCGCTCTAGGTGGACTACTACTCAACGACCAATCACAGGGTGTGATAGGTTTTCTGGAGACAGGCCCTAGTGTGATGTCAATGTGATATAACTATGATACAAAACTGGCCTGCGAGCCAAAGCTCTCTGAGATGTGCCTGGACTCCCCCTTCTGTGTACTGATCCCTGTTGGTTTTGGTTGTAATAAACTGCAGTTCAACTTGCTGACTGTCAGGGCCTGCATTCCTTTTGGGAAAGGGACGGAGTTGAGCCTTCATGAGTTCTGGATCAGTGAACTCCTAGTAGCCAGTATCTACCTGGGAGTTTTCTCTAACTCAACACTCTCTTTCAGTGTATGGACGAGAGTCGAACTATACTTCATTCACAAGCCATGTAATATATTTAAAAACGTATTAAAAACGTATTGTGCTTCAGGCCAAAATTGCTGCATATCATTAAATTCCTAAACATCCCTGTCTATTTAAGACTCTTAACAGCCATGTATTTGAAATGTATCCATTGTGTTACACCATAAACACAATTATGCTTTAGTATGCATATTTTGCTTAGCTCTAACAAACTCTGATTAATTCAACAAATTCACAAAGTTTTCATAATGTTTTTGATTGAAAGATGGCTGTGATTGACATGTTACATTCCCCTGTAGGCATTTTTCGACATTCTTCAGGAGGCTCCTATAGTGTAGCCATGGGCTGTCATATCATATGTTGGTAGGTTGCATCAAACCTATTTGAGTTCTATACAATGCATCTAGGCTTCTTATTACTTTCTCCATCTGGTGTCTGTTAAACTCCTCAAGTAGGATGTCTACAGACTTCTTTTTCTCATGTCTGAAGGGTGTGGATTTTACTATTAACTCTTCAGCTTATTTCCTACTCTTATATAGTTTCTCAGTGCTATTCTATTATTCTTTTCACTTGTGCAAACTTTTCAATCCTTAGATCTGCATGGTCTGCAGATTACATACACATAATCTGTTCGAATTAATCACTTTGGGGAGAACTATTCAGAAGTTATCAACATTATCTATTTGTGACCGCGTGCTAGAGGTGCCCACCAGAATTTTTGTAAAACAAATAAATGTGGCCTGGTGAGGCCCAGAGTACGTATTTCAAACAGAATGTGTGCATGTAAGCGGCAGGCCGGGTTTTCCCTGGGAAGGTCAGTGGCAATGGTATAATAAATTCTATTAGGAAGCCCTTAAGGACATGTGTATGCTAATTCTCGATCAGACACTGGGTACTTAATAACACCTTGTTTGCATATCTTGATTTTAATGTTAAATTGCACAGGTGATGAAGGGTGATTTTATTAACGTGCTCATATTTCTTCAGTCCTAATATTTTTCTATGGATGCTTTTGTACCAACTGTTATTGTTTCGGTTCCTTTTAGGTAGGCTAGTATGCATTCTCCCACAGAAGTCTAACTATGAGAGCAACAGAGACCTGATCACTTCTATCTTATGCTGCCTACTGTTGAATTTATAGTGGCCATTCCATGGGTCCCCGGTTACTGAACGGAATAAAGGATGGTGAAGAGTCAAGCAGTATCCCCAGGTTATAGATGGGTAAATAACTGAAGATAGGGTGAGGAGCAGGGTTGTATGGCTAAATAATTGAAGATAGAATGAGGAGCAGGGATGTGTGGGTAAATATCTGCAGATAGGGTGAGGAGCCGGCCTGTGTGATTAAAAATATCTGAAGACTGGGTGTGGAGCAGGGATGTATGGCTAAATAACTGAAAATAGGGTGAGGAGCAGGATTGTGTGGGTTAATAAATGAAGATAGGATGAGGAGCAGGGATGTTTTGGTAAATAACTGAAGAAAGAGTGAGGAGAGGGCTGCATCTATCTATATATATATTTACTGAAAACACATTGTTAAAGGGACGTTATGGTTAAGTTGCACTAACAAAAAGCTATGAAATTCACTGACAAAACTTTGTTAAAGGGATGTCATGGTTAAGTTGCACTAATAAAAACCTATGAAATTCAATAAAAACAATGTTGTTAAAGGGATGTTATGGTTACAAGTAAAACCGAAAAACTCCAGATATTCACCAGTTATGGTAAGCTAAGCAGCCATAAGTCATGCCACCACTGTGCACTGCTAAGACTAACACCCAGGACATCAAAGATGGCATCACAAATGTCATTGATGACATCCCTGATGACATTACCTATGTGGCCCACTTGTTTTTGTTCACTGACATATCTAGTCCAGTTGTGCTTGTCCACTGGCAGTGAGAATGTTTAAATTCAAAAGGTGATATATATGTAGAGGCTAACCCTGTTCTATGTTGTTAAGGTATTTTGGTCTCAGCTCATGGTGCACATATATGGGGCAATAAGCACACAATTTATTCGTATACATGATAATGTACTTTAATGTTATTGACATTTTCTGGTGATGAAGTTTCTTTCTTCCTTACTTTATTTTCCCTGTAGGTGCCTCTGATTTGTATGCATTGTGGGTTTTGTAGTGGGGCAATTGTTGACTAGAGAGCATGTGCTGCTCTGCCTTCCTGAAATGCAGCTGGCACAAAGAATAGTTAGTATTGCTACACAAGTAGGGGACAAATAAGGCATTAGCTTGCACAATTAGTGTGTTTTTTAAATAGAATAAACTAGGTGAAAGGGAGGTGTGTGCCCAGGATAGGGGCTCACCACACAAGTAGGTCAGCCTGGCAATAGGTAGGATGATGGTGCAGCTTACCTATAGGTAAAGTGATCATGTGCCAGGCATGCACCAGGACTCGGTAGATAGCAAAATAAATGCAGAGCAAATGTGTCCCACAGAGGAACATAACGTGACAAGCAGCTGACATTTTTGCACCAGCACAGCAGAGAATTGAGCTTTGCAGCTTTAAGAAAAAGCCCAGTTAAGCATGCTTAAACAAATACATTTAGCTCAGGGAAAATGCTGTAGCCGGCTAGATGGTAGCTGCCTCAAGGGAATGTCAAAACCCAAGGCTTTGTAGGGGAGTGTTACATGGCAGAACAAGATACTATTGTGTGTATCCAGCTGTTGAGGTAAATTAAGTTACGATAACAGGGCAGACCATTTCAAGTCTATGGGACATACTGAACATCCCAGAAAGTCAGACGTAGTTGGCAGGTTAATGCCTCTGTGATTGGCTAGGTGTGACAGAGGAATGCAAAACTGACAAAAAAGTCAAGTAATTAACATGCATGTGGTAAAAGCAAAATGACTCACAAAATTGTTATTCATAAATGTGTCAAGAACAGGATGGCGCGATCACTGATGTGAGAACACGTTCTTGATACTTGGCGACGTCATGACAGGGGAGATAACATGGGCTGTTTAATTTAATTAAAAAACAAAGGCGATATGCTTGTCTCTCTCTCTCTCTCTCATCTACATAAAACATGTCAGCATGCAGCCAGTTCATGGAGAGTGTGACCGCCTGTTAACCGATGAGCTCATGTCTTTTTTCACTGCAGAAGTAATTTAGAGCCTACCAATAATATTCAAGTATGATGAGTAACACACTTTTTTATAGGAAAGTTCATGGCTGGGAACTTAGATAAGGATTATCTAATCACTAGTTATGAACGTATAGCATGATATATGTAGCTTAGTAAAGGGAGCTAATGACCAGGAGCGATAGGTTTACATAACTGTGACATCACATTGCCCATAAAACCTGCTGTTTCCTGTTAATGTGTGGAGAATTCTAGAGTGAGAGCTTGACCTATAATCTTGCTTTTTCTACCAGTTCTACATTGTAATTACAACTGGGTTACCTTGCATTTGGCATACCACAATCATTCTGTGTTGTCTCTTTTTTTTTACAAGTACCAGTTAGAGGACTATTTGGCTTGTGACCCTCTGGTTTTCAGTTTTCATATGTATTGTTTGTACTAACACAAGTATGTAGTAAGTCTAAGAATTATTAACTATTGGTTCCATGTATAACATTACTCAAAACTCTGATAAGGTAGCATTCATTATGTTACTATCCAAAATTACCAGATTAAAAATGTTGTACTTCTATGGTGCATGCTGAAGGCATTGCCAATGTTTATATATGATTAGGTTCCTGTATTAACAACACTCCAATATAATGTTTTGTTTAGAAGACTTCATTTTTTAAATACATGAAGTAGTTCATGAAAGATCTCCCGATCACCCCTGACATGTTATTACCAACATTACAAACACAACCCCTTGTAGGGACTTTTCATCAAAATGTATTTCATATGTGATATCATCAGTGATGTCATCAATTACATTTGAGATGTCATCATTGATGTCCTGGGTGTTAGTTATAGCAGTGCACGGTGGTGGTGCGAGTTATGGTTTCTTAGCTTACCATAACTGGCGAATTTCTGAGGGGTTTCGGTTTTACTTGTAACCATAACGTCCCTTTAAGAAAATGTTTTCATTGAATTTGATAAGTTTTTATTAGTGCAACTTAACCATAACGTCCCTTTAACAATGTTTATTTCAGTGAATTTGATAGGTTTTTATTAGTGCAACATAACCATAACGTCCCTTTAACACATTTTATTCAGTGAATTTGATAGCTTTTTACTAGTGCAACTTAACCAGAACGTCCCTTGAACAATGTTTTGTCAGTGAATTTCATAGGTTTTTATTAATGCAACTTAACCATAAAGTGCCTTTAACAAAGTTTATTCAGTGAATTTCATGGGTTTTTACCAGTGCACCCTAATTTCCTACAACTTACTAATATCCCAATATAGCAACATTTTCGTCCAATTTACAAAGTATCACCTTAAAACTCCACTGTTTTTGTGTTCACCGACGTCTGCGAACGTCTGATGTCATTGTGGACTTTACGGGCAGTGTCACGTGACCAGGCACGATGATGTGTTTGTAAACACGTCCGCACTTCAAGGAACTTTGAAGCTCAAAATGTACCCTTGCATAGCTCCTACACCTATTCTTACTCATTATCCATTAACAATCTAGCACACAGCACATACATGGAAGAATATTAGCAATACTGCTATTTATTTTAAAAATGGCATCAGCTATTCCATCCCTCCTCCCCAAGAGCCACCACCACCACCAGCTCGAGAATCTACACAACAAAAAAAGCACAATACTTCAAAAGACAATGATGATGACCAAGAAAATGAGGTAGAGGAAGTGCCTACCACTAGCATCCAGAGAGAATCATGGGTATGGCAGTTTTTTTACCACTGGTGGAAATGTACCAAAGGCTAAAGCTACTAAAGTGAAATGCACCGAGTGCAACGTTGTACTCAGTCGCAGACTACCTGGACAGTACTCTTACGGGACCACCTCCATGCGCCACCACACCAAATCCAACAACTGCAATGCTCTCAGAAAGGTTGTTCCTTTCTTAGCAAGTAGTAGCCTGTCTCCTCCACCTGATCTTCCTCAACCAGGACTGTAACCACAAAGCCTACTTCTGTGGGACACACAATCCCATCAGCTACCTTGCAAGAGATAAAAGAGGCTGTTGATCCATATCTTTTGAAAACAACATTACTCTGTATATACTGCAACACACCACTCTGCAAGGGGTAGCAATTTCGAAGTGCTTTTGAAGCTGTAATCAAGGAGCATGAGAAACACTGCCCCCTACCTTAGAAGTAACACACGTGCAACATCTTCCCGTGTCCACCTGCCCCTCCATATTTGTGGTTGGTGCCTCTTCCCTCATTTCCCTCCCAACCTTACTTTCTGACCTCCCCTGCAAAACTAAAATAAAAAAACACCAAAGGAAAGGTTCCTTTAGGAGCTACGTTTCACAGTTAAAAAATAGAAGTAAAACAAATGATCGTATAGTCTCGATCTACTTTACATTTCTCAGTAAAGTAGATATACTGAATAATATTCTCCAACAATTCCATTAACATTTTGTGTTATGCTAATAGGAATAATGGGCAATTGTACTAGAGAAACATATATATGAACAGAAACTATTTTCTTTCCCAAATACTTTTCTCTAGCATACAATAAGGTCCATAATTGATGAACCTTTATAACTATCCATGGTCTCCACTGTCCCCTTTCCAGGCCATGGATCATTAACAGACCCGGATGGCATGTGCACACCATCGCACAGGGCAGCCCTTCTACTCTTTTTAATTTTATATGTGTAACACTCCCTCTATGCCTGCTTTCAAACAGTCACACATCCATCCACCAACCACTTCTGTACATTTACCCCTATCTATATTTTAAGCTTCCACACACCATCTGCCACTTAACAATCTTTTGCATCTCCATTTCCCTTAATTATACAAATAAAATGTACACAGTGCTCCTTTAAATGCACATATGCATTGTGCAGTGAGAGAAGTGCATATATAGAAGGGGCAGTACAAATGGGCAAGTGCTCATGAGAACCCAGGAGGGAAATGCCAAGGGATATCAAGGTGGGTGGGAGGCCACTGGCTAACTACTGGAACATAGGAGTCCCAAGTTACTTTCATAAGAAAGTAAAAACAGCATTGTTCAACAAATATCTTTAATATTCAGGCCAGACCTGCCTGCTCTTAACCTGACTCACTATCTTGATGTAACATAACTACCCTCTCTGTAACCCACATCCTAAGCTGCAATGTTACTACCCTTATCCTTTAACTCTTGCTCTTGTTGTAATGTAACCTTACTGTTTCCCATGAAATCCTATTATGTACCTTTAGCTCCGTGATACCTCCAGGGTTGGGCGCTACCAGCAATAAATAAATAAATAAATAAATAAGGGCAGGATGCATCTTAACGCATAGTTTTTATAAGAGAAAATGTTTCATGGTGTTACATCACTTAATATAAGTTATTAATAATTCCTCTTTTCATATATATGAAAGAACTATAAACCTCCTTTAAGAAACATATGTTTGGCAACACATACTTATGTCTGTCATTATCAGCAGGGCATGATGGGGACGGAAATCATTGTTCAATTGCTAACGGAATAAGGCTCCACCATGACCCCAGCTGAACCAAACCACCCCTATATTTCACTGCACCTCCGTTGCATCCTAGCCCAGTGTCCACTGTGTCCATGTACCCTAATAATGTAACCAATGGCCAGTGCCCATGGCTTGTATCCATGGCCAGTCTCTAAATCCTTGGGGCATGGACTTTGGCCACATTCCCCAATAAGCAAATCAGAGTATACATTTGCATTTGCCGAGGACAAGGCCCACTGCCCACACCAAATGTATATCACTAGTTTTTCTACTTGCATTCTTACACTTTAGAAAAATAAAACGCAACACATACTTCCAAAAACATGTTTTCAGGTCCTTGCTAATGCTCGTCGTGCAAGTTTGTTGTAATTTAGTCCACCACTTCATGCTGTAACCGCAAGCACAATATTTATTCCCATTCAAACCTACCGCTTTGGCCATGCCGCAATAAGCAAATTACAATACACATTTGTCCTTACTGATGGCTAGGCCCATTACCCAGACACCAATGATATATCACTGTGTTGTGTATTTACATTTTCACACTTTCAAAAAAATACAACACCGAATATATTTGTAAAGCCATGCTGTGAAGTTCTTTCTGGCCCTCCTCGTGCATATTTTCTGCGATCCCATCCAGCACTTCAACTTGTACCCACGATCAGATTTATTTTCCCATTCAAACCTATCCCAATTTCAAAAAACGTTACCACATAGCTGGTCCCTGGCGTCCATGCCCACTTTAACCCCATTGCTGGTCCCTTGTGGTCATGGCCAGTAGCCAGATTGGTCTTAGGCCATGACCAGGACAATGTGGCCACTGCCCATGGCCACAGGCTATACCTTAGTCACCAAAGGTATATCACTATCTTTTGTACCTACATTATGACACTTTTCAAAAATAAAACACAGACACATTTGCAAAACCATGCTTTCAGGTCCCTGCCGATGCTCCTTACACGAGTTTGCTGCTAACCCGCGCATGTTTTATTTTTTTAAAGTGTCAAAATATACGTGCATAAAATAGTAATATAACTTAGCCCCCACTTGACAAATTCCATTCAGACATTGCACAAACATTCAAGGTTGGTCTATAATCTTCTGAAAACGATTGTTCACATTCATCAAACGGCAACTAAGTTATAAGCCATCTAAAAATGTTGAAACCCCCCCTCAAATTTTGCCCCCTCTTGACAAAATTCCATCAAAAAAGATTAATATCTAGGTCTAAAATCTTTTTGCAAACGTTTGTGCAAATTCATCAAATGGCACCACATTTATAAGCCTTTAAAATATGTTGTTCCCTCTTGACAAAACACCACCACACTTTGCAGAACCATTCAGAGTCAGGTCTAGAATTACATTTTAAAATTTGATGCAGTTTCATTGAGTGGCACCAAAGTTATAAGCCATCCAAAAACTGCTTTTCACCGACCCTGTAATGCAGAAATAGGCAAAGATGCCCCAGAACACCTCAAATGTTCGTGAACATCACAGGACTGCCCCAGGCATCTGGACTGTTCACCGACATGAGAATTGAAGGGTCACTCATTTTTTGGGCTTTTCAAGGCCATATCCCATCCCATCCCATCCTCATCACCTCCCCAGAGATTGTTTAATTAGTTTGACAAGTGTAATGGTATGTTTTTTCATATGTTTTCACTGCGATATTCGCGGACAACAGCGGCTGTTCGTGAATCTAACATGGCAGATGTTTCCAAATATCTGACGCACCTCATGCTTTTCACCATCCAATCAGCGGGCGTAGTCAATGTCCGTGGACCTCACGCCGCCTTCTGGAACAATCGGAAACCTGTGCACGAACCGAACAGGAAAGTGAATCAGTGGACTGAATCCAGATATCACAAATTTCTCTGTACCTACTTTTTGGTTGTTTTCAAAAATACTACTGGACGGATTTACACCAAATTTACAAAAGCACACTTTCGGGACCAAGCTGCCACTCCTGCCACACATTTAGTGAAAATTCGTCCAGCGGTTTGGGCTGTAGACGTGAGCAAAACTTTGGTTTCATTGCGTCTATGGGAAAAAAACACACATTTTGCGACACCCTATAACTTTGCCCCTCCTTAACGAAACCTCACCAGACTTCGCAGAATCCATCTGACAGGGCCATATACCTGTATTGCAAGGTTTCGTGAGGATTTGTTCAGGGACGGGGGTGAAGATATAAGCCGTGCAAAAAGTGCTCTTCTGATGGGTTGAGCAATTTAACCATAACTACAGGGCCACTACCGCAGGCCCTGTAATTTGTGATAGTGTGTTTGTATGTTCGGGGTTGTCTCCATCCCCATAACAGTTGGTGGGCTGATATTGTGGCCCAAGGTCGACATATCAGTCTGCAGTGTACTGGCAATACTGAAACTTGACCAACCCCACCCATTTACCTTGTACCTGGTGGGGTCTGGCCCTGTGCTGTGAGTAGAGGCGATTTTGGGAGATTGTTGATTTTGCAATTGTTGTCTTTGGTCCCAGAGCAGATGGTGGGCTGAAATTTTGGCTCGAGGTTGGCATACCAATCATGGGTATACTGGCGATACTGCCACTTGACCCCCTCCGTCCATTCGCTCTGCACAGGGGTGAAGCGGGGTCCGGCGCTGCGCTACCAGTATAGGCGATTCCAGGAAATTTACGATTTTGTGATTTTTCTAAAATAGGAAGTTAGGACACAATATAACAGACACAAGGCTATAGCAGACCCCCACATGCTTGTCAGCTACAGACCCGGGCAACATCAGGTGGTATGCTAGTTGGTAAATAACTGAAGATAGGATGAGGAGCAGGGCTGTGTGGGTAAATAACTAAAGACAGGGTGAGGAGCAGGGCTGCGTGGATAAATAACTGAAGATATGGTGAGGAGCAGGGCTCAGCCGGTAAATAACTGAAGATAGGGTGAGGAACAGGGCTGCATTGGTAAATAACTGAAGATAGGATGAGGACAGGGCTGCAATGGTAAATAACTGAAGATAGGATGAGGAGCAGGGCTGCAATGGTAAATAACTGAAGATAGGATGAGGAGCAGGGCTGCAATGGTAAATAACTGAAGATATGGTGAGGAGCAGGGCTCAGCTGGTAAATTACTGAAGATAGGGTGAGGAACAGGGCTGTAATGGTAAATAACTGAAGATAGGATGAGAAGCAGGGCTGCAATGGTAAATAACTGAAGATAGGATGAGGAGCAGGGCTGTGTGGGTAAATAAATGAAGACATGGTGGTGTTGGGGACGGACCCCCAGGTATGCAAGAGGCACACTGGAAGTCTGCGGACTTGGAGGGTCCAACACCCTCCCCCAGCATACACGGAGGACTCAGTCAGCGCAAGTTCAAAATGGGGTTTATTGCGGACTAAACCAACAGCGATCAGCACAGGAACAGAGAATATTCTTGTAAATTTCACTTTTCCTCAGCTCTCAGGCCGGTTTTACTCCCTAATGGCATCAGCACTTCGTCACAACTTGGGCCCCTCTCCAGAAAACCTATTGGGCCAAGTGATTGGGTATTGAGTATGTTATAACCTATATAGGACAATATAGATGTTATTCTACTGGCCCTCGCATGTCAGGTGGCTGGCCTGTTCCCTCCACAAGTCACTAACTATAACATTAATACTAAAAAAAAATAATATTAATAATTTGGCATTTATATAGCGCTACGAACCCTCAGGTATCTGAGCGCTGCTTATTATTACCCACGGTGTGTGGTGCTCATTTATCGACCTCGGAAGGATGAAAGGCTGAGTTTGGCCTTGCCGGGATTCGAACCTGCGTTAGCAGGATCTGCACGAATGTCAAAGCGAGCGCTCTACTCGCTGTGCCACTTGACCGGCTATGGCCACATTGTTACAGTGTTGTGAATTTACCATTGGTTCTTGCCCGTTGCTACCCACCCCTAGGGTACTAAACTGTGATTGGCTAGAACTGACGTCCCCAAGGCTTTGATCCGCAAAGGTTCTCAGCTCACTGTGTACCTCTTCAAGGTGATGAGAACGATTATGTGTTTGTATTGTAACTTGTGTGCACCACCTTTGCTTATGAGGGTGCTCTCCTGTCCGGCGCAATACTTTTTGCCTACTGTTGCATACTTGTTGCGGTCTATGTCTGGCAACCTGGGACCAGCTCTTTCCCACAGCTAATCGCTGTCCATTTTCTGCTCCGACTGCGTCAAATGTTCGAGACCATGGTTTTGAGCTGTGCAGCTCTGAATCATGAGGATTTATTTGTATTTTCTGCAGCTGGTCCCTTTGTCATCTGGAGATTGGAATGTCATCCGTATCTCTTGACCTTGGCTGTGGGTCGTGTCACACACGTCTTTCTCTCTGTCCAGCCTGAATCGGCTCCGCTCATCTCTTGCTCATAGGCTTGAGGCCTGCTGTAATTTTCCTAAACCTTATAATGCAGTTTCTATTTATTATTTTATTTATTATTTATTAATATTTATATAGCACACAGCAGCCTTGAGACATCTACAGTGGCCATGCTATGCTACATTTCCATAGCTTGGTCACATTTGGCTCTGTCAGGTCCCATAGGTGCTCCTGCAGTTCCATAGGGTTTTTCGCGTGTAAGCATCTGCAAGCTTTGTTCAGGGTATCTTGCCCCTTGCGGTTTCTGCGTTGCTGCATATAGCTAATGGCAAAAATAATAAAAGCAATGACAGTATGTATATATATCTGTCCTCCAACAATAGAACTGTACACTCATGTTCTTCTGTTGGTACTGTTGTTCAAAGGAGGTTTGCTCAGCTCCACCTCACTGATGAGGACCAACAAGGCTGAAACACGTGTCTGGGATTGCTGTTGGTACTCTTGTTCAAAGGAGGTTTGCCTGGCATTTCGGTGCTGGACTGCCCTTGTGGGCAGGACAAAGACTGATATGCAAATGGTATGTGTGCTTCATGTCTAACACTACTGTGTCGTGATGTCTCTAATGACGTCAGCAACATGGCTTCTTGGTGTCTTAGTCCAAGCTGTCCATACAGGTGTCCCTGATCATGGCCGGCGACTCTTCATTCGTGCATGGATAGATCTGTATGTCCCTTGGTCGGTATGGCTGGCTGAGGGGATACCTCTCAAAGTACTTGTCAAGCATGGGTCCACTAGTAATTCATATGAAATTGAATGGGTGATTGCAGTGTTTCCTGGCCTTCTTCTTTCTCATGAATTTAGTAGGGGGTGTGGGTGGAAGGCTCTCCCATCCCACTTCAGTTCCCCCTTTGGTCGACTTGTCAACCGCACCCTTATATGAAAGTCCTTTTGCTCTTGGCTACCATATCTTCATTATTCCTCTGCAGTGCCCATAGAAGTTTGTGTGATCATCAAACGACCAGTTCATGTAACAGCACACTCCCTCAGGGTTACACCAAACCCACTTTCCTTCATAGTGCTTTGAATTGAATGGGTTGTCCAACTTCATTGCTCCAAGTGGGAACAGTTCAAATTGTGCCATCCTTTCCCTTATTCTGTTCCTTTCTGTCACAATCTCGTCCTTTACTCCTCCTATGTTCACATCCATCAGGACCTGCATTCCGATGGCTTCCTCCGCTGTTTTCTTGCACCTGGCCATGCAGATTTTAATCCCACACATTGATGTAGCCGCCAGCACAAGTGTTCCCATCATCAATTTTATTCCATCTGACACCATGACCATATATACACTATCCAGCTCTAGTCCTTTCATGGCCCCTTTGCTTCTTCTTCCATTTTGGCCTGCATCCGCACCAGCTGTGCCACTGCCTCTGATTGTGTTCCTTTAACTTAATTGTTGGCAGGAATGAATGTACAACAGGAACTCCCTATCTTTGCACAAACTCCTCCTTCCATAGCTGCGAGGAGGTCCAGAACATAGCTATCCTGCAGCACCACCAACCTTATCGCTCGGAGCTATTCTTTTATTGTGTTGAACCCATTCACTGTGGAATTAATAGTCACCATCAGCTCCCAGTGGGTGATTTGTAACCACTTTGCTTTCATGTACGTCTGTACGGAGGGTATTATTGAACCAAAGAACATTTGTGTCCTGCTGAACAGCCTGTGTTCTGCTGGAATTTCATCTAGTGCTGTTTCTGATGCTTCTGAGAAGTCATTTCCTCTTCTCTTTACTCTGCTTAATCCACATGGCTTCTCTGCCTTCTCTGCTTTGGCTGTTGGTACTAACTGAATCGGCATCTTCTTCCTTTTGTTATTGTCCAACTTCTTGAACTTGTTGAGCTTCACATCCTTCTTTGACCAAGAAGGCATTTTGATGTGTACCAATGAGCAAACTCCTCCCCAGTCGGGTGGCAGCTTCATGTATGCTTTCGATCCGCAAGCCCGGTCGTGGTCCATCATTAATGCTGTTCCTGCCTTCATAGCTGCATGTGGTTCAATGCTTCTGCATTCAACATTTTCACCAACTTCAACTTCACCATTATTCAAATAACACAGTGCTGGTGTCTTCAGAGGTATTATTGGCATCAGACCAGCTTCATTTCCACCCATGTCAGTAGCTTTGCACTCGCCTCCCATTCCTTCAGGCACTTGTCATTGTCTTCTCGTACCTTGTTCACTGGTGATTGTACAAGCATCAGTGCATTGCTTCCCACCACTCTATCCTTCCATCCATATTCTGTTTACCCTTGGCCATACACTAGTATCTGTGGTCTTTCCCAGCAACCAGGCTCGCCTCCTGTCTCCTTCACTCTTGTCCACGGGCATGGCAATTCCTTCAGGGTAATAGTCTTTGTTTCTCCTTTGTCAGGCCCATCAGTTATATACTGTATAGTTCATCTAGCTGCCAATAATTGATTGTCATGTCTAAAGTCTTTTTTGTAATTATCTTCATGCGGGAACGTTGCTTTAGACATCCATCTCAGTGTTGCTGTCTTCCCTTGAAATCTTCCTCGAGTTGTCACCATCGAGAGATACATTAGGCATTGTGCTCTTGCTTCTGGTATTTCAGTTGCTATGAACGTTCTGGAGGCACTCAATGCATAGAGGATTAAGGAGCAGAGATAACAGCTCTCCCCAGTGATTTCCTTTCCTAATTTGGTCATATGTTTCTACCACATATTATTAGACACTCGAGCAGTGTCGGTGAGATACATGTCTACCCCCTTCATGTTTGTGTCAACACTGCGCTTACCTCTTTTTACCTTATTAGCAGTGTTCTCCTGTCCACCTGCCATGGTCGTTCCACCTGCCTGGGTTGGAGGAATGTTAGTAGAGGGTACAGCGGTAGCACTAGCAATGCAGGTAATTTTCCAAAATACGTATATAATAACCCCGCTAGGAGTAAGTAAGACCAACAGAACATCACATTTTTTAATGTGTCATTCATTTTCACTTACGCTGCCTGATCCTTGCAGCTTGGAGATACAGTTGCCTGTCTGAAAAGCGCAAAGAAATGCTTTACTGTGTTAGTGGTGTACGTACCTCTTAAGCCATGCGGACCAGGTAATCACTTATGGCGAATGCAAACACTTCTTCCCACACTTTTCTTACTGATGGGTCTCTTAGGACAGGGGGATTGCCATTGCTCAGGTTGTGGGTATGTTTGGGCCAAATACTCTACAAAGGCAAGGTAGTATACTCCAGGGGATGGAGCTCGAAATCTGCTGAGTCTCCCAAATTGGTTTGGGAAAGTATCTGGTTAATGGGCAGAGGGCAACATGGATATGAACAAACAGCAACAGTTACTTCGGCTTTCACGTAGATTGTGTGCGGAAAAGAAAAATAACAAACAGACAGTGTACCCTAATCTATGGCCACAAGGAGTGCGGTCTCTACTTCTGCTGCTCGCGAGCGCATGACGACTGGATGTCCTCCTCTCGGTCGTGTACGTTCAGAACATGCTTGTAGCTCTCCTAGGTGCTGAATGTTGGCCCTGTTGTTCAAGGTGAAATTGTTGCCAGGCGGGTGCTACTGCTTTGTAGGGCTTGACGTCAGCCAAGTGGTACCAGACCTGCCTTCCCTGAAGTTTGACAGCATGGTCAGTCATCTTCTCCACAACATGCGGGCCCGTGAACCTTGATGCATTCCAGCACCGGACGAAGTTCCTCAGGAGGACGATGTCCCCCACACTTACCAGATTCTTGGGGTGCGCTGTCGCAGTTGCTCTCTTTGCTGTCTCCTAGGTCTCCCCATTGTCGTTGTATCTGGCGAGAGATAAAAGAAGCGCTAGCCACCAAAAAAGTAACATAGTCGTGCATCTCTTGCCCTAACACATCTGCACTATTCTCACAATCCTTCAGTGCTCTTGTGGGAGGAGCCACAGGGAGATGCATGCGCCATCCCGTCACCACCTCATGGGGCGTTAAATGGTGGTTGGACCCAGGATTATTGCCAAAGAAAACAGTCTGAGTGGTAAGCAGTGCAGCCAATTCTCTTTTATGCTCTGCTGTGTATTGGCTATGCACTCCTTCAGGAGTCCGTTTAGGCATTCACACACCAAATTTGCTTATGGGTGGTATGCACAGGCGAACTTCTGTTGAATGCCCAACAGTGCTGTGATGTGCTGGAACATTTAATTGGTGAAGTGAGGCCCATTCTCAGACCGCAGAAACTCACACAGAAATGTAGTCGGTGTAAGGGCGTGAGCAAGCAAGCAGAGGCCAGCCTCAATCCACCTGGAGAATGGGCATATAACCACTACCATGTAGCAGTACCCGTGCCAAACTTGGATCATGTCTACATAATCCACATATAAATGATAGAATGGGCCTACTGGCCTTGGTATGGCTCCTCTCACAACTCTCAGAGTATGCCCTGCTGTAAACTACTGGAAAATCAAACAATTGCTAATTAATTCAGCCATGTGTTCTGCCGAATTAGGACAGAACCATGATTCTCCAATGCATGTAGCAATGACACCCTTCCCCGTGTGTGTTGGAGAATGCAATTGTGTCAAGGCAATGTTCAATAATGCTAGTAGCATCACCACTTTCCTTGTGTTATCCTGCCGCCATAGGGCATCTGACGCGGACATTGTGCATCCCCTCCTTGTCGACAGTTCCTTCTCTTCCTTGGGTGCAGCTCCCTGCAATTCCATGATCTGTACTTCTGGCAGTATGTTATACCCTTCTTTAAGTACCATATTTCAGGTGCACTCTTGCAGATTTGGAACTCCTCCTAGTTCCCATGGCTCTCCAAAATGTGTTGCACATTTTGCCTAAAGGTCTGCTGCTTCGTTTCCCCTTGAAATGGGATCTTCCCCTTTTGTGTGTGCTTAGCACTTCACTATTGCTATTTGTCTTGGATAAGAAATTACTTAAATCAATCTGCCCAGTAAAAGTGCATGTTGCACTGGAGTCCCTTCCACCCTTCTGAACCCTCTCCTGAGCCATCGTGACAGTCCAGAATGTGCTGTGGAAGTCACATAGGAAGAGTCGGAGTAGATTGTCACCTCATTCTCTATGCTGTGTTCCAGAGCTAGTATTAGGGCCAATAGTTCTGCTGCTTGTGCTGAGTGATGGGATGGTAGTCGCGCACTGGCTGCTACTTCACTTGTCCCGTCTTCCTTCAGTCTTACTACTGCAGTTCCTGTATGCCTGACCCCATCTGTCTGATCAATTGTAGAAGACCCGTCAATGAAGAGCATGTCTCCCCCTCAAGTGCATCCCCTCTACCTTGAGAGTGTCACTGAACATCTCTATGTTTGCTGTACAGTCGTGTGCATAGTCTACTATCTGTAGGACATCTGCTAGAAATGTTGCTGGGTTGACAATTCTGCATCTCACTATTGTTAGACCTACATTCGATAGTATCATCTTATACCCTGATGCTCTTTGTGTAGTCAGTGTGCTCTTTAGCTACAGCAGTATCTCAGAGAGGGGGTGCTCCACATAAAGAGTGGTAGCGCACCCCATGGTTATTACTGCTGACTTCTCCACTGCAAATGTGGCAGCTGCCAAGGCTTCTTCGCACTGATAGTGCCCTGTCATTACTGGGTCGAGTTTCCACACTGTAGAAAACTATTGGCTTGTGTCCCATGCTTGTCTTTTGTCTCAGTACTGCATTCATCACTATCATCAGTGTGGGAAAACAGGAAAAAATAATTTTTGTAGTCTGGGATCGCTAGCACTGGTGCTGTGCTTATTGCTTCCTTCAGTTGCTTGAATGCCTCAGTCATCTCAGTGGTCCATGTCAGTGAGCCTCATTAGGAGTATGGTGGAAAGGCAACAACAGCACCAGTAACGCTACCGGCACCGTTGCTAACGTACCACCATACTAGGACTTCTGCTCGCGGGCACCCTTGCAGCCACCTGGTCTGACCAGGTGGCCATACCAGCACCCACGAGCATAACATGATGGTAGAATGTCGCATTCTGGCTTTCTGCAACTAAGCAGCTTTTCACTAGTCACGCATTCAAGCGTACAACAGTGGTACACACAAACCTGCCGTCGCACTGTCTGATCACTATCTGGGCAATCAATGGTCACTGGTATCTCGCGGAAATACTCAACAGACCCAGATTGAATACTTACACTGCCATTTTGGCTTATATATTTTGGAAAGTTAGCATTGCAGCTCTTGCACACGTGCATTTTTCTACTGGTGACTGTGATGCTGGAAATGCATCGGAGGGACAGGGCCTCCGTATCCTTGTCCTTTACTGCTTTTTATTGTGTGTTCTGTCGTGTTTTTTGCGCAGGAGTTCATGTGGGACTACTTGCGGTGCAGCTCTCTCTCTTTTGGTTTGGGGAACAGACCCGTGGGATACCCTTATGGCACCTATGGGTAGGGGTGCAAGCCTGCGCCCCTAGTGTATGTTTATGGGCACCTGTGGGTGACCCACAGAGCAGGGTACGGGCTGGTGGTAGCTCGTGCTGAAATGACTGGTGCCCTGAGCGTCCTCCATTTTGGGATGCCCAGGCCCTGTCATTGGAATAGGTAGATTCGGGATGGAGACAAAAGGGCCCCCATGGCCTCTTGCCTTCCATCACCTGTTACCTTGATCTTCCTGAAGTCCCGGGAAGCCCTGCCTCTGTCCCTTCCCCCTGACTGGCTATTGGGTGGAAGTTCCATATATGGTAGTGTGGGGAAGTGCCAACCAGACTGGCTGGAGCCTTCTCAACAATCGTATGTTGTGGGTACGCCTGCGGGTGGGACCTGAGTGAATGGAGTGTGTGATGAATATACATTCTATCTTGTGGCTGTCTAGTATCTGGTGGTTGACACAATGGTTGAGGCAGCCCTGCCGAAACCGGTATGAATGCAGCTTGGAGAGTTGAATGGCTCGGTACTTGTTCCGATACACATAACTTGTTGTGAGTGTCTGGAGAGAAGTGAATGGCCTGAATGCCCCGTGTGCCTGATTGGCTGCCTGCCTGCATGAATGACCGTAGTCGTGATTGGATGCTTGAGTGTGACCCAGCGGAATGAATGGGAGATCAACAGTATATCTGGGGACCTCTCACTGATAGGAATGGTGTTCAGAAGCTGAAGTCCACTATGACGAGTAACTGGATGTATCCTGCTGGAGAAGGCCTGACCGTCAACGTGCCGAGGAGCATCCACCGGTGGGTTTACCGCCACCCAAAGACCACAGAGACACCGACGACTCAACGCCCTTGTTGGGCCACAGTTCTTCAACTCTTTGCAGTCCAGAACTATCGACACCGAGGTGCCCCGCACGCCTCTTCCTGGCAGGACATTTACGCTTCCCCGTCAATGAGCACCGCTAGGAACGACGCGGCCACTTCACCGTCGTAGCTCGACCTGTTCTCCGTCGGACCATCAACAACCCGTGACTCCTGCCTGAAAGGGAGGACACTCAAGAAGGGCTGTTGATTCCCTGACGCAAAACACTACAACGCCAAGGTACTTTGGGGTTGCAGAACTATTGGAAAGTCTAGTGTGAACAATATATGGACTGGGCTTGTATCGTTCTTCTACAGATTGCCCAGGTGGGGGGATCTCCACACAGAACTGTGTCTAGGTAACGGGGCCAGTATTCTGCCAATTGCTCAACCATCTTGCTTTCCTTCCACTCTCTACTGCTGGTTTCCTCTTTATTTTGATCTGTGTGTCATTCTGACCGTATGAACTTTAATGAGATCTGAAAACGTTAGTGGTACCACTTTAGAATTGTATATATTTACCATTGTTGATTTTCGGAGTACAAAGTGAGTTATCGTGATCGTGTATATGACCTTGAATATTAATTATATAAAGACTGTGTTTTAACCAATACAGTGTGTGGACATTCCTTTGTGGGTGCTTGGGGACTACACTGTACTTAAGAACCAGCTTGCATCAGCTCCTGAGAAGCTCGGCCTTGATTGCTCAACCATGATACCAATAATAGAGAATCTTGGCAGGGGTCCTCTGTGCCTTTCCTTTACCATATAGCAGAAGTACAGACCCCCCTCCGGCCTTTACAGCTGGTGGCAGCGGTGGGATGCTTATGGTTTTAAGACTCAGTGTATTACCGTGCACTTATGAAGGATATCACCACTTCGTTAAATTAAGGTTTAGTCGTTTACAAGATAACTGCATTACAAGCAATGACATCTATTGCGAATGGTAAATTGACTCGGATGAGCTTAGAGGCTCTCCAGAGTGCTTGTGAAGCCAGGGAATTAGACTTTGTGGATATGTCTAGGGCTGAGCTGATAGCTGCCCTGGTGGACTACCAGATGGATTGTGAAACTCTTGAAGGGGGGGGTGCAACCAATGAGGACTCTACCCCGGGGGTTGTCGCCAAATCTGATTCTGGGAATGCCACCATTCCTGCTGCCTCTGTTCCAAACCCCAGCAGTTCCTTGGAATTTGAGTTATTGGCCTTTGATTATCGCAAGTTGGAAATTGATGCTGAGCTTAAGAAAGAGGAGTTGGCACAGCAAGTGGAGCTCAAGAATCGAGATTGTGAACTCAAAAATAGGGATCTTGAACTCAAAGACAAGGACACTGAATGTCAGCAAATCCAGTTAGAGAAAGCTTGAGTGTAGATTTCAGCAAAACCAGTTGAGAGTGTCAGGTCCCCAGCAAGCAAGTTTATGAAAGATTTGGTTGGTGTGTATGCGGAGGGTTCTGATATCCTCCAATGGATTGGAGCGTTTGAAATGACTTGTGCAATTCACAATGTTGATAAGAGAGATTGGGCTAAGTGTTTTTTAAGCAGAGTGCCTCAAACTGGATATGACTGTATTCTGAAACTGAGTGTGGAAGAAAAGGGTCAGTATGAGTGCATGGTCTACCTTAATCGCCAAGTTTGGCAAAACGCCTACCCAATATCTTAAGCGGTTCAGGGATTTTAAGAAACAAGAGAATGGGTCTTGGATTGACTGGGTGAGTGCTGCGCACATGAACATGATGGGGTGGATTGATGGTTACAAAGTGAAAATGTTTGTTGAATTGTCTCACCTCTTGTTTTTTGAGCATTTTACGGAAACCTGTTCACCAGAGCTGCGTCAGTATGTTGCTGACCAGAACATTTTGGACCCCTTTAAGCTGGCTAGGTTGGCTGACAAGTGGGTCTCCCACCGGGTGTCCCCTAAGGACTCTAGGGGGAAGGACAAGGACAAAGAAAAGGGGGCCTCTCAGAAAGCTGAGGAGTCCCAAAAGCATTCACAGTCTGGTAAACCAAATCCTTCTCCTCCGAAGACCCAAAAACCTAGTGGGGATAAGTCTGTTGTGGGTGGGAGTAAGAGTAGTGATCCGCCTGCTGCAAAGCAGGGACCCAGTGGCTCCAGTATTGTACCCCGTACTCCTCGCACTGTTGGGATTGTAGGGCTCTGGACCAGCGAAGGGGTGACCCCAAGTGTAAGGGTAAGGCACTTGGAGTCCAGGCTGCCAACCTGGCCTACCCCTACTCCGTACCTGAGGTGGAGGCCACTGTCCTCCCCTCCTCTACTGGGATCACCTTCGGTGCTCCCATAGAGATTTCCTTAGTGTTCCTTGGGGCCTGGGACCAGTACGCAGAAGTACTGGTGACTATCCCACAAAACACTCGTAGGTTTTTGAGAAGTTTCCTCTTGAATGGCTAGCCTTCTACTGGTTTGAGAGACACTGGGGCAAGCATGACAGTTGTGGACAGGACCCTGCTCAAGCCAAAGGCTATGTAGGTGCTCCTCTGAGAACCACCAGGTTAGCTGGTGGGCCTCCCAAATTATCGCCTGTAGCCTTAGTCAACATTACGATTGGAGACAAGACAGCAAAGCTTCCAGTCCTGGTTCAGGACAACGTGCCTGCGAACATTTTGTTGGGAAACGATTTGGTCGAATTGGGGATGATCACGCATGGTCTACCCATGGCTGCTGTGGCAGTCACCCGATCGCAGGTCACACAGGGTTCGGCTGCGAGCCCGGTACCCTTGCCGACCGGGAAACCCAAGGCACGAAAGAAAAGGAGGAGTAAGAAGGCCGCCCCTGTGGAGGGAGCCCCTGCTCATCCCGCTGTTCCGACAGCACCCATTGGGATCCATGCTCCAGACGGGCTGGGTCCAGTGGTAATTCCCGTCTCGACTCCTGTGGGAAACAAGCCAAAAGACTTTCCTGTGGGAGAGGCTCTTAACCCGGAGGATCATCCCGACCTTCAATGCTTGTTGGCTGAAGGGGGACCCTCCCGGGCGGACTTCTGTAAGGTACAGAGAGAGTGCCACTCTCTCCAGGGTCTGAGGACACAGGCCCTATCCCAGGCACAAGGAGAAGTGCCTAGGGCATTTCGGATTTATTGGGAGGGTGAGCTCCTTGTTAGTGAGCCCACTAACTTCAAAAAAGGTAGCAGGCGCTCCTCTCCAGAAAGAACATGGCATGATAACCTGCTCTGAGATGAGAGTTTGCAGCACACGCTTTTTGCTCACTGTACCTTTGACAGATGGGAAATACCCATTTGCATATCAGTCTTTGTCCCGCCCACATGGGCAGTCCAGCACTGAAATGCTAGGGCACTTCCTCTCTGAACAAGAGTACCAACAGCAACCCCATACACGTGTTTCAGCCTTGTTGGGCCTTATCAGTGAGGTGAAGCTGTGCCTCTCTGAGCACAGTGAGCAGGGAGTCCACGTCTGGTTGCCCCCAGGTAACCTAGGGTGACCAACCCCAAGTTCCTTGCAAATACTTCAAAAAAGGGAGCAGGTTCTCCTCTCCAGAAAGAACATGGCATAATAACCTGCTCTGAGATGAGAGTTTGCAGCACACGCTTTTTGCTCACTGTACCTTTCACAGATGGGAAATATCCATTTGCATATCAGTCTTTGTCCCGCCCACATGGGCAGTCCAGCACCGGAATGCTACGGCAATTCCTCTCTGAACAAGAGTACCGACAGCAACCCCATACACGTGTTTCAGCCTTGTTGGGCCTCATCAGTGAGGTGAAGCTGTTCCTCTCTGAGCACAGTGAGCAGGGAGTCCACGTCTGGTTGCTCCCAGGTAACCTAGGGAGACCAACCCCAAGTTCCTTGCAAAAAAGGTTGCAGGCGCTCCTCTCCAGAAAGAACATGACATGATAACCTGCTCTGAGATGAGAGTTTGCAGCACACGCTTTTTGAGCCCACTAAGCCTGAACCTGGTGCCCTCAAGAGGTTGGTGGTACCCCAGGTTTACCGGCACTTCCTGCTGCAGTTGGCGCATGAGCTGCCCTTAGCTGGTCATCTTGGGACCAAGAAGACGAAGCAGAGGCTCTCGGCCTATTTCTACTGGCCTCTGATGGGAGTAGAAGTGGAGTCCCACTGCAGGACCTGCCCAACTTGTCAGTTGTCTGACAAGACTGGAGGCAGTGTCATTACCCCACTGCAACCATTGCCAGTGGTTGGCACACCATTTGAGAGGGTGGGCATCGACATTGTCGGTCCCCTTGACCCTCCCACGTCGGGTGGACATCGGTTCATCCTAGTCTTAGTAGGTCATGCCACCAGGTACCCTGAGGCTATACCCGTTCGGACGGTTATGCAAGTTGGTTACCAGGTTTCTCCTGGGCATTTTCACCCATGTTGGATTCCCTAAGGAGTTTGTCTCTGATAGAGGATCCAACTTCATGTGAAGTTACATGAAAACCATGTGGAAAGAATGCGGAGTAACTTACAAATTCTCCACCTCTTACCACCCCAGACCAACGGTTTGGTTAAGAGATTTAACAAACCTGTCAAGGGCATGTTAGGTGCTTTGGAAGAGCCCCTCAGGAAGAAGTAGGATCTTCTCCTACCATGCCTGCTGTTTGCTTACAGAGAGGTACCTCAAGAGGGTGTTGGTTTCAGCCCCTTTGAGTTACTCTTTGGACATCCCGTGAGGGGGCCCCTCGCCTTGATCTGAGAAGGTTGGGAGACCACCCCTCCAGGTCCCGCCAAGCAAGTGGGGACTATGTGTTAGGCCTCAGACGAAGGATGACACAGATGATGGGTCAAGCAACAGCGAATCTTAAGGCCAGCCAGGAATTTAATAAATACTGGCACAACCTTAAAGCATCGCAAGTGGATTGGACTCCGGGACAGGAGGTCCTTGTGATGGAGCCTACCAAGCCTCGGCCTTTGGCAGATAAATGGACTGGACCCTTCAGGATCATCTCCAAGATGGGCGAAGTCAATTATCTGGTTGACATGGGAGCCTCTGGGGTAGCCTCTCAGGTATTCCATGTTAACAGGCTCAAGTCTTTCCACAGGTGGGCCGAAGTCCCATGTCTCTTGCTAGCTTCAGGGCAAGAAGAGGATGAGAGTGAGCCCCTTCCTGATTTGCTACATAGCAATCCACAGGATGGCTCCGTGGAGGGAGTACATCTCTCTCCCGATCTGACAACAGAGCAGAAGAGGGCCTGCAGGACTCCTCTCCGGCAGTACGCCTCTCTGTTTTCACTGACACCAGGCCTTACATCGTGGTGTATGCACGAGATTGACACTGGTGACAGTGTGCCTGTCAAAAGCAGGTGCTACCGTATGTCAGATACCGTCAAGAACCACATCAAGGCTGAGGTGGCCAAGATGTTGGATCTGGGTGTTATTGAACCCTCAACCAGTCCCTGGTCCAGTCCCATGGTCCTTGTCCCCAAGGAAAGTTCCCAGGCAGGTACCAAGGATTGGAGGTTCTGTGTGGACTACCAAGGAGTGAATGCCGTCACCAAAACTAACGCGCACCCACTGCCCCGGGCTGAAGAGCTTGTGGACACTATAGGTGCTGCCAAATTTGTAAGCACCTTCGACCTTACCTCAGGCTATTGGCAAATAGCTCTGATGGACCATGCCAAGGAAAAGACGGCGTTCTCAACACCAGAGGGCCGCTACCAGTTTAGAGTCATGCCTTTCGGGTTGAAGAACGCCCCTGCCACTTTCCAGAGATTAGGCAACCATGCGCTCAGTGGGCTGGAGGCCTTTTGTGTGGCCTACTTAGACGACATTGCCGTCTGCAGTTCAACCTGGGAAGAGCATTTGACTCATCTGGATAAAGTGTTGCAGGTGTTAAAAAGGGCTAACCTCACTATCAAGGCCACCAAGCGCCAGATAGCTAAGGGGAAAGTCAACTATCTTGGTCATGAGGTAGGAGGGGGTCAGATCCAACCTCTCCCCAGTAAAGTGCAGGATGTACATGACTGGGAGACTCCCACTACTCAAACCCAGGTGAGAGTCTTTTTGTGCCTCACAGGGTATTATCGCAATTTCATGGCAGACTATTGAACCATAGCTAGCTGCACCCCTGACAGCTCTGACTTCACTCAAGCAACCAAGGAAGGTTAATTGGACGGAAGACTGTCAGAGGGCCTTCGATGACTTGAAAGGAAGTCTGTGTCAGGCACCCGTGTTGTGTACGCCTGATTACAGCAAGCCCTTTATCGTTCAAACTGACGCCTGCTACACCGGAATTGGAGCGGTCTTGTCCCAGTTGGATGACAAAGGAAGAGAACATCCAATCATATTCATCAGTAGACAACTCAAGGGTAGGGAACTTAGGTGGGTTACTGTTGAAAAGGAATGTTTTAGTATAGTTTGGAGCCTTAGGCGCTTTAGACCCTACCTTACTGGGTCTACCTTCAAGGTTCAAACAGATCCTATGCCCCTTAACTGGCTTATGCAGATGAAGGGTGAAAACCCGAAACTGCTCAGGTGGTCCATTGGTCTGCCAGGACTAGACTTTACCATTGAGCACAGACCAGGGAAGAGTCACGATAACGCAGATGGCCTTTCCAAAAGGTATGTTGACCGTCTGGATGAGGATTCCTATCCCGTGGTATATTAGGCACCCTAACCTCAGTCTGGGGGGGACGACTGTGATGCTGGAAATGCATCGGAGGGACAGGGCCTCTGTATCCTTGTCCTTTACTGCTTTTTATCGTGTGTTCTGTCGTGTTTTCCGTGCAGGAGTTCATGTGGGACTCCTGGCGGTTCAGCTCTCTCTCTTTTGGTTTAGTGAACAGACCCATGGGATACCCTGATGGCACCCTAGGGTAGGGGTGCAATCCTGCACCCCTAGTGTATGTTTTTGGGCACCTGTGGGTGACCCACAGAGCAGGATACGGGCTGGTGGCAGCTCCGTGCTGTAATGACTGGTGCCCTGAGCGTCCTCCATTTTGGGATGCCCAGGCCCTGTCATTGGAATTGGTAGATTCTGGATGATGACAAAATGGCCCCCATGGCCTCTTGCCTTCCATCACCTGTTACCTTGATCTTCCCGAAGTCCCGGGAAGCCCTGCCTCTGTCCTTTCCCCCTGACTGGCAGTTGGGTGGAAGTTCCATATATGGTAGTGTGGGGAAGTGCCGACCAGACTGGCTGGAGCCTTTTCAACAACCGTATGTTGTGGGTACGCCTGTGGGTGGGACCTGGGTGAATGTAGTGTGTGACGAATATACATTCTATGTTGTGGCTGTCTAGTATCTGGTGGTTGACACAATGGTTGAGACAGCCCTGCCCGAAACCGGTATGAATGCAGCTCGGAGTGTTGAATGGCTCGGTACTTGTTCCGATACACATAACTTGTTGTGAGTGTCTGGAGAGAAGTGAATGGCCTGAATGCCCCGTGTGCCTGATTGGCTGCCTGCCTGCACCTGCATAAATGACCGTAGTCGTGATTGGATGCTTGAGTGTGACCCAGCGGAATGAATGGAGATCAACAGTATATCTGGGGACCTCTCACTGCTAGGAATCGTGTTCAGAAGCTGAAGTCCACTACGACGAGTAACTGGAGTAACTGAAGCTTGATCTTGAAACCCTGTTGGACGAGAAGTATTGCTGTTGCTCTCCTTCACAATCTGAAAGCTGCTGTGCTTCAAGAACTGACCCAGAGAGGACCTGGTAAGGCACCCTCTTCCCGAGCTACGAGGGACCATCGTGCAAAGTGGATCTTTGCCTAAGCTCCCTGGTAGACAGACCTTCGACAGGCTGCCAACCCGATACGGGGATTGCTGCAGAACTCCAAGGAGATGTGCCCGGACTGTTGTCTGCCACTGTCGACGACCGCCGTCGCCGACTGGAGCCGCCGTGCTCCCGTTGCCTAAGAACTTCATTGATCCAAGGACGCTCTTGTCCGCATCGTTGTCGCTGTATCTTGCTGGAGAAGGCCTGACCGTCGACGCGCCGAGGAGCATCCACCGGTGGGTTTCCCGCCACCCAAAGACCACAGAGACGCTGACGACTCAACGCCCTTGCTGGGCCACAGTTCTTCAACTCTTTGCGGTCCAGAACTATCGACACCGAGGTGCCCCGCACACCTCTTCCTGGCAGGACGTTTACGGTTCCCCGTCAACGAGCACCGCTAGGAACGACGCAGCCACTTCACCGTCGTAGCTCGACCTGTTCTCCGTCGGACGTTCGACAACCCGTGACTCCTGCCTGAAAGGGAGGATACTCAAGAAGGGCCGTTGATTTCCCGATGCGGAAAGCTACAACGCCAAGGTACTTTGGGGTTGCAGAACTATTGGAAAGTCTAGTGTGAACAATATATGGACTGGGCTTGTATCATTCTTCTACAGGTTGCTCAGGTGGGGGGATCTCCACACAGAACTGTGTCTAGGTAACGGGGCCAGTATTCTGCCAATTGCTCAACCAACTTGCTTTCCTTCCTCTCTCTACTGCTGGTTTCCTCTTTATTTTGATCTGTGTGTCATTCTGACCGTATGCACTTTAATGAGATCTGATAACGTTAGTGGTACCACTTTAGAATTGTATATGTTTACCATTGTTGATTTTCGGAGTACAAAGTGAGTTATCTTGATCGTGTATATGACCTTGAATATTAATTATATAAAGACTGTGTTTTAACCAATACAGTGTGTGGACATTCCTTTGTGGGTGCTTGGGGACTACACTGTACTTAAGAACCAGCTCGCATCACCTCCTGAGAAGCTAGGCCTTGATTGTTCGACCACGATACCAATAATAGAGAATCTTGGCAGGGGTCCTCTGTGCCTCTCCTCTACCATATAGAGAGCGGAAGTACAGACACCCCCTCCAGTCTTTACAGTGACCAAACCGGAGTTACTTTTACGAATACATCGCTTCCTGAATCATAACGCATCAAACCAAGGGAATTTCACCTTTCTTAGTCCAGGCAGCATTTGATTCAATCAATCCGCCCTGATGACGATCCAAGTGGGTTGAAACACACGTAGGCGGGCAGTTCCAAGTCTTGGCGGGCAGTTTAAGTCCTGTATTAAAAGTTGTTTTGCACAAATATTCATTTGAGTAATGCATCTGCTTCACCAATGGATAGGGTTGGCTAAATAACTGGTTGTGAACGTGGCTGGTGAGGGAAACTACGTTAATCATATTCACCCTTTCTGTTTCTGTTTCTGTTTCTTTATTAGATAATGCGCACCAAACCCTTAGGTAGCCAGGCGCAGCAGTACAAGTAGTCTTATAGCTTAGTTACAGTGCATATCACAGGCACTTTTAGTTGATAGTGAGAAACCAACTGTTCCCCACTTCTGCTGCTCCTGTTTGTTTACCTCTCTAACTAAACTAAATCTATTGGTTGGTTGCGCACATTCCAAAATTAGGTTTCTCACGCACTTTTTTCATCTGTTGATGTGTGCCCTGCATCGGTCCTTGCTGTTGTTGGTCCTGTGCATAGTAATTGTCCTGGTCCCCTTGATAGGGCTGCTGGCCCTGAGCTCCTCAATTCTGCTGCATCCCCCTGTACCTATACATTCTCGAAATGTGTCCTAACTGTCCACATGTCCAACACTGTTGGGGCTCCCTCCCTTGTCCTTGGAAACCCCCGAAACATCCTCTGGGTTCTACTGCACCTGTTGCCCATATCCTCGAACCCACCCACCCCCGGAAAAGCCCAATGGTTGTGATGCATCTGTGGTCCAAATCCACGCCCTCTCTGTTGGCCGCCCTTCCTCAAATCCCTTGCTGTGGACCACCCCACCCCACCCCATTAACCCACCCCCCATGGGCAGGGCAAACTGCTGTGGTTGTGCCTGCTGCTGCGGCGGCTGCCCCTGTGGTGTGGGGCAGGTCAAGGCCGCCCCTTCCATCGTGTACTTCGATAGTTTTCTCTGTACTTGTTTCGCTTCATCTATCTTGTCCTCTGCCTTTTTCTTAATCTTCTCCTGCCATAGCCGACAATGGTGAACTATCATGAGTTGTATTTCTGGCCACCCTTTTGTCTCCATCCCTACCAATTTTCTTAAACTCTTCTGGACAGGCTCTGGTAGCCCCTGTACTAGTATCTGATAAAGTATTGCTACTGTTTTGTCCCACGACTCTCGAGTTTCAAGGCGCCAATGTTCTTGAATCTCCTGAATATACAGCACAGGGTCTTAGTCTTCCCCCATTTTACGAGACGTAATCGCCCCAACATCTGATATGTCTGGATATTGTGTCCTTAGTGCATACCATACTGCTGATTTGCACTTTGCAAACGATGAACCATTGTGTGCTGTGTTTTGTGACACCACCCCAGAACCCAAGCCCTGTTCCATATGTCCTCAGCTGCATCGCCTAAGATCAACACTAACAGTCCCTTTACATCTCCCACTCCAAGCCTATATCCTGCTGTCATTTTCTCCATGTCATAGATCCACTTTCCAGCCCCTGCACTCAACGATGGTAGACTACAATTCACATTCTCCTTGTCTGTATGCTTCCATGGTACATACTAATGTTGCACCCCTCCCCTCTCTAATAAGGGCATCTGTGTAAACCCCACCTCCTCCTCATGTGTCATTCTAGTCAGTCTAACTTGTCAGTCCTCTTTCTCGATGCCTGCGCATACATATATCAGTTCTGGTATGGTACTGTCATCATATCTCCTTGTTAACCGTCCCTTGAACAAGCCATGGCTTCTCCCCTTTGCTTCGTCCTGGGAGGTCTATAAGTCTATCGACATATGTAGTGGTGTCATGTAGGGTGTGCAAGTCAGTTGCCAGTCGTGCCTGCTCATTCGAGCTAGCCACCCCTTCTCCTCCTGTGTGCGTCCTAAACTCCCATGACACCCGCTTTTCTTTTCCCGGCCCCGTTGACTGGGGTTGGAACTGCTCCCCCCTGTCATCCTCACTGATCCTGTATTCATTATCAGACCCTGTGTCATATTGCTACAAAAATCATCTGCGAAGCTCAGCCTCCTCGATGTCAAGTCTGTGTTGGGCTTCGTGCTGAGATCGATGTCCCTCAAGTCATACCTGCTTCCTCCTCCCCAGCCCCCTAAGCCTACTCTGTCCCTTTCTGTGGTGCTCCTGACTTGTGAGCTTGTGCTGTCTGGTTCTGTCTGTCATCCTCAAATATATAATTGTTCCTGTGTACTGTCCCTTGTGTCTTCACTGCTCTTATTGCTTGCTTGTCCTCCTCCCTGTGCACTCGTTCCCTTGCCAATCTATCCAACTGCAACTTCCTCTGGTCCCTCTGAATTTTTCCTGCTCTGCTACTTCCCTTCTCCTCTCAATCTCTTCCATCTCCCTTGTCCTTTTTTTCCTGTAGCTCCCTTTCCACTCTCTTCCTTTCCTTAAGGTCTCTCTCGATTCTTTCCTCCCATTCCCTCTCCATGTGCTCCTTTTCCTCCTCCTTTCTTTGTTCCCTATCCTCCATCTCCAACTTCTCTTCTTTCCTCCTCTCCATGTCCTCTCTCTCAAGTTTCTCCTCTTGTTCCTTCTCTCTCCTGTCATCTTCATCCATTATGTCCACCCAGTCTGATGCTTTGCTGCTTCTCTTCAGACCCTCCATTGCTTTAGTCACCGCTTCTGCCTGTGGGATATATTGACCCGCTCAACGGCATTGCCCCACATCACTAAGCTGCATTTGCACAAAAAAACAGCAACCTGGCTACGCTGGCTCCTGTGCGCACCAGGACCTCAAAACTTCATTTTGGCAGTAACAAAAAAAAATGGCTACACCATCCTGCCTAGCACAATTCAGGCAAAATGGAACCAGGGGACACACTGAAAAAGTATGCCAGTGTGTTCTGAAACCTATAAATGGAATCAAGTGAAAAAGAAAGCCTTCCATTGCTGCAAAAGCCAAAAATCTCCTTCAAAATGAAACCTTTTCACCCTTTCAAAATGCTGCTTTGATGCTAACTCCATCAGTTCATTCTGAAACCACTGTGAGTAAAAAGGCCCTGACATGCCCAGGATATTTCACTGTGCTTCACCAAAACCAGGCATAATTCCTGAGTGACAGGCTCAGTCAAACCAGCTCTGAGAGGAATCAATAAGCGACTTTACTTTTACTCGCATGGGAACACGCGTTTTTTTCTTTACAAATGTATCCAGGCTCAGCAGTACAAAGAGACTTTAACTCTCTGAGCCAGGTCAGTGGCAAATGTATCTATGCTTTAGATAAAACTCCTGCTTCAAGGAAATGACTACAGCTGCAAAGACAGTGTGGGCATCTGAGGGAGCTGCCAAACTGAATTTAAAGAAAGAAATGCTAGCAGTTTTAACACATGTGGAAAAATGGGCTTTGCTGACTGAAGAAATAAATTGGCTTGTTTAAAAATAAATTGTGAATGAAAACCTGCTTACTTAGCAATGTAAAGGGATTGTGTTAGTGGTGCTAATGCACACATAGGCTATCTTCTTTTACAGGTTTGTTTTCAGGACCCAAAATAAGAAATTAAAGAGTTTAAAACACATGGGCTGGATTTGCAAGCTCCCAGAAAAAAACAGTAATTCCAGTTGCCAGCCATGAAACTTCCCCAAGGAAAGGAGACACACCATAAATCCAGGACACGTAAGTGAAAATTGCCAGCTTCAAAATCTTTGAATGGGCTAGAAAGTTCACATGCTCATCAGACATTCATCTGTGCTCCAGGCTGGGACAATAGAAGTCCTGTGACACAAACCTGTCAAGTGTAAGGGGCAAAAAAACCTTCAATTAAGATGGAAAACCCCCCTTGCCTTAAAGGAAATGTCAGTTGCTTGCAGTTGGAGGAAGAAAAAAAAGGGATCTAGTAACAATGGACTGCCGTTTGGTTATAAAGATATTTTCTAAAGAAACTTTAAAGACTGTTTATCTCTGCATCAAGAATTAGTAAAAATGTAAAAGGTTTGCAGTTTCAAATCTAGTGTTATGGGCTTTCTTTTAAAACTTGGTAGAACTCATTGCCGCATGGGGAACAGAAGTTACAAAACATGACCGATTCCAAGGAAAGTATTCGTGTTGCAAACATAACATTTTGTACATACATTCCTGTGGATAAATCACATCTGTGTATAAAATGGTGGCCTTTTAGGCCAAATCTTTCATGTTTAAAATTACCAAAATGTATCTGAAAGGCGAAACAAGGTCGCACAGACTGGAGGATAGGATTGATCTGTGCTGCACATAATATGTAACCTGTGTGTATAATCTGTCAAGAGTTTGCAATGGTGTAAATGTATGTTTTGGCAACATCAGATTTTCAGTAAAGTAAATGTGGGAGTTCTTGAACACTGTAAAACTCACCTCAAAAACCTGACATCATTCCCTTAGAAATCCAACCAGTTGAGAGCAAGGCAGAGACTAGCACCCCTACCCAATCCAAGTAGTTTAGGGGCGTGCATAGTTAACCCTACCCAGCCTCCACCTTGATGATGTCATTTTGCACTATAAATAAGGGTCCTTGACAAGATCCTAGAGACACACACTCTTCCTGATTTTCCTGCGCCGGCGTCCTGTTCCTGTTTCATCTATCCAGACTCCAGATCCCAACTACAAGGCCAAGCATTGCTGATCCTGCTCCAGCAAGGCCTCCAATATAAAAAACCCACTAATCTCCCATTAACCAGGAGAAAACTGTGGTACTTTTGGCATCCTGATCCAGCTTGGCTTGCTGCCACTCATTGCATGCTGCTGCCATCCTGCTACCCTGATGACCTATATTACCCAGTGACCAGAATTGCCAGTCCAAAAGTGCTACCCGGTAACCAGTCCCTGCCCAGCTGATCCTGTCCCACTGATTTTGTCCGGCTGTCCTTTGTTAGACCAGATCTGTGTGATGACCAGAACGCTGACTGTCCAGAATCCAAAAACTAAAAAGTGGACTGTGAGTATCAGTTGCCACCCCAACTAAACCTATAGCCTATATTGTCTTTGTCCTCATCCCACTCTCTAAGCCACCCTATCTTTATCCTGATACCTTGTTCAAACTGTCACTATCGTTCTTGCCAACCAGCCATTGAGTTCTAGTGCTAGCGCCATCTCTGTAGTAATTTTGTCTTGTGTAAATATTAAGCTATTAATACTATTTCGAGTGATCGGACTGGTTCCGCCAGTGCGGGCGCTGGGGAACTAGGGTTGAATTTGTGAATCAACCCTGGAGCTTACTGTGTCCCTCTTTGGTATCCTAGCCTGAATGCTCTAGTGTAGAGTGAAACATTCTTGTCAAAACTGATTTCCTTTTCTTTTTAACCGCTTCATTTTACTAAAAAACGCGCCTTTCTAGATCTTGCATAACTCACTCAATTTACCAGCTAGAGACCTAATTTCACTTCCATATTGTACCTATGATCTATAGCTACACCCCAACAGCAATTTACAATATTTCACCTGTTCTTATGAAAAACCACTTTGTTAATTTCAGGCGGGAATTGCAAAGTTTGCAAAATTCCCAACGTGTTATTTGCTGCAACATGTTTTAAAACCTGTCACTCATTTTTGAACTGTATGCCCTTGGTTATACTTTGCTTGTGATTGTTTGTACTTCTACATGGTTGCTGTAGTGAGGAATAAAATTTGTTTCAAGGTTTTTACACACATTCATTCATTTATTCATCCATTTCCGAGTGTCATTTTTAGCATTGCCAGGGTTTAAAATCAACCGATTTCAATTCTGTTTTCCATTTGTCATTCCTGATTACCTGCTGTTTCTGTTTATCCATTTAGAATTGATTATTTGTGGGTTGAGGGAACATTACAGGGGGAAAATCTAACTCAAGTGCTATCTTACCTAAAATCAAAAAGTGCTCCTATTCCCTGGTGTCTTGTAGATTTTTCAATAGAAGGTTAACTAAGTGCATTGCCTACATTCCTATTGTTCTTATCACCCCACTGGTGATTGCTATTTAAAAAAAATGTATGATTTCTTTTAATTTTCAAATAAATAAATAAATATTATATTTTATCAACCAGCCTGGTTCATGGTCCATTGTGACCCGGGGTATTTGAAAAGGGGGTGTGATATGAGTGGTGTCCCATCTCAATATTGAATCTAACATATAAACATAAGCATTTCAATTGTGCGCTGCATACTAGGCCGAGACTAAGGTGTGCGTTGCCTGATTGAAATCCTTAACATGCCACTCCATCCATTTTCCCTTCCAGCTTCAGGTGTATCTGTCCTCCTATCCACTCGTTCGTATCTATGCTCCTGAGCCGCTCCTTCACGCCCCTCTGCGCCTCGCTGCTGCCTCTCACTCGATAGCTTGCTGCGAGGTGGCCATGGTTTAGTTAACTTGCCCTCAATAGATTTGGACCATTCTATGCTATACTTGCAAATCTTCTCTCTGTAAGGCAGGAGTGTCTTACACAAGTGCTGAAGGGGCGTGTCCCCCCGCACTTTCACTAAGCCCCTAGCTCCTTCACCTCCTGCTGGCTCAGCATCCACTGAAGCCTTGCAGTATTCTCCTCGCCCTCCTGAAACATGTGCCACAACTCGAATATGGCCATGCATTTTGCTAACTTCTTCCCCTTGTAGGTGCCCTGAATGTGTGTCAATCGTGATTGCTGCACGTCCTTGGAGAAACCTCCACAAGGTGGCCATGGTTTAGTTAACTTGTCCTCAGTAGATGTGGACCATTCTATGCTATACTTGCAAATCTTCTCTCTGTAAGGCTGGAGTGTCTTACACAAGTGATGCAGGGGCGTGTCCCCCCGCACTTCCACTGAGCCCCTAGCTCCTTCACCTCCTGCTGGCTCAGCATCCACTGACGCCTTGCAGTATTCTCCTCGCCCTCCTGAAACATATGCCACAACTCGAATATGGCCATGCATTTTGCTAACTTCTTCCCCTTATAGGCGCCCTGAATGTGTGTCAATAGTGATTGCTGCCTGCCCTTGGAGAAACCTCCACAAGGTGGCCATGGTTTAGTTAACTTGCCCTCAGTACATTTGGACCATTCTATGCTATACTTGCAAATCTTCTCTCTGTAAGGCGGGAGTGTCTTACACAAGTGCTGAAGGAGCGTGTCCCCCTGCACTTCCCCTGATACATATTCGATACTTTTACCTGACCTCAAGTCAAGGTTTTTGACAATCCACTGTTTAGGGAAAAGGGTACAATATAATGGCAATCCTTTTCAGTTTCTACGAGCCTCTCTTGCTCCACAACTTATAATGTGTGCTCCGCGCACACCCCCACCTTCACAATCACTGCCTCTGCAGGCACACCCACAATATTGCGCATGCACCTTCCATACACCACTGCTGGTTCACCTGGACTGCAAATCCCAAGTTTCCAATACTAGCTCCTCACCATCTCATGCTCTCTGTGTCCTATGTGTAAACCTACGGGTGATGTCACCAATCTATTGACCCAGGTAGTGCATGAAAAATCAAATACTGTGCGCACACTGTAATAGCCTGATACTCCCAACAACACAAAAACCCCACTGCTGTCTTTCCACCTCCAGGCACAGGATACCAATATTCTCTTTTGATCGAACTGCACCCGCTGCGTCGCCTACCATGCAAAACGTCTCACTCCAGGAGACTTAATCAGTCGACTCATCTTCTGCAATCTAGGCCAGCTCCCTTGCTAACCCTTGCAGGGATACCATCATCTATGACCCGAGCTAAAACGCCCAACCCACAGGAAAACCACTTATTTACATATCTTCTGTCATCCGTGCCCTCAAGTCAATAGTCTAGGTTATTCACCAGAACCGTTTACCTCTAAAACCGAGCGTGCCCTAAACATGGAAAAGGGACTTCTACCTCCGCTCCTGTCCCTACAAACTTTGACAATACCAGGCAATAGTTTGACAATACCCGTGATGCTAAACAATACTTCACAATACTCAATACCCTCCCTCACCCCCACAGTTGCCATTAGACTGGATCAATACTTACACTTCGTGGTCTACTGCCGCTGCTCAGCTGCCGACTCCCCCAGAAGGTGCTCACTTTCCCGTCCTGGTCTGCCTGGACTCCTCGCGGACTTCGGGGAGGATGATTTCCACAGGGCTCCTGACGGCCTTTCCACTTCCACACGTTTTCCCGTCTTCTTTAAATATGCGAGGGTCCTGCAGCCTCTCAGGTTCGGGGGCGGAGGAGACGACCTGGTGCTGGGCTGCTGCAGCCAACCATCTACTCTGCTACCGACTTGTTGGGGGGCGGACCCCAAGGTATGCCAGAGGGACACTGGAAGTCCATGGATTTGGAGGACCCAACACCCTTGTAAGTCCCAAAATATCCCATAATTATATGTTGTGAAATATTCTTAGAAAGCAAGGCATATTGTGCGAACATTCTTGTCTTATATAAAAGACATCCTAATTAGCCAAAAACTAAAACATTTGTCATGCTATCTCCACAGTCAAGGCTGTTTTCTCGGCTAAAGAATAGCTGACAGTCTGCCAAAAGACATGCTCTTCTAAATAACATCACATTGCTGTTCAGCTGCGTTCAGAATTTATCATGAACACTTTTCCCTGCGCACTCAGCAAAGGCTGATTCATAATGGACAAAAACAGACCACATTTAGCGCCTAGAAACTAGAATTTGCGCTATACAAAATAACAAGTATAAATACATTACATCTTTCTGTATGGCTTTGATGAATAAATGGATTAGCTTTATGCTAACCATAAAAAATGCAGATTCACACCCTCCCCCAGGATAGACAGAGGACTCAGTCAACGGCAAGTTCAAACTGCAGTTTATTACAGACAAAGCCAACAGGGATCAGCACAGGACCAGAGAATATTCATGCACATCTCACTCTTCCTCAGCTTGCAGGCCGGTTTTACTCCCAAATGACATCAGCACTTCGTCACAACTTGGGACCCTCTCTAGAAAACCTATCGGGCCAAGTGATTGGGTATTGAGTGTGTTATAACCTATATAGGACATTATAGATGTTATTCTACTGGCTCTTCCATGTCAGGTGGCTGGCCTGTTCCATCCCCAAGTCACTAACTATAACATTGTTGCAGTGTTGTGGACTTACCATTGGTTCTTATGTGTTGCTACCCAGCCCTAGGGTACTAAACTGTGAAAGGTAGCCCAACTTATAGGGGTACCCCTTAATTATATCAGTACCCCTAATCACGCTCACACCAGAGTAAATGCACCCCTCTAGGGAAGCAGGGCCAACAGTCTTTATCTCACAAGGATAACAAGTTTAATCTGTACAGAAATGAGGATGGGGAAAAGAACTCTGCTCCCTGAATGTTGTATTCTGTCCCTAACCCTTCCCAGCTCCTCCAGACTGGTGCCAGGCAGGGAGCTTAAATACACTTCACTTGGTCACTGGATATTGGTATGGCTCATCCAAAACTGGGCTTCTTCCCTTACAAGGGATGCTGCAGTCTTCCTTCCTTCATGGCCGGGTTTCTGTTTTAGGTCATACTAATTTACATATCACTAGCCTATGCAAAGATTCACTGTAGCTTAATTTTCCATCATTTTGCTACCAATGAACAGTTATATATAAACATATTTTCCTGTCATGCTCTCCATACTTCACTCATCATATTCAGATTTGTATCTGGTCCAGTAATTCCCCTTAAAGGGAGGGGGGAGTATGTTTGACTCCTACCGTGCTTTGAGATTTTAAACCTAAATAGAATAACATTTACAAATGTATTCAGCTAATAGTGTGCTAAATAAATGCACCTTATATTTAAATACTAACCACCTTCATTTATTGCCTGGCCACGTCTGTGTGTGTGATTATATGTGCATGAAAAAAGCTTTCTCAGTGGTCTAGTGCTTAGAAACAGTCAACAGAAGTCTTGCCTAATTGAAAAGTGCTTGGGGTGCAGGAAGGTGCTAGCTCCCCCCAAACAACTGTGATTGGCTAGAGCTGACGTCCCCAGGCCTGGGATCCGCAAAGATTCTCAGCTCACTGTGTACCTCTTCAAGGTGATGAGAACGATTATGTGTCTGTATTGTAACTTGTGTGCACCACCTTTTCTTAGGTGAGTACTCTTCTCTCCGGTGCAACACTTGTTGCATACTGTTGCATACTTGATGCAGCCTGCTTTCAAACTGGCCTCGGCACCCGCAAGATGGCTGTCGTGTTTTTCCTCACCTGATCAGGCATTGTGCCTCAGCTGCCTCATCTCCACCCTGCTTCCCGATTGGCTTTGAGTGCCACGTAACAGCCTATTGGGAACCAGCAGGCTTTAGGCGGCCCTTTACCAAAGGACCACTTCTAAGGCCACTGTCCGCTTCTGAGACGCTAATTGGAGTCCTACCTGCACCTTAACTACAATGATGCTGCCACCTCACTCCTCTCAGAAATCCAGACTGCCTTGACATTGTCACCGCGGGAACTATGGGTTAGTTCCCTCCTTCCGGACTTACTCCTACCACCTTTGACTATCACTGTTCTTTCTGCTTGCTACTCCCATGTTGACAGTCTGATGTACAATGCTTCTTAAAACCCTTTGCTAACATCTGATTCCAAGATTGGAAAGTCAGATCTTGGTGTTTTTGCTTTTTGCTAGAAAGTCAAATCTTGGTGTTTTTGCTTTTTGCTAGAAAGTCAAATCTTGTGACCCTTTGCTAACTTCTCTGTACTTGCTTGTATTCTGTTGCTTCTTATGCCAGCCCAGTGACCTCACCACTCTCTTTTGTTCCACACCACCCCGCCTTGCCCTCCCCTGCTTCTCCCTCATTTCCTTGCTTCCACTCCCATGGCGCTTTCTGTTTCTCCTATCTTTTCCAACTGCATTTCCATTGACTATCCTTCCTTTCTCACTAGGTCTGGCAGGAAGAAGTTCAAAAAGAATATTTTGCCCTCCAGCCTAGGTCTTCCTGTCGCCGACACCTACTCCAATGCTTCCTCCAGACAGACCGTCACCAACATCCTCTTTGGCATGCCTTCGCCAGATCTATGGACTCCTCTTCAATAGGCGCTTCCCTCGCCTCATCAATTACCTCTCATCTCCTGTTGTCCCCTCTGCTCCCCCATTGGCTACCTTGCCCACTCTCTCCTCCTCTGCCCCTCCTAGGGCTCCTTCTCCTCTGCAGGGTGTACCTCGGATCTGTACCCCTCCCTGGCTGGCAGCCTTCTTCATCTTGCCACTCCCAACTCTAGCTCTGCTGTCAAACACTCCTCTGACATCTGCCACCTCCTTGAAGAATTGGACCTGGATCTCCTTGGTCTTACTGAGACATGGTTCACGGCCAGCTCTGTCACAAGCTTTGACCCTCTCCTACCTGATGGCTACAAGATCCTCTATGCACCCAGAGCCTCCTGGTCTGGTAAGGGGTGTAGCCCTGATCTTTCCTGACTGGATTCCTGCCTCTATCATTCCCACTCAGATCTACTCCTCTTTTGAATGCCTTGTTTGTAGGCTCTCTTTCTCTCTCCTACCCATTCTCTTACTGTGGCTACCATCTACCGGCTTCATGGTCAAATCACTTCATTTCTCTCTGAGTGGGAGGACCCCTCCTACTCCCTCCTGGCCTCTACCACTCAACTCCTCCTCCTCTGTGACCTCACTATCCATTTAGACACTCCTTGTTCCTCCTCTTCATGCTTCCGTGACCTCTGTGACTCCCTGTCCATGCCCATCCTCCCCTCTGGCCTGAATCACTCTGCAGGACACACACTTGACATCTTAATCTCCTCTGACCTCCCCCTCTCCATCCCTCTGACCACTCCTCTCTCTCTCTTGGAGCGATCACTCTCTCCTCTCATATCTCCCTCTCTACCCCCAAGCCAAGCCTACCTGAACACTGCCACCTACCTTCTCAGACATCTGGCCCATGAAGCATGTGCCACCTCTCCCCCCCCCTACCTCTGGCTGACTCACATCCTGACACAGCCCTGTCTCTGCTCTGCTCCTCTATTTCTGATACTCTTGATGCTCTTGCCCCTATCATGAGAATCCATTTGAAGTCCAAAGCCAAGTGCAATTCCTGGTTTGACTCTGACCTAGCTACACTTAAACGTAAGTGTAGGGCGGCTGAGAGGAAATGGAGGGCTTCTTGTTCATCCTCTGACAAACTGGCCTGTCGCCTGCTCCAAAGGCAATACCGACTCTGTCCTCAGCAAGAAGATAGTCCACATTCAAGCCCATGTCTCTGCGGCATCAAACTACTCGGCCAAACTCTTTAAAATCTGCAAGGAGCTGGTCAACCATTTTGCAGTCTCTACCCCTCCTGTTGCCTCCTAGGCTCTTTGCAATGCCCTTGCCTCTCACTTTATCTAAAAAGAAACAGGACATCTTTTCACCTCACCTGCCTCTCCTCTCCCCTCTCCATCTATGCATGCTGACCCTCCTTCAGCCACCCCCCACCCTCTTTCTCATCCTTTCCTCTTTTCTCCCCTGGTGAGGTTGCTAGACAAGTTCGATCTATGAAAGCCTCATCAAAACAGGTTCATCCCATTTCCTCTAAAATCATGAAGGACCACCTGATACCCTTACTCTGGCCCATGCCGACTTTTGCAACCTCTCCTTTGCCTCAGGATCCTTCCCCTCCCCTTCCCTCGGAAGCACTCCCTTGTGCATCCTCTTCTCAAGAGACCCACAGCTGATCCTTCTTGTCCAGCTAAATATCGCCCAATTCCCATTATTCCCTTTCTGGGAAAGCTCCTGAAAAAAGCTGGCCATCTCTCAGCTTAACCTTCACTCCAATTCTGTTGGGTGTCTCCATGACCACCAGTCTGGCTTCAGAGCTGCCAGAAGCACGGAAACTGCTCTCCTGAAAATCTGTGAAGATCTGCTCTCCAACCTTGACTCTAACATTTCCTCTGTCCTCATCCTACTCGATCTCTCTTCTGCCTTTGACACGGTCAACCATACCATCCTGCTCAACCGTCTCCGTGATAACCTGGGTATCACCGATCAGGCTCTGGCTTGTCTAACCTCTTTCCTCTCTGATCAACCCTCCCAGGTCCAACTTGGGTCCTTCCTATCGTGTATCTCCCTCTCTACCTGTGGTGTTCCCCAGGGTTCTAACCTCTTGCCCTGGCTTTTCAACCAATACCTGGCAACTCTTGCACACTGCATTGCCATTTTCTGCTCAAATTTCCAGTGCTACGCTGAGGAAACTCAACTCATTTTCAGGCCGCCCTCGCCACCTCCTCTCCTTCTCTCATCTCTGATTGCCTAACTGCCATTCAAGATTGGTGTGCTGCCAACGATCTTTGTCTGAATGCTACCAAGACGGAGATCCTCCTCATTGGCACACCTTCACCATCCTTTCCCCTCATTCTCTGGCTGGCCTCCCTTGGCCCTCCTCCTACCACCACCTGCGGGCCTAAGAACCTTGGGGTCATCTTTGACTCCACACTTTCCTTCTCTGCCCACATCTCTGATGGCTCTAAAAAGTCAAACTTCCTACTGCACTCCTCAGAGCTACTCTGTCTTTCCTCTGCTTCCCTCAGAAGATCACTGTCTCCCAAGCTCTGGTTCTCTCTAGGTTGGACTATTGTAACAGCCTCTTTCTAAATCTGCCTGCCTCTAGTCTCCGCCCTCTGCAACTAATCCAGAACAGGACTGCAAGACGTGTCCCTGGCATCATGTACTGGGATCATATCTCTCCAGCACTGAAATCTCTTTTTTGGCTCTCTGTGGATGCAAGGATTAAATTCAAAACCCTCTGCATTGTCCACAAGGCTTTCTGGGGCCTGGGTCCAAAATACCTTCAGCTATCCCTCCGCAAATATCCTCCTCTCGAGCTCTTCACTCCTCTACCTCTAACTCCCTCAGGGTCAGTCGTTTTTCAAAGAAATGCGCTGGGGGGGATCTCTGTCTTTGGATGGGGCCCCCCTCTGGAACAGCCTCCCTGCCACTCTGAAACTTGAGGAAAACCATCTTCAGTTCCAGAAGCACCTCAAGACCTTCCTCTTTGCCCCTGCCTTCGGCCCTCCTCTCTCCTGCTGATCTGTTCTCTCTCTGCACCATGCACCTGGCCACCCTCTGCCCTCCAGGTCCAGGTACCTGCTCACCTTGTCACCCTCCAGCACTGCCTCCGGGCCAACCCTTGCACTGGGGTCTGTATCTGTACCCATACAGCACCCCCTTTTTTTCTTCCTGCACTTATCAGACCTACCCTATCTGCTGCCTTAATCCCAGCACGTGCCACTTGCTGGCTGCACTATCACTGTTGGTTGCCTTTATTATTTTATTTATTTATTATTATTAATCTTTTTCTCCTTGTTCCGCACTTCCTACTTCTCCCCCTTCCATGCACTTTTCCCTTCCCCCTCTCCCATGCACTTGCACGTTCACAATGTCACTGGGCCTAGTAAGATTGTTGTTTTGGTCTCCCCTATTCCCCTCCCTTGCCTTGTCGTGCTCTGAAACACTTGTGTACGAGCGTGATATAAATAAAATATCAATTAATTTCTGTGTCTGACAGCCTGGGACCAGCTCTCCTTTCGCAGCGCTGATCGCTGTCCATTGTCTGCTGTGGCCGCGTCACGTGTTCAGAGACCACAGATTTGAGCTGGTTTCGTATCTCTTGACTTTGAGCTGTGGGTCCTGTCTCACATATCTTTGTCTCTGTCCAGCCTGAATCGGCTCTGCTCGTCTCTGTCCGCCAACTATAGAACTGTACGCTTGTGTTCTTCATGTATTTGACTGTGTGTTTATGTCCCGAAGTGCGGATGGTACGTGTGCTTCATGTATAACGCTACTATGTCGTGGTGTCTCTAACAACGTCAGCAACATGGCTTCTTGGTGTCTTAGTCCAAGCAGGTGTCCCTGATCATGGCCTGCAGCTCTTCATTCAGGCATGGATAGATCTGTATGTCCCTTGGTCGCTATGCCTGGCTGAGGGGATACCTCTTGTCTATCATGGGTCCACTAGGAATTCGTCCGAAATAGAATGAGTGATTGCAGTGTTTCCTGGCCTTCTTCCTTGTCATGAATTTAGTAGGAGGGGAGGAGATTGTCAGGCTCCCCATCCCTCTTCAGTGGGGAGCAGGGTCGTGTGGATAAATCTCTGCAGATTGGGTAAGGAGCAGGGCTGTGCAGGTAAATGACTGAAGATAGGATGTGGAGCCGGACTGTGTGGGTAAATAACTAAAGGTAGGGTGAGGAGAAGGGCTGCATGGATAAATATCTGCAGATAGGGTAAGGAGCAGGGCTGTGTGGGTAAGTATGTGCAGATAGGGTAAAGTGCAGGGCTGTGTGGGTAAATAACTGAAGATAGGTGTGGAGCAGGGCTGTTTGATTAAATATCTACAGATAGGGTAAGGAGCAGGGCTGTGTGGGTAAATTACTGAAGCGATGGTGAGGAGCCATTTGTGGGTATGAAGAGGGGGTCGGGATCCCAAGACCACCCCTCTGCCTCATCAAGTTCATGACAAGACGAAAATCCAGAAATGCCTGCAGCCGAGGGTGTGGCTTGCTAGCAAGCGCTGAAGACGTGAGTGTTGGGAGCTCCTGCGGGCGCCGAACATATCCTTCATAATATGCTCGCTCCTTCGTGACAGAAAAGACAAAAGTGGCACAAACCGATTCCTAAGCGTTTGGTGCCTCCACGGGCCGAGTTAGCTGCCACCACTCGGTGGAATACCGACGAAATCAAATACGGCAGCAGAAAGCTGGCGCACAGCTTCAAAATGTCCGGCAGCACCTGAGGACTGCAACCGAGTGGCACCCTGCAGTGTTCTTACCAGCCCGCACTCTGAAGCCAGGTGGTTGCGGTGCGGGTGAAAGCGGGTGCACATGAGGGGATTGCGTGAATTTGCCTGGTGGGCATCCCTTCGATCCGAGTAGGGGCGCGCAGCAGCACGTCTTGTGTATCCGGAGGAGCTGCCCGACTGGGGTGCTGCGGTGCGACCCGTGCCCCCGGTGTACCTCGGCAGCGGGAAGCGGGTGGTGGCCGGAACAGTGCTGCACGCTTTACTGTACGTGGTGCCTGAGCGCTTTTAAACGGGACACCATGCAGCCGGAGGTGATCGACAATTAACACACCATGCAGCAAACAAGCGGACTGCCAGACCCATGAGCAAGATCCTACATGGCTGATAGATGTTGGCTGGGAACAGCAGGGAGACCTGCGCTCCTGCCTGGGACTCCTGATTGCCCGGGCACCACAGTGAGAGACCCCCCTCAGGAAGGAACACCCCCGTCAGCCATCCACTCGCATGGCGGGGGGAGAAGAACCGAAAAAACCACCATACCACAAGTAAGTTCGGCCCAGGGGGAGTCTACCACATCAGTTCCGGCCGCACTCCAGGAGCATAACCCCCGCAGCGGGACTCCCGTCTTCAAGGCCATATTGATTAATTGATTTTTTATTTCTATCGCACTCGTACACAAGTGTTTCAGGGCCCGACAAGGCAAGTGAGGGGAGCAGGGGAAAACAGCAATCTTACTAGGCCCAGTGACATTGAGAACACGCAAGTGCATGGGAGAGGGGAAGGGGAAAAGTGCATGGAAGGAGGGAGAAGTGGAAAGTGCGAAGCAGAGGAGAAACAGATAAATAACAAGAAATAAATAATAAAGGCAACAAACAGTGGTAATGCAGCCAGCAATTTGCAAGTGCTAGGTTTAAGGCAGCAGACAGGGTAGGTCTGATAAGTGCAGGAAGAAAAAGGGGGGGCTGTATGGGTACAGATGCAGACCCCAGTGCAAGGGGTGGCCCGGAGGCAGTGCGGGAGGGTGGCAAGGTGAGCAGGTACCTGGGCCCAAAGGACAGAGGGTGGCCAGGTGCACAGTGCCAAGAGAGAACAGATCAGCAGGGGAGAGGGGGAGCGAAGGCAGAAGAAAAGAGGAAGGTCTTGAGGTGCTTACGGAACCGGAGATGGTTCTCCTCAAGTTTTAGAGTGGCAGGGAGGCTGTTCCAGAGGGAGGCCCCACCCGAAGACAGAGATCTACCCCCAGCTCGTTTCTTTGAAAAACGACTGACCCTGAGGGAGTTGGAGGTAGAAGAGCGAAGAGCTCGAGAGGGGAGGTATTTGCAGAGGGATAGCTGAAGCACAGCTATTGACACTAACGAGTGAGTTGGGGAGGGGCAGCTATCCCTTACCTTCCTTGCTGGGTACATGGCAGCAATCACCCTGCAGAGAGTGGGGAAGCACAGGAGCACAGTGCACAGGGAGGGACACGGCTGCCAGACTGACAGAACCTCCCGAAATTAAGGGCACAAAGCCCTGGACCGGGGGCCTATCCATGCACGACCTACAGTGAGATCACTGGGTGCAGTGACTAGACAGACAGGCAGTCCGGTTACTCAGGATCAGGAGACCCGACAGAGCCACTTAACCCCTCTGCGGCCAGATCACACGAACGGGGGGCTGGATGAGGGCCCACTGTTTGACTAACACCAACCTGATAAAAGGAGGGGTGCTGCCCCCGAAAACACCACAGTAAAACATCTGGAGGGGCCCTCTGGATCCTGCTACTCTCGACCCGCGATACTTGCTGCTGGCAGAGGGTCTGCCTGACACCGGTGTGCAATGTCCCACCGACCCTGAGAACCCTAACTGAAGAAAAGGGCAGACGAAAAAAGGAACACTTGGTGCTAAAGACCAGACCAAGATCAGGGGGTGAGAGAGGGCATTGGTGCCTCACGCCACTGCAGTTACTGCACCAACCGGGCAGACCCAGGTTTTGGCCAATGGATGGCCGGCTACCCTGAACCAATGCACCACTGGAAAGGTACCCAGTCACAACAAGGATTAATCCTACAACAGCGGAACATAGAACCTCCACGATTCGTAAAATGGGCAAAGACAAACAGAAGAAAGCATCCACGCAGAGTAGCATGGATCAATATGTGGTCGCCATCACTCCAGCACCAACGGGCCAAGCAACGCGGCCGACCTCCCCCACAGGTGAGGATAATCTCTCATTAAGGGACGTGATGGCCGCCATTGCCAGCTCACGCTCCTCCATGGTGATCAAAATGGACAGCATCGCGGCGGATGTCTCCTTTCTACGCCATGATCTCCAAAAACTCACCTCCCGAACTGGAGAAGCAGAACACTGCATCTCCAAAGCAGAAGACAGCATTAGAGGCATCACCCAACAATTATTGCAAACCCTGACTCGCCTTAAAACTCTGGAATCCCGAGTAGATGAAGGGGAGGGAAGAGCTCGTCGTAACAACGTGTGCATTATCGGACTCCCGGAAGGAGAGGAAGGACACAGCATGGAGCTATTTCTAGAACAATGGCTTGTGGATATCTTTGCACCCTACTCCTTTTCTAAATTCTTTTCAGTGGAAAGGGCCCACAGGATGCCCACGGGCAGACCAATCCCAGGTGAGCCACCTCGTACAGTGATTGCTAAATTGCTCAATTACCGAGACAGGGATGCCCTTCTCCAGATGTCGCGCTCAAAAGGGACAATTACCCACAATGGATCCCGAATCGCATTCTTTCCTGATTACACCCGGGATGTGCAGCGTGCGTGGCAGTCCTTCGAACCACTAAAAAGGCAACTGGCCCTCTTGAATGTAAAATACGGGCTGCTCTTCCCAGCACAGCTTAAAATTTACCATAAGGGAACCACAGTACATTTCACCGACCCGCAGGAGGCCTGGAAGTGGGCAGAAGCCCACATTGAAGGCGACTGGAGGGCGAGACCAACGAGACAAAGAGGGAGACCCCGGCCTAGACTAGGTCGCGCCTCCCCCGCAAGAGATCCCGAAAGGTCTCTCTGGAACCGGAGGCCCCAGGACAAGCAGTGAACCAGAACGAAGGATGAACTACGGTCCCACAACTAAGAAACATCAAGGACCATTGCAGTGCAACAACGCTGTATTCCTTGAACTCTGCTCTTTGCTGTATAACCTAATCCAGCACGAAGGACTCAAATAATTGGTGCAGGAAATGGAGATCCAGGAGAGGCTCCCCACCGGTAGTCCTTTAGGTCTTGTTAGTGTTGGGGTGTTAAGCTGACGCCTTAAGTTTTTGAGTGTCAGCAATGTTTTGGCTACAGTTACTTCGGATTGGAGTGGAGTATGGGGAGGGCGAGGGAGGGGGGAGTTGGCATGGTTTCTTGTTGTTTGGAGACTACCACAGAAATGCCCGCAGCTGCCCATCTTATTTCGGACGAATCCTAAGTGCACCAATGTGCACCAATGATTGACAAGTACACTGAAAGGTACCCTCTCAGCCAACCATACCGACAACCATGCAGACCGAATGCGATGCAAATCTTTCCATATGTTGGAGAGGAGCCTGTGATCATGGACAGAGACGCCTGTATGGACAGCCTCGACTGAGCACTACGAAGCCACGATGTTGACGTCAGTAGTGACACCACGACGTAGCAGCATTAGACATGAAGCACACAAACACATACTCATATACATGAAGAACATGAGTGCCAAGTTCTATAGCTAGGGGACAAACACATATACATACTGTCATTTCTTTTATTATTTTGTCATTAGCCAAATGCAGTAACGCATAACCACAAGGCACAAGATATCCTGAGCAAGCTTGCAGTAAGGAACTACAGGGGTATATATGAACCTGATAGGACCAAGTGTGACTAACCTATAAACACATAGCATAATATGGACAATGTATAAACCACATTATACGGGTTAGGAAAATTACAGCAGGCCTCAAGCCACTGAATATGAGACGAGCCAAGCTGACTCAGGCTGCACAGAAAGCAATACGTGAAAAGACAGGCCCACAGCCAAGGTCGGAGATATGAGGACACATTCCAATATCCAGACGACAAGGGGACCAGCTGCACAGAAACCAAATAAATCCTCATAATTGTGAGCTGCAGAGCTCAATGTTGTGGTTTCTAAACATGTGGTACAGCCGAATGAGACAATGGACAGTCGTCTGTGGTGGGAAAGAGGAGCCAATCCTCTTTCCCACAAGTGAAAGACCACAAGTGGTGGCAAGTGGTCTTTTGGTCCACTGCTCTGTGCTCCATTTCTCAGACTTTGTGGAATAAAGTCCGAACTTTACTCACAGAGCCCTTTCTACTCAGCGTTACAACATTACAGCGCTGAGCTACTTTCAGTTTCCAGCAGACGGGGAGTCTTCTTACCAGCTTGACTACAGTGGGAGGAGCCTCACTGCCTCCAGAGCCGGCTGACTACACAAAAGCCCCACTTCTGTGCGGAGCGTGCACAGAGCACAAGTGGTGGCAAGTGGTCTTTTGGTCTTGTGGGCTAGTGTGCTGTGTGGCGCTTACTCCCGTATCACAACTACGGTATGGTAAGCACCCAAATGTGCACCTCATTATCCTTCCAACCATAGTTAAGCATTACACCAGCACCTCAGCTTAGGAGCGGGAGGCTCCTAATCACTGAGAAGGGGGTAGCAGCCCTTAAACAGAGTGGGGGGGTGGGCTTTTTCTGACCAAGAGGGCACCTCCTCCACAACGGGGACATTAAATAACCCACCCCCCAGGAGAGAAACAAGCGGCAGGCCTTGTTATGTCTTGCCCATAATATATCCTCTCCCCCCCTTTCTTCTCACAAGTTCTAACTGGCGCAGCTCGTGGCATTGGGCTATCAGGACTGCCTCAATGACAATTCTAAATCATTCAATGACACTGGATGAATCTTTTGAAACACTATGTGCCAATCTGGAGGGAATTGCTAACAGAACCTACAGGTCACATTCTTTCGGGGCTCTCACTCCAATCTATTCCAATGATTTCCATCCCTTAAATAGCCTGTCTGCTTCACCGACTACAGCAAATTTTAACCCAAAGTCTATTCCAAAGCAGCCCCCGGCGGGCAACTTCTTTTTACGTCCAGGAACATCGATATGAGAGGAGACTCCATGATATTCCCACAGTCTGATTCTTTGGGGCCTTCATCGATCTCAGCACTCCATCTGGTGTAAGAATCTGTGCTTAGGCTATTCGATAATATTAAAGACATCACGCATGGCAACTCAAACAAAATGGGCATATTGGATTCTAAGATGTCCAAACTGCTGAAAAATCAACAACTTCAAACACTTATTTCAACTGCTCTTAAATGCAACCTTGGGGATGAAGACGTATGGGAAGTTCCATTAACATCTCCTTTGGACTCAAGTATGACCTAACATGGAATGTAGTACCACTCCTGATACCCCATCAGTGCTGGTTGATATACAGCTGAGGGATGTTGCCCCAATACAGGTTGAGTGCAGCCTACAGGGGGCATCAACCGAGCCAGAGCACCAGAACACCAATATTTATAAGAGCCCACAGCAACTACCGCTAAAAATCAACGTACAAAATAATCTAAAAAGAAGGAACAGCAGAAAAAGAAAACAAAAAATCTTCAAGCTGTAAATCTGAACAAAAAAACGAGAGAAGGGCCAGGATCGCAGCAAGCAGCAGGTATGCCGCAGGTGAATAACCAACGGCCGTTTGATCAAGGAGGGAATGGATTTGCACCACGAGGTAGGGGAAACTTCAGCGGAAGAGGAGGCTTTCAGAATAATCAGGGGAAACTTCCAGACTAACCAAGGTGGGTTTCAGTCTATGCAGAATGATAATCAAGGCAGGGAGGGCAGATTCAGACTTCCCCCTGTATGGTGGACATGTGGAATGACAGGACACATAGCACGAACACGTGGGAGTCAAGGGTACGTACAGAATGGACAGTTCCCAAGGGGGGGGCAGTTTATCCTCCTGCATACAGCTCACAAAATAGGGATGGATTGCCCAAGATCAAACAGTGTATCAAGCACAAGCACAGAGAACGCAACAGGCTTTGCAATCACAGCAAGCACCATTGAATCCGCGCACAAGGGCAGTCCCAGCATGCACCCATGCAGATATAGCAGACCGCAAACACAGGACAGTTATTGACTCCCAGGATAGTAGGTGTCACTATAGAGGGTGGGCATCCTTTCACGGGCACAGGAATAAGTATGTACCCACAATAGGACAGCTCACTGGATGACTTGATGTGTTCAGTACTATCTGTAATGCCTAATCCTCAAGAGGAACCGAGGGTTGAAATCACGATAGGAGACAAATCCTTTTCTTTTTTGGTAGACAAGGGTGCAACTCGCTCATGTATACGAGAGGGAACATTTTTAATGTCAGGAAATGCCATGAATGCTCAAGGGTTCACAGGAGCTACAAGTAGTATTCCTTTTACTGAGAAATTACCACTCTGTATAGGAGAATACGACATGTTCAAAACAGACACCAGTTAATATACTTGGGTCGAGATTTAATGACAAAGTTCAACATGACGATTTCTTTTACTGATGAAGGCATAGTGTGTTCAACAACAGGAATACATTATTTAAATGTGAGCTAATTCATTATGGCATTTACAGGACAAATAGCCACACAAGGAGTACCGTTGGAACCAGGAGTGTTTCATTATGGGGTGCACATTCTGTTAACATGGTTGCCTGGTCTAGTAACACGCACACGACCACCACACCAGCAAGGCCCGATCGAAAGAACGAGAAAGAGAAGGTGAAGCACCGTATGCCCACCCGACTCCACCCACACCACACACGGATTGTCATTAGCTGCCAAACAGCCAATGACAATCCACAACTACCTGTTGGTATGCTGCATACAGTAGGTAGGAGGGGCTTACAGGACAATACCAAGAGGGCGGGGCCACCCCTCCAGCACCCCGCCAGCCTCCTGAATGGGGGAATAGTTACATAGAGTGCGTGGAGCTACAAGTTCCGCGCACTCTACAGAATATTTCCTAAATCGGGACACGCGCCTCCGGCCTCCGCAGCAGCAGGCCAGGCACAGGCCAGCAGCCCAGCATTGCAGAGTGGCAAATAGATTAATAAATAAATAATTAATCTGCCACTCTGCACAAATTTAATTGCATTTAGTCGAGAGTCGAGAAGAAGAGAGAGACTCTCTTCTCTTCTTCTCTCTCTGTGGGGGGTGGGTGTTCGGCGCTCCCCCGCCCAGTGTAAGGAGCCGCCACTGGATGATAGTGAGGCATCGTCCCACATTTTTTGATGAAGACATGGTGAAAGTGCAATTTTCTTTATGGACCACAGGCGCCTATGACGTAGGCCTATTAAAGGGAGTTGGGGAAGTTAAGATTAAACTGAAGCCAGGAGCAATTTTACCTCAAGCACAACAGTATCCAATGTCTCCAGAGGCAGATGAAGGTATTTTTAAAACAACACCCACCATTATGGATCATTGCATTTTAGTGATGTCAGTGATGTGCAATACCACAGTGTACCTATCAAAAAATCTAAGGGGGGGTTGTGGTGTTTAATTCAGGACATGCGCCTGATTAACCAGATTGTAGAAGCTGAGTTTCCTCTAGTTCCTAACCCGGCGATGATATTATGTAGTATTCATGTTGAGGCATGATATTTAACTGTGATTGACTTGAAAAATGCATTTTTCTCAATCCCATTGTATAAAGAGCCTCAAGATCTGACATTATTTATGTTCAGACAGACTAATTTAACAAACACAAGAGTACCTCAGGGGTATTGTGAGTCTCCTTCAATTTCCAATAGAGTCCTGCAGATGGACTTAAGCAATATTGATTTGCCAAGTGTCATGCTACAATACGTAGATGATATTTTAGTCTGAAGCATGTCAGAGGAAGAGTGCAGATGTGACTCAGTTCAGCTAATGATGATCTTAGCCACAAAAAGGATAGAAGGTGGACAAAGAAAAATTGCAGTATTGCCAAGAAAAGATGTTATACATAGGACAATTAATCTTGAATGAGGGAAAGAAAGTCACATCTGAAAGGATGGAGGCAGTTTTGACAACTGCAAAACCAAACACGATAAAGCACATGCAGCAATTTCTGGGATTGTGCAATTATGTAAGAGCATGGGTATTTGATTATAGCTCATACACAAAACCATTGTTGCAGGCCCTGAAAAAGGCTCAAGTGAGTCAGGAGAAGATTGTATGGACTGAGGAGAAAGGGTTTGATAAATTGAAAAAATGCTATTTGCACGGCTCCAGTTCTAGGGATTCCTAATTATTCTGAGGAATTCTTTTTATTTTCACACACTAATGGCACAGTTATGACAGCAGTACTCATGCAGAGAACTACTTTGGGGTACAAGCCTTTAGCATATTACAGTGGGATTGTGGACCCAGTAAATACGGGTCACTTCGCTTGTGAACAATCGCTGGCATCTGCCGAGTTTGCTATTGAAAGGTCAGCCAGCATAGTAAGGAGGTGTTCCATTACGATGTGTGTTGAGCATGCATTATTTGCTGTTTTAGAAAACCCAAGGGTACATTGACATCTCAAAGAGCTTCTGCTTATGAGGTGGTTCTTTAGAATCCAGCAATCAAAATAGTCATATGTAAAATAGTGAACCCTGCCACCTTTTTAGCTGAACCACTGGAAGGAGACGAGCATGTACATGATTCCTCAAATTATGAAGAATTCTATGATGAGATCCCGAGGGTGAAAGAAAATGCTTTGGCAGCTGGGGAAATTCTCTTTGATGGTTCTTCAAAAATTGATCAAACTGATGCGCAAAGATATTCAGGTGCCGCTGTGGTAAGGAACAGGCTGACGGGGAATCCAAAGTAATGACAAGTCCACGGCTACCGTCTCACTTTTCAGCACAGGCTGCAGAATTAGTGGTGCTGCTTGTCGCGCTCGAGAATCACGCAGACCAGGGAGTAACCGTGTACAGAAACTTCGCCTATGTGACATCGACAGTTCACATAGGGCTAGCATACTGGAAAAGGAGGGGCTACCTCAGAGCGGACGGCACTCCAGTGCAGCACGCCACCTTATTGGACAGACTTATTAAAGCACTACAGCTCCCAGTAGCCATTGCAATAGTAAAGTGCTCAGCGCACACTAAGAGAGCAGATTTCATCTCACACGGAAATCAAGCCACAGGTGAAGAAGCAAATTGAGTTGAATATTCAGCAGACATTATGATCTTTGATACACCTGATGTGAATGAAAGAATGGTGGTGATGATGATTGTAAATTAAAGCTTTCATAACTTACCAAAGACCTAACTGATGGAAATTCAAGGTGAGGCACCACAGGATGAAAAAGGTCTGTAGAAACGGAGGGGTGTTCTTTATCCCCTTTCCGAGGCATTGTGATGACAGGAAAGCACTGTTAAACCGGTGATGCCTGTAGCCTTATTAAGGGTGGCATTGGAACAGATCCACTACCTTGTGCATGTCACTACGGAAAGCCTTGCAGCAACCATTGCAGAGGAATGGTTTGTACCAAATTTATTAGAACACGTTGCATTTTATGTAGTAAATTGCATCGTATGTCAAAGGTTTACTGCTGGGCACCTGCTGCAAACAGTCAGAGGTGTTATTCCTCGACCGAATGGTCCATTTCAGCATTTACATATTGACTATGTTGATATGGTGCAGGTCTATAATGGTTATCGATATATGATAGTGGTGGTGTGCCCTTTCTTAAGGTGGGCCGAAGCTGGCCCATGCACACATCCAGATGCCATTTGTGCTGCAAAGTTTTTATTCCGAGAAGTATTTCCTAGATGGGGAATATGTGAGGTATTTAGATCAGATTATGGCTCACATTTTGTTAATGAAGTGTTCAAACAGATTAACTTTTTGCTCAGTACAAAGCATGCGTTTTCCTCAGTTTATCACCCGCAAGCAAACGGAATCTTTGAAAGGCTCAACAGACTGCTCAAAGAGAGAATAGCCAAGCTTAAGTTAACGCTGGAAAAAGGATGGCTGCATTACCTGCCCCTTGCATTATATGCATTGTTTGTTTGTTTTTTGTTTGTTTGTTTATTATTTATAGTGTGCACCTCACCCTGAGGTATCTGGGCCCATTACAGTTTCATAGTTACACACAGAAAATATCCAATCGGCAATAAAAGAAGACATATAGTCATTTACACGTAGGAGACATTAATATTATTTACAATAAAGGTTATGTACAAATGAGGCCGGAGATGTGAACTCAGTATGTACAGTCTATATAGGTGGAGCAGAAAGTGTTATACAGAGTATGATTAAGGAGGGTTGATGGGACTAGCAGGGAGCATCATTGGTGATGAGCCAATTCTTCATTTCTTTCCTAAATTTATGGAAGGACTAGTCAGATCTGAGTGTCGTGGGGAGTGATTTCCAAATTTGGGCTGCCACGACTGGGAAGCTACTGCTGCCTGATTTTTTCAGTTTGTATTTAGGTATATGTAAACAACCTGAGTTGGAGGATCTAGTGAGTCGGACACAATGGGCTTTGGAAAATGTGTCTATAAGGTACGGAGGGGCTGAGTTATTGAGACATTTATGAGTTAAGGATGCTTTTTTAAGTTTAATTCTTTCCTTGATAGAGAGCCAGTTATTATCTCATCTGGTTGAAGAGATGTGTTGACTACACGGAATACTCAAGGCTGTTCTAAGTGCATTATTCTGCAGGATCTGAAGTTCTTAATGATCTGTTTATTTGCCCTTAAGTATGATGCATTTTAATAGTCAATTTTGGATCGTACTAAGGCTATCCCCAAAGTAATACAACTTTTTGTGAAGAGGCAGAGTTTGCAGGCACGGATGAGTTTACAGGTATATGTTCTTTCCGGAGCTGTAGCACTAACCTGTTTGCGCATATTCAAAGAGGAGTCTAGGTAGAAGCCTAACGTTTGTACCTCATTGGCAACCTTGATATTATTTCCATCGATGTTAAAGGAACGGTATTGATCGCCCAATTTGATAATATTGGTAGGAGTGGCTAGGAGGAGCAACTCAGTTTTCTCATCATTCAGGCATACACCGTGTGTGGCCATTCAAGCCTGAATGATGAGATAGATTTTGTTTATGAGGGCCAGGTCTTCAGCATAGTCACCTGTCTGTGGTATAAGGGTCTGGGTGTCATCTGCGTAATTCGTGTAGGTGAAACCCAGATGGTCCAGATCATCAAATAGTGGTTTGGTGAATGCATTATACATGGTAGGTGATAAGCACGATCCCTGTGGGACTCCACAAGATATGGGGATCGGGTCAGCTGCAGCCAACACGGAAAAGACTCTCATTGACCTATTGTTTAAGCAGGAATTCATCCAAGCTGTTGTTTCTGTTGAGAAGTGAGATGCTGTAGAAAGGTGTTTTCGCAGAACCTTGTGATCAACCAGATCGAAGACAGCCGACAGGTCCAGCAGAAGCAGGCGGGCTGATCTTCCTTTATCTTTCAGATCATCGATCTGGATCTTTAGGTCAATCAAGACTGTTTTTGTGCCGTGTTGGGGCCTGAAGCTTGATTGACGAAGGCTGAGTAGCTTATTGGTCTCCATATAGTTTTGAATCTGATTATAGGCTGCTTTGTCTATAATCTTTAACAGGAATGGAACTGTTGTGATGGGTCTACAATTGGTGGGTTACTGGGGTCAAGAGATGTTTTTTTTTTAAAGAGGGAGCACCCACGAGTTCTTCAGGTTAGTGGGTACAGTGCATCTACAGAAGGAGGCATTGATTAGGGAGGTGATGAAAGGGGGGAGTATGCTCGCTGCTTCCTTTATGACGGTGGCTGGGCATGCGTCCATTGGCAATTTGACGGTTTGAGGGAGGCTATCATTTTGTTCACCTCTTGGGAGGATAATGCAGTGAATTTAAACATTGAGTTGGTTTGTTTGGGGAGGTTAGGAATTTGTATCCGGGTGTTGCCTTGCAGGGCAAATTAAGTTTTTGTCCGCAATTTTATTTTGTAGCATTGTGATTTTATTAGCCAGAACATCTTGAATCTTTGTACACCAGATTTGGTCCTTAATACAGTCGTCTGAAGGGGGGGTGGGTGAGAATTGTGACTAGTTCTCTGGTGCTGGAGCTAACTTTATCAATCCGTTCATTGTAAGTATCATGTTTAGCTAATAGAATTTCTTCTTTAAAGTTAGCTGTGATTTCCTCAGGGTTGTTTGTAATTCAAATTTCTTCTTTCCGGCACACTCCTCGTGTCTTTTTGTGTGAAGAATGTGGCTCTGTTAGATGCGGGGACGTCCTGTCATCAAAATGCCTGGGGTAGCGGAATTGAAATCACACGACCCTTGACCTCTGATGACATCACAGGAAGTGATGTCATTTGACCCCAACCTGAAGTGACATCACAGGAAGCAATGGAACACGACCTTTCACCCCTTGACAAAACAGCAAGTGGCATCACATAGCATTGTTTCTAAGTACACTACGAAAAATATGGTTAAGATATCACTGCAAAGTGATATACATTTCATACAAGAAAGGATCACCATATGTATCATTAATAACAGTGCATATAGGTCCATATTACCAAATTACTGTGAATGCAAGCAGACGTGCAAGGCCAAACGATACTGATGTGTTATTATATAGAACTTCATATAGAACAAATATACATACAGTATCACCCAACCTGTGTTGGTACTCATTTATCAATCTCAGCAGGATGAAAGGCTGAGTTGACCTTCCCGGGAGTCGAACCTGCAACCTGCAGATCACACACACATTGCAGCAGTGAGTGCTGAACACACTGAGCTATAATACCGGCTATAGCTTTCAGAAAACCAGCCACTCTAGAAACAAAGAGCCTCATGCTGCTGGTCACATCCCAGGAGCCCCAATTGTAAATAAAAAACTTTTTTTAAACATTTTTATTTTTAGGGTTAGCAAGGGAGCCCACAGGGTTAGCAAGGGAGACACCCCTAAATTGCATGTTTGGTTCAGTTAAATGCTTGGTAGAGAAAGGTTGTCAGAAATTACCTCACTGTTTAGACTCTGGGGGTCCACCCACAATCTGTGTACATTTGAACCTGTCTTTCGGGTGACTACAATCAACGTTAGCCTAGGTCTGCTCCAGCAGGGGGGGGGCAGAGCCCACCAAGGCCGCCCCCTGGCCCTCCCTAGAAAGGAGGCCTTGCTAGTGGTGTTACGCACCACTGGAACCTGGGGGGTGATGGGGCAAAGGGGTTGCATGCAGTGGGATTTAGCAATAAGCATTCTGAGGGGCTGCACTGCAGGAGGCGCGGTCAGGATTTGTTTGTTTGGTCTGGCAGTAATGTATGCTACCCAGCCATGAAAGCAGAAATGACCAGGAAGATGGAGGGTCATTCACACCTCTAAGAGAGGTAGCACACTTGCTCAAGCAGGCAGCCTACAACTGTCTAGCAAGATCCTGTGTTGCTTTTTGTAAATGCACTTTCGTTTCCAACCTCTCAGTTACAAGGTAGCTATTTTTTCAAGCCTATGAAGTTGTGCTTGGACACAGATATTTTTAGTAGGTGCGTAAACAGCTGAGGACCCAGACAAATGCCATTCAAAGTGTATATTCCGCTGCATTAATTTATGTAGCAGTGGATACAGTAAGGTTGGTAGTAAGAACAATGTAATTCCAAAGAGGAGAGTGTATTAAATCAAAAAGTCATTTGATGCAAGTTTTTTTAATTAAACATTACCACTATCTTTGCTCTGCACAACATTCCCTTCCATAGTTCTTTAGTATGTCTGTGCCATTACAGATGAGGGTCTTTGTTCTGCCACCAAACAGCACAATTGAATCCCAATTGCTAGGCCATGTCCCCGCTGCATTGATAAAACAAGCCACACAAGCATTTTTAGGCCTTGTGGTCTAGCAGTTTGGGCAGGGCTGCTCACATTAGTGGCAGGGCCAAGGCTGATGTGCATACAATGGTATGGAAGGCTGACCACCAAAGCAATGCCAGTGGTTTTGATTGACTCTGAGACTTACATCCATCAAACTGAGGGCCCGTACAAATTACATTCAACGTATAAGTTCTGCTGCATTAACTACTTGAGTATAAGTGAAACAATAAAATTGGTACTAAGCAAAATTAAATTCTGGACAGGAGAGTAGTAAAATCAAAAAGTGATTTGATTTAAGACTTTGAATTAGGCTATTAGGTATAAGCCAGAACGATTGCATTGGAACACACATAGGATGGAGATGGGGTGTTAGAAGAGACACACATCCTGTAGGCGTATTTGGTAATTTACCCATCGATTTCCATGTTATTCCCTATGGTATACCTGCCCCTCCCCACTGAAACATAACCTATTGGGTGCACTTTGAGCTAGTTCTGTCACAAAGTTACACCAAGCTTTGTGCTGTACATGACCCACTTATGTTATATCTGAGCCTTCTCTTGAGTGTGTAATGATGTCATTGCCTCTGTAAAGGATCTCCTGTTGTAATACAAATCTCTTAACAGCGTGTGTCTTTAGCCAGTAGATTTAAAAGCAATATGTGTGTCGTTGCATCTGTTCCTTGCGCCGGAGACCCGTCTAAAACAAGCAATCGCAAAGCCAAACATTTTGGCATGTGTATAGGCATTAAAAAGACATTTGCCAGACGATTACATCATGTACTACTTGTGGGAGAGATTTACAGGTTTCCAGACATATGGGCCTGATCACGACTTTGGCGGTACCGCTGGCGGTATTAGCCCTACCGCCGAACTTCCCGGCACTAATAGCGGCGGATCACGAGTTCGGCAGTAATGTTAATCCCCACTCCCCATTGAGCCCATTCGGGAATGCCCCATTCCCCATTGGGTTCAATGGGGAATATTTGCGCTCTTACCGCCGGCAGATTTCCCGCCAGCGGTAATAGCGTGAATTTTCAGCGGATTTCCCCCCAGCTCAGAGCTGGGGCGAAATCCACCGAAGTCCTGATTTGGCGAACCATTAAATCCGGCGATAATAGCGCTACCGCCGTTTAAGGTTTACCGCCAAAGTCGTGATGAGGCCCATAGTATAAAAGTGAAGAGTAAGGCGATTTTGCCTAAGTTTTACTATTTAATTTTCCAGTATTTGGTGGAAACAATTCAGATTATCTGGAGGGGCCCTTTTGCAAAAAAGTGCAAACAGGAGTGGTCCCCTCTGTGCAATTTAGGATTAAAAACTTGTACATTTTTGTATATTCTTGTAAATTCTTCTCGCTTGCACACTTGTCTTGCCCTACCCACTATGTATGTATTCCTATCCCACTGTATTTTCCTATGTACTTGTATATTATCTCTACTCTCACCTACGACTGTATATTTGTACCATGCATGTAACAAACTCTACCCAAGTCAAGCGCCTAGTCACCTCAGGGTTCAGCCTGCTATATAAGCAAATAAAACAAACAAACAAACAAAACAAAATTACCCCATTATTAATTTTCATCAACTCGTTTCTACAATGATGTATATACATTATCAGGTTAGTTTATTATGTGACTTGTGCATTTTTAAAGTAATCTGTATAAAGTTGATTATAATTTTTGTATTTAAAACCAAACTTCAATATGTATTTGTACCAAATTGAGCTAAAGAAATGTGTGGTCAAGTACCTAAACTTCAGCTGTGGCGCAAATTTCGGCCTTACCACGTAACCAAAGTTTGCAATCCGGGGTAAATCATTTAATCTCACTGTGCTTTTCCTACCAAAATGAGGTGCCCCTAGAAGTGATTCACTTTGCAGTATGAGCTATTCCAAAAAAGCCCCACTCATGGATTACTAGATGGGCAGCGTAGGGGTCAGCGCCCGTCAAAAAGACATACACACATCTTTCTTTGGAAAATATATGGTCACATGTTTTGAACGAAATTGTGACATTCAATAGCAAAGCGAAGTAAACATGCCAAACAAGAAGTCATCATGGACACTTGTATATTATAAACAGAATGGAAACATTATGTACCAGGCAATGACGTATAGGGGTTGCAGAGGAGCCCCTCTACCTGCACTGTCTACCTCCTGATCCTGTTCTCTTCAGCATGCCAGCACTCCCACATACCCTCAACTCAATTCAAATGTGCGGAAAAATTGCAACAAAAAATAAAATGTTGTGCTTCAAAATGTCACTTTTAAGAAAAAATTGTCCTATTCTTTGCTTCAGTATTCTGGATGGGGAGGGAGGCTGTCTTTCACAACAAGATGGCTGGACCACAAGCACCTCCTCCGTGGCCTGCTGGGAGTAGCCACAGTATTCAGAGAGGTATTGTTGAGTGCACCCCATCTGAGATGGAATAAGGACTGAGAGCCTCGTTGCTCCGCCCCTGCAGAGGGGGAGGAGGAAGAGGGGGCATCATCCTTGATTCTCCCCAGCCAAGCTAAGAAGCAGGGCTCAAGTCGAGGGACCATACTGGTGGACGGTGTCCGTCCAGTTTTTTTTAGATGTCGGACGCCGTCCCCCCTGTGGGTTTAAGAAATAAAAAACAGACTGCAGTGCCCGGCTGAGTTTTGAACCCTGGCAGAGAATTGAACCCTGGCCTCACGCCACTGAAAAAGGACAATTGACCGCATGACGACGGCACTCATCGTTAGGAGAGCTACAAAGTGTCTCGTATTGACATGTCCCTTTACAGACATGTTTGGGCACTGGTTCTCAGATCTAAAAGGTACATGCATTTTATATTTAAGCAGCAAGGTAATCTGAAAATCTGTTCCCTTGGCAAATGCTTTTTTGTCGGGTGGGTTTTCTTTCAATCGTGAAAGACAAGCCTGAATTCAATTTCCCTATTTCACGTTGACGTCCCGTGACGTCACTTCCCAACGTTCGCCAAAGTCCCTCCTCACTTTTATTTAGGACTTGAGCCATGCCAAGACGGAATGGTGGGGGTAGTGTGGCGTAGGTGGGTGTGGTGCTAAATGGGAATGGTGGTCAGGTGGACTTGATGGATGGTGACTGGGGTGAAAGGTGAAGAAGGAGTGGATAGAAAAGAAAGGGGAGAGCAGATGGGAAGGGAAGATAGGCAAGTTGAGCCACACTATTTGTTCTGCTTTTCTTTAGCGCTGTACTGTATTTTTTATAACTCAATTATAGAATACTGTTAAAAAAACTTACAAACCATTTATTCTTAGGGCATGATTAATTGGGATCATTCTCTGACTCATGTGAAGGCTTCTGCAGTATACAGTTTTCATTTCTCATGCTTTGGCAATCTCTTACAGAGATGGGAAAGGAGATGGAAAATCAAGTAAGTAGCGAATGAAACGTTAAAATAGTTCGGGATCTTACGGAAGGAAACAAAGGAGCAGAAGGGAGAAGAGAGCAGAAGACTTTGGAAGAGGTACTGGAGCGCCTCTGATTTTGGCAGGGGTGAGCAGGTGGAAGGCGAGAGCAGAGTTCCCACTTGAACAAATTGAGTGAAACTGGGCAAATGACTATGTGACCGAAACCTTGTGAAGTGAACAGGCTCTTTCCAGCCAGAGTCATATCCCTAAACACACAACTCCAATGGTAGAAAAAGACAACTTAAAAAATATGCAGCAAGTGTTTCACTCATGACAGCCATTAACTACTCCGGGCATAAGCCCCACAACCAGGCCCTTACCCAGGGCCTTCTACAAGGCTTGCCCAAACATCCTGTTGCCTTAAATCTGCCAGTTAGTGCAATCTAAAACAGCATCTTTAGCAGACCTTCAAGTAGTCTTGTGGGTACGTGTGTCACCCCTGTACATAACAACCTAGGTTTGAATCCAGGTTTCTGCACCTTTTAAAGCAGTCTAACCGACTAATCCACTTGAAGGGTGCAAATTGATTTTTCCAGATTCCGGAAGACATTTTTTGCTGGATCACAGATCTGAGAAATTTGGCTTAAAGGTGGTGCTTTGTTTAGGGTATTCTTAGACCCACACCCAATGGAAGTTGGGCCCCCGATCACAAACCCGGCCCACCGAGATTGGAATTCCCAGAGCCAAGTACATGCTAGCCATTCTATGGCATATAAAGGTTCAATCGTTATATGTTTTAGCAAAGTTTGAAACATTGCCTCGAGCTCATCCTCGACATCATTGGTACATCCTTACTTTACATTTTATGGGGTGACTCTTTTCTTTAATCATATATTATGGGCATACCTTATAAGCATTCTTGTTACTGGTTGAAATATCACTGGTTTTTGTGCCCACCAGTTCTAGGTGCCGAAGAGGGAAAAGGAAGACGCAACAGTGCTTAGATTTGGAATGCAACTTGGCTACATGTATTCATAATGCCCCGTTATTCATGATAAAACATCAGTTCCAGAAAGTGTGACAAGCATTTTGGCTAGCACAAAATAGTACACATGGTGCATAGTGAAAGCAAGCGTCCCCAAAAGGCAGTAACCTCCCCACAATGAGAGGCAATAAGGATACACCCCAGGAGGGAATGAGACCAAGACTAAGTGCGGGTGATGTAAACGGGTTTTTTATATAATCAATGTAGGGCATGCAAAGGACTCTGCAAGCTCCGAGAGCACTCTGTCTGACAATACTAAAGACAGTCATATTTATTACAAAACCATGTCATAAATCCTGTAAGCTATAGGGGGCACATCATCTCGGGCTTTGGGTGGCGTCGACTAAGCTATAGGTGATATAATGATGGGCCGCTCCAGGATTGGTGGACATCCGCGTGGTGCCAACGTGGGGTGGACGGGTCAGCTGGGCTCGTCGGGGTGGAGCTACCATGCCAGGCGCGGTCTGTGTCGCTGATTGGTGACTTGTGCTAACACATTGCCCTTGTGGCCACACACACAAACACTCATTCCTTAAATGACTCTTGTTGTCCTGCAAATCCTACAATATGTTAATCTAGGAATATCTAGGAGACAGGCGAAACGATATGCAATGTGAAACTTCACTAATACATCATTACACAATTACTTTTGACCTGCTGACTGGGTGTCATAAGTCTGGGTGTCTGGTCTGAGGGCACGAGGTGAGCTGCCTTGTCGTTCTGTTCTGTTAGATGTGGTGAGGAATTACTTTATGATATGTTAGTACAGGGTCGGATACCTATCTCCAAGGCCCATTAACTTGGGGTGAACTGGAGTACTACTGGATCAGCGAGGACACACCTCTGGCCCCTTAAGGCGGTGGGGTTTAGGACTGGGCTGTAAATAATTCTTTTGGCCGACTATGGCGGCCTCGGGCATGGGGGAGGTGAATACTTGAAGCGGGTCCAGCAGAATGAGGGGAGGTGAGGCTGTGCTGGTCAAGCACCAGCAAGCCCTGGCGGGCCTTGGCAGGAGGAGGGGGAGATGGCTATAAATTTGTTTACTTCTTCATACATAGCAATGAGGGTCCAGCGTTGGCACGTGCATTACGTACTATAAGTTGAACACATATTGGTAATTCGTAAGGCAACAAATGAATAACAACATGAGGTAGCATCAGGTTGGGTCGTGTACTCAGGAGCATAGAGGCAATGCGTTCATATATGATTTGTGCATTTGCATTCTCATTTATAAAAGCTTAAACGTGTTTTGCTGTATTACACACAAGTATTCTTAATAATGCTTTATCGCCTTGCTTTGTACTTTAGCAGCAGTCATTAGTTAGCATTAGGTGGGCTCGATCAAGCCCTTTCATTAAGCCTTCAGGCCGATGGTATCTTGCAGCGGGCGGGGGTCATCCTTGCTCTAGTAACGTTATAAGCTTATCCCATTCCAACACTCGTGTCGTAATTTACAACAAACCCTGTGAATCGTTGGGTTTTGGTGTGTAGTTGACGCTTCATCTGGGGGATGTGGGCAAGGGTTCATACATGAAGGGTATTGACACCACATACTTTAAATGTTAGGGGTTAGATGCCAAGATCTAGGCCTGTTCAATTGGGATGGTTCTTGTTATTTTCCAGACTCGAACCACGAGTCAGGTCACTTCGGGGACAGTGATGTACTGCGGAAGGTAAATGATACAGTGTTTGTTCTGATACTCGTTCGTGTCTGGTTGCTTGTGAGAACGGGCCTTTGGCGGATCTGCCATGGGGTGGAGGCGCAGGGGGAGTGCATGGCTCCCTGCGCACAGTTAGCGGGGGCCAAGCTGCAGCTCTCGCATGCAGGCTGTTTCAATTGCAAAACAAAAGAGGTGATGGCTGGAAGGTTTAGAATGAATATTAACCTCTGGCATCGCTCTGGGCAATCCTCCAGACCATCGTTCTTCGCCTGCCAAGCCATTACAAAATGGGGAAAGACCATATGCAAATCAGGCTTGGTCCCACCCCCAAAGGAGTAGTCCAGCCCGAACTGCTAGGTCACATGCCTTCTGCACGAGACCACAAGCATCCCCAGACATGTTTCAGCCTTGTTGGGCGTCATCAGTGAGGAGTAGCTTGGGTCTCTAGGCCCAGCAGGCACGGGACCCACGTTTGGGCATACCCGTCCCACTCGGGGTGACAACAGCAAAACAAAAGAGGTGATGGCTGGAAGGTTTAGAATTAATCTTAACCTCTGGCATCACTCTGGGCAACCCTCCAGACCATCGTTCTTCGCCTGCCAAGCCATTACAAAAGGGGAAAGACCATATGCAAATCAGGCTTGGTCCCACCCCCAAAGGAGTAGTCCAGCCCGAACTGCTAGGTCACATGCCTTCTGCACGAGACTACAAGCATCCTCAGACATGTTTCAGCCTTGTTGGGCGTCATCAGTGAGGAGTAGCTTGGGTCTCTAGGCCCAGCAGGCACAGGACCCACGTCTGGGCATACCCGTCCCACTCGGGGTGACAACAGCAAAACAAAAGAGGTGATGGCTGGAAGGTTTAGAATTAATCTTAACCTCTGGCATCGCTCTGGGCAACCCTCCAGACCATCGCTCTTCGCCTGCCAAGCCATTACAAAAGGGGAAAGACCATATGCAAATCAGGCTTGGTCCCACCCCCAAAGGAGTAGTCCAGCCCGAACTGCTAGGTCACATCTCTTTCAGTAGGGCTTTGGCCGTTTATATCTAAAATGGAGTCTTGATGCTTCCAAAATGGTGTCTATGGTATGTTACAGTACAAGTCGATTGGCCCTGTGTGTCGATCAGCGGCCATCCTGACCCCCGAGCATGGGTGCATGGTGGGCCGCTGACGAGCCACAAGCCTCACGGAGGAGGGGTATGACAGGGAGGGTGTCATATAGACCTGTCCTCCCATACAATAGTCCACTGAAAAGCTAGTAATTGCTCTTTGTCAGAGGCGTGGTACTGACGTGAAATAAATGTGGCCAGCAAATACCACTGTAAAATATATATGTGAAGAGATGCAAGCGGTAAGCCCTCTTGCACCCCTGTCTGTGATCTTGGGCAACTATTGAGTCAAGTCTGTAAATAACCCTGTCATGTTTCCCTTGTGTACTACATCAGCATCTGCCAGTATGCTCCCTGTGGCAAATTCATCTTCAGCTTCAGGCACAGAACCAGGGCCTGCCCCTGGAAACAAATGTAATTGTGCAACCGGAAAGCCGTCCCAAAGCTACAATTTATCTTTCCTGTCCCGGATCAGCTTTCCCAAAATGACCAAAACTGTGCACCAACCTGAAACAACCAAAAACACAGCCACTGCACTGTGGCCCACACACATTTCCGGACACCCAGTCCATATATCAGCCCTATGATTCATAGATTTATTTGTAGCAAAAATGTTTAAATTGCTGTAGAAAATTAGTCAAATTAAGGGTAGGGGTGGGAAAGAAGCATGGTGTATGAATGCAGAAATACCCAGTCATGTCTAGAGCACAGAGGGGTGGGGTCTGTGAGAGTCATTAGATGCAAATGGACTGGCCTAAAGACTTGCCTAAGAGACTGGCCTAACAGCTGAATACCCATGTCTAGCGATGTCGCAGAGCACAGCACAGCTGAGCTGTGGAATGCAGTGATGCCTCAGACTGCCGGGCATGAACAGCCCCTCCTGAGAAGTTCACAGTGATGACGCTGCTGGCTCAAATGCCAAGGCTGCCAGAGCCTGCCTCGCAGAAACAGCCAGCAGTTGCAAAATGTACTTTCTTCCCCCTGTTCGGTGAAATGACCTGTTTGTTATCATACGTGCTGCTTTATGGGTGGAGAATAGATTTAGCTACTCCATTGTACATAAGGATGAGCCAGGCCTGTGACGGGCAGAGCAGAATGCAGCCCTCCTATGCACTGGTGTGTGTGTGTTGCGTTACAGCCCTTTTCTCTCTACTTCTGGTCTTCTGTGTATGATTTGTGTCCAAGTGCCGAGTGTCCAGCCTCCAGCCCCGGGCCACACACCATTCGGCAGAACCGACTTCACATACTACGGTGGGCCTGCTTAGATCCTCAGCTGGTATATATTGAATATTCTCACTCCATCTGCGAACAGCGCATTTCACAAAAGTGCTGCTTTGTTGTCCATCAGTGCAGGTTCTACGCTGACTACTTCTAAGTATATCTCAGAGGTGTGTTCCCGCTGGCCTATGGTACCGGCAGTGGTGGTGTGACATCTTGGGCAAATGCCAGTTTTTTCTTCTTCAAGTTGTTTTCTTTCTCCATTTGCTGTCCCTCTCCAACCATCCCATCCTCGCCGCCACGGTGAGGAATGTGGGAGCATTGAACAGGACCGCACGCAATTAAAGATCACAGAAATTAATGGGTTGCCTTATGTTTATTTGCAATTCGCATTTCTCCGTTCAGCTGACACTCCCTGCTCCGTGGTATCCTTCAAGTGTTCTCTCCCTCTTATCCTTGCATGCTTCCTTTACTAGAGTTCAGCATTCCCTTAAACCTGTGTAGGCACTTCACTACAACCATACATAGCTGAATTGCAGGGCTCTGCTCTGTACTGTAGTAGCAGCATAGCTGAAGAGTAATAGGTAGTGCCCACTGCCATGGTTACATCAAGACTTGGTTGCAGCAAGCAGTGCCCTTGTATGGCTCCCCCATGGGCAATGTGTGGTAGAGGGGGCCTTGGAAGAAGCGTGTGGCACAGCGGTGATGCTGCAGGCCAAAGTTAGGCCACATTATTTCTTGGGTGCTACTGGCAACGCACTGTACACAGACATGCTGGGGTTAAGTTGCTGCAGGGGTTGCGAGGTGCAATCGTTTTACTATGGCTGAGGTGCTAGAGCAGTGGCCTTCAAACTGTGGGGTTGGCCCCCCAAGGGGAGCATGAAGGATGGCCACGGGGCGTGAGGCTCTTCAGAAATGGAGTTAGGAGTGAATGCAGGCAGCAGGCATGCAGGCTCTCCCCGTTGAAGGCCTTAGGATTTATTTTTCGCAAAAAACATATCTGTCAACTAGGTCCATGCAAGTTGTGTGTAACCTATCCAGTCCTGTGCTTTTTTTTAGCTTTGCATTATGGCATTTGTGCTCTTGCATTTGGAATAGGGTTGCCTGGTGGCTCCATGTCAGCGGAGACACCCTACTCCACTCCTGAAATTCGCTTTCACCTTATTTTTAGGCCCTTGTATTCAATTGAAGTTACCCAACACTAAACACGCCCCAGTGGGCAATTGATGCATAACTGTAAACCCACCTGCTTTGGAAGTGTGTCACCAGCATACACTCAGATCACTCACCCGACCACGCCCCCTGTCTGTCCTTTACCGTCCAATGGGCTCTCTCAGTGGCCAAAAACAAAATCCTCTTTTTGTCCCCGCCATGGCAACTCAAAAGGGTATGTTGATAGAGACGTGAAAGCCCAATAATGGAACCAAGGGCGGCTGAACCTTTGTTAGGGCATGTGGGGGGGGGGCATGTCTATATTGTGGTGTCACGTGTCCCGAGAAGCAGGGTCACGTGACACACTACAGCCGGATGTAGAAATAAAGGTATCACCGGAACTGGCGTCTTAACGCCAGTCCGGGTTTAGGCACTTACGAACGTGGTTGTGTGTTTGATTGCTGCGCCGCCCCCGCGCACCGCGACACCAGCGCAACCCCCGCGCGAGGGTCTCGCTCCACCTCTGTCCCTCCCGCCGTGCCGGCAGGCCTACATCACACTGGTGACGAGGCGGTAAGTGGGTTGCGAGCCCCGACAACAACGGAGGTCTTCGCACCCACGGACCCGCGCTTACACAATCGCGGAGCCGGCAGGATAACGACGCCGGTCTCGCCCACCATCGGAGTCAACCTCCAGCAGCGGCGAAGAGTGGCCCCAGCACCCCAGGGCCCCAACAAAAGAAAAAAAAAATCACATCTAACAACAGCCCAGGTAGCAGCCTCCTCAGCCCTGGCAGCTGCATCCAGCAGCAAATCACCACCCCACGACAAGGGAGAAGCAATCCACACACCCCACGACAAGGGAGAAGCAATCCACGCAGGCCTACCCTGCCAAGATGCCGCACGTGGGACCACGCACTGCACGCTCACCAGGCCCAACCACCACCACACGGTAAGCTGCAACTCAGCGCCGTAACGCCGCACAACACAACATGTCCGACCCGACGTCCAGCCCATCAGAGACCAGCGCCAGGTCCACGTCGAGGAGGAGCCTCACCGAGGAACGCACAGACCCCTCGCTAACCACGTTCATGCCGCCTTTCGACCCGTTCACCAACGGAGCGGCCATCAGATGGGAAATATGGATACAACAGTTTGAGATGCACCTCGACGCGAGAGACATCACTATGCCCAAAAAAATGCGCACCTTTCTCCTCCTCAACATAGGATCTGCCGCCCTGTGCTTATTCAACGCCACGCCAAACAGAGGTAGTGACGCCAACTACGCTGCAGCAAAAGCCGCCCTTTCCAACATGTTCAAACCAGACCTCAACCCCGACTACGAGCGGTTCCACTTCTGCCTGGCGAGACAACGAGAAAAAGAGACAGTGGACAAGTTTCACGCTCGCCTTCGCGAAATGGCCGTGGGCTGCGAATTCCCAGACGAGGAATTCGCCATCCGCCTCCAAATCATCAACGGTATCTCATCCGAGAAGCTGAGGAGGGCGATACTATCAGAGAAGAATATACGGCTATCACGCATCCTCGAGATGGCAAGACTCCGCGAGCAAACAGAGGACCAAGTAGCAGTAATGGAAGCAGCCATTCAGAGGCTTCCGCTAGACAACCCGAGACCAACAGAAGACATAGCAGCCATCTCCCGACACCAGGACACCCGCCTGAAACAAAACCCGAGAATGCAACCACCACAAAAGCATGACCAATCGTGCAAGTGGTGCGGAGGCCCATGGCATAAAGGGGATTCCTGCCCAGCGTGGGGGTCAACATGCAGAAAATGCAACCGCCTGAATCACTACGCCGCAGTCTGCCTTAATCCTCCGAACAAGAACGACCGTGACGCAGACCCGCGGCCATCACAAGAACCACGTAGGAGATTCGCGCCCAAGGAAACCCGCCAACCAACGCGGAGTGGGAAAGCTAGGGCAGTAGACGAATCACAAAGAACCCAAACCACGAGCGAAAGCGACGAAAGTGACAGCGACTCATCCCCCGAAAGGCAAGGCAAAGAAAGGAGAAAGAAAGGGAAAAGGCGAATACACCGAGTGCACCTAATATCAGCAGTGGACCCACGGAAATCACGACAGAAGAGGAGACCAACATGCACCATCCTCTCCAATGGAGACCCACTGAAAGTTATCATTGACACCGGTGCCACAGTAAATGTCATACCAGTGACAGCATTCAACAGTCTCAACCCCAGACCAGAGCTCCTCAAGAGGAAAGTCAGGCTATACGCCTATGGATCAAAGAAACCCCTGCCTGTGCGAGGATCGTTCAAATCCAACTTCGCTCACAGTAACGCCAGCTGCCGAGCCCAAATATACGTGGTAGACGCCGGGTGTGAAACCCTCCTAAGCTGCAAAACAGCCGAAAAGTTGGAGCTGATACACTTCGCATTCAGTGCGCAGCACGATGAACTCCACGACCTCTTGGGGCGACACAAGAAGCTGTTCCAAGGGATCGGGCACCTAAAAGGGAGAACGGTCAAGCTACACGTAGACCCCACCATCGAACCCAAAGCAGTACGGCACAGGCGAATCCCATTCCACCTGAGAGAGGCCGTAGAAAAGGAGCTACTCAAGCTCGAAAACGCAGGGATCATCGAGAAGACATCTGGACCAACCCCGTGGGTTTCGCCGATGGTAGTAGCCCAGAAGCCAAAACAACCAGGCGCAGTAAGGATATGCATCGATATGCGGCTCCCCAACATAGCTATCGGCCGTGAGCGCCATGTCACTCCCACCATTGACGAGCTCATTGTAGATCTCACGGGAGCGACGATCTTCAGCAAGCTCGACCTCCGGTCCGGCTATCATCAGCTTAAACTATCGAAAGAATCCAGATACATCACAACATTTTCGTCCCATCTTGGCCTGATGCGATACAAGAGACTCAACTTCGGGATATCATCGGCGGCGGAAGTATTCCAGCATGAGATCCGGAAAGTCATCACGGGCCTTGAGGGAACCACTAACATCAGTGACGACATCCTTGTATATGCATCGAACAAAGACGACCACCACCAACGCTTAGCAGCAGTCCTAAAGAGACTCGAGGATGCCGGACTGACCCTCAACGCAGACAAATGCGAATTCAACAAGAAGGAACTCTGTTTCTTCGGATACATTTTCAGTGCAGCAGGAGTGTCCCCAGACCCATCAAAAGTACAAGACATAAAAGAATTTGAACCACCAAAATCAGCCTCAGAAGTGAGAAGCTTTATGGGAATGGCCACCTACTGTGCACAGTTCATCCCTGATCTTGCAAGCATCGCCAACTCACTCAGGGATCCAACCAAGAAAGATCGAAAGTGGGAGTGGACGGAGGTTCACCAACAGGCCTTTCAACAGATAAAAGACTCCCTGTCCGCCTCCACCACCATGGCGTTCTTCAACGTAGACCGACAGACCGAACTTCTTGTCGACGCCAGCCCAGTTGGCCTAGGGGCCGTGCTGACCCAAACAGATAAAGATGGCACGATATTTCCAATCGCGTTTGCCAGCAGAGCCCTCACCAAACCTGAACTAAACTATGCACATATCGAAAAAGAAGCCCTGGCCATTCTGTGGGGATGTCGCCACTTTAAAGTCTACCTGTTAGGGAAACAGGCGAAAGTTTTCACCGACCACAAGCCCCTGGTCCCGATATTCCGAGGCTCCGCCCCACACCCTCCTGCCCGCATTGAAAAGTGGATGTTGCAGCTGCAACCCTACAACATTGAAGTAGAATACCGCCCAGGATCGAATAATCCGGCGGACTACCTGTCCCGCCATCCGCGGCCAGCCACTGACAAAGAACAGCACCACGCAACAGAAACGGACGAACACGTCTGTCACGTGATAGCATGCGCCCGACCACAAGCACTGACACTGCAGGAAGTGGTACAAGAAACAGCTGAAGACACAGTCCTGAAACATACAGCCGCAGCCATTCAGTCAGGCAACTGGAAAACCTACCTCATGTCAATGTCTCACCGAACAACCACTGCCCAAGCCAAACTCAGGGCCCTGTTCGGCATCAGACATGAACTATCTGTAGCCCCTGAAGGAGTAATACTGAAAGGACACAGGATCATATTACCAGAATCCCTCGAGGCCAGGGCGCTCAAGCTGGCCCACAGTGGACACCAAGGGATTGTCAAGTCGACCGCCTACCTAAAGTCCCGAATGTGGATGCCAAACATGCACCAGAGAATTACGGATCTCGTAGAATCCGGCACAGCATGCCAAGCATTACGGAGACCAGCAAACCCCGAACCACTCAGCTGCGCCCCCCGAAGCACAAAACGATGGGAGGCCGTCAGTATGGACCACTGCACCATCGCTGGAGAAGGATACCTGCTAGTAGTAATAGATGAATTTAGCAGGTACCCGGAAGTAGAGCATGTGGCCTCGACAAACACAGAAACCACCATCCTCACATTGGAGAAAATATTCGCAATTCATGGCATTCCCAAGAAAATTAAAAGTGACAATGGCCCATCGTTTGCCAGTCAAGAACTAAGGGAATTTTTCAAAGAGGTCAACGTTAAACACCAACGCATCACCCCAAGATGGCCTCAGGCAAACGGTGACGCAGAGTGTTTCATGGGATCACTGAACAAGATCATCAGGATCGCCAAGGAACAAGGACACCCCTGGTTGAAGGCTGTATATCAGTTTCTGAGGACACACCGACAGACCCCACACTCAGCCACAGGGATCAGTCCGGCGGCCCTCATGTTTGGAGTTTCCATCCAGGCAGAGCTACCGATACACCCAGACTGGACAGCGCCAGACCCGGAAATCATCGAGATGGAAGCAAGACGGGAAAGACACAACGAGCGAGAAAGCATTGCTTGACGAGCACACCACAGAGAAATAAACCCGGGGGACACGGTCCTCGTCAGGAACCGGGCAACACCGAAGAAAATGTCCCTCAATTACGAAGCACGCCCGTGGACTGTCACGACCACCAACCACAGCATGATTACGGCAACCCGCGGAAAAGAGACAGTAACCAGAAACGTCTCCCACTTCAGGAAAGTGCCTCAAGAAATGTGGGAAGAGCAACGGTCACCCCAGAGGGGTGAGGTAGTACACTCACCCCAAACACCCGCGCCACAGCAGACCACAGAAGTGCCGGAAGAGGCAAATGGTGAAGTGGAGGCCGCCACGGAAGACGCGCCACGAGAAAGAAGCACCCGATACAGTCTGAGAGAAAAGCCAAGACCGTCTTCCCGCCTTCAAGGGTATGTGGTAGACGAAATATGCCAAAGAAGACGGCAGCAGAGACAGAGACATTCACCTATTCAGAAGTAAGACTCAATGGAAAATGTCATGTTAACATGTGGGAATTTTGCCTCCAACTTGGGGAGGAATGTGGTGTCACGTGTCCCGAGAAGCAGGGTCACGTGACACACTACAGCCGGATGTAGAAATAAAGGTATCACCGGAACTGGCGTCTTAACGCCAGTCCGGGTTTAGGCACTTACGAACGTGGTTGTGTGTTTGATTGCTGCGCCGCCCCCGCGCACCGCGACACCAGCGCAACCCCCGCGCGAGGGCCTCGCTCCACCTCTGTTCCTCCCGCCGTGCCGGCAGGCCTACATCACATATATGATGTCTGGCTGGGGCCCCCCTTGCCTACAGTTCGGGAGAACAGTCTGGGGCACCTATGCAGTTCTTAAATAATAATGGCCGAGAAAAGCGGCAATGAGGACGTCAATCGCTGCAGGTTTTCACGGGGCGGGGAACCAAGGAGAGGCTGAAATAGTAAACGTCTACTGAAAAGCGAGTCCTTGCTCTTTGTCACTAAGGTGCTAATGCAGACAGAACCACATTAAAAGGCAACAAGGTCATTACAACTTGGCTGAATGCCAACAAAAGCAGCCTGTGCCCTCCAAAGTGCATAGTAAGGTGACAGCAGCCAGCCTGTAATGTGTGGCAAAGCGCACATGAATTCAAGAAATACGTTGATGTTGAAGAATGGGTGTCGGACCCAATTAAACAAACATGCAGCCAGCTGGCCAGGGCTTGCCCACAACACCCAATACAACAGACACTTTCAGTGGACTGAATACAGCCAAAGCCTCAAATCCTTTTTGCAGCTGCCCAACAGGGTGTTTATGTCCTGCAATGTACAGACATGTTTTTCTTAGGGTGAGTAGTATGACCAATCAAAACTAGAGACTAACTTCCATTATTCGCTCAAAAGGGTTTCTTACTGAATCACTAGAATAATATGATATTAACTATAAGACATGTTTCAAATTTAAAATTGTGGACATTCTTATGTTCCCATAACGCTCTTTGCTTTTAACAAATCGCCAGGATTGGGTTGGAGGAAGAGTTACTGTTAGCTTGGGGCCACGGGCCCAGCTCCCTTACCCCCACCCATTCAAGGATTAAAGGGTTCCCGCACTGCCTCTGGCAACTTTAAATGAACGACAAAAAGACAGCTAGCAGAATACAAAGAATAAGAAAGACAGGACTGCCTGGGCTGCATGTGATTGGCATGGCTAGCTATGAACAGGTTTTTCATCTTTCCCATCCTCTGATCCAAAATTCCCCTCACTTTAGACAAGCACTTTGCCTAAGGATCTCCTCATTGGCTCTGCCTAGCACTTCCCTCCCAGGCCCCCCCCATCTCCTGCACTTGTCACTGCACTTCCAAATGCCAGCTGGCCCAATAGGTCCATAACTGTATTGTACTGCCTTTGCCATGATGTTTCCCCTGTTCCCTTCCAATTTAGCCTTAAGCGCCTAACAAATGCTAAATACAAAATAAAAACAATTCTGCCTGCTTAGCCTAGGGCAGTGGTACTGTGTGCAGGCAGTGCCCCTTTCCTGCAGATAGCATTGCACAGTAGCAGTGAGGACCGTCTGAGAATGCATGCCAGTGCCTCCGTAGCCCAGGGCAGTGGTACTGTGTGCGGGCAGCGCCCCTTTTCTGCAGATAGCATTGCACAGTATCAGTGAGGACCGACTGAGCATGCATGCCAGTGCCTCCTTAGCCTAGGGCAGTGGTACTGTGTGCGGGCAGCGCCCCTTTCCCGCAGAGAGCATTGCACAGTAGCAGTGAGGACCGTCTGAGCATGCATGCCAGTGCCTGCTTAGCCTAGGGCAGTGGTACTGTGTGGGGGCAGTGCCCATTTTCTCAGATAGCACTGCACAGTAGCAGTGGGGACCGTCTGAACATGCATGCCAGTGCCTCCTTAGCCTAGGGCAGTGGTACTGTGTGCAGGCAGCGCCCCTTTCCTACAGATATCATTGCACAGTAGCAGTGAGGACCATCTGAGCATGCATGCCAGTGCCTGCTTAGGCTAGGGCAGTGGTACTGTGTGTGCGGGCAGTGCCCCTTTCCTGCAGATAGCATTGCACAGTAGCAGTGAGGACCATCTGAGCATGCATGCCAGTGCCTCCGTAGCCCAGGGCAGTGGTACTGTGTGTGGGCAGTGCCACTTTCCTGCAGATAGCATTGCACAGTAGCAGTGAGGACCGTCTCAGCATGCATGCCAGTGTCTCCTTAGCCCATGGCAGTGGTACTGTGTGCGGGCAGTGCCACTTTCCTGCAGATAGCATTGCACAGTAGCAGTGAGGACCATCTGAGCATGCATGCCAGTGCCTCCGTAGCCCAGGGCAGTGGTACTGTGTGCAGGCAGTGCTCCTTTCCTGCAGATAGCATTGCACAGTAGCAGTGAGGACCATCTGAGCATGCATGCCAGTGCCTGCTTAGGCTAGGGCAGTGGTACTGTGTGCAGGCAGTGCTCCTTTCCTGCAGATAGCATTGCACAGTAGCAGTGAGGACCGTCTGAGCATGCATGCCAGTGCCTCCGTAGCCCATGGCAGTGGTACTGTGTGAGGGCAGTGCCACTTTCCTGCAGATAGCATTGCACAGTAGCAGTGAGGACCGTCTGAGCATTCATGCCAGTGCCTCCTTAGTCTATGGCAGTGGTATTGTGTGCGGGCAGTGCCCCTTTCCTGCAGATAGCATTGCACAGTAGCAGTGAGGACCATCTGAGCATGCATGCCAGTGCCTCCGTAGCCCAGGGCAGTGGTACTGTGTGCGGGCAGTGCCACTTTCCTGCAGATAGCATTGCACAATAGCATTGAGGACCATCTGAGCATGCATGCCAGTGCCTCCGTAGCCCAGGGCAGTGGTACTGTGTGTGGGCAGTGCCACTTTCCTGCAGATAGCATTGCACAGTAGCAGTGAGGACCATCTGAGCTTGCATGCCAGTGCCTGTTTGGCCTAGGGCAGTGGTACTGTGTGCGGGCAGCGCCCCTTTCCTGCAGATAGCATTGCACAGTAGCAGTGAGGACCATCTGAGCATGCATGCCAGTGCCTCCTTAGCCTAGGGCAGTGGTATTGTGTGCGGGCAGTGCCCCTTTCCTGCAGATAGCATTGCACAGTAGCATTGAGGACCATCTGAGCATGCATGCCAGTGCCTCCTTAGCCTAGGGCAGTGGTACTGTGTGCGGGTAGCGTCCCCTTCCCGCAGATAGCATTGCACAGTAGCATTGAGGACCGTCTGAGCATGCATGCCAGTGCCTCCTTAGCCTAGGGCAGTGGTATTGTGTGCGGGCAGTGCCCCTTTCCTGCAGATAGCATTGCACAGTAGCATTGAGGACCGTCTGAGCATGCATGCCAGTGCCTGCTTAGCCTAGGGCAGTGGTACTGTGTGCGGGCAGCGCCCCTTTCCCGCAGATAGCATTGCACAGTAGCATTGAGGACCGTCTGAGCATGCATGCCAGTGCCTCCTTAGCCTAGGGCAGTGGTATTGTGTGCGGGCAGTGTCCCTTTCCTGCAGATAGCATTGCACAGTAGCATTGAGAACCATCTGAGCATGCATGCCAGTGCCTCCTTAGCCTAGGGCAGTGGTACTGTGTGCAGGCAGCGCCCCTTTCCTGCAGATAGCATTGCACAGTAGCAGTGAGGACCATCTGAGCATGCATGCCAGTGCCTGCTTGGCCTAGGGTAGTGGTACTGTGTCCGGGCAGCGCCCCTTTCCTGCAGATAGCATTGCACAGTAGCAGTGAGGACCATCTGAGCATGCATGCCAGTGCCTCCTTAGCCTAGGGCAGTGGTATTGTGTGCGGGCAGTGCCCCTTTCCTGCAGATAGCATTGCACAGTAGCATTGAGGACCATCTGAGCATGCATGCCAGTGCCTCCTTAGCCTAGGGCAGTGGTACTGTGTGCGGGCAGCGTCCCCTTCCCGCAGATAGCATTGCACAGTAGCATTGAGGACCGTCTGAGCATGCATGCCACTGCCTCCTTAGCCTAGGGCAGTGGTATTGTGTGCGGGCAGTGCCCCTTTCCTGCAGATAGCATTGCACAGTAGCATTGAGGACCGTCTGAGCATGCATGCCAGTGCCTGCTTAGCCTAGGGCAGTGGTACTGTGTGCGGGCAGCGCCCCTTTCCCGCAGATAGCATTGCACAGTAGCATTGAGGACCGTCTGAGCATGCATGCCAGTGCCTCCTTAGCCTAGGGCAGTGGTATTGTGTGCGGGCAGTGCCCCTTTCCTGCAGATAGCATTGCACAGTAGCATTGAGAACCATCTGAGCATGCATGCCAGTGCCTCCTTAGCCTAGGGCAGTGGTACTGTGTGCAGGCAGCGCCCCTTTCCTGCAGATAGCATTGCACAGTAGCAGTGAGGACCATCTGAGCATGCATGCCAGTGCCTGCTTAGCCTAGGGCAGTGGTACTGTGTGCCGGCAGCGCCCCTTTCCTGCAGATAGCATTGCACAGTAGCATTGAGGACCATCTGAGCATGCATGCCAGTGCCTGCTTAGGCTAGGGCAGTGGTACTATGTGCGGGCAGCGCTTCTTTCCCGCAGATAGCATTGCACAGTAGCAGTGAGGACCATCTGAGCATGCATGCCAGTGCCTCCTTAGCCTAGGGCACTGGTACTGTGTGCAGGTAGTGCCCCTTTCCTGCAAATAGCATTGCACAGTAGCAGTGAGGACCGTCTGAGCATGCATGCCAGTGCCTCCTTAGCCTAGGGCAGTGGTACTGTGTTCGGGCAGTGCCCATTTTCTACAGATAGCATTGCACAGTAGCAGTGAGGACCGTCTGAGCATGCATGCCAGTGCCTCCGTAGCCCATGGCAGTGGTACTGTGTGCGGGCAGTGCCACTTTCCTGCAGATAGCATTGCACAGTAGCAGTGAGGACCGTCTGAGCATGCATGCCAGTGCCTCCTTAGTCTAGGGCAGTGGTATTTTGTGCGGGCAGTGCCCCTTTCCTGCAGATAGCATTGCACAGTAGCAGTGAGGACCATCTGAGCATGCATGCCAGTGCCTCCGTAGCCCAGGGCAGTGGTACTGTGTGCGGGCAGTGCCACTTTCCTGCAGATAGCATTGCACAATAGCATTGAGGACCATCTGAGCATGCATGCCAGTGCCTCCGTAGACCAGGGCAGTGGTACTGTGTGTGGGCAGTGCCACTTTCCTGCAGATAGCATTGCACAGTAGCAGTGAGGACCATCTGAGCTTGCATGCCAGTGCCTGCTTGGCCTAGGGCAGTGGTACTGTGTGCGGGCAGCGCCCCTTTCCTGCAGATAGCATTGCACAGTAGCAGTGAGGACCATCTGAGCATGCATGCCAGTGCCTCCTTAGCCTAGGGCAGTGGTATTGTGTGCGGGCAGTGCCCCTTTCCTGCAGATAGCATTGCACAGTAGCATTGAGGACCATCTGAGCATGCATGCCAGTGCCTCCTTAGCCTAGGGCAGTGGTACTGTGTGCGGGTAGCGTCCCCTTCCCGCAGATAGCATTGCACAGTAGCATTGAGGACCGTCTGAGCATGCATGCCAGCGTCTCCTTAGCCTAGGGCAGTGGTATTGTGTGCGGGCAGTGCCCCTTTCCTGCAGATAGCATTGCACAGTAGCATTGAGGACCGTCTGAGCATGCATGCCAGTGCCTGCTTAGCCTAGGGCAGTGGTACTGTGTGCGGGCAGCGCCCCTTTCCCGCAGATAGCATTGCAGAGTAGCATTGAGGACCGTCTGAGCATGCATGCCAGTGCCTCCTTAGCCTAGGGCAGTGGTACTGTGTGCGGGCAGCGCCCCTTTCCTGCAGATAGCATTGCACAGTAGCATTGAGAACCATCTGAGCATGCATGCCAGTGCCTCCTTGGCCTAGGGCAGTGGTACTGTGTGCGGGCAGCGCCCCTTTCCTGCAGATAGCATTGCACAGTAGCAGTGAGGACCATCTGAGCATGCATGCCAGTGCCTCCTTAGCCTAGGGCAGTGGTATTGTGTGCGGGCAGCGCCCCTTTCCTGCAGATAGCATTGCACAGTAGCATTGAGGACCATCTGAGCATGCATGCCAGTGCCTCCTTAGCCTAGGGCAGTGGTACTGTGTGCGGGCAGCGTCCCCTTCCCGCAGATAGCATTGCACAGTAGCATTGAGGACCGTCTGAGCATGCATGCCAGTGCCTCCTTAGCCTAGGGCAGTGGTATTGTGTGCGGGCAGTGCCCCTTTCCGCAGATAGCATTGCACAGTAGCATTGAGGACCGTCTGAGCATGCATGCCAGTGCCTGCTTAGCCTAGGGCAGTGGTACTGTGTGCGGGCAGCGCCCCTTTCCCGCAGATAGCATTGCACCGTAGCATTGAGGACCGTCTGAGCATGCATGCCAGTGCCTCCTTAGCCTAGGGCAGTGGTATTGTGTGAGGGCAGTGCCCTTTTCCCGCAGATAGCATTGCACAGTAGCATTGAGAACCATCTGAGCATGCATGCCAGTGCCTCCTTAGCCTAGGGCAGTGGTACTGTGTGCAGGCAGCGCCCCTTTCCTGCAGATAGCATTGCACAGTAGCAGTGAGGACCATCTGAGCATGCATGCCAGTGCCTGCTTAGCCTAGGGCAGTGGTACTGTGTGCCGGCAGCGCCCATTTCCTGCAGATAGCATTGCACAGTAGCATTGAGGACCATCTGAGCATGCATGCCAGTGCCTGCTTAGGCTAGGGCAGTGGTACTATGTGCGGGCAGCGCTCCTTTCCCGCAGATAGCATTGCACAGTAGCAGTGAGGACCGTCTGAGCATGCATGCCAGTGCCTCCTTAGCCTAGGGCACTGGTACTGTGTGCAGGCAGCGCCCCTTTCCTGCAGATAGCATTGCACAGTAGCAGTGAGGACCATCTGAGCATGCATGCCAGAGCCTGCTTAGGCTAGGGCAGTGGTACTGTGTGCAGGCAGTGCTCCTTTCCTGCAGATAGCATTGCACAGGAGCAGTGAGGACCATCTGAGCATGCATGCCAGTGCCTCCGTAGCCCAGGGCAGTGGTACTGTGTGCAGGCAGTGCTCCTTTCCTGCAGATAGCATTGCACAGTAGCAGTGAGGACCATCTGAGCATGCATGCCAGTGCCTGAGGCTGGCCATGCCCTGGAGGTGCGGGTGCTCTGACAGCCAGCTAGCCAGCCTTGGCTCTCGCGGCACTTCCGGGTTCCCAGCAGACGCTCAGGTGCGCGGCTCGCGAGCCGCCGGGACGCGCATGCGCAGTGCCGGCTCTGAGCTCAGCGCACCCGCCTCCTTCCCAGACCAGGCGGCTCGCGGCTCCTGCTCCAGACACCGCTCCTGCCGCCGCTTCCGGGTGTGCAGCGCCCGTCGAGTCTAGCAACCCCCCACCCCCCAGCAAGCGCCATGAACACCTCGGACGAGGAGAAGCAGATGGAGCTGCTGGCCAGCCTGAAGGAGACAGGTGAGGCGAGGGGGAGGGGTGGCCAGCAACTCCCTCGGCCCCGCCCCAGGAGCCCCGGGAAAGCACAGCAGGGAGCAGCAGGGCGTGCGGTGCACGGCTGCTATTGTACTGGGAGCAGATTGCAGGGTACAATGAAGGAGTGTGCTGGAGCAGGTGCAGAATGCAGCGAAATGCAGGGCGTGGTACACCAGGTGCACAGCGGACCACAGGGCGTGCATTTCATTAGCATATGTGCCCCCTGTCCAAAGGGAGGTGATCACCCAGACCGGTCTTGTTGAACATTGCATTTTGGAATATGTACCCACTGGATCTATAATAGGAAAGACCCAATTCCCAGAATGAAAAGACAAACCGATCATCAATTGGACGGGTGGGGCATATATACTGCAGAATGCCCTGCTAGACATACATTATTGGCAGTGCAACGTTCAGTAAAACCAGTGCATTGCAGTAGTTGCAGGATGCATGGTGAAATATCCAGTCTATGTCTGTAGCCTATGGTGCATCCAGTCAAAATGTGTGCAAAGCAGTGACGTGGTTTCCAATTAGCATATGCAAATGTCAGTATACAGTGTCCAATCAGCAGGTGCTGAAGCTGGCCCAAGGGGAATCGTTTAGTCTGTAGTTGCAGATTGCAGCTCATTGGATCCCGTTACAATATGGAGATTGCAGTGCACATGGCTAAGTCCATTTGTGCTGAATGCTGTGCAATGGATCCCTTGTCAGCAAGTCTGCTTGACTGGTGCAGTGGGATCCATTGCAGTAGATGCAGACTGCAGTGAAAGACATGCACTGCAATTGGCATACAATGGTGCCGTGCATCTTTTTGAAAGGGCGGAGCATGCAGCATATGGCACCCTCACATCGGGCTCAGAATGCAGTGCAAGGGATCCAGCCAGTGGGCACAGAATGTGGTGCTTATTTGGAGTGCTGGAAGGAGGAGGATCCCGTGCAATAGTCCCAGAATTAACTGCATGGGATCCATTCAAGCCATTGGGTATGTACTAGTCAATAGGAGCACAATGGGTGCAGAATCAGGCAGTAGCTTAGTAATTCAATGCAAAGGTTCCAATTGGTTAGTACATAACGCAATGTACAGGGTGCATTGTATCACGTTGAGACACAAGTACTCCCTCCTCCTGGCCAAAGCCCACCCTACGTCTGCCCCTACTGACCCTCTCCCCTCCCTTCTTATCCCCAAGATCTACCCTCTTCTTATTCCTTGCTTAACTTCCTTCTTCAACACCTGCCTTTCCTCAGCTACCTTCCCCTCGCATTCATTCAAGCATGCCACCATCATCCCGATTCTGAAGAAACCCTCTGCTGATCTCCTCCTTACCTCTAACTTCCCCCCAATCTCTCTTCTCCCATTCCTCTCTAAACTACTTGAACGCCTCGCCTATTCCCAGCTCTCAGCCTTTGTCACTAATCTTTCTCTCCTACCCCCCTCTCAATCTGGTTTACGGCCTAAACACTCTCCCGAAACTGCCCTCACTTATATCCTTAACTCCCTTCTTTCCGCTCGATACTGTAAGCAATCCTCTGTCCTTATTCTTCTTGACCTCTCTGCTGCTTTCGATACTGTTGACCACCCCCTACTTCTCACCACTCTTTCTTCCTTTGGTTTCAAAGGCTCTGTCTTAACTGGCTCTCCTCTTACCTCTCCTCCCGCTCATTCGCTTTCTCCTGGAGCGGCAGTTCCTCGCCTACCCTCCTCTTGGAGTACGGTGCACCCCAAGGTTCGGTTCTTGGCCCTTTCCTATTCTCTCTCTACACCTCTCTCATTGCCCCTGTTATCTCTTCATTCTGTATTTCTCACCATTTCCATGCTGATGACACCCAACTCTTCCTTTCTTTCTCTTCCTTCTCCTCTGACCTCCACATTAAACTCTCTTCCTGTCTTACTGCCATTAAAAACTGGATGTCATCCCGCTTTCTTTCCCTCAATACTGATAAGACTGAAGTCTTACTCTTTCCTTCCAATACTCTTCCTTCTCCCTCTCCTCCATCTTTCATTCATTTTCCCCCCTCTAATCTTCCTATCTCTGCCCACGCTCGCAATCTAGGCATTCACTTTGACTCCTCCCTCTCCTTTTCCCACCATATTTCTCTTACCTCTTGCACCTGTCGCTACCACCTCTTCAATATTCGCAAAGTCCGCTCCTCTCTCACCTTCCATGCTACAAAACTTTTAATCTCCTCCCTTATCTTCTCTCGCCTCTTCTGTTGCTCCTTCCTACTCTTTGGACTACCTGCTTCTCATCTTGCTCCCCTCAAATCTATCTACCACTCAGTCGTCCGTACCCTCTGCCTCCTTGCCCCGCACGACTCCATTTCTTCTTCGCTCTCCTCCGTTGGCTGGCTTCCCTTTCACTTCCAACTTAAATTTAATTTCCTCTAATCTTTAAATCTCTCCATGATCTGGCCCCCCCTATCTCTCCTCTCTTTCTACACTCCCTCCCACTCCCTTAGTTCAGCCAACCATTTCCTTCTCACCGTCCCTCCTTCCCCTTGTGCCTCCTGCCGTTTCCGCTCCTTTCAGCTCCTAGCCCCCCTGCACTGGAACTCCTTACCTCTCTCAATCCGCTCTATACCTACCTTTTCCTCCTTCCTCACTTCCCTGAAGTCTCTCCTTCTCCATTCCCCGCCATTAAACCTTCCCCACCTCTCATTCTCTCCCCTTCTCTCGAATCTTCCCTATGATCCTCTCTTCCCTCCCCCTTCCCCTTATCCTCCCTCGTTTTCACCCTTATACCCCTTCCCTCTTCCCTCACAGATTAATTGCTCTACATCCTGTTTTTATTGGTTCGATTCATGATTGTAAATTGCTTCTACTGTTATAATGCTCTATGTATTCTGTTGTTATAATGTAAAGCGCTTTGGATGAAAGCGCTATATAAACATAATAAATACAATACAATACAAGTACATGTGACAAAGTCAGTAGCTGCAGAATGCTGTGCATTGGGATCCATTATAACCGGTCTAGAGTGTAGTGTCAAGAGAGCCGGTCGCAGAACTGCAGAGGATACAGCCTATCAAAGCTGAATGCAGTTCTGGCCAGTGAGTGAGGAATGCAGTGCAAACAGTATGTTGCATTTTTTCAGAAAGTATTGCAATGTATCCAGCTGACGCATACTGGATGTGGTGCAGCAGATCCTCTATAATCTGTGCTACATGAAGGGGACAATTGCAGTGTTTCCAAAACGCAGGAAGGGGGATCCATTGCAATAGTTGCATCGAGCAATGCATTCCTGTAGTGCATGCAGACTACAGTGCAATATGCGCAGCGCTCAAGACCTGGGATCCAGTTATTGGGAGCAGAATCTAGCGTGCGGCATTGAGCCAATGTGTACAGAATGCAGTGAGCAGGGGTCCCTTACACTATATCTAGGGTGCAGTGCAAGGGATCCAGTCAGTGCATGGGAGAGCAGACACAGGATGTGCAGAGTGCAGTGCAATGGACCGCCCCCTCTCTGTACAATGCAGTGTAAGGAATATGTTGCAAACATTTCGAAATGTAGCGAAGCTATTCTGTTGTAACAAGCGCAGAATCCAGTCCACAGGACCCACTGCAGTAATTGCAGTGCATTTAGTGCAGTGCATCACTGTAGTAGGTGCAGAGTGTAGCGCTTGCCTTTGAAATGCTCTTGTATTGACCAGTAAATTTGCAGAGTACTTGATACAGAGTAGTGCAGGGCAGACCCGTGGCAGCATGTTAGGACTGTGGGGGATGGGGCAAGGCTGCTTAGAATGCACCTGAGCCTCTGCTGGAAGCCGCAGGAGAGGGGGAGAGGGACAAAGCCAGCAGCATCAGGCGGGCCCCACCTCTGACACCCAGGGTGGGTGGGATCAATGCCCCACTGTGTCAGCCCTGCAGCGGGGAGGCTGGCCAGTGGCACAGGCACTGCGCAAGGATCCTATGAGTATGCAGACAGACTGGTCTGGTGCGAGAGACCCCATTTTGGAAATCGGTTGGTCCTTACGCTCTGGATTTGGGGCCCTCTTCCGTTGCAGCCTACCTGCCTTGTAAAGGGGCCCCTCCAGTGCAGTGGCCCTGGAATGCCTTGTTTTAATGGGGTTGACAGTGAGGGACGGGCTCATGGGAAGGGGGTCTGCATTCCTAGGGATAAGTCGGGCCTTGTTAATAGCACAGGAGACTAATTCATTGACCCCAAAGGCTCGCTTGTTTGCTTCGCAGTTTTGATTATTGGAATCAATGGCAATCGCGCTCTTTTGGGCTCACACCCCAGTTTCTTTCCAGTCCCTCGTTTTTGCAGTCTCCCGCCTTGGCCCTCTTCCTCATTTACAGTCGCCCTCATTGACTTGGCTGTCTTGTACTCTAACTTTGATATCTTGCAGGTTAAAATGAAAACTCTTAGGGAAATGGCGGCTCATTCGTCAACATGCCTCCTTGATGGTGGACTCCTTGGTGTGGCAGCTGAGCTCGCTTGTTGACATGATGGTTCGCTCATTGGCAAGACCGCGATCGGCCATTGACAAAATGGCTCCCTGATTGACGAGTTGGCCCGCCAATTACCTTGATGGTGTACTTGTTGCCATAGCACATTGCTCGTTGATCTGGCAGCTCGCTAATTGAAACTGTGGTGATTGACATGTCAGCAGGTTCATTTATATGGTAGCTTAGTCATTGACAAGCTGGTTCGGTCTTTCGAAGTACAGATCCTTCCAGCCTCCTTGTTGTCATGGCTGCTGCTTTATTTATATGCAGATTCTGTAACATCATGGTGACTCAGTCAGTGACATGACCGCTCTCTCTGTGACACGAAAGCTTACTGGCCGACATGATGCTCCTCTCATTGACAAGGCATTCATTTCCTGATGGCATGGCCCTGTTGCCCACTGATAAGCCAGCTTTTCTGATTGGTTGGCTGGCTTTGCTTTTGAAAATGGTGGATTGTCTCATTGATGTGGCATTCTTGATGGCATAGTCCTACTTGCTGACATGTTGTGCTTGCTCATTTGTATGGGGGTATGCTCCTACCTTTTCACATGACCACCTCGCTCTTTGGGTTGATGGTTTAAATCATTAGTTTGTGCTTTTGTGTGTTGACGTGGCGGCCTCAAGGGTTGACATGAATGTCTTTCTAACGTGCATGGGATCTTGTTCATTGGTTCGGGATTTTGCTGGTTGACGTGACAGTCTTATGTTTAGACCTGGCCGTCTTGGGCAGTCTCGCACGGTCTTGCTCATTGGTTCTGTTTTTCTTGGGGAACTGGCAGTCTCGCACGTTGACACGAAGGTCTTGCAAACTCGCAATGGATCTTGTTCTTTGGCGTGATGGTTTTGCTGGCTGGCATGGCACGTCCGCTCATTGACGTGACTGTATTCACTTGTTTAGGATCTTTTTCACAGGTTTGGCGGTTTTTGCGTGTTGGGGTGGTAGTTGGTGCATTGCACTGACGGTGTAGTTCACTCGAATGGGGTCTTGCTCGTTGACTAGGCTGGTTTGTTCATTGATTTAATTTTTGTTTTGGTTCATGAACGCTTCGGCCTTTTTCAGTGACATGCGTGGTTCTATCCACTAAGCTCCTGCTTCCGCCAGTGGACCTGAGGGATCTTCAACAGTTATCCCAAGCAGCATGCATTGTTTTGAGGATTCCTCCCAATCGCAAGTCTCTGTTTTGAAGCTTGCCTGTGGTCGTAGTGCCACCAGCCCATGCCACAGTTTCAGTACCTTCTCAAGCTGGCAGGTCCCGCTGAACTGGCCTGTCCATCCTTTTGCAGTAGAGAACCTGAGGAGCAGGCTTGATTAGTAGTGGTTTATCATGAATGAGTTGAAACCACATAAAGATGGTTCAATAGGTATGAATCGCTCTATAGGTGCCAAGATCTCTGTGTGATATTGTGTTTGACTCCTGGCCGCGAGTCCAGTTCTGATTGGGGAAATAGGTATTTTACAAACAACGCTAAGAGCTGAGAAACCAACAGATTGTGCTACTTTTTCAGATTGCGGCGAGCAGCCCAGCTTCCAGGAGAATCTGCGGTGTTGCTTGCTATGCATGCTGCTTGCCGCTGCACCGGCTCAGTTCCCTTCTCATCTCGAGAGGAAGTGATGCGAGCAGCCCAGCTTCCAGGGGAATCTGCGGTGTTGCTTGCTACGCATGCTGCTTGCCGCTGGACCGGCTCAGTTCCCTTTGCATCTCGAGAGGAAGTGATGCGAGCAGCCCAGCTTCCAGGGGAATCTGCGGTGTTGCTTGCTACGCATGCTGCTTGCTGCTGGACCGGCTCAGTTCCCTTCGCATCTCGAGAGGAAGTGATGCGAGCAGCCCAGCTTCCAGGGGAATCTGCGGTGTTGCTTGCTACGCATGCTGCTTGCCGCTGGACCGGCTCAGTTCCCTTCGCATCTCGAGAGGAAGTGATGCAAGCAGCCCAGCTTCCAGGGGAATCTGCGGTGTTGCTTGCTACACATGCTGCTTGCTGCTGGACCGGCTCAGTTACTTTGCATCTCGAGAGGAAGTGATGCGAGCAGCCCTGCTTCCAGGGGAATCTGCGGTGTTGCTTGCTACGCATGCTGCTTGCTGCTGGACCGGCTCAGTTCCCTTCGCATCTCGAGAGGAAGTGATGCGAGCAGCCCAGCTTCCAGGGGACTCTGCGGTGTTGTTTGCTACGCCTGCTGCTTGCCACTGGACCGGCTCAGTTCCCTTCACATCTCGAGAGGAAGTGATGCAAGCAGCCCAGCTTCCAGGGGAATCTGCGGTGTTGTTTGCTACGCCTGCTGCTTGCCACTGGACCGGCTCAGTTCCCTTCACATCTCGAGAGGAAGTGATGCAAGCAGCCCTGCTTCCAGGGGAATCTGCGGTGTTGCTTGCTACGCTTGCTGCTTGCCGCTGGACCGGCTCAGTTCCCTTCGCATCTCGAGAGGAAGTGATGCGAGCAGCCCAGCTTCCAGGGGAATCTGCGGTGTTGCTTGCTACGCATGCTGCTTGCTGCTGGACCGGCTCAGTTCCCTTCGCATCTCGAGAGGAAGTGATGCGAGCAGCCCAGCTTCCAGGGGAATCTGCGGTGTTGCTTGCTACGCATGCTGCTTGCCGCTGGACCGGCTCAGTTCCCTTCGCATCTCGAGAGGAAGTGATGCAAGCAGCCCAGCTTCCAGGGGAATCTGCGGTGTTGCTTGCTACTGGACCGGCTCAGTTACTTTGCATCTCGAGAGGAAGTGATGCGAGCAGCCCTGCTTCCAGGGGAATCTGCGGTGTTGCTTGCTACGCATGCTGCTTGCTGCTGGACCGGCTCAGTTCCCTTCACATCTCGAGAGGAAGTGATGCAAGCAGCCCAGCTTCCAGGGGAATCTGCGGTGTTGTTTGCTACGCCTGCTGCTTGCCACTGGACCGGCTCAGTTCCCTTCACATCTCGAGAGGAAGTGATGCAAGCAGCCCTGCTTCCAGGGGAATCTGCGGTGTTGCTTGCTACGCTTGCTGCTTGCCGCTGGACCGGCTCAGTTCCCTTCGCATCTCGAGAGGAAGTGATGCGAGCAGCCCAGCTTCCAGGGGACTCTGCGGTGTTGTTTGCTAAGCCTGCTGCTTGCCACTGGACCGGCTCAGTTCCCTTCACATCTCGAGAGGAAGTGATGCAAGCAGCCCAGCTTCCAGGGGAATCTGCGGTGTTGCTTGCTACGCTTGCTGCTTGCCGCTGGACCGGCTCAGTTCCCTTCGCATCTCGAGAGGAAGTGATGCGAGCAGCCCAGCTTCCAGGGGAATCTGCGGTGTTGTTTGCTACGCCTGCTGCTTGCCACTGGACCGGCTCAGTTCCCTTCACATCTCGAGAGGAAGTGGTGCAAGCAGCCCAACTTCCAGGGGAATCCGCGGAGTTGCTTGCTACGCATGCTGCTTGCTGCTGGACAGGCTCAGTTCCCTTTGTATCTCGAGAGGAAGTGATGCAAGCAGCCCTGCTTCCAGGGGAATCTGTGGTGTTGCTTGCTACGCCTGCTGCTTGCTGCTGGACCGGCTCAGTTCCCTTCACATCTCGAGAGGAAGTGATGCAAGCAGCCCTGCTTCCAGGGGAATCTGCGGTGTTGCTTGCTACGCCTGCTGCTTGCCACTGGACCGGCTCAGTTCCCTTCACATCTCGAGAGGAAGTGATGCAAGCAGCCCTGCTTCCAGGGGAATCTGCGGAGTTGCTTGCTACGCATGCTGCTTGCTGCTGGACCGGCTCAGTTCCCTTTGCATCTCGAGAGGAAGTGATGAAAGCAGCCCAGCTTCCAGGGGAATCTGTGGTGTTGCTTGCTACGCCTGCTGCTTGCCACTGGACCGGCTCAGTTCCCTTCACATCTCGAGAGGAAGTGATGCAAGCAGCCCTGCTTCCAGGGGAATCTGCGGTGTTGCTTGCTACGCCTGCTGCTTGCCACTGGACCGGCTCAGTTCCCTTCACATCTCGAGAGGAAGTGATGCAAGCAGCCCTGCTTCCAGGGGAATCTGCGGAGTTGCTTGCTACGCATGCTGTTTGCTGCTGGACCGGCTCAGTTCCCTTTGCATCTCGAGAGGAAGTGATGCAAGCAGCCCTGCTTCCAGGGGAATCTGCGGTGTTGCTTGCTACGCCTGCTGCTTGCCACTGGACTGGCTCAGTTCCCTTCACATCTCGAGAGGAAGTGATGCAAGCAGCCCTGCTTCCAGGGGAATCTGCGGAGTTGCTTGCTACGCATGCTGCTTGCTGCTGGACCGGCTCAGTTCCCTTTGCATCTCGAGAGGAAGTGATGAAAGCAGCCCAGCTTCCAGGGGAATCTGTGGTGTTGCTTGCTACACCTGCTGCTTGCCACTGGACCGGCTCAGTTCCCTTCACATCTCGAGAGGAAGTGATGCAAGCAGCCCTGCTTCCAGGGGAATCTGCGGTGTTGCTTGCTACGCCTGCTGCTTGCTACTGGACCGGCTCAGTTCCCTTCACATCTCGAGAGGAAGTGATGCAAGCAGCCCTGCTTCCAGGGGAATCTGCGGAGTTGCTTGCTACGCATGCTGCTTGCTGCTGGACCGGCTCAGTTCCCTTTGCATCTCGAGAGGAAGTGATGCATCTCTAGAGAACGGCTGAAGTGCTTTTTTCCAGAATGACCTCCAGGAGCCCTCTCAGTAATCTTCCGCTTTATGCCATTTCATTTCCAAAAACAAGGTAGGTGGCCTGGTTGGCAGTCAGTACAAGAAAAGGCCGGCACATCTCTCTCCCAATTGTGCTTCTTAAAATCTGTGGCTTTCTAAATTTACAATTAAATTAATTTATGGTGGTCCGTAGCAAAGAGAATTTGCTCGTGATCACACACAATGTGTTTGCTGCTTACTTGATGTATAAGCGCCTTCCAAATGCACAATAAATAAATGAAGAAGCTCAGGCGTAACCCCCATTATTCCTCTCACTAAATCACCTATGATATGACATGATATGATTGGTTATTTATAACGCGCTTAATACCCAGAGGTTTCTAAGCGCTAACCCGGGGATCGGACCTATGTTGCTCCGTGTCTTCTTGCTTCCAAGGTGAGCACATTGCCCCTGAGCTATCCTCCCGAGACTGAGCTCCCAGTCAGCTAAAATCTCACCTTTCACATCTTTCACTATATCGGTGTCCTTCAGTGTCGTGCAGGTAGCCGCTCTCGTCCGACTTTTGAACTTGGATCTTCAGCCATTAGCCAAATATTTATGCTGGTGACAGGCAGATGTTCGCAAATCTCAGGGGAATTGGGACCTCCAATTGAGACTGAGAGAACGCCTCACCTCGATAAAGGACTGGATGTTTGAAAACTCCCTAAAGTTCAGCAATAGATGGATGGACAGAGGTTCTGGAGACAAGCGCACAAGCTAAGCCTCCACATTCTGGCCTGAAGCTCTTGGCACCGGGCCCTATTGCAGTGCCAGTAGATTGGAATGCGGACAGACCTGCAGCTGAAGCCTCAGGTCTCCTAAGAGGTGAAGTCCAGTTTTCTTCACCTTAATGACTTGGACGGCTTTTCACTCTATTGACCTCCCCACCCTGAAAGACTGGTAATGGTGAACATTTTTGTTTGTGCCGCTTAGATTTTGGGTATAGTATCTAACTGGGACTTTCTTGCAAACTTTTGTCATGATTGTGGCACACCCAGAACATGCCGAAGAAAATGATTTTGCGTGTACACAATTCTGACCATGTTCCGATAATGGGCTTCCGTGACCAAGTCGAGTTAGATTTAATTTGAATGGTCATCTTCATAGAGCGCTCTTGAGCCTACTGATCTAATGAGTAGATTGTCCATCTATCACTCTTGCAGGTCACAGCGCCCCCAGAACAACATCTACTCCACCTATCACCCTTCCAGGTTGCTCTACCGCCAGAATATCATCTACTCCATCTGTCACAATTCCATGTTGCTCCACCTCTAGAACATCTACTCCATCTGTCACCATTCCATGTCACTCCACCCCCAGAACATCTACTCCATCTGTCACCATTCCATGTCACTCCACCCCCAGAACATCTACTCCATCTGTCACCATTCCATGTCACTCCACCCCCAGAACATCTACTCCATCTGTCACCATTCCATGTCACTCCACCCCCAGAACATCTACTCCATCTGTCACCATTCCATGTTGCTCCACCTCCAGATGTCACTCCACCGCCAGAACATCATCTACTCCATCTGTCACAATTCCGTTTCACTCCACCCCCAGAACATCTCCTCCATCTGTCACAATTCCGTTTCACTCCACCCCCAGAACATCTACTCCATCTGTCACCATTCCATGTTGCTCCACCTCCAGATGTCACTCCACCCCAGAACATCTACTCCATCTGTCACCATTCCATGTTGCTCCACCTCCAGATGTCACTCCACCCCAGAACATCTACTCCATCTGCCACCATTCCATGTTGCTCCACCTCCAGATGTCACTCCACCCCCAGAACCTCTACTCCATCTGTCACCATTCCATGTTGCTCCACCTCCAGATGTCACTCCACCCCCCAGAACATCTACTCCATCTATCACAATTCCATGTCACTCCACCCCCAGAACATCTACTCCATCTGTCACCATTCCATGTTGCTCCACCTCCAGATGTCACTCCACCCCCCAGAACATCTACTCCATCTATCACAATTCCATGTCACTCCACCCCCAGAACATCTACTCCATCTGTCACCATTCCATGTTGCTCCACCTCCAGATGTCACTCCACCCCCAGAACATCTACTCCATCTGTCACCATTCCATGTTGCTCCACCTCCAGAACATCATCTACTTCATCTATCACTCTTCCAGGCCACTCCATCCCCTACTCTATCACCATTCTAGGTCACTGCACCCACACAACATCATCTACTTCATCTATCACTGTTCCATGTCACTCATCAACATTGAAAACGGACTTGGGAACCACGGCGCGGCACTGGGCCACGCAGCAAGGCACACAACTTGCACCCAGGTGGGGAACTACACGGGTGCTGATGGCGATATGGCCCTCAGCGCTGGCCGACTCTGTCGGTAATGGATCCGCTGCCCTCATTAAACGACCCTCGCTTCGCTTAACTTGGCCGACGGGCCACGCAGCAAGGCACACAACTAGCACCCACGTGGGGAACTACACGGGTGCTAATGGCGATATGCCCCTCAGCGCTGGACGCAGCAAGGCACACAACTAGCACCCACGTGGGGAACTACACGGGTGCTAATGGCGATATGCCCCTCAGCGCTGGACGCAGCAAGGCACACAACTAGCACCCACGTGGGGAACTACACGGGTGCTAATGGCGATATGCCCCTCAGCGCTGGACGCAGCAAGGCACACAACTAGCACCCACGATGGGAACTACACGGGTGCTAATGGCGATATGCCCCTCAGCGCGTGGGGAACTACACGGGTGCTAATGGCGATATGCCCCTCAGCGCTGGACGCAGTTAGGCACACAACTAGCACCCGCTGGACGCACTAGCACCCACGTGGGGAGCTACACGGGTGCTAATGGCGATATGCCCCTCCACGCTGGCCGACCCGGTCGGTAATGGCACTGCTTGACGTGGCTGACGTGCTGTTACTGACAGAGCCGGCATGCACGGAAGAGCAGATCGCCTCAATAGCCCATTTCTCCCTCTCCCTAACTCCCCTTGTACCCTCTTTCCATGGCCGTTTCTAGATAATACAGTGCTTACAGCCAAACAACAGAATGCACCTTCATACCGCAACACTGTGCTGAAGCCGCTGCAAAATTATAAAAACCATTGCAAGGTAAACAAAAGCTGCTTTTATTAACGTGTAATTAAAGTACTTAAGAGCGAGGCAGACAGCAATAGTGAAAAGAAAAAAGTCGCCGTCATATCATATAAATGTTCATTGTGTAAAGGACACATTGTGTGGTGACTACGCTGCAGCAACACGTTTTCACTATGTGCAAACCATCATTGTGGGCTTTGTGCATACTATGCCACAGTAAACTGCGCGTGGGACTTATTTAATGGCGCAGAGTATAGAAACGGAGTCTTGTGTAGGGAGCCGCCGTTTTGTCCGAGAAAGCCCGGTGAGATGAAATGGTTTGCCCAGGATCACACACCTCGGTTAAGGATGGAGCTGGAATGTGAGCCCTGTGTACAGTTTAGTCACGTGAGCACATATCTCGCGGGCCCCAGCCGATCGGCCTCTTTGTTATTTGGCTGCATAGACTGTGTTCTATAGAAGCTGCCTGAGGCGGCGTGGATATGTGTTACTGCTTGGCCTGCCAGGACCAAGACGATACTGTGCCTCATAAAAGATGAGCGAACATGGCAAACTGCAAATCCTTGCGAAAGGCTACTGAGTAAAACGAGGACGCCTGTAGCTTTATTTCCCCCAGCCTGGGTGGTCGCCTGCAAGAATCTGCATACAAAGTGTTTTTTGTTAAGGGTTCAAGGTTATTTATGTGTAGTGCCTATATAGCGCTTTTAGTCAAAGCGCCGAACAAGGAGAATACGGTACAATAACATGAGAGGCAAACACTTGGTAGGTGAGGCTCAAGATGAAGGATGAGGTGCTCTGGACAGCAGGAGAAAGGGGAGGCAGCGAGCACCGTATTCAAGCTCAAAGAAAGCCATGTGTCCTTTATACAGGCGCTAAGTGCCAATCCTTTGCATTCTAGGGCCTTGAGCCAACCCCCACCTCTAGAAAGACTAGGGCTTTCTGCACCTCTACCTAACCTTCCCCACCAAAAGATGCAAGTAGAGCAAAAGTTTTTTTTAAAATGCATTTAAATTAAAAAATGGAAAACCTCGTATTGGTAATAGTGCGAAGGGCTGTGCACGTGGTGTTTCGCCCCCACTCTAGTCCTTTACATTCTGTTTCTTGGATGAGGCCGGGGGTCCGGAGAACCCTCTGCACAGTTTGGGACAGCAGAAGGGTGCACTCACACCAGCAGGATGCATAAATGGCACTGCAGCGTGGACCCCGGCTGCAGCCAAAAGCAAGCCCGCCATGCGGACACGAAAGGCAGCGAACAGGCCAGGCACCGGCACCCGTGCATGGGGGGCTGGTATAGCCGGAGCTGGGGGCTGCTCCTCGTTAGGACACCATGGCAGAGAGATTTCCTTCCCACCCTTTTTAGTGCCTGGGGAGGGGTAATCTTTCCAGGGAGGTGACGGCCTGTCTGATGACGCGAGGTGCAGACCAAGTGGCCCCCGTGCAGCAGTGTAGGGCGCTCACCACACACATTTCCCCCAGCATCAATTGGCTCTCCCGAGGCATTGGACTACAATTCCCATGATATCTGGCTATTGACTATGCTGGTTAGGGGAGATGGGAGTTGTAGTCCAAAACATCTGGAGAGCCAACGCTTGCAGAGCCCTGCCCTACACTAAGCGGTATCTGAGATAAACGATGCCACAGGGAAACCTCACTACAAGCTGGGAAGTGTGTCCACGTGGCTGAATTCCTAGGGCCTTTAAATGTTTGCATTTGTTTAGCAGTAAATGCCCCCCTCGCCGCCCCCCAGTTCCCGTTTGATGTCTCGGTAGCAGGTGATGGACACGGCCCCCAGCTGCCCGCGGAATGCCAGCCTCTGGCGCGGAACGTGGCCAGCCAATTCGGGGGTGTTCCTGGATGAGGCTGCAGACATGGGCAGGGTGGGAGAGTGGGGTGCTGGCTTCCTGGGACACAGTGTCCCTGCAAATGCTTGGCAGATAACCGCAGACAAGTGAGACCGACAGGCATTTTTCTAGCATGGGGTGTTGGAGGGGAGGGGTGGAGGGGTGGATTCCTGCCAAATTGCTTGTTTGTCATTTCCACATGCGTTGGTTTGATAATTTGTTAATGTATCTCAGTAGGTTAATGCACCCGTTTGTGAGCTCAAGGTCACAGTATGAATCATCTACGATTGACTCAGCCTTTTCTTTATCTTGCAAACTATTCAAAATGATTCCCATAACATTTGTGATGCTAACACGTGTTTTAGAAGCCAGAGACCAACCAGTTTGAATGGACAATTATAATGGCCCTTTAGAGGCCAATCGCATGGGACCAGGGGCACCCTTAGCCGCCCCCCCACCACACGAGCTGGGGGGAAGTCTTTCAAGGTCTCCCCTCAGCTGGCTGGCGGGAGAAAGCGCGGTAGGCGCCCTATTGAAATTAAATGCGCCCTGCTTTTGTGCTGGCGCCGGGCTTTCCAGCACGGGAGCGGGGCGCATTTATTAACAATAGGGCACCTTATCAAAGTAATTACCTCACGCTCCGGTGTGGGAGCCAGGTGCTTTTATTAACAATAGGGCGCCTTATCAAAGTAATTTCCTCCCGCTCCGGTGCGGGAGCGGGGCGCTTTTATTAACAATAGGGCGCCTTATCAAAGTAATTACCTACTGCTCCGGTGCGGGAGCGCGGCGGTTTTCATTAGAATAGAGCGCTGATGCATTAGGCGGCCGATTCCAGTGATTAACTCCCTGCTAAGACGGGGGAGCTAAAGAAAAATCGGTGATCAGTTGCACCCAACCCCCCTCCGCCATAACGGCGGTGCCGTTAAGGCCGGCCCTGCATGGAACTAAGGGAAGTGCGAGTTCATAGAAGCCTGGACTGAGTTCCCTCCTCGTGCTAGAGTGGGGATTTATCCCGGAAACCGGGCATGGCTTAAGCAAGCATTTCTCCTCCCTGAGTACATGTCCTAGTATGAGGACCATTGAGCAGTGGTCATCAGCCAGGGCTTATCAAGGACTGCCGTTCTTTGTTGGTTTTGCCCACACAGGCCCAGCCGCTCTTTCTATGGCACTACTCACCTCTGCAGGTTTATTTAGCCCATGCCCCCCTATTTACAATAAACCGACAGACAGAAATAGTTTATTAATGGTATCCAGTTTTCATCCCAAGACCACCATAGACAGCATACCATACAGTCAATTCTTACGCTATAAAAGAATCATTTCAGAACCAGAAGAATATGAGATTCAAGCAGCAAAACGTCATGAAAAATGTATTGAAAGAGGCTATTCACAAGACCTATTAATCAATTCAAGAATGAAGGCTTGATTATTGTCAAGGGACCAACGCCTAGTACCAGCAGAAAAATCTGACCGGGAATCACTTGTTTATGTGACCACATACTCAGAGCAAAGTTATAAGATCAAATAAATCCTTATGAGGAACTGGGAGATGTTGAAAATGCATCCAGTTTTGGCACAACTGTTTGAAGATGCTCCCAACCTTTGCTTATAGGAAGAGTAAATGTATGAAAGATTTTTTGGTTAAAGCAGAATACGAAACGGAAAACGGTGGAAAGCAATATAAAGGTACATTGCCGTGCAACAATTGTCAACATTGCCATAATGTAATCAGAGGCTCGACCATTAACCATCCGTACACAGGCAAACCAATTTCCTTGAACCACACAAGTACTTGTGACACACTGAATGTTATTTACGGTATCAGATGCCCTTGTGGCATCTTTTATGCAGGTCTAACATCCAGGAAAGTCAAAACAAGGTGGACGGAACATAAATCAAACATAAGAAATAAGTCTATTCATTCACCAGTATCAGAACACGTTAATTCTCATAATCAGACCATAGCTCAGATGAAACTAATCATGTTGGAACATATTAAAACCCCAAAACGAGGAGGAGACATGAAGTTACTCTTGAGACAGAAAGAAATTGAATAGATCGATAGGCTCGATTCATTGGAACCTAGAGGGATGAATAATGAGTTTGATTTAACATGTTATATTTAGTTATGGTTTTTGTATATCTTTTTTCCTGCCTTCAATGAAGTGATTAATATGGAATGTTTTTCTATTTTTGATTTGATGTTACCCCCTCTTTTCTTTAGTGGTAATTGAAACTAAATAAAGATTGAAACGTGATTATGAAACTGTATCTATATAGGCTCTAGTAGGATTGTATTAGCAAGTGTTGTTCATGCTATCTTCCCATCACCAAGTACCACTAGCACTTCATGTAGCATAAACATTTTTCTTTACCTTGTAGGTTTCTTTACAACAACATAAAACCTTGAAATGAAAACACCATGAAATTGACACATTTTCTCTTGGGTCACTGTATTTAACACGTTGTTTATTGGCTTAACACGTTGTTTACTGGCATACTTTAGAAACATAATTAAATTTGATTTGAATGCTCTGCCAGTCTCTTTTGAGAATTGAGCCTTGTATCGTATCACCGGATACTTGTTAGATACAATCTTTAGTACCCAGACATTTGGGGGGCCAATTTTCTGAATGAGAATATTTGTTACGGACCTCATTCTTGAGTCACGTGACCAACATTGTGATCACGTGACTTTATATAATGAGTGCTCAATTATTGAGTGTGGAAATTGTAGGCGGTAACGGCGCCAAGGATTTATGCGCCGTGAATCAAACATAACGTTAATAGCATCCAACAAATTCAGTACGCACATCTGAACAGTAGAACAACTATTGTCACGTATATCGTGACTGGAATAGTCCAGATCTCGTAATGGGGATAGGCATCACGTGATTTGAATTCTAGAAGTCCCGTGATCGGGGGAGCGATCACGCGACAATTTTTTCCAAATCAAAAATATTACAAAGGAGCATTTTAGGTTCGCAATAGAAAGATTTGCTAAAACAGGGATCGTGATCAACAAGCGAAACACATAGAACTCAGTATCTTTTACGGATGCTGACTTCCTTACTCTCAGGAGCTACGTTACGTCGATGTGTCACGTGATCGGAATGGCGATCACGTGACCCAATTAGGTAAACAGATATAAGCGAGGCCCGGGACGGGAGGCTGCTTATGCAGCTGTGCCCCCTGTTCCCGGCCTTCGGTTTTCGAATCACTCAGAGATTGGTGAGTGCTAGCAGAATATAAGTGGATGGATATATTTTTTGGTTAATTTAAAAAATATATATTTTTGTATTTATTGTTCATTGTTGATTAGTTTTCTTGAGTTTGGGAACAGAGGATTAAACGAGATAAAAATCGTTTGGTTGTATACTTTTTGACAGTTGGTCTCATGGCACATGGGTGGTCTCTTTTACAGATCCACCTGGGTTGCTAGGCAGCAGCGTTCAGTTTGAAATCTATGGTGACCATTCAGTAGGACGTTTTTGGAGATTTCTTCAAGTAGGTAGCACCTGAGTTTGTTTTTTCTTTTACTGTTATACTGGTTGTATTATCAGGTTACATGCCTTGTACAAAGGATTAGAATCTTACATATATTTTCTTTGGACCATTGTCCACAGATTTTGGTGAATTCGACTCAAGGTCTCAAACAGATTCCATTGCTAGGGGTTTGAGTTACCCCATGATTACAAAGTCAGTTAAGTTATTTGGGACTTGGAATGGGATATAACATGGAAACATTATTGATTGAAACCCTTTATCTTTGTTGACAGATAAGTGATATTGGAAAGTAGCGTCCATACCTGAAGAAGGGGGCTAAGGACCCCGAAACGCGTAGCATAATGTGTTGATGAAATTGCTTTTAAACAATATGAAGTGAATATTGTTTGATCAACACAGGACTGTTAATGGAATGTATTATACATATGTGTTTGAATGTTTTCTGATTTCAATTTTGAAAATAAATGTACACATCGTGTTTGAAACAATCACGCTATATGAAGTCTATCTTGTGTTGAATTTCGTACTCCAATTTACTTTGAGAAGTGTTTAATTAAGTGGAACAGGACTCTGTTATCAATAATTTAATTGTGTTTACTTTAAGAAAAGTGTTCTCTATAAAAACGTCAGGAATCTCACGCTTAGGCCTTTTTTACAGGTTAGAAGTGCCATTTGAAGAGGATTTTTTCCTCGCAGGAGTGACCAGGTGATCATCTAAGTGTGTTCTGAGATGTAAATAGTTTTTCCCTTATTCCAGAGGCTCATCTGCTAGGATTTGCGCCCTTCTGTTAGTCTCCTTCTCTCTCCGGGGTATTTAAATGTCTGGATCATGTCTACCACCTCCTGAGTCCAGATTGTACAGGTGTAACTGCTCCCAACCCCCTGCTTTTGATAAGATTGCTGGCACAGACATGGCATCCCTTGGCAGCCCTCGACTTCATTGTCACAAATCTATGTTTTCCCATCTGGAGATGCGGTCTCGAGCCTGGGGCACTTAAATCCGTCTGAGACCTTATAAAACAAATAGCAGAGTCAAGACTTTCTTTTTTCTGTTGAATTTGACTCCTTAATAATAATTAGAAATGCTGTTTGTTTGTAGGTTTGCTTTTTATGGTTCCACTTATAATCTCTTGCCCAAGTAGTTTCTGCAGCTCTGTCAGAGGTGGGCTGGGATCCTAAACAGGCCCTGGGAATCATTACTGGGAACCAAAAGAGACCCTGGAAATAATTTTCAAAGGGGCCCCATATCACACATTTACAACAAGCCCAACCATTTTCCTATGAGAACATTTGGAAATACCACACAAAAGAGGCCCAGAGTGCAGAGGCTTACCGGAAAATCTGCCCATAGGCCAGTTCACCCCTTGGCTCTGTCGTCGGCTTCCCTGGGCCAAGGATTTAAATGATAGACCAGGTTATCACTTTTACATTGGAAAGTTCTTCACAGACGCGAGACCATCATTTGCGGCTAGAATCGAAGGAGCAAGAACGAGACCCATTTCAAGAGAATTCTTCTTCACGGAAGGTGCTGCCGCTGCCAAGGAAACCGATCTCCAATGGCCGGTTGGAGGGCTTTCTAATTTCCCCCAAATAGCAGAGAAATCGAAGGAATCTTTAACAGCTTCTCGAGCCAACACTGGGAGCAGCTTCACAGCAGAAGCCTGTGGTACCAAGACTCGCTCACGCCAAGAAGGTCGTCAGGCACTATGTTGGTTAATCAGCAGTGGCGTGTCCAGACTCCTTTTGACTAGGGTGGCCCAAGTGGGGGCACTGACTTATGCAGGGGTGGCATGAAGTTTGAGGGCACACACACACACAATGATCATAGTTTAGGATAATGGGGTGGCCAATCACATTCCAGGTGTAGCAGGTGCCACTCCCTGGACACGCCACTGGCATTCAGGACTTCTGGGACCGTCTCAGTGTCCCATGAAATTGACCATTACAATTGGTCCTCTTTGCCGAGTTTCTTGGGCCAAAATTCTTCTGCCCTACTCGCAATTGATGAGCGAGGTTAAAGGCATCAAGCTTCCTATATCGATACATTTTCTCCAGTTATGGGACCACCCTTGATTAAAGGCTGGGTGCGTCCAAATAACCTTTTGAATTATTTCTCTCTGTTAGGAACAGCTTTAGGTCTTAGGAAATGGTTTGTTCCAAGCATGGCTTCCATAAGACTGGACAGGCGGAGCTAACTGTTCTTTCTGGCTTTCGTTCATCGTCCCCTCTACCCTGGCTTCTTCACTTTCCTGCCAAAGTTAAGCTCTTTGTGGCCATTTTGTTTCCATTCATCCTGTCATCCCACCACTTCCCAACTATATTCAGACCTTGTTTCATCACCTATAAGCCGGCAAGGTAGCTCAGCCTGTTGAGCGCTTGCTGCTGCGATCCGTGTGGGATCTTCAGGTTCGAGTCCCAGCCAAGCCAACTCAGCTTGTCGATAAAGGAGTACCGAGTTCAGTTGGGTGATATTGTATGTAAATATGTTCTATGTAAAACGCTTTGGCGAAAGTGCTACATTATAACACGTTATTATCATACCTATAAAGCACACTGAACCCTGACCAGCTAGCCCGGTTGTGGGGCGTGTTGCAGGTTATTAAAGCAACAAGGCTTTCTTCTACTTGGGCTTTCTCTTCACCGATGATCCTCCAAGCTTCCGCCATTGGTTTTTGTTTGTGGGAGGCTCTTCCCATGTCTTCAGACTCCGAGGAAAGCCCTCAAAGCGTACACTTTTATCCTACCATTTCTACCTCTCATTTTGTATTATTATTTGCAATCCTTGTTGATATTTTGTGTGCACTTTGCCATATAATGTTTCTTAAATTGTGCTGTAATAGTGCGTGACTGTGGCATACAGCACCCTGCTACATTGTTAGGCATGTGCTTCTTGAAAGGTATAAAATAAATGCCCACTTTGGTCTGGGTTTTTAGTCTCTATTGCAGGGAACCTGTGAAGGTGCCAGCGGGTGTTGATATTTGCCCGTCTCCTTTTCCCTCTTGCAATGAACACTTATCTCATTGATTTGATATTGGTCTCTTGTTGGCGCAACAGGATTTCCAGGAAATACCTGGGCAATGCCTTCCATGGAGTCCTTTTATGAACATCAAAATGTATATGGTCCTGCTAGTGTCTTACAGAACACCGCCCTTTATAAGGTCATCGATGAAAGTGAGCCATGGGGACAGTGCTTTCCCGCCATCTCTAATCCCAGGGCTCTAAACCCCCTTTAGCATCTCATGACATTCTGTGCCCTGTTCTCTTTGCCTGGATAGTTCAGCCCAAATCAATACAGCTATTATTTTATCAAAAGTAAGGTTTCAAACCATTCTGCATTCCTAGCGCCTGATGTTGGTACTGGAACGGCCCAGGCGATCGATAACTTTGTTTGAGTTCATGATTGGCGTGCATTGTTGCTAGTACTGGAACGAGGTAGTGGTTTTAATGTGTAAACATCTCTTATTTAACCCCACTCTCTGCCATGAGACTCTCAAGTGAAGTGGGAGTCTTTCTACAGAGGACTTGCTGTGCTTGGTATCTATCCTTGTGTGCACTGTGATTAACATCGCCTGCTTGGGTTTCATTTCTCCTTTTCATTAGCACTCTTCTGGCATTTTATCATCACGTGCGTTTGGTTTGTTGTCACAGTTCCTTATATTTTCCTTTGTTTGTCGTGGCTCCTGTTCTGCTTTTTGTCCAGTGGTTCTAGTTTCTATCAACCAAAAAAAGTGTTTGCTGCTTTTGTTGATTTCCTTCCATTTGTAATGTCATTTTGAAATGCACATGTAACAATGTCAGTGGCCTCTTTCATCTTACAATGGAGTTATTTCAATGAATGTGTCTCTTTGTTGCACTTTAAAGTTGTTCGCCTTAAGTGGATACCCTCATTGTGGAAATTGACAATGTCTGTTGCACGGATCATCCCACACCAGCTCTCCATCCTGTTCAGGAGGAACCCCAGCAATTAGCGAAAACAACAGACAACTTCGGGAATAAATAAAACAGAGGCTACAAGGCCCTCTTTCTGCCAGCCATAAATGTTTAATGTTAATGCCCTCCTGCCATGTGCACGCTTGCTTGCCTCTCTTTGTTTTAATCCCATGATCCATACGTACAGTGAATATTTGGGGCGATCTTTAGCGGGTTCAACTGTTCCACGTTACATTGGTCTGTTAATCATTCCTGATCAGTCCTAGATAATACAAATCTTCACACATTCCGTTTTTAGCCGCTGTCAGTATCCATCGCTTAGCCTGTCATATTTTAGGGCGGTTGCTTGAATGTTTCGTGAATGTAGCCCTCCCAAGAGGAAATTGATTTTTTTTTGCTGTCTTTCACGCTTCAATTCTCAAATCTCTGTTAAACTCGCCATCATTGATATCCGCCCTTGTTTATAACATTTGTACCCGAGTTTTTACATTTGTTTTCTTGAGATGCGGTATTGGTTTGATCAGAACCACAGTAGACGCGCCACAGCAGAAGGCAACACCTTCTCTGGTTGCTCTACAGAAACAGATCATGAAATTTAGGTCGACATACAGAAACGGGGGCTGAGCAGGAGAATTTGGAATGCGAAGAGGGAACATACAGACGAACCATTAAATAGTGTACGGTCATTTACAATTAAGCATAGGTGGTAAGACGATTGCGGTGGGGGTGTGAGGATGATGCGCTTTACGGGTGCCCCCTTCTAGAGGTGGGAGGTGCTTCTTCTTTGCAGTCTTGCGCCCCAGTGCTACGGTAGCCTTCTTGGTGTTTGGGGAAGAGCGTTGGGGGGCTGGGTGGGGAGTTCCAGTGGTGGTGAGCAAAGAGGACAATAGAGCTGAAGTGTTAGCTGACAATGATGGGCCCAGAGGAGGCACAGGCCCCCTTTTCATAATACCTTCCCCCTGCCTCTTTGCCCCCCCCCCTCGCGGCGAGAAGCAAGAAGCCCACCGCTGTGCAGCAAACCGAAACTGTGACAAGGATCACATTGTGATACGCCACCTGCCTTGTTATATCATCGGCTGAAATGTGTGCATATGTTAGTTCATGAGAGCTGCAGTGTGATACTTCCACCACAATACCCATACAAGCACAGGGGTTGCTGGAGTGTAGGGGCTGTCTAGGTAGACAAGCAGACTGGATGCCCCAGACCCAGAGCTTCTTATTATTGATGTGTCCGAGGCCTGTCATTTTGGGATTGCCAAAATACTTCCAGGTTTGATTTACTGTGACCCACATTTTATCCCTTCATTCCTGACATCTCCTGCTTCTAAGCACTGTAAAATAGGTGGTATTCCTGCCAAATATAATGGCATTCAATTTATCGATCTCAGAAGGATGAATAACTAATTGAGCCCTGCAGAGATTTCAGCTTGGAAAGTGCAGGCTGGCACTTGACAGAGTTGAGCGTTTAACTCGCACTGTCCACTCGCACTACAGTATGTTAACTCACTGAACTGTCCACTCGCACTACAGTAGGTTGTTACCTCATTGAACTGTCCACTCGCACTACAGTATGTTAACTCACTGAACTGTCCACTCGCATGGCAGTAGGTTGTTAACTCACTGAACTGTCCACTCGCACTACAGTAGGTTAACTCACTGAGCTGTCCACTCGCACTACAGTAGGTTGTTACCTCATTGAACTGTCCACTCGCACTACAGTATGTTAACTCACTGAACTGTCCACTCGCATGGCAGTAGGTTGTTAACTCACTGAACTGTCCACTCGCACTACAGTAGGTTAACTCACTGAGCTGTCCACTTGCACTACAGTGTGTTGTTAACTCACTGAACTGTCCACTCGCACTACCACTGAACTGTCCACTCGCACTACCACTCGCACTACAGTAGGTTGTTAACACACTGATCTGTCCACTTGCACTACAGTATGTTAACTCACCGAACTGTAGACTCGCACTATAGTATGTTGTTAACTCACTGAACTGTCCACTCGCACTACAGTATGGTAACTCGCTGAACTATCCACCCGCACTACAGTAGGTGTCCACTTGCACTACAGTAGATGCCCACTCGCACTACAGTATGTTAACTCACTGGACTGTCCACCCGTACTACAGTAGGTGGCCACTCGCACTACAGTATGTTAACTCACTGAACTGTCCACCCACACTACAGTAGGTGCCCACTCGCACTACAGTGGGTGCCCACTTGCACTACAGTATGTTGTTTGACCAACTGTGCAGTTAAACAAAAGATCACTTACTATATCAATCCACCATGCTCCGTCTCCTGTGCCAAGTCCCCTACAATACTTCTCAAAACAACTATAACATTAATACTATCAATTTTATAAGAAGTGTGCTCTGACACATTCCTGCTGCTTCTAAACACTGCAATTATAGATGTTATTTTAGTAAGAAATGTAACCCCAGAGTCCAGACATTACCGATAGCTAGCTGGCAAGATAGCACTGCAGGTTAAGGGCTCACTGTTGACATTTACTGCTGGTCAACCGAGCCTTTCGTCCTTCTGAGGGTGTCAAAAGCGTACTAATTCCAGCGAAATAATAATAATTGTTTTAAAAGTGCTCATTATAAAGCACTTTGGCGAAAGTTCTATATAAGTAAGCAAATGCTCAGAATAAGTCATAGTCTTACATTGTTGTGACTTTAAGTGGAACTGATGTGACTTTTATTCAACTTCAGACAGACCTTTATAAACACCATATCCAAGCGCTTCTTTGCTCCGTTGAGATGTGTAACAAATCTCATTAGTTTGGCTTATTGGGGGGCGAAAAAGCGCCACCTATAAGCCGAAACTATTGCATTAGAGTACAGATAGGGAGAAATGGCATGTTATGTTATTGGGCATTTGTATAGCGCCTTTTACCATCAGTATGATTCCAAAGCGCTGTGGGTTGAACGCCTTTGGGGACCGCAGTCCAGGTGGAGAGAGTAATGTAGTAAATAGCACTTGGGTGCATTCGGTATGTGTACAGCCAGAGCGGATTAAGCGGTGTGTAGTTGCATTGTAGTGCTAGGCGTGGTGCAGTGGTTGTGTGAGATTAGTATAATGTGTGCAGCAAGGCCAAGTGGACTCGTGAAGCTGCATTCTGTCAGCGGTGCAGTTTGTGACTAGGATTATGTTTGAAGCTAGGCCGATCTTCGTGGTGTATAGCTGCGTTCTAAAGACTGTTGAGGTGTTCATGGAGGTGTGTAGGTATGTGTGCAGCTAGGCCGAATTAATCGAGGGGTATCGCTGCATTCTGTTGCTGGTTGGTGCAGAGGAGAGAGTTAGCATAGTGGTGTGTTTGAGTGTCTGTGTGGATTGGAGGCAGACCCTGTCCATGGTGACCATCCAGTGCCTGTCGAGGGGATAGTATGCCCCATTGGGGTTTGGGGCTATTGTGCTAAGGTAATCTCAGTGTCTTGTTGGGTCTGCAATTGCTTATTGGAGTACCGCTGCATCCCCCTCCTATCTATCGGTCCTAGCACTACATCCTAGAAACTATGGCTCGTGATCCTGGTTCAGCATCATGATTTATGGTCATCCCTTTGCCTTGCTGAGTCTGCAGTTACTTGTTAGGTGGCGTCATCTCACTGTGCGGTTGCATCTAGTTCTGTACTAGCCGACGTACGAGTATATCCTTGGATATGGTGGCTGGTATTCAGTGAAACCGAAGGTCCAGCACCTGACCAGGCCGACGAGGGGGGATACAAAGCTTGAAGGTGTTGTTTGGTTATTTTCCCACCCATTGACTGCTGTTGCGGGCCAGAAGGAGGACATGGACACGGTGTTGACATTTCCACTGCTTATTTATTACATTATAAGAATAATGCCTATCTTTCCCTATTGCTGTGAGGCTACTCCCTGCCTATATAAATAACTACGGTGCTCGTCGGTCGTCAGAGCGTCTCCAAATAAAAATAGTCTGCAGTCCGAAAATTAGTTCTGCTTGGCCTCACTACTTTTCTAACCAACTTAAATAAAGTCAGGAGAATGAATCCCTTCTCCCGACTGGCTCTTCTCAAAGAGATTCTTCTTCACTCCAAAGTTCTCTTAGTGGACTATTTCTAAATAGTCTCTCATCACCTTCTGCACCCGTTCTTGTAACTCCTTCAGTAGGCTTTCGGGCTTACGCTCTCTTCTCTCTGGACAGTGTCCAATTGATCCCCCTTTGCCCTCTGTCTTATCCTTTGATCCTGGCTGCTATGTCTTTTGGAGTCTTCCAACATATTTTTATATTTGTATTTATTGAGCATTTGTTAAGCATTTATATAACAGAATAGTGTTACCAAGAGCCACAAGGCAAAATGGGGAGAGAACAAGGGGAGTAAATAACATTGGCAAGAACAGTAAATACAATTGTGGTCCTACTAGGCCTTGTGGCATTTGGATGTGCGAGTGCCGCGAAGAGAAGTGCAGGAGATAGGGATGGGTGTGGTGGGGAGGGGGAAGGAACGGACAAGCGCTGATGTGCCCGGATGAGGGAAGTGCCAATGGGAGCCAGGGACGAAGCCTCCGGCTGAGTGATTGGGTGGATGAACCCCCAGGAGGGATGCACAGCCGGCAGGCAGGGAGCCCGCAGAGGCAGTTCTGTGTGGGTGGAGGGTGCTGGTCTCGATTGGGTAGAGGGCCTGCAATCCTTGGCAAGTCGTAAAGACCAGGACACCAGTCTCAGCAGCAGTGGGTGATTAGCAAGGAAGGGAAGAAGGAAAAGAGGTAGCGAAAAGCAGAGTTTCAATACATTTCCGGAACTTAGGAGATCCGTGTCCAGTCTGAGAGGGGCAGGAAGGCTGTTCCAAAGGGAGGCATCATCCGAAGAGAGAGACCTGCCCCCCCATTTTCTGCTTGAATAAACGTTTGACCAGCAGAGAATTAGAATTAGAGGAGCAGAGGGCTCTAGGAGGGGAGTATTTAGCGAGGGAAAGTTGGAGACAGTGAGGTCCCAGGCCCCAGGAAGCCTTGTGGATGAGGCAGAGGATCTTGAATTTGATCCTCCCGCGCACCAGTAGCCAGTGGAGAGATTTTAGGGCTGGAGAGATACGGTCCCTGGGCCAAGGATAAGTCTTGCAGCCCGATTCTGGATTAGCTGAAGGGGGAGTAGGAGGAAAGGGGGAGACGGAGGAAGAGGCTGTTGCAGTAGTCCAGCCTGCAGGGGACCATAGCTCTGGAGACATTGAGCTTCTGGGGTAAGGTGAGGAAAGGGAGAATGATAGGGTTTCTTGGCGATTTAATGTTCTCCCTCTCCTGAGGTGTCTTACTTGGCGTTTCTCCTTTATGGGCTCTAGTGGCCTTCACTTTGTGCTCGTAGGACTCTGTTTCTGATATTATTTGCTCTGCAATTCTAACGTTGTGGGACATCTTGCTCTCTTTCCAGGGTATTTGTGGCCAAGGCATAATGGTCTCTTTTGTAGGTGCATTCATGATTCTCTTTCTCAACCTGTTACAAGTTTATCAGGTTTCTATTCCATATCTCATCAATTTCACTGGAATGAGTTTTTCCAGATGTATAATGATTCCCTGGCAGCCTCCGGTTCCCTCGTTCTCCCCGTTGCCTCTGGATTGGCAGGGAAACGTCCCCAGGACGGACACTCGCTCGACTTCTCCTTTTTGGGTCCAGTTTGCTCTCTCCCACTCCTGGTCTTCTACTTCTCTGCAACCAGGTGTCTGCGGGTAACCGCACACCTCACTGTTCGCTCAGCGTGGTGGTTTTGGTGTCGTTGGACAGGCGCACTGCCCACCACGAAGCTGTCGTGGTCACGCCACTACCAGGACTTGGAATCCCATCTCCTTCGGCTCTCCGGAGCCTGTGAACGCCTATCCTCCAACCTTTTACTCTTGAGTTCAGACCACCTCGGAAAGTTGCAGGCTCCGTGACTCTCCTTGGCTCCAGCTGTCACGCTGTCAGAGGGTTTACCCTGCTTACACTCTCACTCTGCTTTTCCTCTCCTTGGAGTATCCTCCTTTTCTAGTCTACTTGTCTCAGTTATTTGGAGGTTTCTACTTGACAGATAGTTTTTTTTGTTCGTGATCATATATTGTGACTTTGTCTTCAGTTAAATAAAGTTTCCTATCTCAATTTCCGAATCATTTTCAAGGTTGGAGTGTTTTGCTGTCGTCAATCTTTGGTTCCACGTTTGTGATGGTTATTTGTGTTGTTTATGTCCGAGTGGTCCTCTCTTTGGGAGTTGCATGTCTTTATTCATTTGTTGGTTCCTGGTGTGCATGAAACTCTGGGTCCCGGGCAGCTACTGGGTTGAAAGGTACTGATTGGTCCTGTCTTGGAGGGTGGCTTGCTGTTTTCTCTGTTACTACCTTGTAAATAGCCAGGTTTTGAGGGATATTCTAAAGCTTTGGTGACCTTCCTCTGAACAGGTGCCTGGGTATTGAGTTCCGTAGCTTGCTCGACAGATATGGCAAGAAGAGTCCCCGCTGGTGTTTCCAGTTGTAGTGCGGCTCTGCTACTGGCTTGTAATGGAGGAATTTAATCTTGATGGATTCTGACCCTGACTCCCCCTCTATCTACTAATAACAGCCTTACACTATGCAGAATGACCGCCCTGTTCCCCTAAACATGTCAGCATTATGCCTATTGATTTCACCCCACAAGAGTAGACTCAGTGGATCTGGACAGAACTCCTTTCACGGCCTCCCAAGCCAGTGTCTCTCAGTGTCACGGGCTTTCTTCTTACATTGGGTCTTCCCTCCAGCGAGAACCTACATTCAAAGGCTGCCACCAAAAATATCATAGTGCCATAATAGCGCTCCGTGCTTGGGTACTTCTGTCCTGAACTCCTCAACATGTTAGGTTTTGCATCTGCCTCTCTATCTAACCCCACTAATCCCCTATCCCCTCTCCCCTCCATTTTCTTCCTTCAGGGACATGTGCATCAAGGTGTCCAAAATGTTTGGGCTATGTAGTACAAGACCATTTTCCATAACATTACATATATGAGGATGATGGCATGGTCGGACAAGCAGAACTGCAATATGTTCAAAGGAAGAGGAGAGAACATCGAAGGTTGGAAGAGAGGTAAATATGGTGGCCTTATTAATCTTGAGACCAACCCCACCGCTGACTTTATTGGGCCAGGCAGGCAAGTGCGAGAAGGTAGCAGATTCAGTAAAAGGCCTGGTATGGCCATTCTGATTGTCTCCACTCTAAGGCCCTGTATTGCTCTCCCCAGAATGCACGGAAAAACATGAATCACCAGTACAATTACAGAGCAAATACTTTGAACGTAAACAGACGCAATAACTCACAACCACACACTCTTTGAAGATAATCAGCTCTTAGATGGCTATTTATTCAAAGCTTAGAAGCAACCAATAATAACATAGAAATAACTCACAGAAGTAATATAGACATAAATCACAGAAGAAGTAAAGAATTCAAAAGGAAAGACATCACCGTGAGCGTAACAGGATTCCTCATCTCGCCCAGAAGCGGCTGGAAGACCCCGGGAACAGCCAGGCCGAGAGCACCACAGCTCACATGAGTGCCGGACGTAAGCGTCCTTCTCCGGCTGAAGTCTCACCTGACCATCTCCGGGCTTCCGCATATATACACACTCCACAAAGGGGAGTCAATTTTCGAACTTTCTGGAAATTGCAATTGCGCTGTTGATGAGCAGCCATCGGTTGCCAGCTGGGTCAACCGAGAGCTACCCTCGAGGAGCAGAGTGCCTCCCTCCTCTAAAAACACGCTCCACGGAGAACAGTAACAAACCATAACAAAGTTAGCTTTCCCAGCAGAAATGTCCTTGACCGCATACCAGGTTTGGAAAGTGTGTTTTTCCCAGCACCATGAATCTAACACTCAGCAAAATGTGTGCAGCTTTTCACTGCGGCATGAAGTAAATATCCATCATGGCTCCGAGCGCTCCCAGAATGCATTGCACACCGGCGCCATTTTAGTTCAAGCATAACAATTCCACCCTTGGATATTTACCTTCCATAGCCCGGTGGCAAAGGAACTGGTCTCTAAAACCTACGAAATGATAAAACTAAATTGGGAATACATTGAATACAACAACAACAAGCTATTATGACAGCTACTATAATAAAAATGCAAGCAAAAGCGTAACGTAGTCTACCCCCAATATCAGGTATCCATGAAAATAACCAGTCCCACCAATTCCCAGTACGATCTTGAGACACTTGAGAAATGAGATCCCTCAAACCTCGAATATGACATTCAATAGATTGTGAATGGTCACTTAAATTGAAACAACACATACCTTCAAATGCGTTACACCCTAAATTATGTTTTAGCAATTGATAATGAACAGCAGCTCTGTTCTGCAAAGTTGCTTTTCTAATAACTTCACTATCAAGGAGTAATTCTTCTAATGCCTGCGAAGTATGATTAAGGCTTTTGACTACTAAACATGCTAATTTCATCAAAGATTTGTAACCTCCAGCAGCTAAACCCCAAACTCCCAATAATGAAAGGGTTAATGCTAGAACCTCAGCTTCTGATAACAAGGGTACATGTGAATCACAGTCAGGAGATAGACCTACAGATTCGAAAGTTGACCTTTTACCTCGAGTTATCGCTGGACGTAAAGCAAACATCATTAGTCCTAATCGAGTTAAAGCACATGGACCTCCAGAAATGTTAGCTGGAATATAAGTATATGTGATGTTACCACATGAAAAGAGCCATCGTGTTGGAAGTTTCACATGATTCAAATGACTGGCAGCTATCACTGTATGATTACAAGACATAGTATTATTTACACTGGTGCATGTGCGTGGCACTCGCGAACATAGTTGTCTCTCATGGTGTGATTATGCTGGTTGGTTAAGTCGATTTGTCGGCATTTGACAATTTCTTGTGCATCGCAGTTTATAAAATAACATACATCACCTTGGGTTATATTATAAGTAATAATACGTGTCAAATTTCCCCATTTACGGTCGGTCTCTTGGCAGAATCTACAATATTCGTATACTGAAAAAGATGGCCTAATATTTGAGTCTTGAACTAAAGAATCATTGTGTGTGACGCCGAAGATATGCTTTAAAACCGGAACAGGCGTCGGCACTGCTACTAAACACGTAGTCAATAAAGCTTCAGCATTGGGCACATCAGTAAGACAAAAGTTTGATATGTTGAGTACTTGCTATGCCAGATATATCCACATATTTTCCGTTTGGGTGATCATAGGAGAATGTTTTCGCCTTCCTGCAAATGCATCTTGCACGACTGGCATCAAGGTTGTTTTCACTTGCTCCTGATGTGTTTGCCGCATTTCACGAATCCATGTCTTCCGTCTGGCTGGCTTTTCGGCATCGGCATAAGGCTGCTTTGGGACAACATTATTCATCACGATCAGTATCGCCTTGATCACTGGCACAGATGTGACATTTTTCGTTGGTAGCAGCAGGCTGGTTAACTCTCCCAAATGGAGTCCATTTAGTACCACAATTACACCAGCCAGACACAGGATCTACAAGGCAAACCCAGAAAAGAGATATCAGTGTAGCACATCACTCTCTCAGGTAACATTTGTCTGCGGGTACATATTGCCATTTCTTTCTACCAGGCTCCATAACTAAAACTACTTGATCTTTGCCTGATGCAATGACATCTGCGGGTACTGGTGGGCCACTTGGCTTTTCCACCCACACCTTTTCACCCGATACCATACTGTCTGAAGAGCCAAAACCTCGGTCCCCACGGGTAGTTAACACTGTAGGAGGCTCCCCCTTCTTAATCATGAAAAACCTAATGGGAATAATTATCAATTGGGCCACTCGATCACCCTTGTGGATTGATAACAATTGGTGCCCACTAATCATTAGGATGACTTTAATCTCGCCTTCGTAATCAGCATCAATTACCCCTCCCAATCCTTTCAATGCTAAGCCAGATCTAGGGGCAATCCATCCCATATGCTCTAGGGGAATTTGTACTCCAATCCCTGTTTCAATTACAACTATTCCTCTTGGATCTAATCTGATTTCTTCATGGGAATGCAAGTCTACTCCTGCTGACTCTGGAGTTGCTCGATAGGGAGCTAAAGAACCTGGAGTAATTTCCCAGTACAATAGTGTTTCTCTGACTGAATTGGGTTGAACCTGTAAAGTAGGAGTCATTAATTGCATCAAAGGAGTTTCATGTTTATACACAGGCCTATTGTTTAACACTTGCACCGCATCAAACACGCAATCACGCCAGCCTGCCAAACTGCTGTCTCCAGATTTGCGCAACTGTTCTTTCAATAACCCATTCATTCGTTCAATTAACCCTGCTGCAGCTGAATGGTAGGGTACGTGATGAATCCACTCAATGCTCTTTACTGACAACATTCTTGGATTAATTTGCCTTTGAAATGTGACCCATTGTCACTTTGAATCTGCAAAGGCACTCCATAATGTAATATGATCTGATCTAACAACCTGATGGTGTTCAATTGGGTTGCAAGTTTGCACGGCAAAACCATCAAATATCCTGAGTATGTATCCACAATAGTGCATGCATACTGACAACCTCTTCTGATTGGCATGGGACCGATATAATCAATCTGCCAAATTTGACTGGTAATTTTCCTCTTCTCAATGTGCCACAATTTGAGGGATAGGTCTATGCAGTTGGTGTTGGCACACGGGACATTGCAAAATGATTGTTTTCACTACTTATAAAGGAAGACTGATTCCTCGAGCTTGTGCCCACCTGATAGTACCCTTTTCTCCAAGGAGCCCACCTTTCGGATGGGCCCATTTGGCCAAACCCTCCAAATCGTCTTCCTGAGCCTCTGCGTCCACAGATGAAATCTTGGTGTGCTCGTCTGCAACAGAATTAAACCAACGTTCTAATGAGTCTGTGGCACAATGCGCGTCCACATGATATACAGTGACTTCACTTTGTAATAACATTTCTGCAATATCTTGCCACAGTTCTTTTCCCCACTACTCTTTTGAATGAATCTTCCACCCATTCTTTTGCCAAGTTGGCAACCACACTGCCAATCCATTTGCCACTGACCATGAATCTGTGTACACATGACATTGACCAGGGGTCTCTTGTTTCAATGCTTGGTAAACTGCGTAAAGTTCTGCAAACTGACTGCTCTTCCCCTTCCGTGTCGTTGTCAACATCTTTTTTGTTGTGGGATTGTACGACACTGCTTTCCAGTACCGCTCAGTTCCCACAAATCGAGCTGAACCATCCGTGAACCAAGCATGCTCTATTTGCTCCACGGTCAAATCGCTGAAAGGTACTCCTCATTTCATGGGAGACTCATGTTTTTCAGGCACTTCCGGTGGTATGTAATCTGAGGGCGGTATGTTGGCTACTTGCTCATGTAATTTTGCCACTCCACCCTTTCCTGATTTGGCTCTGTCTTGAATGTACCATTTCCACTTAATTATGCTGGCTTCTTGAGCATGTCCTATTCTATGCGTTTTAGGAGAGCTCAGTACCCGCTGCATGATTGGTATTTCTGGTCTCATGAATACATCATGGCCCACCGTCATCTGCTCGGTATCCACAAGAGCCCAATAACACGCCAGCAATTGCTTCTCAAATGGAGTGTATGAGTTACCAGCGTCAGGCAACTTACGACTCCAAAACCCTAATGGCACACGTTTCCTGTCTTGTTTCTGCCACACACTCCAGTTAGCATAATTGTCTTGTACAGACACATTTAATTCCACTACGTCTTCCTTCAAGGGCCATAAATCAAGCACCTGCTGCACCGTGTCTTTCGCCATCTCAAAGGCTTTCTGCTGCTCTTCCCCCCCACTGAAACTCATATCTTTCGTTTCACCTTGTAGAGGAGGGCCAATATCTGCCCTAAATGCGGAATGTGCTGTCTCCAAAAGCCAAACAGTCCTATAAACTGCTGAGCTTGCTTTTTGTTCATTGGAGAGGTAAATTCAAGTATTTTCTGTCAAGCTTTTGGCACCATTTCTCGATGCCCATGATGCCACTGAATCCCTAGAAATATCACTGTTTCAGCTGGACCTTGAATTTTACTCGGATTAATCTCCCACCCTTCCTTTTTTAATCCTTCCATAAGGACATCTAGCTGACTTTGCACACTGTGCTCATCCTTGCCCTGGATTAAAATATCATCAATGTAATGAGAGATTTGTATGTCAGGTTTACACGGTATCTTGTCTAAGTGCTCTGCCACCAGCCGGTGACAGATGGTCGGGCTGTGCATGTACCCCATGGGTAGTCTCGTGAAAGTGTACTGATGTCCACTCCACGTAAATGCAAACTGTTCTTGACACTCATCAGCAATTGGCACGGAGAAAAATGCATTGGCTAAATCGATCACTGCATACCAAGTACCCTCAAACCTTTGGACATTTTCATTCAAGGTAATGGCATCTGGGACTGCGGGCACTAAGGGGGGAGTGTGTTTATTCAACTCCCTGTAATCCACCGTCATCCTCCACGACCCATCTCCCTTTTTAATAGGCCAGAGAGGATTGTTCCATGCGGTTGTAATAGGGCGCAATACACCCGCCTCCACGTACTCTTTGATGGTGTCTGAAATGTCCTTGTGGCCCCCAGGAATGCAGTATTGTTTCATTGCTACCCGCTTGGTTGCCACTGGCACTTGCACTGGGGGCATCTTCAATTTGCCTACGGTAATGGGTGTACAGATTAATGCACTCACCCCAAACTGGTACGTTTTACCGGCAAGTCCCAAGGTTAACCCTTCCAAAATGTCAAAGCCAATTATATATTCAGGTATCGGGACAATCAATACTTGGTATTTCTGCCTATTCAAATTGCCTATTTTCATCTCCACTTTCGTTTGTACTGCGGGAGTCTCCTTTCCCCCTAGACCTTTAATAGTAAACTGTTTGCCTTTAAATTGTGTTGGATTACCATAAATCAAAGAGGCCTCTTCCCCGGTGTCTTATCAATGCTTGCACCCCTTGTGTATTTCCTGGCCCCCAAAAAATCTTAACTAACATCAACATGAGGCCGCCTATCCACTTTTATGCGGGCAGACGCTGCCGGAGCTTGGCCGAAGCCCTAGTCACACTTCGAATGAGTGTGACTCGACTCCGCCTCTAACATCGCACTCACCACCTTTCTCAAATCAGCGTATGTTGGCTGGTACGGGGAAGGTGTCCCCATAGACCCTTCGTCTTGTTCTTCCGCAGGGGGAGCAGAAGGTGAGGTGTCCCCCTGTGGCGTGGTGACTACTTGTTTCTTAACCTGTTTATAGCGCTCTTTGGCTGCAAGTCCTCGTTTTTTGTATAATTCATACATTACTCTGGTTTCAATGCCATCAATTTCTTTGTGTGGCACACCACCTTTTAACAAAGCCAAAAACATGTCTTTTCGGGACACTCGGGAGTCTCTACTATCTTGCCGCCTGCCTTCGGTTCTTCTCTCACTTCCCCCCTCTCTCTCCCGTGGCTTGTTATCGCTCTTATCCCACTCCCCCAAATCTGCAAGTTGCCGAATGGCATCTGCTACCTCATCAGTAGCCTTGCCCGTCATACCTACGAGCAAAGTCATAATGACACTTTTGTATGCGGGTGGCGCATTTCTGATCACCATGTTTCGAGTTGAAACTGAGAGCGGCACGGCTCCCATGTGATCAAGAGCATCTATGTGAATAGCCTCTTTCATAGCATGCTCTCTGACTTTTTGAATTGCTTCTCTCAACGTATACCACTTTGTTTCTTCACTAGGCCAATCTGTGGTAATAGGGTATTTACGGTTACATGCTTGGGCTACCAGGTGCAACAAAGACACCTGAGTATCTTGACCATTGCCATCAGGGGGTGGTTCTGCCCTTAAGACCTCCTGTTCATTGGTGTCAGTTGACAGGGGTAAAAAACGCGGTGAATCCGTAGAATCTACCAACAGCCCTTCAGCACCCCCATCTAGTAATCTCACCATCCATGTCAATAAAGCTTCCCCTGATTTTTGCCTCAAACGGGTAATAATTTCCCCAACCTCCTGTTGTGTGTAATCCTCCAGTGTGGTTAAATCCACCATTCCGCCAGCAGGATTCTGCGGGTGGGGTCCGGCTCGCCGTCTTCTAACGGGCTTAGCCGCCACTGTTTTCTGTTTCACTTCCATTTTGGGGTCAGACTCATTTGCGGAAGTACTTTCTAGACTGGTTGAATCAAAAATATCACCATCCCACTTATCCGGATCCCAGTCCACACCAGCGGTAGCGATTACAGTTGCCATCTTTCTTTTGTTGACCCCTCCCCGTCTTTTCCTATACTTATTCCGGGATACTCTGACTGCTGCCCTCTCGGCCACTGCCTGATATGTGTCGGCCTTATCTTTAAACAGTTTCATTTGAATCTGCTGCATTAACGCAGTCTGCCGTTCTGCAGCTCGCTCTCTTTCTAATCGCAAAACCTAATTTTTCATTTCCACCTTCATTTGATGTATTTTCCTATAAGCATGCAAAAGAACCCAACCTCGCCTACCTAATGCCGCACATTCTTTGCCACTGTAATGCTCACCTGATTCCCTCAGAGGCGCCGGTTCTGACTGGGTGAATGCCGTATCTTCAAAGGTGATGTGTAACACACGGTTGGCTCTTTGGGCTGGACCTCTGTGCACTGTATGTCTGACTCGAAGAGTAAGATGTCTGCAGATAGAAAATATGGGATTAATGAACTGGGGTTATTGGGTGCCTCTCTCCTCTTCCCTTTCTCTTCTCCTGTAGAACCCCAAAGGTTAACGCCCTCACCTTAGGTAAGTGAACGCCGAGCTCTCCATCTGCCTCGGGGCAGGGTGCCGTAACCAGTTTCTTCACTGGATAAGGATGCAGGCCTCTTGACCTCAGAGGACTGCTGTCCGTCGTTAACTGCACAAACGGTAAGTTCTGGGCACTTCAAATGTCTTAAAAGTCTTTTGTAATGATATCTCTTGTTTTGCAGGGTTCCGGCGATGGCGGATGGCGGACTGAAGAGAATCGAACCCGCGTGAGGAATAGAAGCGCCTGGAAGCACGTAAGTAAGCGCTTGTAGCCTGCTTCACGATGAGCACTAACTGTCCCTTTTATCTTGCAGGTACAAGTTCGGAGCTTTAGAGAAGCTGAAGGGTGCTGGAATACCCACTGGATTCGGCGTGGGAAGGAGTAATGGCACGTGAGTATTAAAGTTGCCCAATGTCTTTAAACGCACCTTCTTTTGTCTTTCAGATGCGGGGTGCAGCGCCGAAGACCTCCGGAGCGTGCGAAGAGTAGGTAAGCCTTTGTCTTTCAGATGCCGGAATGCAGCGCGAGGCGTTGGTGACAGCCGATGGACCAGGTAAGAGATGCGCTGCCACTGAAGACCGTAGTGCTAACCTGTTCTTTCTTTGTCTTTACAGGTGCTGCTGAAGACTGGATTCCAGGATGGTAAGCCTTTGTTCCCTTAGGCCCAGGATCAGAAGCTGGAGACACGATGAGCGTTCTGCTGCAGAGAATGCAGAATAACGCAAAGCAAGATTCATCCATCGGGTGTGGTTTAAATAGCCTCCTGTAGTGCTTAGGTGTCTCCTTCCACAGCCTCGCCTAGGTCAGAAAAGAGTTCCTGCTTTCCAGAAGAGTTCCAGTGTTCTGAACCTAGGGAGTGGCTCCTGCCCCACCCAACAGGAAAAGTAGTCCCAAACAGAAGAGGATCAGGGGCTCAACTGGCAGGTAAGTAAGCAGCATGGTCTGCTGCTGGTAAGTCCACCCAAGCATTATGAGCCCGGCGCTTCCAGCGCTGGGACTGGGCATCTTTATGAGCCTGGTGCCACTGGCGCCAGGACAGGGTCCAAAAGGTCCCAATTGGGACTGGCTGGCAATCGGAACCGGGGTTATGGGTCTGCTTCCAAGGGAGTTGGGCAAGTCCTGATCTTTTGGAAGCAGAGATCATGACAGCACCCCCCCTCAAGGCCCCTCCCAAACCGGGCTTCTCCGGGGGTTTTGGCTTGTTAGGAAATGTTCGATGAAATCTTTTGATTAGACGAGGCGCGTGGACATATTCTGCAGGTTCCCAGGATCTTTCTTGGGGACCGTAGCCTTTCCAGTCAATCAGGTAAAATAGTTTAGATTTGGAGATCTTGGAATCCAGGATGCTTTTGACTTCAAACTCGAGTTCTCCGTCAACTAGAATAGGTTTTGGGGATTTAGTTAGTCGGGTTTGAGGTTGCACGGGTTTTAATAGAGAGACATGGAAGACCGGATGTATCTTCATCTGAGGGGGCAAGTCCAACTTGACCGCTACTGGATTTACTATGGTAGTGATGGAATAGGGACCAAGGTATCTTGGGTTGAATGTGCGTGGTCCTTTTAGAGGTAGATATTTGGTGGATAACCAGACTTGGTCTCCTACTTGATACTGGGGGCTTCCTTCCGATGTTTGTCTGCGCCTTTCTTGTATTGTTCTTTAGTCCTTTGAAGGTGAGAAACGGCTTCCTTAAAGGCTTGGGTGATTGTAGAATGCAGGTGGTCTACTGCTGGTGTTACAAGATCTTGGAGTGGATCCAACTCCGAGGTTCGAGGGTGACTACCGTATAAAAGAAAAAACGGGGTCTTCCCAGTTCCCGAGTGGACAGAATTATTGTAGGCATATTCGGCTATCCAAAGGATATCTTTCCAAGTTTTTTCAGTTTGTTGTAGCATGCAGCGCAAATACTGTTCCAGAGTTTGATTGGTCCTCTCGGTTTGTCCGTCGGTTTGAGGGTGGTGGCTGGTCGAAAGTCTCACATCAATTTGAGCCGACCGACAGCAACTTCGCCAAAAATGAGAAATAAATTGACTCCCTCGATCCGAAATTAGAACTGAAGGAAAACCATGCAGTCGGACGATGTTTTCGAGAAATTCTCGGGCCAGAGTTGCTGCTGTTGGTAAGCCTTTGAGTGGAATGAAATGCGCCATCTTGGAGAATAGGTCCACGATTACTAGGATCGTATTGTATCCGGAGCATGGAGGTAGATCGGTGATGAAGTCCATAGAAAGCGTATGCCAAGGGCGAGGTGGGATGTCAATAGGGCGTAAGAGGCCAGCTGGTTTTTCCTTTTGACTCTTATTTTGGGCGCATACTCCACAGGCCATTATAAAGTCTCTGATATCTTTTTTCCAAGACGGCCACCAGAAGTAGCGCTTGATCTTTTCCGAGGTTTTGGCCATACCGGGATGTCCTTCCATTAAAGAATCGTGATAACAAGAGATTACCTTTTTCTGTAAATCTGTGCTGGGCAGGTATAACCGTTCTTGGAAATATAATAGGTTGTCCTTCACCGTAAAGTCCTTTCCCTGCAGATGCCAATTCTGTATGTCTGCTGGAGTTACCAGTAGCCTGGCTTTATCCTTAACTTCCTCTATGGATTGTGTGGCGATTACACCCAGAATTCTTTGTTCGGGAATGATAGGTACAGGTTTAGGATTGATCAAATGTTCTTCCACTCCCATCCGAGAAAGGGCATCAGCTTTACCGTTTTTTGTACCAGGTCGATAGGTGATTATGAAGTCAAACTCGGCAAAGAATAGTGCCCAACGGAGTTGCCTAGAGGATTGAGCTTTTGCGGTTTTCAAATATTGCAGGTTTCGGTGATCTGTAATCACAGTAACGGTGTGTCGGGCCCCCAGAAGATAATGCCGCCATGCCTTAAAGGCGGACTTGATAGCTAGAAGTTCCTTATCAGTAATAGTGTAATTGATTTCAGGAGGCGGAATTTGCGGGACCAAAATGCCATGGGATGTAACTGGGTCCTTTTGTGATAGAACTGCCCCCATGGCAAGGCTCGAAGCATCAGTTTCAACGATGTAGGGGAGTTCTGGGCGAGGATGTTTTAAGATCGGTGCAGAGATAAATCTAGTCTTCAAATTCTGGAAAGCTTGTTCTGCCTCGGTAGACCATTCAAAACGTTGTTTTTCTTTAACAAGGCGGTGATGGGCTGGACTATTCGAGAGAATTCAGGGATAAACCTGCGGTAAAAGTTAGCGAAGCCTAACATGCTTTGAACACCTTTTACAGAGGATGGCGATGGCCATTTGAGAATTGCATCGACCTTCTTTGAATCCATACGCACTCCGCTAGGTGATAATATGAATCCCAAGAATTCAACTTCAGTCACGTTGAAAACACATTTTTCCAACTTAGCGAAAAGTTTGTGTTGACGCAATCTCTCGAGGACCATTTTCACGTGTTTCCGATGTTCAGTTTCCGATGAAGAATAAACGAGGATGTCGTCAATGTAAACAACAACACACACATCTATGAGCTCTCTGAGGACATCGTTCATAAAATATTGAAAGGCCGGGGCATTGCAAAGTCCGAAGGGCATGACCTGATATTCAAATAGCCCATACTTGGTGCGGAAGGCCGTCTTCCATTCATCGCCCTCTTTTACTCGTACCAAGTGGTAGGCTCCTCTAAGATCCAGCTTGGTATATATGCATGCTTTTCTGACTTGGTCCAGGAGTTCAGGGATCAAAGGTAACGGATATCTGTTCTTAACAGTGATCTGGTTCAGGGCGCGATAATCTATACAAGTTCTAAGGTCCCCTTCTTTTTTTGGAACGAAGAACAAAGCTGAGGAAGCAGGGGACTTGGAAGGACGAATAAACCCATTCGCTAGGTATTGATCCAGGTATTTTCGGAGGTGAAGATTCTCAGGCTCGGTGAGGGCATAAATTCTACTACAAGGAGGAGTAGATTCAGGTATCAGGTCTATCTGGCAGTCATAAGACCTATGAGGAGGCAGAGAGTTAGCCTGATCCTTCCGGAAAACATCTTGGAATTCAAGGTATTCAGGAGGTAACTGGGGAGCCTCCGAGGAAATTGCTGCCAGTGCAACACCAGGTCGAGGGTGACAAGTAGAGACACATTCTGTAAACTGAACCGTTCTTGCTCGCCAATCGATCTGAGGATTGTGCTTTTCTAACCAAGGAATTCCTAGAATAATCTGGAACTGAGGGGCCTTGATCACATCGAACACAATCTTCTCATGGTGTCCATCTTGACTTATTAGCGTCACTTCTTGGGTGGTATGCGTTACTGGTCCGGAGGCTATCTCCGTACCATCCACCGTAGTAATGACGTCCTTTACAGCCTTTGGACAAAGAGTCAGATTCATCCTCAAAACCATTTCATGATCCACATAATTGCCGATGGCACCGCTGTCGACGTAAGCTTCAATCGCATGTAATCGATCCGGATGTTCAGGGCTAATGAGGACCATAGGTATCACGAAATGCGAGGTCACGGAACTGGTTTTAACGCTCGGCAAGAGGACCTCTATTCTTGTCGGGCGAGGTCGTTTCCCTGCTCAGAGTTTGTGACCCTGGTAACTGCAGCTCCTCCTGCCTTCTTGGCTGGTTTCACCGGACAGTCTCGAAGAAAGTGCCCCGAGTTTCCGCAATAGAGGCATAATTGCAACTGTTTTCTCCTTTCCCGCTCCTTTTGTGTTAGTGGTCCTTTCAGGCCCCCTATTTGCATGGGTTCCCCGGAGTCTACTCCTTTGGTAGGAGTTGGTGATTTGGAAAATACTCGAGCATCAAACTTGGAACGATCGGCCTTCCTGTTCTGCAGTCTGTGGTCAATTTGAACAACTAAGTCAATATAGTCCGAACAGTCTTGCGGGGGATTCACTACTTGGGCTAACACATCTTTGAGCTCTCAATGTAAACCTCTATAAAACAGCGTAATCCTTTTGTCCTCAGGCCATCGAGTTTCCACTATCAGTCTGTTGAAAGACGCAATATAAGCCAAAAGGTCTTGATTACCCTGTCGCAATGAAAGGAGCTCATTGTCCAAGGCCTGCCCCTGTGAATGTCTTGCAAACAGTTTTTCCATACTGAGCTGAAAAGCTTGAAAATCATGGAGAACAGGATCATCTTGATTAACTAGAGGGATCGACCAGTCTGCCGCCTTGCCACTAAGGTACGAAAGCATGAAAGCTATCTTAGCTTGATCAGTTGGAAAGGCTGCTGGCCGGCATAAGAAGTGCAACCGGCACTGATTAATAAATACTGCAAACCTCTTTGGGTCACCAGAAAATCGTTCGGGCGGAGCCAGAGGTACATTCCCAGGTAGGTTGATCTGCACTGGGTTCGTAGAGGATTTTGAAGGAAGATTTGCCCCTGATGCGGGTAACGGAGTTTGTCTGACTGGTGACTGTAGCAATTGTCTAGCGAGATTGTCTGTTCGCTCCTTGGAAATAATCAGTTCCCTTCTTAGAGCATTCGTTTCCTGACGGGCTGCATGCACATCTGCTCTTAGTTCCCCAAGTAACTGGGCTAGCTGGTCGGTATCCGAGGTTTCCATAGCGCCTGGGTGGGAGTTTTGCGGTCGGCTTTGCGTTCTGTAACGCTCACCTGATTCCCGCAGAGGCGCCGGTCTTGACTGGGTGAATGCCGTATCTTCAAAGGTGATGTGTAACACACGGTTGGCTCTTTGGGCTGGACCTCTGTGCACTGTATGTCTGACTCGAAGAGTAAGATGTCTGCAGATAGAAAATATGGGATTAATGAACTGGGGTTATTGGGTGCCTCTCTCCTCTTCCCTTTCTCTTCTCCTGTAGAACCCCAAAGGTTAACGCCCTCACCTTAGGTAAGTGAACGCCGAGCTCTCCATCTGCCTCGGGGCAGGGTGCCGTAACCAGTTTCTTCACTGGATAAGGATGCAGGCCTCTTGACCTCAGAGGACTGCTGTCCGTCGTTAACTGCACGAACGGTAAGTTCTGGGCACTTCAAATGTCTTAAAAGTCTTTTGTAATGATATCTCTTGTTTTGCAGGGTTCCGGCGATGGCGGATGGCGGGCTGAAGAGAATTGAGGATCGAACCCGTGTGAGGAATAGAAGCGCCTGGAAGCACGTAAGTAAGCGCTTGTAGCCTGCTTCACGATGAGCACTAACTGTCCCTTTTATCTTGCAGGTACAAGTTCGGAGCTTTAGAGAAGCTGAAGGGTGCTGGAATACCCACTGGATTCGGCGTAGGAAGGAGTAATGGCACGTGAGTAATAAAGTTGCCCAATGTCTTTAAACGCACCTTCTTTTGTCTTTCAGATGCGGGGTGCAGCGCCGAAGACCTCCGGAGCGTGCAAAGAGCTGGTAAGCTTTTGTCTTTCAGATGCCGGAATGCAGTGCGAAGACCTCCGGAGCATGCGAAGAGTAGGTAAGCCTTTGTCTTTCAGATGCCGGAATGCAGCGCGAGGCGTTGGTGACAGCCGATGGACCAGGTAAGAGATGCGCTGCCACTGAGGACCGTAGTGCTAACCTGTTCTTTCTTTGTCTTTACAGATGCTGCTGAAGACTGGATTCCAGGATGGTAAGCCTTTGTTCCCTTAGGCCCAGGATCAGAAGCTGGAGACACGATGAGCGTTCTGCTGCAGAGAATGCAGAATAACGCAAAGCAAGATTCATCCATCAGGTGTGGTTTAAATAGCCTCCTGTAGTGCTTAAGTGTCTCCTTCCACAGCCTCGCCTAGGTCAGAAAAGAGTTCCTGCTTTCCAGAAGAGTTCCAGTGTTCTGAACCTAGGGAGTGGCTCCTGCCCCACCCAACAGGAAAAGTAGTCCCAAACAGAAGAGGATCAGGGGCTCAACTGGCAGGTAAGTAAGCAGCATGGTCTGCTGCAGGTAAGTCCACCCAAGCATTATGAGCCCGGCGCTTCCAGCGCTGGGACTGGGCATCTTTATGAGCCTGGTGCCACTGGCGTCAGGACAGGGTCCAAAAGGTCCCAATTGGGACTGGCTGGCAATCGGAACCGGGGTTATGGGTCTGCTTCCAAGGGAGTTGGGCAAGTCCTGATCTTTTGGAAGCAGAGATCATGACAGCCACGTTCTACTGGAACTTGTTGCAAGCATGCCATTACATCAGCCGGATCGGCATCTCCCAATCCTTGATCCCATGTTTCACTTAGACCTGCACCACATGCCCACGCCTGGGCCAACTTATCATATGGACTCTTAGTCCAGCCTGGAATAACAACATCAGAACAGTCACCGCCAGCGGTAACGCTCTTCTTCCAGAACAAACTACTCATTATCGCAAACAAAACAAAACCTTGTTGTATCTATATATTTTTTCTCTCCACGCAATATCACTCCCACAGGCACTCACACACTGGCAAAAGTAGGAGAAAAAAAAACTTCACTACTCAAAAACTTCACTTACAAGACAACTGAATCCTATCTACGTTTCAACAGATTCTTGAATACTCGGAACAACTCATCACAAGTATCCTGTTTGTGACGCCAAAAATGTATTGCTCTCCCCAGAGTGCACGGAAAAACATAAATCACCAATGCAATTACAGAGCAAATACTTTGAACGTAGACAGACGCAATAACTCACAACCACACACTCTTTGAAGATAATCAGCTCTTATACGGCTATTTATTCAAAGCTTAGAAGCAACCAATAATAACATAGAAATAACTCACAGAAGTAATATAGACATAAATCACAGAAGAAGTAAAGAATTCAAAAGGAAATACATCACCGTGAGCGTAACAGGATTCCTCATCTCGCCCAAAAGCGGCTGGAAGACCCCGGGAACAGCCAGGCCGAGAGCACCACAGCTCACAGGGGTGCCGGACGTAAGCGTCCTTCTCCGGCTGAAGTCTCACCTGACCATCTCCGGGCTTCCGCATATATACACACTCTACAAAGGGGAGTCAATTCTCAAACCTTCTGGAAATTGCACTTGCGCAGTTGATGAGCAGCCGTCGGTTGCCAGCTGGGTCAATCGAGAGCTACCCTCAAGGAGCAGAGTGCCTCCCTCCTCTAAAAACACGCTCCACGGAGAACAGTAACAAACCATAACAAAGTTAGCTTTCCCAGCAGAAATGTCCTTGACCGCATACCAGGTTTGGAAAGTGTGTTTTTCTCAGCACCATGAATCTAACACTCAGCAAAATGTGTGCAGCTTTTCACTGCGGCATGAAGTAAATATCCATCATGGCTCCGAGCGCTCCCAGAATGCATTGCACACCGGACCCATTTTAGTTCAAGCATAACAGGCCCAATGTCTCTAAAAGCAAACTTCTGTTTTTTCAAAAGGGCCCGGTAAGGAAGGGTCTGCAGGCTGAGGCACCATGGCGAATGGTGGTCTCCCCAATGGTAGTTCTCCAAGCAAAGTCAGACACAGCAGCGGAGGATCTCGGCCAGGCAGTTAAGAAGCAGCGTTCCAGGCAAAGCAGATCCTGTGAGCTGCACCGTCTCGGCGGAGACCACCATAGGCAAGAATCCCAAGAGTAACCTTGGCTTCGCATTGGAGAATTCCAATCTGTGGTGTGAAAACCGCACCCGGACTGGAGAAAAGTCATGACAAAGAACAGAGATGACGGAAAATCAATCTTTCCCAAGACTGACATATGTCCTGCTTTATGCAGACTCTACAGGAAAGCAATGGGGAAACCAAAGAAAGAATACTTCCTTTCTCTGATTCTTTCAGCCTTTTCACACCTTTTTAGAGCTTTATGATATGATATGATAGGTTATTTATAACACGCTTAATACCCAGAGGTTTCTAAGCGCGGACCCGGGGATCGAACCTGTGGTGCTCCGTTACGTCTTGCTTCCAAGGCGAGCATGTTCCCCTGAGCTATCCTCGCCAAAAGGTTCACTACCCTAGGGTTCCACATTCGCTTGACTCATCTTTCTAAAAGACAGAATAAGAGCAACATTGCTTTGTCATCCATTCATAGGATCTGGGGACGGCTTCTTTAGAGAAATGGCTCTTTTTATCGTGACCCACCTCCCATTTCATCCATGGCCTCTGACCGCTGCTTCATCTGTTCCCTATATATGTCCACTGTGCAGCTTAAGGAACATGCTGTATCCTTGGCTCCTGTTGTCCCGACTTGAATAGGTACCAGGGTTTGAACAAATAAATACCACCGGTCCATTGAATGACTTCAGTAATCTTAGTCCAACTTCAAATCTGCCCTTGATGAAGGCACTTGAGAGGAAAATTGCAGACCAGCTGCAGTTATATACATCCCATTCAGGTGCACTTCACCGGGGGAAGGCCGGGTTTTTTAGTCTGGTCCTTTTAAGCCTCCATCCATGCCGTTTTCCTGAGGTGCTTCTATGGCCACCGTTGACACCCAAGATAACTTGAGCTAATTTCAGGGTCACCTTTGTGAATCAGATGCCAAAGTCACAGTTCTGAGCCATTTCCTTTGGACATCTGCCCCATTCACTCTTGACTGCTCCAATACACCCTCAGCCTACCCCTAGTTGGTATGAAGAACTCGGAGGCTCTGTAACTAGAGATCCATTTATTAAACCACTGATTCACTATACGATCTACACGCTTCCAGGGACTTTTTCATGTTCACTTTTGTCCACTTGCTGGTAAACATTCTCCGCCACCAGCTTCCATGTGTTTGCTGGCGGCACTTCACTTTACGTCTCCTTGCCTCACCCCTGAACTTTGCAAACACATTGTTTCACTGCTATCCACCTCTGGGTGGTACTTGATTGTCTCGTGCTGAAAGCCTCCAACACTTCAGTTTTTACCTCCCCGCCTCTTACGCCCCACTCCTCCTTTGCTCCCTGCATATCTATTGCCCCTCTGACCAACTAACCTCTACCCCCAAGGCTTATAAACTCGGTGTCCTATTTGACAGTAAAACCCAAACCTCACCACTTCATTACCTCCACTGCGAATTCGGCAATACTGAACATTATGAACGTTAGGAAGATCAACCCCCAACTCACCTATTGCTACGGTTGTTCCTCTCACTCCCGGCATACTTGACTGTTTATGCAGCCTCCCCCTGGGCTTTCTGCCTTACTCTTTTACTCTCTTGAACAAAGTTCTTATCTATGTATGGTGCACATTTTACAACCTCCCACAGTCTTCTCCCACTTTTACCCACCGTCTTCACACATCGGCTGGCACTATCCTTCATCGATCCCCTTTCAAATGTCTCCTCTCAGTCTTCACATCTGTCCATGGGCTGCTGCCTCCACCCAATGTATGTAGCCCCCCATTTCCAGCCCTGGCCCAAGCAAGGGTCAGTATCTATTCTGGCCTATGTCAGGGACAGTCCCAATGAATACCATAACGCCACACCCCCAGGCCTGCTGGGTAGGGGAGGCGCTGCACCTGACATATAAAATCGCTGTTAACAGGAGATGGGCTGCACCCTGAGTTCTTATATTACCAATGGACACAGATACCAGAGTGAATTTTATAGGGATCCCAACAGGGACCCCTCTCTGTTTATAAAGCCATTTAACCTTTAATTATTTTCCCCTTTACTGCACCCTAGGATTCTCCTGGCATGAGCTTCAACTTAATAGTGAGTTGCTACATCAGCTCACCCTTCCTAGGAAGGATCGCAGGGACCCTTCGGGTGAGTCTGACGCAACAGACCCCTTACCTATATTCAGGTACCACCCCACATGGAGTGTGAGGACAGAAAATAGCCTCTGTGGGTGGTCCCATCTCGTCGGCGTCATCAGGCAGGCTGTCACACTATCCCGTTACCTCACACCAGGGTACCTTCCCTCTACCCCCTTTTTCTTCTTATTGTCCTTATATATATTTAACGTATTGTGTCTACCCCCTACTTAATGTTTAAACCTGCATAACACTCCCCCTTAAAAACTCCTACTCCATACATAAAATCCTACTTAACATTTAATAATTACATCTATACATTAACATACTATATATATATATATATATATATATTTCTGAGGCTTGTGGAATCTGCTTAGATCACATGCTGTGCATAGGCCGACATCTAGTGGAAGCTGCGGAGTATTACAGTTTGTTTTTCGAAGTCGAAAAATGGGCGTCGACACAGGGCGTGCCAGTAATACTATCCCTAGTGTGACGTCCCCTGTACCCATGATCCCTCACGCGTCTAGGATCCCCAGATTGTTTTTTTCCGCCATTCTGGTCGGAAGCACTTCATCGGAGTTCCCTGGCTTTGCCATATTTTCACTCTAAACTAATTCTAATTTGCCCCGTTTGGCCAACCTTTCGTCGATCAACATCTCGACGCCGAACCGGGGAGGAGATCAACGTCGAATACCCGACGGATTGGGCCTTGAGGCTTCCGCCTCGGCTCGGGCCTGGGCCGCTGGCCTCGGCCCTACAAGTAGGGAGAGTGGGGGTGGTACACTTCCACACTCGACACCTTATTACCTACACACACTTGCCCGCTGCCCACAGGCGCGTATGGAGGGTACGCCCTTTCAGTTTTGCCCCAAGTGTAATAAGAAATACCCTTGGGTAGATAAGCACGCTACGTGCAACCTTTGCCTACCCAGAGACCACCCCGAGACGGGTTGCAGGGCCTGTAATAGGTTTAAGGCCAAAACTCTTAAGGACCGCTCCACCAAGCGTTGGGCCCACCACGCCAAGCTAGCAGCTATGGAGGCGGAGGGTACCTTCAGCGACGGCAGCGACGCCGAACTTTCGGACGGCGAGGGCACCAAGGCGTCGAAGGACAGCCGAACGCACGTCCCCGGCCTCGGAAGGTCGTCCGTCCCGGCGACTATGGGGAAGTCCCCCGGCGACAAAAGCGTTACACATACACACGCTAAACACAAAAAATCCACCCGAGATTCGACGTCGTCGAAACCTTGGAAAGAGGCACAGAAGGAGCGGTCCGAAAGGACGTCCTCTGGGCGGTCCCGGTCGAGGTCGCCGCACGACGTCAGGCAAGCCTCCACACTTGCACAGAGTGCCTCGACCATTAATATCCCGGAAGATCAATCGTCCGGAGACGAACACGACTTCCACCCCCAGCCTGCACCCCAGGAAAAGGGTACATCACTTGGGAGTAAAGAGGGGCCAGTTTCGAAGGCTAGTTCGAAAGACAGGGATTCCACCTCCGATCCTCGACGCCAGGCGTCGAAAGATAAGGGAAAGGGGAAACACACTTCCACCCACGGGGAAGGGGGTAAACAGCAAAGGAAACAACCCTTGCAGTCCTCCACTACAAAAGAACTGACCAAGTCTTCTCAGGGCCAATCCATAGAAAGTCCCAGCAAGGTCACCCCAAGCTCAAAACTCTGGTCATGCGAGGACATTGACAGAGTAATGTCAAGGATGTCTTCCTTGGCGAATTTTTTCGAAAGACACCCTGAACAACTCCTAGCTTTAAACCCTCAGGAAGATTCTCCCTCAGGGTCAGGGGACCCTATCCCCTCAAATAAAAGACCCCGGGTCGAGACACCATTTAGGCCTTTAGACCCCATCGAGGTCCAACCCTATTCTTACCTCTTCCCTACAGACCAAGGAAACTCTTCCCTGATAGAAGGTCAGGAAATTGACACGCCAGAAGATCCTGCAGGATCAGATTATTACGGCGAAGACGAAGACGAGGATGAGCCAGAAAATAGCCCAGATATTTTCAGAATGGACTCACCAGTCGAAAGGGAAGTCCCAGTGTCTGACTCCCCAATAGATAATCAGCCCCTCCTGAATGAACTGCTCTTTCGGGCAGCTAACCACTTCCACATAGACACACAAGGTGTCCAGGAAGAAAGGGACTTTGCGGAAGAACTAATAGGGGAAAGGAAGCCAGTAGCCCAGACCATTCCCATCCTAAAATCTGTTCAACGCAGAATAGCACCATCCCTTGTCAACCCAAACCTGACAAGACCTGTAAATCCGAGAGTGGAGAAGCTGTTTAAAGCAGCCCAGTCGGACCCCCTATATATTAGAGGTCAACTTAAGCCAGACTCTCTAGTAGTAACCAACACCCGCAAAAGAGCTGGTACACCATTATCTTCCTCTGAGGCTCCCCCCGACAAAGAAAGTAAAAAAATTTATGGTTTTGGCAGGAAAGTAGCTTCCACGGCAGCCTACCAAGCCAGAATCGCGAATTCCACCACACTGTTGGCTAGCTACAACTGTCACCAGTGGGAAGAAGTGGCAGCACTAATAGACTCTGCTCCCGAACCCCTTAAAAGCCAGCTAGCTCGCATTTGTGAGGAAGGAAGGAACGTGTCAGGCTGCACTGTAAAAGCAACTCTGGACGCCGCTGACAATGCGGGTAGACTTATAGCAGAGGGGACTGTCATCAAAAGGCATGCTTGGTTGAGGCAGTCGGGATTCAAAGCAGAAACACAAGCTGCGCTCTTAGACAAACCAGTGGAAAGTGATCTCCTGTTTGGTAAGGCAGTCGAGGACGCTCTAAAAAACGCTAAGGAAGAATTCGACACCCTCAAATCCCTTGGCCAGTTAACTACCAAACCACCTAACCAAAGAGGGAATGGCAATTTTCGTCGCCCCCGCGGCCAAAATTCCAATAGAGGAAATAGCTACTCCCACACCCAGGGTACACAGTGGAACACCAGCTCACAACAGTCTACCCAGGCGTATGGTAGGGGTAGTAAAAGAGGACCTGGTAGAGGCAGAGGCAGCCCCAGTAAAGGAGGAGGCACGCCTCCACCAAAGCAGTGACGCTCAGTTCAGGGTCCCTTCCCATGCAACCCCAGTAGGGGGACGAATATCAAGTTTCACCCAGGCATGGGAAGGGATAACATCCGACAGATGGGTGCTGTCAACAGTATCCAATGGGTACTGCATAGAACTACTGCAACGTCCCCTAAACCATCCTCCAAGACAAAAAGTCCACTCTTTACAACATCAGAAGATCCTCCTCGAGGAGATCGCCATTCTGCTAGAAAAGGACGCGATAGAACTCGTCCCGGGACACCAGGTAAACAAGGGTATCTATTCAACTTACTTCCTTGTGCCAAAGAAAGATTTAACAATGCGTCCAGTTTTGGACTTACGGCCTGCCAACAAGTATGTCAAGCCCCAAAAATTCCGTATGACCACACTACAAGAGGTAATCCCACTCCTAAAAAAGGGGGATTACATGGCAACCTTGGATATGAAAGATGCCTATTTTCGTATTTCCATGCTCCCGGCGCACAGAAAATACTTGCGCTTCAAGGTGGACAGTCGCCACTACCAATTCAAGGTACTGCCCTTCGGGATAGCTTCTGCACCAAGGGTATTCACCAAGGTACTGGCGGTGGCAGCTGCACACCTACGCAGGGAGGCAATCCCAGTGTACCCTTATCTGGACGACTGGCTCATAACGGGGGAAACCCCAGGAATCTGCAGGTCAAACATTCAGAGGACCATCGACCTCCTCCACGAATTAGGCTTCTCCATCAACGAGAAAAAGTAAAGTCTGGTGCCAAGCACCTCAAAACAGTTTCTAGGAGCTATCCTAGATACTCAGAAAGGATTGACCTTCCCTTCGGAAGAAAGAATTCGGAACATACTTCTGCAAATTCCGCATTATCAGTCAGGTCAACAGATAACAGTACGCAAAGCTATGCGGTTACTCGGCATGATGGCGTCATGCATTTACCTGGTCCCCCACGCGCGTCTGCGCATGCGTCCCATGCAGGAATGGTTGGCGAAACAGTGGTCTCAGGCAAGTGGTCAGTGGGACGATCTAGTGGTCGTTTCGCCAACACTCGTACAGAACCTACACTGGTGGACAAGAGAGAATCTCGCAAAGGGGAAACCCTTTTACGATCCCGAAGTACAGGCAGTGGTGACGACAGATGCATGCCTGACGGGGTGGGGAGCTCACCATCTCCACCACACAGCTCAGGGTCTCTGGTCTCACTCAGTAGCCAAGAACCACATCAATCTGCTAGAGCTTCTGGCAGTATTCCGAGCGCTGCAGGCGTTCGAGCCCCATCTACTAAACTTGTCGGTGCAGATCAGGACGGACAGCACGACAGCCATGTTCTATCTGAACAAGCAAGGAGGGACTCGTTCGCCAAATCTGTCCAAGCTTGCCCAGAAAATATGGAGATGGGCACTCAGACGGAACATCTTCCTGTCATCGCAACATGTTCCAGGGGAGCTCAATTCCCTAGCGGATGCTCTAAGCAGAGACTCCCTCCCAGAAGAACACGAATGGGTCCTGCACAAAGACGTAGTAGAAGATCTCTTCTCTCAGTGGGGTTTCCCCACTATAGACCTATTCGCCACAAGCGAAAACAAACAATGCCCAGGATTTGCATCCAGGTTCCCACAACCGGACTCCCAGGGGAATGCCCTGTGGATGAACTGGTCAGGGATGTTTGCGTACGCTTTCCCACCAACTCCTCTCATCAGGAAGGTGGTGTACAAGATGAACAAGGAATCGATGACGCTCATCCTAGTTGCCCCCATGTGGGCGAGACAACCATGGTTTCCACACCTACGCAGGATGGCGGTATGCGAACCCATCAGACTCCCAGCCTGGTACAACCTTCTGTCCCAGCAACAAGGTCAAACAGTGCATCAGGAACCCAACTCTATGAACCTAGCAGCATGGCTCCTGAAGTCATAGAGTTTGGACATCTCAAATTACCACAGAGGTGTATGGACATTCTAAAAGAGTCCAGGAAACCAAATACAAGGCACTGTTACTTTGACAAGTGGAAAAGATTCGTTATCTGGTGCCAGGGTAAACAAATCAACCCGGTTGATTGCACTCCTTCCAACGTTGTAACATACATGCTCCACCTGCTGGATGCAGGGTTGGTTTTTAACTCTCTGAAAGTACACCTGGCAGCCCTCTCAGCCTACACCACATCCCATAACAAGGTTTCGTGGTGGAAAGTACCAGTGGTTAAAGCCTTCATAGAAAGAGTAAAGAGACTTCACCCTCCTATCTCGAACCCACCGCCAGGATGGGATCTCAATGTGGTGCTATCTAAGCTCATGGGGCCCCCCTTCGAACCCATGCATAAAAGTAGTCTCAAACACCTGACTTATAAAACGGCCTTCTTAGTAGCCATTACCTCCATAAGAAGGGTCAGTGAAATTCAGGCTCTGTCAGTGCAAGATCCTTTCTTTACTATCCACAAGGACAAACTGGTTTTACGCACACACCCTAGATTCTCACCAAAATTCATATCCAAGTTCCATGTAAACCAGTCCATCGAGCTTCCGGCTTTCTTCCAAAACCCACAAAGCTCAGCTGAGGTGAAACTACACACCCTAGATGTGCGTAGGGCGGTCTTATACTATGTAAATAAAACCAGACCGCTAAGGAAAACAGATCAACTGTTTGTCTCCGTAGCTACAGGCAGAGAGGGGGATCGCGTCTCTAAGGGCGCTATCTCAAAGTGGATTATCAACTGTATACAGCTGTGTTACTCTCTTTCTGAAAAAACTCTGCCTTTTACGCCAAGGGCCCACTCTACCAGAGGCATTGGGGCCACTCTGGCTTTCATTGCAAATGTTCCCCTTGACACCATTTGTAAAGCAGCTACTTGGAGCTCTATTCACACTTTTACTCAGCATTACTGCATTGACACTCATTCCAAGGCAGATACACAAGTGGGACAAGCGGTTCTAAGACACCTGTTTGCTCATGACCCTTCTCACATCCCACCTCCTTCTTCTGGTACTGCTCGCTAATCTATGCACAGCATGTGATCTAAGCAGATTCCACAAGCCTCAGAAGGGATACATTACTCACCGTAATCGTATTTCTGATGCTTGTATCTGCTTAGATTCACATGCGACCCACCCTTCCTCCCCTCCGAGAGAAGGCGCATGGTTGCTTGTAGTCTTACCTTTCTGTCTATCTGCTTGGACTATCTGTACTCACGCTACTCCTCATGCTACCTCATGTCAGGAAAAACACAATCTGGGGATCCTAGACGCGTGAGGGATCATGGGTACAGGGGACGTCACACTAGGGATAGTATTACTGGCACGCCCTGTGTCGACGCCCATTTTTCGACTTCGAAAAACAAACTGTAATACTCCGCAGCTTCCACTAGATGTCGGCCTATGCACAGCATGTGAATCTAAGCAGATACAAGCATCAGAAATACGATTACGGTGAGTAATGTATCCCATATATATATATATATATATATATATGCTATAAACACTATATCACAATGAGGTAACTGCTGTGGTCAGTCACCCCCTTCACAGTACCTTCAATGGGTCTATTTCTGGTGGCTCTGCAGGTCTGACGTCAGGGCTGGTTGTAAAGCTGGGGGCCTGTCCCCTGATGAGTGGTGCCCTAGCCCCCCTTCATTCTTTAGGGTCGCCGCGTCCACCACATGTTATGTTGATTTATACCATGCACCCCTACCACCACAGAGACGGTCTCCAGGCGCTCGCATAGGCCACCTGCACGCAGAGCACAGCCCACACTCCTCTCTTCTTCTGGACGGCCCCCTGCACGAGTGAGGGGCTGCCCACCATCACCACCATTCACTGTGGCCCATTTGCGCTCTTCAGGGTGGCCACGTTGGCATGTGGGATACCTGCGATCACTGCCACCCCCACTGCCTTTTCTTGTCTTCTTGGTAGGCCTCATTGTCAGGGGTGCCTATCCGCACTCGCCACCGCACCTTCAGCATTTTCAAAATATTTGGGGCAGCCGTGTTAAAGTGAAGGCTGCCCCACATTACTGCTGCGGTCTGTTGAAGCTTCTTTGCCCGCCCCCTCAGCAATCCATCACTAGACGCAGGCCGCTGGCCTTCACCTGGGCTGCTCTGCTAGGCAGCCCAGGAATTTCCTTCACCTGGGCTGCCGAACAGAGCATCACCCGGGCTGCCCAACAGAGCAGCCTGGGACTCTGTGGTAAACTAAGAACAAACCAGAACACCAGAAGGTAAGTAGTTTACATGCAGGTTTATTCTCTGTAGTTGTAAGGTAGAGAAAACACTGTGACATCCATCCATTTCAGCACATTAGGTCCAACTGACCCCAGTAGAATCCAGCACTCCAAACATCCATCAACACTCCACATAGAATGTCGGTGACATCACCACACCAACACTCCACATAGAATGTCAGTGACATCACCACACCATTTTAACACACATGGCCATAATCAGGCCCCAGCACAGATTATGACACATCTCCCTCCTTACCACTGACACAACACTGAAGCCATAATAGAAACCCAAAGCACCGCAATATTTCAAGAAAAGTTATGACCAACCACTAGAACACAACCCTTTGGTTGCAACACTGCTCACCAACCACCAAGATGAAAAACACCCCAATCGTCATAAAGAAATACACAGCTCACACCAGCTCAGAAATAACTCCCACTGAGCCAGACTGCTACACCACAAAAATCTAGCCCAGATCTTCAATGGAAAACACAAGAAAACTAAACACAAACCACAGGCCCTCCCCAAAGCCTGAACACCCACTCAGCTATAAAACCGCTGAAGAACAACAACAATGGAAGGAACCAAACAACAAATCCTTCCCTGGGGGAGACCCGCACACCACAACCTAAATTAAACCACTCGCCTTCTAATCCCCACACAGACAGGTGGCCACCATGTCTATGTCCAACTCAAAAACTCCAACCAAAACTCTGATCCTACCACCAAACCTCACATCAACACGCTATCCCCATAACGTACCTAGACAGCACCTAACTGCCCCTTAACCAAAACATAGACAGCACCTCACTGCCCCTTATCCATAACATGGACAGCACCTAACTGCCCCCAAAAATCACCAGACAGCACCTCACTGCCCTTAACCCCTTAGACAGCACCTCACTGCCATTAACCTCACCATAGACAGCACCTCACTGCCCTTAAAATGTCCAGACAGCACCACACTGCCCCTTAAAATGACCAGAGAGCACCTCACTGCCCCTTAAAACACCAGACAGAACCCCACTGCCCCTTACAACCACTGACGGCACCCCAAAAATATGACCAGGGGACATGCCCCTACGAACAAACATAAAACATCAGAGGACAACACATAAAACCCTGCAAAAAACCCAACCAGATACAATCCATGGCACCAAAGTACCTGCGCCAACCCCACCATGTCCATGAAAGCACAGCAATTAAATGCAAAACAAATGCATATAACATGGCGCTAAAGTCCTATTGCCCCAACATGTCACCAAAATGCAAGGCAAATAAAAGCAGGGCAAGTAAAATGACATGGAGCCTGTGTCCCTGCGCCATCCCCACACCCACATGTCCAAGTCAACCCCACCTGCAAATGAAAAAACATTGTAAACATTAAAAACTTTGCCCATGGACCCCACCCATGAGTCCATATTGCAAACGCAGAGGAATGTCCTATACAGCAGGCCACCACATAAACACACTCTGCCCTGACTTAGTATCTTTATGAAAGAAAAGAGTTCAGTCCATAATATCAATATAGGTGAATTTAATAAGGTATCTCTCTCCACACGGAGTCAGCCGACACGTGTTTCGACCATAAGTCGTCCTCAAGGCTGACATAGCAACACTAATAGAACATATATTAAATCAGATGCGTAGGGAATAAGATGTACAGTGCATATAAATTGAGAAGTTTTGCAGATCATAGTCAAAATTATTAGAATATGAGATAATGAAATACATATGTATAATCACATACCCAAAGGTCAGTGAGGTTGATTGTAGAGGAGTAGTACCACATTATCGTGCCTTAAGCATAACATGCATATGATGATACAGTAGCACCACATTACCGTGCCTTAAGCATATCATGATTTCAATTACAGTAATCATTTAATCATATACGGTTATCGTACTCATGCGACAAGGGAACATTATAACAATGGGGATGAGCCACTGCGCATGCGCGGGTGTAGAACACATCGCATTGTATCTACACATGCGCCTGAAGTAAATGTTCCAAGACACACCATATCGTGTGTACACATGCGCTAGAGACTAGTGTTCTCCGAATGGCACAAGCGCAGTACACATTTTCGGCCATAACCAATGGCTGAACACCACGTTATGAAGCCAATCATATATATTGTACAACTAGGAGCACACGCGCTTTTGGTTACCCACTACGTTCAATCCGGGGAACGAGCCCACTTATATTTGGTAAGCGTTATGCCAGCTACTCCTTATATTAGCCAACACCTCAATAACTTTTTACATATTTTGGTGACATTATATATATATATATTTATATTTTTCTTTTCTTTGTAGTCAGTTTATCTGGATGTATAGAAGAGCTATTAAAGCGAAAATTCTAATCATTTCCCAAATACATATATGAAATTCTGGTGAGAAACATTCTCTTTAATGAATGAACACTGTTATTTTACAAATTTTGTACTAATGAGCAAACAACAAAGCTTGTACATATGGCTCAATCTAATTAGGCAGTGAGAACATTTTGACACAGCATCTATTTGTTTATAATTTTTAGTTATCATGCCGAGTTGGTTGTATTCTACTATAATGTCATTTTCATTATGCCACATGTTAGTTTAAACATACTATAACGTATGTGACTTTAATAATTGCAGAGACCATGTGCATCAGGTCCTTTAAATAATTTTTCTATCTCTTATATTTCCTTTTTGCTTCCGACCTATCCCTCCTCTACAATCAACCTCAATGACTTTGGGTATTTGGTTATACATATGTATTTCATTATCTCATATTCTAATAATTTTGACTATGATCTGCAAAACCTCTCAATTTATATGCACTGTACATCTTATTCCCTACGCATCTGATTTAATATATGTTCTATTATTGTTGCTATGTCAGCCTTGAGGACGACTTATGGTCGAAACACGTGTCGGCTGACTCCGTGTGGAGATACCTTATTAAATTCACCCATATTGATATTATGGACTGAACCCTTTTCTTTCATAAAGATACTAAGTCAGGGCAGAGCGCGTTTCAGTGTGCCAATATCACAACTTTTAACCTTTTTCTATCGGTAATTGGTGGTGACCGGGTACATGGACACACGTCACGCAGCTCATTGTACCCAATTAAGTTCAGTGAGCATAGCGCACAATCAAACCTTTAGCCACCCAACTTTTTCTCCACCACATAAACACAACAGCAATACATACACAGGCCTTAAACACCTAACATTGCCCCAGGACCCAGCCCATGACACTCTATCCCGAGGCCACTACATAAACACAACCATCATTACAGGCCTCCCCCGACACCTACCGCATAAGGACTTCTATACTTGATGGACTTGATGGATCCTCCATGACATGCGAGCCCCACAGGTCTGGATCCAGATCCCTCCACCGTCCTGCCACACTTCGGCACTTGTCACAACATCTTTCTCGACCAAATATGCTCCTTTGAAGCCGCGCAAAATGCTTGCCCGTAAGATTCCTCATTGCAAGCCATCCCCAATCCACACAAAAAGCAACTGCCTTCGACATTGCTCTGCACCCCTCCATGGCAGCAGACTGCCGGAAGCTCCCAGTGCTAACGTTGTGCTCCGTGAGAACGCTGCATTCCAAACAAACCCTGCCGTGGCATTCAACGTTGCATTCCAGCTGATGTTGCTGGAACGCTAGACCGAACGCCAGTCCTCCTCCCATCGACGTCGGTCCTCCTCTAGCCAATGTCATCAGAATGGACGCTGGCATCAAAGTAGTAACATCTCCTACCGGCTCACCATCTCCAGCGTCCCTCATCACGCCGTTCCTCATAACTGCACCTTTAAACAGTCCCTCAAACGCTGTTGCATCAGCTGCTCCAGCTCCTGCTGTGCCGAGTTGTACAGCACACCCCTCAGCCAGCAATATCCTCCGATAAACAGGCCCGCTCTGTGCCGGAACACCTCCCAGGCACCCCCGTGCACAGCAGGACCAAGCACGGAAGAGTTAACACAGCCTTGACCTCTGCTACTGGGCCGCCCGGCCCCCCGTACTCCTCACGGCCCCTTCTTCAGGCGCCACAACACCTGCCGCTGCACCCTGGACAACTGGACCAACTCCACCAGAGTCCGCACACGGACCGCCACGCCAGACAGTGGGCCACCTCAGCTGAGCGCCGCCTGGCAGTCCTTCATTATGGACCGCCGACTACGTGCTCCTGCCCCACCTCACAGGATAATGACAGCCACACCTCTGGCCGCCAAACTGCACCCTCAGGATCCCCATCCTGGACCCCGCTCTGGACCTGCGCTGAACTGCCCTGCTTGCAGCTTCTTCCTGCTTGATGGATGTCTCCCTGGAAGGCAGCGCTTATCACCATCTGCCCCTTCCCAGCAGCACCGGAACCATCCTCGTCGCCAGTGTGGTAAACTAAGCCTCCTTCACAGAACCAGAACACCAGAAGGTAAGTAGTTTACATGTAGGTTTATTCTCTGTAGTTGTAAGGTAGAGAAAGCACTGGGACATCCATCCAGCCCAGCACATTAGGTCCAACTGACCCCGGTAGAACCCAGCACTCCAAACATCCATCAACACTCCACATAGAATGTCAGTGACATCACCACACCAACACTCCACATAGAATGTCAGTGACATCACCACACCATCATAACACACATGGCCATAATCAGGCCCCAGCACAGATTATGACAGACTTCCTCCCTCCTCCTCTTCACCCGGGCTGGCCTACGTGGATCAGCCCAGGACTTGACTTCACTGCTGTGGACTTCCCTGCTCTTCACCTCCTGGGCTACATCTGACATGTATAGCCCGGGAGGACTTCTTTGAACGGGCCTAACTCACTAGCCACGAGATAGACCGACAGGGGCATGGCTGGGCAGCCTGGTCTGGGCCGCCTCCCTCACCCGGCCCGGGCTGTTCTTGTTCGGCCTGTGTAGGTCCACACACGCTGCCTAGGCCCTTAAGATGCATGAACCCCTCTGGTCTGGCCCGCGGGTGGGCTGACATCCGCCACTGCCCTGGGGGTGGCCGAGCTGCCCCTGGCATAAGCAGTTCAGCCCCCTGGTTCACTCACTAAGGGGCTTCTCCACGTGCTGTTTATGTATTTTAGGATCGGCGGGGAGCAGGGGGGCGCTTAAGGCAGCGTCCCCCAGGTAAGCCTTTTCCTTTTCTTTATCTCTCCTTTGCTTCTGTTCTCTCTCCTGCTCCTTTTCCAACAGTTTCTTTTTTAATTTGAATTTTTTCCTTTCAAACTCTTTTAAAGATTCCTTTCTCCCCTGCCCAGTCCATTTTTGGGTACAGGAGTTCTGTTCCGTTGTTCTTTTCCTTTTCTTTCTTTTAAACATTTCATCCAGCCCAATGGTGGGCTGGATGGTTTAATCCAACGCATGAACACACCACATAAATAAATAAAACGCACACTACATTTTTAATGAAGTACTTTTATTACCCTGGTGTCTACCTCTTTATTTGTAGGGCCCCTTAGGGGACACGCATGTAGCCCCTGCTAGCCGGGCCCCAGACCCTGTGCGCTACATATAATCATTGTCTCCATTAAGTTAATTTTGTCTCTGGCTTTCCCTCCTTCTCCCTTCGGTCTCCATACAACGGAAACTCCCTGTCTCTCGACATTATATCCTACCCCTTGAACGGACACCAGCACTGAGCTTCCTCATAATCCCTATGCCGACAGCCCTCCTGTACATTACACTGCGGTTGCCTAACATGTATATATTGCCCATGTTTCCTCTGCCTCCTCCCTCATCCTGATGTCGCTGTCCTTTATTTAATGACAATAACTGATTATTAAAATCTTTTCTTTCTATAGAATGCTTCTCATTTTGTCTTGTTTTCTCCAATGCTATGTCTGATTCTGAAACCCATCACTAACCATTCCCCAATCCACTAGTATCACTCTTTTGCAGGGAAGCCAATCATGGCCCTACTCTGGCCTGTGCTGCGACTCAGTGTAATGTGTCCTTGTTCCAAATGACATGCCTTTTTATCAGTAAGTACACAATGCAAGTGCAAAGGAACTCCTGCATCACGTTTACGTTGAGTCTTGCGCTTTGACATTTTACGTTGAGGCTTCCGCTTTGACAGGGCCTTCGAGGTGGATAGCAGCATGGTGATCAGTCATTTTCTTTTTATTATTAGCATCCTGGGAAAGGGTGCCAGCCAATCACATTGCTCGGAACGCTGGCAGGTACAAGCCTGTGTTCCAAGCAGCTTGAGCGTTGCGCGTTCCTGCTCCTTGTGCCCTCTTCACTTTAGCACGCGCGATGAGCATACACCAATGCTAAGGCTCATTACCCAACTCCTACATGAAAAACAAAACTTTACATCGGTTTGGCAAAGTCCCTCTTCAGAGTTGATGATGTCGCAGTCATCAACACTGAAAATGGACTTTACCAAACCTCTACGGTGTCCTGGATCGCTTCAGTAGTTATTTTTAATGAAACTTAGCCCCCCGGTATACTCAGCACGTGTGGGCGGACCATGCCGGTATAGGCACTGCCGCACCTGTTAAGAGACCCTTGCTTCAGTAGGCACCTTAACTTGGATGGCGGGCTGTTACCGGCAGGACCGCACACCATGTTGGGTTATATTCCCTTATTGCTGCTGCCGCCACTGTTAATAATTATAATAATCTTATTGTGGCGTGGGTAGGATGCTACTCCTGGCAGGACTTTTGTTAACACTGGGGATCGCGTAGGAGGACTGCTGGGACACCCGCCTCCTGCACAAATGGAAGAATTTGCCGTTGATCTTGTCGTATGGGTATGTAGTTGCAAGGGTACTAATGACTGGACCAAAGCTTGGTGAGAAGGTTACCCCATCTTCTGTTTGCTCTTATTTTAGTGGGCGATGGAAAAATGTTTTACTGGCAACTTCAGAAACTCCTGGCTCTGTCAGTGTTTCAGACCCATGAAAAGTGCGGAGGTTTTTTTTTGAGAAATTGGGATTGATGTCTCAACCCTAGAGGTAGATCCCTGGGGGAAATAAAATAACAGCTAGAGCATAGAGAGGAGCGGGTTGGGGGGTCTTGAGTAAGAGTTTAAGGTTGTGTGGGGGGGCAAGGAGGGAGAGGTCCCAGATAGCTGGATTAGGTAAGAAGCCCATGAGTAGCCGGTGACAGAGGGCATGTTCTTTATGCAGCTTATGCAGGCCACAATACCAGAAAGCATGCCTCACGTCCAGTAACAGCCCCAGAGAGAGACATGTACACAGACAGAGAAAGAGAGACTGAATGTTGGTGACTAGCCCTGCTGAGCTTCCTGGCTTCAGTGTGTTCTTTCCCTGGCCGGCTTCCAACCATTTCCCAAAGTTTAACCCTGGGGTGGCTGTGTCACATGTTTTGTTTGAGCACAATCCTGTTAGTCTCCACTCCCCCAAACCCTTGGCCCGAGGACCAAATGAGGCATTGCTCCTCTCTCCCTTTTTTAAGGCCAGTGTGGCGAACCGGAAGAAGGATTCGGACTAAGATGTGCCATGTTAATTGTATGTTTATTTAAATAAAAATAAAGACGCCTATTTAGCCCTCCTGCTATGAGGGAAGTCCCCTCCCTAACCAACTAAAAGTAAGGGTGCTTGTCAAAGTCCAAAAGGAATAGTCATTAGTCCAAATCCTATTAGCTAAGTGGCCCTTCCACTAGGGAAAAGGAGGCCGGATCAATAACCTCTGTCCTTGGTTTCTGCCTGGCCCAATCCCTTGAATCTCAATAGCTTGTCAGTATTATAAATCAATAAATCAATCGATCAATCTCAAAACACAGTTCACAACCTCTGTATGCCAAATTTAAATTCCATACGATCCTCTCTCTACAGGAAGAAAAGGTTTTCCTAATACAATTCCATAATTTCCGACTTGCTGCTTGACAATGTTCTACGTTTAGATTTAAGGACTGAAACCCTCCAGGTTCTCTCTCTCACTCTCTCTCCAGTTATGTTCATTATATTTTGTGTTTCTTGGACTTACCAAAGTCCGCTGACCCTCTGACATGCTTACTTTATCTTGGTCTTGGTGGGGCATCTGCCAGTTCGGGTCCTATTGGCTCCCGTAATCCTTGTGGCTTTCCCAGCCTCGAAGATTAGAAGTCTCTTGGTTTCTTGGGGCTCTCTGAAACCATCTGACACTCTAACAGGCTTCTTCCACCTCGACTAAGGTAGGGCGTCTGCCCGCTAAGGTTCATCAGGCTCCCGTAACCCTTGTGGCTTTCCCAGCCTTGAATGTCAATGCCCACCCCTCTTAACAGGGTTACCTCTTTGGGAGCGTTTGCTTCCCTTCTGCTGCTTGGCAGCTAATGCTCTTCTTGTGCAAAGATTGGGGTCCGGGCTCTCCTCTGCATTCTGATCTCTACATCGGTTAACAGGCCCCAGGCCTACCACAGCTTCTGTGTGGCCATTCTATCAGGCGAGACGGTCACTTCACCATCTCTTTCTTGATCTTGTCTCCTTCAGCATTCAAGACGCCAGCCTTCCGGCGTCTTGTGAGCGGCTTGTTCGCGCTCCACTCTACCGCTGGCTCTGCAGTCTAGCATGGGGATTGCCTCTCCAGGACGTCTTCCCTTCAGGGGCTTGCATGTGCATAGGATTCTCTCTCTCCCATTCAAGGTTCCTTATCTTTTTATGTACGTCATCGCAAACAAAAGGGGTGGGTCCTTCTTTGACTGTGGTGTTGAGGTGGAATCTGGCATTACCTGAAGCCAAAGAGAAACTAAAATGTCACTATTCAGTGAATCCAAAACAGGGTTGACGACAGTCTTTCCATTCCCAAATAGGCAGATAAGGTGTTCTAGACAGGGAATGGGAGCCCTTGTCCTCAAGACGGGAGTCGTTCCCAGTGACATCACACTTGCCCATTGCACCCTAGCCTGAAAGGGGTGGATCCCCTCTACGGAGAAGGGGCTAATAGTCTAGATTTGTCACACCAGTTGCCTGAAATTCCCCCCGTTAGATTCCATGCATGGCTGAGCCTTCCCTTAAGACACATGCAAGTTGGCATGGTTCCTCCCACATACTCCTGTACGCTGGCAGGTACATTTCCTTCCTGTTTAAGTGTTCCTGAATGCTGAAAAGTCCCTGATCCTACTGTGTGTGTCCTGGCTAAATGAGTCTACCCAGAGGCTTCCCAGAAAAACAGACCTTGTACTCATGTGGTTTAAACAGAAAAGTAGTATAGTCCTCTCACAGAGATCCACAACAAAAGCAATTTATAATCCCCCAAGGTCATCGCTAAATGTAATGCTCATTAAAGGTTAGGACAGTGAGCCTTGAGATAAGTGATCATTGGAAAATATCTGTTTTGTTGCACCGGCCATATTTAGCAGTATACATGTTTATCATCAACTGTTATATAGACTAACGTGCATTTATATGGATACTAGAGACACTGGATATATTTCACATACCTAAGGGTCTCCATCTTCCCAACAAGACAGGTCAAGGCGCTATATAGTGCATGGAAGATCATGCAAAGCGATTGTGGGGAACATGCACAGGGCTGGTTTGGTAAGCGATTAGTCGGGCTGTCTGGAGAAACCCGTTACCCTGTAACATGTCCCTTGTATTAACAATTCTGGTGGCATCTAGGACACATGAGAATAGGATTGCCCCAATCTTTGGAATGGGCTGGTATCGGTAGCCTAGTCCTCCTTGAGTTTCAATACTTCAAACCTCCTAGTACCAGTGAAGGCAGAAGATGTACTGTGATAGGTTCCTATGTATTTTAGGGATCTTTATTGGCCAATTTGACAGAATATTTTTGACCGCATGGCCCATTTGACCGAATTTAGGCTGGACGAAATGATCGTACAACCAAAAATTTGGTCAAGTGGGCCAATTCGGTTCGATTATAGCGAACAAGAGGGGCAGGGGTTGCAGGGTGTCCCCCGCTCCCATTGTTCGCTATAATGGGAATGGGGTTGCGGGCGTGTCCCCCGCTTCCGGGACGTTGGAAGCGGGGGACTTTAAAAAATAATAATTGGGGGGTTTGCTGTTGCGCTCATTCGGTATGGCTGCCTGACTGTCTTGCTCCAAGTTGGGGAAGATCCTTCTCTTTAATCCTGTTACATTGGTGCTGCGTTTTTTCCTCAGAATTTGCAGATTGATTTCTCCAGGTCTACTGCTGGATCTGCCTGACTGGCGAGTTCTGCACAAGTGCCATTGCTGAGATATCACCAGTTACCAAGGTGCCGCCTACACTCCCTGTGACAACCCGATTCCCGTATAATGTTGAGTGCCCACCATATCAACCTCTAGACACCCTGATCCCCAAGTGATCCACAGAGGCTCTGAGTGCTGAGGACCTTGGCCTGGCTTGGGGAGCCGGGACGGGAACACTGTCCAGCGAGTAACAATGGATGTGGAAGCGGGTTGTCACAGGGGACTATATAACTCCACTTCCCACGCAGTTGGACGGGACCATGACCAAAGGAGCCAACAAAAAGCAGAGCTCCATCAACATGTATGCCAAGGCAGCACCGAAGCCGAGGGAGCCCAGTCGGAGCATGGGGTATCCGTGTCAACACCCCTCGAAACCACTGAATCGCAAAAAATGATGGACTACATGCGGGAGGGGTTCACGGCTCTACATTAGAAACTGGATGACATGAGTGGCACCAAATGCTCGATCAAAGCTCATTTGGAGAAGACAGACACTCTGGTAACGGAAGTGGAGACTAGAGTCAGGGTGGCCGAGGATGATATCACTGCCCTCCGGGCCGAGGTGAACGCTCTGTCCAGACAGGTTCAAGATGTCAGAAAGAAGAACGAGGAACTGCAATCACGCTCCAGGCGCAATAACCTATGTATCATTGGGGTCCCAGAGGACCAGATTGATGGCCCCATGGAGGACTTTGTTGAGCGCACTCTGCTTTCACTTCTAGATTCCCCGAAACTCTCACTGCAGTTCGCAATTGAAAGGGCCCACCGATCCCTGGTGGCGAAACCTAGGCTGGGTGCTCCCCCCCCACCCCATCATAGTGAGAGTCCTGAATCACTGCAATAGAGACTCCCTTCCCTGGGTGGCGAGAACCAAAGGGGACCTCTTCCTCGGCTCCTCCAGAGTTCACCTTTACCCAGATTTCTCAGTGGCTGTCCAGCAAGAGCGGAAAACCTTCCAAGCCACCAAGAAAAGGCTGCGAGACCTAGGTGTCAAGTATTCAATGCTCTACCCTGCCAAACTCAGGATTGAACACTCAAATAATGTCTTCTTCTTCACCATCCCAGAGGAGGCTTCCAAATTCATTGACAAGCATTTTCCTGGATAGCCACGTTTGAATTCAATTCTGTGTTCATTTCAGTCTGTTTTTTGATAAACGTTTATAGTGTGGATCTAGGCCTGGGTGATTAGCGCGTTTACACACCACTAGACTCTGTCAAACACATCAGATTGACTGTAGCCCAGCTACGACCCACAAGTTCTGCTCCTTTTTTGTATTGCTTTAAAATTGTGCACCTCATAATGCCTAGTTACCACCCCACTTCGGAGGAATAGCCGCTCATGGCCAACGCACTGCCCCCAGGCGATGCCGCTGCTGCTAGTGGTTCAGTTAAAGGTTTTTTGCGATGTCACCTCTCTGATTGGGAAAGGGGTGGGGGAGGGGGTGGGATAGGAGGGGCTTAAAGAGAACCCGAGCACTTAAATGTATCCAGTTTAGTATTACCTGGTCGATGCCCCTCCACATCTGGTCCGGTCCCTGTAGATTGCTTTCCGGTATGGACATTTGACTAATATTGCTGTTTCCCCGCCCTGATGGCTGATGATTGTATTGTATACATGAGCTGGAATGTCAGGGGGCTGGGTAATCACACCAAAATGCTTAAATTACAGTTATATATCGAACGACATAAATTGCTGTTTTTGCAAGAAACGCATGCCCTATCCAGCGGTTGCTAAAGGTTAGCGAGATCATGGGGCCCCCAACGCTACTACACCGATTACTCTACTCAGAACTGGGTAGTCATGATCTTAATCCATAAAACCCTCAAGTTTCATCATAAAGTGATTCAGATAGACCCCCTGGGGCACTATGTCCTACTATTTGGGGCCCTGATGGGCAGAGAGGTCTTACTACTTAACGTATATGGCCCCAACATCGATGACCCTGACTTCTATACACACCTTTCCTCATTGCTGGCTGGATTTCCTTTGGTTATAGACATAGACCTCGATAGGTCAGGCTCCAGACCCCGCCAACATTCCAGGGCAGCCAGAACCATTTTGCCATTTTGGAGGTACAGACCCAGTTAGAAGTCAATGATGCATTGTGGCTGATCCATCCCAACTCCCGAAAGTACGAAAGTATTCCTTTTATTCCTCTGTGCACGATTCACACTTGCACATCGACAGATGGCTTATCTCGGATATACTTGTCAGGACCATTACTCATATGTCCATCCTTCCCAGAACATTGTCAGACCACTCCCCAGTGACAATCTCTTTTGAGTGGAGTACAGACAACCCAGGGACTCGCTCATGGAGACTGAAACCACACTCTCTACTTGATATTGCTTTCGAAACTAAACTGGGTAACTCCATTGATGACTTTTTTGCACTGAACACTGGGTCTGTCGAATCACAAGCCACCCTCTGGGAGACATTCAAAATTTATATCAGAGGTATTGCAAACTCCAAAGAGGCAGGGATTCTCAGAGCGATCTGGCAGAATATCGCAGAGAGTGAAACCTTCTCGCCACTCTTGTATCCCAATACGCTTCCTCTCAGTTGGCCGTCACTCTCACCGATATAGGCACGGAACTCAATGCGTTCCGTTCTCACGCGGAGTGTGAACGGAAGTTCCTAGATGATCCACGGTCTGCTCGCAGATACGGTGAGGGGGAGCGATCTGGGCGTGTCCTAGCTAGATTGATTTGTCAAGAAAATGGAGTGCCCCACATCCCGGCAATGGAGAGGACCGATGGCACTCTGACCCTGTCTTCCCACGACATAAATACTGAGTTTCGCTCTTTCTATGAAACACTGTACTCCAACATGGATAATATCCCTTTGGCCAATATTGGAACATTTTTAGAAAGCCTCCCGCTTTCCATCCTCTCTGCTGAGACCAGAGATACCCTAGATTCCCTGATAACACCCAAGGAAATATCTAGGGCTATTGACATCCTAGCCTAGGGGAAGGCCCCTGGATCCGACGGACTCTCCGTCGAGTTCTATAAGCGCTCCAAGTCCTGCCTGGTCCTCCAATTAACATGCTTATGGGAGGGGGCCTACGAGATCGGCAGCCTCCCCCCCCTCCTTACGAGAGGCAATAATCTCGGTATTACTCAAACCAGGCAAACCTCCCACACAATGTGGTTCATATCACCCCCTCTCCCTCATCAATGCGACATCAAAATCTACGCTAAAGTGTTGGCCCTGAGATTGGCTCCATATACGTCATTCATTATTCACCCAGATCAGTCGGGGTTCATTCCGGGGTGGTCCACTTCATTTAATCTACGCCACCTATTCAACATACTCTCTCGTGTCGACCCGGACACGCAGGCGGTCGCAGCCACTCTCGATATGAAGAAAGCATTCAACTCCATTTCCTGGAGTTACCTATGGCAGGTCCTTGAAAAATGTAACTTCGATCCCCGTTTTAGGTCTTCGGTTAAACTACTGTACTCCGCTCCCATTGCCAGAGTTCGCACTGAGGACCGGTGCTCGGCCCAATTTCCAATATTCAGAGGCATGAGACAGAGCCGCCCCTTTTCACCCCTGATATTCGCCATAGCCGTCAAGCCCTTGGCTGACAGGATACGCCAACAACAGGCGCACATGGGCATTAGACTGTCAGCCCTCCAACCCCCAAGATCATTTCCCACTACGCTGACGACGCTGTGCTTTGCATCCGCTCCCCTGACCAGAACCTAGCTCCAGTACTCGAAGATGTTATACTCTTCGGTGAGCGTTCAGGTCTCAAAACTAACTGCTCTAAATCAATATTATTTCTATTAACCGAAGACACCACACCCTTAGACCCTCTTGGATTTATGTGGTCACAATCCAAGATAACCTACCTTGGAGTGGTGGTGACTCGTCAGCAAATCTCTGTGTATGAGACCAACTTTGGGAAGTACCTGGTCACTCTCACTCGAAAATGCACAGATTGGGCCAAACTGCATGTCTCCCTGGTGGGTAGGATCGCCATCCTTAAAATGATAGTGCTAACCCAACTCTTATACAGATTCTTAAATGTTCCCCTATGGCCAGGCCGTGAATTCTTTAAAGCACTGACTCGGACCATTAATACCTTCTTATGGCATTCTGGTGCGGTCCGTCTGAAATTTGAAACACTGGCGGCCCCGAATTTTAGAGGTACTGGATGGCTGCTCAGGCCCAGTATGCATCCCACTGGTTCGTGCCCACCGACCCTCCTCTCCATGTTAAACTCGAACGCCTGGCCATAGATGGTTGTGATATTCGCTCATTAGTTCTCACCTCCTGGACTCCTTGATCCCGCTGGGTCCACGGCACTGGCTTTGAACAAGTTGTGGAAACAGACTAATATCTCTCAACTCTTCCGTGGTGACCTCCCCCTCTGGAACTTTCTCCCGGAATCCCCCCGTGTAGACCCCGCAACAACACGTATCTGGGCTAATGCAAGGCTTGGTTTTGTAAGCAATGTCTATGACCAGGGTATCTTTACTGAATGGCCAGACCTACCAGAACCCCTGCGAAGTAGGCCTTCCCACTGGCTGCACTATGCAGGTCTGTGCTGCTACCTCAAGTGCAGGTGCCCAGACTTCCCCTCAACCCCGTCTGATGATTCGAAACTGTCGGAAATTCTGAACACCATGACCTTCAGGGGGAAAGTTTCCATACATACTGTACGCCCTCCTTTAGAGTAGGGCCACCCTCTCCATTCACCAAACTCAGAGAATCCTGGGGTGAGGACCTAGATATTGGAATGACAGACCTACGCTGGGGCCGCATGTCTGCCCGTATCCACAACATCTCATTCACCTCCCGATTTAAATTGATTCAATTTAAGATACTCCATAGATTCCACTACACTCAGATCAGATTGCATCACATGTTGAAGATTCACCCCACCATTTGCCCAAGACGTAGATCAGACGAGGCCTACTACATACACATGATGTGGTCCTGCCCGTGCCTCTCCCTGTTCTGGGAGGACGTGTGCACTACTGTATCTGACATATTAGAGTGCACTATTGCCCCATCTCCACTAAATTGTCTCTTTCATGAATTTCCCCGGTTTGGGCGTGACTCCAAGAACCTGGCTGGCCTATGTATGCCGTTGTATTCTACTGCTATGGCTCTGCCCCGGGGACCCACACATGCTCAGTGGCTGTCACCTGGGCCTCTGACGCTTAGGAGTGATTGGTGAGCCTGCAACCAATTGCCCCTAGATCCAGGAACATATGATCCCCTTTCAGCTCTTATATCTCCTCTTTATCCGGTGACGCTGATGATTACAGCAGTGGTCGGATTTCCCCAGCTCCCAATCTTGTTTAACCTATGGATCTCTAATGTCATCGTCTTACCTGTACCGCTGGATACTGTACCCCAACTGGTATTCTTCTTCTATGTGATTTCCCACCAGAATATGTACATGGTATGCACACTAATTGACTGTATGTTGCTTGTGCTCTCTGTTGTAATGCTAAGCTAATAAATAAAGTTTAAAATCAACAAAAAAAAATAATTAAAAAACAGGGTATCGGATGGAAAAGGTATGATTTTAACCGCAGCAAAATTAGTTTTGCAGCGAAATCCGCCGGCGAACAATTATGCCACGGTCAAATCATACCAATCCTAGGGATCACCCCTTTCCTTAATTTATATGTAATGAATACATGGTTACATGCCTTGGGAGGATAGCTCAGGGGCAACGCGCTCGCCTTGGAAGCAAGACTATGCAGGGCAACACAGGTTAGATCCCCAGGTCCGCGCTTAGAAGTCTCTGGGTATTAAGCGCGTTCTAAATAATTAATTAGAATTACAATTACACCAGGGGGGAAAAATTAAACTTGGAAGATTCTAGCCAGCCATAAAAAAGTCACCTGCTAGCTCTTTTCTATACACAGACACAGCACATCATTTCTTAATCGCCAAGAGCCAAATATCACTAGCCAACAGCTAGTGGCGAGTGCACATTTTGCACCCTGATTACACTAAGTTCTCTTCTTAGAATTCTAATTGGAATGCTCTCTGTGTTGCATATGATTGACACGCACCCATTGGCGTAATGCACACACCAGAGTCCCCCACACCTTATCTGTTGCTGACATCTGTACCTTCATTGGCGCTTGGGATCACAAGCATGTGATCCTGGCCACAGCGGTCTGGCAATGTCTCCTGACAACAGCAGGCTGCCTATTGGCGATCCCCATCCACGGTGTAGAGAAAGGCAACTGAGGCTGATGCGTCGGCCAACAAGCGGCTTTTCGTGCACACGTGGTGCATGATGCTCTCACACTCCCCATGGCAACAGGCAATGCGCGGCGTGCATCTCACGTTTCCGCTGCTACAGGTATTTCTACCCGCTGTGGGGGCTACCAGTTTCGTCGCAACACTAAGGCAGGAGGTCCTCCTTGCTGCTTCCCCTTGACCACGTTCCTTTTGTTCTTTCTTGCTCCTTACCCTCTGTCTCTTCTCCCTTTTTCCTTGCTCTTGCTTAAAACCTGGTCCTGGTTCCCCTTGTCTTCGGTCCTGTGTGTGGAGCCTGTTGGATTCCTGGTGGCCAGCCTTCACTCCTTTCAGTCCTTGCACTGCCTCCATACCACGTAAAGTGGGAGGTGTTGGTCCGTGGTGCGGGGAGCCTGCCCCTTGCCAAACCCAGTGTTGAACGCCTGGGGTCGGTGAGGTGTTGTTCATTCGTCCTTCACTTTCAACGTAAGATTTGGCCTTGCCATCGTGGATCACCAGAGAGACCAACGCCAGCTGTACTTGGGTAAACAACATAAACGTGATCATCTGCTTGTCAATGATACGAAACTGTGATGTATAAGCGCCTTACAAATGCAGAATAAAATAAAATAAATACAAAATCTGATCAATCCCCCACCCGTTCAAGGATTGCCAGACGACCATTTGAAAATGGATAAGTGTTTACAGCAGAATGCAACCAAAAATTGGTGTTGGTGATTGGACTATAAGGCTGATTCACACATTCTGCATGTCTCTGCAGTCCCCTTTATCCAGCCAGACCATTACACTATACCTGATTCCAAAAACTCTTACGGTTTTGTTTGATAAAGATATCGTCTAGTTCCCAAATTTGAGAAGTGAAGAATTTGCTCTGTGTGGTTTGCCACAGTGAATATCATGAGCTAACAGGGAACTTCTCCTGTTGTGTTCCGCTCTTGCCTCACATTCAGACTATTGTGATTGCCTCCATGTAGTCCTGCCTGCTACCCTTCCTGACCATCTGGCATCGGGAGCTCCTGTTATACGGCTTCTGTTTCACACCTAGAAACACTTGTGTACAGGCGCGTCATAAATTACATATATCATATCATACAGTATTGACTGCTTTTGGTAACTGCGTGCTGTTGAGCCAAACATATGTATAGATATTCAAATATTGATTATGAACTACCTTTTCCAAAAAAAGCAATAAGATTGTCATACCCGAACAAAAATTGTTGGTAAAATGTATTTAGGCTCTTGAGAAAGCATGTCACATAATGGACCTCGGTGCGAAACACGTGTAGGTCTGGTTCAGTTCAAGAATGTGTAGGCAATCAAGATGATGATGATTAGACGAACAAAAATAATATCTTTATTTTCTGATTACGAGTGTTTTTCATTATATTGAATAAAGTAAAGGACTATTATTATGAATGTTATGTCACGCAAATAGGATTAGATATCAGGAAAGTTAATTAGGTCTCTGAGTATCAGTTGTAATAAATTCAGACAATTTTCTATGTTACCTGCACAAATAAAGCGAGACAGTTAATTGACAAACTTATTCAAGCAATTCTCTTTCCATATCTTATAATAGCGCTCTGTAGGTTGCTCCCAGGCTGCATTGTGTGCAGGCGTTGTTTCGTGGATATCGGACTATCGAATGGAAGGCAACAATGGCATCCAGTTTTTCCCAGGAGAGTCCAGCATTTCTTTGAAGTTGGTCTTTCATACTATTAGATCTGTCTAGTCTCGGGCAACCTCCTGTCTCTCGGTCAAGATCACTACATATCTTCTCTCCTGGGCATTAAGTGTAGCTAACGCATTCCTGACTCCCCGCTGCCTCTTGATCCTCCCCACCCCCCAGGATGGTTTCCTATTCTTCCAATAAGGTTGTTCCTTAACAAAGAACACCAGACCTTGGAATTCACTGCCTCCCTCCTACATCCGGTGTGCTCTGGAAAATCACTCTCTTAGCTGTCAGCTGTACTCTTGCTGGGCAACCCCCGGGCCTAAGAGTGCAGTGCACTATAGAAACTTATTAGCAAAATGGATCGGTACCCGCATGGGTTCTGTAGACATACCCTTAATAATCTCACTTTCTTTGATTTTGGATTCATTTGTCCAATAGATTCCTGCTTTCTGGGAGGCATTTGGAAAGAGAAAAGCATAGAAATGACACAAAATAACAATGTGTGCAGTGCAGTGTGTTGCGATGCAAATATCTCAGAAATGGTGCGTCCTATGGCCTTGAAATGTGATTTTCGAGATATTCGAATTGTCTTCCTCACGTCGAGACGCGTAAAATTAGCTTTATCCGGTCCTTCTACGACCACATTGATGTTTTCGCAGATTTGAGGCAACTGTCTCGTGTGTGATGGGACTGAAAGGGGAAAAGGTGGGGTGTCTAAATGTCATGTAGCCAGTTTGTCCGGAGGGGTCTAACGGGACTCTATGCCAAATTTGGTGCAGATTGGTGGAACAGTGTGGAATTGTATAAGGAACAAACTAACAGATGTTCTGCTTTATATATATATAGAGATTTGCTTTTTTTTTTGTATCGCATTTGGGCTATGTCATAACTAATAGGGATTTTCAGCCTTTTGCCACATGGAGCCACGGTCGGACTGCGACCAAAATTTGATCCGGGAACAAAACAACACTATTCCATACGTTAACAAAATGCGACTTTTCATGTCAGACTTTGTATAGTATATGGAGTATATTTGTGGACCCGGACTGTTTTCCGGTGGTGTTGGTGGTTTTCCCCACAGAGGTTTTGCAACATTGCGGGAAATGGGGTATGTTTAAGCTCACTGGGCCAGTAATGTGGGTCATAACTGGAGGGAATCCTAAGGTCAGGACACTACAGTGTGCTGCTGTTGCATCTAATAGTCCCACGTAGGACAACACCAAACGCACACTACAATGAATCGGGAAATTAAGGCTAAATCCGTGGGCAAACATTGGACGTTTCCACAATGCCACCGTAAAAATGAATTACGAATTTCCACAATCGTGTGGCAGAGCACACCAATCAAATAACTTCAGTTTCTTCATTGCTGCTTTATATTCCAGTCTCATGGCTCACAATTTGCACTCTTCGCTAGCCACTGGCTAATGATATTTGAGTCTTGGAGAGTAAGAACTGATGTGCTGTGTGTATGTATATGATGGAGGTGGCGAGTGACTGTTGGGGTTGGCTAGTAGCCTGCATCTTTAATTTGTATACCCGGTTCCAGTATTTGTCAACATTCCTAATTTCTGCATTGCACCTTTGCAATCTCATCTCTATATAATCGGCTCACAGTCTCTCTTCTCCACTTCGAATCCTAATCCCAGAGGTCCTTTTCTCCCCATATTTCTCGATCCTGAGCCATTTAGTTTACTTCAGATTCCTGGACCATTTGGTTTACATTTTGTTGCCAGTTTCTTCCTTCCAAAGTCTCTCACCTTCTCAGAACAGCCATCCTTTTTAAATGTAGTCATTGGGTGCCCTAAAACCAGGCGTAGTTTGTTCAGGTTTGAATTCTCCTTGGCTCAGCACCTCTCAGGATCCACTGCTCTCCGGATTCTTAGCAGCTTTGAGGTACAAGCGCTCTCAACACCACTCATGGTTCTAAGCACTTCTCATGTTCACCCACTCTCAGGGTTTTCAGGACCTCTCATGTTCAAGTGCTTTCAGGGTTCTCAGCAACTCTGAGGTACAAGCGCTCTCAGCGTTTTCGACACCACTCATGGTTCTAAGCACTTCTCCCATTCACATACAGGAGCTCTCAGGGTTCCAAGTACCTCTCATGTTCAAATCCCCATAACGTCTCCTCAGACCTCCTTCCTACTCCAAACAGTAACTCCCCTGGCGCGCTTGGAGTGCCCTATATAAGAGCCTAACCACTCCTTTAAACTCCTCTTGCATTCTTGGAGAGGTTGATGTACTCTTCCTCCTGTAAACTTTGCGAGAGTTCCAAAGTCATCATCACTAGGCCACAGTTGAGTCTGGGCTGCGTTGGTCACATGTTCACTCCTCCGACCCCTCCAGCCTGCCCATTGTTTCATTAGAACTTTAGTCTTTTTGCCACCAAGCACTACCAGGCTACGTTTGGGTCTGAACTGCTTTGGTCACATGCCCACTGCCCCACACCCTCCCACCTCAAACAGACTATTTCATTGGATCCCCCCACATGTTTTTATCCTGGCATTCTCAGCCAACAACAGCAGAAACGTGGACCTTAACTGTTTGTGCCCGTTGGGGCCTTGCAGGACGAAAGGGCCACACTCCCTTCATTTCCACGGAAGCCAGTAAGACATCGCCATATGTCTCCTACAACCACAAACCACTCCCACACTTGCTAGGGTTTGTTCCTGCAATTTGGTCAGCACTAGCATCCCAGTTCCCTTGTTCACCACCGATCCACCACCCAACCTCTGCTTGCGTACGCTGATGTTTATTTATGTTTACTCTGCCGTCTTGCACACATCCGACGTCGCCAATCTCATCTTCACTTATAAGTCAGATGCCATCTTCATCGCCCAAAACCTGACTCCCCCATCTTCTCCTATGTCTTCATCATCCTCCTCCCACCCAGATGCACACCTGTTGAATGGTCATGGACGATTGGAGGGCATGATGGTCACTCATAAGATCGAAAATGCCCTTCTTGGTGAGCAGCCAAACTGCATCTCTGGATCTTCTTAATGCCTATTCCCACTATCATATAAGGAGTTTGCGACTTTTCACCTCGAATACCGACCACCTGATGGGTGTGGCACGCTCATGGATTAAATCACTGACCTGCTGTTGAGTGGTAAGAAGCGCTCACCGATATGTGGCTTAACGCTGTTTCAGCATTCATACAGCAGGCATACTAATAAGGAGGTCCACACAACGTTGTCAGTCTCAAACTCCTTCATTTCAAACTGCCTTCTCCCGACTCGTCACTTAGCCTCGCCAAGTCCCATCCCCGCCCCAACCCCACCTTCCACATAACGATGTGGAAGGAACATGAACCACACTAAACATTATAACAACCTGACAACCTTCGCCCTTTTTAAACACAATGATGGGGGTGGTCTTAGCCCATCTCTTCAATAAGTCTGATGGGTTTAGTTTTTGCACGTACAGGGTGACTCGCCTTTGGCAGTTCTGGGCTGCGGGAAGGGGATCTGTCCACAGTCCACTCACCATTGCCGTCTGTAGCCTCACCCCCCGAAATGTCTTCATCTCCCCAGTATGGGTCACCAGAATCTTACCAGGCCCACATGTCCACAAAATCATCTTGTTCCCCCTCTGAGGCTTCCCAGGGTGTCACTCCGCTAAGGCATTCCTTGAAGTGGGAGACGTTCCTTGTTGTTGTCTGTCACTCCTCATCCACAGCTGTGATTATGGTTCCCTTTACTTTTATGACTGTGAGGGGGCTAGGTGCGAAGAGATAGTCTTCCTTTCTTCTCTGGGTCTGGCGCACCAGTACTCTGTCACCGTCCTCGAGACTGATCTCCCGCGCCCCTCTTATCTCGTCTTCAGCAGCCTTCATTTTCTGTGTTTTTTTCCGTCTCTCTCCTCGGTTCTCCTTGTCTTCTCTGACTTGCGGCCATATAGGAGGTCAGCGGGGCACACAGGCATGGTGATTTGGAAGGTGTGCCGATAGTCATGCAGGAGCTGGTATAACAACTGCTCGAAGGGATTGTGAGACAGGTGCGCCACCTGAAGTGCTCTTTTGAGGTTCCTCATAAAACGCTCTGCCATGCCATTGGGCTGAGGCCATAGAGGCGCCATTTTCCGATTTTTGAAACCCATGTAAACGGTGGGCCATTGTCAGATTTGATTGTCTGGGAATGCCATATGCCGCGAGTATGCAGTCCATCGCTGGAATGACCACTGTGGCTGCGGTGGACAGCACTATTTGGACCTCAGGGTATCTGGAGTATTCGTCGAACACGAGCAGGGCGTAGGTGCCATCTCAAAGGGGCCCAAGGAAGTCGACCGCCAGCTCCTCCCATACACCACCAAGGAGTGGGGACGTCGTCAGAGTTTTTGGGTTTGGGGCTGGTGTTATAGCGTTGCAGATTGCGCAATTCTTTAAGGTGTCATCGACTTGTTTGTCCATCCCAGGAAACTAGATCTTCTGCCTCAATAGCTTCTTTGTAGATGTAACCGCTCGGTAGCCCTTGTGGGTCAGGTCAACTGCTTGTTGTCGTAGTGACTTTGGCAAAACAATTCTGAGGGTTTTCATGACAATCTGGTCTTCTGTAGTAGTAAGTTCTTTTTGCACAAGCAGCATTGCCTTGACATCGCTCTGTAATGTCACCTCCGGGTGTTGAGCTCTCTATCTTACGTGTTTCAATTTGCCTTGTGTGATGCAATGCGATATGATGGCCAGAACTGGATCACTTGCCGATTCTTGCTGAAGTGTCTTCAACGATGTTGGCAAGGTATTTAATTGGTGACTGATATATTGCAGATATGCATCTGCAATGGAATGTCCTGGGAGGGATGGCCCTGTGAGGAGAGCTAGTCGGCTGGGATCTTGTCTTTGCCTGGCCGATGACGAATGGAGATTTTATAGTCCTGCAAGGGAAGACCCCAAGCTGAAATATGCCATGTCTGAGGCCGAGGCAATGTGAGCGCGGATTTCTGTAAAAGCAGCCTCACATTCCTCAGTCCAGATAAAGTCCTGTCCATTCTTGGTCAATTCTCTGAGCAGGGCACTCACCGTCGCAAAGTTTTTCAGGTAGCGCGAGCAGTAACTCGCAAGCCCCAGGAATGGTCTGAGGTTCGATACATCCATTGGGCAGGGAGCTTCCTGTAGTGCGTTGACCTTTTCCGTGTCCCGCCGCATCCCTAGGTCCGAAAATATGTGGCCAAAGAATTTGAGAGCTTGCTTGCCAGACTCACATTTGTCCTTGTTGAGTGTGACATTTGCAGCCTCTTGGGCCCTGCACACCTTGTAAAGATTGTCATTATATTCTTGGGTCGACTTGCCAAAAACCAGGATGTCGTTGCTGTAGTTCAGACACCCTGGGATGTGCTTGATCACTTGGTGGATTTCCTCCTGGAAGATCTCTGCCACAGAAGAAATGCCAAAGTTCATGCGTTTGTAGCGATATTGTTACTAATTACTAATGTAGAGATAGCCACTAACCTGATCGAGCCTTGACGTGACGGAAACAGCAGCTGCAGAAAGGAAAGATCACCCTGAAGTCCCTGCTCACCCCTATCACCGGGAAATATGGACCAGTGAAGGGTAGCACGAACCCCAGGGAAACCCTCTGGGGTAAAAAACCCTGATGCCGGGAAACAGTCTTCTTGGATGGGTGACGCGGGAGATCCTGGATGATCCCTCTTGGAAGATGGATTCTTCTTTAAGCCGAAGCGGGAGGAAGTAATTCTGCAGGGCGAGAGAATGAGAGGTAAGTGGGAAAAGGATAAGAGGTTTGAAAGTAAAGCTTGAAAGGAAAGAGAATGCTCACTAGTACCAGCGGTTCTGAAAACGGCACCCTTCGCCTTGAACCATCCGGGTGGCTGTGAGCGTTGGACTCCCCAGGAGGACGAATGCACTTAACAAGGAAAGAAGGGTGAGTAATTGCACAAGAAAGAATGAACGGGAATTGAATTAAAGGTTTGGAACTCACTTCCGTACTGCGGACTCTGGTCTTGAATCAGGTCGGGTGTGTGGAACAACTTCCGACCCGTAGTAACGGGAGAATCAATGGGAGAACCTCAGGGCCCCAAGGTGGGAAACAAAGGACGGGGTTCGGTACTACGAGGGAAGAAAAGAGGTTTAGACCAAGGAGTGAACAAGCATATCAAAGAAGTAGAATGTCCTAAATAAACCCTTCCGAACTTACGGAGCATCACATACAACAGAAGCGACGCCTCAACGCGGTGTTCTGCTTCCCTTAAGAGATGTCATGTGGTCAATCACGTGTTTCTGCCGGCAATGTGAAACCACTAGACCGTTGTAATGGTTACCTACAACCCTTTTGGGAGGACCTAGGAGCAGACTTCCACACAGTGACCAGCGATGTCGGACTTGCCAATGCCGAAAAGGTGTAACAGTATGCCCCCTCCTGATAGGTGGCGAACCCGGTTTACCCGGGTGCAGGCGGAAAAATCGTCGAACCAACCGGGGGGCATGCACCCCCGAAGCCGGTTCCCAAGTTCGATCGATGATGATATCTCGAATCACATATCCCTGCAACCTCGTATTCGGCTCCTGAAGCAGTCATAACTGGAGGTGGCCGTGGCCTGACTGATCGAGGGAATCGATCTTGAGCCATAGGTCTAATTTGGGACACATGGAACACTGGATGGATACGAGACCAGGAAGGAGGTAATGATAAACGGACTGCTGCTGATCCTACTCGTTCTAAAACAGTAAAAGGACCAAAATATCTTGGAGAGAGTTTTGAGGGAACCAGGTGCTTAGGAAGGAAACGAGAGGCCAGCCAAACTTTGTCTCCTTGGTTGAGATCCGGGGTATTTTGGCGATCTTTATCAGCATTCCTTTTGGCCCTATCTTGGGCTGATTGTGTAGTGCAAGATGTGCAGTTCTGTGACCCTCTAGGATGTCCGCAAGTAGACAGTCCACTCCGGGTATCTTGGAAGAAGTAGAAAGACCATTGGGTACAAAAGAAGGATGATAACCATACGAGCAGAAGAAGGGGCTTGTCTTCAGTGCAGAGTGTTTGGCATTGTTATACGCAAATTCTGCGAAAGGCAAGAGATCCGTCCAGTTGTCTTGGGCGGCTGAAACAAAGCATCTCAGGTAGCTTTCTAAGGTCTGGTTGAGACGTTCCGTCTGCCCGTTGGTCTCGGGATGATACCCTGAGCTTAGGGCTCTTTTGATGCCTAATACTTGGCACACTCCCTTCCACAACTTAGAGGTATATTGTGGACCTCTGTCGGATATTATCTTGTCTGGTAGACCATGCCTCGCAAAAATCTCGGTAAGTAATATCGTTGACATCCAAGCAGTTCCCGGAATCTTGGGTAATGGGGTGAAGTGGGCCAGTTTGGTGAAGTAATCAATGGTTACCATGATAGTGGTGTTATTTGAAGAAAGAGGGAGTTCCACAATAAAATCGGTAGATATGATTTGCCAAGGGCGTTCAGGTATGGGCATTCAGGTTAGTTAGTCAAAGGGAAGAGAATGTGGTGTCTTTGATTGAATGCAAATACTGCATGCTTTTACATAATCAGACACGTCTGATTGAAGAGTAGGCCACCAGAAATGACGTCTGATCAAATCTAGAGTCGTTTGAACGCCCCGATGTCCGGCTGCTCGGGAGTCATGGTACATCTGAAGGACCTCAATTTGCAAAGATCGAGATGGTACAAGTACTTTATCTTCATAATAATATAACCCTTGATCTCTTGTAAGGTGATAAGATGCCGCTAGTTCTTCACAACGTAGTTGTTGCTTTGATGTGTTCGATTATAAGACTTGAAGAAAATCAGAGATGACTGAGACAAAACGTGCTTGAGAGAACATTTTTTCTGGACAAAAGCGGGTGGATTGAGGGTCCTTGCATCTGCGCGTAGGTTTTGTTTCCCCGGTAGGAAGGTGAATTCTATTCGATATGGAAGAAAAAAGTGTGCCCATCGTGCCTGTCGGCTATTGGTGGTTTATGCTTCTTGGAGAACCTTCAGGTTTTGGTGGTCTGTTCGCACTTTGATCGGGTAGCGGGAGCCCAGTAAGAGATGTCTCCATTCTTCAAAGGCTTTCTTTATTGCTAGCAGTTCCTTTTCAAGCACTGAATAGTGCTTTTCGGAAGGAGAGAAGGTTTTAGAGAGATAAGCTACCGGTCTTTCATCCCCTAGTCTAGACTGTTGAAGTAGAACTGCTCCTAAAGCGAGGTGGGAAGCGTCAGTCTCTACAATGAAAGGACGGTTTTGATCCGGAGTGAACAGAATGGATGCCGAAGTAAACAGATTCTTCAAAGTGTCGAAGGCGTGTTGGGCATTGTCGTTCCATGCAAAATGGACTCCTTTCTTCAGTAGAGAAGTGATAGGTAGGATAACTTCAGAATAACGGGATGAACTTCCGATAGAAGTTCGCAAATCCCAAAAACCGTTGAATCTCCTTCACTGACGTGGGGGATGGCCAATCAAGAATGGCAGATACTTTTCTCCGGTCCATGGATATGCCCTGTGCTGATAAAACAAACCCTAGGTAAGAGATTTGTGTTTGGTGGAACTCACACTTTGCAGTACAATTGATTCTTCTGGAGACGTTCCAATACGATATTTATATGGCAGATATGGTCATTTTGATTAGCCGAGTATACCAGAATATCATCTAGGTATATAATAACAAAATGAAGGAGGATGTCTGCAAACAGATGGTCCATGAACCTTTGAAACACCGCTGGTGCATTCACCAGTCCGAATGGCATCACCTGGTACTGGAAGTGGCCGAAAGGGGTACGGAAGGCTGTCTTCCACTCATCACCGGGGGCGATTCGGATCAGATGGTACGCCCCTCGAAGGTCCAGTTTAGTGTAAATAGCTGCTCCTTGAACCGCTTCCAGGATATCCTTAATCAGGGGCATCGGGTACTTGTCTGGGACCGTAATCTTATTGAGTCCCCGATAATCAATACAAGGACGCAATTCCTGTGTCTTTTTTGGGAATAAAAAAGAGAGACGCTCCGGCAGGGGATATAGATTCGGTTATCAAGCCGTTCTGCAGGTTGCAATGAAGATACTCCTTGAGAGCCTCTTTTTCATTGATCGATAGTACATACATGCGTCCAAATGGAATGGGTTGGTCGGGAAGCAATGTGAGGTGACAATCATCTCGACGATGTGGTGGTAAGGTGGGAAAAAGAGGTTTAGAGAACACCTGATAGTACTGCTGGTGACAAAGGGGCACAGTCTTTAACTGACTGATAGATGACGACCCAGGATGGTTAACTTCTCCAGACGGAATCTGAATCCCGACTGCTTCTTGAGCTAGACAATGGGTCAAACAGTACTCTGAACCTAAAAAGAGTGCCCTGCTGTCCAGTTTATGAATGGGTTGTGAGTGCGAAGCCAAGGGAGACCTAATATCACAGGAAAGTGAGCAGCCTTTATCAGGTCGAACACTAGGCTCTCCTTATGTGAAGCGAGCAGGCAGGTGATCGGTTTGGTTTGCTCTCGAATCGGCCCGGAGGATAACGGACTGCCATCTACTCCTTGAATGGGTGTGGAGCAGGATTTAGGAATTCTTGTGATCCCGTGGGCGGCAGCCCACTGATCGTCTAGAAAATTCCCTGCTGCCCCGCAATCTAGTAAAGCAGGAATGCCTTGGAGAATTCTATCTGGTAGGCAAAAGGACAGCGAAAGTACTACCATGGAAGAAGTATGAATGGGTTGGTCAAGAGATAATCCTAAATTAGGTGGGGAACCTAGTTTCGCTTTCCCTACCGTGGTTCCCTCTACGGTAGGGACTTGGCGTTTCCCGGCATCGGCGCTCGTGTTCTGCGCGGGGGTACTACTGGACAGTCCCGTAGTATGTGAGAGGAGGATCCACAATACATGCAGAGACCCAAGGTTTTTCTCCTTTCTCTTTCAGCGGACGTTACGGGACCCTTAACTGATCCTATTTGCATAGGTTCCTCTACAGTAGAAGACTTAGGCACATGTTGGGGAAGATCAAAATGAGAGCGGTTCCCCTTCGGTCTCCTTTTCTCATGGGCCCTTTCCTGAAGCCGGTAGTCGATTTGCATTGTAAGAGTTATCATTTCCGCCAGGTTGGCTGGTCGAGGGACCTTGGAGAGCTCATCCTTCAGGTCCTCTGAAAGTCCCCGACGGAACAAGGTCAAAAGACCGTCATCCGGCCACCCTATGTCTGCAGACAATTGTTTGAATTGGGTAATATAATATAAGAGATCCTTATTCCCCTGGCGTAAATCCAATAACTTCTCTTGGGTAGAAACAGTAATTTCTTGTCGACTAAACATAGACCTTAAACTATTGACAAACGCTGGGTATGAGTCTAACACTACATTTCCTGAGGTAAATAAAGGGGTAGCCCATGCTAAAGCAGGGCCTGCCAAGTGTGATATTAAGAATCCCACCTTATCCTTATCTGTTGGGGAAAAAACGGGACTTAAACGTGAACTGCACAGTGCAACTATCCAAAAACTCCTTGAGCTTGTGTGGATCCCCATCAAATCTGCCTGTGCTTAGAGTAATGGGAGGAGTCTCAGAGAATGCTCTGGTAACTTGTTGCTTTAATTGAGCGTAGTCCTGTTTAATTGCCTGCATCTCTAGGGACATAGCCTGCATAGCAGCCATCAGCTGCTGCATTTGCTGTTCCATCCTGCCACAGCTCGATCCTGTCAGTCTTTTAGTGGGCGTCGCTTACTGTTACTGATTACTGATGTAGTTATAGCCACTAACCTGATCGAGCCTTGACGTGACTGAAACAGCAGCTGCAGAAAGGAAAGATCACCCTGAAGTCCCTGCTCACCCCTATCACCGGGAAATATGGACCAGTGAAGGGTAGCACGAACCCCAGGGAAACCCTCTGGGGTAAAAAACCCTGATGCCGGGAAACGGTCTTCTTGGATGGGTGACGCGGGAGATCCTGGACGATCCCTCTTGGAAGATGGATTCTTCTTTAAGCCGAAGCGGGAGGAAGTAATTCTGCAGGGCGAGAGAATGAGAGGTAAGTGGGAAAAGGATAAGAGGTTTGAAAGTAAAGCTTGAAAGGAAAGAGAATGCTCACTAGTACCAGCGGTTCTGAAAAAGGCACCCTTCGCCTTGAACCATTCGGGTGGCTGTGAGCGTTGGACTCCCCAGGAGGACGAATGCACTTAACAAGAAAAGAAGGGTGAGTAATTGCACAAGAAAGAATGAACGGGAATTGAATTAAAGGTTTGGAACTCACTTCCGTACTGCGGACTCTGGTCTTGAATCGGGTCGGGTGTGTGGAACAACTTCCGACCCGTAGTAACGGGAGAATCAATGGGAGAACCTGAGGGCCCCAAGGTGGGAAACAAAGGACGGGGTTCGGTACTACGAGGGAAGAAAAGAGGTTTAGACCAAGGAGTGAACAAGCATATCAAAGAAGTAGAATGTCCTAAATAAATCCTTCCGAACTTACGGAGCATCACATACAACAGAAGCGACGCCTCAACGTGGTGTTCTGCTTCCCATAAGAGATGTCATGTGGTCAATCACGTGTTTCTGCCGGCAACGTGAAACCAATAGATCGTTGTAATGGTTACCTACAACCCTATTGAGAGGACCCAGGAGCAGACTTCCACACAGTGACCAGCGATGTCGGACTTGCCAATGCCGAAAAGGTGTAACAGATATAGCCCCATGTGAATCACAAACGTGGTGATGTACCTGGACTCCCGGGCTAGCTCCAGCTGATGGTAGCCCTTGTTGAGGTCGAGCTTCGAGAATACGGTCGCCCCATTGAGGAGGTGGGTCATGTCCGTTATTCTCGGGGATTGATGATGTTCCGGCTGGATGGCCACGTTGGGGCAGCGCATGTCTATGCAAAGACGGATGGAGCCCTCTGCCTATTTCTGGAACAACCTGGGAGACCCAGGGGGTGAGTCCCACAGCAGGCTCAGTAATGTGGAGGTCTAGTAGTTAGTAGTTGGCCTTAGTTCTTCTTCCACCTGTTTTTGAATATTGATCGGGATGCCTCTGTAGTGCTGGGCCACTGGCTTGACTTCTCGGTCGATGTGTAATCTCACTTTGCAGTAGCGCAGTTTACCTAAACCCTTGAAGAGGTTTGGATATGCTTTAGTGATGTGCCGTTCTGGGGCCAGACATTTGTGGGCCATCATGTTGTACATGATATGGACGAGGTCCATGTCGACAGCCATTTTGAAGCTCAGAATGCATCCGCTGTTGGCTTCTGTAGGGAGGACGTGTAGCCATATGCGGGAGGTGTGCGAATTATGTGTGCAGACTGTGGTAAAGGTACCCTTGCACAGCAGGGGAGTGTTCGAGCCATGTGGGAAAATTTCGACTTGCGATGGGTGCAGTTTTGCTGGGTGTGGGAGGTGACTGTATACCTCTTCGCTCAGTATGTTGACTGTAGCCCCCGTATTAATGAGAAATTCTGTTGGTATGTGGTGACCCTGTAGTGTCAGAATGGGACTGTGTTCCTTTGCCATCTCGTTTCCAAGCACCCACACATATCCTTTTCTCCTCTGGCTGTTGTGTGATGACGAGGAATCACTGCCTTGATGCCGAGCACATACATAGCGGATGCTTCTTCGGGGTCTGTAGGTGGATCTCCTGTCCGGGGACTGGAGCGATCTTCTGGGCTGCTGACGGTTGCTCTCACGTTCAGCAAAGCGGTATCTCCTGCGTTCACAGCTTGATCTTCGGTCATCAGGTCTGTGGTCAGGATGGGGTCTGCTGCTCCTTGCGGGTTGCAGCCTGGACGGCGGGCGCCGGGGCATTTTTGCAGACCTCACTGAAGTGGTCATCGGCCCTGCAGCCTGCGCACTTCTGGCCGATTCCCGGGCACGTTCCTTCATGAGGGAATTCATGGCCGCAGCTGTAGCATGGTTACGCTGACGGGCTGGGTTTGTCGGGTATGGTTGGAGTTGGTTTCCTGATTTACTCCTGGTCCCTGGCGTCTGATGAGATCTTCACCTGTCCTAAGCCGACCACTTGCTGTGTAACTGCCGAGGTAGTGTGGGCCATTGCCTGGATTTCGTCGAGGGTCCTCTGTTTCTGGAGCAGTTTCCATTTGAAATCTGTGGATTCGCACCCCACTATGGCCTGGGAGCGTAGGGCTCCGTCATTGAGTACCGATGAAAGGCACAGTGTTTCATGCGGATGAGCAGCCGCATGACATAGTTGTCCATGGTTTCCACTTTCTCCTGCATGGTCGAATAAAAGATATGTCTCTCGTAGTCTACGTTGGTGTGTGGGGCAAAGTAGGTGTCAATCGCCTCTCGAATTTCCTGGTACGTTGCTTTTTCCTCGTCAACAAACTCATAGAGGATGTCTCTCACAGCGGCCCCCACTGCTAAGGTAAGAATTTTCTTTCTGCTTTCTTCATCCATGAGGCCCATTGCCCCTACATACATCTTGAAGTCTTTTATCCATCTGACCCACGGGGGACCCAGGTTACCTGTATCTCTGAGGTGGAATGCCTGGGGTAGTTGCTACGGGGTAATGTCACCCTGGCTCTGAGGAGAAGTCTCTGAATGTCTTGCAGGCACAGTGGCCGGAATGTCCTCCTCTGACATAGTTGTTCGCACTGCGCTTCTCCCTGCTGTCTGCAGTGTCTGTCTGTGTTAGTAGCATGTGTGGGTGGGCCTCACCCCCAATGTCCCAGATAGGTGGGATTCTCCTTGACTGTCTGGACGTGCTCTAGAATGTGCGCTCTCCCGGGTCTTCAGGTCCCTGGCCATGTTGCCTCGGGAACTCACTGCCTTGGCCCAGGCTGAGGGCCTGTTGCGCAGACCGCTTCTGGCTGGCTGCACCTGGGAGCGGAATCGCCATGCTGCTCTGGGCCCACGTGGCTTGTGGAGGCTGACCGCGCCACCTGCTGTTGCACCGAGCAGGTAAAAGGACCCTCAGGAGGGCCGTGTCGGGTCCATTCCATTCTCGTCGCCAATGTTGAGCAGTAAGAAGCGCTCACCAATATGTGGCTTAACGCTGTTTCAGCATTCATACAGCAGGCATACTAATGAGGAGGCCCACACAGCGTTGCCGGTCTCAAACTCCTTTATTTCAAACTGCCGTTCCCCCTTCTCTCGTCTCGTCACTTCCCCTCCCTCAAGTCCCACCTCTACCACAGCCCCGCCTTCCACATAAGGATGTGGAAGGAACATGAACCACGCTAAACCATATAACAACCTGACACCTGCTCTCCTCTTTTTCGGTCACCCACTCTACCAACATCTTCCTCTGACTTCAACATATTCGGAATCCAGGCAACTAAAAGCACTATAGATACTCTTTCTAGCCTAGCAGAATCCCTGAACATAATGCAATGTGTGCAAACCCCCAATACACATTAGGGGAAATGTCCTTGACTTTGTTCTCCCCTCTTCACTCCTCAGCAAATCCTTCCATCCCACTCGTCTGGGCAGACCGCTCTGCAATCCCTTTCACCTTGTCTCATATTCTGCTAGCCCATAAAGGACAGAGAAAACCCACCATGTCTGCATGAAGCTCCTTCGAAAATTTCCCAGTGGAATCCTTGGTGATCAGCTTCACCAGCCTCCCTGTCACCACCACCGTAAATTCCTTTATGGACACCTTCAACCAAAAGGGGGTTGGTTGACACACACATGCCCCTTTAAAAGTATGGCACGCCCTCTACCCCATGGCTTGTAGCGGAGTGCAGATGCACGATCGGAGCACTAAAAAACATTGGCGCAAACCCGAGGACCGCGACAGGCCCTGATCATTGAAAGCAAAGTCTCCTACTACTCGACAATTGCAGGCACCTCTAATGGGAGCAAACACTCTTCGTGGCAGTCTAAGAAATGTGTGAGTCCTTTCAGAAATATCACAGTCCTTAGAGAAATGCAAGGCTATCACTGACGTTTTCATTAGCAAAGTCAACACAAGTAGACACACCGATGCCAGCAAATCTTCTGCACTGCCTCTGCACTGACTTGAATTGAATTGATATTTTATTTATATTGCACTCATACACAAGTGTTTCAGAGCGTGACAAGGCAAGGGAGGGGAACAGGGGAGAACAAAAACAACGATCTTACTAGGCCCAGTGACATTGAGAACGTGCAAGTGCATGGGAGAGGGGGAGGGGAAAAGTGCAATGAAGGGGGGAGAAGTGGAAAGTGTGGCGCAATAGGAGAACAGAATAAATAATAATAATAAATAAATAAATAATGAAGCAACAAAAGTTGTAGTGCAACCAGCAAGTGGCAAGTGCTGAGTTTAAGGCAGCAGACAGGGTAGGGCCGATAAGTGCAGGAAGGGGGGGGGGGGACTTTATGGCTACAGATACAGAACCCAGTGCAAGGGGTGGACCGTAGGCAGTGCGGGAGGGTGGCAGGGTGAGCAGGTACCTGGACCCGGAGGACAGAGGGTGGCCAGGTGCATGGTGCCAAGAGAGAACAGGTCAGCAGGGGAGAGGGGGAGCGAAGGCCGAAGCAAAGAGGAATGTCTTGAGGTGCTTCCGAAATCGGCGATGGTTCTCCTCAAGTTTTAGAGTGGCAGGAAGGCTGTTCCAGAGGGACGTCTCGGCATACTGCCTCTATCCATCCGACACCAGACCACCCTCAACCTGAAGGACCTCACTGACATGCTGGCACCACTTACACAAACCTCTTAAACTTATGATTACCAAATGCATGCAAATAATCTAATTAGTTTTAGCATTGAGGAAAAAAGGTGGATCGGGTCATAGAATCACACAGGATGCAAGTGATTGTCAAGAGTGCACTTATGCAGTAGTGTACACAATTTCTAGTAATGCACAGCCTGGCTCCGTTTTCAGATGCACAGTAAGAAAGGTAAACTAGCACAGAATTACAGAGCCATCACTACAAAGCCTTATGCTACTAGCATCACCCTGATTACATGCACCTTGATGCTTTTGCCCACTAAAACAATAAAAGTGCTGCTAATGCTAGAAGGGTGCTGCCAATAGTTTTAGGGGGCGCTGCGGAATGTTTGAGAAACCCCCTGATGTTATTTACAGGCATGTCACACTGAGCGGCAGCGCTCTGACATTTGGACAGAAACCTGATGATTTTGTGAGCACCCTAGTACATGAAATATCCCCCTGTGAAAGTTAGCAACACTTATGGATTAATAAAAGCCCTTGTATAATGTGAGCAGCATTCTAATATTATTTGCAGCATATTTTGTCACTGCCAAGGCTCTATGTAAGATTTTGAATTGGGAGTACTTTGTATCCATATTTATTTAAATTGGGAATATAATTATTCATTTAGGGAGTAAAAAGGAAATTGTCTTTCCCAATGGTGACACTGCTATTTTGGTACCACTGAGCAGGACATACCCTAGGGATGTGTGGGTGGAAGCATGGCAAAACAAAAGAGGCGATGGCTGGAAGGTTTAGAATGAATCTTAACCCCTGGCTTTGCTCTGAGCGACCCTCCAAACCATCGTTCTTCAGCCTACCAAGCTGTTACAAAAGTGGAAGAACATATGTAAATCAGGCTTGGTCCCACCCCAAAAGGGGCAGTCCAAACCAACCTGCTTGGTCACATCCCTTCTGCACGAGACCAGAAGCATCCCCAAACATGTTTCAGCCTCATTGGGTGTCACCAGTGAGGAGTAACATGGGTCTGTAAGCCCAGCAGGCACAGGACTCACGTCTGGGCATACCCGTCCAACTCGGAGTGACAAAGCAAAACAAACGCAACCCTCCAGACCATCGTTCTTCGCTGGGTAGAAGCCTAGTATAGGCCCAAAGGTTTCCGCTGCTTCCCCTCTTTTGAAGGGAGTATTTGTACTCCCTACTTTCTACTCTGAGAATGTGCTTGTTTTTAGGGAGTAGAAGTGGTTGGCATGCCACCCATATGCACCCTGGTAATATTGGCAGCCCCTTGGCATATTGGATACCACTGTGGCATGCTAAACTGGACTCTGTTTCACCATGCTCCACTGTGGCCTACTGCACAGCTTTGTGCCATATTGAGCAATACTGTGAGATACCTGTGTCTCATTTGGCCATACTCTGTTATATTGTGCACCACTGTGGCATATTATTTTACATATTGCAGACCTTTCTAGTTGTCCTGTCGCAGGCCTGAGTAGCTCAAACTGCTGGGTTTTGGACAAGGAGGAGCAGGTTCTTCGAAGTCTAAAGTCCCATAGAATATTTTGACGAGAATGAAATCAGCAGAGGGATGTCCATAGTGAAATGTTTGGTAAAGGTTGTCAAGAGTGAACCTGGCAGAGAGATGCTAACGGAAAGGGGCGAGTCCTGAAGTCCCTTTGAACAGTGTGTTAACCGAAGTAAACCTGACAGAGGGGTGTCCACGCAACTGTCTATAAAAGTTGGCGAGAGTGAACCCGGCAGAGGGTTGCTGACAAAAAGGGGCAAAGCCTGAAGAATTGTTTGAAAAGACATTAAGACTTGTGAAAGTACGAAAAGCCACAGTAAACCCAAAGGTAGGGTGCTGTCTGAAAGGGGTCCGAGCCCGACAGAGGGAGATCCAGGGGTGGAAAGTTACCGCCCAAAGTTAATTGGAAAAGGAACTGTTTAGTTGATTTGTTGAAAACGATTTGTGAAGGGTCAACCCCAGGAAGAGGGGGACAGCGGGGTGAAGCCATCATCCAAAGTATACGTGAAGTAGAACTGTGTGTTTGTTTGTTGGCTATACCAGGCCTCGAAGGCAAGAGAATTTGTATGGAAAAGAGACTTGGTTATCGAAGAACCTGATAGCTGATACAGACCTGTCGGCTCGTGCTGGGAAAGCTCGAACATGTGCTGTGCTCAGGAGATCCACTTAGTCCTGTGCTCGAAACGTGGGGAAGGGAGACCCCTGGCATTCACATCCTGACTTTATTATTTGTGAATTCTTCTTTCTTTATTGAAAACCCTACCCCCATTTCTTTCTGTAATTAGGTGTAAGGAATTGGCAATAGTTTTCTTTTAGTGTAGGCCTTTTGATTTTGTCACGAGGCTACAAGGACTGTCTTATTTTTCATTTGATGGTCGACGCTTGCTCCCATCTTAGATTTAGGTTTAGGTCAGGTGTTTTCCATCCTGCATTTATAGTTCAATAACCACCCTTCAACTGTGATCATTAGTCTCTGTCTTTAGTGTTGCCACCATGAGTTCCTTACAATACCCAGTAGCTGCGTGTAGCTCCTGCTTTTGCAATCTTAATTTCGACTCCTGTGTATGGCTATAACGTTGATTTCAATTACTGCACTTGAAGTGGTTTTTGTAACCCATATATAGATACTTGTTTTTAGTGATGACAGTGTTTGGTATATTCTCTGCATTTTTAGGGTACTTCAAATAACATAACTTAACTATATACTCACACACACAAAGCAAGCCGGTGCATTTGACCCCACTGTCATGGAGCCCCCCTCACCTCCATTCCTAGCGGGATCTAAGAGCAGCGTGTATGGGTAAGAACATTCAAGTTGCATGCTCCTAGAAAGACCTTAAAAAGTCACTCGCACTTGCAGCTCTCCACTTGGGCTTGGCACATCATTTCTCACTCTGCAAGAGCCATTTATCACTCACCAATGCCAAGTGGCGGGGGCACATTTTGAGTCCTGCGTGGACCATCCTCTAAGAAGGCCGCCTTCATGCCAAACCCTGCATTGCGTCTTCTTAAAATGATGTTGGAGACAATTGAACTCTTGAGTCCAAATGAGGTGAGAAGTTAGGAGGAGAGGGAGCGCAGGTCGCTACAGGGAACCCAAACTAATGTCCAGGAGGAATTGGAGGACGCTGGAAGCAACTAGAAAGGGTACGGCAGTGCAGGGCTTAAAGAGGAAATACGGGCAAGTGACTTAAGTACTGTCTTCATAACCTAGGTACCTAGGCTCCAAAGGCAGTGGAGAAATATTGTAATTCTGGTTGAAACACTTTTTCAGTTTGTCTAAATTGTAACTATATGCAACGAACATCTGTCTAGTGCTGCCCCACCTCCACCCCATCTCCACCCCATCCTGGTTCCTAAGATCCGGTCTCGGCAGCAACACACCTTCATGACAGCATCTCATGGTGGAGATGCTCCGGCCACAGTAAAGGTTCCTGTGTTAAGCGCCGGCTGCTCTAAGGAGCCAGGCTGGTGCTGTATCGCATTCCAGATGGGGATGGTCCCTTCACTGATGTTCATTGGCTCCATAACCACCCAGATCCTTCCGTCCCATCCCTTTTTTCCCATCTCTACCATGCTTTTTATCTGCAGCTTGGATGGGGTTGGATGGGGTTGGATGGGGTTGGATGGGGTTGGTTGGGGTTGGATGGGGTTCGATGGGGTTGGATAGGGTGACGTGATGGACAATCTCTAGTCAGGGTGGGCATCCCTTGACGGGTTCCTAGCAGAGAGCGATGCCCTGATACTCTTGCCCCAGTAACTCTTGACAAAAGTATGAAATCATTTGGGGGATATATGCTGATGTGGAGAAGGGGGCCTTCTTGTGCCTCGCTGAGCTGCCGCTGCCTGTTTATGCTAAGCGATGTCGGCAGGGTGAACCTGGATCACATGGAGGGTAACTCGGTGTACTTGCAACCTCCTACATACCGTTATGTTACGTTCCCAGGTTTTATACTACGCCAACTCACCGCAGTGTTTTCAGAGAGCCAGGGCTTGTTTTGGAAGTTGGCATATTGTTTTTAGGAAGATCCAGAACATCCTCTGCGCAGGAAGAGGGATGAAAGTGTAGCAGTAGGGGAAAGAGGGCAAGGATAAAACAAACGGGTTGAGCCCGAGGCGAAGCCGGTGAATGAAGAGAGCTGCCGTTTCTGATAGCACGGGTCCATGTTGATCCATCCAACGTGGATCCAGAGATAAGAACCTTTAGATGGTAAATTCAAAGATGTTTGCGTGAATGCAATTTTCTGAAAAATACATACATTATGCACAAATTGCAGTACGGGATTGTGTGATGGCCTTAGAAGAAAGCATCTCAGTTGTTACTAATGCATTGGAAATAGTACAATTTCCAAGTCAATCCCAAGTACCTTAAATAGTGTAACTATTCGTCTCCGTAAGGTAAGGAGAATAACCTTTGAAAATATAAATTGCTGTCCACCTTTGCCCATTTTGTAGTGCTTATGTAACCGTGATTTTGTTTGAAGGAGGACTTCAATCTAACCGCGCGTTTCCACACAATCTGACCAGGTTCTCTGTCCTCTCCTTGTCTTGCAGCAATCGACAAATACGAAGAGCTGAGAGCCGAAAACCTAAAGACGAAAGATGAGGTAAGAGCTGGGACATGTTCTCCATGTGACTTTGTGAGGTACTGGCAGAGCATGCCTTTCCCCTGAATTCACCTTTTGCTTTCTTTGTTGGAGTGCCCATGAATTATAGGCTTAGCTCTTCGGCCCGCCTAATGGTGACATCCAGACTGTTTATCAGAATGGACACGTACTATACAAATGATCAATTTCACTGAAACTCATTTGATTAAACTGGCCGTGCAGAACCTGAAAGCTTAACTGTGTTGAGAGGGTTGGCACACCCTAGAAGTCGTGGCCTGTTGGAAGCCTGTTATTTCTGCCCGCTTAGATGGAAGTTGTTCTATACTAAAGGAGTACCAGGCATCTGTAAGTGTGCACAAGGAGGAGAATGACACATGGTGACATAGGGTTTGCTATAAACCTTTATTTAAGATAGATCAAAATAAAGAGAAATCCTAACTTTGCCTGATTCTTAAGAGGTGTTTCCCTACCTCAACAAAAATACTGAGATTTTGGTCAGGATGTCCATATCAATCAATAGACCATCGTCCTGTGTCAAAAAGCCTACTTCTGTCCCTTACACTTATAACTAAACTAAAGAGGTTGTGCATTTTCTTGGTCCAGACGAATGGCTCCCTTTTCCTGGACAGTGGACCACAGTTCCAGTTTTTAGTTGGGATCATTAATTGAGGGAATTACTCCCTTCCCCACTTTCCTGGTTGTATGTCAACAAGCAGTAAAGTTCTCAGTTCAACTCAAAAGGTAAAATTCGAGTTCAGACATTAACATTCCCTATTGCCCATAGTTTCTTCTTCGCTATTGGGTTTCTGGAGAATGCCTCCCTTCTCCAGGTATCTGTATGTATGTATGTATGTATGTATGTATGTATTTATTTGTAAAATTTGTATGGCGCATACCCCCAAGAGGGACCAGGCAAAATAATATTGCATCTGGGCGCAGATGGAAGAAAAAGCATAAAAGAGAGACAAGATGGAGGTCAGCTATCAGTAAAGGCTTATTAGATGAAGAGGTGGGTTTTTCCTTTTTTCCTATATTCAAGCAGAGTCTTTATGTTACGCAGTTCAGATGGTAGGGCATTCCAAGCTCTTGGTCCTGCATAAGAAAAGCATCCGTCGCCCAATGTGACCGAATTTGAGTGGGGAACCACCAGGAACTGTTGATTGGAGGATCGCAAACAACATTCAGGTTGGTAGTTCAACATTTCTGAAACTAAATATCTCTGGGCCTTCCCCTCAATGCACCTGAAGACCAAATAGAAAGTCTTAAACAAAGTCCTCGGTTGCACAGGCAGCCAGTGGAATATCTCTGAGGTTGCGTGATATGCGAGCGACGTGACAATGAAAGAAATCAGCCTAAGAGCTGAGTTCTGTGCAACCTGTAGGGTCTGAATATGCTTTTTTGGGACTCCTATAAGCAAGGCGTTACAGTAGTCGAGCCTTGAATCAACCAAGGCCCCAAACAGCAACGAGCGATCTTTATGTAGAATCAGTGGCAGTAGAGGCTTTAAGAGTCAAAGTTGGTAATATACCGATTTCACTGTTTCGTTAACCTGCAGATTACAACTTAGATCTCCCTGCCAAGTGCAACCTGCATTTTTAACTTTTGAGGCAAAAGATGTAGAAGCCTCAAAGAGCTCAGGGCAAGGCATAGGTGGTAAGGTTGTAGCCAGTTTCTTCTTGGGGCCAAACGGGATAATCTCTGTTTTCTTTGGATTTAACTGGAGCTTGTTTGCAGCCATCCAGCTCTTGATTTTACTAGCACATGCAAATACTTTCTGCACGGATGCCAAAGGTTTATTCAGCCGCACATAAATCTGCGTATCGTCAGCATACGAATGATAAAAGAGACCAAAATGGGTGAAGATGTCCAACACAGGGCGAATATAGATATTAAAAAGCAGTGGCGATAATCAAGAGCCTTGAGGGACTCCATATTTGACTTTTAACATGTCCGAGATAAAAGATCCCAGCTTAACCTGTTGGAATCAATCATATAAAAAGGAAGTAAACCATTTCAATGCGGCTTCGGAGACTTGGGCCGTGGCAGAGAGTCTTGAGATGAGTAGTTCAAAATCAACTGTATCAAAGGCAGCCGAGAGGTCTAGCATGACCAACATACTAAGGTCACCCTCATCGGCTGCCTTTAGAGTGCAATCCCAGACTGTTAATAGTGCCGTCTTGGGCCCATGACCTGGCCTAAAGCCAGATTGGTAGAGGTCCAGGATACCCTCGTCCTCCAGGAAGTCCTGCAGTTGAATTGTAACAATCTTTTCCAAAATTTTAGCTAACCATGGTAAGCCTGTAATTGGACGATAGTTTGAGTGCACCTTGGGATCTAATGTATTTTTCTTTAATACATGATTTCTTTAGTTCCCTTGGGATACAGCCCTGTGTTAATGAGGCATTTACAAGGGTCAGCACAGGTACACTTAGAATTTCCACTTGTCTCCTGGCTAAGTAAGCAGGAATAAAATCATAGTTATGATTAGTAGGTTTTAATTTGGACATGAGGTTACTAATCAGGTCCAGTTCCACAGGTTTGAATTCACTCTGAACCTCTGGTTAGGTTTCAGATAGTCATTGGATTCAGATAATGTTTCCAATTCTATATTAGCTCGAATCTGGTCAATCTTTTCTGTAAAGATAAGCTTTAGCTGTCCGCCTTGTACCACTCTGCGCCTCACTCCTTCCTTATCTTTAGCCAATATTTTCTCCACTTAGCTGTTTTACAAGCAAAGTAAACTAGCATCTTTGCCAATTCACCAGGGCACAATCATATCTCCAGTACGGGTGGATCCTGAGCGCTCCTCACTTTGTTAGGGTGTGACTACAGCTATTAGCAGATTGTTTGTGTCGGGAGGTGGGGGAGGCGGGATGCCGCAGATGACAGCAGCTGCACTTCCTTTCCTGTTCGGCATTTGTTTGAATTTGGAACCTTTCCTTGCACAATAGATGAACCTATGGTGATTTGTCCCAGGCACATTTCCCGGCTGACAGGCACATTGATTCCTCTGAGTGAGTGTTGATTTTTTGCAAATGGTTTAGCTCTTTGCATGCATTTCGTTAAGCAAACTTTACACATGCTAATTACTTGTGTAACTCCAGGCGCCATCACACAGAAATTGCCATCCCGGAAGAATGCTATTCAGAGGAGCCGCTGGATAGCTCAGGGGCAACGCGTTTACCTTTGATGCAAGACAACGCAGGTGACACCAGTTCAAATCCTTCTCCCACACAATTAAATAAATAAAATAATCAGTGTTTTTCAGAGTCCCCCGAATAATCAGAAACCAATCCCGGTGGCCACATATCAGAGTTTTTCGGAATTTACTGAAATCCGGAAACTCTAATTATACGTGACCTTAGGTGTTACATGTCACTTGTAATACGCCGTTAAAAATGGCAGTAATGTAATAAATCATTAGCACCCATGGAAGGGCGTTCAGCCAATCAGGTCGCTGGAAGAGCGGGTGAGAATACACTGTATACCTTCCGCTCTTAAATCCACCTGATTGGCTGTGCACCCTACCCCGCATGCAAATGTCATATTCCAGTGACCGTGTGCTTCTATGTGGTTATGGAACGCCTTGGTGGCTTAGACTATACCTCTAACCTATGGTCGAGAGTACTTGCACCTTTTCTTCACAGTTTAGTTGTAAAGGCACACCACCTGCACCCATGTATCTCTATATGACCGTCAAACTCCTCATTGAAATGCTAATATCACACAGGTGGTGGATCATTTACCTTGTATATAAAGTTAGGGCTCAGAAGCGACACATCTGAGAACACTGTATAGTAGGGTGACACTCTTTGATGGCGTTTGAGGAGAGATGGGGTGCTTTTGTCATGCTAATCCAGCCTCCATTATGTCAATCCCTTGTCATATTATACCGATTTGTTGCAATTGGGCACTTTCCAAGCCGGCTCTGTTAGCACCACCCCTTGTTCCCTGATTATGTGTGCCTTGTGATGCAGGGTTTCATCTGTTTTCATTTTTCTTTGGTATTTGTTTTTCTTTGGACCTCCACGCTTTGGAGGATGCCATACATGACGTCTTAGTGTGGAACTAGGCTTCCCTTTTACCATAGGCTGGAAATGGTGCATGACTTGCATTAATTGCCTGCCTTTCCTTATTTTGTAATTCTAGAGTTACTGGGAAAGATTCTGTTTTTACCGGCTTGATGAGGGTTGTAGAATTATTTATTTTTGTTATTCAGTTGGATTAATGAAATCAAGTGGTGTATTATGGGGATGTGCACCATGTGGCTATCCATATGTTTTGGACTACGACTCCCATGATCTCTCACTATTAACTTTGCTGACAGGGGCTGATGGGATTTGTAATCCTAAACATCTGAAAAGCCAAAGGTTGCAGACCCCTGATTTTTAACAGTGTGATGCTTGCTTAGCTAACAGCTAACATGTACAGGACAGTACACCAGTAATTTAGCAATAATTAGCATTCTGGGTTTGCAATCCATAAACATGGGGTGCTAAGAGTAGCATATTTTGTTTCAATGAACAGGACGCAAAATGGCCACCATGGATCCAGAAGGCAGGGCTCCATGCAGAGTACCTCTTCCATTTCCATGGCGGCCAGCAGGTAAGGTACACAGAACTGGAAGTTGCGGCGGCGGTGGGCCCTGCTGCTGCTGAAGTAATGAGGTAAGTGGATCTGGGGGTGGGAGGGAAAGGAAATTGGAAGTGAAGGAAAGGGAGGGTTGGGGGTAAGATGGCGAAGCGGGGGAACCAGCCATCAGGTTGCTTGGAACACATGCTTCTATCGAAAGATTCAGCCCGCGATCAAAACAACCTGATTAGGGGCGTGCCCCACCCTGGGTACTTATCTTAGATGCATAGTTTTGTTAATATTAGTAATGTGCAAGTTCTGTGTCTTGTCCATGGGAAACACATGGCTCGTAAACGGAGGAGCCACAAACCAGCAATGGCGTTGAGGGAAAATGTAACATTTGTGTTGCATACCTGCTGCCTGTGACTCTTAACATGATGATCTGTGGTGCACTTTGAACTTTTACCTTGTGTTGCTTGTGATGCTGGAAATGCCTTGAGGAGGGACAGGGCCTCTTGTCCTTGTCCAACCTCTTCTCTGAGTTATGCTTTCTCTGTTTTCTGCCAGTAAGGAGCAGCCTGGACCTCTGGCAGCGCAGCTCTTAATTATGACCTTTTGGGAAAAATCACCAATGCTATACCCTTATGGCACCCATACGTGGCGGTACACCCTTGTATCTCTTATGTGTGTTTTTGTGCACCTGCGTGTTGCCCACAGTGCTGGGTATGGGCTGGTGGCAGCTTCATGCTGATGTAACAGGAGCTCTGAGTATCCTCCATTTTGGGATACCCAGGCCCTGCCATAGGAATCAGTGGATTCCTGATAGTAGGCAAGATGGCCCCTGCGGCCTCTTGGGTTCTATTGCCTGTTACCTTGTTTTCCCAAAGTCCTAGGAAGCCATGACTCTGTCCCTTCCCCTGACTAGCCGTTGGGTAGAAGAACCATATATAGTTTTGTGGGGAATTCCAGGCCAGACTGGCTGGAGCCTTCCCAGTGACTGTATGTTGTGGGTAGATCCTGGGGGTGGGACCTCTGTGAATGGAGTGTGCAACCAATATACATTCCATGTTATGGGTGTCTGGTTTCAGTGAGTGTGACACAATGAGTGAGACAGCCCTGCCTGAAACTGATGTGAATGCAGTGTAGAGTGCTGAAATGGGTTTCAAAGTGGAGTGAATAACCTGAATGCCTGTGAGCCTGATGGGCTGCCTGCCTGCATGAATGCCCTTTTGTGTGATTGGCTGACTGAGCCAGAGGGAATGAGGGACAGATGTGCATATCTGGGTACCTCTCACTTACCAATTGGTTCAGAGCTGAAGTTGAAACTTGAAGCTGATCCTTGAAGCCCAGCTGGAGGAGAAGATTGCTGCTGCATTTTCTTCGATGTAATCCAAGATCTGTCGAGTCTGTCGAGGACTGATCCAAGAGAGGTCCTGGCTAGGAGACCTCTCCCTGATCTACGAGAGACCTTTGTGCAAAAACTGCTGCTCTTTATCGAAGCACCCAGGAAGCCAGTTCTGTGAGTCTGACATCCGGAGAAGGGGTCCGCTGAGAATCCTGAAGAGAGCGCCTGGACATCGATGGTCGTCTAAGTCCATTGCCATTGACCGGGATTGGAAGATTTCCGTGACCGCTGGAAGCCAAGTCGAATCGTGTCGCACAGAAGTAGGGAGACCTTGACGCTGTGCAGGTCGACGCCCGGAGCTCAGAAAGCTCCACCTTGCCTAAGAATATTTGAAAGAGGGCTCCCTTGCCATCACCGTTGACTACTTTGTCCCGACAGAGAAAGTCGAGGTAGTCAGCTACTGAGGAAAGTCTGCTGGTGGGTTTCCCGCCACCAGAAGCGGACAAAGACGTCCCGAGCACATTGATGAGTGAAGATCTGAGGACCAGCCCGGGGTCGAGTCCCGATCGCTGAAGCTATCCCGAGCTACGTGCTGCGGCTGAAGCACCAACAGGCCAGAGGACCGCCGAACGTGACTCCCAACATGCGACGCTCGCTGCCGGACCTGCATCCATCACCGCCCAAGGGTTTTCAAGTCCACCAAGTCTTACCTTTGGCACCGAACATTTTGCATCGAGGCCAACCGCATGCCTCCTCTTCGCTGGACTTCCACCTTTGAGGAAACGATTGATTGTCGAAGAGCACTGTGAAGATCGAAGCTGCTTTATCCCGCAAGTATTCCGCTTTTCTTCAAGGATCTCGACGCCCAGTGGCTCTTTCTTCAAAGGGGATCCATCTTCGGGGGGTAATGTCAAAGAACTATCGAAGAAACTCCCACTTCAGGTACATTCGGGTGGTTGAACCTTTTAACCAAGAAGCAAGGCTTCTTCAGCTTTTATGGACTGGACTTGGTAATTATTTTATTACAGGTTGCCCAGGTGTGGGGATCCTCATTCATAATTGTGCATCTATATCCAAAGAAAGCATTCTGCGTTGCTTAACCATAATCTGCCTTTCTTCCCTATGTTCTATGCTGATACACATTACTGAATGGTTTATATGCTTTGCTATAACTGCCAGCAGTTGATGCATTTTAAAGGAATCTGAAGTCTAGGTGTGGTACAACATAGAATTGTACAGATCTGTCATTATAGTATTACCAGAGTACCAAGTATGTTATTGAAATGTGTATATGTATCTGAACTTTATTTTTATATAAAATTCCTTTATGGGGCTTGGGGACTCACTGTACTTAAGAACCAGCCTGCATCACCTCCTGAAAGCTTAAGCCTGGCTGCTCGTCCACAGCTACCAAATTGAGAGCCTTGCTGGGATTGTTCAGTGCCTTTACCCTACCAGATAGGGGGTAGAAGTACAGATTCCCACCTCCAGTCTTTACAGTGCTCCATTGTGGAATAATTATTGACTACTGAGAGAGGGCCAATGGAGGTTGCAGTAACGCTTTGGTGTAAAGCGCTATAAACACCTAATAAATAAAAATAAAAATAACGTGCATAGCGCGTTTTCGTTTAGGTGGCAAATGATAAAAAAAAGATGATAGATGTGCTGGGCCGAACGTCAGTGGTCTGAGCCAGATAACCAAGCTTCCTAGTCTGTTTACTCAGTTATCCAGTTCAAAAACTTTATTATCTAGCATTTTCTTAACTGAAATTATACTATTACAGCAAGCGAGATGCCAGTTAATTGAGAGTTCTGGTTAACGAGATGCAGGATAACATATCTTGATTTATTAATATTTAACATCAGTAACCAGTGGGTACATTTACTCTGATGTAGTTGTAAGATTAACAAAATCCATTTGTGAATAGAGGGGAATTAACCAACCCCATCTATATATATATATATATATATATATATATATATATATATATATATACATACATACATACACACACACACACACACACACACACACACACACACACACACACACACACACACACACACACACACACACACACACACACACACACACACACACACACACACACACACACACACACACACACACACACACACACACACACACTCTCTCTCTCTCTCTCTCTCTCTCTCTCTCTCTCTCTCTCTCTCTCTCTCTCTCTCTCTCTCTCTCTCTCTCTCTCTCTCTCTCTCTCTCTCTCTCTCTCTCTCTCTCTCTCTCTCTCTCTCTCTCTCTCTCTCTCTCTCTCTCTCTCTCTCTCTCTCTCTCTCTCTCTCTCTCTCTCTCTCTCTCTCTCTCTCTCTCTCTCTCTCTCTCTCTCTCTCTCTCTCTCTCTCTCTCTCTCTCTCTCTCTCTCTCTCTTACACTTTAATTTGAAACTTGGAGTCTGAAAACAAACAGCTAGTCATCGTAGCAGGATTTTGATAATCCTTCTGCCTTCTTAAGTTCCAAAGCAACTGTGAAAGTCTTTGCATGTTCTTCTCCCAGTTAATGTTTGACATATTGCTTTTGGCCACAGGCGCCACGCCCAGTCCTTGTGGACCTGCCCCCTACAGAGGCACTTGTATGTGACAGTGGCTGCATAACAAAGAACTCGTATGGATCCGTTATTTTCCCTTCTAAAGTAATGCAAAAATGTAAGTTAACAAATGTTGGAGCTCCTCAGCGATCTCTTGCATGACACGAATAGCTCCGTGGGTCAGCGTATCTACTGTAGACCTATGGCCTGCAATTCATAGCCAGATCGATAGAATGGCTGCCATCAATTTGAGGTCAGGAACATGGTGACTCGTCCTATTTAAGACTCAAACTCCACACAGGGGTTTTCTATCTCATGCCCGAACATCCTTCGTCCTGTGCTAAGTGATTGGCAAATTAAATGCTCTTTCTGGGAAGAAATGTATTAAGATGGGCTCTTAGTGATAACGCAGGTGAGCCAGGCTGGGGTAGGTATCTTCTTTACTAGGATATAGGTAGGTAAGCACAGTAGGTTCTTCAGGTATACAGATACAAGGGAGACATCCGGCGGCGCCCATTCATTCCAGCAGCCCAATTCCAACTGCCTTCCAGAGTACACACACACCCCAACACTCTCAGAACATTCCAGTTAGGAATTCTACAAGCATCCACCGCATCCAGACTCCCAATACAGGAAAGGTGGAGGAAGCAAGACCTAACACATCTCCCTCCTTCAAAGCGACACAGGTAAGTGAATGGAACGAGGTACACATGGACAATCCCAAAAACAATGACTGGTCCAAAGTTCAGTCTCAACCGTAAAACTCCCCTACTTGCAGAACTGCCACACAAACCACACAAACCATCCCCTCACTGTCCTACCAAAGGAATGCTAGGAGTTGTCACCACACAAAGCATGTTACCATCCACACTGTTGGCCAAATAGCAGGTCCTAACACAGCCCCACACCACTTTTAACCACAGTCAAATACCCATCTCAGCCGAACCAACCCACTTCATAACCCAACCAAACCATCACTAGAGTTGCAAAGCCATCAACTACTAAGCACCTCAACAAATAGAATAAACACACATTGCCCACCACATCCAATGCGATCACCCCCACAAGGGTACCGGGGTCCTCCCTACACACAAAGGCAAGGCACATTTGCCCAAATGGAAACAATCAAAAATAATTGCCAATGCAGGGTCCAACTCACAAAACAAACCAATGAGGTGAAACACACCTCTAAACCTTACCAATGACACAGTACAGACCGCCCCTACACAAGGCCGGGTGTCCAACACCCCTGTTGCAACAAAAAGTAGGGCAGACCCAAGACAGCTGGCAGCACCCTGCCCCCAAAACATAAACCGACTAAACCCAAGTGGCACTGGTGAAGAGCGACCCTCAAAGCAGTGGGTGTCCAACACCCCTGAGGTAGCTAACATGCAGCCAGGCCCAAACGACTGGCACTACTGTGCCACCAAAAAAAAACTACAACTAACCAACCCACCAAATCGGTTGATACACCACCCAGGGAGCACATCTCACACCTCACAAGAGATTACAACACACACCTCACAACCAGGAGGCTCTCCCCTCCAAATTTTGCCACAATGAAACATCCGATGAACAAGGAGAAATAATGTTGAAGATGTCATTACAATTCCTAACTCGTAATTAGTCCATGCCCAAAAGTTACATAACATGCAGGAACGTCTGTTTCAAGTCCATGTGCCGACGGATCTGTGAAGGCAAAAGGTTAAACAATGATAGAACCAATCAACTTTGAACTTCCTTCAACAAAAAGAGGCCATGTCAATCCAATCACACCATAACCATGCGGACAACACACATTGCACAGGCCTCACATCGCATAACCACTCCAACTCAACGTTTTCTCAGCCGCCTTGAAAGGCGCTAGTACAAACTCTGTTCTCCCGCTAATCAAGCCACTTAGTTCTCTTACCACGCTCTCTATGACAATTGCATAAAATCTGCAAAGCACACTTATTTTTCTGATCTTCTCCAAAGCCAATCCACTCACCGTCGTCGTATCTTTCAAACTTTGACTCTCCTTCTTTCTCCTCCCACACCTGATCCTTCTATTACATCATCTTTATCAGCAGCTGATCGCGCTAATTTCTTCTCCTCTAAGGTACACTCCTTACGCCAGGATATTTTATCGTCACCTTCATATAATCCTTCCTCCTTATACTTTCCAACACCTTCTACTTCTGTGTCTAATTTCGCCCTAGTTTCAGATTCTGAAGTGGCTCTTCTTTTGGCCAAAGCTCACCCCACCGCTGCCCCCGGTGATCCCGTTCCCTCTTTACTTATTCCTAAAATCTATCCGATCTTGATACCTTTTCTAACCTCCTTTTTTAATATCGGTCTCATCACTTTGACCTTTCCCTCTGCCTTCAAACACGCAATTATTATCCCTACTTTAAAGAAACCCACAGCAAATCCTCTTCTTGCCTCCAATTTTCGCCCTATCTCCCTCCTACCTTTTCTATCTAGGCTCCTTGAGCGTCTTGTTTATTCACAAATTTCAACATTCGTGTCTGTTCTATCTCTTCTTCCCCCCACTCAGTCTGGTTTTAGACCTTGCCATTCTACCGAGACACATCTGACCTCCGTACTAAATTCTCTCCTCACAGCTCGCTATTCTAAACACTCTTCTGTTCTCATTCTTCTTGACCTATCTGCTGCTTTTGACACGGCGGATTATTCCCTACTTCTGGACTCTCTTTCCTCTTTTGGTCTTCATTGGTCTGTTCTATCCTGGTTTTTGTCCTACCTATCTAACCATACTTTTGCTGTCTCCTGGGGCGGCAGTACCTCTCCTCCTCTTTCTCTCGATCACAGAGTTCCTCAAGGGTCAGTCCTTGGTCTTTTTCTATTCTCCCTGTACACCTCTTTTCTTGCTCCTATTATTTAATCCTTTGGAGTATCACACCCCTTCTATGCTGATGATACTCAGCTTTTTCTTTCATTCTCATGCTTCACACCTGATATTCATCACACTCTTTCATCTTGCCTCACTGCTATTAAGTCCTGGATGACTTCTCACTTCCTTACTCTAAATGCTGAAAAGACTGAAGTCCTATTCTTTCCCGCCAATACTCTCCCGTCCCTGTCTCCTCCGCCTTCTATTTCTTTACCTCCCTCTAATCTCCCCATCCCCCTGACTGCTCGCAATCTTGGTCTTTATTTTTACTCTAAAATGTCCTTTGCCCATCTCTCTCACATCACAAGCCTGTCGATTTCATCTTTACAATATACGTAAAATTCACCCATTTATTACTTTTTACGTCGCAAAGCTTCTTGTATCCTCGCTGGTTTTCTCCTGACTCTTCTAGTACTCTGTTCTATTCCTTGGTCTTCCCTGTTCGCGCCTTGCTCCTCTTAAATCAATCTATCATTCTTCTATTCTCTCACTTTGCCTTCTCTCTTATCGGTACTCAATTTCTTCTCCTCTTGCCTCACTTGGATGGCTTTCATTTTATTCTCGGCTCAAATACAATTTCCTGTGTCTAGTTTTTGAATCTCTCCATGGTCTTGCCCCTGACTATCTTGCATCTCTCCACTCATTCTATTCTCCTTCTCTTCGTTCTGCTGGTCTTTTTCAACTTAATGTTCCTCGTCCCCCCTGTTCTCAATCCCGCTTTCGCTCCTTCCAGCTTCTTGCTCCTCTCCACTGGAACCCTCTTCCTCTAGCCCTTCGATTTATTACCTCTTATTCTCCTGTTCCGCTCTTCTTTAAAAACTCTTTTGCTTAAGTCATCTGTTTGATTGATACTGGTGGACCATGAACACTGATTTCTATTGCTGATTTTAATGTACTGCTGATTGTGCTATGTAAAGCGCTTTGGTTAAAGGTGCTATATACAGTATAATAAAATACAAAATACAAATATTCACAGTTGAGTATTGATAGCTCCCTCAAAAATTACAAAGTCCGGATCCAGCTCCTCTAACACTACAATGAACGTTATCAAATGAACACACACGCACCAACACTCTCAGAACGTTCCACAGTCAGGTATTCTAGAAGCATCCGCAGCATCCAGACTTGCATGACAGGAACAGTGGGGAAAGCAAGACCTAACACAGTTTTTCGGTTTAGGTGTTCCTAAACATTTGCATGTATGTTACTGTAATGTGATGCATCTAGCATCCATCAACACGCAAAAGTGAAATCTAGTGGGAGCAAAAAAATGAGGTGGTAATTTGGTGGAAAATGTGCATTGGTGTGTGTGTTATGGTATGTAAAGAGAACGCAGGAACATGAGGAAAGATCTTTTTTTACCCCCCCATCCCAAATGGATGCGTCTCTTACTCAGTATTTAATCGGTAGGTAAAATGTTGGAATTCGGGCAGGACCCACCTTACCTTGCATAAGTAAAACCATTAAGGCACTGGAGATAAGCATTTATATCACAGGGTTCACAGCACACACATACACACTCAACCACTATTAACATTAACCATAGATAACACCTCTGCAAGCCTTTGCCCATGCCCCCCATCTCCACATTCATGCCACATGTCTAACAAGCCTCTTCGCCAAGTACACGCTGACAGCCAAAACCATAGTGCTTGTTCTAAATTCTAGACCCCTTTTCAGCAACCTTGTCCGTGCATCTCAAGTTGTACAATATTGCTCTCGGTGTCTCATCAGTCTTGTTTTTTTGTGCTTTATGAATCGAGAATTACAATCGTAAGTGAATCAAGGAAAAAAAGCAAAAATGTGCCACTTGCCCTGGGCATGGCACAACCTAATAGCTTCTCTATTGCATGAATGCAACTAGAACCCTGCCTTCAACTCCTGCCGTGACAAATTTGATTCTGCCCCGCAGGAAGACAAGGAGGAGTAGGAGTAAACTAGCCCACTCGACCCTCACGCTTCTACAAACCAAAACACAGCGCAATCATAAAGGTAAAACAGAGACACAGAGGGAAGGCTATACTCTGAGGAGGGGTGTGAAGATGAACCAGTAGTGGGCCAGACAACACAGGATCACAGTCTAAAATAAAGGGAATGTCCAATCAAGCTTCTATAAAAATATAAACACTTTAATTAAAAATACCATCTGCACGTAGAACGAAAAGAGATTACTACACAAAAGCCAACCCGAAAGGAAGAACAGAGAAGATGAAACAGACTGGAGAAAGTTGCACTCTGAGCATAGTTCCAGGGGTGGTTGGGAAATTACTACCATAAAAAGGATATCTTGCAAAAAATAGGAGCGATTGTCACCTAACAAGTCTCTAGGGTCCAAGTGGACCGTGGGGGCAATTGAAAGTCAACAGTACCTGGGTTAATGTCTTGGTGGGCTGACGCATCAAACCCAGGATCGAACGTCAATGCAAACTGATCAGGCTCAGTTCAGGCACGTAGGATCGTGGAGGCCCTGGCAGCAAGCGGGCATCGGGGAGGGGCGAATGCATGATTCTGTGCATTAGAACGGCGGCACTTTAAAGATGCCTGTCGGGAGTCTCAGGAATGCTTTGCAGTTGGCCAGTCGAGTCGTGCTTTAACCGTTGGGAGGGGTCGATGAGTGATACTCCAACAGATCGAGTCGGCAGGCAACGTTAATCGAAGTAGTGATTGCGGGTGTGTCGTTGTGCGATCGATGAAGAAGCAGTGGTTGGGCTAGCAGGGGGTTGTAATCCTTCGTTAGAGTAGTTGAGTGACTCTCTGGCGATTCGGTTCGGGTTCCGGAATAGAGCAGTCACTTCGGGCCCAGCACGTGACATGCTTCGCAAGGACACGATGCTGTGTCTAGTTAGTTTAGATGCAAGCAATAGTTCAGCTAGTTGGAGGAACGCAGACACCAGCATTGGCGCATTCCCTCTGGTTCAGATGCGGTGAACACAGAGTGACCGGATCGATGCAGTAGAACAGGAAGCTTTGGCTGGTCTACTCCTCTGATTGCTTTGAGGCCTCCGCAGAGGACTCGAGGAGAGTATGCTTCCATTCAGGGTCTGCTCCTCTTGCTTAGGAAATCCGTTGCAGAGTGGTTGATCCTAGTCCACAGCAGTGGCCACGTCTGATGTGCCTAGGGGACAGATCTTCCTTCTGTCTTGGACGTCTCCTTCTTCACCTCAGGCTGAGGGCTTTGGACAGTACAACTGTCCCAAAGGAAGTCCAGTGAGAATCTTGAGAGCAACTCTTTGGCCTTAAAGGATCCTTGAGAAACTGAGTGAATCTGCTGAATTTTTTATTTTTTATTTTATTGTGCATTTGTAAGGCGCTTATACAAAAAGTACATTGTGTTTCAAAGCACCCACAGGGCAACAGGGAGGGGTCATGGGAATGAAGAACAAATACAACAATGAATGATAGAGGCAGACCTACTAGGGCTTGTGAGCATTCAGTATGTGCAAGTGCAGGGGGAGAGAAGGGATGAGGAGGTAAGTGCTATTTGTATAAAGAGGGAAATGCTAGGGAGTGAGCAGCTGTAAGTGCATAGGTGTAGTGGTCAGCTGCCAAAATAATTAAGTGCATGCCTTCAGTGACATAGGCCAGTGGGTACCAAGGTAAAGTGCTGGGAGGGGTGGAAGCTGTAGGCGATTGGGTGTGGACGGCCAGGACCCGGCAGGACACATAAGGGCCCTGGTCACCAATCTCAGGGATGAGAGGCCCCTTCTTTTAAAGGCAAGAGTCTCCAGGTGATTGTTCTAAAGCTAGCCTGCGTTAGTGGACCAATCCCTGCTCTGGCCGGAGTGGACTTTGCCCTGTTGATGTCACACCCAAAGTGCTTTGCTCCAGAGGAAGTGGAGGGGACAGAAAGGGAAAGAGAGATGGCGAGAAACAAGATGGTGGAAGGCTTCTACCAGTGACCAGAGGCCTCCTACCCATCCTATTCCCGCCTCTTCTCTCCTTACTGAAAACAAAGGCCCTTAGACATGCAGCTCCCTGGTGTGAGGCTACTTCTCCTGAATGGGTGTACTCCTTTGATACCTGGGCCCAGGAGAGGTGCCTACTGTACGGCTGTCTCTGGGGAGGGTGTTAATGGCCCTCACAAAGGGGATCAAAGAGAGGCTAGGTCCTCTGGGTTTCTGTCCTGTCGTTTTGCAGTATTGGCCGTCTATCCCGAATACACTTTACATTCCACAGCAGTGCTGACTCGCGAATGTCCATGAATGAATCGAATCAGAAATGCCTGTAGCAGAAAAAAACTAAAGTTATTTTACCAAAAAATGAGTTTTGGTTTTCTCTCCCACTGACATTTTTGGACAACCCACTTACCTGTGGGCGGCACACCTTCTTGTGTGTCGCTGTCTCCTGCATCCCTCTGCGACGCCGGTTCCCTTCACTTACGTGGATTGGAACTGGCACTGCAGGGTCCTCTTTTCTTTTCTTTCTTGGCTTTATTCGAACAGGTGCAGGGTACATCCCCGCAATCCCCGATGACATTATAGTGAACATGGGTTAGGGAACACCCCGTAGCCCTGCGCTCCACTCGTTCACTATAATGCTACTGAATGGGGGATTTGTTCGAAATTTTCGACTGTATGACATTTTCGTGGAGCTGAAATTCGAACAAATCTCCCATTCGTTTTATTTTGTTTTTTTCGATCAATTATACAAATGCCCTGACTCGCAGGAGCTGACATGTGTGATATTAAGATTGCCACCAGCATGGAGTACTCATGTCATTGTCGTTTTGGTACAGGGGGCATATCTTAAATGCTGCCCCTGTGCTGCTATTATTTGGCTGTTGCTGCGGCAGTCGAGTGGGCATCTTGTGAACTTTGTACCTGCTCTGCACCATGAGCAGAGCAGGTGCTGTGGGTCATGGCTACTGACTGCATCATTTTATGTATTCATACAAATAAAAAAAAACAGGGCTTTCACACCCTTGCCAAATGGCAATCCGTCACCATCCCACCCCCGAGAAACTAGCATTGGATGTGCCCACATTGGAATGCATTCTGGATGATCAGTGCCCAGTAGCCCAGCCAGCTACGCCTCTGTTGTAGCCTTTATGGTTCGTCGCTTGAGGTTTTTCCTCTGGGCACGGTCAATTTTTGATTGTGTGTTCCACTGTTAGGAGACAATTGCTGTGGCTAGGCGGGCATCATGACCAGTGGTCCAGATAATATTTGGAAGTGGTAGCATTTTACCCCCTATTTTTAAAAGGAGTAAAATGATTTTTAGGGAGTAAAAATGTAAGACCAATTCCTAGTGGGAGTATTTTACAAGCAAGTAAAAATCTATTTCGAGGGGATTGGGTCCTCCGACATATTCCATATCTATGACATGTAATCACCACAGCTGTGCTGCTTTGGAAAATCTTCGGCATCTGCGTCCTGCGTCGATGACGTCGATATGCTGCCCTCGAGGACCTCCTCCGACGGCCGACATCACTGGATGTTATAAGTAGGAAGCACGACGCCCATAGCCTCAGTTCCGTTTTTTCCGCGAACGCGTTCGCTTCGTTGATCTCGGCGCGCCTCGACTCTTTGGAGTTTTTGTTCTTTCTCGGTTCTTCGAACCTGTTTGTATTGTGAAGTATATTCTTTGTGAAGATGTCTACCTCGTCTTCCACCCCGCGTCCGAGCTTTAAGAAGTGCGGGGACTGTGGGTCCAAGATGTCGGTGACGGACTCGCACAATGCCTGCCTCTGGTGCCTCGGGGAGGCCCATGACACAGATGACTGTGTCGACTGCCAGTCGCTCATGTCCAAAGCCTTGCGGGAGCGCAAGAAGCAGTTGTCGGTAGGTAAGGTGTCCAAGCCACGGAAGTCGAGGTCTGCAGGGCTTTCGACAGACGATTCGAGGGACGACTCTGCATCGTTGTCGGCAGTCCAGTGGGACTCGGTCCCGGAGTCGGTTCCGCCACTCCTCTGCCCCTTCGAGGCACTCCCAGAAGCGCCGTCATCGGCCGCCTTCCCCGTCCTCATCCGAGGACTCTGCCCGTCGGCGGGTCGCTTATCCCACCAAGCATGCGACGCCGGAGGAATGGGCTTCCTTCGGGAAGAAAATGTTAGCGATTCTCGAACCGCAGGGCACTGGTCTGTCCGCGCCTCTGAGTGGGGTCGGTCGTGATCGGTCGAGAGACACTGCTCGCACGCCTTCGGGCTCCGGTGGTTGCCACGATTCGCGGGAGAGGTCCCGCTCGGACAAGGGGAATAGTTCTCGTCATGCCCGGTCCAGGTCCCGGTCCTCGACATGCTCGAGACCGTGTGCACCTGTCGTGTCTTCGAGGAAGACGTCGACGCCGGTGGCGCCGAGGTCGGCGACGGACTCTTTCGAGGCCCCGCCTCCGAAGAAGTCGTCAACGCCATCGGCGCCCAGGCTGTCGAGGGACACGCTCGGGACTCTGGCCTCGAGGCCTGGGTCGACGCCATCGATGCTGTCGGCGCCACGTTCGGCATCAGCGCAGATTCACTCGACGCCCTCGACGCCTTTCGAGGCTGTTTCGACGGGGGCACCCCGGGGCTCGGTGGAACCCCCTAGAAAGGCTCTGGCCAAGGTCAAGCATGGCTTTGTTCCACATTGTGTGCCTTCTTACCGCCATCTTGAGTTTATTTCAGAGGTGGATGAGGGCTCTGATGATGGCATGGTTCCTGAAACGGTGCCAGACGAGATTCTCTCGGGCCATAGCCAGATTGAGGACCTGCGGCAGTCCCTGCACAATGCCAGTGGGCTGGATACCTCTCCGGAGGTGGAGTTTTGGAGGCCTGAGCCTGGCACTCATGCCGACTCCTCGTACCGGTGCCTTATGTCTAGGGTCACCGAGTACTTGGGATGGTCTGCTCCCCCAGGGGATTTTCTTCAGGATGACCTTACGGATATCCTTGACCACGGTCCACCAACTGACCCGGTACTGCCATTCCATATGGCTCTACAGAGGAGGGTGGCGGCGGCTTTGACTGCTCCGGAGAGTCTCCCGGCAGTGGGCAAGTCTTTGCTGCAAAAATACCGCCCAGCCAGTAGCGACCCCTGCTACTTGACCAAGCACCCCACTCTGGAGAGTTTGGTGGTGCAGGCGGCTACGGCCCCGGCAAAGCAGGCGTTGTATCCTACCATTCCTCCTGATAGGGACGACAAGCTTTTTGACGGCTGGGCGAAGAAAGTGTTTTCTTCAGGGGGTATGGCGCTTCAGGCAGCCAACTCTGTATATGCCTTGTCACGTTTCACGCACACTCTGTGGAACTGTGTTTCCTTAGCGGCTGAACATATTCCCAAAGGGGACGAACGGAATGGTTTCCTTGCCATAGTTCAGGATGGCAAGGATGCCATGTGTGAGGCCGTTCAGTCGGGTTTGGACATGGCAGCTTGCGTCAGCCGGTCCATGGCGGCGAGCACCGTGATAGGCAGGTTTGCGTGATTGCGGAAGTCAGGGTTTGCTCCTGATGTGCAGGCCCGGCTCCTCAACATGCCCTTTGACGGGAAACATCTTTTTGACAGCAAGGCTGACGAGAGCCTTGAGAGGTTGCAGACCTCCAAAGCTGCAGCGAAGTCGTTGGGCACTGCAGTTCGCCAACCTCTGCCTTTTCGTCCTAGGGGACAGCAATGGAGGGGAGGTTCCTTTCGTTATTAGTCATCCTTTGGTAAACCGAGAGGAGCTGCCAGTCAAAGGGGCCACCGTAGGAGTGCCAAAGGTGGAAAACAAGGTACTCGAGGTGCCAAGGCCACTCGGGCTGTTGCCTCTTTGCCCTGAGGCAACGCCACAGCCGCTTCAGCTCAGTCATGAGGCCATGTCCCATGGTTCGCCGGTTGGGGGAAGGCTGGCGCAGCATCTTGCAGGGTGGCGCGCTATTACTTCAGATGTGTGGGTTCTGGAGATCATAACCCACGGCTACTGTCTTCCTTTCCGGCAGAGGCCTCAAGACAATCCACCAGGGAATCTCTCTTTGAAGAGTCCGGATCCGCTTCTTGTGCAGGAAATTCAATCCCTGCTGGAGAAAGGCGCCATAGAACTGGTGTCTGTAGCGGAGAGGAACAAGGGATGGTATTCCCCTTATTTTTTGATTTCCAAGAAAGACGGGGGTTTGAGACCCATCATGGAATTGCGCGTTTTGAACAAACTCCTCAGGAAGGACACGTTCAAGATGGTTACTCTCTCTCAAGTCCTCCAGGCCCTTCAACTTCAGGACTGGTTGCTGTCTCTCGACCTCAAGGACGCTTATTTTCATGTGCTGATACATCGAAAGCACAAGAAGTACCTGAGGTTCGCGGTTGGCGACTTGCACTTTCAGTTTCAGGTCCTGCCGTTCGGATTGACTTCCGCCCTGAGGGTCTTCACCAAGCTCATGGTAGTGGTGGCAGCGCACCACAGGAAAGGGGGGATTCACGTCTACCCCTACCTGGACGATTGGTTGGTCAGGGCGCGCTCTCCCGAGCAAGTCCTGGATCATCTGTCAGTCACCTGCCACTCCCTCCACAAGCTGGGCTTCTCCCTCAACTTAAAGAAGTCCCATTTGACACCAACTCAGAGGCTCCAGTACATTGGAGCTGTGCTCGACACGTCCCTGGGGCAGTGTTTTCCTCCCCAGGTGAGGGCTCATCACATTCAGCAAATGGTGCACAAGTTTCAGCTTGCCCAGAGTCTCCCAGCGTTCGAGTTCTTGAGATTGCTCGGCCTCATGGCATCCTGCATTCTTCTGGTGCCAGAGGCCAGGTTGCGGATGAGATCTTTGCAATGGGCACTCAAGCTCCAGTGGTCTCAGTCCTCCGGCAGGTTGTCGGACCCTGTTCAGGTGCCATCCTCGGTCGCCCAGGACCTTCTGTGGTGAGCCGTCGAAGACAATCTGATGAAGGGGGCTCCATTTTGGCTACCCTGGCCGGAGGTGACGATCATGACGGACGCATCCCTCATGGGATGGAGAGCTCATGCCAATGAGTTGACAGTCAGGGGTTGTTGGTCTCCGTCGGAGTCCAGACTCCATATCAATCTGTTGGAGCTGAGGGCCGTCAGGCTAGCCCTGAAGGATTTTCTGCCGACTGTGTGAGGGAAGAATGTCCTGATCCTGACGGACAACACGGTGGCCATGCACTACCTCAACAAAAAGGGGGGGCAGGGTCACTTTCTCTGTGCAGGGAGGCGATGCAGCTCTGGTTCTGGGCAATCCAGCAGGAATTTTCGATCTCGGCAGTTCATCTGGCCGGAGACGAGAACGAGACGGTGGATGCTCTGAGCAGGCAGAGTGTGATCTCTCACGAGTGGGAGTTGGCTCAGGAGATTCTCCTGGAGATCTTCGCCCTTTTGGGACCCCTCAAGGGGATCTCTTCGCCTCCAGTGTCAACCGGAAGTGCGAGAGGTTCTGCTCGCGGGAATTTCCTCCAAAAGGAGCATTAGGAGACGCGTTTGTGGTGGAGTGGTCATTCGCACTGCTGTATGCGTTTCCTCCAGTCCCCGTCATCCCGCAAGTACTGCGGAGGTTACGGAGGTTCGGTTCCCGGATGATCCTCATTGCTCCGGCGTGGGCCCGGAGGACGTGGTACCCAGACCTTCTCGACTTGTCCGTCTGCCCTCCACGTCGTCTTCCCTACCGAGACGATCTGCTCTCACAGGAGGGGGGATCAGGTACTCCATCCAGAGGTCAAATCCCTCAACCTTCATGCTTGGTTACTGAAAGGTTAAGGTATAAGGATTGGGACCTCCCTGAAGACGTGATGGAGGTGTTGCTCTCGGCCAGACGGCCCGCAACAAAGTCCCTGTACTGTTGCCGTTGCAGGGTTAAGAATGTGGATCCTTTTGCATGTGACATTCCCATGGTTCTGTCTTTTTTGCTTTCTTTGGCCCACAGGGGCTTGCAAGTGGGTACCGTTAAAGGTTACCTGGTGGCACTGTCCATATTTAAGCGCTCGTCTGAAGAGTGTTCCTATTTTAAAATTCCTTTAATTTCTGAAAAGATTCACTAATGTGTTCCCTCCGTCACCTTTCCAGGTGCCCGGTTGGGATTTGAACCTTGTTCTCAAGTTTGTGATGGGTGCTCCGTTTGAGCCTTTGCATTCATGCCCTTTGAGACTGTTAACTCTTAAAACTGTATTTTTGGTTGCGGTCACTTCCGCTCGCAGAGTGAGTGAGTTACAGGCACTTTCAGTTAAGCCACCCTTCACTGTGTTTCATAAGGACAGGGTTGTCCTTAGAGTTCGTCCTTCCTTTCTTCCGAAGGTGGTGTCGGAATTTCATTTAGGCCAGGAGGTTGTTCTTCCGGCGTTTTATCCTCCTCCACATCCTGGTAAGGAAGAGGAGAGGCTCCATAGGCTTGATCCTAGGAGAGCGTTAAGCTTTTATATTTCAAGCATTTCCTGGGTCAGAGTGGACGATCAACTCTTCATTGGTTACGCTGGAAAGTGTTTGGGACAAGCTGTGACGAAACAGACTTTGTCTCGCTGGATTATTTTGGCTATCTCTGAGTGTTACCGTTTGGCGGGTAAGGACCCACCGGTTGGCTTGCAGGCCCATTCTACCAGGGGTATGGCTGCCTCTACTGCCCTACAGAGGGGTGTTCATATTCGTAACATCTGTGATGTAGCCACCTGGGCTTCGGTACATACTTTTGTACGTCACTACTCCCTCGATTCCATCCGTGGGCAGGATCTGGCCTTTGGCAAGGCGGTCCTTTACTCCGCAATTTGTTTGGGCATTCTAAATTTTTGTTTTCTAAATTCTTTTCCCACCTCCTTGCATTGGTACTGCTTTGGGAGTCTGTCATAGATATGGACTACGTCGAAGGACCCAATCCCCTCGAAAGTTACTCTCTTACCTGGTAACGTTCTTTCGATGGGATGGTCCGACGTATTCCATATAGCTCCCTCCCTGTCTTCCCTGATACAGAATTTCTTATGCGATTGCAGCTTATGTTTCTGCAAGGCTTTGTGTGTCAGACTGGCAGAAGACTGGTGCCACACGTTCTGGGAAAAAACTACAACTGAGGCTATGGGCGTCGTGCGTCCTACTTATAACATCCAGTGACGTCGGCCGTCGGAGGAAGTCCTTGAGGGCGGCGTATCAACGTCATCGACGCAGGACGCAGACGCCGAAGATTTTCTGAAGCAGCACAGCTGTGGTGATTACATGTCATAGATATGGAATACGTCGTCGGACCATCCCATCGAAAGAACGTTACCAGGTAAGAGAGTAACTTGTTCTTTAACTGGAAAACGGAAATTTTGCCATTGTTTAGTGGGAGTATTTTTACTCCCTATTGTAATTTTTTGGCAGTATTTGTCTATTTCTAGTGAGTAAAAGTGGCCGACACACCCCTTATCTGTAGGGCTGATCATGACCTCAGAGTTCTGAGGTGGGTGATGTCTAGGAGAGGGGAGTAGGAGTGGACTCTTGGGAAGAATATATATTTTTTTAACTCTTCCAGTGCTTTGTCAGTTCTTTGAATGTCTCCTGGATTTCACTCTTGTTAAGGGGAAAAGAGCCAGCAACACTTCCTCAATAAACGTGTACTTAAGTCCAGGGGGCACTGAAAAGATAAATAAAAAGTGGTAATATGTGTCATGATCATTATCTGGTAATACAGAAGTCCCGCCACTCCCCCCCCCGCAGTGAAACCATGTGGAATTGATCATATATTGGTTTTAAGTGTCGTTGGGCCCCCTCTGCATTTAATTCTTCTGTGGCCGATACAGTACGTGCCATTACATTGGGCAATATAAAACTGGAACCCGAGTCTTTGCAGTAAGAAAGGACCCTCCGTGTCGCTAGATAAAGAGTTGATATGCAGGGATAAAAGTAGCTGCTGGGAGAAGAGCATCACTTATCAGGCAAGCACTGCTTCTGTCGAACAATAAACAAGCAACATTGGCACATGCCTGCAGCAAATCTGACGGAGCAGGAGCTTCAAGCAGTGCCACGTGTCCATCATGTATGATTACAAGGTTCGCACCGCGTGCTTTTAGAACATTTTAGGTGACCCCTATTGTAGTCATTTTAAATGAAGGGACAACTTTCTAAGCCAGTTCATAAAAGTATGCACATGAAAAGCAAAGTTAAGGAATCTCCACCTGACTGACCTGAGATATTGTAAATTCATAAAAAGCACACAGTGACTTTTTAATTACATTGCACTATTCTAGCATAGGTTAAATCACAATTAGAAATGTTTTGTATTGAAGCATATTTGCTCCTATACAATATTTATACTTAAGGATTTTGTCACACATTATAAAAAAAATGTGATACAACACATTTAAAAATACAAGACAAATAGTGAAACACATAATCCAACCTTGCTCCAAGTCTCATTATACAATAAGAATATTTCCCTTCTATTTCTTACTGAATTGTAATTCAATACAATTTGATAACTTCATACAGTTGAAAACCACAGTAATGTCAGGACAACTCATTAATTGGCACCATATATTTTCCTTGTCACATGCTACTCTACACATTGCTAAAACCATCCTGTGCACGTAGTCGAGCATTTGGTGTACAGTAATAAATATATTGTTTTTGTTAATTATGGATTTGTATTCATTACATTTTTTATATTTTGTATTGTTATCTGTTATTTCTGTATTGGTTTTATGGGGTGTGCCCCAATAACCTTAAGTTACTAAAAAATAAATACATAAATGTTTCAGCCTTTCACAGCAATTGCCTCCTAACACAACCTGCAAATGCTGGCTGTCCTTAGGTGTCCACTCCTAAGACTCATTCATTGTATCTGCATTAGATTGGATCCTGAGACTCGTTCATTGAAGTATCTGCGTTTGATTGGATCCTGAGACTTGTTCATTCAAGTATTTGCATTAGATTGGATCATGAGACTCGTTCATTCAAGTATCTGCATTAGATTAGATCCTGAAACTCTTTCATTCAAGTATCTGTGTTAGATTGGATCCTGAGATTTGTTAATTCAAGTATCTGCATAAGATTGGATCCTGAGACTCGTTCATTCATGTATTTGCATTTGATTGGATCCTGAGACGTTCATTCAAGTATTTGCATTAGATTAGATCCTGAGACTCGTTCATTCAAGTATTTGCATTAAATTGCAGCCTGAGACTCGTTCATTCATGTATTTGCATTTGATTGGATCCTGAGACGTTCATTCAAGTATTTGCATTAGATTAGACCCTGAGACTCGTTCATTCAAGTATTTGCATTAGATTGCAGCCTGAGACTCGTTCATTCAAGTATCTTCATTAGATTAGATCCTGAAACTCTTTCATTCAAGTATCTGTGTTAGATTGGATCCTGAGATTTGTTAATTCAAGTATCTGCATAAGATTGGATCCTGAGACTCGACTCGTTCATTCAAGTATCTGCATTAGATTGGATTCTGAGACTTGTTCATTCAAATATCTGCATTAGATTGGATCCTGAGACTCGTTCATTCAAGTATCTTCATTCGATTGGATCCTGAGACTGGATCCTGAGACTCGTTCATTCAAGTATCTGCATTAGATTGGATCCTGAGACTCGTTCTTTCAAGTATCTGTGTGAAATTGGATCCTGGGGCTCATTCATTCAAATATCTGCATTGGATTGGATCCTGAGACTCGTTCATTCAAGTGTCTGCATTAGATTGGATCCTGGGCACATGAAGTCCCACTGAATCCTAAATGCAATCTGTGGCTCCTGCGCTTTCTCCCACTTCTGGCACATACCTACAAAATTCTACTGCTCGATTGCGCAGTTTACTGACCTTCATTTTATGCCTTATTTGATCTTTTATCATTTGTTTCAAGAATAAGGCACCATGAGTCTCTTTACACTGCTTTTCAAGTGATTTAAACAAACATGCACAGTTAATATCAAAACCATAAGGTTGGACAATCACATATTGTCTTTCTGTGTGTTTGAGCTATTTTCTGATATATTATATGGCACAATTCCATCTCGTTAGATTCACGAAAAGAAATGTATTTTACTTTCCTACTTATGGGGATACTAAATGCCAGGCAAGTGTAATGCTAGATAGTTGTATGGCTCCTGTGGTAGGTCAGAAGGAGGAGGCAGACTCAACTTTTGCTAATTTTCAACAGATGATTTATTCAACAATAAGTAAAGGGCCTACCTATCCCTACTCTCTGGGTTTCCCTACGTGATAAACTAACTAGTGTGTGCGTCATCAGTAGTGAAGTCCAAATAGAATATGGTCTGTCCTCCGCCTCAAAAATAACCTGTTCTGTCCCTAATACTAAGAGAAAACAACAAAAGTAAATCCTGGAGAATGGCTCCCTTCTCCTGGATAGGCTTTTCAACCCTAATGAAAGATCTTCAAATAGCTCCTGGCTATTTCTTTGACCAGTTCCTTTAGTTCTTCTCAGGGGCTTCTCCAGGCTCTCAGCATCCCCTTCACATTTAATGGTGAACTTCGTCTCCTCCCAATATTTGGGTTGTTGCCCCGTTGGGCTATGATTTATTGACTGTACTTTTTAAGTTTGTATTAAGCGGTACTTTGGTGGGATGCAATGGTTCTTTTTCTTATCCTTGCTTCTGTATGTTGCTCCGGTTACTTATTTCTTCATAAGAAAATTGGTTTATCTCAGCCTTGTCTTGGTTTGTTACTCTTACTTACTTTGTAAGATTGGGGTAGTACTCCCAACCATGCCTCCAGATAAGGTTCGTACCAGGCTTTTTTACGCATGAAAATCTTGTAAATACAACAGCTTTATTATTTTCCTGTGTGCATTTATGCACAAGTTCAGAGCAGAGGGCAGTGCAAAGGGCAGGTTACTTGACAAAAACCAGAACGCTTCTTTGCTACATTGATGTAATTGCAAGCCATGGAGATAAGCCTATGAAACAGAACGTCTTTCTCTGAAGCCTTTCAAAAAAAAGAACTGCACACTGTTGTTGTGTGTAGATGCTCATGGAGCAAACAGAAAAACTGTGCATATTTATTTTCTTAGCAGTTTAGGATTGTATAATTAATAAAATGGAAAACTAAGTTGCAATTGCGAATAAATCTTTTGTAACAAATTATGCTTTATTTCCAGTGAAAGCAAACCAGTATTGCACAATTGTATATTACAGAGTTCCTCTGCTGTGTTCATAATCATGCAGAGACAGATCATTTTTACACTTATAATTTAATTTACACTTTAATTATAAAAACACTGTGCAAATAATGAGTATGTGCAGTCTATTTTCCATCCATTCAACTTTGCAGTCAATGGGGTAGATTACTATAAATGGTCTATGGTAGCAGAGTTTTTGCTCAAGGGTGAGTTAATGTCATTACACCAATCAAAGGTGTTATAGCCTCTCAAATCTTCAAGACTACAATTAAAACATCCAAAACCAGACACTCAAGGAAGTGCAAGCGCTGTTCAAAAACAAACAAATGGAAGTTACATTTGTGATTAAAATATAAACTCAGCAAAACCAGTACCTATGCTTATCCAGATAGGTATTTCACTTTATGTAGCGCTTCCTACATGGTTCGGCCAACATCTAGGCACTGTGATTATTATACCTCAGTCGATACTCAGTTTACCGACCTCTGTAGGATGTTCGCCAATAAGATAACTCAGCCGGTTGAGTGCTCGTTGCTGCGATCTGTGCGTGATCTGTAGTTTGTAATTTTTATCCGAGCAAGGCCAACTCAGCCTTTCATCCTTTCGAGGTCGATAGAGGAGTACCAACTTTGGTTTGGTGATAATTGTGATAAATATGTTCTATGGACAGCGCTTTGCCAAAAGCGCTATATAAATAATCATTTGACCATGAGATTAGATATAGAATTCAGTTTGGGGTTCTTGCCTCTCCGCACTTTTGTATCATAGCATTGGCATACTATTAGATTGTAATAGAAATGAGGACTTTCATTAAACATCAAAAGACAATTCTGCTATCGAACCTCAAAACGCACAATACAATTAATGTTTGCTTTACTATGTAATTGACTAGGTTTATGTGTTTTCAACATTTAAATATATACAGGAGAGATCAAATGGCCAGACCTTGGAGAAATAATAAAAGGTGATTCTGTCACAATGCAGAAAGCTGCCGCATGGTAATGGTTTCCATACAGTTTTTGCACATGTAGGCTCAATGTCATATACATTTTACTCTCATGCAAATGAGAAAAAATACTCCCACCTCAAAATAATTGTATCTGGAGCACTGCAGTCCCAACCATATTTACCTATTGGTTCTAACTTGTTGTATAACCTTTTACAGGCCTCATGGTCTTCCTTTCCCTCAGGGATATTTTTGCTATTAATATCTCTTGTCCGTTCACCGGGATGGGTAGGCTGCATACCTTGTTTCTTCTCAGTCCTGTGAATTCTGCTTTTTCCACTGGGACAAATAGTCTGAGACCTGTATTTGTTTTCACTCTGGTGAATATTTATAGGCTCACTGCAACGAGTAGGCTGTGCCCCCTAGTTATTTTCACACTTGTAAATATTAATATGTTCACTGGGACAAGTATTCTCACACTGGTAACTATTACTAAGTTCACCTGGATGAGTAGGCTGTATACTGCAGTTATTCTCACACTGGTAAATATTATTAAATTCACTGGGACGAGCAGGCTGTATATCGCAGTTATTATCACACTGGTAAATATTCGGAGTGTCACTGGGACGTGTATGATTAGTGTTTCTCTCTTCCGCGTACTCTTTTCCAGGTCTCCGGCCTCTCCAGTTAACTCTGTATCCACGGGCAAGCATCACCGGATGCTCCTACAGGGTTGAGTCAACTCTCTGAGTTGGAACGGTTTCAGCCTTCGTCTCACTTCACGTGGTCCTGCAGAGCCACAGTGATAACGGCGTTGTTATAGGACTGACCAGTCCACCTTTTCCAGGTCACGCCACTGTTTCTTCACTCCTCGTTTCCTTGGAATTCCATTCCCCAGCATGGCACGTTAGTCTGCTTTTTCCGTGCCTCCAAGTTACAGCTGCATGCAAGGTCCTCGGCAGCTTCCTGCCTTCCCCAGGATCGAACTTCCCTGGCTTCACCTCTTTGCCCAGTGCTTCTTCCATCTTTTTATTCAAATCCTGGGTCCCCACCAGCAGAACCTTAAAGTCGTTTCTCTCTGTTGTGTGTGCAATCTCTCCTGCTCGCCTATTCTTCTTTATCAAAGTCTGTGTGTGTGTCAAACATGGAGCGATCCTTATTACTCACTCTCCTCTCTTCCATGTCTCACTTTGTGTGATACACTTCTCTTCAATCTGGATGTTGGGGCTAATAGTACAACAATAAACATTGTCCGAGAGGGGAGTCCCTCCCTTTGAGGTCCCGCTTACCGTCACCCCTAAGGGGAATGTTGCGTAGCCGGCTCACCTCCCTAGCCTCACAAGGAAGGGCTCCCCACTGGGGAGAAATGACGAAAGCCCACGATTCGTCACACACCTGTATCCTTGCTATCTCCCAGTAGTATTAAGCTAACCAGGTTATTCTAAGCCACAAGCAGGAACCAGATAACCTCCCGTCATTTAGATCCCTGCTCACTGTTATGAGACCTGCACTCAAGTTATTTTTCTCCGAACAGATATGTTCTAAAAGCATTTTGGAAATATCTCCCTGTTCACTGCCGAGCCTGCCTTGGACCTCCTTTGTGGCTGTAAAGGCCTTTTAGGCATTCAGGACCTTAGCCAGGACCTGAGAGACTGTATCGCAGGAAGTGACATTTGAAGAGTAAAACCACTCGAAGGAATTTATTTGTTATCAAAAACTGACTCAACGAGGGGACATTCCAATTAAAGGAAGTGATATTCCAAGGAAAGAGCCATCACCCAATTTGGCATTACCAGGACAAAGCCACTCGACCCAATGTGGAACTGACATCCCAATCACACCACCAGTCACAGGATGTGGCATTCCCAGCAAAAAGCCAGTCACAGTATGTGAGATTCACATAAAACATTGGTTAGCACCCAGGTTGGGTGCGGCAGTCAATCAGGTTGCTCCAAACCAGGGCCGAATCTTCCCACCCTCACCCCACTACCACCTGTCCGCTCCCCTCCTGTCTGCTCTCCTACTCCTCTCCAGGTTCGGTTGTGCCACTTACCCTCACAGGTTCCCCCACTGCCATGGACATGGAAGAAGGCATGCCTTCCAATGCCATAGCAGCCATGTTGGGTGAGAATTTGTTTGAAACTATGGATCGTGCACTCGCAACAGCCCAATTTTCAAACCAATACATTCCCCGCATAAAGCTGGGGTGCTAACAGCAATATTTACCCACCCTCCCCCGTGGGCTTCATGGACTGGTAACGGTACCAGGTCCCAGCCTTAAAGCCCTCCCTTAGCTCTGGCCTATAACTTGTCCCTGGCCTGTTACCTGCCTGCCTTTAAATCCTTTGATGGGGATGAAGAGGGCTTGGGGGGTGGTATATTGATCTATTATTAGGTGGTATGACTTTCCCAGCACAATGCCATTCACAAGACATTCCCAGAAGAGAGCCACCGAAAAGAAGTTGCATATCCAGAGCCAAGCCACTTGGAGGAAGTGAGAGAGCCAGCACTCCTGGGAAATGGGAGATGTTGGGTGAAGTTTTCCTTTAACCTCTATTGGTTAAGTACCAATAAATAATTTACTTTTTTTTCTCACCCAGCGCAATTTCAATATATTGGATTATGCTCACTGATATTTTGCGAAATTGGTGTAGAAGGGTCACTTTGCCCGAGACATCCACTGTAGACGCATTATGTGAAAGTGCCCAAAGTCCCATCGCAGGGGAGGAAGTTGGCAAGGGGAGTGCCTTTATCAAACCTGGGTTCCGTGAGAGGGTGTGGCGCAACCACACCTAGTTCCCTATTCCAGCAGTGAAACGCAAACCTGAGTTTAAAGACACAGGCCTTGGTCACAAGTTGGCAGCAGTTCACCCTGTTTACTCCACTCACCTAGCTGTGCCTAAAGGCAGTGAGGCACCGCAGTGCGGGCACGGTGCCAGGACGAGCAAGGATTATTTTCCTACTGAAGGGGGTGTGGTGTCAAGCGTCTGTGTTGTTGGCCTCAGGCCTCAGTTTTGTTTGCTGTTGGAAGTTCTGCATGGCTGGGGAAAGCAGTCATACTCATTCTTAGGAGTCTTATGCACACAAACACACGAGTGTGTGGTTTGTTAGGAATTGAACTGTGCGGCAGATTGGTCAACAAACCGTTTCTTCTGCATGTGGTTGTTTTGTAAACCTGTCATAAACTACAATGGACCTCCTTTCTGTAAACCCAACAGTGGCCTGGGTTAGCAAAGACATTCAAATACACAAAATACCTCTGATGGCTAGAGGGCTGAGGAAACCCCTGGCCGTGTGCTGTAACCCCACCAACCCAACCTGTCCTCCAGTCTGAGGGCAGGGAGCCCACCTCAGGAATCTCATCATAGTCTACAGGTCACAGGTCACAACCACCCTCTCGTTGTCTGAATTTCGCACAATGAGAGTCAAAGTCTTGGGTAATGTCAAGTTCTATTAACACCACTAGTGGAAACCGAGGTGTGTTACAAGCAGTCCATTTGTTTGGCATGGCAGCTATAAGTGGCGGTGTAGCAGCACGATTTCAAAGCGAGCTGAAGGCGCAGTTTGCGTCCCAAATGGCTCCATCAGCTCTCTGCTGCACCCAGTGGTGCCGCTAGCTGGTGGTGTGAGTTGCCACTGGGTGTCTGCCTAACATACCACACCTTTGACAGCTACATGTGCATTGGCCTATGTGCCCCTCCCGAGCTCTCCTTTCCCTCTCACTTGCTCCGTGTCCTGATTGGCGCTACACTCTCTGCTGCTCTGGGTACCAGGCTGTGTCTCCCCACCTCACACCGCTCAATAGGAATATAAAGAGGACCGGACGCGCCTAGCTAACACTCATTTTACAGTAGAGTTTTTACTTTGTTCCCCAGTTGGAAACATAGTTTCCACTCCGCGCACATCCCATTCGGATTAAGACCCGTTTCCCAACCTGAAAAGATGGCAATTTAGTAGTGTACATGCATATTAATTGCCCTATAGCCTGCAGCTGCATGCCATGCCTGCTGTCCAATGCCCTGAGCCCTTGTTCCTGTCAAATCCCTGCTCTTGATCATTACATTTGATTTCTGGGCCTTTAATAGCTGGGCTGTAAGGTTCTGCAAGGACATGGATTCCATTTTAGGCCACCTCTTATCCAATCAAAATACTTCTAACAAAATCTGTAATCTCTGGTGTTGACCTCATTCCTAACTTTTCTGGCCTGAGCAGCGGCACACTGTACAACGGAAAGAGCACAGAGCACACCTCTATGTAGAAAGTGTAAATTAGGATCTCGAATGATCTAAATGAACTCAAGTAAAGAGATACCCAGATTGTGTCAAGGTGCAGGGGAGAAACAACAGTCCTAGCACATGAACTGTACAACAACATGAAAAAAAAAGTTCCCAACATTTGGAACTCCCATCCTCTGCACTCTATCTGTGGCCTGAAGAAACCAACGCATTCAGTATATAAATAGTAGTAATTATGATGTAGTGGTCTGTATTCTAATGAATAAAGTAGTCATACAATGGGCCTCATTACACGTTAGGCGGTAAGGGTTTACCAGTACCGGTAAGGGCACCGGTACCGGTAAACCCTTACCGCCTTACTACGAGTTCCCTTTGCGGGACACGAGCTTAACGGCTGGTTTTACCAGTCGTTGAACTAGGGTGCCTCAAAGGGACCTCGGTGCTAATTACGGTACCGCAATTTGCGGTACCGTAATTAGCTCCTTCCATATTCCCATTATGCCCTATGGGGGCAAAAATGGGGAAGTGCCTTGGTGAATGGGGAATTACCGCCCCCGCTCACCTTGGAGTAGGGCGGTAATTCCGCCATCCACCAAGGCGGACATGGTAAAATACCGGCGGCAACCATGGCGCTACTAGCACCATGGTTACCGCCTAACGTGTAATGAGGCCCATTGTTAGAGAACATAACGTATTAGGAATGCAAATTGTTGTCAACAAAAATGTATTAATCATTTAAAGCAAAAAACAGCTGTACCCTTTCCTAAGAATAGACAGCTGAGACGCCACACGTTTCGAGAAGCATGATATTTTAAATTGGTATGATTGTTAAGTAACAATTTCGCTTATGCTCTGTGTAAATCCATAAATGGATTTATTCGCAGTTCTTTTATGGTCGACTGGGTCATCATTTTCTATCTTTGGACCTTATAAAGTCTGTGATCCCCTTTCATTATTCTATTGTTGGGCCAGTACTCTCAATGAGATCCTTATATATTCCTTGGATGGTTACGCTTATTTGTTATTTTCTATTTTCGACTTCTTTCAGGATGGCGGCACTCCACCTGTATGTTATGTCTGTAAATATGGCAGTACCGATCTGCCACTCTGCCGTTGGTCCGTTGGGTGATAGGACGTTCAGAGATTATATAGCCAACTAGCTTAAATGATAACTTGATCTCTGCAATCCTCGAAAGTTGGATATCTACACTAGACCCCTTTGACCCAACCCGTGGTATAAAATGACACTCTTCATAGGCAACATACCAAACCCCTGCCAAACTCTTGGCAAAAGTGACAGTCCCACAACTTCAAAAACATTTCAACCGAGCTGTTAGATACCATTCAGTCATGCGTCAAGGAAGAACAACGTACAGAAACAGTCCTTCATACATTCTCAGACATGTCTTTAATGCAGATAAAAAATACTTTTTCAGTCCTAATCCTCCTAGATCTAGCAATAGCCTTAACATCGTTCACACATCAGCCCAACTTGCTCACGTATGCATGCGGCACACAGATTGATGTGAAAATCACAAAAGCGTTGGGTTTTGCGCTAAATCCTCACCTGGTGCTTCCAGCCGGTTAAATCATGAATGAGTATAATCCAGGGCATTCTAAAGCTCATTAGCACCCTGGGGTGGGGCGCTGGCCAATCAGGAGGTTCGGAACGCGGGCTGTATTGTATGGTGCAAGCCCATGTTCCGAGCTGCCTGTCAGTCAGCGCCCCCTTCCTTTCCCTTCCCCGCTCCCCCTTCACCACTTAGCACCGACGTAGTTAACTACACAGGCGCTAAAACAATATATACCTTTATCCTGCAGCATGGCGTTGCACAGCACTGCTTGTCACTGAAGTCCGTTTTCATGTTGATGACATCAGAGTCATCAACATTGAAAACGGACTACACTGACAAGCAGCCCTACGTGTAGCCGAGGCGGAGTATAAAGGTCCTTTTTTTTTGTTAACACCATTAGCACCAGTGTAGGGTACTACATGGGTACTAATGATGACATGCCCCTCGGCTGCGGGCCAACCCTCCCGGTATCGGCACCGCCGCCCTTGTATTGGGACCCACGCTTCGCTTGGGCCCTTTACTTGGGCAGCAGGCCGTTACAGACAGGGTCTGCCCATTGCCTTGGGGCATATCGCCTCAGTGAAACCCATAGAGAAAATGCTGATTGTTCGTGGAGACAGTGATGGCATCATGAAGAAAGACACAGACAACAGATTCACTTTTCTACAAAAAGGTTTTTTCTTCTTAAATGTCAGGAGGAGTTAGGCCTATCTTTCCGTATCCTAAGGTGGGATTTCCCTACCTAAAGAAACTAAGGACAGTCTGTGTTATGAAGTTCAATTCAAAAGTCTGTCTGTGTCCAAAACCTATACTTGCCCTCACAACTAAAGATATACAATGCGTAGGGAAGTCGGCAACAAAAGAAACAGTGTTCCAACTTAAGGTTCTGAGCTTCTTCCAGCTCCAGGCACATTTCTGCTTCCCCTTCCCCAAGTTCAAAACAGTACCACAAAGGTCTTCGGGTTCCCTTCCCCAAGTTCAAAACAATTCCAAAAAGCCTTGGAGTCCCCTTCTCCAAGTTCAGCACAGTTTACAAAGGCCCTGGGTTCTCTTCCCCAAGTTCAAAGCAATTCCAAAAAGCCTCAGGGTCCTCTTTCCCAAGTTCAACGAAGTTCACAAAATCCCTGTGGTTTCCTTCCCCAAGTAGGCAGCTCTTCCAGCTTCAAAACTACAGTCAGTTCAAATTTCTCAGCTTTTAATAATAATTCCCGATCAACTTTGTAACCATTCAGGCTTTTCAATAGTTCACATAGATTGTTCCTTTCTACAGTCACTTCAGGACTTTGTTCAGTCACTTCAGCACTTATTATACAAGGCAGCTTCTGTATCTTGACTTTCCTTGGATCTTTGATATGATATGATATGGCATTTATAACGTGCCTATACACAAGTGTTTCAAGGCGCGACGAGGCAAGGGAGGAGAAACCGAGGGAAGGCATAGACAGCGATCCTACTAGGCCAGGTGACATTGAGATCGCACAAGTGCCGGGGAGGGGGGAAGGGGAACAGTGCGGGGGGAAAGGGGAGAGGGTAGTGCAGTATATAGGAAGCAGTAAAATAAATAAAGACAATAAATAAAAGTGCGGCCAGCCAGTGGCCAAGTGCAAGGGTAAGTGCAGACATCATGTGTCAAGTGCTAGTAGGGGCTGTAGGGATACAGAAACAGTCCCTGAGTGTAAGGGTTGCCAGGGGGGCAGTGCAAGTGTGCAACTGGCGTGGGAGGGGACCTGGGCCTGAGCTCAGAGGGTAGCCAGGTAACCAGTGCGGTTTCAGATTCAGCCAGGAGATCAGCAGGGGAGAGGAGGATAGAAAGCAGAGGCAAAGAGGAAGGTCTTGAGGTGCTTCCGGAACCAGAGCTGTTTCTCCTCTTCAGAGAGGCAGGGAGGCTGTTCCAGAGGGAGGCCCCAGCAGAAGAAAGAGATCTACCACCAACTTGCTGCTTGGAGAAGCGACTAACCCTGAGGGAGTTGGAGGCGGATGAGCAAAGAGCTTGAGAAGGAAGATATTTAGGAAGAGAGAGTTGAAGGTATTAAGGTCCCATGCCCCAGAAGGCCTTGTGGACAATGCAGAGGGTTTTGAACTTAATCCTCGCCGCCACTGGGAGCCAGTGCAGAGATTTGAGTCCTGGAGAGATACGATCCCTGGGCCTGAGGCCAAGGACAAGTCTTGCAGTCCTGTTTTGTATGGGTTGCAGAGGGAGGAGAGTAGAAGCAGGCAGATTTAGAAAGAGGCTGTTGCAGTAGTCCAGCCTAGAGAAAACTAGAGCTCTCGAGACAGTGAGCTTCTGGGGGAAGGAGAGGAAAGGAAGAATACCTCTGAGGAGGTGCAGCTGGTAGTGTGATTTTTTTAGAGACGTCAGAGATGTGAGGAGAAAAGGAAAGTGTGGAGTCAAAGATGACCCAGAGGTTTTAACCCTAACAGGTGGGAGCAGGAGGAGGGCCAAGAGAGGCCGGTCAGAGAGTGACAGGAAAGGAGGGAGCAGCTGTGCCGATGAGGAGAATCTCGGTCTTACTGGCATTAAGGCAGAGATCATTGGTGCCACACCACTCCTGGATGGTGGAAAGACAGTCAGCGATGAGGGAAGGGGAAGAGGTGGCTGAATGGAGCCTGAAAATGAGCTGAGTGTCATCCGTATAGCACTGAAAGTTGGGGCAGAGAGCGGCAATGCTGTGGGTAAGAAGTGGCAGGTATTGGTTGATCAGCCAGGGAGAGAGGTTAGACCCCTGGGGAACAACACAGGTACAGGTAGGAAGGAGGACAGCCAAGCCAGGGCCTGATCCGTGATACCCACGTTATCATGGAGACGGTTGAGCAGGATTTCATGTTTGACCGTGTCAAAGGCAGAAGGGAGATCAAGTAAGTCGAGGACACAGGGGGTGCTGGAATCGAGGTTGGAGAGCAGGTCTTCACGGGTGTTCAGGAGAGCAGTTTCAACACTTCTGGCAGCTCTGAAGCCAGATTGATGGTTATGGGGACAACCAAAGATTAAGCTGGGAGATGGCCAGCCTTTCCAGGAGTTTGCACAGTAAGGGGGAGATTGGACTATATTTAGCCGGACAGGAGAGGTCGGCAGAAGGTTACTTAAGAAGAGGGTGCACAAGGGAGTGTTTCAGGGGGGAGGGGAAGACTCCAGTGGCGAAGGAGTGGTTGCAGAAATCAGCCAGAGCAGGAGCCAGGGTGTCAATGTGGTCCTTGATGGTTTAGGAGGAACAGGGCTGAACTTGTTTTGACAAGACTTTCATAGATCGCACTTGTCTAGAAACCTCGTCTGAGGAGAACAGGGGAAAGGCAGAGAAGGAGGGAGGAGTAATGGCAGAAAAAGGGCCAGAGGAAGAGCAGGGAGTAGAGGGAGGAGGGGCAGAGGAAGAGGGAGAGAGGACAGGATGAAATGAGAAACCAGGGCTGTGCAGAAGGATGGGGAGGGGACAGAAGAGGTAGAGACTGCAACAGGATTGGCCAGCTCCTTGCAGATTTTAAAGAGTTTGCCGAGTTGTTGGATGCCGTGGAGACGCGGGCTTGGATGTGGGCTCTCTTCTTGGTGTGGACAGAGAGCCGGTATTGCCTTTGGAGCAGGCGGCAGGCCAGTTTGTCAGAGGATGTACGGGAAGCACGCCATTTCCTCTCAGCCACCCTGCACTTGCATTTAAGGGTGACAAGGTCTGATCCTACCAAGAGTTGCACTTGGCTTTGGGCTTCAAGCGGATCATCATGACAGGGGCAGTCTTTCCAAATAGGGGTTACTTGGTCTAGGCGGATTTGTCGGACCACATGGTCCGCCCATTTCATGTCATGGAACTGATAACCCTTGGTACTTGGTTAGACTTGTATGTTCCCTTTGGACCTTCTTGCCAACACCGGCTTTCTCTCTGGACCTGTGTCATTAGTCCACATTCAATTTCCATCACCTTGCTTTAACATTGTCCGTTAGTGCTTATCACTTGCTTTCCACTTGGTTCAAAAGTGCTCATTACTGGCTTTCACTGCGTTCATAAATGCACATCCCTTTCTTTTCACTCGTGCGTTATTTTCATATACGTCGTGCAGTATTTTCATATATTTTTCATATCTTTTCTTTAGTTCGGTAATCAATAATACTTGTTGTATTTCAAAAGTACTTTGCAGCTTGTTCGGTATGCAAAATGTCATCCATTCGGTCTTCAAACCCAATTGTTATACATTTCCATTTGAGCTGAATTTCCTCTGTGCGTCTTCTTTCTTCTCTTCGGCTTTCGCTCGCTCCCCTTGTGCTTGTCGAGAGCTCCGGCAAGCAGCTCTCACCGCCTTCGAACCTTGCTGCAGTGGTCTGCAGCAATCTGGGGTCTTCTGTGTCCCATAGGGGACTGCAGGTGACTCAACCCTCTCGTGGCCCGTTCAGGCCCCAACGTCTCTCCCTCTCTCTGCAACACACAGCGTCCTTTTCGCCAGCCCCTCTCCAGCCTGCTCCACTTCGGGTTGCTGCGTCCTTCTCATCAGGCAGGTTTCTCCCTCTCTCTGGCCGGTCTCGCAATTTATGCACTGGTAGCCTCTTAATTGGTTGCTTGTTCAAGTCGTTTGCCTGACCATCAGTGCGAGATGCCTGGCCATTGTGATAGTATTCCTCCATAGTCCTCTTCCTCGTCTCAGCACCAAAGTGGTGTGAATGAATAGAAGCATGCATAACTCCTAGTTGCCTCCCCCCTGTCCCAGTCCTAAAGGAATATGATTGTGGAACAGTGTGTGTATGTGAAAGAGGGAAATACTGACAACCTACGAAGGCACCTGGAGGGTAGGGTTGACTCTGACAAGGGAAAGGGGGATACCATGCATCAGCCAAAGACATCCTCTCCCCGCTCCCCACGGTCCCTCCACCCAGATGATCCTCCCTCGCATATCCACCACCAGGGTTAGGATCCCAGAGCGATGGCCTTTCCCTGACCACCTAAGTGGAAGATCCAGGGGAACTAGATTGGAGGATGCCCTCAGGTTGCTCACAAGACACGAGCATGAGTTTTAAGTCGCCAACACCCGGCTGAATGTAAAGAACAATATCATATGGTCCAGGTAAAGATGAAAAGCGGGGTCCATCTTCAGCAACAGTCTTCTCCTCAAAGAACAAACTGATAAAGTGGAGAAAACCTGAAACTTACAAGCTAAAAACACAGAATGTGATTTTACCTGTGGTGCAGGAACAAACAGCGAATTATTGATAACGATGTAACTCTCACCTCATGCAAAAAAGAAATTCTAGTCCACTTTCTAACGCCCATGCCATATTCTCTTCAAGAAGGTGGCTGTGAAATCCACGGTGTCGAGACAGCCTGACCCAAAAAAGGGACTTCTAGTTCACTTTCTAAAGTCCATGACATATTCTACGCAAGATGGTCGCTGCGCAATCCACAGTGCCGAGATTGCCCGACACAAAAAAGGGACTTTAGTCCACTTTCTAAAATGACCAAAGGCCCCCTGAAATCAATGACTGCTTTTTCTCTCGCTCTCTTTATTTAGTCTAATTTGTGTCCTTTTTTGTACCTCATTATTTGTTTTAGTTTTTCTTCTTTTGTTCGTGCTTAATATTAACATCCCTTGCTATTACATTGACCAATGACTTGGCGGTTCTGCTGCTCCTTCTTTGGAGAGAAAACACTACTGGGTAATTGTCCTTTATTGAGGAGAAATATTGAATAGTTTGCCGTTTCCCTCAAGCTCTTTTTCATTCTTTTCTTTATTTGTAATGTTTCTCTTTTGTGCCTCATTTTCTCTGATCTGTCTCCACGTCGCAGTATATCCACTCTGTACTCTTCATGCCTCTTCGTGGTTACCTCATTCCCGACCTACTGCCACCCTTCCCCACCTTCAACAATCTTTTTCTCCATGCGCCCCCACATTCTTTTTCTATTTCCCAATGTCTCTCACATTGCTGTTGTAATTATGGATTTTTATCACCTCTTGGATTCCTTCTTCCAATCTGTTTTGTGCTCTATATTTCGTTCACTTACTTGTTTCCTTTTACTCTCTCCATTCTCTACCTCCTTATTTTCTTCTTGCTCGCTTTCTTTCTCCATTCATCTTTTTCTTGACTTTCTTGTCTCCCTGGCTTTCTATCCCTCTGATGTTTTTCTTCCTTCTTTTCGGTCGTTGTTGTCCTTTTCTTGCTTTCTCACTTCTTCTTTACTTCACTTTTCTCTTTTTTTCTCCCTTTTTTCTCATTCTCTTTTGCTTTCTTTCACATCCTTTCTTTTGCCGCATCTGTCATTTCATTCTCTCCCCCTTCCCCTTTCTAATTATTTTTCTTTCTGTTTATTTTTATATTTCTTACACCATTGAATGGCCTCAAATCTTTGAAAGTAAAGTACTGCTGAAGCATCCAATGTAACATTCAATATTCCTCCCCCTTCCTTCTTGTCTCCGTCCCCAAAAGGCTGCTTGTTGCCTGGGTCTTTCTATGAACATGAATTGGGTGCTGTGACTTCTGAGAGACCAGATGTTTGTTTACGTGGTGTCTGTGGGGGTGCGGTGCAGCAGCACATTGTGTACTTATGTATTTATTTTGAGGTTTGTACAGAGAGAACCAAGCAGTAGGGGGGGTGTTGACGCGCCAGCCAGTAACACAAGCAATGGGGCACATGGAGAAACCGAACATGTGGAGTTATTGCTACAGGGAGCAGTGTATGCACAATTATGCAAGGACTGTGAAAACAAATCATATAAAGAGCCTACAAAATTCACTAGAAAAGTGTGCGGTGTTGCTTCATTGACCAATCAAAGGGGATGGTGGGAGTGGATGCCGATGAGAATCAAATAGTAGAGAATGCAAAGGAGGAGACGTGCAGGGTCAAGGTACATGGGAGGCCGGGGTACTTTTGGAAAGGCCGAGAAGACGTGTTGCAAGAGGTCAGTGGGTAGGATTGGAGTGCCGGAACAAGAAGCAGAATACATCAGTAGTGACTAGAGGTGCCATGGAGCTGTGGTCTTAGGTCATAGGTTAAGGAGGGCAAGACTGTGGAGAGTGGAGTAGGGGTGCAGAATATGCGGCTTCTTCATAGTTCATAGTAGGAGAGGAAGTAGCAGGAGGGATTATAGTCTACAAGAAAGGCAGAGCCTTTAGTAGGTCCACCAGTAGGCGGACCCATTTGGGCAATGCCACCCTCAGGCACCTGTGGCTGTGCATAAGGTGTACTTTCTACAGCCTCTCATTACTGATGGATATTGTTACCATGACAGAAATATTTAATGGGTGTCGGGTTTGTGAAATAACATGGCAGAGAGCGGGGAGGTCTTCCAGTCTGTTAATCATTTGAAAGTTGTGCAGAAGTACACGCCCACAGCCGGTGAGAAATTTCTGGAATGGGAAGGTTTTCGAGGTCTTTGCAAAAGATAAGGAAAGGGGGCAGGCAGATGTTTGCCAATAGAATATTCCAGATCCTTGTAGCCGAGCCCAAAAAGATTTGTTGGGTTGCCGGTTGTTAGTGAGATTGTGCCAGGTAGATATTCAGTTTCACAGTTAGACCCGCCATCTTGAACCTGTACAGTGTACGAGCTTGTTGAGAGAGGTAGGCACGGTGTAGGACGGTAACGTCCCATTTTGATGGTCGGTGTGGATGCTAGATGTAGAAATGCTTTTTCTGTGGTAATTCTAAATTTAGATCCCCAATCAGAAGTGCATTGATGTAGTTCAGTCTAAATAACAACAACATCTGCACAGCGCTGATTAGGTCTGAGCTGGGAATGTTGCCTTGGGTGTATTTGAGCTGGTGTAGTTGGTAGTGCACTCCGTTAACCATACTTTGAACAGGGATAACAATTTCAAGTTGAAGGCTACTAGCCAGCCATAAAAAGTCACTTGCCGCATCAATTTGACCCATACACCACTACACTATTTCTTACTCGCCAATGGTCCATTATCACCAGCCAGTGGTTAGTGGCGCTTGTACATTTTGCACCTTGCTTTTTAACATCTAGATCAATATAGGTGCAGTTAACTGTCAAGGAGTATCATTTGTTTTTTCATGCTCACTAGCAGAGAAGGGGAAAGTCTATTTGCTGCAAGGGCTGAACGCTGCTCTTGCTGGGGAGCGAGGAGGAAGAAATTGTTAAACTACAAATGTAATCTTTTGGGTGCTTAGATGTAACTAATGGTTCAACAAACATCTCTTGCTATTTAGTCACTGTGCTGGGTGTGCAAAGTATTCTTCTCTGTTTTAAAGATCTATCTGTCTGCTACCCGCACATTGTAAGTAGTCCAATACTGTATTTGTATGTTGATGAGGTTGAGCTCTCGGGTATCCATGGGTCTTTGAGTGGCCTCAATTTCTATCTGTTGGGATCGGCTTTGCATGAAGGAGGAAAACCACTTGAGAACAGTTCCATCACATCCCATGTGGTTCTTTAAAGTGGGCAGAAGGATTGGGAAGGCGACAGAATGGGAAGCTGACGAGGGCCCAAGAGGGATAAAAACGCTGAGGATGAAGAGGGTATCATCTTGTACGGTTGCTTTTGAGGCTAACCACTGGAAAGGAACCAGATTGAAAGGCCCCTTGATGGTTGCTGTCGCTGATCTATCTGGGAGGTTGTGAGCAAATATATCTTTCAATGGATTAAGCTATCAAGTTGTGACCGGTTATTGGTTGAACATGTTTAAGCCAACTTTTTTCACCTTGTCATTTCTCCTTTTGTTCCTTTGCCAATGTGCCCATTGGTGTTTGTCATTGACCCAGGTCTATTGTTAGGATGACTGGACATTTCTTCGAAAAAACGATTTTTATCTTGGTATCCAATCTGGGTTGTTAATATGTATTGTTCAGCCCTGACGAAGACCTACTATGGTTGAAACACACATTGGCTGTCGATGATGTTTTTTTGGACCCATCAAATTAAACCTTTAAAGAAAACCTTCCAAGGGACCATTTTGTTTGTGCAATTTGATTGAAATCAGCTGGCTATATATATATACATCTGTTTGTACTTTTGTTGATTTGAGCGCGATATGGTCTTGACAAACCCTTGTACAAATATTTTCTATTAAAATCAGTAACCGTACTCCCTTTTGGAAGAGCCTAGCGCCCCCCTGGACACCCTTTGGGCCCCCCTGGGGGGATGGATGGGGATGTCAACCCCACAGTTTAAAGACCACTGCATTAGGGGATAGAAGCTAAAGAAATGTCAAAGAAGCAACTATTGAAAACAGCACAGTGGGTTTGCATGACATGGCGTTCAGCGATGACTTTCAAGAGAGGCAGCCCATTGAATTGACACGCATCCATCTTTCTTTCAGAATACTACAGAATTGGTGCATCACTTACCTTCAAACTCAAATGTTCACTTACTGCCAAACAATGTGAACTCCGGGTTGTGTGGCTGTTTTGTAAGCTGATGGTGTTTAGGTTAGTGGCACAATGCAGTGCCAGCCAGCGGCGACGGTCGCGGCATAGTATTTGGAAGTGTATTGATTCCTAGTGAATGATTATCCATCTAATCAGTCCAGGTGTAGGGTTGACTGTGCCTGCTCCTTTGTTGGCATGTGTTGTGTGATGCACCCCTTGTGAATGTTGGCTCTTGATGCTGAGGCTGGTTTTGATAATCTATGTTATGCTCTTCACCTGGGCAGCGTTGGATGTGGCAGGCTTTCATAGCATTCTCTATCCCAGGTGAAAGTGCTATGCTTACTATTTACTAACACAACCGGTCCGTTGTTTCACAAGATAGCCTTGTGCGAATGGGGGAAGTGAGAGCCAAGTATATCTTCCAGCACTTGAGTTTCTGGAAACATAATAGGCCTTGTATTGTAGGGGCTTGCAAGGGGCATGCATAATTCATTGTGGCCAGAGAGGCCAATTTTGATCAGACATGGTGTGTAATTGTTTGCGTGTGAAGACGCACATTGCATTGTAAGAGTGAAAACAAGTACAAGAACTAAGTTCGCGATCGCCCTAAATGAGGAAGTACTTCGGACACACATTTACAGTCCTCCAATCATTTTTGTGTTCATTTTAATCTCTGATGGGCTGTACATTCTCAGAATCCTGCTCACTGCACTTGGCAAGTGGCATGTATAATCTTGGTCATACTGGCAAGTTATGTCAAACAGATTTTTATGATGGAACACAGTTCCACCGGAAGGGCATGAAGACACTGGAAATTCAAGACCCTGCCGTCATACAGTTGGAGTGAACAATTATTTTCTTGAGGGATCTTCTGAAGTTGTAGTGGTGCATAACCTGAACAGGAACGGGCATACCGAACCCTCTCACCACGGGACAGTATGATTGGAGTCCTTATCAGTGTATATTGTGTTTGTAACAAGGTCCCGTGCCTGGCTATAGGGACCACATGTTGCAGTGACTCAGGAGTTAGTGCCACCGTGAGCCAGTGGATGATGGGCCCATGACTGTATTGGGAAGGATTCCTTGGCCACGTGCCCTTTGTCTCTGGTGTACGGCAATCGAAAGTCAACTTATCACCATGAATGCACCTCACCCACAACTAAAAGAGCCTGACGTTGTCTGTAAGCAGACGCAAAGTCTAGTCTTTAAGCTGGAAAATACACCTGCCACTTCAACTAGAGTCTGTTTCCTTCAACCAGTGGTAGTATCGAGACTTCCAATATTGTTACAGGTCAACCTATAACGGTAGGAATGTCGGTTCATAACTTTAAAGGGATGTGCGCTAAAGGAGTCAATCGATGCAAAGCTGCAATCTCATGGACCTACAAACAAAGAATGTATCACGTGGGAAACAAAGCTATCAAAGCATTATCTCCCAGCAGAGCCTCTCTTGCTGGATATACAAGGTTGCAATCCCTCCTTGTGCACATATTAAGAGTTTAAGCACCCTACCAAGTGTTCTAGAATTTAGTCCACACCCTGGAGGCATCAGAGATTTAGACTCGGTACAAGGAGCAGAGGGAGGGATAAACCTGAAGATGGAGGACCGGCCAGTTTCATTTTGATCTGCCCCCTGTGAGGGCACCTTTGAGTACGACACAAACAACAGATTCAAAGTTCAAAACAAGCACTTTTATTAAAACAAACACTTTTATTAACTTAAATGTCAGAATGGAAAAACACAAATCTTTCTCTATACTATGGTGGGTTTTCCCTATCAAACCAAAACTAAGAAAAGTCAAAGTCCAAAAGTTCAATTTAGGAATCTGTCTGTGTCCAAAACCTATACTTGCCCTCACAACTAATCATATACAACGTGTAGAGATGTCAGCAACAAACGAAATAGTGTTCAGCATTAATTCCGGAGCTTGGTCCAGCTTGCAGCTCCCTTCCTGTTATGACTGGGCTTAAGTGTGTGATGGCTAGACCTGAGTGTGTGCAGCGTGAATGATGTCAGTGACTGAGTGATGTCATGTGTGGAATGTTGGGTGAGGTGGAATGTTGTCTAGTCTGAGTATGTCATCCTCGTCGCCAGTTGTTAAGATCATGAGTTCTTCAGGCAACTCAGGTAAGGCAGTACTTAATATTTTATTTAGTTACATCAAGCAGGTACATAAGTTGACAGGACAAGACAGTAGCAGGAGCTCCGAACTCCCACCTCGAAGGAAGTCCATTCCTCAGAGGAAAGAACTGTCATACGCTTGTTGGCGTGATGACGAGTCAGATGAGGGAGATATATACGCAGAAGAATATTTCTTTGCTGCTCTCGGGTTATCAATCGGACCCCTGAGAGAGAGCTGCTCTCGGTTATCAATGGACCCCTGAGAGAAAGCTGCTCTCGGTTATCAACGGACCCCTGAGAGAGAGCTGCTCTCGGTTATCAACGGACCCCTGAGAGAAAGCTGCTCTCGGTTATCAACGGACCCCTGAGAGAAAGCTGCTCTCGGTTATCAACGGACCCCTGAGAGAGAGCTGCTCTCGGTTATCAACGGACCCCTAAGAGAGAGCTGCTCTCGGTTATCAACGGACCCCTGAGAGAAAGCTGCTCTCGGTTATCAACGGACCCCTGAAAGAAAACTGCTCTCGGTTATCAACGGACTCCTGAGAGAAAGCTGCTCTCGATTATAAACGGACCCCTGAGAGAGCTGCTCTCGGTTATCAATCGGACCCCTGAGAGAAAGCTTCTCTCGGTTATCAACGGACCCCTGAGAGAGAGCTGGGTGTTAAGGAACGGGCAGCTCTGGAGCATGACAGAGTAGCAATGCCTTTCAGAAATCGACGTACTGCTGTAGAACGTCGTGGGGATCTAGTTACTACAACAAAGGAGAAGTGACATCAATATTTTTGCTAATTTTGTTCCCAGAGTCCCAATGATCTGACTCAAGGCTGTTGCTTTTGGAACTCTTGTACTGTTTCACGGGTCAACTGTTTCCCGTTGTTAATGGCATGCTGCTCTGCTGTTAAGAGATCCTGCTCGCTGTTTGTTTTATTGGGACACTTTGCTGTCTTTGGGAGTGAACACATTTCACACATATTGTTCATCCGTGTATCTTATTTTTTAAAAGCAAAGTGAAATATTAAGTGCACCAGAAGTGTTTGATGCAACAGTATAACATGTTGAGGATGACAACAGTATAACCGTTTTGAGGATTTGCAGGACTGGACTTTACGCATGCTGCAGCATGGACCTTTAAAGCGTAGACTTTGTAACTGGATGAGTTATGGTTGCTTTACTGTGATATCGTGTGGTGTGCATGGCGTGTACTAGATAGGTTATGTGCTCATGTTGCTAGTTTATCTGTTTGAGGATTTGCAGGTCATTCTAAGGACTTGAAGGCGATTCCAAATTTTAGGAAATGTTTTAACAGTTTAAAGAAAAGAACGCTATTGTATTAGCAATGCAGAACAGCAGCTGAGACAAGGTGAAATCATTTGGAATAGATTTTAGTGAGTGTGATGACAAACACAGCAGTGAATATGTGCATGGTGAGGTGAGTGTGCTTGTAGAGCACAGCATTTTGCCATATGGGAGTGGATCACTTTGAGGGTGTTGAGGTGCGCCTGACACTGAAAGGATATTGTAATGCCCCTGAGATCTGAGCACTGGTACGTCACTGATAAGGTGTACCATGTGGTGTACTATGGTGAGTGTAGAGACTGCAGCTGTGAGTGTAGTTGCAGTCACGCCAGAGTATCTGAGATGTTGTGCCTTTGGGCAGGTTAGAGTATTTGTCAAAGGTGTATTAGGGATTGGCCTTGTTGAGCAAGGTAGTTTTCGTGGTCAAAGACAGGCCTCATTACAAGGTTGCCAGTCCGGAAACAACGGTGGCAACTGTTGATTCCGGACCGGCAAACTACGAGTTCTGCAGGCGGGTGGTGTTACTCCCGCCACGTCAGACTAGGCGGGAGTAACTCCACCCACCTGCAGACGGAAGTGGAAACACTGGCACCGTTAATTACGGTGCCAGTGTTTGCATGGTCCCCATTGCCATGGAATGGGGATTTACAGAATGCCAGAATGTAATGCCCCAGTAATTCCGGAAACGCCGGATCCGGTAAATCACTACAGGTCCGGCGGCAGCCTGACGGTTTTTCCGGCATGGCTACTGCCGGACTCGTAATGAGGGCCATTGAGTTTTACTCGACCCAGTGGTGAAAGCTGTCCCAGGTTTGCTGGGTGTTGTTGAGTCTGTGGCATAGAGGGCTCACACTAAGTAAGTGGTAACATGACTGTAGGATTGTATCCTAGTTGCCATTGTGTTGAGTTTTGTCTTTGACAGAGGTTTGCTTTTAACAATATTTTGGATAGTTTTTATCATTTCGGCAGCACTGTGTGGTATCACCACACTTATGCTGTTAGTTCTTAGTACATCCAAGTGTTGAGTTGTGGCACTTAACATGTTTCACCGCCGTCTGGAGAGTTGTGTTGGTTCTTTCTCTTTGCATGCGAGTCTGGACAACAAATCTGCATTTTTTAGTGTGGTATAGAGTTACTACCTTAGGGCACACTGGTGGTGATGATGTGGTGAGGTTTTGCCATTTTGTGTGAGGATTGTGTTGTCGTCTCTGTTGTGTCTGCTGTATTTCGTGGTGTGTACATTTTTGGTTTGTTAGGTGTTCTAGATTTTTTCTTTAACTGTGATGGACAGGCCTAGTGTTGGATTCCAGTGGAGTGTTAGATTCACCTTAGTTGAGTGGCTCACCTGTTTGTCAGTGCCCGGGTTGGGCAGTTGTGCTTAGGGGTGGCAGCCCTAAAATCGCTCGGTGGCAGCGAGGGGCAAAAGGTGGTCTGTTATTTCAGGCGGTATGGTGTGTCGGGTTGGTTGCCCTTGGTGGGCAGGTTTGCGCTTGGGGGTAGCAGCCTCAAGATTCATGGGTGGAAGCCATAAATGGAAGGGGCTTGGTATTTTGCTGTGGTATTTAGGGAACATAGTTTGGTCGGCACAGGTAAGTCACTGATGTTAGTTATGCCCTGTTGGCCAGTGTCTGCTCTGTGTCTTGCCCAGTTGTGAGGTTGGTTTAGTTGGAGAATGTGTGGTGTGTGTTGCTGTGTTCTTGGTCTTGTGCAGGTTAGGTTTTTGTGTTTGATGGAAAGGAGGTGTGTTATATTGCTGTGTTTTGGTTGTGAAGTGAAGGAAGTGTTATAACTGGACTTAAGTATATGATGACTGGACTTGAGTGTGTGCAGAGTGAATGATATCAGTGACTGAGTGATGTCATTTGTGGAATGTTCCACCTAACGGCAGTCGGATACCATGTAGCCTGAGTGGTGGGAGCCAGTGGGCTTCCTCCCTGCTCCTGTCAACTTATGTTCCTGCTTGATGTAACTAAATTAAATATTACGTACTGCCTAAAAAACCCATGATCTTAACACTTCCCCAAGTATAAAGCAGCTCTAACAGAAGTATTAGGACTGCCTTGAGTTCCAAATCAATGTAGGATTGACCAATACTCTGGGTTCCCTTGCTCAGGTTCCAGAACACAGTTCAAAACACAAAATATCCTGAGGTTCTGTCCTCGAGACGAGAAGTAGTTCCAACCTCAGGGATTCCTTCCCCGAGATGTAATTTCAGTGAGGCTTTAATATGACAGTGTTTCCCAATTGTCTTAATGTTCTGAGCCACACGTGCACCCTCTGTATATAACTTGTGTTTACACCACAAAATGTTTAATTGAAAATGGCAGTTCAGTTAAATTCACCTTTTAAAGCTCATTTCCCAGAGTTCCATTCACTTTGGGTTGAAATACACATTGGATTTGCTGGGCTTGAGCAAGTTGTATTCACTCTAAAGTTTATTAAACGTTGATTTCTTTGAAATAACACTTTATTTTTCTGTCAAAATAATAAATGTGAACGTTGCTTGCAATGTGAATTTCATTCACTTTAAGAATTGGCACACAGTGTATTTAGTTAGGTGGAAAAGCTTAATTTCTTTTAGCATCTTCATAAGTAATGGTTTTCTTTCTGTGCGGTATTCCAAAGAGCACAGACCTATTGTTTAAACATTGGTTTTCTGTTCAGCATTCAATAATGCTTAAATGCTTAAATGCTTGCATGCAAGTAATTCTGTTATTGTTTTCAATTAGTTTCATTGTAATATATTGTTCTAGTTTGCTTTTAAATATGCCCAGAGTGCAGAGACTTTTGAAAATGTGTTTTCACCTGCATGCAACCACTCCATAACAAAGTATTCACTCTAATTACAGAGTTAACAAGCCTTATTGTTCGTTGATTTGCAAGGATTCCAATCGTAGACGTTCGAAAACGTGTCTCACCATTCACGCGACCACTCCGATACAAGATATCCTAGTGTTTAGGATCAAACACTTTCATACTGTGTTTTTCATTGCTTAGGAACTCACTGGTGGCTTTGTTGCAAGTTCCTGCAGCGCAGATCTTCCGGCCTTTTGGTCTTTGCTTCAGGGCTCCACTTCTTGCCCCCCAGGCACTCCTGGCCCCAGGAGAACGAGCACCTCGAGCAATTGAAAAAGGAGCAGCCGTCCGGCACGGCTCGCCTTGCACGCCTCTTTTGGTTCCACAGAGTCCCAGCTCCCGGGCCACTCTTCCCTGAACCATAAGCGTGCTTCACACGAACAGCCCCTCACTGTTCTTCTTGACCTCTCTGCTGCTGCTGCAATTTCACCACAACAGCTCCTGTAACCACCTCCTCCTCTCACTCTCATTAGGTCCTGTAGGGGCAGCCCAGGTGCTGTCCACGGCACAGATGACGTTAGAGCTCTCACTTACAAAGGTGTCACACCCATGTGCAAGCAACAGTTACCACCCCGCCCTGCTGCCCACAAGTAAGACTGTTCACGCACCACTGGATCAGGACTGAGGTAGCAAAGACATCAGGCCCAACACAGTAACATCCTCAAAGACACCGGATAAGAAAATCTGCACAGAATTGGGGGGGGCCCCGAAGAAATAAAGCTGAGTCTTTTAAATACAAGGTCGCTGGATAAGCATGCACGCAAAATCCATGATTTAATCGTAGAAAGAGACATTGATATAATGTGCCTCACGGAAACATGGATCCTGGAATCCTGGACTGCATCGGCCCTATGATCGTGATGGCTGTCCCAGAAGGGTACACCATCTTCTGCAGAAATAGGGATCAGGGCCTCGGGTGAGTAGTAGCATTTAATGCTAAGGACAAGTACAACTTTGTTTAATTGCCCTGTCCTTGTCAGGGGTGTGAGAATCTGCCTATTAAACTAACTCCAACTGACCATAGCTGCGTCAACTTTATCTTACTTTACAGACCACCTGCACTTATGCATGACTTCAATGAGGAGATTGGACATTTGCTGAGTAGTTTTGAGGGCCCCAACTGCTCCACTCTCTTCCTTGGGGACTTAAATCGGTAGCAGGGCAACCCTTTAGACAAAGATACCCTGGGTCTGGAAAGATCACTTAACAATATGAAGTATGTATTCTGTAACAATGAGCTACCGACCGGCAACAATAACATGTTGGATTGGGTGGTGTCATACAATCTCGAGACCACCATTGAAAACACCATACCCTGCATATGGTCAGACCACTACCACATTGACTTCTGCATCAAATTGCAGGGTCCTAGACCGAAGGCTCCTAATAATCACCAAAAAGTTTTAAGTAGGAATTTTAATAGGTTCCTCCGCTCTGACATGGCATTTTGCCTGGAAACCCTCATAGCTGTAAGGGAGGCATGGTATCAACAGTAAGACAGATACAAGTTATCACAGTTCAAGGGTATTTATTGAACTTCAGTTGGGTTTGGAAAACGCCTATCTAATCCTAAATCTAAAGATGGGAGCAAGCTACGACCATCAAATAATAATAACGCAGTCCTAATGGTGCCTTGTCAAAATAAAAGTGCCTATACTAATAAACATATTGCCAATCCTTACTTGTAAATACAAATAGTGTGGGAAACAATGTTATGCAAAAAGAAAAGTGTTCAAGAAATGATATGTCGGGATATTCAAGCTGTTGGACATCCTTCCCCACGTTTTCAGCACGGGACAAGGCGGCACACTCGAGCTTAGCACAGTCTCTGGCTTCTCTAGCACAAGGGTGCAGTTCAAATCTCAGTATCAGGGCCTTCTATGTCAAAGTCACTTTGCCATTCAAAGTCTCTTACTTCAGAGGGCCTGATGTGACAAATCTTCAGGATTCTTATATACAGCTTCTTGGGTGATTTTTGATTCACCCTGCACCCCTCTCCCCATCCACGCTCAGACCCACTTTAACACGGAGCTTTCATTTGATCTCCCTGTGCTGGGCTCAGACCAAATTTGCCTGCCTCACCTGACTCCCACCTCCATTGGTTTCTTGGGCTTTCATTGCCCAATCCGAACAACCGGGAGGAGGGAGCCGGCACCATCTACAAAGGCCCACTTCTAAGGCCCCTTTCAGCTTCCCTGTCCGCTGACAGGCCGCTACATGAAACCTCTACCACAGCCCAACCCTCCTTGAGGTTACTATCCCTGGACTACTGGACTACCATGACTCTGCCACCTCACCCTGCATGGGTTAGTTACCTCCTCTTGACTGCCCTGTACCCTCATCTCTGCCTGTACTCTCAACTTCTCCCTGTTATGTACTAAATTAAGTCGTTTCTGTACTCACCTTTACCATCTTACTCCCATTTCATTTCCTTAACAACTGGGCCATACATGTAACTTGAAAGTCAAACTTGGGTGTACTTTGCATTTAACATGAAAGTCAAACTGGGGTGTATTTTGCATTTAATTTGAAAGTCAAACGTGGGTGTACTTTGCATTTAACTTGAAAGTCAAACTTGGGTGCATTTGCATTTAACTTTGCCCATTGGTTGTAATCTGCTAGCCCAGTGACTGTTCCATACCGCTGTACTTGCATACTCCTCCCTCTGCCTCCTCTCGCTTCCCACCCATGGCACTTTCTGTTTCTCCCATCTATTCCAACTGCTTCTCTCTCAAATATCCTTCCCTTCTCACTAGGTCTGGAGAGAAGAAGTTTAAAAAGGATACCTATTCCAGCACCTCTTCCAGACAGACCCTCAGCGACATCCTCTTTGTCGTTCCTTCGCCCGATCTATGGACCCTGCATATGATCTCTGTGCTCTGTCCTGTCTCCTCCTCTCCCATTAATGGGGCACTCGCTGGGAAGTCCTCGTGGCTTCCTTCAACTCCTCCCGAGTCATCCTTAATGTCTATCTTAATGGCACGGTCATGGTCCAAGGTCCTCGGGCAAATCCCCTCCTCTTCGATATGCGTTTCCCTCGCATCATCAACTTCCTTGCATCTCCGATTGTCCCTTTCTCTCATTCCTTGGCTACCTTGCAACCTCCTCCCTCCTCCTTCCTCCGCCCCACTTACCTCCACTCCTCCGCAGGGCATACCTCTGATTTGTACCCCTCCCCGAAAGGTCCTTAAGGCTGGCAACCTTCTGCATCTTGCCACTCTCAACTCTCGCTCTGCTGTCAAACACTCCTCTGACATCTACCTCCTCCCCGAAGAACTGGACCTTGATGATCTCGGTTTTACTGAGACATGGTTCACGGCCAGCTCTGTCACAAGCTTTGACATTCTCCTCCCTGATGTTTACAAGATCCTCTCCACACCCAGATCCACACGGCGCGGAGGTGGTGTAGCCCTGATCTTCCATGAGTGGGTTCCTGCCACTATCACTCCCACTCAGATCTACCCCTCTTTCGAATGCCTTGTCTGCAGGCTCTCAATCTCTCCTAGCCACTCTCTAACTGTTGGTACTCTCTATCGGCCCCTGGTCAAATCACCTCTTTTCTCTCAGAGTGGGCTGACCTCTCCTCCTCCCTCCAGGCCTCAACCACTCAACTCTTCTTCCTTGGTGACCTAAACATCCATCCCGATTCTCTCTGTCCCTCATCTTTGCTCTTTCGCAACCTCTGAGATTCCCTCTCTCTATTCTCCCCTATGACCCGACGCATTCTGCAGGTCACACACTTGATGTCTTGATCTCCTCTGGCCTCCCTCTCTCGATCCCTCTGACCACTCCTCTCTCCTGGAGTGACCATTGCCTCCTCTCATCTCTCCCTCTCTTCCCCCGCAAGCCAAGCCTACCCCTACACTGCCACCCACCTTTTCGAACATCCGACCCATGAAGCGCGTGCCAGTTGAGGCTTTCGCTGCCACCTTCTCTCCCCCCCTCCTCTGCTGACTCACACCTGGACACAGCCCTATCCCTTCTATACTCTTCTATTCCTGATACTCTTCATGCTCTTACCCCTGTCATGAGGATCCGCTTGAAGTCCAAAGCCAAGTGCAATTCCTGGAATGGCTCCGACCGTGCTACACTTAAACGTAAGTGTAGGGCAGCTGAGAGGAAATTGAGGGCTTCTTGTTCATCCTCTGACAAACTGGCCTGTTGCCTGCTCCAAAGGCAATACCGACTCTCTGTCCTCACCAAGAAGAGAGTCCACATTCAAGCCCGTGTCTCGGCGGCATCTAACAACTCGGCCAAACTCTTTAAAATCTGCAGGGAGCTGGCCAACCCTGCTGCAGTCTCTACCCCTCCTCTTGCCTCCTAGGCTCTTTTCAATGCCCTTGCCTCTCACTTTATCTCAAAAACCCAGGACATCCTGTCCACCCTCTCCTCCCCTTCCCCTCCTGTCCCCTCTTCATCTGTGCTTGCTGACCCTGCCTCAGCCGCCTCCCCGCGCCCTTCTCATCCTTTCCTCTTTTCTCCCCCGATGAGGTAGCCAGACAAGTCCGATCTATGAGAGCCTCATCAAAACAGGTTCATCACTGTTCCTCTAAAACCATCAAGGACCACATTGACACCCTCACTCCAGCCCTTGCTGACTTTTGCAACCTCTCCTTTGCCTCAGGATCATTCCCCTCCCCTCTGAAGCACTCCCTTGTGCATCCTCTACTCAAGAAACCCACAGCTGATCCTTCCTGTCCGGCTAACTATCGCCCAATTTACATTGCTCCCTTTCTGGGCAAACTCCTAGAGAAGCTGCCCATCTCCCAGCTTAACCTTCATTCTGATTCTGTTGGCTGTCCCCATGACCACCAGTCTGGCTTCAGCGCTGCCAGAAGCAGGGAAACTGCTCTCCTGAACATCCGTGAAGATCTGCTCTCCAACCTTGACTCTAACATTCCCTCTGTCCTCATCCCACTCGATCTCTCTTCTACCATACCATCCTGCTCAACCGTCTCTGTGATAATCTGGGTATCACCGGTCAGGCTCTGGCCTGGCTGACCTCTTTCCTCGCTGATCGACCCTCCCAGGTCATACTGGCGTCCTTCCTATCATCTATCTCCCTTTCTACCTGTGGTGTTCCCCAGGGCTCTAACCTCTCGCCCTGGCTTTTCAACCAATACCTGTCAACTTTCGCCCACTACATTGCCATTTTCTGCTCAAATTTCCAGTCCTACAGTGACAACACCCAACTCATTTTCAGGCTGTCCTCGGCCACATCCCCTCCCTCTCTCATCTGTGATTGGCTTACTGCCATTCAAGATTGGTGTTCCGCCAATGATCTTTGTCTGAATGCCAGCAAAACTAAGATTCTCCTAATCGGCCCACCTTCTCCATCCTTTCCCTTCCCTCTCTGGCCGGCCTCCCTTGGCCCTCCTCCTACCCGCATCTGCGAGGCTAAGAACCTCGGGGTCATCTTTGATTCCACAGTTTCCTTCTCCGCTCACATCTATGATGTCTCTAAAAAGTCAAACTTCCTACTGCACCTCCTCAGAGGTACTCTGCCCTTCCTCTCCTTCCCCCAGAAGCTCACTGCCTCCCAAGCTCTGGTTCTCTCTAGGTTGGACTACTGTAACAGCCTCTTTCTAAATCTACCTGCCTCCACTTTCCGCCCTTTAAAACTAATCCAGAACAGGACTGCGAGACTCGTATCTCTCCAGCTCTGAAATCTCTCCATTGGCTCCCAGTGGATGCAAGGATTAAATTCAAAACCCTCTGCATTGTCCACAAGGCTTTCTGGGGCCTGGGTCCAAAATACGTTCAGCTACCCCTCAGCAAATACCTTCCCTCTCAAACTCTTTGCTCCTCTACCTCTAACTCCCTCAGGGTCAGTCGTTTTTCAAAGAAACGAGCTGGGGGTAGATCTGTCTTCGGCTGGGGCCTCCCTCTGGAACAGCCTCCCTGCCACTCTAAAACTTGAGGAGAACCATCTCCGGTTCCGGAAGCACCTCAAGACCATCCTCTTTTCTTCTGCCTTCGGTCCCCCCGCTTCCCCTCTCCCCTGCTGATCTGTTCTCTCTTAGCACCGTGCACCTTGGCCACCCTCTGTCCTCTGTGCCCAGGTACCTGCTCACCCTGCCAACCTCGCGCACTGCGGGCCACCGCTTGTACTGGGATCTGTATCTGTACCCATACAGCCCCCCCTTTTTCTTCCTGCACTTATCAGACCTACCCTGTCTGCTGCCTTAAACCTAGCACTTGCAAATTGCTGGCTGCACTACCACTGTTTGTTACCTTTATTATTTATTTATTGTTATGTATCTGTTTCTCCTCTGCTTCGCACTTTCCACTTCTCCCCCTTCCATGCACTTTTCCCCTCCCCCTCTCCCATGCACTTGCGCGTTCTCAATGTCACTGGGCCTAGTAAGATTGCTGTTTTGTTCTCCCCTGTTCCCCTCCCTTGCCTTGTCGCACTCTGAAACACTTGTGTACGAGAACGATAGAAATGAAATATCAATATCAATTCAATTCAATACTTTTCCAAAGGTTCTCTACCTCATTGAAATCAAAGACTTTCGGGGCAAACGCAGGACATCGCAAATGGTTTACCGCAGCACTTGGAGCCCAAAAGAAAGAGAAAAGGAAGTTGGAGGAACAATGGCTAAAGTGCCCTTAGTCCGAAAATAAGAATGATTGGAAGACAGTAGAACACCTTTACAAAGGCAATATCCTGAAAACAAAGCACCTAATTCCACGGGCAAACCCTTTGAAGTCCTTAGATCTCTCGAGAAGCCAATGGCTTTATCTGTCAAGTTTCAGCCCACTAAAACCTTTCTATTCTCTGCTCAACTTTGCGCGGGCCACCCAGGAGCCGAAGATGAGCAGTTCCGTTTTTACAGGCTGCAGGTGCAAGTTCACAATTTGCCCTGCCTGGCCACATTTACGGGGACATTCCTAACCTCTACTGCTCTCAGCAGGCCTCTTCTTCGTGCCAGTACTTAAGTGGTGAAAGCAAATAGTCTTCATTACTCCTGGTTGCTTCTTCCGCGTCTCAGGAAGTTAGGGGGGTTTGATTTATAGTACCCCATGAAGACAAGGGAAGGGTTTGGTTGGTCATTAGTATGAAAAGGGGCTAGCATGTCTCTCCCAAGGGCAACCCACTCCAGTCCCAAAGACTCTCCACCCAGGTGATCCTTCCTCGCTTGTCCACCCCCAGATTTGGGATCCAAAAGCGATTGGCCTTTCCCTGGCCACCAGCGCAGAGGATCCATGGGAATACAAGTGAGAATACCCTCAGGGTTCTCACACCACCCCTAAGCCCAAGCAGCCCCCGGGATACTCATGAGCAGCAACAAATCAGTCATGTCCCAATTACAGATCACATGTGAAAGCCTCACTAAACATTCCACCCAGGGTGAGAAGAAAGAGACAATAGAGCCCAGAGGGTCCAGTCAGCAAGTGCATGTTGCGGGAGGAGGTTGTGGCTGCCGGTTGGAAAGAGTAGGAGAGTGATACGTGGCGCGTTAAGGAGGTGCTCGAGATGTGAGGTGGGGGAAGACGACGGAGGAGGTGGTAGTAATAGATGAGGTGGTAACCGGAAAGGATGCAGTAACAGTGGAGGGGGTGTTAGTAGCAGTGGAGGAGATGCTAGGAGCAGTGGAGGTGTGGTACAACAGTGGAGGTGGGATAGTGTGGCTTGGGAATCCTGTGCTAGATCCTGGCAGAAGGCGGAACAGGGGTTGCCCCCACAGGTTTGCTGGATGATTGAAGGCCATAGGATCTGGCATTGTATGCCAGAAGGCACACGCTCTAGTATATTGGTTTCTCTGAGATGTTCTTCTGTGAGCATGTAACATCAGCTGGCAACCAGTGCCACCCTGGTGAGGGGTAGCCCACCTTGAGGGTTGGATTGTTTCATGATTGCATATGGTCTCACAAGTTAAGAATGACCGGACAAGGGCATATGAGTACCGGTCTCTGTATACACGTGTGCAGCTAGCAATAGACACTTACATTTCATTTACTAAGGTCTCGGCTGTAGGACTGACACGGTTCTGCCCTGCTTCTTTTAAGCCTCAAGATAAGCAGAATCCTACATAGTGTCTCCTCAGTTCTTCCTGCCCGAGCCCTCTGCAATGATGCAGGTCCCGAAATGTTGAACTATAGACAAATTAAATAAGGAACATCTGCCAGGGTGGAAAGCCAACCCATGCTTGGACCTGAGCCCTGTGACCTGTAACCCACACTGTCCTTTTAGGTTCAGTAGAGCAGAAGTGATAGGGGTGTCCCCCTATGCATGTTGGAGGGGTGTGTGGTATCTGTGTGCAGGGTTTCATAGGTGGGTGTGTGAGTGTACATGGTAAGGGTGTACCTGGCATAGGAGGAGATTACCTGAGGGTGTGATGCCAATCCCTGGCATATGTAGGAAGCACTCTAAGCAAGTGATGATGATAGCTGGCATGTGGTGCCAGTATGTAGCTGTATTCTGGCACTCATGTACACCCGTGCATCCGCCAATCCACCCCCCTTCTTCCAGCTGCTCAGGAATGACTGCAGCCACGCAGAGCTGGCACGCAGACTTCTATCAACAACATTGTGGGTTCAGTACAGAAACGTACACTGATCAATAACACAAATCAATGAGCACGCTGCGTGCCAGGTTCTGCCAGCCACATCTGGGGTTTCCAGCCCAGCTCTGCGGCTTCATCTGGAAAGTAAGAAGAGGGATCACTTGGATCCCTTCGTTTCCATGTGGCGGGTGTTCCATTGGAGTGTTGTGCCGAGGCCTGGCTTCCACATCTGGAGTGCTGGTGTGACTTGCTGGCATGTGTACGGGTGATGCCTGCTGGTAACTTAATGGCCTGGGCGTGTGCACGTAGGTTGACATGTGTGGTAGCATATACAGTGGTGACTGTGATGGGAGGCGGTACACCTGGTACATGCATGTGCCTTCTCTGTATGTGTGTTGTCTGCATGGGTTTGATTGCATAGGGGCATGTGTGTGTGGTTGTGGGGAGGGGCGTTGCTGCAGAAGACCATCGAAAGAGGGGACACCGTAGCCCCGGCTTGAAACTAAGATACACCCTGATCTTTCACCTTGCTGCAAAAGACAATGACAGAAACCTAGAAAAAGAGGGACCAATGCTACGTCACTAATGACACACGAGTACTCCTGCATACTTGTCATTCACTACCTGGGGGGGGGGAGGCTGGATGCATTTTAAGGTAATCAGCTTTTTTATGTGTGATGCAGGAGGATGTGTTTTGCGTAAACTTGTCTGTAGGCTGAATGACTAGGCTTGTGTGGGTAAGTAGCAGTGGTGTGAGTCACTCTCACACACATTATGAGACCTTGTGTATACATTGCATTGAGGAGCGCGACAGCGCATTAGTACTCATCCAACATGGAGGCCATGCTTCACCTGCATCTCCTCTGCTTTCACTTGAATAGGGCCGCCTTAAGTCATGGCTTGAGGTTGATTGTGGCCTTTGCAAATTCACTTGCCATATGACAGCCAAAGCCTTTTGGATTTGGCAATGCTTGCATTCTTACCCAGGCTGCTTTGTGGCAGGTTCAAAGCCATGAGTCACTGCAAACACATAGATTTCACATAACTTGCCAGACTCCAGCATCATCTAAGAAACAATTGTATAAAAATTGCACGAGGCACAAATTGAAGTTGCAAGCTTCTAGCCACATATTTAAAAATAATGGGGCTGTTCCTACGTTAAAAAGAATGTGCCACTTAAGGATGCCCAGTGTCTAGGACTGATTACGCTATCAAGCAGGTTACTACTTAATAACTACAATCTCTTATTCTTGGATGAAATTTAATTCCTCAGTTTCATTTGAAAAACATTTTCTGGCCTAAAAATGTGGACTTAACAGCATTTTCTTTGAAGTCAATGGTGTCTCAAAAAAGTCCTATATTTATATCCAGGAACTCTATCTGTACTTTCAATTGGGTGTTCCCCAGGAAATAAAACCCACAAGTATGACATGTGAGCTTTTGCGAATTTATTTTAACCTCTGAAATATGAACATGCACTAAGTCTGAACTGTTCAAATGACTAACCATGGGGTGATATTATACAGCGGCCTTTAGTAAGTCAGCAATTGGGATCAGCATCGCCTTTGCTGAAGTCCTATTCACTCGGATTCTGCTACGTTTGGTGCAGTGTGAGAATCACTATCATGGTTCATTTGTTGCCTCTGCACTCCCACATGTCTGGACAAGGTGGGCTGTTTGCTAAACATGTACTCGGTGGTCTGCATCGTATCGGCTGCAGAACAGAGTGTGGGGGACGCAGCATTTCACAGAGAGCCGGGCTATAGCTCCCTCCTGCGTGTTCCATCCATGTTCAGTGGGACATGAAGTTGTTGCCCGTGATTGGCCATCAGTGTTCAAGAGCATGGCCCTGTAGTTCCCTCTTCATTGCAGATGGGAAAGCACTTCTTGTAGGCGGTACCTTTTCCCAGCTTGTCTGTTTCTTAGAATATGTACTCTGGCAACACACTGGTCTCTCATGTCGGTATGAATTAGTAAGTATCATGGTCTACATCCACCATCAACAGCAGGCTGCATAGTGCACACCTTGTCTGCCCTCTAACTTGACAGGCCACAGAGCTTGGCTCCTCGTAGCGCATTTTCATTTTCTCCGGAGCAGCGCCTCGAGGCCAGCTGGCTTCACAGGCAACACAATGCACAGTCTCTGGCATACTGGAAAGTTGCCAGGGGGCAGCATTTACACTATGGCTGCTTGTGTTGCTTTCCAGAGGCATGCTGCCGGGAGGGTGGGGGGCTCCATTGCCAGGGCTCCTACTTTGGCTTTGGCCTTGTCCTCTGCTTTCTGCAAGCACTATTGCTCTGGGGCCAGCTTTTGGGCTGAAGGCTCATTTGGCCAAGCAGTGACACTGCATATATAGCCCAGAACAAGCTAGGTCTTCCAACCTCCCGCCCTCAAGGTCTTTATTGTTTACTTGTCGCCCAAGAGGAAGCGGGGTGTTTAAGTAACTCATCGTAGTGACTCCTCTTCTCCTAGTCCACATGTTCCTCCTCCCAGCTTCCCTGCTAAACTTGGACATCAGTCGGGTGCAGCCTAGGTGGATGGAAAATGATAGGTGGGGCGAGGCTGGAGGTGTCACGCGGAGAGCTTTGGCTGCTCAAGTGTGCATGTGGGCAAGCAAGCATGCCGATTATTATTTAAGGAAAGCTTTTTCTGCTCACAAAAATGTCTCTAGTCCCATTCCCCATGGAGGGGTCTATCGAGAGTGTGGAGAAAGGGGGACTCTGGGCTAGGAGTACAGTAGTCTCAACAGTGAGTAGCAAAAATGCACCAACCCCTGGATTGACTTGAGTCCTTTATTTTTGTTTATTGCTCACAGCACAAATCTAGCGCAACAGCAGCTGAGTGTTTTACAAGGCGAGGGCACCAGCTCTGGGCCTGGTATTTTATATAGAAGAGGACCAGGGGCAACCTTTGAAGTTGCAAGCTACTAGCCAGCCCTAAAAAGTCGCCCGCCACCTCCATTCTGCACATAAACACAGCACACCATTTCTTACTCGCCAAGAGTGAATTATCACTACCCTGTGGCTAGTGGGGAGAGCAACGTTTGCGCCCTGGGACGGTATTTTTTATCTACCATTAGGTAGTTTTGATCGTTCTATCTGGTTGTAGATTAGGATTAAAGATGGCTGATTGTTAGCAAATACTCAGATTTATGTAAGCCAATTGTGCAGGCTACAAAATCTATATCTCTGAGTGAAAAGCAATAATTGTATTGTATTTTTGAGAGAGATCAGGCTGTATAATTGTTCAGGAGCTAAGCTTAATTTGTCAATTCTTTTTTGTACATTGGTAGTGAGAAAGAAACAGAAATATGTAAATGTTTTCCACCTGGGATCAGATTTCTGCAGTCTCAAAAACCAGCAATTAAGAGATTCTGTTCTCCTAATTAAGGTATCAACTTTTTAGTTTACAAAAACTTTTCAACAAGCGCAATATATAATTTAACCATTTGCTAAATTTGCCCACACAATTGCTCCTTCTTGGAGGGATTTAGGATCTACAGCAAATATAGTGACAAAAACTAAATAGTGGTAGGTATTTCTTTTCCATGTACTTTCTATCGGTTTGTCTGATATCACTTTGCATAGAGCAATCTTTGTGTGCACTGTGCATGTTTGTTCTCAAGGGATAAGAAAGAGTGCTGGGAACATTCCCACCTGGAGGACTTGGAAATGCAGGAATTATTATGGTTTTTCTAGAATTCTTTGCTTTTTGGCTACTGGAATTTTCAACTAATGGCCACCATCAATACTTGCATACCCTGATATGGGCGTCCCCCGGCTCACCTTTGCACACCTTTTCTGAATCTGGTGCAGAGACCCGCTGCCACATTGCTGTGAGTCTCTGGGCCTGATCCCAAAGTGTGTTTGTATTTTTTATTTGTATATAGTGAAAAACAGGCTATCGTTTTTCACATAAATCTCGATCTCTCCGTATATAAAGCAGAACATCTGTTAGTTTGTTCGTTATACAATTCCACACATCTGCACCACATTTTGCATAGTTACCTGTTAGGACCCTCCGGACGTTATTGGCTACATTACATTTGGACACCCCACCCCTTTACCTCGGATTTCAGCCCCTTCCCACATGAGACGGTTGCCTGGAAGCAGCAAAACATCAATGTGGTCTCAGAAGGACCGGACAAAGCTCATTTTAAGCTTCTCGACGTGAGGAACAAAACTCGAAAGGAGAGACCTCGAAAACCTTGTTTCCAGGCCCTGGGGCGCACCGTTTCTGAGACACTTGGACATCAGTGCACTACACCGCACCGGGGGTGAGGAGACGGGTGGGGACAGAAGGTGCTGCTGCACGCCAACTCTCGTCTCCCCTCCACGTCTGCTTCCAGGTAGGTCAGCCAGCCACACGCGCCCATTCTCAGTGCAGTTTACTTCAGAGTGCAAAGCACATCAAGCTAAAAGCGAATCGTAACAGCAATTTACAGGATCATTGATTTTTCTCAATTGATGAGTTATCATGTCGATCTACAGAACCTGGGCGGAGTACATGTACTTTTTGCTAGTGACTTATCAGGTTGACAGAGAGCACATGCAGTCATAGAGTAAGCTACCTTTACATAAGAGTGGTTTGATTAAGTGACAAATACCAGGTGGTAAAGAAGTAAGAGTGGGGCAAAACAAAATAGGTGATGACCTGAAGTTTTTGAATTAATCTGAACCTCTGCCATTGCTCTGAGCGACCCTCCAGACGTCTGTTCTTCATCTGACTATCCATTACAGAAGGAGGAAGACCATATGCAAAGCAGGCTTGGTCCCAACCCAAAGGAAGCAGGCCAGCCTGAACTGCTAAGTCATATGCACAAGACCACAAGCAATGCCAGACATGTTTCGGCCTCATTGAGCATCATCAGTGAGGTGTAGCTTAGTTCTCTAGGTCCAGCAGGCACGGGACCCACGTCTGGACATACCCGACCCACTCACTTAAGACGCCCAATGAGGCTGAAAATTGTCTGGTGTTGCTTGTGGTCTTGTGCAGAAGGGATGTGACCTAGCAGTTTGGTTGGGCCTCTTCTTTTGGGGTGGGATCAAGCCTGATTTTCATATGGTCTTTCCCCTTTATGCAGGTAAAGAGCGATGGCCTGGAGGGTTGCACAAAGCAATACCAGAGGTTAAGATGAATTCTAGACTTTTCAGCCAATGTATCTCACGTCAATGGCTAATTCTGACTTGTTCAACACTGCAGCTTGCATCCCCATAACCTTCTGCTCAGTTCACATGTTGTGCTTGAATATACAGTTCATGAAGCTATCTTACCCTCCTCAGGAGCCCTCCCCTTCCCCAATACCGGCTAGTGAAAGCCTACCAATTATAAACCTATTGGCCCAGTGAGTCTAACCAAGTGCTTTGAGTTGCGTTAACGTTGTTTTGCCACAACATCTCTACAGAACAACCTTTTCCTGGCACAGGATGCTTAGGAGGCCCTCACTCTTGATACAACGTTCCTATGGGTCAGCATCGTCGAGCCACTGTATTTATATGCACAGTTTACACCTGTCATAGCATTACTAGAGAGCATGCTGTCCTAAGAAAGTATCATTTACATGCAGCAACATGTTTCTGTGATAGCATTCTCCCAGAGAAGCCTTATACCTGAACAGCAGCATGACACTCACATTGTTGTCCTCTGAGACGGCATGATGCCGGCACAAAATTGCCATGATTGGGCAGTCTCCGGCATCGTGTGCCTAAGAGGCCTTTCCCTGGCCACCTGAGAGGAAGATACCCGGGGAAAAGAAGCGAGGACGCCCTCAGGCTCCTCACACTCCCATGCAGGAGACCATCCCTGCAATGGGAAACCGTGAGTATTCGTCCTTGAATAGTAGCCAGTATTTACCGTCTCCAAAAGGCCCAAAGAAGCCGACAGCAATCTGGCTCCATGCTGAACTCGGTCTTTGTGACATACGGAGAGGTTCTGAATTGTCTTGCTGTGTCATGCTATGACATAGATGACGTGCTCTGACTGTGCGCTCCACACCTGCATCAATCCCGGGAACCCACACAGTGATTCTGATTCGAAACAGCATTGTCAAGATGCGATATTCCCAAAAGGCAGCATTCTGTTGGCACAGTATTTCTGTGACACATAAGCACACGACTCTAAAGATCAAGAAACACTTTTCTACTGCCGCTTTCTCCTGAAGAAGCAGCCCTGTGTTCTAGTATACCGAAACATCAGCATTCACTATGGCCTTATTCAAATAAGACAGAAATCTACTGGCACAGTAGTCCTGTGAAGCAGCATTACCCTACCATCGTATTCCACAATATACTGAACAGTATATGTATGAGACAGCATTTTACGTCAGAGGAGTTTAGAATGCGTGTGTGCATTTGGCCTGAACAAAGTTGGATGGAGGTGGCCAGTCCCCAGTTAGCTACCCATGATGAGCAACCATGTGAATGGGTGCTTAGGATTAGTCGGGAGTGTGGTGAGTGCAGGAAACTCGTAATGTGTCCAGCTAGAGCAAATGTATTAGCTGCATTCTGATGGCAGAGGTGTTGTGCTTTGTGTCTTCGAGTGGTGTATGGAAACAGATGCATGCGGTTGGGTGGACGTGCCTGCGGCTAGAATCCATTAACGTGGAGCATGATACGTATCCTTGAGCCCCAGCTCGTTCCTTGATTTTTATAGATTTGGCACGGAATAATGTCCTGGGGTCTGCTGGGTTTAATTCTATACCTTGCCTTGGAGAGATCTTGAGGAGAAACACTGTTGCCACATCCTAGTTGCCGTGTGGGTAAAACCAAAGCAAGGGGCAGGTTCATCAGGTTGCAGGTGTGAAGATCCACGTCTTGAGGACCTTCCAGAAGGCGGGGTGACTTTCTAGGTGGCGGATGCTAAGTGGAATTGAGTTCAAGAGTGTGGGAGCTTGGACAGAGAAGGAGGAGCCCCCTATTCTGGAGGATTTGAAGGGAGGGATCACAAGGAGGAGTGCTGAGCCTTATCACAAATTTCTATTGGGTCGGTACCAGGTACGTTTGTGTTGAAGGAATGTTTTGTGGAGAGCATGGTGGGTGATGCACATGGCTTTGAAGGTGGCCCATCGGCCTATAGGTAACCAGTGCAGCACCCGAAGGGCAGGTGTGATGTGCTCTCTGGTGCCGAGGGCAAAGAGGAGCCTAGATGCAGAGTTTTAGATTCTGTGGAGATTTCTGAGTTGATCAGCAGGGGCGCCCAGGTAAATGGAATTGACATAGTCTAGGCAGGGAAGGATAATGGTCACGATCACTGTGACTCTGTGAGGGTAGAAGAGATAGGCGAAGATGCATCTGAGGATACGGAGGTGTAGGTGGCATGATCTGGATACAACGTTGATGTGGCGAGAAAGTGTTAGATCTGCGTCCATGGGGCATCTCAGGTTCTTAACTGAGTTGGATACTGCATGGAGGGAGGAGGGCCTAGGGAGGACGGCCAGTGGGTGGGTTGGGGGAATAGTGCTGTCTTACAGCAGATCAGTATTTCTGTTTTACCAGGGTTAAGAAGGAGGTGGTTAGCCGTTATCCAGTGGTCAATTTCTGAAAGGCAAGATGTGAGGTCGAGCTAGGGAAGAGCCGAGGTCTTGGGGATCTTGAAGATTATCTGGTTTTCATCAGCGGATTTGTAGCAGGTTAGGTCATGTGAGAGAATAAAAGCTTGGAGGGAGCTCAGATAAAGGTTGCAGAGTAAGGGGGAGAGGGAGGCTCCCTGAAGGACCCTGTTAGAAACAGGGAGGGGCGAGGATTAGTAAGGAGAGAGGAGGGTGTTTAGCGAGGAAAGAATAGATCCATTTTATTGCAGAGTCCCTGATGCCGAGAGAGTAGAGTCTGTCCATGAGGATGCTGTGGTTGATAGTGTCAAAGGAGGCCGAGAGGTCAAGGAGGATAAGTACAGCACAGCATTCAGAGCCTGCAGCTCTTTTCAGGTCATCCCAATTGGAGACGAGGGATGATGCAGTTGCTCTTAGGAGTCTGAATGCAGACTGGGCAGGGTCGAGTTGGGAGTTGGATTCAGTGAAGAGGAAGAGCTGAGAGTGTGCCGTCCGGTCAATGAGTTTGGTAATGTATCGTTTGTTGGAAATTGGTCGGTTGTTGGCTGGAAGGAGGCAGACGAGGGAGGGCATTGTGAGTAGTGGTTTGACGTGCAATGTCTTGAATGCTGCTGGGAAAATGCATGAGGTCAGGGAATAGTTAGTTCTAGATCTTGCAACGCTGTCGGCACAGGTCGAGCAGAGTATATTCTTAAGGCGGAAGGGGTGATCCTCCCTCACTTGTCCGGCCCCAGGGTTGGGATCAAAAGGCAATGGCCTTTCCCTGGCCACCTGAGCACAAGATCCCCGGGAAGTAGATTTGAGAGTATCTTCAGGTTTCTCACACTGCCCAGTCAAGCCCGGCTAGGTTCACAGAGGTGGCGAGGTGCAGGGTAAGGTGAGACTGGAATGTAGGCAAGTGGTAGCTTCTATACAGTGTCTTCAATTAGATGCTGGTAGGTACAGTACATTAGCTAAATACAGAGGCAACTAGGTTAACTACAGCATCTACAAGAGGATGTGTGACTAGATTAAAAACATTTGTTGCAATCCCAATGCAACTAGATTCAAGACATAAACGCACTCGAAAAGCAACTAGAGTCAAAACATTTGCTACACTGAAAAAGCATTGAGATTCAAAACATTTGCTACACTCAAATAGCAATTAGAATCAAAACATTTGCTACACTCAAAATGCAACTAGATTTGAAACATTTTTATAAACTCAAATAGCACCTAGATGCAAAAAGATATACTACACTCATTTTGCAACTAAATTGAAAATATTTGCTGCACTCCAAATGCAACTAGATTCAAAACATTTGCACATTTGCCAATTACTTTATAGAAGTGATGTTCGCTGTCTGGAGCTGGAGTTGGACCCCCCCCCCCCTTCGCTCAACAGTTCGAAGGCATTTCAAGAAAATTACCCTGTCTCCCCACCCACTACAGCCCAGAAGTATTTGAAGACCTGGCCCTGCACATTTGCGAGGGCGCATTTGCCAAGTGCTTTCTAGAAGTGCTGTTAGCTGTTTGGAGCTGGACCCCCCCCCCATCTCTCTACAGTTGGAAGGCGTTTCAAGAAAATGACACGGTACTAAGCATTGGAGGACATCGGCACTGACTGTGCTCCCGCCTCCAAACTCCAGCATATATGAATTACATGAAAACTTCATGAACTTATTGACTTCAAGAGCCCTTTTATATTAGCTAATTTTTAAAATGTGTTTTTATTTTAATTAAGTCTAGAACCCAGAAGTATTTAAAGACCTGGCCCCATGCATTTGTGCATGTGCTTTTGCAAAGTACTTTGTAGAAGGGCTGTTCGCTATTCCCTGGTCTACTGGCCTTCTTGTCTTGTGGGACCCGGGAGTTGTGGCTTGCGGATAAGTGAATTGAAGTAAAAACTGCAGTTAGGTGGTCTGTTTTAATCTTTGTTGTCTCCAGATCCCTACTTTACATCGATGATATAGCGTGGAGTGGGACAGTGAGTGTTCTGCCACGGTCAGCTGGGAGTTGCTTGAGGTGGCAGAGTGCGCGCAACCGCTCGCTATTTTCTTGGCAGCTCTAATAATATATTTGCTAGTATGAAAGCCACTAAACATCCAAAACAGCACCACTATGACTTACGCAGCAGCCCAGCCACTACAAATAGCTGCGGTAAGGGTGACCACTCAGCGAGTGTGCAGAACCCATCTGCAATATCACTGGAGGTGGAAGCAGAAGTTGGTCTGCTAGACAAAACATTAGAGAAGGAAACTGACAAAGTGATATATGTTCAAGATTCTACCCAAGTAGCGCCCCATGCGCTAGGATCACACACATTACCTCCGCAGATAGACTCACTCTCAGTCGCTGCAGATAGGAAAAAGATGCTATGGAAATCGTGTGCCACGAGATCTCAATGATGAGAAGCCCCATGAAAATAGCAAAAAAGGCCAAGCAGAAACTAAGAAGCACCAACCACGAGGCCTAACGCAAGTGGCCTTTCCGACTCTAGATCCTGGTAACATAACTGCCCACTTAAGCATACAGAAGGTTCTGGCCAGTTCCGGTCATTATGTAGTATCTAAAGTGGGAGCCAGTGATACTACTAAAGAAGTAGAATTGAGGGGCCCATTGGATAATTGGCTGAGGCTACAACTGAAAGATCCAGTTATAGAGCCTGTGAATGCCGAAGCCAATATATTCCAACCCTCAGTGAAACCTCACTGTGAAAGAACTGACTGCAGGCCAAGTCGAGAAATAGTCCATTCAACACTACAACAACCACAATCTACCTGGTGTAAAAAAAAAAAAATGGACCACAATCCAAACTCCTGTATGTATTTCGATCCTACCTCATTTTCTTTAGCCCCTTTTTGAATCGATCCTAACTACTGAACCTGTGGAAGAAAATGTGCTGGCTGTCTGCAATTGGTAACTCTGATCTAATCCGAGTGGAACTTCCCAAATGGCAGAGCAGTACAAACTGGGATATAATTAAGTTGTTTTCTCCTGTAATTACTTCACTGCTATGCTTTGCATGATTTAGGATTTAAATTAATTGCATGTGTTGGCAATGCAATCACCATTTGTGCTAGTAGGCTACAGAGAAGTGGGGCTCACCTTTTAAGTCATCTATCAGAAACAAAGGATGTGCCAGCACTGGAGCAGCGCCCGATCTCTAACACCTCTAATCTATGACCATAAGTTACGGATCATGAGCTGGAACACGCAAGGTTTTAAGAGTTTTTTTGGTGTCCGAGGATAGAAGGACCATTTTTAAAGGTCATAACATTCTACTTTTACAGGAGATTTGGATATGTGATGCGATTATCATAGATGGGTATAGAGTGTTTCAGCAAATGGCCACAATACGACCCATGGATAGACCTTCAGGTCAGGTGGGCTAGTAATTCTTATAAATAATTCAGATTTGTTAGATTCTGAGGTTTTTAGTGACCAATGTTATGGTGTTCTAGCAAAAAAATGTGAGAATGCCATCAACAACCAATTTTTTACATTTTTCTATTTATTAAGTGATTTAACCAACAGATTTGTTTTTTCCACAAAACATTTCATATAAGAAGAAGAATTTAACAAAAAAATGTTTGTTTGTTTACAATCCATCGATTTTCTAAAATCTAAAACCCTACAATTAAAGAAAGAATTATACTTATAAGTATAACTATAATAAATAGACTTAACCTTGCATCTTTAAAATAAGAAGGAAAGGGAAAAGAGGAAAGAATAGAAAGAGGATAAGGAAAATAATGAAATCATCAACAGAATTTCGATTGAATAAACCCAGACTGTTGCAATACATTTATCACATCAATTGTTAATGAGTTTTCCACTCCTGCTGACATTCTGTCCCAAAACATATCTGAGGATAACAATCTATCGAGATTATCAAGGGGTTTAGATACTTATCTCTAAGAGACCTTGTGCTCTCACAGAACCTTGAGAAATGCTCTATTGTTTGGGTTTTGGGATCTATACAGTCTGGGCAAAGGATCCTAGAGTCCTCCTGCCGTCCCCATCTCGAAAGAACTGCACCTGTCTGAATCTGATCTAACCTCATTCTGAGGATGTTCTGTCGCACTCTTTTATCCGGAAATCTTAGGAGGTATATAGGAAGGAGACCCTGTTTTTTATCACACTTCGAGAGTGATACTACTACTGTAGAAGATCTCATTTGATTAATTGTGTTGATCCAATCTGTTGTCATTAAGGCCTTTTTCGACTTCATTGGGTTTGATAGCAATGTAACTTCGTCGCTGCCACACCCACTGAGAGACTCCAGTGTTGACCGTCTCAGGTGCTGTAGTAGCCCCAGGGGTCCTTTATAGAGACGTTTCAGAAGGTCCTCATATAATGAATCTCTCAGGGGTCTGACAATCGACCTATACAGGGAAATCAGCTTCCAATCTAACTGGGACTTTAAGGACCTAAGGCCTAGTTCCAATCTCAAGCATGTCATTGGTGTTCCCTGGGGCAAACTTAAGGGTTTCTTCCAAATTTTCCCTTCTATAGATTGCCAGTCAAATGACCAAGCGATGGGTCTTGCTTCTATCCCATCTAGTAGAATAGGTACAATCTTTGCTGTATAGAATCTTACCGCAGGGAGCAAATAAAACTCACAAAATTGACTGATCACTCTCTGGATTTGCAATGTTAATTGGTTAATTCTAGCTATAAATTCAGCCCAGACCAGATATCTCTTAGGACAAGCATAAAGCGTATAACCTAAATAGACAATCTCTTCCACTAGTTGGATAGGATTGCCCCCTATTCTCCAATGGAATTTCTAGGAACATATTTTCTTTCCCCCGAATATCACTATTTTTGATTTATCCGGGTTGATCTTTAGGTCATTATCCTTCATGTACACCTCAAGAGCAGACAGGAGTCGTTGTAATCCAACTGCTGTTGTATCCATGCGTACAATATCATCTGCGTACATGAGCCATTTTATGGTTCTAACACCGATTTTTACACTCCCCAGACCTTCCATGTCAATTGAATTTGCGAAGTCGGCTAGGTAAAATTTGAAAGAGAAGGGGGCTATCATACATCCCTGTCTCACCCCTCTCTTGATCGATATCTTCTCAGAGAGGTGGCAATCATTACTCAGCCTTACACTTACAGGGTTATTTTCATGAAGAGCCATTGGAATATTTATCAATGGGATCGGTGCCCCCCCTCAGAGCCAATTTGTACCACAGACGTTCTCTATTGACCAGTTCGAATGCACTGGACAAATCAATGAAGGCACAAAATAATCGTGGTGATGACGTTTTAGGCTTATTATGTGTCAACGTGGCCAATATTATGCCGTTAAGGGAAGTGGCCTGACCCCTCCGAAACCCGGTTTGTTGTTTGGAAAGTATCCCATCAGCTGAAGCCCATTTGTCTAATTCTCTTAAAATGATGCTGGCAAATATCTTGCTTTCAACATCTAATAGAGTTATGGGTCTATAAATAATAGGATTCTTCTGGTCTCCCTTCTTATATATGGGGATAATTATGGCTGACTTCCATGATGGTGGGATGATTCTTTCTTCTATGATACCCTTGAAAAGTATACACAGAATACGAGCCCACAATATTGGGTTTCCTTTAAACACCTGATAAGTTAAACCACTCGGCCCGCGGCTCTAGACGCTGAAGAATTGTTAATTAACTCTATGATAATGTCCTCACTATAGTCAGATCCCAAGGGGCACTGGGAATGTTGTGTGTTGCATCCCACATTGGCCGCACATATTTGCTTCCAAGGTAGTCTACCCAGATATCCTACGCCACACAGTTTTCCTGTGCCGCGGAATGGTCCTTCCCTTGTTCATTTAACAAGGCCCAAAAATGTGTGTTGTTTCTTGTTAATTCTCTAAGCATAGATGCCCCGTTTTTTTGTAGACGACTCAATTTCTGATGTTTGGACCAGTTCTTATATGCACCTTTTATGTGCTTGATCTCCCTTAATAACACCTCTTCATTAACTGTCTCCCTTCTTAGTCTACCAATATCACCCCGCATCTCTCTCTTCTTCAACCAAGTTAGTTCATCAAAGGTGTGTTTGTGCGGTAGCGAGTCCGACATAGGCATGCAACCAGGGCGGTCAATATTCCAAAGAAAATCATGGAAACAAGAAGGCTTAAAATGTCCCACATCGTTCTTAATTCCCCTGATGTAATCCATCCATGACAATATGTCATTTAGATGTATGCCATCGTTCTTATATTTCACCAAGCGATTTTTCTTGGCATTGACCACCACCATCCCACGCCATTTATCAAACTTTTTCTGGAAGCGCCAGTCTATAGACACCTCTAATCGACAATGATCAGTGGTGGCACCTTCACCTACAATAAAATGATCACATCTCTTAAATAGACCAGGAGACAAGAAAACATAATCCAAGATTGATTCTGAATCCCCTCGAAACCAGGTGCTACTCGGTGGAGTGTCTCCTTCCATTATCAAACGCCCTTTTCAAATTAGCCCCAGAAATGTGGGCAAATATCTTGTACTGAGTGATAGAAACCAAAACGATAAAGTCTTTTTGGTTGTCTGCTATTATTATTCCAATCTATAAGAGGGGCGATAGACTAAGTCCTGCAAACTATCGCCCAATATCTCTCATTGATTCTAATTGTAAAATATTTTCAGGCCTGATTTTGAGGGAGTTGAAGCAATGGGCAGCCAAGACCGGGCGCCTACAGAAATTTCAAACAGGCTTCCGTTGTGGGATGGGTACTGATCTGAATGGTCTAGAAGTGAGTTGGCTGAGAGATGAAGCACTTACCCCAGATAGTCCCTCCCTTGACTTCACAGCAGTTGATTTCACACAAGTATTTGACTGCGTCAATCGAAATCTATTGTCACAGAAGTTAAAAGCATGTGGTATACCGGCTCACCTACTCATGATATTGATCAATCTTCAAGATCAGAACATCCTACGTGCCCGGGTTAATGGATTAGGTAATACTTCAAAGGCCTTCGTTGCTTATAGGCGTCTGTGACAAGGCTGCATACTAGCAATTTTTTTGTTTCATTTGTATTTGTCTGATCCTGGCCCTTTTTTGGCAAACTATCTATTTGCTCCCCCGGGAATACTTAACATGACAATACCATATTTAGCTTATACTGATGATGTTGTGCTGATGAACCACACCCAACTTGGTTTACAGAAACAACTAGACTCCATTGTAGACTATACACAAGGAAATGAGCTATGTATCAACAAACAGAAAACCAAGATTATAAGATTCACACATAATAGTAAAAGGAAAATGGGATTCACATGTTATATGGGGGAGCAAGAGATGGAGCCCATTACATCTCTGATCTATTTGGGCTTTACCTTGACCTCAACTGACAATTCTCAGGAGCAGCTGAATACAATGTTGATGAAGGTCTCGCAAGCAAGTGCACAGATGAGGAATATAAAAGCTAAATACTGCAAATGTTCTTTGCTTCTCCTGTTATATTACTATAAAATGAAGGTGATCCCTAGAATTCTGTATGAAGTTGAGATGAGTGACGAATTGGGTTCTCTACTTTTTACTAAAATCCAGGTTATGGAAACGTGCCCTAGGATTACCAGTGTGTGTTCCAATGGCTGCCCTGCGATTCCAGTTGGGTTGTCCTCACTAAGCAGCATGGTAGACTTAAGAATTGTAGCGCTGTATGGGAAATGTATAGTGCCTGTACAGAACTCCATGTATGCCGACTTGGCGATCATGTTAAACTCGGGAGGACATAAGGCGGCAAATAAATTAAAGAAAATAGTTGAAAACATTTTCTACATTTTGGAGTTATCAAAAGATGATTTAATAAGCTATGCCTGGACATTAAAAAGGCCATGCTAAGAGCAGACTAGATAACCACAATGTCAACTGTGCGACAATATTAATTATATCACAGTCTGTCTCCGCTTGGGGAGACTTTCAACTATTTAATGAAATTTCCAAATTCATACTTGGCAGACCAGTCTCTGTGGTACTGCCTAAATCTCCTCCCAACTGGAGAGATCTGCCAAGTCAGAGCTAAAAATGAAGTGAATGTGGCATGTTATTTATGCCAGGATCCATTGGCAGGACAAACCAGGAAACATACTATATAATTTTATATGGCACTTACATGAATTAGATTCCCCTCTACTTATCTCGGTTTATACATAATTCAGCAGCTCTGGATAGTGATTATTTTGTTGCCAGAATCTCTGAATTGTATGCCCAATTCCGGTTTTAAAATCTTTTACAAGAAGCAAATGTGTTAAACTCAAATTAATGTAAGTCTAAATATGAAGTGGATGTATGTGATCAGAGAATGTATTATTTATGCTGCTTATTGATCTTTTTCTATTGTATTGTGAAGTATTGCTTTAATTGGATTCTTTTATTTTGCATTGATGTATTAAATCATTGATTGTTTTAACATTGTGTAAGGTTGTCTTAGTGCAACCATGAACACAAATAAAAAATGTTTAAAAAAACATTTGCAACACTCAAATAGCAATTTGGTTCAGAACAGTTGATACACTCAAATAGCAATTAGATTCAAACTCAAATAGCACCTAGATTCAAAACATGTTCTACACTCAAGATTACAGGCTTGGAATTAGAGGTTATACTCAAGATGTACCTGACTTGACTGCAGGGGCTGTGCTATATATGTAGCCAGATTCAGCACAATGGCTACTCTCCGAAAGCACGGCAATGTCACAGAGAGGCTGCATTAAAGTGAAGCTAGTTTCAGAATGCAGGCTATACTAGATAAATGCCTAATTCAATGTGGGGGACATGCTCAGAAGTATCAGAGTTCAGTACAATGGTGGCATTCAGGGGCAGCTAAGATTAACGCAATGGCAGAATTAAAGCTCAGCTAGTTCTACACAGTGGGGTACTCACCATGTAGAGGAGTACAAATTGGGGAGGGACTCCAATTAACTGCTCAGATTAAATCGGGGCTGTACTGAATCAGTGCAGTTGGATTCAAATTAGGAGTCACTAATGTGGCATAGGCTATGGAACCAATGGTTATCTCTTACCTTAAGGATGGAGCAGACAGCTTCTAAGGTGCTGGCAGAGGCGCACGGGGCAAACTGGTAAACGGGTGAGAGAGCTGTCTTGGGGAACTGCCCTTAGTCTTGACCCTTGGCCGGCTGTCCGGGCAAGGCAGCCCTGGGTGGGCCTCAGAAAAAGGGGGTTCTGGTCACAAGGGAGAGGCGTTAGCCAATCCCGAGCAGCCTGGGGGGTGGAGGCAGGGAGAGAGGATGGACAACCAAGGCCTTCGAGTGAGGTTCACCGAGGCTCAGCAAAATCAATATAAATACAAATAAAGCACCAGAGTCCGAATTCTCACCAGGGTAGATGTGCCCACCGATGCTGCAGCCAAATGACCTGGGGAGCATGGAAAGACGGCCATAAATGCTCTGGTGCTTCCTGTCGCTTCTGGTCATGAGGGAGAGGCGCTAGCCGATGCCGTGCAGCCTCGGCTCACGGTGGGAGGGGGAGAGGAGAGACAACCAAGGCTCAGCAAAAGCAATATGAATACAAATAAAGCACTACAGAGTCAGAATCCTCACCAGGGTAGATATTCCCACGGATGCTACAGCAAAATGTGCACGAAACAGCCCTCCCCAGGCACAGCATTCCTTGATGCAATCCCTTATTATGGTATTCCTAGGAGTCCACGTTATCTTGGAACATTATGTGTACGAGGCAGCCTTCCCCAGGCACAGTGTTCCTTAATGTAATCCCTCATTATGGTATTCCTATGAGTCTAGGTTATCTTGGAACAGTACGTGTACGAGGCAGCCTTCCCAGGGCACAGCATTCCGTGTTGCAATCTCTTGTCATGATAATCCTCTGAGAACACATCATTTCAGAATATGTGTCTGATGCAGCATTCTCCAGGCACAGCATTCCTTGAAGCAATCTCTTGTCATGGTATTCCTGTGAGTCTACGTTATCCTAGACCAGTATATGTATTAGGTACCATTCCACAGGCACAGCATTCATTGATGCAATCTCCTGTCATGGTATTCCGAAGAGTCCACATTATTCTGGAACAGTATGTGTTAGAGGCAGCATTCCACAGGCACAGCATTTCTTGGTGCAATCTTTTGTCATTATATTGCTATGAGTCCACATCATCTCAGAACTATATGTGTCTGATGCAGCGTTCTCCAGCCACAGCATTCATTGGAGCAATCTCTTGATATGCTATTTCTGTGAGTCCATGTTATCGTAGACCGATATGAGTACGAGGCAGCCTTCCTCAGGCTCATTCATTGATGCAATCTCTTGCCATGACATTACAATGAATCTACGTTATCTTGGAACAGTATGTTTATGAGGCAGCCTTCCTAGGGGCACAGCATTCCTTGATGCAATCACTTGCCATTGTATTCCCTAGGAGTTCACATCATCTCAGTATGATGTATGTCTGAGACAGCCTTCCCCAGCCAATGGATACTGTGATATATTTCTTGTTATGGTATTCCCAGGAGTGCACGTTATCATGGCACAGCATGTGTATAGGCAACCTTCCTCCGGCACATCATTCTGTGATGCAATCTCTTGTCATGATATTCCTATGAGTCCACGTTATCTTGGAACAGTATGTTTGAAGAAGCCTTCCACAGGCACAGCATTCCTTGACACAATGAGCCTCATTACAAGTATGGAGGTAATGAAAAAAGGAAGGCGGAATGGCATTAACGGGTCCGGGCCATTACTAGCCGACAACCCGCCAATACCGCCACCGCCCATTCCGTGCCCCTTCTTACCGGCATGCGCGCGTACATGTGCCCCTTCGCGGCGCCAATACCGGGATGCTGCTAACAGGAGGACATCACAAGTTACGCAGGCATGCACTTACCAGCATCCCAAAGGCAGTAATTAGGGCCTGCACCACAGCGGCAATATAGGCATCGCGGACCACCATCAAATAGCAACCTGCAGTGCAGGCAACTGCCACAGGTGCACACAGTTACCACAGGTGGAGTCAATGGAGCCTGTCCCAGTACAAAAGGAGTACACCCACACACCACACACCTTCATACACCAGAATGATACCACTAGCAGTTGCAATGATGGGGCTGGAGGACATGCTTGTACTGCTACAACAACAGCAACAACAACAACAACTACAGCTACAACAACAGGCAGCACAGAGGAGATGCAGGAGGAGAAGGAGGGTGAGACAGGCCCAGCAAGTTCCACCAGTGCAGCCAGTGGTACCATGTAAGCAACCCACACACCACACACATTCCTACACCAAAATGATACCACTAGCAGTTGCAATCATGGGGCTGGAGGACATGCTTGTACTGCTACAACAACAGCAACAACAACAACAACTAAAGCTACAACAACAGGCAGCACAGAAGAGATGCAGAAGGAGAAGGAGGGTGAGACAGGCCCAGCAAGTTCCACCAGTGCAGCCAGTGGTGCCACATAGGCAATCCCTCGCATCAGACCCAGTCCATTCAATCTAACCCTCGAGCAGATCCACACCCTGTACCGGTTGGACTGGGACACCATCACCACCATAGTGGACACGATACACAACATTGTCAGCCTGATAGAAATACGCACTGCTAACCCCCCGCTACGAAAGGTGGTTTCTGTGCTCCACTTCCTGGCCACAGGCACGTACCAGCACACAGTGGGGCAGCTGCATGGCATATCACAACCACTCTTTTCACGCATTCTGACCCAAGTGCTTGATGCCCTCCTGAAGCAAGCAAGCATCCACATTTCCCTACCACGGGCTGGCCAGGAGCTCGCTGACACCAAAGTAGGCTTCCATGCACTGGCAGGCATGCCCAATTGCGTTGGTGCCCTCGACTGCACCCATGTAGAATTGGTGGTCCCTCATGCCATAGAGGCGGTGTACCGCAATCGCAAGCAATACCACTCCATCAATGTGCAGATGGTATGTGTCTCCAGCAACTGTGACTGTGGCGCCCGATATCCCGGATCTACACATGATGCCATGGTGCTGCGTAACTCCAAGCTACCCCGCTACATGGAGCGACATGCTGGATGACGTGCTTGGCTGCTCGGTAAGTTGCCTGACTGCTCCATGGCAGTGCATTGGGGTTGTGAGTTGGGGGGATGCATACTCCACCTGGGTGGGATTAGGGGGGGAATGCATACTCCACCTGGGTGGGATTGGGCAGTGAGTGCACAATGCACTCAGAGCTAAACACAGTTGTCCTGAACATCCCAACCTGAACATGACACATCAATGCCATACATATGACCAATGCTGCACATCAATGACAACATGCCAGACGCACAAGCAGGCCACCATGGGTATGTCAAGCGATGCATGACTAGTCATGATTACAACTGTGGCAATGCTGCTAGTGTGGTTGGGGACAGAGTAGCATACACTGCAATAATGGGTGGCAAGACATTGTACATCTGCATCAGCATGCAAGTGAACACTCTGCATCATCTGTACAATGCAATCCACACAAGTAGACCATTGGGAAGTACACAATGCATCAAATGAACCTGTGTGCATAAACACAGGGACATGTGCATGTCCACACCAAATAGCTGCAGACATGGCCGTTAATCCTAAAGGTGTCAGCTCAGTTTCACTCACACATACCTCTTTGTGCTCCCATGCAGGTGATGGAGGCTATCCCTTGAAGCCGTGACTACTTACCCCTGAGCCGAACCCGCGGAACAGGCACGAGGAGGAGTACAATCGGGTTCATACCTGTACCCGTGTTGTGATTGAGCAGACCTTTGGCCTATTGAAGGCACAGTTCTGCTGCCTAAGCAGGTCTGGTGGAGCACTCCTTTATGGCCCTGAGAAGGTGGCAAAGATCACCATGGTCTGTGTTATGCTGCACAACATGTGCACCGGAGAAACGTACCACTGCCACCTGACATTGACATACATGCACCGGGTGAGGATGATGATGAGGATGATGATGATGGTGGAGGAGAAGCAGCACCCCTGGCAGCACTTGATGCAGAAGATGGCCGTGCTGTACGCCAATCACTGATTGACGATTACCTCTGAACCACAGGGACGTTGATGGTTATGTGTCAGTACTACAAAGAGCACTGGGACCGGGTGGACATGGACACAGGGTGTGTGGGGAGTTGTGCACTGTGCGCTGTAATGAATAGAATGAACACACACGAAATTAACAATGTGCAGGCATTAAATGATTTGGAACACAACAGGTGTATTAAGAAGAATTACAACACAGTGATTCCTCCCTCCACCACTCACCCGCTCTCCTCCTTCCCCCAAAACACCCAAACACCCTACACCCCCCAAACGCCCCATACCCCCCATAAACACCCCCGTAATCCCCTCAACACCACCAACACCACCTCCCCCCTCACCCATTGTCATCTCACACTCAATGTGTTTTGGCCGGCTATTTCCAGACCTTTTTTGGGTCGGGGGCAGCATTTCTGTCTGCCTTGCACTGCGCCTCATCATCCGCACAGGGCTCCAGGGAGTGGAGCTTGCAGGTGTGGACGTTGGGGTGGATGTGGATGGGTTTTGCCATGCCAGTGCTGGTTGTTGGTGCTGCAGGTGTTCGAGCATCCTGTTTAGGACCTGTGTGACGGCACCCAAACTGTCACGTATCATAATTGCACTTGCATTGATGGCCGCAATGGTTCCTGCATTCGCCTCCTGGATCTCATGGCGTGTTTCCTCGCCCTCGGCCACATACTGGCGCACCAGCTCGATCTTCGAGTCCTGGCGGGCCTCTACCCTTGACAGCCTTGCCTCCATGTCAGTGGGGGCAGTGGAGGTTGAGGGTGCTGCGGCTGGATGGGCCATTGCAGGGCTGGCCTCTGGGGTGCTCGTAAGTTGCGGTATGTGCAGTTGGACCGCCGGGTCCTGCATGGGGCTGGACAGTGTTCCCTGAGTGGTTTATTGGGGGTGGACGGGGGGCTTGGGGTGTGGGGACATTCGACATGTATTGTGCCATCTAAGTCCTCGTACTCCTCCGCTTGAACACCCACATCACTGAGTGGAGCTGTGGCTGCTGCCTCACCCACTGAACTGGTGGCAGCGGACTGCGTGGCATCAGCCTTGCCTTCAGCTGTTGTTGCCAGCACAGTATTCACAGTCTCGTCTGCTGCTGTTGTCTCCTCAGCAGACTGCCTGGCCTGTACAGGTGGCCTGGGTTGTACTCTTGGCCGCGGTGCTGCCCCGGAGGTGGAATGCCCACTGCCCTGTGGTCTGGCCCTGGATGTTGATGGCCTTGGGGCAGGGTCCTGCCCATCACCTTCTGCATCAGTGCCTGTGGGGGAACAAGAGATTCAGGGCATCAGTGATGGTGTTACATGCAAGATGCATGGGTTGGTGCTGTACAGTATTTTTTTTTGCATGTATTTCATTCTTATAGGTGTGTCACACAGGGTACTTTCAAGGGGGGGGCGGCATATTGGCATAAACCGTGGCATCTCCATTTGGCACGATGCGTACCAGGTGGCATGCCATCGTATTGGGGTTTGTGTGATGTATGACATGCAAATGGTCACTGTGTGTTGGGTGTCTGTTATTAATGTGATTGGCACGCAGCATGCATTTAATTTTGCCAGGGTTTGGGCCTGGACATGGATCTGTATATGGATCTGTATATGTGTGTAGGATGGGCCATGCATTATCTTGGCTCACTTTCACAGCTGTTGTACTACGTCATGGTTTGGCCTACTGGGGTTTGCAAGGTCACTTGCCTCCATCTCCCGATGTCGCGGCACCCGTCTCCATTTCGCCAAAGCCCTCTATGGACTCCCATTTGGATGGTCGTGCTGCAGGTCTCTTCCCAGCGCATAAGTTTGACTGGTGAGTGAGCACCCCCGCCATGGCCTCCCAGCGATTGGAGGCAAGGATGTTCCGGACCCGGAGACATAGGTCGTCCCATCGTTTTTTACAGTCTTTGACTGTGCGGGGGGTGGTGCCAACCGCTGACACCTTTTGCGCAACCTCCTCCCAGATTTCTTTCCTTCTCAACTGAACTTCCCTTTTGAGGTTGTTTTCAAAAACCTCATCTGCATGGGCTGCAAGGGTATCAGCCAACATGTTTAGCTCCTCATCAGAGAAGCGCTTATTGCGCAGGTGGTGGGTTGTCTTGCGGGTAGCCTTCGACATGCTGGGTGGTATGGCCCTGTCTCTCCTCTGTATCACTGCTGGATTGGGAGGATTGCAATGGATTGTGTTTTTAATGATGGCTGCCGGCGCATTTCCCGTTCCGACGCGATGACGTTACTTCCGGGTCCGGTATTACGAGCCCGGTATTAGCATGATGTTATTACCGGGTCGTTATTAAGGGGTTGCTCCTTGGCAGAGGCAGTATCAGCAGGTCCCGTGATGGCGCTCTCGGGGGGTTGGAGGGCCTTTTGCGGCATGACGATGCAACCATTACTGGCATGGGGGTTCGCGTGTGCTCGCGCACTCGTAATCAGCCGCTATTAGTGGCATCAAGGGAGCACGGATGCGCTACTACCTCCATGCCGGTAAGACTCCGTTTTAGCGGGATTCTCGTAATGAGGCCCAATGTCTTAACATGGTATCCCCTATCAGTCCACATCATCTCAATATTATATATGTCTGAGGTAGCCTTACCCAGGCAAAGGATTCCATGATCCATTTCTTGTCCTGGTATTCCTAGGAGTCCACGTTATCATAGAACTGTATGTGTATACGGCAGCCTACCCAGGTACAGCATTCTTTGATGCAATGTCTTTGCATAATTTTCCTATGATTGCACATCATCTCGGAATTACATGTTTGATGCAGCATTCCAAGAGCACAACATTCCTTGCAGCATCATTCTCACTGTAAAGTATTGCTGTTGGTCATTATTCTCTTGGCATGCAGTTCTGGCAGATCATTCAATTGGGCCTTCTACAGCTCATGTGACTTTTTGACACGGCCTGCATTAGATACTTCTTGTGAGCATTGTGCTTCAAAGTAAGGTTTGGCAGGTCTCTACCTCCACACATGCCAACATCATGGTGAAAACCTGCACTCGACACCATCCACTGGCTAGTGATATTTGACTCTTGACGAGTAGGAAATGGTGTGCTGTGTGTATTGCAAGGAAGGCATGGGACAGACACAAGTGATCACAGTTCAAGGGGGTTTACTGAACTTCAATCCGGTTTGAAAAACACCTACCTAATCCTAAATCTACAGATGGGAGCAAGCTACGACCATCAAATAATAATAACGCAGCCCTAGTGGTGTCTTTTAAAAATAAAAAGGCCTATACTAATAAACCTTGCAATCCTTACTTGTAAATACAAATAGTGTGGGAAACAATGTTATGCAAAACAAGAGTTCAAGAAATGATATGTCGGGATATTCCTTGCCTATGTTTTCAGCATGGGACAAGGTGGCACACTCGAGTTTAGCACAGTCTCTGGCTTCTTTAGCACGAGGATGCAGTTCAAATCTCAGTATCAGGGCTTTCCATGTCAAAGTCTCTTTGCCATTCAAAGACTGATACTTCAGAGGGCCTGATGCGTCAAACATTCAAAAGTTCCTTTCTCCTCAGGAATCGCATGTATAACTTCTTGGTGATTTTCGATTCACCCGGACCCCCCTCCACCGGTCTCAAACTCTGTTTAACACAAAGCTTTCAATTAATCTCCCGCTGTCGGGCTTGGTCCAAATTCATGTACTTTTCTAAACTTTCTCTACTTCATCGAAATCGAAGACTTTCGACTGTGCACCGGATTTGACTTGAGCCGTTGCAGGAACACTTCCATTCACATTTATTTGTTTAATCTCCCTCTGTCAGGCTCAGACCAAATCCATCTACTTTTATCACTTCTCAGCTGGGTACCTTACAAAGACTTTCGATTGAGCACCCACGCGGTGCCGGACCACTCTGTCATAGGTATTGTAGCTTGCTTTAAAGTTCAATCACTCATCAGCAGTTTTACTTCATTTGCGTCTCTTATCACATGCATTTTAACAATGTTTGTTCCAGGGCTCACCATACAATGTTGCTGCTTGCAACCCTGGCTTCAACATAGACCGGTCTTGTATCGGTCTCCCCAATTCACCGGCTGTGTTGCTTTCAATGAAGCGGCTTTGTTCTTGGAGCCAAGGACAGTACCACAGTGGCTGGAGATTCTCCCCGCCTTGATTACTGACACGGGAGGCCCCCGGGTACCTCTGACACAGAATGCAGGATTCGTCAGCCTTTTTTCCTAGTCTTACGCTTTCTCGCGAGGTTTCATGGAAGTAGCGGTTCCTTGTCGGAGAGGTCAAGGGAACTTCCCTCCTTGTGACCCCCTTCTGTTTCGCCGTCTTTCTCCTCTCGTTACACTGCCATCTAGGAACTGCTGTTTCCTCGTGTGCTTTGCATCGCTCAGAGTGTGCTCTCATGCTCGTCGTTTATCCATGTGGGGAAGTGTAATGGAAGTCATGTTTGAGTGATTGTCGATAATTGCCTGACCTCGCCTGACCATAGTATTGGTACATGTCAGGTACACGGCTCAGGTGTTCGTCTGTTTTCCCTTAGAGCGGGCTGTTCGTGAGAAAGTGTTGGTGTTGTAAAAGGGGGCGTGAGTAGAGTTCTTAAATATCCTACCGGTAGGATGGGGTAAAGGTGTTACAGGAAAGGGAATACCGCATCTCACCATCTGGTGTCCCACTCCCTACGGACCCCTCACCCAGCTGATACTCCCGCACAGGTCCACCCCCAGGAATTGGATCCAAAAGCGATGGCCGTGTCGGGGCCACCTGGATGACAGATCCCCAAGGAGTAGTGGGTGAGACACCTTCTGGTGTCTCACAGTATGTATAGAACTGAGGGGGTGAATTAACTTTGTATGGTGGGCTAGTAGTTTGTAACTTGAATTTGTGTCCTCTGCCAACATTATCCATTCCATATGGGAGATGCTAGTCCAGTCCTGGTTTTAACTTTCCATTCTGGGGCTCTTAGTCCAGGATTTTCCCATTATATATCCACAACTGCAAGTTCTGTTATGCAAAGTTAAAAACGGGACAGACTTTTCGTCTCCTGAATGGAATGGATAATGTTGGCGTGTATGGACCTCTCTGCATTCTGGTGAGCAGTACAAAGCTTTTTGCCTTGTACCTGACCAGCAGGGATGTAATCTAGTAGTTTGGGCTGGACTGCCTCATTGGGTTGGGACGAACACTGATTTGCATGGAGCTTTTCCACTTCTGTACAGGCACAGATCAGCTAAAAACATTGGAATCAAAAGCTGCTGAGTGGAGTTCTCTATGGTTGGGATTGTTTCAAAGGATTCCATCCATGCTTTTTGTCGTTCATTTAGTTAAACCCCAGGAGTGCGCTGCTGGAGGTGATCAGCGGGGGGTATTAAGATGTTGATTTAAGCTATTAATTAGATGAGCTGGTTCTGGCTGATTAAATTGTGGCCACAGTTGCAGCCATGATCCTTTCACTTGAAGCTTCTGCCGCCAGAATTGTATGGGGATGGGAGAGTGGCAATCGTTGCACAAACAAGTAAAGAAAACGGTGGTAATCATTCATAAAGTAATACGAATAATGACAGAGGGTCTAGAAAAATGCGGTAAATTCCATCCTCATGCTCCACCAGGAAAATGCAAATAGAGAGGAACTTCTGTGACTTTAGAAAAGAGGTGTATGAGTGTGTGTGTCTTGAAATGGTTTCTTGGCTTTCTGAAGGCTTAAATCCCCGTGGCCGCCTATCAAATCTAAGAGGGACTATTTGTGGTCATGCAGGTGGAAGCAGCCCCTGTGTTTCTTCATTCAATCATTGTATAATCTGAAGTGTGACGCCCAAATGCTATTTTGCTTGGTTATGACATGTGACTTGTGTTGAGAAGTTCCATGTTGGTTTGAGTGTCCTTAGTTTGACCTATCCTCTCGAATTGGGAGAAGGGGATGTACAATTGAGCGGTCGATCTGTACAATTAATGACATTATTGTGTGACAAATCGTCACTTCTCCCGGGGGGGAGCCCCTTCCCTTGAGGCCAAGTTGGTGAGGGTGTTACCCGATAGTCCCCCTGGGAGTGGTACTCAGTGGAAGAATCTCATGGGAAGACACCTCCACTCAATGGAGGTCTCTCAGACCCATGACGTATGCACCCCTTCAGTCCTTGGACCCCTTTCCCAACCAAGACTCCCATAGAGAGAGTAGCCTCTAACATCTGTGAGGTTATCCCGACCATAGGTTGGAACAAAGAAGATCATTGAGAGCCCTGAGGGTTTGCCTGCCCCAAGTACTGCGACGAGGTTGCCCGTAGGAGGAAACAAACTGACATAATAGCCAGCACTGCAGGTGTAGATGTTGCGCCTGGGTGGAGCCTGTATAACAAAAAGGAAACCAAAAAAGGACTTTTTGTCTTCAGCCTGTGACAAACCTGGGAGTATCGCGTCGCGTCCAGAGAAGAACCAGTTGGCCTAACAAAAAACAATGACCACCAGAGAGGGGTTGGAGACCCAAACCTGGGGGTGTGGCATCTTCCTCATCTTCCTCATGGTCATACTAAGCAGGGGAGTGAACCAGGTGGGCCAAAAGTGCACAGATAGAGTAAAGCCAGGGTCTAGGACCCGAAATTAGCAAGTGGCACGAGTCATCTTCCTTGTCGCAGTATTTGGTAAAGAGAGATACCAAGTGAGTCTAATCAAAAAAGAGAAGAATTCGGGTTAGGGGAGCCTTCTGACATTTGTTAATTGTGAATTGGAAACTACATTCCACAGAAATGGAAGTCCACAAACTCATCCAACAGCTTAAGCCATCCATTTGCAAAGGAGATAGCTGTCCCCCGGCCATCATCAAAGAATGCACGGGCTCCTTAGCGCCCCTACTCACGGCATTCATGAATGCCTCTTTTTTCGACAGGCATTGTCCCCTCAAGCCTCAAAGAAGCCTGGGTACGCCCGCTTCTAAAACAAAAAAAACACTTTAGATGCCTTATCCCCCAACAACTACTGACCAATCACCACCGTCCCATACCTCCTCAAAATCTTAGATAAAGCAGCCCGTAATCAGATCCAACATTTCTGGCAATCTAATGCCATCCTGGGCAAAAGGCAATCAGGATTCCGTAAAGGCTACGGCACAGAAACCGCCCTCCTTGACCTTAAAAATCATATAACCACAATCATGGACAAAGGCAAACCGGCTCTCCTTTACTTTTGGACCCCTCGGCCGCCTATGTTCTCGTTGATCATAATACCCTCATCACACACCTCACTCAGGCAGCTCACAAGGCCTCCTCATGGATCACATCCTTCATGGAAGGAAGAGCTATGAAGGTTTTCTCTGACCAAGTCAACGCAGACCCATCTACCATTCACTGTGGAGTCATCCAAGGCTCCTGCACAGCCCCCACCCTCTCTTATTTGTTCACCAAACCTCTCTTTAACCAACTAGACTCCTACAGCATAGCGTACACCAATTATGCTGAAGATACGCAGGTACTCCTGCCACTCTCAGGTTCCAATGACCAAGACAACGCAGCCCTCATAATGATCTACTCCGTTATCCAAGCATGGATGGAAACTAATGGATTGTGCCTGAACAGCGATAAAACTGAGATTATCATCATGGACCCTAAAGAAACACTAGCTAAACTCAACTAGCAATACTGCAACTTCACCATCGATAACGCCTCCATCTCCGTCTCCTCTTCAGTCAAAACCATAGGGGTTTATTTAGACTCCACTCTATCCATGACAAGGCAGGTCAGCGCCATTGCCTCTGCATCTGCCCATACCACTAAACTCATAAACGCAGTAACACCATTCCTATCCAAGCGGAACTGCTTATCGATAGCTGATGCCACCATAGGGGCAAAATTAGACTACTGCAATGTCCTCCTAAATATCCACTTCCACCAAAAATCAAAACAGGCTTCAAACAGTTCAAAACAACGCGCTCAGAGCAGCACTCAGAATCCCTTAGAGAGACCACATCTCACAGGACAGACGCGATGCACACTGACTCCCCGTAAGGGAAAGGATCACATTCAAAACTCTCAACTTGACGCACTAGTGTCTAAGCCTCTCAGCCCCACCATACCTCTCATAAATCATAACCAGAAACACTTCTTCCTGCTCTAAAAGAACCTGCCACAACAACAAACTACTCATCCATCACATTCTCAGAGCCAGAGTGGGTGGTATTCGTTTTCCTCACATTGTAACGAAACTATGGAACTCCCTTCCCAACACACTCAGAGCGGAAACCTCCCGCCCAGCATTCCAAAAACACTAAAGGCCACTCTGTTCAACTAACTCGCTAGCTCAAATACCACAAACTGTAACTAAGTTTGTATTATCCCTTTGTATGTACTGGTTTATATATGCCACCATGTTCACTGTCTATAACAGCGCCACAATGCCCCCAGGCTGTTGTGCGCTTTATAAATTGAAGCTGGTCAAGTGGCACAGCGACTCGCTTTGACATCAGTGCAGATCCTGCTAACGCAGGTTCGAATCCCGACAGGGCCCAACTCAGCCTTTCATCCTTCCGAGCTCGATAAATGAGCACCACACACCGTGGATAATAATAAGCAGCGCTCAGACACCTGAGGGTTCATAGCGCTATATAAATGCCAAATTATTATTATTATATTATTATAAATGTTAAATAATAAATAAATAGGGGAATCATTCCCCTTGGTGGTGGTGAACTGTGAAACTAAAGTGAGAAAGAGACCAGAGGAAGAGAGTCATTCCCCCTGGTGATCTCGAAGTGTGCTAACAAGTGAAAAGGTACCAGGAGTAGGGAGTCACTCTCCTGGTAACCATGACCAGGGGAAGGGAGTCCTCCCCCCATTCCCTCTGATTTTGTGGAATTCAAGATATTAGGGCAAGGGAGGCATTCTCCATAGTAACCAAAGTTGTACGAACTCTAAAGCCAAGATACCAGGAGAAGGAAGTCTTTCTCCTGGGAACCAAGACCAGGTCAAGGAAGTTATTCCCCCTGTTTGTGTTGAAATGTTACGACACTAGGAGAACAGAACCATCCTCCTTGTAAGAAAACCTGAGAGGATGTTTTGATCCAAACTAGGCAATGTATCTGCCAAGGAGAACTTCTTGAACTTTGTCTATTGTGTTTTATCCTGGGGAAGGGAGCTATTCCCCAAGGAAAACCAACCACCAACCCCAGTCCAGAAGAAAGCTGTCATTCCTCTGGACCAAGAAGACCTACTTTATCTTTAGTATTGAGTGTAAGGGACAGAAGCAGGGTCGTTAGTCTTTTAGTTGAGGCTCGGAAACCCTAATGAGGCTCTAATTTTATTAAAACCTGCACTACCCTGCCACCCCACATTGTGCCAGGAAGCCTTGAATTATTAAAGACCTCTTTTCTTTCCCTTCGCAGTGGCACACCGCCTGCAAGTAAAGAACTTTTTAACATCGAATTAATTTTGCCCAGGATCCAAACAATTGGCCAGAGGATATTGTGCAGAGCAAGGGAGACCCCAAACCATGAAATAGAATTTGAGCCTGGCGTCCCCTCAGAACGATTCCTTAAATGTTAACCACAGGATTTAATTTCTGACAATTGATGCATTTTGGTTCATTAAACTGATTAATTGTTTGAGGTGCATACAGTCAGCCCTACGAATACGGGGTATATCGGCCACTTTTACTCCCTAAATATAGGCAAATACTCCCCAAAAACAGAAAATAGGAAACAGACATGTAGCATCTTGTGCCCCGGCTTTCACCCTCACAGAGCTCCATGGATATGTTTGGACCAGGAGTGCATGTAGTGCTACAGGAAGAAACTACTATTATAACTGCCTGATTGAAAAAAGTAAACATGTATCTTTTAATGTGCATGAATAACTTGGTGCAAAGAAATAATACAGAAACATTTCCGTTTTCCAGTTAAAACATATTTTTACATGCAATGAGAAACCTTGGGGTACTCTCACTCCTAGACCTCTTGGATCCTCTGTGCAGGTGGCCAGGTAAAGGCCATCTCTATGAGATCCCAACAGAGGATCACCTGGGTGGGTCCTTGGGGACTAGGAGTGGGGTGTCCTTGGACGAGACATGGTATCCCCTTTCCCTAGTGACAACAAACCAAACCCTTCCCCATCCTTCATGTGCTGTTATAATCTAACTCCCCTCATTTCTCCACAATTGACACCTGACAGTACTAAGACGAAGAAGAGGCAACTAAGAGCAATGAAGAATATGCTCTTTTACCACTCTAGCAATGGGATGAGGAAGATGCCTGCTAAGAGCAGTGAAGGTCAAGCATATCCCCTTAATTCTGGCCAGGCAAGGCTGATGGGTCATCCACACCTAAAGCCTATCAAGCGGCCATAGGTGTATAATTGGAGCCCAGCCCAGCGGCATAGAGGAGTTACGGGAGCGACAGCAGAGAACCCACAGCGTGGCGCTGGAGTGGGGACTCCCTGGAGCAGACTGGAAAAGGTGAAGGGAGCCGTGCGGGAAGGCTGCCCCTTTCCTTTCTACTCGAAGTGCTCGGTCCACTGCGTTGGAGGACCACCACGGGAGTGTCTGAGCGGCAGGCAGAAGGCTGTGTGATCCGCGCTGCAGCACAAACTCTTAAAGAGACCGGTGAGTTTCTGGTGAATGAGAAACCCGTTGGGCGCGTGTGTGAACTTTATTATTTGCTGAATACTTTGTATCGGAGTGGTCGCATGCTTCGGATTAGCACGTTTTCGAAAGTCTCTGATCCTTTCATTGTCCATTATCAAACAGATGGGGATACTTTGTATCACAGTGGTCGAGTATCAAGAAACACGTTTTCGAATGTCTCCGAACACTTAAAGCGAAACGAATAAATATTGATCTACAGATGGAGCAAAAATGAACCATAAGCAAGATGTATAACTATTGAATACCGAACTGAATTAAAACCTTGCTACCAAACAAAATCAAAACATTTGAAACCCAAAAGGGGAAATTAAATTTAAATCCAAGAAAACCATTAAATGTTGAAGTGCTCAAAATTAATATAATTCTAAACAAACCACAGTATTCTGAAATTGAATATGACTTTAAAGAACATGCAAACAAAGGATACTGGAGGTTGATTTACCGTGATATTTTCAACCTGTGTGAAAGCTGCAAAGTACCTGAACAAATATTTCAAAACAACATTAACTGAACTGTGGAACTTAAAATTGTGAAGACAAGGATATTGTGTATATTTTTGTTAACTGTGCAATTTGGAACTTTTGGAAGCGAACCCTGAGGTCTAACCAGGAGCATTTCATTTCAAGGTTCTTTGAACTGTGTAATTTAAACCTTGGGGAAGGTAACCCTGAGTCCTGACTTGGGGAAAGAAACACCGAGACCTAAATAAGACTATTGCTGGAAGTACCCGAGTCTTGACGGCCAATATAGTTTTATGTGGTTTGTGGTAATGACACTTGGGTTTGGGTTTTATCCAGAAGGGAGAAGAAAAGTGCCATTGGATTATAGCGCTGGGGCACTGAGTTAGCTGCTGGCATGCGGGCAGGGTGTGATTGAGCTTACTGTGTGAGATTTGGCAGTGCACAGCTGAATTTAATGTGGAATTGTAATTATAAAACTGCCGTGTGTGTGGAGGTCTGTGTCTGCTGTCTACAGGTGCTAGGAAATAGAGTGGTGAGTTGGTTAGTTGGAGAAAGGAGAGTACAATTGGGATTAACAAAGAGCTTTGTTATGAGTTTTGTGCTGGATTGTCCCAGGGAGTGGGCATTTTGTGTGGTAGACCATCTGAATACTGTGTCCTTACTGTTCAGGCTTCATGTTTGTAATAATTGTGTGGTGATGTTGCAGTTGTATGGCTGATGGGCAGGAGCTAAGTGTATTGACCTGACTGAGTCCCATTGCCTGAGCACTTACCAATATCAGAGTGACCACAGACGGTCGCCACAGCGCTGACAATGCAGCCACCACAGTGCAACCAGTAACACAAGCCCCACTGTCTACTGGACCCCAGTTGCAGCTATGGGAACTAGCACCATTGCAACTCTCACCATACTGCTCCCAGCCCTGCCGCAGCCACCACCGAGACAACCGCATGGACTACTACAACCCTACTGTCTCAAGCTCTCTCCGTGCCATCAGCCACTGCAGATGGACAGGGCCTCCTGCAAGCTAGAACCCCACAAGAAAGGCACCTGGCTTGGTGATCTTGCCAACGCCCAACACCGAAGGCTGCAGCCCAAGCCCGGTGAAGATTGGTGATTACTCCGTCCTGTTGCCTAGACTATGCCAGTGGAGAGTGTGGAGCCATCAGATGCTGATGCCACAGGGGGCTCTGATGATGATGACGAGGGACTGACCCGTGGATGTGACATTGACATTACATGCAGGTGTTAGGGGGAGGGGTTATGGGCCATCAGGTGGTACCGACTTGGCTACCACCATCTGGTAATGCTACAATGCTTAGTGGGCACTGGGCAATCTGTGGTACAGGCACTTGGTGCCATTATCAACACCCTGGAATGTTTGTGTGGAACTGGGGAGGCCAGTGTGGCAGGCAGTGGCAGGTGTTGGAGGCAGCGCCATCCGCAGTGCCTTTAGAGAGGCACAAGATACTAGGGGGAACCTAGCGGATGGCAAAAGGCTTCTCACTCCTCTCTGGAACATTGAGGATGGTGGAGAGGCCCTCTCAAATGCACCCCAGGTGCAATATGGCACATCTACAACATCTGCTGCGGTTACCCCTACTGAGGACCTGCCACCAACAGCCCTGGGTGAGGATTGGACCTGGCTGCGGCCCTAACCACAGCAACTGTGCTGTCTGTGGGTGTGGGGAAAGTTAACGACTCTTTGGGATGTTCTGCCATGGTTAGGGTGAATTTACGGGTTATTTCCTGGCATCTTTTTGTTTGTAAAACAAAGTGTCCGTGTTATTGTGGTGTCTTTGCATGCACCATGCTTTCCTGGTGGCTGTTCCTTCTCCAGGTCAGTGCCTCGATCCTGCTGCTCCGAGCCATTCATGGGCACGCAGTGGTAGACTGCAGTGTTGTGCAGAATGCAACACGGGATGACCATCTTGCCAACTGTCATGAGGCTGTAGAACAGTGCACTGCCGGCATGGTGCATGCACCCAAGCTTGGCCTCCAGTAGGCTACATGCCTGCTCAATGATCTCCCGGGTCCCAATGTGTGCCTGCCTGGTTGTAACAGAGATGTCTTTATGGGAGGGCAAAAGGGGTTCCTGCCTGCGTGGCCCACCTGGCTCCCTGATTCAAAGAAGTCAGTGCCCATTTTTTACAAAACACGCCAGCATGTTTTATTGCGCGCGGCTGTTTCCTCTGGATGTTGTCCCCAAGTACACTCTGTTCTGATCAATGAAAGCTGTAAGTCTTTCTGTGTTCATTTTAGAATACACATTGAGCCGGATTCTCAAACTATGTTTGGCACTAGTGATGAAATGAGGTAGTGATCTCACCGCTTGCACCAAAAACATTTGCACACAAATCCACAAAGGGCCTCTCTGAATGTGTGCTGGCCCAACACATGATAGGTTCAGGACCGCTTCCTCTACCACGTGCATTTCTACCCTTCAAACAAGGATAGAAATGCATGTCATTTGTTTTGCGCGTTTCACAGTGACAGGCCGTTTAAGGGCCTGTCACTCCCTTGTGGTGCGGGTAGCCTAAATATATTTGTGTCAGAGCACACATTTCTGGAATGAGCGCAAATGAGAAAAGTGCGTCCTTTGCACTATTTTTTATTAGCACTAATTTTCTTTTTGAGATTATGCTGCGGAAACGAATGTATTCAAGGAGACTGAGCAGTGCATCTTTGTGCTACTGTTCAGCGACCCCCGAAATGTGCAGATCACCTTGGAGAATAAGGTGACTTGCTCATTTCTGGAATTAGTGCAATTTAAAAAATGCACTTTTTCATTTGCACTCATTTTTGAGAATCTGCCTTGGTTTGTCCGTTTACTATAGCACAACTCGTGTGACATTCTGTCACTTTCTGTGGGTAAAAATGGACTGAATACATACAATCCTGAAAATTGAAATGCGTGTTGATACATTTCAGTGTCACGATTTTTAGGAAGATAGCTCAGTGTGGTAAACGCTCATTACAGAGATGTGCGTTCATACGCCAGATCACGGTGCCAAATTCCAGCAAGCCGACTCAGCCACTCCCAGTGGCTCTTTTCAGAGTCAAAACGGGACATTTCGCAGCGGGGCACCTCTCCCGTTCGCGTTCGGCACCCTTATTGACAATGAAGGTGCTGAGCTGGAAAGGTGTCCCGCTGGCAGTACAATGAGGATGCAGAGGCGGAGCACTTGTTCCTGCTCAGCACCCTCTTTGTCCTAGCACCCAGGGCCTCCCGCTGAGACACTCTCGAGACAAATAACCCCCTCACAGGTGCCCAAGAGACGCTGTGGGCCTCGTAAGCACTGCTTATCACTTTCTTTCTTCAAGCAGAGCATTTAAAGTATTAGTGATTTGCAAGTTATGGCCCATTAAAGAGACCATTGTTTTGGGCAAAACGTTGTTAACGTTTCCTTGTTAAGAACTGCAATGGGACATTTCTATTTTGAAAGCACACGCAAACACGCCTACAATCTGTGCCCTCCTGCATGACAATTAAACATATCACACAAAACCGTTGTATACCTTCTGCCTTATATTCACATGTTCATATTTAACACACCAAAAAGTGTTTATTTTAGGTAGAATGTGACATTTTCCTCACATGAGGCACGCCTTTGTCAAACATTGAAACCGAAACAGGTAAACCTTTCACACATTACATTTTGTTATTCAAGTCTTGAAAGTACATTTTCAAAATCAACAGGCCATTTTTTGCCTAATGCTGAATTGCATTCTGGTATTTGAAGTCTTTCATTCAGGGTGGGAGAGACGGTGATCCTGCCACAATTGAACACATTTTACCTAGCATATTTTTATAAGGATTTATATATATGTGCTGGTACTTTAGTATGGGCTGTGTACTCTTCAAGTTATCTTTATAAAAGCCAAACATGGGTGGGCGTGGGAAATGGACGGGAGGGCAAGTGAGTATTGACTATTGGTCCAGGATATGGCAGAGGGCGGACGCAACCGCTGAGAGGTGTTTTTGAGTCCAGCATTTTATAAAGTGTGCTTGCCCAAGTGTTTGGCTACTAGGATTTCCCCCCAGGTTACCATGTCTCCAGTGCAGGTGCTTACCCACAAGACCACATAAACGTGTCATTAAAGCACACATCTCCTGTTTGGATTTTGTTTTCCTTGGAATATTTCATTATACATTGTTGGGTTTAAAAGGTGGGCACCTTTTATACTTTGCCAGCATCGTTATTGGACATTCTCCTGTCTCCGATTATTTTTCATGCTTGGTGAATTCCTTTGAAAAGCAATTGCTCCTTTGTCCTGCGCACTTTCTTCTGAAAGGAAATAACAATTGAACTAAATGTGTATATTTCACTTTAAGATATGATCACTTACTGTGCATATATTAATGGGTGGCATCATGCCGCGGTAAGAAAGGGCTAGACTGGCTGCCCTGTATGCCACTCTAGCCAAGTAAAAATGCGTACCATACTTGATATGTATTATCACTTGGCTAGACTGGCATTTTGGGGCAGCCAGTTTAAGCCCTTGCTTACTGTGTTGTGATGTTTTTTCTGGGCATCCATGATCAACCAAGTATGGTATGTGTTAGTACTTGGCTAGACTGGCATTTGGGGACAGTCAGTCTATCCCTGTCTTACTGTGGCATGCCTTTTTGTCTGGGCATCCTGTCTGCGACAGCAGTGTTGCAGGATCTTGGTCTGGCTGCCTGTAGAACAGCGATCTGGAGTAGCACATGGATAGCAGTGTGGCTGTATGCTCCTGCTCTGCACCCTTCATGCACAATGGGGGGCATAGCAGGAGCATGTGCTGTGTCCCACTCTAGGCCATTGACTGCACTGCAGACCCAACAAGGGGCAAAGCCATATTCAGAGCAGAAGCACACAGCTCCATGTCCCACTCTTGTCCGAATGTTGCAGGGAGGGCGTACAGAGTCATTTCCACCCAACTGTACCACCAGAACTCGGGGTGCCGGTCTCCTCTGCAGCTGCCTATGCACTGCAGGCAACCAGGAATGCCACCTCATACCAGGTGACCCGAGCCAAACCACCCTGTTTTTTAGAAGTCCTAAATCAGGGCTCAAAGTCCAATGAAGGATAGCACAGGGGCAACGCGCTGGTCTTGGAAGCAAGACCATGCAGAGCAATAGACGTTTGATTCCCGGATCCGCGCTTAGAAACCAAACTCAGGTATGGTATTAGGCGCATTATAAAAATAATGGAATGAATAAAAGTCATCTTATGGGGGGCACTGACGATTGAGTGTCAGTTTACCATTAGTTTTCCAAGGTGCATTTGAGAAGGGAGGAGCAGGACTTTTTTTTGGTGTCTCGATTCCCCCCCCCCCACACACCCCCACCTGCTCTCCCCACTCTTGCAATGCTGAATACTCCCTTGCAAACACTGTTAGTTGGGGGAAGGTGATTAGGTAGTCAAATTCAGGACTGTGCAATCACATGTCACAGGCCTCTGGCGAAAATGTTCATGTGTACTCATTTGGCACTAGGAATGGGTTGCTTTTTATCCAATTTGAAAAATACTTCTGCACATTATAAATAAGTGTCAGAAAGGTATGTGTTGGATGTATTTAAAGATTTTAAACAGACAGCCCCAGATCAGATCTTCTAAACTCACATCAATTAATATTCTGCTACTATGATACTTTCCTTGAGGATGAAGAGCGTGAAGCCGGCATCATTCTCCTTTTGCATAACATGCTTTTATTTGTAATCTTGCCAAGTTGGGTTGTTATGTGATTTGGGTACTTTCCAAGTCCGCTCTACAAAACGATAGTATTTTAGTTCAGGAAAGTGAAACATTCACAAATAATTGCACCTTGCTCTGTGGTAGGATCTGGGAAACAATGTGCCAAGGGCAGAAATTGCAGATTGGCTCATTTAATCTTGTGGTGTCCGACCTGTCAAAATTGCCAGTCTCTAAACATTTCAAGATTGTCACCCCCTAAGAATGGTTTAGTTCTCAGGGTATGCACCCCAAAGAAGGCACGCTCATGGTTTAACAGGCTATGGCGTGGTTTCATGGATAATAAAGAAGGCCTTGACATTTTGCACACCTCAATGTCATTTGTTTCTTTGGGGACTATTATGAATACTGATTGAACCATAGCTCTCTTCAGATCTTGGTGTATGCTGGCATAAGTGCCCCTTTCTGGTATCTTCTAATATATACTCTATTCCATGCAGTGGTATGTGTACGTTTCTCTTTGTTTCTACTCGGTCGCCATGCTTGAGCGCGTTTACATTATGTGAGAGTGTTAATATGTGCCCTCTGTCAATGTTGGGTATGCGTATCTTCTTTGTATGGCTAATGGTCTGTCCTGCATCTAAGACTACGCCATCCTCACGGCTGCTAGTTTTAACAGGTGCCCTGTGCCCTCATCATGGACTGCTGGTGTCGCCCTTGAAATACCACGTGTTTATTATTCTGATTCCAGCCAGCCTGAAGAGGGCAAGGGGGCTGCAAGAGAGTACCCAGGCATATTATGATTGCTGCAGGGCAGCCTATAAAGCTATTGGTTGTGGTCTCATTGGGGGCACGACCAGATGTTCTGTTTCCCGTCCTTTATTTGGTTTTGGGGCAGAGGTGGGGAGCAAAGGCACCTGTGCCCAGATCCCTAACATTCCTTAAGATGGCTCTGGGATGTAAGCCGCCTCCTGTCAATTACAGTGGTGCCGGGTAGTGGTAAAGTACCATGGGTGGTGTGGCTACTCAGTCTGGAAAGTATTGCTGTGGGCAGCTCCGTGGGCAAGGGGTTGCGATTCAGGCACACTGTACATTCAGGGAAGGTGGAGATGGCCTAGCCTCATCCCTTTTTACTGTGGGCCAGTGAGGCAGTGTGTGCAGGAGTGGATTGGTTGCAGGCTAGGCCAGACTCCTGCAGTCTGCATTCATGAATGCTTGAAACTTACCTGCTGTTCCGCAGGCCCATGTGTTCATGCGTGGATCCTGGGAACCAGACACAGCAATATTGTATCCACAGGCTGGCATCACGCGGCATCTGCACAGTCCTTTTCTGCTTTTGTTCCCTTGCATAGTGTATGCCATCTGCGTGCAGTCCAATGCCCCCAGGAGGTTGGCATAAAAGCTTGAGTATGTGGCAATTATTTCTCCCCCTGGACACATGGGTGGTAGGATGGCATTCGGGACGTGCCTGAGAATTTAGATCATGTTGGCTGCAACACCCCATGGATAATCCCAAAGGGGTCCTGGAAGTTGGGGACAAGTTAGACACTGCTGTCTGCGAGGTTCACAATATATCACAAAAGGGGGTAGCCGCCAGACAGCAGTTGAAGCATACTCTTGCTTTTGTATGACATTATTTGAAAAGAGGTGGTTGTGGTGTTTGCAGAGATCACCACTTGTGACACAGTCTAAAGAACTCCATGGGGTAGAGGTTACAGGCACATTAATTCATACATGTAAGCACAGTACTGACAGGAAAAAGCTTTAAGTGGTGCAAATTTACTACATCAGGCTAGTCTGCGGGGTTCACGACAGTGAGGATTGCCTGTTTTCATCGACCCAGATTGTGAGGGCAAGTGCATTTTCACTGTACAGCAGTACAGTTTATTTCTTCAAGTGCTGGCCCGCTCCTCCGGAACTCAGAGGGAACACCACCGTTTGTATTTGCGTTGCCTAGCTACATCAGGCATTGTGCAAAGACATGCCTCCTGCCAGCTACAACATCCGCCTGTAGGCCGGGGTGAAGTTGGGGGCAAGTTAGACACTGCTGTCTGCGGGGTCCGCTTCCATGTGGGATTCTCCTCCAGGCCATGATACCGTGCAATCTACGGCATCACAAGTACTCTCTACTTTACCTGACTCCATGTTACCGCCCCACCCTTTTCACCCATCTAAGGGCCACATTGGTGTTCCATCTGTGACCGCTGTTTCATATTTGATTACAGTAATACTGTTGAGTGTCTCATTTCTTGAGCTTTTTATGCCGCCATTTAGCACAGACTTGAGTCACCCTGTCAATACACGTAACCTTGATAACCTGACCTATCCTCTTTGTACTCCAAAATCTAGGTCTCTTTACCTCGGACTATGGAACGCTAGATCATTATGTAACAAATCATCAACATTTCTTGATATGTTCTTACACTTGAATTTACAATTCCTCTGTATTACTGATCACTAATACTACTATACCTGCTCCATTGTCTACTTCTGCTCCATCTTTCTGCCACACCCCTCGTATTTCTTCTCGAGGCAGTGGCACTGGTATTTTATATCATTCTTATTCCACATCACTTAACTCTTCCCTATTTCTCTACATTTGAATTGTCATACTCAATTTTTTCTGCGGTTTCTCCTACATCTTCCATTTCATTTCTATTGATTTATCGTCCACCAGGTCCTGTTACCTCATTCCGTGAGGATATTGATACATTGTTGTCTTTTTTACTTCCCACTACTGTCCCTCTTATAGTTCTTGGTGATTTCAATCTCCATCTCCTAACTACTCATTCTACTCTTCCATTTCTCTCTATTCTTGACTCTCACTATCTTACTCCTCTTTCAACACCTCCTTCTCATATTTCTGGTTCTTCTTAGACCTTATATTTACCTCTCTTATTTCTAAATCTCCTGTGTCTTCTCTTCCGGTCTATCAGACCATCATCTTCTTTTGTTCTCGACTTCTCCTGTTCCTTTCTCTTGCATTCTTCCTCCTGCAACTTCTACTTACGTCGTGACCTACGCAAGTTCAACACAAAGCTTTTTTTCCATCTCTACTAGTACTTCTAAACTGGGGTCCCAAGCTTCATTTTCCATTCTAAGAGCAGATGAAGCTGCCACTGCTCTTTCCTCTTCACTCTCAACATCTCATGATTCACTTTACCCTTCGTCTTCATTTCACCCTTCACCTAAACCACCCCAAACGTGGCTGACTTCTCATCTTCGCGCAATGTGACACGTCCTCTGGGGCTTAGAAAGGTGCTAGTTAAAACTGAGGACGCCAGGGAACTACATTTCTTATGTGTCTTATCATACTCGTTATGATAATTGTCTTCTCTCGGCCGAACAATCTTATTTTTCTGATCTACTTCATTCACCGTCCTCCCACCCTAGACGTCTTTTTCAAATTCCTTTTTGATTGCTTTCATCTCCTATTCCGTATCCGTCAACTAACTCTGCTCTCACTGCTGTAGATCTTGCACTTTATTTCCCTTCTAAAGTCTCTTCTCTTCGATCAGTTATTGAATCCTCTCGCACTCAGGTCAGCTCTCTGTCTTCTGCTTCTCTTGTGGCATCTCCTTAAGAAGGTTTTTCTGGATTCACTCCTATTACTAATGAAGACACTCTCCGTCTCCTTGCCCGTCCTCACCCATCTTCCTCCCCACTGGACCCCATAACATCTTCACTTATATCTAAAATCTCTCCTTCACTTGTTTCTTACGGTACAATTTTATTTAATTTCTGTTTATTTTCTTCTGTTTTTACTTCTTCATTTAAGCATGCCACTATTATTCCAATCTTGAAAAAGCCCTCTTCTGATGTATCTTCTGCTTCCAATTTCCATCCCATGTCACTCCTACCCTATCTTTCTAAAATTTTGAGAGCGTATTTCCGTCCCATTTCACTCCTACCCTATCTTTCTAAAATTTTGAGCCCGTAGTCTATACTCAAATGTTTACTTATACCTCTCGTAATTCTGTTCTCCCTCGTTTCCAATCTGGGTTTCGCTCAAGATACTCAACTGAGACTGCTCTTCTTTCTGTCCTGGACTCCTGACATTCTGCACAGCACGCTAAACAGTCTTCTCTTCTTATACCTTTGGATCTTTCTGCCGTGTTCGATACTGTTGATCACACACTCTTACTGTCTGCTCTTTCTTCTTTTGGCTTTTCTGGTTCCACTGTAGCCTGGTTTGAATCATATCTATCCCAGAGAACCTTTTCAGTTTCCTGGTCGGGGGTTTCCTCTGAAACATATTCACATACTTGTGGTGTTCCTCAAGGCTCAGTCCTTGGTCCTTTCATTTTCTCTCTCTATACTTCCTCGTTAGCTGGGGTTATTTCTTCTTTTGGGTTCTCACATCACTTCTACGCTGATGACACACAGCTTTTTCTTTCATTTCCACATTTCACCGACGACATTCATCATAAACTTAGTGCTTGTTTCCAATCATGGATGTTGGGTCATTTCTTAGTTGTCAACACTGCAAAAACAGAGTTTCTTTTCTTTCCTTCCACTATGATTTCTTCTCCTCTTCTATCTTCTTCTAAATCATTTCCTCCGGCCCAGTTACCCATTTCATCAGTAGTCTGTAACATTGGTCTTTTTCTTGATTCAGATCTTTCTTTCAGTCATCATATTTCACTATCTGCTCGTTCCTGTCGACTTCATCTGTACAACATTTGGAAAAGCTTGTCTGTTTAGGACTTTTAAAGCCACAAAGTTACTAGTGTCTGCTTTAATCTTTTCACAGCTTTTCTACTGCTCTTCTGCACTCTTCGGACTTCCTATAGCTCGTTTAGCTCCGCTGAAATCTGTATTTAATGCTTCTATTTGTGTTAATTGTTTCTTGGCTCATCGCGATTCTATTTCCTCTTCTTTGGCTCAACTTGGTTGGCTCTCTTTTCATCACCGTTTAAAATTACATTTTTTATATTTCGTTTTCAAAGCTCTTTATGGTCTTGTTCCCCCCATCTTTCTTCACTTGTTTGATTCTATCTCCCCCCTCGCTCGCTTCGGTCTGCTTCTCACCATCTTCTTGTAGTCCCCCGTACCCCCTGTGCTCAATCTCGTTTTAGGTCTTTCACTTTTAGAACCCTTAAACTGGAATACACTTCCTCTCTCTCTTCGTTCCATTACTGTCTATTTATCCTTTCTGGTCTCTCTACTATCCTACCTTATTTTGTCTGGTTAATGAGGATTTTTTGCCATTGCTGAGATACTGTGGGCCTCATTCCGAGTTCGGAGGTAACCACGCCGCTATTTGCGGCATGGCTGCCTCCAAACTCGTCCAAACTCCGGCCTGGTGAATGGCGTAATTACCGGTCCATTCCGAGGTCGAAGGGACCGGTAATTCCCCATTCACTAGGGCCATTCCCCATTCCCATTTCAGCCCCCATAGGGCTCAATGGGAAGGGGGAAGGCGGCAATAACGGTACCGTAAATTACGGTACCGTTATTGACCCCGGAGTCCCTTTGCGGGTCCCGTCCTTAACGCCTGCTAAAAGCAGGCGTTAAGGAAGGACCAGCAAAGGGAACTCGTAGTAGGGCGGTAAGGGTTTAACGGCACCGGTCTTGTTACCGGTGACCGTTAACCCTTACCGCCCTACTCGAAATTAGGCCCTTTGTGTTTTAAATGTTGAAATCATTATTTGTATTGTTTTCTTTTGTTATGTACAGCGCTTTGGCGTAAGGCGCTATATAAAATAAAATAAAAAATAAAACACAAAAAGATGACAGCTGCAGAGGGGGTGGGGTCTGACAGTGTCCCTGTGTGAGCTGCATGTGGGAGGTGGGGAGGTGGGGAGGCGGGGAGGTGGGGAGGCGGGGAGGTGGGGAGATGGGGAGTTGGGGAGGTGGGCAAGATGGGGAGGTGGGGAGATGGGGAGGTGGGGAGGTGGGGAGGTGGGGAGATGGGGAGATGGGGAGATGGGGAGAAGGGGAGAAGGGTCTGTCTGTCTGTCCAGTCTGTACAGTGTAAGCACTTGCATCTCGGGTGGATAGTGTCAACCCGCCCGCACCCCTTCCTATGGGGCACTATCTCCACTCCTCCTGTCTCTCCTGCCTCTTCCCTCATATTCAGTCAACATGCCATTGGCCTGCAGCACCCAACATGTGCCTCCATGGTCTAATTGCGCATCTCTGACCTTTGTGCAATCTTGTTTTTTTTTTTTGTGATAGCCTGCGCCTTCCTTGGCTCAGCAGCCAGTGATTACGTCCACCTCTGGCTGGAATAACATTTCTTGAAAGTTTTACGTTTTTTCAGGCAGTTTTTCAACTCATATTCATGCAATAAATATTGCAATACTTTTTTTTAGAAATAGTGCATGTGATATTTAACATATGCTGAGCCTGTGAAATACTGCATGCAGAATTTCTAGGTCTCTTCCTACTGGAATATTGTGGCTGACCATGGACTTGTGCACATTGTGAGTGAATATGCACTTGTGCACATTGTGAGTGATGATGAAATTGTGCACATTGTGAGTGACCATGGACTTGTGTACATTGTGAGTCACAATGCACGTGTGCACGTGTTGGTGATAATGCACGTGTGCACATTGTGAGTGATGATAGATATGTGCACATTGTGAGTGACGATGCACTTGTGCACATTGTGAGCGGCGATGCACTTGTGCACACTGTGGGTGATGATGCACTTGTGCACATTGTGAGTGATGATGGACTGATGCACGTTGTGAGTGACGATGCACCTTGTGCACATTGTGAGTGATGATGGACTGATGCACATTGTGAGTGATGATGCACTTGTGCACGCTGTGAGTGAAGATGCACCTTGTGCATGTTGTGAATGACGATGCACCTTGTGCACGTTGTGAGTGACGATACACCTTGTGCATTGTGAGTGATGATGCACCTTGTGCATGTTGTGAGTGTCGATGCACCATGTGCATGTTGTGAGTGACGATGCACCTTGTGCATTTTGAGAGTGATGATGCACCTTGTGCAGTTTGTGAGTGGCGATGCACTTGTGCATTTTGTGAGTGGCGATGCACGTGTGCATTTGTGAGTGGCCATGCACTTGTGCATGTTTTGAGTGGCCATGCACTTGTGCATGTTTTGAGTGGCCATGCACTTGTGCATGTTGTGAGTGACCATGCACGTGTGCATGTTGTGAGTGACCATGGACATGTGCACATTGCATGTTGTAAGTGACCATGCACTTATGCACATTTTGAGTGACCATGCACGTGTACGCATTGTGAGTGACCATGCACCTGTGCAGTGTGAGTGATGATGCACCTTTTCACAGTGTGAGTGATGATGCACCTGTGCACAGTGTGGGTGACACAGGGCTTGTGCACATTTTGAGTGACGGCAGACTTGCGCACATTGTGAGTGATGATGGACATGTGCACATTGTGAGTGGTGATGGACTGCTGCACATTGTGAGTGACGATGCACTTGTGTACATTGTGAGTCACCATGGACTTGTGCACTTTGTGAGTTATGATGGACCTGTGCACATTGTGAGTTATGATGCACCTGTGCACATTGTGAGTGATGATGCACCTGTGCACATTGTGAGTGATGATGCACCTGTGCACAGTGTGACTGACACGTGTGAGTGATGATGGACCTGTGCACAGCGTGAGTGACACAGGGTTTGCACACATTTTGAGTGACGGCAGACTTGTGCACATTGTGAGTGACCATGGACCTGCGCACATTGTGAGTGACGATGTACTTACGCACATTGTGAGTGATGATGGACCTGTGCAGATTGTGAGTGATGGTGGACCTGTGTACATTGCAAGTGATGATGAACCTGTGCACATTGTGGGCCTCATCACGAGTTTGGCGGTAACCCTTAAATGCAGCAGTAACGGTATTACCGCTTCATTTAAGGGTCCACCAAATCACGGGTTTGACAGGATTTACCCCCAGCTATGAGCTGTAGGGACGTGGCCTGCCTGCTAAACTCCTTCCTCGGCGGGTGTGAGGGCTGTCTGAATTACTGGAGGTATGGATGCCTGGTGGGGTCACCGGCTCAGGAGGACACACACAGCGGGATCGCTGGTGTGAGGGAGCGCGACTCTTGGTCCCAGCGCTCTGTGTCACAGGAAGAGCACGTAGCAGGATTGCTCACGTGAGGAGTTACGGCATACCAGCGTCCTCCTGTTGCATGCACTGGCAATCATGCTGCGCGTCCATCAGCCTGTGCCAGTGATCCCACCAGTGCAGACCCGCGCGTTACGGCCCGTAACGCATCGTTGCCGGTTGTTAAGGGCTTTCACCCTTTTTGAAATAAAGGAGGCACACCAGCTGTATCGTATGGAACCTTCTTTATTAACGTACAAGGTGGAACTAACTACTTCCTCCTCCCTCTTCAAACCCCCCTCCTTTTCCCTACATCACATCCTGCTGTGGCGCACATTTCAAAGACTGTCTTAAAGCGACAGTAGCTGTAACAATTGCCACAAAGTCATTTACTTCGTGAAAATGACATGGAACCCTGGAGGGTCCCAGCTTGTACCCGAGGGACTCGAGCCAATAAAGGACTGCTACCCAAAACCTGCATCCGGGTCACCGTGTCTCGAGCATCCGGGTCACTGTGTCTCGAGCCAATAAAGGACTTCTACCCGAAACCTGCATCCGGTTCACCGTGTCTACAGCCAATAAAGGACTTCTACCCGAAACCTACATCTGGGTCACCGGGTCTCGAGCCAATAAAGGACATCTACCCGAAACCTACATCTGGGTCACCGGGTCTCGAGCCAATAAAGGACATCTACCCGAAACCTACATCTGGGTCACCGGGTCTCGAGCCAATAAAGGACATCTACCCGAAACCTGCATCCAGGTCACCATGTCTCGAGCCAATAAAGGACTTCTAACCGAAACCTGCATCCGGTTCACCGTGTCTCGAGCCAATAAAGGACTTCTACCCGAAACCTACATCTGGGTCACCGGGTCTCGAGCCAATAAAGGACATCTACCAGAAACCTGCATCCAGGTCACCATGTCTCGAGCCAATAAAGGACTTCTACCCGAAACCTACATCCGGTCCCCGGGCCTTGAGCAAATAAAGGACTTCTACCCGAAACCTGCATCCGGTTCAGCGTGTCTCGAGCCAATAAAGGACTTCTACCCGAAACCTACATCTGGGTCACCGGGTCTCGAGCCAATAAAGGACATCTACCCGAAACCTGCATCCAGGTCACCATGTCTCGAGCCAATAAAGGACTTCTACCCGAAACCTACATCCGGTCCCCGGGTCTTGAGCAAATAAAGGACTTCTACCTGAAACCTGCATCCGGGTCACCGTGTCTCGAGCATCCGGGTCACTGTGTCTCGAGCCAATAAAGGACTTCTACCCGAAACCTGCATCCGGTTCACCGTGTCTCGAGCCAATAAAGGACTTCTACCCGAAACCTACATCTGGGTCACCGGGTCTCGAGCCAATAAAGGACATTTACCCGAAACCTGCATCCAGGTCACCATGTCTCGAGCCAATAAAGGACTTCTACCCGAAACCTACATCCGGTCCCCGGGTCTTGAGCAAATAAAGGACTTCTACCCGAAACCTGCATCCGGTTCACTGTGTCTCGAGCCAATAAAGGACTTCTACCCGAAACCTACATCTGGGTCACCGGGTCTCGAGCCAATAAAGGACATCTACCGAATACCCGCATCCGGGTCACCGTGTCTCGAGCAAATAAAGGACATCTACCCGAAATCTGCATCCGGGTCACCGTGCCTCGAGCCAATAAAGGACATTACCCGAAACCTGCTTCCGGTTCACCATGTCTCGAGCCAATAAAGGACTTCTACCCGAAACCTACGTCTGGGTCACCGGGTTTCGAGCCAATAAAGGACATCTACCCGAAACCTGCATCGAGGTCACCATGTCTCGAGCCAATAAAGGACTTCTACCCGTAACCTACATCCGGTCACCGGGTCTCGAGCAAATAAAGGACTTCTACCCGAAACCTGCATTCGGTTCACTGTGTCTCGAGCCAATAAAGGACTTCTACTTGAAACCTACATCCGGGTCACCGGGTCTCGAGCCAATAAAGCACATCTACCCGAAATCTGCATCCGGGTCACCGTGCCTCGAGCCAATAAAGGACATTACCTGAAACCTGCATCCGGTTCACTGTGTCTCGAGCAAATAAAGGACATCTACCCGAACCCTGCATCAGGGTCAACGTGTCTCAAGCAAATAAAGTACATCTACCCGAAATCTTCCGGGTCACTGTGTCTCGAGCCAATAAAGGACTTCTACCCGAAACCTGCATCTGGGTCACCTTGTCTCGAGCCAATAAAGGACTTCTACCCGAAACCTGCGTCCGGGTCACCAGGTCTCGAGCCAATAAAGGATTTCTACCCGAAACCTACATTCCGGGTCACCGGGTCTTGCGCCAATAAAGGACATCTATCCTCGAAACCTGCATCCCGGTCACCGTGTCTTGAGCCAATAAAGGACTTCTACCCGAAACCTACATCCGGTCACCGGGTCTCGAGCCAATAAAGGACATCTACCCGAAACCTGCTTCCGGGTCACTGTGTCTCGAGCAAATAAAGGACATCTACCCGAAACCTGCATCCGGTTCACCGGGTCTCGAGCAAATAAAGGACCTCTACCCGAAATCTTCCGGGTCACCTTGTCTCGAGCCAACAAAGGACATCTACCCGAAACCTGCATCCGGGTCACTGTGTCTGCTTGGCTGCTGCTGAGTACAGCACAGAAGTATACCAAGTTAGGGCCCCAAGTGAGACCTCAGCAGTGTGCCACCATGGGGGCTGGAGCAGAAATATGAGCAGTGGGCGACATTGCATGGATCTAGGAGCTATTTAGCCCCCGTTTGTCACAGGGGAAGAGCCTGGTCGCCTGGATAGCAACAGATACCAGGAACTGCTTTTGACCCTCCCCCCCTCCCCGACTCACCCCTTTCCAGGCCAACTGGTGCCATGCAAATTTGTCTCAATAGCGTTAACTTGGGTGTTTTGGAATGTGCCCATAGTAGTATTTGGGCACATCTACGAGAAATGTAAAGCATACAATGAACACAAGTTTCTATTTTGCCAGTAGCTTCTCGTTACCCAAAGGTAGGTCCTGGCCTGCTCTCAGGGTGCGGCGGAAAACCCAAGCGCTGCTTTCCTCATGTACATCCCTCCTCAGGCACGGGTTGCAGGATTTCACATTGTTTACTGGAGATGTAAAGTTGGGGGGCAGCAGCCCGCGATCCCGGCAAGTTTCGGCCGTGGGCCGATGCAGGGAAGCGAGCACACTTACCTCTGTGCCAGGCATGAGTCAGGCTGTGCAATGGCCCCCCAGGGTCGGGGGAGACGTGCAACCATAGGCCACACATCACACGCAGCAATAAATGTCCGCCGTTTACAGCCATTTGTTTAATGAGAATCCGAGCTTGGTGTGCGACGCGCCGGGTGGAGGGGCCTGTACTGCAGAAATATGCTTCGTGTTCCTATTGAATGTGGGGGTGGCTGATAGCCTGGCCGTTACCTGCGCCCGGGGCACGCAGGCCAATGCCAACATGACCCACATTTCAGTGCCAGCTCCCGGCTTTTGCTCTGCTGCTAGTTGCCAAATCCAACGGTGCTTGATTTATTTATCATGCTCTTTAAAATAAGGCGCTCTGAAGTCGTCTAAAGTGCACGGAACAAATACTGCACAAACAACGCAGTCATCGCGGTCATATTAGGTCAAAGGACAGAGTGTAGTGCCCTGAAGGCATCGGGCATCAAGCCATTAAATGCTGTTGCTGTTTATCCCCTCTCTAGCGATGCCCCTTACAGTCCTCACCAGTGTTTCGAGGGGGTCTGGGCTGGAAGTGAGTACCTTTTGAAGAGATAGTTGAGCCGGGTACTACAGATCAGGAGGGCAGAGGAAATGGAATGTGGCTGGCTGGGCACTGACTGCCAACACTCTGGACTGGATTCTTTTATTTTTTATTTTATTGGTCACTTGTTAGGCGCTTATACAATTAGCAACAACTCTTTCAAACCGCTCACAGGGCAACAGGGTGGGGGCAGGGGAGTGCAGGCAACGAAGAACAAGACAAACCTACTATGCCTTGTGAGTGTTCAGAACGTGCAAGTGCGGAGGGCAGTGGGGGTAAGGGATAGGTGCTGTGGCGCTCACGGTGAAGTGCTAATAAGGGAAGGGCGTAAGTGCAACCTCCCGAGGGGAGAGTGAGCCTAAGTAAGTGCAGTAAATAGACAGCGGCTGCGATGAGAGATGTGGGGGGTCAGGGCCCCGAGGATACATAAGGGCCCTGCACATCAGCCAGGCTACTGTATGAATGCCAGACCGACGAAGAGTGAGAGGGCTGGTGTGATGATAGTTGCGTGTCAGGCACGGCGAAATGCGGCTGCCAAGTCCAGCTAGGCTCTTAGGGGTATTGGCATGGTCAGGATTTGCCGGAGCTTCTCTAAAAGATGGCGGGCCTCATTACGAGTTGGGCGATGCAGGTAAAATGCATCAGTAATTGCGTTTACAGATCCATTACTGCACCTCCCAACTGTAAGTTTGGTGGAAAGTAGGAGGAATTACCTTCAGCTCAGAGCTGGAGGTAAATCCACAACTCCTTCCAAATTTCGGGGGAATTAATACCGACGGAATTACGGCAGTGGTAATTCTGCAAAAATCCCTCATGGAGTCCTAATGGACTCCAATTAAATGGGCACTAACATCGCCACCGCCACCACTTCTAATCCCGCTGTAAATACCGCTTTGCCAAGTGGGTGTAATGGTATTACAGTTCGGTGGTATCTCAGTGGATTTATCGCAGAGATACCACCAGACTCTTAATGAGCATCATTGTGTGTGTGTTGTGTTGTGTGTGTGTGTGGGTCAGTTTCAATTGAGGAGTAAATTGCATGCAAGAGACCACCTCCGTTTGCACTAATTAGTGGAAAAGTGAATAGTAAATCACATGCACAATCGCCTTCACTCTCCAACTACGCTGACAGAAAAGTGTAAATGCTTCCGCAATAAATGAGTGCTAGGGACATTTACAGTGGATACCTGCTTTTACCAGGTGGTAATTTCAGACGGATTCTACAGGAAAACACTTTTTTTGTGCTGGCATGAAAATACATGCTGGTGGAAAACCGTATAGATTGTCAGATCGAGCTTGAACGGCAGGTGAACATGTAAATTCTGCGGTAAAATTGATGAAACACCCGCAAATTAGTAAAAAGGTTCAGAAAAAGGAAACCTCCTCTTTTACTGATCTGCAGGACTTGGAAAAGGACTCCCCACTCTGCTTTGGGAGCAATGTGTGCTGGCGATATGGCTGTGGGACACAGAGCTGGAGAATCTGCTGCGCAGGTGATATGCGCAGGTGAGATGCGCAGGTGAGATGCGCAGAAGGTAGGAGTTGGCACAACCTATGGAAAGAAAATGAAGATTTCAAAGGAGGCAGAAACCCGTTAATAGGGGCTAGGAAACAAAAACAGAATACAAGACATGGCACCTCTCTCTTGAAAGTGTACTTAGGCTTCTTTATAAAGTTTCAGGTTTGGAGACAGGTTATTTTAAATAAATGTTATTTAGCCTCATATTCAGTGGAATACTTTGAACTCTTCAATATGCTGTGTACATATTTAGAATCTCTAAGGAAAGTCATCAATCATTCCATAGATTGGCCCAGGCAAATCGATCCAATTTTGCAAAAATGGCCCTTAGAAATGTGACTACAGCTACAATTAACGATATTCGAATTCCTTCTGTTATTGACCATAAATTGTACAGGATAGCTGTAGAAAGCACACAGTTTCCTAAGTAAAAGATCCTTCAAATGGATTGTGTCCTCCCACATGTTCCTCATCTTTGATATTCGTTATCTAGCTACAGCTGCTTTGCAAAAGAATTTCGGCAGAGGGCGCTGTGTGCTGATGGAGTCGAATCGATGTCCCTCGAGGGCCTCCATCTCGAGGATGATGTAATCGAAGGTATATATCGCACATGCAGCACCCGTTGGCTTCAGTTCCGTTTTTCCAGGAATGCTTTAGCTTTGAGAAATACGTTGCGCTTCTTCACTTTCGTGACAGCTTTGTTATTTCGAAAGAGAAGAAGAACATTTCTTCTTCGTCGACACAGACAACCCTGAAGACCTGCTTCAAAAAGTGTTGCGATTGTGGGTCAAAAATGTAATTGACCGATCCACATTGCATATGTTTAAGGTGTCTCTGGGTAGACCATATCACAGATCGGGCTGCTCCAAGTGCCTGTCGATGACAGTAAATGCCTTGAAGGAACGAAAGGGGAAATTGAAGGTCAGTTGAATCCCTAAATCTCCTACCCCGGCCAAAAAACCTACGACCGACGTGTCGAGAGGCGACTCTCCTCGGAGGAAGAAGGCTCAGCGGTCGAGATCGAGGAGTGCTGTCGCCACTCCTCATCGTCCTCGAAGAAGTCTAAAAGAATGCACCATAGGTCGCCTTCCTCGACTTGATCGTCGGACGCTTCACCTGAGAGGGTATCTTGCCCAACTAAAAAATCCACTCCGGCCGAGTGGGAGGCCTTCAGAGCAGAGATGCTCAAAATATTTGAAAAACACAATCCTCCAATCCATGCTCCTACCGCGCCTTCGAAAGAAGCCGGGAAGGAAAGGGCGTGACCTAAATCCCGCACACCTTCGAGCTCAGGACGAAGGCCCGATGCACATTGGGAGCCGCTGAGGCCTGGCCCCGATGACGTAACATCAAAGGATCAGTTGAACTGAAAGAATAAGTCAAAGTCGTCGACTCATCGGCACTGGCACGCCTTTGACGCCAACCAAACCCTCAACGTTGACTTTGAAGCTGAAGCCATCGAGGCCAGCTGCACCATCATTGCCAGCTGCGCCATCAATGCCAAGCGCCCCACTAAAACCTATGACGGAAATTACATTTTTTTCTATTACCCCTCCAGCCTCGAATCCATTGTTTGTAAAACCCCTCACACCTGAGAAAACAAATGTACCACTGCCAAGAAAAGACCATTTTAAGGCTCTTCTATTTATGAAGAGGATAAACAATCCGATAACGAGGCTCCTTTTGCCCTCCAATATGGTACGCCAAATGTACCAGAGATTTGTATAGCAGAGGAGTGAAGGTTGGGAGACCTCTATGACAACCTACAGACATCACCTGAGTTAGAGTTTGGGAGACCAGAGGCTGGGGAGCATGCTGATGCATCCTACAGACAACTCATGTCCAAGGTAGTGGACTACAAGGGGTGGAGTAGGACGCCATTGACACTCAAACAGGCTGATTTAACAGACATCCTAGATAAGGGTCCTCAGTCAGATCCTATATTACCATTTCATATTGCCTTGCAAAAAAGGGTGGCACCGAAATGTGAATACCGGAAACCAATACGCCTGTAAATAAAAACTTGACCAAGAAGTACCGCCCTTCTAGTAGTGACCCTGACTGCCTGTCGAAACGCCCAACTTCAGAGAGTCTGGTGGTGCAGGCAGCTACTGCAACATCTAAGCAAGCGGCTTACCCTACCATCCCTCCAGATAGGGACGACAAAAGAGTAGATGGATGGGCAAGGAAGGTATTTTCTGCCGGGAGTATGGCATTCAAATCACAGCAAATTGTTTTGTCTTCTTTCTAGCCCCCCTCCTCATGATAGCAAGGAAGAGGAGAGGTTACATAGGTTGGACTCTCGTAGAGCTTTGAGCTTTTATATATCTAGACTGTCAAAACTCTGTATTGATGATCATCTTTTCATTGGCTATACGGGCCACAAACTGGGTCTGGCTGTTACTAGACAGACCTTAACCAGATGGACCAATCTGGCCATTTCAGATGCTACAGGCTGGCAGGGAAGGATCCTCCTGAAGGTTTAAGGGTCCATTCCACCAGGGGCATGGCTAACTCTGCAGCTCTGCAAAGGGGTGCACCGATAAAAAGTATTTGTGAAGCGGAAACGTGCTCTACTATCCACACATTGACAAAGCATTACTGCCCGGAATCTTCCCTCTGTCAGGATGGTAGCTTTGGAAAAGCAGTCCTGCACTCGGTTCATGAAAACCATTAAAATCAAATTCTACTCCGACCACCAAATCAAACACTGCTTTGGCAGTCTATCAAAGATGAAGAATACGTGGGAGGACCCAATCCATTAGAAGAACATTTAAACTTACCCCTGGTAACGCTCTTTCGACTGAATGGTCCTCCCACGTATTCCTCATCGCCCTCCCAGCCTACCCACAGTATAATTTCCCATGCTATTCCAACTTTCGTTCCTTCAAGGCTGAGTACGGTCATTCCCGTGGTTATGCAGGTATTTGACCTGTAAGGGAAAAAAACAGAACTGAAGCCAACAGGCGCTGCGCTGCACGTGCTATATATGCCTCGATGACATCATCCTTGGGACGGAGGCACTCGAGGGACATCAAGTCGATGCCATCGACGCACAGAGCGCCCTCTGCCGAAAATGTTTTCCAAAGCAGCTGAAGCTGGATAACGAATATCAAAGATGAGGAATACGTGGGAGGAACATCCAGTCGAAAGAACTTTACCAGAGGTAAGTAACTTGTTCTTCTTGGTAATAGAGCTAGGCATTCCATTATCGGGTGATAGTGTCTCAATATTCAAGGTTTTGCACCACCCATATGTACGCTGACCCCTAGGTATACCCAATCTAGGCCCGCGATCTCGTGTGTGTGAAGGCAATTTACGCTGTATATAAGGTACAATATGGATACTATCCTTGATGGAAACTTCATCAAAAATGGCCTAAGAGTTCTCCTATTGCTGTATTGATGCAATTTATCTTTGTAGAAAACCAATCTTGGAAGGTCGGTCGCGTCCATTATCCTATCCCACGCCTTCATCCTCGATTTAACTCGCTTTTGCTAAATTTTCGTCTTGGAGATACAATTCACATTCATTTTTAAAATTCAGGAGTGGTTGAACAGTTTTGAAAAGATTTGACTTCTCAGTTCATCATGCAGTGAATCATTCATACCAGATACTGTCCTATTCTCCGACATTTGCAATACGACCACCAAGAGTGTAGGCGTAGTTCTAATCTAATAATACTTATGGGGACAGAGGGAGGGAGTCCCAACACAGCTCTCCAGATCTTACCTTCCTGCATATCAAACCACTCCCTACCTTTAAACTGCAGCAATCCCAGGCCTTACAGGGCCGCCAGTGTTACCATGGCCTTATAGAATTCTATCAACGGCCATAAAGAATATGCGCATTTCTTTGCCTTAATCAACTTCATGGGTGACCCGAGTGCTAAGATCTTACTTTCAACTCTCTCCATACTCAATTTCTTTGTTTCAGGCGAGCAATTATAAAGCCTAAATACAAAAATTGGGGTTCTTCCTCTGTCCTCTGAGCATTTATTGTACAAAATAACCCCCTGCGTTTCCTCTTTATCCTTGGCGACAATATCCTGGGTTGACTAATAGGCCATTGCCAGTAGTGTAGGCCCCCACCCTGCCCTATCTGCACTCCAGGCCTGAGGACGTTTGGTCCTGTAAGATGATGTCGTCCGCGTAGGCTTGTTTGGGAAATCTGGCTTTGTTTCATAAGACTGGGATGTTATGTTATGTTTTTTACTGTCCCGAATAACCACAGTATTAGTTTCAAAGCACTATCCTCGTTAGTGGTGTATTGTGACCCCGTTTGGGGATGCCAAACCTTAGTCTGCTGAAAAGGAGATTAAAATTATGAGGGAGGTTAGGGGCCATAGGGAAGTATGTTGCTAGCAGTCCTGCATAGGGAAATGCTTTATATTGGTGTGGCTCCGTGTTTAGTCCACTATATATGGACTGTCTAGAAGAGATACAGAAAAGTATGTGCTGGGTAATATAAGAATTGGGCTTCCAAGGCAGTTTTAGAACATTTGTAGGTTGGAGATCAAATAGTATTGGGCTTGCGCCAGGCCCAAGCGCTTGGGCAATCGTGACAGGTATGGGCGCTTAAAATAGCGGCAGTGGCCCTCATTGTGACTCCGGCGGTAGCCGGCTGCCACCGGAGTCATTTTTTTTCCAGTGCCCGGGAATTGGCAATTACCAGGGCATTACAGCCCCGGCAGACCCGGGAATTTGTGAATGGTGCCGGTGAATCCGACATGGTCTGCTCGCGGGTGCCGTTCTGCCTGCCAGGTCAGACCTGGCGGGCAAAAAGGCACCCGCAAGCAGACCTCGTAGTTTGCTGGTCCGATAACAACGGTACCGGCAAGCTTACCGGTACTGTTGTTACCGGACCGGTAACCTTATAATGAGGCCCAATGTCTGTTTGTGGCACCATAGGTAGGCTCCTGCATAGTAATTCTGGGACCTCCAGGTCAACTCCAGAAGGTGTATTAGGCCAAGATTAGGGCATTGTGAGAAGGTGAAAGTTTTCGGTCGCACAATGCACAGGAGCGGGACCGACAGAATTAAAGTAAAGTAATTGTGGTTATCCCTGTCCTTTCTAAATGTAAAGGGAAATCATGTTCATTTGTTGCTGTAGGAGTTAATGCCTTGATGCGAACGGCCATCAAATGCCGGCAGGATATGGAAAATGGTGGGCAGGCCCTGCCGTGCATACTGCTGAAGACCCAGTATATCTATATATATATTAAATGGAAAATCTGTTGGTTTGTTTGTTCCTCATACAATTCCACACTGTTCCACCATCTGCACCAGATTTTGCAGTTACCTGTTAGGTCCCTCTGGGTGTCACTGGCTACATTACATGTGGGCACCCCACCCTGTTCCCTGGATTTCAGCATCTGCACACGAGACGGTTGCCTCGAAGCAGCAAAACATCAATGTGGTCATAGAAGGACCGGACAGAGCTCATTTCAAGCGTCTGGACGTGAGGGACAGAACTGCAAGATCCATGTGGGACCTTGACGAGCATGTTTCGAGGCCCTACGTAAGACACACCGTTTCTGAGATATTTACACTGCAATGCGCAAAACATCAATGTGGTCATAGGACTGGACAAAGCTCATTTTAACTGTCTCTTTGCTGGGAACAAAACTTGAAGGTCCCTGGGGGAACCCCATAAACCACATTTCAAGGCCCTAAAACGCACTGTTTCTGAGATATCTGCAGCACAGTATACTGCACTGCGCCCACCAGGGTGGGGAGAGCGCACAGAATGTCCCATTATGCTGCAGGACACCAATTCTCGGCTCCACGTCTGCTCCGTGATTGTCAACAATTGATGAGAGTGTTGTCATGTCTGTCTCCAGAACCTGGGCGAAGTACAGGCCCTTTTTGCTAGAGGATATATAGAAGTGAAACCTAAGGGGTATCGGGTAATAAAATCGCGGCAAAAATGTCACGCTAAAGAAAAATCGCGGCAAAAAAGCAGTGGTTTGACCCGGTAAAGGTGTGTCCCATTATACCATTTAAGGGGAGCGGGGGTTGCGGGGGTGTCCCCCGCTGCCCTTAAATGGAATAATGGGTCCGGGGTTGCGGGGGTGTCCCCCGCATCCTTTACATGGATTGTGGCACAAAAACCACTGCATTTTTTTCTGCGATATTTTGTAACCACAGCAATTTTTGCTGCAATTTTATCACATGGAACCACCTAAGGGGAATGAGGGTTTCTAATGATAACCATGTCCTTATTGACATGATTATCTGGTTGTCCACTAGCTATAGGCATGGGATGATCATGCACGTAACACACACCCCTTCATGGCTCTGGATGCTGAGGATTGGTGCTCTATGTGCTGGAGTTTTAAGATGGATGGAGATACTTATATCTATGCTAAAATCCCTGAATTCTTTAATGCCCAGACACTAACTAACCCTGCCTGCCAAAATAGTCCAGAACAATGATGTATGTGTCATCTGTCCCTTCTGTTGCAGCCCACACTTCAGGGGCATTTACCCCCACTTACTAACATTCTTTTAAAGCTGTTGTAGGTGATTAATTCCAGGAGACTGCGGTGCACACCGTACACAACTGCTCAAAATGGAAAGGACTTTCTGATTGAAACCACTATATGAAGCCCACCCCTGGGGTCACTGACTCTGCTCCATTTTATGGCAGAATGAGGTTGCATGTAGCCCCCTCCCCTTATGTGACTAAAGACTCTTATTTTCTTCCTACTGCTTTTCCACCACAAACTAAGGTCAGGATATCCCAGATCGGGGGGGGGGGGGCATAATATGCCAACTTTCAGACAAACCAGGTGCTCTGCGACCATTACGGTGGTGATTTGGCACAGTATAAAAGCACGTTAATTCGACACAACATTAATTGGAGGAGGGGAGAAAGAGCAGGACTTAAGATTTGAGTATGGTGGGAGGTCTCTTGGAGGTGCAGTAACAGTGATAGCCAGAAGTAGTAGAACACCAAACTATCCGTTGTCTGGGAGAAATGGGAGTAGAAACACACCTGTGGCAGGACGTTGTGGAGGTTAGTCCACAGCCAGCTCAAGGACAGAAGAATGGGTATGAGTGAACGTCGACTCTGCGAGTAGGGAATCAAGGAGATAGATTCAGGACCCTGTGACAGAGCCCCGAGCCAGCCCCACCCAGCACCCTGAAGTGTTCTCTTGGCCTTTCTTATCTTGGGTGACTTTGAGCAACCTTATCACAGTAAGGGCTGAGGTCCAGGGGTGCCGTAGCTACTTAACAATGCTACGCAACCAGTAACCTACCTGGAGGGGCCACCCTCCATGCATTAATCGAAGCAGCTCAGAACTAAAGACTGTGAGGTACACTTTGAATACATCTGCAGAGAGACTATTTGTATCAGATATGCTGCTTTTTGTAACTGGGAAAGAACAGTCCTGTAAACTTGTTTTGCTTTGTGATTCACTATTCTTTGGCGGTGGGACAGATCCCAAGAGGTGACCTGAGGAAGCCTATTTCCAGAAGAAAGGTGTATGCCGGGTCTTGGGGCACAGTATGAGAACTGAAGGAGTGAACTATGAGTCGCCATGGAAGGGAATCCTAACAGCCTTTTTACTATGAGCTATGTTTACCGGAGACTGACATCCTTACAGATGAGCCAACAAGCTACCCTTTAAAGGGAAAGGGGTCTACTGTCAGGAAGACATATCCCTCCAGTTGTTTTTAGTTTATTATTCTGGAACCAAGGGAAGTTCCGTTTTATTTTATTCCTGGATATGCCCTCTGTGAGCATTTAACGTGTATTCACCATGATTTGGAATTCATGGTCATGTTCTTAATGTATAGATTATGTTTGTCATGGCCACATAAATGATTTTGTTTATAGATACACCCAGGTCCTTTAACTACTTTTGCCGTGTTCTTATGCAAGTAGCCTTTGATAGTGTCAAGATTATCCCCCCGCCCCCATCTTTTCTCGGTCGTAAACATTTACAATAGCATACGCATTACAACAAAGCGGTTGAATATATGGTGTCCTTCCACTAGTGCGTCGTACGTCATTACGGCATTAGGTATCATACGTACACCAAAATGGCGAAACTTGAGGAACCATCCGGTTATCGGCAACTGACCGGTATTCTATTCAGACTGATTAAGGGCTGAGACTCTTCCGAGTAGAAGGCGCGAGAAGCATATAAACGAAAAAGAGCATATTTCTGGAAATTATAAAATGGTTTAAAGGTGAAATAAGTCAATAGGTTTTAATATTAAAAAGAATGTATTGATTTTACACAGGAAAGAAAGTAATAATAACAATTAAAGACAAAGGGAAGAATCCAGAAGCACTATAATTAAAGTTGCGCAAATAACAGCAATGGGGACCCCCTTACCTATTCTGGAGATTGGAAGATCCCACATGGTAATGACATATGTTCTTTGGTTGGCAGTAAAATAGCTGGAAGATGTCCAGTCATTAAGTATGTCCAGGATAGTTGTTTCAAACCAATCTGTTTGTTACAGATTTTACTTTTGAAGGAAATAGAAAAAATGGAAGGGAAAGGGGTTTAATTGGCTATCATGGGTAACATTCTAATATACTGTATCAATATAAATGTTTATAAGGTAATTGGAAAGTACTAATCATTTACTTATTAGATCTACAGAAAAAAAGCAGGCAAAGGGATAACGATTTAGAAGGAATTGGTTAAAGAAATATACACATAGAGAGTTTGTGGGGCATGTCACCCCGACATAAATTGAAGTAACAAATTGAGTTCTTGAAGAATGTTCTGGATTGATTTGTAAGGAATAAAAGAACATGTTGAACACAAACGTATACTTCTGTATAGTGTAATATATTGCATAGAAAAAAGTGTAAGATTTGTTTGTGACAAGAGAAACTCCATACCTTTTAGTCTAGGTGTTTCAAATCGAGGCATTTATATGCAAGCACAGAGGTCAGGAGTTAAATGTTTAGAGGGATGCAAGTTGTGTTTTCTATGCAGCCTTCCTTGTGAATGGTTTTGTAAATTAATTTGTAAAAATGTGTTCATGTTTATTTTAAAGATGAGAGAGATAAATACGATGTTGTGAAAATAACATGTTCAGCAGTAATTGGAAGGGTGCTCTGAGCACGATGAATGTGATCATTTCTAGAGGCAGTAAAGATATATGCTGTTTTGTCACTTGTTTCTACACAGGGTTTCTTATATAGTTCTAAATGCTGCTTCAAGGTGCTATGCAGGAGAGGAGAGAAGCGATGAGTAAAAGATGACGCGGAGAGATAAATCAGTGCGTGACCACGGAAAGGGATTGGCCCTGACTGCAAGTCACAGGTCAGGGGCGGCGCTGACATAAGGGTTTGATAGGCGAGACGAAAACATTTCTCCACCTCCTCCCCATATTGTTTCCAGGCAGACCCTCCTTGTTCACAATTTCTCTTCCCATTGGGCATATATGCCTAGAGAGCCTAGACTGTATTGAAGGAATAGACTGTTGGGACCACCACCAGACACACCCGCTCTCTAATTTCCATGTTACTCGGTACTTCTAGGCAGATAAGACATCAGAGTTGATGGTTGTCTCTGCCCACTAGTGGTAAAGGGTCAGGCTGTGACCTGCTTTAATTCCAGGGCTGCCAGGTTTGGCTCCGGAACCCAGGGCACCACCTAATTCTGGCCTGGCTGCTGGACTCTAGCGGTCACCATGGCCCGTTGGGTCTATGTGATTATAACGAATAAAAAAACAGGGAGGTAGTTTATAATTAAATCTTTACAATGAAAAAATACTGTTTTTTGTAGTTGTTTTTTCTTTTTTTTGTGTTTTATTTATTTTTTATTTGGCAGGGTCTCCCAGCCCCCTTGTTTCCATATGTTTGTAACTCCAGCCCAGCCCCCTCCCTACTTGTTTTAACCCCCATATATATATATTTAATACACATTTGGTATTTTGTCGTTGTAAATGTTTTCTTTATTAAATACCTCTCTGTTTTGTATTGGATATAATCACTGGATATTGGGCCCGGTGCGTGCTACGGTCCCAGCTACGGTCCCATTTTGGAGCATTGGGGATGTATGAAGGATGCAGAAGACTTTTCCATGCATTTGACTCCAGCTGTGCTAGGAGAGAGCAGCAAAGGGGAGAGCTACTGAGGAGAGATGGCTTAGCAGTGGTCGGTGTGGAAGTGTCTACCTTTAACCCATATACATTGTGTGAGTCTGTTGAGGGTTATTCAGAAAGAAGGACGTGACACCGGGCTGAGGGGAACACTCTACCTTGTATTCCTCCTCCACCTCTAACACCAACTTAACTGCATACTCTTCGGCTCCGCCCCTTCCGCCTTCCTGCCTAAAGTCCCTGGGCTGACTTAAAGGAGCAGTCGCCCATATAAGAGTCCATCATACGTTTCTCTCACTGTCTCTCCTAAAGCCCCACTCCTGCCTCCGATTGAGCCCTAAGTCACCACTTCCAGTTGTAGCATCTCTTCTGCGACTTAGCTGGGCATCATGGGCTTGTGTCTTGATCTGTGAGTCCCTGAAGAAGACGGGGGGCAGGGATAGGAGGAGACCTACTCAGCTACAGGGTGAAGAGAGCGCGAGCCCGCCATTCTAAGGAATGGTGGAGGTGTGGCAGGTCGAGCAGGGCTGGTGGTCTCCGCCGTGTGTGTGTTGTATTTCTTATATATATATTTAGCTAGGGCAAGATGAGAGGTGTGCCCGATCTCAGAGGGCATGAAGAGGAATGGAACTTCTCAGGCTTGGCCGCAGGGAGTGTAAGTGCACCTTCTAGCTGTGGTATGGAAAGGCGTGTGTGAGGTGGTCGCTGTCCATGAAGTCTAAGTGATAAGCCACAGGTCCCAGGAATTTAAGACCCATTTCAGGATCTACGCGACAAGGGCAATTTTCTTCTAATGCAACAGGACAGAGACTGGTTTGGAAGGTAGATTTCAGGATTATTTCACTTAAATAACTCCCAGCTTCACTTATTTCCAACATAGTCATTGCTATCTCAGACCACCGCACCCAAACGTATAGCCTTTACAAAAGATAACCCTGGCATTTAAGTGGTGTTCATTCGCTTCACTTATTTCCAACATAGTCATTGCTATCTCAGACCACCGCACCCAAACGTATAGCCTTTACAAAAGATAACCCTGGCATTTAAGTGGTGTTCATTCTTGTTAAAGAAAATAGCGTTCCAATAAGCCCCTTGTAGCCCCTCTCTGACCGTCCCACACACTAGCTTCTCGTCTTTCAGGGCACAAATGCCAACAACCTATGCCATCCCGGTAAATGCCCCAGAATGCATACATGAACTCACCTAACTTTGGCCATATCTAAAGCACCCTTGAGTCTAGGTTTTAGAAATACCCCCAAATACATTTTTTGTAATACATTTTTGATCAAGTTACAAAAAAGTAAATGGCTATCCTTGGTGCTTGGCGTTTTTTTTGTTTAGTTAAAGCAACTGGTGGTGGCCAGATTTTGTGCATATTTTTTGTTGCTATATTTTGGATTCGTTAAAATGCAGGGTGTGTTTTTTGGGCATCTCAAAATGAGTTTTGTTACATTTTTCACACACACAGCGATCAGGGCTCAAGTCCTAAAAACAACTCTTAAAAACTAAAGTGGGACGAGCATTGGGAAGTGATGCCAAGGGGCAGCAACGTGTGGATTATGCACATTTCATTTGGGCGTGTCTTTCACAATGGAATAAATCCACACACGACAGAAAAACATTTGCTAAGTGGGCAGAGTTTCGTATCACCTTGCTGCTTCAGTATAATAAAATGCACACACCTTTTAAATCTCCTGTAGCAAAACATGTCCAGAAAAATGTTAATATGGGACATTTTGGTACTTTACTTCCAGGTAGTGGTCTTCGTTAAGTGTCTCGTTTTAGATGCGCGTGACCAGGGTTGGATTCCCGTCCAGGGTTCGAAACCCGACTGCAGCCTGTTGTTGATATTTATTCATTTCCTTTCCTAAACACCCAGAGGGCAAAGCGTCTGCCCTCTCAAAAAAGTGGGCGGACGCCGTCCACCCGCGTGTTCACTCCACTTTAACCCTGTTAATGTGCAAACCTAGTGGAAAAGGGCGCAGCAGCTGCCCCAGCGGCCTCAGCGCTATGCCTCCAAACATATTTACGAATGTCCCATGAGACACTATTCTCCACTGAGAGCTCACCTGAAGAGAGGGTCTCCTTCAGATCCCAGATTGTTAGATACACTCTACTCATGCGACCACCAAAATCAAAAATGCTGATGCGTGCAAATCTGTTGTTGTAGGTTTCGCATGCGGCTTTCAGCGCTTGGGACTCAGCTGACAATGCAGAAGTCAAATATTAAACACCAGAACATTTATATAGAACCCTCCTCAAATTAAATTGTCTCTTGTTGCTGAGAGCAAATATATGTGATTATTGTATTGGTCTAGGAAACGTGAAAGGCTGAGCCAGTCTAGCCATGAATCGATCCTGCCGCTTGCTTGAAGATCGTGCACAGTTCTCTTCCACAGGCTGTTACATAACTGAGCTATTGACATCAGAGGGACTTTCACTTCTTAGTAATTAATGTGGGTCAGCCGCAGTCTTGTGAAATAATTAGACTTAGAAAAGGAGTCCACTGTCTGCACAACAGGTTGAACCAAATGGAAAACAAATGTGTACATTTCCACGCCTTTGGTGCATATCAATATTGTCATTTGGAATTGGGGTTGTTTTCTGTTTTCTAGTCTGTCCTCTTGTAAATATGCTTGCTTTGATGAATTCATGCATATTTTGTGCTTATACATTATGCAGTGGTCGAAGTGTACGAAAAGATGTAGTGGAACTATGTTCCCTGCTGGCCTGCCCCTGCTCTCCACACACCCCCATCACTGCACCCACATCTGCTATTTAAGGGCATGTTCAGTGAAGTGCAAGCTTCAACTTCTTCCTACACCTTTATTTTAAATCTAAACCATTCCAGAACGGTTTCTTTTTAAAATAAAAGTATAGGAGCAGTGAAACTTAAAATAAAAAGTATAGGAGCACCGCTCCGGCCACTTTCACCTCTGACATTATGTTGTAGCAGTTCCTTTTATTGCTTCCTTGTGTTATCTTTAAAACAATAAACACAATTTTTACAAATACAAATCGGGTTTGGAGTTCAAAAACCTTACATAAAGGGGAAACGTGCTGTGTTGTAGAGGGCAGTGGTGTGGGCACTTAATTTTTTGTGTTTATTAAAAGAAAACAAAAGTACATGTTTTGGGCGTGGGAACATTAATGTAAATTCTGCCATTATTGTGGTAACCTGCTTGTTGGCCTTTAAGTCAGAAAAAATACAGTTCTTGGCACTTTCATGTACTGATGTAGCTCCAAAAGGTTGAACAGTTTTGTGTTGTACAGGATGTGTGGCATTTCTACACGGCCCATGTCGGAGAATTCATCTGCCTTCCAGGGTGCGTACATATAGGTGCAGTTTGGAGGTTTATTTGATGGCCGGGGGGCGCTATTTGAACCTCGCCTGATGATAAGGCAGATCATTTTGTGTGTGTGTGACAAGGCCCCTTTCAGGCACTCTGCTCTGCAAGTAGTAATAAGTGACCAGCTGTTATTAGCCAATGAGATTGAAGCATTTAGACAATATATAAGTGTCTGAGTTGAAATGAGATGTGGGTGAACACATGCCTAGTCAAAAGTACATTCTCAACCACATGCATGGAGATCAAAATAATTCATTATTTTCGTAGGGGCGGCTTGGAAGTTCAAGATCAGGACAACATTCAGTTTGCGGGTCTGATTCAGTTTTTTTAAAGAGACGAAAAGACACATTCTTGATAGAAATGCTAGAATATATTTCAACCCTCATTTTACAAAGAAATCGTACATTGCATGCAGGGGAACTCCAACGTTAGCCCATGCGTGCAACGCAATTTTAAATGTCCACAAGGCGGCAGAGACAAGGTACGATTAAAATGAGGCAAACCTGCTTTTACTCTTTCCATTTTCCACTCCATCTCCTAGAAAGGTAAACGCTGCCTGCGAATACGCTTTGCAGGCAGCGTTTACTAATGGATTCTTTTACGCGGTGCAGGCAGCGTTTACTAATGGATTATTTTACACGGTGCAGGCAGCGTTTACTAATGGATTATTTTACGCAGTGCAGGCAGCGTTTACTAATGGATTCTTTTACGCTTTGCAGGCAGCGTTTACTAATGGATTCTTTTACGCTGTGCAGGCAGTGTTTACTAATGGATTTTTTTACGCGGTGCAGGCAGCGTTTACTAATGGATTCTTTTATGCTGTGCAGGCAGCGTTTACTAATGGATTCATTTACGCGTGCAGGCAGCGTTTACTAATGGATTTTTTTACGCGGTGCAGGCAGCGTTTACTAATGGATTCTTTTACGCTTTGCGGGCAGCGTTTACTAATTGATTCTTTTACGCTGTGAAGGCAGCGTTTACTAATGGATTTATTTACGCGTGCAGGCAGCGTTTACTAATGGATTTTTTTACGCGGTGCAGGCAGCGTTTACTAATGGATTCTTTTACGCCTTGCGGGCAGCGTTTACTAATGGATTCTTTTACGCTGTGAAGGCAGCGTTTACTAATGGATTCTTTTACGCCTTGCGGGCAGCGTTTACTAATGGATTTTTTTACGCGGTGCAGGCAGCGTTTACTAATGGATTCTTTTACGCCTTGCGGGCAGCGTTTACTAATGGATTCTTTTACGCTTTGCAGGCAGCGTTTACTAATGGATTCTTTTACGCTTTGCAGGCAGCATTTACTAATGGATTCTTTTAGAATTTGCATGGTCTTGACCAGGTGCAAATACGCAGTGGATTGAGTTGAAAATCTGATGCAGCTGTACAGCGAGGCACACTAACAAAATGGAGGATGACTGCACGGATGAGATCTTATCTTTTTCTGCGTGCCGCTCCTACATCTCATCTGTGCTCCAAAATGAGATGGCTGGGAAGTCCAGGTGTAAAAAGCCATATGCCTCCCGTTTATGCCTCCATTTAACACGCCGCCTCATTTCAAATGAGGCCGTTTACTTATATCTTGTTTGAGGTTTTTCTGCAATGCTCCCTCCCCTCACTTTGCAGCTGCACCAAAGCACGCTAGAACATTGGAATGTTGGCAGTTCCATTGCAGAAAGTTTCACTGGCCGAGGGCAATAATGGCTGGTCTGTCTCTTCTGGCCCAACATTCCAGGCTTTCTCTTTTGCCCTTTCCAAACAGAACATTCTACCCTGGTTGGATGGTTCTAATAGAACTAGTGCCCCCCTCCTCAGGCCATTAACATCCATTAGCTCCCGCTTTGCTCGGGCCTACCACCTGGTAATGTTCTCGGAATGCACCATTATTGCTTTATTGATGGGCAGGTGAGGGGAAGGTCTTGATGTCAGGGGAATTGACATCAACGGCGGGTTGACAATAGGAATCCATGATGTTAGGTTGCAATGGTAACATGTTTGGAATGTCTAGCGTTAATGTTCCAAGAAATGTGTGTTTCTCCAGCATGGGGTCTGGCATGGATTCACATGCTCATGAATATTCCCCGTCGTCAGGCTGGGAATCCTCGGTAAAGAAAAAATCAGTATCAGTTTCGTTTCTGATCTGTCTTTCTTAGTAGTAACCAATCACTGATCTCTGGGTCATACTGCCCCCAGCCAATGACTGCCCTCTCCCTAAGCCCCGCCTCTGGCAGCCATCCTCAGATTTTTACCGCACGCTCAAGTGTTGGGAGTCCTCGTGTTTAGCTCTCGAGTTTTTTTGCTGCGTTTTCACGCTTTTTCAGGAGATTTCTAATTTTTTCGGTTTAATCGAGCCTCAAGCTCCATCGTTTCTACTTCCGACAACGGGGACCCATTTCGGAATTCTTCTACGCCCCTCAAGGGTGAAGTTTTCATCGAGTTTACACTTCTTGGAGGATTCCGGAAGATCTGCGGCCTACCTCAACGGACATGGCCCAGGACAAGGGAAGCTCGACGCCCGGATCCAAGCTGTTCAGGTGCTGCCCTGGATGCGGATTACAGAACGTTTTCAAGGAGGACGAGCATTTGCAATGTCTCTACTGCCTTCATGAGGACAAGACGCACGTGGAGAAAGACTGTGCGTTCTGCAAGAACCTTTCGGAACGGACCAAACAAAATCGTCGTTCCCACCTCGCTGCCTGGCTGGAGAAGGGCACAGCAGGTGAGAAGGCAAAGAAGAAGTCTGAGAGGGCTTCTAAGTCCTGTGAGGGCGCCCCAGCGACGCGGGCCCAACAGAAGGCCAAGCACCGCAGTCCGCGGGCCCCGGGAGCGCCGAAAGGTCGGGCTCTTCGGCTGCCAAGCAGGGCGCTACTTCCCCGGCACGTTCGACCACGAGCCAGCGCTCTGGTTCGGGAAAGAGGAAGTCCGAGAACCCGGGTAGATCGGTGGTGAGGGCTTTGATCCACCTGGCAAAGGCCTCTACCGAAGTAGTCGCTGCGACCCTGGCAAAGCCGGCTGAGCCTACGCCTGTGGAAACGCCCTCTGGGCCCAGAGTATCCCTGCCACCGCAGAGGGAATCCTCTTTCCAGCCCATCGTTAAGACCCCCGTGAAGTCCCCGGCGGAAAAAGAGGGGGGGGCGGGTGGCCATTACAGACTCGGAATCAGCCTCTGAGGAGGAACTGGTGGAAACCGAGAAGGGTATCAACGAAAGGTCCATAGGCCTCAACGAGAGGTTCATAGGCCTCAACGAGAGGTTCGAGAAGGTTCGATCCCAGGGGACGGTCCCTGCTGACGTGATCGAAGATAGCGACGATGACGACGAACAGGGCCCAGTGGAGCGGCCATCCTGTCCGTCGCAGCCATTGCCCGAGCCCCAGGATAGCTCGGCGGCCATTTTGTTGGTAATCCAATCCTTATGTACTGAGATAAGGACAAGGTTACCACGGACCCCGGCAGAGGATCCAGAACCAGGGCCGTCGGGAAGCCCTCCGAACAAGCGGAGGAGAGTCCACCCCACTCCGCCCTTCGTGCCTGCGAGACCGGTGGACCCCTCATCCCACTCGCTGGACCCTAGAGAGGATACGGCGATGGATACAGCGATGGGGACGGACGATGACGGCGGCGATGACACAGTGGACATCCTGTCGTCACCCCCCCCCCCACGGGCGTCTCCAGCCGACAAAATTGGCTCTTTCCACGCCCTGATAACTAGGGCATCCGAGCTCTTCCAGCTCTGCCCTGAAGAACAGAAAAAGGAGGGGTTTCTGTACCAACGACGAGAGGCCAAGAGGAAGACAGTCCTCGTTGTGCCTTTACTCGACGACATCTGGGACGAGGGGCTTGCTGTCCTCAAGAACCCTTCCACGACACCAGCAAAGAGGGACAGGTACGAGAAGAAGTACAGAGTCCCCGATGCCGCCCCCTTGTGCCTCAGGGCCCAGCCCACGCCGGACTCTGTCGTCTTGGCAGCGGCTAAGAAAAAGGCAGCGGGTGCGGCGGCTTCAACTTCCACTTCCCCGCCGGACAGCGAGGGCAAGAAGTTGGACTCTATGGGACGACGAGTCATCTCGTCGGCGGTGACGACGATTAAGGCGGCCAATGCCTTAGCGATTGTGGCCCGCTACGACAGGGAGCTCTGGTTCAAGATAGCTCCCCTGCTAGACTTCCTACCTGATAACAAAAGGGCGGAGGCCCTAGAAATTCTGCAGGAAGGCGAGGTGGCGTCGGATCACGCCATAACGGTGGCAACGGACATTGCCGATACCGGATTTCACCAACTGCGCAACGGAGTTTGCCTCCGATGACGAGGATGGCTCAAGGCGACAGACTTTCGCCAGGACGTCCAGACCAGAGTGTTGGACATGCCGTTCGATGGCAACAACCTTTTTGGTAAGGCGGTGGACGAGTCCCTACAGGCCATCAAGACCGACTCGGAGACGGCCCGGGCCCTTGGGGTGCTTCAACAGCGACGGCCCTTTCGGAGCTCCGGAGGCAGACAGGGTGCCTCCAAAGGATCCAGCAGTGGCTCCTCCACTTACTGCCAGGCGGCCCGCTCCTCTTCCCAGGAGGCCTACAGAGGTTGCAGCAAGCAAGGGGGATCCCGCCGCCGTCGCCAAGGAAGCCAAAGCAGCAAGGCCGCCTCCAAGCAAGACTGACCCGGCCGGGTTGTCGGGCCCCCACCAAAGCACCCCGGTGGGAGGCCGGCTGACGAAGTACGTCAGCGTGTGGGAGTCCATCTCCACCGATCGTTGGGTGTTGGACACCCTGGCCAACGGGCACTCGCTGGAATTCCAAAAGAAGTGCCCTCGCATTCCTCCCGTGGCCAGGAAGGAGAATCACGTCCCTCAACTGCTGTTGAAGGTAAAGGCGATGCTCTAGAAAGGTGCCATCGAGCTCGTCCCCAGGAGGCTCCGGGGCTCCGGAGTGTACTCAAGGTACTTCCTTGTCAGAAAGAAGACAGGCGGTTGGCGCCCCATCCTGGACCTGCGTCGGTTAAACAAGTACATCAAGGCGCAGAAATTCAGGATGGTCACCCTCCAGCACGTGCTGGGACAGCTGGAGGAAGGCGACTTCCTATCGTCATTGGACCTGGAGGATGCTTACTTCCACATCCCCATTCTAAAAAGGCACAGGAAGTTCCTCAGGTTCGTGGTTCAGGGACGTCACTACCAATTCAGAGCCCTACCGTTTGGATTAAAGTCGGCACCCAGGGTTTTCACCAAGTGCCTGGCACCAGTGGTGGCGCGGCTGTGCCTGCAGGGGATCCACGTCTACCCCTACCTGGACGACTGGCTGATCCGGGCAAGGACAAGGGAACTCGCCGTCGAACATACGGCGAGGACTGTCCGGCTACTCACGGAGCTGGGGTTCGCCATCAACTACCCCAAATCCCACTTGGTTCCATCGCAAGTAGCACTGTTTCTGGGAGTGAAGCTCGATACAGTGGGGCAATTGGCCTCCCCTTCAGAAGAGAGGACCAAGACCATCCTGGGCAAGGTGCGGCGCCTGTTGGCCACGGATGTGGCCAGGATGAGGTCCATCAAGTCCCTTCTCGGGATGATGTCCTCATGCATCTACCTTGTACCCCTTTGCAGACTTCGGATGCGTCCACTACAGGAGTTCCTTGACGCCCGCTGGTTTCAGGCGACGGGCTGCTTCGACGACAGGATCCCTCTCCAGGTCCAGGTGCAGGATGATCCTCGTTGCACCGGCGTGGCCGAGGCAGATCTGGTTCCTGGACCTTCTGGACTTGTCAACGTCCCCACCAGTCAAGCTGCCGGTGGACGCGGATCTTCTCTCCAGAGAAGGAGTCGCCATTCTCCATCACGACCCACAGTCACTGAACTTGCAGGCCTGGCTCCTGCGGCACTAGAGTTTGGAGGGTACAATATTCTGGCTGATTGCAGAGAGGTTCTTGCAAAAGCCCAGGCGTCCTCAACTCTCAAGTGTTATGGTTATAAATGGAAGAGGTTCTCTGTCTGGTGCCGTGCCTCTGCGGATTACGGCCCCTCAAGTACTGCCGTACCTACTGTCGCTGGCCAAAGCTGGACTGGCTCACGCCTCCATCAAAATACATCTGGCTGCTATCTCCCGATATACCAGGACTACGGGACGGGCGTCCTTGTGGTCTCATCGCCTGGTGAAGGAATTCATGAAGGGACTATTCTGTTCATTCCCGCCGGTGAAGGCTCCGGCCCCGGCGTGGGAGCTTAATGTGGTGCTGACCAGGCTCATGGGGGCCCCATTCGAGCCTATTCATTCGGCGCCTTTGAAGTTCCTGTCATGGAAGACTGCGTTCCTCGTGGCCATCACCTCCGCACGACGAGTGGGAGAGATCCGGGCCCTATCTTGCAAGCCTCCATACTTGACTTTCCATGACACGAGGGTGGTGCTGAGGCCGCACCCCTCCTTTATGCCCAAGGTGCCGTCGGACTTCCACCTCAACAAGCCCTTGGTGTTACCAGTTTTCTTCCCGTCGCCTTCGAGGCCGGCCGAGAGGACTTGCACTGTAGCTAGAGTGCTGAAGTTCTACGTGGACCGCACAAAGAGTTTTCGGAAGACATCACAGCTGTTTGTGAACTTTGGACCTGTGAATCAAGGGAAGGCTCTCTCGAAGACTTCCATTTCCAGATGGCTCTCAGGCTGCATCATGCACTGTCACCGGTTGGCAAACCGACCGCTGCCCGGCCGTCCGAGAGCCCATACGACCAGAGCGATCGCTGCTACCACGGCGTTCCTGTCTGGTGTGCCCCTGCTGAACATCTGCAGGGCTGCTACGTGGAGGTCGACACACACCTTCACAAGATTCTACTGCGTCAATCTGGACTCCAGGGAGGAGTCCAGGGTCGGCCAAGCAGTGCTGCGCAACCTGTTCTCCTAAGGTGAGCCTGGTGAGGAGGTAAGAAGTGCTTAATGTTGAGTTTGGATGTAATGCTTAATGTTGAGCCTTTGCCACCTCCCGTGGTTGTGCATGTGTATACTGCTATGTATTCTTTATTCATGAGCATGTGAATCCATGCTAGACCCCATGCTGGAGAAGGAACAAGTTACTTACCTGTAACTGTTGTTCTCCAGCATGGGTCTGGCATGGATTCACATGCAAACCTTCCCACCTACCCCTCTGCGGCTCTTCACTTGGTCATACTGCCACTTGGCGTGCTACCAAATCTGAGGATGGCTGCCAGAGGCGGGGCTTAGGGAGAGGGCAGTCATTGGCTGGGGGCAGTGTGACCCAGAGATCAGTGATTGGTTACTACTAAGAAAGACAGATCAGAAACGAAACTGATACTGATTTTTTCTTTACCGAGGATTCCCAGCCTTACGACGGGAAATATTCATGAGCATGTGAATCCATGCCAGACCCATGCTGGAGAACAACAGTTACAGGTAAGTAACTTGTTCCTTTTCTAAACTGTTTAGAGTAATGGCCTAGATTAGTGATGCACAAATCTGGCCCTCGAGCCTCCAAACCTGTTGCGTTTCCCAAATAAGCAATGAATATTGGGATCCTTTCCTGCTTTAACCCATTGGACAGCAATGTGTCTCATGAATATCCATGCTGTGTATATATCTGAAACATATGCCCTGTTTGCGGCTTTGGGGGACCTGAGCGGTGCACCCATGGGGTGATCTGGACTGCTCTGCGTTTACCATATCTGGCTAAACACTTTCTCTCTCTCTCTCTCTCTCTCTCCCCGTCTGGTGCAGTATGACAGGCTCAAGCAGGAGCGAGACGATGCTGTCAAAAAGTTGGATGAATTCAATAAAAGTGAGTATGCATTTAAAAAAATATATATATATCCACGCACGAGGCATTAGAACAAAGAACGCCCACTTTTTTGTACTTGTATTGTTTAGCAGCCTCTTGCAGGGTGTCAAAGTGCTCCTATATGCCGTGAATTGTTGCAGCACCTCAAAATAAACCTCATACAAACAAGTGTTATCTTTCTACCCACCTAGATTGCACAGTGTGCTCGCAGAGTGCACATTGAGAGCACACACCTCGACCTTCGTATGACAGGTCTATGCTGAGGGTACATTGAGAGCACACGGCTCAACCTTGGTAGGACATATGTATGTGTTTGCACATTGAGAGCACACAACAAGACCTTGGTATGACATCTGTGGTGAGTGCACATTGGGAGCACACTTCTCGATTGGGGTATGATAAATCTACAGTGTGTGCACATTGGGAGCACACAGCTCGACCTTGGTAGGACAGATCTACAGTGAATGCACATTGAGAGCATACAGCTCGGCCTTGGTAGGACAGATCTATAGTGAGTGCACATTGAGAGCACACAGCTCGACCATGGTAGGACAGATCTATAGTGAGTGCACATTGAGAGCACACAGCTCGGCCTTGGTAGGACATATCTATAGTGAGTTCACATTGAGAGCACACAGCTCGACCTTGGTAGGACAGATCTATAGTGAGTGCACATTGAGAACACACAGCTCGACCTTGGTAGGACAGATCTAGGGTGAGTGCACATTGAGAAAACACGGCTTGACCTTGGTAGGACATCAGTGGTGAGTGGACATTTGGAGCACACTTCTCAATCGGGGAATGATAGATCTACAGTGTGTGCACATTGGGAGCACACGGCTCGACCTTGGTATGACAGGTCTATGCTGAGGGCACATTGGGAGCAAACCGCTTGACCTTGGTATGACATATCTAAGGTGTGTGCACAAAAACACTCCAATTCTATAAACAAACTGGAAATCAATAAAAATTGCAGACTTAAATACTAGACTGGAATCCACAAAACCACCAACCACCGTCTTGAATCCTCCCAACATCGAAGAAAGAACAGAGACAATCCAGTCATGGATCACAAAAACACTAGATGACATTGCACCGGAAAAACCTTTCACCCCCTTGCTAAAGAAAGCAATGGTTAAATGGTTCCCACCCCACCTAAGATCACTGAGTAAAACTAACATGAAACTGGAACAAGAATACGTTCAGCAAAAAAACTCACATACCAGAGGCAGATACGACTACACTTTTTTTTCTATTAAAATGTTTTGCTTTTATATTCTATTCAAAAACGTAATTTAAATAAAACATTGCTTTAACGTATATACAAAACAACTCCTCACACAGCAAATTCTAATTTCTTAGAGTCCGTCACTTTCAATTCCAGATCTCTTAGAAAAACTTAAATATAATAAATCATAAGTCACTAGTATACAGTATTCTTATATTGTCTTGACAACCAAAGAATTAGAGAGAAGAAAAAAAAGTAAAGAGAACAAGTTAAATACAACTGAAATTTCATAACCTCCGCTCTCGCTACCTGTAAAACACCCTCTAGTTGAGCAAAAATCCACATCAGGATTTTCACCAAGGCTAATATAAGAGAGAGGTGGAACGTCGTCAGCAACCTGTGCCACATGTCGATCCCCTATAACCCCAGCCAGTGAGGTCACAAATGGTCCCTGAAATAGTATCCTTTTATCTGACACCAATTGACAGTCCAGTAGCAAGTGGTTCAATGATTCTGTTGCGGTGCCAAATGATCTGCACAGTAACATCTCCGACAGAATGACCCACTTGGGCCCCATTTCATCTAAAGTGGGAAGACAGTTCAGTCTAAACTTCAAGTACCATTCCCGAAATCTGGCTAAAGGAAATTTCCTAACATACAATCTCGGGTGTTTCATGGGTAGAAGCACTATTCCATAGCCCTTACATATTCTTAGTTTACCTAAATCTTGGAGGTCTGTTATATTATCCCATCTTTTAACCCTAGCCTTTAGCACCCCATTGGACACCGGGGCTTACATATCAAGCACCTCCATGAATCTATCGCACTTTCTCTTGAATTTAACCTTAAAGGGATTCCTCCCTTTAGCTATATAAGCATGCAGAAAGTAGTGTATCTGACGTTCCTCTGCCACCATCATCTAAAAATAGAGGGTATGGGTGTGTTTCATGAGTTGGGCCCACCACGACAGCGGACCCAACTCTAGTCTAATCAGACTCACAGGGACTGCTGTGGCAGACCCAGAGCTCTTTTTAGTACCCTCCCTACTACAACAAATGCATCACTAACTCAAGCAAAACCCAGAAAAGGATGTTCAGCATCATTAACGAGATGGGAAACCTGACAGTCTGCAACAACGTGCCCACTCCCTCACAAAAACTGTGCGATAACCTTGCGAACCACTTCAAAAACAAAATCACAAACATCCAGCGAGTCATCAAGAGTATTCCCCAAAACACCAACCCCTGCAATCAGCTGACACCACAACAAACCGCTAAACTGACAGACTTCACTCCAATCGCAAAATAAAAGTAACACAGCCTAAAGAACAAAAGCAACAAAGCTGCAGCCCTTGCCCACCAAATAAGTACAAGACTATCCTCACCCAAAAAGCACAGATGAAATACTTCTGCAGCCTCTTTTACCATTCACAAGCATCAGGAAACGTGCCACAAGCCTTCAAATCAGTGTACATCGAACCACTTCTTAAAGACCCAGCAGGAAACACGGAAGACCAGGTGCAAGTTATCTTCAGACCCATGAGTGGAGCGGAAGCAGCACTACTATCTATATGGGACGATCTTCAAACCAACGCAGACATGAATGCCACTTCCGCACTGACACTACTAGATCTCTCAGCAGCGTCGACACAGTCGACCACAAAACGCTCTTCAAAAGACTTGAGGAAATAGGAATCGGCAATACAGCTTTAGTATGGTTAAAATTCTTCCTGATGGAAAAATTACTAACCCCCCTTGAAGTCAGCACCACGCACAACAACCAACAGAGTCCCAAAAGGCTCATCACTCTCACCACTCCTCTTCAGCATATACATGACCCCTCTCGTTAACCTCGTCAAAAGACAGGGCCTCACCTGCTACAACTACGCAGACTATGTACAAATCATTTACAAATTCAACACTAGTGGAAAACAAGACCCAATCATTATCAACAATCTCACAGAAATAAACGACTGAATAAGCACCAACAGCCACAAACTCAACCAAGACAAAACAAATCAAGATCACGTCCAACAACCCGTCAAACCAACCCCACAGCCGATGGCCTTCACAAATGGGAAACCGACCGGAACCTTCCAAAGTGGTTAAAAACCTGGGAATCTTAATGGACAACGACCTATCACTGGAACCACAAGTTAACGCACTAGTAAAGAAGTGCTTCTTCCACCTGCACACAATCAAGCGGATCCTACCCTTTTCTCACTTTCCCACACAGAACACTCGCCGTCATCTTCCTAGTCATACCTATACAGCAGGTTTTACCCTATTTTTGTTTAACGAGGGGTCTGTGTTGCATCAGGGTAATAAACGTATGCACAACAAAAAGGGGGGGGGGACAGACTACCTCCTGCTCCTGCGTGTCAAATGATTAATTATCACAACCAAAAGTACACCCAGAAGTTTACAAACGTATCAACTTCCCAATGACCAGACCTCAATTAAAACTGATTTTGAACAAACAGGAAAACATATTTTTTTACTCACCATTGTTTTCTCTCTGTATAAAAATACACATATACATAAAAAACATGTATCACATTCTATACAGTTATATTAAACACATTAGTATCACAGGTTTGGGTGGTATATTAGAAGATTCCACCTCATTTGGTTTCCACAATTTTTGTATCAAATTGCTGCAGACACACACGTGTTTGATTGTTTCTAGGGTGTTCACTACCTATCACTTCTGGGGGAATGGTTAGCAAAGGATGATATTGCAAAACATGTCAACGCAGTGCCTTTCGGCCCCTATGGTGGAGAGAGACCGCATCTAGACTTTTTCTTCTCTTTATTCGTACAGGGCCTTCATCAGGACGGGGATTAGTGGTCTTTTGGGATCTTTTTGTCTTCTGACCACAGTGATACTTCTTTTTATTTAATATGGTGGACAGAGCAGGGACAAGATAGTTAAAGTTAGACCTTCTCTATGACGTTTTGTGTTTTCAAAACTGCAGAGGTCTGTTTTCTTGTTGCAGGAATATGCAGTGGAGCGCAAAAAATGACCACATCAAACAAAATTGTGGTGGCTCCTGCAGAGGACTTGGTTAAATCTGGGACAGCGTAATGCTAAAGCTAAAACGCGAACCCCTCACGTGCGCGTAGTTAGGTGCGTCTCTAACACAGTGCACCCGCGACAGTTGGATTACCAATTGCTTGTTACTGTGTTAGAGACGCGCCTAACTACGTGCATGTGAGAGTTTCACGGAAGCAGCTGCCTGCTGCCCGCGTTGTTTTTCTGCAGCAATTAGCAATACGCTGTTCCCGATTTAACCATGTCATCTGCAGGAGCCACGACAATTTTGTTTGATGTGGGCATAGCAAATTTATTTGGCGCTCTACTGCATATTCCTGCTACTGTCCAGAGTAACACAATGGGCCTCATTACGAGTCCGGCGATAACCGAGCCGGAAAAACTGGCAGGTTACCGCCGGACTCGTATTACCATTCCGCCAACGTGATTCCCGGAATTACTGGGACATTACCATCCCAGTGACACAGGAATTCTGGAGGCGGAATTGTGTAAGTCCCCATTCCCATGGAGTCCCATAGGACTCCATGGGGATGGGGACACTGGAAACACCGGTTCTGTCTATGATGGAGCCGGTGTTTCCATTTCCGCCTCTGGGCTCTAAATCAGCTGGTCCAGAAAGAATGGTAGTGGCGGTTTTACCACCACCGTTCTTTCCGGACCGGAAGGGTCGAATTGAGGCCCTATGTCAGAGATAGCTCTAAAATTCTCAGACATGGTTCAAAGTTTTTTATTTTATTTTTCAGGGCCTAGGTTAGTATATGCCTAATAGTGACCCCTACTGTCTAGGTTCTGACTTACACGAGACATAAAGGCAGATGGCCTTATCTATCTAACCTCCCTCAGGCACTTCCTAAACTGACCATCCACTATCCAATGGTTAGTTTTCTAAACAGGGATATTGGATTGTGCATTTCAGACACTTGCTTGATTCGGTTTCCATTCTTTCATGCCCACATACTGCTATCCCTCCCTGGTGTTTTCTCTACTCTCCTCCCTTCGACTCTGACAGGCTCCTTTATCCCTGGCGTTTCCCTCTTCTGTTTCTCCAATGTCTCTCATGCCTTCTGAACCTTGCTCCCACCATTTGATGCTACCCCTTTGTTCACACTTGTACTATACCACCCCACCTTCTACTCAAACACTCAGACACAAACTTCATATTCACTCCAGCACTCCCTCTCCAAAACATACTTGCCACTCACAACACAGTACTTCTTGTGCCCACCATGCAAGCCTCACCTGATCTCCAAAAATCACCACCACAATCCCTTCCACCGATTTTATTCCTGCTGGTCTCTTGGTCTGCCACCCCCTCCTCTGACTCGCCTAACAACCCACAACTTCCTGGGTTCCTGTTTAACCAACACCCTTTCCTCTGGTTGGTCTGCTGTCCCCGGCCAAACTGGTGCCGTCTTCCCAAACTGGAGGTGTTACATACAATAAAACATTCATATAGCTCTGTAAGCCCCAACCCGTTTCTCTACACTGCGCCGTTGCAGAACAACAATGACGGTGGTTTGTGGACAATACAAACCAGTTCATGGTGGTGGCAGGGGTCTGGCCTGGCCGCCCTTAAGATAAGTCCCATTTTATGTTGATGGGATTTAGGTCCCTGCTGCTCTACAATGCCTGCTCCGGACTCATTCCCTGGTGGGCTGAGGCTGATGTGCAGTGCTCAGCTTTTGAAACAGTCGTGTAGGAGCTCAGGCTCCTCATTCTACTGTTTGCTTCCATCTGGCAGCTTTGTATGCTGCTTGAGCAGGATTCCAAGCAGGTGTGGAAGGCTCCTGGTTCTCTCCCTGCTGAATCCTCTACTCCGACAGGGTTTGTAAATATATTGGCATGGTGCGATGATGATGTTCTCTCTTGCGGGTACTCTTCTCTTGTGTCTACAGTGTTTCTGGAAAGAAAAGGAAACACTTGGTCAGGATTCGGAGTCATGGGATGATGCAAATGGGTACTCCGGTTTATAGTCATAAAATCGAATGACATTATGTCGAAAGTCATAATGTTGAAAAAAGAAATCGCATTTTTTTTTACATCGATTTTTGTTTGAAATGGGGGGGTTCCCCCCCAAACCCCCTTTTTTAATCTTTTTTTTGTGTTTTACCCTTTTTTTTACTCCCAGAACCCAAAATAAACATACAATTAAAAAAATAAAACATTCAATTGTTTTTTTCTGACTTTTTTTTTCCCGACATTATGGCCCTCATTACAAGTCCGGCGGTGGACCATGGTGCTATTAGCACTATGGTCCATGCTGGATTCCGCCATGGTGGATGGCGGAATTACCGCCCCATTCCAAGGTGAGTGGGGCGGTAATTCCCCATTCACGATTTGCCCTTCCCCATTCCCATTTTTGGCCCAGAGGGCATAATGGGGATGGGAAGGCGCTAATTACGGCACCGTAAATTACGGTGCCGTAATTAGCACCAAGGTCGCTTAGCGCCTTGGACTTTAACGCCTGCAAAAAGCAGCCGTTAAAGTATGAATCGGGCGTTAAGGGTTAACGGCGCCGCGGCGCTGTTAAACCCTTAACGCCTGACTTGTAATGAGGGCCTATGTCTTTCGACATAATGTTTTCGACTTTTTGACTGCACACCGGGTACTGCACATGAACAGAATGGCACATGGGGAGGGAACAGGAATTGGGGCCTTCCCAAATGCTACCAGCCCCTTTGGGTTAGACTGGCTCTGGACTCCACCCTGGTAGGCTGCTACCTATCCTCTCTTGACTAGATTAGAGTACTGATCTTGTCACAACTGGGGAAAAGCTGTTCATACTCTGTGGTGGAAATACAAATTGTCACCCCTCTGGTATATTGAGAACAAAGTCTTCCAACAGGTATTACCCAATTTGATCGAATGTAATTGACCGAATGTTACATCTGGCCGAATTCAGACAATACCATTCGATCGATTTGATTTGATCAAAATGGGTAATCAAGACCGAACATGGGGAGCGGGGGTTGCAGGTGTGTCCACTGCTCTCCATGTTCGGTATTGATGGCCTTGTGGGCTTTCAGGGGTGTCCCCCACTTCCTGAGGATTGGAGACATGGAACAAAAATAATGAGAACAGGGGGCCCTGTGGCGTCGGATCCGACCCGTGTTAGAGGGACAGAACTGACGCTGCAGGGTCAGGAGAGGCAGCGACGTGCAAAAGGTAAGTGGGGGTGCTGAGGGGATGTACTGGTGGGGTGGCGGGGGCATAGATTTGCAGGGTTTGGCCGTGGTAATATTGTATTAACGTCGAAATCGACTACAGTCAATTCCGCCACAAACAATTCTGCTATGGCCAAATCACACAGATCCTTCCAGTGTACTGATGTTTTGATGCAACTTTCTCCACTTCACCACTTTGACTCTGATAACCACCATAATGGTTTCTATGGTCATCAATCACTGAATCCTGCCAGAACACTACAGAGTAAAGTGCCATGTTCATTAAAATTGTCCCATGGTCCCCTGTAGCATAGGATAAAGGACAACCCAGGTTATTATATAATTGTGACACTCACTCTCTCCCCTCCACTGGAAGCCATCCTAATATGGCTCGGGTGGGGAGATTTGTTGTCATATCATCCTTGTCTGTCCTGTGAGAAACCAGAAGGTGTCTCACCCACTAGTCCCATGGGCTATATGAATTGCTAGAGCAAACAGGGCCCGGTACCTATAAAATAGCCCAACCTGCCAGGAAACAAAAGACCCACCTTTAGCACGTAAATCTCTTAAAAGAGTGGAAAGAAGATCCTTCCGCAGTCACTGCCTCAATACTGTCTTGTTTAGTACTAGAGGAAATATATCATTTTGAATTAATTCCCCAAGAGCTATCTAGTCAACAACACGAAGACATAAAAGATTAAGTCACGACATTCCCCGATGTATTCTGCAAGTAATCAGGGGGAGTGCACAGTACTTATCATTATATCAGAACTCCAAAGGGAAATGTGGTCCATTTCAAACCATATAGACTCCTGGAAGCCCGTAGACAGATAGTGGTTGAATGCTAAGGACAAATATTATTGAACCCTCTTCAAGCCCATGATCCTCCCCTATTGTGTTGGTCACAAAATCTGATAATTCTTGCAGGTTTTGCATACACTTCCGACAGGTCAACACCAACTTCGATACCTCCCAATTGATTGATAAACTCGGAAATGCCACCTTCCTATCAACCCTACACTTAACCAAGGGGTACTAGTAGGTCCCAGTACATGTAACTGATAAGGAAAAGACTGCTTTCTTGATGCCACTGGGGCTATTCCAGTTCAAAGACCTCCCTTTTGGCCTATACAGGGCTCCCGCCATTTTCCAACGGCTTATGGACAGGATATTACAGCCCTACTCAGATTTCTGTGGGGCTTATATTGACGACATAGTCCTTTATAGTTAGACTTGGGAAGACTATCCTTTCCATATCTTTACTATTATGAGAGCCCTCAGAGAAGCTGGCTTAACTGCCAATCCATCCAAATGTAAGCTTGGGCAATCAGCCATTATAGGGAATGGCAGTGTCCAGCCTCTACGAGAAAAAGTGAAAGCCGTCCTAGATACCCCCACGCTTAAGACCGAGAGAGACCTCAGTGCATTCTTAGAATGAATCGATTATTACTGTAGGTTTAGCCCTAGTTTTTCGGAAAGAACAGATAAGTTGACAGACAAATTAAACAACGCCGAACCCCAGAAAATTCATTGGACTGACGAGGACGATATATCTTACAACAGCTTATAACAAACCCTGTGCCAGAACCCGATCCTAAAAGTAGGTAGGTTTTTCGAAAGAGATTGTATTACAATCTGACACCTCTTATACGGGTTTAGGAGCAGTTTGTGATTGAGTAATAACACCCTATACTATTGACTAGACGAAAACTCTTCGCATGTGACTAAAACGACTCTGTGCTAGAATTAGAGGCCCTTGCCATCATATGCGCCATCACCCATTTAAGATACTATCTCGTAGGAAGGAAGTTCACACTTGTCACAGATCATTCTCCATTAGTGTGGAAAAGCCAATGAAAGGACTCTAACCCTGGAATCATGCGATGGTTCCTAGACCTGCAAGTCTACTGTTTCACCGTGGAGCACCAAAAAGGTAATGACCTGGGGAACGGCGTTTTCCAGTGTCTGTTTCCCTGGGGTAAGGCCATGTGAGAAACCAGAAGGTGTCTCACCCACTAGTCCCCAGGGATCTGTCATCCAGGTGGCCATGACACAGCCATCGCTTTTGGATCCAGTTCTTGGGGGTGTACCAGTGCGGGAGGATCCCCAGGGTGAGGGGTCTCCGGGGAGTGGGACACCGGATGGTGAGATCCGGTATCTCCCCCCGTGTAACAGCTTTACCCCATCCTACCAGGATATTGAGGAACGCCCCCCCCCCCTTTACAACACAAACACTTTCACACGGACAGCCCGCTATGAGAGAAAACAGACTAACACTGAAGCCGTATACCTGATGTGTCCCAATACAATGGTCAGGCGAGGTCGGGCAATTACTGACCATCGCACACACACACCTGACTTCCATTAAAGTTCCCCACACGGATAAAAGGCAGAGCACGAGAGCACACTGAGCGACGCAAAGCACATGAGGAAACAGCAGTTTTGAGACAGCATGCTGCATGAGAGAGGAAAGATAGCAAATCAGAAGGGGATCGCAAGGAGGGTTGAACTGCTAATGAGTGATTGAACTTTCAAAGCAAGATACAACACCTTTGACAGAGTGGTCCAGCACCGCGTGGGTGCTCAATCGATGGTCTCTGTTAAGGTACCCAGCTAAAAAGTGGCAAAAGTGAAAGTGAGAAAGAAGTTATATCAAGAAGAGAGCGATTAAGAATCGAAGTGGTCCTGCGACTGGTTGAGCAAAATCTTGCGCACAGTCAAAAGTGTTCGATTTCTGAAGTAAAGAAAATTTGGAAAAGTAGAAAAATTGGTCCGAGCCCGGTGGGGGGGAGATCAGTTGAAAGCTTTCTATTAAAGTGGGTCTGAGCCCGGTGGAGGGGGGCCCGGGGTTACATGAAAATCACCCGAGAAGTTGTACATGTGAAATCCTAAGAAGAAAAGAACTTTCAATGTTTGTTGTGTTGCATCAGGCCCTCTGAAATAAGAGACTTTGAATGGCAAAGAGACTTTGGCACAGAAGGCCCTGATGTTGAAGTTTTGAACGGCTTCCTCGTGCTAGAGAAGCCAAAGTGTGTGCTAAGCTCAAGTGTGCCGCCTTGCCCCGTGCTGAAAACGCGGGGAAGGGAAGCCAACGGCTTGAATATCCTGACATATCCTATCTTGAACACTATTCTTTTGCATAACATTGTTTCCACACTATTTGTATTTAGAACTAAGGATTGGCAATAGGTTTATTAGTATAGGCCCTTTTATTCTGACAAGACACCACTAGGACTGTGCTATTATTTGATGGTCGTAGCCTGCTTGCGTCTTTAGATGTAGGATTAGATAGGTGTTTTTCAAACCCAATTGAAGTTCAATAAACACCCTTGAACTGTGCGCACTTGTGTCTGTCTTACTGTTTGATACCATGCCTTCCTTAGAGTCCCCAGCTTTCATTCAGCACGCACGCAATCTCTCGGCTCTGACCTCCTTCAGTGGACCCAGCATTACAAGAACTCTTGAGTACTCCTTACAAGGGAACCTTTTTTCTTGAGCACATCTGAAGGCCATCACACATGTATAACATGATTTTGAAAAATACCAACAACACATTGCACTGTTAACTGACAAGATAATTGACGTAACCAATATGGACAGTTCCTTGTTCTTTTCATGACCGTTTTTGGTCTAAACCCATTCTACTACACACGCATCCCAGCAATCACTATCACTCAACCTTATGTTCTCTTTCCCCTTTATGTTGTGACCTATTGTTTGGGTGTGTTGTTCTCCAACTCTCTCCCTCTTTGCCTTTTCCTACTTATCTTCCCCCCATTTCCTTTTCACCCCATAGACCATGGTCTAGTTACACCCTGGGTGAAGCCACAGTTCAGCCATACGGACAAGGTTCCAGTGCTTTAAGACCACTGCAGTGGTGATGTGTGCACTATAAAAGCCAAATAACATAACATAACAAAACCTAATGTTGTTGGCAACACTGGCATATTGAAAACCACTCTATCATGGCCATATCCTTGCCAATTGAGGGAAACAGTGCTTATGGATATGATGAACTTTTATTACATTCGGAACTGTGGATTTAACACAAATTGGTGAGCCTTCTGCTTATTTGCAAGGTTTATTATAAATAGTTGTATTTTTCAATGTTACCAATATCATCTACCCTCTATCTAGAATTTGAAATTGACACGCTGTCCAGAAATTTGAATGACAGTTGTGGCATGACGGAAGAAAGACTCGGACCAGAAGACATACTTTTACTACAGGCGTTTTTATTTGACTTAAAGAAAACACTGTATTGACCCTGTTACTAGTAGGGAAGTTCCCTACCTAACAAACTAAACTAAGGTGCTCATCAAAATAATACATCATGTCCTCTGTCCAAATCCTTACTTCTAAACTGGCCCTACCACTTAGAAAAAACAACTCAAAAGAGAAAGCAGCAATACAGGTTTCCCTCATTGTTCTATATTCTGCCATTTCTCAGAATTTCTCCTAGTTCCAGTTCCCACAATTATTCAATAGGATACAGGTTTCCTGACTTTATAATTTGAGTCCATTTTGTGAGAGTTCGATATAAAGAAATGGTTTCCCTTAGATATATAACAAGTTCTCAAGCTGGCTAGTGTTGTTCCTCAGTGGAAACCCTTCCGGGTACCGAGTAACGTAATCCGCTATAACTAGAATGAACTTGTTTCCCAGCTTGGATGGTTGTAATGGCCCTACAGTATCCATCGCGATCTGGGAGAAGGGGACTTTGATCAAGGGAATTGGTTGTAACGGGGCACAGAGTACTGGAATGGCTGCCGTATTTTGGCAACAGTTACAAGCAGCCACATACCTTTTTACGTCCAAGAATACTGCAGGCCAAAAGAATCAAGGGCCACTTGACTCTGAGTCTTCCCTTTCCCCTGGTGACCGGCTGTTAGGTGGGAATGGCCCAACTTGAAGACTATTTTCTAGTTACTTCTGGGGACTACAAGTTGGGTTCTGGGCAGGGCATCTCTCTTGCTATACTCTCTGTATAATAAATCTTTCTTAATAAAAGAAAGGAGGGACCCGCCTGGCTGCGACCCTGTTCTTCTGAAATGACCATGCCAAAGGCTTCAGTAAGAATGGGTTAATTCCTTTGGGCAAAAGCTAAGTCTGGTAAAAGGGCGAGACGCTCAGACTCAGGGTCCTTGGGGGTTGTTAAAGGCGGGTCAGCCTCTCCAGATCCCAAGGATCCTCAGAGGGTCTCCGTTACCTCCTCGACCTCTTGAGGGATAAGAGTTAAGGCTTGTTCTAAAATACCCTGAGCTGTTGCATCGTCCATTTTCACCTCATTGGGGTTGGGGCTATAGTTGTGCAAGATAACTTTGATTTCCCCCTATAATCAGGATCTACCACCCCTGCTGCTACATCCAGGGAATATCGCCAGGCAAGTCCAGATTTGATGGCCAGGCGAATATACCTTACTGTGGGAGGGGAAATACTAATACCGATGGGTATTAGATGTCTTTCATTAGAGGGGATATGTACTTCCTCAGAACTGAATAAGTCAAATCTGATAGACTGGGCAGTTAGCTAATTTAGGCATTTGACCGTAAGCGACGAACCAGCTTGGGTCCCATCCTAGTATCAGGTGGTATTGATGCCGAACACCATATGTGGCGTGCCAGAATGAAGACTGTGACCATAAGATAAACTTGTACTACAAGAGTTTTTATTGAACTTCAAGAAAACACCTTACTCAACCTATTGCTAATAGGGAAGTTCCCTACCTAACAAACTAAACTAAGGGTATCTGTCAAAATAATTACTTGTGCCCTCTGTCCAAATCCTAACTTCTAAACTGGCCCTACCACTTAGAAAAAACAACTAAAAAAGGAAAGCGGCCAATACAGGTTTCCCTCTGTGGTCTTTATTCTGCCATTTCTCAGTATTTCCAGGAATCTCTCCTAGTTCCCGTTCTCACAATTATTCAATAGGATACAGGTTTGCTACTTTATCCGCTTGTGTCCATTTTGTCAGAGTTCCAAATAAAGAAAAGGTTTTCCTCAGGTACATAACATGAACTGGGAAGTCCCAGAAATAGTCACTTCTCTAAGTGATCATAGATGAGTGATATCTCCTTAACCCTCCTCCACCAACTACGTGGGTCTCTCCCCTCGAGACTTCAGTCTTGCTTGATTTTAGTTTCCCGTTGGGATGATTCCTTGCTTGCTTTATAGGGCCCTCCTCGCTCCCTTCGTTCTCTTGTTCTCACTTCTAGTGGTATGTGTAGTGTGGCGTGCGGGAGGAAGGAGTCGGATCAAGGGGTGTCATGTTTACGACAATCTTTAAATAATAATTAAAAAAAGCCTATCTTCCCCTACCTCCAAAGGGTTTTCCCTACTAACTAAAGAAGAACTTGTGTGCTCTTCGTCAGGGTGACCGTCCTCTGTCCAAACTAACCTAATCTAGCCCTACCACTAACAAAAAGACAATAACATAAACAACTTCAGGAGAATGCCTCCCTTCTCCTGGTGCATTGTTATCAACCCTAGGTGCGTAAACCTATTAGTCTCTGATAATAGTTGAAGTTCTACACCTCAAAATACCAGGATAATGACTCATTTCTCCTGGTCCCACAGTTCAACGGCTGCTATCTCCTCCTGGTCGACTTGGTCAGCCTCCAAACTGCTGTTTACTAACCTTTTGCCTAAGTTTCTGATTCATCAATGTAGACGAAAGAACCAGGCGAGAGTTGGTTCAGCCTTTGGTTAACTTTAAATAGTTTCCTGCAACCGTTTTTATCAATATTTGCACTTCTTTCCAGGCTTCTCTTAGGCTTTGTTTAAAAGGCAAACACTCCTGTTGTTTCCAACACACGGTTATTGCTGGGCTTTTTTTTTCCTTTTTTTTGTTCCTTTTGTTGGTGAAAACAAGGGAACCTGTTCTGATAGTGTCCTTGATTTTTCCCAACACGGACAGAGGAGATTATGCTTGTGACACTCTCTAGCCTGAATGTCTCTTATGGTGATAGTGTTGAGGGAGATTACTCCCAATATGTTCTTATCTTTCAGTCTCTTTGGCACAACTAAGACAAGGACGATCGCTTGGTGTAATTTTCACACTGGCTACTTCTGTCCCAACTATGGAGATGAGGCAGAATACTCCCAAGGTTTTCTTTCCTTTCAAGACTCTTGATACAGTTACTTAAATGAGGGAAATTATTCCTGAGGCTTTCTTTCTTTTCAATACTCTTGATACAATCACTGAGACGAGGGAGATTACTCTGAGGCTTTCTTTCTTTTCAATACTCTTGATACAATCACCGAGACAAGGCTTTCTTTTGTTTCAACACTCTTGATACAATCACTGAGACGAGGGAGGTTACTCCCAATGTCTTCTTTAGCTTCAGCACCCATCTCCCCTACCAGGACTTCTGTGACTCGTGTTACCTCTTCTTTGTTGGAGCCAGGTCACTGGTTCTTCCTGGGGTGTTGGGTCAGTGCGTTCCCATGGAACGTTCTCTCGGTTTCCCCATCTGCTCCCTGCTGCCATGCTTTGGCTCTGCTGGGTCCCTGGCCAGATGGTATTGGTGCAGTTAATGGACCGCTCGGTCCACCTCCCGCCTGGAGGTTTGCTTCCGCGACATAGCTTCTTGCTCTGAGGTTTGAACTTCCCCGGTCTGCCAGGCTTCACGCCTGCTTCGCTTCTCTTTGGGTCCTTTCTCTATTCTGATTATATTCAGCTGATTCCTCCCCAGAGGAGTGTCAGTCCTTTGCTTGTATCCATTGGGTATTCGTCATGCCTCCTTGAGGCCACCTCTTCCCAGTACCTTCTGCACTTGACAAAGGAGTAGTTTGTATTACTCCATCAATCTTCTTCACAGAACTTATGGAAGATGACTTGAAAGCAGATTCTATGTGCATTTTAGTCTTCCTGATCTTGAATATTTACAGGAAAAAAGGACGGAGGATTACAGTAGCATACAGTAGAGCTTTCAGATTGTTTCTCAGCAGACTTTATGGATTTCCTAGATGTAAGGGCAAGAGGGTTAGGGACTTCCATGAGAGAATGGGAGCCCTTGTCCCCATGAGGGTAGTCTCTTCCTTTGAGGTCCAGCATTCCACCACGCCTATGGGCAATATTGGGTAGCGGCCTCACCTCCCTAGCCTCGCAGGGGGTGGTCGGTCAAAATCTCGAAAAAAAAATCTCGACTAACAATAAGGTAAAAAAAAAAGACCGAAAAAAAGGCGAATTTCTCTTTTTTTAATTATATATTTATTTTGGGGTCTGGGATTTAAAAAAAATGGTAAAAATTTAAAAAAAGGGGGGTTGGGGAGGGGGTTGAGCAACCTCTGTGCTTTCCAGATGATACTTACATTATTTAAAGCCAGAAGTCTAAAAGGTAATCACTTAATTGCAGCTGGAAATTAGCTCATGGCGTGATCAAAATGTCTCAACCAAGTGTGACATCATCCCCTTCATTTATAAGCAATGTGTGTGTTCTCAGGTTTCTTCATCCACTGAATTACTGTTAGAAACAAAGGCAAGAGTTGTGTCTCTTGTGTAGGCATTAGGAAGGCAGTTGCCAGCCTCTGGCATAATATGCCCATGTTCTTCCAATATTGGCTAGCTGTTGCCCTCTTGTGGCCAGGTAGAACCATCATGGCAGTGACTGGCAAATGCCTTTCCCCTGCAGGCAGAAAAGCGGAAATAAGAGGCCAATTCAAGACACAAAACAAATAGACGTTAAGACAGACTGCAGCTGCCATTGCCGTGTTAGGGAGAATATGTTGAGGGGTCAAGCAAGGAGGTATGAATTAAGCAAGCAAGCAGTGAGACAAGGGAGAGGCAAAGAAAGGCCAGAGGTATCCTTTGCTGACCTGAAGGAGCGTTTTCCTCACTCCACGAACGCTCGTGCCTGCAAGCTCTATCCTTCACTGCAGCACTGCGAGCAGAGCTCTTGCTGCCGAACTCGCTTCCTGGAGGGGGCGGAGCCCTTCCTGATCCTGGGTTTTGGTTCTGTCTGAATGACACGAAAGGGACTTCGAAGTCAGACAGCTATGGAGGCTTCTCTTGCTTCTACTCCTTCTGCTAATGGTAATCTCCCCTCTGTTTTATCAGTTACTACTGTTTTAGAAGATCCCTCCCCTGCTGCACTGGGGAATCTACATCACATTCCAGTAGATGTCCCTCACAATCCCTAACTCCTTAAAACTCTGGCCCAGGCTCAAATCCATGTCAGCGATAGGTCTGAGGTATTTAATGCTATGGGTATCATTCCACGCAATACATCTTATAATAGCTGTATCTTTAATGGAATACATGATATCTCGATGGATAAACAGGAAGAGCGTCTAGCAGCTAATTTAGCCTCTAATCTTGTGGAAGGTGCTACTCTTTCAAAGGCTAAGGGTCACTTGATTGATTCTAACAACAGTATGGTAAACATTGTGCTTACAACACCTGCTCAACTTCATCCCAGGACGCCTAAACTATCTGTCATGGCGGATGACTCTGTAGCTAATGCTTCAGAATCATCAATGGTGATGGTCAATGGGAACATTGTTACTCTTCCCATTAAACCTTTGCCAGAGGTTAATTCCCCAGCTAGGGCTATAAATCATACTTCGTCTATCCATGTTAATCTTTCTGCCAATTTGGCTGGAACCCCCCATACTCCTACAGGGAAATCCATTTTGTTCAAAACTCCACTCAATAAAACCATAATCCCACCCTTAAAACAAAATCCAATCTGGGTACTCAAGGGAAACCAATTCAAGGGAAAAATATTTCAAACTTTTTTGGAAAGAGGACTGCATCTAGCACCCTTGTTAAATCTCTACACTTACCTCCAACAGTGTGCTCACTGGATCATACTAATGTAGTTGATGTAGTTAATAAATTGTAGATTGAAGACCCTCTAGCTCAGGATATTGACGATATTAGCATTATAGAATGTGCAGATAAGGCAATTGCTGATATCCACCTGGGTCCCAACTGTAATAATACAAATAATGTCACTCAGCAAATTTGTGATGATTCCTTTGTGGGCTCTCCCTCCGATCTCATCAACTTTATTGATGAGTATACAGAGAAACAAAATTGGTTGAAAGAAAGGGGTCAACTTCCAGACTCAAAAAAGGATCAGGGCATTGAGTCTATTTTACATCATACTCTTAAAGAGGCGGATGAAAGAATTAAACTCTCTCAACCTACTATCTCGGCTCTGAATATGGTCCTGAGTTCCTTTGTGAGTTTGTATGATAACATATGGTCTGAGGTTAGATCACATTCCCTTCTTCTCTCTGAAATCTATTCTAGGTTAGAGGGCCTTGATGGATTTGAAGAGTTAGTTAAAATTATTAAGGAAGAACATCCACTCTTGTCCACACACGGTTCTGACCCAATCCCTTCTAATCAGCTACTGGCTGAAGCCCATATCGTACATCAAGGGCTTACTGGGACAACGCCATCTACACAAGGGATAGTTTTAGATAAGGGTTCGGCTTTTACGGTCCCCCAATGCTCGGATCTGGATTTTAGTACTCAACCTTCTATGATTCCTTTAACTATGTCTAAGGGTGTGTGAGAGGCTATTGGATCGAAGGTAATACATCTTACCCCTCACACCAAACTTACTATGGAATTAATGGAGGACAAAGTCCAAGAGGAATCGGTTGGTCCGCCTTTCAATCTTATTGTTCAAGGTCTTCCCCCTGTGGGAAGGACTCTAGTACCGGTTGATCCATCTAAGGGTGTCCAAATCGCCTCCTCTGTGGACCCTATATCCACTTCGACTTCAGAAAATCCATCTGATCCCACTGAACCCACTAAAGATATTATACATCAAAAAGTTTTGCCTTGCATAGGAAGGAAAAGAAAAACTATTCAGCAAATGAAGAAAACCAAAAATCGGAAGAACGCGAAAAATATGACTTCATATACCAATCCATTTTTTAAAAATCTTTTCTCGGCAAATACTTTAGCTTCCTCAACCCCTACTCCTGTTCCGAAGGGGACTGGGAATTCTGCCGATTCATTTCCCACTACAGTAGCTCTAGCTTCCTTACCGGACGGTTTGGTTGACGGTCCCTCGATTAACAACACTGCCCCTCTAGAAGTGGGGCCTAATACTGAGTGGGTTGTGGACTCTGCGCTTTCTAGTACTCTGACAACAGTTCCAACTTTACTTGACCCGACCTCCATTAATGCTTCACTTGAGTTAACCACCAATACTACTGGCAAGGCGAAGGATCCCATTTCAGTTGCAGTTCTCCCAACTATTCCATCCAACTCCATATCAGGGATAGATCCGAGTCATTCAGAGACTACTCTGTCAACGATCACAGCAAACTTGGTTAATATTGATATGGTCAAACATTTATTCCAGGCGCTACTGGTTCCTAAAACTGCCCGCGGGGCAGTGCCTAACTCAAATATAAGCCCGTGCCAGGATGGGGCTTCTTTTTTCTCCTTCTCTATCTCTGGAGCGATCGTTTGCTTTGGTTACTGAGGGTCTTCCTGTCAACACCGAGCCTACAACGAGGGACGGTGATATGGGAGCTCGATTAGTGAGGGGTCCTTCTGCTGCTATCCCTCTTAACTCAGCCTATCCAAGTTTGCCTAGTGCTGGCCCGATTATGGGCCGTGAAGGTGTCCCTTTCGGGCCCGACTTTGTCCATTACAACAATTCTTTCAAATCATGTGAAAGATTTCCTGTGGGTCCAAACGCAATCAAAAATAGGACTTTATTAAGAGGTGCAAGAGGCACTGACTTGGCGGCTGACTCTTTAACTCAGTTCACTAAAAAGATCACTGATTCTCTACCGATTTATCAGAAGTGAAAGTTCCTCGTGATATTTTACAGCTTACTAGGCTCTGGGGCCAAGACATGCCAATCTGTCTTAATCGTGGTAACATTTTAAAGATATTCCATCAACTTCCCTCGCTCTCACTCATCTCTAGTTATGACATCGATAGGATATTTTTCCCCATTCATGATCGGGTAGATGTGAGTAATATCATTCTTAAATCAAGAGTGGTTCTGGACTTGATCATGGGGCATAGGGAAGGGTTAAAGCAACTTGGTTTTGAAGCAATTCTACTGGAATCCACTCAGTTTTCCAGTAATAACGGAGGGGGTGCATAATATAGGGGCAATCTCACTATGGTATATCATCCGGAAAGAACTCCACAGCCCCAACGGAGGCAATGTATGCCCAAATCAAATGGAAACTTTCAAAACTGGGCACAGGTTACCGCAGGTCTGTGGAAATGAGTTCCTTTCGACTCATTCGGAACTCTCTCCGAAGGCTCTTCCCGTGAATAGTTTTCTGTTTCTATCTTGGAATTCCAGAGGTAATTCTCATCTCTTCACGAATTTGGATACTGTAACTCTGATTAGGGCTTCGCATTGTTTTTTTCTGCAAGAAACCTGGATGCTCTCAACTCCCGTTCTAGATGGGTTTGATACCTTTTCTCAAAACGCTAAACCCAGCTTAGGAGGGAGGCCTTCGGGGGGTCTTCTTATTGGAATTAGAACCTCTTTTGGTTTTAGGACTAAGGAGCTTTTGGATATGCCTTTTGGCATCTTGGCCCTGGAGGTGTCCTCTCATGATTTTACGGTTATTTTACTTCTGGTTAATGTATATTGGCACAAGGGAATCTCTGCTCTTGAGCCGTTTTTGCAAAGGTTAACGGACATGCTTCTCTCTTGGAGATCTTTGTACCCTAGAGGTAAATTGATTTTGGCAGGTGATCTAAACTCTGATTGCTCTATCTTTTCTGAATCCAAATATGATCACTTGGGACTGGCTATGGAGGATGATTCTCGCCTAGGCCTGAAATTCGTACGGGGGCGTCGTTGGAATTTCGCCCTGGATTCAGTTGGTCTAACTTGTCTGAATGGCTACTATGATGCCAGTAATTTATCTTGTCCCACATGGCGCAGATCTTCATCAACATCTACCTTAGACTATGTCTTTGTAGATCATTCCCTTATTCCTTTTTCGTCCAATGTCGAGGTCTCTTTTAATTCATGGAGTGATCATGGTATCCTCCGGGTATCATTTCTCTGTCCTTTTCCCATTAAGTCGTTGCCCGCGGGGGGGTCCTACTAATCTCCAAACTGTGGGACAGGGGTACGTTGGACACCTCTCAATATCAGTGTACTTAACCGTAAACTGATTTCTTCTTTTAACCAAACTTCCTTCTGTTGGAAATTAGCAGTTTTCAACACAGTTTATTTCGATAGTTTTCTTAATGCTCTTCACTGCAGTATTCATGGCCAGCTTAGGAAGGGTGTTTCTAAAATATCCCACCCTCATAGATTTGATCAAGAATTGGCTAATGTAAAGGGTCTCACTAGGAAACAGTGGTGTTGGCGGCGTGTTTCAGGTGGTGGCCAGAGTGAAATGTATGAACATTTCAGAGACATTTCCCTCTGCACACCCACCGAAACGCGCCGCCAACAACAGATGTCCTACCTTCCCGGGTTCCCACAGGTGTCACGACAAAAACGGTACCTCACATGTGTAGATGCACCTACCTCGGCGAAAAGGGAAAAGGCTAACCCACTAATAACCACAAGCCTTTCGGCAGAGCAGATTTTGCTCATGTGGACAACCTACAGATTTGGGCCTAGGGTGGCGAAGCCACCAAGGAAAACAGAGAACCCCATGCATTTCCGAAAAGATACCTGTGGGCACCCCCCTTTCCACTAAAAACATCCATGGTGGTTTAGTGACCCCCACACCCACCCAAAACAAGTTATAAATGTTTTGGTTTTGTTTTGCCTCTTTCCTAGGGGCAGATTGTGCTAGCAATCTGCCCCAGGGAGGGCCACATGAGATGTCCCCGATCCATTTGGGGTGGGGGGGAGAGGGCCACCCCCCTTTCCAATAAAAACATCCATGGTGGTTCAGTGGCCCCCCACACCCACCCAAAACAAGTTATAATTTGTTTTATTTTAGTTTTGCCCCTTTCCTAGGGGCAGATGGACACATGTGTGTGGCCATCTGCCCCCTTGGGGGCTAAACGTACTGCCCCAGGCTTGGGGGGTGGCTCTGCCAATATTTGCAGTGCCCCCCCACCCCAAATGGATGGGAGCATCTCATGTAACCCTTCCTAGGGGCAGAAATCTGCCCCCTAGGGAAGGCTACATAAGGTGCCCCATCCTCTTAGGGTGGGGGGAGAGGGCCACCCCCCCTTTCAAACACAATAAATCCTGGTGGTCTAGTGGGACCCCACCCAAAACAAGTTATATATAATATATATATATTTGTTTTGCCCTTCCCTAGGGGCAGATGCAGATGGGCACATGTGTGTGACCATCTGCCCCAGGGGGGTGGCTAAACGTACTGCCCTAGGCTTGGGGGCAGAGTGGCTCTGCCAATATTTGCAGTGGCCGCTCCCCTCACTCCAAATGGATGGGGGCATCTCATGTACCTCTTCCTAGGGGCAGAAATCTGCTGCCGGGAGGGCTACATAAGGTACCCCCCATCCACTTAGGCTGGGGGGAGGGCCACCCCCTTTCAAACACAAAAAAGCCTGGTGGTCTAGAGGGCCCACCCCATCCCCACCAAAACAAGTTATAATATATATATTTTTGTTTTGCCCTTTCATAGGGGCAGATGGGCACATGTGTGTGGCCATCTGCCCGGGTGGGGGGAGCAAAACGTACTGACCCAGGCTTGGGGGGTGGTTCTGGCAATATTTGCAGTGCCCCCCCCACCCCAAATGGATGGGAGCATCTCATGTAACCCTTCCTTGGGGCAGAAATCTGCCCCTAGGGAAGGCTACATAAGGTGCCCCCATCCACTTAGGGTGGGGGGAGAGGGCCACCACCTTTGCAAAAATCCCTGGTGGCTAGTGGTCCCACCCGCACCCACCCCACCCAATACTAGGTTTTTAAGAAAATCTATTTTTTTGTTTGCCCCCCTTCCCTGGGGGCAGATGATCACCCATCTGCCCCCAGGGGATTGCCCCCATGCTTTGGGGGCCAGGGGAGGAGAGGGCAGCTTACATAGTAAGCAGCTCCTCCCCCCACTTCAAAAACAGATCCCTGCACAACACACCAAACACATATTCTGGGGGGGATAAATGACATTGCATCCCCCCCACTTAAAATTGTGGGGGAAATTTGTCTCCCCTATCCCCCCATGTCCTACGCCCATGGTCATACTCCTATGTACCGTCCCCTTTCCTCCATACTTGAGGGAGATTCCCCAAGCACTGACCATAGGTATTATGGGTAAATGGAAAATTCCCTCATTGGAATACGTTCATGAGAACTGCCTGACCAAATTGGGCATCAGCCCCGGAGCTGGGATCGAGACAATAATGTCTGCAGAAAGCCGATGGGGAGGCCCACGTAGCTGCTTTAGTGCTGGACTCCCAAGGGACGTATTTTTGAAAAGCAACAGCGGCCGCTTTGCTATGGACCAGACGTGCATGGATACCCTTTGGTGGCTGAAGGCCTTGTGCGCTGTAGGCCTCTGAAATGCATGACGCAATCCAATGAGACATGGAAGCCTTGGAGGCTGGTTTCCCCTTCGGGTCGCCGAACGTGACGAAGAGTTGTGAGAAGCTTCTGAAATCACTAGTTCTATCAAGGTAAAACTTTAGAGCTCTCATAACGTCCAGATTTTGCAGAAATCTCTCTGCAACAGAGGCCGGGTTCAGGAAGAAGACCGGTAAAGGGATTGACTGGTTTAAATGAAAATCAGTAACCACCTTAGGCAGAAAGGAAGGGTGAGTGCGAAGCACAACCTTATCCTTGTGGAAAGTGATGCACAAATGGTCCACAGAAAGAGCTTCGAGCTCAATTGCTCGTCTTGCCAATCTGACCGCAGTCAGAAAGGCAACCTTCCAAGAAAGGTATTTGACATCGGTAGTGGCCATTGGTTCAAAACATTTATGGCATAAAGTGGTGAGGACCACATTCAAGTCCCATTTGGGATGAGGAGTCCAAACCTGCGGGAAAAGGTTTAAAAGTCCTACAAAGTGTCTCTTGATGACAGGGTTAGTCAGCAAAAAAGAGCAGCTGTTTGTAGACAGGTAAGCCGCAATGGAGGACAAGTAGGTCCTGCAAGACAGAAAGTGTATACCACAGACCACCAGGTCCGATATGAAAGACAAAACGGTGTCAGTAGACGCCTGTCTGGGGTCAAGCCTCTTGGCCAAACACCGGTGACAGAAGCAGAGCCGTTTGCTCCTGTATTGAGCAGTCGTAGAGGGCTTCCGTGCCGCTTGTATAATACGCATGTTATCCTCAGAGAGGTTGAACTGCACTAAAGATCGGAACTCGGGCACCAGGCTGCCAAGCTGAGCGATTGTGGGCTGTGGTGCCACAACTGATGATTGCTCTGGTGAAAAGGCCGGGAATCTGCAGTAACCTGATTGGAGAGAACCTCGACAGGTGCTGCACGTCCAAAAACCAGAATCTGGCTGGCCACCATAGCGCTATGAAGAGGAGAGTGCAGTAGGATGCGCTCCTGAGTTTCCAAAGTGATCGATGTATTAGTGGCAGAGGGAATGCATACGCACTCAGGTTGTCCCATAAGTTCTCAATGGCGATCCCCAAGAAGGACGCTCCGAGCCCGACCCTGGACGCATAGAGTGGAAGTTTCTTGTTCGATGTCGCAAAGAGGTCCACCTCCGGGGTGAGAGAGTGGACACCGCAGGGGAGTCAGGGGTCCAATGTGCCATCTTAACCTTGAGACAAGGAACCATGGCAGAGCCAGTACTAGTAGATCTGGGGTGTTTTTGAGGCACCTTGGGGACTACTGACAAATTAGCTCCAAATAGGGGAGCCTCGGCAGAGCCGGTACAAAAAGACTTATGGTGTGTGAACGGCTTCTATGCCCCCTCAGCAAGATTGGTAACACTGCCGGTGTTGTGGCCAGGCTTGGAGTCACCCCCTGAAGTCAGGATTCTTTCAGGGGGCCCCTCAATCTTGCCAGTCTTAGATGTAGCCCCTAGAAGGGGACCCTCGGGAGTGACCCTGGTTCGTTTAGTCACCTTGAGAGGGACCTCGAGCTGACGAAAGGGGAACCTCGGATGAAGATCCCGTCATGGCAGCCCCTCTACAGGGGTGCTCAGAAGGTACTCCGGTTTCCGGTGCGCCTATTAGATCCCTTGCGCGACACCTCGGGAATATCCCTGGTAACAGATCCACTTGAGCCCCTCCCGGACTCTGAAAAGGAACGAACTTGCCAGTCGTCTCCTTTTTTCTTCAATGAAGAGCTGTAAATACAGAGGAGGAACACGTTGAAACACCTCCTCCCACCTGACAAGACGCTGTTGGAGTGCCCGGACAGAGAGGGAGTCGCAGTAGAAACACGGGCCCCAACAGTGTTCCGGGCCTAGGCACTCCAGGCAAAGGGAGTGGGGATCCCCCCTCACGAAACAACATTGGCAGGATGAACAGGACATGAATCCGAGACGCTCCGGTATAGACGAAAGAAGAGATGACCGTGGAACCGTAGCAGGATTGAAGGACAAGGGAACAAAAAGAAAAATATTCCCTGTGATGCTAGTGCGTCCGACACTGACCGTGCGGAGAAAAGGACTGAAGGGTGATGTGTGGGGTGGAGCTTAGGAGAGCGGGGCTGCGGTCCCGCGCCGTAGCTATGTAAAAATAAAAAGACAAAAAAGTTGATTTTTTTTAATGCTTTTAAAAAAGTGCTCTGGTCCCGTCCTGATGGACGGAATGTCCCACAAGTATGGAGGAAAGGGGACAGGACTTAGGAGTATTTAGGAATAACCATTAGACAAGCATTACCAGAGCGGAGAGTCTGCCCTTGAATGTAAGGCATAAACTTGTCCTGGAGGTAATCTGCCGCCTGGCGATAGTACGCCCAGTGAACCTGGCAAAGGGATTTAAATGTGATCCTTTTCGCCACAGGAGCAAGGGCTGATGTGAGATCCATATGGGGTGGAGGTGGCAACCCGAGCAGAGAAATTCGGCAAGAGCTGCAACCGATTTACAAGACCAAAAGGCTGGGCCAGGAAGAGGGCATTGCAGTAGTCAATGTGACTCGTCACTAGCGAGGCAGCCAGCAGGGGTCGCAGAGGAGCAGGCAAGAATGGTAAAACCTTGCAGAGCTCTTTCAGAAGGAAGTGACACATTTTGCACACTGCACTCTCCTGTGGGCTATCGAGAGTGAAGAAGAAAGGTAAACTCCCAAATTCTTGACCGCCGTCACCGGAATAGGAGAAACACTCAAAGCAGATGGAAGTCCAAAGAGCAGAGCCAGGTGGCGAGCCCACCACCAGAACCCCCGTCTTGTCCCTGTTGAGCTTCAGCCAGTTGTCCATCCAGCCCCTCATGGCCACCAAGCCCTCGCACAATCGTAACGAGACTTCCGCCTGGTCGATATCTAAATGGAGCAAGATCTGGGTGTCGTCGGCCTATGAATAGCACCGGAAGCCGCGGGAGCGGATGAGACCAACCTAAGGCTGAACATAGATGTTAAAGAGGATCGGGGGCAAGGCAGACCCTTGGGGAACACTACAAGAAAGCAGGTGAGAAGAACATAGAAAGGGAAAATAGAAAGTGTTTGGACCCTGTTAGTCAGGAAGGAAGTAAATCAGGGCAGGACAGGACCGGGGAGGCCAGCTGCAGCCAGGTGGAAGAGCAAGATGGAGTGGTCGACCGTGTTAAATGCTGCCAAAAGATCTAACCGTATTAGGGCTCCCACTCCACCCCGGTCAACTAGCATGGCCAGATCGTCCACACCGGACACCAGGGTACTCTCTGTTCCATGCCCTGGCAGGAAAACCTGACTGAAAGGGGTCAAGAAAAGAAGACATTTCTAGAAAAGATGAGAGAAGAGGTGACACCAGAGATTACAGCAATTTCATGAAAAAAGGAGGGAGAGAAATACGATGGAAATTAGCCAGAACCGTAGCATCCATTGACGGCTTTTGAGAAGAGGGATCACAGTCGCCTATTTAATTTCCACAGGAATAAAGCCCAATTGACAGGAGCAATTGACGGTTTTAATAACCCAAGAGCAATGGTCTCCTTAAGTAGCCCGAGGGGAACTGGGTCAGAGTGGGCAGCAGATTTAAGTTGGCTGACAGCCCTAGATACTGCCTCCATAGAAAACTCAGGGAAATCAGACCATGAGTGTGAGGCAGCAGTGATTGCCTCGACTGGGCTAATGTTGATGACATTCAGACCGTTCGGGTGAATGTGCTCACGTATATCTGCACTTTTAGTGGTCAAAACCTCTGCTGAGTCACACAGGGTTTGCGTAGGTATCATGCCAGGTATAAAGCGAGCCGTAGAGGAGAAAGACTTGACCACTGTGATCAGCTCTGTGAACTGGTTCAGTGCCGTCTCAACCCTACCAGTAAAAAAAAACTGCTTTGCAAGCTGTAGAGGAGGAGCCAAATGCCTCTACAGGAAGTCCCGCCCCTATTTTGCCTATATATTGGAAACCAGAAATTGCGACATGTGCAACGCCAGTAATGGTACCTATAGCACAAAGAGTCTTTGAGATGAGTTATCCTCTGAGAAAACCCTATATGAAGTATCCTCGAAAGTCTGATGGTCTCCTAAGAGATGCGCCTGAAATGAGTGTGACGCATTGAAAAGGATGATCAGAGAAGAAAATGTATAGACGATATAGAATCTGATGTCGAAATAAAGTATCGAATAAGCTTTTATGCGCGAAATAAAGATTGCACGTGTGAAGAGCACTGCGGAAAACACAGGCTGTTTTACAATTGTACAGACGCTGCAACACAAGTAGACTAAGTGATCATAAGGCTGGCTATATGTAGTACATAGACTGTAGGCGGTGCCGCCAACATGTATATAGAGTTCTGGACATTCGATGATATAATTTTAGTAAGCGAGTCTCCATGATGGAAGACGGATTTAAAGCTATGTGTGTCGCAGCAAAGAATAGCCTTAAATTCGAAGCACGACCAAAGAAGTTGCCTGGCTTGTTGTCAAAGACTAAAATCAGCCAAGAACTGGTTATCAGCTTGTGAAGAACAGTAGACGTGAGAAGTCTTGGCATCCCTTGTTAAGTTGCAAAGAAGGAACACCATGGGTGCCAAGTTTCTTAATTAAGGACTATTAAATGCTAGAATATGAGCAAATTCATGGTCTCTGACCATGTTTGTTTGTTTGTTTATTTATATTGCGCACCAGACCCAGGGGTATTCGGGCGCGAAGGCAAAAAGGGGGTTGTTAAGCTTAGTTTACTCATCTCTAGTTATGACATCGATAGGATATTTTTCCCCATTCATGATCGGGTAGATGTGAGTAATATCATTCTTAAATCAAGAGTGGTTCTGGACTTGATCATGGGGCATAGGGAAGGGTTAAAGCAACTTGGTTTTGAAGCAATTCTACTGGAATCCACTCAGTTTTCCAGTAATAACGGAGGGGGTGCATAATATAGGGGCAATCTCACTATGGTATATCATCCGGAAAGAACTCCACAGCCCCAACGGAGGCAATGTATGCCCAAATCAAATGGAAACTTTCAAAACTGGGCACAGGTTACCGCAGGTCTGTGGAAATGAGTTCCTTTCGACTCATTCGGAACTCTCTCCGAAGGCTCTTCCCGTGAATAGTTTTCTGTTTCTATCTTGGAATTCCAGAGGTAATTCTCATCTCTTCACGAATTTGGATACTGTAACTCTGATTAGGGCTTCGCATTGTTTTTTTCTGCAAGAAACCTGGATGCTCTCAACTCCCGTTCTAGATGGGTTTGATACCTTTTCTCAAAACGCTAAACCCAGCTTAGGAGGGAGGCCTTCGGGGGGTCTTCTTATTGGAATTAGAACCTCTTTTGGTTTTAGGACTAAGGAGCTTTTGGATATGCCTTTTGGCATCTTGGCCCTGGAGGTGTCCTCTCATGATTTTACGGTTATTTTACTTCTGGTTAATGTATATTGGCACAAGGGAATCTCTGCTCTTGAGCCGTTTTTGCAAAGGTTAACGGACATGCTTCTCTCTTGGAGATCTTTGTACCCTAGAGGTAAATTGATTTTGGCAGGTGATCTAAACTCTGATTGCTCTATCTTTTCTGAATCCAAATATGATCACTTGGGACTGGCTATGGAGGATGATTCTCGCCTAGGCCTGAAATTCGTACGGGGGCGTCGTTGGAATTTCGCCCTGGATTCAGTTGGTCTAACTTGTCTGAATGGCTACTATGATGCCAGTAATTTATCTTGTCCCACATGGCGCAGATCTTCATCAACATCTACCTTAGACTATGTCTTTGTAGATCATTCCCTTATTCCTTTTTCGTCCAATGTCGAGGTCTCTTTTAATTCATGGAGTGATCATGGTATCCTCCGGGTATCATTTCTCTGTCCTTTTCCCATTAAGTCGTTGCCCGCGGGGGGGTCCTACTAATCTCCAAACTGTGGGACAGGGGTACGTTGGACACCTCTCAATATCAGTGTACTTAACCGTAAACTGATTTCTTCTTTTAACCAAACTTCCTTCTGTTGGAAATTAGCAGTTTTCAACACAGTTTATTTCGATAGTTTTCTTAATGCTCTTCACTGCAGTATTCATGGCCAGCTTAGGAAGGGTGTTTCTAAAATATCCCACCCTCATAGATTTGATCAAGAATTGGCTAATGTAAAGGGTCTCACTAGGAAACAGTGGTGTTGGCGGCGTGTTTCAGGTGGTGGCCAGAGTGAAATGTATGAACATTTCAGAGACATTTCCCTCTGCACACCCACCGAAACGCGCCGCCAACAACAGATGTCCTACCTTCCCGGGTTCCCACAGGTGTCACGACAAAAACGGTACCTCACATGTGTAGATGCACCTACCTCGGCGAAAAGGGAAAAGGCTAACCCACTAATAACCACAAGCCTTTCGGCAGAGCAGATTTTGCTCATGTGGACAACCTACAGATTTGGGCCTAGGGTGGCGAAGCCACCAAGGAAAACAGAGAACCCCATGCATTTCCGAAAAGATACCTGTGGGCACCCCCCTTTCCACTAAAAACATCCATGGTGGTTTAGTGACCCCCACACCCACCCAAAACAAGTTATAAATGTTTTTGATTTTGTTTTGCCTCTTTCCTAGGGGCAGATTGTGCTAGCAATCTGCCCCAGGGAGGGCTACATGAGATGTCCCCGATCCATTTGGGGTGGGGGGGAGAGGGCCACCCCCCTTTCCAATAAAAACATCCATGGTGGTTCAGTGGCCCCCCACACCCACCCAAAACAAGTTATAATTTGTTTTATTTTAGTTTTGCCCCTTTCCTAGGGGCAGATGGACACATGTGTGTGGCCATCTGCCCCCTTGGGGGCTAAACGTACTGCCCCAGGCTTGGGGGTGGCTCTGCCAATATTTGCAGTGCCCCCCCACCCCAAATGGATGGGAGCATCTCATGTAACTCTTCCTAGGGGCAGAAATCTGCCCCCTAGGGAAGGCTACATAAGGTGCCCCATCCTCTTAGGGTGGGGGGAGAGGGCCACCCTCCCTTTCAAACACAATAAATCCTGGTGGTCTAGTGGGACCCCACCCAAAACAAGTTATATATAATATATATATATTTGTTTTGCCCTTCCCTAGGGGCAGATGCAGATGGGCACATGTGTGTGACCATCTGCCCCAGGGGGGTGGCTAAACGTACTGCCCTAGGCTTGGGGGCAGAGTGGCTCTGCCAATATTTGCAGTGGCCGCTCCCCTCACTCCAAATGGATGGGGGCATCTCATGTACCTCTTCCTAGGGGCAGAAATCTGCTGCCGGGAGGGCTACATAAGGTACCCCCCATCCACTTAGGCTGGGGGGAGGGCCACCCCCTTTCAAACACAAAAAAGCCTGGTGGTCTAGAGGGCCCACCCCATCCCCACCAAAACAAGTTATAATATATATATTTTTGTTTTGCCCTTTCATAGGGGCAGATGGGCACATGTGTGTGGCCATCTGCCCGGGGGGGGGGGAGCAAAACGTACTGCCCCAGGCTTGGGGGGTGGTTCTGGCAATATTTGCAGTGCCCCCCCCACCCCAAATGGATGGGAGCATCTCATGTAACCCTTCCTTGGGGCAGAAATCTGCCCCTAGGGAAGGCTACATAAGGTGCCCCCATCCACTTAGGGTGGGGGGAGAGGGCCACCACCTTTGCAAAAATCCCTGGTGGCTAGTGGTCCCACCCGCACCCACCCCACCCAATACTAGGTTTTTAAGAAAATCTATTTTTTTGTTTGCCCCCCTTCCCTGGGGGCAGATGATCACCCATCTGCCCCCAGGGGATTGCCCCCATGCTTTGGGGGCCAGGGGAGGAGAGGGCAGCTTACATAGTAAGCAGCTCCTCCCCCCACTTCAAAAACAGATCCCTGCACAACACACCAAACACATATTCTGGGGGGGATAAATGACATTGCATCCCCCCCACTTAAAATTGTGGGGGAAATTTGTCTCCCCTATCCCCCCATGTCCTACGCCCATGGTCATACTCCTATGTACCGTCCCCTTTCCTCCATACTTGTGGGAGATTCCCCAAGCACTGACCATAGGTATTATGGGTAAATGGAAAATTCCCTCATTGGAATACGTTCATGAGAACTGCCTGACCAAATTGGGCATCAGCCCCGGAGCTGGGATCGAGACAATAATGTCTGCAGAAAGCCGATGGGGAGGCCCACGTAGCTGCTTTAGTGCTGGACTCCCAAGGGACGTATTTTTGAAAAGCAACAGCGGCCGCTTTGCTATGGACCAGACGTGCATGGATACCCTTTGGTGGCTGAAGGCCTTGTGCGCTGTAGGCCTCTGAAATGCATGACGCAATCCAATGAGACATGGAAGCCTTGGAGGCTGGTTTCCCCTTCGGGTCGCCGAACGTGACGAAGAGTTGTGAGAAGCTTCTGAAATCACTAGTTCTATCAAGGTAAAACTTTAGAGCTCTCATAACGTCCAGATTTTGCAGAAATCTCTCTGCAACAGAGGCCGGGTTCAGGAAGAAGACCGGTAAAGGGATTGACTGGTTTAAATGAAAATCAGTAACCACCTTAGGCAGAAAGGAAGGGTGAGTGCGAAGCACAACCTTATCCTTGTGGAAAGTGATGCACAAATGGTCCACAGAAAGAGCTTCGAGCTCACTTGCTCGTCTTGCCAATCTGACCGCAGTCAGAAAGGCAACCTTCCAAGAAAGGTATTTGACATCGGTAGTGGCCATTGGTTCAAAACATTTATGGCATAAAGTGGTGAGGACCACATTCAAGTCCCATTTGGGATGAGGAGTCCAAACCTGCGGGAAAAGGTTTAAAAGTCCTACAAAGTGTCTCTTGATGACAGGGTTAGTCAGCAAAAAAGAGCAGCTGTTTGTAGACAGGTAAGCCGCAATGGAGGACAAGTAGGTCCTGCAAGACAGAAAGTGTATACCACAGACCACCAGGTCCGATATGAAAGACAAAACAGTGTCAGTAGACGCCTGTCTGGGGTCAAGCCTCTTGGCCAAACACCGGTGACAGAAGCAGAGCCGTTTGCTCCTGTATTGAGCAGTCGTAGAGGGCTTCCGTGCCGCTTGTATAATACGCATGTTATCCTCAGAGAGGTTGAACTGCACTAAAGATCGGAACTCGGGCACCAGGCTGCCAAGCTGAGCGATTGTGGGCTGTGGTGCCACAACTGATGATTGCTCTGGTGAAAAGGCCGGGAATCTGCAGTAACCTGATTGGAGAGAACCTCGACAGGTGCTGCACGTCCAAAAACCAGAATCTGGCTGGCCACCATAGCGCTATGAAGAGGAGAGTGCAGTAGGATGCGCTCCTGAGTTTCCAAAGTGATCGATGTATTAGTGGCAGAGGGAATGCATACGCACTCAGGTTGTCCCATAAGTTCTCAATGGCGATCCCCAAGGAGGACGCTCCGAGCCCGACCCTGGACGCATAGAGTGGAAGTTTCTTGTTCGATGTCGCAAAGAGGTCTACCTCCGGGGTGAGAGAGTGGACACCGCAGGGGAGTCAGGGGTCCAATGTGCCATCTTAACCTTGAGACAAGGAACCATGGCAGAGCCAGTACTAGTAGATCTGGGGTGTTTTTGAGGCACCTTGGGGACTACTGACAAATTAGCTCCAAATAGGGGAGCCTCGGCAGAGCCGGTACAAAAAGACTTATGGTGTGTGAACGGCTTCTATGCCCCCTCAGCAAGATTGGTAACACTGCCGGTGTTGTGGCCAGGCTTGGAGTCACCCCCTGAAGTCAGGATTCTTTCAGGGGGCCCCTCAATCTTGCCAGTCTTAGATGTAGCCCCTAGAAGGGGACCCTCGGGAGTGACCCTGGTTCGTTTAGTCACCTTGAGAGGGACCTCGAGCTGACGAAAGGGGAACCTCGGATGAAGATCCCGTCATGGCATCCCCTCTACAGGGGTGCTCAGAAGGTACTCCGGTTTCCGGTGCGCCTATTAGATCCCTTGCGCGACACCTCGGGAATATCCCTGGTAACAGATCCACTTGAGCCCCTCCCGGACTCTGAAAAGGAACGAACTTGCCAGTCGTCTCCTTTTTTCTTCAATGAAGAGCTGTAAATACAGAGGAGGAACACGTTGAAACACCTCCTCCCACCTGACAAGACGCTGTTGGAGTGCCCGGACAGAGAGGGAGTCGCAGTAGAAACACGGGCCCCAACAGTGTTCCGGGCCTAGGCACTCCAGGCAAAGGGAGTGGGGATCCCCCCTCACGAAACAACATTGGCAGGATGAACAGGACATGAATCCGAGACGCTCCGGTATAGACGAAAGAAGAGATGACCGTGGAACCGTAGCAGGATTGAAGGACAAGGGAACAAAAAGAAAAATATTCCCTGTGATGCTAGTGCGTCCGACACTGACCGTGCGGAGAAAAGGACTGAAGGGTGATGTGTGGGGTGGAGCTTAGGAGAGCGGGGCTGCGGTCACGCGCCGTAGCTACGTAAAAATAAAAAGACAAAAAAGTTGATTTTTTTAATGCTTTTAAAAAAGTGCTCTGGTCCCGTCCTGATGGACGGAATGTCCCACAAGTATGGAGGAAAGGGGACAGGACTTAGGAGTATTTAGGAATAACCATTAGACAAGCATTACCAGAGCGGAGAGTCTGCCCTTGAATGTAAGGCATAAACTTGTCCTGGAGGTAATCCGCCGCCTGGCGATAGTACGCCCAGTGAACCTGGCAAAGGGATTTAAATGTGATCCTTTTCGCCACAGGAGCAAGGGCTGATGTGAGAGCCATATGGGGTGGAGGTGGCAACCCGAGCAGAGAAATTCGGCAAGAGCTGCAACCGATTTACAAGACCAAAAGGCTGGGCCAGGAAGAGGGCATTGCAGTAGTCAATGTGACTCGTCACTAGCGAGGCAGCCAGCAGGGGTCGCAGAGGAGCAGGCAAGAATGGTAAAACCTTGCAGAGCTCTTTCAGAAGGAAGTGACCCATTTTGCACACTGCACTCTCCTGTGGGCTATCGAGAGTGAAGAAGAAAGGTAAACTCCCAAATTCTTGACCGCCGTCACCGGAATAGGAGAAACACTCAAAGCAGATGGAAGTCCAAAGAGCAGAGCCAGGTGGCGAGCCCACCACCAGAACCCCCGTCTTGTCCCTGTTGAGCTTCAGCCAGTTGTCCATCCAGCCCCTCATGGCCACCAAGCCCTCGCACAATCGTAACGAGACTTCCGCCTGGTCGATATCTAAATGGAGCAAGATCTGGGTGTCGTCGGCCTATGAATAGCACCGGAAGCCGCGGGAGCGGATGAGACCAACCTAAGGCTGAACATAGATGTTAAAGAGGATCGGGGGCAAGGCAGACCCTTGGGGAACACTACAAGAAAGCAGGTGAGAAGAACATAGAAAGGGAAAATAGAAAGTGTTTGGACCCTGTTAGTCAGGAAGGAAGTAAATCAGGGCAGGACAGGACCGGGGAGGCCAGCTGCAGCCAGGTGGAAGAGCAAGATGGAGTGGTCGACCGTGTTAAATGCTGCCAAAAGATCTAACCGTATTAGGGCTCCCACTCCACCCCGGTCAACTAGCATGGCCAGATCGTCCACACCGGACACCAGGGTACTCTCTGTTCCATGCCCTGGCAGGAAAACCTGACTGAAAGGGGTCAAGAAAAGAAGACATTTCTAGAAAAGATGAGAGAAGAGGTGACACCAGAGATTACAGCAATTTCATGAAAAAAGGAGGGAGAGAAATACGATGGAAATTAGCCAGAACCGTAGCATCCATTGACGGCTTTTGAGAAGAGGGATCACAGTCGCCTATTTAATTTCCACAGGAATAAAGCCCAATTGACAGGAGCAATTGACGGTTTTAATAACCCAAGAGCAATGGTCTCCTCAAGTAGCCCGAGGGGAACTGGGTCAGAGTGGGCAGCAGATTTAAGTTGGCTGACAGCCCTAGATACTGCCTCCATAGAATACTCAGGGAAATCAGACCATGAGTGTGAGGCAGCAGTGATTGCCTCGACTGGGCTAATGTTGATGACATTCAGACCGTTCGGGTGAATGTGCTCACGTATATCTGCACTTCTAGTGGTCAAAACCTCTGCTGAGTCACACAGGGTTTGCGTAGGTATCATGCCAGGTATAAAGCGAGCCGTAGAGGAGAAAGACTTGACCACTGTGATCAGCTCTGTGAACTGGTTCAGTGCCGTCTCAACCCTACCAGTAAAAAAAAAACTGCTTTGCAAGCTGTAGAGGAGGAGCCAAATGCCTCTACAGGAAGTCCCGCCCCTATTTTGCCTATATATTGGAAACCGGAAATTGCGACATGTGCAACACCAGTAATGGTACCTATAGCACAAAGAGTCTTTGAGATGAGTTATCCTCTGAGAAAACCCTATATGAAGTATCCTCGAAAGTCTGATGGTCTCCTAAGAGATGCGCCTGAAATGAGTGTGACGCATTGAAAAGGATGATCAGAGAAGAAAATGTATAGACGATATGGAATCTGATGTCGAAATAAAGTATTGAATAAGCTTTTATGCGCGAAATAAAGATTGCACGTGTGAAGAGCACTGCGGAAAACACAGGCTGTTTTACAATTGTACAGACGCTGCAACACAAGTAGACTAAGTGATCACAAGGCTGGCTATATGTAGTACATAGACTGTAGGCGGTGCCGCCAACATGTATATAGAGTTCTGGACTTTCGATGATATAATTTTAGTAAGCGAGTCTCCATGATGGAAGACGGATTTAAAGCTATGTGTGTCGCAGCAAAGAATAGCCTTAAATTCGAAGCACGACCAAAGAAGTTGCCTGGCTTGTTGTCAAAGACTAAAAACAGCCAAGAACTGGTTATCAGCTTGTGAAGAACAGTAGACGTGAGAAGTCTTGGCATCCCTTGTTAAGTTGCAAAGAAGGAACACCATGCATGCCAAGTTTCTTAATTAAGGACTATTAAATGCTAGAATATGAGCAAATTCATGGTCTCTGACCATGTTTGTTTGTTTGTTTATTTATATTGCGCACCAGACCCAGGGGTATTCGGGCGCGAAGGCAAAAAGGGGGTTGTTAAGCTTAGTTTACAGGTTACACGTTAAAACATAGGGGTACAGCTACGGTTACAATGCTGTAAAAAAAGTATTGTCAAGGAATCACAGCTGTATATACAGTAGGTTTACAAGAATGCAGGTAAATCAGGGAGTCACAAGTGTATATACAGTAAGTTTACAGGAGGCAGGTATGACATAAATAAGGTAGAACAAATATACAAAATATACATAAGATCCTAGATGTTCGAAGGGTGAGGTTAGGCATCATGATCTTTTAGCCATTGGATCAGATTGGATCTGAATTGCCGGTACGGGAGGTCTTCCCTTAGAGCAGGGGGAAGGGAGTTCCAATATTAGGCTGCTTTAACAGCGAAGCTACTCCCGCCAGATTTAGTGAGTTTGAATCTGGGTACTAACAAAAGGTTGGAGTCAGCTTTTCTTAGGGGACGGGAGGCAGTTTGTCTGGTGAACCTGTCTATAAGGTATTGCGGGGCTGCGTGGTTAAGACATTTGTGCGTAAGGGATGCTGTTTTGAGGAGGATTTTGTCATTAGTGGTGAGCCAGTTAGTAGATCTCCTGAGGTCAGATATGTGGGCATTTTTAGGGAAGTTTAGGGCGGCTCTCAGGGCATTATTTTGAAGTGTCTGTATTTTGGCGGTGATGTATTTGTTACTGCCTATGTAGAGGGCGTTGCAGTAATCTAGTTTTGATAGGATTAGTGCTCTTGCTAGAATGACGCAGTTATTGGGTGAGAGGAAGGGCTTGGCTGCTCTAATTAACTTGCAGGTGTAGGAAGTGGCTGAGGCCGTGACATTCACTTGTTTACCAAAGGTAAGCGTGGAATCTATGTAAAAGCCAAGGGTTTTCACTACTTTGGCCACAGTAATGATGTTATTGTCAATTATGAAGGCGTCATAGTTGGGGCCTAGTTTTTTGATGTTAGAGGAAGTGCCTAGAATGAGGAGTTCAGTTTTGTCATCATTCAGGCATAGACCGTGGGAGGCCATCCATGCCTGGATGATGAGGTAGACTCTGTTCACAAAGGCCAAATCCTTGTCATAATCTCCCGTCAACGGGATGAGGATCTGTGTATCATCTGCGTAGTTAGTGTAGGTGATACCTAGACCGTCTAGATCATCGAAAAGGGGCTTTGTGAAAATATTGTATAAGGTGGGAGATACACATGATCCTTGGGGTACGCCGCATGATATAGGTGCGGGGTCTGCGGCTGCTAGAGGAGAGAAAACTCGCATTGTCCTGTTATCTAAGAAGGACTGGATCCATGCGACTGCCTCATGGGAGAAGCGGGCTGCCGTGACCAGATGATTGCAGAGTATTGTATGGTCTACCAGGTCGAATGCGGCAGAGAGGTCGAGTAATAGTAGGAGTGAGGTCGTGCCTTTATCTCTGAGTGTGTCTATTTGTGCCTTAAGGTCTAGGAGTGCAGTCTCAGTACCATGCTGTGGTCTGAAGCCGGACTGTCGAACTCCTAGGAGGTGGTTTAGTTCCACGTGGTGCTGGATTTGTAGGTAAGCTACTTTGTCCAGGATTTTCAGTAGGAACGGCACAGTGGTTATGGGGCGGTAATTGGTTGGGATGGAGGGGTCCAGGGTTTGCTTTTTGAGGAGGGGGAGGACCCAGGAGTGTTTCAGGTTGCTAGGTATGGTACCTGAAGTGAAGGAGGCGTTTATGAGTTTAGTGATGAAGGGTGAGAGTTCACGGGCAGCGTCTTTTATGATTTGGGATGGGCATGGGTCGCCCTGGCAATTGGAGGGTTTGAGAGTGAGGATGACTTTCTCGACTTCTTTGGTGGAAACTTTACGAAAGTAGAAGGGGGGGTGGCAAGTGTGGGTGGAGAGGGAGTGGATTTCAGAGTAGGTAATGAGTTTGTGGTAGCCTTGGAGGGGGTGCCTCTGTTGACAGTATTTGGGGTAGTTATGAAAGCTTATTTGCTGTGGATCTTCGCCTGAAGCATTATTATCTTAGTGGCAAGGGCGTTTTGAATGCTTGTGCACCAGTCTTTATCCTTGATGCAAGAGTCAGGAGCTTGGATAGGGGATTCTACTTCTTTTAGGATGGCGAATAATTCTTTGGTATTGGATTCGGCTTGAGTGATACGGGTGTTGTAGGATGTTTGTTTCGCAAGGATGATTTCTTTTTTGTAGAGGGTGGCTAATTTCTTCAGGTTGTTTTTATTTCTGTCTGAGGGGTCTGATCTCCAGGTTTTTTCACTTAGGCGTTTCTTTTGTCTGATGTCTTTCAGTAGGGGTGTAAACCAGGTATTAAGGTGTTGTCGGGGTTTGCTCTTCCTAATTTGTAGTGGTGCGATAGTGTCCAGAGAGATTAGCATCACTTCATTGCACTTTTCTACCATGGAGGCTGGGTCAGACTGATCTGAGATGGAGTTTAAGGTGGGGAGAATGAGGGGGATAAGAGTTTCAGGGGTGATGTTTTTTTTATTTCTAGTAGGTGGGGTGGGAGCTAGGATACTGTTGTTCATAGGTGTGGTGGCTTCTAGGGTGAAGGATACCATGTGGTGGTCGGACCATAACTGAGGCATTATAGACGTGATGGTGGTTGGGCAGTTATGTTCGGCAATCCAATCGAGGGTCCTTCCTTTAATATGTGTGGGATCTGTAAGCTTTTGGGTAAATCCTAGTTCCTCAAGGGTACTGTTGATTTGTAAGGCATTGGAGTCACGTGGGTCGTCGAATCCAAGGTTGAAGTCACCTAGGATGAGACATTGGGTAGAGTTTTTTAGATTGTCAGATAATAGGTTCATGAAGTCTTCCTCAAAGGAACCTAGGGGGCCTGGTGGACGGTATATCAGGTGGATGGTGATAGTTTGGTTGTTGCTAATGGTAAGTTTTGCTGTGAGGGATTCACAGGAATTGGTATTATGGGGTGCGCAGAGTCTTAGGGCTAGATGATTTTTGGCAATTATAGCAAGGCCGCCACCTCTAGACGTGGTGCGATCCATGCGTATAAGATTATAATTATCTGGGATGGCTGGCATGATGGCTGTTCCTGCTGCGGGGTGAAGCCAGGATTCCGTTATGGCCAGGAGATCTAGGTTCTCATTTTGGATTATGTCCGCTATTTCAGTGGCATGGGCTACCATAGAACGGGCATTTATTAGGGCGCCTTTTGTTCCGGGTGGGGTATTTAGGGCAGAGGGCGGCTGGATTATGTGTTGGCATTTTGGAGGGGAGGTAGATTTTCTAAAGATTCTACTATTGAGTTGTAGTCTGTGTTGGCCAATGTTATCTCTCTGTGGTGGGGTGTTGGTGGTATGCAGGGTGTGCCTATTGTGATTAGAAGTGGGTTGGACTTTAGATGGCGGGTCATAAATTCTCGGGAGTCTAGCGCGTAGTCTTAGGTTACGCTGTTGGAGGCTGCAAGGATTAGTGGCCATAATGGTATGCTCCTGGAGTGCACTTCCGTGAGGTAGCTGAGTCTGTGGCTGGGATAAATTTGAGATGTGAAGGGAGGTCAAATAGAGGATGGTTCTGAGTAGAACTGTGTAGAATAGTGGTAGATACATAGTAGGCTAGTGTAGTAAGGTTGGGGTGCTGGCCACCTAGATGCAACTTTGATAGAGCTGAGGATGAAAATAGATGGAGAGCATGGTGCACCAGGTTGAAGATAGCGAGTGCATGCACTTCCTTTTATTCCCAGAGGCAAGAAGCTACGAGAAGGCCAAGTTCAAAGAGAATGTGAATGGCAGACAGCATGACTGATGAGACTAATTGGGTGGGGAGATACGGTCGAGTTCACCCACCAGCACCTGGGGTACCAGTTTACCTGCTGCTAGAGCATCGAATGTTCCAGAAGGGTACAAGCGTGCCAACCAATTGTAGAAGGCCATATAATGAAGAACCTTATAGTTTGAGAGCCAATGAGGTATTGTGTTTTAATTAACTGTTGACGATGACTTGCACTATGACTTGCTATTATTATTATTATTATTATTATTATTATTAATGTGCTTTAGTTTATAAATACACTTTTCACATATAATATACATCATAAACATAATGGATAATTACATTTATAATCCATATACATAGTCAAATACAAATATTTAAAATGTTTTCTGACTTAATTCATCCTATCTACTAAAATCATACACTTAACATGCTTAAAAACAAAGGTTAAAAAATACATCTATTGTAGGCATGATATTTTATGCTTCACCTAGTTAATTTCTTACTTACTCGGGGATACACCATATGGACTACATTGCAATAAAAATCTTCAAATTGCAAGCATTGACACTTTGCCACCAGAAAATATCTTCACCAAAATGTTCGATGTCATGCACATATTTATCGTGATATCTTTTGTATATGATCAACATCTTCGGGCAGCCAGTCAGCAGGTGTTCCCTAGTTTTGACAATTTTATTATCATTACACAGCTGACAGTAGTGATCCGCAATAGGAATCTTACCGATTGCGCCTGTAATGGCTAAGACTGGGAGCTGATTAATCCTGACTAAAAGTATACATCGGCTTAGTCTTGGCGCTGGGCATACATTTAAATATAGTTGTGGTTTTTTATAAGTATATAACACATACTGTACAAACTGGTATTTCTTGAGACCTTCTAATTGAGCGTAATTATCTAACCAGTCCCCCAAATCTTGATAAGGCAGATTTTACTGCAGGACAATATCCCCCGCTCTCATGGTTCAATTTATCTCATCTAAATACTTCTCAATGTTTTCCTTGAAAAGGGACTTCTTAGACTCCTTACTGAGTTCCCGTCGCATAGATACCAACAACTGGTTACTAGAGGTAGTCATTAACTTCAAATATAGTTCTGCCCTTCTCTTTAATACCAAAGATTTCAATGAAGAAAGCCCTAGTTCCAGTCTAAGAGCAGCCATAGGTATGCAGGGAGGAAGGCCCATGATCTTTTTCCAAAACTTGCCCTCAACTACCTGCAACCAGTTAAGATTGATTGTCTGCAGGGCTTCTAGACCATAGACCATCATTGGGGCAAGTACTTGTAAATACAATAACCTGGCAGCCCAAATTGTAAAGCCCCCATGTGTCTTGGTGAATTGATAGACGAGGGCCGTAATTTGACCTCTGACTATGACTTGCACTTGGGGAGGGCATGAGCGCCCACCTGACTATAGAGAGCCAATCAGAAGCCTATCCTGTATAGAAAGTATACTGGATGTTCCACTTGAGCCAATCAATATCATGTATGTTTCCTTAGTTTGCCACGTAGGATGATGTCACTTATGACAAATTTCTATTATGTAAGTGTGATTTTTTACAAACTGTGTTGATATTTTGCTGTGCGATGTCCTTTGCACTCCCTGTTTTAGACAATTGAAGTTAAAACAGTGTTATTTGCCAACTTCGTAAACAGTCTTATTGCTTCATTGTAAGAAGTTATTCTGTGTCCGACTTGCAGCATGATAACCTCTGGTAAAGCGACGGAAGACCAACCTCTCCACAGAGCCATAGGACAGGTGCTGCTTACGTTCGGCCTGCCTCAGTTCCAGATGGGCTGCTTTGAGCTCACCTGAGAACCAGGGCTCAGATAGACATTTGCAAGTTCGAGAAAGCTTCAATGGGGCGACTAAGCCACCCCACGTAGCATCTGGGATAGAAAAGGCAGGTCTTCTGACAGAGCACTCTTGCATCTATCCTTGGTCACATCCAGCATCTGGTTATGATCCAGTGCACACCAGTTGCGTTTGAGGGTGGCTGCTGGAAGGCGTTTAAGTGGAGATACTGTACCTTGCACCGAAAAAGGTATTAGGCAGTGTTCTGACCAAAGCACCTGCCTAACAGGTGAAACCACAATGCTGGAGTCTACTGAGAAAACCAGGTCCAACATACCACCTAACAAGTGAGTAGGCTCATTTACAAGTGGATTGAGGCCAAGGTCAGCTCACAAATCAAAGAATGGAGCCAGCACCGGGGCTTGAAGGAGATTAAAGCCAATGTTAAGTCCCCAAGTGTCAAGCAGAGAAGTGCGTGAGAACTGTGTACCTGTTTTCTTGACAGTGGATCTAGTTGGGACCGCCAGACTGCATCCAGTGAAATGACGAGCATGTGACTCGGGGAACCAGCCTCTCCACCACCCTAATGACACAGGGTGGTGAATGGACCAACTCCCAGCGTCACGGAAGGCACTCTCCTGATTAACGTGATGAAGGGACTGTGCAAGCACAGGCAGGAGAGGCCACAGTCTGATGGAAAGTTACTGGTTACGTGTGAAGTCCAAAAGAGTTTATTCCAAAGGTACGTGATCCGGTGATGAAGCAAGATAGTCCAGGAACCTCTCAGATGAATACAAGGTAAGGCCCCCAGTCCACAGGGAGACAAGTTCAAGCAGCTTCACGTAACTGGTCTGGAATGACTGATCTGCTCGAGGTACAGTAGGTCCAAAGGATGAGGCACCGGCAGGTCCAGACAGGAAGAGGAAACCAGATTGGGAGGGGAGACCACAACGAGTTGGGATCCCTAAGGTAAATCCAAGGACAGTGAACGAGGGCCCCAGGAAAGCTGGAGGAGAGGCTAAGCCCAGAAAGACCCAGGGAGAACCCAGGACAAGGAGCAGGGGTCCCAGGGAAAAGAAGGGGACTGGGAACTGGACCCAAGGGAGGCTCGTGGAACAGACAGGAGCCAAGGAGAACCCAAGCAGGTAACAGGAGACTGGGAACCAGGCAGGCTAGGGAACAGCAAGGCAGGGAGACCAAAGAGAAGGCTGGAGCTGAAGCAAGACCAGGCACAGGGAACAGGAACCATAAGAAGCAGGAGCGAGCAACACGACCGTAGCAACCGCGTTGAGACGCGATTTGCTACTGCTAGTGGTTCCTCTTATGGGCCGCCGGCACTCGCGAGGCCTGGAACGCAAGCTGTTTCGTCTCCGAGCGCCGGCGGACCCAGAACGAGGCTTGGAAGGCAAGCCCTTCCCAGCACGGAGGCCCAATCTACGGCGCATGCGCGGAACCGAGAGAGTGGTTTCCCGCGCATGCGCCGCAGCCCTCTAGCACCGGCCCTAGCACCTCTTCCCCCGGCGAACGCCCAAGCGCGAAAGTGCGGGTAGATCCGCCAGGAGGTGGGAGAGGGAGCGGGTGCAACAGACCCCGGTCTCCCCAAAAGTGGCGTGACACTATGCCCCCTCCCAGAAAGGCCCGGGGCCCCAGGCTTCCAAGGAAATCGATCATAGAACTCGCGAACCAAGCGGGGAGCATGCACATGCCGACGTGGTTCCCAAGTACGATCACAAGCCGGGTACCTCTTCCAATCAACCAAAAAATGAAGCACCCCCCTGCGATAGCGGGCATCGCAAATCTCCTGAACCTCGAATTCTGGGACCCCTTGCACAAGGACAGAAGCTGGGCGAGGACAGGATCGGCCATAGGGATCGACCACACAGGGCTTCAATAGGGAGACATGGAAAACAGGGTGTACATGCCAAGAAGGAGGTAGCTGAAGGCGAAAGGCCACAGAAGACAACCGTTTGGTGATTTTGAACGGACCAAAATACCGGGGAGCTAATTTGACCTGTAAATTGCGAAGTGGCAGGTTCTTGGATGACAACCAAACCCTATCCCCAACCCGAAAGTCTGGTTCCACACTCCTTTTCCTGTCAGTCTGGGCCTTCATCCGCTCCTTGGCTTCCTTCAGGATCCTGCAAGCCAATTCCTGTTGTCGTTGAATGGTAGAGACCAGGACATCAGCAGATGGAAATGTACTGGTGGGCACAGGATGAAATGGCACTAACTTGGGATGTTGACCCGCTGAGCAGAAGAACGGACTAACTCCAATAGAAGCGTGGACAGTATTGTTGTAGGATACTTCTGCAAGATCTAGGTACGACTTCCAGTTGGACTGAGTTGCGTTAGCAAAACAACAGAGATACTCCTCCAGAGTCTGATTTGTCCTTTCGGTGAGCCCGTTGATCTGCGGGTGATAGCCAGAGCTCAAAGCTTTACGAATTGCCAGATGACCACATACCTTGTTCCAGAAAGCAGAGAGAAATTGAGAACCACGATCCGAGATAATCTTTTCAGGAAGACCATGTAGTCGATAGATCTCATGGAAAAAAGCTGAAGCCATCTGAGTAGCTGTAGGGATCCTGTTAAACTGGATGAAATGAGCATATTTAGTGAAGCTATCCACCACGACCATTATACAAGTAAACCCGTTAGACGGAGGTAGATCAACCACAAAATCCGTAGCGATGGTATGCCATGGGTAAGGTGCTAATTCTGTGGGTACTAGCAGTCCCAAAGGTCGTCTTCTAGAAACCTTACATTCGGCACAGACGGGACAACTCTCGATGTATTTCTGGACGTCGGTAGCCCACCTAGGCCACCAAAACTGTCGGGATATCAGCTCACGTGTAGCTCTCACCCCTCAATGACCCCCAATAGGTGAATCATGAAACCCATGCAATATGCCATCTCGAATTGTACCCTTGGGGATGTAAAGCCTCTTCCGGCAAAACAGGAGCCCGTCATGCTCAGATACTGACATTCGCCGAAGGAGGGCCGATCTTTCAGGATCCGTCCGGGTGGCATCCGCAATTGACTGTAGATGAGGAGACAACGTCAACAGGAAATGGTGAGGGGAAATCAGCGGCTGATCCGAACTCAACGTTTCTTCCACTTTTTCCAGTGATCGGGAGAGGGCATACGCCTTCAAGTTGGAGGCTCCTGGGACATATGTGACATGAAACACGAATGGGGAGAAAAAGAAGGCCAACCTAGCCTGACGGGGCGTTCGACATTGCAGGGAGCGCAGGTACTGCAGGTTACGATGATCGGTACGAACCTCTACCGAAAAACGGGCTCCAAGTAGGTGATGCCTCCATTCCTCAAATGCGGTTTTGATGGCCAACAGCTCCTTCTCGATGACCGCATAATTTCTTTCGCTGGGATTCAACTTGCGTGAGAAGTAGGCCACTGGATGTTCAACAGACGTAACCGCATCTCTTTGCAGGAGAACCGCCCCAACTGCGAAATTCGAAGCGTCTGCTTCCACAATATAAGGTAAGTCATCCTGTGGGTGACGCAAAATCGGGGCGGCCATGAAGGCCGACTTCAAGGTGTCGAATGCCTGAGACGCAAGGGAATCCCACTTGAAAATGATCTTACTGCTGGTCAGCCTGGTGAGGGGCGCTGAGATTTGAGAAAACCGTGGAATAAAGCGCCTATAGAAATTAGCGAATCCCAAGAAGCGTTGTAAAGATTTTATGTCATGGGGTTGTTTCCACTCCTGAATAGCTCAAACTTTCTTGGGATCCATCTCTACCCCGTCCTGATTGATCACAAACCCCAAGAATTCTATACTGGGCAGGTGAAAGCAGCATTTCTCCTCCCTTGCGAATAAATGATTGAGAGACAGACGGCGAAGGGCCTCACGTACATGTCCCACATGTTCTTCGATGGTTCTGGAAAAAACCAGGATATCGTCCAGATATACCCAGACTGAAAAGCCAATAAGATCACCAAAGATGTTGTCCATGAACCGTTGAAAGATAGCTGGGGCGTTACACAGACCGAATGGCATGACTCTATACTCGAAATGCCCAAAAGGTGTCTTAAATGCAGTCTTCCATTCATCTCCACTCTTGATGCGCACAAGGTGATAGGCTCCACGTAAGTCTAGTTTGGTAAAGATCCGGGCTGTGTGTAGAGTTTCCAGGATACTGCAAATCAATGGAAGTGGGTACCGGTCTTTGATAGTTATGTCGTTTAGTTGTCGATAGTCCACACAAGGTCTCAAAGTGCCCTCTTTCTTCTTCACAAAAAACAGGGGAAACCCTGCGGGCGACTTGGACGGAACTATGTATCCTTTCTGTAAACAATCCGACAAGTAGTCTTGAAGCACTTGTCTCTGGTCCCATGTCAAAGCGTATAGTTTCCCATGAGGAATCACGCAGTCCGGTAACAACTCAATTGAACAATCAAACGAGCGATGTGGTGGTAGAGGTATATCGCCTGTTTCAGAAAACACTTGTCCAAAATCAGCATATACCAGAGGAACTTGAGAGGTGGAACACACACTGACCCCTTTGCCAATAGATTCCAAGGGGGTCGAAGAAGCTCGGATCGGAGCGGACAAACCACACTTCTGGGCACAAACTGCAGAGGAGAAGGTCAAAGTGTGCGTTCTCCAATCAATTGCCGGATTATGATGTTGCAGCCAGGGTAACCCCAAAACCACCTTGTAGGTAGGGGACTTGATAACATCCAAAGCGAGGTTTTCAAAATGGTCGGCAATCTGAAGAAGTAGGCCCACTGTACATTGACGGACGGGTCCGGAAGACAAAGGGGTTCCGTCGATGACTTCCACGGGCAGAGCAGTGGGTCTGGGCAGAAGTGGAATCCGGTTTACAGAAGCAAATGTCTCATCAATGTAATTGCCGGAAGCCCCGCTATCCAACAGGCCAAACACTTCCAGGGTTCTGTCAGGCAACTTGATCTGAATCTTCAAAGTCTGTAACACTGCGGGTTTCATGGGGTAAAGTTCTGAGCAAAACGGGGAAAGGTCTGAGGAGGAAATGGGACCTGTTGCTGCCTTCCCAATACGCGACAGGTCCTCTAGTTTCCCGCTTTCTTCTTCTGGGGTCGTAAGGGGTACGTACCCAGATAATGCCCGGCAGCTCCACAATAGAGACATAACCGAAACGTTCTTCTCCGTCTTCTCTCTTCCTCAGATAACGGATCCCTCATGGCACCCAATTGCATTGGCTCTGGCCCAGACTCGGTAGAACCAAACGATCCGGCAGGTAAACTGGTCGTTCTGGGAGAACTTCTCTCAAGCCGACGTCTCTCGGCCTTTTGTTCTGCCAGTCTCTGATCAATTCGGAGCACCTGATCGATTAGATGTTGAAGAGACTCTGGTTCAGGAATGTGGAGTAGCTCATCCTTGTACTCCTCTCTCAGCCCACGACGAAACAGAGTTTTTTTGTGTGATTTCAGGCCATTGGGAATCGGTTGCCAATAGGCGGAAGCGACTGATGTATGTTATCATGTCGGCACCCCCCTGTTTTAAATCCATCAGTTGATTCTGCGCAGCGGAGGCCAGGTTTGGCATCTGGAAAACCTCGAGGAATGCTTTTTTAAAGGCTGCAAAGTCATTCAGAATCGGACTGTTTGTTACTACAAACGGAGTCGCCCAGGCCAGAGCATTCCCGGTTAAATTCCCCAAGATGTAGCCAATCTTGGCTTTATCATTGTTGAAATGTGTCGACCTGAAAAGAAAATGGATTCGACAGTGGTTACAAAATTCAGCCACTCGACGTGGATCTCCATCGAACTTGATTGGTGTTGTATGTGCCAAGGATCCTTCAACCTGCGAGGTACTCATAGCCCCTTGGGTTATCATTTGGCGTAGAGTCTGATTTTCCTGGCGTAAGGCGGTCATCTCCACCCTGAGTGCTTGTAATTCGTTCCGCATCTCTTGCGAATCCTCCATCTATGGGTCTGAAGGCAGGCGTCTCAATCTGTCAAGCAGAGAAGTGCGTGAGAACTGTGTACCTGTTTTCTTGATAGTGGATCTAGTTGGGACCGCCAGGCTGCATCCAGTGAAATGACGAGCATGTGACTCGGGGAACCAGCCTCTCCACCACCCTAATGACACAAGGTGGTGAATGGACCAACTCCCAGCGTCACGGAAGGCACTCTCCTGATTAACGTGACAAAGGGACTGTGCAAGCACAGGCAGGAGAGGCCACAGTCTGATGGAAAGTTACTGGATACGGGTGAAGTCCAAAAGAGTTTATTCCAAAGGTACGTGATCCGGTGATGAAGCAAGATAGTCCAGGAACCTCTCAGATGAATACAAGGTAAGGCCCCCAGTCCACAGGGAGACAAGTTCAAGCAGCTTCACGTAACTGGTCTGGAATGACTGATCTGCTCGAGGTACAGTAGGTCCAAAGGATGAGGCACCAGGCAGGTCCAGACAGGAAGAGGGAACCAGATTGGGAGGGGAGACCACCACGAGTTGGGATCCCTAAGGTAAATCCAAGGACAGTGAACGAGGGCCCCAGGAAAGCTGGAGGAGAGGCTAAGCCCAGAAAGACCCAGGGAGAACCCAGGACAAGGAGCAGGGGTCCCCAGGGAAAAGAAGGGGACTGGGAACTGGACCCCAGAGAGGCTCGTGGAACAGACAGGAGCCAAGGAGAACCCAAGCAGGTAACAGGAGACTGGGAACCAGGCAGGCTAGGGACCAGCAAGGCAGGGAGACCAAAGAGAAGGCTGGAGCTGAAGCAAGACCAGGCCCAGGGAACAGGAACCATAAGAAGCAGGAGCGAGCAACACGACCATAGCAACCGCGTTGAGACGCGATTTGCTACTGCTCGCGGTTCCTCTTATGGGCCACCGGCACTCGCGAGGCCTGGAACGCAAGCCGTTTCGTCTCTGAGCGCCGGCGGACCCAGAACGAGGCTTGGAAGGCAAGCCCTTCCCAGCGCGGAGGCCCAATCTACGGCGCATGCGCGGAACCGAGACAGTGGTTTCCCGCGCATGCGCCGCAGCCCTCTAGCACCGGCCCTAGCACCTCTTCCCCCGGCGAACGCCCAAGCGCGAAAGCGCGGGTAGATCCGCCAGGAGGTGGGAGAGGGAGCGGGTGCAACAGACCCCGGTCTCCCCAAAAGTGGCGTGACACCAAGCACCAACAGATTGGAGAACTTAACTTGAAGAGACGCAACCAAATCTAAAAAGGGGTGAAGGAAATCCGAATGAGAGCGAGGGGGACGATAAATAATGAGAAAATGTATAGAACTTGAAGCAGAACTTTTGAGATGCACCAGGAGAGTGCCATTTCTTTAATTATGAGGTAACTGAATCATATAGAACAGAAAGGTGGAGAGCTGCCCTATCCAGATGAATGACATTGTAGTCTTCAGGGAGTGTCAGCGAGGAAATGGGTGCAAAGGTTTCTGAAAACCACATCTCTGTGAGGCACAAAACATCGGGAGAATGTTCCAGTAAAGAAATCATGAATAATAACTGCATGTGCAACAGGAGAACGTGTGTTTAATAACAACGCATACAGTATAAAGTTACCAGTGGAGTCATAAACGGAGATATCCGAAAAACTGGTGTAGAAGTTCACAGGAAACACTGCCTGACGGTGCAAGTTTTACAATGGTATCATGGGTACCTTTCAGCGTGGCTAGAGGGCCATGCCTGTCTGGCTTAACTTAGGCGCAACTTCAGAGCGACAGGTTCTCTCCCGCTGCACACCACCCCTGCACTGTCTCCATGCACTTCCCTTGACGTTCTTGGTTTATGGATCCTCTCCCATCCTGAGAATGATTACAACATTGATCTTCTCGGCATCAGAATGCATGCCCTGGCTGTCAAAGATGTAGCCAAATAATTCCAGCATGGGGTTTACGTATTCCCACATCTCACGACGTGGAGGGGGCCTGTGTTGTGGAGATGCTGAAAAACAGCTTGCGGCCAGTGAAGATGCTTGTCCTACGTAATAGAGTACACAAGACGGGGTGGCTTACGTTGAGTACTCCACGGAAATTGGCCACGGTGCTGTGTATCGTATTTTGAAAGGTTCTGGCTGCAGACAAAATGCCACAGCTTAGTATCATTTAAGTCCCACATGCGCAGACAAGTAGTCACTGCTATGGAGTCCTTCTTTTGCCTTAGCTGGGATATGTAGGCTTTGCCGAGTTTTGGGGCCAAAAATTGGTCACTGCTTAAGTCTGTAATGATGTCGTCAACTGTGGGTCTGATGTGTCGCTCACATCCAATGGCATTGTTAATAAGCAGGACCAAATTGATGCATTTGGGCACCTGTCCAGGAAGTTTGGCCTTTCGAGTGAAGATGATTGCCAAAACCAAGGGGATGGGTCCAGAGACCTTCTCGAAGATCCAAGTCTTGTCCAACCTATATAGTTCCTCATCTACCTTAACAATGACGCGGAAGGGGCAAGGTCGGTATTGAAGGACAACTGGTTTGACTGAAGAGAACGCACGTCCAACTTAACTGCTTTACCTTTAAGGCACCCAACGATGGAGTAGAGCGATTTGACCATGCCGACTAGGTTTTTCAGGTCTGATTCGTGCAGCAGGAACGTGAAATGAATTGGGTCTGACTCAGCAGCTTTGCAGGCGCGGAGTATACCAGTGCCGACTTCTGCGACAAGCATTCTTTCTGTTATACTGTCTGGGTTGTGTGCGATGTCGGGGCGTGAATACCTCTCGCAGTTGTATCAGCGTCTGGTTGTCGGTCGTGCAGATGTGCACCTTTGTAGGTCAGGACTCGCTGGATAAGGTTGCATTTTGAAATTGGTAGCACGTTTGCAGATGCTCCATGGATTACTGCGAACATACTTCGGTTGTTGTGTGCCTGGCATCGTGGTGGGCCTTGCCTTTTAACCCCCGCGTCATGACGTATTATATGAAGACGACTTCATCATTGCTGGAGTAAATGGGGTTGGCAATCGTCAATTCCTGAGCAGATGGTTGCACCCTTGTGACATTAGATCTCCCGGTCTCTGGTGTTTGCATAGAGAGCCAAGGACTGCATGCTTTGGAGAATTTGAGTTTATTACAGCCCTGGCAGGCGTATCCCCTCGCCAGGCATTCCTGTAGGTTATGATGCCTGCAACCAAGGGAGAGCATGTGTCATGTGATCGGGGTTGTCTGCCACTTTGTCATCAGTGTTTTTGTAAGAGCTGTTTGGGAGGTGCATTGCGGCAGGGCAGGGTGATTTACCTTGTCTGAAGGCCTGCATATAATCCACAACGTTGGCATGTTCTGTTGAATGACCGGTCTATAGTCACAGCTCAGGAGTTGCCTTGATCATGGCTGCTCCCCATCTCTAGACACTTTTGGAGGGAGCTACGCAGTGCACTGTGTATGTTATGGAAAGGTTCCAGGGGGAAAGCCCTGGATCAATTGTGCTCGGAGCTCATTGTTGGAGTCAACTTGTTGATAGGATTTGGCAAGATAGCCTACCCTGGTGTGGAATACCTCATCATTTCTCTGGGGAACTTGTTGCAGGACAAATCATTCGTAATCTGATTCATTTGAGGCTGGAAGTGTGCAGAGTTGCCACAGAAATGGAGTCATCCTCACCGCCATTGTTCGGAAGGGCATGCCAAGGAAGCCATCAACATAGAGGTGATGTGATATGTATAACACGCCTACACACAAGTGTTTCAATTGACCAATGGAGATGCTTCCAGACCTGGGTCAGTTTCCCTCCCAGACTTGGAGTAATTATTCAGGTGGTGCAGCCAGGCCCTTGCAGTGTGGTGCAGCCAGGCCCTTGCAGTGTGGTGCAGCCAGGCCCTTGCAGTGTGGTGCAGCCAGGCCCTTGCAGTGTGGTGCAGCCAGGCCCTTGCAGTGTGGTGCAGCCAGGCCCTTGCAGTGTGGTGCATATCTAATGGGGGTAGAGGTGGAAGGCGGCTGCTTTCGGGTCTTGCCGGCATGGTCTGGGCCGCAGCTGTGGGTACTTTGTCTCCAGGTGCTGACATCCTTGCAGGCTATTCGTGGTTTCGGGGAGACGGGCATAGAAAGGTAGGCACAGGCTCTGAGGGTAGAGACTTAATGAGCAGTGCCCTGGTTGTGAGCAAGGGGTGAACATTATCCTTTCACCGCAGGGTAGCGAACGGAGGAGGTTGAGATTGCACTCGCCAGGCGCACCAGGGATGATCTGTGTTACTGACTGGAGCGCCACGTGTGTCTCAGGGTAGCTGGCTGTGTGTGCCCAAGTGCAGACGGTCGCATGCTGCGGAAAGCACCCCCTAGCCCGAGAAGACGCCCTCTAGGCAGACAGCGAAGCGAGGGCACCATGGGGAGGTAGCCTAGGTAGTCGCCAGTTATGTCCCCATAGTATCCATGCAGCGTGCTACATGCAGGCCCCCAGGCTTAAAGGTGTCTGAACGATTTGCTTGTTTGGCCGTCAGGCGAATCTAGTGACGTCAGACGTCAGCTGCTTGTAATGCAAGCTCGCCCAGTACATGCTGTATGTACATTCCTGACCATTGATAAAAGCCCCTTTGGACCCATCGGTTTCACTTACGCACCAGAAATACCACGAAGAGTTGGGGAATGCCGAGCGTTTTCAGAAGGCCCCATCCAGTGCAGACTCACACAATCCAAGCGGACAGTCAAAGAAGTGCGCATAAAAACCATAAAGGGCGCAAACCCTCAAATCTAAACCGCAGAAGGAAACAGAAATCCAAACCTCGGCCATTGTTGAACATCGCATTCCTATGAAAGCGCACACAGGGCTGGCCTTGTTTGTAACACTTGAGGCGCTAATGTGCGCTTTTTTCCAGCCTCCACTCGCCCCTTTCAGGCGATAATAATAAGTGCGCGCGCCTTTCAGCGCCCGAAGAATGCGCCTCGTCCGCGCGCTGCCAGAATGCCTGTCGTATTAGGGCCTTAAAGGAAATATTAGCGGCCATTATTGCGAGGCGAACACAAAGGGCAATTATCCGGCGATGAAGAGCGGCTCCGGCCTTTGTGGCGGTGAATAAACCTGGCCTCCGCTCAGCCTCCATTTGTTCTCGCGGCGTAAACACATATTGTGCGCTGTTCCCGCTTTAATGGGCGCTCCCCGGCCCCCGCCTTCCCCGCACCCTGTGATTTTTTTCAATGCTCGGCAGCTGCTTTTTTAAAAAAAAAAAAAAATGTTTTTTGGTCTTATTGTGGAGAATTTCACAGCTTTCTGAAAATTGGTTTTTATTCATCAAAAAGGTGAAGGCGGGGGTGAGGTGTGGGGGCTTTTGGGGTAGGCAGAGGGCAGGTTTCAGCGCACAATCGTTCCTTTTTCATTAAGGGGCGGCAGGGTCGATGACAACACGGGTATTGTGTGGTAATGAGGCACGTTGCAGCCCCCTTGGTCGCCGCCGCCCGGAGGAAAGGGCGATTGTGCCGACTGGTTCCACGGAGCGTTGCAAGCTTTTTGTATGAAGGGCGGCAGGGATCAGCCTCGAGTTGGCCCCACGTGGGAGTAGGGCCCCCGCTCACCGGATCCTCTGTTCCCCAAAATATTTGTGTGGTTGGTTGTCTTTTGCACCATAGCTCTTGTTACAATAAAGCTTGTGGCCAAAGCTTTTCCACCTGACATCTCGTTTGGCCTCCTCCTTTGTGGCACTGCCATCACTGTCGTCGGTGTCGCCCTGCACGCTCCCCCAGCACTAAAACACTTCCACGCTTATGCTGACGTGTCTTCGGAGTGAGAATCCCTGTCCTACCGCCAAATGCGATCTTGAGCGCCCGCGGGGGGCTGGTAAAGAAACTCTCAATCAAAGCCGCCACTTGCTACGTGTCGAAAGGGCGCCTCGCGGGTAAACTGCCTCTCCAGGCCTCTCTCTGGTTTACTTAACGAGCCATGTGTGAGGGTCAAGGGCGGGAGTCGTGCTGCGGGTACCTGCCCGGCTTGGCGACCTTTGGGCGCTACCTTGTGTGCACGGGTTGGAGAGGGGGCACCGTTTATCGCAGGCGGCGCCCTGGATAGCTTTTAGACCGCCCCTCCCCTCTGCCGGGTTGGCGATGCGCCGTACAGATTGATAAAACACAGGGCCGCGCTCATCATCAAGTCACAATTAGATGCCACTCAAATCTGGCACTTGTAATAACAGTGCTGATGCATGTTTCTCATTCTTTTTTTCTCTCTCGGCCGCTGCATCTGCTAATTACTTAAGTGTTTTTTCGGTTGGTCGGCCAGTTTTTGGGCACATCATTATTAGCCCCCAGGGAAAAAAAGCATGCGTGAAGGTTAGCTGCGAGGATGGTCACTTAGCGCCATGCTGTGAATTTTTAACATAAGCAATTTAAGAAACTGGCAAGGAAGGGTCATGTTTTATGGTATGTGTTATGGGGCCGGGAGTGACAGCCCCACTGTTGGGAGGGTGCCCTGCGGTCCGACTGGGCCATGACGCAGCCGGCACAGCCCGGCTGCAATATCGGACAGGAGCCTGTATTACTGATGCAGGAACCGCTAAGCAGGAAACCGCTCGGCCCTTTTATTAATAAAACAGTCACTCACGTGTGACTATGCAGATGTGACTCGGCACTCACGTTGTGGTGCCGTGCTGAGGTCACAACATCCCATGCCAAGGGTAAAGATAAACAAATGATTAACATTTAAGTTGGCATGTGTTATAACAACTAGAGAACTGGTTCTGACCTCATTGGTCGTTAGGAAGTATTGTCATTCACATACATACATAGACTGAGTAGTGTGGGTTCCCCCCTGCTCTTGTACCCGTTACCCTATGCCCTGGAACACAGAAATGATAATGCACACACTGATTTTGTTTCGTGGAAAAAATTATGGCCGTAGGCCTATTTATTTTCTACAGAAAATAACACTACACACTGGTCATAACAACTAAACAATAACCAACGCTTTTTTGGGCACCTCGTGTCCAGGGGTTGGGATGCCCCGCCTTCCCATAGGCTAAATTTCGTTACCCTGTGGCATCCTTTCCTGGACACGTGCCGCCACACCTGAGGGGTTGTTGTCTAAACCGCTCAGGTCCCCCCAGAACAGCGACCCTACAGCGACCCTACTTGCAACCCTGTGCCGCTAACGCTTGAAAAATGTTATCCGAAAATCTCCCCAAGCCCTTATTGGACAGGTGTACCCCATCCTGGTGAAACCAGTCGGGGTCATTCTGTGATAGCCCATGCCTTATAAAGTGGAGTCCTGTGCTCCTACAGTACTTCTCTACTGCTTTGTTCAGTTTTTTTCGCGCCGTCTCAATAGCCTGCCTCTTGTGAGCCCCGTACCAGATTCTGTGGGTTATGACCTCAGACATACAAATTTCCGTTTTACCCCAGCAATGAGCTATCGCCCTAAGTGATTCACACATGTTGCGCATTAGCTCGCCCCGATTTGTTTTGACCAAGTCGTTCCCCCCGAGGTGGATGACCAGGTACTCGGGAGGGTCCCTGAACCCAATCAGATCTGACAGCCTGTCGTGGATGTCCTCCCAATGCATTCCTGGGAGGCCCCACCATGAAGTTATTGTCCGTTTGAAATACAAACCCTCTCTGAAGTCCTCGATCCACCTGCCTGCTCTTGTCACGAATGAATGGCCGACTATCCATGCTGACTTGTAGGGTGTCTCGTCTGCATGGATAAATGGGAAATGAATCATATCATATTTTCTCGCACATATCTTTTGAAACATTGTGATTTCCACCCACCAATTCTCTTTACCCCATCTGCCCCCAGTCCCCCCGCCCATGCCGATGTGGCTGCCCCTATTCTGAAAGAGTGGGTCCCGAACTCTGCCTCGTCCCACCCTGCCTTTGCTATGGTTTTCTTCAGTACTGCCTGGAATTGATATCTGCTGAGGGCTCTGCCGTCCCTATGTATCAATAGCTGCCCCCCAACTTCTGGTCGCACCTTGAGAAATTGTTTTGTGATGCACCTCGGGCAATGCTCTCTTTCCTTGATACAATTTAGCTCTATTGTTCGCCCCTTCCCCTTTTGGTCTGTTTTAGACTTCCTTAGTAGTATTGCCATTCCTTCAGCCCCCATGCAGATGTCGCTTCTTGCTAAGCCATCCCCTGCCGTTGTGTTATGCGCTACTAGCTCTCCGACCCTAAATGCCCCATAATACGCTAATGCAAACGCTGCCCTAAACAGCTTGCTCTCATAACTGTTGTTACATGTGCTATGCAAAAGTTTCAACAATACCGTCACCTTCGCAAAATTCAAGGGCCTCCTGCTGTCAGGTATCTTTCCTTCTAACCTTGCCCACCCCTTCATTGCGTATTTTATTTGTGAACTTGTTGTCGGGTCTGCCATCCCGGCCACCTTTGCCGTATATGCTATTGCCGCCAGATGTGCTGCCGCCCAGCTTTTCCTTTTTCCTTGCGAAAAAGCGCTCCCCACAAATTCGCATAACATTGCAACTGTGATGTCCCCCACCTTTTTTGCCCCTGTTTCTCTTAACACATTATTCACATGCTTTTTGTATTGCTCACCAGTCTTGTATGTTATGGGGTTTCTGGCCAACCTTTCGATTGTTTGCTCCTGTGGTTCCTCCTCCTCTTCTGAGTCAACCTTGTAGTCGACCGTGCTTCCTCCCATTCTTCCAGTGGTACCCATGCCTTCTTTGGCGTGGGCGTTTTTATCCTTCTTGCATCTGGGCGCAATTCTCTGAACCTGGCCCACTGAAAGCGAGATAAGGCGTCAGCGACCACATTTGCTTCACCGGCGATATGTCTTGCCTTTAAGCTGACATTATTAATAAGACAACTCAGGGTTATTGCCCTCATTATTTCCAACACTAATGGGCATGACGCGCTCCCGTTATTTATGACGTGTACCACCGCCATGTTATCTGACCATACTTTTAACTCTTTGCAGCTCAGCTCTTCTTCCCATGTGCATAATGCTACCCATATTGGGAATATTTCTAACAAAGTAATATTACTTGTCCATGCTGCTGGCCATTCTTCCGCACACCATTCTGTACCTAGTATTGCGCCGAAGCCGAAACCCCCGGCTGCATCTGTGAACAGTACCCTTTCGTTTTCTTCGTTTATTGGTGTGCGCCAGATTACTGAGCCATTGAAGGACTTTAAGAATTCTGCCCACACCACCAAGTCCCTTTTTATTCCCTCCCCAATTCTTACCCTATGGTGCCCCTCTTTGGCCCCTTTTGTTCTCTGTTCAACCCTCCTCTGGAATATCCTACCTTGCGGTATGATTCTTCCTGCGAAGTTCAATTTTCCTGCTAGTGATTGTAGTTCCTTTACAGTAGCCTTGTTTCTCCCTTTTAGGTCCTTGATCTTTCTTAATAAGTCTGCTACCTTTTCTTTTAGGATCCTGCATTCCCCCATTCGTGAGTCTATTTCGATGCCTAGGAATTGTATTACTTGTGTTGGGCCCATCGTTTTTTCTTCCGCTAGCGGAAAACCCCACTCTTCCGTCAATGCTACGAATTTCTGCAGAGTGTTTTGACATTGTTTAGAACCTTGTGGCCCCACAAATAAAAAGTCGTCCAGGTAGTGTACTACCTGTGCCCCCTTCAATTCTTTTGTAAGCGCCCAATGTATGAATGAGCTCACTTTCTCAAAGTATGCACAAGAAATGGCCGGCCCATCGGGAGGCATCTGTCCACAAAATATTTGCCCTCCCAATGCATGCATAGCCACCTCTGTGACTCGCCTCTCACTGGTAATAGGCGGAAAGCTGATTTTATGTCAGCTTTTGCCATCCATGCTCCCTTTCCTGCTTCTCTGACTATGTGTACGGCTTCCATGAAGTCTAAGTAATTGACTGACACTGCCTCCTGAGCGATGCCGTCATTTACCGAGGCCCCTGGTGGGTATGATAGTTGGTGAATCAGCCTAAATTCCCCTGCCTCCTTTTTTGAAACTAATCCTAGTGGTGAACATATGTACTCTTTGAATGGGGGTGAACTGTAAGGGCCTCTGATCCTCCCTAGCTCGATTTCTTTGCTGATTTTCTTGGTTACCAAATCTTTGTTCGCTAATGCTGATTTCAGATTTTTGGGCATGTTCGTAAAACCGTGCCCGTCAAACGGGATCTTAAAACCTTCTTGAAACCCTCGCCTGATCGTTTCTGCTACTTCTTGATCCGGAAACACCCGTAGCCATTTCTCCATCTTTTCTATCTTCACTGGAGTGACCCCTCTCTCGCCTACCCTTTTAGTTCTGCTTCTCTGGCCCCCTGTACTTATTGTATGCTGTTCTCGTGCATTTCGTGGTAATATGCTCACCCCCACAATTCTCGCATTTGTGATTGAATTTGCATTTCTTCCCCCAGCTGCATGGCACCCCCTTCTCAAAATTTCGGCATTGCCCAGGCTGTGCTCTTGCTCCCCCATTATCTCCCTTACCACCCCCCTGTGCTGTTGGTGGTATGTTGCTCTGCCAACTCCTCTGTGCCTCGTAATGCCTGCTCCGAAAATTCTGCTCGCTCGACCTGTCGCGACTACTATCGTACCTCCTGTTGCTGTATCTGTAATCGCTCCTATAATCGTTGTGGCCATATTGTCTTCTGTAATAGCTGCCTGTATTAGACTGTTCTTTGCTGTCCCATTTCTCTTTTAATACATTAAAGATGTACAGATTGTAATTCTCTTCGTCCCACCCAATATCCGGGAAACAATCCATCTCTTTCCTAAATTCATGATCATACTCTTTCCCCGCATCGCCCCCAAATGCTTTGTAAACCTTCAGTACACTCTGCTGATAGGTGACTAGCGATGGGCCGTCCTCAGGGAATTTCTGCAAAATGATGGAAGACATTTAGCCTCATTACACGGTAGACGGTGAGCCATGGTGCTATTAGCGCCATGGCTCATGCCGGTAAAATACCGGCACCGCCTTGGCGGAAAGGGGATTTACCGCCCCATTCCAAGGTTGGAGGGGCGGTAAATCCCCTTTCCGCCATTGCCCTTCCCCATTCCCATTTCTGCCCCATAGGGCTCTATGGTAATGGGGAAGGCGCTAATTACGCCACCGCAATTTTGCGGTGCCGTAATTAGCTCCGAGGTCCTTTTGCGGTTTGGATTTTAACGCCTGCAAGAAGCAGGCGTTAAATCCTCCAACCCGCAAAGGGACCTCGTAGTACGGCGGTAAGGGTTAACGGTCACCGTTGCCATTAATGGTGACCGTTAACCCTTACCGCCGTCCGTGTAATGAGGCCCATTATCTGGAAAGCTGCTGTCCAATTGTCAAAGTTCCTTGTCACTGCTGATCTTTTCAATAAGCCCTTTTCGTCCTCTTTTATATCCTCTTTTGCTATATCATGGCCCCTTTTCTGTACATCTAGTAAGGTAAATATGTCTATTAGTTCTTTTCTCCATATCTTTTCTTTAACTTTGTCACTAATATGCCAGGCTTGCGCCTTCAAAGACCGCCCCTGTGCATCCTTGCCTATCGTGGGCCTCCCATATTTTGTCATATTTGTGGCCGGCTCAGTTGCTGTTACTAAGGCAAGCGCTGGCGTTGCTACCGGCGTGCTATTATCCACCCCCTGTGGGCTTGGGTTTTGGGGATGCCCCGGTGTTGGGATGGTAGCCCCGCTGTCTGTTGGCCCTTGCCCCCCTGCCCCCATGACCCCGCCTGCCCTGTCCTCTGTATTTCTTCCTTTACCTATTACCCCCTTCTTTTTCACCCAGGCTCGCAGGTGGTCTCTCTCTTCATCATCGCTACTTTCCAATTCTGATACTAAGTTATCCTGCTCTCTTTTCTTTCCCTTATTGGCTCTGGGCGACATACCTTGAGCCGTTATGCATTTGACCTTTGCATTTAATACTTTTATCATTTTGTTAATATTGTTATTCAATTTTACGATACCTTTGTTTTTCTGCTTCTTCTTAGGCCTCTCCGGCTCCTGTGACTCCTTCGCCACTTCTCTTGCCCTCTTCTGTCCTTGGGGTACCGCGGCTTCCTCGTCGCTGTCCGTGGAATCCTCTAGCAGCAGGGGCGACATTGCCCTAGCCCTTTCTTCCTTTTGCATCACATCCAGCACCCATTTGGCCCCATAGTCTTTTTCTGCCTTTTTAGCCCATGCGCTGAATTCTTGCGCTCTTCTTTCTCTTTCTTCCGTCATCCCGACCTTTTGCCTCCTCTGGCTTTCCTGCAGAATTGCCTCCGCTTGCCTCGTTCCTCCTGTATTGTTTTACCAGGCCCCTGTCCGGCTTCCCGTGTCGAGCCGCTCGCTGGCTCGTAAAAGCTGTATTTCTCTCAATTGTTTTTCATCAGGTGCTTAATTGCTTCCTGGATCCAGCACGTTGCCCTTGTCCCAACCGTTGTTTTAATCCGGCACGTACTGCCGCTTTAATGTTTACTCGGCGTGTCCTTTGCCACGCCCCCTTGACGTAACGCTTCTCCCGCTACCTTTTACTTTCGTTTCGTCCTTTCGCGGGTGCCGAAAACGCCTGCTTCTGTTCTCCGGCTCTCCTTCTCGTGTCAGACGCGTTGCCCGCCTCTTCCGCTTCTTCAGCCGGTTACGATGCAGCTCCGGATTCCCTGGCTCGACAACGATGCCGATGACTGCCGAAGCCGCCCTCTTCTGCTCCTCCAGCCGGTTACGCTGCGGCTCCGGATTCCCTGGCTCGAAGACGACGGTTCCTCTTCTCGCCTCCCTGGGTCCCGCTCTTCACCGGTGGATGCCGAAGCCAAGCCGAGGTGGGTCCTCCTTCGTCCGATCCTCCTTCACTCCGTACTTTCTGTCCCTTCTGACAATCAAGCCCGCAGAGGCAAAATTGACCGGGCACCAGGAAAAGGAATACGCACAAGCCCGCAGAGGCAAAACGTATCCTTATCCCCCTTTTCCAGGCCCTGGGAGCTTCCCCGAGTGAGGTGAGCTCCTAACCTGGTTGTGTCTTGGCAGTGATTTCTTGGGGTACTTATACCCCTTCCCCCTTTGTTGTGCCGTTGGAGGCCAGGCTTCCTCCTGTCCCCCCCCTGTTGTCATGTTCACACCTAGCCCTTTCCTGTTTGGCGTTTCCTGGGGAACGCCGAGGGTGGGGGCGCCGCTCTGGCTGCCCCTCCCTTTGTTTCCCGCCGTTTGTCTCCCCCACCCCACGCCTAACTCCCCAGGCCCTCTATCGTCTCACACTTCGTGCAACACGGGGCCTGGGGCATTGGTGGGTGACACACCTTTGAATCTTACATGTGTGGCCACTGCGGCGGAAAAGCTTGCCACACCGCTCTCTGGTGTTGGTGGTGGCGGGAAAGTACATTGCTGTGTGACACTCTCCTGGCCCAGCAAGGATTCGGCAGAGTCACTGTGGTGGCTTGCGGGAAGCCGTACCAGCGCCAGTTGTTGCTGCCCTCTTCTCTCCCAGGCCGGTACTGTTGGCAACCTGTTTGGCCCAGGCTCGCTTTCGTGCTCACCTTCTGCCTGACCGCACAATCCCTCTTCTCAGGGAGAGTCGCGGTCATGCCCGCATCGTGGCAGGGATTCATGGTGCTTGGGTGCAGGATGAGTAGCGGCCCATGTCTTGCCATCTGCTGACTCCCTTCCAGGCGGAAGTGGTCACTCAGTGTCACGGGCTTCGGGGTACAGCCACTGCGGCAATGGTTCTTGCCACGCCGCTCTTCTCCCGTTGAGTGTTGGGGAGGTGTCCCAATGCATGGCCTGCTCCTTGCAGATTCAATTCATGTTTTTTTTTCCTTGCGTCGTGGCACTCACAGGGGCCGCCACACGCGTTCTCACTCCCCGGGTGGGAGATGGATCTCGTGGTGTCGTGCTGAGCTCACAACATCATGTGTGTGTGGTCTAAACCACATGCAAACGCTGGTTAACGACTTGACCAACTCCCTTTCATTCGCCGTGTTCCACTTAAACCTTTGCTTTTGTATTTTGTATTATTAAAGTGAACCAATGCTACAGCTACCAGCATCTTTTTTTTTGTTGATTAAAAGGCTACCTCTGGACACAGGGGAGGTTCACATTGCACACAAAGCTGCCCACACCCCCAATGCAAAATAGTGCACATTTGAAGGGGGGCTGTAATGGATATTTTTTGTGTACATCTTTTACAATCAAATGCAAGCTACGCCTGGGGTTTACCTGTATTTTATTTTATTATTTTTACATTTGTATAGCGCACAAAGCAGCCCATGGGCACCGCGGAGCTGTTACTTGCAGGGAGCTTAGTTACAGGGAGGTACAGTATGCATAATTTACATTGGTAACACATTAATGCATCCTCTCTGGACCAGGTGCTTGGAATGTGACAGGGCCATGGCAATGTTAGGACATCTGTGCATTTTCTGGTAGAGGGGTAAACATGTCTTTTTATTTCAGCAGCTCTTCGTGGGGTCGCTTTTTTAAGGCTCAACTTGAGGAATTGTGTTTATACCGAGGGAGGGCTGAGCTTGTTGACACCAGAAGACCTGCACTCTAATCACGTGGATGGTGGCATGGAAATACAGCACAGCCATGGCATTCAAGCCAAACCTTGTATCATGCAGCAAAGAAAACACTCTGTACTGGCGTCAGCCTTACTTCAGCAATGCCTCGGAATGCAGGTGGAATGGTACAGTGGAAGACAGCGCCCCCTGCGTTACCGTCGTGGCACTGCCACATCAAAACCAACGCAAGAAATCTGTGTTCAGCCTGCAAGACACGAGTTCGGGGCTGGGACGACGCATCTCTTCAGCCTTCTCGGGTTGATAAATTGATTACCATTAATTTTGACAATAGCACCAATCATTAAAGTGCCAGAAAGTTCAAGACATCTGGCATGAAAGGATGTAAAAATAAAATAAAAAAACAATGATATTATTAGTAGGACATTTCTATTTACTGGCTGACAGCCAATCAAATGGGGTCAATACCTGCTGGCAGTGATAGGATTCTGGCCATTCTGCCACGAATCACCGATTCAAGTACAGTAATATCTCTCTCTCTCTCTAACTCTCTCTCTCTCACTCTCTCTCACACTCCAACCACCTCTACCCTTTCCCCTCTCTATCTCCTCTCCCTTTCTCCCATACACCCTCTTCCCTCACTCCCGCTCATTCTCCCACACACACCCCATCTACTCTTCTCCCTCCATCTTTCTCTCCCTTTCTCCCTCTCTCTCACACACCCACACCCTTTACTCTTCTCCTTCCCTCTCCTTGCCCCCTTTCTCTCACCCACACCCTCTACTCGTCTCTCTCGCTCCCTCCCCCTTCCCACTCTCTCCCTTTCTTTCTCCTCCCCTCTCCCACCCACACATACTCTCTACTCTCCCCCCTTTGTCTCCCCCCACACACACCCTCTACCCCCTCCCTCTCACCCACCATCTACTTTTCTCTCCACCTTTCTCCCTTTCTCTCCCTCACACCTACACACACCCTCTCCTCATCACCCTCCTCTTTCTCTCTCCCTCGCTCTCACACACAAACCCCCTATACCCTTATCACTCCAGCTCTCTCTTACCCCTCTCTCACTTCTTCTCGCTCTACCACTCCCTCCATCTCACCCCCATCTGCCTCCATCTCTCTGTGGTCCTCTGTCTCTCTCCCTTCCTTGTTCCCCCGCCCTGTCTTTTCGGCAGAGACGGCGGGTCGGTATCAGGGAACGGAAGACGTAATACATGCAGGTTGTGAAACAGCTAACCTGTTGCGTATCATACACGAACATTGCTGGTTTCCCCCAGCAGGGCACAGAATCCTTGCTTGTCTCCCAACCTCCACCCCACCCCTCAATACGGCTGCCAGAGCTCTTTCTCTATCAAGACAATAACATGTATCAGTGCTGAGGGGGGAGATCAGCTGACTCCTAGCCCCGCACAAACTGGGCCCGAGAGCTCACACACAGCCACATGGGTGCTCTCCCTGCCCTGCAGCGGCCCTCTGGGGAGAAGTGCGTCTATGTTTTTTAAACTTTTATTTACATGCTGTACGGCTTTACCTTAAACCCTTTAATTTAAACAGACCCTCCAGGATATTGCGGCATGAAATGGCACATGTTACGGCATGAAATGGCAAATATTGCGGCTTAAACCTTTATTTATTGCACCATTTTTGCGGGACAATTTGTATTAACTGGAGGGTGTAAGATTGACACACTACTGGAAAGAGGCAGAGTGCAAGGCTACAAGAGAGCCAGGGTGGCATTATTATGTATCTTGTGTACTCATTTAATAGGAAGAGTCCCAGATGTCTCTGGCTTGGCAGAACAGTGTTTGTTTTGGCTACAATTTTGGTTTAATGTTCATGCCTATTTAATGGTATTAACTAAATTGATCATTATTAGTTGTAATGCTGAAAATATTCCCCTTCTATGTTCTCCAATCCCCCCAAACAGCCACACACCTCTCTCACCAACACACATCTCACCAACTCCCCACCACTTGCATTCCTGAACTCTCACTCTGCCATACACATACTCATGTGCTATGTCACACTGCCAAGTCACACTTTGCACTCCCCAGCCCCTGCCACACTCTAAATCATACTCTCAACTCACACCTTACGCTCTCCAATTCCTCCGGCCTTATACAGTACGTCATTCTTTTGTGCTGCTTCTGCATCTTGCATCCTTTCTCCCATTCTGTCGCACACTTCCCTCATCTTATTTCCCAGTCTGCAGCTCATTGCCTCTTTCTGGCCAACCGCTTCCTCTCTGCTTTCTGACCCACTGCTCCCCCTGACCACACGCTCCTTCTACTTTCTGTACCTCCGCTCGCTCTGATTCCTGGCCCACTGCCCCACTGCTTCCTCTGCTCTCTAATGCAACGCTGCCTCCTCTGACCCACTGCTCTCCTTCTGCTTTCTTGCCTATCACTTCACATCTCACCCATCACTCCCCCTCTCTCCCTCTCCTTTCCCTCTAATAGTGTAACCATTTTTTTATTTATTTAAATGTAGATTTTAAACCAGATCCTCCAAAAATGAGGCAATTAAAAAAAGAGCGGAGGATATGCTATTTTTAGATAACCCATTTTTGGAAATCAGCAGGTCACCTTATTCTCAAAGGTGACCTGGTCATTTCCACGGGGCTGAACTGTAGCGCAAATTGTGCGCTGGCCAGCTGCCTTGAATCAAAGCATTCTCCCGACAATGTTCTGCAAGCTCCAAGCACATTTCACTAGGACAGGCCCTTCAAGGGCCTGCCACTGTAAAATGCGGCACAAAAAACGCATTTCTATTATGTTTGAGGAGCAGAAATGCAAGTGACACAGCAGCGGTTCATACCTTAATAAAAAAATGCATGACAGGTTCAGGAAAGACCCTGTCATGCAGTGGCACCCCCAAGCCCCATGCACGTAGGGTTGCCTACAAATTCTGCACATTTAAAAGTGCATCTTGCTTGGAAATTTGGGATGCGCTTTTAAATTGGCAGAAACACCCCCTAATTTGCGCAAGGAGGTGAAAAAGGCCATCTGAATGGGCGCGCTCCTTCGTGGATTGGGCAGCTGTTTTTTTGGCGCAAGTGATGAGATGTGTTTGCGTATTTCATTTCTTTTGTCTAAAAAAATCTTGAGAATCTGGCCCCCTGAGTATTTTTTTTTAAAAACGTCTGTTTTTGCGCAAAACTGCAGTTTTTGGCATCATTTTAGGGGATCGCAAAATCGCTATAAGCTGGAGGATCTGTTTAAATAAGCTTTACAAAACATACATCACAACAAATAAAATCCATTACATCTAGTTAAAACATATTACAAAATATTCACAAATACTTTCATCTTAATAAAACAATTCCAAAACATACACAAAATGAGAAGTTATTCTTTGGCCTCAACTAGCCCTACAACTTCCCTCCATATATAATGAGCAGCAGCAGCAGCCGCAACCACTAACTGAGCAGCATAGATAGTGTTCCAGACTTGGCCAGATTGTAGTCTTTCACATGCTGCCGCATAATCATTATACCCCCTGCAATAGTTATCCTCTAACACTTGGCAGGCCGCCAATAAGTCTCACAGTTTCAATGTCTATCCTCTCATGGAACACAACTCCAAGCACCAATGTACTCGTATATTGGGAGTTTATTAAAGCTTAGTTGTTAAGTGCATGGTTTCAACAAATAAGAACAGGGGACACCAGATAAAAACCCTTGAGAGCAACACAGTGCGTATCTTTCCCTGTGTGATAGTGCATTGATATCTTGCATAAGATCATCCCAGATCACATTTATTTCCTTCAAGATTTGCAGAAAGGAAAAGGCAGATTCAATCGGAGGAAGCACTAAACCCAATTCAGATAAATGGGCTTCTTCAGTAACTTTTAAATTGGCGCTATTTGACAAGATCTTATAATCATTGCTGGCTATAGAACTTTACAACAATTCTGGGTTCAAACGAGCCCAAGTCAGTTTTACAAAAAATGTGCACCGCTCCAAGAACCATGCAGACCCCAGAGAAGAAAGGCCACGTGCACATCATAATGCGTGGACAGGGACGTTTCTCGGACCGCCCAGTACAGAGAGCAACAACTTGCATTGCAATTGGTCAATCCAAGTTGTTAATGTGGTTGGCAAGATGCCAGGTACGGCACTCATTTTGTATATTTGCAATAGGCCATCAAGATTGTAGCCGTCTTTCCTTGCAAAAAGGTTTTTAATAAAAAGTCCTCTTGGGACATATGTGCTTACCTATGTTCATAAAAATAGGTCTTTCCATAATCGATAAGCCTATATACACATACTTATTGACAGCCTGCCTACTTAAACCCTCAAGTCTCCAATTGAAGGGCCTTTGTTTGTTGGACATTTCACAATGATCATAATCTTAGTCTTATTATAATTTATTTTCATGTTATGGCAGGTAGCGCATTGTAGTCCAATTGGCGTATGATCTAACAACACTGCGTCATCAGCATACGACAACCACCAGACAAGCTCCTTCCCAATTCGAGGTGGAAAATTGTTTACTTCCTTAATGGCAATATCCATGTCTGCTACATAGATTGTACAACAAGGGTGCCAACACGCACACCTGTTTCAATCCCATGCTGGTAGAAATGAGATCAGTGGTATGGCCGTATTGATTGATCCATACAGAAACTAGAGCACTAGAGAAGATTTGCTGTAAATAATATAGCAGCGTGTGATCTGTACCCCAACATTCTAATTTTCTCCACAATCAAAGACGGGAGACACGATAAAACACAGTGCTATGAACTATGTAAAATGGATCTAATGTGTTCTTAGCGCCTCGATATTGTAGAGACCAGATATTATGCAAGGTGCTATGTCCACAGCGAAATCCTGTTTGATGCTTAACTTAATAAGCTATTCATGTCAACACAATACTTGCGTTTCCGTAGCAATAGCACTGAAAATATTTTGCAGCTGGAATCAATCAGTGTAATTCATTGGGTCCTGTCAGTCGCCTTTTGTTATAGACAGGCACCCAGATGGATTCTTTCCAGCTCAATGGTTTAATACCCATTGATATTTTATGGGCTAACTGTATTTCCAGCACATATGCCCAGAATTCAGGATTCGTTTTTATAACCGTGTTAGTGAGACTATCTGGCCCTGGTGCTCTAGAGGTCCTAATTTCCTTAATTACCAGCAAAATATCATCTGCTAAAAAGACTTTCAGATGATTCTGGACATGGCACCCTGTGCATGCACCGATGTTACCAAACTTAGGATCCAAACATATATATATATATATTTTTTAATTTTTTTAAACTGTATTAAGCTTGACTTGCAACAGCGAAAACAAGCAGTATAAGAGTATACATGCTGTGTACATGTTCCGGAAGTAGATCAGACAAAATAATAGAGCATCAGTTGGGGGAACAGTAGACAGAGACATAGGGAAGACAGTGACAATCAAGGCATATAGGTTGAAGGCAAGCGTCCTCAGCCAGCACGATCCTCCCCGCAATGAGAGACAATGACGGACTCTCCCAAGTCGGGAATAAAGCCAAGACAGAGTGCGGGTGAGCTTAAGTGGGAGATTATCAATCAGAATAGGGCATGGAAAGAACTCTGCAAACTCCGAGAGTGCTCTGTCTGACAATAGCAAAGACAGGCGTATATATTTACAAAAAACGTCATAAGAACCTACATACTATAGGGGGCACAAGTTCGATGGGATTGGGTGGCGATGACTAACTATAGGTGCTGCTGCGATGCGGTTGGCTTTGGCTGGAAGACGTCACTGGTCAGCCTCGTGGGTTGGGCTGGGCCTGGCAAGTTGGCTGAGTTCATCCGGGCGGTGTTGTTGTGCCATCGCGGCCAGTGTCAGAGATGAATGTCGTTTCCTGACTTATTTGCCCTAGGCCATGCACACCGCAGTCATTCAGTCATTACAATATTATCTTCTTTAGTAAATCTTCCAATAGGTTATTCTACAGGTTAATGCAACACAGGAGGAATGCACCTTGTGAGGGGTCTGATGGTCATTTGTCATGGGCAAGGTTACCAGTGTCCTGTTGACCGGAGCCATAGGTTGAGGGGCTAAGCTTCAGGGCATGGGACGGGCGGTGCATGCCTCCCTGTCTTGTTAGATGTGGTTATAAATGTGCCGCTGTGTGTTGCCACAGTGTTGGGTGTCCTGATTGCACAGGGCCATAAGTCTAAGATGATCCGGTGGGTTGTGAGGTTTACGAGGGGGCGCCTTTGGAAGTGTGTGTTCAGGCAGAGGTTTACTGCTGTGCTGTAAATAATGCAGGTGGCGGGCCGCGGCCTTGGGTGCTGCAGAGGGGACTACAAATCTTTGAAGCGGCTCCAGTCTGGTTGGGGGAGGTGGAGCAGCGCGGCGCGGGCCTCTGCTCTCATGTTTGGCAGTCTTCGCAGGGTGGGAGTGTGAATGGCCTTGCACATATTCACAAAGGTATCTTCCTCGTGTGTTGCCGGCTTTTAGAGGTGAAAACATCACAATCATTTGAACACTTTATAATATTTGTTTGAATCACTTGAAAACATACATTTCACTTTGTTGGATGTGTCTCAATTATATCCAGTCTGAACACCTTATTCGTACACTATGTTTTAACAATTACAGTATTTAGTTATATGCATATACATTTGCAGTAAGTGTGGTAGTATTGAGGTTGGTGGAGTGCATAGAAAATGACCCGCCACTGTATGTGACGGTGGCGGCACATAAGGGGCTTAGACATACACGCATGACAAGTGCATTCTCGCACATCCTTCACATGAGCCCTCTGCATGGTTACATTCGTCTTCTTGTGTACTCTAGCAGCATTAGTTCAGTTATGGCGCGGGATCGCGGGGTGTATGGTTTTCAATGATACATATAGAGAATACTCCCCCGGAATGCTTTTATCATTTGCACACCCCTGCAGGGGTGTGGGTTCTTCATAGCTGGTGTCATGTAAACATGCGTTTCTTACAATCCTTACACAATTTTACAGGTTTCTTTAGTAGAAGTAGTTTTATGGAAAGGATACACGTATTAAAAGTGGTTTTTGACATTCGTATTTGGGTGTTTTTCTGCTTTCACCGGATGACCATTCTACAGATCTCCCCATCACCCAGGCCTCGCTGACCGGGTCATGCTGGGAGCAGTGATACACTGTGGACGGTGAAATGTTACAGTATTAGTATCTTATGCTAGTTCATGTCCGTCTTGTTCGTGGGAACGGGCTCACAGCGGATCTGCCAGGGTGCTGTGGCGACAGGGATAATTGAAACTCTCCGAGGGTGGGGGCCGCGCTACAGTGCGCTGAGCTCACACCATCTTTGATAGACAAAATGGTTTCTGGGCCTAGCTAAATTCAATACGTGTGGGCAATGTCTTCAGCGGGTGAATCCTCCACCACCTGGGCCCGGGTGGTCTGAGGGGACGCCCAATGAGCCATGGCCCTCACCTGGGGAGGGGATGCAGGCAAGGAGGGTCTTTTGGACCACTCCTCCCCTACATTTCCCCCCTTTCGTTACTTAAGTAACAAATACTTTAAGTCCGCCAACCTTCTACATTCTGCTTCGTCCATTACTGCCTCATCCCATGCAGGTGTGCCTTTTATGGGCATCCATGCTCTGCACACCCCCCGTAAGCTCTCCCCTCTTCTGGCATATTCATCTGGGGTACAAGTCAGCTATATACATCCGCCATCTCCCGCCAAATCTACCCACACCTCCTGGTACCATTCTAATACATGGGGCTCTCTGATGGTGGTGTGCCATAATTTGTCTATGATATCCTTGTCATGATACCTAGGCACCAGTTGATATCTTGGTGCGTCATCAGTTCCAGTTTGTACCTGCACTTCCTGCATAGTTTGCATTGTCCCACGGGTGTTGCCCATTGTCACCATCATCATTGCACCATTAGGTACTGCGTTAGCACAACATCGAAGACCCACCTGTCACAGGCAAAAGATTAAAAGAAGGAACACCACAGCTGGCATCAAAAATTTCACAGTTGTTCCAAGCCATGAGGGGACCCAGGAGAAGATGTTATCGAACCACGTACTGTCTTGTGCTCCACCTTCCATTTTCATTTTTTCTCCCAGGTTGTGTACTCCTTCGATCACGTGGGACAGGGAGCCGTTTTCTGCGTCTTCGGAAGGTACGAAAGTGCAGCAGGCACTTCCAATTTTTCGGCAAACACCTCCATCCATCGCCGTCAACAGGTCCAAGACATACCTGTTTTGCATTGTCATCAGCCGTAAAGCCCTTAGTTCCACTTTTATCACGTTGAACCCTTCTTCAGTGTCATTGGCCAGCTGAATCAATTCCCAACGTGTTATCTGGAGCCATTTTGCGTTTGCCCTTGCTTGGACACTTGAGATGAGTGAGGCAAAGAATGTTTCTGCTGAGCTGAACAATCGATATCTGTCTGGGATCTGAGTCAACAGTTCTGATGATGCCTTTGATATGTAGTTTGATGCTCGTTTGTTACGGGTCAGCACCTCTCCCTTGCTTCCGGAAGACAGGACATACATTTGTGACTCTGCAGTCGGCTGGGCTGCGCTCTGTTGTATGCGTTCCTGTGCCTTTTTGCTCCCATCGATGTGGCTTTCTGGTATTACCATTAGGGCTGAGTGCAGAGTGGCCATTGAGCAGCTGCCACTCCATGACGGGGGAAGGTGCAGGTATGCCTGGTTGCCGCATACCCAGTACGTGTCCATCAGGGCCGCTGTCCCTTTTCTCAGATCTGGGATGGTGAGGGTCTTGTTACAGTTCTTGTTTGTTCCCATGGAGGTTTTCCCCTCTCCTTTGAAACATAGTTCATAGTCTTTTTCGTTCTGTAGTTTGAAGGGTTTTTCAATGGCGGTTACCCAAGTTAGTTTTGAAATGTGTTCCTTCCATATTGGTGTGCATGTTTCTTCTATCCACTGCAATTTCTCCGGTGCCACGCCTCTTAGTGCTTCAGCTTTACACATTACTTCTTCATCCTTCCACTTGTTGTCCGAAAAAAGTGTCCCTTGTATTACAAAAAATGGTTCCTCCAGACATACCACCCCTGCCGTCTTCGGGTAGCAAGTTTTCTCGTTCTGCAGCATTCTGAAAGTAACTCCATGTGCCTGGAAGGTGTTCTTAATCCTGCATAGCATGAGATGAAGGAGACATTGGGCATCTATAATTGGCAACTCTCTGGGTAGCAATACTTTGGGTGTACCTGAAGCATGAGGAATGAGGGAGCAGACATAACAGCTCTCATTTGTTGTTTGTTTAGCTGTAGCACTCATATCCGCATACCATTTATTTGTCTGGTGGGGGTGTCGTGGGTCTTCCATTTTATCGAGTCCTAACCCATAGTACTCTTCATACCTCCTTCCCCCTGCATCTCTTTTTCGTCTGTTGTTCTTGTTCCTCATGTATTTCCCAGCCTCCTGGGCGAGGGACAAAATAGACCCCCCTTTCTCATTCCCGCCCCCCTTGGCCCATTCATCATATAAGATATCGTGTGCTGCTAGCGGAGGTTGGCTGGTGGGGGTATCATACAACCACGATATGGCAGACGGGTTTCGGTCATTTAAACTGCAAGCATTATAATTAGATATCTTTGGTGGAGACACTGTGTTGTTTTGCATTCCACCCTGTGGCTCTTTCTTTTCTCAGATGACAGCATTGGATGGTGTAGTATAGTAACCCCATACAAGTTTAGTTCCGTCCCATACCAGAAAATCACCTTCCCTCGTATTGACACTTGCAGTTTCATTGGTCCCAGTAGTGCTGTTAATCCCAGTGCTGTTAATCCCTCCCCCGTCGTTCATCTCGATAGAGATGAACGCTACAAACCAATATGTAACCAGGCCAACCATTATTATAAAAAACAACGTAATGCACACAGATAATCCACACTCATACGAATATCTGCATCTCTCATTTAATAATTCTCTCATTCTACTAATTCTATCCGTTGCAGGCTGCCCGTTAGATGCCATGGTAGTTCCTGTTCGAGATATAAAAGTGCATTAAGTGCATGCATGTAAACATTTTGTTGGCACTATCAGTGCCAATATATATTGACGGGGAATGGAAGCGGGTAGGGATGCAGGGAAGGGTATTCACAGACAAGGGTGTAAACACGTCATAATTTGGTCACTTCATTAATTACATATAAGACCACAAGACAAAAAAAGAAAAAAACATTTTTTTTTTTTTTTTTTTTCTCCAGTAATATCTTAAAAAGAATTCAAGTATACTTATCAGTCATTTTCCCATTCAGGTCCAGTACTAACACACATACACAAGTTCATATTCAGACATTCTGCTCAGTTGCATCGTTTGCTGTTGTCTGTGCCTCCTCATCTACCTCCTCTTGTACATTACTATATGCTTTTCGTACATCTGTCAAGTGTACCCAGTACTTCAGGCCCTTTACTTTTACTGCCGTGGGCGTGCAGAACACTACCTCGTATGGGCCATGGAACCGTGGAGCATTCCATCGACGCACAAAACTCCTGACATAAATCAAGTTGCCCGGCATCAGCTGTAGCTGTTGCTCAGGCTCCGTGTCAGACCCTGTTATGTTTCCCTCCTCTCTAGTGAAAGGTGGAGAGAGCTGCTTTGATATTGCGCGCGCTGCCCTTGTCAATTTCTTCAAATAGTCTGTGAACTCATCTCCCAATATCGCGGCGCTTCTGTGTGCATCTGAGTGTTCGCGCAGTGGAGAGTGTGCTGTGCACATTCGTCTCCCAGTCACGATCTCGTGCGGGGACAAATGGTGGTCTTTGCTTGGCTGATTCCTCAGCTCAAATAGCGCAAGGGGCAGACAGTAAATCCAATTCTTTTTCAGTGAGAAGCATAGTTTTGATAACCTCCCTTTTAACAGTCCGTTCATCTTTTCCACTACGCCATTTCTTTGAGGATGATAAATCGAACACAACTTGTGTTTTATTCCCAATAATGTAGTGACTTCCTTGAAAAGTTCATTTACAAAATGAGTGCCATTATCTGAGCGAATCACGTCACAAATTCCCCAGCGCGGGAACACTTCCCTCACTAGGAACTTTGCAGCGCTTTTGGCATCAGGTCGTGCACATGGTCCTGCTTCCACCCACCTTGAGAATGGGCATACAACCACAATCATGTATCGTGCGCCATTACACCTTTCCCCCATGTCGGTGTAATCAATATGTAGCTCTCTGAATGGGCCAATGGGTTTTGGAATTGTTCCCCGGAGCGTGCGTAATGTCATTCCTGAATTGTATATTTGACAAGTTGTGCATTCCATCGCTAATCGAGATACGTGCTCCTGGAGACAGGGCACGAACCATTCTTCCTGTATTTCTGCTGCAATGTGCTGTTTGGTATTGTGTGCAGGGAAGTGTAGTTGTTGAAACGCAATTTCCAATAACTTTATTGGCATTACCACTTTCCCTGAGTTACTTTGTCGCCACAGTAAGTCTGTTGCCGACTTGCTGCACCCTCGTTTTGTCCACATCAATTTTTCGTCTGCACTAGCTCCTTCCTGTAATTCTAGTATTTGTGATATAGGCATCATGTTGTAGCCTTCTGGGAGCTCTTCGTTTGTCTTGTGCTGCAGCATGTACTCACCTGCCTCATATTTCTGAAAATAGGAAGCCTCCTTGGCGGCAGCGTCCGCTGCCGTGTTTCCCAAAGACACAACGTCTGTGTTGGATGTATGTGCTTGGCACTTCACTATTGCTACTGCAGTAGGGTTTTGGAGGGCCTCAATTAACTCTTTCAGTAATTCCGCATGCTGTACTGGCGTTCCATCTGCCCGTCGGAATCCCCTTCGCCCCCATCTCGCTAGACCTCCATGTACTGTCGTCGTCATGTAAGCTGAGTCTGTGTATATTGTCACTGCGCAACCCTTTGCTGCATGTAGCGCTTATATGAGCGCAATCAGTTCTGCTGCTTGTGCGGAGTAATGTGATGGGAGGCGGTACTGTACTAGTGTTTCATACTCACCATCTTCTAACCTCACCACCGCCATATCAACATGTTTTTCTCCCGTGTCCACATCAATCGATGCAGATCCATCCACGAAGTACACTTCCCCCTCGCTCAGAGCGTTCTCACACACCACTGTGTCCCCCCCTCTTTCTCCCGTGTAAGTTGCACAATCGTGGTCCTGCATGTCCTCTAGTGTGCATGCTTCTGTAATGAATGTTGCGGGGTTCACTGTCTTGCATCTCACCACATGAATATTGGCGCTTGACAATATGATCTCATAGGCTGTTGCCCGCTATGTTGTCAGTGTGCTTTGTGACCTCTCAAGTATTGCAAATAATGAGTGTTCCACAAACAATGTCACAGGACAACCCATTACTATCGTGGCACTTTTCTCAATTGCGAACGCGGCTGCAGCGAGTGATTGCTCGCACGCGAAGTGGCCTTGCATCACGGCATCTAAAGTACCACTATAGTAAGCCAAAGGCTTGTGTCCTAGGGACGTCTTTTGTGTCAGAACAGCTGTCATGAGTGTTCCCTTGCAGTGTGAGAAAAGGTAAAATTCGCGTCCATAATCAGGATTTGCTAGCACTGGAGCGCTTGAAATTAACTCTTTTAATGATTGGAATGACGTGCTCATTTCTTCTGACCATTCTATTTTTTTATTTTCCTGTTGTTCTTCTTTGAGCGCTTGTAGTAGGGGTCTCGTATATGCTGCATAGTCTAATATCCATGCTCGGCAGTAGTTGCACATCCCCAAGAATTTCTGCATGTCTTTCACTGTTGTGGGTTCTCCTACTGATCTTATCGCTTCTACCCTGTCGGGTATTATTCTTTTTCCATCTTTTGATATCAGCTGTCCCAAGTATAAGACCTCTGTCAGGCAGTACTGTAGCTTCTCCTTGTCTACCTTGTACCCCTTATTGGCCAATAGAGTCAGGAGTGTTGTTGAATCCTTTCTACATATTTCTCCGTCTTGTGCACACACTAGTAAATCGTCTACGTACTGAATGATCGTACTCTCAACTGATAGGTTCCCCAAATCTTCATGCAATATGCGGTTGAATATGCTTGGGCTCTCACAGTATCCCTGTGGTAATCTGCAGTGTTCATATCTCTTTCCCCCCAGTGTAAATGCTGTCAGGTATCTACTCTCTTCAGCCAGGGGGATTGAGAAAAATGCGTTTTTCAAGTCTACTACTGTGAAGTGTGATGCCGTTTTTGGGATGCTGCATAATATTGATGCAGGGTTCGGGACCAAAGGGAACTCTTTCTGAATTACATCATTTAAGGGGCGTAAATCCTGTATCATCCTCCAAGACCCTCCTTTTGCTTTTTTGATTGGATAAATACATGTGTTGCATGGGGAGTTTGAAGGCACTATTATCCCTTGTGCTAGTAGTGCATTTATTCTCTCTTTTATCCCTTCTTCAGCTTCACGGGACAATGGATACTGTTTCACTCGAGGTAAAATTGCTCCTTGCTTTAGTTTTATTACCACAGGTTGTACTCCATGCAACAGCCCTACATCATGGGGGCCTGTTGTCCACAAATTATTTGGTACGAGCCTCATGTCGTCATCAAAAAATGACGGCGGTGCTCCCACCACTGCCATCAGTTGAATGGGGGGTTTCTCTGGCTTGAATCAAAATGTCACAGGGCATCGCTATTTCCATTACTATTTCACCATCCCCTTCTGTATCTGAAAAAAGATCCTCATCTGATAACTCTCTTAGGGCGATGTTGGCATTTGTACACAGCACTGTACGCCACTCACATCTTTCCCTATCTAATCCAATCACAGCAATCCTTTTCGCTGATACCTGTACAGCGTGCAAATCTAATGATACCACTGACCCTGGTGCTGTGTCGGGGCACACTATGGGGCGGAAGAGGAATTCTGCTGGAATCCTCCAATCCATCTTCCTCAGCTCTGGAACTATGAGGGCCAATGTCTTTAGCCCTTCAATAAACATTTCCTCGTTTTCCGGCAAACCTCGTACTTCTTGTGTGGTTGTATAGGCTTGCACTACCAACATTGCACGTAATGGGCATATTCCGGGTGTTGAACACACTATTCCTCTCTCTGTAAATGATATGGTCATGTTGAGTTTACTCAGGAGGTCCCTCCCTAGTAAATTTATTGGTGAATGTTCATAATACAGTAAGGGTGTCTTTACAGTCTTACCCCCCACTGTTACATCCAATGCTTCTGTGTAAGGAACTTCAATTACAGCCCCAGAGAACCCCTGCATCTCTAACTTCCTGTTAGATAACGGGAACCGGCCCTCCCTGATACATGATTTCTCCGCTCCCGAATCCACCATGAATATGAACTGCTTGTCTCCTATCTGCACCCCTACCAATGGTTCCTCTGCTGCATCGTAGGTGGTAGATAGAACTGGACACGCAAGTGTTCTCTGTGGGCTGTCCTATGCGGGATGTGTCATCGCCCCCCCCTTGATTGAAGACACTCCCTGAAACTACTGATACGCCGCTATAGGGTGCTGGTGCGGGGGCCCCGTTTGCCGTTGTCGCAAAAGGGTTGCCTGGCGTGTACTGCATATTGTCATTGTTTTGTGGGTGGTTCTGTGTTCTATACTGGTGCCCCGGTTGTTGCTCATTATTACCTTGGCCTACGTTTCTCGGTTGTTGTTGTTGTCCCATTGGAAGACCATATGGGCTCCCCAGGTGGGGATGGCCATACTGTTCTACCTCTTGGAAACCGTTATTGGGTCTGGCTCTGCATTCCCTAGAGTAATGCCCCCATCTTCCACAGTTCCAGCAACTCCCTTGTGCACCTCTAGGGCCCTGCCATCCATTTCCTCCCATTCCCCCGTACCCAGGTCCACCCCTTTGGCCCCTGTACCCACCTCGTTCTCCTCGAGGGGCCAACTCCTGCCACTGCGATCCTCCGCCTGTCTCTTGCTCATTCCACTGCCGCTGTCCTGCTCCAGCCCAACTAGTTGCCATCCTTCCTTGTATTGCTACCAGCCCCTCCTCCTCCTCATCTCCCTCCCTGCTGTGGGGGAGTGCAGTTACAGCCGCTGCGACCTTCACCAACTTTGTCTGCACTAGTTTTGCTTCGTCTGCCAATCTCCTCTGTGCCACCTCCTTCTCCCTTTCCTTTATTCGCTTACAATGGTGCACTATTATGCTCTGGATCTCAGGCCATCCCTTCGCTTCAATGCCCGCTATTTTGTCAAGCGCCTTTTGCACCTCCTTTGGGAGCCCTCTTTTTATAATGAAGTAAAATAAAGAAGTCGATTGATACCAGGGCGTGCCCGTTTCTGCTCTCCACATCTCTTGGACCCGAAAAATGTAATCCATAGCCTCCTCCCCGTCATTCATTGTACACTGCATTACTGACTGTAAGTCTGGCGTATCTGGAAACGTTTCTCGCAAGGCATCCCACACCCTTGCACGCACTGTGTTGAAGGAGGCTCCGTCATGGCGGTCGCACTCTAATGTTACTCCCGGGAAACCGGCCTTAACCCATACTCTCTCAGGCTGATCCCCCACTGCTGATACGAGCAAGCTCTTCACATCTCCTATTGCTAGGGGTACCCCGGCAGTGTGTTTCTCAAAGGCGTATATCCACTTACTTGCCCCGCCTGATAACGGGGGGAATAGCTTTAATAAATTGGCTTTATCCATCTGAGCCCATGGGATATAATTCGGCCTCCCTCCTCCCCTATGTATCAATGGGAGCTGTAGCCTTCCTTTTGTCGTTGCATCTACACCCTTTTTGGCTGCTGATGTTCCCAGTGATGCCATTTCCCCCCCTCCTGTTCCTTAAACGCCCCGTCCACTCATCATCCAGTGTTCTCATTGAACATGTACCATCCACCCCTTCACGTCCCCCTCCCATTGCCATGCTCAACCTGTCGCTTTCCTCTAAATCGTCCCTTATGTCACATAGTAGTTCCTCTCTGTCCCCTATAGGCCTTTCTTCATTATCAATACCTCCCTCTCGTGCCCCTACTTCAATTATTCGTGTCGGTTCTTCCTCAATTCTGAACAGTATCTCACCTTTTTTCCACCCGTCCTCGAGTGTTCTATTCTCACTCGGCGCTCTAGACGTGCGCCCTGATCTTGCTGCATTAAGTGCTGTCTGTTCACATATGTCTTTTATCCTTGAGAGCTCATCTTTCGCTATTGAGAGTCTGGATTGTAAATCATCTGTTAGCTTTTCTATGTCCACCCTTTGTGTACTTGCCTGGGCTCGCTCCCTTGTACTTTCATATGGCGGGGGTGCCGTTGGCTGGTGGGGTGTAGTAGTTGTCGGGGGAGGCACATAAGTGGGGTCACTATACCCTTCTGCGGGCACAGGCTTGTTTAATATCGGGTACAAGCTTATTACCTCTATCGGTGGCGCTACATTTGACGACTCTTTAGCATCTTTCTGTATCATCAGTGGATTATCAGTGGTGGATGGGAGGTCAGGATTTAATGCTGGTGCTTTAGGCGGTGGTGTCTCTTCAAATAACCTCCAGAGATCTAATATTTCCCTCCTATTGTGCAACTGCTTCCCCTTGTATTTCAAACAAATGCATGTGGCTACCATATCCAGAACACTTTTATCAAAGGACCCCCCCTCGGGCCATATCTGGGGTAACCCCTCTCCCTTCAGCTCTGTTATCCATTGGTCATGATATTTCTTAATTCGCTCCGCGTACCCTGGTAGGTTCTTACAAATATGTGATAAGGGTGTTTCGGCCCCCATCTTTGCGTTTTCCTAGTACTTGTGTGTCTCTGTGTGTCCACAATTACAATTGTAAACCTTTGTGCTCTTCCCCCTGCCTGCACAATACAAAACTGGCTGTACACAGTCTTTATTCTCTTCTCTTTGGGGGGCACATACAAGAGCAAACCATCGGTGATTTTGACAATATCAACCCGGAAATCAAAAAGGTACACACACCCTTCACCTTATCACCATCATTTGTTTTTTTTATCAAGAAGCTTTATCCGGCCACACTTACCATGACCATTCAATTACTATACATTTATAACCATTTTACACACACACAGCATCAAATTGTCTTCTGACTCATACGAGGTGCACACACCTCTCTGTAACACTCTATTCACAATTCAAGCTGCCCTCCCTTTCCTCCCTAGCCGGCTGTCCCTGTCCGTCTTATTCAGATATATGGATGCGCATATATATATATTGGTCTGCTCTTCCCTCTTCTAGTAAGACTCTATCTCTTTTACTTTCTCCCTAACGTTTTGTACTGATCTCACTTTTATTTTCCCCCCCCAACCCTAAAGAAAAGAAAAGAAGGAAGAAATAGCAGTCACTAATATATTCTCCGTGTCCCCCTTTGCCAGACACTTTTATCTTATAATCCACTTTTTCATATATTCCCAGTACTAGTCAAGATAGCACTATGCGGCGCCGCCTTCCACCCCCTTTCGGAGCTAGGTTCCCGTCACTTTTATCTCTTATTCACCTCTTAATCCTAATGGCCATATGCAAAGAAATTTTAGGATGATCCTTAGTAGATCTGCGTACCCCCTTTTCTACACCTCTTCGTTCTCTGTCCTAGACTTCTTCCCCCACTCCCTTTACGATCGCTCGCACTCAATACTCACGTGCCCGTCTTGAACCGATAGTCTCCGAAACTGGGTCCGTCCAGGCAGTGTTGCCGTCCGCTCAACAGTCAGCCCCGGCTCCGGCGAGCGGTACTCACAGGGGATTTTTCAACTGGGATTCCGTACCCTCTCTCTTTTGAGTGCGCACTTCTTAGTGTACCGGTCGCCGTTGGCGGGCAGCCTCCCGGAGCCGGCTCACCGTGCATATCCCTTATCGGCCGGAGATTCTCGTGCCAAAAGGGGACGGTAATGTTAGGTCGGGAAAAAATAATAATAATAATAATAATCACGCTTTCGGGGTCACCACTGAAGGCAAGCGTCCCCAGCCAGCACGATCCTCCCCGCAATGAGAGACAATGACGGACTCTCCCAAGTCGGGAATAAAGCCAAGACAGAGTGCGGGTGAGCTTAAGTGGGAGTTTATCAATCAGAATAGGGCATGCAAAGAACTCTGCAAACTCCGAGAGCGCTCTGTCTGACAATAGCAAAGACAGGCGTATATATTTACAAAAAACGTCATAAGAACCTACATACTATAGGGGGCACAAGTTTGATGGGATTGGGTGGCGATGACTAACTATAGGTGCTGCTGCGATGCGGTTGGCTTTGGCTGGAAGACGTCACTGGTCAGCCTCGTGGGTTGGGCTGGGCCTGGCAGGTTGGCTGAGTTCATCCGGGCGGTGTTGTTGTGCCATCACGGCCAGTGTCAGAGATGAATGTCGTTTCCTGACTTATTTGCCCTAGGCCATGCACACCGCAGTCATTCAGTCATTACAATATTATCTTCTTTAGTAAATCTTCCAATAGGTTATTCTACAGGTTAATGCAACACAGGAGGAATGCACCTTGTGAGGGGTCTGATGGTCATTCGTCATGGGCAAGGTTACCAGTGTCCTGTTGACCGGAGCCATAGGTTGAGGGGCTAAGCTTCAGGGCATGGGACGGGCGGTGCATGCCTCCCTGTCTTGTTAGATGTGGTTATAAATGTGCCGCTGTGTGTTGCCACAGTGTTGGGTGTCCTGATTGCACAGGGCCATAAGTCTAAGATGATCCGGTGGATTGTGGGGTTTACGAGGGGGCGCCTTTGGAAGTGTGTGTTCAGGCAGAGGTTTACTGCTGTGCTGTAAATAATGCAGGTGGCGGGCCACGGCCTTGGGTGCTGCAGAGGGGACTACAAATCTTTGAAGCGGCTCCAGTCTGGTTGGGGGAGGTGGAGCAGCGCAGCGCGGGCCTCTGCTCTCATGTTTGGCAGTCTTCGCAGGGTGGGAGTGTGAATGGCCTTGCACATATTCACAAAGGTATCTTCCTCGTGTGTTGCCGGCTTTTAGAGGTGAAAACATCACAATCATTTGAACACTTTATAATATTTGTTTGAATCACTTGAAAACATACATTTCACTTTGTTGGATGTGTCTCAATTATATCCAGTCTGAACACCTTATTCGTACACTATGTTTTAACAATTACAGTATTTAGTTATATGCATATGCATTTGCAGTAAGTGAGGTAGTATTGAGGTTGGTGGAGTACATAGAAAATGACCCGCCACTGTATGTGAAAGTGGCGGCACATAAGGGGCTTAGACATACACGCATGACAAGTGCATTCTCGCACATCCTTCACATGAGCCCTCTGCATGGTTACATTCGTCTTCTTGTCTACTCTAGCAGCATTAGTTCAGTTATGGCGCGGGATCGCGGGGTGTATGGTTTTCAATGATACATATAGAGAATACTCCCCCGGAATGCTTTTATCATTTGCACACCCCTGCAGGGGTGTGGGTTCTTCATAGCTGGTGTCATGTAAACATGCGTTTCTTACAATCCTTACACAATTTTACAGGTTTCTTTAGTAGAAGTAGTTTTATGGAAAGGATACACGTATTAAAAGTAGTTTTTGACATTCGTATTTGGGTGTTTTTCTGCTTTCACCGGATGACCATTCTACAGATCTCCCCATCACCCAGGCCTCGCTGACCGGGTCATGCTGGGAGCAGTGATACACTGTGGATGGTGAAATGTTACAGTATTAGTATCTTATGCTAGTTCATGTCCGTCTTGTTCGTGGGAACGGGCTCACAGCGGATCTGCCAGGGTGCTGTGGCGACAGGGATAATTGAAACTCTCCGAGGGTGGGGGCCGCGCTACAGTGCGCTGAGCTCACACCATCTTTGATAGACAAAATGGTTTCTGGGCCTAGCTAAATTCAATACGTGTGGGCAATGTCTTCAGCAGGTGAATCCTCCACCACCTGGGCCCGGGTGGTCTGAGGGGACGCCCAATGAGCCATGGCCCTCACCTGGGAGGGGATGCAGGCAAGGAGGGTCACTGGAGAGTTCCGGTCGCTGAGATCATCTTCAGTGCCTGCAGACAATGAGGAGATATAGGAGTGGAATGGGGCCCAGATGTTCCTGGGTCTAGACAGTATTGTTTGTAAGTGCGTCCCGCACTCTTCGGTGGCGGAGGCCCAGGTGATAGCACAGAGCCACTGAATGTGTGTGGGGGTCCCAGGAAGAAGCCTAAGCATTAGGATGCAGCGGGTCGCTAGCAACAGACGTAGACCAGCCAGTTTCCTGGAGTCCCGCCTAATCCGCCGAAGTTCGTGAAAAAGACATGTCAATGGGGAACGGGTAATAGTGCAATCCAATATTTCAGAATCTAGCTTCTTAGTATAGCTCTTCCAACTTTTATTAGAAATAGTATTAATCTGAAGGGGGATTCCTCTGCTAAATGCCTGCTGTAATAAAACCAAATAATTTTTTTTGTCATTTGTTGTAAGAAGAGGGAACAGGAATCTCCAGTTTGCGTTATTAAGGCTATGTTTGTAATTACAAAGCCAATTATTGTATCTGTTGCACAAATTAGCAATGTGATTTCCGTATCAGTCCTATTCCTTTGCAGAACTATTTCTTCTTATGAGAGATGTTAATGTCTAATAGACCCAATTGACTATGTGAGCATGGCGTAGCCTTCCCATTAACAAGTATTATATCTCTTTTTTTTTTTAAAACAACTTTTTATTGAGGTCTCAGCAGTCGCAGTGGCACTCAATCAACACATCATATGGTCCTTCATACAACAATATTTTCGTCAAGTGTTTAACAATTTACAGTTTACATAGCTGTTTCGCTGTCCAAGAACAGGTCACACAGGTACACCCTGAAGCGGCCCCAGATGTCCTTTGGTCGACTCGTGCTCGGCCGAGTTAGCACATACTGTTCCTCGCATTCATTCGCATAGGTTAGTTCACGCAGAAAAGTGTTTATGGTAGGGGAGTTCGGGCTTTTCCATGTTTGCAATATACATTTCTTGGCTATAACACATGACACATTAAACAGTCTTCTAATTTTTTCTGAACATTTCCCAATATCTCCTAACAAATATTTTTGGGGGGTCAAATGCAGGGGGATTTGTGTTACTTCTGTCAGCATAGCTGCAACCCTCTCCCAGAACCGTGCCACGACCGGGCATTCCCAGTACATGTGATAGGATCCCGCTTGCAGGGACCCACATTTGGGGCAGTTACCTGAATCATCCGAGGTAAATTTAGCAATTTTGGCCGGGGTGTAATGCAGTCTGTTAAGGACTTTAAACTGTATTTGCCGCAATACAGTATTGAGGGACACCCTTTTTGTAAGCGCACAGTATCTTGCCCATTTATCTTCGGGGATTGGCATTTTCATATCTGCTTCCCATTTCTCTTTCACTTGGTTGGTCGTAGAAGTGTGGGTCTGTATTGTCCTATACAGTTTGGATATTCCCAGCCCACCCTGTGTTGTGACCAGTTGTGTGCACGGCTGGGAGGGGGGTTCGTCAGGGAAGGATGGCCAACATGCTTGAAATGCAGATCTCATCCGATAGTACTTTAGTGTTCGGAGCGGCCCTCTTCCCATACCCCTCGAGAATACTGCAAGGGTTGCAAACTTCCCGTCTATATACATGTTTCCCAACTTCATCTCTGTAGCGGGGTCCCAGGCCTCCTGTATACTGGTGTCAAATGTGGGGGGAATGTTTGGGTATTTCCATAGTGGAGCCTCGGGGTTGTATGGGATCTCAATTTTCAGTTTTTTATATATAGCTCCCCAGGCTCTCACGGTGCAGCTCACAGGGTCAAATTCACATGAGTCCTTATGCTTTGTATCAAAGATAACTGATCTAACATCTGTGGGCATAGTAGTGTACTCTTCTATCCACGTGTGGGGCGAAATGTCCGCCTCGTCATACCAATGCTTTGCAAACTGCGCCTGCGCCACCATGTAGTAGAGCTCGAAGTCTGGTGCCGCTATTCCCCCTGTTTCATATGGTTCTGTCATCTTTTCCCCCCCGATCCTAGCCACCTTTCCATTCCAGAGAAATGACACTGCCATGGATCGAAGCTTGGAAAAAAATTCCTTTCCCGGACATATAGGGATGTTTACAAATAGGTATAGTAGTTTTGGAAGTACGATCATTTTGAGAATAGCAATCCTACCATGTAATGAAATTGGGAGGTGCCTCCAGACCTGTAGTTTGGTATTGAGTGTTTGTAGTGCCTGATCATGGTTATCAGTGTACAGGGTCTGTCTACTACTAGAAACCAGTACTCCCAGATATCTGATATGTCGCGCCGACCACTTAAGGCCGCACGTCCGGGCTGGGCATTTTGTGGAGGGGGTGAGCGGGAACATTTCTGATTTAGCATGGTTCACCGTGTATCCAGAGTACTCTACGAATTTGTTAATATCTGCCATGATGGGGACGATGTTTTTGTCTGGTTCGCTGACGGATAACAATGTATCATCCGCATATAGGGATATTATTTGAGTGGCTCCTTTCAGCGTTACACCCTTTTTGGTATGTCTCAATCGAACCGCCGCCGCCATGGGTGCAATTGTCAAGGCAAAGAGGATAGGGGAAAAGGGGCATCCCTGTCTGGTGCCTCAGCCCAGCTCAAACAGTTCGGATATAGTACTATTTGTGCACACCTTCGCACCCGGGGCCGTATACAGTAATCTAACATATTTTGATGAAATAGGGGCCCACCCTGAACGCCTCAAGCACCTGAAAGAGGTACTCCCAGGAGACCGAGTCAAACGCCTTCTCGGCGTCAAGGGACACCGCAACTGCTTGCTTATTCGGGTTGATTTGTGACATTATGCCGAATAACCTACGCAAATTTAGAGCAATGGATCTTTGGGGGATGAACCCGCTTTGGTCTGCATGTACCAGCGTGGGCGTTATAGGTAACATGCGATTTGCCAGTACCTTCGCAAAGATTTTTGCATCTACATTTATCAGGGACAGGGGCCTATAGGATGACATATCTTGTGGCGGGCGCCGAGGTTTGGGCAACACTGTAATGATGGCCTCGCGCATTGTCGGGGGCAGTATTTGTTTTCCCAGGGCCTCACCCCACACCTCTAGCAGCACAGGTGCCAATTCTTCCCGGAATTCTTTATAGAATTCAGCACCCAGTCCATCCGAGCCCGGCACTTTGCCAGACGTTAGCCCCTTTATTGCCTCGGTGAGCTCCTCTGCCGTGACAGGTTGCTCAAGTATTAGTTTGCTCTCCTCTGGGAGTTTAGGGAGGTCTAGCGTGGCAAGGTAGTTTTTGATCTCATCGGGGGATTTCTTATCTCTATTTGCATATAGATTTTTGTAAAAGTTAAGAAATTCATAATTTATTCACTGTTCGCTTGTTATTAGCTCGTTTTGTGCCGTTTGGATCGCTGTAATTGGGGTCATTTGTGTTTCGTGCTTAACCAAATTGGCCAACATTCTCCCTGCTTTATTCCCCTCTCCGTATCTGCGAGCCCTGGTAGGGGCTGCTATATATTGTACTTCCCTTGCTGCCAGTCGATCAAACTCTCTAAGAGACTTGTGTATTGCAGCCAGGGTGTCTCCAGCATGCGTGCGACTGTAAGTTTCTTCTAGTACGTTCAGTTCCCTCTCCACCCCCTCCAGGTCACGGCGCACCTCCTTCAGGAGACCAGTGGTTTTGGATATTAGGGCCCCTCTCGCCCAGACTTTAAAGGCTTCCCACACTGACGATATGTGGTCTACAGATCCAATGTTGCCTGTGAAAAAGATGGCAATTTCTGCATGTAAGGTTTCAACGACATTCAGGTCGTTCAGCATATCTCTAGGCATTCTCCATCTCCTTGTTGGTCTAGGTGCATCCCTCAGAATGATCTCCAGTAACACAGAGGAGTGATCAGATAGTGTGCGGGGAAGGATTTCACAATTCTGTAGGGCATGCGCTATGTTTGAGGATACGAACCAGTAATCTATACGTGACTCACTATCATGCACAGAAGAATAAAACGTGTACCGTTTGCTGGTTGGGTGGAGCACTCTCCAGGCGTCTAGTAGGGACAATTGTGGGATGATTTGCTGAAGAGCTAATGCCGCCCTGGAAGGTGCCCTGGTTACTGTGGCGGATCTATCCAGGGTCTGGTCTAATATGACATTAAAGTCCCCTCCCCATAGTACAGTGGTCTCATCGTGTTTAGTAAGAATCTCGAGCATGTGTAAGTAAAAATCGGGGTCGTCCAGGTTGGGACCATAGGTATTCATCAAAGTTATTTGTTTCCCTGCTATTTTCCCCCAGACCAGTACATATCTACCCATCGGGTCCGCCAAGTGGCCTTGGCAACAAAGCCCAGAGAGTTGTGTATAAGGGTGCAGACCCCCCTGGACTGCGATGAGTAATCCATGTAGTAGCGCAGTTTGCCCCATTTTGCCAGTATTTTCTCGTTGACTGAGCCCTGCGCATGTGTTTCTTGCAACTTTAAAGTGTGGGGCCCGTGTCTGGTGACATAATTTCCAACCTTCCTGGCCTTCATTGGATTATTCAGGCCTCGGACATTCCATGACATTAGTCTTATCTTTAACCCGTCGCCCATTTTTTTATTTGGCATGCATATTGTACCATACAGTAATGACCATGAATGCGCAAGTAACCAGCATTTGAGTAGCACCTGTGTCTGCGAGACCATATTTCAATTAACCTACAACTTCCAACAATGCACACTTTCTCCCCAGACTCCAACTCGTCTAGGTGATTGCAATAACACAGAACATGCCCCCTCTCCCTATCCCCCCTACACCCACATCATCTGCCCCAACTTGACAATGGACCCTGGTAACTGTTAGGAACATTCTTGAGGGTGCTTTGTTGCCGTCTTGAGGTCAGCCATCTGGTCACCCACGTGGGAGGCTCTACGGCTCGGTAAGCAACGGATCCTATTCCAGTTCAGCTGCGTTGACTTTTAAATAAACTCATTGCTGCTGCAGGGAAGGTACCGTTTCATCCGTCTGCCGGGTCCCCCCTACCTTCGCCAGGGTTAGGTCTCACATTTGGGTCTCTCATTCAATCTCTGGGGGGCAGCAGAATGGAGGCCTCCACGTATGCCATAGCTTCGACAGGATTTTCAAAGAAGTAGGCTCTTCCTCCTTGTTGGATTCTCATTTTCACAGGGAAAATTAGAGCATAGGGAACATTACGGAGCCGCAGTTGTTTCTTGATCATCTCATAGGACCTGCGTTGTGTTTGTATGTTCGCAGAAAAATCTGGATATATATGTATTCTGTTTTCTTCAAATTGCAGCGTTCCCTTTTCTCTGGACAGTCGGAGTATCGTGTCCCTGTCTCTATAATTTAGAAGGCGTGCAATGATGGTGTGGGGTGGAGCGCCCGGCTTTGGAGGTGGCGCAAGAATGCGATGAGCTCTTTCAACAAGGAAGTGGTTTGAAAGGGATTCTGTCCCCAGTACAGATTTCAGCAGATCTTCCACCTGCCTTTCCATGGAGCCTTTGCCAAACGTCTCCGACACCCTGACAATGCGAATGTTATTTCTGCGGGACCTAGATTCAAGGTCCTCACACTTGCTCTGGGTCTTGCGTAGTTTGGTCTGGAGTAGGGCTATGTCTCGGCCATTCTGCGAAATCGCATCCTCATTTGAGCTTATCCTGTTTTCTGCTTCCGAAACGCGTGCGCTTTCCTTTTCGACTCGTGCTTTCAGAGAGCCAATCGTCGCCACTATGTCATCCAACTCAACGTTGACAGCCATGAACCCATTCTGCACAATTGTTGCCAGGCGATCCAAAGGGTCTATGTCTCGGCTTTCAGATGTTTGCGCCGCCCCTCCTGGTGCCCTCCTGGTGCCACCTGCGGCTGGGAGCTAGCAAAGGAGTCCAGTGGGCCGGTCTTTCTTCCCCCTGCTGCCTTCTTCTCAGTGCGGCCCATTAGACAAGGTTACCACTTTCGGAGCGGATTGTGCTCTCCCACGTATATATGCCTGCTGCCCCGGTGACCAAAATCGACTCACAACAGTTATAATGCAAGGCAATGGCGCAGTCCCTGCTTTGCTCCCCAGCTCGGGGTACGCTTCAGTGCAGGTGGGGGATTGGGCCCTGTCTCGCCCCAGGTGTACACTCTTCCTTCAGAGGCGTTATTGTTAACCACCCACAGTTCTTGCGTGAGCACTGCCCGTGGCCAAAGAGTATGCTGCCACTATGTTGCCCATACAAGTCCCTTCTGCCCTTTAATGTTGTGGCGGCCAGTTGGCCGTACCCGGGCCACCCCAGCCTGTTGTCTCGTCTCTCTGCACTCTAACCGTGGTCTGGGAGCTCTGTGCTTACACTGTTACCAGCCTTCCTGCCATGTCCACGCACCACTTGTGTCTTCGAGCCCCCGCCGCTTACATGTCTGTTATTCTGGTGTCCAGTAGAGGTGTTTGACTGGTGTGAGGGCACGTATTTGGTGGCTCTTGTCTTTTCACATTGATCAGGGCGCGCTGCAGCACAAATGAGGGGCCAGGATCTGTCTCTCCCCGGGTCTATTTCCCTTTCACAGGGATTACCGTATGCCACTCTTCCCTACCCACGAGTGGGCATTGGTTGAGCCAGTTGGGCGCTCATTGCATCACCCGATCAGCACACAGGGGTCCAAGCAGCGCCCCCCATGCAGCGCACCTCTCACCTCCAACAGCGCTGCAGCTACGAGCTTTTTTTTGTTTTTTCTTTTTTTTTTCCCCTTTTTTTAAAACTCTGCAGCCCCTCCAGCCACGTTGCCGCGTTTGTCTCCCCTCATGCAGCCCCCCTGCCGTGCTCCTCCTCGGGTGCAAGCTAGTCAATATTGCATCCCTGCTCGCCCCCTCCTCCCCCCCCCGGCGGTCAACTTACTTCGCCAGCGTCGCCTCAGCTGGACTTTAGCCGCGGGGGGGGGATCGGGGCCCGAGGGGTCCGTGTTGTCCTCGCGGCGCGTCTCTGAGCACTTAATTGGTTCCTCCGCTCCGGACCCGGCGCAAGGTTGTCTGCAGTTAGCTCTCCGAACAGGAGGCAGGAAGGGAAACGGAGCGCTGCTGTCCTCAGGCAGCGCCTCTGCGTTGGCGGGCTGCCCCTCCCCCACCTGGCCTGCCCGCCGTTGTCAGGTCCGGACTCGCGCGGAAATTGCGTGGAGACCTCGGGCAGCCACGTCTCAGCTCTCCAGGCGCTGCAACTTCGCCCACAAATATCTCCGTTGTCCCGGGGCCGGCGAGTCCCGTTTTTTCAGAGCCTCTTCTCTGGACCTTCCGCCACAATGTTCTGTAGCAGGTTGTCGAACAGCTGAAAGCTGGAAGGATATTGAAGTCTCAAGGATTTCGACCGAGCCGGAGTTCTCCACCCAGGCGGCCATTTTTTGACATGCGCAACAGCGCCCCCCAACAAGTATTATATCTCTGGCATCCTCAACCAAGGATTTAATGTCCTGAAAATTGGTTGGTATAAATGTGTCTACAATGCGACCACCCTGATTGTCCAAGTAGATCAATTTCTTTACATTATAGTCAGACCACATCAGTCTATTCCCCTGTAGATTGTCTGAAACTCTAGTTCTAACATTGTGCTTAGGGACAGGAAGGTATACATGAATAGCCCATGTAAGCACAACGTGATCACTCATACTGTATGGGTAACTAATATAGGACTGGTGATCTTTCTACATGGTCATCCAATGAATACATAGTGAAGCCTAGAGGAGTGCCTGCCGTTAGACCACGTATAGATGGCCTTTTTTCTATCACAATCTATCGTTTCTGCACATCTCAATCCAAATTCGGCAAAGAGTTCAGCCCATTATAACCATTTGATCGCAATTGTGTACCCTAGAGACATGTCTTCTTTATTGTCGCAAGAGAGATCCAACTCATTCATTTTGGGGCAGTGGGCATTGAAATCTCCTGCAACTATTATCGATCCGCTGGGATTGTCTTTTGATCATGGCAGCAGTATTTTCTCAACATGAGCCTGTACATGTGAATTCCCATGATCACCCAGAGGAACATACAAATGAATAAGCAAACATTGATTCAATAGTGACGGAAAACCTGCAATCTCAGCACTCAAAAAACAAACAGTGAGGATCTATCAACTACATATTCCTTGATTGCAAACCGTGTTTTTACTCCTAAACAAATGCCGGTTCTCGGTCGACCTCTCATGGCGAGATAGCTGCCCTACACACAATATCCTAACCATCTATCATCAGAGTGTTTTGGATCCAAGTCTCCTGTAACATAAAGACACCCAAAATAAATGAGCGGCCTTCCAAGGAAGATGGAAATTAGCGATAGCCCCTCGTATTCAATGAGAGGGGTTTGCATGGCTCTCAGGAAGTATGATTTCAGGCTCTAGAGGCTCCCACCAGTGTTAACACCCAACAATCAACCTCGCCTGGCAATATTTTTTGTCCTGTTTGATTAATTCTGGAGTGAAGCAGACTGTCTCTCTCTGTAAAATGATGTTTTCTCAGCATGGAATCATAGGCAGTACATTTAGGGGCTGTTATCTCTGTAGGAGGTTTCACAATAAAGTGTTTATAAGCCAATGTTGTTAAAGGTGTACTATTGCCACAAATGAGCTCAACAATTATTGGGGAGACAAACTCCACTAGTGCCTAATTTCGAAGTCGGGTAATTCTACATGATCAATACCCGCGCTCATTATAGAGGTCAAGGCATGTAGCCTAAGCAATACATGTAGTCTAACATTTCGGTTCATGAAAGGACTATCTGCCGTCGGTGCTGCCCAGCGGAAAAATAGTGGCACTAAATGTTGATAGTGCAGAGTTAGCACCAACATTTGTTTGATGATAAACATGTGCACCATTCCTCAAAACGGGCAATTATCTCATGATAATGACTGCGCCGGTTGTATCTAATGCTAAATTAAGAGTGATGACCCATGAAAAGCTGCGCACATTCCAGGTTTGTAGATCACTGGTAGCATTTGTGAGATGCAGTAACCCAAGTAACCAATGCCGGCAATGGAATACATGCACACTGGGTAGTTCCCTCCTCCCCCATTGTACGGGGGTGGGGTATGTTGGCGTTGCTGAAGGGCGAAAACCCAGCCGAGCAGCACCCTATCTCTTCAAGGAGCCCAATCCTGACGATTTGCATGAAGGCAAAGAGCATTTTGGGAAGATAAAAATGACAACATTTTACATTTGAAATTCGTCTGTGATAGGGTTTCAGTATACAAACCTTCTGATAAGGAAATGCAACTTGGGCTCTCTGCTCTATTCATTTGTCTCCATGCTCACTCTAACAGAAAGGTGTCTTTAAATTGAAAGACATATATATCCATTTGCACAGCTTTTCAGCGTGATGTGTGTCTTGCTCTGTTTCTGCACGGTCACTGGTTAGACAGTTCAGTCGCTCTTTCCATCCTGAATCTTTCTCATATGTGAGAACCTCCAGGAGCAGAATATGGTGATTTCTCGGCTAGGTAGGGGATTTGGGCCTTTATGGTGCTCGGTCTTGTTCCGGGCCGTTTCCTACCCTGCAGTTAACAAGAGTCTTGATTCTTCTCAATGCAAAATCCTATTGCAGGGATCAAAGTAGTGATTTGTTGAGAAGATCTAAAAGCTCTTCAGTACGAGGCATCGCCCAGTTAGCTGGACCTGGACCTACCTCAGTGGAACAAGGCACTTGTTCATAGCAGCCCATAGATATAACTTCCACATTAGATGCAAACTCAGGACTTGGAGTGGCCTGGTGCTACCCAGGGCAGATTCTGCCAGGGCTCCCCCCAGTCCCTTATGAGTTACCACCCAGCGTCAAGAGCCTGTTAGCATGTGCAGGTCAACGTTAATATGCTGTGTGAAGAGAAGCCATCTGAGCAGGACAGCCTGTACCCGACTCCCAAAAGGTAACCCTCTCAAAATGAGTATATATGACTCGTAGATTGCCATAACTTTACTGGTAGCGTGTTATTGTATATGAAATAAGCCAGTGTGCATTATACGACCGAAAGGGTTGTAGGCTTGAATTACAGGTATGTAATTTGTAACATGTTGTGTTAGTTTGCATGTTCCGAAAACACGCTTGATTTTATGCAAGATATCCAGTATCTTACATTGGTGCTATTTGCCCTCCTCCCTTTTCTCAAAGGGGTACTCACAGGTATTTCAGGACCACCTGAAGATGCATGGACGATACTGGTGCTCCCTTATGTTTGGGGTAGGAAGCCCTCGCCGAAGCCACCTTCCCCTCCTTTAGGCCACACCCAGCCCAATTTGGTCACGCCCGCTCCCCAGAGCGGTAGGGGACCCCAATTTCATATCCCACTTAAAGCACCACACAACATATTCTTGTTTGTCTGATGTTGCCCACTTTCTCCAAATGCATTTTGCCAAATGCGGTATTGGCAATTTCTTTTGCACTTTTTAGGCTGCAAAATGCAGGTCGTAAATGGGGTTTGGGTATATATGGGGCTGGGGGTAAGGGGTAGTAAGGTGGAGTGGGGGAGGTCTCCCCCCGCATTTTGCTGCAAACAAAGCGAACAATTAATGAAAGATCTATTTGGCAAAAGAATTGCGACAAAAGTTCATAGACATGTTTGTCCATTAAATATGTCCCTTTATGCTTTAAATGTCTTCTAGATGTGTCCTGATGCTCCTTTGTAAACATTTCCAGACGCACAGAGGATATTTTTTTATAACAACGCCTGATTGGGGAGGCAAAAGCAGCTCCTGGTAGAGGTTGGGGGTCAAGCCAAGCAGGCTCTTCTATGCTAAAAGCTGGCTCTAAAAAGCTTCCAGCAGTTTTGATACCCGAATGCTGCATTCTGCTCAGGTCATCTTCTTGTATTAAGAAGGTGTTCAAAAGCACACTATGACCCCGCCTTTGTCTATCAGGTGGAAGAAAAATGTGAAACGCTGTGTGGCTGTATCCGTTGCCTACGTTACATTTATGAGAAGGAAGTCCATCCACTGTAAATATTGAAATGGCTCCTGGTCCTTTTAATGACGTCTGCTACCAAGAAGCTAAGCTTACTTCCTGCTCTGTGCATCTTTATTTCAACCCGTGCAATCGCCCCTCTCTAGGAGAGAAATGTGATATCTCGAATTACTCCCTTTCTATGCCTTCATTTGTGTTCTAATGCCATCAAAAACACAATTGGCCCAAGGCCCCACACATTTCAATAGAGGGAGCCAGTAATGTAAAGTCTTAAGTTTGAAAACTGCATTGACTTTTAATGAAAGGGAATCGTTTATTTCCCATCTGACCTGGTTTTTAGGATTTGTGGCACTTTGTTAGACAATGGGCTTCATTACGAGGTGGGCGGTAAGGGATTACCGGCACCGGTAAGGGCACCGGTGCCAGTAATCCCTTACCGCCCTACTACGAGTTCCCTTTGCGGGTCCTTCCTTAACTCCTGTTTTTTTCAGGCGTTTAGGACGGGACCGCAAAGGGACTCTAGAGCTAATAACGGTACCGCAATTTGCGGTACCGTTATTAGCGCCTTCCCCATTCCCATTGAGCCCTATGGGGGCTGAAATGGGAATGGGGAAGAGCCTTGGTGAATGGGGAATCACCGCCCCGCCAACCTTGGAATGGGGCGGTGATTCCGCCATCCACCAAGGCGCTGCCGGTCCGGGTACGGCGTCAACCAAGGCGTTAATAGCGCCATTGGTTAGCGCCGTACTCGGAATGAGGCCCAATGGGCTTTATTACGAGGTGGGTGGTAAGGGATTACCGGCACCGGTAAGGGCACCGGTGCCGGTAATCCCTTACCGCCCTACTACGAGTTCCCTTTGCGGGTCCTTCCTTAACTCCTGTTTTTTTCAGGCGTTAAGGACGGGACCGCAAAGGGACTCTAGAGCTAATAACGGTACCGCAATTTGCGGTACCGTTATTAGCGCCTTCCCCATTCCCATTGAGCCCTATGGGGGCTGAAATGGGAATGGGGAATGGCCCTGGTGCATGGAGAATTACCGGTCCCTCCGACCTCGGAATGGACCGGTAATTGCTCCATCCACCAGGGCGGAGTCGGAACGAGTTTGGAGGCAGCCATGGCGCTAGTAGCTAGTAGCGCCATGGCTACCTCCAACCTCGTAATGAGGCCCAATAAGGATACCACAGATACACACAGGAGTCAGACAACCACATCTTTTTACCCGTTCTCAGCGCAGGTCACCTCGCCTGCTTCGAAGATAATATTAAGTACAAGTACAAGTACAAGATGCATTGGGGAAGCCTAAGTCTGTTGACTTTCCGTAAGCAGACATTCACTCAGAGTTTCTTACTTTAAACATGACTACTTTTATACATCACAATTTTCTGCTAATCTTATGAATACAATGAATGGCGTCCTACTGCTAGCCTTTTGTATACAAAAGAGAAAACAGTGAGACCAGCAAAGCACTTTAAATCAGGGCAGAGTGGTGGGATGCTGCTTTGCTTAGAAAGCAAGTGGCCTGAGACACGCCTGCTTGTTGCCCCAGGTGCTGCTTGATAGCTGCAAGCAGCTCCCCACCTTTCAGAATGTTTTATTTGCAGGCAGAGATGCCTGTTTTCAATCACCTTAATGTGACAGCGGTTTTGATAAAACTCAGCAAAGTATCTGCTATTACCTTATCTATTTATTTAAATATCATGCAACTAGTAGTAGCTTTTTGTACAACCACATGTAACACATTCTTAATACATTACAAGTCTAATAAAATGTATCAACATTCATAATAATAATAATAGTTACACAATCAATACAATCATTCCATACTCTGATGATCCACAAAGTCATTAATACACTGTTATCAAGCTACCAGCAAGTTAACAGGTCACCATTTCCAAAATGCGGCCTGCAAAAACAGCAGTTTGAATGGCAATTATCTTATTGCCATTAGCTTTTTTGCAGGAGGCATATTTTTTTTAATCAGGTGACAAAGATTTATATAACAAAGAGAATTTGACACTGGTCATGCTACTCACATATATGTACCCCTCCGCAAAGACACACACATACACCCACCCCTACCTCCATAAGCCAAAACTAAAAGTAAGAGGCCTCCTCTTAACTTACCTCTCATATGACTTTTAGCTAAACATTTTCCCATGACCCTAACCTGCCTCTTTTCCTCACTTTCTCTGCCTCCACTCTAGCACTTCATCCATCATGGTCACATCCCTAACACAGCGCTCCCAGTGGCATAGCACAAAATGTGGGGGCCCCCCTGCGAGCCATGCTGAGCCCCTCCCGCCCCCCAACTCAGCAATAACTCACGGCTCGCGCCATACTCCGGGCCGGCCTAATTTACCACGCTTGCGCAATATACGCACAAATGCGCTGCTGCAGGGGTATGCCACACACTGCACTAGGAGAAGGATATACATATGTGTTTTAATGCATTATACAGCACACTTTCTGAGAAAGATTGGCTAAATGGCCAGAGCGTTTGCAATTGTTTTGTAGGGTAACACCAATCCAAAAATCCAATTCTATCACAGTAATCACCACAGCTGTGCTGCTTCGGAAAATCTTTCGGCGTCTGCGTCCTGCGTCAATGGCGTCGATACGCTGCCCTCGAGGACCTCCTCCGACGGCCGACGTCACTGGATGTTATAAGTAGGATGCACGACGCCTGTAGCCTCAGTTCCGTTTTTTCCGCGAACGTGTTCGCTTCGGGAATCTGCGCGCCTCGACTCTTTGGAGTTTCTGTTGTTTCTCGGCACGATTCGCGTCGGAGGTCCCGCTCGGACAAGGGGAATCGTTCTCGTCATGCCCGGTCCAGGTCCCGGTCCTTGACGCGCTCGAGACCGTGTGAACCTGTGATGTCTTCGAGGAAGACGTCGACGCCGGTGGCGCAGAGGTCGTCGACGGACTCTTTCGAGGCCCCGCCTCCGAAGAAGTCATCGGCGCCATCGGTGCCCAGGCTGTCGAAGGACACGCTCGGGGCTCTGGCCTCAAGGCCTGTGTCGATGCCATCGTTGCTGTCGGCGCCGCGTTCGGCGTAGACGCCGATTCACTCGATGCCCTCAACGCCTTTCGAGGCTGTGTCGACGGGGGTACCCCGAGGCTCGGTGGAACCCCCTAGAAAGGCTCTGGCCAAGGTCAAGCATGGCTTTGGTTCACATTCTGTGCCTTCTTACCGCCATCTTGAGTTTATTTCAGAGGTGGATGAGGGCTCTGATGATGGCATGGTTCCTAATACGGTGCCAGACGAGATTCTCTCGGGCCATAGCCAATTTGAAGACCTGAGGCAGTCCCTGCATGATGCTAGTGGGCTGGACACCTCTCCGGAGGTGGAGTTTTGTAGGCCTGAGCCTGGCACTCATGCCGACTCGTCGTACCGGTGCCTTATCTCTAGGGTCACCGAGTACTTGGGATGATCTGCTACCCCGGGGGACTTTCTTCAGGATGACCTTACGGATATCCTCGACCTTGGTCCACCAACTGACCCGGTACTGCCATTTCATATGGCTCTACAGAGGAGGGTGGCGGCGGCTTGGACTGCTCTGGAGAGTCTCCCGGCAGTGGGCAAGTCTTTGCCACGAAAATACCACCCAGCCAGTAGCGACCCCTGCTACTTGTCCAAGCACCCCACTCCGGAGAGTTTGGTGGTGCAGGCGGCTATGGCCCCGGCAAAGCAGGCGTCGTATCCTGCCATTGCTCCTGATAGGGACGACAAGCGTTTTGACAGCTGGGCGAAGAATGTGTTTTCTTCAGGGGGTATGGCGCTTCAGGCGGCCTACTCTGTATGTGCCTTGTCACGTTTCACGCACACTCTGTGGAACTGTGTTTCCTTAGCGGCTGAACATATTCCCGAAGGGGACGAACGGGATGGTTTCCTTGCCATGGTTCAGGATGGCAAGGATGCCATGTGTGAGGCCGTTCAGTCGGGTTTGGACATGGCAGATTGCGTCAGCCGGTCCATGGCGGCGAGCACTGTGATACGCAGGTTTGCGTGGTTGCGGAAGTCAGGGTTTGCTCGTGATGTGCAGGCCCAGCTCCTCAACATGCCCTTTGACGGGGAACATCTTTTTGGCAGCAAGGCTGACGAGAGCCTTGAGAGGTTGCAGACCTCGAAAGATGCAGCAAAGTCGTTGGGCGCTGCAGTTCGACAACCTCCGCCTTTTCGTCCTAGGGGACAGCAATGGAGGGGAGGTTCCTTTCGTTATTACACATCCTTTGGTAAAGCGAGAGGAGCTGCCAGTCAAAGGGGCCACCGTAGGAGTGCCAGAGGTGGAAAACAAGGTACTCGAGGTGCCAAAGCCGCTCGGGCAGTCGCCTCTTTGCCCTCAGGCGACGCCGCCGCCGCTTCAGCTCAGTCATGAGGCCATGTCCCATGGTTCGCCAGTTGGGTGAAGGCTGGCGCAGCATCTTGCAGAGTGGCGCGTCATTACTTCAGATGTGTGGGTTCTGGAGATCATAACCCACGGCTACTGTCTTCCTTTCCGGCAGAGGCCTCAAGACAATCCACCGGGGAATCTCTCTTTGAAGAGTCTGGATCCGCTCCTTGCGCAGGAAATTCAATCCCTGCTGGAGAAAGGTGCCATAGAACTGGTTCCTGTAGTGGAGAGGAACAAGGGATGGTATTCCCCTTATTTTTTGATTTCCAAGAAAGACGGGGGATTGAGACCCATCATGGACTTGCGCGGTTTGAACAAACTCCTCAGGAAGGACTAGTTCAAGATGGTTACTCTCTCTCAAGTCCTCCAGGCCCTTCAACTTCAGGACTGGTTGGTGTCTCTCGACCTCAAGGACGCTTATTTTCATGTGCCGCTACATCCAAAGCACAAGAAGTACCTGATGTTCGCGGTTGGCGACTCGCACTTTCAGTTTCGGGTCCTGGCGTTCGGATTGACCTCCGCCCGAGGGTCTTCACCAAGCTCATGGTAGTGGTGGCAGCGCACCTCAGGAAAGGGGGGATTCATGTCTACCCCTACCTGGACAATTGGTTGATCAGGGCGCGCTCTCCCGAGCAAGTCCTGGATCATCTGTCAGTCACCTGCCACTCCCTCCACAAGCTGGGCTTCTCCCTCAACTTAAAGAAGTCCCATTTGACACCAACTCAGAGACTCCAGTACATCGAAGCAGTGCTCGACACGTCCCTGGGGCAGTGTTTTCCTCCCCAGGTGAGGGCTCATCACATTCAGCAGATGGTGCACAAGTTTCAGCTTGTCCAGAGTCTCCCAGCGTTCGAGTTCTTGAGATTGCTCGGCCTCATGGCATCCTGCATTCTTCTGGTGCCAGAGGCCAGGTTGCGGATGAGATCTTTGCAATGGGCACTCAAGCTCCAGTGGTCTCAGTCCTCCGGCAGGATGTCGGACCCTGTTCAGGTGCCGTCCTCGGTCGCCCAGGACCTTCTGTGGTGGGCCGACGAAGGCAATCTGATGAGGGGGGCTCCATTTTGGCTACCCTGGCTGGCAGTGACGATCGTGACGGACGCATCCCTCACGGGATGGGGAGCTCATGCCAACGAGTTGACAGTCAGCGGTCGTTGGTCTCCGTCGGAGTCCAGACTCCATATCAATCTGTTGGAGCTGAGGGCCGTCAGGCTAGCCCTGAAGGCTTTTCTGCCGACTGTGCGAGGAAAGAATGTCCTGATCCTGACGGACAACACGGTGGCCATGCACTACCTCAAGAAAAAGGGGGGGGCAGGGTCACTTCCTCTGTGCAGGGAGGCGATGCAGCTCTGGTTCTGGGCAATCCAGCAGGAAGTTTTGATCTCGGCAGTTCATCTGGCCGGAGACGAAAACGAGACTGCGGACGCTCTGAGCAGGCAGAGCGTGATCTCTCACGAGTGGGAGTTGGCTCAGGAGATTCTCCTGGAGATCTTCGCCCTTTGGGGGACCCCTCAAGTGGATCTCTTTGCCTCCAGTGTCAACCGGAAGTGGAGAGGTTCTGCTTGCGGGAATTTCCTCCGAAAGGAGCCTTAGGAGACGCGTTTGTGGTGGAGTGGTTATTCCCACTGCTGTACGCGTTTCCTCCAGTCCCCGTCATCCCGCTAGTACTGCAGAGGTTACGGAGGTTCGGTTCCCGGATGATCCTCATTGCTCTGGCGTGGGCCTGGAGGACGTGTTACCAGGACCTTCTCGACTTGTCCATCTGCCCTCCACGTCGTCTTCCCTACCGAGACGATCTGCTCTCACGGGAGGGGGGTCAGGTTCTCCATCCAGAGGTCAGATCCCTCAACCTTCACGCTTGGTTTCTGAAAGGTTGAGGTATAAGGATTGGGACCTCCCTGAAGACGTGATGGAAGTGTTGCTCTTGGCCAGACGGCCAGCAACAAAGTCCCTATACCGTTGCCGTTAGCGTAAATTCTGCGATTGGTGCAGGGTTAAGAATGTGGATCCTTTTTCATGTGACATTCCTGTAGTTCTGTCTTTTTTGCTTCTTTGGCCCACAGGGGCCTGCAAGTGGGTACCGTTAAAGGTTACCTGGTGGCGCTGTCCATATTTAAGCGCTCGTCTGAAGAGTGTTCCTATTTTAAAATTCCTTTAATTTCTCAGTTTCTGAAAGGGCTCACTAATGTGGTCCCTCTGTCACCTTTCCAGGTGCCCGGTTGGAATTTGAACCTTGTTCTCAAGTTTCTGATGGGTGCTCCGTTTGAGCCTTTGCATTCATGCCCTTTGAGATTGTTAACTCTTAAAACTGTATTTTTGGTTGCGGTCACGTCCGCTCGCAGAGTGAGTGAGTTACAGGCACTTTCAGTTCAGCCACCCTTCACTGTGTTTCATAAGGACAGGGTTGTCCTTAGATTTCGTCCTTCCTTTCTTCCGAAGGTGGTGTCGGAATTTCATTTAGGCCAGAAGGTTGTTCTTCCGGCGTTTTATCCTCCTCCACATCCTGGTAAGGAAGAGGAGAGGCTCCATAGGCTTCATTTTAGGAGAGCGTTAAGCTTTTATCTTTCACGCATGTCCCGGGTCAGAGTGGACGATCAACTCTTCATTGGTTACGCTGGAAAGCGTTTGGGACAAGCTGTGACGAAACAGACTTTGTCTCGCTGGATTATTTTGGCTATCTCTGAGTGTTACCACTTGGCTGGTAAGGACCCACTGGTCAGCTTACGGGCCCATTCTACCAGGGTTATGGCTGCCTCTACTGCCCCACAGAGGGGTGTTCCTATTTGTAACATCTGTGATGCAGCCACCTGGGCTTCGGTACATACTTTTGTATGTCACTACTCCCTCGATTCCATCCGGGGGCAGGATCTGGCCTTTGGCAAGGCGGTCCTTTACTCCGCAATTTGATTGGGCATTCTAAATTTCTGTTTTCTAAATTCTTTTCCCACCTCCTTGCATTGGTACTGCTTTGGGAGTCTGTCATAGATATGGAATACGTCGGAGGACCCAATCCCCTCGAAGAACAAGTTACTCTCTTACCTGGTAACGTTCTTTCGATGGGATGGTCTGACGACGTATTCCATATCGCTCCCTCCCTGCCTTCCCCGCTACAGAATTTCTTATGCGATTGCAGCTTACGTTTCCGCAAGGCTTTGTGTGGTCAGACTGGCAGAAGACTTGTGCCACACGTTCTGGGAAAAAACTACAACTGAGGCTACGGGTGTTGTGCGTCCTACTTATAACATCCAGTGACATCGGCCGTCGGAGGAGGTCCTCGAGGGCGGCGTATCGACGTCATTGACGGAGGACGCAGACGCCGAAAGATTTTCCGAAGCAGCACAGCTGTGGTGATTACTGTCATAGATATGGAATACGTCGTCGGACCATCCCATCGAAAGAACGTTACCAGTTAAGAGAGTAACTTGTTCTACATGCAAGTCACCAACAGTGCACAGGAACATTAATGCTTTAATATAATGCTTTGCTATTAAAAGTGCGATGCCATGAAAACATGTCCAACTGGCTGCACAATGTAGACCAGTCTAGACACGTAATAACATATTACAGTGAAGCATTCCAGGCCACATTTAGACATACCTACACTGGATGCACCAACATGCCAGTTGAAGCAATAATACTTATCATGGTTATTTTATCACAGATGCCCAGACAAATATACAATGCCAAAGTAAGAAACGGCTAGACTCGCAGCACCCAAGTGCCAGTCTAGCCAGGTAATTACACTTAGCAGGACTGCTTTATCAGAGATACCCAGTCAAAAAAAGTCCAGCCAAACTAAGAATTTACTAGACTGGCTGCACCAAAATGCCTCTCTAGCCACTAATACCACATATCATGCCTGCTTAGCCTGGACATGGATGACCATTACGATTTATCGCACAATCCCTTTCCACCCCACCGTCTCCACATATCCCCTCTCCCACCCACCCCCTGCCCCAACCCCCAAAATCAGCTTCTTGGCCCAGAATTACCTCCACCTCCCTTTCTCTGGTCCCAGTGTTTATGTCTGAGGCTCCTTGCCTCATAGGTAAGTACTGGGATGAGGAAAAGTGGGACTAGGAGTAATGAAGATTACAGGTAACTAAGCCAGGCATTACCTCCCTCCATGTCCCTCTACCTCATCCCAGTACTTGTGTATGAGGCAAAGTAACCAAGGTATTAGTAGTGGTGCAACACCATTGAGCTGATTGGGAATTTTGGACTATGTTGAGTTGACCTGGCTGACCTACAGAGCCCTTGCTGGACAGAACAGGACACAGATGTCAAACAGCACCTGGGTTTTGCTGTTAACAAAGGCCCGACAATTACTAACGTGAAGCATTTAACTGTTTGTACCTGCATTCAAAGGCATAATTTTTTAGGTAATTGAAATCTTGATGTGTGTGCCAGAGAAGTCTAGAGAGGGGGCGGGAGCCCGCTTATTCTCACAGCAGTCCATAAGTGGGTGCTTTCAGACTTAAAGGAGAGAGTTAACTGCTTGCCGCATTGAAGCTGTAGAATAGTCTCATTAGAATGCATAAAGGAGTAAGATGCCCCCATATAAATAGGTTTGCTGCCTCCCCCACCAACTGTGAAGTTAGCACCTCTCCCAACATTTGAAGGGTTAGCACCCCCCTGAAATGCACCCCTGAGAACAAGCGCACACTGCATTCACCATACTCACACGCACACCCAGCCACCCATACCTTTAATTGTATTCCCTTTCACCATACAGGCGCACACAGACAGCCACATATAGGGCCTCATTCCGAGTCCGGCGCTAACCAATGGCGGTAGTAGCGCCTTGGTCGGCACCGGACCCGTACCGGCACCGCCCTGGTGGAATGGGAAATTACCGTCCTATTCCGAGTTGACCAGGGCGGTAATTTGCCATTCCCCAGGGCTTTTCCCCATTCCCAAATGAGCCCCCATAGGACTCAATGGGAATGGGGAAATTGCAGATAACGGTGACCGTACTTTACGGTCACCGTTATTGGCTAAAAAGCCCCTTTGCGCCCTCGTCCCTAACGCCTGCTAAAAGCAGGCGTTAACGACGAGGGCGCAAAGGGAACTCGGAATGTGGCGGTAAGGGATTACCGGCACCGGTCTCGTTAACGGTGACCGGTATCCCTTACCGCCATACTCGGAATGAAGCCCATAGATTTAAGTGTGCACACTTATATCATTCAGGCACACTCAGACGGCCACCCATACATTTAAGTGTGCAATCTTTCACCATACACTACACATGCACACCCAGCCACCTATACATTTAAGTGTGCACCCTTTCACCATACACTTACACATGCACACGTCAAGTCATAGAGCTCCCCTCACCCTACGACATGGAGGTCTCCAGCCCAGAGGCTTCCATGTCATGGGGTTTGGGGAGAGCCTGCGGACTTCAAAAATAAATAGTTTCATTTTGTAGTCACTCTGCCTGCATAAAGACTTTTTTTTAAATTCCAAGGGTGCCCCCCTTCCCAGGACATGTTACACCAGTGAGTGCTCCATATTGCCTACATGCTCTTAATGTCTAATGTTGATTGTCCTTAATCTATGTATGTCCGCCAATGTATTGTCCTCACTGACTGTTCCATTTACTCCCCTCCACAACCTGGTCAGAATGTCCCTCAATCTCACCCCATTGTAAGAAGCTCACTGCTTCCCGTCAAATCTGATTTCTCATCTATTGTACCTTCTTTTGCTATCAAAAGACCATTGTTCTTCCCTGCATGTACATAAATAAAATCTTTAACTGCAAAAAAGAAGTTCAGCAACATAATAATTGGAAGAAGTTAGTGAGGCCTTTCAAACCTCTCGCCATAGAGTAAGAGGACCAAGGATTACCGCACAGTGTGCATTATCCGATGGTTGGCACAGCCATGGTAGATGATCACGAGCTCCACCCATTGGCTGGGATCCAGTGCTATGCAAAGGACTGCTTTGAATCAATCACTGTGGCTGCAGAACATATCGCATAGTGCCGCCTTATTCGGATAATTTGCCATACTCTTCACATACTTCAGGAATCCTGTTTGCCCAGCATGGATTCTTACAATTAGCGACCTTGATTAAAAAAATGTGAAAAGGCTTAAGTTACTTCATATAAAATGTCAATTATATAAACGCCGGGAATGCCGGCTTTAAGTTCCCAACACCCAGTCCAAATTCACAAATCATATAATTCAAAATTCATCACACTACAAATTTAAACTTAACTCGCATTAAACCACTACTACACAAGATTCACGTTAACATCTGAAGCTTGTTCCTCTTCTATTTTGTTCTTGCCCCCTTTACTCCCTCCCATCCTCCCCTTTCTTCCCTTTTTCCCTTTTCTTCCCTTTTTCCCTTTTCCCTTTTTACCCTTTTTCCCTTTTTTCGCTTCCCTTTTCCCCTTCCTCTTTCCCCTTCCCTTTTCCCCTTCCCTTACCTTCCCTTCCATTCCCTTCCCCTCCCTTACCTTCAGTTCCCTTCCCTCTTTTCTCTCCCCTTCCCTCTCTTCCTTTCCCTCTCTTTCCTCTTGAAATAGATTTTTCTTTTCCAGGTTCCCTCTCCTTGATTTCTTTAATTTTTCATACACAGTCTAGTCATGATATGGATATCTCGGAATTGTAGTGATTTAACTGACACAGGTTTATCTGAGAGATTACAATGTTTTCGGGCATAATCTTATTTGTGAAAATGTATGGCTTTGTCTGCCAAAATGGGCAGAAATGTATTATCTACTCCTCTACACTTGCTTTGAATAATATATAGCTCACCTTTTGTGTATAGTTGTAGCGTGTGTAGAGAAGTATGGGTGTAGTGAGAGTGAATGCTAAATTTACAATGTGGTGGGATTCCTGCCTACGACTGCTCAAGAACACTTGCTTGCCATTAATCCATCTCGAGATGGGTTTGGTAACCTTAAGCACAATGATGAATATTTGGAGGGGTATGTGCTTCTTAAATATTACAGCAACAGCAGTACTCCAGATACAATTTTGAGGTAGTAGTGTTTTACTCCCTATTTTTAAACTTTGAGAGTAAATGTGATTTCAAGGGAGTAAAAAAAGAATGTTCTACCTTACAAACAGTAAACAAATAAAGCACAGTGTGCAGTAGAACAAACACCCTCTCACAAATGAAACAAGAGTACGCTTGGTTAGACTCTAGACTCGTCCCTGGTCCTTGTGGGAACGATAGAAGCAACATCTGCCAACCAGGAATTAAACGTCCAAGATCTTACTTTGCCAACCACAATATGGCTGCTACGTCAATATGTCAGTTACGTCCAGGAGGAGTTTCCTTGGATCTGGCCTTCCTGTAAGCCCGGGTGCTCTGTCCCTTTTTGGGCTGCCTGGCTTTCAGGGAGGATTGACCTTATTGCTTCCAGTGAAAATCTTTTATCAAACCCAGGTAAGGCCAGTCGCTAAAAGCTTGTGATGCCTCTGCCTGTCTCAGAAATGGCTTAGATCCAAGAACTAGTGGCTGTAAACCAACACCTCACTACTGACGTCCACACTTTAAAAAATGTAAACTTTTATTTGAGGCAAACCTAACAAACCCGTGATGCATTCATTGCCTATGGCCTCACCTGGGCTGGCTGTGATTTTAGACCAGTTTCAAGGAGAACCTAAAAAAGTAAGAGTTTCTGGAAGCATGTGCAGTCTAGTTCTCTTTTTTTGTCAGGCATAATTTCAAACAGATAAATCTATGGTGGGCTTTTTTATAACCCACATGTCTGGAAGTGCCCAGGCTTGGGCTAACACATTGGTGACGACCGATGATCTGATCCTCAATTCGTATGATTGTCTTTTTGCAAGCCCTCAAGAAAACATTCGATAGACCAGATCTAATGCACAGGGCTCAAGAAGAACATTTGGACTTTCATCAAGGTCTGTTGGATCTCTATACATATACTACCAGATTCAAACAAAAGGCAATATAAGCAGCTTGTTCTGATGAGACCTGTTTCACCTTGTGTCGCAGGGGTCTTTCTGATGACTTGAAAGTAGAGTTGCCCACAGTTCCGCAACCTGCTTGTTTGGAAGCACTCATCCAATTGGTTCTTCAAATTGATTTCAGGCTACAAGAGCGAAGAGCAGAGAAAAGACAAACCTGTAGTACAACCTTTCGGGCTCCCCCTTTACCTGCCACTCCTCCGGAAACCAGTACAGACATCCCAGAATCCATGCATATTGGTACAAACCGTGGTCTGTTAACCTCTGAAGAGAGCAATAGATGACATGCTAACGGGCTATGCATGTATTGTGGCTCCTTTTCTCATCTCCTCAGGAATTGTTCGTTAGCTCCTCCACAGAGAAAGGAAAACTTCACCTACCGATCAGTATGCAGAGATTCTTACTTTTGACATCATTCAAGCCGCATGTTTTCCTATTATCTTAGGAATTCCTTGGCTCACCCTACACAGTCCTTCTATTAATTGGATGGCTCATACAGTAAATCTTGGATCTGAATATTGTATGACCTCCTGTATTAAGGAAACCGGTTTCAGTGGTCGCCATTCCTGCTACTGAATATTCAGCCGTCCCTAGCGTGGTCTGTTGTACGATTCCTCAACAAGATCAAACGTTTGAAAAGGTAGTGCATAAAGAATCTGTGACATCATTGCCTCCTCATAGACCCGAGGATTATGCTTTACGTCTACTTCCTGAATCCACAGTAAAATTCAATAGGATGTCTTACACCTACAGAGAAAATCGCTTTAAAGTAAAACTTACAACAGAAGTTAGCCAACGGACTCATGCGAGAATCAGTGTCACCTGTCAGAACTTCCCTTTTTTAATTCCTAAAAGGACCACCACTGAACTAAGACCTTGCTTGGATTATCGAGGCTTCGATGCAGTCACTGTCAAGGATAAATATCCCCTTCCCTTAATACCGGATATATTGGAGGCATTGCACGATGCGTGCATTTTCAAAAAATGTGATCTTAGAAGGGCATGCCACTTGGTAATAAAAACAGGAGACGGGTCGAAAACCGCCTTCAGGACTCCCTTCGTTCATTATGAATACTGTGTTATGCCCTTTGGGTTGGCTAAGCCCCGGCAGTATTCCAACTGTTTATGGACCACCTGTTTGCTGATATGTTATTTCACATGGTAACAGTGTACCTGTATGATATCCTGATGTTTTCTAAACACATAAACAATCATGTTCTTCTCGGGGCGGAAGTGCTTTGACGTTTCCAAAACAACTGCCTTCAAGTCAAGAGTGACAAATGCATCTTTGATGCCTCTTTGGTACTTTACGGTACATTCTATCCACCGAAGGAGTATCTATGGATCCTTAAAAAGTAAAAGCTGTTTTCTTTTTGAAAATGAGGTTTTTAATCATTTTTCACCAAGGCAAGGAGAAATACATTTTCCAACATTCAATAAACAAGATCATTGATCGCATTCATTTCACACTACCTTCCGTAGGTCCCTTCCTCTCACCCCCCAGCCCACCCTCCGCCCCCTGCTCCTAAACACAACTAAGGGTATTTCAATACAGAAAGAAAGGTCATACAAACTGAACTGCAACAACCGGGTGCATAACATTTAGAAACGACTCCCTACTTAAGGGTCGGGCACCATACTCAGGGTCAGCGCCGTCTTTTGCCTGAACCTCAAAATGATTTATGGAACCTCAGCCATTCCCCCTTCCAACCTCTGAGCTTCCCCCGTGGATTGCAGCCGTGATCTTCTCCATAAGGTATATGTCCTTAGCTTTCGTGACCCATTCATCCAACCTCAGGAGATGCACCCTTTTCCAATATCTAGCCAGGCACGCCCCCTCGCTGCGAGCAACACAAAGTGTACCATATGGTGCAGAGTTCTCCAGTGATCACCTTGCTTCTCCAAGCCAAATAATATCAACATTGTCTCTAAGCTACAGTCCACCCCCTCTGCCTCCTTGATCCACCCCAGGACTTCTGCCCAAAAGACCCACAACTCCCGGCATTAGTACACCCTCTCCCCGCATCCATGCTAACAGAAAGGGCTTACAGATGGAAACATTTTGCACAGCCGTGACGGGTCATATTGCCATCTGTGCAACTCCATGCAGCTTGAACTGGCAGGCGACCAATGTCTTAAAGGCCCTCCTACACATTAGGGTCCATAGGCCATCGTCCAACTCCACCTCTAGATTTCTTTCCCACCCTTGCCGGAGTCCCTCGACTGCACCCTTTGTCACCCCCACCAATGCCCCATAAAGTAACAAAATGAGTCCCCTCATTTCAGAGTGCATGTCTAGGATCTTCTCCATAGGGGTGAGGTCTCTCTTTAGTGAGTCCTTCCATTTCTCCGCTGTGAGAGCACCCTTTAATCTCAGATATAGGAAGACCGGCAGCCTCCCCAATTCAATACTGTCTCTAACTCTTGGATCCCAATAAAGTGCCCTTTAAGCCATAACTCTCCAACTCTAGTCAGTCCCGCCTCAAACCACCACTGATACCTCTCAGGCTCTGGAATATCATCACTTATCGGTGGGGCACGGATATGGCTCTTTGGTGAGGGCCATGTAGTGACCCCTTGCATACCGGCACTCCGCCTCCACACCTCCCACAGGACTCCCAATATCTGATGTTCTCTGGGGACTCTTTCCCTCAGGACCCACAACCATTCCCCTACTGTGGCTGGGCGCAAGTGATGATTCTCTGGGTAAACCACTATTTTTCTGCATCTTCCCAAAGGTGTGGGACAATAGCCCTTAGTTGCGTGGCTTTGTAGTATAACATTAAATCCGGAATCCCCCCGTCTTTTGGCAACACCAAGGTGTCATAGGACAACCTTGGTTTCTGCCCCTGCCAGAGGAAGCAAAGCAATCGTCCCTTATCCTCCTTCAACAGCTCCTCTCTGACCTTTTACGGGAGCATTTCAAAACACACATCATATCCTTCGGAGGAAATTAATTTTTAGGGCATTGAACCAACCCAATCATGAGATATTTGTCTGCCCCATTCAGCCATTTCTCCATACATTTTGTTCAGCAATGGGGGGTAGCTAGCCCCTCTCAGGTCCCCCAGAGATCCAGTAATATTGACTCCCAGATATCGAATGCTCTCTCCCTGAATCTCCATCCCCAACTGCCTGAGTGCTTCAACGTCCCTCTGTCCGTCTTTAGCGAACGGAAATAGGACCAACTTCTGGTGATTTACTTTAAATCCGGAGAAGGACCCATATTCCTCAATCAGTGCCATAGCTATTGGAATCGAGCTTAGTGGGTTCCTTAAGTGTAAGAGGACATCATCTGCATAGAGCCCCAGCTTAAACTCCCTACTCCCCACCACAATACCTTCCACTTGAGGCGCTCCTCTCAGCCACTCAGCAAGAGACTCCATAGACAGGGCGAATAGCAGGGGGGACATAGCGCACCATGCCTTGTTCAACGCTTCAGCTCAAAGATCCTAAACAGCTTACCATTGACGGTCACCCTTGCCTTGGGGGAAGAGTACAGTGCCCGAATGCCCTTCAAAATCCGGCTGCCAAACCCATATTTTCTCAGGACCCCGTCATAGGAAATTCCACTTCACCTTATCAAAAGCCTTTTCGGTATTCAAGGCCAACAGTGTGGGGTTACCCTTCTGATTCTTGGCCTGGTCCATCAGATGCAGTGTTTTCTGGAGTGTATCCGCCCCCTTCCTCCCCCTGATGAATCCGACTTGATCCGACTAGACCAGAAAGGGCATGACGTGCTCCATTCTGGATGCCAATATCCTGGTAAAGATCTTTGCGTCAACATTTATGAGAGATATAGGCCGGTACGATTTACAGCTCCTTGGAACTCTCCCCTCCTTTGGGATAACTGATATCAAAGCCTGTCTAAAGGAGGGGATGCCCTCCCCGTGGCCAATATGTGGTTGAAATGTTTCAACATATGGGGAGCCCGCTCATTGCCGAAGGCCTTAAAGAAGCCCACAATATATCCATCCTCCCCTGGCACTTTCCCTATCTTCATCCCATGGATCGCTGTCAGCACCACCTTCTGGGTAATGGGACCCTCCAACTCCTCAACCTCCCCACTATTCAAACATGGTAACGAGACTCCATGCAAATATTGCTCAAGTTGGCAGCCTTCACCACTGTTTCTTCATTATAAAGATCCTCATAGAACTGTGCAAATTCCTGCAATACTCCGGTCGGGGTTGAGTGGAGCGTGCCCAATCATCCGCACGGAACAGTCCATCCGCTGGCCCCTAAGACATGATGCCAACATTGCGTCTGCCTTTCCCCCTTCTCATAGTAGCTCTGCCGAAGGGACTGCAAACCAGACACCACTTTCCCGACCTCCAGTTCCCTCAGCTCCTGCCTCTTCCTCCTCGCCAGATTGAGCTTTTCCAGGGCAGCACCTGCACTACCCGGGCCCCACTGCCTATAAATCCCAGATCTCCCCACTCAGCCTCTCCATCAATAGGGTCCTGGCCCTTTTCTTCTTTGCACCCTCTCCTATCAGGAGCCCCCTGCACGTTGTCTTTGCAGCCTCCCAGACTATGCTGAGGTCCACCTCTCCCGTGTCATTAAATAAAAAGCAGTCAGCCACCGCTTTCCTAACTTCCTCCACAAAGGCCACATCCTTAAACAACATGTTGCATCTCCATAGGGAACCCCTTGTTTGTAAGCCCACCATAGAGATGCCCATGTGAACCATATTGTGATCCTTCCAGCTAATGGGGCTAAGATCACAATTGGATACCCTGCCCACGTGTTGCCTCTGTATACACCAGTAATCAATCCTTGTCCGAGTGCCATGCATGGGGGAGCAAATAGTGTAGCCCCTGGTCTCAGGATGGCATTCCCTCCAAACATCCGCCATACCCTCCCCTGCCAAAAGGCTGCGGAAGCCACTGCCCCAAATCAGGCTGACCATAGCCTCCACTTCTGTCCATCCCTGGGTCCGCCCACATGTTGAAATCCCCACCTATGAGTAGGAGGCTGCTGCAAACGACCCCTTTTGGGATGGGATCAAGCCTGATTTGCTTATGGTCTTTCCCCTTTTGTCATGGCTTGGCAGGTGAAGAACAACGGGCTGCAGGGTGGCCCAGAGCAATGCCAGAGGTTGGGACTAATTCTAAACCTTCCAGCCATCACTTCTTTTGTTTTGCTTACATACTTTAGAGGTCAGTAAACTATCACCTGTGCTAATAATAATCACAGTGGTTAGAAGTTGTAGGAATCCTGCTTGAAGCGCTATATATACATTTTAGATACCTATCTGGATTACCAGAACAGGGGTATCTATGTTATCACTGCGCCGCCCGTAACTGCGCCGTCAAAAATGTTATGGCGCAACACAGTGATCAAATAGATCGCTTTACTCACGTCCCCCTGCCCGCATTCCCTTACACGACCCCTCCCACCCCACTTACCTTTACGGCAGCACACTTCTGTGTGTGCTGCTGACTCTCCTCTATCCCTGCAGTGTTCGTTCCTCCCACTTACGTGGGGCTGACGCTGCAGGGTGCTTTTTTTTTTGTTTCACTTTCTTGTCCCCCACTTACCACAATGGTAAGCGGGGACACCCCCGACTCCCGTTACTGCGCCCAAGGAGAGAGGGGAACAACCCTGCAACACGCGGTCTACTTGGGTGCAGTAATGGGAGTCAGTATTTTGTGCGCCCCCAGAGTCGCAGTAACTGTGGGGGCGCAGTACTGAGGGCAACATTTGTGTATACTTCCATACAGGGACATGTGTTGCCGAGTCTGTATTTCATTTGCAAATGCAACTATTTCATTGTTGTTTTGTAACAGCGCTTGCACTGGCCGGAGGGTCAGGTTTTGAATGTTTAAGTGTACTCTTGACGATTTGAAAGACGCTTTGACCCCTGTGATTGGTGTAATTACAATCACTTACCCTTGAGCAAGGGCCTGGATGCCACTGACCATTTATAGTACCATTTACAACATTGACTGCATGTTAAGGTTCAATGGAGGTTTAAACTAGACCTTGCATACTCATACGTGCCCCAGATAAGGTTGTGTGGTGGGAGTATTTTACCCACTGTTTTAATAATTGGAGTGGTATTTACATTTTAAGACTGCAAATAAATTGTCTGAGCAAGAGCGTAAGAGGTATGCGATAGGCAGGAGGGGTCAAATACTCAGGTCTCCAGGTCCTCTATATCATGGGGCCACTGGTCAGCCCCAGGATCTCTAAAACACAAAACAGTCTCTGGGATCTAGCGGCCAGCCACTTCTTCGTTCCCGGTCATACTGATATAGCATCCAGTCACTTCTTTGCCCAAGTCCTCTTCAGAGATACAGCACCCTACTCGCAATTTGTGATCTACACCAGGAGATTAGTGTCTGGCATTAACTCTCTTGCTAAATGGATTTCTTGTGCCCATGTCCCGCCCACCCTCTCTTTCTTCCTCTATTCATGGGTAATAGCACTCTTCCTACGACAATGCTCACCTAAGGGTTATAGTGCCCTTCTCGCTCTTGAGGGATATGATTGCTTTTTTGCATGGGTAGAGCAAATGTCTAGGATGTAAAGCGGCCCGTTCCTGAGGCCCTTCCTCGGGTTTACCCAAAGCTGCGATGTTTCGCGGTCTCGTGGACTTCAGGGTTCTCCACAGTTGGCCCCTTATAAGCCTGAATACTTTTTTCAGTCTGTCTGGCCAGTGGTTGCTCCTGTTGCTGAAGCCCTGGCTCCCCCCTGGGTTAGCTTGTTTGTCTACGCCTGGTTCCTGGCTTCCGGTCTCTTGCTCTGACCTCTGCCCCTCCATTATGATTCTGGTCTTTGCTTTTATTGGCCCTGCCTCCTGGCCCATTCTCGCTTCTATTTGGTGATTGGCTACTTGTGTCAGCCTTCTGTGAGTTCATTGGTTGCCTGCCTGAATGGTTCTTTATTCATCTGTCCCTTCGTGGCTCAGGGCTTATGAGATGACTGTTGGCCATTTTGCCTCCAGGCAGAAATGAATCCCTCCTCATCGCTATGTTCTAGGTCCCTTTTGTCTTCATTCCTGGTTCTTTGCTGACGTTTACTCAGACACAACCACTCCTCCTCCATCTCAACTCTTCAATTGCCTCATCGTATGGTTTATTTATTTATTTAATAATTTATTATGCGATTAAGCCCATGCGCGTCAAAGCGCTAAACCAGAGCTCCAAAACAGACATGAGAGAGGCAAAAAAGCAAAAACCAGATTGAAGAACAAAGCATAAACTTCAAGGCGGAAAATATAAATCAGTCACTTAATTAGAGGGTTGCTTATATGTAAAAAATAAATTCAGCGAATAAGAGCGTTTTCTATTTTTTCTTGACGGATAGGAAGGAAGGTTCAGACCTCATGGATGTAGGAAGAGAATTCCACAATGCAGGTGCTAAGGCCTGAAATGATTTACCACCCGTAGGGATGCGTTCAGTGCATCGGCAGAGCATAGGATGTTGAGACCCCGAGCGCAGTGCACGGGTTGGTTTGTACCACTTGAGACTCTCTTTGAGATGTTCCGGCGCACTGGCAGGCAGGCATTTGTGTGCTATTGTTAATGTTTTGAATGTAGTCCGTTGAGAGATTGGGAGCCAATGCTTTTTTGTTTAGTACCGCTGTGATATGCTCACGATGACCAGTCTTTGATATTATTCTGGCTGCAGCATTTGGCACTACCTGCAGTCGGGCTATTCCATGCACTGGGTTCCCCAATAGCAATGCATTGCCATAATCCAGTTTGCTTCCGATAATTGCCCTGGCAAGTACTGCCGCATTAGAACCAGTGATAAATGACATCATCTGCCTGAGCAGTGACGAGCACTGCCTGTAGATGAAATATGATCAGGGATATGGTGAGCACCCAATGTCAGTGAATCATAGGTGCTAGCTAGTAGCTAACAATAGTAGCTCTGTTTGTTGCTTATTGAGACAGAGCCAGTTGTCTCGCTTCCAGGCACTGGCCATGTCAAAGGTTTCATTAATCCACCGGGGGTATCAGCGTCTTTATTCCCAGATAAAGTAACCAATAGCTGAGTGTCATCTGCATCATTTTGAAACAGAATACTATTGTCAACCAACAAATCGTGTAATGGCTTGATATACAAATTTAACAGTACAGGTGATAAACACGCTCCCTCTGGGACTCCTTGCGTAATTGGATACATGTCCAATGATGCTTGGCCCAACACAACTTTAGTAGCTGTCCTATTCCATGAAAAAGAATCCATCCAATCACATGCTTGTTGATGCAAGGTAAGAGAGTTTGACCGTCTTTCCAGTAAGATGTTATGGTCCAAAATGTCAAATGCAGCGGACAGGTCTAAAAACATCAAAAGTTTAAGCAAGGCTTTTTCGCGAGAATGTCAACTATATTGGACTGGACATCCAACATTGATATTTATGCACTATGAGACGGACGAAAACGTGATTGGTATTTCCCCAGGAGGTCATGGGAAACCACAAATTGCTGTATTTATGTATAAGCAATTGTGTCCAGTATTTTCAACAAGAAACTCAAGTTTATGATATGACGGTAGTTTCCCGGATCACCTGGGTCTAATGAGACTTTTCTAAGAATAGGCGTAATGCAGATACTCTTAATGGAATCTGGAATGATACCGGTAGCAAATGAGTCACTAACAATATTAGAGATAATATTAACCAAACAAGAGGCACAATCTTTTTTAAATTACTTAGTAGAGGGGGCTTCTCCGTTCTCAGTGTCCGCCTTTGGAACTCTCTCCCTCAAGCCATTAAGACCATTCGAGGTCACCTGAGCTTCTTGGAGGCTATCAAAACATAGATCGTCCCTCCTGTTATTCTCTATCGATGTCTTGTCCTATCACAACAAAACCAGGGCATGACACACCCATGACACGTCAAGATGGGCAGCTTTCCACCCACTGTTGTCACCACCCACGGCTGCTGCCCATGCTTTCAAAATATATGGAGTTAAAGCTGCAAATCCCACCAGCTTAGTGTGGTTGATGGATGTACTCACTACGGCAGAGGTGTGATTTACAAATACCAATCAACAAACACATAAAATATCCTACTCGTTGTTTTTTGACATAAGACTAATGTTTATGTGTGTCTTTAAACACAATCTTCATTTACATTGTGCTCTTATTTTACAAGTGTTTATTATGTGACTGGCAGTTGTGAAGGCACCATGAAGTATGACAAAGATAACAGACTTCAGGTTCAAACAAAAAGATATTTATTAACTCAATTGTCAGGATGGTAGAAGGCCTAACTTGCCCTGTGCTAAGGTGGGATTTCCCTACCTGAATGAAACTAAGGAAAGTCTGAGTCAAAGAGTACAACGTAAGTCTGTCTGTGTCCAAACCCTATCCTTGCCCTCACAACTACAATGAACCAATGTGAACGGATGTTAAAGTCAAACTCAAGGTTCTGGCCTTCTTCCAGCTCACAGCTTCCGTTCAGCTCCCCTTCCGCAAGCATAAGAAAGTTACATGAAAAAGGCTCAAAATGAACCTTTCTGCGTTCAAGCTGATATAGTTCAGCAACAATCCTTGGAGTTCCCTTCCCCAAGTTTCAAGTAACGTAGTTCAAAACAAAGGGTTCTTGAAACTCAGGTCCCAAAACAATAAGTGTAGTTCCTTAGGTCTCAGCATGCCCTTCCCCAAGACATCAATGCCATTAATTACATTTGTCTTAGTCTTTTCAGACGTCCTGAACAAATACCAGGACGGCCTGACCCTCTTTCTGGCTTTCCTCGCCAGCTCCTTTGCAGTGGTTTCATTGGGCTTGTTTCACGGTGTCCTTAGCTTTCACCATTCAGGGCTCTCTGGTCTAGGCCCTGTTCTCAGACCACACGGTCCATCCATCTCAGGTTGCGCAACCAGGACCCTGTGCTCCTCAGCTCACACACACAGGGTACTTGGTACTTGTTTCTGAGCACCAAGTCACTGTCACCTGATTACTTTTATTGGGCTGTTGGCTTGGGGTATATTCTTGTACTCTTGGCTTCTCATTGGTCGCCTTGTGGCTCTGCCACCATGTATCACACACCCCTTGCCAAACTGTAGCCTTGTCACACTGCATCCATTCATTTAAGTTCACTATTTGGCTTCCCTCAGCCTTTAATATATCAGGCTTCCAGTTTAGGTTGATCCATTGTGCCACATATGTTTTAAAGTTCACTTTCAGCTCAGAGTTCAATGCTCTCTTATGTGGCTTAATTAAGTTCAGTATTCAATGTAGACGTGTTCACTTTAAATGTTAAATTGTTATTTAATTCGATATTCAATGTGCGCTGGTTTTATCCCAATGCTCAGTTTCTATTTAGTTCGGTATTTAATATCCATTGGGATTTTCAATGTTGAATTTCCATTTAGTTCGGTATTCAATAAATGATGTGTTCTTCTTGAAAGTTGCTCACTTGCGGTCCCTTTGGAGCTCCCAGGGCTGGAGCGCCTGTCTGACACTCGCCTGTCTTCTCTGCTCCCACCAGTGGTTTCCCGCAACTTCGTTCACCTCCTGAAGTCTGGAAAACCCACTGTTGTAAACTCTGCTAATTCGCTCTGTGCTCCCTGCTTCACACCGGCAACTTTGATACTGGTTTTCAAAGCAGACAGCATCTTCGGCATTCCGGGCTCCTTAGCAGCTCCTGCTGTACACGCTAAGGTTTGGAGGCTCCCAGGCTTGTGGGGGATACAGAGCCCACTTACATTGCGTCCCACATGTCCTCTGGTACTTCTTCTGGGATCCTGGTTCCTTCTGCGGGGCCCCCATGGCTGCCTCCTTTCACATATCTCCTGCTTCTTCCCCTGTCCTGCTCTGCCCTGTTGGGCTGGTCTCCCTTTATTCACCTGCAGCCCCTTGACAAGCTACAGCTGTTGAACTCTGATTAGCCCTGCCTGACCATAATTACAGGGACATGCCTGACCCTCACAGTTCCTTGCAGGCACCTTCTTCGTCCCAGTACCAGAGTGGTGTAAAGGGGTAATCTTCATCACTCTTAGTTGCATCTTCTTCGTCTCAGTACTGTCAAGTGTTAAATGTGAAGACTTCAGGGAAACTGGGTTATAATAGCCTACAAAGCTTGGGGGAGGGTTAGGGTGATTGTCAATAGGGAAAGGGGGATACCATGTCTCACCAAAAGGGCACCCCACTCCCAATCCTCAAAGACCCTCCACCCAGGTGATCCTTCCTCGCTTCTCCACCCCCAGGGTCAGGATCCAAGAGCGATGGCCTTTACCTTGCGTCCTGCACAGAGGATCCTAGGGGAGTATGAGTGAGAATACCCTCAGTCTTTTAACACAGTTAAAATAATAAAGTTGCCAAAACACCACATCCTAATCAAACTGACAATAAGTGCCGGTGCTCAGAAATAAGTGCCAGGGCTGAACCCGGGCAAAACACCCCCACAAATTAACCACTTAACAAAACTATCTTGGTGGCGTGCCCTGCACTTTGCAGAGGTGCAGTTACATAAACCTACAAAAATCTTAGAGGCTGGTATGGAGGCCTGATGCCTACGCAGTCAGAGCTAGATGGGCACATACTCGTGTAGAATTTGTAGCTGGGGCACTGTTCACAAGCTTGAGTGCAAGCAGGGCATGTTGCTGGCAGGAGATTATGTGGAGAGCCCATGGCTGCCAGCCATATGCATAAAGAACATATTCACTGGGACTAAGGTATACATTTCGAGTTACAAGCTACTACCCAGGCATAATCCCAAACCCCCTGGCATAATTTCCCGTTCTGCACATACAGACAAAATTACATTTCTTTCTCCCCAGGAGTGAATTCTCACTCGCCAGTGGCTATCGGGAGTACAAATTATGCTTATCAGGTAATATTATACCCACCAAAGATATTGGCGTATATATGGTTGTTTGGAATGGCCATAGTTGATATTTTTTGGGGGGATCATTTTTGGTTGCGGGGGTGTCAACCCGCTCCTTTAAAAATAATGCGGGCGTTGCCGGGGTGTCCCCCGCAGGTTCCATGCCTTAATATTTTTGTATGGCGATATGTTTGTGGGGATATTAACACATGGAACCGAATTATGTGGCCTGCTTGGGATAGGTATAAAGAATATGCGGCTACCAAGAGAGAGCATAAACACGACTCTTCTCTGTTGCGTGGCCTCGCCTACTCTGGGTGCGCCACATTGTATAATTTCATCAGTAGTATTGTTCTTCATGTCATGCGAGGTCATGTCATCCACAAAGTCATAAACAGTGTGTGGTGTTGCATCCATGAATAATATATGCCTTTAACCAATATCTAGCCTAGGAAAAGGTTTCCACGCCGGTCTCTCAGTTCTTTAATTATCACAGCTCATTTGAATATTCAAAACACACTAACTCTTTTAATACATTCTCTTTGCTGAATTAACTGTCCCTACATAATAGAAGGTAAACAAAACACACACCGCCCATGCAATGAGTGCCATTGTTATGTGAAGGTTACAAACTAACGGAATCCCCTTTATTCATACCATACCCAGGAAGACTATCTCCTTGCTTAAATAGCACCTACTCACTACCATAAATAGACCTGTTTGGGGTTCTTTTTACGAAATAGCAAATTTTTTATTTGACTGCTTTGAAAAACTATATTCCGATTTGAAAGAAACATATTTTTTCCATGCCATGCTAAACTTAAACTATGTAATATGAAAACATATTAACAGGTAGACTGTATTATTTTTCAATAATGCCACCTTGGGCTTCTGGTGATCCTTCCGCCCCTTGTAGCTCCCACCCCCTTCACCTCAGGAATTTTGCTGAGGCCTATGGGTCCACTGGTTCATTAACACGTGTGTTCTAGGGACCCAAGGACCCCCATTGACAACTGTCCTGCCGTTGTTAATTGTTTAATGCGGCTGTCCGCTCTATGAACAGTGTCCCAAAGTATCAAAGTAGAGCCATAACCGAATGCGCACAGCATTTCTGCATTCCATGACCAGGCGAGTAATCTGGCCTTGCTAAGAGGGGATGGGGATCCCTCTGAGCCTGGGGTGGGAGGCCCTCCAGGGTGGAAGCCATCATTCGCTGGGTTCCATGGTCCCAGGAAGTCTTTGACAACCTAAAGAACGCTCTTTGTAAAAGCCCTGTGCTGGTCATGTCTGACCTCAACAAAGAATTCCTCTTGCAGACAGATTCTTCATTCAGTGGTCTCAGGGGCCCTAATGTCGCAGATATAGGAGGGAGAAGAGAAGCCATATTGTTTATTAGCAGGAAACACTTTCCCTGTGGAAAAAACAACCCAGTGGTTGAGCTGGAGTGTCTAGCTATAAAATGGGACATGTTTACTTTGAGGTACTATCTAACAGTGCATCATTTCAATCGTATTACTTATCATGCCCAGGTAGTCAGGATGGCACGCAATGAGGACACCAACCCTCACTTACTGAGATGGTTCTTGCCTCCTCGACCCTACTCATTTCGAGTTGAAGATAGGGCTGAAAGCAACCAAGCAAATGTAGACTTTTGATCCTGGTATCCCCATATAGCTAGCAGCGTGGTGGGGGATGGGGGGCCGAGGAGGACTTGGGAGAAAGGGTTGAGTTGTGTGACATGGTCTGTAATCTGACCTTGTCAGGAGGGGATTGGGACCCCTCTCAGCCTGGTGTGGGAGGATTACCACGGTGGAATCCAGATCCATTCCCACCCAAAGGGGGAAGGTGGCAGGTGGCTTGCGTCCCCTCCCTCAGCGCCTTTGTGTCTATGAACAATACCATTGTGGAGCCCCCTATACCTCCCGAAAACATTGCTTGACAGTTTGTTTCTTTGCCTTTCACATCACCACAACATCCAGCCAAGATAGGTTAAGACCGCCCACAAGAGATCAGCCCACCAGAGCCATTCAGCTATCAATTTCAGTTATCCAATTATTATGGCTTCTGGTTTGCTGAGAGAAAGCTGAATGAGCTTCCTAGGTACATTTAAATCTTTCCTAACTGGTTTCTGAGACAACAATATATGAGATTCCGCTTTAATGTTTTCCTCCCCAGACTGGCCAAGACTAAGCTAAGTGGCCAAGAGATAACTCCTGTATGTAGGCTGTGCCAAGAGAAAATCTGTACGATCCAAATTAAACATTTAATAATGAACTGTCCGTCACTGAGTACAGAAAGATACAGTATGATGGGAAGTATCATTGCCAAATATGGTGCTTCATCAGAAAACGTATGGTGGACCATATTAATAGAGGGAGAGAAAACTAATATTGCAGTCACCTTAACAACATTTCTGTTACCAATTCATGCAAAACTTGAAACCTCTAACTTGAGTATCTCTTTAACTTAAAGATGAGCTGTTTCTTCTGCTTGTTTTCGTTTTTATCTCTTCCTTTATCTTGATGGGTCTAATTGATTTTAAAACTTTTGGTTTTATTTTTGTACTTACATTTGTATTAATAAAAATGGCTAAAGGTTTTCTAATTGGGAAACCATATAAGCCTAAAACAAATTTTAAAAAAATGAAATTATGGCTATCGAGAAATAAGAAAGCCGCCAAGTGAAGTGACAGAAAGCCTGTGCAGCTGCCGGGGACGCTGTGTACCACTCACCAGTTTTAGTGTGCACAGCGTTCTAATTGCCGCAACAGATCCTTATATAAGTGGTCACGAACTTGACGTGGAGCAGCGTTCAAATGAAAATAAAGGCTTTTACACATTTTCCCCAGACGTCGACACAATGTGGCCCCCTAACATGAATAGGGGTACTCTCAAATGCGAAACGCCATTGATTCAGCATGGCAGCCCCATGCGGAAGAAATTGATTCTGCTAGGTGCCCTATTTTTGAATTTTGACCGTTGTAACACCTCCCAGGCGGGGAACTCAGGATGAGATTCGTTAGCCGAAGAAACCTATTTAGAGAAGTGTTATAGTGGATGGAGAGTAGTAGTGGATGAAGAGGGGAAAGTAGTGATGGAGGTGATTGGGGAGAGTAGTGGTGGAGTAGAGAGGGTCGAATAAGTAGAGTGGAGAGGGGGGACACATCAGAGGATCAGAAGGAGGAAATGCTAGGAGAGAGGGTGGTGTGGAGTTGGAAGGAGGAGAGTAGTGGTGGAAGGGTAGAATAGCACTGAGAAATAGGGAGAGGAACACCAGGGCGTGAGAGGAAGAAGACAGAGTGGGGCTTGAGTGTCTGAAAGGCACAGCCCTACAAACCTTTAGAACTAAGATCACTTGGAGGTCGTGTGTTCTTTCGGCCACGCAACACTCACCTGCACCCACTCATGGCTCTCCTTCATGGCCACCAAGACTGGGTCCATGAACCCCCGCTCCCCATTTATCTACCCTATTCCAGCCTCAAAGGAGTTCTGAGGTGGCTGCAAGTTCGTTTGAGCACTATCTATAAGCCACAAAGAAAATATATGCACCTGTCCTTCATGGTTGATTATCATATCGCTCAATCTCCCTCACAGAAAGTCTCTCTATGCCCATCGCAGATGGCTATCTCGTCCTAGCTGGCGCTGATGTGCCACCTATCTAGGAAAGGGGCTAGATGAGAGACTTGCTCTAATCTGACTCACTACTTTCCAAATGTTAGTATTTTCATAAAACCCCACACTTGGGGGAGTGTACTATAATTTATGTCTCCCTCTTTTGTGTGTCCAATAAAAAAAAAAAATCTGCATACAATATCTAATTCCTTTTTCTTTCCCAGGCTTTCATTAATCCGAATGTCCCGGGTGTTTAGGAAAACGACCTGAACTCTCGTGATTTACCGCTTTCCGTGGATTATGTGGTAATCTAGCCGCTTTCTTCAGGACCAAAAACAATATAAAATAACATAGGGTTAACAGGAGAACAGTGGATTCCTCTTGTGTTTGGGTCAGTCAATATTTACTTTCTTCTGTATTGTACCATCAGCGTTTCAGTGGTTTTCCAGGGAGCTCCTGCCGTGCAAGCGGTCAGTCTGTCCCAATGTCTTCTTTTCTAAACGCTCAAAGTTGTATGTAATTATGGACTCGGGGACTCTTGTTCTTGTCTTTTTCTCTAAAGCTGGTGTTTCTTGTTTGCGTTGCCTCACTGGCCGCGGCATACAACTGTACGTGCCTATCCCCTTTCATAGATAGGTGGCGCCCCAGTGCCAGCTAGGATTAAAAAACCATCTGCGATAGAGAGACTTTCTGTGAGGGAGATTTAGCAAGATCTTAGAAGTTATGAATAGAATCTCAAATAACTTTCACCTTTTTGTGTGATACTATATGGAGCATTTGGTGGCGGTTGCAGCTCCTTGGCTCTCCTCATTGTGTTTTGCGATTATCATTTCATCAGAGCTCCCAAGATGTCATTGATGTTACCTGTACGCGACCAACGTGCCTCTAAGAGTGTAGATGGAGTGGGATTCCCTGGCCTCTCTCCCTTCAGAGCTCAAGAACTACAGGTGCCATCATGTCCCAAAATGTTCAAACTCTACCCGCAGAGACGGTGTCAACTGTAGATACTTCCCGCGTTATAATACTGAACTAGCCTGGAAAGTCCCTAATACAGGAAATGGGCGTTATGCAACTCTTTAACAGATTTGGGTGTCCGGAGCCCTAATCACTTACAAGAGTTAAGCTATGAGAATACCAGTAACACATTATACCTTCAGAGCAAGGAGCAGACCACTCGCAGTCAGGTGAAATAGCAGACCCTGCTTGTTCCCAGTATGCAGAACACCAGGGAGCTGCGGCCAAGTGCATTCGCTTGGTTAAAGTCTCCGGACCGTTAACTAATTTGTACATCAATTAGGATCAGACCAATGCCAAAAGAGAAATAATATGATTACGTTTCAAATGTAATCTCATGGGATGCAAGGCCAATCCTGGGCCACCTTAGAAAACCAGTCACCGGCAAAGTATTTATAAAAGGGCAGGAAAACGTCAAAGGGTGGCAGAGACTGCAAGGAAGTAGGCATGCTTTCATCTTCAACCCGGATACACGGGCGACAACTACCTATGGAGACAGATCATTTACTGAAAGCTGTGCTGCAGTTGCTATGGCAAAGGAACATCGGGGTTCCCACCACAAGAGATAATGATACGTGGAAGAGAGGACCTAGAGGCAGGTCCTATCCATGAAACCAAATATGAGAAGGAAGGCTGAATGAGGGTCACTCCCTTGAAACCAGAGAAGAACCATTCCTGGCAGGAGTGTAAGAATATCAGCTATCTGAAAACGGAGTCTGAATTGGGGTGGAGGATCCCATTTGCGTCAAGAATGTAGTGTATTGAGAACTAAAGGTTGAGAAGAGGCCCGAGAGAATCAGTTGTTGTGGAGAAACCTTAGAAGAAACAATGGGCCATGGAGAATCCTGACAAATCTATGTTGACCATAGATCCTGCAGAAAGCCGAATCATGATCATCTCCAGGAGGGGCCTGTCCAGGAAAGTGCCTGATGTATGTTTGTTTTCTAGACTAGGACCAGACTTTGAAAGGATACGTCATTTCGGTTTTGATGTGTATTTGTATTGCACCAATACCCACATGGGTATTTCAACGTTTAGGATCAAGCAAGGGGCCAGTGAAACGCAGAGGAAAAAAACCTGTCGGAATAATGTTTTTAATTAAATGTGAAGGCCTCTGTTTTATTCCGAACCTACAGATCTGCAGGGGCAGAGAATTCCAAGGCACTGCCACTTGTACTTGAAAAGAACGGCTCATAGTCTTTTCAGCTTGAGACAGTGAACAACGACAGAGACATTGTTTGCAGTCTGAGGCACATGTCATGATGCCTTATCCTTTACGTATTTTGGGACATGACAAAAGGGTTGTTTATAAATTAAGGGAAGTGCCAGTGGGTGTTGGTCACAATTCTGGCCACAGTGTTACGAAGTACCTGGAGCGATCAGAAAACACTGTTTGTTTTTTTTATTTTGTTTTTAACTTTTTTGTTCCAAAGAACGCACATTGTCTTTGTCTAGCTTTGAGACAACTATTGCAAGTGATGACCGCACAATTTCTTTAGGAGAATAAAGGACAAATTTACTTAAGAGGAATCAAATAGGATGACAATCTAATAATGGCGTTAACTTGGGCTGATATTGACAATGTGTCATCCAACAAGTCACCTAGCGATTTATCTTCATCCACTGTTTTGATCTTTATATGAAAGATAGGGATATGCGAGTATGTAATTGATTTCTTGGATTTTAAATGATCTGTGTATAGAGAAAGAAATCTGTTTTTTTGTTTCAGAGTAAAATAAAATGTTCCCGAATCTTTAACTCTAAAAGATTGAAAAGGGTTGGACTGCACTTTACTCAGGGTTGTCTGCCGATCACAGCATAATCTGACGATCGTCCACCTGGCTGTGAAAAGACACTCCTGCCTGAACGAATAGATTGTGAGATGGCTTAACATACACATTAAAGCGTATGGGTGATAGGCAGGAACCCTGGGGGACACCACTGTTCCAGGGGTAGGAGTAGGATTTATGACTGTGCAGCTTCACGGAGCATGTCCTATTGGAGTGGAAAGAGTAGAAAGCTTTTTTGGCTGTACTGTGTAAAGAACTAATGGTGGAAACAGTAAAGACAGACACAAGTGATCACATTTCAAGGGTGTTTATTGAACTTTTTAATGGGTGAGATAAACACCTAATCTAAACCTTAATCTTAGATGGGAGCGAGCTACGACCATCAAATAATAATAAGGCAGTCCTAGTGTCGACATGTCGCATAAAAAGGGCCTATACTAAAATAAAAACTATTGCCAAGCCTTACTTCTAAATTACCAAAAGAGTGTGGGATAATGTTCACCCAAAAAGAAAGAAGTGTTCACCAAATTATAAGTCAGGATGTTATGGCTGGGTCTCTCTTCCCCACCTTTGAAGCACAGGACAAGGCGGGACTCTCGAGCACAGCACACTCCTTGGCCTCGTCAGCACGAGGTTCACAGTTCCAGTTCAACAATATCAAAACCATCAGAGGCTAAGTCTCTTTCTTGCAAAAGCCTCTTGCCTTAGAAGGCCTGTGGTGTTTCAAAATGACAAACAAACAGAAGTTATCTCAGTGATCATGCACCTTCGGCGATTGCTCTTCGCCCCTAGGATCTCCCTCTGTCGGGCTCGGATCCTCCTTGCAGTTTGGGCCTCCCTCCGTCTGGTTAACTACGGCCTTTACAGTTCATGTATTGCTAACACAGTTCATGTATTTCTCATTTTCATCAGAAAGCAAGGTTTTCCTTCTCCTAACTTTCTTTCGGCATCCCTCTGTCGGGTTCACACTTACCACGTTCCACAGTACACAATCTTATTGGAAAGCAGGGTTCCCTTCCCCTAGCTTTCCTCTGGCAACGGATCAGAGACTTTTGATTGTACAAGGGATTTGACGTAACACCACCCTTTCCTAGGGTCTTCGGGTTCTCGTAGTTTCAGAACAGGTCCTAGTCAGAGCCTTTTGAATGAGCACCCACGTGGCGCCGGGCCCCTCTGCACCTGGAACTCAACAGGCCTTTCGTTAAAGTTCAAACACACACACAAGTTCTTTCTCTTGCAAATTCCTTGCGTTTAAAGTGTTGCTACTTGCAACCTTGGGCTCAACACAGTTCGGTTTTCTATCGGCATCCTCCGACTCACTGGTTGTTCTGAACCCGTCGGCTTCTCTGATCTCTGGAGTCAAGGATAGTACCACTGCAGCCAGCTTGCTTCTCCGTCTGCGTTATCAATGCAGGAGGCCCCTGTGTACCGTTGATATCTGCTGCTCCGCACACCAGCTGTAACTCCCGGTCTTATGATTTCCCTTTCAGAGGCTTCGCAGGCCTGAGTTGAAAAGGGCAAGGGCAATTCCCCCTTCGTCGTCCTTCCAGGTCTTGTCGACTTTCTCCTCCGCTTGAACTGCCGGTTTTGTGTAGCTGTTTCCTCGTGCGTTCAGCCTTGCTCGAAGTGTGCTTTCGTGCTCTGCCTTTTATTCCTGAGTGGAAGGTAAAGGTCCGTCAGGTGTGCGTGGTTACTATCAATTGCCTGACTCTTCCTGACCCCTGTGTTGTCAGGTAAACGGCTCTGGTGTTAGTCTGTTGTCTGTTACAGTGTAAGAAAGTTTTTGTGTGGGAAAAGGGGAAGGGATGGAGCTGCTAAACATCCTACAGGGTAGGATGGGGAAAAGGTATTACAGGGAAGGGGATACTGCATTTCAACCCTCCGTGTCCCACTTCCACGAACTGGATCCAATAGCGATGGCCATGTTCTGGCCTCCTGGATGACAGATCTCTGGGGACTATCGAGTTAGACACCTTCAGGTTTCTCACAACTGTCAAGTCTTAGATCAACAGCGAGTTTGTGCAACAGAATTTGAAATTCAGTCGTATCAATGCCTGATAACTCGAGCAACATCAATATGCCCAAGCCATCGGCTTCATTAGTTGTAAAAAATTCTCCTTTACTTGGAGTTAGGCAGCTTCAGTGCCCCGATCGGGACTAAAGCCCTATTGACAGTACCACAAAAGCCTGAATTCATCAATATGTGTTTTTAGCTGGAGGACAGCTACTCTGTCCAGGCTTTTTTAACAAAAAAGGGCAATTAGAAATTGGGTTGTAGCTAGATCAAAGTGCATGATCGAGTGAGAGTTTCTTTAGGAGTGGTGTGACCCCGGTTCTCTAAAAAAAATCGAGGGATAAATCCCCCTTCAAATGACAAATTAATAATGTTTGCAATAATAGAGGCTGAAACAGTCTGGTGGGTTTTGATCACTGCGGAGTGTGTATATTATCGCAAACCAATATCATTGGGGCTGAAATCCAGTTATCAATCAACGGATATGACTACATGTCCCAGATATATCGAATATGTGATCAGCAGAGGCCACCGGTTCAGTTATGGTGGCATTTCAAATCTTCTCAGTAGTGAAGTGTGTCGCACCAAGGCTTGGAAGGCTGAGGACCTGAAGGTGCATGAGCAGGTTTGCTAAGCTGTGTGAGGATTCTAAAATGCTTCTTGGTTGAGTTTTCGACATTGTCTCTCTGCTTGTAGTACACTTCTGTGGCCTCTATTTGACCGCCATTTTTATAGTCTTTAGACTTTAGCACTTTAGCACTTTATTTTGGTAGGTGGTGGGATTTTGGTTCCATTTTTTCCTCTGCTGCTCGTACTTTGTTTCTAGGAGTTTACGCACATCTCCATTGTTCCGATTAATACTTTTCTTAGCACTTCTGAAGTACTTAGTTTTTAGAGGAGCAACTCAGTCCGTGACTGTGGTTCGAGATTGATGGATGATATGGATCTCAGTCCGCAAGCTCCACGGCTGCCCTCGTTTAGCACATATCCCTTTTACTATGATAGCGTATACATTTCGGTCTTGATGAGGGGAGTTTTCTTCCGGTGGATCCATTTTGCGGATAAAGATACAGCAGTGCGCTGACCCGTCTACTTGTTTACCACAGGGTTCGAAATTGAGGGGAGCTATGTAGCTCCTGCTTGTAGCTTAGAAGAGCCTGGTTAGCTTCATAACAACATCTACCAGGATTTACTTTTGGCTCCCCAGGCCAACTGATGCTGAACAAACACACCTCTGTAAATTTAACTCTGTGCATTTGGGACAACCTATAAATAAACATTAGGACGCATCCATAAAACATTTAAAACATAAGTGGTCCTAAATAGTGGACAAACTGATATATTAACACTTTCTGTGGAAGATAGATTTGCAGAAAGCTATATACCAGCTCCTCATTCTCCAGCGGCCGCTCCTGGTCACTGGTTAATACTGGATACTGTGAGGAACCTGAGGGCATCCTCACTTCTTTTTCCCCGGTATCCTCTTCTCAGGTGGCCAGGGAAAGGCCATCACTTTTGGATCCCGACTCTAGGGGGGGAGATGTGAGGGAAGATCACCTGGGTGGAGGAGACTTGGGGAGTGAGGCAATGACGTCCCTAGACGAGACATGGTATCCCCCATTTCCCTTTCACCACAAACTCTCATCCCTCAAGCCTTCATAGACTTTTGTCAGCCCTATCACTGTGATTCCCCTAAAATATTCCCCAAAATGCGTCAATATGGTACTGAGACGAAGAATGAGACAACTGGACCAGCACATCCTCATTTTGTGAAAACAAACAATTGTCAGCCCCAACTAAGTCCGGGGACGAGGAAGAGGACAACAAGATCAAGGCAGGACTAGCGCTTTTTGTAATGTAATTGGAGGCGGGAGCTTTAAAAGATGGAAGCGCAAAAAAAATGAAGTCACTCTTGGAAGCAGGGGGAGCTGCGTGAGCACAATCAGCTGTGTGCAGGGAGACCTCTCCGTTATGGCGGCATGGCAGGAGGAGCGCTGGAAGCCCGTGATGCAGTGCAGAGTGTATGCAGCAGGAAGCGATGACAGACGAAGCTGGGGACAGGTAGCAAGCCATGAGATGGAGGCTGGCAGGACCGAAGGAAGCGGTCATATGTATCCTGCTTCACCGTGGAAGCATTGCTGGGTGTGCGTGAGCCACAAGAAGACCGCCGGCATAAGACTCAAATGACCGCATGGCGAACCAGGAACACGTGGCGGCAGAAGGACTCGCAAGGAGCCTTAAAACAGACTGGTAAGTGAAACCAAAAAGGGGAAACACCGGGCTGGCAGGCGTTGACAGGAATAAAGTTAAAGCAATGAAAACAAATGAAACCTATTTTGAATACCGAACGCAATGAACTCAATGAAAAGAGATGAAAGGTATTTTGAATACCGAACACAATGAAAGCAATGAAACGTATTTTGAATACCGAAAGCAATGAAAGCAGATGAAACATACTTTGAATACTGAACAAATTGAAAGCCAATTAAAGCAAAGAAACAATATTTTTAATATCTAACGGATTGAGAATCAGTTGAAAACACTCCGGCATCCTGAAAGGAATGAAAGAAAGAGTGTGAACTTTACTGAAAGGAAAGTTGTGAACTGTGAACTTATGGTCCTTATTGGTTAACATTTCATGCAGTGGATGGGATGCAGAGTAACTCTTACACCAAATAATCAAACCAACTCAGGAAGATGGCAAAGTCCAATTTACTGTTTTATTATCAATTGTCTAAAACAGGGAGCTAGAACGGACATCAACGGACTTGCACAGCATTCTCTCGAAGCATTTAATAAAAAAACATACTTTTATTGCAAAATGTCATCATACGTGATGTCATACTACGTGGCAAATAAGGAAAACCTAAGGCGGGTTATGGTTGGCTCAAGGAGAACGTCTAAGTATACTTTCTATATGGGGTCGGGTTGTGATTGAGTATCTATGATCAGGTGGACTAGTTATGCCCACCCAAGTGCAAGTCATCTTCAACAATTAATACAAACATGGTCGACCATTGGCTCTTAAACTATAAGGCCCTTCGTTATATGGCCCTCTACAATTGGTTGGCACGCTCGTGCCAGTCTGGAACATTCGGCTCCATATAGCACGTAAGCTCATACCCCAGGTGCCAGTAGTTGGACTTTACTGTACCTCCCCACCCAATTAGCACAACGTCTCTCATCACCCATGCCTTCTGCCATGAAGATTGTCTTTGAACTTGGCCTAGCAAAATATTCTCGTCTCTGGGAATATCAGAGAGTGAGAGCATGCTCTTATCATAGTTCTAGAACTGAATGCCCAGCGCTATTTTCATCCTCTGCTCACGTGACAGGAGATCGTACTTCAAGCTGGTTTGCAGCATTTCATTGTCCTAACTGAATAAAACTTGCCACTCATGGTGTTCTTTCTTGCACCTTGATAGGTTCATTTCAGCTTCTCACGTTTGTTGCCTCCAAGTATAGATAACCTGGCTTGGCTGTCTTCAGTCTTGACACCAGGCCAGACAGCCCTTCTCGATTCTTCCATGCTCCCAGCTAATTCTCTGCTGTGACACAGCTTTGAGCCCTTCTCTTCACGGTTTGAAATTAGTACAATTGTGACACCGATGTCCAGATTGTATAAAATGGCGGCTCCGCCTGCAGTCTATTCACTACTTATAGCCAGCTTCTATGATCACTTAGTCTACTCGCGTTGCTGCATCTGTACAGGTATCGAACGACTTGGATTTTCTGCAGTGCTCTTCACACATGCAATCTTCTTTCCGCATATGAACGTTTACTCGATTCTTTATTCCGTTATTGGTTTCTATAAAGTCCATACACTCTCTTCTTCAGCCAATCTTCTCAGTGTGTCACGCTTGCTTTTTGTGATGTCACCAGCTTTTCCTTCTCTCATTTTCATATTCCTTAGGGGATCTCTTCCAAGAGATTGTCATCTCTTCGGGAATAGATCTGATAGGGCTTTCTTAACAGATCCCGTTTCTCGAAGATTCTCTGTGGAATAGTCACAACCGCTGGTGTCAAGCATGGCACAATTTCAGGCTTCCAGCATACAGCAAGGGGGGGGGGGGTTCCTGAAGAGACATTCAGCTGCTCCTCTACACTTGCCCCTCTGGTTGATTAATCAACCACACCTTCATTAATCTCCACATTTTGGTATCTTCTCTTGAAGAAGTGCTTCTTTGGGGTCCAAATCTTCATCACTCCTTTGAGGGATCCTGCTGATTTTACATGTTCATCCACACTCCAGGTCATATAGCTGCACTTTCCTTTCGGATTACAATAGACCCATCATCCTACGTACTTGCTGTGATTCTTTGGATACAGGAACTTCATTCCCTCAGGTGCTACAATGCTGGTCTCTATGTATTTTCTTACTTCATCATCAGTCTATTCCTTGGGTAAAACCCCTGATTCGACATTGATCATGATCTTCATTCCTACTGCTTTCTTGCCTGTCTTCTTGAACTGTGTAATTATTATCCTTATTACACAGAATCCAAACATCACCATCACTTACACTGCTCCAAGGAACTTGAAGATGTTCGCCATCCACTGCGGAACCCATGAGAAGATAGATGCAAACCAACTGTTGTCTGCAACATCCTCTGTCTCGTCTTCCATTTTGTTATGCAGGTTCGTCAACAATGTTATGGCCTCCGTCAAGGTCCCATTCTCATCATCATGAGAAGGTATGAATGTGCAACATGATGGCCCGATTTTGGTGCAAACCTCTCCTTCCATCGCAGTGATCATGTCAATGACATATCTGTTCTACAGGGTCATCAGTCGTATGACTTTCAATTCTTCCTTGATAGCATTGAATCCTTTTATAGTAGTGTTGATTGTCTGCAGAAGCTCCCATCTGGTAATCTGCAACCATTTAGCATTGGCCATCATCTTGATCCCAGGCATAAAGACAGTCATGAATATCGTTGCATCCTTGCTGAATAGCCTATGCTCATATGAGATGGCTTGAAAGGCAAAGTAGTTCTCTCTTTTAGTTCTACTGAGAAATTCGAGCAATCTTCTACTTGTCAAATGGGCATCTGCTTTCGGAGATTCTCCAATGTTTAGGTCACTCTGAGGAATCACTAATGCTGGAACATGGATATGTACCAAGGAACACGTTCCTCCCCAGTCCTTGGGCAGCTTCATGTAGGCTCTGGACCTACAAGCCCAATAGCGATCCATCAGGACTGCTGTCCGTTCCTTCATGCCTGGTATAATTCGGCCACACTGGCGATTCTCTCCAAATTTCCCTGTAACATTATTTCTGAAACATAAGGACGCATTCTTCAGGCGTAGTATCTGCAATGGTCCTCCTTTATCGTCGACCCATGTCAACAATCTTGTAATCTTCGGCCATTGATCTTTGAATTCTTTTCTGCATTTTCCACAACTACTTCCCACAGTCCGGTTAATGCTGCTGCTTTGCACATAAGCATTCCATCAGCCCATCCTTTGTGAGTAAACACTGATCCTTAGATTTGTAGTTGACCTCTTTCCCAGCATTCTTGTATTTCCTTCCCGTTCTTATCTTTGCATTGCAGAATCTTGTTTTCTTCAATCTTGATGCCTGCTCCATTCATTCCAGGCTGTTCATAATTTATTATTTGATGCTTTGTTTCTGGCTTCTCTCTTTTCTTTAAATCTTGCACATAATTGTCTTCTCTTTGAGATGTCTCTTTATTCATCCACACTATGGATGCTTTTTTGCCTTGGAACTGTCCTCTTGTCGGGCAAGTGCGAGATTTGTCAGGCAATTTGCTTTTTTCACTGATACTTCCGTATGTATGAATATTTTAGAGGTTCCCAAAGCATAAGGTATTAGGGAACATACATAGCAACTCTTTTAGACGTTCTCTCTCTCACCTTTTTCATGTGTTGATACCACATGTTATTACCCAAGTGTGCCATATTATCTGGATATGTGTTTATTATCCCTTCGTTATCTTCCCCTGCATTTCTCCTATACCTCCCTCCCATATTCAATGTTTGTGTACTAACCACCAAGTGAATCAAAAGTAATTTTCATAGTGGGGAGAACCAAAGGGGCCTCTGCCTTATCAGGACCAATGCGATAGAGAGTGTGAAACAGGAGAAACAGAAAGACAAAAACAGGGATTGAGCAGGCATACTATGCACAATAATATCATGGATATCCACTTCTCTCTCCATCCAGGGATTGGTCGGTCTTGCCCATTCCCTAAAATTATGCTAGTTTCAACATTCCTCATTTTCACCACGATCATATAAGGAAAAAACACTTTTTACTCCTGCAGTATCTCCTCTATTATCGCTATGAGTAGTCTTCTGATTACAGGGCCATTTTTAGGATCCTGTAAAAAAGTGCGAATATCAACGTCTCTTTTAACAAGAGCAGGATAAGCTTGAAGGATAAACACAAAAACAGCAAGCACAAGCCGATGCACATCGCTATCGGTCAACACCATGGGATTCGAATACTTAGAACAGGCATGTACTAAGAAATGAGGCTGGATACTGAGCTCTTTTCCAATTTGTGATTGGCAATTGATGTTTAGGCATATCTTTGATGCATCATCGCAATTCTAAAGATCATATTCAAGATTCCTAAGGCTCTCAGCAAGGATTTGCACTCCCGCTATAAAATCTATAAGGAGTGTCCGATAGAGCCCTAGTCCAAATGCAAAATCTGCATCTGCAAATGGTTGCTTTATCGTCCTTCTGCTTTGTCATCAATCGAGTCTGCACACGCTGAAATTCTTTTTCTTATCTTGCTTCTGGATCGGCAACAGTGGGAGCTACGGTCTCGCCTTTGTACATTTTTATGTCATTTAAATTATGCCAAGCTCTCCTGCCTTGGACTTTTACTGCCGAGGAGGTTATATGTGCTACGCAAAAATGGCCATTGAAACTTGCCTCGTGACACTTTCGGGTAAAGTTTTTAATCGGATCGGTGTCACCAATAAACAGTTTAGGTGTCGATAATAGTTCAATAGTTCCGGTTGCTGGATTGTCTTCATCTATTTTTTGAGACCGATCCCCCCTGACGCTTGAGTTGATCTGAAATGAGAGAGATGCTACAGGTCATGTATGTCAAATATTTATTTAATTCATCACCTAAGTTTTGCTGTGCTCTGGGCATCACTTCTACTCCTCGATGGAGGTGCAAGAAGCGTTCTCATTCACCTCCCTGTCACTGGTTCATGGTGGGGTTGAGATGGTGGTCCGTACCAGGCTGATTCCTTAGGGCATATAAAGCTAAGGGCAGGCAATATAGCCATCCCTTCTTCAAAGTCAGCTTGATATTGGCAATCCTTTCTTTAAGGAGGCCGCTCACTCTCTCATATATTGATCGCCTCTTCTCTCTCGCACTGATCACAATTTATTATTAGATGTGGGAGTGGTTTTTTGGGGGGGACTTTTTAAGGGGGGCAAATCTACAATCAAATACACATAAAATAGAATACACCTTTAAACAGGTCGAAAGCTTGATGGCGAGTTACTGATTGTTTATTCCTCGGAATACATTATTGTGGCTTTGCACCCCTGCACTACGCATGTATGCACTGCCGGGCCGAATGCCACAAGGCCTAGTAGGACCACGACTGTAAATATATTATTGTTGCTTTTTGGTTTTTGCCACTGTTATTATTTCCCCTGTTCCCTTCCCATTTTGCCTTGTGGCGCTTTGAAACACAATTCGGTTGTGTAAAGCGCTTTACCAATGATCAATAAATAAATATCTGGACATAATGTTGGCATGTACTAAAGTTCATATTCAACAAAAGACAACATATTGGGAGTCATATTTGACTCCACTCTTTCTATGCAAACTCCGACAAATAGGATACATCGCTCAGTTAATTCACGTGTCATTATTGTATGTAAAATCAAATATTGCAAATCGCTTTATTTCAGTATATCCAAACATGTGACCAAATGACTTAAAATCTTTCAAAACACCACAACATGCCTGGGAGGATAGCTCAGCAGCAACGTGCTCGCCTTGGAAGCAAGATGACACGAAGCAACACAGGATCGATCCTCGGGTCCGCACTTAGAAACCTCTGGGTATTAATCGCGTTATAAATAACCTATCATATCATATCATATCATAACAAGTATAGGAACTAGCCCTCCTAGAAAAGTGGCACATTTCCCCAGTGCTCAGAAGACTTTATTGGCTCCCAGTAAATTCAAGGATTATTTCTAAACTCCTCTCTAGCAATCATAAAAGTGCCATATGAAAGTTGCCTGATATAAGAAAACTCCAGTAAAAAGGCAGAACCCCAACCAAACTCTACATGGTTAAGGCCATGCCTATCTGTTTGTGGCTCCCAGACATTGGAATATGCTCCCAGCCAGTGCTTGCAGCTTTATTGATCTTCTCATGTTCAGGAAAATGATCAAACTGCTGCGATCTGAGTGTTATCTGCAGGTCGCAGGTTCGAATCCCGGCAAGGCCAACTCAGCCTTTCATCCTTCCGAGGTCGATAAATGAGTACCAATTTCGGTTGGGTGATATTGTATGTAAATATGTGCTCTGTAAAGCGCTTTGGATTGAGGCGCTGTATAAATAACACATCATTATCATTATCATTACTGTAGTACCTATACCACCACCAACAGCGGCGTTGCTAGGGGGGGGGGGCTAAGGGGGCTATAGCCCCTGATCTTTTGGTTGTAGCCCCGGATAGAATCTCAGGAGCTACAGCCAAAAGACTAGCTAGCCCCCAGTCCCAACAGTTCGGACATCAGCTTAGCCCCGGGTCTTTTCCAGACCTAGCAACTCCTCTGACCACCAAGAACAATAAAGGATGTATACGACCTCCCTCTTCCTTCTACGCTTTCCGTCACCGGCCCTAAAGGACGGCTCCATTGCACATTTCTTGCACTTTTCATTGGGAAGTTCTTATGTGTTGAGATGCTTCCAGCATAGGTCTCAATTCCCTTCTTTAGATGTCCCAAATGTGTATTCCTCCAGGGTTGGCGTAACATCATGTTTTCCAAACGCTCGCGGTTCGAGCTGAGAGAAACGTAGAGATGTAAGACCCTGGATCGCGCTGTCTGCTCCCCAACCGTATGAGTGCTTCGAATATGGGCAACGTCACTTTTTCATAGATATTTGGGTAGTTCCTATAGGCTGTAGGGTTACACAGCCTGGTTCTCTCTCCCATTATCCTCTGTCTGAGGGCACTGATGGAAAGACCCACTTTCTTACACTTAGGAAGGTAGCTTGATGATAAATCTCAAGACAGCAGTAGATCAAGGAAATGGCGGGCAACGTGAACCATGAGATGGAGGAGAAACAAATTGATATTTCTTTGGGAGGTAAATTATATAATTTAATAAAACACTGATCTGCCAAAAAAGGAGTGCACGGTTCTCTGTGAATGACCTTCTTGTGCTACGGAAAAAATATGTGAAGGAATTGGGAATGCAAGAGCCAAACACACATCAAACTATAGAAGCGCTTTGGATTAAGGCGCTATATAAAAAACACATCATTATCATTATAAGTACAAGACATGTTACTTCTGGCATCCAGGGAACATATCTTGTACAAAATCAGAAACCGCCAAGGAGATTTCACAGATGTGGGCAGAATTCTTTTAATTATTATGGCGCAAAGAATGCCTTTAGGAACTGAAACTTAGCAATTATAATTGATACAAAGCTTCTGTAAACAATGTGCATCCTTCAGTTTTCCCTGTACTTGTAGAGATGTCAAGAGGGCGCTTGAGAAGTTTAGTTATTACTTCTATCTAAATCATTTACTACTAGTTTCCTGTAAAATACTGAAAACATACTTAGTAAAATATATTGCGTTAAAAATGCTATTGTAAAAACACTGTATAAATTCAACAGTATACATTGGCACACATACATTGATTACATTGATTGGGAGTATTTTGGTTGTATTCATCTGTATTTGAAGGCGCCTAACAACATTTAAAAGTTCAAGAAGCTGGATTGTTTTAAAGATAGAAATGAAAAGTAGTTTGGGGTGTTTCCCCCTGAAAAATAAGAATAAAGCAGAGCATCCGAAATTCTGCATTGGAGTTCAGAGGTTTCCTCGGGAAGAAATATAGCCAACACCTTCTCACCATTGTCCATTAAATGGTATAATACGATTGGTTATTTATAGCACGCTTAATACCCAGCGGTTTCTAAGCGCGGACCCGGGATCGAACCTGTGTTGCTCCCTGTCGTCTTGCTTCCAAGGCGAGCATGTTGCCCCTGCGCTATCCTCCGGAGACCACCAGGAACAAAACCTTCTCACCACTGTTCATTAAATGAAGCACCAGGAACAAAATAAATGGTGAAAAGGTAATTGTTCAAGTTTTGGTGTTGAATAGGAAAGACTTGTATGTTTTAAAAACGTTTTAAAAAGTAATCATTACATTCAATCAATATAAAGGACAAGAAAAGATTGGATCGTCGCAGTCAACTGAATGTTAAAAACTAGCAGAGTATCTCGATCTTGAGTTCGGTTTAGTACAGTAAAGATATGGAGTCAAGCTGTAGAGAAAATATATTGATATTCTCTTTTAAAACATTGTTTTAAGTGCGATTCAGTTAATTACAACTTTCCACACAAATTTAAATCAAAAAGCGTACGTTTATGTACCATCCATATTTGTTCTTTATTTTTTCCAGCATAAAAACAAGAAAAAAACATAAAATTACAATTCAATATAAATCAGTCTTACAAAAAAATTCCATCACATCATCCATGCTCATTCTAGGATAATAGTGTAACACAATTATAAGGCATTTTCTCTTCAATGGTCCTTAACTGCCACCAATCCTCAGCTGTCTTCCAAACTCTAGTAATTGAAAGTACCATAGAATGACTGAGACCAGAGACACTTTGTAACCAGAAGGATTCACTCTGTTTGTCCAGTATGTCCCGAAGATGCAAACCATAATGTAGCACATAAATAGTTGGTAACGAAGCACAACCGGTCAACACATGCATAGCTGACTCTGCCTTGTCTTGATCACAATGCAATCTACAGGTAGCTTTTTCTTTTTAAGACCTATCCATGCACCTCTGGCATCTAATTCATTCTCATTGACATAGGGGTTCGTCTTAGCAAAGAGTGCGGGCACTGAAATCTATATCGTTGCGGCCTCTTATCAGAAAAGAAGAGTCCAGTACAGCTACTTAATGATGTAAGGGAGCCAACATGTTCATGGTTAGAACGCCAATCCCATCGCTTGCTTGGGTTTTAAAAGATTTCATAAGCAGACCCACGCCCTCTTCCCATCTTGGAGTCCACGCAATTTAATTGAAAATCCGCTTGAAAAACCGAATAATGCATAGTGGTATCCCATAATGCGCATGTTTGTATTTAGCACAAAGTTTCACTGTATCACCATATCCACATCTTGTGATAAACCCAAGATCACCAATTCTTTTGCCGGGCCCTGGCAGTGCCCTGTAATCCAGCTAATTTGGTCACCTGTTCAACAGCTCCTCACCGGTAGCCATAAAACTACCGTCCCGGCAGCATTCGAGAACGTGTGCTGCTACAGACTACGCTTGACATGGGTGCCTTTTGCCGTGTCTGGAGTGCTTTGGTGGAAACGTATGCATGATTATCATATGGATTCTGGTGGCGGGCGAGTGGATGCCCATTTCCACCTCCCCCTGTTTTTCCCTATGACCTGTGAATTTGTTGTTACTCAAATTTCCAACTACAAGGCTCTTAGATGTTCGGCAAAGTCCCTCAAAGTGATGTACCCCCAAGGACAAGTATTAGTGTTGTGTAATATATGGTGAATGTGATCAGGGCCTTATTATTGTTATTATTTTTTTAAGACATTATTTCTAGTTGCACATTTCAAATAATCAGCTCTTTCATAAAATAAGTTTGCAAAAGAAAAGGTGGAACTCGAGTTATCTGGTATGATACTACTACGGTGGTGATTGGTCGCAGTATGAACCCATATGTACATAACTTGACGTGACTGTTTTCATACCAACACATACTTTTGCACTGTTTATTTATTGGGTTTAATATCTTTTTGCGAAGCTATGTATGTGAGAATCCCAGTCATGTTTGGCATTTATTGGCATTTCAGAGCTTGTCTCCCTTTGAAAATGTTTTTTTTCTGCAAACATGTGTTGATGTATGAATACTTAAGCCTGTCAAGATTACGTCTCAGGTTTCCCATGTTTCCCTGTTAACATTCCTTTCCTGGACAAACTCCTGGATACATTGGCTATCTCCCAGTTAATCCTCCACACTGAATCTGTTGGTTGTCTCCATGACCATCAGTCTGGCTTCAGAGCAGCCAGAGGCACGGAAACTGCTCTCCTGAACACCGGTGAAGACTTGCTCTCTAACCTTGACTCTAACTCTCCCTCTGTCCTCATCCTCCTTGACCTTTCTTCTGCCTTTCACACAGTGAACCACAACATCCTGATCACCCCTCTCTGAGATACCCTGGGCATCACGGATCAGGCCCTGGCGTGGCTATCCTCTTTCCTCTTGGACCGACCTTCCCAGGGTGAACTTGGGTCCTTCCTCTGCTCCATCACACTCTCTGCATGTGGTGTTCCCCAGGGATCTATCCCGGCGTCCTGGTTTTTCAACGTCTATCGGGCCACCCTGGCCCGACTGATCTCTACTTTTTCCTCTAACTTTTAATGTTATGCGGATAAATAATAATAATAATAATTTAGCATTTATATAGCGCTACGAACCCTCAGGTATCTGAGCTTTGCTTATTATTACCCACGGAGTGTGGTGCTCATTTATCGACCTCAGAAGGATGAAAGGTTGAGTTTGGCTCTGCTGGGTTTCGAACCTGCCTCAGCAGGCTCTGCACGGATGTCAAAGCGAGCGCTCCACTTGCTGTGCTATCTGACCGGCAAGCTCTCTTTCAGGCTACCCTCTGCCTCCTCCTCCTTGCTCATCCCTGACTGTCTTTCCGCTATTCAGGCATGGTGCGCCTCTAATGATCTCTGCCTTAATGCCAGTTAGACAGAGATCCTTCTCATTGGGACCCCTGCTCCTAATTTTCCCCTTTCACTCTGGCCAGCCTCCCTTGGCCCTGCACCCTCACCCTCTTGTGAGGCAAAAAACCTCGGGGTCATCTTCGAATCCATCCTCTCCTTCTCTACACACATCACAGACATCTCTAAAAAAGTCCCATTTCCAACTGCACCTCCTCAGAGGTATTCTACCTTTTCTCACCTTCCCCCGGAAGCTCACTGTCTCCAGAGGCCTGGTTCTCTTAGGCTTGACTATTGCAACATTCTCTTTCTCAATCTACCTAACTCTACCCTCTGCCCTCTGCAACTCATCCAAAACAGAACCGCTAGACTTATCCTTGCCCTCAAGCCCAGGGACTGCATCTCTCCATCTCTGAAATCCCTCCACTGGCTCCCGGTGGCTGCAAGGATCAAGTTCAAGACCCCCTGCATTGTCCACAAGGCTTTCTGGGTCCGGGGCCCATACTATCTCCAACGCTCTCTTACTAAGTACTTTCCTTCCAGAGCCATCCGCTCGTCTACCTCCAATTCTATACGGGTGAGTAATTTCTCCAAGCAGAGACCGGATGGTAGATCTTTTTTCTCTGCAAGTGCCTCCCTCTGGAATGGCCTCCCTGCCACTCTACGCCTTGAGTTCCGGAAGCACCTCAAGACCTTCCTTTCCTCCTCTTCCTCCTCTCTGCCTCTCCCCTGCTAACTTTTCCCCACCTCCTTTTCTCTCTGCCTTCCCTCTGCTATCTCTCCCTTCCTCCTGCTGTTACATTGACTGGCTGCCTCGTGCTCTTCGGAGACATATAGGACAACTGCCTCCCCTGCCCAGTCCCTAGCTCTTTCCTTTGGGCCCTCCTGCACTGCCACCTGGCACTCTGTGCCCTTCCTGGGCATATTCCCCTTGGAGGCCCTGCCTTCCTGCACTTAACCCATGGCACTGTTCCACTGGGTGCACTTCTCCCCCCTGCACTTCTTGTCTGCGCACTTGCACAATGTAAATGATACTAGGCCTAGTAGGATCGTTTGTCTTGTTCTCCCCTGTTTCCCCCACCCCGTGCCTGGATGCGCCTTGAAACACTTATGTATAGGCGCATTATAACTAACATATCAATCAATCAAGGTCCCTCTGTGAGTTTAACTCCCTGTGCAGCCCCCTCACCAACCAATTCTGGGCCTTTTTATAATGAAACAACAGAGTACTTTGGGTGGGTTCAATACATTCCTTGATCTGTTTTTGTGCACTTGAGGTCAAGTTCATTGATTTTGAAATGGCACGCCTTGCTCTAGATCCGCAGTTCCAAAGAACCTTTTAGGTGCCTGGCTCAGTAATGTCCACCACCTGTAGTTACCATATAGACTCAATAGGAAATAGGGGGACCAGCGCTGAAAGGAATGTACACCTAGAAGGTTGCCTGGGATCCTGTCTTGGGGTGCATCGTCCAGTTAGAGGGCTCGGAACCAGTATCGACAATAGTACTTTACTAGTAATCCGCTGTCTAGAGCTTGTTATGGTTTGGCACCCACATTTCTCATTAGCACCCTGGGAGAGGGCGCTGAGTGTTAGGGAGAATTCTCAAAAATGTGCCAATTCCTCCCACCTTGGAGCCCTCCAGCTCTTTTGCTAAACTTTGGGACTTTGAACTTTTCAATTCAATGTGTTTTCTTTGTTTTTTTTTTTTATGGAGTCTAAGCAACTCCATAGGCATCTTCTTTTACAATTGTGTCACAAAGCACCTTTAGTGCAGTGCCACAGGGAAGTCTTCTAGATTTCCCAAGGTTTAAAAAACCTTCTCTGGGATCAACTACTGTTTCCCAGAACAGTAAAGTGAAATTGACTTTCTCCAGCATTGGATCTTTCATGGATTCACATGCTTAGAATATTCCCCGTCGTCAGGCTGGGAATCCTCGGTAAGTTATATAGACATTTTCCATAGGAAAAATTCCGACACTTTTGTGTCCTATCTATGTCGTTTTGGGCCGCGCACGCCAGCGCCACTAGGACGTAGGGGTATATATAGCTCCGCCCCCGCGGCTCCCTCAGATTTCAACCGTCTTCCAAAGTGGTGGGATTACCTCGCGTATCTGCTATTTGGTTAGGTTGTTCTTTCTACTTCTGCGACTGTTTGTTCTTCTCAAGAGAATGTCTGGAAAGGCGTTGTTTCGTCCGTGTGCTACGTGCGGCCTTAAGAAGGTGTACGAAGGGGATGGTCATATGGACTGCATTTACTGCCTTCATCCTCACCACACGGCGGACACTTGTGAAATCTGTCAGGGTTTCTCCCAGAAAACCCTCAAAGATCGAAAAAGACGCCTGTTCGATTGGCTCAATGATGGAGCGGGTGCGTACCCGGTATCGGAGGTGGGCTCCACAGCCTCAAAAAGTAAGTCGGAACCCCCGACGAAGAAGGCACGTGCTGCTGAAAAACGAACCTCGGAGTCGGCCGAAAAACGACCCTCGGAGAAACATTCGGAGAAACATTCGAAGGCCTCCTCCTCTTCACACAAGACGCCGTCTTCCTCCTTCTCATCTAAAAAGGAGAGAAAAGAGCCATCTAATTCCTCCTCAGGAGACCGTCATAAATCTACCTTGAGTCGAGAGGCCGCGGCCAGCAAGTCGGCCCCAAAAGCGGCGGGAACACCTCAAGGCCCTGCGCCACTGGCTTCGCCGATGGCCCACTCTTCGACGCCTGCGTCATCGGCGGCTCCTCCCACATGTCAGACTGCGGCGGTAGGAAACATATCGTCGACGGTGGTCCCGTCGATGGGATGGCAACCGGAGGTTTTCGATCCCGTCCCGCCGGAGGCCCTGCTTCAACCAGAGGCGACTTTCTCCATCTCGTCGGCTGACGAGGAACGCGATACGGTCGTGCGCCCAACCGATCTGGGGCTGCAGCCGACCAGCGCGATGTCGCTCTTGGGTGTGGGTTCCATCCCTACAACCTCGTCATTACTGAACCCCCAGGCGGTTCTGTCCTTGGAGGTGCTAAATACGCTACAGAAGCTATTACAGCGTTTGGACACACAAATACCCCAGCTTAGGGCCCCGACACGGATACAGTCTACGCCATTCGTCGACGAGCCGGGCCTGGCTCCTCGCTCGGCGACCAGGATTACGGCCGCTTCCCACGCGCCGGAAGATTGCCCTATCCTGCAAGAAGAAGGAGAACTACAGGACTCTGACCGTGAAGGATCAGGTTCAGAAATCTCACTATCCCCCTCAAGGGACCCAACTTGGGACTCTGAAGCGGAGATGGAGGCTCCGAGAAGCCCGGCACAGCCATCGCCACCTGACGACGTGGGTGCATTCCATGCCATGATGAGTAAGGCGTGTTCGGAGTTTGGCCTAGTCCCTGAAGGGGAGAAAAAGGACTGTTTTCTTTTTGATCATATGGGCAAGAGTAGGAAATCCATATTTGCCATCCCGATTTTGGATCATGTCTGGCAAGAGGGCATGAAGACCATGCGGCACCCGTTCTCTGAACCGGCAGTGAAAGGTCGTTTGGAGAAGAAGTTCAAGGCTCCGGAATCGACTCCCAAGTGCCTGATGTCTCAACCTTCGCCGGAGTCGGTGGTATCGGCGGCGGCGGCTAGAAAGGCTCCCCTCCAGACAACGAGGCCAGGAGACAGGACGCTTTCGGCAAGAAGGTGCTGTCCGTCGGCGTGACTACAGTTAAAGCAGCCAACTCCTTGGCGATTATGTCTAGGTATGACAGGGAAATGTGGCACCGACTGGCTCCTATCTTGGAGCATTTGCCCGAGGAACATAGAAAGTCTGCCATGTTGCTAGTGCGGGAAGGAAGGTGAGCAACTGTTCGGTGAAAAAGTTAATGAGGCCTTGAAGGGCATGAAAGAGGATACTGACACAGTGCGGTCACTCAGAGCCCTCCAGAGTGGTAGGAATTTTCGTTCCTTTCGTCCTTTCAGAGGGGCCTCTGGTAACTCCCGGTTTGGGTCATCTAGAGACCGAGGTTTCAGCAGACCCTGCTACTCGTCCCAAGGCTACAGGCGTGCGGCCCAATCTTCTCGTAGAGGCAGAGATTACCAAACCTCCAGACGGCGGGGTACCTACCCTTCGTCGACAAATGATAAACAAACCAAGAACCAACAATGACATGTTTCAGGACGTCCTGGGGAGCCGAGTGTCTCGTCCCATCGACGAGTGGGAGCGCATAACAACAGACCGATGGGTTTTGGACGCGATTCATCTGGGCCACTCTCTACAGTTCAAGGGCAAGCCACCACACATTCCACCGGTGTTCTCGGCCCAGCCCCACCTTCAAATACTACTACAGGAGGTGGCGCTTATGCTGCAGAAAGGGGCTATAGAACTGGTCCCGGTGGCAGAAAAAGGACAGGGAGTGTACTCCCGGTACTTTGTCGTCAAGAAACCAAATGGAAAATGGTGTCCCATTCTGGATCTACGAGCGCTCAACAAACTGCTCAAGAATTTAAAATTCAAAATGCTGACGCTTCAGGAAGTGATCCGATCGATACAGCCCAGAGATTATTTGTCGTCGCTAGACCTTCAGGACGCATACTTCCATATCCCGATGCATCGACGGCACAAAAGATTTCTGCGGTTCGTCGTCGGACGAATCCACTATCAGTTCAAGGTCCTCCCGTTCGGTCTAAAATCGTCCCCAGGACGTTCACCAAATGTCTGGCTCCAATAGCAGCCTGGTTAAGAAAGGAAGGTCACCATGTGTACCCTTATTTGGACGATTGGCTAGTGAGGGGACTGTCTCCGGAAAGGGCACAAGAAAGCCTAGATGCCACCCTGTCCCTCCTGCAACGTTTGGGCTTCGCAGTGAACTTCGACAAGTCCTCGTTAAAGCCTTCAAGGACCTTGGTCTTTTTGGGGGCAGAGTTCCACACACAGCCGGGCTGGTGAAGCCATCCCTCGAAAGGATTCACAGACTGCAACAAAAGGCATCGGAATGGGAGGTCGACACCAGAGTGTCAGTACGAAGGTACATGTCCCTTCTGGGCACCATGTCGTCCTGCATACCCTTGATAGACAACTGTCGCCTCTTCATGAGGCTTCTTCAGGAATTCTTGGCGGATCGATTGGCACAAAGTCGAGGACGCTGGTCGAACAAGTTGACCATCAACGGCCAGCTCGTGCAGGCGCTTCAATGGTGGAGAATCTCCATACACCTAACGAAGGGAATGCCCTTACTCGAACCTGCGTTCCAGAAGACAGTGGTTACGGATGCTTCTCTAACTGGGTGGGGAGCTCATCTGGACTCCTTACAGGTTCAGGGTCGTTGGTCATCGGAAGAGTCCTCCCTCCACATCAACCTGCTAGAGTTGAGGTCGGTGCGTTGGGCCCTAAAATCCTTTCTGCCACAGATAAAGGGCTCAGTGGTGAGAATCATGACAGACAACACGACAACAATGTTTTATCTACGAAAGCAGGGTGGGACTCGCTCCAGGAGCCTGTCGACGGAAGCCCAGGAGATCTGGCATTGGGCCCTACAACACGACATACATCTGTTGGCGTTCCACTTACCAGGAGTAAAAAATGTGCAAGTAGACGCTCTCAGCAGGGAGATGAATTGTCTACACGAATGGGAGCTGAACGATCAGCAACTGCACCGTGTCTTCGCGGAATGGGGTCATCCGGCCCTCGATCTCTTTGTGACGAGAGACAACAAGAAATGCTCCCAATACGCGAGCAGGTGGCCACAACAAGACTCGCTAGGGGACGCGTTCTCCTTCCCGTGGACGGGCAAGTTTCTGTATGCCTTCCCCCCATTCCCTCTCATCCGTCGGACTCTGCAATGGATCCACAGATATCCTTGTCGGGTGATCCTGGGGGCCCCGTATTGGGCCAGACAAGTGTGGTTCTCCGATCTACTTCACCTCTCAGCGGCAGAACCAATGAGGTTCCAGAAGATCCCCAACCTTCTGTCTCAGGAGAAAGGGACCGTTTGGCATCACGACCCGGACAACCTCAGTCTGACGGCCTGGCTCCTGATTTCGCCGAGTTTGGCGCGTTAGCGATTCCAGCGGATTGTCGTCGTATTTTGCAAGCTGCAAGGGCACCTTCCACGAACACTTCATACACATACAAATGGAAAAGGTTCTGCATATGGTGCGCAGGTCAACCAGGTCTGGTCCCGCGGGCGATCACACCAGAACAACTCCTACCATACTTGTTGCTCCTGGCAAATAACGGTTTATCTGTTTCATCCATAAAGGTGCATCTAGCTGCCATCTCGAGATTTACTCGGAAGAGACATTCCACTCCACTGTTCAGTGACCGCCTAGTTAAACACTTCCTTAAAGGGTTGTTTCGAACCTTTCCTCCCAAGAAGAAATTTCCTCCGATCTGGAGTCTGAACCTGGTCCTGGCAGCCCTGATGAAATCCCCTTTTGAACCAATGTCATCGACATCATTAAAATTTTTGTCTTGGAAATTGGCTTTCCTGGTGGCCATTACTTCTGCTCGTCGCCTGTCGGAAATACAAGCTCTAGTGATCGACCCTCCGTATTTGAGGTTTTTCAGTAATAAAGTTGTGCTGGCCACTAACCCGCATTTCATACCTAAAGTACCTTCCATGTTCCATAGACACGCTGCTATAGTGTTGCTTACATTCTTTCCAACACCGTCTTCAGTGGCAGAGAAGACTCTCCATACATTGGACGTGAAAAGAGCTTTAAAATGTTATCTCCATCGCACTCAAAGCTTCAGAGACACAAGACCACTCTTCGTAGTTTATGGTCCTGCGGCTAGGGGTAAAGCGATTTCAAAACAAGGACTATCCAGATGGGTGTCTTCGGCCATTTCTTATTGTCATTCCAAGGCCGGAAAGCCGCTAGAAAAGCGTCCAAGGGCCCATTCGATGAGATCTACATCGTCGTCGACGGCTTTGTGGTCCGGAATTCCGCTGGGGGATATCTGCCAGGCGGCTTCCTGGTCGGTACCACACACGTTTACCCGACATTACTGTCTCGCACAGCAACATGCTGAGGATACACAGATGGGGCGGGCAGTACTACGTCACCTGTTCCAATAAGGTAAGCCCCAAGTGGGGTTGCATCCTTCGGCAACTATGCTTTAAAGTGTCGTGTCTTTTACCGTTAACATGCTATAATGTAATGTGTTGCCATAGTAAGTGGGCACTGTGATTGTTGTGATGTTGGTTTGCATACACGCCTCCAATGTTGGGGGATACTGCTATACAATCTATTCTAAGCATGTGAATCCATGAAAGATCCAATGCTGGAGAAGGCAATAGTTTCTTACCTTTAACTCCATTTCTCCAGCATTGGTATCTTTCATGGATTCACATGCGCCCGCCGGCCTCCCCTGAGCATGCAAACCAGAGATCCCCCCATGCTACTTTGGGGGCTGAAATCTGAGGGAGCCGCGGGGCGGAGCTATATATACCCCTACGTCCTAGTGGCGCCGGCGTGCGCGGCCCACAACGACTTAGATAGGACACAAAAGTGTCGGAATTTTTCCTATGGAAAATGTCTATATAACTTACCGAGGATTCCCAGCCTGACGACGGGGAATATTCTAAGCATGTGAATCCATGAAAGATACCAATGCTGGAGAAATGGAGTAACAGGTAAGAAACTATTCCCTTACTTAGCATTGTACTTGCTAGACCCAGCACAACCTATCTTACAATAGAGTGCTGGAGGGGTTACTTAGTATCCCCTGTGTCTAAGTGCTCATATAACATTTTCTATGTTACCCTTTCCTCAGTTGACTGGCTGGTGGCAGTGGTTTCGTTTTGAACTACCTTGGTTTGCCTTTACCGTGACTGTTCACGGCTCCGGTGAAGTAACCCCGGGAGCCATCTTTTTCAAAATGGCATCCGGCCATCTTTGCTAAAAAGGTGCCCGGTCTTCTTTTTTCGCCAGGTCTTTGTAGGAAGGTCCTTCTAGAGAGTTTCTCTGTGTGCCAAACCAGGTTTGGTCTCTTTGTTCATTTTGCCTTTGGCGGGCTTCAGGAGAGAAACCCATCTCTGGCTCCTGAGTGTCTGGGGTAGGCAGGAAGTGAGGGAGGTGCCCAAACTCCCTGTACTTAGTCTCCTAGGAGACCCAAATGCACTCTGTGGCGATTGGCTGGCTGACTGTCCGGCCAGGACAGCCACCCTGCTGGGTGAGTGACAGCTAGGCTGGAATTAAAGGGAGAGAACTGTTTAAAAGGCGAGTCTCTTGGACTGGAAAGCAATGTCGACCACTGGACGAAGGAACCGAAGAAGAGCTTGAAGAGGACGCCTGCTGCAACTCCTGTACCGTTGGTTTGCCCGGTGAAGCCCTGCTGCAGTGACTACTTGCCAAGTTTGCATCGACAGAGAAGCCCCTGCAATGACGACTTCTCCCTTTGAGTTGGTGGGACTAATCAACTCCAAAGTAAGCCACCTGGACACCCATCTCGTAGCTGGTTGAATTTCCTCAGAGTTGCTGCAGGAAACCGTATAGCCAGGGAGAGGGATACCAGATTGTGTGCGTTATTTTTAAGCTGGCCTAAAGCTTTTTGAAGATCCTCTGGAATCCCACGAAGCAGGACTGACCAAGCCTGAGCCCAATCAGCAGAGTGCGGGACCCGAGAAGTAAGGACAGTCCACCTTGACAGCCAGGAACCGCGCTTATTGCTATTTGCTGTACCGCAAGGAGCTGAAACGCGAAACAGCCACTGAAAGTAAAGTTTGTTGGTTGCCAGTTTTGACAGTGCCAGTGCAGGGCAGGAGTCCAGCGACGTCCTCCCTCTTGTCCCCATGACTGAGACTCAGGAACAGTGAGATCTGCAGAGCTGCACAGGAACAGAAGTCATCAGCTGTATCTTTTCTTCTTTACCAAGGTACTGGGAAAAAAAAAGTCTAAGAGAAATTACCTCTTACTGTGGAAGTGCTTGCGTCTTCTGAAACTCACAAGTCTAATCAGCTCGTGGCCCTACATTTGATTCTTCTTTTTATCAAAGACTCCTAAGAACTTGTGCAAAGACTTTTCCATTTACTTACCGGAGTGCTGCATCCTATGCAAAGACTTTTGCCCATTGACTTTGGTTTAGCCTATTTGAATTGAATGGCTCTCCTAGGTGCTATCTTAAAGTATTTTGCCCTGCTTATGAAGATTTGTAATTTCTTGTATCCTTATAACCTTTGCCTTTTGCCAACTTTTAAGAGTATTCTGAATTCCAACAGTAAGATATTAATGTTCCCAGCACCCTTGTTACTGAAGTCACCTGTGGGTGTAGGTTGTGTCTGTGTGCCATCCCAAAAGGGTCTTGTCTGATTCAGAAACTCAGAGTGTACAGTATTGAAGTGTATTTGTATGTTACTAGTATATTGCTCCCTTCTAAAGAAGGCTGTCAAACTCACTGATAAATAAATTAATAATTGTTTATGCAAGAAATCTTGAGTGTAAGAGTTTCTTTGAATACCTGTAACTGTGAATCTTTGTGAAACTCCACTACAGCTCACATTTCCCCTCTTGAGATAAGTCTGGCTGCTCAACACGCTACCAAAACTGTGTAGTACAAGCTTATACCAAAGGTTGGGTGCCTATACCCGTAGTTATGGTTGCTTGTAGTGTTCCCAAAGGGTACTTACTGCATTCAAACTCTGCCTAACTCTGACCAATCAGGAGGCTCAGATCGTGGTCTGCTTTGCTCTGACCCTTACCTTGGATGGCGGCCATCTCTGGGCATATCACCTCAATATAACCCTTTATCTGAAATTTACTACACTATGCCTCCTATAAGCTGCCCTTGCAACCTTACTTTTTACAAAAATAAAAAGATGTTTCTTAGTGGCTTGCCTTCTAACCATGTCCCCATCAAGAACTCTTTGCATCTTTATTTTCAAGATTTTTGTGAACGTATTATTTAGGTTGCTCTCCATTTTTAGTTTCTTCTATCAGCCGAAACTATTGCATTAGAGTACAGCTAGGGAGAAATGGCATATGAGATGGGGCACAGAGCTTGAAGGTGGTGTTTGGTTATTTACCCACCCATTGCCTGCCCATGGCAATGCTAATCCCTATGGTCATTCCCACCCACTTCCTGGCCATCCCTGCCCAAAACACATCCTCCTAGGATCTCGCTGAGCTAGCTTAAACAAGCCTTACCATCAAACTTTGTTCTTGAAGGGCGTGCCACTGTTTTTTTAACTGCACCATTTTACAGCTGCTACCATCAATGGCCAGTTAATACCACTATGGCAGTGCCTAGCAAGTGCCTTCCACATGCCTACACAAAAGCCAGAACTGTTGGCATTGCCAATGCGTGTTTGGTATTGCTGCATGCTACAGTGTCTCAAAGCATTCTGGAACAGTCAGAATTCAGCATGTTAGTGCTATAGAAAACTCCAAAAGGAACCACTTCTTTGATAGTTGAAGCCTCTGTGTTGAGAGTGAAGTACACGCCCCTTTTGGGTATGTGCCATGCCTACATTGTGTATATCTTTCTATACAAGCAGAAGGAATACATGGATTCCATTATAGACCTCCTCTCAACCAATCAGAAAGCTCGGAATGTTGTCTATGATGACATGTTAGAGCCTGCACCATACGACTCTATTCTGTAGTAGGTGACCACTGCCCATGTCGTTGGCCCCAAGATGCAGGTGAGGCTGACTCTAATTGAGGGTCATAGGTCATGCCATAGAGCCCCCTAGTAAGGGTCCCAACGGTATTAAAGCTTGTGCAGGGTGAAAAAGGTAAGCCTCACCTGGGGCTTCCATGATGCAGCTTGTACGTGCGTTTTCTCTCTCATTGCCCGATGTGTACGCATCAACTCAAAGTATAATGCAGGCTATTACAGGTGCTCAGAGCCTTGCCTAGTGCCCCATAGCCCAGTGCCCAATGTGTATGCATTAAAAAGGGAAGCTTGGAATGCAGGCTATCACAGGTGCTCACGGCCTTGCCCATTCCCCCTTGCCCAGTGTGTACTATGCATTACAAATGGAAGCTTGGAATGCAGGCTATTGCAGGCGCTCAGAGCCTTGCCCATGCCCCCTTGCCCAATGCCCAAGGTTTACGCATTACAAACGGAAGCTTGGAATGCAGGCTATTGCAGGCGCTCAGAGCCTTGCCCGTGCACCATTGCCCAGTTAAGAGTGCCCAATGTGTACTCAGTACAAAGGGAAGCTTGGAATGCAGGCTATTACAGGCGCTCACGGCCTTGCCCAGTGCCCCTTTGCCCAGTGCTCAATTTGTACACATTACAAAGGGAAGCTTGGAATGCAGGCTATTACCTGCGCTAACGGCCTTGCCCAGTGCCCAATGTGTACGCATTACAAAGGGAAGCTTGGAATTCAGGCTATTACAGGCGCTCACTGCCTTGCCCAGTGCCCAATGTGTACTCGGTACAAAGGGAAGCTTGGAATGCAGGTTATTGCAAACGCTCACGGCCTTGCCCAGTGCCCAATGTGTACTCTGTACAAAGGGAAGCTTGGAATGCAGGCTTTTGCAGGCGCTCACGGCCTTGCCCAGTGCCCAATGTGTACTCGGTACAAAGGGAAGCTTGGAATGCAGGCTATTGCAAACGCTCACGGCCTTGCCCAGTGCCCAATGTGTACTCGGTACAAAGGGAAGCTTGGAATGCAGGCTATTACCTGCGATCACGGCCTTGCCCAGTGCCCAATGTGTACTCGGTACAAAGGGAAGCTTGTAATGCAGGCTATTGCATGCGCTCACGACATTGCCCAGTGCCCAATGTGTGCTCAGTACAAAGGGAAGCTTGGAATGCAGCTATTGCAGGCGCTCACAGCCTTGCCTGTGCCCCCTTGCCCAGTGCCCAAGGTTTACGCATTACAAAGGGAAGCTTGGAATGCAGGCTATCACAGGTGCTCACGGCCTTGCCCAGTGCCCCATTGCCCAGTGCTCAATTTGTACACATTACAAAGGGAAGCTTGGAATGCAGGCTATTACAGGCGCTCAGAGCCTTGCCCATTGCCCAGTTACCCAGTGCCCAATGTGTATGCATTACAAAGGGAAGCTTGCAATGCAGTATTTTACAGGTGCTTAGAGCCTTGCCCAGTGTCCAGTGGGTACCCATTACAAAGGGAAGCTAGCAATGCAGGCTATTACAGGCAAAGCCTTACTTCCAGGCTTTTACAGGTGGTCAGAGCCTATGTTCTATGTTTGCTGATTGGCTTGGCAGCTGGAAACAGTGAGAAGAAAGGAAACGTGTGGGATGGAGGCCTCTACTGGTGATTAGAGCCTGCATTCCACACTTTCCGATTGACTAAATAGAAGTACCGAGGGGTGGTTTATGATCACGCGATATTGAGTCGCGCCCAAGTTTCTGCCCAAGGCGAAGCCCTGGGCTTTACAAAGGGACGTCATTTCACCAAAATGCCAGGGCTAGCGGAAGTGACATCACACGACCCTTGACCCCCTGGTGACATCACAGGAAGTGATGTCATTTGACCCCACCCCGAATTGATATCGTGGAATCCGATGGAACGTGACATTTCATCCGTTGACAAAACAGGAAGTGTTATCACATAGCACTGTACACTACAAAAAATATGGTTACGGTATCACTATAATGTGATGTACATTTCATACAAGAATGGATCACCATATGTATCGTTAAGATCATTGTCTATAGGCTCATATTACCAAATTATTGTGAATGCAAGCAGAAGTCCATGACCAAATGATAATGATGTGTTATTATATAGCACTTACGCTTAAGCGCTTTACATAGAAGAAATATACACCCAATATCACCCAACCTCTGTTGGTACTCATTTATCGACCTCAGAAGGATGAAAGGCTGAGTTGAGGCATTTAAGAACATACTAAATCAGTGGCTCACCCCCTGAAGTGTGCCTGAAATAAACCTTTAATGAGTCTAGCAATTATTGTATAGAATTCCAGAAAGACACATTATTTGGTTTTCCTATTCTTTCTTATTTAGGGTCACTGCTCAAAGTGTCACAGTTGTGGCACTCCTGTTCTTATTTTTCTTCTTTTTTTAAGGGGCCTGAACAAGAAAGCCAGCCACTCCAGAAGTAAAGGTCCACATGGTGCTGACCTCAGAGGTGACCCCTAAATGACGTCCCTGGCTTTACATTTGGGAAGGGTCGTTGTGACAAGTGATCTAGGCTCCTGCCGAGGACTACAGGGTCCTCAGCAAGTGGAGCTGTGCACCTAAAATGCATGTGTGGAAGAAGGTCTGTATCAGAGATTATAGACTGCATTCTGATTGGATGCCGGAGGCCCATAAATGGAATCCATGTGCCAATTGCTGACATGAGCAGCTACCTCACAAGCAGCACAAAACAATGGCCTTCAGCTGCAGAGTTAAATCCCTCCTCTTACAAACAGCAATTACGCACAACATGTACAAAGCGTGTTATTGCTAGCGCCATATGTAATAGATTAACATGACGAGTTGCTTGCAAGTGATGACGCTTCCCCTTGATGACGCAGTCTCGAGAGGATAGCTCGGGGGCAACGTGCTCGCTTAGGAAGCAATACAGCACGGAGCAACACAGGTTCGATCCCCGGGTCCGCGCTTAGAAACCTCTGGGTATTTAAGTGCGTTATAAATGACCTATTTTATCATATATCCCCTGACAAAGGAATCCTTTCCTTTCTTTTAGCTGCACTGAACCTCAGGGCGGGCCGTTATCGCTTGGATAATGGCCCTTCCCTTACTTTGTAGCCCGTGGCTTTGCTGCGGACGGTAACTTGGGGGTGGTGTTGTTATCCCTGGATTTCTGGAATCGGAGCACCCCTGCCGGCTGCGCCCCCCAGGGGCGGCTGCACGCGGGTGTTTTTGTAAGATGCCCCCATCGTGCAATATCCACCGAAGGCCATGCGGCTGTGAGAGCAGAATAAACAGAGAGATGAAGCCCCTCCACCTCCCACCCCCGTGTCTCTGTTTCAGCCAGCATTCCCTGGGATGGGAATCGGTCACCCACGCCTTGTAATGACAGGGACACTGTTCCGATAAGATGGCTGAGCGGGGCCGGGGTGCATTACTCACAACCGGGGGGGGGGGGGGGGGCGGTGGGAAGCATGAGTAACTTTGGAAACGTCCTGACACGCCACCCTGTGTTTCTGCTTTTTCCTAGTCTCACACATGGTCATCGAGGAAGTCGGCTTCATGCAGAGCAACCTGGAGATCGAGAAGACCTGTCGCGAGAGTGCAGAGGCGCTGGCCACCAAGGTGAGCATGCAGCGCTATCCACCCGCCTGGACGGGAGGCTGCTGGGCGCTGTAAACTGTGAGTACGCTCTGTGATGGACATGAGAATATCCTGCTGCCCCAGGGAATAGCTCTGCTGTCTAAGGTGTGTGTGTGAGCTGGGTGATAGACTACTACACGTGTGGGTTACTAAAGTGATGGCTGCACTGCACTTGCACGATCCGAATGTCACAAGGCCTAGTAGGGCCGTGTTTTGTCTTGTCATCCCTGTCACTGGGCGGGGAGGGGTCGGAGTGGGGGGGGGGGTGTAGGATGTGTGCTATCTGTGCGTGTTGCATGCGGGTGGCCCTCACTTGTGCATGGAATGGGTTTTTCTTTGTGTGACCAGGGGCGACTTCTGCTGAGATCTGTGCCTTGTAACTGATCTCTGAGGTCGATAAATAATACACCGTGGACGGTGCTCCTTTCGCTGTGTGCCAGGGGGCAATACTCTTTATTAACATGTTGCTGGGCGTGTCAGCCAATCAGGCTGGTCTACACCTCGAATGAATCTCACAATCCAAGCCTGGGTTCGGTGGTGGAAATGGGAAAAAAAATCCCCCTTGTGTACTATTCAAGCACGGTGATTTCTGTTCGCCGTAAGCAACGTTTTCCTTTACCTGAGCCGCTCCTGCAGCTCCCCTCTGAAAGCAGTTGGGTGGCTGCATCGTGTGTGATGTTAATAGGGTTATTTATGTATGTAATGTTTGTCGGATACCTGTAGATTTATTTATGCAATGTTGGTCGGCTACATGTATCCGACAGACATGTCAAAAATACACAAATACTCCGGGTCCATGTATCCGACAAACATTGCATAAATAAATAAACCGGGTCGTGGCTGAGGATGACCTCTTGCATGGGGTCAACAGTGGAAGTTACAGTTTACTCGCAGGTGCTTTTTTTTTCCTCTCCACCGCAGAGCAGGGGTTTGGGGGGGCTGACTCTGGCCGGGTCCCGAGATCCGGCTACACATCTGGTGCTGGCCCAATGACCAGCACTGGGTCATCATTTGGAGCAAGATGGGAGTCCCCGCCACGCCCCACGCTCTGCAGCTGGCCACACCGCTTCCGGCATCTCTGAGTTTCCCTTATCTACAGCAGGGGACTGCCATGGAGCGTCTTCCATGGTGGGCATGTTTTAGTATGGCTGGGCGTTTTTTGATGTCTAAAACAAGGGGTCGCACGCTGTCTGGAGCCAGTTATTCCAGACAAAATGATTGCTGTGAGCACCCTGGTTTGAACCCCGGGGTGCTAATTAATCAATAATACCCCATTCCCTGGCTTAACCGGCCGGTAACAGCGTTAAGGCCCTCCCGACATGTCTGCCGACTGGCTATCATTGAAGCAATAGAGCCGGAGAGGGAGGGGGGTCATTTACAGTTAAGACAATGCCCCTGGGGTGATAGATAGAAGCCAGAGCGAAAGTATCATTTTTTGATAGGTTTTGTACACAGGTGTGTCTGAGCAAGGGATAGATGTAACATGCACTTTTTCATTACTATAGAAGTAATACAGTTGGCTTGCAATTTAAACATTTCGAAGGTTTTGCACATGGTACTGTGATCTTCTCGTAGCCTTGTTGCCATATAAACAATGTTTGCTTGTCTGGTTTTATAATGGCCTGTACGTGATCTTTTATTGTGAAGGTGGGAAGTAAATGTTAACTAGGCTAGTATTTTCTCTTGGTGACTTCTTCTGTGATTAATTGTTCTGTCGTGTTTGGATGGTTAATGCCCCTCTTAGAAAAGAAAGGGGACCTGCGCCTGCGCGCAGACTAGGGGACTTCTCGTCCAGCTGGCATAGCTGCTCAGCACACAGAGGTTCCCCCTGCTGTCTAATGCACAGCTCTGTGTATCTCCCGGTAACCTGAGGGATAGATTTTTATTTCTATGCAATAGAGCAGAGGTCTGCAACCTTTGGCCCTCCAAATGTTTTGGACTACAACTCCCATCAGTCTTAGCAGGCAAAGTCAATGGTTCGGGGTCATAGGATTTGTAGTCCAAAACAGCTGGAGACCCACAGGTTGCTGACCTCTGCAATAGAGAGTTGGCGCTGCTCTCTGAGTTGTGAGTTCCTTCTCAGGATATCTCGAGACATTCCCGAATTGCTGTCTTTTTATCCCTAAAATGCCTCAAATGTAGACTGTCTGGTGTGCACAGCGACTGCTCCTATGAATGATGGAGAGCAGTGTCTGAAGTTTCCCCATGTCCTTAGGAGTTGGGGGTTCTGGGAACAGTGTCCTTTTGATAGAGCTCAGGGAACCAGGGGACCCATGGCTAGGGATGTGCCAGGGCCGAGCCAGGAGGTCTGGCCTGGCTCTTAGGGCCAAACCCGAGCCAGGCGAGGGACATAGCAGCGTAAAAAAAGGAATGGGAAAGAGTTGTCTATTTCATCTTTGATTGAGATCCCTGCTGGTCAAGCAGTAGTGTGCAGTGCGCAGCCACCCACTCGAGTTGTTGGACTCTACCCCAGAGTGTTTTGCAAACTTTTGTAGCCCTGCCAAGATGGCTGCCACTCTCGGGGGTTGGGGATTCTTCCCGTAAGTGCAATAGTCCCCCCCACAAGACTGCTTTATTGCTTCCCTCTTCACAATGCCCTATAGGAGGGAAGCGGTGGGGATACTCCTATTTCTCCTCTGGTTGGCCGCTGCCAATGCACGGCTCAGCTCAGCTTAGCTATAGTGGCCCCCAAAATAAGGGCAGCAGGAAATCTCGGGACCAGCTCTTCTTGGGGGCCTAAGCGGTGGGGGCACCTGGTGGTAACAATGAGGGCTCAGCTTCCCCCGAATACGACACTCTCCAGCCCAGGAACACCTGCAGGGGCAGGCGGTGCTCAGACACAAACGGTTGGGGGAGCTGGGCCTACTGTGGACTTCGTTCGGAAAAGGGGGAAGCAGGTTTTGGACACGGAGCAGGCGCCGCACCTTCAGAACTATTTTCACAAAGTTATTTGCAGTGTTTTGAATTTATTATGTTGTGAAAATAAATCTGCAGCCTTTTTATGACAAAAAGAAGACATGTGTTATTCTGCACCTTACTGGGTGGGATATGAAAGGGGCAAAGAGAATGAGCAAAAATGATGGTACAAAGATGGACAGATGCCCAGGTTAACGCCACGCTGCTCCATGGTGTGGAGTGGGTCCTGGAGGTTGTACTGCCCAGCCATTGGTGCTGCCGTCAACAGGGTCCTGCTGCTGGCACTGATCCTGATTTGGCTGACAAGACAATTCATGAATCTGGGCACACCGTGCCCAATATCGCTGGCATGCTGTACGCCGGTACATGGTAGAGATAGAACATTCTCCTGCCCCTTCCCACCGCTTGAGGGTCCTTGATAGCTACATGGTTGCCAGTGGCCTCTGAGGACACATGCATCTCGTACACCTTCCTATGCAAACGACACACGTGGTTCCTTATGGCTTCCGTCACTAGGTTGCAGCCCTGGACTTTGCCTTTTTCCCATAATTTGCCTCTTCCTACAGCCCTCCACCGAGCGCAAGACCCCCTGCTCCTCATCCCCACCTGTTTTGTCGAGTGAAGGGGCAAAATAGCCCTACACCCAGGACGCTGAGGGATGTCCACAGCTCTCATTTTCCCTCTGTGGGGGGCATCTACAGGACACCCTCCCTCCCCTTTGTCTTTGGGGGCTTCTACGCGAGTCGCCGCCACCCCTGTGCTTGTCACCTCCTCTGATGGCCCTACCTTCTCTCCAATTTCTGAGGCCTCCTCCAGTGCCTCCATCTGCCCCATGACCTAGAGGACCGGTGATGCTCTGTGGCTTGGCCGCAATCCAGCACCAACGCACAGCACGTGGTTACCCCCTCCTGCTCCATCAAACAGCAATCATCCTCCTCCTCCTCCTCCTGCGAGGAGAAAAGCACCTGCGCCTACTCCCATATTGCCTTCTTCCCTTTCCCCTCCCAGAAGTGCAGGCTGATTGCTCAACTTTCATGGGAAGCCAAAAGTGTTTTTCTCCCCGAGAACCACAGCACAACCCCAAGTGAACCCTAACAAGTGAGCAAACATGGGAACAAACAATCCTACTCCTAAAAACTAAAACCAAAACATTACCCAGTACTTACACAATAATACTACTACTACAATACTATATACAACAGGACACAACACACACGGAGGAAAACTGTAAACAGTATTTTTGTTTTTTGTGTTCTTTTGAAGTTACAAATAGGTGTAGGACAATTTTGACTTTTTCAAATTGCAAAAGTGGACACAAAGTGGCATAGACACAAGAGGAAAATGTCTGCTTTTTCATATTTCATTTAGGTGACGCGCTATCACACACAGTGCGGCAAAGGGGAACAAATATGGACTTAAAAAACACACTGAACAGCAAGAAAGAGTACACAAAGGATGAACAACAGACAAATACAACTCCTACAGAAAAAAGGAATAAACTCCTCAAAGCACTTCTCAAAAGCTGTATCATCCCACCAAACATCCGCTAATATGTGAGCTTGCCCTGTGTGCACCTCTCCACACAGCCTAGTAGCAATTCCCTCAAAGTATGGGAAGTGAGCAGGCCTTGAATTGGACAACAAACTTTCTTTTTGGGATTTGTGGCCTCCGATTGGCTGAATAAACTCAAACAAACGTGACGAATTAGCAGAGTGGGCCCTGATTGGCTAGGCGAACCTGACACATAAGGTAGCAGGTTGTAGAGGTGCACTCAATTTCCTCTTCGTAATTAGAGTAATACACAGTTCGATAGGTTATATCACTGACTTTCAGGTGCTCCTCGTAAGATCTGTGCTACCACCAGATAGGGTAAATAGTGTGAGGACAGGTCCCTCGAAATACAACGAGGGGCAAACAAGGGCACACTTTCATCAATACAATTGTCAGGTATCCTTAAATCTATACCATACCAGGTAGTTTTTTGTAAAAAGTTAAATATTTTGAATGATAAGTGTACAAACAAGTACAATTTAAGTTTCAAACGAAAGATTGATTACACAAAGTAATTACTTACATTACAATGCTTCCAATTTCATAATCCAAACAATTCTTTCCAATTGTGGATGGTGTGACCACTCTCAATGATTCAACATTGTCCCATTATTGTTTTTTTTCAATGTACATAAAATTAAGGCAACATTATTAAAATTAAATTCAAAATAGCATCATAGTACAAGTTGTGTATGGTTGATCCAGATATCTCGATAGGGATTTTTGTGACTGTTCGTGTTGTACTGAGGGCTCTCAGATTGACACTTCCTATCAGTTACTACGCGTTTCGGGCTGTCGCGCCCTTCTTCAGGTGAAGATATCCGGGATTACTATTTTTTTTATATACCCCATCCACATTTGGGAAGAATTGTTTGGATTATGAAATTGGAAGCATTGTAATGTCAGTAATTACTTTGTGTAATCAACCTTTCATTTGAAACTTATATTGTACTTGTTTGTACGCTTATCAGTCAAAATATATAACTTTTTACAAAACACTACCTAGTATGGTGTAAATTTAAGGATACCTGACAATTGTATTGTTCAAAGTGTGCCCTTGTTTGCCACTCATTATTCAAATAAACCTGTTATCGTTCACAAGATCCGCCCCTTCTGATTGGACCATGAACCAGAACCATCACGTGAAACATGGAATCCTGCAGCAATTTTGTCTGGGAATCGTCGGCACCAAAAGCCCACCCCGTTCTCACCGGAGGGACGAATCTTCACTAAAACGTATGTCTGCCCTGGTGGGTCTGTTTTGTGGAGCTTGTTGCGGTCCAGCGTTTGCCCAGTCCTGCTCGCTTTCCATACGGATCACCCATTTTACCCCCTGATGTTCTCTTAAATCACACACTTAAGACAATGATCAAGCATTGTGGGATTCAGAAAGAGGCAGCATTACTGGACAACCACCTCCCAAAAGGAAGGGGGCATGTTGGCATGTATGTACATTGCATGTGTCTCAAAATTGCTATAGCTGGAGGGTTTTATTTGCACCCCTCACGACTGGCAGGTGTTTGTGGGAACGGATAACAGAAAATAAATGGCACTGTGTCCTTTAGAGGAGCTCTGCGGACATAGGATAGCTAAAAATGGGAGAAAGCAACCCCCTTCCTCTCTGTCTACTACTATTCTGGTGTTCACATACCCAACATCCACTAGAGTGGGGGAGGAATACATGGGCCATTACCATGGTTGTTCATGTCTGTAATTCACGCCCATCTACCACAGTTGGCTGCACAAAACAAAGGTGTTATCTATTTTAATGGAAATAGCAAGTATTCCAAGTGACCTATTCTGAGAAAACAACACTCTTGACATTAAAAAGTGCCAAATAAGTGTACCGCCCATTTCTTTTTAAATGTCATGATTTCAAGTATTTTCTGTTCTCACTGACCCCTTATAAACCTGTTAATGTGGGGAAAAGATGCATAAGTGGGCCTTTTTTTTTTAGAAATGTGTTTTTCATATTTTCTTTGTGATTGTAACTATATTACGTGATGGAAAAAGTAAACTTGATCTAAAAAAACAAAAGCAAAATAAAAGTGCATAGCTTGTCCGCATTACTTTATTCAGACGATATTACATGGCTGGTAAGTGAAAATGATTCGGTTTTATACCCTGTATAGAAGATGATTATAGATAATGTCCCACCTTTCACAACACTTCGAATCAGTTCCTCACACTTCTAAGCACTCTATGAACCGGTGTTCCTATTTCCTGATGTAGTGGCTCTTCATTTATCAAACTCAGAAGGATGAATGAAGGCAGTCCTGTCAGGACTTGAACACAGGACTTCAGGCTGCAAATAGGTTTCTAAAGCGAAAGCATAATTTACGGCGCTAATTTACTGCCTTCAAATGTTCATCCATTCATGTACCACTCTGACATATGCAGATGTTTACGATGGCCAGCCCTTAGCAGACCGCACTTATCGTTTATATATAAAAAAGAACTCACCTACCAATTCTATTTTATGGATACAGTTGCAGAGAGCGTACTCATACGTCCTGTCCACTGTCCTCCATCCTTGTGGGTGTCCCTCAACCCAGGGACGGTACAGGAACGTTTGGCAGTAAAAAAATGAGCTTCCCCTTTACATTTAGTTCAGCGTGCTGGGGTGTGGTCTCAGGCGTGGGAAAGCCCCCCCCTCCCAGGCCCTGCCATCCGGCGTCTCAGCTCAGTCCCTTTTTACGCAAGTACGGTGTCAGACCTGGCAGCCAGCGCAGAGACTTTTTTAGCTTTCCACTTGCTTCCCTTTTGTTTTTTCAATTCTTACTTAACATCCCTTCGGTGCCTCGCCTCCCCCAGCGTACGTCGGCCGCAGTAGGACTCATGAGATGCGCTTCATGCGACTGCTCATTCCTGGCCTGGGACCCCCATACACTCATTCTTGAGTGGTTGTTGCCCGACCACTGCTGGGACTCATGTTCGGCTTGCAGCACTCTGTCACAGGGCACTGAAGAATCATTTGATGCAGTGGTGGGCGATCTTCCACGCTTCTCCTCCGCCCCACCTTAAGGACTTCGTCTCCAGGACCTCTCGTCAAGATGAGATAGGCCCTCTGTTCAGCAAGGCTCCACAGTGCAGTGACTCCTTCCCCAGGGTTCCCATGGACCGCGGTTCCTCAGATTCAGGTTCTGGCAGGCCTGAGTCTCTAAGGCTACAGGCTTCCAATCCAAGGGTACGGGAGTTCTTCCAGGCCCTCCAGGGGCAGACCTGAGGCCGTCCAAGCTTCCAAGGTGAGGGGCTCAGGGGACCTACCAGGCTGTTCTCGGAAGGGCATTCAAGTTCGTCCTCTTCTTCGCCCCGGGGGGTCAGGGATCATCGAGTGCCACCTCCAAGAGTCTGTCCTCGGCTAGATCCAGCACGGCTACCGGCACAGGTGCCAAGGCCGCCCCACCTTCCGGAGCTCGCTCCGAGGTCGTGAGTCAGGCATTGCGACTATCGGCCATCCGGATAAGGGCTCAGCGCTTACCTGCTTAGGGTGCAAGACCCAAGCTGTATCCACGTGTGCTTGAGGCCTCTCGCCCATGGTATGAAGCAAGGCTTCAAAATGGCGGAGCAACACGTGGCAGAGACTGCCATCATGATGGCCATCTTGGATCCAGCTCAGGGCCCGCCAGTGCTTTTGCCCATAGAATGGGCTTTGCAGGATGATTCCAGCCCCCTTCCCTCTTGAAGCGGCAGCAGATCCTATGGTTCAGGCTTTGGGTCTCCTCAGGGATACATCTACCCATTACAGCCGTACGGCTATATGCACCAGGTGCCTCCACGATTTCACCAGGAGCGGAGGCCCAGCGCCTCAGAGGGCCGGTCCGATAGGGACCCGGCAGCTTGTGGACTGCTTCTTTGAGTACTTCCTCTTTTTTATGCGTTCCCCTCAGATGGAGGGCTCCTGAAGGACATTGTGAAGGTGGTCATCCCGCAGGTGGCGCCGCCCGACCCCCTCCTCTGGGTACTCCTCCTGTTCCTCCTGTTCTCCTGGTTCCGGTGCCGGTCCCTCTGCGGGTTCAGGCCCGTCTGGTCATTTTGACCTCTCCACCTCCTCCTGTACCGCCAAGGCCTCCCGCTCAATAGTCATTGGACCCGTCTGTGGCTACCGACCTAGGGGGACATCCCTACCACCTGTGCCCGTGACCCAGACTCCCCTATATCTCTGAAAGGGGGGGGGGCGATAACGACGATGATGACGATGAAGCCCAGGATAATGAACCCTTGGCATCCGTTAGGGTATTTCAGGGCTGCCTTCAGTTCTTGGGGATCCGTCTGTCCGAGGAAGCCCACCAGGAGTGGGGTGTGCTAGCAGAGGTCTTCTGGAAACGCAGCACGATCCCGTCTGGTATTCCCCTCCAGATGGATGTCCTGCAGGTGGTGCGAAAGGTCTGGGAGAAGCCCAGATGAACAGGAAGTTGAATAGCCGGTTTAGACTGATGGACGGGGAGCCAATCCTCCTTGCCTCCCACCCGAAGCCTCATTCCTCGTCTGGTGACTGCGGCCTCCTTGTATTCTAAACCATCAACTTCAGCGTCTGACTCCATGGATGCCACCTCCAGTTGGCGCTCGAAAGAGGACAAAGTCCTTGAGTCCTTGGGAAAGCGCTGTTACTCCATCACAGGACTACATATGCAGCAGGCCAATGCAGATGTCCTGCTAACTGCGGCTAACCAGAAGCTGTGGCGGGAGCTCAGGGAATTTCTGCGCAACCTTCCTTCGGACAAGCAAGCCTCCTTCAAGGCGGGTCTGGCAGATGCCCTGGCCATTGCGCAGGACCTCATGGAGTCCTCGGTCTCCCACATCGATGCAGCCAGCAGAGGTCTGTGCCTTGGGGTCGAGATGAGAAGAATGTGGTGGATGCACGCCACTAAGTATTCATCTGTCGTGCAGGAGCGGATCCTGGATCTGCCCTTTGATTCGGCCGAACTCTTTAAAATCTGCAAGGAGCTGGCCAACCCTGCTGCAGTCTCTACCTCTCCTGTCCCCTCCCAGGCCCTCTGCACGGCACTGGCCTCTCACTTCATTTAAAAAACTCAGGACATCCTGTCCTCACTCTCCTCCTATAACCTCCCCCCCTCTATTCCCTGCCCTTCCTCTGGCTCTTCTGCAGCCACCCCTCCTCTCTCCTTCTCTTCCTTTCCCCTTTTTTCTGCTGACGAGGTTTCAAGACAAGTCCGATCTATGAAAGTCTCGTCAAAACAGGTCCACCCCTCTTCCTCCAAAACTATCAAGGACCACATTGACTCCTTGGCTCCTGCCCTTGCTGACTTCTGCAATCACTCCTTCGCCTCTGGAGTCTTCCCATCCCCTCTCAAGCACTCCCTTGTGCACCCCCTTCTTAAGAAACCCTCTTCCGACCCTTCCTGCCCAGCTAACTATCGCCCAATCTCTATCACTCCCTTCCTGGGCAAGCTCCTGGAGAAACTGGCCATCTCCCAGCTTAATCTCCATGCTGAATGTGTTGGTAGTCTTCATGACCATCAGTCTGGCTTCAGAGCTGCCAGAAGCACGGAAACTGATCTTCTGAACATCCGTGAGGACCTGCTCTCGAACCTTGACTCTAACATTCCATGTGTTCTCATTTTGCTTGATCTCTCTTCTGCCTTTGATACTGTCAACCATACCATCCTGCTCAACCGTCTCCGTGATAACCTCGGTATCACTGTTCAGGCTCTGGCGTGGCTGACCTCTTTCCTCTCAAATCGATCCTCCCAGGTCCAACTGGGGTCTTTCCTCTCTGACATCTTCTTCTCTACCTGTGGTGTCCCCCAGGGATCTAACTTCTCTCCCTGGCTGTTCAACCAGTATCTGGCACTTCTCGCCCACCACATCGCCGCTCTCTGCCCCTACTTTCAGTGCTATGCGGATGATACCCAGCTCATTTTCAGGCTACCCTCGGCCTCCTCTTCTCCTTCCCTCATCTCTGACTGTCTTTCTGCTATCCAGGAATGGTGTGCCGCCAACGACTTCTGCCTTAATGCCAGTAAGACTGAGATTCTACTCATCGGCACTCCCACTCCCTCCTTCCCTGCAGCTCTGGCCGGCCTCTCTGGACCCTCTTCCTGCTCCTACCTGCAAGGCAAAAAACCTTGGGGTCATCTTCGACTCCACACTCTCCTTCTCTCCTCACATATCCGACGTATCTAAGAAGTCACACTACCAGCTACACCTCCTCAGAGGTATCCTTCCTTTCCTCTCCTTCCGCCAGAAGCTCACTGTATCTAGAGCCCTGGTTCTCTCTAAGCTGGACTACTGTAACAGCCTCTATCTAAATCTGCCCGCCTCTACTCTCCGCCCTTTGCAACTCATCCAGAACAGGACTGCAAGACTTGTCCTTGGCCTCAAGCCCAGGGACCGTATCTCTCCAGGACTGAAATCACTACACTGGCTCCCAGTGACTGTGAGGATCAAGTTCAAAACCCTCTGCATTGTCCACAAGGCCGTCTGGGGCCTTGGGCCAAAATACCTTCAACTCTCTCTTCCTAAATATCTTCTTTCTCGAGCTCTTCGCTCATCGGCCTCCAACTCCCTCAGGGTCAGCCGCTTCTCCAAACAATGAGTTGGGGGCAGATCTCTTTCCACTGCAGGGGCCTCCTCTGGAACAGCCTTCCTGCCTCCCTGAAACTTGAGGAGAACGACCTCCGGTTCCGGAAGCACCTCAAAACCTTCCTCTTTGCCTCCCCTTTCTCTCCCCCTCTCCCCTGCTAATACTACTGAAACTGCACTGAATCTGCAACTGGGCCATTCACCGTTCTCGGCCCAGCCACTCTCCCCTGCACTGCCTCCACGGCAACCCCTGCACTACGGGACTGTGTCTGTATCCATACAGCCCCCCTTCCTAGCACTTGTCTGCACTTACCTCGCACTTGCCACCAGCTGGCCCTTGTTATTTATCCTGTATGCTGTATGCTAATATCCCTGTACTGCACTTTCCCCTCTCCCTTTCCCCATGCACTTTTCCCTTCCCCTCTACCCTTGCACTTGCGCGATCTGAATGACACCTGGCCTAGTAAGATCGTTGTCTGTCTCCCCTTGTTCCCCCCCTGCCTCGTCGCGCCTTGAAACACTTGTGTATAGGCGCGTTACAAATGCCTTATCATATCATATCATATGGACCTTTTTCATTTGTCAACTGAAGATGAGTTGACAAAGAAGAAAACCTCTACTCAAACCACCAAGTCCTTGATGAAACCGGGTCAGAAATCCTTCCCTCAGTCCCAGGGCAAGTCCGGCTTCAAGGGGTTCTTGGACGGTGGTACCCAGAAGCCTGACGGGGCACCCAGCGACAACAGGAGGAAGCAGCACAGGACATTGCGTGGTTTCTTCTGCTACCCCTAGTCTGCACCCACCTCTGACCCCAGGAAGCAGTGATGTCAAGGTTGGGGAACACAGATACCCTGTGGGGGGCCGTTTGGCTCTGTTCCAGGACACCTAGAAGCATCTTTTCAGCAACCCATGGACCCTATCCATAGTCTCCACAGGCTTCAGTCTTCCTCTTCCTTTGCATCTACCATCTTCTCCTCCTCTTGGTCAGATCGGATCCCGGGCTCTTTTATGGGAGGTCCTTTCGCTCTTGGAGATGCAAGCGATAGAACCGGTTCATCTTGTAGATGGCGGCTTCGGTTTCTATTCCAGGATTTTTGCGGTACCCAAGAACAACCAGGCTGGCTTGAGGGTCATCCTGGACCTGCCATTTCTAAATCTGTCTTTACCACTGGAATGCTTCAAGATGAATACTCCTGCCCACATAGCCGAGTCTCTGTGTGTGCGCAACTGGATGTATTCCCTGGACTTCAAGGATGCGTACCTGCATGTTCCCATCTACCAGCCGCATCAGCGGTTTCTGCAGTTTACGATTGTGTCACATTACAGTGCTGCCTTCAGCCTAAACTCGGCCTTTTGTGTCTTCACGAAATTGATTAACACAGTGGCGTGCCTTCATCGCTTGGAGGGCCATCATCTGTACCCTTACTGGGATGATTAGCTGGTGAGGGCAGGGTCACCCGAAGGGGTGGTGCACTCCTGCCAAAGACTGGTGGATATCCTTCATCAGCTCGGGTTCTCCGTGAACCAGAGGAAGTCACAGTTGTTCCCAGCTCAGGAACTAGTCTTCCTAGTGGTGCGTTGCAACACTACCGTTCAGCAGGTGTTCTCTACGCTGAGAGGCTTTTGTCCAGCCGCAATGTGGTGGGGCAGTTTCTGGCCAACACGACCACCTCGGCATGGTGGTTCCAGCACATTCTAGGCCTGATGGCCTCCTGCATGCTCACTGTTCTGCACGCTCGCCTCAAGTTTTGGCGCTTCCAGCTCCACCTGCCGGCCAATTGGGATTAGGAGACAGGGTCTTAGTCGCACAGGATTCCAATGCCACCTCTCCTGATTGATTGATTGATTGATTATTTACCTGTCCTGCTGCCCGATCTTCGCTGTTGGAGGGCAATGTTTCATTGGGAGCCCCCTTCACCTGATATGAGCCTACCTTGGTGGTGAAGACGGACTCCTCCCTTTCGGGCTGAGGGGCTACTCTGGAGGGCTATGCGATTCATGGAGTATGGTCCAGGACGGAAGCCTCTTGCATATCAAATCTGCTCGAGCTCAGGGCAGTGGTCCTGGCTCTCCAGGCTTTCTTGCCTCATCGGGGGTAGGTTGGTCCTGGTCAGGACAGATAATTCTACTACGATGTTTTACCTGAACAAGCAGGGTGGCATCCTGACCCCTCCGCACATCTCCACATGGAGACGGTGTTAATGACTCCAATCAAGCATTCCCACTAAGTCAGTGCCTTGTCTGGGATTGCTCAAGGGAAGCCTTTATTTATATATTTCTATGACAAGTTATAATCTGGATGATGAACCCTTGTATAACGCCCCCTCTTTGAATCCCCCTGCCCTCACTGAGCCAAGAAGTAGGTTTGTTTTGCAATTTATAAGATTTATTGAATAATTAAACAATATATATATATATATCACACTTTATAATAAATTAATATTTGATATCACACTTAAGAATATGATGTTAATCAACAATGGATAATCTTACACTAGCACACTTATTCTATTACTTAGGAGTTGGTATGGAAAGAACAATGTAGCTGAGAATGCTTTATGGTTTCAAGGAGATGCAAAGATGAATAAAAGGCAGTACAGAAATAAACTTGATATGATTTCAGCAAAAGATAATATGATCAGTTTTCCTCTGACAATTCACTCCCCCCTATGCAATGTAAGGAGATGGAAGTAACACACACAGTCTTCAGGAATACAATCACAGTACAATACGAATTCAGTTCCCCCCTAGCAAGCTTATGCAAAGAAGGGAAAAATATGCTTAAAATGATTTTAATTCCCTATAAGAGATTCAGGGTGGGTGATAGCTACTTCAAATGTATTCAGGATCACTTTAGCAATGCTCTATGAATGATTGTCAGGTTGCAAACGAATTTCAGCAAAGGAAAGCAAGAAGCTGCTATTTTGACACGTGAAGAAATTTGAGACAAATCGCATATCGCAGCACTTTTTCCGAGTGTGTCGGAAAGAGTATAATGAGTAGGAAGTCGTTTCTGGGTTCGTTGGAAAGCCTAGAATCTTAGCTTAGTTTTACAAAGGTAGCGGGCGCCCCTCTCTCTCTCTGGGCAGGACAAAGACTGATATGCAAATGGATATTTCCCATCTGTGAAAGGCACAGTGAGTAAAAGCAGTGGCTGCGAGCTCTCAAGTGGTTAATAACCACTGAACAGGTTATCATGTCTGTTCTTGCGAGAGAGGGGCGCCCGCTACCTTTGTAAAAATAGAATCTTAGCTTAGCTTAAGAGTTAAATCTCGCTTCTAGCACAAACGGTTCAAGAGATAAGGACGATTTTGTGAAGGTAGTTTTTCAGAAATGAAATTAAAGCTCAGAACTACAGATGACAGTTTGGCAGCTTTGAATCAACAGGAGGGACACGATTTCTATGATGCAGTTCTCAATAGGTTAAAATAGTTTGAATTAGATTATTTTAAACTAAGAGATTGGTTTTGCACAGTTCTGGCTGAGTACTCACACTATATTTTGGACAGGAATGCGACTTCGTCACGAATTGGGTCAGGATTGGCTGCGGTTCTCTCGCCACTGGGTACTGGTTCTACGCACAGCGATCTGGGTCAGCTCTCAGCGATCTGGTCTGGGTCTGGTCTCTTTGGATCTCTGGTCTCTCTGGATACAGCACTGCTTTCTGGGTCTGCTACCGGTTCTGGCAAAAGTTCTTGGCAAAGAATTCAAACAGCTCGCCCGGCTGTTGAGTAGTTTGCAAATGATTTTGAGGCCTGCTGAGAATACTTTTGCTTGCACTAGGCCTTCTTGGTTCAAAGTTCTGTAGTCTCTGGAGATTGATGGATTTGAAGTCTGGAGTCTCCCAGCAAAGCGTCCCGCAAGAAAGTGGAAAGTGAATCTCCCTTTCTGGCTTCCAGTGGCTCTTTTTATGTCTTTTGAAAATGGGTGTGGATGCTAACTTTCTTTGCCCAACCCACTCACAATTTGATAGGTCAAGGATTTCTCTTTGACCTGATTTGAGAAGGGAGCAGTGAGTCAGAGTGAGTCATCTTTATGGCATACAGAAAGAACACTCCCCTTTGCTTTTACCTTAGAAAATCATTTTCATAACTAAACACATTTCCCAGATACACAAGTGGTTGACATTACATATACACATCATATATCACATAAGGTAGTTTCTGTTCCAACTCTGATGTTTCTAAGAGCTTGCATTAAGAAATGACAACATTTTGCGCTTTTTGGTTGGTTTACTAATATTGGATTTTTACCCAAATTTACACAGAGGTACCCTGTCTCTCTACACATATTCCAGTAAATTTCCATGTCTCTAGCTTAAACCCAGTGTCTGCAACATGAATAAATTGCGGGGTTCGGTCCCAGAACATCGTACGGAATTGAGTTTAGACTCAAATTGTAGGTACATATTCCATTTTAAGGATCTCCAAATTGTACATTCCTATCATCTGGTTACAATTAGTTATCAGTGTTTTTATAAAACATATATTTGCCTTCAATTCAATTCACAAAAAGTGTCTGAGTCCGCCCCCAGAAGCTTGGTGAGTCAGAGATCACATGTCTGGCTTCTCCCAGAGCAGTGTGTTGACAGTAAACACCTAAAATCTGCATACCCTATTCAATGGAAAGAGTCTAATGTGTTGACTGAGGTCAGCAGACCAGGGGGCCACTCTGCATTTGGTTAGCATGACCATGTGATCTCCTGGGCTGTTGCTGGTAAGGGCTGGTGTGAATGCTTCCCATCGACAGAGGCCCTTTGAACTGTTTTAATTGAATCAGACTGCCTCCTGGGAACAAACCTTTGAAGTCCCAGCTAGCTCAGGATGCCGTTTAGCTTCTGCAACACAGGTCCCCAGTCAGAGTTTAGACCGCTAGTGCCGGTTTGTGTCCAATGCTGGTACTGCACCTATTTTTGGGATCTGTCTTGAATTAATACATTTCCAAAAGAAAGGATTTTACTTGATAGTATATGATCCTTGCTTGACATGGCATTGATGTGGATCTGTAGTAGAGTAAAGTAAAACACTCAACCATAGTTGGATTTTTGTTTGATGGTTCCGGGCCCATGATCTTAGCAATTTTTGACATTAATAAAAACGGGTTTTGAACAGAACCATCTTTCTTTGCACTAGTGGGTGGCAGGTCAGGGGACCATTTTGCTTTGCGCAAAACTGCACGGTTCTCCAGGGGATTCTGGCGCAAATGTGGGCTTTTCCGCCCTCTTGGATTTCCTAAGCCCACAGCACCAAATGTTGCAGCATAATAGTCCAAACGTGGGTCAGGACACCTAACAAGCCCCCCCGCCCGACTGCGCTTTGATTTCGAGTCGAGGGGGAGTCGGGTTCAAAGGATGTTTTGATCCACACGCTGGTATGTCCGCTTCATCTTTTTCCAATTCTGCAGATGGCACAGTTCAGCATCTTTTCCTCCATCCGGTTGGATCGATCGGTTCTCCTTGCCTGTCCTGAATGGAATATTGGGCGGTTCCCCGGGCCCCCTGGATCATTGCTCCCGGTCCCGGGTTGTTCTCCTTAGTCAGTATCCATGGTTTCATCTCTCCTAGGATGATAAAGCAAAGCGGCAATACACATTCCTAGACATTTTTCCACCACTATTAATGGAGTGGCGAACATATGCATTTTATACATCTGGATACATTTTGCAGTCTTATTTTAACAAGACTATAACAGGAAACATTTTCATACCAGAATCATGATATTTTAGAGACTATATGCGGGATATTTTAGGGTTGGAACTGAATTACTCTGGAGCGGCCCCCTCTGGGATTCCAGAGGATTCCTCCAGTTGCTGCAGAGTGTGCCTGGGATGGCAACACTTTAGCTGATTTATATCGACCCACTTGTCTTCCCCTTCCGCCAAACTACCTTTGGGGAGGCAGATCTTGTATGCCACGGGGGAGATCTTGTCTATAATTTCAAAGGGTCCCTTCCAGGCAGGCAAACATTTTCGCTGTTTGGCCTGGTTTCTTTGGAAATTGTATAGATAGACCCGGTCCCCCACCTTATATTCCTTCCTTGTGGTTTTCAAATCATAGTGAGTTTTCATGCTATCAGCTGATCTTTCTAGATTCTGCTGAGCGTAGGAAAAAGCATGTTGGAGGTGTTTCCTCAAATTCTCTTCATACTCATGAGTTGTGGAGGCATTCATCAACATCTGCTCTTGGGTCCTGTATAGCAAATGCTGGGGAAGCACCATCTTGCGTCCAGTCATCAACTCAAATGGTGACATTTTGGTTGCAGATGAAGGGGTAGATCCTGATGGCCATTAGGACCAGAGGTAATCGGATTTCCCAACTTGGCCCAGAATCTGCCACACACTTTTTTAAGATGCTCACAATGGTTCGGTTATAGCGTTCTACTGCCCCAGAAGAAGCTGGTCGGTAAGCAATGTGTAGCTTCCTTTTGACCCCCAGTATCTCGCATATCTTTGTCATTACCTCGCTGGTGAAATGGATACCTCTGTCTGACTCAATCCTTTGAGGTAGACCAAAACGGGAAAAGATGTGGTTAATCATCAGGGCAGCTGCTGTTTCTGCCTTGCAGTTTGGGGCCGGAAGACATTCCACCCACTTGGTAAACAAGCATGTGACCGTCAACATGTACTTGTTTCCTCTAGACGAGCGAATCACAGGGCCTACGAAGTCGATTTGCAAATCTGACCATGGCAGTGTCATCCCCCTCTTTTGGAGAGGCGCACGGTGTGTGAGGGATGTTGGCTGAAATTGTGCACACACAAGACACTCCTTCAAGTATTGGTCGAGGTCCTGCCCCATGTGCGGCCAGTATGCAACCTCTCTTAAGATTTCCAGTGTTGTATGAAACCCCCTATGACCGGCTGTGGCCGCATCATGGGCGTGACTTAACATCAGGCTTCGGAATGAGGTAGGAACCACCCACTGATCATGGCCAGCTTGGGATTTCCTTACCAATAAACCGTCTTAGATTCGAAACATTTTTGGACATTTCATCAACACTCTTAGGTTCTCTTTCCCAACGTAGTCGGTATCCGTCAGGGGAAAGTTCTCAGGGTCCTCAATGTGTTGGTAAAACTTACCAATTATTGGATCCCCCTTCTGAGCCGTAATTAAATCAGCATCAGGGGTCTCCTTACTCCATTGTGCAGTTGAAAGATCATTGTGAGCATTTGTCTGGGACCTAGTGATAGCAGTGACATGAATTTCCCCCAACAGGGACTCTATTTCTATTAGATCCCCTTGGATGGCCCCGGTTTTGGCCAGCTGATCAGCTAAGTCATTCCGAGTTTTGTCTGGTCCCTCTACTTTGGAATGACCCTTGATCTTCTTCCAATAAATGGTCATCCCATTCAAGGTGACCAGATCATCAATGTTTTTGATCAACTTCCCATGTTTCAAGGGTTTGTTGTTAGCACATAGCATGCCTCTGGTTTTCTAATTAACCAGGTGCTCCACGAACCCGTTCCGTACATAATCCGAATCTGTGATTATGACCAGTTCGTGGAGTCGATGTTGGACAGCAGTGAGGATGGCTTGATGCACAGCCATCAACTCTGCTACTTGACTACTTCGGGGACCGATTTTGTACCCAGCGGAGGGTTCTGGAGACTTATTCACCCATGCATTCCCTACGCCGGCCACCAGTTCTTTTTCCCCGTTGTTTTCAAAATGGTAAGAGCATCCATCCACATAGACAGTGGCCATTCCCTCACACTTGTCTTCTTCAAAGACTTTGTGTGGGGAATTAAGGTATGCCTCCATGTTGTCCTTGATTTTTAGCCTTTCGTCCTCGAGACAGTTTTCTCTGGCACAATCATGCAAGTCAGCCAGACCTTGCGCGAGGGGACTCTTCTTGTTTTGGCCATATCTGACCTCCACAGGAAAGCCTTGCATTGACAGAATCCAGGAAGTAATTCGGGAATTACTCAAATTTACAGCCCAGATTCTGTCACTTTGGAGATATTGCAGAGGCTGGTGTGGAGTCTCCACTATGATGTGTTCCCCCTGGATGAACGGGCGGGAATTCTTCAATGCCCACACCGTTGCCAGGAGTGCCTTCTCACAATCGTTGAATTTTTCTTCCACAGAGGATAAAGTTTTGCTCGCATAGGAGATTACTTTATTGACCTTGTCATGCTTTTGGTATAATATTGCCGTCAAGCACGTATTAGAGAACCCTGTCTCCAGGAAGAACTCCTTGTTTCTGACAGGGTAAGCTAAACAAGGCGCTTGTAAGAGGCTTCTTTTGAGTTGTCTTACTGCCTCGGATTGTTCTGGACCCCATTCCCACTTGACCCCCCCTTCAAAAGATGAATCAGGGGTCTAGTGATTTCTGCGTAGCCCTCAGTGAACTTTCTGCTGTAATTAGTCAGTCCAAGGAGGCTCCTTAGTTCCCGCAGAGTTGTGGGGTCTTTCAGTTTCTGAAGTGCTTCCACTTTCTTTTCTTGGCGACAGAGGCCCTGAGGAGTAATCTCATGCCCCAAGAAATTAACACGGGTTCTACACCACTGTGCTCTCTGAAAGGAAAGTTTGGCTCTGGCGGCCCTCAACTGTGTCAGAACATAACGGATCTCCGCTATATGTTCCTCCACAGATGAACTTTTGATGAGGACATCATCTACATAAGCCACGTTACCCCTTGCACCCAGGTTGGGCATGGCCTTGTGTAGGAAAATGTTGAACTCTTTGCCGGAGTTGAGGTATCCGAAGGGAGTCCATGTGTACTGCTGGCCCCCAAAGGTAAAAGCCAGTTTGTATTGGTCCTCCCTACTGACAGGCACGGTCCAGTATCCATTGGTCAGGTCTATTGCAGTGAATACCTGCGACCCCTGAATCTGGGCCAGCCCTTCGTCAGTGAAGGGCAGAGGCCATCGGGAAGTATGGACCCGTTTGTTGAGCTCCCTAAGGTTGGCGCAGAGTCTCCACTGGCCGTTTGGCTTCAATATTCCCAGCACCGGATTATTGAAGGTGCTGTGTACTGGACAGATTATTCCCCAGGACTCAAGGTTCTTAATTATTTCAGTAAGGGACTCCATTGATGCGAGAGGCAAGCGATATTGCTTCACAAACACTGGAGTCATGCCAGGGTCTGTGGGAATTGTTGTGGTGTGGATGTCAGTGCGGCCACAGTCATATGAGTCCACCGCAAAGAGATCTTGGAAATCCAAGAAAACTTCTTTCAACTTTTGCTTCTGTTCCAGAGTCACACAGGCATCAGCTATGTTGACTCGCTCTTCCACCATCTGCCTGAAGCCTGGAAAGACTTCTGGTTTTGCTATCTCAGCGGCCTCCTCCAGCTGGGTGGAGAAGTCCCTGGTCAGATTGCTGATTTGGACTGGAGGCTTCAGGTGGAAAAGGCAGCCCTCATGGACCTGGAAAATCACCTCATCCCTTCTGAAGTCACAAGTCACATCTTCCTTACCATAAGGGCAGGAAGTGTACACCAGGAAGTTCCCCCCATGCCGGGTAAAGATCCTGTCTGGTGTTGTATTGTCATCACTGTCACTGTCAAAACAGTCCTTGGGGATTGGTCCTAACAGTTCATTTCCTAAATCAATGGAGAAATGTCGGTCACCAACCGCCATTCCAATAATGGTGCCTGCGGCTAGAGTAATACTCTTTAAGTCGCTGTTATCCACCTCTATTGGAATGGTGTCATGTTCTATGTTGACTAATGGTGTTGGGTTTACCCCTAACCCTTGCTGTTGCAGGAAAGCATTTAGATGAATATAAGCATCAGGGTTTTTCAATTTTTGTCCTCTTTTAACTTTCACTCCCAGGGAGAATTGTCGGGTCCTTTCTGGGATGGTGACTTCCTCTTTAATCTGAATTTCAACTGCATAAGGTAGCAATTGAGCTGACTTGAAGGCTTTTTCTGGATCATCAAAGCCCATGGGATTATCCGCTAATCGGGACCAGGCTTTGAAGTTTATTAGGTCCAAACTAATGGCAAAGCGATTGAGAATATCACTGCCTAAGTAAAAGGCGGCAGTGACGTCTCGCACGACCCAACAATTATGGACTATGCTCTTGTTGCCAATCGAGTTTTTGAGCATATACCTGCTTGGCAGGAGATGTTTGGAATTGGGTGTTTTCAGATCCATTTCCCATTTGTCTATCAGTTTGAATGTGGGAATGGCTGGATTTTTTGGGAGTTGGCGGAACATGGCTTCGCTGATGAAGCTCTTACCGTTGTTCACACACACTCGGGCGAGAACAGAGTCCTTCCCATCATTTAACTGAACAGGGATGAACAACTGCTCTCCAATTTGCTGAACATCAGCCAGGCTCTGAGCTGATTTCACATCTTTCTGGACTATCGGAGTGGGAATGTCTGATTGTGGATTAGTAAAGAATTTCAGAGGGTTTCCTTCCAGTGTGGAATACCACCTTAAACTGGAAGGAAGGTTGATTTTCAGAAATATAGAGGACCCCCCATCACCAGTCTGTTGTCCTACTGCTATTACTGTCACGCCTGGAATTTGGTTGTTCTGGAAGTGAAATTCTACTTGGTCCGATTTTTGTTCAACCATGTGGCAGGTGCCGTTTAAACTAACATGGTTGACACTCTGTTTTAATTTTATTGGTCGGCTAGTCTGGGTCCAGAGGACCTTGTTTACGCAATCTATTAGGGGTGACAACCTTCTCAGGAGGTCATTCCCTAGTAAACAAGGGGTGCCCTCTGGAGTCACTACTATGACCGCGTGTTTCACCTTGTGTCGCCCAATTTTGACGTCCAAATCTGCAGTCCCCTCGACGGGAATTTCCTTCCCGTCAAGGTTCTGCAGTTGTCCAGGAAGAGAGGTGAGAGGAATCTGGTATTTCTCCCCTTCCTGCATTTAGTTCATCAAAGGCCCTTCTGGACAGAAGGGTAGCTTGGGATCCAGTGTCCACCAGTGCCAACATTGTACCCTGCCCCTGTACTTGTACCGGGGCATAATATCTTCCCTCCTTCTCCTCAAGGGGGCACAGATAATGCACATTTTTGGACAACTGGTGGGCTAACTTGGTTTTGGACATTGAGAGAGAAGAAATTTGGGCAGAATTCTGTGGAGAGCCTTGGGAATCTGATAGAAAAAGTTGGCAACTGGAAATGGTTTTGGGTTCCCCTGGTTCCGGTTCTGGGCCGCCGCCCCCCCTTTTTGGAGGCAGTCATCAGGATGGGTTTGACCTATGTGATTTTGGTATTGTTGGTTCTGGGATAGAATGATGGGCGGCGACAGCTCAATCCCCACATCTACCCAGTCTGGGTTGGAATCCCTTGGGACCCATTTTTCCTTGGGAGGAGTTCCCCCATCTCTGAAGGAGAAGATCCTTTTCCCAGGATCCTCTGAGGATCCCTCTCCCTCAAATTGGAAGACCTGTACCTCCTCCACAAAATGGGTCTGTTTGGGTCCTTTGTTTCTCCTACCTCCTCACTGCTCCTTGGGTGGCAGACTTTCAGGGGTAGGAGATTTTGTTTCCGGTTCCTGGATTTCCAGGGGCTGTTTACAAGTGGGGAAGGAAGCTTCCTCCAAGGCTTTACACCCCCCTTCCCCTTGTGCCTCCTCCCTGGGAACCGGTGGGTTATCGGGGTGCTGCCCCCGTCATTGTTCTGGAGCACCAGGCCCAGAGTTTGGGGCATTCTGCGGTGGCATGCTCATCTCAGAGTTCTGTTGAGCCCTCCGTATGTGACCCAGATCCCGTGCCATATTTTGGACCTGGCGCTCTAACTGTGAAACCCGCTCAGGCTGATACGGGGTTCTGTTTTCTCCCCTGGGCTGATCCCGGGAAGGGTAGCTATCCCTTCTCTGGTAGTACCCCGGATTGGGAAGATTTGGGTACCCCTCCACCCTTGGCCTCCCCTCTCCCGGATTAGGTTGTCTGGGCTCAGGGAATTGGGGAAAGAAGGATGGATGATTTTGGGGCTGGAAGTTGGGTGGATACCTGGGGAACAAGTTCTGCCCCGGATTTGGTGAATTTTTGCCCTCCTGGGGGAAGTGTGGAGGGAAGTTCCCTGGGTTGGGCACTTGGTTGGATCCCCCCCTTGGGCCGGTGGAGTCCACACATAACCCAGGATGGGTCGGTTTCCCTTGTAATGGGGACTTACATAATCTGGGGAGTGAGGGACCCCATTTGTGGGCCAACCTCCTTGACTCCCTGTCTGTGACTGGCCCGAAGGCCTTCTGGGCTTAGAATTATTTGGTGCAGGCAGGTTTTTAGGCCCCCCATCTCCAAATCTAAAACGGGGGTAACCTTTACCTCTGCCACCTTGGCAGCAGCAGGGGTGCTGTTGTTTTTTTTTTTTTTTTTTGGCTGATTCTTACTTTCCACCGGTTTCTGCACCTCATAGATGCGGGTGGCTTGCTCAATGACCCAGTCTAAAGATCTTTTCTCGTGAAAATCTCTCACGAGCTGGGTCATTATGTATTTGGGGAGAGCATGGAAAAATGTGTTGATGAATTGTCTGCTGTCCATGCGCACCCTTTTGGTAGTCTGCGCAAAAGCACGCTTTAACTCCTGCACAAATTCTTGTGGGGCCTGATCCTCCCCACATTGCAAATTGTAGGCTGCCTTGCAAGCCTCTTGAGGATTTCTATGAACAGAAAAATGTTTCAAGATGGCCGCCCTATAGGTGGACCATCTTGAATGATTTTGGTCCTCCAGCCCCGCAAAGAAACTGGAGTATTCTGGGGAGAATGTCCATTTGACGTACTGGATGCAGCTACTGCTGTCCTTCAAATGGAAAGTCTCCATCATTTGCTCAAAGAGGTCCAAGTGTTCCCAAACAGAATACTTGGAGTTCTTGTGATAAGGGGTGATGACACTCCTTATTGCCTTGATCTGCTTTAAGGGGTCCTTAAGCAAGGCCCTTTTTGCCTTATTGGCCTTTTTGGTTCGGGTAACCCTGGTCCACTCATCCTCTGACTCAAAGGCACTGCTCCCAGAGGTGCCCGTCTGATCTTCCAGGTTTTCCCGGATTCTGCGAGCCTGGGAATGGCTGGCAGAATGTGGGGACCTGGTCTCCTGTGTCCTGGGCCGCTAAGAGGAGTCTTCAGATCCCTCCTTGCTGCCAGGATTTGATGGGTACCCCCCCCACTGACCTAACTGGGCGGAGGTTTTCAGGATGCCCTTAGTGGCCTATTCTCCTGGGGTTCCCCACTAAATTGCACTGTGCTTAGGTGTCCATACCCGGATGCCCGCCCCTCCATTCCTGGGTGGTACTAGCCTATGAGCCCCATACTTTTGGCTGGATAGTAATCTGCCATCCCTGTGGCCCTGTGCTCATGTGCGCCAGGGGACATGGGGGTGGCAGAGCCCAGGGACTGGGAGAGGTGGAGGCCTCTGGTACTAGGGCTCCTGAGGTTATGCTCAGGTGTTTCCCTTTCCCAGCGAACTTCATCTCTGTCAGCCCCTGCTCCCTGTTGCCATGCAAGAGCCTGTGCTTTCAGTTCCTCAGTCAAGGCCTTACTAGATATCAGTCTCTCCTGCATGGCTACCTGTTGCTGGAGCCTTTCATTGTGATGACAGAGAGCTTCATTCTCTCTCTGTGCCTCCTGATTGGTCCTGGAATACTGGGCCAGTCTTTGCTGCAGGAGGGTTACCTCCTGAGTCCCATCCCTACTGGCCTGCTCCTTTCTTGCCAGAGCATCTTCCACCCTCCTGGTGTGCTCTAACAAGTTCTGATGCTCTTTTTGGAGGTCACCCAGCCCCTGGAGGGCCAGGTGATCTCCTTCAATTTATTCTTTTAATTGGCAGACTTCCTGGCCTAAGGTGTCCCTTTCCTGACTAAGAGCCTGCATCTGTGCCGCCAGGTCGTCCCTCTGCTTTTGAAAGGCACCAGCTTTCTGGCGTTCTTGATCAAACTCTGCCTGGTTATCCAGGTCTTTCAAAATCAATTTATTGCTTTCCTCTTTCTCTCTGTCTAGTCGGATTTGCAGGGTGGCTACCTGCTCTGTGCATGCCCTGTTAAAGTCTAGTTGTTGCTCCAGCTTTTTCTGGCTCTACAGTAGGGAGTCCAAACCTTCTTGGTACTCCTTCTGCAAGGCCAGAAATCTGGTATCCTGGTCAGCCTTTTCCTGTTGCAGGATATCCATATCCTCCTTTATTTTACTAATATACTGCCTACTATCATTTTCTGACTCCTGGCTCCTATGCAGCCTCTGCTCAGAAGAGACCAGGTCAGATTGGGCCTTCTCTAATGCCATCGGTTGCCTATTTGCCAGATCTTGGCTTTCAGCACATTTGTCCTGTATGGCTCCCATATGTAAATATAAATATGCCGCTACCCTGGCAATCTTGTTGTGCTCATCCTTGGCCTTAGGGGCCATACATAGTTCACTCAGGGCCACATGTAAGGGACCCTGATCTCTCCATATACCCTGACCCTGTTTCAGTGATCTGGGGTGTGATTGCCTGCAACCAGACCGCCTGGTCCTGATGAGCCCACTCACCTCTCACAAATCACTTATGTAAGAGCTATTTTGATATCTACCAAGGTCGTCATTCTGGAACTTGATTTCCTTCCTGACTTACAGAAGTTTGTATTTTATTTTGCAAAACAGACCGTTTCCTTAGAGCGTTCCTTTGAGGGGTGTCTTTACAGTGTAGCACGGCATGGTGATCCAACAGAATTTATATATTCTGTCAGCTAGCACACTGTATTAATCTGCACAAGTGATAGATCTAATCCTGAATCCCCGGCTACGAGCCCCCACTCTGTTAATGACTCCAATCAAGCATTCCCACTAAGTCAGTGCCTTGTCTGGGATTGCTCAAGGGAAGCACTTATTTATATATTTTCATGACAAGTTATAATCTGGATGATGAACCCTTGTATAACGCCCCCCTCTTTGAATCCCCCTGACCTCACTGAGCCAAGAAGTAGGTTTGTTTTGCAATTTAAAAGATTTATTGAATAATTAAACAATATATATATATATATCACACTTTATAATAAATTAATATTTGATATCACACTTAAGAATATGATGTTAATCAACAATGGATAATCTTACACTAGCACACTTATTTTATTACTTAGGAGTTGGTATGGAAAGAACAATGTAGCTGAGAATGCTTTATGGTTTCAAGGAGATGCAAAGATGAATAAAAGGCAGTACAGAAATAAACTTGATATGATTTCAGCAAAAGATAATATGATCACTTTTCCTCTGACAATTCACTCCCCCCCTATGCAATGTAAGGAGATGGAAGTAACACAACCAGTCTTCAGGAATACAATCACAGTACAATACGAATTCAGTTCCCCCCTAGCAAGCTTAGAGAAACAGGGATGATTTTAAACACAGGCAAAGTACTTTAAAGGTGGTATGCAAAGAAGGGAAAAATATGCTTTAAATGATTTTAATTCCCTATAAGAGATTCAGGGTGGGTGATAGCTACTTCAAATTTATTCAGGATCACTTTAGCAATGCTCTATGAATGATTGTCAGGTTGCAAACGAATTTCAGCAGAGGAAAGCAAGAAGCTGCTATTTTGACACGTGAAGAAATTTGAGACAAATCGCGCACTTTTTCCGAGTGCGTCGAGCGCGATTATGTACGGAAAGAGTATAATGAATAGGAAGTCGGTTCCGGGTTCGTTGGAAAGCCTAGAATCTTAGCTTCTAGCACAAACGGTTCAAGAGATACGGACGATTTCGTGAAGGTAGTTTTTCAGAAATGAAATTAAAGCTCAGAAGTACAGATGACAGTTTTGCAGCTTTGAATCAACAGGAGGAACACGATTTCTATGATGCAGTTCTCAATAGGTTAAAATAGTTTGAATTAGATTATTTTAAACTAAGAGATTGGTTTTGCACAGTTCTGGCTGAGTACTCGCACTATATTTTGGACAGGAATGCGACTTCGTCACGGATTGGGTCAGGATTGGCTGCGCTTCTCTCGCCACTGGGTACTGGTTCTGCGCACAGCGATCTGGGTCAGTTCTCAGCGATCTGGTCTGGGTCTGGTCTCTCTGGATCTCTGGTCTCTCTGGATACAGCACTGCTTTCTGGGTCTGCTACCGGTTCTGGTAAAAGTTCTTGGCAAAGAATTCAAACAGCTCGCCCGGCTGTTGAGTAGTTTGTAAATGATTTTGAAGCCTGCTGAGAATACTTTTGCTTGCAGTAGGCCTTTTTGGTTCAAAGTTCTGTAGTCTCTGGAGATTGATGGATTTGAAGTCTGGAGTCTCCCAGCAAAGCGTCCCGCAAGAAAGTGGAAAGTGAATCTCCCTGTCTGGCTTCCAGTGGCTCTTTTTATGTCTTTTGAACATGGGTGTGATTGCTAACTTTCTTTGCCCAACCCACTCACGATTTGATAGGTCAAGGATTTCTCTTTGACCTTGTTTGAGAAGGGAGCAGTGAGTCAGAGTGAGTCATATTTATGGCATACAGAAAGAACACTCCCCTTTGCTTTTACCTTAGAAAATCATTTTCATAACTAAACAAATTTCCCAGATACACAAGTGGTTGACATTACATATACACATTATATATCACATTAGGTAGTTTCTGTTCCAACTCTGATATTTCTAAGAGCTTGGATTAAGAAATGACAACATTTTGCGCGTTTTGGTTGGGTTACCAATATTGGATTTTTACCCAAATTTACACAGAGGTACCCTGTCTCTCTACACATATTCCAGTAAATGTCCATGTCTCTAGCTTAAACCCAGTGTCTGCAACATGAATAAATTGCGGGGTTCGGTCCCAGAACATCGTACGGAATTGAGTTTAGACTCAAATTGTAGGTACATTTTCCATTTTAAGGATCTCCAAATTGTACATTCCTGTCATCTGGTTACAATTAGTTATCAGTGTTTTTATAAAACATAAATTTGCCTTCAATTCAATTCACAAAAAGTGTCTGGGTCCGCCCCCAGAAGCTTGGTGAGTCAGAGATCACATGTCTGGATTCTCCCAGAGCAGTGTGTTGACAGTAAACACCTAAAATCTGCATACCCTATTCAATGGAAAGAGTCTACTGTGTTGACTGAGGTCAGCAGACCAGGGGGCCACTCTGCATTTGGTTAGCATGACCGTGTGATCTCCTGGGCTGTTGCTGGTAAGGGCTGGTGTGAATGCTTCCCATGGACAGAGGCCCTTTGAACTGTTTTAATTGAATCAGACTGCCTTCTGGGAACAAACCTTTGAAGTCCCAGCTAGCTCAGGATGTTGTTTAGCTTCTGCAACACAGGTCCCCAGTCAGAGTTTAGACCGCTACCGCCGGTTTGTGTCCAATGCCGGTACTGCACCTATTTTTGGGATCTGTCTTGAATTAATACATTTCCAAATGTAAGGATTTTACTTGATAGTATATGATCCTTGCTTGACATGCCATTGATGTGGATCTGTAGTAGAGTAAAGTAAAACACTCAACCATAGTTGGATTTTTGTTTGGTGGTTCCGGGCCCATGATCTTAGCAATTTTTGACATTAATAAAAACGGGTTTTGAACAGATCCATCTTTCTTTGCACTGGTGGGTGGCAGGTCAGGGGACCATTTTGCTGTGCGCAAAACTGCACTGTTCTCCAGGATTCTGGTGCAAATGTGGGCTTTTCCGCCCTCTTGGATTCCCTAAGCCCACGGCACCAAATGTTGCAGAATAATAGTCCAAACGTGGGTCAGGACACCCAACAACGGTTTCGATCTGGGAATGGGATCTGGTCAGAGCGAATCTGGATTTTGGCAGTCCACCTTCCGGGGAGCTGCAATGCAGAGGCCGTCCAGCTGAGGTGCTTGGGGTTCAACACCTACGAGTGGGAGTTGCACAACGACTCCTTGTTTCCCTTGTTCCACCATTGGGGGTTTGCAGACCTGGACTTGTTCGCATCTCCCCAGAATGCCAAGTGCCCCCGTTTGCTGCATGGGCCAGTCAGGGTCGGGGGTCACTGGGTGACGCCTTGCAGATCTGTTGGCACGGCAGCAGGTGTTATGTGTACCCAACCACAACTCTGCTCCAACAGACCCTCAGCAAGTTACGGGCTTCAGTGGGTTGTAGCCTCATCCTGGTTGCCCCCCCATTGGCCTTCGAGACCCTGGTTTTCTGATTTGCTGCAGTTGTGCTCCCAGGGTCGGGTCCATCTTCCGATCCCCAGCCGGGGCTTCCTGACGCAGCAAGGCGGGGCAGTGGAACATCCAGAACCAGCCAGGCTGTCACTAGCGGCCCGGTTCCTGACCAGCTGAGGCTTCAAGATCCTCAATTTTCAGATGACAACTGGTGCATCATTCAGCAGGCCAGGCGGCCCTCAACACAGTTCCAGTATAAGAGCAAATGGACTAGGTTCTGCCATTGGGCTTGTGACAAGGGACTGGACCCTGTGACCTGTCCTCTGGATGACGTACTGGCTTTTTCAGCACACCTGGCTTGTTCTGGAGTTCAGGTGGATAGTTGCCGCACTTACTTGGCAGCCATTGGGGCTTACAAGATTTCCCCTGAGCATGTGTTTTTCGGCAGCCAACCCGGTGGTTAAGGCCCACCTTAAGGGGTTGTCCAGGCTTTTTCCTCCGGTGCATCGGCTGCATCTTGTCTGGGACCTCAATGTGGTTCTTGCAGCTTTGTAATGCAAGCCTTTGAGCTGATGGCCTCTGTGGACATCTGCTTGGTGACCCTAAAGACAGGTTTATTGCTGGCTCTCACCTCTGTGCACAAGGTTAGAGAGCTGCATGCGTTATCTTCGTGCAAGCCCTTCACCACATTTCACAACAACAAGGTAACCTTGCCCACTTGCCCAAACTTCTTGCCCAAGGTGGTCTGAATCAGGAGATCTGGCTGCTGGTGTTCTTCCTGAACCCACAGTCGAAGGGAGAGAGGGCCCGACGTTCCATGGGCCTCAAAAGCTTCGTCAAGTTTGATCTCTCTTGGACTAAATCCTTTCGGAAAGTCTGAGGCATTGTTTGTGACTTTTGGGGGTTCTTCTCCCGGTTCGCAGGCTTACATTGCCCATTGGATGGTTCAGGCCTTTTTTTAGGCCATGGGCAAACCGGTTCCGGAAGGGATTCATGCCCATGCGGTCAGAGCTAAGGCCACGGCTGCCACGTTTCAGAGACATGCTTCTTGGGATGTCATGAGCATGCGGCTACTTGGGCCACTCCGTTGGCCTTCTGTAGGCACTACTCACTGCACACCAGCTCCAGGTGCGATGCAGAGTTTGGTCAGGTGATTCTGAGGAACCTTTTTGCTTCGTCCTAGATATGAGGCAGGTTATCACAGCTCCACCCTATGGTCTTGTTCGGTGGAATCACCCACAAGGATGGAGGAAAGGGGGCGGGATGTATGAGTAATTAAAGTTACTCAACGTAGTGACTAGAGTACTCATAGTCCATAGTCCCCTTTCCTCCATACTCCCCACCCACCTTCCCCCGCAAGTATTCCAAGGGCTGATCTGTACTAAGAGTAGCCAGGTATGTAAACATCTGATGCGTTCAAAAGGGACTGAGGTGAGGCACCGGAGGGGGGGACCTCGGCTGGCCATTCCCACGCCCGAGGCCACGCCCCCGTGTGCTGTAATAAATTTAAAGGGAAGCTCATTTCTTTCACTGTCAAAAGTTCTGGCACCGTCCCCATGTTGGGGGACGCCCACAAGCATGGAGGAAATGGGACTATGAGTACTATAGTCACTAGGGTGAGTAACTTTAATTTATGTATTGTAAAAATTGCCCATACTACCTGTGCCAAAATTCATTGATATTCCATTGATTAATTTTTTAAGGCACTAGTACTACTTTTTAGTTGCTCCCCAGGGCTCGGAAAGATTTTCAGGGTCAGTGAAAGTACTGACGCCTTTGTCTACAGTGGCCCTGAACCGACAGGTAGAACCGATATCTGTGACTTCTGGCCCAAGGGCTGGTGTTTTCAGGCCCCTCCAAGAACTTCAGGATGTTTCTTCCAAGTCTGTGATGAAGCGAGTGGTGTGCCAGAGGGATGTTCCCTGATCGTGGAGGGTTCTACTGCCGGGATGCTTGTATTTGGCCAGGGGCCTTGCCTAGGCAGTTCATGGATCCAGCCATGTGTATGGTCTGCATGTAAGTGGCTGTACCGGTCAATCGCGATCAGATGGTTGCTAAATAGCATTTGAGTAGTCTTTGCTGGATACTTCATCATCAAGGACCGGTGCAAATCTTCAAGGAATTGCCAAAAGGTAAGGTGCACCCCTTTAAAGGCAAAGCTGGTGGTGGGTGCTTTAATTTACTTGTGGCCCAAAGGATTTGTTTTTTTCTGAGCAGGAAGATAAAATAGAAATGGGAGCTGAGTTAATAGATCCTCTTGCTGGCCTTCATGCGCTAGGATCATTCGTTCATGGTGGTTTTGGATATGTGCTTCGCAGCATGCAGACAAAATGCTTTCATTATCAGAGTCGGGCTTCTATCCCATGTGTTTTGATAATTTAATTAATTTAAAATGTCTGCCCTCATCACAGGGATTACCTTTTCCCTCCACCCCCAATTAAGAGGCATCGAATGCCTCATGCATTTCGGGGGTGGAGGGGTGTCAAAACCTTGCTCTTGTGATCATTCTGCTGATTGCTCCCTCCCCGGGCACTGCACCTGTAGCCCACCCGCAACCTTGCTCCCTTTTTAGATCTGGCTGGAGTGCGTTTTGCTCGTTGACAGAAGAAGCTAATGAAGATGCATATCGGAGAGGGTCTCTGGTGTCCGTCTGCTGCTCGGTCATGCTTAACCAGTGCATCCTGCTCAATGACCTGTTAAATCAGCAGCCTTTTTGTAATGGCCAGTGGAGCTAGCTAATGGGGACACATTGTGATTTTTCCACCCAGTGTAACGCTGCATGATTCTTCCATGTTGATATCATGGATCCTGCCTTTCGTTGCCTCTTACAGTTCCAGTGCACCCCCTGCTTTTCCTTGCAGCAAAAACACTGACCACACAGCAGAAAAACATATGATAGACTCAGCCCGCTGTTCTCCCACAGACAGGCAAACAGCAGGCGCACACAGAGAACTGCACTGCTCAGTTGGACATAGAAGAAATGTAGTAGACAAACAGTAATGAAGTAGGCCACATAGTGTTTCCTATTATCGTCAACTGCATGGTGCATCAATAGAACATGCAGAGTGATTTGATAAAATAGTGGACTAAGGGCGACCGGGGTTTCCAGCGTCTATAGCAAGCATATTTCTATACAAATCTGCACTGAAAAATGTTCTCATCCTCTTTTGTTTCTACTCATAGGTTGATCAGACAGCAGAGAGGGCCCCATCACCCCAATTCTCCTGGCTGTGGTGATTGCCACTATAGGTCGACATTTCCTGCGGTTCATAGTGAGGACCATGTAGGGAATTAAGGAACAAGGGAAGGTCCCAAGGAGACAGGAGAGACCTACCTTGAGGACTAGCAAAGGAGAAACGCTTCAGCAATCTAGACACCAGAGCTACATCCTGCTCAAAACCAACCCACCGCTTTCTTACTACCCCAATGGCTACCTACTGAGCACAGAAAGAAGAGGGAGACAGACCAAAATCAAAGCTATCTGGCAGGAACTGGGGAATATCAGGCACCCGACACTCTAAAGGGAGGACCCCTCTGGGGCTGCAAATAGAAGTAACGTTTTGATCGAGTCTGCCGTAAGAGTGTCTAGTGGACTGCCTGCCAACTATATCCTTGGATGGAATGTGGGACTTCTACTTCACCTCTACGCTACTGGGAATCCCTCTTGGACCAACCCCTTCCTCTTAAGGCCCGCTGTTGGTCTGCGGGCAGAAATCAGGAGCCACTGCCAGGGAGGGAACCCTTGGGAAGAGAATGGAAGGACTCCTGGCCAAGCTGAGCAGAATGGGGAACCAAGCTCTCCTGGGCCAATGTGTTGTGTTCAACAGGAGCCTGCAAGAGGATCCCCTAATTTTGCGCAACCGCCTTGGAATAAGGGTAACTAGAGGGAAGGCATACAGGAGCTCCTTGTGGGGCCACAGTCTTTTCAGAGCATCCGTCCTTCAGGCTTCCAGATCTGTTAAACTGGAGATCAGCTGGGGCAACAAAGCATTGTATCCAGAGGCGTGTGGATCCAAGGGCCACTGGTCAGGAGTAAACGTGATCTACAAGAACACCACAGGACGAATAAACCTGGGATGGTGGGAATTTCTGGTTCAATAAAAGCATTCCACCTTGAATCCTCCACCCGCTGATTTGAGATGCTAATTTGGACAGAGGAGTCCTCTCTACACCCTCTCCCAGCCTGAGAGCTAATCTTTCCAGGCCAGTCCCTCCTGTATGACTGATATAGGCCATTGCGGTCATGCTGCCAGTCTAGACAAACGCTGGCGAGCGATTTCTGGATGGTCTCCAGCTCCTTCTAATAGGAGCTTGTTGTGTACTCCACAGGCCCCCAGTGCTCCTGAGAAAGAGTTTTTCCTAGGATGCCCCTCCCCGCCAAGCCACTGTGGATGGAGTACTCAACAGGAACTCCCTAATGGGTTCAACCACCATTGCAGCATCTGCCTCAACACCCGGGGCACCAGTGCATCATGGTCCAGAGATGACATCCTCCATTTGCAGTGCTGATGTGTTAACATAGGCCAGTGATGGCGAGAGGCCAAGGGGGTTGCAAACACAAAGCCCTCCATCAACCCCTGAACTCAGAACCACTGTCTCGCCGAGGACACCTCCAGACTGTACAATCTTCTTCACCTCTGTGGAGATGATCGGAGCCTGTCTCCAAGGAGATGCACTGGTCCTAGATGGGTAAGATGTAGTGCACTCAGAAATAGAAGTTCTTGGGCTGACTCAATGTGAGACTCCTCTTTGTTGATGAGGAGCCAGTGAGCGGTTAATGATCGGATGGTTTTTGACAACCCAAGATCGAGACACTTTCGGGGGAAATGCTGAAAATGTACAGCAGCTTTGCCGTGGGTGCCACTACCAGGATCTCTGTGAACACACTTAAGGAGGACTGAAGCCTGAACGGGAGGGCATTATACTGGAAATGCTGGTCCTGAATTCCAAACCCTATGAACCTACAATCTTCCAGACAAATGGGGACATGGAGATAAGCTTATCTTTGGTGTAGGGGGAACAGCCAATCACTGCTGACGATGGGGGCCAGGGATTAGGGGTTCTGAATGGATTCCATTTGGAAGTTCATATTCAGGACAAGAACGTTGGCAGCTGTTAGGTCCAAGATCCTTCAATCCTCTTCTTGCTTCATGCAAATGAGCAGGCCCAGCAATGAGCTATTCTTTCAATATCGGGAGGACAGGGCAATAAGGAATCAGAAGATCACTTGATAACACCACACCTGCCAGTGTATCAAAGCGCAATGCAAATTACCGTCACTGCACACGTTTAGAATCCAGCCCCAAATCATTTAATTGTCCAACGTCAAGGCCAGAGAGTGGTCTTTGCTCTTGGAAGCATGGGCACTTGAGCTCAGGCCCTTCAGCGTTACTCTGTTTTTATGTTAGAGAGAATTAAAATTAAGTTGGGTCACACTTTGTTTTCCTCGCTATTGATTGACAAGCAATGCAGGTCCTTTTAGGTCTAAAGCGCTATAGCTCTCTGACAGGGGTCTTGCAGCACTATGGAGAAGTGCTCTGTTGTTAATCAGCTGCTGCATGATGTAGGGAGATTGCACCATGTTGGCAGCTCAGTTTTAATGTTAGCTGTTTTGTAGACACTACATCAGCTGTGTAAAATGAGGACAGAGTGGCTTCATTTTGTTTGATAATGTTTCTATACAGCGTGTGTGTTTTCCTTTTTAGTTACAAGTTTCAGCTGTGGTGTGTAATGCTAGATTATTTACAGAAAAATCAATGTATGAAATGACTAGTGCTGAGTACAATGATGAGTAGTGGCTAAACCGCATACACAGTCCCACGCTACCACCAGACCAGTATGGACCCCAATCATAACAATGAAGCAGGCACAGCCTGACATGTATTCCTCCTTTTCTTCTGATGGTAGCACAGGCCATGGGCAGGCAACATCTTCACTGGTGGGGTGTTAGTAGCAACCCCAACAGCCTGAGTACCATGAATCCAAAATAAAATGATGTCTATTCATTGTTCTCTAAAAATAGGAATTTTAATAAAATGTATAAATGCACACATCCAGTTAAAAACGCTAAAGATCAACCGAGGTAAAGGAAACACAAAGAATGCAGACCTTGAGAAATAGAGAGCACTATGGTTACAAGACAGGGTTGTTCAGGTAAAGGATTTCAGCATCAGTAATGTCAATGCTCAAGGATATATCTTTATAAAGGTAGAGAAGGGGGTCTTAAAAGTGACTACAGTCCTGTCCTTTAAGGTGGAGCAGGTGTACAGGGCCTCTTACAATACCTTACGTACCCGCCTTTGGGGCTCAACAGCCTTGATATTACCAACGGGGGCACAGAGAATTCTTCTTCTCCTCCTGAGAGCCCAGAGATTACTCAAGTAAGGGCAGGATTTGCTGTCCTTTTAAAGGTAAACATATCTAGTGGATTGGTCCAAAGCAAGCCTGATGTTTGGGCCCATTTCAGGTTGCTGCAACATAATTCTTTGTCTGCAGGGGGTGAGGTGGGGCATGGAGTGCTAGAGAACCCTAGCAGAAGGCAATAACACCTCTCCTGGCCTACCCACTGCGCAGAGCTACTGTAAATCCTCCACTTCCCATGCCTGCTGACTACGAAAGGACTTCAGTGATCAGCACACTGGTGTGAGAGTTGCTTTGGTATTCCAGGGCTTCGTTTGAAGCACCAGTTTCCAAGGGACCTCCCTGGGAGGGTTCCTGTTCCCTGCAGGGAACGAGTTGCCCTTCCTCCAGGCGGTTCAAAGGCAGCTTCCTGACTATTGCCCCACATGGGTGCTGCAGACACAGCCAAGTCAGACAGCTAATACTTATCCCCATCATAGCTGAGCACTGCTCACCGAGCGGACACTAGTGTGATATGAAATTGTGGTGGCTGTATAATTATGTGATATTATTAGCCACCATGCCACAACCAAGCATGGCTTATTTTTAGTTTAACGAACCACTAGGCTGACTAAGGTACACAATTAATATGTTTGAATGAGAGCTGCAGAAGATTAAAAAGCTTCCTCTGCCAGTTGGAATTTAGTGTTCCAGAATTTGTCAAAAATGCACTTGTTACCTTTGAACCTGCTCTACTGTCATGGTAGGTGCCAGGAGACTAGCACATGAATGCACTATGCTTTTGGCATGGAGTATTATGAAAGTGGGTCTGATTAGCAGAGCTCGCTTCCAAAAACAGATTTTCTTGCATCATTTAATGAAATAAAAATAAATAAAGCTAAGGCTTCACAATTTTGCAGATGGTCTCCTGTCACACTTTTTTCGGTCATGTTGCCTTTTACAGGCTACTGTGTAACTCAAGTTGTGGAACTTCTTTGTAATGCTTATTGCGGTGCTTTTTGCGATTGTGGAATCTTTTGCACCCAACCTTTTCAAGGCCCAGCAGTTGATATGTTCCGTGGTTTCATGCATGATCCTTCCTCACACCTTCCCCTTCGCCCGCCCTCCCACCCCAATGTCACTTATCTGATCTCAATGTTACAAGGCTTTGAAGGTCAGTACGTACTTTGTCTCGACCCCTCCACCCCCACATTTGTAACCACAATGTGACTGTTTCACAGATGGCGCCTTATTTATCCAATGTAAATGAATAAGTAAGCAGTGTCAAGGGACCAGATTCGTATGTATGCAAATGAGAGCTGGAGCCGCATGATGGGTGCTGGTCAGAGAAATTAAAACGCACATGGTAAGGCTGCAGTGCAAACAGGGAGGGTGGCCATCAGGCGAACATGATGAAGTGGGCGCATTGGGAATTAAATTCCAGGGCACAGCTACAATAACACGCATTAACAAAGCCAATAGGTGTGGCTTTATTAGGAATTCGCTTCCAGGGCACATCTACAATAACAAGCATTAACAAAGCCAATAGGTGTGGCTTTACAAATGTAGTGTTTTTGTCCGGTGGGGGAGCATTACAAACAATATCAGCTATATCAGCTAAGCTATGGGTAGGCGACCTGTCTTTCTCCAGATGTTTTGGCCGACATCTCTCATTACCCATCACATCTGATCATACTGGCCAAGGGTGATGGCGTTGTGTTCCAGAACATCTGGAGAGAAACAGGTTGGCCACTCCTGCCTTAACCCATGCATTCTTAAAGCCAGACATTTGGCTTTGCCAGTGCTCCTTTCTTATCCATGTACTTGGACCTTCCCCCACCCCTCTTGGTCCCTCTTCTATCCCCTTGGTGGTCTTCTTCACTGTGGATTCAGGTTGCGGCGTGCACTCCCTGAATGAAAATGAACCGAAAGATCAAATAAAAGTGATGCAGCAAATGAAGCGAAAGGGGTGCTTTGTGCAATGTTACATGCATCCATTTACAAGAATATAGTCAGGGAGTGACTGGAATCGTCCATTGAATTTTGAGAGTGTGGCAAAAAGGTCTGATAGAAACCTTCTAGACTAGGTGCAAATTACAGGTGACAAACACCAGCTAGTTATGATAGGTGTAAAATGGCTTCCAAATGAAATGTGAAAGTACAGCAAGCCATTGGAGTCAAGTCACACCCGCCACAGCAGCACCCAGTAGCCGTCCATGGAGGTTCACCTCCAACCTATATGTGAAGAGTTAGCCACCGGCTAGTTATGGTAGCAGCACCCAGTAGCCGTCCATGGAAGTTCACCTCCAACCTATATGTGAAGAGTTAGCCACCGGCTAGTTATGGTAGCAGCACCCAGTAGCCGTCCATGGAAGTTCACCTCCAACCTATATGTGAAGAGTTAGCCACCGGCTAGTTATGGTAGCAGCACCCAGTAGCCGTCCATAGAAGTTCACCTCCAACCTATATGTGAAGAGTTAGCCACCGGCTAGTTATGGTAACAGCACCCAGTAGCCGTCCATGGAAGTTCACCTCCAACCTATATGTGAAGAGTTAGCCACCGGCTAGTTATGGTAGCAGCACCCAGTAGCCGTCCATGGAAGTTCACCTCCAACCTATATGTGAAGAGTTAGCCACCGAATAGTTATGGTAGCAGCACCCAGTAGCCGTCCATGGAAGTTCACCTCCAACCTATATGTGAAGAGTTAGCCACCGGCTAGTTATGGTAGCAGCACCCAGTAGCCGTCCATGGAAGTTCACCTCCAACCTATATGTGAAGAGTTAGCCACCGGCTAGTTATGGTAGCAGCACCCAGTAGCCGTCCATGGAAGTTCACCTCCAACCTATATGTGAAGAGTTAGCCACCGGCTAGTTATGGTAGCAGCACCCAGTAGCCGTCCATGGAAGTTCACCTCCAACCTATATGTGAAGAATTAGCCACCGGCTAGTTATGGTAGCAGCACCCAGTAGCCATCCATGGAAGTTCACCTCCAACCTATATGTGAAGTTAGCCACCGGCTAGTTATGGTAGCAGCACCCAGTAGCCATCCATGGAATTTCACCTCCAACCTATATGTGAAGAGTTAGCCACCGGCTAGTTATGGTAGCAGCACCCAGTAGCCATCCATGGAAGTTCACCTCCAACCTATATGTGAAGTTAGCCACCGGCTAGTTATGGTAGCAGCACCCAGTAGCCATCCATGGAAGTTCACCTCCAACCTATATGTGAAGTTAGCCACCGGCTAGTTATGGTAGCAGCACCCAGTAGCCATCCATGGAAGTTCACCTCCAACCTATATGTGAAGCGTTACACCAAGATAGTTGCAGCAAATCAAAAAAGATCCTTTTTAGTTGGTTGAAGAGCCTCTCCTGAGCTCAACTACTTTCAGGAATTGCAGGAGCGAGTGACTTCTAAACATTCTAATTTGTATAACTGTATAATAAAGAATACACTAATTAGTTCATTTTGAAAACTATAATTTATAAGTCATTTGTAAAAGTTATTTGTACATGTTTTTCCACAGTCTTCATTCTATCCCCATTGTATCCCCCTTTAATAGTCTTTTTTGTTTTTAAAGAATACTAGCTGATATACCCGACTTTGCCCAGGAGTTTCTTTTCTTATAGGTACTATCTGTTTGAAATACCTTAAGGTCACGAGTCGCTTATCGGTTGATGCGCTTTGCACTCTGAAGTCAACTGCACTGAGAATGGGCGCGTGTAGCTAGTGGACATATTCCGCAGCAGGCGTGGTGAGGGCGTGCTGCAGCATACTGGGACTTTGTGTGCTCTCCCCACCTGCTTCCTCACCTGGCGTGGTGCGTTGCGGTGCAAATGTCTCATAAACGGTGCGTCCTAGGGCTTGAAAATGTGGTTTTCAAGGTCCAGTGAGGACCTTGAGTTTTGTTTCTTGCATCCAGATGCTTGCAATGAGCTCTGTCGAGTCCTTCGACAACCACCTTGATGTTCCACAACTTCCAGGCAATCGCCTCATGTGTGCACGTGCTGAAATCCGGGCAACGGGGAGGGGTGCCCACATGCGATGTAGCCAGTGATGTCAGGAAGGTCCTAACAGGTAACTGTGCAAAGTGTTGTGCACATTGGTGGAATGACTTGGAATTGTATGAGGAACATACAAACCCAAAAACAAATTTTGACTTTTATAAATATAGATAGGACAATTTGGTATGGCCAGGAATTGATAATCAACGATAATTGGAGGTCATAAAATTTTGCTTGGTGGATATTTAATTTTAAAATTCTTTAAGGATAGAGGATAAGTAGGGTACCAAAGGGAAAGTATTGTTTTTTGCGAAAGTACTTGATAGTTAACGCAACCAATCAGCTGTACCGCTTTATATTCTTTAACACCTGAATCGTACATGTTGACATACGAACAGGCAAATATAAAAGTAAAATGAATCAATAGATATATCTAGCATAACAAGGTCACCCGCAAATTGATTCTTAAACATTTTTCAGAGTGAAATCCTACCATTAGTCTTCTGGTCTCTCCTCATTTAAGTGAGCTTACTCCTCATTTGAATTTGATTCAGGTTGGTGGTACTTCGTGGCTTTATTTCCTGATAGAGTACTAGTGTGGTAAACACATCGAATTTTTGTCTAAACCGGAGACATCTTGAATAAGGTAATGTCATCTGTTAGAATGATTTAAGTTAGTGTCCATTATTCAGCAATCGAAACACATTTTTATATTTTTTTAAAGAAAAGCTAATTAAGCATAGTTGACACGAGTTTAAAAGTTTGTGAAAGTGGCCACTCGAAAGTATACTTCAGCCAATGAAAAATAACCTTTTAGCATACCTAATATCGTTTGTTAACATGAAATATTAGTGAGATGGTATTTCATCAGTACCTATTACAATGATGATAGGAGTCTTATAAATAAATTAATTCCAAATCATAAAATAAACAGTTGGCTCCATAAGGAGTTTAGTATTGATGTTCAACACGTGCTTACTTATAAAGTATTATCTATAATATAGCAAAATTCATCAATGTTTCTTCGATGATAGTAAAGACCAGCAAATGAATATCTACACTTGTCATTGCATTTGGCATCTTAGTGGCGCAAAATTATAAAGAATCAGCTTTCCTTTTCAACATACCCACTTAACAGGCGAACCGTTCTTTTAAATGAACCTTAAATAAAACAATTTAGCCCAAACTCTAGGTACATTCCTTTGGAATTTACATAGAATGATGTCTTTATTCAATACATCTCCCTTTTTTGTAATAATTGCAGGATATTCCCACCTGTTCTCAGAACTTTTTTTCTCCAAATAAATATATTGTACTTATGCTGCTATATGTTTACATAGTATGATATGTGCTGCTACACATACCTCCCATACTTTGTGCGGATATTTGATTTTTATGATCAGCCCATATAAGTTTGACTTTCCTAGTCGTTAGCCCCAGGTTAGAAACAATCCACAAAGGCGTTTCAGACGGTAGATGACATTTGAGCAATCGCAAGTTGCAAAATCTCTCAATTGAACATATTTGCCAGTGTACGGATGTGTGATGGTATCTGCCTGTATGTTCTTGTTGCATTGCTGGCACGTCATGCAGTGGAATATGCCGCTCTTGTTATGTGTGGTGTAACTTCCGTAAAAGGTTTGTTCATATAATCAGAGATAGGTAGCAGTTCCAATTCAGTTCCTGTCCAAGTCCCAAATCTATCATCAGTATAATGTTTATATATGTTTTGGCGCCGTTTTCATTGTTGACTGTTCAGAATGTATTGTGTCTGGAAACGGCACATGGATACATTTGCATATAGAGGAGCAGTGCATAGCTTCGATAGAGGTACCTATTATTTGCAAATAGAATTCTTCCTGAACTCTAAAGAAAATCGTTGGTAAGGATACATTTTAGAAGCATAGTCATAAACCCCTTCTCTGCTCCAACGAACTCACGATATAAGAGAAACCATTCCATAGTTGCTAAACCTTCTTCATAAGAAATTGACAAATACAGATTTTTACGACATCTATGGTAAAAAGAAGTACTTGTTGAGAGTTAAATACCACATTATTTAATGTTCGAATAAAGTCACTGGTGTCCTTCAAATATGTCTGTCTGTTGTATAAGTGGCTGAACGAGATCTTTGGAATCGCCCCAGAATAGTTAGAGGAGTGGTTCACAATGCTGTCCGCGTACACTGTGAGGTTAAATTCCTCTGCAGTTCCTACAGAGAAGGATCGAAGCCCCCTTTCTAATGGATTTTCTACACATACGGCTTGGTATAGAACACTAAAAGTAATGGTGAATGGGGGCTTTCATGTTGAGCGTCACTCTTGATTGCGGAGTTCCCGGATACCCCAGCCTTATCAATGAGCACAGGTCATGTTAGCAGGCCTGAATCCTGCCAAAGGGTACTCTTGGAAAAACCTAATCTTTACATTGCCCCCTGCCCCCTCCCAGAAGCCTCCAGCCCACCCAATCATAGGTATACCCTGCATCAACGAAGGTGCCGGAGAGTCAGAGGTGTCCACGGGCAGCAACATTAAGCACTATTTGGGCTAAGTTGTTATTGTCAGCTATGTTCATTTTGGGCCATGATCCATGCTGATGATTGCTGACAAAGCTGCCGCCACCGCTGATCTTTGAGCAAGCTTTATCATGCAGTGATATCATACCTTGTGCTCGAAAGTGCCTGCTTGTGTTATTTCTAAGAGGTCTACTGGTGTAGTAAACATATCTTAACCTAGCGTGCCCTCGGCCACTTGAATTATAAGCGATATGCGTGTGCTTCACCAGAAGTCCTGTAAAAATCAAACATAGGCAAAACCAGCAGTTTTAGCGTGTGTGTACATAGGGATTTGGCAGGCACTGCTATTATACACGGAGGTACTTGCACCCTTTTGCAGCTGCTACCATTAATAACTAGTTAGTACCATTACCGCCATGCCTGGCAAATGCCTTTCCTAAAACTGCTGTCATTGCCAATGCTTGTTTAGGCATGGCGACTAAACAGGCGTCACTTCGTGATTTGGGAACTGTATTGTTTAGATATATCTCCACAACCACCTTGACAGAAACTGGGTACCAAACAGCCATGTACATATGGGCAATCTCTGGGGAATCCCATGCAGGCCAGATGCTTTGGTCATGGCAACGGGAGGATGGTTGGAGGTTCTCCTCTTTTGCAATCGGCATATCCGCAGCCGTTGAGTGCTCAAAGGATGAAGATGGATGCTCTCATGATCCCAAGTAGTTAGCAATATTCAACTCACAGTGGGGATATGACTGTTAAGGTCTTCAAAAGACTCGGCAACAAGCTCTGTGGTTCGTAGGTGATGCCCCCATCATTGCCCTATGGACCTTGCACTTGCCTATTGTGTGGGGACACACTAACCCGTTGGGCTGGGTAGAGGTGTTGCTAGGTCTGGAAAAGATCAGGGGCTAAGCTAATGTCGGGAATGGTGGGATTCGGGGCTAGCTATAGCCTTTTGGTTGTAGTCCCTGAGCTTCTATCCGGGGCTACAACCAAAACACCCAGGGATATAGCCCCCTTGCCACCCCCTTAGCAACGCCGCTGGGGCTGATCCCACTAGTAAGTACCAGATGATTGTGATATGAGCTTTCCTGCCTTACTACATTGTGCTAGTAACAACTTTTGCCAAGATCAGTTTCTGTTCCAATCCCATGACACTGATGTAATGGGATCTGCAGTGTCACTAAGTGTTACCTCCAAAGTAACTCTAACTTTCGCACCCATTGTACCCACTGTGCGTACTAATATAAGGCACATGTATACAGTACATGGTGACTAAACCGCCAAGGAAAGCTTTGAAAGCATCCCATACCATGGGGCTGCCCGCAGTTCTCCTCTAACACCAGTCTTTCACTGCTGTCCCCTTCTCTCACCATCTCTTTCTTTTCCCAGTCATCACTTTCCTGTTTCTTATTTTAACCTTTCAGATCACTGTCACCCCATCTAATAGTTTCTAATGGTTCAGTGCATGTATTCTTTCAGAATTCAGGCCACTGCTCCCAACAAAAATGGCGATAATGGGTAACTGGGTGTCTGGAAGTGTGACAAATCAACTTCTGGGCCACCAGTGATCCAGGGATTAATATAAACCATCAATCAACCCCACACTTCTAGTACACCAAAAGGGATCCGAACAGATTGGAAACACAAACAAATTATAAACCTCCTTGTCCAATTTTGGTAACGTGGACGGAACGGCAGGTTTATCTGCGAAAGGTCCTGAATCATTGGTTAGTTGAAACACAGCGAAAATACATTTATTACCCAATGATAAAAGGGACGGGACTGTCCAGTCAAGTTTGTATACAAATATCTACTTTATTATTACCACAAAAGACAGTTGTAGCACACAACAAAATACAACCCACCCTGTAAAAGAATGCAGAGGACAGACGGTTTCAAAGAGGGAAAATGGATGCACTCTCGATACTGACATGAGGGTAGTCTGCATGGTTAATAATCACAACAGTTTAAGGATACTTGGTTTCAGCACCAAGGGAGCAATGGGTCTTAAAATGTCTCTAGGTGCCTTCTGAGAAGGACCATGGAGACAGATGCACAATGTACCTTGTGCTGTAGATGTTCTTGGTGCTGGACAGGGTCAAGTTGGTTTCAGGGCGCTTTACAGCTTCTGTGACAGAGTTCAAAATGGGAGAAAGCTGTGGGTATCAGACGGCAAATAGTTTGGCGAGCAAAGCTGGATGGACGGCTGCAGGCTGGCCTACATGGCGGCTCGGGGTCAGGAATCGTTGTCTCAGTGCTTGTTGGCAGTTGGGAAGCACTGGTTGAGAAGTCTCGGATGGCTTTAAGCGGCTGCGGCGTAACAACAGTCAGCGTTGCAGTTGGTTGCAGTTCGAGGGACTTGGCTGGCTTGAAAGTGTCCTTTAAGGGGGACATCGGTAGATGCTCGTTGAGGCACTTCTTCACTGGGTTTGTGTCGTCCTTTCAGACGGACGGGCCAAAGCTGAATAGTGTGTTTCAGGCAGATACAGATATCCTTGGTTTCGGGTTCAGAGACTCTCTTGCACTTTCCATCTAGGAAGCTTGATGCAGAGCCTAGCAGGGCACAGTGTGTGGGTACTGGTTCTTGAGCTACTGGAGGATCCCCTGGAGTCGGTATCTCCCTCTGTTCCATGAGAGGTGTTTAGGGGAGGGATCTTGCTTCCCTCTGTGGAGGTCCTGGCCTTCCTTCAGTGGCGCAAGATGTAAGGCAGACTGTACCTTCAGCCTGGGTCCAATGAAGAGTTCTTCCTTCTGCTGCTGGTGGAGTCTTCAGATGCTCTGCCAAAAGAGGGGCTCGGCCCTCTTTCAAAGCCAAATGGACCACAGGGATTGGCGTAGGCTAAGCCTACCTTAATGAACCAATCCTGTGTCCCCACCAACAATCTCCTGTATGCGTGAGGTCAAAACCATAGTGCTTTGCAACAGAAAAGGTAAAGGGGTGAAAACATGTAATACTAAATCCCACCCATCTTCCTGTCTTTTGTGGATCAAAGGGTCTCTCTGGTTAATGGAGCTCACTGTGGTTCCTGATTGAAGCGCCTGGTCTCCTTTGAAGCTGCAGCAAGACCAGACTCTCTGGCAAACCACATTCCCGTACCTTAGAAATGGGGTCCCCCTGCGGTATGAACTACTGTAAACATGCAGTCCCAGACATGACAGCTGACTGTCAATCGATACTGAGGGCGGGAGCTGGTTTCAGGTTGACATAGATGCATATGAAAGGTTGTTGGGTTTTCCGGTCTCCCTGGTTAACCTCTGCAGCCTCTGTACGGTGAGCATAGGAAAATGTGTGCAGATTAGCCCCACACATTTTCCAGAGGTTGATCTACCATCATTCAATTTAATTTTGTTTTTAAATTTAAAAAACAGGCTAGCGCACGCCCAACGTGCGTATGGTCAAATTCCTCACAGGAAGAGACATATATTTTCACCACCTTAAACTGAAAGGTGTCTCTTTTCATGATGGGTGAAGTCGTAGGTGAAACAGCACAAAAAACAACCCCACTGATTGGAAGAAAAGGGCTAAGTAGAAGTTGAAAGTGGTTATAAAAATAGGAAGGTATGAGGGGGGTCTCTCCCCACGTTTTTAAAATAAACAAAAATAAGGAAAAATGAAACGCAAAAAAAATGGTAAGACTGGTGAAATGCCCACCGATGAAAAAGCATGAAACCAGTGTCTGGCCCTCTTCGCCACGCTTAATATCAACGGCGGCGTCCCATTGATGTTTGGTCAGACCGGTGGCAAGTGCATCACATAGCCAAAGAGGAGCGCTCCTGATGCGTCACCTGTTCCGGAGATGGGTTTTAATCATAAAGATAAACACACCTATTCTGCACGTATTATTGTATTAAAATGGACCTCTAATGAGAAAATAACTACCAGAATTGAGTTGACTGCCAGAGTCAGAACACAGTGGGAAAGGCAGTTCTTTAATCTGGAATCCAGCCGCCACTAAAACTCTTAATTAAAGCCTTGACCAGCTTTCCAGATCTCCAATGAAAGCCTTGACCAGCTTTCCAGATCTCCAATGAAAGCCTTGACCAGCTTTCCAGATCTCCAATGAAAGCCTTGACCAGCTTTCCAGATCTCCAATGAAAGCCTTGACCAGCTTTCCAGATCTCCAATGAAAGCCTTGACCAGCTTTCCAGATCCCTTTCGTCTGAGCTCATTTTCTCTGTTCGTTCAGCCATTAGGTGATTGATAAGGAGATAGGGTGGTATGTTTACTTGGAGCTGCAGGTCACCTCGCCTTCTAACCCACAATGGTGCCGCTTAAATGCATTCTTATTGAACTGCTTAAAATATTCTGCTCTTTCTGGCAAGATTCCACAGTCATTGCACCTTTGGAATGTCTCCTGCATTAGAGTGAGAAGCAATCCCGTTTTGAAGGAGGTGATGGTGTGGTCGTGTATTGTAAGGAATAAAATATTCCCTACCATACATTAGCACCCGGGGTGGGAGGTGGGGGGGGCTGAAAACGCTGATATCAGCCTGTGTTCCATGGAACCCGCAGGCTGCCTCTCCTCGCCTGGACGGACCGCCATCTTCTCAACACCCTCCATTCCCTTTTTTTCTATATCCCAATCCGCACTCCCCACCCGATTTACAGGATTGTGGCGGCAGTGACGCCCACCGCTGCTTCTCGCAGTCTCCCATTACCGGCTGCAGCAGAAAGGAAGAGCGGCTCCGCAAGGAGCTCTGTCTTCCGTCTCCGTGGCGGTCATCTTGGAACCCTTTATTCCATGAGGCGTCCCGCTCAGAAAAGACCTTGCTATCAGCACCCCGGTTACTGCTTTGGTGACCCGTTCGATTCGCTATACAGCGGGGTAACGTCCCGGTGCCCTCGTTAAACGCCCTCCCTTCAGGCCTTACTCCCCGGTATAGCCTGTGGAACAGGTTACTAGCGCCTTATGAAAACCCTGATTCAAGTCACAGCGGAGTCTCGTGATTGCATGAAGGAGATCAGCATTCTGGGTCGTGGGCACGCAACAGTCTTCCAATGTACAACGGGGTACCCGATTCCACAGAGCGCCTGGAGACAATGATAATGGCCGCGGTGCACAGTGGACATCAACTTAACATAACATATACCCAGGGGTGAAGACCCCCCCCCCCAAAAAAAAGTAGGGCGACTCATTAACGTACCAATTGAATGTGGCGTCACCAGAAATTAGCATATCAAGGTGACCTCTGAAAAAAGTTGTGTGACTCATGAAAAAAGTGGGAAGACTGTCCACCTGCGTGTACCCTCGACTTGAGCCCTGCTGGATACCACTGCCCAACTCTAGTGATCGCTGTCTCGACTGGCGGAGGATGAAAGGCGGAGTCGGACTTGTAGGGCCCAACTTAGAGACCTGGAGGCGACGCACAAAAACTCTGCAGCAGAATGGTAGCACCCTGGGATGTTGCGCCATTTTCCGCGTCGGGCGCACTCTGCGCGCCATGGTATTAGATGCGCCGATGGCGGGGCATATCCTGAACAAATAAAAGCGCAGCAGAAATGCCATCATTATTTTTGGATGTTTTGTGCCACCATGAGGCCTTGCCCCGACAAAACAAGCCTTTGGGATAAACGGTAAACAATTTTTAAAACCGCGCCCGGCATGAAAGGATAATGAGTGTTTTTAGTGTTGGGCCTCGGGCGGGGAGGGGAGTCTGCCAACGCTTTGAATCCCCAGGTGATTGTTTATGGAAGCAAACGGGGGGCGCCGCCTGGAAGGTGACCCCGGGCTGCGCTGATTGCCCGGGCCCGCTGATTCTGGCAAGCGTGTAATTTTCTAGATTCCAGCTCATCAGCGGCGCATTATTATGGAAGAATGTTGTTATCTCCTTACTCCTGTGTTGCTGGGCTGGCATGAAAGGCCTCGCGGGCACTTCATCAGCAAACGTGTTGCCGCAATTTTCCTCCCAGATTTCATTAGCGGCGCGCGAGCATGTTTGCAGTTACGCATCTTTTCTTTACAAACCGCATTAAAAAAGCGAGGCCTTTTATGTGTTAATGCATTTCACAGCATCGGATCGGCAGCTTTCTGGGCCATTGTTCTGGGGCGGCGGGATGCTGAAATTCACTGGTGTGACCCATCGCAAGAGGGAAAAGTGCTTGCATTTTTTTTTTTTTTTTTAAATCTCCGAATCATATTGTTTTAGCTCGCATCGGTGGGAATTGTGAGGCCGGACCCTCCCAATCGGGTCTCCCAACTCCGCAGTCGAAGAATAGTGACTGAAGCTCGGCACGAGGGAACCCAAGTGTCCAGCACAACCAACACATATAGGTTAACATGTTGACCTACAAACATTTGGAATGGATAAACATGCATGTTGGAGGGTATGTGGCTTTTTGTGGGCGGGGGCCAGGGGGTATAGGTGTTGGGAGTTCCCCCAGGGAAAGATTGGGTGGCGAAAGGGCCTGATTCGATGAATTGTGCACTGGAGAAAATCAAGAGAGGTCTGTGAGCAACTCAGATTTCCATCTGGCCCCATGTACATTATTTCCAAAGCCGAAAACGGGATTAACTCTGGAGTTTCCTAGAACATCTCTGAGATGCCCTGGAGCAAATCTGGAGCTGCCTGGAACATCTCTGGGATGCCTGGAACATCTCTGGGATGCCCTGGAGAAAATCTGGAGCTGCCTGGAACATCTCTGGGATGCCTGGAACATCTCTGGGATGCCCTGGAGAAAATCTGGAGCTGCCTGGAACATCTCTGGGAGGCCCTGGAGAAAATCTGGAGCTGCCTGGAACATCTCTGGGATGCCCTGGAGCAAATCTGGAGCTGCCTGGAACATCTCTGGGATGCCTGGAACATCTCTGGGATGCCCTGGAGAAAATCTGGAGCTGCCTGGAACATCTCTGGGATGCCTGGAACATCTCTGGGATGCCCTGGAGAAAATCTGGAGCTGCCTGGAACATCTCTGGGATGCACTGGAGCAAATCTGGAGCTGCCTGGAACATCTCTGGGATGCCTGGAACATCTCTGGGATGCCCTGGAGAAAATCTGGAGCTGCCTGGAACATCTCTGGGAGGCCCTGGAGAAAATCTGGAGCTGCCTGGAACATCTCTGGGATGCCCTGGAGCAAATCTGGAGCTGCCTGGAACATCTCTGGGATGCCTGAAACATATCTGCCTGAAACATATCTGGGATACCCTGGAGCAAATCTGGAGGTTCCTGGAACATCTCTAATATGCCCTGGAGCAAATCTGGAGCTGTCTGAAACATCTTGAGGTACCCTGGAGGAAATCTGGAGCTGCCTGGAACATATCTGGCATGTCCTGGAGGAAATCGGAGCTGCCTGAAACATATCTGGGAGGCGCTGGATCAAATCTGGAACCATCTGAAACATATCTGAGGTGCCTGAAACATATCTGGGTTGGACTGGAGAAAATCAATAGCTGTCTAGAACATCTCTTAGGTGCCCTAGAGCAAGTCTAGAGTGGGCTAGAACGTCTCTAAGATCCATAAAACATAGGGATGCCCTGGAGCAAATCTGGAGCTGCCTGGAACATATATGGGATGCCCTGGAGCAAATCTAGAGCTGCCTGGAACATCTCTGGGATGCCCTGAAGAAAACCTAAAGCTGCCTAGACAATCTCTTAGATGCCCTGGAGCAAATCCAGAGCGGACTAGAACATCTCTAAGATGCATAAAACATAGGTATGCCCTGCAGCAAATCTGGAGCTGCCTGGAATATATATGGAATGCCCTGGAGCAAATCTAGAGCTGCCTAGAACATTTATGAGATGCCTAAAACATATCTGGGGTACTCTGGAGCAAACATGGAGCTGCCTGGAACATGTTTGGGGTGCCCTGGAGAAAATGTAAAGCTTTCTAGAACATCTCTGAGCTGCCCTGGAGCAAGTCTAGAGCAGGCAGGAACATCTCTAAGATACATAAAACACAGGGATGCCCTGGAGCAAATCTGGATCTGCCTGGAACGTATCTGGGATGCCCTAGACCCAATCTCGAGCTGCATAGAACATCTCTGAGATACCATGAAGCAACTCCAGAGCTGCCTATAACATCTCTAATATGCCTGAAACATATCCAGGATGCACTGGAGCAAATCTGGAGGTGCCTGGAACATCTCTAATATGCCCTGGAGCAAATCTGGAGCTGTCTGAAACATCTCTGAGGTACCCTGGAGGAAATCTGGAGCTGCCTGGAACATATCTGGCATGTCCTGGAGGAAATCGGAGCTGCCTGAAACATATCTGGGAGGCGCTGGATCAAATCTGGAACCATCTGAAACATATCTGAGGTGCCTGAAACATATCTGGGTTGCCCTGGAGAAAATCAATAGCTGTCTAGAACATCTCTTAGGTGCCCTAGAGCAAGTCTAGAGTGGGCTAGAACGTCTCTAAGATCCATAAAACATAGGGATGCCCTGGAGCAAATCTGGATCTGCCTGGAACGTATCTGGGATGCCCTAGACCCAATCTCGAGCTGCATAGAACATCTCTGAGATACCATGAAGCAACTCCAGAGCTGCCTATAACATCTCTAATATGCCTGAAACATATCCAGGATGCACTGGAGCAAATCTGGAGATGCCTGGAATATATCTGGGATGCACTGGATCAAATCCGGAGCTGTCTGCAACATCTCTGAGGTGCCCTGGAGCAAATCTGGAGCACCCTGGAACATCTCTAAGATGCCCTGGAGCAAATCTGGAGCTGCCTGGAACATTTATGAGATGCCTGATACATATCTGGGATGCCCTGGAGCAAATCTGGAGCTGCCTGGAACATCTCTGGGATGCGCTGGAGAAAATCTAAAGCTGTCTAGAACCTCTCTGAGATGCCCTGGAGTAAATCTAAAGCTGCCTAGAATATCTCTGAGATGCACCGGAGCACAATGGAACAACTCTTATATGCCATGGAGAAAATCTGGAGCTCCCTGAAACATATCTGGGAAGCCCTGGAGAAAATCTGGAGCTGCCTATTTCATCTCCGAGATGCCCTGGAGCAAATCTAGAGCGGCTAGACCATCTCTAAAATGCATAAAACCTAGGGATGCTCTGTAACAAATCTGGAGCTGCCTGGAACATCTCTGGGATGCCCTGTAGCAAATATGGTGCTGCCAGGAACATATATGGGATGCCCTGGAGCAAATCTAAAGCTGTCTATAACATCTCTGAGATGCCTGGAACATATCTGGGATGTCGTGGAGCAAATCCGGAGCTGCCCGAAACATCTCTGAGATGCCTGAAATATATCTGGGATGCACTGGAGCAAATTCGGAATATCCGGAAACGTAACTGGGATGCGCTGGATCAAATCTTGAGCCATCTGAAACATCTCTGAGGTGCCCTGGAGCAAATCCGGAGCACCCTGGAACATCTCTAAGATACCCTGGAGCAAATCTGCAGTTGCCTGGGATATCTCTGAGATGCCCTGGAGCAAATATAGAGCTGCTTAGAACATTTCTGAGATGCCCTGGAATAAATCCAGAGCACGCTAGAACATCTCTAAGATGCATAAAACATAGTGATACCCTGCAGTAAATCTGGATCTGCCTGGAACATATCTGGGATTCCCTAGAGCAAATATAGAGATGCATAGAACATCCCTTTGATACCATGGAGCAACTCTAGAGCTTCCTAGAACATCTCTGAGATACCCCCAAGTAAATATTTGTGAACCACATTTGCACACCAGCATCTCAAAAATGCTTTTAGGCAGCTCTGGATTTTCTCCATTTTTAGATTTTATAAATGGGGTACAAGATAGGAGATATGGTTCTTAGACGTTCACCGGCATCACATGATTTCTTCAGTGGAAACCTTAGTGATTTTTGTAATAAATTTTAAAAAAATAGCTGGTATTTATTTTCATTGTTTTTATTTTTGTTGTCTCTCATTTTTGTAGTCCATATACTTACAGGTAACCTAAATTTAGCCCTGTAATGTGGACGTCGGGAGCAGATGGGTTTTATAGAGGTTGATCTGCCAAATGCAGAATCGAACTTGCAGAATCAGAGACGGCCCATCCCCCTGGCAGGTTTATTTCTGGAAACAAGAGGAACCCGAATATCCAGCCCTGAAAAAATTGGGTGCAAAAGATGCAGGATTGAATGCACTGATTAAGTCTGAGGCTTCCCGAGACCAAGAAAACCGCTTCTCTAACATATCTCAAGCACTCGTGGAGCAGCTGAAACGTTCAAATAGCAATTCACAAGAAGTGATGAGCTTTTTTCGACAAGCAGTCCTTTTTCACTTCAAGCAACCAGGAAATCCACTTTGCAAATATTCACTGGCTGTTTAGTCAGCCAATTTACATTGTTGGTGCCCTATGCGTGCATGGGTAAGGCTTAGCCAATGCTTAACTGTTTGGAAGCAGAATGCTTGGTTAGTCAGTGCTTAAAGCATGCCTTTTATTTTAACTTGGTGTTATTTTTAGTTCTTTAAACAAAGCAAAAAGTTTAGAAAGCATCCTGGTGTATATTATATGAACACTTTTGTCATTACATGTCACTATATGTCACCACCACCATAAACCATCGGTTGATACACGTGTCGGCACAAAAAAATCACAAGCATGTAGCTTTATGACTTGCATTGTATTGTACTACACGATATATGTAATTATTTATTCTTCGGTAAAATGTAAATAAAGAATGTATATGATTTGCATTGGAGCGACGTACACACCAGGATGTATGTCATACAAATGACAACGAATGCTAACCAACAAACCTGTGTGAACAACTAACACAATAAAACCTAATATGTTCTCAAATCCTATAAGGTGTGCAAATCTTATTGAAGAAGAACTTAACATACTGTCAATTGAGAACAGGTCATTACCTGATCCGGCGCCAACGTACAAGAGGGTTCCAATACCTGCAAAAAACAAACACCTTCATATGTAGTCCTCGACACAACCAAAAACACACAGAACACTGATTCAGCTATTCAACAGAACTTAACTGGCCATTGATTCTCAAAGCCTGTCCATAGCTCCTTAACAGAGAAGTGACATACCAATAACTCCTCCGTGGGCAGCCCAGTTGGGTCAGCCTACACACTCTTGTTTGGGCAGTCAGTGCAGCTCCTTGAATTCTACAAATAAAGCCAAAAAGCACAAAGGGCGTCAATTTGATCATTCCCTGTGCTGGCTAGTGGTGTCAAATAACACTGTAAAGTAAAGGCTAGGTAAAACATTGTTTACCTTTCTTATTATCAATCAGCTGTTGACAAAGGGTCTGGTATGTTTCCAGATGATACTGTCATCCCGAATGGCAGGAGTAAATCGTGATCCTATTGCTGCGGATGAAAAGAACAGAGGACGACATCCTCTATTTAGCTAATCGATTGGCACATGAATTAGAACTGCCATCAAAGTTCAGAGGCATTCTAGTGAGAGGCAAGACAAAATGCCACACAGGCCAGGACTTTAAGTTGGCCAGAGCTCTAGACTCTGCACAACAATAACAAAAAAGCACCCTCAAGACGGATCGCTTCAGGTATGAGTTTAACTAGAGAAGGGGGGCTGCACTCGCAAATAAAAGCAATTAATGATAAGTGGCAGACCAAGATATAGTGGCAGATAGGTCTGCAATTTGAAATAATAATTTTAAAAAAAGAAACAGGTGATAGCTCTTGAAACCCATGTCCTGCACTCAGTTTTCAAAGAGGAACTAACTCGACATTCCCAGTGAAGTTTTGTAGAGGTTTTATTAACATCTAAATTATTCCACATTACGTTATTGTTAACTATCCTGTCCCCTGAAAATGCACAATATGTTCCAAAGTGTTTTTCCCTCTTTTTCAAGTGCTCAAAATGAAAAATAAAAGAACCTCTAATGATTGAATTGCAGGTCCTCTTCATATTACATGTCGTCATGCCTTGTGAATAACTCTTGGAAATATTTACTTATTTGGGTGTGCAGCCTTTTCCACTTTCTTTTAACCAATTTTCATTCCAAATTTCATGTGAATTTGTTTATTACCTGTGGAAACCAGTTTTTATATTGATACTAACAATTATTGGAAATAATTCTGTTGTGATTATATATTGTTTTAATACTTCCCAGTATACATCTGAAACTATATATTCAAAAGTGATTGAGAAGAAACCAATAAAAGTACTTCAGAGTTGAGCACTGATGGCCGTTTGGTTTACCTGTCTCCTATTGCCATGCTAGGCCTCCTGCAACAACTGTACATCCATCTGATGCTGGCCCTGGGTCCATGTTATCAGGGCATCTGCCAATGGAATGGGTCTGGGTGAAACTGACTGCCCGGGGTGTAGCCTGGTATGTAGTCCATAAAAACAGAAAAAGGGGCTGCATTTGGTAGCAGAATGGCAGGTGGTGTTGTAGGCAACTTTGGCCATGTTTAGAAGATGAGCCCAATTATCTTGTGTAGCATTTGCTTAACAGTGCAAATACTGCTCCAACGTTTGGTTCGTTCTCTCGGTCTGGCCGTTAGTATGTAGATGGTACCCTGAACTCCAGGCCCATTTGATTCCTATGTTCTTACAGAGAGCGGCCCAGAACTGGGAAATCTACTGAGATTCATTATCCAATATTTTATTCTTTGGCAGACACCTCATGAAAGAAAGGGCATACCATTTGCTTTGCAGTCAGTACCTTGGGAAATGGGACGAAGTGGCAATACTTAGTCACTCAATTCAACACTAGCATGATGCAGGTACAACCCTGAGAGCTGGGCAGGTCCACGATAAAATCAGGGGCTATAGTGTATCAGGGGTGTAAAGGCAGTTCAGGTGGGTGCCACAATCCAATGAGATTTCGTCTGTCGGCCTTTACTTGAGGTGATGTCGGACAAGAGACCACATACCGTTTGATTTGTGTGGCCATCCCTGACCGCAAATACTGCCTGGCTGTCAGTTCTTGCGTAGCTTTTTGACATCTGTCCTCCCAAGCATGAATTGTTGTATTTGGTCAGGTCCTGGGTCCTCAGTTCACCAGAGTGAAGGTACACTCTGTTAGAGAGGAACAACAAACCGTTTTTATAGACGATGCCATGTCGCATCATTAGGATGGCAACATTAGGTCTGCCACTGTTTTCTGTTGTATCTCCTGGACACATTGTTGCAAAAGCCCAGTGAAATGTCTTGCAGGGATGATGTTACCCTGAATGTCTTTGTTGTTCTATATCTAAAAGGAACGGGATAAGGCATCCACCCATGTATTATCAGTCCCGGGAAGGCAGTGTAATGGGGCGCAAAAAGACTGTAGCACAAGCGGAACAGACAGGCCAGGAAATCCTGTTCCCAATGACGGAACTAGTCAAAGGAAATGGCGAAGTCTGCTTTATTAACAATCCATATAAAGCAGGGACAGCAATAACCACAAAAGTCTTAAAAGCTCTCTGTTGATAAAATACAGAACATCAGGTTTTAACCACGAGACACATAATAATTGACTTCACATTACAATCTTGATTGCAAAAACCTACGGTGTTGAGGGATTGGTTAGGGGAATTGTCTACATATAGTTTGTATATGAGTAAGTATTTTTATTGGATACAACTATTTGATGACCCCACCTTGGACCATCATTGAAATGATAAAGCTAAGAAAGACATAATGTTAGCAACAGGTAATTGGTTAATGCAACAGTTATAGGGTGGCATCATTTTGAGTGTTGTGATTGGTTACTATTGGTCTTACCATCCTTGAACACTTTGCAGGTCATCAGCACATGAGCAAAAATAGTGGTAGGCAGAGCAACATCAAGGAACTGTGTTTACCAATTAAATATGACACCATCCCTGATTTCCTAGGTCATAAGCCAGGGCATCTAGCTGTGTACTTGGCCTTGTATGGTGTGTCTCGCTTTGAAAATCTGTGGGGAGTTGAGCAGGTGCCTATCAGTGTCTGGAGTTAATGAATGGACACTGCTCTCCAATTATAAGTGACATGTGAGGAGACCACGTTTCAAATTATTATGCGCGGCTTTTATTGGGGTGTTAGCTCATTTTAATATGGGTGTTCTTACTCTCTTTGGCCACTGTAGACTTGGTCAAGCTATTCCTTGTGCAGTATTAAGCTTTTAATTAGCTACTCCTGGCTTTCAAAGGCTGTCTGTTCTCTATTTAATATTAAGATAAATATGTATTACATTTGGGAATTATTACCTTCTGTTCTCCTCTGAGCCATGAAGACCTCCCTTTTCCACAGTAATGTTGGAAGAGCACCGCGCGGCCACTGTCTGGCCTGCACAGATCTGTATTTCTGCTCTTTCGGCAAGTCGAATTTCCCTACAGTTTCAAGTCTTCCCATTCACTCAAACGTGGCTCCACCGTCCATTTTATTCAAGATGGCCACTCGTTACAGTTGCATTTCTACGTTTAGCAAGCCGTATACGTATATCCTTTGTGTTGCCTTTCAGCGTATACATTGATTATGTTATGTTATTTATGTCTATATGGCGCAGGTAATATTCTTCATCTCTAAATGCACATTTGACCTAGTGTCCGTGTTCCTTCATGGTTAGTGTATATCTGCTTCATGTCTATTGTACTCTTGTGTGTCAGTTTGGTAGTAAGGTCACTTGCTCTCATCATCTTCAGTTACAGCATGTTCATTTCTTCTTGACTTTGCAGATTTATTTCTTCTATTGTTCCAGGATTAATTTGGTATGGTTGTCTTAGTGCATAACATTTCTCATATTTGCGGTATAGAGACGGGGGAGGAGCCGACGCTATGAATGACATATCCATCTGCCTCTCGACAGTAGGTTATCCTGAAATTATATTGAGCAAAGAAATATGCCCATCTGGGTTGATGACTAGACTTGCATTGGAGGGAGTGAATGTAGCCCCGCCGAGAAGATGGTGTCTCCATTATGTGAAAGCTTCCTTTATAGCCAGTAGCTCCTTCTCAATGATGGCATAGTTTGGTTCGTAGGAGGTCATTGTATGTGAGACGTATTCTGCTTGTTTGGTATCATCCTCCTGTAACATAACAGTCCCTATGGCTATGTTAAGGACATCTGTTTTGACAATGAATCCCCTGGTGTCATCCGGATGCCACAGTTTAGGGGGCTCTGGAGAAGGCCTTTTTCAAGGTCCAGAAGGCGTTTTCAGTGTTTAAATTTCATTTGAAGACTTTTGTAACTGACAAACCTCGTAAGGTCTGCAGAGAGATGAGCAAATCCTGGTATAAATCAGTGGCAGAAGTTTGTGAATCTGATGAATCGCTGGGGTCTACTCCATTCATGGATGTCTTGGACTTTCTGGGACACATAAGTATTCCATCTCTGATCATATATCCCAAGAATTTAATTATCGACTGATAAAATATTCATTTTTCGAGTTTAGCGAAGGGATGGTTATCTGCCAATCTAGCCAGGACCAGTCGCACTTGTATCACATGTTCCACCAACGAAGGGGAAAACACGAAGATATTGTAGATGTACACCGAGACCTATAGACACAAGAGGTCAGTGAAGATATTGCCCATAAACTGTTGGAAGACTGTGCAGTAGTTATAGAGTCCGAAAGCCATGACCTGGTACTCAAAGTGCCCCAGAGGTGTTTTAAATGCAGTCTTCCATTCATCACTGGTTCTTATGTTTACCAAAAGATGGGGCCCCCTAACTCCCTCAGGGGGGCCCATCTGTCTTGGTAAAAATGACAGCCGATTGAAGGGATTCCATTAGGTCCTAGATCAAGGGTTAGAGGAATTCCTACTCCTCACCAACAACACCACATACCCAGACATACAGACCTGGCTATTAACCATTAACCCTGAGGGCTTCACAACCGAGCTCACCTCCTGCGCCAAGATGCTCGTTTACACATCCGAAAACACCTCTCCTTCAAGACACACATAGCTAAGAAAACTCAGACAGCTGGATATCAGCTCTCCCTCATGCGGAAAGTCAAGTTCTTCCTCCCATCCGGACAGCTTTAGTTCCACTGTTCAATCACTGGTCCTATCCCACCTGGATGGGGGCAGTGCTTCCCTTGAAGGCCTCCCGTCATCCTCCCTTGTGCCCCAAGAAGTCTCCTACACATGGCCTCACGCCTCACCAAGGGTTTATGCAGATACGACCACATCAACCCGGACCACATCGACCTTCACTGGCTCCCACTGCACGCACAAATCACCTTCAAGTCTGCGGACTCCTAAGTACTTTGAGCTGCATTGGTTCCACGGGTGGTTCTTCGTGTAGTGTAGTAGTTGGAACCGGTATCATCTTCTGGGTTACCCGCATAAGTTCTCCTCTTCTTTGGTCGCCACATCTTTCCTGAGGAAGTATTCAATGTAAAGCACTTGGTCAATTAAAGCCTGTAATTATTCTGGAATATGTACCAGTTAGTCTTTGTACTCCTCTCTGAGGCCACGCCAGAAGAGTGTTTTCTGTGTAAGTTCAGGCCATTTTGAATCATCTGCCAATTGGCGTAATCTACTGATGTATGTCAGCAGATGCTGTGAGACTTGTCTGATGTTAACAAACCTGTTATGGGCGCTTGTCACAAGATTTGGGGACTGGAAAGCTTCCAGGAATACTTTCTCAAATTCTGCAAAATCGTTTCTTTGGCCTTGTCCAGTTGGAAATGCATCAGTCGGAACAAAAAGTGTGCCTCACAACGATAACAAAATATCAACAGCCGCAGTGGGTCTTTGTTGGGTTTCAGGGATGTTGCTGGGGTTATGACGGCGTCAGAATAACCAGAGGCAGTTCCTTGAATTATGGCTTGTTGTAAGGCAGAGTTCTCCTGTTTCAGGTTTACCTCCTCCAATCTGAGGGCCTGTAATTCTTCATGAATTGTGCCCATATGGGTTTCTTTGTTGAGGTGTCGTAATCTGTCAAGTAGTGTGTTCCGCTTATGCGGCGTACCTGTCGTTCAGGTGGTTTCTCTTCAGGGTTCCCTGGACTCATCCATAGTGCTGGTAATACCAAGTGTCAACCCCCAGGACACCCGAGGATGGAACACTTGGGGTTCCTCTGAGTCTGCTCCTCATACCATGGGTGCTTCCACTGATTCACATGTCACGTGGTCAATGCAGGTCACTGACAGGGGAGCCTGGTGGGTGTTTCTTTGTGGCTGCAAGAAGTTCAGATATTCAGTGAAGGTAGGGGGGGCACAGGATAGCAGAGTCCAGATGGCGGACTGGAAAGCATGTGGAAGGTCAATACAGGCAGGCAGACTACGAAACCAAGAACGCATTGGTAAAGAGGAAAATAAAAGGGTTTACAGGAGGGCAAGTGAAGGGCAGGCCAGGAGCAGTCAGCGGAAATGAGGACCTGAGAAAAAACACAGACAGGGCAGAAACAAAAAGCAGGGAGGCAACAAGCAACCAGGACTCAGGGAAACAAGGTCTTTGCATCCGGAGCGTTAAGATGCACCGAATGAATGGGGAGCCACCCTTTTGTAGGCTTCTGGCGTGCAGCTGAGCAGACTGCTGACATGGCAATCAAGAACTCCTGTCTCGCTGCGAGAGCCGGGGCAAAGTGCCACGCAAGACTGAACAAACATGGCAGCCCCTGCATTGTCTGCGGATCCGCTACTGTCGGTACCCCGTCATCGGCAATGAAGCCGCTGCGGCATCCACCAATGCAGCTGCCACAATGGGTAGAGACGCCACCTATCCGCCGCTAATCGTCTCAGGGCGTGACAGGTGTGACACCTGGTTAATATCTTGCATTTGTGGCACCCTAGGGAACTCCTCCCAGACCCTCATGCTACCTGTGGCTAATTTTAGCATATGTCAAAAATCCAGATTCTCCCATATCTCATAGCTCACATACTCGTTCAAACCCAAAAAATCTATTATCCTCATATAGCTGCCCCCACCGCCTACTTTCCCCTCCTGGCCTATTGCCGCCAGCCTTTCTCTGGTGGGAAATAACACAGATCGCATTCCCCCATTCAGGAAGCTGTGGCAAATACATGAACATATGTCCTTCCGTTTTCATACTTATATTCCAGGTCTCGTACAACACCCTCACATGCCACATAAGTGTCTTAACTCTTTGGTGGTATATTCAGTACCTGCAGTGGCATTATCATTGCTTCTATCAATCTTGTCACTAGGTCCTTATCCTTTGTGACGAATCTAGCGAGCTTGTCACTACTTCTCTGAGGGAACTACCCCCTCGTGGCCAGGGAAAGGCAGAAGCTACCTAACTCTGACCCAGCGGCGGCTATCTGTGGGAGGACCACATGGGGTAGGACCAGCCTCGGTTGAAGCGAAGTGAGATCATGGGGTCAGAACAAATCTTTACCTCCTTGATAACACCCATTCACATTTCCCCATTCTTGTATGGCCTAAATATTGTATGGATAAAGAACTTCCCCTATTTATTGACCACTAACCTTATGTCTGTTCTCCTCTCTTTAATATCACTGAGACCTATGTACATCCTGTAGAGGAAGATCCAAATCCCTCTATCAGACGTTCTGCCACTATTCTGTCTATATGTTGGCATCCGGAAATTGCGACATGCACAAAGCCAATAATGGCGCCTATATCGCGAAAGGTCCTTGAAACAAAGTATCCATTGAGAAAAACCTATCTGTGTCTGCAGAGAAATGACGGTCTTCTTAAGGAAATTCCAGAAGAAGTGTGAAAATTAATGAAAGAGAAGACTGGTGACGTCACATGAAGCAGAGGTGATGCACCCAGAAGAGATGCAAATGAAGAAGAATGTAGAATCCGATGACGAAGTAGCGAAGTGAGCAACATTTTGGGAGCGAAATGAAGATTGCATGTGCGGAGAAGAGAGTGAATAGATTGCAGGCGATGCGGCAATATATATATATATATAGGAATGTATAGAATCTGGATGTTCCACAATGCGTTGAAGCAAACTTGGACCTTGTGAAGGAAAGGGCTGGAATAAGAATAGTTGACGGAAAAGGGAGATTGGGGAATTGGGGAAGGCTTGCCTGGCCCAGTGTCAAGAGTCGTGGCCTCCGAGAGCCTGGTTATGTACTGGAGAAGATACAATAACGTGAGAAGCAAGCTGGGCTCCTGTTTGAGGTGTAGTGGAAAACCACTGGAAGTGCCAACATTTCTTTATTTAATAGTATTAAATACAAAGAAGGACCTCAAAAACGTGGTCTCCAGTCACATGGTCAGATGAAAATAGACTTTAGGCGAGCTATGCCAAGACCAGAAGATAAGACCATGCCACACTCCCTTTTATTCTCAGGCATAGTGAGCCTCTGCAAGGCCGAGTTCAAAGAACTAATTGAATGGCAGACCGCATGAGTGAGGATGGATATTGTCTAATTGGGTGGGGAGGCATGACTAGGCCAACAGCCCCCCACCCCCCAGCACCTGGGGAACCAGCTTGCGTGCTGCTAGCAAGTGGAACATTCCAGAACGGTTCAAGCGTGCCAACCAATTATAGAGGGCCACGTATTAAGGAGCCCTATAGATTGAGAAGCCAATAGTATGTTGTGTATTAGTCTGACACGGAAGATGACTTGTACTTGGGGTGGGCTTAGTTGTCCACCTAATATTAGAGACCCAATCACTTCCCTGTATCCCATAGAAAGTATATGTAGATGTTCCCCGCAGACCAACCACATCCCCTAGTAGTCTTTCTTATTTTGCCATGTGTGACTTCATTTATGATGAATTATTAGTATAAAAGAATGTTTTATATTATATGTTGTCGAGAACTCGTTGAGCGAGCTGTGCGGCGTCCGTTGATGTCCGTTGTACTCCCTGTTTTAAAGACTTGTTATTAAAACAGCCTTGATTTTGCCAACTTCCTGAGTCGGTCCGATTATTGATGTATGAGTAAGATCTGCATCCCCATCCATCTCAGATACTGGTACCTCGTACTTAAAGGACCTGTTCCCTGGGTTCACTCCCGTACCCTTTTTCTTTACCACTGAGACAAGGAAGAGGGATGGAGTGATGAAGATCGCCAATAGTGGCAAGCCAACACCGCACCTAGTCGTTAGAAGTTGCTTACAGATGTAGGGACATTAAAAAATGAACACCTGAGCAGAAAGAGAGATTCGAGCCTCCCAACAATGGTTGGGACACGGGAAGAACAAAAGCTGCATACCGTAGCGAGGAGACTGGAGAAGATGGCATCCAGAGAGGTAGTGCCGAGAAGTGTTCGCTGGGCTGCCAAGAGGAGCAGCAGTAACTGCCAAGCGATGGAAAAGGCAAGTCAGAGACTGAGAGACGGTCTCCCAGTCAGCAGATGGAGAGTAGAGGAACCCGGAGAGACGCAAGGGACGCTGAAGCTGCCAAAGACAACCGGTAAGCACAGAGAAGGAGATTGGGATACCGGGGCACTTCAGGCTGAATACTGCGTACCGTTAGCAATGAGCAAGAGAATTGGGACATGAGCTTAACTGGAGAAGGGTTAGTGGCCCAAAATATAAGAAGCATAATTACCCGGATACAGAAACTTGCAAATGAAGAAAGTAAACCTGGCATTTGCACTTGGATATTGAGTGGACATAAAAAGCCCTGGCAGGAAAGTAAACCAGGCACACAGCGAGTCTGGTACCCGCACCCAAGTAGCAAATTAAAAACCCTGACAGATGAGTAAACCAGGGATTGAAGAAACGGGGTAGAAACCCTCCCCTAGACCCCCCAAGAATTGTGGAAAGCTGGGCAAACAGGGGAAGAGATCCCTTCACTTTGTATTGTGGATCAAAAGGGAAGAGCCATGGCCCCTTTCTGTAAACGCCAGAGCAAGAACTGCAAAATATTTGTGTAAACTGAGAAAGCCCAAGAGAAGATCCACCCTCCTTGGGGATTGTGAAATACACAAGTGACATTGTGAATAACCAGAAAGACTCTAGGGGAAGGGAAGGACCTTTCTCTGAGGCAACCTTATTTACTTTTTCTTTTCTTCACTGTTAAGCATTTGTTTGGAACTTTGGAAGAAAGCTGTTGGTCATCAGCTCAAAGACATTCCCATTTCACATTATCTTGAGTTTAGTGTGTGAGGGTTAGCTTAGGATTGTGGACACAGGACGGAGAACATCCTGACACAGACATTCATTAGTTTTGTTGAGGCAGGGGAAACCCCCTCATAGTGTTAGGGATAGGTAGGATTTCCCCAACCCATCATTTTAGTTTTTATAATAAGGTTGTAGGTCAAAGGATCGAATCAAAAGTATCTCAATACAATAGGGTCGAATCAAAAGGACCGAAAACAAAAGGGTCGAATTTTTTTTATTTATTTTTTGGGGGGGGGGGGGAGTTGCCCCCCAATCCCTCGTTTTTGGTGTAAAATCGCCTTTTTTCCTATACGGAAACCCAAAAAAAATATAAATTAAAACAAAATGGTTGAATTTTTTTTTTAGGTCCTATTGTCTCGACCCTATTGCATTCGATTGTTTTGCATTCGATCTTTTGACCGGACACCTTTTATTTGATAATCACAGAAAATGCCACTGTGTCTGAGTCTTACTTGTGATCCCTCACACCCCCCTGAACCACAAACCACAAACTGGTGTATTGCTGCCTTCTGAAATCTGGGGCCCCAATTCCCCCTCCTCATAAAATAATCTTAGTGTCTGCAATCCTGTTCTTGGGCACTGATTGCTCCAGCACGGTGACACCATTAACTTATCGAGCTTCTGGAAATCCCTCTTTGTTATTTTTGAGACCGACACCTTTGCCATCAGTGTTAGTGGGAACTTCAGCCAGTATTCGACTGCTTTTGTTAACTTGTTGAGTGCCTGCACGACATTTGTGGAATACACTTCTCCCATATATGCATGGCCAGATAGCGGAAGAGGGACACCTTAGTAGGGATAGCCAGACCCCCTACCCTAGTCTCAGCATATGCCCCTGGCACGAAGTAATGACTTTGTCCAATTAATCTGCAGCACGATACCATCCCAAATTCCTCAATTTGTTCCAGCATTGGTGGGAATGTTGTAGCTGGGTTTTTTATATATAGTAATATGGTATGCGCATACAATGATGCTATGTGTACCTACCCCAATATGTTAAACCCTGTATTCATAATCTTCTTCCTCATCAACGGTGGCTCCACCAATAATAACAGAGATAGCAGGCATCCCTGCCTAGGGCCCTGCCCACTCACCATCTTCCAGATATGGCCTGATTTGTTCTAATCCTCGCATACGGTTCGCTATAAAGCAGCTTTACCCAGCCTATGAAGGTTTCACCTATACCACACTTGTTCAACACTTCTGTCATGAAACGCCAGTCTACGCAGTGTCCAGACTTGCGATGGCCCACTGCCAGCCCTCTTGATGATGCAGGAGCAGGGGCCTAATATGTTTTATTGTATTTCTCCATGGTACAAAAGCCTATGTGGTCTTCCTGCACTATCTAACACTTTTGGCAGCCCTCATGCCAATGTTCTAGCCAGTATTTTACTGTGGTTTCACTATTTCCGATTGTGTTTGCACGTTCCTTTTCAATAAAAAGAAAGAGGTAGGCCGGCAGCGTCTTCTTAATTTTGAAATTTGATTTTGAAATTTGCTATCCCATTAAATCTTTAATTAGCAATTATTCTGGTATGCGGAACACATTGGTTCAACCATAGGCACTAGAGTACACATCACAATATTGCTCCCAAGATTTCCTTCGGAGGCCATGTTCTCGCGTATAGTCCTGCTGAGCTGCAGTTTCATTCAATTCTGTCCTATAATTCTTCATTTTCACATATTCTTATTCCATATAGTTATCTTTATGATTCACAAACTCTGTTTAGTTCATAAAACTGAATATTTAATAGAAGAAGCAGTCATTCCCAATCACAGGTTACGTATAGCCAATGCATTTCAGACTAGTTGTCCTTCTTCAGGGCTTGACCTTTTACGTAATGATAAGAAAACATGTAATCACAATATGATACAACTAGACATATATGCAGTTCAAAAGAAAACAAAAGCCTAGTTAGTTTCATGGTTATAGTTGTGTGTATAAATTGACATATTGAAAAGATACATTTGAAATTGGTACCTTTGTGAACTTGTTCCTGAGCTTACTGTGAATTTTTTTTAAATGTATATATATATATATCAAATTATAATTCCTTTCTTTATGTATGTGTGTTTCAATTAGGAGGAATAATGTACATTACCTGTGCTTCATTTAGTAGTGCATGTTGCTTATAGGCTGCGTACTCCAATTTGAAAAAATGCCATATTTACTGAGCTGTTTCTCTAGTGTCTATGGAGGAGCCATGTGGCTTCAGAAATGCGGCTGAACCGCTGTTCTTGCCTCACTCGTAGTGAAATTGGGGCCACAGGGAGTCACACGCGGATGTTTGGCATTCGCCATTACTGTGGGTCACTTACCTGTGTCTTTTGTTTACGCTATGGCATGGCACACGACGTCATCCACGTCCCAACGTCACTGGCACGCGACTTTGGTGGCGTCATGCGTTGCCAAAGTAAACATAAACAATGCAGCTAATACGAGCCTGCATTGTAAGTACTTTTGCACTTTGAATGCAAAAAAATGTTTGTGTCCAATTTCTCATAGCGAATATTTAATGCGTCAGGTGCATTATTTCTATTTTGAATGGTTGGTAGCATGTAAAGAACACTTAGCATAAATGAAACAATATAATCTATTTCATACTTCCATTACTCATCTGGAATCTAAATTGTTGCGACTGTCTGTGTGATAAACCTAATTCAACTTAGTTGATTAAAACATAGAAATACTTCATTTACATAGATTGATCCCCAGTATGCATAAGGCAATACCTGCATTAATGCACATTCACATATTGGAAACTATAACACTTTGTCGTTAAGAAATGTACAGTTAATGCATTTGATGTACATTGCTACGTTGAAATATTGTAGTCTTTGTGGGGTAATCCTAGATAGCACTGATAGTTGATTTCTTCATTTATTCCATTTGGTGATTAGGAGTCCAAACATTCAATCCAAAACGTTTCTCTGTGTTGTAATCTCAATGCTAAATCGTCTTTTCCTGACCACTTCAACCACTTGGAAGCAGATCTGCGAAATCTAATTTCTTGGTGGCATCCAAGGTATAGCCACCGCTGAGTTTGTGTTGTATGTTCCGATACACGATCTGTGTTCATTCCACCTTAGTTTGCTTGCTCTTGAACATTGTCGCACAGGGGCATTTAATAGTGTAAATTACATTTTACATGTCACAAGTAGCAAAACATTGTAACCTTTTTTGCTCGCCAGTTCTTGGGTGGTGTATCACATTTACTTTTGTTACAAACCCGCAGTTTGTGCAATGCAAGCACAGGAACGTCCCAGTTCTTTGAGTTAGTTTGGGTTTTCTGTGTGTCCTGGTTTTCACCAGTGGATCTTTAATGTTGGCACTTCTTTGGTTGGTGAAAACGGGTAATTCACGTAATAAATGTTCAACACGCGAGTCACATGTTAATGTACGCCAATTTCTTTGGATCACTGATTTGATCACTTTGCTTTGTGTTCAATATTTGGACACAAATACCAACTGTACCAAATGCCAAACATCCGCATGCGACTCCCTGTGGCCACAATTTCACTAAGGGTGAGGTATGAACAGCGGTTCAGCCGCGATTCTGAAGCCACATGGCTCCTCCATAGACACTAGAGAAACAGCTCAGTAAATATGTCATTTTTTCAAATAGGAGTACGCAGCCTATAAGCAACATGCACTACTAAATGAAGCACCGGTAATGTACATTATTCCTCCTAATTGAAACACACATACATAAAGAAAGGAATTATAATACTGCTGTTTACATGTTGGATATATATATATATATATATATATATATATATATATATATATATATATATACACAACACCTTTTTTTCAGAGTAGGCTCTGGAACAAGTTTACAAAGGTATCAATTTCAAATTGATCTTTCAATATGTCAATTCATACATGCAACTATAACCATGAGACTAGCTAGGCTTTTGTTTTCTTTTTTCTTTCTCTTGAACTGCATATATGTCTAATTGTATTATCATTACGTAAAGGGTCAAGCCCTGAAGAAGGACAAATAGTCCACAATGCATTGGCTATACGTAACCTGTGATTGGGAATGACTGCTTCTTCTACTAAATATTCAGTTTTATAAACTAAACAGAGTTTGTGAATCATATAGATAACTATATGGAATAATAAGAATTATAGCACAGAATTGAATGAAATTGCAGCTCAGCAGAGCTACACATGAGCATATGGCCTCCTAAGGCAGACTTGGGAGCAATATTGTGCCCTTTCCTTTTCCCCATCTGTATCACCTTACTAGCTATGCTTGCCCTGATTGGTTCCCGGTAGGTGCGGAAAAGAGTCGTGGCGCTGCGTGACCTCAGCCGCTCACTCAAAACCTCACATTGTTTCCATTGTTGTCAGATTGAAGTCCTTGGCGCAGACTCGCTGGCATGGACCACATCTTACTTCGGTGCGGGTTGACTTGCGAGACAGACATATTTCCTGCCAACACTTTGCGCTTGTGCTGAATAGCATTCTCTTTCTTCACAATGAGCATCTTGTCGCAGCGGAGGGTTCCATTCTGCAGTGAACCGCTCCAGAGTCAAGTAGATGAACTGATGGAACAATGCTATGGATGCGCCCTTTCGATGGTTGTCATCCAAAAGCGTGTGCTTGTGAATAGGTCTTATCTAAAGCCATGCAATACAAGCTGTGTTATTTCCGCTGCTATGCAAAGCGTATGAAGAGGCATTCAATTTACCACTGTAGACATACATCCTAATGCCTTGGGTGTTGGTGGCCATCAGTCAACGGTCATCTGCCGAGGCATAGAGTGCCTACTAGAGGTCACCAGCAGATGCCTCTCGCCTTCCTTGCTTCCTAGTCCCAGAGCCACCCCTTCCCATGCTGCCATTATAAACCCCATTCTTGGGCCTCGTGCATCCCCCGGTACACATTGTCTCCCTTTTATGCATTATTACTCTTCAACTTGTCCCGCTTTCATTCTCATCTTCTGAGGCCATTGCACCATGTTCTGAAACTATCTTAGCAGCATATACATGTTGCAGACCAATCAAAAGCGTGTTCCTCCATGTGGCCAGAAACACTGCCTCCCATATTTCTTACCTAGGTTGCCTCCCCTAGTTGACATTTTGCTCATTCATTTTTCTGTAAAAAATTGTGACACTCTTCCAGCATTCCTCTTTACATCCCCCACCCTCCTTCTGTTCACTACCTATCTCCCTTACCCTTTCTACTCTCAACCACATCTCCCCTACCTCTCCTAATGAGGTAGCTCCCACCCTTCACAGCGACAATCCGTTTTGCACTCCGTATAGCCCCAACAGCTTGCCCTTATTTCTCTGAGATCTTTAACCTCTCTGTCTCCACTAGACGTGTCCCTGCCGCCTTCAAATCTGCAACTTTACAGCCCCTTTTGTAGCAACCCCCTGCTGACCCAAACGTCCTGGTCAACTTTCACCCAGTTTCCCAGATCACCTAGTCCCTTGAGGATAATGACTTTGCTGATCCACTTCAATCTGGCTTCCGTAGTAAACACTCCACGAGACTGCACTTATGCATGTCTCTAACTTTCTCTGCGATGCTCACCACTCAAACTCTCTTCTGTTCTCATATTTATTTGACCTCTCTGCTGCTTTCGCCACGGTCAACCACTCCCCTGCCCTCTCTCCGTAGGCTTAGGTTGTACAAATCTGATGTAGGCTGGGTTGCCTTGTACCTAGAACTCGTGAACCTCTGACCTATCCTTCTTATGTCATAGTACCCACAAGACCTAGTCCTAGTCCTTGGGCCTCACCCTTACACTTTATAGCTCTGCCCTCTGAAGATGAATGTCATCCTTTGGCTTTCGCTATCGACTCTTTGCTGGCAACACTGAAACCTTTTTTTCTCCTTTCCTTCCTTCATCCTAGCAATCTCTGGATGACTTACTGCCTCACCGAAATTCAACACAGGATGGCTTTGCGCTGCCTCATGCAGAACTCTTCAAAAACGGTAGTAATATTTTTCCCGGCAACTCACATCATCCCTCTCCTCCCCACTCCTATCTCCTGTCTGCCTGGCCTTCTTGCTCCCATTTCCAACACTTAAAATCTTGGCATCTTTTTGAGAGTGACCCCGAACTGCGGAAATCATCACTGACAGCGGCTCTGCTGTTCGTATTAACCGTATCAATGTTCAGAAAATGCGTCCATTTCTCACCACTCTATGTAACTCTAATCTCCACTCTTGTGCTCAGCAATCCCGACTACTCATTCTGCCTACCTGTTGGCCTTCCTCTCTACATACGCCTCCCTCTATAGAAAGTCCTCCACTTTGCTCCCCACACTCTCTACAAGCTACCAAGACAACCGCTCCCTTTTCAAGTGCCTTCTCCTTGTCTACAAAGTGATGAATAGTCTTGCTTGTTAGTACTTGGTTGACTGCAACTCTGCTCGCCATGGCATGCTCTCCACTCCTCCTCTGCACTTAACCTTACTGTCCCATGACCTGCCTGTGCCTTCTCTCGCTTCCACGGTTTCTCATTACTTGCCCTGCTGCCAATCACAATCCATGCCAGCCCCACTGTGAATCTCTTCACCTTAAACTTCATTTACTTGCCAAAGATGGCACTCCCCATCTTGCCTACCTGACCCCACCACTCCCTCCAATGCTGTGTAATAATGCCATTTTGCACATTAGCAGAGTATTTCCTGTTAAATTTGAAGCAATTGTCCCCCCTCCAGATTAATGTTACCTTTGTAAGTCACCTGTTTCTTGAATGATTTTGTATAATGTTGTCCCTGGTCTGTGCTCTCTTTTGTTCAGACCCTCATACACAGGCTCATCACCTCTTCTCATCTGTGTGCTATTGCACAGGTATCCTTCAGGGGGAATGCCTCTGTCATCTGTAAATATTTTATTGTAAGTGATTTCTGATTGAAATTGCCCACCCTGCTCTTGAAATAAATACAAATACGGTGGCTGACGAGGATTGGACCGGATGGCGTGGTCCTATTTTGGACTGCATCATTATTAAGGTCTACATATCTTCTTTTTTTTCTATTAGCATGTCTGTGTTTTTCTTTGTCTGCTTTGTAGTGAACCTGCAGGTGAGTCTGCATAATGGAGGGCTTGACCTTGTGATGAAGTGAAACCAGCAGGGCACTCAAGACACTTAGAGTGCAGCTCAGCGCCTGCGTTTTGATCTACAGATGCCAGGCTGCGGTTGTATGAATGCCTATTGTACTGGGGCTTATAGGTATAACTTAGAAGGGGAGAACTATGCTCAACGGGTCGAGATGCATACCTGATTTGGTGAAGGGACATAAATACACAGACTCTGAGTCCGAGTCTGGATTCTACTTTTCTAAGGAACGCAGTTATTATTATTATTGTATTTATTGAGTGTGGACCTGGCTTAGAGAAGCAACAGAGCGCTTTATAGAGGTGAACAACAACACAGATACATAACGGAGCACTTTACAGAGGGAACAACAGAACAGATGCACAACGGAGCGCTTTACAGAGGTAACAACAGAACAGATGCACAACAGAGCGCTTTACAGAGGTGTACCACAATACATAACGGAGGGCTTTACAGAGGTGTTCAATAGTACAGATGCATAGCAGCCCTTTTCAGAGGTAACAGAGCAGAATACAGCACGGGATGGTATACAGAGGCGCACAGGTCCTAAGGATATAGTGTCATGAATGCTTATTCAATTCTCAGTCTAAGGATTATAGAGCCCCTACATGTGTCTTTGGCACCTATCTGGGTATAGAACGTCCCTTTACTGCATTGGGTCTACATTGTTACATAGACTATTTGTTTGAAGTCAATTTGATCGATTTTTGACCTTTTTCTTTTTTTGTTTGTTATGGGGTTCCCACCCATGTCCCCTCCCTTCCCTCCACTCCTCTACCCTATATATATATATATATATATATATATATATATATATATATATGACCAAGCGCTCAGGGAAGCGCGAAACATGTCGTTCAGGACACTGCCTTGGCGTCCTGCTTTGTTTGCTGTGTGTGTTTTGCCATTTTTTACCATCATTAAACTCGTTTTCTTTACTTAGATCCGAGTTGGTTTATTTTTTTGTTGGGACTTGCAGTACCTCACGTTTGGAGTGCGTTTTTTTTCTCCTCTGCTGTTCTACCATATATATATATATCAGTTTGTTTGTACCGTGTTAGCCAAGGGTTGAATAGTATGTTGATCTAGAAGAAAACAACGAGTCAATACCTTAATTAGGCTAACAAAGTCATTTATTTTGTATATTTGCGAGCTTTCGTTGAATGTCTCCACTTCCTCTGGCAGAGATGCAATCGAGCATTTGCAAAACATCACAGCATTACAGCTTTCATTGCCCCTCATGTAGATACCCTGTTATCTGTGCCTGTCTGTACCTGATTTTTAGTTTTGCTCATAAGGCATATATAATGTTTATTTGTAAGTGGACCAAATTGTAGACTTTCTTTGAAATGACTGCACACCGGTCGATTCCCCTTTCCCGGCCTTTTGCTGTGATATATTGACATGCCTAACAGCAATTACTTCCTCCTCCCCCTTGACGTTGGGGTAACTTACGGCAAGAATGTCTCCCCTGCTTGCCACACGATATTACCGTTTAGCTGAGCAGCAAGTATTTCTCTACCATTGCCAGGGCTTTTGTCAGGCAATTTATTCTGACTCACAAGCCCGGGGCCCACCTTCTGGACTTGGACACTAGCTCCTGCCAGGGGATCAGATGTAGCTCGAAGCAGACTCTTGAAGATCTCCTTTGCTTCAGCTTTGATGTTCTCCCACAGCTCGATGGCAACATGTGCAAGTGTTGTTCCCGCTGTGGGACGCTTTCCGCACCTGCTCTTCCTCGGGAATGACTTCCTGGTTGTGGCTTTCCTTACTCCTTGATAGGCTATTTTCTAGGAGTGGGGAGTGGTCTGAATAAGCAGTGTAATGCCTGGGTTTGTTCCGCTCACTCTGCAGCTCCTTTCCGATTGACCCACCCGCGCTATCTTATTCTGGCTCTGGGTGTTTCGCCCCACTGAGAGAGGACCGTGGGTTTAAAACCCGGTCCACCATTTTGTCTGGTGGAAGTAGAGTATTCGAGACTACGCAGCTCCATCTGTGCCACAGAATTCTGCAGGATTGCCTATAGTGGTTAATACGGCTTTCCGGTATGTAAATATACACAACCAGTCTGTGGGAACTAGGATTAGCCAAGGCTAAAATATTCCTTGAGCGCGTTCTTCTGTCCAAGTGTAGACAGGCCTCTGTCTATTTGTGGGCCCCAAGCAAAGCATGCTCTGCTCAGCAAGGAGACTGCTGTCCAGAATGTAACGTCTTGTCTACCACTAGGGACATGGCTGCCTCAGTGGGTGTCTTCAATGTTACCTTCTCGCTACTCTTTCCAGACTCTACTGCACATAGGAGGCTGGCTGATTGCAGGGACTCCAAGGAATATTGCATGTAATGTACCTCCTCCAGGTAACTCTACACAACACTTGTGAGCACCACGACCCCTGGAGTTCATGTCCTCTGCAAACGGGCCCTCCATTGAGACTTTGTCACCCCATCAAAAACAGGGGATTTCATGGGTGCCAACTCTGTTTTCGCAGCCCACGGAGCAGGTTTCCTCTTCCCTTCCAGTACTGCTCACAGGTAATAGAATGTTCCACCAGGAACTACTTTCAAGTGATAAAAGATTAGTTTCAATGTGGTTTCCAGAAAACTGTCCGGTCTGAAACTAGGAGTCATGCAGTAAGAGGCAGGGCAGTGGTGCCACATCGCACCAGGGGTTGATAGGAGTTATAGAGTTCTTGCTTCACTGCGAAACTATTCCTTGTTTACTGGGAAACATGTACCCTCCAGGAGTTCTAATGTGTCTCTTAGTCTTGGCAAGGTCATTGAAACGCCATCTGCCATCCTGTTGCTTTGGCTGAAAGCCTCCATTATAGTCCCTTCGGAACGTGTTATCTCATTTATACAGCGAGAGTGGCTTCCTGGCACTAAAAGAATAGAGGCCAAACCTAAACCAACATAAGTACTTACTTGGTTATGAATTTGAAGAACATTTCTAAAAGAAAGCATCTGGCATCACTTAAACATGTTTTAATTAATGAGATTCTAGAGGAAGAAAAGATTAAACTAGCCTCCAAGGAACAGGCTCTCACTGCAGTTATCCCTAATAGGACACAGTGTGGACACTATCATTAATTAATTGCAATCTAAACACTGTAATAAAGGTAATAGGAATTAGGGTAATGGACGTAGTACCCGGGTTAGCACACGACACCCAGGCAGGATTCATTAACATAACAGGTTCATCCCCATAGGGGCATCTTGGTCTATTGACAGATAAGAGTGCCACCATCAGCTACCCAATGTCGAGCCCAGGGGGGGGAGGGGGTGGGTGGGTGTGTGGTTGTGTGTGTGTGTGCGTGCGTGCGTGTGTCACATAGGTTCATGTTCTAAGGAGACCACAAACATAAGTAGGCTCACCAGCCATTCTACAACCCTATGACGTCCTTGCTCACAGAGGTTGCCCCTAAAGTCATTATGCCATTCCCACTTCCTCTGAGACATGATGGCAGGGTGTTTCACAACCCAGACCGTACGTTATCAGGGTTGTATAAGGAGGAGGATTAAATTAGAATCAAAGAATCAGCTGGTGCACAACAACAGACAGTATGATCCCAGCATACTGTCAACAAGAATGCATCTGGTCAGACCATGCTCTCATTCCGGTGAAAGTCACACTGCCTAATCCTCCAACCAAACTCAATACTCATCCCCATATTCGTCAGCTTACCAGGAACCTAAAGAACATCACAGCCACCAAGTCCTCTACATTGCTGTCATCCAATTTACAGCCACTTGCTAACTTTGCCGATTCCTCGGCTTTAGTGGAACACCTGACTCCTTCTATCAAGCAAGTCATCAATGAATTAGCCCCTATGAAAATGAAAGTGATCAAATCTGAAGCCAAAAAAAACAGTTGGTTCTCAGAAGACATCATTTCTGCCAGGCAATCCAAAAGGGCCTTAGAAAGAATCTGGTGGTAGAACCCCAATGCTGCCACCCTCTCAGCTTATAAGACATCCACACAGAAATGTAAAGCACTCATTACTTCTGCTAAAGCCACCCATTACAATACGAGAATCATCATTGCCCAATCTAATGTTGGTGAACTGTTTAAAATCTTGGCAGAATTCCAAGATCATCCAGCTCCCTCGAACAACCCTGTAAAAAACTCAGAGTGGTGCCAAGGAATCCACAATGGCTTCTTATCTAAAATCATGGCCCACAAGGAAAATATGAAAAACTCCCTCAATTGTGGAGATCCAGCATTATTTGTCCATACCTCTGCTACACCGACCAATGACATGAACGACATTCCTCGTTCTCCTTCTGTCACTACTGTGAGAAACAACTGCTTAAGGTTATACGGGATCTGAGAACCACCTCATGTCCAGGTGATGACTGTCCAACGAATATCTTTAAAGAATCACTAGATCTTCTCGTCCCGTGGCTTACCAAGCTGATCAATGTATCCTTTGACGAGGGCACAGTTCCATCTGCTCTGAAATCGGTATGGATAACCCCGCTTCTGAAAAAAGACAATCTAGATCCATCTGACAAAGACAATTATCGGCCTATCACCAATGTACGTTTTATTTTGAAGGTTCTTGATAAACTTGCCTATATCCATATTCAAGCTCATGTTGAAGAGCACAACATCTTAGGTACACATCAATCGGGCTATCTGGCTCGGCATGGCACAGAGACTTCCATGCTTGACCTCAAGTACACCTTGGCAGGTATGGCAGATAAAAATCAATCTGTCCTGCTGATGCTCTTAGACCTCTCTTAAGCCTTCGATCTTGTTGATCACACTCTTCGAGTGACAAGGCTCGGAGAGGTTGCCAACTGCTCTACTTTGGCATCGAAATGGATCGCTTCCTTCTTAGGACTACGGACAGTAAGGGTTTGTGTTGGGAACAAACACTCTATTCCCATCCCTCAAACATGCAGTGTTCCTTAGGGCTCTTGCCTGTCACCGCTTCTTTTTAGCATATATATTTGGCCACTGTTGGACCTACTGAACAGTCTGGGTGTCCAATATACTAACCACAATGATGACAACCAGGTTGTTGTTCCGCTTAGTGGGCAATACAAGAAGGACATTGCAACCCTTAATAACATCTACAGTGCCATCCAAAACTGGGTGGCCTATAACTCATTAGCTCTAAATAACAAAAAACAGAGCTTATGATTGTTGCCACCAAAAATACCCGGAGCAAACCTACACCAGATTGCTCTGGCTTCTTGATTGCAGATCATATTATAACAGTTTTAAAAAAAGTGAAAACACTGGGTGTCATTCTGGACGATGAACTGTCAATGAAGCCCCATGTATCCAACATTCGGTCGGTGTGCGGATTGATCAACAAGCATATACAATACATTCGAACCTTTATAACTAGTGACAATTGCGCCTTGCTGTCTACAGAACTAATAAATTGTTGACCGGTACCACAGCCGCTAAAATCCAAGCCCTTCAAGTCACACAGAACAATGCTGAGTGCACCATTTTTAAGCTCTTGCGTCACACACACATTTCCACTTTCAGAAAAACCTTGCACTGGTTTCCTGTAAAGCAGAGAATATCACACAAAACCCTCACTCTTGCCCATAAATGCATGTCCCTCTCAAGCCCAGCATATTTATCAGATCGCATCAAGATCAAGTTAAACACCACCAGAAATCTTCGATCAGCCGCAGCTCCAGCACTTGTCCAGCCAAGATTCAAATTGGCCCGTTTTGGTGGCACAAGCTTTGACATCCAAGCTCCCCTTCTCTGGAACTCTCTTCCTGTCACTATATGCCAAATAAAGAACTATCTACCCTTCAAAAAGACCATCAAGACTTCAACCTCAGCCCAGATTAATACATTTCCGTCTGCTCATCTCTCTTCCTGGCTTGACCTTGCTTGTTGTATGTCCGTCTGTTTTTTGTGCGCCCCGAGGCCTGCGGGCATGCAACATGATATAATAATTAAAATAAATAAATCAATACGAGGCAACTGAATTTCATTGACCACAAAGCACTTCTGTACACAGGCCTGAACTGCAGAGCACCGAACAAGCAGTGACACTCTGAATAGGTGACATGCGGACCCACTATTCCAGCTGGCTTTAATCAAGGCTCAGGCCGCATCTCTGGATCCAAGGTGTGGCAATTGTAAAGGCAGAGAGCCTGTAAACGAAAGCAATTAAAACAGATGCACAAGACAATTATAAACTGCACCTGACCGAGGTTAGGCATGATTGGTACCCAGTGGCTTGGCTTGGCCAAGGGAGCTAGGATAGATGGGTATCAGTGTTCTAGAAAGGAGATGGGGTGCTGCAGAGACTTGGTGGCAGACAGAGGAGGCGGCAGTAGCGGAGTAGGATGGTGAAAGCTAGCCAGAAGGAGAGGAGTGAGGTTGAAAATAAAGAAGAGATGGTAAAAAAGAGAAGTCAACTGTAAGAGAAAGCTGAATGTGGTACAGAGGAACTGCTGCGAGGCAGGAGGAGGAAATGGCTCAGGGAGGAGAGGTGGCAGAGTGCATTGGAAAGGTGGATGGGGGGATACCGGAAAGAGAACGTTGGAATGCATTCAGGAAGAGGTGAGAGAAAGCAGCAAGAGGGAGGTGGGAAGCATTGAGAATGAAGACACTCAGAAGGGGGTGAAGATGAAACAAGTGGAGAGGAAGGGAAGGAAGAAGAGATGCAAAACAACAGAGAGAGGTTTAGAGCCATGGCAGAGAAGGAGCAGGCAAGCTACAAGCCTGAAACAGCAGAGTCAGCGAAGGGCGGCGATAATAGCATGTGGAGAGGCATCATGGAAGCCCACGAGGATGTCCGTCTCCTACTCCACTAAATTAATCAATTCTAGCAGGAAATTCCTGTCCCCCAAAAACTGCCTCACGCTAGCCAGACCCACTATCGGAAGCAAACTCGACTATTGCAATGCCATCCCAGCAGGTACATCAGCCAAACATCTAACAAAACTCCAACTGCTGCAGAACAACGCCCTCCAAGCAGCCCGGGCCGAAAACGTTCAGACCACATTTCACAAACCAGAAGACTGGCCCACTGGCTACCCTTCAAAGCCTGCATCGATTTCAAGATACTCTCCATCACACATCGCTCCATCTACAACAGAGCACCTTCCTACCTCAACCAACGCATCACCACGCCTCCTACGCTTTCCCTCCACACTCACTAACCATACTGAGGTTCACCAGGGAAAAAGCAGGTGGAGCATGCTTCACTGCCATGGCCACCTCTCTGTGGAACTCACTGCCACCTGCCCTCCAAGATGAATCCGCCTTTTCCACTTTTCGTAAGAAATTGAAAACAGCGCCATTTCAACAAATATGCATAAACGACTCCGCTGTGTATACATGTCTCCCGATTGCTCTGCAAAAGTACTGTAATCTGACTATGTACAAATGACACCACCCTATACCTGTCCTTGATATGGTATGTATTTATGTATCTAACCTCATAGCATGCACCCAATTTTCCGTACTCTAACCTCAACAATATCAACAATTTATACTGTACCTTTGTCTGTAAACTTACTAGCGGTGTGATACCGCTGGTTCTAGGGTGCTACAAATGCTCAACAAATGCAGTAAATAAATAAACAGTGTAAGGTCCCTGCTCACCACTGCTGCCGAGCCAGATCATCTATCCACCAGACCCCTTTGACCGGACCTCCCAGCAATCTTTTACTTTCGATTGTTTTTTTTTAAACATATTTTTATTGAGAGAGTAGGTCAGCAGCAAGATACAATATTAACATGTCAAAAAATAGCTTGATCATTTTACAGCCTTCAATTTAGGGGAGAGGGGGAAGAGGGAGACATCACAAATCACAGACATGAGAGCAACCAGTACAAGTGTAGTAGGTACCGCGAGTCAAGGTGAGGGCCCAGGTGTTACATCAGGGTCTGAGTCCTGGCCGCACAGATAGAAGCGTAGCAGTGACCAGATATCTTTGGGGCGACCTGGCGTCGGAACCGACACTACAAATAATTCCTCGTCATCATTTACCATACAGAGGTCCTTTAAAAATGTGGCTCTGGTTGGGGCGGTAGAGGACTTCCAACATTTAAGAATACAACGTTTAGCAATAATACAAGCAATGTTAAATAAACGCCTCGTGGTTTCCTTCACTTTGCCTATGTCGCCTAGCAGGTATTTCAAGGGGGAGAGAGTCGCCGGGATGGCTGTGATATCCTCAAGGAGCTTCACAACTTCCTTCCAGAACTCCGCTATTAGCGGACATGACCAGTACATATGATAAGGCCCCGCATTGGGGGCGTCACATTTGGGGAAGGCACCTGTGCAATTTTCCACAAATTTAGCTAATCTAGCCGGGGAATAGTGTAATTGGTTTAAAACCTTGAACTGAATCAGCCGGAACCCAGCATTCATGGACACTGATCGAGTAAGTTGACAGTACCGGGCCCAGCGGACCTCGTCTATTTGAGTGCCCACGTCTCGCTCCCAGATTTCTCTCATTGTATTGCGCGATGGGGAGTGGGTCTGCACCAATGAATATAACATAGAGACCCCCTTGCTTTGACCGTCCATTGATACTATTGACCTAATGCATGCATGGGATTGGGGTTCTTGTGGAAATGTCGGCCACTTCGCCGAGAAAGCAGCCCTCATCCTATAATATTGAAGGCGTTTAAGTTGGCCCCTCCCCACCGCTTCAGTGCATGTCGTGAGGTCACAGAACTCACCATCCGGGAACATGTAGTGTAGTGTGAAAAGTTTATTAGGGTCCCAGGATTGTTGAAGGGCTCGGTCAAATGTGGGAGAAATGCTGGAGAAGTCCCACAGCGGGACTTCCGGGTCATAGGGGTATTCGAGTCCTAGCCTCTTGTAAAGTCTGGCCCAAGCATGAGAGGTCGTGTATACTGAATCAAACGGGCATATGTCCCCATAGCTTGGATTGAGAAGGACTGAGCGTATGTTGTTTGGGCGAACAGAGTGCTTTTCGATCAATATGTGGGGGCAGTATCCTCCGGGTCAAACCAATGTTTTGCAAATTGCGCCTGTGCGCATAAATAATAAAGCTCGAAGTCTGGTGCCGCGATGCCTCCCTGTATAAAAGGCTCAACCATCTTGTCCCAACCCATCCTGGCGGTTTTCCCATTCCAAATAAACGTGGAGGCGAGTGATTTAAGTTTTGAGAAAAAGGGTTTACCGGGCCAAAGTGGGATGTTATTAAAGTAATAGAGGAGCTTGGGTAGGACCACCATTTTAAGTAGCGCAACTCTGCCATACAGGGATAATGGAAGGCTAGCCCATATCTGAAATTTGGTCGAAAGGGTTGACAACAGTTCCCCGTGGTTATGCGTGTATAACAGGGTTTTATCTCTGGCGACCATTATCCCTAAGTAACGTACCTTGGTGGGGGAAGGTCTAAATCCCTCTATTTCAGTTAGGTCTCCCGTGCCGTCAGTAAGGGGAAATATTTCTGATTTCGGAATATTAATTCTATAACCCGAGTGATCTGAGAATTCATGTATATAAGACATAATGTGTTGCACGTTCTCTTTGGGGTCACGGACATATAAAAGGGTGTCGTCAGCGTAAAGTGATATTATCTGGGGGGGACCGGTCATCCTGAGGCCTCTGTGTGAGTGGTTTTGCCGTATGAATTCCGCCATTGGTTCAATGGTCAGAGCGAATAGTATGGGTGGGAAGGGACATCCCTGCCTGGTCCCCCTGTGTAGGTGAAATGACGGGGAGAGAGTGGTGTTAGTCAGGGCCTTAGCTGTCGGTTGTGTATATAATAATCGGACACAGTTGATATAGTACTGGCCGAACCCGAACCGCTCCAGCACTAGGAAGAGGTATGCCCAGGAAACGGTGTCAAAGGCCTTCTCGGCGCCTAGTGCGACCACGGCCGCCTTGGCATCTGGGTCTATCTGTGCCATAACATTGAATAGGCGTCTTAGGTTGAGAGCCGTGGACCTAGCTGGTATAAAGCCAGCCTGGTCGGGATGAACCAGGATCGGCATGTATGGCAGGAGTCTGATTGCCAGCACTTTTGCAAAGATTTTTGCGTCAGTGTTAATTAAAGACAGGGGTCGGTAGGACGCCATGTCTTGTGGCGGTCTACGGGGCTTCAGAAGGACCATGATGATTGCTTCTCGCATCGATTCCGGGAGAACCCGGAGGCTCATTGCCTCTTCCCACACTTTCAGCAGTATCGGGGCTAATTCACCAGAGAATTCCTTGTATAGTTCCGCAGGGAGGCCATCCGAGCCGGGGGAACGGCCGCTCACCAGAGTTTTTATAGCCTCTGCAATCTCCTCTGATGTGATTGGGCTGTCTAGTATGTCACGGGTTCCGGCAGTTAGTGTGGGAAGATCGATGCTGTCCAGATATTGAACGTATCCTCTTTGTTTTTTGTGTCGTGGTTAGAGTAAAGGGAGGAGTAGAACTCAGTAAAAGCGGAGTTAATGTCTTTGTCGTTGTTCACCGTCTCCCCAGTCGGTGTCTGTATGCTCGGGATCGGGTTGTGGTGCCTATCAGCTCTAAGCATGTTGGCCAGGAATCTCCCAGCCTTATTGCTTTCCCCGTATCGTCGGGATTTGGCTGGAGCCGCCATATAAAGAACCTCTCTATGGGCTAGCTTGTGGAACTCTTTCATTGTGGTATGTATTTGCGCTAGGGTTCCCTTATCCTGTGTGATGCTATACTCGGTCTGTAATAGGTCAATTTTTGTCTCGGCCACCCCCAATTCCTCACGCACCGACTTCAACATACCAGTCGATTTGCCCAGGATGGCTCCCCGGATCCAGGCCTTGAATGCATCCCACAGCGTGGCATATGCGGCAACAGAACCTGCGTTTAGTTCTAGGAACTCGGCAATCTCTACATGCAATGATTCACATATGTTGGGGTCTCTTAGGATTGCAGGGGGCATCCTCCATCTTCTCGCCGGGGGAGAGACGTCACTAAAGTTGATGTCAAGCGATACCGGCGAGTGATCCGAAAGGGTACGGGGATGTATTTCACATTGGGAGATCGCCCCAGATAGGGATTGGCTGACGATCCAATAGTCAATGCGTGAGTGGGAGTCATGCACCGACGAGTAAAAGGTGTATTTCTTCTCACTTGGGTGTAATGCACGCCATGCATCCACCACACCCGTCTGTTCCATCAATTGTGTTACCACCAGTGCGGCTTTGGAGGGGGTTCTGGGGACAGTCGATGAACGGTCCAGGGATTGGTCCAGTATCATGTTGAAATCGCCACCCCAGAGTATTTGTACCTCCCCAGCTGATGAGAGCATATCCAGTATTGTACAATAAAACTGTGGGTCATCTAAATTGGGACCGTAGGTATTAATCAGAAGTACTTGGTGCCCTGCCAATTCACCCCATACCAGTACGTATCTACCCTGTGGGTCTATCTTGCTGGACTGATATTTGAAACACATTTGGGGGTGTATGAGAGTCAACACTCTTCTGGATTGTGCTGAATATTCTGTATAGTATCTGTGTGACCCCCACCTCGGTAAGAGTTTAGTATTAACCTGCCCAAGCGCGTGTGTTTCCTGCAAGAAAAGAATGTGAGGGTTGTGACATGTGATGTACGCCGTGATCTTCCTTGCCTTAATCGGGTTATTTAACCCCCGGATGTTCCAGGAGAGGAGCTTAACACTCAAGCCCTTATTAACCTGCGTCATGGTTGCACCTGAGACTAGGCATACATCCATGCTCCCGCCCCTGTCGCGGGGAGGATGGGTATCTCGCTGCAAAACAGCTCTCTATTTTAACCGTTATAACAACCCTAAACATGGGTTCCCCCAACAAGCCCAGTATTTCGGACTTCAGCACCCTGTTCCACTCCCAACCCCCTCCCGCATCATCAACCCCAACTGGACGATGTACCCCTAAAACCATAACCTAGGAACACTCCTGGGGGTGTGTGCTGCACTCGTACGACCGCCGATCCGGGAAGTCTGCACAGCTCCATTCCAACAAATATTTACCTTCAGGGCCACCCTGCGGGCTTCAATTTAAGACTTTATAGCAGTGTGGCATAAGAAAAAAGAAAAGGATATCAACCCACGGGGTCGTCTGGTTCCACCGCGCCCCGGGGTGGGAGGTTCTGGTTCCCGGCCCGATCCCAGGTCGGTAGAGGAATGGAGGCTTCCACGTAGAGCATGGCTTCGGTTGGATTTTCGAAAAAATGAGCCCTGCCTCCGTGCTGAATCCTCATTTTCGCCGGGTAGACAAGGGAGTACGGGACCTGTCGTAGTCTCAGTTGTCTCTTGACGGGCTCATAGGATCTCCTGAGTGATTGCACATTGGTAGAAAAGTCTGGATATACGTGAATTCTATTGTTTTCATAGAATAGGGTGCCCTTCTCCCTGGATATCCGCAGGATAGCGTCTCTGTCCCTATAATTTAGAAGGCGGGCAATTATCGTACGAGGTGGAGCTCCAGGCCTAGGCGGAGGTGCCGATGTACGGTGTGCCCGCTCCACAAGGAAGTGGCCAAAAAGGAGTCGGGGCCCAGGAGTTCCTTCAGGAGGGCCTCTACCTGACGTTCCATGGCCCCTTTGCCGAAAGTCTCAGCCACCCCAACCAGACGGATATTGTTCCTCCTAGAACGGGATTCCAAGTCCTCGCATTTGGCAAGGGTTTTCCGGAGGTCCCCCTTCAGCTAGGCAATATCGTGGCCATGTTGTTGTATCGAGTCTTCATTGGTAGCGATCATGCCTTCGGCCTCAGTAATCCGTGTGCTTTCCTTGTCCACCCTTGCCTTCAAGGAGCTAATTGTTGCACCTATGTCGTCCAATTTAGTGTTCACTGCTAGGAAGCCGTTCTGCACCATGGCCATCAATCGGTCCACCCTCTCCTCCATTGGCAACTCAGGGTGACTATCCTCTTGCCGCGACGGGGGCGCCGTGGACCCGCTGGGCTGTGAATTGGCAAAGGGGTCCATGGGGCCTGTTTTCTTGGGGCGTGTTCCCTTCTGCTCGTGTCGACCCATGTGAAGACTCAGGTAGACCGCGTCTTCCAGCGCCCTCTGCCCAGTCCGCCCCAACGTGTGGCTCGGACTCTATACGGGGTTGATGGTGAGCTGAGACCCACTTATCGTGCAGGAGAGGCGTTAAAGGAAGGGTTGTAGTGGGATAAAATGTCCTCTCCTCAGCAGATCCTCCCTCTTCGTGCATTGCCCCACTAGTTCTTACTTGTTCTTAACGTCCGTCCTCACGTGGAGAGGCTTCCCACCAGCAGGAGATATCAGGGGGGCCAAGGCGGCTCCGCAGGCACAGGGGTCGGAGCACGACGACTGTACACCACGCGGCCATGTCCGGGGGATTGCCGCGACCGCCGCGCCCAGCACGCAGCAACAGTATATACCGGCGCGTAGCCCTCACATCCGCCGTTAGAGACAGTCCATCACATCAAGAAGTTTGATCGAAGCGTGTCCTCTCCAACTCGACCCGGCCCCTCCACCCGCGGCTCCAGGGGAAGATCGCCCGGAACTCGCGGGCGGCCAATGTCTCAGCCTCCATCCGCAGGATCTTCAAGACGGTGTATCTTCGACGCAGTTCACCGGACCGGCCCAAATTTTTCCCCGTATGTGCACACAGTCTTACGCCTCTGGACGGTGCGCTTCGTTTGTTCCGCGGACGGCCCTGAGAGAGGATGCGTATCTTGAAGGATTTATAGAAGCCAGAGCTCTGGGACTAGGCGGCCATCTTAGATGTGCGCAACAGCGCCCCCTAGTTTCGATTGTTGAGCAGGCTAGCCCAGGGGGCTGGGGGAGGGAGGAAATTTGATAAAACAACAAACTATCATTCCTGCTGGTTGCCCTGTGTCTTCTGGACTCCAACTCTTTTAGGAAACCAGCAAATAAACAAATGTCATAGTTACCAAACTCTCCTGCTCCATCTACTGCCTCTGTTCTATAGATACCTCTTCCCACTTTACCTGATTTGCCTTCGCTAATAGCTGGAGGGCTCTCTCTGTCCAAAAACAAAGATTAATAATAGTCTCCTATATCTTCCTTGCGTATGGAATCTGAATTCTTAAGCTCTCAAATTCCTATTTTGTCCACAAGTCGTGCACCAAAATAATTTGATAGGTGTAGTCTTTTCTTTCTGCCCAAAGAGTCTTCGATGTTGCTACAGTTTCTTTTAACTGAAGTAAAATTGTGTTCCCCTGAAATGTTGAAGATTAACTTTTAACAAAACTTCTTCACATTTTAAAAGAACTTTTCAGAACTAAAAGCAGTGCCCCTCAGTCAGATGTTGGTAGCTCTTTTACATAACTAATTAGCACTGCACTGACAGTATCTCTATTTGATAGTTGATCTTCTGATGCAGAGTGTGTATCAATCTTTTCTTCACCTTCAGCTTCGTCAATCACCTTGTTATTTCGAATCTCGCTGAAGAAATACTTCCCTCTGCTCAAAAGGATACCAGTCCTAATGTCAGCCTACCCTGCTTATGTTTTGTTATAGTTTTTATTACGCGCACAGTCCCCAGCAGGCATCATGGCCCTAGAGATACCACAGGATGCAAAGGAAAGCAGGTAAAACAGATAGGTTTTCAGAGGTTTTCGGAATTTTAGATGATTTTCAGTAGCCCGAAGGGCAGACGGGAAGGGGGTTCCATGCTCTGGCCGCCACCACAGAAAATGAGTGGCCATCCATTCGAGCAAGGCAAAAACGAGGGATCATAAGCAAGTAGGCATCACTGGATCTAAGAGAGTGGGCCTGGACATAGGGATGGAATTTCTCCTGTAGGTATTCGGCTTCCTGGCCATAGTAGGCCTGATGGACAATAAACAGGGACTTGAAGAGAATCCGGCAGCCAGTGGAGAGTCTGCAGAACTTGGGTAATATGGGCCCCATTGGGGGTATTAGTGGCCAAACGCACCACAGAGATTTGCAATAATTGGAGACGGTGTAGAAGATAAATGGGTTGAGCCAGCAGTAGTGAGTTGCAATAGGCTAAGTGACTTAAGATAAGAGCGGATACCACCAGTGGGCAGAGATGCTCCGGGAGGAGGGGAAAAACCTTCCCGAGCACCCTGAGTTGAGAATAGCCAGCTTTACGAATGGCACTGACCTGGGGTTAAGCTGATAAAGATTCAGAGAAGATACACCCCACGTTCTTAACCTGAGGTGGGGGGAAGGAGCAGGAACCCAATTCCAGCGGCCACCAGGCCGTTGACCAAAGAGATGGGCCCAATAGGAGACCGGACATGCGAAGAGAAGGGGGACCCACCACCATGACCTTCGCCTTGTCTCCATTCAATTTAAGCCCATCCAACTACCCACGGCAGCTAGGCAACCCCTAAGCTGTGCCCAGAATCCGACTGGGTCAGATGCAGCCGGACGATGATTTGGGTGTCATCGGCAAAGGAGTAGCAGCGAACCCAGAAGGAGTGGATGAGCAACAGAAGAGGCTGAATGTAGATGTTAAAAAAAGGCCAGAGACAAGGCGGAGCCCTGCGGGACGCCGTGGAGAAGGGAAGTAGCGTGAGAAAGGAAAGAGGCGAGGGAGAGAGTCTGAGTTCTCTCCGATAGGAAAGAGGAGAACCATGATAGGACATGGCCCGAGAGGCCGGCCAGGGAGAGGCGGTGGACCAACAGAGGGTGATCAACCATATAAAACGCGGCTGAGAGATCTAACAAGATCAGTGCTGACACCCGCCATCCCCGTTACCTCCCCCCTGGTCAGCAAGGCTTGTCAGGTCATCCAGGACAGAGGACAGAGACAAGAATACTGGTCGAAACCCTGACTGAAAAGGGTCCAACAGCTTAGAGTGCTCAATAAAAGAAGCAAGAAGAGGAGAGACCAATGACTCCAGAAGCTTCATAGGGAGCAGGGAAATGGGACGGAAATTAGATAAGACGGACGGGTCAAGAGACATTTTTTTAGTAAGGGAATGAGACGTGATTATTAAATCCCCTGGGAATGAGACCCTTGGCACAGGATGGGGCAATCCGTGGCATCATTTCCTGCAGCACGCATCTAGGAATGGGATCAGAAGGGGAGGCTGATTTAAGACAATTGATGGCATTTATAATATCCACTGGGGAGAACGATGGAAATACAAACCACTGCTCCCCATCCACCTTAGGGGAGACCCCAAGGTTGCTGGGCGTGTGTGTGTGTGAAGTGACTAGACAATGTAATATGATCTAAAATATCTTTGACCTTTATTTTGAAAAATGCAGAGAGTTGCAAGGTACCTGAGAGGGAACAACCCCGACCATGGCGTCTTCCTTGGCCGACAGAGAATGGTCCGGAGCAAAAAGCTCTTTTGGTTTGTTCAAAGAATCCTCTATTCTAGCTGCATAAAATGCTGATTTAGCAGCACAAATTCCCTGGAGATAGTCATTGGAACATTTTTTAACCATGCCCCATGGGCCGGCAGGTAAGCTGTTCTCCATTTGTGTTCCTTTTGACATTTTTCCAAGCGTAACCGCTTTAGTTCCTCATTAAACCACGGTTCGGAAGAACGAAGCATCGTTCTCCATAGCTTAAGTGGTGCCAGGAAATCAGCAACACTGGTACAAATGTGTGTAACCCCCTAAAGATCCTTTGACTGCACAGTACTGCATTTCTCTTGGAAGAAAGTTACAATAACCTCTCTTGCCACCCTACACCAGTTATGTTTCCAGGACACTTGGGGAGCGGATACTGTTGACTGACCCAGGGTGTGGATTAAAAAAGGCTCCACCAGATGGTCAGACTATAGAACAGGAAATTAGGGTATTCCCTAATAAGTGGGTCGGGCCTGTGACCAGTTTCTCCAGACCCAGGTCTGTCATACAGACAGAAAATTGCATTTCCACCACCGAAAGAGGAGAATTAGCTTTAAGATTAAAATCACCTACAATTATAAGGTTGGATTGTTTGGGGCTTAAACATGCCGCAAACTCAATAAACTGGTGCTAGAGTAGGTATCTGTCCCAGGGGGTGATACACTGCTAAAACATGAATAGTCACACTCGGGGTGACAGTAAAACGAGTCAGAGACGACTCCATCTTAATTTTTACCCGCGTATCCAAGATCTTTCTGTGGATCTCTGCACTTCGACGCGGTACTCTGTTGCTGAAGGACATCCCTGCTTCCCATACGGCAATGTCATGCAAGGGAGGAAACAAAGCCGCTCTTCTAACTCGTGCTCACCAGCCTCCTTGTGACACGAAATTATGAAAGGAACTCACTTCCTGGAAACGCGCGCTGACATCGCAGGGTTCCTTACTCAAATGCTCACACGGCACGCTGAGATATATTCGTTGGAAAGGCTTCAAGAGCTTAGCGCACAGTTTCTTATACTACGCGCGCTGCCTCAAACACACGTTTACCAGCTTTTGCAGAACTATTTACAATTTACACAGACATGTCTTAAAACATCTTCCTGAATTTGTTTTACTGCCCAATTACAGTTTGATAAAACGTTGAGTCAGGTTTACTGCCCACCGCAGAAAGCACTCTGAGAATATCTGCCCCTTATATTAACTATATGAGGAGGACAAAGCACATTTTCTACTCATATTCCCGCGTTCTCCCAGTTCCTCTCAGCCACCCTGCACTTGCGTTTAAGGGTGGCGAGGTCTGAGTCATACCAGGAGTTGCACTTGGCTTTGGGCTTCAAGTGGATCCTCATGACAGGGGCAAGAACATCAAGAGTATCAGAGATCGCAGAGTGGAGCATGGAGAGGGCTGTGTCAGGGTGTGAGTCAGCCAAAGGGGGCTAAGGGGGTGAGAAAGTGGAAGCAAAAGCCTCAGCTGACACACGCTTCATGGGTCGGATAACTGAGAAGGTAGGTGGCAGTGCTGGAGTTGTCTTGACCTGAGGGGTGGAGAGAGTGAGCTGGGAGGAAAGGAGAAAGTGATCACTCCAGGAGAGAGGAGTGGTGAGAGGAATAGAAAGGGGCAGGTCTGTAGAGATCAGAACATTCAGAGTGTGCCCTGCAGGATGCGAATGGTGGGAGAACATGGGTAGTGAAGCACAGGTTGGGGCCAAGGTACAGTCTGTCTATTATTCTCTTTGGATACTTTGACGGGTTATACCATTTATTCTTGAAGAAGACCATGCAGTAGTGGTGGGGGCTATGATAAATACCCATCTGGACTATTGTAATAGCCTTTTGATGGGTATCCTGGCCAAACAACTATACAGGCTCCAGAAGGCCCAAAATGCAGCAGTCGGATTGACAGGCAGTCTGGGGAGAGCAGACCATGTCTCCCCCCTTCGTAGAACACTGCACTGGCTGGCAGTCGAGGACTGTATTCAATTCAAGGTAGCATGCATGATCTTCAAATGTCTAAAGGGACTACCCGGAATACTTAAGCATTAAAATCTCGTTTATAACCCTTGTAGGACACTTATGTCAAGGGACCAACTGTTGCTGAGTAGTCCCCGGTCAGTATTTGCTACCAGAGGAGACAGAAGCTTTGCAGTCTTCGGTCCTAAACTCTAACACTCCCTAATCTCCCGAGGTAGACTGTTCCAGACACTTGTCCAGTTTCGGAAGGCCTTCTTGTTCAAATAGTAATACATTTCACCTGGTAACTTCTCATCCCCTCTCTATTCGCATTCTATATGCATGTGGTTTCAACTGCGCCTTTATACGGTTAAGTCTGTCTCGGGCGCTTATAAATGCTCAAATCAAATCTCCTCTAATCTTTTATTCAGTTTCATCTTTTTTAACGTGTGTGTCATGAGGACAGGCGTATGGAAACTCTGGTCAAGATGGAGGATCTGAGTACCCACAGCAGCCCCATTGAGCGGTCTAGTCTTTTTACTTCCTACCCTTTATCCGGGTGCTAGCTCCGCCCATTCAGCGCGTTGCAACTTTAGGAGTTTCTACTCTGCTTCGTGCTCGCTATGTTCTTGCTGTGAGTTTCTTGCAAAGACTTTTCTTCTGTGTCCTTTTGGATTTCCCCTTTAAATACTTTGTTTCATTCTATTTCTGTTCCACGTTCCTTCGCGCATGTCTACTTTCAGTTTTGGGTTTTCTGCTCGTCCGCCTGGATCAGCGTCCCGCTGGCTCCTCTTGCCTGTCTCTCTCTCTTGGATGCGCCTCCCCTGCTGGTAAGTTTGGTATTGTATACTTTCTCCCCTTCACGTCTGCGTGTTTCCTTCTGATACATGGCTCATAGTTACTCGCTCTCCTTTCCTCTTGCCGGCCGCTCCGTGACACCTCCTTTTCTTCCTGTACCGTTACCTCTCCTTTTTATACTTACCGGTACCTCTTGGTATCGTGTCCATCTTTATTGTTTCTGTACCTCATGACTTCCCTCTCTTTCGTTGGCTCCTCTGCTGACGCTTCTTTGTACATTCTTTCTTTCTTCCTGCTGATTGTTTGTTCGCCAAGGATTTCTCTCTCCACTGCCAGAATGTACATCAAAGAATTCTTCCGCTGCTTGGTTATCCATGAGGAATCTTCACATCTCAAATGTGTTGCCTGCTTACTTCTACTTGACAGACTATCAACATTGTTGTTACTTATCCCAGAAATTTGTCGCAGCCCAGCACAACACCATACATCGTAAGGACTTCTACCAACTCGGGTTTTTTTTCAGCCATCCGGCTTTTTCCCCTACATCGGGCTGCGCAGGGGGTTTGTCATACTGTTGAATGTGAATACTGTCCATCAAGGTGGCGAACACCCTGGAACAGACCCTATCTCTTCACAAAAAAGGGTCCACTAAGGAAACATTTCCACAAACCCCGTTTCTCTGTCCTCTCCGCGTCTCACCCACTGACCGGCAATGCCTTTCGTGAGACGCTTTGTTCCCGCTTGGTCTTCCTCTGTGTCTGACAGTGACAGGGACGCAGTAAACTTCTCCTGACTTCTCTTCGCTGCATGCCGTATCTTTCAGCTTCTGAGCTCCGTTCCGCACTTTGCTCGCCTCTTGTGTCCCAAACAGCATCGGAACAATTCAGATATGCTGGCAAGCTCCGTCTCTCTCTCTCTCTCGTGCTGTTCACTCAGATGTGTGCATTTAAATGTCCCCGTCTCACTTAGTTTGCAACTACTAGAATGCAGCATTGGTTTGCTGTATTTGGTCATCCTCATTACTCCATCCCTCTTCCTCGTCTCAGTACTTGAAAAGAGGGTGGGTTGGGTAAATAATGTTGTTGGTCAGAAAAGCCTGGGAATTCAGCATCCACATTACAATAAGCCAAACAGGAGTGTGGTAGAAGTGTTTGGATCCTACTAGGATTTACCACAGAAGGGTTATTTAAATCTAATATTCCCTTGCCTCCCTGGAGTTTGTGTTCCCCTATATGGTCCTTCCGCAGATAGCACCCCAGGGTCAGAGTCAGGTAGCATCTGCCTTTCCCTCACCATGTAGGAGAAGATTCCCTCCAGGGAAGCAGTAACGAGATCGCTAGATTTGTCACAGGATGCTTAGTATATTGCAGCCGATGCATGAGCACCCAAGACCCTGCTCAGAGTGTCTTGGTTGTAAGGTTGAAGGGAGCGTAAAGGTGCTGACTGACTTGGTTAGTGGTGGGGAGGGTGGCTATGCCAGGCCCACCTGGGGTGGCAGGCTCCTGGGGACCATGTTAATGTTAATTGAGTTCCTGGTACCTCTAGGAATCCTTGTTCTTACTAATTATTGCATCCTATTTTCTATCTGGCCTCCTCCTTCTTTGTGAATCTTAAGGTATAAAGAATTCACTGAGTCTCCATTCCATTGTGACCTTGATGTTTCTATCACAGGCGTTCAGCCATCGATGGAGCTCTTTCAATTGATCAACCGAACCCCTCCATATGAAGAATACATCATCAATGTATCTTCTCCACATCACTATATGGTCCATAAACTAACTGATGCCAGAAGACACAAACTTGATTTCATTCTTTGGACTGTTTAAGAAAATCTTACCATAGTGGTATGATTTAGAAGAGATTGCTTCTCCATATGGCCTGATATTCTACCACTTCCCCTGTATCTGTTACCTATAGATACAATAAGAACAAGAACAGCCAATGCAAGACAAGGCAGGCTGTAACAAAACAGAGAAACGTGCTTGTGAGAAATACGAAGTATGCACCATTGTGCTACAATTATTTTGATCCTGTAATGAGATCATATGATTAAGTCATTTCTAAATATTGATGTACAGGCAGAACTTTTAATGAGATGTAATGTGCTTTTATTGTAGATACTATTGAACACCAAAGTTTAGTAAGCAAGGCAGTCCACTCTGATGCCACTCCTTGTTCTGATGATGGCGGGAGCAGGATTTGGCATGAATCTTTAGCAAACGAGCTCCGCTTGAAACATGTGTCGACATAATGATCCACTATTTGCTAAATACTACAACGTTTACGTGAATAGTGGATATAACAGTTGATATAGGTGAAATGAATGTGTATGAAAGTGAGACATGCATGGATTTAGCCGAATGACTTAAGGTGTGAGTATTTTTATATGGACATGTTTGTCAATATTTGAATATGGTTGTGTAAAGTGCTAATTTAACAAATCAATTGAAAATAAGAAATGAATAAGAAATACAAACAGAATGGCTCATTTGTAATGTTTTAAGATATTGAAATACTAATCTAAAGGCGTTGGCCCTCATTACAACTCAGGCGTTAAGGGTTAACGCCACCGTTAACCCTTAACGCCTGATTCTGATTTTAACGCCTGCTTTTAGCGGGCGTTAAAATCCATGGCGCTAACCCGCCATGGTGCTAATTACGCCGCCGTAATTTACGGCGGCGTAATTAGCGCCTTCCCCACTCCCATTATGCCCTATGGGGCAAAAATGGAAATGGGGAAGGGAAAATGGGAAATGGGGATTTACCGCCCCACTCACCTTGGAATGGGGCGGTAAATCCGCCATCCACCATGGTGTAAACATGGTTTACACCATGGTGGTAAAGTTGGTGCACTTAGCACCAAGGTTGTAATGACCTCCTTTGTCTTCTGTTCTGTACAACTGGTCTTCAGCGACAGTCCTACAGCCAGGACTTACATAGAGCGGCTTCAAGAACCATTTCGTCAGCAGCTTAGTCACAGGACATAACAATATTAAATGATTTGTCGGAATGCCTCGGAGAAGGCAATAGAATTAAGATGAACATTGCAAAAAAAGGGTAAGAGAAGGCAATATAATTGATACGGATACGAACAATGCGTAAAGCCTAAGTGAAGGCAACATAATTAATACAAACATTAAGAAAAGCCTAAGAGAAGACAGTAGAACAGTACCGAACAGTGTTGAAAACTCAAGTGAAGACAGTACAATTGAAACAAGCTTGTGACGAAAGGGTAAGTGATCCAATACTGGAAACGTGTTGTTTCATGGATGCAAGAGAGAGTGAAAAGAAGCGAAGAAGCCCTGGCAGGATAGTGAATCAGGCAAACAATCTGGGTCTCGCACCCAAATAAGAAAGTTGTGACACCCTGACAGGAGTGCAACCAGGGGTGGAAGGAGAATTGATAAGAGAAGTGAAAGAAGAAGTGAGAAGAAACAAAGTGATTAACAACCTCAGCTTGAAAATATTGAACAGTAATCAAAGGGAAGACTCATACCCCTTTGTAAGGATAAGCTACAATACCCTGGCAGGAGAGTATACCAGGGAGAGGAGAATGATCAAAGCAAGAAACTATCAATGGCGATGCAGAAAGGGAAGAGGCTCACCCATTTGTAAGGATAAACTACAATACCCTGGCAGGAGAGTATACCAGGGAGAGGGGAAGGATCAAAGCAAGAAACTATAACTGTTGATGCAGAAAGGGAAGAGCCTTAACCATTTGAGGAATAAAAGACAAAAGAGAAGAAACAGGACAGAGGACGCTTCCTGACAGACATTCATTAGCTTTGTTGAGACAGGTAAACCCCTCATAGACCTATGGACAGGTATGATTTCCCCAACCCCTCTTATTATTTTTACAATAAAAGTACTATTTTAAACCTGAAACCTGATGGTGTGTCCGACTCTCACTCTTGATCCCTTACAAGTTTTATATGCTCCTTAATCCCAACATGTTGCATTTTCACACCTGTCCAAGCATGCAGGATAGATCTTGTTAGTATACAATACAGCATTAAACCAGGGACCGTTCGGCTGCGCACAACCCACGGGCCCAACTCCCTTAGAACATCACCGTCCCACTTCAGACAGCGGCTTGTAAATCTGCATGCATAAACATGTCAGGATTCACACATTGCCTGTCGCTGTGCTCTCACTACAATCCCACCAAACTCTCCTGTAGAGGTTAGTGGCAAGATGTCGCCAAAACGGGGAAAATCACTCTGTGCCAGACCCATTTACATTGCAGTGCATTCTGCCAAATATGTACATGTTCCTAGAATAAATGTACTGCAGTAACTTTGCTGCTACAGGAGTTCAGATAGTGGTCACACCAGCCATATGGGTTTGGGGCCTACTCCAGTTCTCTCTGGGTCCCTCCACAATTTCCAAACACACGTGCCTCATGAAGTTAGGTGACAACGTAGCGCCCCCTCAGGAGAGGTGAAGGGAAGGGGGTTCTAGGTGTTTCACATTGGCCCAGTCCACAGGACGCCCACCCTTTTCCATGCTTGGGGAGAGCGTCTGCTTATTCAGGTGCACGCGTGTGTATGAGTTTATATAGATTGGGGACTCGCAATTTTTTTTTAACAATCAGATAAAAAGGGAAATATTTGTCTGATTGTTTTTCCTATCTCATTTGTTGACCAGAATCAGTGATCAGATCAGAAAGCCGTATCCCCAACATTTTACAAACCTGTCAACAGGTTCTTCAAAGCATTTGTTCTAAAATGACTGTTCTATATTAAGAAATAGGTTTATATAAATACAAGAAAAAATGTATGTTATGATGTGCTAACCCATGAATATGTAACAATTGTCTAGTGGGATGTGTGTTCTTTATGATTTATGGTTTTGATATAAGTGATCTCATGTTTTTAGTTGTTTTTTTTAAAGAAAGAAGGAAGATAAAATAAATATGTATGATTTTGATATTGAGAAATTGTGTATCTTTGTAATGTGCTGACCCATCTGTTGAGTGAACAAACAGATAAATACGATTTACTGATAGGTATTCACTAAGGGACTAAAGAGAGGGGGAATCGGTCTGTTTTTCCTAAGTGCGCGTGTGTATGATACAGGAAAGCGGGAGAGCAGTGGCCGGTGCGCACGCGCAGCCTCGTCTTTGTGTGATACATGAAAGCGGGAGACCAGCGACCAGTGCTCGCACGCAGCCTCGTCTTTGTGTGATACAGGAAAGCGGGAGACCAGTGGTCGGTGCACGCGCGTATCCTCGTCTTTGTGTGATACAGGAAAGCGGGAGACCAGTGGTTGGTGCGCGCGGGTATCCTTGTCTTTGTGTGATACAGGAAAGCGGGAGACCAGTGGTTGGTGCGCGCGCGTATCCTCGTCTTTGTGTGATACAGGAAAGCGGGAGAGCAGTGGCCGGTGCGCACGCGCAGCCTCGTCTTTGTGTGATACATGAAAGCGGGAGACCAGCGACCAGTGCTCGCACGCAGCCTCGTCTTTGTGTGATACAGGAAAGCGGGAGACCAGTGGTCGGTGCGCGCGCGTATCCTCGTCTTTGTGTGATACAGGAAAGCGGGAGACCAGTGGTTGGTGCGCGCGGGTATCCTTGTCTTTGTGTGATACAGGAAAGCGGGAGACCAGTGGTTGGTGCGCGCGCGTATCCTCGTCTTTGTGTGATACAGGAAAGCGGGAGACCAGTGGTTGGTGCGCGCGCACAGCCTCGTCTTTGTGTGATACAGGAAAGCTGGAGACCAGCGGCTGGTGCGCACGCACAGCCACGTCTCTGTGCGATGCAGCAAAGCGGGAGACCAGCGGCCGTTGCGCACGCGCAGCCTCGTCTTTGTGTGATACAGGAAAGCGGGAGACCGGCAGCCGATGCGCATGCGCAGCCTCGTCATGCTCCACAGTGTGTTAGTTTAAGTAAGGATCAGCGCGTGACTTCCCCACGCGACTCCAACAGAAGGGTGCGCCACAGTGACAGCCGATGGCAACACTGCAGCACTGCACCAACATTCAGGCGTTTCTGTCTGATTTCAAAATAGTGGACCGAGAGTTAAACCCTTAGGCAGCACATTTGGGCCTCCACTGGCTGGTCGGGCCTTACCTTATAAGGCAGGCCAACCCTGGGTTGCAATCGCAGTATTGTTGATTCAGCGTTTTATCATCGAAGGTCGATAACGCAAGTACCATTTATTTAGGTAATAGTCAAAACTATGATTTAGCGCTATTTGAGGTCGATAACAAGAGCATCACCGGCTGAGTACCATTGCCATCCAACTGTGAATAGTAGCATCTGTTATTAAGAGCTCTTTGCGGGCGGTAAAATGAATATAAGTGGGCTGAGTGCCATTGAGTTGGGTGAGAGTGTTGCTATTATTCTGAGCGCTGCAAAACAGCCACTACCATGCCTAAAGATTGTGATATTGAGAAACTCTGGCTGTGGTATTCAGTGTCTTTTGGTTTAACCGCGGGTGACTTCCCTTGTAAGCCCCCATCTTTTCCGCTCCCCATTAGCACGCTTTATGTTGGGGCAACAGGAAAGCCACTCACATCATTGTTGCCGGTCTGCAGCTTAACATAACCAGCCTTCGGCGCATGAGCGCTTAAAACCCGGCTTTTCAGCTTCCTGTTGCTTGGTGAGGGCCAATCAGCTAACTGCGCTTGGAAGCAGAATTGGGGCAAGGGCTGGAAACTCAAAGGGATTTTCCATCAGATTTCAGAGAGAAAATTAAAGGAACATCAGCTGCACTGGCCGGGAAGGTCTCTGACAGATCTCTTGCAGCAATCTAAAGAGGTTCTCTGCTGGCAATCCTGGCGACTCCTCAATTATAGTAGTAGTCCAAGCTAGTTACCCCAAGGGTGCAAGTTGCAGGAATTCGTCCTCGGGTGTTGCTTTTTATAGCTTCCTTTGTTTCACTGCTGCCGGGTACATTGTTTTTTTCATGTTTTGCTCTACTTAACACCCTGTGCAAATAATGCATTAACAAGGTTTCTAATCCACAATAATCAGCTACCCCGTGTTACAGCGCGCCTTTCACTGCCCCACTGCCCCTTAACTGGAGCAGGAGTTTTACGGCTGCCGTCTGGGGGATGCTAGGCGACACATGGCGATGTTAGTGTCACTTGTTTGTGTCAGCTCTGCGATAATGTTTCATTTCAGTGTGTGTGTTTTTATGTGTGACAATTTTGAGCTGCACCACACTGCTATACATTTGTAGTGACTGAATCACTGCATTATATTATAGAACATTATCGCTGTGGGTTTTACCTGAGATATGACATGTAATGTAAACATACATTAGGGTGAATAGCTATCTTCATTATATAAACATTTTCACTTTCAGATTATTGTTTCTTAAAGATAGTTCAATTCTGTGATGCATAATGAGTGGCCTTGAGCCAGATAGTGTAATTCACTGGTGCATAATGAGTGGCCTTGAGTCATAGTGTAATTCAGTGACGCATAATGAGTGGCCTTGAGCCAGATATTGTAATTCAGTGACGCATAATGAGTGGCCTCAAGCCAGATAGTGTAATTCACTGGTGCATAATGAGTGGCCTCAAGCCAGATAGTGTAATTCAGTGACGCATAATGAGTGGCCTTGAGCCAGATATTGTAATTCAGTGACGCATAATGAGTGGCCTCAAGCCAGATAGTGTAATTCACTGGTGCGTGAGTGGCCTCGAGCCAGATAGTGTAATTCAGTGACGCATAATGAGTGGCCTCGAGTCAGATATTGTAATTCAGTGATGCATAATGAGTGGCCTCAAGCCAGATAGTGTAATTCACTGGTGCATGAGTGGCCTCGAGCCAGATAGTGTAATTCAGTGATGCATAATGAGTGGCCTCGAGCCAGATATTGTAATTCAGTGACGCATAATGAGTGGCCTCAAGCCAGATAGTGTAATTCAGTGATGCATAATGAGTGGCCTCGAGCCAGATATTGTAATTCAGTGACGCATAATGAGTGGCCTTGAGCCAGATAGTGTAATTCAGTGATGCATAATGGGAGGCCTTGAGCCAGATAGTGTCATTCAGTGATGCATAATGAGTTGCCTTGAGACGGATAGTGTAATTCACTGGTGCATAATGAATGGCCTTGAGCCAGATAGTGTAATTCAATGGTGCATAATGAGTGGCCTTGAGCCAGAGAGTGTAATTCAATAACGCATAATGAGTGGCCTTGAGCCAGATAGTGTAATTTCATAATGCATAATGTGTGGCTTTGAGCAAGATAGTGTAATTCAGTGAAGCATAATGAGTGTCCTTGAGCCAGATAGTGTAATTCAATGACGCATAATGAGTGGCCTTGAGCCAGATAGTGTCATTCAGTGATGCATAAAGAGTGGCCTTGAGCCAGATAGTGTAATTCAGTGATGCATAATGAGTGGTCTTGAGCCAGATAGTGTAATTCACTGGTGCATAATGAGTGACTTTGAGCCAGATAGTGTACTTCACTGGTGCATAATTAGTGGCCATGAGCCAGATAGTGTAAATCAATGACGCATAATGAATGACCTTGATCCAGATAGTGTAATTCAGTGATGCATAATGAGTGGCCTTGATCCAGATAGTGTAATTCAGTGATGTATAATGAGTGGCCTTGGGCCAGATAGTATAATTCAAAGATGCATAATCAGTGGCCTTGAGCCAGATAGTCTAATTCACTGGTGCATAATGAGTGGCCTTGAGCCAGATAGTCTAATTCACTGGTGCATAATGAGTGGCCTTGAGCCAGATAGTGTAATTCAGTGACGCATAATCAGTGGACTTGAGCCATGTAGTGTCATTCACTGGTGCATAATGAGCGGCTTTGAGCTTGATAGTGTAATTCAATGACGCATAATGAGTGACCTTGTGCCAGATAGTGTAATTCAGTGATGCATAATGAGTGGCCTTGATCCAGATAGTGTAATTCACTGGTGCATAATGAGTGGCCTTGAGTCAGATAGTGCAATTCAATGTTGCATAATGAGTGGCCTTGAGCCAGATAGTGTAATTCAGTGACGCATAATCAGTGGACTTGAGCCATATAGTGTCATTCATTGGTGCATAATGAGTGGCTTTGAGCTAGATAGTGTAATTCAATGACGCGTAATGAGTGGCCTTGAGTCAGATAGTGCAATTCAATGTTGCATAATGAGTGGCCTTGAGTCAGATAGTGTAATTCACTGGTGCATAATCAGTAGGCTTCAGCCAGATAGTGTAAGCCACTGGTGCATAATGAGTGGCCTTGAGCCAGATAGTGTAATTCAGTGACGCATAATCAGTGGACTTGAGCCATATAGTGTCATTCATTGGTGCATAATGAGTGGCTTTGAGCTAGATAGTGTAATTCAATGACGCATAATGAGTGACCTTGTGCCAGATAGTGTAATTCAGGGATGCATAATGAGTGGCCTTGATCCAGATAGTGTAATTCACTGGTGGATAATGAGTGGCCTTGAGTCAGATAGTGCAATTCAATGTTGCATAATGAGTGGCCTTGAGCCAGATAGTGTAATTCACTGGTGCATAATCAGTAGGCTTCAGCCAGATAGTGTAAGCCACCGGTGCATATTGAGTGGCCTTGAGCCAGATAGTGTAATTCAGGGATGCATAATGAGTGGCCTTGATCCAGATAGTGTAATTCACTGGTGGATAATGAGTGGCCTTGAGTCAGATAGTGCAATTCAATGTTGCATAATGAGTGGCCTTGAGCCAGATAGTGTAATTCACTGGTGCATAATCAGTAGGCTTCAGCCAGATAGTGCAATTCAATGTTGCATAATGAGTGGCCTTGAGCCAGATAGTGTAAGCCACCGGTGCATAATGAGTGGCCTTGAGCCAGATAGTGTAAGCCACCGGTGCATAATGAGTGGCCTTGAGTCAGATAGTGCAATTCAATGTTGCATAATGAGTGGCCTTGAGCCAGATAGTGTAAGCCACCGGTGCATAATGAGTGGCCTTGAGCCAGGCACGAGACTACCGAGCACACTTTATGCCCCACCATGTGATAGACACTTTGCAGTCAAGTGTTGCTCACCTCTTGTTGTTTGATCACTAAACTTTAGAGAGTCATCAAAAAGCAAGATGGGAATTAAAGCAGGTTTATAAATCGTCATGCACTACATGTTTATTTTCACACATGGAAGAGGGGCACAATAACCAAACCAAAAGTTAGAAAGCATTATCTTCCAAGTAGGCAGTACTCAAATTGTAGCGTAGAAAAAAGGCAATCCTGGGGGTATTCATGTAGCCATGAGACACACCAGCTTCCTCACTACATATCATCATCTTTAAACACATCAGAAATGACTTCTCATGGTTTTGATTAAGTTACACTGGAGTGTAATGCAACATTGATTCATGAAACCTCTCACAAACATGAACAGTAAACAATCTGTACAGCAGACTGGTCTTCAGGTGGCACAAGTGATTCTTACCCCAAAAAGTGCCATTTCATATTGAATTCCAAAGACAGTTTTACGGGTGTTACGATAAGATGGTACCAAAGTGGGTGGGTTTTTCTTAACTATGACAATTGGCAAAAGGCGAAAGTGGGCAAGTAGTGTGCTCATATCTCTGGTATTCATGAGGAGGAAAGGGGAGCAATCAGCATTTGGAGATGCCAGGATGCACTGAAGTGTAGCCCTGTGATCCTGGGCAAATGCTACATTCAGTAGGTGTTTGTGTTCCATGGTTAGCAAAGGACTAAAGTGTAGCCCTGTGATCCTGGGCAAATGCTACATTCCGTAGGTGTTTGTGTTCCATGGGTATTAAAGGAAAGACACCTGTACTGGGAGACAAACACACTCATTATGGTGCTTCAGTGTGATCTTTGGCAATATTAGGAACTCCTGTTTTCCATGAGAAGGATTGAAAACCATTTGGCACGGGGATATGGAAGGCTTTCTTACGGCACAAGCTTTTGATCATACAGTTTATTATGAGCTCGGGCTTTTCCATGGGGAGAAAATAAGATGAGTCCGCGCATGGAGGTGAAGGGATTCAGCACAGTCCAGCTGTGTGACCTTTTGCAAAACACACACCCTGACATTTCGTATTCCAGCCATGGAAAAGAAAGCATTCTGGGATGGGGGGTTCATTGTACTCATGGAAACTTAGTAAACCTCAAGCTCTTCGGTTTCATTAAAGGTAAGGCATGGAAGCTATCAGCACTGGAAAGTGAATGTCTTATTGGACCAGCCTTGTGCTCTTGGGCAAACCGGATATTCCAAGCTCTGATGCTACATTATGAAACATTACAAAACACTTCCTGCTTATTTTTCCACTCTCTGTGAACCACACCCAAAGTTCCTTTAACCCATTCCTGCAAATTGGGTGAGCTTCTCCTTTAGTCCTCCGGCCCTGAACGAGGCAGGGTCAGGATTTAGGAAGCCGGTTGCTTGAGGGTGCCAGGTTGCTGTTAATGAATTTAGCCCAACTTTCTCTTCAGTCTGTATCTTAAAATGGGCGCAATATTGCCTGGCCAAACCCATACCCTTTCTATTTTCTGCGAACTGGGAATAGCAGATTTTGAACTTGAACAAGTGGCCAGCTGTACATTCTAGAAATGGCGGTGTGCAGGGCGTCATCGCAGGCGAAGACTCCACTCTGGGAGTGTCGCCAGAATAGGAATCAAGTAAGTGTAGCCTTTCCCTCGGCCCCCTCTACCCTACCCTACGGGGTCCCCCTCGTTCATGGTCCAAGGCAGCTGCCTAAGGGGAGTTATTGGTGTTTGCAAAGACGTTTCTCAATGCCAGTTCCTTGGGAGAACAGGGGAAAAATACCAACTCACCCTCTTCCATCGATTCCCTCCATCACGTCAAACTGTCCAGTTGACTTCAAAGCAAGTTTCTCCATAGAACCAAACCCAAAAGGAAGTTTAATCCGCAGAAAGGTCTTTCTGAACTGGGTCCCTCCCTGCGTCTAGCCACTTCCTCAGGGTCCGCAGGTGACCTCTCGATGACCAAGTTGAGCTGTTGACTTGTGTGTTCTGGGACCTCTGGTAGCACCAGTGGTGGTCCTGAGACTGGGCCCTCTGCAGAGTTGACCCAGTGACACAGGACGCTAGACTTTGCCAGGCTTTGGACCACCACCGCCGCCGCTCTACCAGGTTTGGCTGGCGTGGTCCGTGCCTGGAACGTGCTTGGAGGGATTAGGGCTGTCTCACTGATCCCTGGCGGTCTCCTCCTAGGGTTCGATCTAGGTACCCCCAATCTCCTCACTGCCTCAATGGAAGCCCATTCCTGGTCCTTGGGGAGCCTTGTCTGGCCCAACCTTCAGGTGCTGGTTGCCCAGTCCTCCTGCCACTCTCCTACCACTCGTAGGCTTGCAGTGCGAGGGCATTGAAGGAATGTGATTAACAGTGAATTGTAGAAACTAGACAGTCAGACGGTCTCCCAGGCGTCAGGGACGTGACGGTGAGTATCGGATTTGGGAATCCATGAACCAATGGAATCCAGTGGACCGTTGCCAATCGGTATATGTGCGGAACCTTATCCGTCAGTGGTCTGAGTCTTGGAAATAGGAAGCGGCTGCTGGGAAACCCAGTAACAGAAGAAGCAACAGGCCTAGTAGTTACCTCTCCAGACCTCTGGCAGCTTTGAGATATGGTGGCAAAGACATCGAGCGGGCCTAATGGCCACTATCTGCTCCCTTTCTCTAAGCCCAGAAGGCTGCAGGCCAAGAGAGGCCAACATTTCCAAGTCCTGAACTTGTCTTGAAACCAACACTGCTCCATGCTGAGACGAGGCTCCAAGTCTAGAGCAGTTTTTTGTGCGAATAGGTTGCATAGAGGCAAAGATTGCAGCACGGACCTGAGTCTAGCAATGCTGCAGGTTGGGGAATTGCAACCTGGAACAACCCAAAGGCCAGGTGTGCAGCTGGCCTTCCTTTGACACAGTGGGGACCCCAAAGATTAGACTTTAGGTGCTGCTGTGTCCACTGCGTGCAGTTTTTAACTCACAAGGCAGAGCGTAAACCTGGAGACTAAGTGGCCTTTTCTCTTCACTTTTACTCTTTGCTTTGTGAGGAAGAAAAGGACCCCAGCAAAGAATGCTGGGCCGGTGGCAGGTTATAGTGGACTCCATCCACCTGCTAATGACCAGGTGCAAATGCAAGCCGTATTCCATTGCAACCCATTCGCCTGCATGAATATCTCCTGTTGGCGTAAAACCGGTTGCTCTTCCAAGATGGAGGATGGAGAGGCAAACTCCGCTTCGCTGCGCTCCCACGCCTTGGAGCAGCAGGAAAATGGGGCAGATCATTGAATGGAGGCATATGGCATTACGTCTCGCTTTTACGCGTCCATGTAATGACCAGTGTCTTCTGGAGATATGGGAACTACCAACTAGACAAGTATTGGCAAAACCAACAGTTTGGGCTTTTGTGTAGGCATGGGAAAGGAATTTCCCAGGCACTGCCATGGGACTAACTCGCATTAAGGCAGCGACAGCTGAAAAATTGTGCAATTAGCCGGACATATGATAGTGATGCCTGGCAGAGGCCTATCTAGTGCCTAAACACAAGCCAGAACTGTTGGCTTTGCCCGGGATGGTTTTTAACTGGACTTCACGGCAAGGAACAGATATAGATCAAGTGGCGGAAGGCACGCTTGTTTAAGACATTTTTACTAAACCAGTTGCTCATGTGCAGATGGGTGTCCAGTCAAATGGTCGAATATATTTGATCGAATGACAAATTGGTCGAATCAATTTGGTCGAAAAAAAAGGTCGAATTTTTTTTTAAAAGTATATATTTTTTTTTTGCTCTAGTATAGGTAAAAATAGGTTAAAAAAAAGTTGTTTTAACACCAAAAACAGGGGTTGGGGGGGACCCCCCCCAAAAAAAAAAAAAAAAAAAAGAATTCGACCATTTTTTCGATCAAATGCATTCGACCAAATGTCTGGTAACCGTGCAGATGCAAATACACCATACAATCCCAGCAGGCTGATTAGAAATAACACTGGCAGGACAACGTCTACTTGATTGAACTAGCTGAAAGAGACCCCAGGCTGATGTGTTTTGAGGTGGTGGGGGTAGGTAGAGGGTTGGAATATCCGTAGGGATTAGTTTGGCAATGGGCAGTCAATCGGTGGGTAAATAACCAAACAAAACCCACAAGCAGTGTGTCCCTTTTCACAACCTATTTGCACTCCAATGGAGTATTTTTGCCACCCGATAGCCAGAACTAAACAGGAGAGGATTGCAACATGCACCATTTGCACGGCAACAATCACAACATGTGCACACACTGTAATCCAGAGAGATTCCTGTGCGTAGTTCGGTGTTTGGCCATTGCCAGAATGTGCACTTACATGTTTCTGAATCTGGGGGGGCATGGCAGGCCCCTTTCTCAGGGCCTGATGTCACCCACCAGCTGTCTGTCCCTCTTCACGTGTCCTCTCTCTCATAGCTGTAATCCAACGCAATAGTGTGTGTATAGCGGGGGGTGGGGGGAGCTTAAGTGCCAACTTGCAGTAAGGACTGGCAGCATTAAACAGGGTCAGACCCAGAAACAAAGAACCTCTCTGACACGGAGACAAACTTGTTAAAAACAGGGAGTACACTTACTTGCCTGTTATAATTCAGTCATGCATTTCATCTGTTCTATATTGCAAAGTCCGTCCCTGCGTTTTAGGTATATGTGCTCCTCTGCAACACTATTTCTGCAAAATGGCAAAGTTAGGGTGACCATGTTTATTCAAATTTACATTCAGTATTCACTCCACTCTCTCCGCTCCCAGCCTTGTAATCCATCCTGTGAGGGAATATACCCTCATTCAGAGGAAGAAAGCAGCATTCCCTCCTCCAAACAGGGATTAGTGAGTATGTAAATGTAACTGGCCCATTTCTGCAGCATAGTCGCCGGCTGCAGAGTAAACGGGCAGCTCAGCAGTCTGCAGGCAGCATGAAGGGGAAGCACAGAGAAGTCTCCCCAAGGGCAACGTTTATAGTGACATTTTCGAACGCCACATTTTCGAATGCCATTTTGTCGACACAAAATTGCTGACATATTTTTTTTTGGAATGTTTTTTTTTAAATGTTATTTTTGAAATAGGGGGGTTCCCCCAACCACTCGTTTTTTTTTAAAAAAATTTATTGACACTTTTTTTTAACTAACGAAACAAAAATAAAACAAAATTTTAAAAAAAGAAAATGTTTTTTTCGGCATTTTTTTTCCGACAAAATGGCATTTCGAAAATATGTTTTCGAAAATGTAACCGCATAACCAAGGGCAAGTGTACACACATGGGCTTTGTCAAAGCCCCGAACTCTGCTTTTGCAAATGTAGGGGATAAGACGTTTTTGTTTTTGCATTTAGAAAGCCAGACTTCCTGGCTTTGCCAATGCTTGTTTTCTAACTGCAAATGCTAGCGCAGGTCTTTGGCAATCATACTTAGGGGGAGTAAAATAGCAGGAAGCACATCCTTTGATGCAGTGCTACGGTGAACTTACCTGGCCGCTGATGGTGTTATTATATTATTATTCTCATGTATTTTTATAGCACCACCCCAGCTCGGGAACAGCAGGGTGCTGCCCATATCATACTGCAAAAGTAGGGGGTGCGAGGAATGTCCTGAAGCCCCTTTTTTTATACATTTATTATTGCCAGGTCTCACCCCATTTTTGCACGGGGTGCAGTGAGTTACCCACATTTTATTTAGTAATCCACTGGATTGAATTTGATTGACTTTCGCGATTTTCACGATTATACATGTATGGGACTGTGGAGAAGAGGGTGCGGGGTCAAGATAAGGGAGGTGCGGGGTGGTGGGAGAGGGAATGGGATATTGGGGGAACCAATCCTGTTGTAAAAAGCTCCTTACAAATGCTCAGTAAAATAAATAAAATAAACCATCATGTATATACATACAAAGCACCCAAAATCTTATGGTGGGCTTGAAAAGAACCCTTTCGCCTGAAATGTGACAGTGGGAAAGTCCATTTGAGCCATGTCTCACATTCCACAACACCACCTAGTGGGGTTGATTTGCATATCCACAATGCCTTGCGGATGTGGCTCAGGACTCGAGGTCAGAACTTCCAGCGATGGCTACTAGGTGGCGCTGTGGAAAGTGAGCCTTGGCTAAATTGGACTATCCGACCTATAATATATTAGTTCAGTTAATTATCAAGTTCCATAAAAAACACGAAATTGCAAAACGTGCGTCATGTGCCCCCTACCTCCCCCTCCACCGACTGGCAATTTTGGGAAAGATTAATTAAAAAATGAAATTCAAGAAAGCAAAAAAAACCACTGTTTCGGCCTACTCACATTCATTTCCCCGTAGAGAAAAGATAAAAATGTCTGTGCAGGACTCAGCAAAAAATGCTGGACGGAATTGGACCAACTACGAAACAACTTGGGCACAAAGTGTTGACTCGATTTCCAGGAGCGGTCTGAGGTTATTCCATTCCATCCAGTAGTTGTTAAAATATTTGACAGAGAAGAGGCTACCGCCCTTCTTCCAAAATTATAGCTAATGTATCCCACAATGCATCAGCGAGACTTTTTATAAATAATTTATTTTTTGATCAATGAGAGCGATTACTGGTTTAATGGTGGCCCAGCTATTTTGCAGTAAAGATGCTACATTAATCTGCGGTAATTGTTGGGGTAATGAAAACCACGGAAAAAATCATTGGGGGGGACATCTATTGTGATCACATCTAGTAGGCAGAGGGAAATGGGTCTTTGTGCCAGTGGCCCTGCCCAGTGGATCCCAAAGAAACATATTGGCGCAACATGTACAGTTGCCAAACGCCACAGCTAGTGGGCCCCAAGGAAACCCGTAGGTGGAACATATACAGTGGCCCTCAAGGAAACTAGGTGGAAAATATACAGTGGCCCTTAAGGAAACTATAGGTGGAACATATACAGTGGCGCTCAAGGAAACTATAGGTGGAACATATACAGTGGCGCTCAAGGAAACTAGGTGGAAAATATACAGTGGCCCTTAAGGAAACTATAGGTGGAACATATACAGTGGCGCTCAAGGAAACTATAGGTGGAACATATACAGTGGCGCTCAAGGAAACTAGGTGGAAAATATACAGTGGCCCTCAAGGAAACTATAGGTGGAACATATACAGTGGCGCTCAAGGAAACTATAGGTGGAACATATACAGTGGCCCTCAAGGAAACTAGGTGGAAAATATACAGTGGCGCTCAAGGAAGCTATAGGTGGAACATATACAGTGGCCCTCAAGGAAACTAGGTGGAAAATATACAGTGGCCCTCAAGGAAACTAGGTGGAAAATATACAGTGGCCCTCAAGGAAACTATAGGTGGAACATATACAGTGGCCAAGGCCATAGGTCATGGCAAGTGGGCTCTATGGGAACCTATAGATGGATGGCTGTGGCCACTGCCTATGCCCGAAGTCCATGCCTTGTGGGCCGTAAAGAAACCTACTGGTGCAACATGCACAGTGGCCTAGGCCAAAGGCCATGGCTTGTGGGCCGTAAAGAAACCTACTGGTGCAACATGCACAGTGGCCTAGGCCAAAGTCCATGGCTTGTGGGCCGTAAAGAAACCTACTGGTGCAACATGCACAGTGGCCTAGGCCAAAGGCCGTGGCTAGTGGGCCGTAAAGAAACCTACTGGTGCGACATGCACAGTGGCCTAGGCCAAAGGCCGTGGCTAGTGGGCCGTAAAGAAACCTACTGGTGCGACATGCACAGTGGCCTAGGCCGAAGGCCATGGCTTGTGGGCCGTAAAGAAACCTACTGGTGCAACATGCACAGTGGCCTAGGCCGAAGGCCATGGCTTGTGGGCCGTAAAGAAACCTACTGGTGCAACATGCACAGTGGCCTAGGCCGAAGGCCATGGCTTGTGGGCCGTAAAGAAACCTACTGGTGCAACATGCACAGTGGCCTAGGCCGAAGGCCATGGCTAGTGGGCCGTAAAGAAACCTACTGGTGCGACATGCACAGTGGCCTAGGCCGAAGGCCATGGCTAGTGGGCCGTAAAGAAACCTACTGGTGCGACATGCACAGTGGCCTAGGCCGAAGGCCATGGCTAGTGGGCCGTAAAGAAACCTACTGGTGCGACATGCACAGTGGCCTAGGCCGAAGGCCATGGCTAGTGGGCCGTAAAGAAACCTACTGGTGCGACATGCACAGTGGCCTAGGCCGAAGGCCATGGCTAGTGGGCCGTAAAGAAACCTACTGGTGCGACATGCACAGTGGCCTAGGCCGAAGGCCATGGCTAGTGGGCCGTAAAGAAACCTACTGGTGCGACATGCACAGTGGCCTAGGCCGAAGGCCATGGCTTGTGGGCCGTAAAGAAACCTACTGGTGCAACATGCACAGTGGCCTAGGCCGAAGGCCATGGCTAGTGGGCCGTAAAGAAACCTACTGGTGCAACATGCACAGTGGCCTAGGCCGAAGGCCATGGCAAGTGGGCCGTAAAGAAACCTACTGGTGCAACATGCACAGTGGCCTAGGCCGAAGGCCATGGCTAGTGGGCCGTAAAGAAACCTACTGGTGCAACATGCACAGTGGCCTAGGCCGAAGGCCATGGCTAGTGGGCCGTAAAGAAACCTACTGGTGCAACATGCACAGTGGCCTAGGCCGAAGGCCATGGCTAGTGGGCCATAAAGAAACCTACTGGTGCAACATGCACAGTGGCCTAGGCCGAAGGCCATGGCTAGTTGGCCGTAAAGAAACCTACTGGTGCGACATGCACAGTGGCCTAGGCCGAAGGCCATGGCTAGTGGGCCGTAAAGAAACCTACTGGTGCGACATGCACAGTGGCCTAGGCCGAAGGCGATGGCTTGTGGGCCGTAAAGAAACCTACTGGTGCAACATGCACAGTGGCCTAGGCCGAAGGCCATGGCTAGTGGGCCGTAAAGAAACCTACTGGTGCAACATGCACAGTGGCCTAGGCCGAAGGCCATGGCTAGTGGGCCGTAAAGAAACCTACTGGTGCGACATGCACAGTGGCCTAGGCCGAAGGCCATGGCTAGTGGGCCGTAAAGAAACCTACTGGTGCAACATGCACAGTGGCCTAGGCCGAAGGCCATGGCTTGTGGGCCGTAAAGAAACCTACTGGTGCAACATGCACAGTGGCCTAGGCCGAAGGCCATGGCTAGTGGGCCGTAAAGAAATCCTACTGGTGCAACATGCACAGTGGCCTAGGCCGAAGGCCATGGCTAATCGGCCGTAAAGAAACCTACTGGTGCAACATGCACAGTGGCCTAGGCCAATGGCCATGGCTTGTGGGCCGTAAAGAAACCTACTGGTGCAACATGCACAGTGGCCTAGGCCGAAGGCCATGGCTAGTGGGCCGTAAAGAAACCTACTGGTGCAACATGCACAGTGGCCTAGGCCGAAGGCCATGGCTAGTGGGCCGTAAAGAAACCTACTGGTGCGACATGCACAGTGGCCTAGGCCGAAGGCCATGGCTAGTGGGCCGTAAAGAAACCTACTGGTGCGACATGCACAGTGGCCTAGGCCGAAGGCCGTGGCTAGTGGGCCGTAAAGAAACCTACTGGTGCAACATGCACGCTGGCATAGAAGTCCTATTGGTGCAACATGCACAGTGGCCTAGGCCAAAGGCTCTGGCTAGTGGGCCGTAAAGAAACCTACTGGTGCAACATGCACAGTGGCCTAGGCCGAAGGCCATGGCTTGTGGGCCGTAAAGAAACCTACTGGTGCAACATGCACAGTGGCCTAGGCCGAAGGCCATGGCTTGTGGGCCGTAAAGAAACCTACTGGTGCAACATGCACAGTGGCCTAGGCCGAAGGCCATGGCTTGTGGGCCGTAAAGAAACCTACTGGTGCAACATGCACAGTGGCCTAGGCCGAAGGCCATGGCTAGTGGGCCGTAAAGAAACCTATTGGTGCAACATGCACAGTGGTCTAGGCCGAAGGCCGTGGCTAGGGGGCCGTAAAGAAGTCCTATTGGTGCAACATGCACGCTGGCATAGAAGTCCTATTGGTGCAACATGCACAGTGGCCTAGGCCGAAGGCCCTGGCTAATGGGCCGTAAAGAAATCCTACTGGTGCAACATGCACAGTGGCCTAGGCCGAAGGCCATGGCTAGTGGGCCGTAAAGAAACCTACTGGTGCAACATGCACAGTGGCCTAGGTAATAAAAACGTCTTAACCAGGTCTGCCTTCAGCCGCTTGATTTATAAGCACTATGCGTGTCCTTCACGGGAAGTCCTGTTAAAAACAAGCTTTGGCAAAGTGTTGGCTTGTGTATAAGTAGTAGGCATTTGTCTGGCACTGCTATTAGATGCCCTGGTGCTCGAAGCATTTTGCATCTGCTGCCATCAATAGCCAGTTAATATCACTGCTTCTGTGCCCGACAAGCGCCTTTCCCATGCCCACACGAACGCCCAAACTGTTGGCATTGCCCATGCTTGTTTTGCATTGCTTTTGAAGCTCCAGGTGGAGGTGCAGTGTCACTTACACACATTAGTGATTGCTATTCGACATGTACACTGCCAACATGTTCATCAAAGGGGTGGGGGCGCCTGAAGAGTTTGGAAACCCACAATTTGGTTTGAAATGTTAAATGTGCTTTAAATGTCCCCTTGCGTGGCACTGAAGTGCTAAATTAATATTACAAATCTGAGGGCTTGGAGGATGGTGTGTTTTACTATGTCTCATCAATGAACAGTGTGTGTGTTGTTAATGCCCTCATCGTCGTATGACCGGATTGCATAGGGGCTGCCACCTGGGGATGCAACTTTACTTTGGCTTAGCTGGTCCAGTCTCCTCGCATATTTGGGAGGGGAAACACTGTCCACGCCCCTAATGTATGCCATGTGCACTGGTAGGCAGATCTTTTGTGGCAGCAGGTCCTGTATTAAACTAGATGAAGGAAATTGAACAGAGTTAATGCGGGCGCACCATTGATGCCATGGCAGCGGGAGGGATCCTGCCTGATGCCCAGTCGGCTGTCCACCAGTATCCCGGGGCATAAGCAGTCCATGGTGGTAACAATGGCAGCTCTTGTTCCAGGTCTGGGTGCACGCGGCATTCCGGGCATAGCTTGGCAGCCTCCCCTGCAGACGCCCAGCTCCCGGGCATGGCTGCTCGCCCAACTTCCAGAAAACTTGCTCAAGTTGCCCAAAGCCCAAACTCAGACTTGTGTTTGTACTTAGACCGCGAAACCAAGGATCTGGCTGTTTGCCAGGCTGTGCAAGGTGCAGGGGTGTTGGGGGGGTGGGGGGGGTTGCAGATCCAGTGTGCGGCGGCGGCTAAACAAATGAAGGGTTAATGACTCTCGGTTTTTCAGAGGAGAGGGAGAGCTTTCCTCCTTGTGTTCTGGGAAAGGGGAGTGTCTCGGCGCTTGCTGCGTCGCTCTCAGGCACTCATCACAAATATTGGAACGGCCTCATTTGCAGTCTCTCGGGCATGGTCCCTACTCTACAGGTGCACTCCCGCCCGAACTGCCAGGGCACGCCCCTTCCGCATGGACACCCTTAAAGCCTCTGGGTGTCATCTGTGAGGCGTAACTTGGGACTGTAGACACGCCCGACTCATCCCACTTACTGGGACTTCAGCCAACATGCCCCGAAATCGAGCTGTTAAATGGGCAACCGTCTCTGGGCGGACTTGCCATGGTCTGATCCAGTGCCTCCGCCCGGGCATCGGTGGGGCTCCATATTGCACCCACTCTTAACTTATCCTGGCATCTTCCCAGACCTTTGCCTTCTTCCTTCTGCCCGCAGCCTTGTTACCCTGGCAGGGGCACCACCCAGCACTATGTAGACGAGGCTCAGCCGCGCTGTTAGACCACTTCGCTGCTCATGTACACAGCACAAAAGCTTCGTCACATAAAATGACACACATGCATGCATGTTGCTCTGTATGTGTCTTCGTTATCGGATATGTTGCATGGACAGCTGTTACCCTGCCTGACTGGATGCCTGAATTCCATCACTTAGACTCGAGGTATAGCGCTGCACCCACCATTTACAGCATAACTTCTGATTTTCTTGCGCGTATGGTCCAAGCCCTTGCTCCGAACCCCCACTACCGCCACCACTAAGGCCCCCATGCCCCTATCCTCCTACTACCGCCACCACTAAGGCCCCCATGCCCCTATCCTACCGCCACCACTAAGGCCCCCATGCCCCTATCCTCCTACTACCGCCACCACTAAGGCCCCCATGCCCCTATCCTACCGCCACCACTAAGGCCCCCATGCCCCTATCCTCCTACTACCGCCACCACTAAGGCCCCCATGCCCCTATCCTACCGCCACCACTAAGGCCCCCATTCCCCTATTCTCCTACTACCGCCACTGCTTAGGGCCCCGTGCCCCTATCCTACCGCCACCACTAAGGCCCCTATCCTCCTACTACCGCCACCACTAAGGCCCCCATGCCCCTATCCTACCGCCACCACTAAGGCCCCCATTCCCCTATCCTCCTACTACCGCCACAACTAAGGCCCCCATGCCCCTATCCTACCGCCACCACTAAGGCCCCCATTCCCGTATCCTCCTACTACCGCCACTGCTTAGGCCCCCATGCCCCTATCCTACCACCACCACTAAGGCCCCCATGCCCCTATCCTACCGCCACCACTAAGGCCCCCATGCCCCTATCCTACCGCCACCACTAAGGCCCCCATACCCCTATCCTACTACCACTGCTTAGGCCCCCATCCCCCTATCCTCCTACTACCGCCACCACTAAGGCCCCCATGCCCCTATCCTACTACTACCACCCCGCTTGGGCCCCTATCCTACTACCACCACCGCTTAAGCCCCTATCCTCCTACTACCACCACCGCTTGGGCCCCTATCCTCCTACTACCACCACCGCTTAAGCCCCTATCCTCCTACTACCACCACCACTTAAGCCCCTATCCTCCTACTACCACCACCGCTTAGGCCCCTATCCTCCTACTATCACCACCGCTTAAGCCCCTATCCTCCTACTACCACCACCGCTTAGGCCCCTATCCTCCTACTACCACTGCTTAGGCCCCCATACCCCTATCCTACTACCACCGCTTAGGCCTCCATGCCCCTATCCTCCTACTACCACCACTTAGGCCCCCATTCCCCTATCCTCCTACTACCACCACCACTTAGGCCCACATGCCCCTATCCTCCTACTACCACCACCGCTTAAGCCCCTATCCTCCTACTACCACCACCGCTTAAGTCCCTATCCTCCTACTACCACCACCGCTTAAGCCCCTATCCTCCTACTACCACCACCACTTGGGCCCCTATCCTCCTACTACCACCACCGCTTAGGGCCCTATCCTTCTACTACCACCACCGCTTAAGCCCCTATTCTACTACCACCACCGCTTAGGCCCCTATCCTCCTACTACCACCACCGCTTAAGCCCCTATCCTCCTACTACCACCACCGCTAAGGCCCCTATCCTCCTACTACCACCACCGCTTAAGCCCCTATCCTCCTACTACCACCACCGCTTAAGCCACTATCCTCCTACTACCACCACCGCTTAGGCCCCTATCCTCCTACTACCACCACCGCTTAGGCCCCTATCCTCCTACTACCACCACCGCTTAGGCCCCCATGCCCCTATCCTCCTACTACCAGCACCGCTTAGGCCCCCATGCCCCTATCCTCCTACTACCGCCACCACTAAGGCCCCTATCCTCCTACTACCACCACCGCTTAGGCCCCCATGCCCTTATCATCCTACTACCGCCACCACTAAGGCCCCCATGCCCCTATCCTCCTACTACCACCACTGCTTACGCCCCTATGACCCTGTCCTCCTACTACCGCCACCACTAAAGCCCCCATGCCCCTATCCTCCTACTACCACCACCGCTTAGGCCCCTATCCTCCTACTACCACCACCGCTTAGGCCCCCATGCCCCTATCCTCCTTCTACCACCACCACTAAGGCCCCCATGCCCCTATCCTACTACCGCCACCACTAAGGCCCCCATGCCCTTATCCTCCTACTACCACCACCGCTTAGGCCCCCATGCCCCTACCCTCCTACTACTACCACCGCTTAGGCCGCCATGCCCCTATCCTACCACCACCGCTTAGGCCCCTATCCTCCTACTACCACCACCGCTTAGGCCCACATGCCCCTATCCTCCTACTATCACTGCTTAGGCCTCCATGCCCCTATCCTACCACCACTGCTTAGGCCCCTATCCTCCTACTACCACCATCGCTTAGGCCCCTATCCTCCGACTACCACCACCGCTTAGGCCCACATGCCCCTATCCTCCTACTACCACCACTGCTTAGGCCCCTATCCTCTTACTACCACCATCACTTAGGCCCACATGCCCCTATCCTCCTACTACCACCACCGCTTAGGCCCCTATCCTCCTACTACCACTACCACTAAGGCCCCCATGCCCCTATCCTCCTACTACCACCACCGCTTAGGCCCCCATGCCCCTATCCTCCTGCTACCACCACTGCTTAGGCCCCCATGCCCCTATCCTCCTACTACCACCACCACTAAGGCCCCCATGCCCCATCCTACTACTACCACCAACGCTTAGGCCGCCATGCCCTTATCCTACCACTACCACCGCTTAGGCCCCCATGCCCCTATCCTCCTACTACTACCACCGCTTAGGCCTTCCATGCCCCTATCCTACTACTACCACCGCTTAGGCCTCCATGCCCCTATCCTACTACTACCACCGCTTAGGCCCCCATCCCCCTATCCTCCTACTACTACCACCGCTTAGGCCTTCCATGCCCCTATCCTACTACTACCACCGCTTAGGCCTCCATGCCCCTATCCTACTACCACCACCGCTTAGGCCCCTAACCTCCTACTACCGCCACCACTAAGGGCCCCATGCCCCTATCCTCCTACTACCACCCCCGCTTAGGCCCCTATACTCCTACTACCACCACCGCTTAGGCCTCCATGCCCCTATCCTACTACCACCACCACTTAGGCCCCTAATCTCCTACTACCGCCACCACTAAGGTCCCCATGCCTCTATCCTCCTACTACCACCCCCGCTTAGGCCCCTATACTCCTACTACCACCACCGCTTAGGCCGCCATGCCCCTATCCTACCACCACCGCTTAGGCCCCTATCCTCCTACTACCACCACCGCTTAGGCCCACATGCCCCTATCCTCCTACTACCACCACCGCTTAAGCCCCTATCCTCTTACTACCGCCACCACTAAGGCCCCCATGCCCCTATCCTTCTACTACTACCACCGCTTACGCCTCCATGCCCCTATCCTCCTACTACTACCACCGCTTAGGCCTCCATGCCCCTATCCTACCACCACCGCTTAGGCCCCTATCCCCCTACTACCACCACCGCTTAGGCCCACATGCCCCTATTCTCCTACTACCACCACTGCTTAGGCCCCTATCCTCCGACTACCACCACCGCTTAGGCCCACATGCCCCTATCCTCCTACTACCACCACCGCATAGACCCCTATCCTCCTACTACCGCCACCACTAAGGCCCCCATGCCCCTATCCTCCTACTACCGCCACCACTAAAGTCCCCATGCCCCTATCCTTCTACTACCACCACTGCTTAGGCCCCATGCCCTTATCCTCCTACTACCGCCACCACTAAGGCCTCCATGCCCCTATCCTCCTACTACCACCACCACTAAGGCCCCTATCCTCCTACTACCACCACCGCTTAGGCCTCCATGTCCCTATCCTCCTACTACCGCCACCACTAAAGCCCCCATGCCCCTATCCTACTACCTCCACCACTAAGGCCCTTACCCTCCTACTACCACCACCACTAAGGCCCCCATGCCCCTATCCTCCTACTACTACCGCCACCACTAAGGCCTCCATGCCCCTATCCTCCTACTACTACCACCGCTTAGGCCCCCATGCCCCTAACTCCTACTACTACTACCACTTAGGCCCCCATGCCCCTATCCTCCTACTACTACCACCGCTTAGGCCCCCATGCCCCTATCCTCCTACTACTACCACCGCTTAGGCCCCCATGCCCCTATACCACTACTACTACCACCGCTTAGGCCCCCATGACCCTATCCTCCTACTACCACCACCACTAAGGCCCCCATGCCCCTATCCTCCTACTACCACCACAGCTTAGGCCCCCATTCCCCTATCCTCCTACTACCACCACCACCACTAAGGGCTCCATGCCCCTATCCTCCTACTACCGCCACCACTAAGGCCTCCATGCCCCTATCCTCCTACTACCACCACGACTAAGGCCTCCATGCCCCTATCCTCCTACTACCGCCACCACTAAGGCCTCCATGCCTCTACCCTCCTACTACCGCCACCACTAAGGCCTCCATGCCCCTATCCTCCTACTACCGCCACCACTAAGGCCCCCATCCCCCTATCCTCCTACTACCACCACCGCTTAGGCCCCCATGCCCCTATCCTCCTACTACCACCGCCACCACTAAGGCCTCCATGCCCCTATCCTCCTACTACCACCACCGCTTAGGCCCCCATGCCCCTATCCTCCTACTACCACCACCGCTTAGGCCCCCATGCCCCTATCCTCCTACTACCACCACCGCTTAGGCCCCTATCCTCCTACTACCACTACCGCTTAGGCCCCATGCCCTTATCCTCCTACTACCACCACCCCTTAGGCCCCCATGCCCCTATCCTCCTACTACCCCCACGGCTTAGGCCCCCATGCCTTATGCTCCCACTACCGCCACTGCTTAGTCTTACATGCAATTGGAATTTTTTTTCGCGACATATATTGTAACCACATATTTAGCCTCACACCGCACACCCTAACCACACACATGGCGGCCGCCTGTCGATGTAAAACAGTGTTGCTGCGGCTCTGCATTTCTAGGCGCCATATGAGTCGTCGGGGAGGTGTTGGGATGTGGGTGGGTTTGTCTGCATGCCTGCGTTTTTGATGACTGCCATGGTCTGCCTGTAACCCAACCGGTGAAGCAGTTTATTTAATTCTGTTTTATTTAAAGTCTTATCCCGGACTATAAAAGTAGAAAAGGGGGTGGGGGCGACAATAGGACGACTAATGCAGGCAAGGGATTGCAGGGGCGGGGTGGTCTGGTTGTCTAGGTGCGCGAAAGAGGTTTGTTTTGAGGCTTTTGTGGAAGGTGGTGATGATAAAAGGTGAGGCACGCATGTGCTATGCTAAACAGCCCTCAGCTCACAAGGACATTATCTGTGGCCAATTACAACTTTACACTTTGCATAGATATATAACAAATTCCATAGGGAAACCTGGGGCCCCTCCTTTCCCCCCAGGACGGTAATGTTTAGCTCCAGGCCCAGCCAGCCAATGTTTTGCAGCGTGTAACACTTTCCTTGTGCAAGGCCTGGAAGATTGGGGGCTCCATGTGAGCTCTGCCAGAGAAGTGTAAGGTCATGGCTTTCTTGCTTCAGCCATACCCAGGTGGTCACTCAGACCAGTAACAAGTAAGTGCAGCCACTGACAGAGTTAAGCGTGGGCACACTTCCTTTTGACAGAGGTAAACACGACTCTCGGGATTTCTTTCCGTGTGCCGTTTTACGAGAACCGCTCAGTAAATATCCGTGCACAGGCGCGACACACACGATCCTATTTCTATCCCACGGACTGAACACATGTGTGTGGACATTGCAAACAATGCCATGTTACACGGTAGAGGTTTCATGAAAGTGTTGAGACCTGATGAAGGACTCAACAGTGTAAGTCAGCTGAAACATTGCCCACACCCTTACTCTGTGCTGTTGAAATGTTTCAGAGCGCCATTTAATGACATTTTTGCGTGGCTTTTCTTCCTGCAATCCATGAATTGTGAAACGTGCGTTACCCTGCTGGTGATGTGCTAAAGGTGTTTGCTCTTTAGGCATGTGGGGTGGGGGCGTGTGATTCAATCTGGGGCCACACTATGCTGTGTTATGCAGTGAGAGCCAGCTTGTATGTTTCGGTAATGCCTGGATGGGGCCCGTCATTATGCAACCTTTGCACCCTCACTTCCTTTTACTCCAGGAACGATGGTGGGAGCAGTGGTTTCGATGCCGGTGTCACGCAATCAGTTCTCCTAGGGATACTTTATTTCACCGGGGGAGGGTTTATTTCATGACACCGGCCACTGAAGCCCAGAAGCTGCCTAGGGGAAGTAGTCTGCCTTAGAATGGGACCCTTAGAATGGGACCATTGTGCCCAGTGGAGCTCGGCTTTGGCTGAGTGGGTGGACTGGGCCGGCCAGAGCTCAGCGAGCTGGCTCAAAAAGCCTGATATTCTGATGATGAACTAGTTGCACGGTCCAACAAAGCCCACAGCTCGCCCACTGAAGTCGTGTGCCGGCGGGAGGGGTTGGGGGGGTTGAATGTCACTGCAACAAGAACTTTGTGAACTTGCAACAATGCACAGTTGGGTGGCAAGGGGGTCAGAGTATTGCTAAGATTGACACCAGAAACCTAGGGCAGACTTTGCGTATCCTTGATGCCTCTTTCCTGTCTCCACCCACAATGGATTGGCCACTGGGCACCACCGCTTCCTTGTAACCTGTAACTTCTGTGTAATCCCCTCTGTGCAGCTGAACAAGGAGAACAAGACCCTGAAGAGGATTAGCATGTTGTACATGGCCAAGCTGGGACCAGACATCATCACCAAGGAGATTGACATTGACGACGACGAGCCGTCCGCTGACGCCGATGCTTCCGCCGCGGTGTGCACCGCCATTGGGTGCCAGCAGCAGATGAAAGGTGGGTTTTATGGTCTAACCTCCGGGGCTTACGTGAATTACCTGACAGATGTTTCACTGGGTTATTCAATCTGGGTTATTCAATCGTGAGGATTTAACCAATCTATGTGCAAATCCTTACACTAAGGGTGTTAATCCCAGCTTTTACCTGCCTTTGACATTTGGTTGTTCATATGTATCCTGTTATTTAAAAGTGCCAGGCTTAACACCCTTGGATCTGGACTGCGTTAATTTGTTGAGCCAACATTACAGTGTATGTTTCCTGAATGTCTTTAGGGAGCTGTCTACTAAGATCAGAGAGGTCAGAAGCAAGGGCACTAGAAATAAGACTTCTCTGGGCTGGCTCAGGAGCAACCCATCGAAGAGCTTTCTAGTGGGGGTGTGTAAGGTATGGAACTGGCGTCCATCAGGAACGCAAGACGCGCAGAAATAATGAGTGAGCAAAGACCGAGTTGGTGGCTGAGTAGAGTGTCTGCTCTTATCGCAGGCAATATGAATATGGTGTACCCAGGACTTTACCAGGGTTCACAAGTCCTTCCTACTACCTGGAGCACAATTACCATGACAACATATTAAAGGAAAGACGCGTCCCAAGTCTCTAGACCTGTAGACTACGCCTGTTTCAAATCATAGAGATCAGCTCTGAAAAAATGGACTCGTTCATATATCGAAATTATGCAGAAATAATTTAATGTGTCAAATATACAAACATTAAAATCTAGCTCATGATACAATTCTGTTCATCAAAACTCACAGGCACTTTCATGTGAAAAACAATAATCCTATGTAGCCAAAGAAGGTAACTATTTCAGATATTCTGGGGACAGGACACACAGTTAAATATTAAAATACAACTATCTGTGTTCAAACGTTGCCACACATGAGACCGACGTGATGGGCCCGTCAGTCGCCTACATGCATGTATTTTAGTGGCGAGAGGTCCTGGTTAACCAGCAGTGCCTAGGATCCTAGGGCCCTCCACCTCTGTGATGGGGACGGCCGGTTTTAAAACCATGGGCCCGGTGGAGGACCTGCTCTGTAGACCGCCCCTTCTACTGTTCTAGAGAACGGCAGTGTTTCTAGAGGAGAAAGAGTGCTGGGAGCTCTTGTTCTCCATTCATTCAAAGATGACCCAGTTACCCAAGCATGCCCGCTAGTCTAGATTCTCTTCCAATCATTGGCCTCCCGGATGAGCCTGAAGACCAATCCTGGGAGGACAAGGGTCTGGTGTAAGGTGAGAAAGCCTTAAGTCCTTCCCATCTATGACCTTCTTGAACTTGGTAGTTTATGCCAGCTGTTAATTTGCACTGCCACCTTAATTTTTCCCAATGCAAGGGTCTTGGTCATGCAGCTCTTCCGATGTTTGGGACTGCATCTCCCATTAACTCCTCGCCACTGACTTTTCTGGCTACGGGCTGTAGTCCGAGACACTGGGAGAGCCAGAGGTTGGAGACCCCTGCCCTAATTTCTCACCCTACTACATGAATTATCATGGAGTCTCCCAGCCTTGTTACATGCCTTCTCACCCCTTCTCAATCTCTATGCATGTTCTCTTGGTCCTTTTCTGCTCAGTTCCTTCACTGCCTCACCCTACACCCACACCTCCCCCCTTACCGCCCTGCTGTCGCTGCAATGCTAACCTCCCAAATGACCAAGGGGTAACTGACAGAGCAACAAGACCTTTGAAGCCCAGTTCTATTTTGGACACTCCACAAGCAAGAGAGCACCCGGGCGACCGGCCTCAGCGATGACGTATAAAATAAGGTGTTTTCATGCACAGATGTAAAGGCAATCGGAATGGGACAAGACCCACGCGCCCCATACACTGATGCAGGCAAAGTACCCTTTAGTGATGGGCAAATGAGCAGCCTGGAGAGGAGGTAGTTGAAGGTCGGCCTGAAAATATGCATTAGCAGCGGCGAGTAGAGCAGCTCACGTTCAATGATTTCCCATCTGAGCCTATGCACCGTTAGCGTATTTTGCTACTTGGAAAGTTCTGCATTGGCCTGCAGGCCTAAAACCTAGCCTGCAGCAAGGATGTCAGCATTGCACTGTCACAGAAGGTATTGACACACCCACGATCACCTTGGGGACCATAACCCAGGTACACTGGTTCAGGGGGGGGGCAAACATGTCCGCTCGTGACAAATATAACGTGGTTTACCGTTTGCCACGCGTGACATGACACTTCCTTGTATTGAATACATTGCTGTGTAGCAGTGAGTTTTTTTGTCTCGGGAGGATAGCTCTCGGGCACTGTGCTCGCCTTGGAAGCAAGACGACCCGGAGCAGCACAGGTTCGGTCCGCGTTTAGAACCTCTCGGTTTAAGCGCGTTATAAATAACCAATTACAATTTAATGGTTCAATTTAAGATGCTATGTACACTGGCATCGTTTCGATTTCAGTCACCTTTAGTAACATTTAGTAAACGCTAAAACAATGTCCATTCTTGAGCTGCTCGACCGTCGTACGAACAGTTAATAATAGCTTCATGATATAACATGTCACTCAAACCCTCCTGTTAGTTAAAAAAAGGAAATACTTAAAAAGTTTTGTTAAAAAATGTTCATATTGCAAACCAGTGCCAAGCTAAAATGTATTTTAGAAATCTTCACCCATGAAATCAGTTCATTGCAGTCAGAGCCATGCTGGGCTATTAATGTCCCGAGTCTTCCTGCCCTCGTTCCTTGCAGCCCGAGCCATGCTGGGCTATTCATGTCCCGAGTCTTCCTGCCCTCGTTCCTTGCAGCCCGAGCCATGCTGGGCTATTCATGTCCCGAGTCTTCCTGCCCTCGTTCGTTGCAGCCAGAGCCATGCTGGGCTATTCATGTCCCGAGTCTTCCTGCCCTCGTTCGTTGCAGCCCGAGCCATGCTGGGCTATTCATGTCCCGAGTCTTCCTGCCCTCGTTCGTTGCAGCCCGAGCCATGCTGGGCTATTCATGTCCCGAGTCTTCCTGCCCTCGTTCCTTGCAGCCCGAGCCATGCTGGGCTATTCATGTCCCGAGTCTTCCTGCCCTCGTTCCTTGCAGCCCGAGCCATGCTGGGCTATTCATGTCCCGAGTCTTCCTGCCCTCGTTCCTTGCAGCCCGAGCCATGCTGGGCTATTCATGTCCCGAGTCTTCCTGCCCTCGTTCCTTGCAGCCAGAGCCATGCTGGGCTATTCATGTCCCGAGTCTTCCTGCCCTCGTTCCTTGCAGCCAGAGCCATGCTGGGCTATTCATGTCCCGAGTCTTCCTGCCCTCCTTCCTTGCAGCCAGAGCCATGCTGGGCTAGTCATGTCCCGAGTCATCCTGCCCTCGTTCGTTGCAGCCAGAGCCATGCTGGGCTATTAATGTCCCGAGTCTTCCTGCCCTCGTTCCTTGCAGCCAGAGCCATGCTGGGCTATTCATGTCCCGAGTCTTCCTGCCCTCGTTCGTTGCAGCCAGAGCCATGCTGGGCTATTCATGTCCCGAGTCTTCCTGCCCTCGTTCGTTGCAGCCAGAGCCATGCTGGGCTATTCATGTCCCGAGTCTTCCTGCCCTCGTTCCTTGCAGCCCGAGCCATGCTGGGCTATTCATGTCCCGAGTCTTCCTGCCCTCGTTCGTTGCAGCCAGAGCCATGCTGGGCTATTCATGTCCCGAGTCTTCCTGCCCTCGTTCGTTGCAGCCCGAGCCATGCTGGGCTATTCATGTCCCGAGTCTTCCTGCCCTCGTTCCTTGCAGCCCGAGCCATGCTGGGCTATTCATGTCCCGAGTCTTCCTGCCCTCGTTCCTTGCAGCCCGAGCCATGCTGGGCTATTCATGTCCCGAGTCTTCCTGCCCTCGTTCCTTGCAGCCAGAGCCATGCTGGGCTATTCATGTCCCGAGTCTTCCTGCCCTCGTTCCTTGCAGCCAGAGCCATGCTGGGCTAGTCATGTCCCGAGTCTTCCTGCCCTCGTTCCTTGCAGCCAGAGCCATGCTGGGCTAGTCATGTCCCTGCCCTCGTTCCTTGCAGCCAGAGCCATGCTGGGCTAGTCATGTCCCGAGTCATCCTGCCCTTGTGCTATTAATGTCCTGAGTCTTCCTGCCCTCGTTTCTTGCAGCCAGAGCCATGCTGGGCTATTCATGTCCCGAGTCTTCCTGCCCTCGTTCCTTGCAGCCCGAGCCATGCTGGGCTATTAATGTCCCGACTCTTCCTGCCCTCGTTCCTTGCAGCCCGAGCCATGCTGGGCTATTCATGTCCCGAGTCTTCCTGCCCTCGTTCCTTGCAGCCAGAGCCATGCTGGGCTATTCATGTCCCGAGTCTTCCTGCCCTCGTTCCTTGCAGCCAGAGCCATGCTGGGCTATTCATGTCCCGAGTCTTCCTGCCCTCGTTCCTTGCAGCCCGAGCCATGCTGGGCTATTCATGTCCCGAGTCTTCCTGCCCTCGTTCCTTACAGCCAGAGCCATGCTGGGCTATTCATGTCCCGAGTCTTCCTGCCCCCCTTCCTTGCAGCCAGAGCCATGCTGGGCTATTCATGTCCCGAGTCATCCTGCCCTCGTTCATTGCAGACAGAGCCATGCTGGGCTATTCATGTCCCGAGTTATCCTGCCCTCGTGCTGGGCTATTCATGTCCCGAGTCATCCTGCCCTCGTGCTGGGCTACTAATGTCCTGAGTCTTCCTGCCCTCGTTCCTTGCAGCCAGAGCCATGCTGGGCTATTCATGTCCCGAGTCTTCCTGCCCTCGTTCCTTGCAGCCAGAGCCATGCTGGGCTATTCATGTCCCGAGTCTTCCTGCCCTCGTTCCTTGCAGCCAGAGCCATGCTGGGCTATTCATGTCCCGAGTCTTCCTGCCCTCGTTCCTTGCAGCCAGAGCCATGCTGGGCTAGTCATGTCCCGAGTCTTCCTGCCCTCGTTCCTTGCAGCCAGAGCCATGCTGGGCTAGTCATGTCCCGAGTCATCCTGCCCTTGTGCTATTAATGTCCTGAGTCTTCCTGCCCTCGTTCCTTGCAGCCAGAGCCATGCTGGGCTATTCATGTCCCGAGTCTTCCTGCCCTCGTTCGTTGCAGCCCGAGCCATGCTGGGCTATTCATGTCCCGAGTCTTCCTGCCCTCGTTCCTTGCAGCCAGAGCCATGCTGGGCTAGTCATGTCCCGAGTCATCCTGCCCTTGTGCTATTCATGTCCCGAGTCTTCCTGCCCTCCTTCCTTGCAACCAGAGCCATGCTGGGCTATTCATGTCCCGAGTCTTCCTGCCCTCGTTCGTTGCAGCCAGAGCCATGCTGGGCTATTCATGTCCCGAGTCTTCCTGCCCTCGTTCCTTGCAGCCCGAGACATGCTGGGCTATTCATGTCCCGAGTCTTTCGGCCCTCGTTCCTTGCAGCCAGAGCCATGCTGGGCTATTCATGTCCCGAGTCTTCCTGCCCTCGTTCCTTGCAGCCCGAGCCATGCTGGGCTATTCATGTCCCGAGTCTTCCTGCCCTCCTTCCTTGCAGCCAGAGCCATGCTGGGCTATTCATGTCCCGAGTCTTTCTGCCCTCCTTCCTTGCAGCCAGAGCCATGCTGGGCTATTCATGTCCCGAGTCTTTCTGCCCTCGTTCCTTGCAGCCAGAGCCATGCTGGGCTATTCATGTCCCGAGTCTTTCTGCCCTCGTTCCTTGCAGCCAGAGCCATGCTGGGCTATTCATGTCCCGAGTCTTCCTGCCCTCGTTCCTTTTAGCCCGAGCCATGCTGGGCTATTCATGTCCCGAGTCTTCCTGCCCTCGTTCCTTGCAGCCAGAGCCATGCTGGGCTATTCATGTCCCGAGTCTTCCTGCCCTCGTTCCTTGCAGCCAGAGCCATGCTGGGCTATTCATGTCCTGAGTCTTCCTGCCCTCGTTCCTTGCAGCCAGAGCCATGCTGGGCTATTCATGTCCCGAGTCTTCCTGACCTCGTTCGTTCCCGAGTCTTCCTGCCCTCGTTCGTTGCAGCCAGACCCATGCTGGTCTATTCATGTCCCGAGTCTTCCTGCCGTCGTTTGTTGCAGCCAGAGCCATGCTGGGCTATTCATGTCCCGAGTCATACTGCCCTCGTGCTGGGCTATTCATGTCCCGAGTCATCCTGTCCCAGGTCTTCCTGCCCTCGTTCATTGCAGCCAGAGCCATGCTGGGCTATTCATGTCCCGAGTCATACTGCCCTCGTGCTGGGCTATTCATGTCCCGAGTCATCCTGCCCTCGTTCATTGCAGACAGAGCCATGCTGGGCTATTCATGTCCCGAGTCTTCCTGCCTTCGTTCCTTGCAGCCAGAGCCATGCAGGGCTATTCATGTCCCGAGTCTTCCTGCCCTCGTTCCTTGCAGCCAGAGCCATGCTGGGCTATTCATGTCCCGAGTCTTCCTGCCCTCGTTCCTTGCAGCCAGAGCCATGCTGGGCTAGTCATGTCCCGAGTCTTCCTGCCCTCGTTCCTTGCAGCCAGAGCCATGCTGGGCTACTCATGTCCCGAGTCATCCTGCCCTTGTTCGTTGCAGCCAGAGCCATGCTGGGCTATTCATGTCCCGAGTCATCCTGCCCTCGTGCTGGGCTATTCATGTCAAGAGTCATCCTGCCTTTGTGCTATTAATGTCCTGAGTCTTCATGCCCTCATTCCTTGCAGCCGGAGCCATGCTGGGCTATTCATGTCCCGAGTCTTCCTGCCCTCATTCGTTGCAGCCAGAGCCATGCTGGGCTATTCATGTCCCGAGTCTTCCTGCCCTCGTTTGTTGCAGCCAGAGCCATGCTGTGCTATTCATGTCCCGAGTCTTCCTGTCCCGAGTCTTCCTGCCCTCGTTCGTTGCAGCCAGACCCATGTTGGTCTATTCATGTCCCGAGTCTTCCTGCCATCGTTTGTTGCAGCCAGAGCGATGCTGGCCTATTCATGTCCCGAGTCTTCCTGCCCTCGTTCCTTGCAGCCCGAGCCATGCTGGGCTATTCATGTCCCGCGTCTTCCTGCCCTCGTTCCTTGCAGCCAGAGCCATGCTGGGCTATTCATGTCCTGAGTCTTCCTGCCCTCGTTCCTTGCAGCCAGAGCCATGCTGGGCTATTCATGTCCCGAGTCTTCCTGCCCTCGTTCCTTGCAGCCAGAGCCATGCTGGGCTATTCATGTCCCGAATCATCCTGCCCACGTGCTGGGCTATTCATGTCCCGAGTCATCCTGCCCTTGTGCTATTAATGTCCTGAGTCTTCCTGCCCTCATTCCTTGCAGCCGGAGCCATGCTGGGCTATTCATGTCCCGAGTCTTCCTGTCCCGAGTCTTCCTGCCCTCGTTCCTTATGGGCTGATGGTTTCCAAATGGAAACACAGCAATATAGTGCATTGAGACCTGGTTTAAACACTAAGGAGACAGAGCATGGAAGGATCTGATTCAGAGAAACACACAACCTAGTGCATGGCACAGTGATAGGACTCGGGGTTCAACAGGTCCTAAGCTCTTGATTAGGCGATATCGACATTCTGGCTTCTTCTGCAATATGCATTAATTATTTTTATTTTATTTTATTGTGCCATAGCCATATTCAAGAGGAGTATATTACACACTTTTCTTTTGACTTTTAACACATAAAGCAATACGAATATGCATTAATTCCAGGGGGTGCTACATATTAAGCCTAGCCCTTGTGCATCTTCTCAACCAGACCTGGTGCATACACTTTGCACCAAAGTATAGCATGTTGCTATCATGCGTTGAGCTGCTGATTGCATGTCGTCGTGTGGTGTGCGTATGTTATAGCGTGTTACACTTTGTATTAAGTAGGAGGTTCTAAGGTCTCGGTAAGTTGGGCGTAGGAAGACAAACTGTTCCAAACTCTCACTTGCCTCATTAGACTGGGGATCTTCCTCATTAGACTGGGCATCTTCCTCATTAGACTGGGTTTCTTCCTCATTAGACTGGGCATCTTCCTCATTAGACTGGGTTTCTTCCTCATTAGACTGGGCATCTTCCTCATTGGACTGGGCATCTTCCTCATTAGACTGGGCATCTTCCTCATTGGACTGGGCATGTTCCTCATTGGACTGGGCATGTTCCTCATTAGACTGGGCATGTTCCTCATTAGACTGGGCATCTTCCTCATTAGACTGGGCATCTTCCTCATTGGACTGGGCATGTTCCTCATTGGACTGGGTATCTTCCTCATTGGACTGGGCATCTTCCTCATTGGACTGGGCATGTTCCTCATTAGACTGGGCATCTTCCTCATTGGACTGGGCATCTTCCTTATTGGAGTGGGCATCTTCCTTATTGCACTGGGCATCTTCCTCATTATACTGGGCATGTTCCTCATTAGACTGGGCATGTTCCTCATTGGACTGGGCATCTTCCTCATTGGACTGGGTATCTTCCTTATTAGACTCGGCATGTTCCTCATTGGACTGGGCATCTTCCTCATTAGACTGGGCATGTTCCTCATTGGACTGGGCATCTTCCTCATTAGACTGGGTTTCTTCCTCATTGGACTGGGCATGTTCCTCATTAGACTGGGCATGTTCCTCATTGGACTGGGCATCTTCCTCATTGGACTGGGTATCTTCCTCATTAGACTCGGCATGTTCCTCATTGGACTGGGCATCTTCCTTATTGGACTGGGCATCTTCCTCATTGGACTGGGCATCTTCCTCATTAGACTGGGCATCTTCCTCATTGGACTGGGCATGTTCCTCATTGGACTGGGCATCTTCCTCATTGGACTGGGCATCTTCCTCATTGGACTGGGCATCTTCCTCATTGGACTGGGCATGTACCTCATTAGACTGGGTATCTTCCTCATTGGACTGGGCATCTTCCTCATTGGACTGGGCATATTCCTTATTGGACTGGGTATCTTCCTCATTGGACTGGGCATCTTCCTCATTAGACTGGGCATCTTCCTCATTGGACTGGGCATCTTCCTCATTAGACTGGGTATCTTCCTCATTAGACTGGGCATCTTCCTAATTGGACTGGGCATCTTCCTCATTAGACTGGGCATCTTCCTCATTAGACTGGGCATCTTCCTTATTGGACTGGGTATCTTCCTCATTGGACTGGGCATCTTCCTCATTAGACTGGGTATCTTCCTCATTGGACTGGGCATCTTCCTCATTGGACTGGGCATCTTCCTTATTGGACTGGGCATCTTCCTCATTGGACTGGGCATGTTCCTTATTGGACTGGGCATGTTCCTCATTGGACTGGGTATCTCCCTTATTGGACTGGGTATCTTCCTCATTGGACTGGGCATCTTCCTCATTGGACTGGGTATCTCCCTTATTGGACTGGGTATCTTCCTCATTAGACTGGGCATCTTCCTCATTGGACTGGGCACCTTCCTCATTGGACTGGGCATCTTCCTCATTGGACTGGGCATCTTCCTTATTGGACTGGGTATCTTCCTCATTAGACTGGGTATGTTCCTCATTAGACTGGGCATGTTCCTCATTAGACTGGGCATCTTCCTTATTGGACTGGGCATGTTCCTCATTGGCCTGGGCATGTTCCTCATTAGACTGGGTATCTTCCTCATTCGACTGGGCATCTTCCTCATTAGACTGGGCATCTTCCTCATTGGACTGGGCAACTTCCTTATTGGACTGGGTATCTTCCTCATTAGACTGGACATCTTCCTTATTGGACTGGGCATCTTCCTTATTGGACTGGGTATCTTCCTCATTAGACTGGGCATCTTCCTTATTGGACTGGGCATCTTCCTCATTAGACTGGGCATCTTCCTTATTGGACTGGGCATCTTCCCTATTGGACTGGGTATCTTCCTCATTGGACTGGGCATCTTCTTCATTAGACTGCGTATCTTCCTCATTGGACTGGGCATCTTCCTCATTGGACTGGGCATCTTCCTTATTGGACTGGGCATCTTCCTTATTGGACTGGGTATCTTCCTAATTGGACTGGGCATCTTCCTAATTGGACTGGGCATCTTCCTTATTGGACTGGGCATGTTCCTCATTAGACTAGGTATCTTCCTAATTGGACTGGGCATCGTCCTAATTGGACTGGGCATCTTCCTCATTAGACTGGGCATCTTCCTCATTAGACTGGGCATCTTCCTTATTGGACTGGGTATCTTCCTCATTGGACTGGGGATCTTCCTCATTAGACTGGGCATGTTCCTCATTGGACTGGGCATCTTCCTTATTGGACTGGGCATGTTCCTCATTGGACTGGGCATGTTCCTCATTAGACTGGGTATCTTCCTCATTAGACTGGGCATCTTCCTTATTGGACTGGGCATCTTCCTTATTGAACTGGGTATCTTTCTCATTAGACTGGGCATCTTCCTCATTAGACTGGGCATCTTCCTTATTGGACTGGGCATCTTCCTTATTGGACTGGGTATCTTCCTCATTAGACTGGGCATCTTCCTTATTGCACTGGGCATCTTCCTCATTATACTGGGCATCTTGCTTATTGGACTGGGTATCTTCCTCATTAGACTGGGCATCTTCCTCATTAGACTGGGCATCTTCCTTATTGGACTGGGCATGTTCCTCATTAGACTGGGCATGTTCCTCATTAGACTGGGCATGTTCCTTATTGGACTGGGCATGTTCCTCATTGGACTGGGCATCTTCCTCATTAGACTGGGTATGTTCCTCATTGGACTGGGCATGTTCCTCATTAGACTGGGCATCTTCCTTATTGGACTGGGCATCTTCCTTATTGGACTGGGCATCTTCCTCATTGGACTGGGCATGTTTCTCATTAGACTGGGCATGTTCCTCATTGGACTGGGCATCTTCCTCATTGGACTGGGCATCTTCCTCATTGGACTGGGCATGTTCCTCATTAGACTGGGCATGTTCCTCATTAGACTGGGCATCTTCCTCATTGGACTGGGCATCTTCCTCATTGGACTGGGTATCTTCCTCATTGGACTGGGCATGTTCCTCATTGGACTGGGCATCTTCCTTATTGGACTGGGTATCTTCCTCATTGGACTGGGCATGTTCCTCATTAGACTGGGTATCTTCCTCATTGGACTGGGCATCTTCCTCATTGGACTGGGCATCTTCCTCATTGGACTGGGCATCTTCCTCATTGGACTGGGTATCTTCCTCATTGGACTGGGCATCTTCCTCATTGGACTGGGCATCTTCCTCATTGGACTGGGCATCTTCCTCATTGGACTGGGTATCTTCCTCATTGGACTGGGCATCTTCCTCATTGGACTGGGCATCTTCCTCATTGGACTGGGTATCTTCCTCATTGGACTGGGCATGTTCCTCATTAGACTGGGCATCTTCCTCATTGGACTGGGCATCTTCCTTATTGGACTGGGCATCTTCCTTATTGGACTGGGCATGTTCCTCATTATACTGGGCATCTTGCTTATTGGACTGGGTATCTTCCTCATTAGACTGGGCATCTTCCTCATTAGACTGGGCATCTTCCTTATTGGACTTGGCATGTTCCTCATTAGACTGGGCATGTTCCTCATTAGACTGGGCATCTTCCTTATTGGACTGGGCATGTTCCTCATTAGACTGGGCATGTTCCTCATTAGACTGGGCATGTTCCTTATTGGACTGGGCATCTTCCTTATTGGACTGGGCATGTTCCTCATTAGACTGGGCATCTTCCTCATTAGACTGGGTATGTTCCTCATTGGACTGGGCATGTTCCTCATTAGACTGGGCATGTTCCTCATTAGACTGGGCATCTTCCTTATTGGACTGGGCATCTTCCTTATTGGACTGGGCATGTTCCTCATTAGACTGGGCATGTTCCTCATTGGACTGGGCATGTTCCTCATTGGACTGGGCATGTTCCTCATTGGACTGGGCATCTTCCTCATTAGACTGGGCATGTTCCTCATTAAACTGGGCATCTTCCTCATTAGACTGGGTATGTTCCTCATTGGACTGGGCATGTTCCTCATTAGACTGGGCATGTTCCTCATTAGACTGGGTATGTTCCTCATTAGACTGGGCATCTTCCTCATTGGACTGGGCATCTTCCTCATTAGACTGGGCATCTTCCTCATTGGACTGGGTATCTTCCTCATTGGACTGGGCATGTTCCTCATTGGACTGGGCATCTTCCTTATTGGACTGGGTATCTTCCTCATTGGACTGGGCATGTTCCTCATTAGACTGGGCATCTTCCTTATTGGACTGGGCATGTTCCTCATTGGACTGGGCATCTTCCTTATTGGACTGGGCATGTTCCTCATTAGACTGGGCATCTTCCTTATTGGACTGGGCATCTTCCTCATTAGACTGGGCATCTTCCTTATTGGACTGGGTATCTTCCTCATTGGACTGGGCATCTTCCTTATTGGACTGGGTATCTTCCTCATTGGACTGAGCATCTTCCTAATTGGACTGGGCATCTTCCTTATTGGACTGGGCATGTTCCTCATTAGACTGGGCATGTTCCTCATTGGACTGGGCATCTTCCTTATTGGACTGGGCATGTTCCTCATTGGACTGGGCATCTTCCTCATTAGACTGGGTATGTTCCTCATTAGACTGGGCATCTTCCTCATTAGACTGGGTATGTTCCTCATTGGACTGGGCATGTTCCTCATTAGACTGGGCATGTTCCTCATTAGACTGGGCATCTTCCTCATTGGACTGGGCATCTTCCTTATTGGACTGGGCATGTTCCTCATTAGACTGGGCATGTTCCTCATTGGACTGGGCATCTTCCTTATTGGACTGGGCATGTTCCTCATTGGACTGGGCATCTTCCTCATTAGACTGGGCATGTTCCTCATTAAACTGGGCATCTTCCTCATTAGACTGGGTATGTTCCTCATTGGACTGGGCATGTTCCTCATTAGACTGGGCATGTTCCTCATTAGACTGGGTATGTTCCTCATTAGACTGGGCATCTTCCTCATTGGACTGGGCATCTTCCTCATTAGACTGGGTATCTTCCTCATTAGACTGGGCATCTTCCTAATTGGACTGGGCATCTTCCTCATTAGACTGGGCATCTTCCTCATTAGACTGGGCATCTTCCTTATTGGACTGGGTATCTTCCTCATTGGATTGGGCATCTTCCTCATTAGACTGGGTATCTTCCTCATTGGACTGGGCATCTTCCTCATTGGACTGGGCATCTTCCTTATTGGACTGGGCATCTTCCTCATTGGACTGGGCATGTTCCTTATTGGACTGGGCATGTTCCTCATTGGACTGGGTATCTCCCTTATTGGACTGGGTATCTTCCTCATTGGACTGGGCATCTTCCTCATTGGACTGGGTATCTCCCTTATTGGACTGGGTATCTTCCTCATTAGACTGGGCATCTTCCTCATTGGACTGGGCACCTTCCTCATTGGACTGGGCATCTTCCTCATTGGACTGGGCATCTTCCTTATTGGACTGGGTATCTTCCTCATTAGACTGGGTATGTTCCTCATTAGACTGGGCATGTTCCTCATTAGACTGGGCATCTTCCTTATTGGACTGGGCATGTTCCTCATTGGCCTGGGCATGTTCCTCATTAGACTGGGTATCTTCCTCATTCGACTGGGCATCTTCCTCATTAGACTGGGCATCTTCCTCATTGGACTGGGCAACTTCCTTATTGGACTGGGTATCTTCCTCATTAGACTGGACATCTTCCTTATTGGACTGGGCATCTTCCTTATTGGACTGGGTATCTTCCTCATTAGACTGGGCATCTTCCTTATTGGACTGGGCATCTTCCTCATTAGACTGGGCATCTTCCTTATTGGACTGGGCATCTTCCCTATTGGACTGGGTATCTTCCTCATTGGACTGGGCATCTTCTTCATTAGACTGCGTATCTTCCTCATTGGACTGGGCATCTTCCTCATTGGACTGGGCATCTTCCTTATTGGACTGGGCATCTTCCTTATTGGACTGGGTATCTTCCTAATTGGACTGGGCATCTTCCTAATTGGACTGGGCATCTTCCTTATTGGACTGGGCATGTTCCTCATTAGACTAGGTATCTTCCTAATTGGACTGGGCATCGTCCTAATTGGACTGGGCATCTTCCTCATTAGACTGGGCATCTTCCTCATTAGACTGGGCATCTTCCTTATTGGACTGGGTATCTTCCTCATTGGACTGGGGATCTTCCTCATTAGACTGGGCATGTTCCTCATTGGACTGGGCATCTTCCTTATTGGACTGGGCATGTTCCTCATTGGACTGGGCATGTTCCTCATTAGACTGGGTATCTTCCTCATTAGACTGGGCATCTTCCTTATTGGACTGGGCATCTTCCTTATTGAACTGGGTATCTTTCTCATTAGACTGGGCATCTTCCTCATTAGACTGGGCATCTTCCTTATTGGACTGGGCATCTTCCTTATTGGACTGGGTATCTTCCTCATTAGACTGGGCATCTTCCTTATTGCACTGGGCATCTTCCTCATTATACTGGGCATCTTGCTTATTGGACTGGGTATCTTCCTCATTAGACTGGGCATCTTCCTCATTAGACTGGGCATCTTCCTTATTGGACTGGGCATGTTCCTCATTAGACTGGGCATGTTCCTCATTAGACTGGGCATCTTCCTTATTGGACTGGGCATGTTCCTCATTAGACTGGGCATGTTCCTCATTAGACTGGGCATGTTCCTTATTGGACTGGGCATGTTCCTCATTGGACTGGGCATCTTCCTCATTAGACTGGGTATGTTCCTCATTGGACTGGGCATGTTCCTCATTAGACTGGGCATCTTCCTTATTGGACTGGGCATCTTCCTTATTGGACTGGGCATCTTCCTCATTGGACTGGGCATGTTTCTCATTAGACTGGGCATGTTCCTCATTGGACTGGGCATCTTCCTCATTGGACTGGGCATCTTCCTCATTGGACTGGGCATCTTCCTCATTGGACTGGGCATGTTCCTCATTAGACTGGGCATGTTCCTCATTAGACTGGGCATCTTCCTCATTGGACTGGGCATCTTCCTCATTAGACTGGGCATCTTCCTCATTGGACTGGGTATCTTCCTCATTGGACTGGGCATGTTCCTCATTGGACTGGGCATCTTCCTTATTGGACTGGGTATCTTCCTCATTGGACTGGGCATGTTCCTCATTAGACTGGGTATCTTCCTCATTGGACTGGGCATCTTCCTCATTGGACTGGGCATCTTCCTCGTTAGACTGTGCATCTTCCTCATTGGACTGGGCATCTTCCTTATTGGACTGGGCATCTTCCTTATTGGACTGGGCATGTTCCTCATTATACTGGGCATCTTGCTTATTGGACTGGGTATCTTCCTCATTAGACTGGGCATCTTCCTCATTAGACTGGGCATCTTCCTTATTGGACTTGGCATGTTCCTCATTAGACTGGGCATGTTCCTCATTAGACTGGGCATCTTCCTTATTGGACTGGGCATGTTCCTCATTAGACTGGGCATGTTCCTCATTAGACTGGGCATGTTCCTTATTGGACTGGGCATCTTCCTTATTGGACTGGGCATGTTCCTCATTAGACTGGGCATCTTCCTCATTAGACTGGGTATGTTCCTCATTGGACTGGGCATGTTCCTCATTAGACTGGGCATGTTCCTCATTAGACTGGGCATCTTCCTTATTGGACTGGGCATCTTCCTTATTGGACTGGGCATGTTCCTCATTAGACTGGGCATGTTCCTCATTGGACTGGGCATGTTCCTCATTGGACTGGGCATGTTCCTCATTGGACTGGGCATCTTCCTCATTAGACTGGGCATGTTCCTCATTAAACTGGGCATCTTCCTCATTAGACTGGGTATGTTCCTCATTGGACTGGGCATGTTCCTCATTAGACTGGGCATGTTCCTCATTAGACTGGGTATGTTCCTCATTAGACTGGGCATCTTCCTCATTGGACTGGGCATCTTCCTCATTAGACTGGGCATCTTCCTCATTGGACTGGGTATCTTCCTCATTGGACTGGGCATGTTCCTCATTGGACTGGGCATCTTCCTTATTGGACTGGGTATCTTCCTCATTGGACTGGGCATGTTCCTCATTAGACTGGGCATCTTCCTTATTGGACTGGGCATGTTCCTCATTGGACTGGGCATCTTCCTTATTGGACTGGGCATGTTCCTCATTAGACTGGGCATCTTCCTTATTGGACTGGGCATCTTCCTCATTAGACTGGGCATCTTCCTTATTGGACTGGGTATCTTCCTCATTGGACTGGGCATCTTCCTTATTGGACTGGGTATCTTCCTCATTGGACTGAGCATCTTCCTAATTGGACTGGGCATCTTCCTTATTGGACTGGGCATGTTCCTCATTAGACTGGGCATGTTCCTCATTGGACTGGGCATCTTCCTTATTGGACTGGGCATGTTCCTCATTGGACTGGGCATCTTCCTCATTAGACTGGGTATGTTCCTCATTAGACTGGGCATCTTCCTCATTAGACTGGGTATGTTCCTCATTGGACTGGGCATGTTCCTCATTAGACTGGGCATGTTCCTCATTAGACTGGGCATCTTCCTTATTGGACTGGGCATCTTCCTTATTGGACTGGGTATCTTCCTAATTGGACTGGGCATCTTCCTAATTGGACTGGGCATCTTCCTTATTGGACTGGGCATGTTCCTCATTAGACTAGGTATCTTCCTAATTGGACTGGGCATCGTCCTAATTGGACTGGGCATCTTCCTCATTAGACTGGGCATCTTCCTCATTAGACTGGGCATCTTCCTTATTGGACTGGGTATCTTCCTCATTGGACTGGGGATCTTCCTCATTAGACTGGGCATGTTCCTCATTGGACTGGGCATCTTCCTTATTGGACTGGGCATGTTCCTCATTGGACTGGGCATGTTCCTCATTAGACTGGGCATCTTCCTTATTGGACTGGGCATCTTCCTTATTGGACTGGGTATCTTTCTCATTAGACTGGGCATCTTCCTCATTAGACTGGGCATCTTCCTTATTGGACTGGGCATCTTCCTTATTGGACTGGGTATCTTCCTCATTAGACTGGGCATCTTCCTTATTGCACTGGGCATCTTCCTCATTATACTGGGCATCTTGCTTATTGGACTGGGTATCTTCCTCATTAGACTGGGCATCTTCCTCATTAGACTGGGCATCTTCCTTATTGGACTGGGCATGTTCCTCATTAGACTGGGCATGTTCCTCATTAGACTGGGCATCTTCCTTATTGGACTGGGCATGTTCCTCATTAGACTGGGCATGTTCCTCATTAGACTGGGCATGTTCCTTATTGGACTGGGCATGTTCCTCATTGGACTGGGCATCTTCCTCATTAGACTGGGTATGTTCCTCATTGGACTGGGCATGTTCCTCATTAGACTGGGCATCTTCCTTATTGGACTGGGCATCTTCCTTATTGGACTGGGCATCTTCCTCATTGGACTGGGCATGTTTCTCATTAGACTGGGCATGTTCCTCATTGGACTGGGCATCTTCCTCATTGGACTGGGCATCTTCCTCATTGGACTGGGCATCTTCCTCATTGGACTGGGCATGTTCCTCATTAGACTGGGCATGTTCCTCATTGGACTGGGCATCTTCCTCATTGGACTGGGCATCTTCCTCATTGGACTGGGTATCTTCCTCATTGGACTGGGCATGTTCCTCATTGGACTGGGCATCTTCCTTATTGGACTGGGTATCTTCCTCATTGGACTGGGCATGTTCCTCATTAGACTGGGTATCTTCCTCATTGGACTGGGCATCTTCCTCATTGGACTGGGCATCTTCCTCGTTAGACTGTGCATCTTCCTCATTGGACTGGGCATCTTCCTTATTGGACTGGGCATCTTCCTTATTGGACTGGGCATGTTCCTCATTATACTGGGCATCTTGCTTATTGGACTGGGTATCTTCCTCATTAGACTGGGCATCTTCCTCATTAGACTGGGCATCTTCCTTATTGGACTTGGCATGTTCCTCATTAGACTGGGCATGTTCCTCATTAGACTGGGCATCTTCCTTATTGGACTGGGCATGTTCCTCATTAGACTGGGCATGTTCCTTATTGGACTGGGCATCTTCCTTATTGGACTGGGCATGTTCCTCATTAGACTGGGCATCTTCCTCATTAGACTGGGTATGTTCCTCATTGGACTGGGCATGTTCCTCATTAGACTGGGCATGTTCCTCATTAGACTGGGCATCTTCCTTATTGGACTGGGCATCTTCCTTATTGGACTGGGCATGTTCCTCATTAGACTGGGCATGTTCCTCATTGGACTGGGCATGTTCCTCATTGGACTGGGCATCTTCCTCATTAGACTGGGTATCTTCCTCATTGGACTGGGTATCTTCCTCATTGGACTGGGTATGTTCCTCATTAGACTGGGCATCTTCCTCATTGGACTGGGCATCTTCCTCATTAGACTGGGTATCTTCCTCATTGGACTGGGTATCTTCCTCATTGGACTGGGCATGTTCCTCATTGGACTGGGCATCTTCCTTATTGGACTGGGTATCTTCCTCATTGGACTGGGCATGTTCCTCATTAGACTGGGCATCTTCCTTATTGGACTGGGCATGTTCCTCATTGGACTGGGCATCTTCCTCATTAGACTGGGTATGTTCCTCATTGGACTGGGCATGTTCCTCATTAGACTGGGCATCTTCCTTATTGGACTGGGTATCTTCCTCATTGGACTGGGCATGTTCCTCATTGGACTGGGCATCTTCCTTATTGGACTGGGTATCTTCCTCATTGGACTGGGCATGTTCCTCATTAGACTGGGCATCTTCCTTATTGGACTGGGCATGTTCCTCATTGGACTGGGCATCTTCCTTATTGGACTGGGCATGTTCCTCATTAGACTGGGCATCTTCCTTATTGGACTGGGCATCTTCCTCATTAGACTGGGCATCTTCCTTATTGGACTGGGTATCTTCCTCATTGGACTGGGCATCTTCCTTATTGGACTGGGTATCTTCCTCATTGGACTGAGCATCTTCCTAATTGGACTGGGCATCTTCCTTATTGGACTGGGCATGTTCCTCATTAGACTGGGCATGTTCCTCATTGGACTGGGCATCTTCCTTATTGGACTGGGCATGTTCCTCATTGGACTGGGCATCTTCCTCATTAGACTGGGTATGTTCCTCATTAGACTGGGCATCTTCCTCATTAGACTGGGTATGTTCCTCATTGGACTGGGCATGTTCCTCATTAGACTGGGCATGTTCCTCATTAGACTGGGCATCTTCCTTATTGGACTGGGCATCTTCCTTATTGGACTGGGCATGTTCCTCATTAGACTGGGCATGTTCCTCATTGGACTGGGCATCTTCCTTATTGGACTGGGCATGTTCCTCATTGGACTGGGCATCTTCCTCATTAGACTGGGCATGTTCCTCATTAAACTGGGCATCTTCCTCATTAGACTGGGTATGTTCCTCATTGGACTGGGCATGTTCCTCATTAGACTGGGCATGTTCCTCATTAGACTGGGTATGTTCCTCATTAGACTGGGCATCTTCCTCATTGGACTGGGCATCTTCCTCATTAGACTGGGTATCTTCCTCATTAGACTGGGCATCTTCCTAATTGGACTGGGCATCTTCCTCATTAGACTGGGCATCTTCCTCATTAGACTGGGCATCTTCCTTATTGGACTGGGTATCTTCCTCATTGGACTGGGCATCTTCCTCATTAGACTGGGTATCTTCCTCATTGGACTGGGCATCTTCCTCATTGGACTGGGCATCTTCCTTATTGGACTGGGCATCTTCCTCATTGGACTGGGCATGTTCCTTATTGGACTGGGCATGTTCCTCATTGGACTGGGTATCTCCCTTATTGGACTGGGTATCTTCCTCATTGGACTGGGCATCTTCCTCATTGGACTGGGTATCTCCCTTATTGGACTGGGTATCTTCCTCATTAGACTGGGCATCTTCCTCATTGGACTGGGCACCTTCCTCATTGGACTGGGCATCTTCCTCATTGGACTGGGCATCTTCCTTATTGGACTGGGTATCTTCCTCATTAGACTGGGTATGTTCCTCATTAGACTGGGCATGTTCCTCATTAGACTGGGCATCTTCCTTATTGGACTGGGCATGTTCCTCATTGGCCTGGGCATGTTCCTCATTAGACTGGGTATCTTCCTCATTCGACTGGGCATCTTCCTCATTAGACTGGGCATCTTCCTCATTGGACTGGGCAACTTCCTTATTGGACTGGGTATCTTCCTCATTAGACTGGACATCTTCCTTATTGGACTGGGCATCTTCCTTATTGGACTGGGTATCTTCCTCATTAGACTGGGCATCTTCCTTATTGGACTGGGCATCTTCCTCATTAGACTGGGCATCTTCCTTATTGGACTGGGCATCTTCCCTATTGGACTGGGTATCTTCCTCATTGGACTGGGCATCTTCCTCATTGGACTGGGCATCTTCCTTATTGGACTGGGCATCTTCCTTATTGGACTGGGTATCTTCCTAATTGGACTGGGCATCTTCCTAATTGGACTGGGCATCTTCCTTATTGGACTGGGCATGTTCCTCATTAGACTAGGTATCTTCCTAATTGGACTGGGCATCGTCCTAATTGGACTGGGCATCTTCCTCATTAGACTGGGCATCTTCCTCATTAGACTGGGCATCTTCCTTATTGGACTGGGTATCTTCCTCATTGGACTGGGGATCTTCCTCATTAGACTGGGCATGTTCCTCATTGGACTGGGCATCTTCCTTATTGGACTGGGCATGTTCCTCATTGGACTGGGCATGTTCCTCATTAGACTGGGTATCTTCCTCATTAGACTGGGCATCTTCCTTATTGGACTGGGCATCTTCCTTATTGAACTGGGTATCTTTCTCATTAGACTGGGCATCTTCCTCATTAGACTGGGCATCTTCCTTATTGGACTGGGCATCTTCCTTATTGGACTGGGTATCTTCCTCATTAGACTGGGCATCTTCCTTATTGCACTGGGCATCTTCCTCATTATACTGGGCATCTTGCTTATTGGACTGGGTATCTTCCTCATTAGACTGGGTATCTTCCTCATTAGACTGGGCATCTTCCTCATTGGACTGGGCATCTTCCTTATTGGACTGGGCATGTTCCTCATTAGACTGGGCATGTTCCTCATTAGACTGGGCATCTTCCTTATTGGACTGGGCATGTTCCTCATTAGACTGGGCATGTTCCTCATTAGACTGGGCATGTTCCTTATTGGACTGGGCATGTTCCTCATTGGACTGGGCATCTTCCTCATTAGACTGGGTATGTTCCTCATTGGACTGGGCATGTTCCTCATTGGACTGGGCATCTTCCTTATTGGACTGGGCATCTTCCTTATTGGACTGGGTATCTTCCTAATTGGACTGGGCATCTTCCTAATTGGACTGGGCATCTTCCTTATTGGACTGGGCATGTTCCTCATTAGACTAGGTATCTTCCTAATTGGACTGGGCATCGTCCTAATTGGACTGGGCATCTTCCTCATTAGACTGGGCATCTTCCTCATTAGACTGGGCATCTTCCTTATTGGACTGGGTATCTTCCTCATTGGACTGGGGATCTTCCTCATTAGACTGGGCATGTTCCTCATTGGACTGGGCATCTTCCTTATTGGACTGGGCATGTTCCTCATTGGACTGGGCATGTTCCTCATTAGACTGGGTATCTTCCTCATTAGACTGGGCATCTTCCTTATTGGACTGGGCATCTTCCTTATTGAACTGGGTATCTTTCTCATTAGACTGGGCATCTTCCTCATTAGACTGGGCATCTTCCTTATTGGACTGGGCATCTTCCTTATTGGACTGGGTATCTTCCTCATTAGACTGGGCATCTTCCTTATTGCACTGGGCATCTTCCTCATTATACTGGGCATCTTGCTTATTGGACTGGGTATCTTCCTCATTAGACTGGGTATCTTCCTCATTAGACTGGGCATCTTCCTCATTGGACTGGGCATCTTCCTTATTGGACTGGGCATGTTCCTCATTAGACTGGGCATGTTCCTCATTAGACTGGGCATCTTCCTTATTGGACTGGGCATGTTCCTCATTAGACTGGGCATGTTCCTCATTAGACTGGGCATGTTCCTTATTGGACTGGGCATGTTCCTCATTGGACTGGGCATCTTCCTCATTAGACTGGGTATGTTCCTCATTGGACTGGGCATGTTCCTCATTAGACTGGGCATCTTCCTTATTGGACTGGGCATCTTCCTTATTGGACTGGGCATCTTCCTCATTGGACTGGGCATGTTTCTCATTAGACTGGGCATGTTCCTCATTGGACTGGGCATCTTCCTCATTGGACTGGGCATCTTCCTCATTGGACTGGGCATCTTCCTCATTGGACTGGGCATGTTCCTCATTAGACTGGGCATGTTCCTCATTAGACTGGGCATCTTCCTCATTGGACTGGGCATCTTCCTCATTAGACTGGGCATCTTCCTCATTGGACTGGGTATCTTCCTCATTGGACTGGGCATGTTCCTCATTGGACTGGGCATCTTCCTTATTGGACTGGGTATCTTCCTCATTGGACTGGGCATGTTCCTCATTAGACTGGGTATCTTCCTCATTGGACTGGGCATCTTCCTCATTGGACTGGGCATCTTCCTCGTTAGACTGTGCATCTTCCTCATTGGACTGGGCATCTTCCTTATTGGACTGGGCATCTTCCTTATTGGACTGGGCATGTTCCTCATTATACTGGGCATCTTGCTTATTGGACTGGGTATCTTCCTCATTAGACTGGGCATCTTCCTCATTAGACTGGGCATCTTCCTTATTGGACTTGGCATGTTCCTCATTAGACTGGGCATGTTCCTCATTAGACTGGGCATCTTCCTTATTGGACTGGGCATGTTCCTCATTAGACTGGGCATGTTCCTCATTAGACTGGGCATGTTCCTTATTGGACTGGGCATCTTCCTTATTGGACTGGGCATGTTCCTCATTAGACTGGGCATCTTCCTCATTAGACTGGGTATGTTCCTCATTGGACTGGGCATGTTCCTCATTAGACTGGGCATGTTCCTCATTAGACTGGGCATCTTCCTTATTGGACTGGGCATCTTCCTTATTGGACTGGGCATGTTCCTCATTAGACTGGGCATGTTCCTCATTGGACTGGGCATGTTCCTCATTGGACTGGGCATGTTCCTCATTGGACTGGGCATCTTCCTCATTAGACAGGGCATGTTCCTCATTAAACTGGGCATCTTCCTCATTAGACTGGGTATGTTCCTCATTGGACTGGGCATGTTCCTCATTAGACTGGGCATGTTCCTCATTAGACTGGGTATGTTCCTCATTAGACTGGGCATCTTCCTCATTGGACTGGGCATCTTCCTCATTAGACTGGGCATCTTCCTCATTGGACTGGGTATCTTCCTCATTGGACTGGGCATGTTCCTCATTGGACTGGGCATCTTCCTTATTGGACTGGGTATCTTCCTCATTGGACTGGGCATGTTCCTCATTAGACTGGGCATCTTCCTTATTGGACTGGGCATGTTCCTCATTGGACTGGGCATCTTCCTTATTGGACTGGGCATGTTCCTCATTAGACTGGGCATCTTCCTTATTGGACTGGGCATCTTCCTCATTAGACTGGGCATCTTCCTTATTGGACTGGGTATCTTCCTCATTGGACTGGGCATCTTCCTTATTGGACTGGGTATCTTCCTCATTGGACTGAGCATCTTCCTAATTGGACTGGGCATCTTCCTTATTGGACTGGGCATGTTCCTCATTAGACTGGGCATGTTCCTCATTGGACTGGGCATCTTCCTTATTGGACTGGGCATGTTCCTCATTGGACTGGGCATCTTCCTCATTAGACTGGGTATGTTCCTCATTAGACTGGGCATCTTCCTCATTAGACTGGGTATGTTCCTCATTGGACTGGGCATGTTCCTCATTAGACTGGGCATGTTCCTCATTAGACTGGGCATCTTCCTTATTGGACTGGGCATCTTCCTTATTGGACTGGGCATGTTCCTCATTAGACTGGGCATGTTCCTCATTGGACTGGGCATCTTCCTTATTGGACTGGGCATGTTCCTCATTGGACTGGGCATCTTCCTCATTAGACTGGGCATGTTCCTCATTAGACTGGGCATCTTCCTCATTAGACTGGGTATGTTCCTCATTGGACTGGGCATGTTCCTCATTAGACTGGGCATGTTCCTCATTAGACTGGGTATGTTCCTCATTAGACTGGGCATCTTCCTCATTGGACTGGGCATCTTCCTCATTAGACTGGGCATCTTCCTCATTAGACTGGGCATCTTCCTTATTGGACTGGGTATCTTCCTCATTGGACTAGGCATCTTCCTCATTAGACTGGGTATCTTCCTCATTGGATTGGGCATCTTCCTCATTGGACTGGGCATCTTCCTTATTGGACTGGGTATCTTCCTCATTGGACTGGGCATCTTCCTCATTGGACTGGGCATCTTCCTCATTATACTGGGCATCTTCCTTATTGGACTGGGCATGTTCCTCATTGGCCTGGGCATGTTCCTCATTAGACTGGGTATCTTCCTCATTCGACTGGGCATCTTCCTCATTAGACTGGGCATCTTCCTCATTGGACTGGGCATCTTCCTTATTGGACTGGGTATCTTCCTCATTAGACTGGGCATCTTCCTTATTGGACTGGGCATCTTCCTTATTGGACTGGGCATCTTCCTCATTAGACTGGGCATCTTCCTCATTAGACTGGGCATCTTCCTTATTGGACTGGGCATCTTCCTTATTGAACTGGGTATCTTCCTCATTAGACTGGGCATCTTCCTCATTAGACTGGGCATCTTCCTCATTAGACTGGGCATCTTCCTTATTGGACTGGGCATCTTCCTTATTGGACTGGGTATCTTCCTCATTAGACTGGGCATCTTCCTTATTGCACTGGGCATCTTCCTCATTATACTGGGCATCTTGCTTATTGGACTGGGTATCTTCCTCATTAGACTGGGCATCTTCCTCATTAGACTGGGCATCTTCCTTATTGGACTGGGCATGTTCCTCATTAGACTGGGCATGTTCCTCATTAGACTGGGCATCTTCCTTATTGGACTGGGCATCTTCCTTATTGGACTGGGCATGTTCCTCATTAGACTGGGCATGTTCCTCATTAGACTGGGCATGTTCCTTATTGGACTTGGCATGTTCCTCATTAGACTGGGCATGTTCCTCATTAGACTGGGCATGTTCCTCATTGGACTGGGCATCTTCCTTATTGGACTGGGTATCTTCCTCATTAGACTGGGCATCTTCCTCATTAGACTGGGCATCTTCCTTATTGGACTGGGCATCTTCCTTATTGGACTGGGTATCTTCCTCATTAGACTGGGCATGTTCCTCATTAGACTGGGCATCTTCCTTATTGGACTGGGCATGTTCCTCATTAGACTGGGCATCTTCCTCATTAGACTGGGTATGTTCCTCATTGGACTGGGCATGTTCCTCATTAGACTGGGCATGTTCCTCATTAGACTGGGCATGTTCCTCATTAGACTGGGCATGTTCCTCATTGGACTGGGCATCTTCCTTATTGGACTGGGCATGTTCCTCATTAGACTGGGCATGTTCCTCATTGGACTGGGCATCTTCCTTATTGGACTGGGCATGTTCCTCATTGGACTGGGCATCTTCCTCATTAGACTGGGCATGTTCCTCATTAGACTGGGCATCTTCCTCATTAGACTGGGTATGTTCCTCATTGGACTGGGCATGTTCCTCATTAGACTGGGCATGTTCCTCATTAGACTGGGTATGTTCCTCATTAGACTGGGCATCTTCCTCATTGGACTGGGCATCTTCCTCATTGGACTGGGTATCTTCCTCATTGGACTGGGTATCTTCCTCATTGGACTGGGCATGTTCCTCATTGGACTGGGCATCTTCCTTATTGGACTGGGTATCTTCCTCATTAGACTGGGCATCTTCCTTATTGGACTGGGCATCTTCCTCATTGGACTGGGCATCTTCCTCGTTAGACTGGGCATCTTCCTCATTGGACTGGGCATCTTCCTTATTGGACTGGGCATCTTCCTTATTGGACTGGGCATGTTCCTCATTAGACTGGGCATCTTCCTCATTAGACTGGGCATCTTCCTTATTGGACTGGGCATGTTCCTCATTAGACTGGGCATGTTCCTTATTGGACTGGGCATCTTCCTTATTGGACTGGGCATGTTCCTCATTAGACTGGGCATCTTCCTCATTAGACTGGGTATGTTCCTCATTGGACTGGGCATGTTCCTCATTAGACTGGGCATGTTCCTCATTAGACTGGGCATCTTCCTTATTGGACTGGGCATCTTCCTTATTGGACTGGGCATGTTCCTCATTAGACTGGGCATGTTCCTCATTGGACTGGGCATCTTCCTTATTGGACTGGGCATGTTCCTCATTGGACTGGGCATCTTCCTCATTAGACTGGGCATGTTCCTCATTAGACTGGGCATGTTCCTCATTAGACTGGGTATGTTCCTCATTGGACTGGGCATGTTCCTCATTAGACTGGGCATGTTCCTCATTAGACTGGGTATGTTCCTCATTAGACTGGGCATGTTCCTCATTAGACTGGGCATCTTCCTCATTGGACTGGGCATCTTCCTCATTGGACTGGGCATCTTCCTCATTGGACTGGGCATCTTCCTTATTGGACTGGGCATGTTCCTCATTAGAATGGGCATCTTCCCTATTGGACTGGGCATGTTCCTCATTAGACTGGGCATCTTCCTTATTGGACTGGGCATCTTCCTCATTAGACTGGGCATGTTCCTCATTAGACTGGGCATCTTCCTCATTAGACTGGGTATGTTCCTCATTGGACTGGGCATCTTCCTCATTAGACTGGGCATCTTCCTTATTGGACTGGGTATCTTCCTCATTGGACTGGGCATCTTCCTTATTGGACTGGGCATGTTCCTCATTGGACTGGGCATCTTCCTCATTAGACTGGGCATCTTCCTTATTGGACTGGGCATCTTCCTCATTAGACTGGGCATGTTCCTCATTAGACTGGGCATCTTCCTCATTAGACTGGGTATGTTCCTCATTGGACTGGGCATGTTCCTCATTAGACTGGGCATGTTCCTCATTAGACTGGGTATGTTCCTCATTAGACTGGGCATCTTCCTCATTGGACTGGGCATCTTCCTCATTAGACTGGGCATCTTCCTCATTGGACTGGGTATCTTCCTCATTGGACTGGGCATGTTCCTCATTGGACTGGGCATCTTCCTCATTGGACTGGGCATCTTCCTTATTGGACTGGGCATGTTCCTCATTGGACTGGGCATCTTCCTTATTGGACTGGGCATGTTCCTCATTAGACTGGGCATCTTCCTTATTGGACTGGGCATGTTCCTCATTAGACTGGGCATCTTCCTCATTAGACTGGGCATCTTCCTCATTAGACTGGGTATGTTCCTCATTAGACTGGGCATCTTCCTCATTGGACTGGGCAACTTCCTTATTGGACTGGGCATCTTCCTCATTAGACTGGGCATGTTCCTCATTAGACTGGGCATCTTCCTTATTGGACTGGGCATGTTCCTCATTAGACTGGGCATCTTCCTCATTAGACTGGGCATCTTCCTCATTAGACTGGGTATGTTCCTCATTAGACTGGGCATCTTCCTCATTGGACTGGGCATGTTCCTCATTAGACTGGGCATCTTCCTCATTAGACTGGGCATCTTCCTCATTAGACTGGGCATCTTCCTCATTGGACTGGGCAACTTCCTTATTGGACTGGGCATCTTCCTCATTAGACTGGGCATCTTCCTTATTGGACTGGGTATCTTCCTCATTGGACTGGGCATCTTCCTTATTGGACTGGGCATCTTCCTTATTGGACTGGGCATCTTCCTTATTGGACTGGGCATCTTCCTCATTAGACTGGGCATCTTCCTCATTGGACTGGGCATGTTCCTCATTAGACTGGGCATCTTCCTCATTAGACTGGGCATCTTCCTCATTGGACTGGGCATCTTCCTCATTAGACTGGGCATCTTCCTCATTGGACTGGGCATCTTCCTCATTAGACTGGGCATCTTCCTCATTGGACTGGGCATCTTCCTTATTGGACTGGACATGTTCCTCATTAGACTGGGCATCTTCCTCATTAGACTGGGCATCTTCCCTATTGGACTGGGTATCTTCCTCATTGGACTGGGCATGTTCCTCATTGGACTGGGCATGTTTCTCATTGGACTGGGCACCTTCCTTATTGGACTGGGTATCTTCCTCATTAGAGTGGGCATCTTCCTCATTAGACTGGACATCTTCCTCATTAGACTGGGCATGTTCCTCATTAGACTGGGCATGTTCCTCATTAGACTGGGCATTTTCCTTATTGGACTGGGCATGTTCCTCATTAGACTGGGCATGTTCCTCATTAGACTGGGTATCTTCCTCATTAGACTGGGCATCTTCCTCATTAGACTGGGCATCTTCCTTATTGGACTGGGCATGTTCCTCATTGGACTGGGCATCTTCCTTATTGGACTGGGCATGTTCCTCATTAGACTGGGCATGTTCCTCATTGGACTATGCATGTTCCTCTTTGGACTGGGCATCTTCCTCATTAGACTGGGTATCTTCCTCATTAGACTGGGCATCTTCCTTATTGGACTGGGTATCTTCTTCATTAGACTGGGCATCTTCCTTATTGGACTGGGAATGTTCCTCATTAGACTTGGCATGTTCCTCATTAGACTGGGCATCTTCCTCATTAGACTGGGCACCTTCCTCATTGGACTGGGCATGTTCCTCATTGGACTGGGCGTGTTCCTCATTGGACTGGGCATGTTCCTCATTGGACTGGGCATCTTCCTCATTGGACTGGGCATTTTCCTCATTAGACTGGGCATCTTCCTCATTAGACTGGGCACCTTCCTCATTGGACTGGGCATGTTCCTCATTAGACTGGGTATCTTCGTCATTGGACTGGGCATGTTCCTCATTAGACTGGGCATGTTCCTCATTGGACTGGGCATCTTCCGCATTAGACTGGGCATCTTCCTCATTGGACTGGGTATGTTCCTCATTGAACTGGGCATGTTCCTCATTAGACTGGGCATCTTCCTCATTGGACTGGGCATGTTCCTCATTAGACTGGGCATCTTCCTCATTAGACTGGGCATCCTCCTCATTGGACTGGGCATGTTCCTCATTAGACTGGGCATCCTCCTCATCCTCATTGGACTGGGCATGTTCCTCATTGGACTGGGCATCTTCCTCATTGGACTGGGCATCTTCCTCATTGGACTGGGCATGTTCCTCATTAGACTGGGCATCTTCCTCATTGGACTGGGCACCTTCCTCATTGGACTGGGCATGTTCCTCATTGGACTGGGCATGTTCCTCATTGGACTGGGCATCTTCCTCATTAGACTGGGCTTCTTCCTCATTGGACTGGGCATGTTCCTCATTGGACTGGGCATGTTCCTCATTGGACTGGGTATCTTCCTCATTGGACTGGGCATCTTCCTCATTGGACTGGGCATGTTCCTCATTGGACTGGGCATCTTCCGCATTAGACTGGGCATCTTCCTCATTGGACTGGGTATGTTCCTCATTGAACTGGGCATGTTCCTCATTAGACTGGGCATCTTCCTCATTAGACTGGGCATGTTCCTCATTGGACTGGGCATGTTCCTCATTAGACTGGGCATCTTCCTCATTGGACTGGGCATGTTCCTCATTGGACTGGGCATCTTCCTCATTGGACTGGGCATCTTCCTCATTGGACTGGGCATGTACCTCATTAGACTGGGTATCTTCCTCATTGGACTGGGCATCTTCCTCATTGGACTGGGCATCTTCCTTATTGGACTGGGTATCTTCCTCATTGGACTGGGCATCTTCCTCATTAGACTGGGCATCTTCCTCATTGGACTGGGCATCTTCCTCATTAGACTGGGTATCTTCCTCATTAGACTGGGCATCTTCCTAATTGGACTGGGCATCTTCCTCATTAGACTGGGCATCTTCCTCATTAGACTGGGCATCTTCCTTATTGGACTGGGTATCTTCCTCATTGGACTGGGCATCTTCCTCATTAGACTGGGTATCTTCCTCATTGGACTGGGCATCTTCCTCATTGGACTGGGCATCTTCCTTATTGGACTGGGTATCTTCCTCATTGGACTGGGCATCTTCCTCATTGGACTGGGCATCTTCCTTATTGGACTGGGTATCTTCCTCATTAGACTGGGCATCTTCCTCATTGGACTGGGCATCTTCCTCATTAGACTGGGTATGTTCCTCATTAGACTGGGCATGTTCCTCATTAGACTGGGCACCTTCCTTATTGGACTGGGCATGTTCCTCATTGGCCTGGGCATGTTCCTCATTAGACTGGGTATCTTCCTCATTCGACTGGGCATCTTCCTCATTAGACTGGGCATCTTCCTCATTGGACTGGGCATCTTCCTTATTGGACTGGGCATCTTCCTCATTAGACTGGGCATCTTCCTCATTGGACTGGGCATCTTCCTTATTGAACTGGGCATCTTCCTTATTGGACTGGGTATCTTCCTCATTAGACTGGGCATCTTCCTCATTAGACTGGGCATCTTCCTTATTGGACTGGGCATCTTCCCTATTGGACTGGGTATCTTCCTCATTGGACTGGGCATCTTCTTCATTAGACTGCGTATCTTCCTCATTGGACTGGGCATCTCCCTCATTGGACTGGGCATCTTCCTTATTGGACTGGGCATCTTCCTTATTGGACTGGGTATCTTCCTCATTAGACTGGGCATCTTCCTCATTGGACTGGGCATCTTCCTTATTGGACTGGGCATGTTCCTCATTAGACTAGGTATCTTCCTAATTGGACTGGGCATCTTCCTAATTGGACTGGGCATCTTCCTCATTAGACTGGGCATCTTCCTCATTAGACTGGGCATCTTCCTTATTGGACTGGGTACCTTCCTCATTGGACTGGGGATCTTCCTCATTAGACTGGGTATGTTCCTCATTAGACTGGGCATGTTCCTCATTGGACTGGGCATCTTCCTTATTGGACTGGGCATGTTCCTCATTGGACTGGGCATGTTCCTCATTAGACTGGGTATCTTCCTCATTAGACTGGGCATCTTCCTTATTGGACTGGGCATCTTCCTTATTGAACTGGGCATCTTCCTCATTAGACTGGGCATCTTCCTCATTAGACTGGGCATCTTCCTTATTGGACTGGGCATCTTCCTTATTGGACTGGGTATCTTCCTCATTAGACTGGGCATCTTCCTTATTGCACTGGGCATCTTCCTCATTAGACTGGGCATCTTCCTTATTGGACTGGGCATCTTCCTTATTGGACTGGGCATCTTCCTTATTGGACTGGGTATCTTCCTCATTAGACTGGGCATCTTCCTCATTAGACTGGGCATCTTCCTTATTGGACTGGGCATGTTCCTCATTAGACTGGGCATCTTCCTCATTGGACTGGGCATCTTCCTTATTGGACTGGGCATCTTCCTTATTGGACTGGGTATCTTCCTCATTAGACTGGGCATCTTCCTCATTAGACTGGGCATCTTCCTCATTGGACTGGGCATCTTCCTCGTTAGACTGGGCATCTTCCTCATTGGACTGGGCATCTTCCTTATTGGACTGGGCATCTTCCTTATTGGACTGGGTATCTTCCTCATTAGACTGGGCATCTTCCTCATTAGACTGGGCATCTTCCTTATTGGACTGGGCATGTTCCTCATTAGACTGGGCATCTTCCTTATTGGACTGGGCATCTTCCTTATTGGACTGGGCATGTTCCTCATTATACTGGGCATCTTCCTTATTGGACTGGGTATCTTCCTCATTAGACTGGGCATCTTCCTCATTAGACTGGGCATCTTCCTTATTGGACTGGGCATGTTCCTCATTGGACTGGGCATCTTCCTCATTAGACTGGGTATCTTCCTCATTGGACTGGGCATGTTCCTCATTGGACTGGGCATCTTCCTTATTGGACTGGGCATCTTCCTTATTGGACTGGGCATGTTCCTCATTAGACTGGGCATGTTCCTCATTGGACTGGGCATGTTCCTCATTAGACTGGGCATCTTCCTCATTAGACTGGGCATCTTCCTTATTGGACTGGGCATCTTCCTCATTAGACTGGGCATCTTCCTTATTGGACTGGGTATCTTCCTCATTGGACTGGGCATCTTCCTCATTGGACTGGGCATCTTCCTCATTAGACTGGGTATCTTCCTCACTGGACTGGGCATCTTCCTCATTGGACTGGGCATCTTCCTTATTGGACTGGGCATCTTCCTTATTGGACTGGGCATGTTCCTCATTATACTGGGCATCTTCCTCATTAGACTGGGCATCTTCCCTATTGGACTGGGTATCTTCCTCATTGGACTGGGCATGTTCCTCATTGGACTGGGCATCTTCCTTATTGGACTGGGCATCTTCCTCATTGGACTGGGCATGTTCCTCATTAGACTGGGCATCTTCCTCATCGGACTGGGCATCTTCCTCATTGGACTGGGCATGTTCCTCATTGGACTGGGCATCTTCCTTATTGGACTGGGCATGTTCCTCATTAGAATGGGCATCTTCCTTATTGGACTGGGCATCTTCCTCATTAGACTGGCCATCTTCCTTATTGGACTGGGTATCTTCCTCATTGGACTGGGCATCTTCCTTATTGGACTGGGCATCTTCCTCATTAGACTGGGCATCTTCCTCATTGGACTGGGTACCTTCCTCATTGGACTGGGCATCTTCCTCATTAGACTGGGCATCTTCCTCATTGGACTGGGCATGTTCATCATTAGATTGGGCATCTTCCTCGTTAGACTGGGCATCTTCCTCATTGGACTGGGCATCTTCCTTATTGGACTGGGCATGTTCCTCATTATACTGGGCATGTTCCTCATTAGACTGGGCATCTTCCCTATTGGACTGGGTATCTTCCTCATTGGACTGGGCATCTTCCTCATTAGATTGGGCATCTTCCTCGTTAGACTGGGCATCTTCCTCATTGGACTGGGCATCTTCCTTATTGGACTGGGCATGTTCCTCATTATACTGGGCATCTTCCTCATTAGACTGGGCATCTTCCCTATTGGACTGGGTATCTTCCTCATTGGACTGGGCATGTTCCTCATTGGACTGGGCATGTTCCTCATTGGACTGGGCATCTTCCTTATTGGACTGGGTATCTTCCTCATTGGACTGGGCATGTTCCTCATTAGACTGGGCATCTTCCTTATTGGACTGGGTATCTTCCTCATTAGACTGGGCATCTTCCTTATTGGAAGATTTTTTTTATTAGATATTCCTCATTGGACTGGGTATCTTCCTCATTAGAGTGGGCATCTTCCTCATTAGAATGGGCATCTTCCTCATTAGACTGGACATCTTCCTCATTGGACTGGGCATCTTCCTTATTGGACTGGGCATGTTCCTCATTAGACTGGGCATGTTCCTCATTGGACTATGCATGTTCCTCATTGGACTGGGCATCTTCCTTATTGGACTGGGCATCTTCCTCATTAGACTGGGCATGTTCCTTATTGCACTGGGCATCTTCCTTATTGGACTGGACATCTTCCTCATTAGACTGGGCATCTTCCTCATTAGACTGGGTATGTTCCTTATTGGACTGGGCATGTTCCTCATTAGACTGGGCATGTTCCTCATTAGACTGGGCATCTTCCTCATTGGACTGGGCATCTTCCTCATTAGACTGGGCATCTTCCTTATTGGACTGGGCATCTTCCTTATTGGACTGGGTATCTTCCTCATTAGACTGGGCATCTTCCTCATTGGACTGGGCATCTTCCTCATTAGACTGGGCATCTTCCTTATTGGACTGGGTATCTTCCTCATTAGACTGGGCATCTTCCTCATTAGACTGGGCATCTTCCTCATTAGACTGGGCATCTTCCTTATTGGACTGGGTATCTTCCTCATTAGACTGGGCATCTTCCTCATTAGACTGGGTATCTTCCTCATTAGACTGGGCATCTTCCTTATTGGACTGGGTATCTTCCTCATTAGACTGGGCATCTTCCTCATTGGACTGGGCATCTTCCTCATTGGACTGGGCATCTTCCTCATTGGACTGGGCATCTTCCTCATTAGACTGGGCATCTTCCTTATTGGACTGGGCATCTTCCTCATTGGACTGGGCATCTTCCTCATTGGACTGGGCATCTTCCTCATTAGACTGGGCATCTTCCTCATTAGACTGGGCATGTTCCTCATTAGACTGGGCATGTTCCTCATTAGACTGGGCATCTTCCTCATTGGACTGGGCATCTTCCTTATTGGACTGGGCATCTTCCTCATTGGACTGGGCATCTTCCTCATTGGACTGGGCATCTTCCTCATTAGACTGGGCATCTTCCTCATTAGACTGGGCATCTTCCTTATTGGACTGGGCATCTTCCTTATTGGACTGGGCATCTTCCCTATTGGACTGGGCATCTTCCTCATTAGACTGGGCATCTTCCTTATTGGACTGGGTATCTTCCTCATTAGACTGGGCATCTTCCTCATTGGACTGGGCATCTTCCTCATTAGACTGGGCATCTTCCTCATTAGACTGGGCATGTTCCTCATTAGACTGGGCATGTTCCTCATTAGACTGGGCATCTTCCTCATTGGACTGGGCATCTTCCTTATTGGACTGGGCATCTTCCTCATTGGACTGGGCATCTTCCTCATTGGACTGGGCATCTTCCTCATTGGACTGGGCATCTTCCTCATTAGACTGGGCATCTTCCTCATTAGACTGGGCATCTTCCTTATTGGACTGGGCATCTTCCTTATTGGACTGGGCATCTTCCCTATTGGACTGGGCATCTTCCTCATTAGACTGGGCATCTTCCTTATTGGACTGGGCATCTTCCTTATTGGACTGGGTATCTTCCTCATTAGACTGGGCATCTTCCTCATTGGACTGGGCATCTTCCTCATTAGACTGGGCATCTTCCTTATTGGACTGGGTATCTTCCTCATTAGACTGGGCATCTTCCTCATTAGACTGGGCATCTTCCTCATTAGACTGGGCATCTTCCTTATTGGACTGGGTATCTTCCTCATTAGACTGGGCATCTTCCTCATTAGACTGGGTATCTTCCTCATTAGACTGGGCATCTTCCTTATTGGACTGGGTATCTTCCTCATTAGACTGGGCATCTTCCTCATTAGACTGGGCATCTTCCTCATTAGACTGGGCATCTTCCTCATTGGACTGGGCGTCTTCCTCATTGGACTGGGTGTCTTCCTCATTGGACTGGGCATCTTCCTCATTGGACTGGGCATCTTCCTTATTGGACTGGGCATCTTCCTCATTGGACTGGGCATCTTCCTCATTGGACTGGGCATCTTCCTCATTAGACTGGGCATCTTCCTTATTGGACTGGGCATCTTCCTCATTGGACTGGGCATCTTCCTCATTGGACTGGGCATCTTCCTCATTAGACTGGGCATCTTCCTCATTAGACTGGGCATGTTCCTCATTAGACTGGGCATGTTCCTCATTAGACTGGGCATCTTCCTCATTGGACTGGGCATCTTCCTTATTGGACTGGGCATCTTCCTCATTGGACTGGGCATCTTCCTCATTGGACTGGGCATCTTCCTCATTGGACTGGGCATCTTCCTCATTAGACTGGGCATCTTCCTCATTAGACTGGGCATCTTCCTTATTGGACTGGGCATCTTCCTTATTGGACTGGGCATCTTCCCTATTGGACTGGGCATCTTCCTCATTAGACTGGGCATCTTCCTCATTGGACTGGGCATCTTCCTTATTGGACTGGGCATCTTCCTTATTGGACTGGGTATCTTCCTCATTAGACTGGGTATGTTCCTCATTAGACTGGGCATCTTCCTCATTAGACTGGGCATCTTCCTTATTGGACTGGGCATCTTCCCTATTGGACTGGGCATCTTCCTCATTGGACTGGGCATCTTCCTCATTAGACTGGGCATCTTCCTCATTGGACTGGGCATCTTCCTTATTGGACTGGGCATCTTCCTTATTGGACTGGGTATCTTCCTCATTAGACTGGGCATCTTCCTCATTAGACTGGGCATCTTCCTTATTGGACTGGGCATGTTCCTCATTAGACTAGGTATCTTCCTAATTGGACTGGGCATCTTCCTCATTGGACTGGGCATCTTCCTCATTAGACTGGGCATCTTCCTTATTGGACTGGGCATCTTCCTCATTAGACTGGGCATCTTCCTTATTGGACTGGGTATCTTCCTCATTGGACTGGGCATCTTCCTCATTAGACTGGGCATGTTCCTCATTGGACTGGGCATCTTCCTTATTGGACTGGGAATGTTCCTCATTAGACTGGGCATCTTCCTTATTGGACTGGGAATGTTCCTCATTAGACTGGGCATCTTCCTCATTAGACTGGGCACCTTCCTCATTGGACTGGGCATGTTCCTCATTGGACTGGGCGTGTTCCTCATTGGACTGGGCATGTTCCTCATTGGACTGGGCATCTTCCTCATTGGACTGGGCATCTTCCTCATTAGACTGGGCATGTTCCTCATTGGACTGGGCATCTTCCTTATTGGACTGGGAATGTTCCTCATTAGACTGGGCATCTTCCTCATTAGACTGGGCACCTTCCTCATTGGACTGGGCATGTTCCTCATTGGACTGGGCGTGTTCCTCATTGGACTGGGCATGTTCCTCATTGGACTGGGCATCTTCCTCATTGGACTGGGCATCTTCCTCATTAGACTGGGCATCTTCCTCATTAGACTGGGCACCTTCCTCATTGGACTGGGCATGTTCCTCATTAGACTGGGTATCTTCGTCATTGGACTGGGCATGTTCCTCATTAGACTGGGCATCTTCCTCATTAGACTGGGCATGTTCCTCATTGGACTGGGCATGTTCCTCATTAGACTGGGCATCTTCCTCATTAGACTGGGCATCCTCCTCATTGGACTGGGCATGTTCCTCATTAGACTGGGCATCTTCCTCATCCTCATTGGACTGGGCATGTTCCTCATTGGACTGGGCATCTTCCTCATTGGACTGGGCATGTTCCTCATTAGACTGGGCATCTTCCTCATTGGACTGGGCACCTTCCTCATTGGACTGGGCTTCTTCCTCATTAGACTGGGCTTCTTCCTCATTGGACTGGGCATGTTTCTCATTGGACTGGGTATCTTCCTCATTGGACTGGGCATGTTCCTCATTGGACTGGGCATCTTCCGCATTAGACTGGGCATCTTCCTCATTGGACTGGGTATGTTCCTCATTGAACTGGGCATGTTCCTCATTAGACTGGGCATCTTCCTCATTAGACTGGGCATGTTCCTCATTGGACTGGGCATGTTCCTCATTAGACTGGGCATCTTCCTCATTAGACTGGGCATCTTCCTCATTGGACTGGGCATGTTCCTCATTAGACTGGGCATCTTCCGCATTAGACTGGGCATCTTCCTCATTGGACTGGGTATGTTCCTCATTGAACTGGGCATGTTCCTCATTAGACTGGGCATCTTCCTCATTAGACTGGGCATGTTCCTCATTGGACTGGGCATGTTCCTCATTAGACTGGGCATCTTCCTCATTAGACTGGGCATCCTCCTCATTGGACTGGGCATGTTCCTCATTAGACTGGGCATCTTCCTCATCCTCATTGGACTGGGCATGTTCCTCATTGGACTGGGCATCTTCCTCATTGGACTGGGCATGTTCCTCATTAGACTGGGCATCTTCCTCATTGGACTGGGTACCTTCCTCATTGGACTGGGCTTCTTCCTCATTAGACTGGGCTTCTTCCTCATTGGACTGGGCATGTTCCTCATTGGACTGGGTATCTTCCTCATTGGACTGGGCATCTTCCTCATTGGACTGGGCATGTTCCTCATTGGACTGGGCATCTTCCGCATTAGACTGGGCATCTTCCTCATTGGACTGGGTATGTTCCTCATTGAACTGGGCATGTTCCTCATTAGACTGGGCATCTTCCTCATTAGACTGGGCATGTTCCTCATTGGACTGGGCATGTTCCTCATTGGACTGGGCATGTTCCTCATTAGACTGGGCATGTTCCTCATTAGACTGGGCATCTTCCTCATTAGACTGGGCATCTTCCTCATTGGACTGGGCATGTTCCTCATTAGACTGGGCATCTTCCTCATTAGACTGGGTATGTTCCTCATTGGACTGGGCATGTTCCTCATTAGACTGGGCATTCCTCATTGGACTGGGCATCTTCCTCATTAGACTGGGCATCTTCCTCATTGGACTGGGCATGTTCCTCATTAGACTGGGCATCTTCCGCATTAGACTGGGCATCTTCCTCATTGGACTGGGTATGTTCCTCATTGAACTGGGCATGTTCCTCATTAGACTGGGCATCTTCCTCATTAGACTGGGCATGTTACTCATTAGACTGGGCATCTTCCTCATTAGACTGGGCATCCTCCTCATTGGACTGGGCATGTTCCTCATTAGACTGGGCATCTTCCTCATCCTCATTGGACTGGGCATGTTCCTCATTGGACTGGGCATCTTCCTCATTGGACTGGGCATGTTCCTCATTAGACTGGGCATCTTCCTCATTGGACTGGGTACCTTCCTCATTGGACTGGGCTTCTTCCTCATTAGACTGGGCTTCTTCCTCATTGGACTGGGCATGTTCCTCATTGGACTGGGTATCTTCCTCATTGGACTGGGCATCTTCCTCATTGGACTGGGCATGTTCCTCATTGGACTGGGCATCTTCCGCATTAGACTGGGCATCTTCCTCATTGGACTGGGTATGTTCCTCATTGAACTGGGCATGTTCCTCATTAGACTGGGCATCTTCCTCATTAGACTGGGCATGTTCCTCATTGGACTGGGCATGTTCCTCATTAGACTGGGCATGTTCCTCATTAGACTGGGCATCTTCCTCATTAGACTGGGCATCTTCCTCATTGGACTGGGCATGTTCCTCATTAGACTGGGCATCTTCCTCATTAGACTGGGTATGTTCCTCATTGGACTGGGCATGTTCCTCATTAGACTGGGCATTCCTCATTGGACTGGGCATGTTCCTCATTGGACTGGGCATCTTCCTCATTGGACTGGGCATGTTCCTCATTAGACTGGGCATCTTCCTCATTGGACTGGGCACCTTCCTCATTGGACTGGGCATGTTCCTCATTGGACTGGGCATCTTCCTCATTGGACTGGGCATCTTCCGCATTAGACTGGGCATCTTCCTCATTGGACTGGGTATGTTCCTCATTGAACTGGGCATGTTCCTCATTAGACTGGGCATCTTCCTCATTAGACTGGGCATGTTCCTCATTGGACTGGGCATGTTCCTCATTAGACTGGGCATCTTCCTCATTAGACTGGGCATCTTCCTCATTGGACTGGGCATGTTCCTCATTAGACTGGGCATCTTCCTCATTAGACTGGGTATGTTCCTCATTGGACTGGGCATGTTCCTCATTAGACTGGGCATTCCTCATTGGACTGGGCATGTTCCTCATTGCACTGGGCATCTTCCTCATTAGACTGGGCATGTTCCTCATTAGACTGGGCATCTTCCTCATTAGACTGGGCATCTTCCTCATTAGACTGGGCATCTTCCTCATTGGACTGGGCATGTTCCTCATTAGACTGGGCATCTTCCTCATTAGACTGGGTATGTTCCTCATTGGACTGGGCATGTTCCTCATTAGACTGGGCATTCCTCATTGGACTGGGCATGTTCCTCATTGGACTGGGCATCTTCCTCATTGGACTGGGCATGTTCCTCATTAGACTGGGCATCTTCCTCATTGGACTGGGCACCTTCCTCATTGGACTGGGCATGTTCCTCATTGGACTGGGCATCTTCCTCATTGGACTGGGCATCTTCCGCATTAGACTGGGCATCTTCCTCATTGGACTGGGTATGTTCCTCATTGAACTGGGCATGTTCCTCATTAGACTGGGCATCTTCCTCATTAGACTGGGCATGTTCCTCATTGGACTGGGCATGTTCCTCATTAGACTGGGCATCTTCCTCATTAGACTGGGCATCTTCCTCATTGGACTGGGCATGTTCCTCATTAGACTGGGCATCTTCCTCATTAGACTGGGTATGTTCCTCATTGGACTGGGCATGTTCCTCATTAGACTGGGCATTCCTCATTGGACTGGGCATGTTCCTCATTGCACTGGGCATCTTCCTCATTAGACTGGGCATGTTCCTCATTAGACTGGGCATCTTCCTCCTTGGACTGGGCATGTTCCTCATTGGACTGGGCATGTTCCTCATTAGACTGGGCATGTTCCTCATTAGACTGGGTATGTTCCTCATTAGACTGGGCATCTTCCTCATTGGACTGGGCATCTTCCTCATTAGACTGGGCATGTTCCTCATTGGACTGGGTATCTTCCTCATTGGACTGGGCATCTTCCTCATTAGACTGGGCATGTTCCTCATTGGACTGGGCATCTTCCTTATTGGACTGGGAATGTTCCTCATTAGACTGGGCATCTTCCTTATTGGACTGGGAATGTTCCTCATTAGACTGGGCATCTTCCTCATTAGACTGGGCACCTTCCTCATTGGACTGGGCATGTTCCTCATTGGACTGGGCGTGTTCCTCATTGGACTGGGCATGTTCCTCATTGGACTGGGCATCTTCCTCATTGGACTGGGCATCTTCCTCATTAGACTGGGCATGTTCCTCATTGGACTGGGCATCTTCCTTATTGGACTGGGAATGTTCCTCATTAGACTGGGCATCTTCCTCATTAGACTGGGCACCTTCCTCATTGGACTGGGCATGTTCCTCATTGGACTGGGCGTGTTCCTCATTGGACTGGGCATGTTCCTCATTGGACTGGGCATCTTCCTCATTGGACTGGGCATCTTCCTCATTAGACTGGGCACCTTCCTCATTGGACTGGGCATGTTCCTCATTAGACTGGGTATCTTCGTCATTGGACTGGGCATGTTCCTCATTAGACTGGGCATGTTCCTCATTGGACTGGGTATGTTCCTCATTGAACTGGGCATGTTCCTCATTAGACTGGGCATCTTCCTCATTAGACTGGGCATGTTCCTCATTGGACTGGGCATGTTCCTCATTAGACTGGGCATCTTCCTCATTAGACTGGGCATCCTCCTCATTGGACTGGGCATGTTCCTCATTAGACTGGGCATCTTCCTCATCCTCATTGGACTGGGCATGTTCCTCATTGGACTGGGCATCTTCCTCATTGGACTGGGCATGTTCCTCATTAGACTGGGCATCTTCCTCATTGGACTGGGCACCTTCCTCATTGGACTGGGCTTCTTCCTCATTAGACTGGGCTTCTTCCTCATTGGACTGGGCATGTTTCTCATTGGACTGGGTATCTTCCTCATTGGACTGGGCATGTTCCTCATTGGACTGGGCATCTTCCGCATTAGACTGGGCATCTTCCTCATTGGACTGGGTATGTTCCTCATTGAACTGGGCATGTTCCTCATTAGACTGGGCATCTTCCTCATTAGACTGGGCATGTTCCTCATTGGACTGGGCATGTTCCTCATTAGACTGGGCATCTTCCTCATTAGACTGGGCATCTTCCTCATTGGACTGGGCATGTTCCTCATTAGACTGGGCATCTTCCGCATTAGACTGGGCATCTTCCTCATTGGACTGGGTATGTTCCTCATTGAACTGGGCATGTTCCTCATTAGACTGGGCATCTTCCTCATTAGACTGGGCATGTTCCTCATTGGACTGGGCATGTTCCTCATTAGACTGGGCATCTTCCTCATTAGACTGGGCATCCTCCTCATTGGACTGGGCATGTTCCTCATTAGACTGGGCATCTTCCTCATCCTCATTGGACTGGGCATGTTCCTCATTGGACTGGGCATCTTCCTCATTGGACTGGGCATGTTCCTCATTAGACTGGGCATCTTCCTCATTGGACTGGGTACCTTCCTCATTGGACTGGGCTTCTTCCTCATTAGACTGGGCTTCTTCCTCATTGGACTGGGCATGTTCCTCATTGGACTGGGTATCTTCCTCATTGGACTGGGCATCTTCCTCATTGGACTGGGCATGTTCCTCATTGGACTGGGCATCTTCCGCATTAGACTGGGCATCTTCCTCATTGGACTGGGTATGTTCCTCATTGAACTGGGCATGTTCCTCATTAGACTGGGCATCTTCCTCATTAGACTGGGCATGTTCCTCATTGGACTGGGCATGTTCCTCATTAGACTGGGCATGTTCCTCATTAGACTGGGCATCTTCCTCATTGGACTGGGCATGTTCCTCATTAGACTGGGCATCTTCCTCATTAGACTGGGTATGTTCCTCATTGGACTGGGCATGTTCCTCATTAGACTGGGCATTCCTCATTGGACTGGGCATGTTCCTCATTGGACTGGGCATCTTCCTCATTGGACTGGGCATGTTCCTCATTAGACTGGGCATCTTCCTCATTGGACTGGGCACCTTCCTCATTGGACTGGGCATGTTCCTCATTGGACTGGGCATCTTCCTCATTGGACTGGGCATCTTCCGCATTAGACTGGGCATCTTCCTCATTGGACTGGGTATGTTCCTCATTGAACTGGGCATGTTCCTCATTAGACTGGGCATCTTCCTCATTAGACTGGGCATGTTCCTCATTGGACTGGGCATGTTCCTCATTAGACTGGGCATCTTCCTCATTAGACTGGGCATCTTCCTCATTGGACTGGGCATGTTCCTCATTAGACTGGGCATCTTCCTCATTAGACTGGGTATGTTCCTCATTGGACTGGGCATGTTCCTCATTAGACTGGGCATTCCTCATTGGACTGGGCATGTTCCTCATTGCACTGGGCATCTTCCTCATTAGACTGGGCATGTTCCTCATTAGACTGGGCATCTTCCTCATTGGACTGGGCATGTTCCTCATTGGACTGGGCATGTTCCTCATTAGACTGGGCATCTTCCTCATTAGACTGGGCATCTTCCTCATTGGACTGGGCATCTTCCTCATTAGACTGGGCATGTTCCTCATTGGACTGGGCATGTTCCTCATTAGACTGGGCATCTTCCTCATTAGACTGGGCGTCTTCCTCATTAGACTGGGCATCTTCCTCATTAGACTGGGCATCTTCCTCATTAGACTGGGCATCTTCCTCATTGGACTGGGCATGTTCCTCATTAGACTGGGCATGTTCCTCATTGGACTGGGCATGTTCCTCATTGGACTGGGCATGTTCCTCATTAGACTGGGTATCTTCCTCATTAGACTGGGCATCTTCCTTATTGGACTGGGCATCTTCCTTATTGAACTGGGTATCTTTCTCATTAGACTGGGCATCTTCCTCATTAGACTGGGCATCTTCCTTATTGGACTGGGCATCTTCCTTATTGGACTGGGTATCTTCCTCATTAGACTGGGCATCTTCCTTATTGCACTGGGCATCTTCCTCATTAGACTGGGCATCTTCCTTATTGGACTGGGCATCTTCCTTATTGGACTGGGCATCTTCCTTATTGGACTGGGTATCTTCCTCATTAGACTGGGCATCTTCCTCATTAGACTGGGCATCTTCCTTATTGGACTGGGCATGTTCCTCATTAGACTGGGCATGTTCCTCATTGGACTGGGCATCTTCCTTATTGGACTGGGCATCTTCCTTATTGGACTGGGTATCTTCCTCATTGGACTGGGCATCTTCCTTATTGGACTGGGCATCTTCCTTATTGGACTGGGCATGTTCCTCATTATACTGGGCATCTTCCTTATTGGACTGGGTATCTTCCTCATTAGACTGGGCATCTTCCTCATTAGACTGGGCATCTTCCTTATTGGACTGGGCATGTTCCTCATTGGACTGGGCATGTTCCTCATTAGACTGGGTATCTTCCTCATTGGACTGGGCATGTTCCTCATTGGACTGGGCATCTTCCTTATTGGACTGGGCATCTTCCTTATTGGACTGGGCATGTTCCTCATTAGACTGGGCATGTTCCTCATTGGACTGGGCATGTTCCTCATTAGACTGGGCATCTTCCTCATTAGACTGGGCATCTTCCTTATTAGACTGGGCATCTTCCTTATTGGACTGGGCATCTTCCTCATTAGACTGGGCATCTTCCTCATTGGACTGGGTATCTTCCTCATTGGACTGGGCATCTTCCTCATTGGACTGGGCATCTTCCTCATTAGATTGGGCATCTTCCTCGTTAGACTGGGCATCTTCCTCATTGGACTGGGCATCTTCCTTATTGGACTGGGCATCTTCCTTATTGGACTGGGCATGTTCCTCATTATACTGGGCATCTTCCTCATTGGACTGGGCATCTTCCCTATTGGACTGGGTATCTTCCTCATTGGACTGGGCATGTTCCTCATTGGACTGGGCATCTTCCTTATTGGACTGGGTATCTTCCTCATTGGACTGGGCATGTTCCTCATTAGACTGGGCATGTTCCTCATTGGACTGGGCATCTTCCTCATTGGACTGGGCATGTTCCTCATTAGACTGGGCATGTTCCTCATTAGACTGGGTATGTTCCTCATTGGACTGGGCATCTTCCTCATTGGACTGGGCATGTTCCTCATTAGACTGGGCATGTTCCTCATTAGACTGGGCATGTTCCTCATTAGACTGGGCATCTTCCCCATTAGACTGGGCATCTTCCCTATTGGACTGGGCATGTTCCTCATTGGACTGGGCATCTTCCTCATTGGACTGGGCATGTTCCTCATTGGACTGGGCATGTTCCTCATTAGACTGGGCATCTTCCTCATTAGACTGGGCATCTTCCTCATTGGACTGGGTATGTTCCTCATTGAACTGGGCATGTTCCTCATTAGAATGGGCATCTTCCTCATTAGACTGGGCATGTTCCTCATTGGACTGGGCGTGTTCCTCATTGGACTGGGCGTGTTCCTCATTAGACTGGGCGTCTTCCTCATTAGACTGGGCGTCTTCCTCATTGGACTGGGCATGTTCCTCATTAGACTGGGCATGTTCCTCATTGGACTGGGCATCTTCCTCATTGGACTGGGCATGTTCCTCATTAGACTGGGCATGTTCCTCATTAGACTGGGTATGTTCCTCATTGGACTGGGCATCTTCCTCATTGGACTGGGCATGTTCCTCATTAGACTGGGCATGTTCCTCATTAGACTGGGCATCTTCCTCATTAGACTGGGCATCTTCCTCATTAGACTGGGCATCTTCCTCATTAGACTGGGCATCTTCCTCATTGGACTGGGCATGTTCCTCATTAGACTGGGCATGTTCCTCATTAGACCGGGCTTCTTCCTCATTGGACTGGGCATGTTCCTCATTGGACTGGGCATGTTCCTCATTAGACTGGGCATCTTCCTCATTGGACTGGGCATGTTCCTCATTAGACTGGGCATGTTCCTCATTAGACCGGGCTTCTTCCTCATTGGACCGGGCATGTTCCTCATTGGACTGGGCATGTTCCTCATTAGACTGGGCATGTTCCTCATTGGACTGGGCATCTTCCTCATTGGACTGGGCATGTTCCTCATTAGACTGGGCATGTTCCTCATTAGACTGGGTATGTTCCTCATTGGACTGGGCATCTTCCTCATTGGACTGGGCATGTTCCTCATTAGACTGGGCATGTTCCTCATTAGACTGGGCATCTTCCTCATTAGACTGGGCATCTTCCCTATTGGACTGGGCATGTTCCTCATTGGACTGGGCATCTTCCTCATTGGACTGGGCATGTTCCTCATTGGACTGGGCATGTTCCTCATTAGACTGGGCATCTTCCTCATTAGACTGGGCATCTTCCTCATTGGACTGGGTATGTTCCTCATTGAACTGGGCATGTTCCTCATTAGAATGGGCATCTTCCTCATTAGACTGGGCATGTTCCTCATTGGACTGGGCGTGTTCCTCATTAGACTGGGCGTCTTCCTCATTAGACTGGGCGTCTTCCTCATTGGACTGGGCATGTTCCTCATTAGACTGGGCATGTTCCTCATTGGACTGGGTATCTTCCTCATTGGACTGGGCATGTTCCTTATTGGACTGGGCATGTTCCTCATTAGACTGGGCATGTTCCTCATTGGACTGGGTATCTTCCTCATTGGACTGGGCATGTTCCTCATTGGACTGGGCATGTTCCTCATTAGACTGGGCATCTTCCTCATTGGACTGGGCATCTTCCTCATTGGACTGGGCATGTTCCTCATTAGACTGGGCATGTTCCTCATTAGACTGGGTATGTTCCTCATTGGACTGGGCATCTTCCTCATTGGACTGGGCATGTTCCTCATTAGACTGGGCATGTTCCTCATTAGACTGGGCATGTTCCTCCTTAGACTGGGCATCTTCCTCATTAGACTGGGCATCTTCCCTATTGGACTGGGCATGTTTCACATTGGACTGGGCATGTTCCTCATTGGACTGGGCATCTTCCTCATTGGACTGGGCATGTTCCTCATTAGACTGGGCATGTTCCTCATTAGACTGGGTATGTTCCTCATTGGACTGGGCATCTTCCTCATTGGACTGGGCATGTTCCTCATTAGACTGGGCATGTTCCTCATTAGACTGGGCATCTTCCTCATTAGACTGGGCATCTTCCTCATTGGACTGGGTATGTTCCTCATTGAACTGGGCATGTTCCTCATTAGAATGGGCATCTTCCTCATTAGACTGGGCATCTTCCTCATTAGACTGGGCATCTTCCTCATTAGACTGGGCATCTTCCTCATTGGACTGGGTATGTTCCTCATTGAACTGGGCATGTTCCTCATTAGAATGGGCATCTTCCTCATTAGACTGGGCATCTTCCTCATTGGACTGGGCATGTTCCTCATTGGACTGGGCATGTTCCTCATTAGACTGGGCATCTTCCTCATTGGACTGGGCATCTTCCTTATTGGACTGGACATGTTCCTCATTGGACTGGGCATCTTCCTCATTGGACTGGGCATCTTCCTCATTAGACTGGGCATCTTCCTCATTAGACTGGGCATCTTCCTTATTGGACTGGGCATGTTCCTCATTGGACTGGGCATCTTCCTCATTGGACTGGGCATCTTCCTCATTAGCCTGGGTATCTTCCTCATTAAACTGGGCATGTTCATCATTAGACTGGGTATCTTCCTCATTGGATTGGGCATCTTCCTTATTAGACTGGGCATCTTCCTCATTGGACTGGGCATGTTCCTCATTGGACTGGACATGTTCCTCATTGGACTGGGCTTCTTCCTCATTGGACTGGGCATCTTCCTCATTAGACTGGGCATCTTCCTCATTGGACTGGGCATCTTCCTCATTAGACTGGGCATGTTCCTCATTGGACTGGGCATGTTCCTTATTAGACTGGGCTTCTTCCTCATTGGACTGGGCATGTTCCTCATTGGACTGGGCATGTTCCTCATTAGACTGGGCTTCTTCCTCATTGGACTGGGCATCTTCCTCATTGGACTGGACATGTTCCTCATTGGACTGGACATGTTCCTCATTGGACTGGGCTTCTTCCTCATTGGACTGGGCATCTTCCTCATTGGACTGGGCATCTTCCTCATTGGACTGGGCATGTTCCTCATTAGACTGGGCATGTTCCTCATTGGACTGGGCTTCTTCCTCATTAGACTGGGCATCTTCCTCATTGGACTGGGCATGTTCCTCATTGGACTGGGCATGTTCCTCATTGGACTGGGCTTCTTCCTCATTGGACTGGACATGTTCCTCATTGGACTGGACATGTTCCTCATTGGACTGGGCTTCTTCCTCATTGGACTGGGCATCTTCCTCATTGGACTGGGCATGTTCCTCATTAGACTGGGCATCTTCCTCATTGGACTGGGCTTCTTCCTCATTAGACTGGGCATCTTCCTCATTGGACTGGGCATGTTCCTCATTGGACTGGTCATGTTCCTCATTAGACTGGGCATGTTCCTCATTGGACTGGGCATGTTCCTCATTGGACTGGGCATGTTCCTCATTAGACTGGGCATGTTCCTCATTAGACTGGGTATGTTCCTCATTGGACTGGGCATGTTCCTCATTAGACTGGGCATCTTCCTCATTAGACTGGGCATCTTCCTCATTGGACTGGGCATCTTCCCCATTGGACTGGGCATGTTCCTCATTGGACTGAGCATCTTCCTCATTGGACTGGGCTTCTTCCTCATTGGACTGGGCATCTTCCTTATTGGACTGGGTATCTTCCTCATTGGACTGGGCATCTTCCTCATTAGACTGGGCTTCTTCCTCATTAGACTGGGCTTCTTCCTCATTGGACTGGGCATCTTCCTCATTAGACTGGGTATCTTCCTCATTGGACTGGGCATCTTCCTCATTAGACTGGGCTTCTTCCTCATTGGACTGGGCTTCTTCCTCATTGGACTGGGCATGTTCCTCATTGCATTGGGCTTCTTCCTCATTGGACTGGGCATGTTCCTCATTGGACTGGGCATGTTCCTCATTAGACTGGGTATCTTCCTCATTAGACTGGGCGTCTTCCTCATTGGACTGGGCTTTTTCCTCATTGGACTGGGCATGTTCCTCATTGGACTGGGCATCTTCCTCATTGGACTGGGCTTCTTCCTCATTGGACTGGGCATGTTCCTCATTGGACTGGGCATGTTCCTCATTAGACTGGGCATGTTCCTCATTAGACTGGGCATGTTCCTCATTGGACTGGGCATCTTCCTCATTAGACTGGGCTTCTTCCTCTTTGGACTGGGCATGTTCCTCATTGGACTGGCATCTTCCTCATTAGACTGGGCATCTTCCTCATTGGACTGGGCATCTTCCTTATTGGACTGGGCATCTTCCTCATTGGACTGGGCATCTTCCTCATTGGACTGGGCATGTTCCTCATTGGACTGGGCATCTTCCTCATTGGACTGGGCTTCTTCCTCATTGGACTGGGCTTCTTCCTCATTGGACTGGGCATGTTCCTCATTGGACTGGGCTTCTTCCTCATTGGACTGGGCTTCTTCCTCATTGGACTGGGCGTGTTCCTCATTGGACTGGGCTTCTTCCTCATTGGACTGGGTTTCTTCCTCATTGGACTGGGCATGTTCCTCATTAGACTGGGCTTCTTCCTCATTGGACTGGGTTTCTTCCTCATTGGACTGGGTATCTTCCTCATTAGACTGGGCTTCTTCCTCATTGGACTGGGCTTCTTCCTCATTGGACTGGGCATGTTCCTCATTGGACTGGGTATGTTCCTCATTGGACTGGGCATCTTCCTCATTGGACTGGGCATCTTCCTCATTGGACTGGGCTTCTTCCTCATTGGACTGGGCATGTTCCTCATTAGACTGGGCTTCTTCCTCATTGGACTGGGCATGTTCCTCATTAGACTGGGCTTCTTCCTCATTGGACTGGGCATGTTCCTCATTAGACTGGGCATGTTCCTCATTAGACTGGGCTTCTTCCTCATTGGACTGGGCATCTTCCTCATTGGACTGGGCTTCTTCCTCATTGGACTGGGCATGTTCCTCATTAGACTGGGCTTCTTCCTCATTGGACTGGGCATGTTCCTCATTGGACTGGGCATGTTCCTCATTAGACTGGGCTTCTTCCTCATTGGACTGGGCATCTTCCTCATTGGACTGGGCTTCTTCCTCATTGGACTGGGCATGTTCCTCATTAGACTGGGCTTCTTCCTCATTAGACTGGGCTTCTTCCTCATTGGACTGGGCATGTTCCTCATTGGACTGGGCGTGCACTGTCTTGTGATTCTTTCCATGTATATGTAAAGCTTGCGAGGTTCAAGGTACCCTTTCGGAATTTCATGTATAATGAGCATGCACATGCAGGGCAAATGAAATCCAGGTACTCATCGTACCCCAAATCCCTTGCACTTGACCAATGGCAAACCCCTCCAGATAAAGGCACTTAAGCTTCCTCTGCCTTTACTCTGCCCATTGGTTCTGTGTTTATGGTTGCTAGATTGTACCAGAAATGAGCCACATTGAGTGTCATTCGTTGTACTTTCATATGCTGTAACCATGGGCGCGCCTGCCCTCCCGCGCCATCATGCAATATTATGGTATTGTTATGTGTGGTGTGCCTCACATGGAAGGAGAAGGTTTGTGCAACCAAATGTTCACTGCAGACATGTGGTCTGCGTGTAGGTTTTCCCTTGATTCTTGGGTGACATGCAGAGAAAAGGGTCTGGTCTCGGTTGATGCGGTAAATTTGGGGAGAATTTATTCCCCGCGCCTGGACCCAGCGTATGATTTTCTTTCTTAGTTATGTTCTGTGCAATGGGGCCTTGACATTATACTCCTTGTCTTCGCCACAGATCTCCGAGAGCAGTGCTTGTCTGCGCAAGAAGAAAAGAAGACCCTGGCCATCGAGCTGGAGACCCTGCGGTCCAGACTCATCGATGTGATTGGAGAGGTGAGTGTCCAGGTGGAAGGCGTAGGTTAATTGCTGGCCAACCCTGTATCCGTTCACCGCCATACCTATGTGTCAGTCTTGGAGTCCCTTTGTTTACTTTCAGCAGTTGTGGAAAAACAGCAAACCTTACAAAAGTCATCCCAAAAAAAGATTTCTTTTATGGCTAAATAGACTTCTGACTTCTGTGCACAATCTCTGTTTAAAATCCTCTAAAATGGGCCCACCGTGCTCGGCGGCGTAGTGAAGGATCATTGCCATTGGACCACGGGTGTAAGGGACTGCAGTCCGTCCTTTCCTGAAAGAATTGCCAAAATTGAGGACGCGTCGCCTTAGCCCATACCTGGCCCAAGATACTGCTGACCCTCTGCAGTGACAAAGGAGTGTGTCAAAGATGAATCCTCTCTGATTTGCGAAATCATTAACTGTTCATTTAAAGATGGTATTGTTCTGATTTGATTATGAAGGGATGGGTCACCCTGCAATTAAAGAAGGCGTCCTTATGTGCCAACTCTAGGCTCATTCCCCACAAGCCTTATCTATTAGAAATGGTGGCCACATTTGCCCTGCTCCAACTGCAATCTTTCAATGAAGTGCCTGAGCATTTGGCAGTTGGGCGTCAGGCCTGAAAGAGGTAGGCATAGTGCTCCGCCGAACTCCAAGGAGAACCTATTCCAGCTGCTGGATTCAGACAGATGTGGTGTGCTGATGTTGTTGGACCTGTGGGCCCCGGTCCACACCATCGACCACCTCATCCCCCTAGATGGGTTGAAAGAGGAGATGACAGTGAAAGAAAGAGCAGAGAATGGGTTTCGATCCTTCTTCGATGATGCAACACCTTGAGTAACGGTTGCCTCCTTCGCCAGGGTCAAGCAGGGGGCACAGCACATAACTTGCCTCGCGTCCAAAAACGTTTTGACGTCATCAAGGCATGGATGAAGACAAGGTGGTCCATCCTCAACCAGTCCGACAGAGTTCTCAGTTCTTGCTTCACAGCTACTGCAAGAAGGGACTGGGAGGGACGGATCCAACGTGTTCGTACCCATCAATGGCAGGAGGCCCAGTCGGTACGCAGAAATAGGTGAAATCCTTATAATTAGTTCTAAGGTCCTCTTTAGCTGTGCCAGCTCACACGGACACATCTGTCAGTTGCACAAATGCTCTTCTCCTTCTGCTTCTGATGCGCATTCTTCTATCAGAAGCTAATTGGACTATTACAGCCCGCCCCATCATAGCCATTATATTGGACGATTGCAATGTTCTGTTTCTTGGAGCCAACCTAAACACTGTGAATTGCCTAGCATTTCGGTGCTGGGCTGCCTAAGTAGGTGGGACCAGACTAATATGTAAATCGTTATTTCCCCTCTTTGAAAGGTACAGTGAGTTGAAACCTGGTTGTAGACCCTCTTGGGTGGGCACCTTCCCATAGAACAGGTTATTTGGCCAGGTTTGTTCTTGGTAGAGGGGCTCCCAAACCTATGTGTATCTGTGCTTGGTTGGACTTGTGCTATGCCAATGTATGTAGGCCATTTCTCCATCATCGCGGAGCTTATGGGGCTGGAGAACCCTCACTGGACAGAGCCAATATTCCTGACTTCTTTGTAAAGGAGTCCTACTTGCAAATGGCACAGATGATGGCAAGGTGCGATGCTGGTGGTAATTAGTGGTCTTGAGCGAAGGGTGAAGGTCATCCAGCACACCATTGAGCCATAGGGTAGGGGCTCTGATGCTATGAAAGCCTGCACAGGGGGTACAAAGGGAAGCCTCTCCTGGGGTATTCCTGTGGGGAAGCCAGCCCGGGTCTCTTTGCTCAGTGTCCAGTGTGTACACATCACACACAGAAGCTTGGAATGCAGTCTTTACGGGCAGTTAGAGATCACAAGGAGGAGCGTGGAAAGCAGTGGATTGTCTTAAAAGAGGAGCACATGCTCTAATGAGATATAGCCCCCAGAGGAGAGGTGCTGACCAATCAGGTGGCCAGAATCGCGGGTGGAATCCCACAGTACCCACCCCGTTCTCTCAGCCACCCGTCTGCCTCCACCAATGTGTCCTCCACTGTTTCATCCTTCTCCCATCCTTCCCTTCTCCTCGCTCCACTCCTTCCGCCCCAACCCTCTACTCTTCCCTGCACGCACTCCCCTTCCTACCCATCTCCACTGGCCTGCTCCTCTCCGCGGTCCCATATCATCTCGACATCTTGCAATGGAAATAGAAAAGGGAATGCTCCCTTGGTTTCTGTCGATGGGGGATTGGGCATGTGCCAATCGTGCAGAGCCTCTTTCCCGTACAAAAAATCCTTTGAAGCTGTTTCCACCCCGGGCTGCTAATAGCGATAACTAATGCACACGTGGCTTAGCAGGGTCGGTAACGGCCCTGAGCCCTTGCAAAGCCACCTTTGCGCTCAGGACTCCCAGGCTCAGGCTGGCGGCCCATTATCAGCCCGGCCCACCCCTCATAGTAGTAATTGTCGCTGTATCACGACCCAGTGCAATGGCACCAGGAGGCAAGGAACATGGGCTATGTCTCTTGGTATAAGTCCACGTTCTAGTCCAGCCTACTTTGACACTCCTCTGAGCTTCCATGATTTTTTTCAGCCATCACCCCTGGCCCCACATTCCTCCTTGTCTCGCCCAACCTCTCCCCTCTTTTCCCCCTAGCCCTCAAACCCTCTGTCCCCTTGCCTCCAGCCACACCCCGGCTCTCCCCGCCCACCCACACCCCATCTTTCTGTGCTGCAGTCACACTTCAAGGCCTCAGGAATAGCAGGCCGTTTTGTTGTGAGGTTTTTGTTTCAGAAAATCGGACACGCATATTATGCGTGGTCCAATTTCCTATTTAGAAAAAAAGAAAACACCTGGTTAGTGCGTAACAGCAAGAACGTGTAGACAGTGTGGACCCTGTCTGTGCCTCTATGAAAAGGCAAGGTTTCCATCCAGTTTCAGAACCGTTGTCCCCTCTGTGGTCACCTCCCACCTCCGCAGGGGCACTGTCTTTCTCCCAGGGGTCCCAAATGCCACCCCAGCCCCCCTGAAAGCCCCCCAGCACACTGCAGCCTTCCTGGTCGCAGGATTTAGAATAGTTGATGACATCACTCCCAACCTCATGGGGCTGCACTGGTTCCCTCCTCAAGCATGTATCCTGTTCAAGAAAGAGTGCATCCCCTACAAAGGCTTCACAACCAAAACACCTGTCCACTCGGTGAAGGAGTAGGCCAGGACACCACCAGATGCCACAGCATCACCGGGCATGAAACAAAGAATTGCAATAGGGCAACAAGTAGGATAAAGGGCCAAGTCGCTAGAAGAAGTAACGCCACAGATAGATTGCCCCCATCTTACACTTCAGGGAGAATCTGAAGACCCAACTCTACAAAGAGCATCTCACCATTCAGTGATCCCTTCACCCAACCCTATTTTCTCCCCAGTGGATTACCCCCTCCCCTTCCCAGCTCCTCTTCTACCCCACCATCCTACGCATAACACCCGGGTACATCCCCCTTGTACAGTTCTTTTGCTTCACAGCCAGGCTTGCAATGTATAAATCCCATACATCAATATTTATGTACAGTCAATAGAGAGAGATTTTGCACTGGGTGAGATTTGAGCCGTGAATCCATTGTCAGCCAATTGTGGACTTGAGCATGGTTGGTGGCGTTTCCTGGGGAATAAATTTGGCTTTTGTAAGGTTGACCTTCGGGCAGGGACTTGACAGTCAGGACTGGATGAGGGCCAAACAGTGGTTGGGTCGATGGATATTGTTGATGCAACTGAACTTTGGAAAAATCTCTGCGTCATCTGCACATTGGTGTGTCTTGATGTCGGTGTCAACTGCGACTTCTCATTTAAAACACACGTTGCTAAGAAGACACAATCAGCATGGTACCACCTTATGCTCCTCTGCAAAGTCAAGCCTTTCATCCCTTCCTCAAGTTTCAGAACAGTTGTCCAAGCTTTAGTCAACTACCGTTGCAACAACCTAATGGAAGGAGTCCTACAGGTCACCTTGGCCCCTGTGAAAGCTGTACAGCACGCATCATGACAGAAGTAAAGAAATGGGACCACATCATTCCTACTCGCAAGGACCTGCATTGGCTGCCCCGCAGGCAACATACCATGTTCAACGCAGTTACAAGCAACACAGGACACTGGCCATGGCCCATGGGCCACTGTGCAAATTAGCATTGCGTACAGCCAAATTACACAAAGTGGACCATGGTCTTTTACGTGAATTGGTGAAAGGAGCCAGTGGCCACGGTGTGAGGTCATGGGCCATCATAATTTCCTACTACAGGTGGGCTAAAATATGGGATAACATAACCCTAGAAACTCAATAAAATAAATTCAGTGGAGACACAGTATAAGGTGAACCTGCTCAATACAAAAATAACCATGACATTTGGCAGGTGGTGGGAGTGATGAGAACCCTATCCAGTAGTCCCCCCGTTGCTCAGCCCATGAACACATAGATGAGATCTCAGATGGCATCAGCAATGACATCATAGTTGACATTATGCATGAAATGAAGGAGGGGCCTCCAAGTTGTGATTGTCATCGCTCCCAACAGCCGCCAAACATCATGGGTTTTGTTGCATTAAAAGGTTTTTCATTTAAAATGTTGATAGATAGAAATGCCTAGCAGTTTGGGCTGGACTACCCCTTTTGGGGTGGGGCCAAGCCTGATTTTCATATGGTTTTTCCCCTTCTGTAATGGCTTGGCAGGTGAAGAACGATGGTCTGGAGGGTTGTCCAGAGCAATTCCAGAGGTTAAGATTCATTCTAAACCTTTCAGCCATCACCAACTCATTGTTTTGATAGATATAGACACAGCCACACACTTAGGTAAGTGTAGGTAGTGTTGACATGTGTTTGGTTCTTCTCATTGTGTACTTTCTTTTGCCCATTTTAGGTGAACAAAACAAAGCAAGAAAACCTTAAACTTTCCAAAGAAGTCCGAGACCAGAGGAAGCTCCTGAGCAAATGCAACCGAGGTACTTCCGGGACATTGGCTCTGTCTTGCTCCATGGCCGCACCTACCCATGGGGCTGTTTTACCTTTTCTGCTGTGCATCTATAAGAAGTGCTGGTACACGCGACATGCCAGTGCCCATGCAACGCATATCACACCCATGCAAGGAAGCAATAGTACTCGTTCATTGAAAGTATTGCACCCATGAAAACAAGTGGCAGTACAATATGTAGGGCCTGAGAGCCTAACAGCACCCTCCCATTTCCAATGATGCATCTTTGCTGCTGTTCTCAGATGGCTCAAGTGGCCGCCTGTTCCTGACTTTGGCAATACACTATATCCTCGATGTTAGGCAATTCTGAGTATATAACCTGAGGAGATAGGATTCTGAGACAGGGCCTCATTACAAGCATGTTGGTCCGGAAACAAGGGTGCCGGTAAACTGTTTCCAGGCCGCCATACTACAGGTCTGCCTGTCGGAGCAGCCGTGCTCTGCAGGTCTGACCCTGCCAGACACACCAGCCACGGTAGGCAGACCGTCACGGAAGCACCGGCACCAAGGGACTCTATGGGAATGGAGAATGTCTATTTACCGGTGACTGACTTTCCAGACCGCTGGGGTTGTAATACCCCCGGCAAGTCAGGCGCTGGTAAATATTTACGGGTCCGGCGGCAACTCGTCGGTAATGCTGGAACGGTTACCGCCGGACCTGTAATGAGGCCCAATATGTTTAATCATTGAGGCGGCTATCTGCAGATTAAATGCTCACATATTCCCAGAGGAACAGCCACTGTTTTACTCTTAATATTATAGTAGATTTGTGTAAATAGGCTTTGATGGAATCAAGAACACCACAGTTTTCATGTAATCATACAAAGCTGCCTTTCCCCATTTTCGACTTAGAAATTCTTCAAACTCAGATTAATCGACTGTGCTGAAACTAAATGTACACAATAATATAATGTTTCAGTTCTTCAACCCTTGTCCCGTGGGTTTGGGTAAAGCAGTTGGTCAATTGCTGACGTGATGCGTAGTATCAAGGAGGGCGGTGATGCTTTGACTGTACAGTGCAAGGCTTCCATCTACATAAGGACCCCTGAAAGGGGAATACTAGATGAGGATCCAGGTTTAAAACTTAAGCCAGCTATCATAGGGCTCAACTCTTTCCATCAAACCTAGATCAAAACTGTTATGCAAGTCTACGTGGTATACGCTAAGCATTCCTCACTTCTAATTCTTCTTGCTCTGTCAGCAGCTTTCGACGCGGTTGACCACTCCCTTTCTTCCCTTGGTTTCTCTGGTTCTGTTCTTAAACGGTTTCAATAGTGTCTAATCTAACTGCATGTATTCTGTGTCGTGGGCAGGCAATACCTCTCCAAATGTAGCTCGTGATTATGCTGTGCCACAAGGTGTTTGGTCTGCTTTCTTCTCTCTACACCTGGCCTCATGCATCTATTATTGCTTCCTCTGGCCCATCCCACTATTTGAACACCGATGATACCCAACGTTTTCTATCCTTTTCGTCCTCGATACCCACGATTCATGCTACTACCATCTTCTTGTCTACTGGCCAATAAATCCAGCATGGCCGACCACTATCCTCCCTTTCTTTTGCCCATCACATTTCCTCCCTGTCTCTCTTGCCTCTATCGCTTCCCCTGCGTCTACTTTACCCAACACACCTTTCGCTCGCAATCTCAGAGTCTATCTAGATTCCTCCCTTTCTTTTGCCCATCACATATCCTCCTTATCTCACTCTTGCAGAGCACATCGCTACTATATTCGTAAAGCCCGGCCCTTTCTCTTTTATCACGCTTATAAGCTTTTAATATCTTCACTAATTTTCTCACGCCTTTTCTACTGTTCTTCGCTCCTCTTTGGTCTTCCTGTCTCACGCTTAAGTCCCCTTAGATCTATTTATAACCCTTCTATCCGCCTCTTATTCTCTCTGTCTTCTCGTGACTCTACCTCCCCTGCTTTTTTTTTCTCGGCGCTAGCTTCCCTTTCACTTTTGTCTTAAGTTTCATTTCCTCTGTTTAGTTTTCAAGTCTCTTCATAGCCACCCTCTGCCCTTTCTGTCTTCTCTTCTGCACTCCTACCCGTTCTCTCCATTCACAGTCCCAATCTCTTCTTGCTGTCCCTTGTCCTCCATGTGCCCAGTCCTGCTTTCACTCCTTTGCTCTCCTGGTCCCGCTACAGTGGAACGCGCTTCTGCTGCATATTCGTTCTCTTTCTTCCTACTCTCTCTTTCACACTCACTTTAAAGCGTATCTTCTTTCTTCCTAAATGGTGGTCTTCGTTGTTTTCTTTAATGTTTTCATTTGATGTACCATTTTAATATGTTCAGCGTTTTGCCGTAAAGCGCTATAACAGTTTAAATACAAAATACAAACACCTATCTGTATGTGCCACTATTAAGCAGAGGTTTCAATTTTTGAGGTTAGAAAGCTTTGTCCTGAAAAACTGCTGATAAGCATGTTTATTGCTGAAATAAAATATGACATAGAGAACGTCAGACCTTGAGTTCAACTGTTGCTTAGGTACTTGGATTCCTTTCCTCCTATACCCAAACCCCTTTAAGCTGCCATAGTTTGGAAGCCATCATGGCAAGTAGGCAATTGATATCCCAGTACTGCTCGCCAGAGGGAGACCTGTGATTGGGATCTGCCTACTCCATCTGTCATTGCCTCTTCATGAGCAGTGGCAGACCCTCGCTCTAATCTCTTCCCCTACTCCTTCCTTACTGATCTACCATCCTTGTAGGCAATTGCTATGCTAGGACTCCTTGCCAGAGGGAGACCTGTGATTGGGATCTGCCTACTCCATCTGTCATTGCCTCTTCATGAGCAGTGGCAGACCCTCGCTCTAATCTCTTCCCCTACTCCTTCCTTACTGATCTACCATCCTTGTAGGCAATTGCTATGCTAGGACTGATTGCCAGAGGGAGACCTGTGATTGGGATCTGCCTACTCCATCTGTCATTGCCTCTTCATGAGCAGTGGCAGACCCTCGCTCTAAACCCTTCCACTACTCCTTGCTTACAGATCTACCATCCTTGTAGGCAATTGCTATGCTAGGACTGCTTGCCAGAGGGAGACCTGTGATTGGGATCTGCCTACTCCATCTGTCTTTCTCCATCTGTCATTGCCTCTTCATGAGCAGTGGCAGCCCCTCGCTCTAATCCCTTCCACTACTCCTTGCTTACAGATCTACCATCCTTGTAGGCAATTGCTATGCTAGGACTACTTGCCAGAGGGAGACCTGTGATTGGGTACCTGCCTACTCCATCTGTCTTCCTCCATCTGTCATTGCCTCTTCATGAGCAGTGGCAGCCCCTCACTCTAATCCCTTCCCCTACTCCTTGCTTACTCATCTACCAAGCTTGTTGGAGCGGTGGTTACCTCGATCTATATTCCCTTAATCAGTGAGCCTTGCTGGAGAAGTGGCATAACTGCTTCCTGCCTGAGCCCCCCACATGACCAGCTGCACCCCGTTCCTCTTCTCTCTGCTTCTGTTAACCCTTTATTATTGGGGTATTTGTTGAGCGCAGACCTAGATTCGAGAGGCACCAAAGTGCTTTACAATCATAGGGGGAACAACATGACGAGGGGAGCAGAGAAACAAGGGTGAGGGGAGGGGTAAGGTGGGCAATTTGTTAGCAAGGGATCTACAAGCAACCAGGGGAGGAAACAGTGGGGGGTGGGGGGGCAGATCACTCAGTCTCAAGTACGGTGGGGAGAGGAGAGTTGTGTGGACATAGGTGTTGGGGAAGCGCCATCCCTTGAAGTGGAGCTTCTTGCGCTTCCTCCTGAACGGTAGAAGCAAGAGGGCAAGTCTGAAGTTGACTAGTAGAAGGTTCCACAGTCTTGGGGCATAGAAAGAGAAAGCCTGTCTGCGATTAGCAAGGTACGATTTGGACAAGCTGAGGACGATCTTGCTGATCCCCATGCAGCAATGTAGATAATCGGTAAGTGTCTGGTGTCTACTCTGTCAAATGCTGCTTTTAGGTCAAGGAGAACCAGGAGGCAAGGATGGCCCTCATCAGGGATTTGAAGGGCATCGTCGATCACCTTAATGGTAACCGTTTCTCTGCTGCATCTGGGTAGTAAGCCAGATTGGTAGGACTGAAGGAGGTTGTTGGCTTCAATGTGCTGGAGAAGGATCTTATCTAGGAAGGGGCAGCACTTGCTGAGGTTGTCAGGGTTCAGTGTTGGTTTCTTGAGAAGTGGGAGAATTTGTCCAGTCTTGAGGGTCGAGGGGAACGTGCCTTGAGTTTGGGAGCTGTTGATGATTGTCGGGTAAGGGAGGAGTACTTCAGTAGGAAGCGTCTTGAGTATGTGTATGATGTGGCCTTGAGGGATGCTAGGATGGCAGTGAAGTCTTCCATAGTGAGTGTCTTGTAAGTTGTCCAGGTTGATGTGGTTTTGCGAGATGGGATGTGTAGTGTACTGTCAGTTGTAGCGTTAGTGTCTATCTGTTGGGGGATCATGCTGATTGTGTTGATGAAGAAAGTTGATGGCAGTGGATTTTGCAGTGGAGTGCAGTACAGGTGGGTCGAGTAGAGGGTTGATGCAGTGGTTGATGTTTTTGAAGAGGGCTCTACTTTCATTGTTGGCCCCTACAGGGGCAGCCTCTATCTCTAGTCTCCAATCCATAAACTCTGCAGGGGAAGTCGCAACCTTTGATCCCTGGCCCTATCGGTCATCCCTGCTCCATGCACCTTTAACGCCTACAGTAACAGTCTTTGATCCCTACCTCTACTGGAGGAGCAGTGTCAGTCTCTTCCTCTCCCCCAAGCATGAGTAACCACATACACGTAACAGAAGGAGCAGTGCCAGGCTCCATATATGTCCTTGTCTCCATTGTCTGCCCGTCATGTCTGTCCTCTGCCTCTACTCTCTTCTTCTTCCTCTAGCCCCAGCCCATGGATCTGTACCTGCTTCAGGAGAAGTGATACTCTCTGCCTCTACTCTCTGCACCTGTTGCACTGGCAGGAGCAGTGAAAGACTCAACTCTCTGCCTTTTTCTCCCCCTGGATTTTTGGTGCTGCAGGAACACTAGCAGGCTTTGCCTTTCCTCCCTGTGTCTTCCCGTCTGGAAGCTTGGCCTGGAGTAGTGCAGGAAAGGATTAGGTTAAAAATATCTTTTTACTAAAGGCATGGAAGCCCCTCTACCAAGAATGAACATGGCTCAAATAACCTGTTCTATGGAATGTATTCCTCACGGCAGGGTCTACAACCATGTTTTATCTCACTGCACCTTTATCAGAGGAGAAATATCAGTCTGACCCCACCCACAAAGGCAGTCCAGCACCGAAATGCTAGGCAATACTCCTCCAAACAAGAGTACCATCAGCAACCGCAGACACATGTGATGTTTCACCAGCTTGTAAAAGCCGGGACTAGCAAATAAGTCTGAGGAGTCTGGTCAGTGTCCTCGACCAGAGAAGAGACTTCCAAAACAGTTAGGCTAGATTCCTCAAGAAGTAGAGACCAGGAAGGCAAAACACATGCAACCTCTCTGTTGGCAACTATGAGACAGAGAGAAGATAGGTCGGGTGATACTGGAAGCTAAAGCAACGCGGACACCCCAAACTTGAGAGGAATAGGGCAAGGATCAGTTCTGGAACTGAGAAGTCAGAGGAAGGACAGACCACTAGACGAGACATAGTTTACAAGGAACATTGTTCATGAGAATCTGGATTCTGACAAGAGTTAAGAGAGCGCAAATAGTTTTAATCAAATTGTACTTTAGTTCTTTGCCTTCAATTAATGCAAATCGGCCAACGGGGCATTTGTATGGTAAGAGCTTTGTGTAAGAAACATTGGCATAAAGCACATATGCTTCCCAAATGTACATGCAGCAAATGGGCATTGCCCACTTCATCTCTCCTGTGCCACATCGCAGTGCAAGGGGACACCCTCGCAGCAGGTCATAAAGAAGAGCACATAAGGAACACCTTTCGCACCTATGGCTTTGAGAATTGCACATCAATATTCTTTGAACAGAAAAAACAAGTGTCATTGCATCCTGTGTTCGTTTTATTATTTAGACTGTACATTTTCCCAAATGAATTAATGGTAAACTGTCTAATGAAACACCACAATCTTCTCCTAAATAATGGACATGTCTCATAAACTTACAGCAAAGTGTTTTCCATATACATTTCTTTTTAGACCAACTATGGCTGTTAGACATTTATAAGGGAATATTGTATGTACAATAAAACCTTGTTCTGTACATTAACTCGCTCACTGTATAATGTACTTTTCTGCCACATTCTCTCCGGATATAGTGTCGGTTCTTGCAGTGGAGGAGTACGAAGAACTGCAGATAAACCTGGAACTGGAGAAAGATCTGCGGAAGACAGCAGAATCAGTCGCGCATCAGGTGCGTCTACTATGCGCCGTTTACAAAAGAGCGCGTCAACGTCCCCTGTCTGGGGCTTTTAAGTGTGTAGTGCACGTTGCCACACTATGTCGGTGTCACTCTGCTTACCGATATATGGAAGGTGTGTGTCCTCCGCACATATGCCTTTTGGCTTAGCATTGCAGCTGCTTGGTCTAAGGGTATCCCTTGTGGGTTAGCATTGCAGCCGCCTAGCCCAAGGGTATGCCTTGTTGCTTAGCATTGCAGCTGCTTGGTCTAAGGGTATGCTTTGTGGCTTAGAATTGCAGCTACTTGGTCTAAGGGAATGCCTTGTGGCTTAGCATTGCAGCTGCCTAACCCAAGGGTATGCCTTTTGGTTAGAATTGCAGCTGCTTGGTCTAAGGGAATGCCTTGTGGCTTAGCATTGCAGCCGCCTAGCCCAAGGGTATTTCTTGTGGCTTAGCATTGCAGCTGCCTGGTCTCAGGGTATGCCTTGTGGCTTAGCATTGCAGCTGCCTAGCCCAATGGTATGCCTTGTTGCTTAGCATTGCAGCTGCCTGGTTTCAGGGTATGCCTTGTGGCTTAGCATTGCAGCTGCTTGGTCTAAGGGTATGCTTTGTGGCTTAGCACTGCAGCCGCCTAGCCCACGGGTATGCTTTGTTGCTTAGCATTGCAGCTGCCTGGTCTCAGGGTATGCCTTGTGGCTTAGCATTGCAGCCGCCTAGCCTAAGGGTATGCCTTGTTGCTTAGCATTGTAGCTGCCTGGTCTGAGGGGATGCCTTGTGGCTTAGCATTGCAGCCGCCTAGCCCAAGGGTATGCTTTGTTGCTTAGCATTGCAGCTGCCTGGTCTCAGGGTATGCCTTGTGGCTTAGAATTGCAGCCGCCTAGCCCAAGGGTATGCCTTGTGCTTAGCATTGTAGCTGCCTGGTCTGAGGGTATGCCTTGTGGCTTAGCATTTCAGCTGCCTGGTTCCACTGCATGCCGTGTGCCTTAGCATTACAGCCGCCTGGTGTTCGCACATGCCTTTTTGCTTAGCATTGCAGCCGCCTAGGCTCAGAGCATGCCATGTGGCATTGCATTGCAGCCGCCTTGCTTAAGGAGTATTGCAGCCACCTGGTCTCAGGGTATGCCTTGTAGCTTAGCTTGTCAGCTGCCTGGTCTGTTGTGACTTTGTGCTTTGTGCCTGTGTGGTCTTGGCCTATCCATAGTGGCTTGGCATTGCAGCTGTGTGGCCTAGCATTTCAGAGATGTGACATTGGTCCATTTCTTAAGCCTTAGCACTGAGGCTAGGTGGACAATGGGCCAAGGCTTGGAATTACACATGGCAACTGTTTATCTAGTTTCCTGTGTCTTATTGTTAAAGGAGTAATTCCTCAGCCACATCTTGTGACTTAGCATTTCAACTGCACCCCCCTGGCCCATGGATTGTGACAGAGCATTGGCCTATGCCTTCTGATTTAACTCAATGCTTTGAAGCATGGCTTTGTCCCTGTGTGGTCTTGGCCTATCGATTGTGGCTTAGCGTTGCAGCTGTGTGGTCAAGAGTATGCTTTGTGAGTTAGCATTTCAGCAATGTGACCTTGGTCCATTTCTTAAGCCTTACACTGAGACTAGGTGGACATGGGCTATGGTTTGCAATTAAACATTTTAGCTATCTATCCATTTTGTTTTAAGTTTTAAGAGTAACAGGAGTCAGGCCTCAGCCACGTCTTGTGACTCAACATTGCAGCCATGTGACCCTTGCCTGTCGATTCTGATTTAACTCCATGCTTTGAGACTCGCTTTGCCCCACTTGGTCTTGGCACCTCCATTGTGACTTAGCATTGAAACCATGTGTCCTTGGCCGATGCTTTTTGATTTAATGCCATGTCTTCAGACCTAGCATTGATCCCTTGTGGTCTTGTCACATGCCTTATGACCAGTGTCTTGTGACCTGGCGTTGTAGCTATGAGATTTTACCCCACCATTTCAGCTCTCTGACCTCAGTCTGTACTAGGCGACATGAAGCTGTTTTTGTTGGACCATGCTTTGCTATTTAATGTTTGTATCTCGTTCTTGGTTAGGCTTTGTACATAGGGATTGCAGTCTTAGAACAGCACATTTTTTAACTTAGCATTCTAGTGTCACATGCTGATTCATTTAGCATTGCAGCTGAGGGTCTGTCCTCCATATCTTGTGACTAAGCATTGTAGCTGGATGTCCTTGGTCCACGCTTTGTGATTTAGGAACATACTTTACGTAGGCAGACCGTGGTGGAGATTTTCAGACTTGGTTGTAGGGATGTGGGCCATGGCCTTCATAGCCAAACAGACAAAACCATTAAAGCAAACTCCTAGGTGACAATGGGGTTGGGGTGTCCATGAAGCCATCCGTGGATCCCACTTGGTTGTGCGTTTGCCCAGATACCCAGCAGGGCTCTGTGTAGAGATGAATTGGCAAAGGGCAGGTCTGTTAGTTGAGGTCAGAGGTTATTCAGCAAAATGACAGTGAATGAAGCACAGCACACTTAGCTCAAGCAGAAGAGTGTGTAGAGGATCAATCCGGGTAGCTTTGAAGTAACAAAAGAGCACATTCCTAGAAGAGTGGTAGTTATGTAAAATGCCCTGTTTCTGCTTGAAATTGTGAACACAAAGTTCCAACCTTTCCTACATTTTGGACCTCACTACTCATGAGTTCCACATTCTGATGGATTTACATGTGCATTGAAAAAGAAAGGCACCACGATAGCTTGATATTGTGATGCATTCATTGTGCTGTGATGTAGGAGTAATCCACTGCTCATTCTGTATGCTTTGTCGCGCGCAGTGCTTGTGTTAGCCCTTTGTTCATTATTATAGCATAGTACTAGGTTAGGGTACTCCATTGTCGCTCTTGGTTTGATGGCCAGGAAAAAATCATCTTTTAAACTATGTATCTTTCGCAGATGTACATTGAACAAAATAAAATGAAGAGGCAAAGTCAGCTCCTGCTGCAGAGCGCCGCCCCCAACCAGCAGCTCTTGAACGCTTTAGACGAGAATGCAAAGTTGACGCAGAAACTGGAAGAAGAAAAGATTGCCCATCAGCAAAAGGTAACCTACACACAACGTCTCCACTCACTCTTGTCCTCCCTTATTGGGCGCACCCATGAGCTATTTCTAGGTATTTGAATTTTCCTCAGTACAGCCTTTGCTTTTTGGTCAGTGTTGCAGAGGAACAAGACACATACAAGGGGGGACCTAGCGTAAAATCTTGCATTTCTCCTGTCCGAAATCATGCATCATATGTCACAGGGGCCTTGTGTGTCTGTGACCAGAGCAGCAAGGTGTATGGTGTGCAGAATCAAAGCCGTGACCAGTCAAGTCCTCAGTAGATCCTTGCTTCGATCCTGTGCATGTAGTAAGGTTTTTTGTGTAGTCTTAACTTAGAGGAGGTAGGCAACAGTTGCAACTACAGCCCTCCTTACTTCACTTCATGGTGTCCAATGCACTTTTTCTCACTTTTTAATTTGGGGATCAAATACAGTTTTGTAGTTTCAAGATCCACATTTTAGTTCAGCAGCTAATATTGAAAACCCAATGTTAAATGTTTATTTCAGAGTAGGCATACTCCATGAGAATTGCCCTCAAGTCCCCAAGCTACCTGGCTGAGAATCCCAGAACCCCTGGAGGCCCGTGATCCGCCAGAAGCAGGAAGTAAAGAACCAAAAGACAGGCTTTCTCTGTGTGAGCCCCCACACTCTGGAACCTCCGCCACATCCACAGCAAATGCACCCCCTCTTCTACATTTCATGAAGGAGCTCAAGACCCCCCCTATTCAAGGAATGTCACCCCCCTAACACCTAGACCCACACACCCTCACTCCCTCCACGCACACTCCACTCCCTCCTAACCTAAGACTAGGGGGTCTGCTCCCCCGTGTTTCTTCCCCTGGATGTTTGCAGATCCATTGTTGCCTACTTGCCCTCCCCCGTTGTCAGCCCCCTTGTATTAATCCCTTGCGATATCCTTTCCTCGCTGTGTTCTTCCCGTATGACTTGTAAAGCGCCCTGTTGGTTCCCAAAGCTGCTTCCGTGATCAATAAATACCCCAAGAATAACAATACAAATATTGAGACATTTTCAAAGCCAATGTTATAATAAAACACAGTGACATCAAAGATAAGAGTATCAAAAGTACAGCAGTGGTAAAAAGAACAGAAACAAACACAAACAATTTTATAAACTCATAGAGAGGTGGTAGTAAGCAGCTATGAAATTAATGTTACTCCATGAATGCTTTTAAGCACAATGCTTAAAAACAGCTGCTTCAGGGGACGGTTCTGTAGCGTTAGTTCCTTCTTATGTTTAATCTGAAGTCAGAGTGGTGTCCGGGCACAAAGGTGGGTGCACCCATGTAAGCACAATCAGGAGCCAAAGAAAAGGAGAAAACATCTGCCCTATAATTTTACCGATGTAGCACCCGTTCCATAGCCATTGTGGCTGGCTTCTCTGTATTTCCCCATTTCCTTCGGGCATGCGTGTTCCAGGGCACACATGTCCTCTTTGTGGGCAAAGGGAAGCAGGCTCCATTCAGAAACTGGTAGGCACATAAATATTCGGCACTGACGCACTGGCACCCACCACAATAATGGTGTTCATTTTAGGATCATGTGGTTATAAGTAGGGAGACTGTATTCTGTCCTGTTATATTCTGAAGGCCTGTGCGCTGAAGCTGGCCTACTGGAACATAGTTCCCTTTTCAAAAGTGTGGTTTTGGTGCAAAGTCTCGGACAGACTTGGTGCAATAATCGACCAACCCGATAGAGGAACGTAGTTGGCCTTGGTTAATCGATATAGGAGCTTTATTTATGCCATCCATGAGACGCTGCTTGGATTGCATGCCTTGTTTGAAAGGTTGTATCCCAGATATTTCACCTGTCTTTGTAGATATGAACATTTATCTAGTTGCAGGGGGAGGCCACTCAAATGCAGTCTGAGCGGAACTTTTCCCAAGGGGAGGTCTTCTTGGGAATACATGCTCTGACCACAATGTCATCTTGGGAGTAGACTACATTAGTTACACATTCTAGTAGGTGGAAGGATTTGTTGCTGGAAGCGCAAAGCTGTATAAGAGGGTTTCAAACAGTATTCAGGTGTATTGCAGTTTGACCCCAGGAGTTAGATACGCCTAGAGGTGCAGGAAGGCAGAGCGGTGCTTGATCTAGTTATATGTATAACATAAGTCAAGTTGTGAAAGGTAGGTCGGTAATGTGGGGCAAGGGTTACTGGTCACTGAACACATTCAAGTTGGTGCTCTGCAAGTCTATACATAATCGGAGGCCTCTGTCGGCTTTCTTTGTGGACACTGTGGATCTCAACCACTCGGACACTGTTCAACAGTTTTCTGAGGTCTTCCCTTGCAGTGAGTGATCTTGTCTGGCTTTGTGCTTGACTGGGATCCTCCCTTTTTCAGCTGGATATTGTGCACATAACCCCTCATGGTACCGACTGCTTTATGGAATATTAAGAAACATTTCCTAGAATCTAGTCACACATCAGGCATTTCAGTGATAATAATGGGTTGTCACTTCAGTATTACAGTTTTATTCCCAAGAGAACTTAGTCCCAACACACCAGAACCTGGACAGCAGGTGGGGGAGGCGGGGAAGTCTTACTTGCTATGAATAGTTTGTCACTTTGCTGCGACAGGATTGAGAGGCCTATATGTGGCATTGAGAGAGTGCAATATGAGTCCGAGTCCAGCAGGTGATGTGCGTCAATGTCCCCTGCTTTTGGCTTTACTGTGGTCTGTTATGTTCAGAACCAGGCGGCTCAAACCACCTACTAAATCATCAGTCTTCATTACAAACAAGAGCCACTTTATTGCTTTTGCATTTCCGGCTGACATTTGAAGTGTCTCTTCCGGGCAGAGTTCCTGGCTGAATAATATGCTCTCTTCTTCGTGTCAGTTTCTTCATGCTTGAAACGTGTTGCAGTACTGACTGCTTCTCACAGGGAGGGGTGCTGGCTGAGCAGCAGCTCTTACTGGAACTTTCGAATGACTTCAGTAGACAATTAACTGGACTGTGATTAGTTCGTGTATGTTGTCAAAAGCACAGCTACTGGTCAGGTCCTTCAGGTCTGTCATGAAATTGTGGGTAACTTGCAGGTCGATGTAGAAGTTATGTTGCTCCAACTCAACGTTAACCTTTGTGTAAAACCCATGGTGAAACCTGCACACAGTCCTGAGCCTGGCGTCTTCAAACACATCGTTGCAGTTGATGCCCTCAGGGTTTTTTTGTTTCTCCTTCATGGCCCTTTAAAAAGTAGTCTATGGACATCAGCCACCAGGGAATTGATGAACAAGGCCCTTTTGTATGCTGGGGAGTAGGCAGAGCTTTGCGTGGCCTGCAGAAGGTGTCGAGCAACCCTAGAATTAGGATTGCAAGTTGCCACAGTGGTGTCTGAGTGGAAGGATGGGTGCGACTAGGAATGGCCAATCCGGAGCCAAGGAAGGAGACGAAAGATGCTGCTTCTTTATGTCCATGCACACCGGGCGCCCTACACGAAGCCTAGCGGGTGTGACGCAGGCCTCTCGTGCTTACGCAATGGCCAGTCAGGTCTTGCTCGAGTTTCCTTCACTGGCACATGGTGGCGGGGGATCCAGGACGCTATTTTAGGGTAGCCACTTCTACCCCGGACCCCACCTTTAGTATGCCCTTGCATTGCTCTTGTGACCCCTGTGCATACAGGGACGGAATACAGACTCACATGCATTGAGTGACTGACTGAAGGTTTAGGCAGTGTATGGAGATGGGCACTGGGCAAGTATTCACGCCTGTCACCCCATGCTCAGAATTCAAGCATCTCTGCAGCAAACGCTTGCACGCTTCTGAAGTGTAAGCAATCCATGAGCGATCCATCATACACTCCATGTCTATCCCGTTCACCAGGCCCAGGCCTCCTCCTTATCTAATCGAATAATCCTTTCTCGGTCCCACTACCTCTGCTGTTATATTACCGAGGAGCGTTTAGAGACGCATGCACTTTTCATTGTGATGGAGAAGGCTGGCGATTACTGTTAAGCTGCTCCCCAGCCTGGAACAAACATTGTGTCTGGAGTGTGCCTCATCTGATGACTTTGGCAACACAAAACAGGTGATGGCTGGAAGGTTTAGAATGAATCTTAACCTCTGGCACTGCTCTGGGCAACCCTAGTCCAGACCATGGTTCTTTAGCCTGCCAGGCCTTTACAGAAAGGGGAACGGCCTTTATCCCACCCCAAAATGCATTTTCGTATTATCAAAAGATAATTACGCAGGAGGTGCAATTATTCTAATATATATGCGAAATTGAGCATTTGAGGCACTGATTGGCCTGTAATGGTGGCAACCGGATATGTGAGTCTACACCTTTCTCCTAGGGGTAGTATAAATTATATTTCCAGGGTGGATAGCTCAGTGAACTGTGCACTCTCCTCTGCCATGGGTCCAGCATGAACACCATTTCGCAACGCTGTAGGACTGACTCAGTCCTTCATCTTTCTGAGGTGGATACATTCAGCATCAATAAAGTAGGCAATAATAACATGAATTATTACAGCGATCAGAAGCAGGAGGAACAGGCACTAGGCACTACATGAAATCCTAATGGTAATATAACGATGAATTATCCAGCATTGAACTGCATTGTGCGGCTGAGGCTACACTTAGCATATGGACGCGAGCTGCTGTGCCTTGCATATGTTACGTTACTCCGCTTTAATACTGCACCAGTCTCCATTGTAGTGCTCTTGTGAGGCTGAGGTTTGTACCCATAGTGGTGTATTATGCCCCCATCTGGGGTAAACCCAGACCCTTAATTGTGGGAAGAAAAAGAAAGGGGTACGGGAATAGAAGAGGGGAGAGGGTACAAATATTGACACAAACACCTAGAAATGCCAGTATGCCTATACCAGTCTTTAGTCCACATTAGATGGCATTTCGGATGTATTTGGGACTCTACTTGGCAAACATATGATGGCAGCACTCGCTCATGTGAGTAGACATTTGCCAACCAACTCCATGATCTTACAAGCCAGGGGTCTGACACCGTGGCCCTCCAGGTGTTTTGGACTACAGCTGTCACCACCCTTTGCTTGTATATTCAATGGTTGGGAATCATGGGAGTGGAAGTCCAAATCATCTTGAGGGGCAAAGGTTGCAGCTCCTCCCGCCCCCTGATACAAGCCAACTCGGCCTGCTCGGCGATTGCCAAAACTTATGCCTTCAAGTCATGGACGAAGGCGACTCATGCCCCCTGGTCCTCCTTCAGCTCACTACCACTTTAAGCATTGTCGACCGTGATCGGTCTACTCGCAAACAAAATGGAGTCCACGTGCATGGTTTGCAACTGGTTCACATCTTACCTTTCAGACAGACACTGAGCCGTCCAGATGGGCAACTTAAGGTCAATTTGCCACCCAGTTATTTGTGAAATCCCACAGGGCACACACTGGCGTAACAGTGGCCCCCGCACCCTCCGCGGTGCGAGTGGCCCCGCGACCACATGTTCTGGAAGGGGCCCCCACTTGGAGTAAAAAAAAGAATAATAATTTTAGCAATTCTCTTTTTTTTAGCATTTTTTTTAAATTCACTGTGCATTTCTAAAGAAGTGATTTCTGTAACAGAAATAATTTCTTTATGAAGGCAGAAGGCAACCGCCATGCTCACTACCGGCACTGCCTCCCGCGATTGGGCAATAACGGCCCATTACGAGATGAAATGGCCGGTAATTGCCCATTGGTGGGTGGCGGTATTGCTGGGCTCCCGATCCTCATTCTGCCCAATAGGGCAGAATGGGGGTGGGGAGCATGGTTGCGCCATCACCGTTGATAACGGTGCCAGCGCAATTATGAGTTATGCTTGCGGGTGCCGCACCGCGGGCTGTCAGGAACCCGCGAGCAGAACTCGTAATGCAGTGGGACGGTATGAACAGTGCCAGTGCCTTACCGGCACCATTCATACCGTCACCGCCAGGGTCCTAATGAAGCCCAATGTATTTTTGAAGTATTATGGCTCTCCTCAACCAATGATGTGTGCGTGTGTGAGTGTATGGTGAAAGAGTGCACACAAATGTATGGGTGGCTGGGTGTGCGTGTACGGTGAAAGGATGTACACTTAAATGTATGGGTGGCTGCCTGGGTGTGCCTGTATGGTGAAAGGGTGCACACTTAAATGTATGGGTAGGTGCCTGGGTGTGTGTGCCTGTGTGGTGAAAGGTTGCACACTTAAATGTATGGGTAGGTGCCTGGGTGTGTGTGCCTGTGTGGTGAAAGAGTGCACACTTAAATGTATGGGTAGGTGCCTGGGTGTGTGTGCCTGTGTGGTGAAAGGTTGCACACTTAAATGTATGGGTGGCTGCCTGGGTGTGCCTGTATGGTGAAAGGGTGCACACTTAAATGTATGGGTAGGTGCCTCGGTGTGTGTGCCTGTGTGGTGAAAGGTTGCACACTTAAATGTATGGGTGGCTGCCTGGGTGTGCCTGTATGGTGAAAGGGTGCACACTTAAATGTATGGGTAGGTGCCTCGGTGTGTGTGCCTCTATGGTGAAAGTGTGCACACTTAAATGTATGGGTGGCTGCCTGGGTGTGCCTGTATGGTGAAAGAGTGCACTCTTAAATATATGGATGGCTGGGTGTGCGTGTGTATATATGATGAATGGTGTGTGTGCTTGTGTTCAGGGGCGCAACAAAACCTACATTTCAGGGGGGCTAACTTTTCAAATGTTGGGAGAGGTGCTAACTTCACGTGTGGTGGGGAGGAGCACATTTATTTGTGTGGGGGCATCTAACTTTACGCATTTTAATGAGACTATTCTAGTGCAGCTTCAATGTTACAAGCAGTTAACTCTCTCCTTTAGGTCTGAAAGCACCCATTTATGGGCTGCTGTGAGAATGACTGGTCTCCTGTTTCCGCTCTATCCTTCCAATCACTCCCATGGCATGCCAGTACTAAACCCACATCACAATTTCAATTGCTTAAAGAATTTGGCATTTGAATGCAGGTACACACAGTGAAATGATGTACATTAGTAATTGCTGGGCCGGGCCCTTGTTAATGGCAAAACCCAGGTGCCATTTAACATCTTTGTCCTTTTCTGTCCGGCAACTCCTCTGAAGGTCAGCCAGGTCAAGTCAACATAGCCCACAATTTCAGTGGGGGGGTGGGGAGGCGCCGAAGCCCAGTCAGCTCCATGGTGTTGCACCACTACTTGTGTTTAATGCCTTGATTAATTATTGGTAATCTTCTTTACACCTAGCCCTATTCTTCCTCATCCCAGTACTTGTGTATGAGGCAGTACTTGTATATGAGGCACTATGCCTCATACAAAGTACTGGGAAAAGGTAGAGGTACATGAAGGTAATGCCTGACTTAGCTACCTGTAATCTTCATTACTCCTAGTCCCACTCTTCCTCCAGTACTTACCAGTGAGGCTACGAGCCTCATACATAAGCACTGGGACAAGGAAGAGGGACATAGGTAATTCTGGGCCAATGAGCTGATTTTGAAGGTTGGCGTAGGGGATGGGAGGGAGAAGGGATGTGTGGGGGGGTTGGGTTGTGCAATAAATCGGAATGGTCGTCCATGTCCATGCTAAGAAGGCATGATATGTGGTTTTAGTGGCTAGAGAGGCATTTTGGTGCAGCCAGTCTAGTCATTCCTCAGTTTGGTATGACTTTTTTTAACTGGGCATTTCTAATAAAGCAGTCCTGCTAAGTGTAATTACCTGGCTAGACTGGCATTTGGATTCTGCCAGTCTAGCCGTTTCTTACTGCGGCACTGTATATTTTTCTGGGCATCTGTAATACAATGATATGTTATCATATGATAAGTTATGTATAACGCACCTGTACACAAGTGTTTTTCGGCACAACAAGACAAGAGAAGGAAAACTGAGGGAGGACAAGACAAATTATCTTACTAAGCCTTGTGTCATTCAGATCGTGCAAGTGCGAGAACGAGAACGAGAAGTGCAAGGGGAAAGGGAGGGGAGAAGTGCAAGGGAGAGGAAAACAGGGCAGCAATGCTCTGAGTAAGTGCCGCCAGGGCAGCGCGGCTCTGGGTAGTGCAAGGAGAACAAGGGACTGTAGGGTTACAGTTACAGCCCCTAACTGCGTGGTAGGCCTGGAGGCCGTGCAAGGGTGATCAAGAAAGAGCCTGGACTCAGTGAGACAGAGGGTAGCCAAGCAACCAGTTGGTACAGCGGACAGGTAGGTCAGCAGGGGAGGGAGGGAGAGAGAGAAAGCAGAGGAGAAGAGGAACGTTTTGAGCTGCTTCTGGAACATCAGGTGGTCCGGCTCAAGTTTGGGAGGGTCAGGGAGGCCATTTCAGAGGGAGGCGCCTGCAGGGGAGAAGGATCTACCCTCCACTCTCTGCCTGGAGAAACATCTAACCCTTAGCGCTCGAGAAGGAAGGTATTTTGGAAGATAGCGTTGGATGTAGGGCGGATCCCAGACCCAGAAAGCCTTGTGGACAATGAAAAGGGTCTTGAACTTGATTCTTGCAGCCACCGAGAGCCAGTGGAGAGCTTTCATTGCTGGAGATATACAGTCCCTAGGTTTGAGGCCAAGGATTAGTCTTGCAGTCCTGTTCTCGATTAGTTGCAGAGGGCGGAGAGTAGAGGAAGGCAGATTGAGAAAGTGCTGGTGCAGTAGTCCAGCCTAGAGAGAACCAGAGCTCTGTAGACAGTGAGCTTCTGGGGGAAAGTGAGAAATGGAAGGGTCCCTTTGAGGAGGTGCAGCTGGTAGTGGGACTTCTTGGCGACGTCCGAGATGTGAGGAGAGAAAGAGAGTGGAGTTGAAGATGACACCACGAATAAGCGAGACAGTAGAGTAGGCTGAGGGGAGCCTGAAGGAAAGCTCAGTGTCATCCGCATAACACTGTAAGTTAGAGGAGAAGGTAGAGATCAGGTTGGCCAAAGGGGCCAAGTAGAGGATGAAAAACCAGGGTGAGTTGGTAGAGCCCTGGAGAATGCTACATGTAGAGAGAGGTGGTGGAGTGAAAGGGACCAAGTTGGACCTGGGAGGGGCGGTCCAAGAGGAAGGAGGTCAGCCACTCCAGGGCCTGATACATGATGCCCAGGTTCTCACAGAGTCAATTGATCAGGATGGCGTAGTTGACTGTGTCGAAAGCAGAGGAAAGTGCCAGGATGATGAGGACAGAAGGAATGCTGGAATCAAGGTTAGAGATCAGATCTTCACATGTGTTCAGGAGAGCAGGTTCCATGCCTCTGGCAGCTCTTAAGCCAGACTGATGGTCATGGAGACAACCAACAAATTCAGTGTGGAGAATAAGCTGGCAGTTGGCCAGCTTTTCCAAGAATTTGGGAGAGGGGACATTTCTAGTGGCAAAAGAATGATTACAGAAATTGGCCAAGGCTGGATCAAGGGTGTCAATATGGTCCTTGATGGTTCTGGAGGAGCAGGCGAGCACCTGTTTCGACGACACTTCCATAGATGGGACTTGTCTAGAAACCTAGTCAGGTGTTAGAGAGAAAGTGGAGAAAGGAGGAGGAGAGGGAGAGATGGCCAAAGGGGGCCGAGAGAGGAAGAGGAGATAGTGGACAGGATGTCCCAGTTTTAGCGGAGAAGCCAAAGGCCAAAGCCGTACAGAGGGCCTGTTGAGGGAACAGGAGAGGTAGAAACCGCAACAGGATTGGCCAGTTCATTGCATATTTAAAGAGTTTGGCTGTGTTGTTAGAGGCCGCAGTGATGCAGGCTTGAATGTGTGCTATCTTCTGTTATACGAAGCGTCACGAGATCGCTGGTTACCTTTTCTTCCCAGAGATCGTGGAGTTGAGGTTGCCAGTCTGTCGAAGTATCAATGCCGACGAAATAGCAACGCGAGGAATCGACCCAACACCCCCCTGACAGTGAACGACAGGATGGAACTGAATCAACTCCCAACGCCACGGGTGGCACTTCTCTGTATTAACGTGACGTCTGGACAGTGTTTCCACTGACAGAGAAGGCTGAATGAAGTCCTCCGCAAAACCAGTAGATCAATGGGCTGTTTTTCAGAACTTCCAGGATGGCAGATAAGGCACAGGTACCGGCAGGGCACAAGACTGGTAAAAGGGTGGGAAAGACAGGCCAACAAAAGGGAAGGACAGACAGGGGAACCCTTCCCAGGACAAGAATCCTAACAGGAAATTAAACAAGGCAGGGAACCCAGGCTGAACCCTCCCTGTACCCAGAACTAGGAGATAGGCAGGCAAAGACAAGGCAGGACAAGGGGACCAGGGACAGGAACCACCAAGGGCAGGTAAGGAGTACTTGAGGCCAAGCAAGGCAGAGAAACACGGAGGACTGGAGGCACAGACAAGCAGGACTCCAGCAGCGCATACACGGAACAACCGCGTTGAGACGGTTGTTCCGTGTATGCGCTGCTGGAGTCCTGCATGCAGAGCTTTTTTATAGCCCCGGACCAAAGCGAGGCCTGTTACTGTGCATGCGCGAAACGTCTGATGCTGACGATCCGCTAATCCGCAGAACAGGCAAGATGGCTGCGCCCATGGAGCCGACCCGGACCACGGGGCATCGCAGGGAAAGACGCCAACGCGGATAGAGTCTCCAAGAAGGAGATCGCCGCAGCCGAGGACCCGGGCCCCCAAAACAGGTAAGAGGAGCACATGCGTGCGCGCGCATGTGCCGTGACATCTTCTTGATGAGTCTTATTGCTTCGACTGGCATTTTGGTGCAACCAGTCTAGGTATGTCTTAATGCAGCCTGGCATGCTTTACTGTAATGTTATTGTGTGTCTACACTGGTCTACATTGTGCAGCCAGTTGGACATGTTTTCATTGTGCCATGGCATTTAATAGCAAAGCATTAATGTTCATGTGCACTGTTGGTGACATGCATGTTTTGAATTGCTGTTACCCTACACAACAATAGCAAACACTGTGGCTTTTTAGTAAATTCTTCTCAGAAAGTGTGCAGTATATTGCATTAAAACACATATGTATATCTTTCTCCTAGTACAGTGTGTGGCATACCCCTTCAGCAACACGTTTGTGCGCATTGCGCAAGCGTGGTAATCTAGGGCGGCCCAGAGTGTGACATGACTCGTGATTTGTTGCCGAGTTGGGGGGGGGGCTCAGCATGGCTTGCAGGGGGGCCTCCAGAGCTTGTGTTACGCCACTGAAGGCACACTACTCTCCCCGGTGATCTTTAATCTATTAATTCATTGTTTGGGGGTCACTTCACACCCCTCAGAATTGCCTCGTCTCCATCCAAGCCTGGAAGACAATCCCATACATGAAGCTGAATCGCGCAAAGATGGCATTTATTCTACTCCATCACCCATCTAACCAGGATATACCATTCAAGGGTGGCTAAATGACGAGCCTTCACGGCTTCACGCGTCATCTGGCCCGACTACTAGATCACTCTGGTTAACTACAGACAAGCTCTATATAAAACTCCAATACAATCTGAATACAAAACATGTAACGTGCATGCAAGTTTAGCATGCATGTGCTTAGATGGTATTGCTTGGGCATTTGAGGATGCCCTTGGCATACAGTGGCAACATCTAAGCAAGTTAGACTGTACCTTGCAAATAGGGAATATATCCTGCACGCGCGGCGTACACTACGATTAGATGCCATTTCTAAAGCTTGGCAAGATGAACTCGCAATATTAATGGTGGCTCCTAGACATGTCAGTCTATGCTTTACATACATGATTTACCTAGCACGTGAGATGGCAGTATCTGCCTATAGAAGGCTATGCCTGGCATATATTGAATTGAATTGATATTTTATTTCTATCGCGCCCATACAAGTGTTTCAGAGCGCGACAAGGCAAGGGAGGGGAACAAGGGAGAACCAAACAACGATCTTACGAGGCCCACTGGCATTGAGAACGCGCAGGCGCATGGGGGAGTGGGAGGAGAGAAGTGCAAGGACGGGGGAGAAGTTGAAAGTGCTGAGCAAAAGGAGAACAGAATAAATAATAATAAATAAATCACTAATAAGAGCAACAAAAAGAAGGTAGTGCAGCCAGCAAGTGGCAAGTGCTGAGTGTAAGGCAGAAGACAGGGTAGGTCAGATAAGTGCAGGGAGAAAAGGGGGGGGCTGTATGGGTACATATACAGACCCCAGTGCAAGGGGGGGCCTGGAGGTAGTGCGGGAGGGTAGCAGGGTGAGCAGGAACCGGTATTACCCAAATTGACCTTTTACAATTGACCTTTTGCACAATTGACCTAATTATAGTGGTCCTAATTGACCTTCTGCACAATTGACCTTTATATCATTTTAGTTATTTTATATATGTATTGGGTTGGTTGTGGATTATAAATAATATAAGGGGATTGGGTGGGGGGTTGCAGGGGGTTTTGGATTGGGTGCGGGATTGCGGGGGGTTTCCCCCCCGAAATATATGTCCTAAATGACCTTCTAAATTAGGTCAATTCTCCCGAGGTCAATTGTGAAAAGGTCAATTAGTATACAACCCAGGAACCTGGTCCCAGAGGACAGAGAGTGGCCAGGTGCACAATGCCAAGAGAGAATAGATCAGCAGGGGGGAGGGGGAGCGAAGGCAGAAGCAAAGAGGAAGGTCTTGAGGTGCTTTCGGAACTGGAGATGGTTCTCCTCAAGTTTTAGAGTGGCAGGGAGGCTGTTCCAGAGGGAGGACCCAGCCAAAGACAGAGCTCTCCCCCAGCTTGTTTCTTTGAAAAACGACTGACCCTGAGGGAGTTGGCGGTAGAGGAGCGAAGAGCTCGGGAGGGGAGGTATTTGTGGAGGGATAACTGAAGGTATTTTGGACCCAGTCCCCAGAAAGCCTTGTGGACAATGCAGAGGGTTTTGAATTGAATCCTTGCATCCACTGGGAGCCAATGGAGAGATTTCAGTGCTGGAGAGATACGATCCCAGGGCTTGAGGCCAAGGACATGTCTGCCAGTCCTGTTCTGGATTAGTTGCAGAGGGCGGAGAGTAGAGGCAGATAGATTTAGAAAGAGGCTGTTACAATAGTCCAACCTAGAGAGAACCAGAGCTTGGGAGACAGTGAGCTTCTGGGGGAATGACTGGCCATAACTAGCAATATGCGGATGCATTGGCATATGAAGGCAGTGCCCCTGGGCTGTGTTTTTTTCTTTGGGTGGTACTCAGTTATAACATGAACCCACCCATGGCATACCAAGACAGCACCCTTGTTAAAATATGGTTGGTAACTGAATGTCCATTTCCTGCTTCAGTAACTATCATTTTATGAGATTATTTAAGCTTTTTTTACAACACCGTGCTCTAGCAACTTGAAGCGTCTCTTGTGCTAGATGGAATTACCAAAGAATAGTACTACTTTATTCTCAATTTAATAAAGCAGGGTCATCTGGCAGACATCGGACAGATCCTTGCCCACTCACACACAAACTTGATTGCATAGAGGTGTTATACCCCAATATGCCTCATCTAGGTCAACATCCTGCGTGGCAAACTTTAAACGTTATTAGCGGGAGGGATTGGTTAGGGGAACATATCTTCTTATAGAATGTATACGGGTTAGTACTTAATTGGTTGTCTCTTATCTGTTAGGCACACATCAAAATAACTCAAAATCATATAATACTGATTATAGCGAACAAACTGGCAGGGGATTTGTTTATGCAACATTGTATAGCAGGTTGCCCCATAGACCCACTGATTGGTTGGCATTCTTACACAACCATGGACCTTCGGCTGAGCGAAATGGAACCCAGGTGCTTGAGTCACGTCAGATTACTCCCCACTTTTCCTATTAGTCCATCGTCTCTCATCAGTCCGGCCATGAGCAAGCGTTTTCCGTCTGTAGTTGACCTTGTAGCCTGTTCTCTGTTCTGGGACATTCAACAGAGTCTAAGCACATCAGTATCTTCATCCAAGGCTTAAGGAATAGCCCTTATTTTCTGAGTCACATGTGAAGAGACCATGAATTTGTCCATTTCAACCTCTTATTTACTGCTATTCGATTTAATTATACTGAGTGTCATTGCTCTTCTTGGCCTCTAGAGGCTTGCTCATTCTACCTTGTAATGACTATGCACTTTTGATTGTCCAAATACTTGGCTCTTGCAGATGTTTTCATATTCTTTAATCTAAGAGAAATATGTCTCGTCCATGGCTTATCCGTCTGCTTCCCTTCATGCTTTGCAGCTATTCCTTATAAATGGCATCATTGATCCCATGCCAACATAGACTGGTATTTCTTTTTGCACACAAAGCTGTTTTTCAGCGTCTCCTGACTCTTCAACCCTGACATTTTTCTGAGGTAGCTGAAGCCGGCGTCCTTTTTTAACAATTATGGCCATCCTTGCCATGTTATATATTCCTCTATAGCAAGCTTCGATATGTTTTTTCTACCTTGCGTTACAGCGTATTTACACTTATTGGTCAGCAAGTTACTTTGTCTTCTTTTGCATTCATGATTACTTCATCATTTCGTACATGTTTCTCTTGTCACTTCAGTCGCATCGTCTTCAGTATTTTCATATTGTTTCAGTATGTCCTCGTATAGCTTCATTTTGACATCACTCTGCCCTCATCAAGTGCTCCTCAGAGCTCCATGATGTCCAATGGTACATTCGGTATGGCTCTCTGAGTGCATATCATCTCTCGTACACTCGATGCGGTATAGGAACAACACATGGGGTCCCATATAGAGCCCTTCTCTTGCTGTTCCAGGATGACAGCGGTGAGGGGGCGGGAGTCAGGGAAAATGTATCCAACTGCTCCTCTACAAAGTGTCACTTCCTGATGCGTCACCTAAGGCTTGAGACATGACTTCCTATTATGTCCCCCGAGGGCCAAGATCAGGTGACATCACGTTCTGTGATATCATCAAGTTTTTGACGTCACTTTGGAAAACCCCTGCATTTAAGTAAATTAACATCCCTGTGGGGATGGTCATGGAGTCTGGGTGGCTCAGGCGCATCTAGGCAGGCTGAGTATATGCTATTCTCTGTCTCGGCTACTGTAACACTCTCATTGTACATTAAGAGTACTTTTTTTTGTTCAGTACGTTTTTTACTAAGCATTTATAAAAAAATGAGAACAAAATGGTAAATTCAGCAGTTAACATAGTTATAAATATGATCTTAACAAATAATCTTGAATGAATAAAAAGGCTTTGTTAACAAGTTAGAAGAATCAACGTGGTGTATCAGGGTTATAAATAGAAATCAAATATTACATTGGTAATACAATTTGTGTTAATGAAGGTGACTGGCAAGAAGTATATGGCCATTGAAACTAAAGGAATTCAAAGGAAATACCACATAAAGACAATGAGGGAGATGAAGAGAGAAGTTAAGATGAAGAGGTATGAAGATATTCAGTAACAGGATTCCATGTTTGATTATAATTGTGTACATCTCTAAGAGTAACGACGCAACCCTTTTCAATCCTGTGAATATAATAACAAAGATAATTCCACCTTGAAGCATAGGGCACGCATTCGAAGCACGCCGTCCGGTGTCTGAGCGGTTAGTTGAGTCTGTGCACTCAGTTAGCCCTTGCCATTTAAGCTGGAACCAAAGACGTGTGTTTTGATTTTAGTGCTAGTAGTGAATATGAGTTTCCTTTGGAAGTGATATCCATTCATTGGGTGCTGGCCTGTAACCATGACCTCAAGTCAAGCAAGTCAGTGATTGGTGTCTGGGACTGCATTTAGGTATGGGATCTATGAAGCAGGGCTACCAGCTGGGAAACCATGGAGCACTGTGCATGGGGGACCCACCCAGAGAGTTGCAGGTGTGGGGTAGCGGAGGAGCTGGCGTGGGTAGAGGAAGTCCAGGGGGCAGGGAGGATCTCTGGAAGGGGAGAAGTAGGGTGCCTAGAAACATGGAAAAGGGTGCATGGCTGGTTCCCTGGAGAGAACCATGGAGTTTTCACAGCAGTGTAGAGATACGAATATTGTGCATCGTGTATGGCTGGGTTGAGTACGTAAAGGTTGCACAGCTGGATGGTGCTCAGCATGGAAGGGGATGCATGGTGCTGGGCCGTGGGAACCCTTGCATGATTGTGTAGAGATATGAAAAATGGTGTACTCAGAGGTAGAGATATAGAAAAGGTTGTTTGGTACCTGATTGTGTGATTGTATAGAGGTGGAAACTCATGCATGGTCGTGGAGAAATTAACAGAATGGTGCATTGTTGCCTACAGCTGGGGACTATCAGTAGGTGACCATGTGTCGTCATTTGGCAACCATGCTGGGTTTGAACTGGTGACAATGGATACACCATACATGTGTAAAACAGTTGCAACTTGACTTTTTCATACTAACGCTGACCTACTCCATTCCTTCAGGTTAAAGAATTAGAAGAACAGCTGCAGCATGCAACACTGAACAAGGAACTTCACAGCCTCAAACAACAACTGGAGCTCATGGAGGAGGAGAAGAAAGAGTTGGAAGCAAAGTGCCGAAGCGCAGAAGACCAGGTCAAAAACCTCAAACACTCAGGTAGGAATCAGCACTGGGGGTTGCATGACCATGCTCAATTGATGAGAAGTTCATTTGGGTGAATGTGTCTGTATTAAGCACTCACTAAACAAACTACACAGATTTAGAAGTGAAGTGTGAAGGTTCTAAAACAATGACTTTCTGTAGTAGCGTCTGCCAGGTTGGCAAGCGTGCACCCCAAGCCACGTTGCTGGTTTCTGAGCTGAGAGCAATTTTCTGTGCAAGACTTCCATATGTAGACACATAGCTGATGCCTAAGAGTGCACCTGGTCCCCCTGAGTGCAGAAAGAGTTATTCACCATCTTAGCTTGATGCAAGCTCATATAATTCACCTACACTGCCCTACCAGGAAGCAAACCAGTAGTGCTGTGCCGCTGCAGCATTTTTCTGGTGAAGTGCAGATTCGTCTCTGTTGCCCCTACAAAGCAGGTCAGCAGTCCTTTGGATTCTGTGCTCAAGGAGGGTACAAGTTGGGCCCCTAGTCTCAATTTCCTTTCAGCACTTGTTTTGCTCATCATTTTAAAAGTACATTGTCCTGGCTAGTAGCGTTTATAGTGCTCAGCTTTTGTCTACCTTCACGCTGCAAGTATTCTCGACCAAACTGAAGGAGTGTAACAGCCTCTTGTGTACAGAAAAGAGGAGCCTGGAGGATAACGTACTCGCTTTATCTCACCTAAGGCAACGGCATGGTGTGACAGGGTCACAGGTCTGACTCTGTAGAGCTGGGCCAACAACCCGTCGCAACCTGGAGTAAACGGCCTATCAGGGCAGCGCAAGACCTACCCCAGAGGTGGCGTAGGGGAATTTAGAGAGACCCCCGTTCCGGCTCTCTGGAATACATGGAGCTGTGTATGTGCGTCGGTGCCTCTGTCTCTGACCCGATGTCTATCAGCTTCTGCTCTGGCCAGATGTCCCTGATTTTCCAGGTGGGTTCCCAGAGGCATGGCATTCAAAGCAGACTGATTTATGAACAGAAGACTGAGAAACTACAACAACCAGCATTCACCAGACAACTGCAATGAATTGGGGATCTTCGGAAGCAGCACAAGGTAAGGAAGAAACTGGACTAAAAGTATCACAATGCAACGGACAAGAGCCAGCCCAGAACATGAGGGACAGACTGGTTACTCAAATGAAAATGGACAAGGCTTCCCCATTTAGGAGCCAAATTAGAAACTCTGCATCCTCCTCAGTGTTGCCAAATTCACTAAAGGGGATACGGTGGAGCAGAGACAGTGGACCTAGACCAAGAGCGGAAATGAGCAGTAGTATGGAATACCTGGGAATGCACACAAAAGCATATTTCAATAGTAATTTCCTTGATCCAATAGGGGAACAGAAATCGAATGGTGCAGGAGACCACCTGGCAGACTTGAAGGAAATGGAGACTGAAAAGGCAGTGGCGCTAGGGACCCTTATGACGACCTCTTGGGGAAAAGCCATCCCTTAAGGGGGAGTGATGGCAGGATTTGGGATTAGTTTAGCTAGAGATTGGTCAAGGGTAGCATCTGACACTGGCAGCCAATGAACGCATAGAGAACCTTCTAGGCAGGGAGGTAAGGGCTATACAAAGCTAGCAGAGTCAATTGGCAGTGAGAGGTTTTCGAATGAGGTAAGCGAGTAGAGGAATAAGAGACCAGGGAGCAGTATGCATCAGCTGGAGGGGACTGTTCGGCATATTTTGAGACAGTGAAGGTAACGTGTTGGGATGGAGAGAATGGTATACATTTCGGCTGTGTCTATGTATTTGGGTGAATGCGAGAGAGAGAAAATTTGAGTTGGGGGGGAGTAAAGGTGGTTAGGAGGAAGAGGGGGAGAATAAGTTTAGTGAGTTGGACACAGCATCTCTAGGTTTGGTTTAGTGAGCTGAACACTGCATCCCTAGGTTTGGTTTAGTGATCTGAACACTGCATCCCTAGGTTTGGTTTAGTGAGCAGGTCACTACATCCCTATGTTTGGGTTAGTGAGCTGGACACTGCATCCCTAGATTTGGTTTATGAGCTGGACACTACATCCCTAGGTTTGGTTTAGTGAGCTGGACACTACATCCCTAGGTTTGGTTTGGTGAGCTGGACACTACATCCCTAGATTTGGTTTAGTGAGCAGGTCACTATATCCCCATGTTTGGTTTAGTGAGCTGGACACGGCATCCCTAGGATTGGTTTAGTGAGCTGGAAACTACACCACAAGGTTTGATTTAGTGAGCTGGACACTACACCGCAAGGTTTGGTTTAGTGAGCTGGACACTGCACCCCTAGGTTTGGTTTAGTGAGCTGGACACTACATCCCTAGGTTTGGTTTAGTGAGCTGGACACTACATCCCAAGGTTTGGTTTAGTGAGCTGGACACTGCATCCCTAGGTTTGGTTTAGTGGGCAGGGCACTGCATCCCTAGGTATGGTTTAGTGAGCAGGGCACCACATCCCTAGGTTTGGTTTAGTGAGCAGGGCACCACATCCCTAGGTTTGGTTTAGTGAGTAGGGCACCCCATCCCTAGTGAGCAGAGCACCACATCCCTAGGTTTGGTTTAGTGAGCTGGACACTGCATCCCTAGGTTTGCTTTAGTGAGCTGGAGACTGAATCCCTAGGTTTGATTAGTGAGCTGGACACTACATCCCTAGGTTTGGTTTAGTGAGCAGGGCACCACATCCCTAGGTTTGGTTTAGTGAGCTGGACACTGCATCCTGAGGTTTGCTTTAGTGAGCTGTACACTGCATCCCTAGGTTCGGTTTAGTGAGCAGGGCACTGCATCCCTAGGTTTGGTTTAGTGAGCAGGGCACCACATCCCTAGGTTTGGTTTAGTGAGCAGGGCACCACATCCTTAGGTTTGGTTTAGTGAGCTGGACACTGCATCCCTAGGTTTGGTTTAGTGAGCTGGACACTTCATCCACATGGTTTGGTTTAGTGAGCTGGACACTGCATCCCTAGGTTTGGTTTAGTGAGCTGGACACTGAATTCCTAGGTTTGTTTAGTGAGCTGGACACTACATCCCTAGGTTTGGTTTAGTGAGCTGGACACAGTATCCCTAGGTTTGGTTTAATGAGATGGACATTGCATCCTTAGGTTTGGTTTAGTGAGCTGAACTCTACATCCCCAGGTTTGGTTTAGTGAGCTGGACACTACATCCCTGGGTATTATTAGTGAGCAGGGCATTACATCCCTAGGTTTGGTTTAGTGAGCTGGACACTACATCCCTATGTTTGGGTTAGTGAGCTGGACACTACATCCCTAGGTTTGGTTTAGTGAGCTGGACACTGCATCCCTAGGTTTGCTTTAGTGAGCAGGGCACTACATCCTTAGGTTTTGTTTAGTGAGCTGGACACAACATCCCTAGGTTTGGTTTAGTGAGCTGGACACAGTATCCCTAGGTTTGGTTTAGTGAGTTGGACATTGCATCCTTAGGTTTGGTTTAGTGAGCTGAACTCTACATCCCTAGGTTTGGTTTAGTGAGCTGGACACTACATCCCTAGGTTTGGTTTATTGAGCTGGGCACTACATCCCTAGGTTTGGTTTAGTGAGCTGGATACTACATCCCTGGGTTTTATTAGTGAGCAGGGCACTACATCCCTAGGTTCGGTTTAGTGAGCTGGACACTGCATCCCTAGGTATGATTTAGTGAGCTGGACACTACATCCCTATGTTTGGTTTAGTGAGTTAGACATTACATCCCTAGGTTTGGTTTAGTGAGCTGGACACTGCACCCAGAGGTTTGGCTTAGTGAGCTGGACACTTCATCCCTGGGTTTGGTTTAGTGAGCAGGGCCCTACATCCCTAGGTTTGGTTTACTGAGCAGGGCACCACAGCCCTAGATTTGGTTTAGTGGGCTGGACATTGAATCCGTAGGTTTGGTTTAGTGAGCTGAACTCTACATCCCCAGGTTTGGTTTAGTGAGCTGGACACTACATCCCTGGGTATTATTAGTGAGCAGGGCATTACATCCCTAGGTTTGGTTTAGTGAACTGGACACCACATCCCTAGGTTTGGTTTAGTGAGTAGGGCACCCCATCCCTAGTGAGCAGAGCACCACATCCCTAGGTTTGGATCAGTGAGCTGGACACTGCATCCCTAGGTTTGCTTTAGTGAGCTGGACACTACATCCCCATGGTTTGGTTCAGTGAGCTGGACACTGCATCCCTAGGTTTGGTTTAGTGAGCTGGAGACTGAATCCCTAGGTTTGTTTAGTGAGCTGGACACTACATCCCTAGGTTTGGTTTAGTGAGCTGGACACTACATCCCTAGGTTTGGTTTAATGAGCTGGACACAGTATCCCTAGGTTTGGTTTAGTGAGCAGGGCACCACATCCCTAGGTTTGGTTTAGTGAGCTGGACACTGCATCCCGAGGTTTGCTTTAGTGAGCTGTACACTGCATCCCTAGGTTCGGTTTAGTGAGCAGGGCACTGCATCCCTAGGTTTGGTTTAGTGAGCAGGGCACCACATCCCTAGGTTTGGTTTAGTGAGCAGGGCACCACATCCCTAGGTTTGGTTTAGTGAGCTGGACACTGCATCCCTAGGTTTGGTTTAGTGAGCTGGACACTTCATCCCCATGGTTTGGTTTAGTGAGCTGGACACTGCATCCCTAGGTTTGGTTTAGTGAGCTGGACACTGAATTCCTAGGTTTGTTTAGTGAGCTGGACACTACATCCCTAGGTTTGGTTTAGTGAGCTGCACACTACATCCCTATGTTTGGTTTAATGAGCTGGACACAGTATCCCTAGGTTTGGTTTAGTGAGATGGACATTGCATCCTTAGGTTTGGTTTAGTGAGCTGAACTCTACATCCCCAGGTTTGGTTTAGTGAGCTGGACACTACATCCCTGGGTATTATTAGTGAGCAGGGCATTACATCCCTAGGTTTGGTTTAGTGAGCTGGACACTACATCCCTATGTTTGGGTTAGTGAGCTGGACACTACATCCCTAGGTTTGGTTTAGTGAGCTGGACACTGCATCCCTAGGTTTGCTTTAGTGAGCAGGGCACTACATCCTTAGGTTTTGTTTAGTGAGCTGGACACAACATCCCTAGGTTTAGTTTAGTGAGCTGGACACAGTATCCATAGGTTTGGTTTAGTGAGTTGGACATTGCATCCTTAGGTTTGGTTTAGTGAGCTGAACTCTACATCCCTAGGTTTGGTTTAGTGAGCTGGGCACTACATCCCTAGGTTTGGTTTAGTGAGCTGGACACTACATCCCTGGGTTTTATTAGTGAGCAGGGCACTACATCCCTAGGTTCGGTTTAGTGAGCTGGAGACTGAATCCCTAGGTTTGTTTAGTGAGCTGGACACTACATCCCTAGGTTTGGTTTAGTGAGCTGGACACTACATCCCTAGGTTTGGTTTAATGAGCTGGACACAGTATCCCTAGGTTTGGTTTAGTGAGCAGGGCACCACATCCCTAGGTTTGGTTTAGTGAGCTGGACACTGCATCCCGAGGTTTGCTTTAGTGAGCTGTACACTGCATCCCTAGGTTCGGTTTAGTGAGCAGGGCACTGCATCCCTAGGTTTGGTTTAGTGAGCAGGGCACCACATCCCTAGGTTTGGTTTAGTGAGCAGGGCACCACATCCCTAGGTTTGGTTTAGTGAGCTGGACACTGCATCCCTAGGTTTGGTTTAGTGAGCTGGACACTTCATCCCCATGGTTTGGTTTAGTGAGCTGGACACTGCATCCCTAGGTTTGGTTTAGTGAGCTGGACACTGAATTCCTAGGTTTGTTTAGTGAGCTGGACACTACATCCCTAGGTTTGGTTTAGTGAGCTGCACACTACATCCCTATGTTTGGTTTAATGAGCTGGACACAGTATCCCTAGGTTTGGTTTAGTGAGATGGACATTGCATCCTTAGGTTTGGTTTAGTGAGCTGAACTCTACATCCCCAGGTTTGGTTTAGTGAGCTGGACACTACATCCCTGGGTATTATTAGTGAGCAGGGCATTACATCCCTAGGTTTGGTTTAGTGAGCTGGACACTACATCCCTATGTTTGGGTTAGTGAGCTGGACACTACATCCCTAGGTTTGGTTTAGTGAGCTGGACACTGCATCCCTAGGTTTGCTTTAGTGAGCAGGGCACTACATCCTTAGGTTTTGTTTAGTGAGCTGGACACAACATCCCTAGGTTTAGTTTAGTGAGCTGGACACAGTATCCATAGGTTTGGTTTAGTGAGTTGGACATTGCATCCTTAGGTTTGGTTTAGTGAGCTGAACTCTACATCCCTAGGTTTGGTTTAGTGAGCTGGGCACTACATCCCTAGGTTTGGTTTAGTGAGCTGGACACTACATCCCTGGGTTTTATTAGTGAGCAGGGCACTACATCCCTAGGTTCGGTTTAGTGAGCTGGACACTGCATCCATAGGTTTGATTTAGTGAGCTGGACACTACATCCCTATGTTTGGTTTAGTGAGTTGGACACTACATCCCTAGGTTTGGTTTAGTGAGCTGGACACTGCACCCAGAGGTTTGGCTTAGTGAGCTGGACACTTCATCCCTGGGTTTGGTTTAGTGAGCAGGGCCCTACATCCCTAGGTTTGGTTTACTGAGCAGGGCACCACAGCCCTAGATTTGGTTTAGTGGGCTGGACATTGAATCCGTAGGTTTGGTTTAGTGAGCTGAACTCTACATCCCAGGTTTGGTTTAGTGAGCTGGACACTACATCCCTGGGTATTATTAGTGAGCAGGGCATTACATCCCTAGGTTTGGTTTAGTGAACTGGACACTACATCCCTAGGTTTGGTTTAGTGAGCTGGACACTACATCCCGGGGTTTTATTAGTGAGAAGGGCACTACATCCCTATGTTTGGGTTAGTGAGCTGGACACTACAGCCCTAGGTTTGGTTTAGTGAGCTGGACACTGCATCCCTAGGTTTGCTTTAGTGAGCAGGGCCCTACAACCCTAGGTTTTGTTTAGTGAGCTGGACACTACATCCCTAGGTTTGGTTTAGTGAGCTGGACATAGTATCCCTAGGTTTTGTTTAGTGAGTTGGACATTGCATCCTTAGGTTTGGTTTAGTGAGCTGAACTCTACATCCCTAGGTTTGGTTAAGTGAGCTGGACACTACATCCCTAGGTTTGGTTTAGTGAGCAGGGCACTACATACCTACGTTTGGTTTAGTGAGCAGGGCACTACAACCCTACGTTTGTTTTAGTGAGCTGGACACTACATCCCTATGTTTGGTTTAGTGAGCTGGACACTACATCCCTGGGTTTTATTAGTGAGCAGGGCACTACATCCCTACGTTTGGTTTAGTGAGCTGGACACTACATCCCTAGGTTTGTTTTATTGAGCAGGGCACTACATCCCTAGGTTTTGTTTAGTGAGCTGGACACTACATCCCTAGGTTTGTTTTATTGAGCTGGACACTGCATCCCTATGTTTGATTTAGTGAGCTGGACACTGCACCCAGAGGTTTGGCTTAGTGAGCTGGACACTTAATCCCTGGGTTTGGTTTAGTGAGCAGGGCACTACATCCCTAGGTTTGGTTTAATGAGCTGGACACTACATCCCTAGGTTTGGTTAAGTGAGCTGGACACTGCATCCCTAGGTTTGCTTTAGTGAGCAGGGCACTACATCCCTAGGTTTTGTTTAGTGAGCTGGACACCACATCCCTAGGTTTGGTTTATTGAGCTGGACACCGTATCCCTAGGTTTGGTTTAGTGAGTTGGACATTGCATCCTTAGGTTTGGTTTAGTGAGCTGAACTCTACATCCCTAGGTTTGGTTTAGTGAGCTGGACTCTACATCCCTAGGTTTGGTTTAGTGATCTGGGCACTACATCCCAAGGTTTGGTTTAGTGAGCTGGACACTGCATCCCTAGGTTTGGTTTAGTGAGCAGGGCACTGCACCCCTAGGTTTGGTTTAGTGAGCAGGGCACCACATCCCTAGGTTTGGTTTAGTGAGCTGGACACTGCATCCCTAGGTTTGGTTTAGTGAGCTGGACACTACATCCCCATGGTTTGGTTTAGTGAGCTGGACACTGCATCCCTAGGTTTGGTTTAGTGAGCAGGAAACTAAATCCCTAGGTTTGTTTAGTGAGCTGGACACTACATCCCTAGGTTTGGTTAAGTGAGCTGGACACTGCATCCCTAGGTTTGGTTTAATGAGCTGCACACAGTATCCCTAGGTTTGGTTTAGTGAGTTGGACATTGCATCCTTAGGTTTGGTTTAGTGAGCTGAACTCTACATCCCCAGGTTTGGTTTAGTGAGCTGGACATGGCATCCTTAGGTTTGGTTTAATGAGTTGGACACTACATCCCTAGGTTTGGTTTAGTGAGCTGGACACTACATCCCTAGGTTTGCTTTAGTGAGCAGGGCATTACATCCCTAGGTTTTGTTTAGTGAGCTGGACACTGCATCCCTAGGTTTACTTTAGTGAGCAGGGCACTACATGCCTAGGTTTTGTTTAGTGAGCTGGACACTACATCCCTAGGTTTGGTTTAGTGAGCTGGACACTGCGTCCCTAGGTTTGGTTTAGTGAGCTGGACATTCATCCCTAGGTTTGGTTTAGTGAACTTGACACTACATCCCTAGGTTTGATTTAGAGAGCTGGACACTACATCCCTAGGTTTGATTTAGTGAGCTGGACACTACATCCCTAGGTTTGATTTAGTGAGCTGGACACTATATTCCTATATTTTAGATAATTGAGCTGGACAATGCATGCCTACGTTTGATTTAGTGAGCTGCACACTAAATGCCTAGGTTTGGCTTAGTGAGCTGGAAACTGCATCCCTAGGTTAGATTTGGTGAGCTGGACACTGCATCCCTAGGTTTGCTTTAGTGATCGGGGCACTACATCCCTAGGTTTGGTTTAGTGAGCTTGACACTGCATCCCTAGGTTTGGTTTAGTGAGCTGGACGCTACATCCCTATGTTTGGTTTAGTGAGCTGGACACTACATCCCTAGGATTGGTTTAGTGAGCTGGACACTGCACCCCGAGGTTCGACTTAGTGAGCTGGATACTTCATCCCTAGGTTTGATTTAGTGAGAAGGGCAATACATCCCTAGGTTTGGTTTAGTGAGCTGGACACTACATCCCTAGGTTTGGTTTATTGAGCTGGACAATGCATCCCTAGGTTTGGTTTAGTGAGCTAGACACTACATCCCTAGGTTTGGTTTATTGAGCTGGACAATACATCCCTAGGTTTGGTTTAGTGAGCTGGACACTAAATGCCTAGGTTTGGTTTAGTGAGCTGGACACTGCATCTCTAGGTTTGGGTTAGTGAGCAGTGCACTACATAACTAGGTTTGGTTTAGTGAGCAGGGCACTACATCCCTAGGTTTGGTTTAGTGAGCTGGACACTGCATCCCTAGGTTTGGCTTAGTGAGCTGGACAGTACATCCCAAGGTTTGCTTTAGTGAGCAGGGCATTACATCTGTAGGTTTGGTTTAGTAAGCTGGACACTGCATCCCTATGATTGGTTTAGTGAGCTGGACACTGCATCATAGTTTTTTTGTGAGCTGGACACTACATCCCTAGGTTTGGTTTAGTGAGCTGGACACTAAATGCCTAGGTTTGGTTTAGTGAGCTGGACACTGCATCCCTAGGTTTGGTTTAGTGAGCAGGGCACTATATAACTAGGTTTGGTTTAGTGAGCAGGGCGCTACATCTCTAGGTTTGGTTTAGTAAGCTGGACACTGCATCCCAAGGTTTGGCTTAGTGAGATGGACACTACATCCCAAGGTTTGCTAAAGTGAGCAGGGCACTACATCCATAGGTTTGGTTTAGTAAGCTGGACACAGCTTCCCTATGATTGGTTTAGTGAGCTGGACGCTGCATCCATAGTTTTTTTTAGTGAGCTGGACACTACATCCCTAGGTTTGGTTAGTGAGCAGGGTATTATATCTCTGTAGCCAGTACAATGATCAGGGCAATATACCCTTGAAGAACAGGGTACCATAAACCTAGAGATGCTTCGTAGAGCATTTATTTGTAGACATGTATTTGTAGCCATGGAACCAAGATGGTTGGAGGAGAGTAGGGAGAGGAGTGGTGATGGTGGGCAAGTTTAGTGGGGAGATGGAGAGTACAGATAGGAGTAGTGAGGGAATCAATAAGGTCACAATACATAGAGTAGAAGTGCAGAGAGAGAGAGGGGGAGGGTATAGAGGAGCAGGAATAGGTGTAGCGAGTGGAGAGTCTGATTAAAGCTGGAAAGACAGTCATACAGACTTAAGGCACGCCGGGGCGATCAAACTATCCCATTAAGGTCCCCTAAGGAGTCCGATAAATAAGGCTATGGCCTTCAGGCCCCTCAAGATCAGGGGCAGATTAGACAGTAGGGAACCCTGTTCTATGGAGCAAGCCATTTTGGAATAGGAAGCCTTGGCTAGGGAGGTGGGCCTCCCCCTCCCCCTTTAAAGTTGAGGGAAGGCGTGCGGGGACGGCCCCTAGACTGGGAACACCAATTGTCTCTTTATGTACATAGATTTTCAACTTTTATTCTCAATAATATCTCTTTTGTCAGGTGTTTCATTGAGAACCTTGTTCCATGGGGATGCTGGTCTTTGTGCACCCTGGTATCATTTATTTGATTTATTGTTGAAATATAAGGCGGCCTCTGCGAAAGAGTTTGCTTTCTTGTGCACCACAGAAGGGGGCATCATGGTGGGGGCTACTAGAGTAGGATAGACGAGTGAAACCTGATCGTTCCCTATCTTTGGCATATTCTCAATCAAGTAAGAGCATAAAAGAGGGTGAAGGGAGAAGTGCCCTTACGATGAGCCAATACCAGCAAAACCTTGGCTGATTGGAGAGTTCCAGAGGCTCAGTGTCATTTAAAGACAAGCCTTTATAGTCTTTGGCATGTTCATGAAACTAGTGAAGGGGTGAGGAGGGGGAGCACAGGGTACCTACAGCAGACCAATTGACCAACCTCTAAACAAGTCATTTGACTTGTTTCATCAGGGCAGCAGATAGCTCTGCACTGCTGCAGAGTTCTTTCAGTTGGATTCTCGCTACTTATACTTCCTGAAGTGACCAATCGGGTGTCGTGTGGCGCATGAAGAACTCCCTAACAAGTAAATACTGTATAGTGGCATGTTTTTGGATTTCGACTTTTATTAATTAAAAGAGGGATGGAAAAATGCCTCTCTATCACTAAAGCTAAAAGGGGTTTTCCTACCTCAAAGGAATCTAGTGAAATATTCAGGATGTCCGAAACTAAAATGTCTGTCACTGTTGTGTCCCAAAACCTTCTGTGCCTAACACTAATAGTCTAATACAACTGTGCAAGGATGTTCTCTTCTCAAAGTAAAAAGTGTTCTTTGTGTTTTCAACCAACAGAAAGGTTCCCTGTTTTGCTGGTAATAAACTGATGCAAAATAATGTTCCAAAATACAAGATCCCAATGCTGATGTTCTGCGCCTTTCCCCTAGACCTCGTCTTATCGTAAGTCACAGGGTAATTCACGAGGAACTGTTTCTTGACTTCACAGTTCTTTATCCTACCAGCTTGGTGGGCTCCACTAGCAGGCCTAGGATTCCAATGTTAGGGTTGTGTTCTTTTCCCCCGGTCTGCTTAGGCTTCTGAGCGCTTTTCCTTTTTTGCCATAATGTGAGACACCAAAGGGTGTCTCACCTACTAGTTCCCGGGGATCTCTCTCTCAGGTGGCCAGGGCATGGCCATCACCTTTGGATCCAGACTCTGGGGGTGGACCAATGCGGGAGGATCACCTGGGTGAGTTGTCTTCGGGGAGTTGGGTTGAGGCAGCCGATGGTGAGATGTGGTATTCCTCCCTTTCCTATACCCAAGATCCCTCCTATTTCATAGGATTTGCTGATGTCCCAACTTCCCCTCCCCCTTTTCTACACAAACACAGGGCTGTGGAAGAGGGCGGCTGAGAGTAACAAGGCTAACTCTTACACATCTCACTGTACATGTCCCGCTAATTGAGTCAGGCACTTGACTTTAAGTGCATACATCTGATACCAATTAGCTCTCCTCACACGGATAAAAGGCGGAACATAGAGACACACTTGGAGCAAGGTGGAACACGAGTAAGAGCAGAACGTCCGGGGCAAAGGCGAACCTACTGGAGCAGAGCAATGGACCGAGGGACAAGAGCAACGGGTGGAGAACCCGAGGAGTTCCCTGCAGGCGTTTGTGGCCTCCAGAAGGCCATGAAAGATGGGTGGAGAAGGCTGAATTCCAACAAGAAGGCTGCATTGTGTTTCAAGCCAGCGACCCTTCTGGGTGAACGGCAAAGTTGGGGAGGCGAGGCCAAGCCTGTGGTATTAACCTTGACTCGTGAATTGAAAAACTAAAAGACAATAAAGAAACAGACCCAGCCGGTGAGTTGGCAAGCAACATGAAAGACTGGTGTGTGTTAAGGAAAGTTTGAAGTGCATTATATCACACAAATGAAGGCTGCACACGTGTGGATGAGAAGCGACAATAGGCAGACCTGTGAATGAACTTTGAAATAACGATAGCTGTGAAACCAGCAATACTGAGTAGTGGAGTTGTCCTGCGAAAAAGAAGTAGCCCACTCGAAAGTCTCAGTAAAAGGTGAAATGTTTGTAGTGATAAAGTGAATGAACGGTAAAAGCGAAGTGATCGAAATTAACCCAGAGGAAAGGGGAGAGTAAAAATATGAATGTTGAATTAAAGTGCTTGACATACCCAGATGAAGAAGCACTTGGACGAACAACACAAGAGTGCGAGTTGAAGAGAAAAGTCAAAGTGGTCCTGTGGAGGTCTATAGTAAAATCCACACACATTTGAAAGTCTTCGACATCAGGAAATGGTCTGAGCCCGACTGAGGGCAACAGGAAGTGTAATAAGTTAGGGGAAGGAGACCCCTAAAGAATGTGAATTAAGCTTGGGGAAGGGAACCCCTGCAAGTGTTTTGAACTTTAAGAGGTCTGAGCCCGGCAGAGGGGGTCTGACGTGAACCTTATTTGAACTGTGTTTTGAAAGTTGGAAAGGGAGACTTAACGTGGAAGGCCAGGCGGGCCTTGATCCACGTTTTGAACGGCCTTTGTGTTAAGAACCTGAGCCAGACTTTACTTTGCATACATATTCTCATTTACACTTTTTTTATACAAGAGATAGGGCAGGCATTAGGTTTTGTTAGTGTAGGCCATTTTGATTTGACAGACTCAACTAGGACTGTTATATTTATTATTTGATGGTAGAGACTACTCCCATCCTAGCTATAGGGCAAAATAAAAGTTTTTCCAAACCCGGAAACTTTAATAAAGGTTTTACAAATTGTACCTTTTGTGTCAGTGTCTTGTGATACCATGCCTCACTTACATATAATGTCACTAAACAATCCAGGAGGGAATGCATTTTGGGTTCATACTTCTTTATCCCCATTAACTTGACATAGCCCGCTACCAATCGTAGGATTCCTTTAGTCAGTTCTGGGGTTTTTACCCTCTTTTTATCAACCTCTCATGTGGGTGCGAGTCCCAGACTCGCAATACGTTACACAGCTTGGTTCATTCTCCTGCCAAGCAAGTGTTCTCTCATGGGCCGTCTCTCTTTCTCTCACAGTGTCTCAGATCCTCTTCGCTCTAAACTTTGGCTTCTCAAATGGGTACCAGTCCCAGACTCACACTACAGCGTAGTTTTTGCTTGGTTTATTTCTTTGCCAAGAATGCAACTCTTCCTTGTTTGCTTCTTTTATCCTCAGGGTCCCAGACTCTCTTATTCTTGATCTTTTATTTGAGTGCAGGTCCTAAACTTGCGCTGCTGCGTTGTATCCCCCTGGTTCACTTTCCTGCCAAGTATACAACTCTCCCTCGCTTGTTTCAGGATCCCAGACCATCTCTTTCATCTGGGGTCCCAGACCCTCTTACTCTTGGGTGCGGGTCCCAGACTTGCACTGTTGCGTTGTAGCCGCTTGGTTTATTCTCCTGCCTAGTATACAATTCTTCATCGTTTGCTTCAGGGTGCCAGACCCCCTCTTTCATCAGGGTCCCAGACTTTCTCGTTCCAGTTCCTAAACTCACCCCGTTACTCCTCCGGACCTCTAAGCAGTTCCTGGGCAGCCGTGTCCCTTGTTGAGGCTCCAGGAGTGTTCGGGGGTCCAGCACGGTGTACCGCGGTTCTGATGCCTTTTCCCTGGTTTCATGTTCTGTCTCTTCTGTACTTCGCCAGGCCCTGGGAGGCAGAGAGGATTCACCTGGAAGCAACATGAGTAGTCCTTTCATGATGGACCATGCTCGGGCTCTCTTTTTCCTGCGGCTTGGTGTTCTCTTGCGGCTCGCGTCAGTTGCTCCTTTGTACGTCTCCTGCTGTTCCTCTTTGGAGGACGTCTCTCTCTCGCGTCTCAGCTGCTCTTTAGTTTGAGCTTGAGCTGTTTCTAAACTCCCGTGTGGGATTAATGTACTGCTTTGGGCCAATCACTGGTATTAGGAAGCTAGACCTTCGTTCTTCGACGCCAGCAGAGCAGGAGCTCTAGCCGCGTCCCTCGTTCTACAGGAGCAGCTTCTTCCTCTTGAGAGCATGTGGGCATTCATAGGTAAGCCGCAGGCTTAATTAGATTCAGTCCTGTGAACTTTGCAACAACGCCGCCTTGCCACAAATATCTGCCCAATATTTGGCAGCCAGATATCCAACTACTATTTAGCATTCAGCTTCCTGCTAAATGCGACTTTAAACACTGGATAGAAAAACGCCTGAAATTCGCCATTACCTCCAACGTGGGCCCCATCCGTCCCAAGATGGGCGCCCCGCTCTGAGGACCCACCTCTGAGCATTTTCCCTTCGTCTGCAGCCTTCTTCTGGATTGGCTACCAGCAGCCACAACAACCAATCGCAATCGCCGGCTGGCAAACGCCGGCCCAGAACCAAGCCACGGAAATAACACACTCCTGACTGAGCCTTACTTCGATCTTCCACGGCAGCAGAGCAGGAGCTCTAGCCGCGTCCCTCGTGCTGCAGGAGCAGCTTCTTCCACATGAGAGCATGTGGGCATTCATAGGTAAGCCGCAGGCTTAATTAGATTCAGTCCTGTGCACTTTGCAACAACGTCGCCTTGCCACAAATATCTTCCCAATATTTAGCAGTCAGATATCCAACTACTATTTAGCATTCAGCTTCCTGCTAAATGCAACTTTAAACACCGGATCGAAAAACGCCTGAAATTCGCATTTTCCCTTCGTCTGCAGCCTGCTTCTAGATTGGCTACCAGCAGCCACAACAACCAATCGCAATCGCCGGCTGGCGAACGCCGGCCCAGAACCAATGCACGGAAATAAGGCACTCCTGCCTTACCTCGATCGTTCACGGCAGCAGAGCAGGAGCTCTAGCCGCGTCCCTCGTGCTGCAGGAGCAGCTTCTTCCACATGAGAGCATGTGGGCATTCATAGGTAAGCAGCATGCTTAATTAGATTCAGTCCTGTGCACTTTGCAACAACGCCGCCTTGCCACAAATATCTGCCCAATATTTAGCAGCCAGATATCCAACTACTATTTAGCATTCAGCTTCCTGCTAAATGCGACTTTAAACACTGGATCGAAAAATGCCTGAAATTCGCCATTACCTCCAACGTGGGCCCCATCCGTCCCAAGATGGCCGCCTCGCTCTGAGGACCCACCTCTGAGCATTTTCCCTTCATCTGCAGCCTGCTTCTGGATTGGCTACCAGCAGCCACAACAACCAATCGCAATCGCCGGCTGGCGAACGCTCGCCCAGAACCAAGGCACGGAAGTAAGGCACTCCTGACTGAGCTGACCGAGCGTGCCGCACTTCAAGTTGCCCCAGGTCGCTTAGTCTGTTCGGCTCTCGTGCCCCTCTCATTGCCCTCTCCAGTGCTACCGACCTCACGCGCCTGCCAAGCCTATCATCTGCATCCGGCCCGGAACACAATCCCTCCGCTCCGCAGATACTCAAGGTACTTTGCTCACCGATATTAACTGTGCCACCCTTATGTTTGGCCACCGACACATGCACAGAACCGCCTCATGGCCTTGCTGACACGCCACTGCCATCACCAACGGCCCAGACACCTCCAAAATGCTGCGGCACATATTAACTTTGTCAATGCTTAAATGTGATGTTTAACAAAATGTTATGCTGACTCTAATTACCACTAGCTCTGAATGTTTGCTGTGCTGCAAGCCCGTACACACATTACCTTAGAACCACATGCAACGCTAACATCACTAGACCCACTGTCTGCACTCTGCTAGTGAAGCCTCCGCCTCACATACACACCCTCAGTGCTGCAACTTCCCCACTCACCTCCTCACGCGACAACCGCGAGCACCGCTTACCCTCCTGCTACTGATCACCGAATCGATACCGGCCCAGCGCCTAACCTGCCCTCGCACTAGCCACCCACGCCTTACCACTCCCACACAGTTTAATGCACCCAGTACCTACCACTATCTCAAAGCCCTAATCCTGGTTTTGTATCAGCACACTAACGCTGCACTATGACACCGTGCACGACTCTGCAGACAGCAGCCCGACACTAGCTCACAGACCCAAGCTTGCCCCTACCTCTGCATACTGACAACTATACTGATGCACATTATATTCTATCACTGTCTCGTAGCCTTAAGATTGCCTTATACTTGCTTATTACCAACTACATTGACCACTACGCCTGATAAGGCACGCAGTACCCTAACAACTGTACTGTAATTGCAGTTCCAAGATTGCCTTACACCTGCATATTGACAACTGTACTGACCCCCGCGCCTGTTATTGCATGTTTTATCTATAGACACTGTATTGCTTGTAGTATCTGTAGACACTATATTGCAGCTCCAAGAATGCTTTTTTCCAACTTTAATATTGACAACTGCATTTATGACCACTGCGCCCAATTTCGTATGCAGTACCGCAACACGGTAGTGTAATACTAAGCCCGCAGCTCCTGCAGCACTAGCCTAACAGCACTAAGTCTGCCTCTGCTCCAGCACCTGGACTCTATGCCCCTAAGGATTCGGCATCCTATCAGCCACACCATCACCCAGGCAACAATAGCTATGCTAACCTGGACTATTGCCATCATGTTTCCCATCTGCCTAGTACCCATTGACCTACCCTGCACAGGATCTCATTTCATCTCACACCCCAATGGTCTTAGCAGACCAGCATGCCCGAGACACCACCCCATCCCCTGTCCCACTCCATTCTTACCCAACACCACACCATTCCAGCCGGCCCTTACTGAAGCCCACCCCCTGGTAGACACCTGCAGCACCCATAAAACCATGCTTGCCACCAGCCCTTGCATTCACACCTTTAAGAACAACACTACTAGGAGTTCCTATCCCAGCATAGGCACAATCAGACTCGACCGCCTCAGATCCAGGACACACACATCCCTGACCACTCCTAACGCAAGACCAAGAAAAAGTAAAACCAAACCCATACCAGCTAATCACACCATATGCCCTTCAGCATCTCCCAAACAGCCCACTCCACAACCCAATACCTCCTCACCCTGCACACGCAATAAAAAACCACACCAAGCGACCACCGAAACAATCAAAGGCGCGCTCATCAACGCTAGATCTCTAGCCGCACACGCCCTATACTTAGCCGACATCATTTCTCTCAATGACCTAGACCTGAGACTTGGCTCCACGCAGCATCAGGCCCCGCACTAGTACTAGCCATCCCCAACGATTACACCATCTACCGCACAGACATACAAACTTCCAAAGGTGGCGGTGTTGCCATTATTGCAAAAAGTTCCCTCACCATAAGACACATACAAAATCAATCACATCCAACTTTCAAATCACAAGCACAATCACCACTCATCTTATCTACAGGCCGCCGGGCCACATATTCTCATTCAATGAAGACATAGCTCTCCTGCTCTCCAACAACACCAAACCTAATTCACAATTACTTATTCTTGGGGCTTCATCCTCGGACTCAATGACGAGAAGGATAACATAGCAAGTACCATTGCTAACACCATCTCAGAATTAGGCTTCACCCATCACATCTCTCAACCCACACACAACAAAGGCTGCACTCTCGATTGGATAGCAGACCTCAATTGTAATACCACTATCCTCTCCAATACATCATGCGCCTGGACTGACCACCACCTCATCACATTCACCATTGACAAAGACATACAAAAATCGGCACCCCTCCCGAACGCTCCACACACATTCACTAGAAACAGCAAAAATATCACAGTCGACAAACTCCTCCCTTTACTCCAACCCATCATCGACCTCTCACCCACTATCACCAACCCCACTGAACTAGTAGACCTCTATAACTCAACCATTCTCAAGGCCATAAACACCGTAGCACCACTCAAACTACGAAAAGCCAAACCACGCGCCCATCTCAACTCTTGGTTCACCCCCGAACTAAAAACTCTCCGTAAAATCAAAAGGCAAGCGGAAATAGCGTGGAAACAATCACCCTCAGCCAACAATAAAACCTCCTATACCCTAGCCTCCAATACCTACAAGGCAGCAATTATCCAAACTAAAAAAAACATGTACAATGAGCGAATCTGCAATGTCAAATCCAACACCAAAGAGCTCTTTAATATCCTAAGAGACCTCGAGTCCCCATCTCTCATCCCAGACACTTGCATCAAAGATATCTCCTGGTGCACTAACATACAAGAAGCACTCCTTGGCAAAATTGCTGTTACAAGCCAGAATTGAGGCAAAGAAAGAAAGACTCACCCTCACAGAGAACCCGATCCTTCCCTCCCCCTCCTCACGATTGGACGGCACCAACCGATTCCAATTCTCCACCATCACCACCAAAGAAGTTGAAGACATAATTAACTCTCTAAAACCCTCCAAATGCCAAGGTGACATCTGTCCCGCGCCAGTCATCAAAGAAGCGGCCAAACATCTCACCCCCTTCATCACATCTCTCATAAACTCATCCTTCATCTCCAGTACAGTACCCAACAACCTAAAGGACTCCTGGGTTCTACCTCTTCTCAAGAAACCCACGCTGGACCCCAGTGTCCCGACGACAGAGCTGCCTACCTTCAGATCCAGAACCACTTAGAGAAAAACAACTTACTTGGACTAAGACAGTCAGGCTTCCGCCCCAGGCACGGCACTGAGACAGCCCTGATTGATCTCAAAACACAAATGGACAATCTCAAAGACAACGGCAAACCTGCCCTCTTGCTCCTCCTCGACCTGTCGGCAGCCTTCGACCTGGTAAATCACGACATTCTCTGCAAACACCTATCCTCAGCAGTTAATTTCTCTGACAAGTCCAATGCCTGGATTCAGTCTTTCCTGAACAACAGATCTATGAGGGTCTTTGCTCCCACAGCCTCAGCCGAACCAGCCCCCGTCACATGTGGCGTCCCCCAGGGCTCCTGCGTTTCCCCCACATTATACAATGTGTTCACTAAACCTCTTTTCGACATTCTGGACCGTTTGGGCGTCATCTACACGAACTACGCAGATGACACCCAAATACTCATCCCTCTGACAGGCGACTATGCCACTGACACCACAGTACTCAACAACATCTATTCCATCATCCAAGAATGGATGGCTAAACATGGACTTCTGCCTCAACGACGACAAGACCGAGCTACTTCTCATAAGCACCCAATCCAGACTCAACAAACTTGACAAACTCTACCAGACATTTACCATTGACGGAAACAACATCACAGTCTCCAACAATGTCAAAACTCTTGGGATCTACCTTGACTCCTCCCTTACACTGACAAGACAAATCAACGCCATCTCATCCGCCACCGCTTACACTTGTAAACTCATCAACGCTAGCAGACCCTACCTCTCGACCCCCAACTGCACCACATTAGCTTGAGCACTAGTACTCTCCAAAGCAGATTACTGCAACGCCCTATACCTGGGTACTAGCCAAAAGAACATTAACAAGCTGAAAGTTATTCAAAACAACGCTCTAAGAGCAGCTATGAACATACCCAAACACGAGCACATTTCTGACGCCAGACGTTCCTTCCACTGGCTATCCATACCTCAGAGGAACGAATATAAAACATTCTCTCTCACACATAAATGCCTATCTAACCAAGCACCTAGATACCTCTCAGACAACTTCACGCACCATACCACATCTCGCCCAACCAGATCAGGACAAGCACACTGCCTAAACATCCCCAGATTTAAGCTCCAAAAAGCAGGAGGCACCAGCTTCCCTGTGCTTGCCGCTAAACTTTGGAACTCACTACCAGTCGATCTCAGATCCGAACCATCCTATCACCGATTCAGACTCACGGCCAAAACCTGGATTCTGTCCAAAGAAGTCCGAAACACTAACTCTTCCGACTAATGCATGCACTGCCTGCATAATCCGTGTAAATATGTATGATATGTATATTACCTATAACTGTATTACAATAACTAACTAAACTGTATGGTGTAACATTTTGGTGTTGTAACTGTTGTAACAGTACCAAGCACCTGGATGCCCCTGGGCCAGGCGGCGCTATACAAATAATAAACTAAACTAAACTAAACTAGACCGCTCGCTCTGCTTCTCGCGAGTGATCCTTGGACTCCCGGCCATCTTCTTTGTCACAGTACCAGCCTTAAAGCTACATGCATGATACTTTTTACTTTCTAGTTTTTCAGTGTTGTCATGTAGGTTAGGTTGACTGACTTGACAACAAAATACATTGGCTCTATCCGGGGAGGGGAAAGGAGGATTTAAGGTTGGAGAAGGGGTTGAATATATTAAAGCAGTGTGATACTGCATTCTCTGGTGATGGTCTCCCCCGATCCCATAGGGGGATTACTTCCCCATGTGATCCTCCCTTGGTGCACCACCCCCAGGGGTACTATTGTACTGTGGATACACCGCCCTGACCCCATGAAAAAGGTCTCCCCCTTGGGCAGCGGGACAACATACTCAAAATCGTCACAATACATAAAGTGGTGCTTCCCTAGTCCTCCTCTCCCAGGAGACCTGAGCTTTGAAAAGGATCAGTGTGCAGAAAATATTGGACTGCGCCCTAATGAAGAAACCTCTGAATGAGAGTTGCAGATATCAAGTTTAGTGAATGCAGAAAATACACTGTTGCTATGAAACTGCCAGTGAGCTTATTCCGGGCAGTGAAATGTTGCCAATTAAGTTAGAGAAACAGAAAATTCAACTTTAGAATTCTTGACCTAGCTGCAGAGTCTATGAGTACATTTTAATCCCAGACCTATTCAGGGGTTACTTCCGACAGTGTGTCAGGTAGAACACAGCGTCCAGTGTTCCATCCTAATGGAAGCCGAACCAGCTCTGGGCAAGATGAACCATTTTTAAAGCTACCATCATCCAATACTTTAACACACATTTTCAGAGCTCCGAGGGACCTGCCTTTGTGGATGGTGCTTCATGCACTTCACTTACTCCAACTTTACAAGAAAATCTGTACAGATGCAACAAGGAAATGTCTCAAGGTGAGCCGAGTCTCAAGGAGTTGAGATTTAAGTACTGTTTCAATAAACCCTCCACTGTGTGAACGGAAGTAGAAGTCATCTGAAGCGCTTTCTCAGAACCAGTTGTTCTCAGGCACTACCTGGGAGCGTCCTACATACAGTGAAAGCATGTCTCCTATTAATGGCAGTGCGCCTCCTTAGCCCACTGCACTGCTCAGCTTAACTCCAGCTACGTCTTCCAGTTATAATGCAATCCTCCCTCATCTTACTGTTCTCTCCCACCACCAAATTCTGTTGTGGCTACATAGTGTGCCTCTATTATCCTCTGCTTCGTTATGAAGGCTTTCTCTGCAAGCCTATACTACAGAACAATGTGCTTTTCCCTGCATTTGGGGCATTTTTGTGAGGGTGCTGAGGAGTTCCTGCATGTTTGGGAAACTTACATGAAAACTCCAAACTATGGCCTGCTCTGGAACTCCTCATGCATCCTTGTTTTTTTTTTTTATTTTCCTTAGTATAGCACTACTTGGATCCATGTGGGTTCTTCATGCCTCCAATGTACTGATACCCATGTATCAGCTATATTTCAGCAAACGTTTTCGACTTTGTGTGCCAACAAATAACAGGAACAACTGATGAAATGAGTAGGGCAGGGACGACTGCCACATTTGTTGTAACAATGCACGTACAGGTGGATCTCAGAGCCTACTATTGCTCTCTCAACCTGTGGCATTCCCCAGGGATCTAACCTCTCCCCCTGGTTCTTCAACATCTATATGGCTGCCTTGGCACGTGTGATTGCCACTTTCATCTCTAACTTCCAGTATTACGCGGATGACACGCAACTATCTTTCAGGCTACCCTCAGCCGCCTCCTCCTCCTCGCTCTGTCCGCTATTCAGTCATGGTGCGCTGCAAATGACCTATGCTTCAATGCCATTAAGACTGAGATTGTTCTCATTGTGACCCCTGCTCCCATGTTCTCACTTTCACTCTGGCCGGCCTCCCTTGGCCCTGCTCCCGCACCCACCTGCAAGGCAAAAAACCTTGGGTCATCTTCGACCCAACTCTCTCCTTCTCCTCTCACATCTCTGAGATCGCTAAAAAGTCTAACTATCAGCTACACCTCCTCAGAGGTACTCAACCTTTTCTCACTTTGCCCCAGCGGCTCACTGTCTCCTGAGCCTTGGTTCTCTTGTTCTTTTGCAAAAGCCTCTTCCCCAACCTCCCTTCTTTTGCCCTGCATCCTCTGCAACTCATCCAGAACAGAACCACAAGACTTATCTTTGGCCGTATGTTAGGCAGAATCATATGCAGTACCCTTTGGGAACACCACACACAATTAAGACTGCAAGTGCAAGTACAAATTCACCTTTGGTGGAAACCTCTACTACACAGTAAAGTGGTAGCGATGTCTGAGCAGCCAGACTTATCTCAAGAGTAAAGTGAGCAGTGGGCAAATAGTTACAAAGGACAGAAATTACTATGTTCCTGGCAAACACTGACTCAGGGTTTCTGAATAAAAGAATATACATTTATTTACACGGTCAGTTATAAAACAGTTCACTAATATAAAGCAGCAGAAAATCACAATCTTAATACACTACACAACACCCAATCAATTATGGACAAGTTAAGCTCAAAAATCAAGTGTGAGCAAAATGGCATTCCAGCACAAAAGGGAGGGAAAAGAACAAGGTTATCAAAAATCAACAACACCAACAGGGCAATCTAGAAAAGGCTTACTACAACTAGGATTCAAATCAATAGGCCTGGGCCAATGTTAATGGTTCAGAGTCTTTGCAGAGGATCACACAGTTCAGAGTAGTTCGCTGTTAAGTCTTTGCCAAGAGTTCAAAACGAAGTTGGTCAGAGGAAAAGTTATTCGAAAGAGTAGAGAAGGACAAGCCTTCGGAGAGGCGAAAGATTTAACACACTTTCACCGCGGTCGGACGGAACGAACGACCGGATTTGAACAGTACCTTAGATGAAGAAGAAGGCTGTAGCTGAGGCGGTAGTTCCTGGCAGTTCCTGCAGGCTCACGGTTCCTGAAGCGACTGTTGGTCTGACAAGACGAGGAAGCCTGGAGGGTGCTGCGCTGCCCAGGGAAGAAGCCAGCAGCAGAGCAAAGCTTTGAATAAAAGGTGCGCGCCTTAAAAGCACAAAGGGAATCTCTCTCACTGGCTATCCGGTTTCCTGTAACACAGCAAATTCAACCAGGCTGAAGAGGAGGTCCAAGTGCTTTGTGAGCTGGTTGGTCCCACCAGGCTCAAGGGGAGAAAACTCCTTGCGGATCTCCTCTGTCGTCGAAGTTTCAGGCGATTCAGACCTGCAGCAGGGCTTCACCGGGATGTCCAGTAGTTGCAGCAGTCGTCTTCCTTCAGCTTCTTGTTGGTTCTCTCGATCCAGTGGCGACTCTGCCTTCCAAGTCCCAGAGACCTGCTTTTAAGCAGTTTACCCCCATTCACACAGCCTGGCTGTGAATCACCCAGCAGGGTGGCTGTCCCGGCAGGACAGCCACCTAGCCAATCAAACTAGAGTGCGACTTGGGTCTCCAAGGAGACACTGTGCAGGGGGCTTCAAACCCCTCCCTCACATCCTGTCCACCCAGACACTCAGGCACCTAAGGAGGGCTTCTGTGTAGAAGCCCGCCCAAGGACGGCGAACAAAGGAACCAAACATGGTTTGGCGCGCGTAGTAAAACACGAGAAAGACTTTTACAAAAAGAAATGGTGAATAAATCCCACCGGAACCAAATAAAATTAAAAGGGGTCCAGCGGATTAAAGTTCAAGGCTACCACCATAGCCTCTGACGGTACCAAGGCTATTTTCATAGCTTGCGGTGAAATAAAAATGGTAGATACCACTGCCACCAGCCAAATCTTAGAGAAAGGGGAACAAAATAATGTTCCATGAGAAACAGACAAAAAGGGATAACTATTAACCCTTCCAGTACTCTATGGAAGATAGGTTGAACTGGGTCTGTAAATTTAAAAAGACTAGTAAAGTAAATGGCAACTTTACATGTTCTGAGAGACAGTGGTCAGTCCCAGAAAATGGAGTTTAATAGTGGGAAGTCTAAAAAGACAACCCTGTGTCACTGCACTAAAGGTGCTGTGTGACACACAGTAAAATGACGATGCCTATGGAGTAGGTGAAACTCCATAGTCCATGAGCACAAAATGTATAACACACAGCAAAAGCACACGTAAGAGTGGGAGAAAGCTCACACTCTTACCAGGTGAAAAATAAATCCTAGAAATCCAGCAAAGCTGCTGAGGGACTCCGTAGGTAAGGGAAATTAGCCATTCTGGAGAATTCTCCCTAACACTCATCCCCTGCACCCCAGACTAAGGGACAGGAGGATCTAATCCCCACAAGGATGGATCTCCTGTTGCAAGTAGGGTAAATGGCCTGCGGAGTACACCAGCAACCTTTTGTAACCCTTACTAGGACATTTTTTACCAATGGTTTCCCTTTGTAGACTATATGACCTACAAACCTGTTGAGGTACATCTCTCTTTTTTAATGTATAGGGGATCTGTTCTAATAGTCCCTCAGAAGTTGTAACAACCTCTGAACCTGCAATATGCTTTTTCAAGGGGTCCTTGGAAAGGAATCCCTTTAATCTAGAGGGGCCTCCATGGTTCCTCACCACCTCTCTCACAAGAGCAGGTTGGGTCTCAGGTATCTTGGTTGGAGGGGCTGTGGTCAAGCAAGTTACATGCTGCCACTTCCTCTGAGATCTGACCTTACCTATTTTAGAAGCTTCTCTCCTAATACTAGGGTTTACATTGTAGTCTTCAGTAGAAGCTCCAATAGTCTTAAGGTGTTTAGCCTTAGACCTATTTTTCCTGGTTTTCCACCCGCTTTGAAAATTACCAGTTCTCACAGGCCTAGAGAGGGGTCCAACTTGTCTATCCACCACTTCCCCAGAAGCAGGGGGAGTCAAAGACTTTACCATTGGATGGGCAATGATGGAGCTTGGTTGGGGCTCCCATTTCCCTACTATACTAGCCTCAAATTTGCCTGGGTTAGAGGTCAACTTACTAACACCAGGGCTTGCAGTGGGGTTTTCTGTAGAGGTTCCCACAGGTTCAGAGTGGTCTCTTAAGGTTGCCTCTCCGGCCAATTAGGTTTGGTTCTGTTTTCTCTCACTGGGAGGCCTTTAAATCATTCCTCAACAGGACTCTCCCAGCCACCTCATTCTGGACACTGACAGGGATATCCTCACTGTCATATTATTACACTGAATAAGAGCTGGCAGAATTGGAACCAACTGGACAGGGCCTCCAGAGAATGAAAAAGCTTTCATCCACTACTGTTCTGCTGGCCCCAGTGTCTCTCCTGGCAGGAGTATCCTGGCCATTGACAAGAACACTGTCCATATAATACCCTCTAGAGTTTTCTGGAATGGAGTTGTACACATCCATATTATGTTTCTTACCCAGACTCAAGGACTCTAAGGATATAGTTGCCTGAAGACCCAAGGGTGCTTCAGCAAATAGTTGAAAGTGGGCACTAGCCATTTGTACTTCTTCTTTGGGGAGAAGGTTAAGGAGGCAGTGTGTATCCCTACAGGTTTACCGTTGCATCTGGGATCTCCTTTCACATGGTCAGTTGACCCACAAACATAGCATTTACCAAATGCTCTCTGTAATGGGGGTTTCTGCTGACCTCCCTCTGGTTGGGCACCAAAGTATTCACTAGCCCTATTTGGATTCCCATTTGTCTTACCCTGGTTATGTTTGGGGGCCTCTTCTGGATTGGAGGTATTAGAATTCTCCTTGTTATCTTTCGTTGGCTGCTTTCCCTCATCCTTCTTCTGAGTTGCCCCAAAATCCTCATGAGTAGCCCTGTTGGCAACCCACAAGTCAGCAGCCTTAGCTAACTTCTTTGGATCTATCTCCTTATATTCAGCAAAGTCGAAAGTCTTTAACCGGTAAACCATTGAAAGCTACGGGAGACGAATCCCAATAGAGGAGAAAGACCAGGGGAAGTGGATTGTCCCACTTGGCACTCGGGTCCGAGCCCGGCAGAGGGAGATCCCAAAAGAAAGGCCTGAGCCCAATTGAGGGAGGCCAGAAAGACCAGCGGAAGAGGGTTGTCGCCCCCCCCCCCCCCGGCACTTGAGGAAATACTATTCTTTGAAACCATTGAGAAGCTAAGGGAAGGGAATACCGAAGAGTGTGAACCAAAAGTTGGCAAAAGTTATCCCGACGGAGGGACACCGACACACAGGGGCGAAGCCTAAAGTCCCTATGAACAGTGTTTGACAAGAGTGAACCCAACAGAGGAATGTCCACTGTGAACTGTTTAAAAAGACATTAAGACTCACGAATGGTAGGAAAGACACAGTGAACCGGACAGAGGTAGGCAAACCGGCGAGAGGGGTCTGTGCCCGGAAGAGGGGGATCCAGGGGTGAAGAACCATCACCCTAAAGTTCTGTGAAAAGCCATACTGAACCCAACGGAAGGAGGCTGAGATTCGAGAGGGGTCTGCGCCCCGGAAGAGAAGGACCCAGGGGCGAAGAACCATCACCCTAAAGTGTGTGAATAAGCCATAGTGAATTTGACGGGCGGAGGATGAGAATCGAGTGGGGTCTGCGCCCGGAAGAGGGGGACCCAGGGGTGAAGAATCATCACCGCAAGTACAAGCCAAAGAGAACTTTGTGTTTGTTATTTTGAATATATCCGGGCCTCTGTAGCAAGATATTGAACCCACTGAAGGTCCTAATATCACTAGAAATTTGTTTAGGATCGGATCCCTGGAAGAGGGAGATCCAGGGGTGTAAAGTCATCATCCAAAGTTCATTTGCTAAAGGAACTTTTATTTAGTTATTTCGAATCCATCAGGACCTCGAAGGCGAGATACCTTTAAGGGAAAAGAGACTTGACCATCATCCATCCCGATAGTTGATAACAGAACTGTCATCTTGTGCTGGGAAAGCTCGAGAGTGTGCTGTGCTCAGGAGCCCCATCTTGTCCCGTGCTCAAAATGTGGGGAAAGGAGACCCTTGGCTACCACATCCTAACTTATCATTTGTGAACACTTCTTTCTTTCTTATGAATACGATCCCACACTCTTTTTGTAATTAGTTGTTTGGCAATAGGTTTCTTTTAGTATAAGCCCTTTTATTTGACAAGATGCCACTAGGACTGTATTCATTTTCATTTGATGGCCGTAGCTTGCTCCCATCTTAGAATTAGGTTTAGATTAGGCGTTTCTCCACCCTGCTTTTACAGTTTAATAAACACCCTTGACTGTGATCACTTTTGTCTGTCTTTACTGTTGCCACCATGAGTTCCTTACACATACGATAGCAGAAACTGTACATGTGCAGGTACACCATATATATGGTGAATGTAAATTGTATTTCCTTTGATGTTGTGATGGAGCAAAAGAAAAAACAAGCATTGGCAAAGCCAACAGTTTTGACTGAATATTTTAACCGCAAGTGCTTCTATTGTCTGACTCATGCATAATGACCTTTTTTTTGGGCAGTGGAAGAACTTCAGAAGCGCATCCAGAAAGCAGAAAACCCGGTTGCACCTCCACCGCCCCCGCCACCACCGTTGCCTCCGCCCCCTCCTCCCAATCCAATTTGGTAAGTTGAGCCATAAGCACGTTTTTTGGGGTTGGGGAGATTAATGGTGGAGCAAGCCTTTGGGGAAAATATGTGCACGATAAAACGGGGAAAGATGCCCCAGTTTTACAAACTTCTTTTTAAAAGTGGGCCGAACAGCATCTCAATGGGCACAATAATGATTGCATTAGGGTTTGGCTGTTGTATGCTTTTTATTGGATAAGTGGACTAAGAGCCCGTGTACATGGGAAAAAGTGCAGGTTTACAGTAACACAGTAGGACCACCAGATATCCCGAGGCAACAGCTCCTTCTAGCGGTGACAACAGGCAAAGCTATGCAAATTGGCATTGTCTTTATATATCCTGAGGCAACAGCTCCCTCTAGCGGTGACAACAGGCAAAGCATTGGCAAATTGGCCTTGGGCATCATTACAAGTTGGCCAGCCCGGTAGTAACGTTGCTACTGGACCGGCAAACTCCGAGTTGTGCTCACGGGTGCCTCTCTGCCTGCCAGGTCTGACCTGGTGGGCAGACCGGCACCCGCAAGCACAACTCGACGGATGCACCGGCACCGTTCATGATTTTATTCCGGCGCCCGAAAATGGGCAATTACCAGTTCCAGCCAGGGCCTTAATGACACGGTAATTGCTCATTTGCGGGAGCCGGAAAAATTCGCAAGTTGGACGGCGGCCTGTCGGTTTAACCAGCTAAGGCTACCGCCAAACTTGTAATGAGACCCAATGTCTCTGTATATCCTAAGGCACCAGCTCCCTCTAGCTGTGACAACAGCTGAAGCTATGCAAATTGGCATCGTCTCTATATCTCCCGACGCAAAAGCTCCCTCTAGCCGTGACAACAGGCGAAGCTACTGCATCAGACAAACATACATTTGGGCTTTTATTATATGGTTAGATGAATACAAAAACATTGCAAAATAAATGTAAAGCGTTTTCCATTTTCTTTTTAGTGTAACATTTTTATTTTTTGTTTAAAGCAGTTAAACAGGAAAAAGACATACTGAATAGAGGAATATACCCTTGTAATGACTGCATAGATGAAAGCATTGTGCTTTGTATAGTAGAGGGTGTAGGTAGTGGTATGGAAGAGGAAAGGAGTTGGTAATGGTAATGTTTATTTGTAAAGCACCTATACACAAGGCAAGTGTTTCAAAGTGCTCAAGGAGGGAGGGAACAAGGGGAAAAACAAATAGTCTTTCAGAGTCCTTGAGTTTCTGAACGATACATATCTGCACAGGCAGAGTAAGTGCATATGATACAATTAACAATGTAGAGAACAGCAAATAGGTCTGACAATGATTCTGCAGTTTAAGTGCTTTGAGGCGCCACCATGCAAGGCGGGGAGACGGGGAGATAGACGGTCTTCAAGGCATGGTACGTTCAGATGGTGCTGTGTGCACAGACCGTACAGGAGATGGGGGGGGAGGTGAGGGCGGAGGGAGGACAAGTGCAAGGGGGCTAGAGGGAATGCAAGTGCACCCAGTTAGACAGAAACTGGGTAAGTGCTGAGAGGTGCCACTCTCATGGGTCAATAGACCAAGTGCAGTAGTAATGCGGCAAGTGCAGGCTCGGAGGTGGAGAGAGAGGTTAACAGGGTAGAGGGAGAGAGAAGTAAGAGGAATGTCTTAAGGAGTTTCTGGAATTTAAGGAGATCAGGCTCAAGACGGAGTGCGGCAGGTAGGCTGTTCCAGAGGGAGGCCCTTGCTGAGGATAAAGCTCTCCCTCCAAATCTCTGCTTGGAGAACATCCTTTACATTACAGAGACCTATAATTACATTTTTCATTTACTGGTACCTCCCAATGTTAACATTCTCAGGGCTATTCGTAAAACACCCATATGTGCGAGCAGTTGCTTTTAGCTCTATGTCTTATTGGCTTCTAACGAATTTTGAATTATTGACTTGGGGCAGGCAAACTCTCCCAAATTTACACATTTCGTTTTTGCCCATTCGCAAATTGTTCATTTCAAATTATTATATGCTCATTTTCTAGATAAGCATACTACATTTTTGGGCACAAAAGCTCTTAATTACTCTAGACTTCGTTTATTAGGTGATTTTAACATCTGGCATGATGACCTCTGTTAGGGAGAATTCTCATTCAATAGCTAATTTCCCTTTCCTATAGAGTCCTCCAGCAGCTTTGCTGGATTTGAAAGGTTTGTTTTTTTCTCCTGCTAAGTGTGAGACTCTTTTTCCCACTCAGGCATGTTTGCTATGTGTTTTCTAGGCTATTTTTTGTGTTTAATGTCTATGGGGTTTATCTCACCCTCATAGGAACCATCTTTTTGCACATGTGTTACACAGCACCCTCAGTGCCGTAACACAGGGGTGTCATAGTGACCCCCAAACATAGACTCCATACCCTGGGACTGACTACTGTCTCCCAGGGTATGTAAAGTCCCCATTGACTTTACTAATCAATAGTTATGACCCAAGCCAGTACAAACCATCTAACTATGGAAGTACTGGAAAGGGTTAATAATTTTTCCGTTATGTTCATTTTCGAGAGGGTACCGTACATTCCCTCTCTCAAAAGTTTCTGGCTGGTGGCAGTAGTTACTACCATAAATATTCAACAGCAAATATTTTCCTATGGGATTTTCCCATTGTTCGAGGCTACCACTTTTACTGACAGCTTCTAACGCACCGCCGGTTTATATTTTTATCAACTTTAATCCGTTTTTTTTTTTTCCAGAACCTTAATAATAATTCTTTCTCGTGTCTTTCTCTATCATCCTAACCCAGGTCGGAGATCCTTTGTTCGTCTTTTGGCGGGCTTCTGCCAAGAAGCCCTCCCCTCGGCACCACTGAGTCTGGGGTAGACCCATTGTGTGGGAGGGGCAGTAGGCCCCCTGGGCAGGGTTGCCTAAGCAACACAAGTCGCACTCTGCCCTGATAGGCTGGAGGGTCTCCCGCCAGGATGACCACTCCACTGTGTGAGTGACAGCTAGGCTGTATGAATGGGGGTCTTTCTGCATAAAAGCAGGGTCATGAGGACTGGAAGAGCAAGACGTTGCCAGTGGAACTAAGAAGCCGAAGAGGAGAGAAGTCAAAGACATCTGCAACGACTGAACCACCGGTGAAGCCCTGCTGCAGCATCTCACCACTTCTTTCAACACGACGAGAGAAGATCTTCATCTACAAGAGCCTTCTTCCCTTGAGCTGGTGGGGCCAACCAGTTTGCCAATCGCCTTCCAGGACCTGCCTTGGTTGAATCGCCAGTGCCCTGCACTCGGAGACCGGATAGTCAGGCAGCCGTCCACCACGACCGCAATTTAAAGGAGCGTACCTTTTAATCCATTTCGGCATCACAGCGGCTGGCTTCTTTCCTGGGCAGTGCAGTAACTCGAACCTTCCTCCACGACGAGAGCCTCTCTTCCTCTGCTGGACAACACGAACTGCAGGAACTCCCAGGAACCACCGCCACTGCAGGAGCCGCTTCCACTTTTTCAGGTACATTGTTCCACCAGGCCTCCCGTTTCGTGGGGTACTGCTAAAGGTGTTTGAAATCCTTTACCTATCTCCTGGGTTGGCCGCCCCTATCGACTAACATTATCTTTTACCTTCTGCACCCTCCTTTTGAATCGATAATCCAAAGACTTGACTGCAGCTACTAGAACAGTTTGATCCTGGGCACATTGCCTTGCACCACTAACTCTGGTACAGGCCTATTGACTTTGGCTAAATCTGTTAGAACTGCCTTCACTAGATTGCTTTTCACCCTCAACTGTGTTGGTGCACCAAACTCTTATAGCCACTCTTCCTTCACTTTTAAGTATTGCTGAAGTGCCATTTTGCTCAGTTTTCACCTATGTATGACAATTGCTAAAGTGCTACCTTGCCTAACTTGTTCACAATCCGCTTGGGAAGTGTTGCTAGTTTGTCTAAGAGGTTAACTCTGTATAACTTGTCCTTTCCCTCCCTTTTGAGAAATTACTAGAGTGCCATTTTTGCTTGGTTGACACTGTGCCATTTTGCTCAGTTTTCACTCTTGCTCAAACTTGTCTATAATTTAAATAGGGAGTTGTATATACTTTTCTTGACGGTTTTAACTTACTTTTATAATTGTGATTTATGTGTTGAACTAGAAGTGTGTAAAATAAATATATATATTCTTTTTAATACAAAGCTTTGGTCAGTGTTTCCTTGTGCCATAGTACTGTAGTCCTAATGTGTAAACCCTGAATACTGCTATCTTCCTCTTGAGATAAGTCTGACTGGTCAGCCACAGCTACCTACTAATTCTTTGTGGTACAGACTGATACCAAAGGGAATTTATTGCAGACACCTGTAGTCCTAATCTGCTGTAGTGCTCCCCAAGGGAACTGCAATGGATTCTGCCTAACAACCTCCATAACCCAGACTCTATTAAGCTATCAGATCAGCTTTACGCATATAATTTGCCTTCCTTGCTTTCTTCATCCTCCCACCACCTAGAACCCTGTCTTGACCTGATTCTCTGCTAAATGCCTGGGATTTTTTTTCGATACACTACCAACCTCATGCTCGGACCACTCCGCTAGTATCTTTGAATCTGTCCAAGCACTTTCGTTTGATACTGCTGCATCTTCACGCAACTCCGAAGATTTAACCAGAATCACAGGGCATGACATTTTCTCGGCACTGATGCCCCCAGTTATAGACATCAATTGTGAAGATAATCTCTATGTATAGCAGAAAATCGGTTAGTTTGTTCCTTATACAATTCCACACCCTACCAACAATCTGCAGCAGATTTTGCCTAGTTATCTGTTAGGACCCTCCAGACATTAGTGGCTACAAGACATTTGAACACACCGCCCCTTTCCCCGGATTTCAGTCCCTTCACACATAAGACGGTTGCCTGCACTCAGCGAAACATCAATGCGATTGTTGAAGGAACAGACAGAGCTCATTTTAAGTGCCTCGACACAAGGAACAAAAGTCGATGGTCCCTATTGGACATGGAAAACCACATTTCAAGGCCATAGGAGGCACAGTTTGTAAGATATCTGAACCGCAGCAAACAGCACCGCGCCAGGTGAGGTGACAGAGCTCATTTGAAGCATTTTGATGCGAGGAACAAAACTCCAAACAGCTCGAACACCACGTTTCAAGGCCCTAAGACGCACCGTTCACGAGATATTTGCACTGCGACACACCGCAATCCAATGCATTGCACCGCGTCAGGTGAGACGGCGGGTGGGAAGAGCGCAAAGAATGTGTGATAACTTCACAGGTTGTTTGCGAGTGCTTCTAAACAGTAAAAAAGATAAATCATTTCCAAAAATTGAAGGGTGTTTTTCCATGTCTGTCTACAGAACCCGTGCAGAGTACGGGTACCTTTGGCTACATGACATCTGGTCATCCCACCACTTTTCCCGGATTTCAGTCCCTTCACACACAAGACGGTTGCCTGCAATCAGCAAAACATCAATGTGGGCGTAGAAGGACCGGATAAAGCTAATTTTAAGCGTCTCAACGCAAAGAACAAAGCTGGAGGTCCAGGTTTCAAGGCACTAGGACACACCGTTTCTGAGATATTTGCACCACAATGCACCACAACGCACTGTACCGCACCGGATACATTTTAATTTTGTGTGATTTCTATACTTTCCTTTTTGCAGATGCCTCCCAAAAAGCGAAAATCTGTTGGACAAATCAATCCACATTCAAAGAAAGTGAGATTCTTAAGGGCCTGTCTACAGAAACTGTGCAGAGTACTGGTACTTTTTGCTTGTTTCTTATGTAACATGAATAAACTGCAGACGATAGACACCATATTGCACCCATTAAACCAAGATGACCTGAAGAAATACCAACTATTGGTTTTTGGATACTCTTGGAGTCCTGAAACAGGACTGTTGGAGAAAAGACACATTTATGGGCGTAAATCTTTTCATTTAGGACTGCCCTAACCAATTGCAAGAAGGCCGTTTTTATGGCAAAATTCACTTAGCTTCAGAATCATCTTGCTAGTGTCCTAAACAAAACTAAGGAACTTGTTGACACTCTAAATACATTTTGTAACCCTTGCTGTGCCTCATCTAGCTGGCTACCAACTTTCTTTTATTAAAATAATTGCATTGGTTTAGGGAAATCTTACAAATTCATCTGTGAATCCTATTCTCCCTGCGCCCAAGGAAAACCCTTCTAACATCACTTTTGAGTTTCCCCAGTCCATCCAGAAGACTCTCCCTTCTTTTGGCCTTTAAACCTACCAACTATATTACTTTTATCCGAATAGTCTTCCATCTCATCAGACAGATACCCTACATAATTTATTTCTACTTTCATTAATCTTTCCACTGCTTGTGGGATTGTCCCAAATACTCTGAAAGGCTCTACTTTAAACCCCTAATGGAAAAACCATTCCTCGATCATCACTCCTTTAAGCCAGCCTTAACCTGCAAAGATTCTCGAGAAGGCAGCCACTCGCCAACTGCAAATATTTGTTGAAGAACATCGGCTTCTCAACCCTTTTCAGTCTGGTTCCCAACGATTTCATGGTACCGACACCGCACACGGGCGCATGGGACAATATCCTGAAATACACAAACGAGCGTGCTCTAACTCTGTTGTTTATGCTTGATCATTCATTAACATTTGACACAGTAGACTTTAGGATTTTGTTACCTATGCTAACTGAAGGTGACTGTGTCCAGAAACCCATGAGGTGGTCCAGTTTTTTTTTAACTGGTTGTACACAATAGGTTAAGCTAGGGAATAATTACTCTGATCCAATTGCAGTCACGTGTAGGGTACCGCAGGGCTGTTCCCTATCCCTTCTACTTTTTAATATCTACATCCACCCTCCTTTGTGTTTTTTCAAAATGTAATCGTCATTACAACTCCTATACAGTTTATACACTGATCTGCATGTGTGTTAATAATTCCACTGCTTCCCTTCAGTATATTTTGGACTGTGCTTCCAAAGTATGACAATGGATGACCCTCTACAAGTTACAACTTAATTCCTATAAAACGGAGCGTGTCCTCTTCGGTCCAAAAAAGCTGCTAAGTAATCCTTGATGAATGACATCCTCCCCTACCTTATTTAAACTCCCTACTTCTTTTTCACTTAAGGTAAACCTTTTGGGATGTATCATGCAGTCTAACCCGGATTGTGAATTCCTGGTTTTGGCAAATAGTTCAATCTATTTACTTCTGGCTCTGGCTTCTTCACCCGGCTCTGTTTTCTTATCCCGGCAGCTGACTGGCCAGTAGTGGTTGACACCTTGACTAATTCAAAATTGGATTTCAGAAATGCTATGCTAGTGTTAGGAACTCTGATCATAGACTCCCCCGGAACCTCCTACAGGTATACGGAGCTCCATCCCTGGAGGCTTGATTCCAACCGCTGCGACCGGTAACTAATTCCATCCTTCAATCGGCACTGTCTTTTACGGGCGGAAATGCCACAGAGCGTCGCAAGGCTAAAGGGTCCTTTCCTATAACCTGTGACACCACACATCATAACAACTAGAAGAGTTCCTGGGTTGGTTTGCTTAATGCCCGAGGAATTTATTGGCACAGAGGGATTCACCTGGCATGGTGGGGTGGGGCAATTAACAGTTTGTTCACCCTGGAATATCTTGGCTCAGTTCCTGCACTGTATTTGAGACCATGCGCCTGTGGTTGATGCTTTCACCAGCGGTCACCTGGATTATTGTAATAGTTAGCTGCTTGATATTCCATCTAAACAAATCCAAAGACTCCAAAAGGCATAAAATGCAGCAGTTAGTATGATTTCAAGTTGGGCAGACCTGCTCATCTATCATCGTTTCGCCGTGATGTGCACTGGTTGTTGATAGAAGATCGTATTAGATTTAAGGTAGCCTGCCTTATCTTCAAATGCGGAATTGGTATTACCCCTCTATATTTGAGGGACTTGATTCATCCATACCAGCCTGCAAGACATTTGCGCTCTAGCGATTGTCATCTTCTATCTATACCCCACTCAGTGTACACATCGAGGGGAGACAGAAGATTCTCTGTCTTTGGCCCAACATTGTGGAACTCTTTACCACTGGAATTGAGGACCCTCAGATCACTCTATCAGTTCCGTAGAGCACTGAAAACATTTTTGTTCAGATAGTGTTTCTCTTATTTTCTCTGGTGGTCCTTTATATAGTCCTAGCTGCGTTTTGTTTGAATCATGTGCCGCTACACGGTTCGGTCCGTTCTGTGCGCATTATTAATCCTCAAATACTAATACAAATACAAATGCCCCAGGCACTGTAACAGTACATACAATACCCTTTAAGTGCCTAAAGATTGCTCTTCCCTATAGCACACACATGTTCCTTGGCCATGGTGCAGCATTGGCTGTCAGTGGGTACAGTAACCTTATGCCATGCCCGGAGCATACTGCAGCTGCGCGGAGTGCCTCTGCTAGACCTGTATGTGCGGTATGTGTTTATGGCATGTTTCAAGCAGAGGGACCACACCTGCTTTGCAGCAAGGGAGGTAAAGTTTTGGATAGAGCTTTTTGATGTGCTGCAGTTGAATCAGCCATGGTTGACTGCAATGTTTCTTATTGAACAGTCTCCCCTATGCCCACACATGTGCTTTGTATTGCACACAATCCTTGCTGTTATATGCGTGAACAAGGCCTGCATATTTTCATATTCCTTTTCTCGCGGTAGAACAATGTACGTCTTCTCTTGCTATACATTGAAGAGTCTCTTGAATAAACCCCCTCGTGCCGTCCTTCCGTTTTTATTTTCGCTTTATAGAAGTCTGAAAAGGACTTCATTATTCCTGACCCAATTGTGAATCATGCATTTAATTCTCAAGGACACCAACTACACAGAGAGCCCACCCTGTTTCCTTTCCTTCCATGCTGACCTCGTTATATCACATACAGTACTTTCTCACAAAGATCATATTCCTTTTTTTTTGTTGTTCTCCCGGTGCATATTTTACAGTCACTTAGCCACTCAACAGTTTGCTTCTCCGCCTGTTTGTTCAAGTCCCCAAGGTTTCTCCAGACTTCTCTTTTTTTTAGTTGGTGGTGGAAAACACTTAGTACAATACAAGGTGATTTGATATTGCTGGTCAACCTGCCTGTTGTGTAGAGTTCATCATGAATATAGATGCTACAAAAGTCCAAAGTGTTGCATTGGTTTTGAAGAATGGCAAGATGTTTGCTAACAATATGCCCAGAGTGGAAATAAAGTCAGAAGGCTTTAGCTGAAAAGGTTTATGGCTTGTGTGTCTCTACCTACTTCACCCTCTGTGGGAGGTCATCTGCCGACAAGAAAAAATAATGGGGCTGAGGTTGTGTGTTTCTAGCTGTATTGTCTCTTTTCAAATCCTGCAGTTGTTCGAATTGCATAGATTTTCTAGACATTTTGGAGCTGTGCTGCTGCCTGAGTGATGCAGGTTGGAATCTGATATATATGGATGGGTGATTTAGACTAGAGGATGTAGGTGTGATGAAACCAATGTGATTTAAACTGGAGAAAAGGCTTGGCATTTTCCCAATAAATGAAATATCGCATAACATTCACTTGTCTACTTCTTGTGTGATGGTAAGAAGTGTATGCGGCAGGTGAAGAGTCATCCCATTCTACCTTTCACTATCAGGCAGTCACATGCTGTCTACGGTCTGGGATTTATCACAGTATGCCATCTCAGGCTTTGCAGGTCGCCCTACCAGAGTCAGCCGTGCTTTGATGGAAAATGGGAGGTTGGAGAGATCACCAGGAAACTGGCTTTGTATACTCACAGATGCTGGTCTTGGAGCTCCAATGACACAGTGAAGGGCAGTGATGTGTGCTAGGATATGAGCATTAAGCTCAGGGAGCTGCGTTGGATGGTGGTGCGAATGTCCTTTCTTGAAGCGGGTTACTTGTAAATGTGGCATTCCAACTTTATCGCACTGCAACGTCTTGGCATAGTGTTCTTTTAGGCAGTCTTTGTAGCTAAGCACGTCAGAAAGGAGCATTCTAAAGAGCTAAGACTGGTGGTGACCAACAACAGTGTATAACAGTCTCTGGGAAGAACATCAGGAGTGATTAGTTACTTGTGATTAAGTCACCTGACTTTCTTTTATTTCTTCTAGCTTTTTTTAATTATTATTATCTGATTGTTTTTGCTTTTTGTTCCAGAGGATGGCAAAGGGAATTCATAATTTCTAATTTGCCAGGTGGTGTTATCACACATCAATAGCTAGGGGCAAGTGCACATTTTGTGGCTTGATTCTTTTTCTGGTTGTCGGGCAGGTCAACAAATAAACGTAGAGTTCTGTGAGGAACCTGAGGGCGTCCCCACTTCTTGTCCCCCTGTATCATTCTCCCAGGTGGCCAGGGAAAGCCCATTGCTTTTGGATCCTGACCCTGGGGGTGAATAGGTGAGGGAGGATCACCTGGGTAGAGGGAACTTGGGGAGTGAGGAGAGGACGTCCTTAGGTGAGACATGGTATCCCCATTCCCTTTTCAGAATGAACCTTCTATCCCTCAAGCCTTTGTAGGCTACTGTTGGCCCTTTTCCTCCCCCGAACATGTCCCCTAGAAGCACCCCCCCAACACTGGGACGAGGAAGAGACTGACTAGGAAAACACATCCTTATTTGGGTGAGACAAACACATACCAGCCCTATGTTGTTAATACAGATACACATCAGTCATGTACCAAGACAAGGAGGAGACAACACAGAGTTATACACACTTCCTTTTTAATTCAGATATCCCCGAACACCACTGTGTTACTGAGACTAAGAAGAAGGGTATGGAGTTGTACAACTGGAACAATCAGGCATGTCAACCTAATGAATTTGGCCATGATCGGGCAATTTGACTAAATGACCCACACCTGAGGGCAATTAATAACTAATAGATATAAAAATCCCTGCCGCACAGCACAAAGGGGAATGGGCGGAGAGAAGGAAGGTGGAGATACCGGAGCCAGGAGCCATGTCGGGCAGGAGAGCGAGACGCAGAGGCTGGCCGTGAGATGGTCTGGAAGTCCTGCTGTCCTCTTTATCTGGTGTGCGCAGCAGGAGCTTTGGTATGTCAGAGAACCCCAGCCGCCACTGGAAACCAGGAGAGCGAGCACTGCTCTCTTTGGCTGCCATGAAGGATGCAAAGCTTGTGGAAGCCTGAAAGCCAAATAAGGAGTGAAAGAAAGAGAAAGGAGCTGCCGTGTGCAACCAGTGAGTGGAAACGAGGGAAGCACTCATACCGGGGTGCTCTGGGAACTTGAAACACGCACTTTTGAATGCTGAACTAACTGAATGTTATTGGAAGTACTTTTGAACGCCAAAACAAGAACTTTGGAATAGCGAACAAACAGAAAGACATTATAAGCACTTTTGAATGCTGCACAGAGTAAAAGCAAAGTTAAGTCCCAGAGCATAGGTATCCTCAGTAGCCACAAAGGGCTCTATTGGGTTTGATATTTGCGGCAGTAGGGAAGAGATAATTCCCACAGGCGAAAGAAGACTAACACCCACTGATTTGATTCTGATTCCACCCCCCCAGATACCTACTTCAGACTGACTCCATAATCGGGACTAGCATGGAGGTTTGGAATTGGTGTGCTAGCTGGGGTATAGATCCAGACTTCAGAGGTGAAATCAACGTGTTATTACAGAATCATGGAAAGGATCCCTTCCAAATCCATCAGGGGGATGACATTGTACAAGGGGTGATCGAGAGAGCAGCGTTCCCTAGGATAAAGGACGAGGCCGTGGAGGAGGTAACAGATTGAGGTGCTCAAGGATTTGGGAGGATGATGATACACCCGATGCCCCTCAAGAACCAGACGGGTGTGCGATGAAGAAACAGAAACTCTTCCTGACCTAGCCTTTGCCCAAAGGAACGACCCATTGTTGGCTGAAGCCTTTTTGCAAATTATACCTGAGCAAGAGGGCCATGGGAGACGAGAGCCATGAGAGAGGAGCACTGTTTTTTGAAACACTACTTCAGAGTGCCTTTTAAGGACCCCTTTTGTACTTTTGTTAAGAGCTGTAAGATTTGAACTCTTGGGAAAAGTAACCCCTGTGTTTTATGAACTACTTTGAACTTGGCAAAGGGGAGCTGATCACCAGCCAAGTGCTGGAAGAAGCTCTGAACCTAATTTTGAACACTATTTATTTTGATGCTGACATCCCTACACATTGTATACAGTTAGTTGTGAGGGCAGGTATAGGTTTTGGGCACAGACAGACATTTGATGTGGACTTCCTGACACAGACTATCTTTTGTTTTCTTTAGGTAGGGAAATCCCACCTTAGCATAGGGCAAGTTGGGCCTTACTCCATACTGCCTTTAAAGTTAATAAAAATATTAATAACCAATTTTGAACCTGTTCTCTGTGTCTACTTCATGATGCCTTCACAGTTCTCTAAATGGTTGTACTTTTTTCACAGCTGATAAGGGTAAGTTTGTTTGCACCGTGAATCTGTTTTAGATTCATATGTGCTGCACAGGTCGCCATCTAGTTGTTGGTCCCCAGCTTTTCAGTTTGTCAACTTGATGTTTAAAATGGGGGTCGACATGAATAGATAAGCAACAGAATTACTGCATGATGTCTTTCTACGTCCCATAATGCGCCATACAGGTAAGTAGCATGTGCCTTCATCAAAGATAAATCTAGTTCTTGAACAAAGTGGGTTTTATTTTAGGTTGAAAAGTACAACAGTTCATAGCTATGTGACTTTATTATGTACTGTCACTTTAGTAATTTTAGTTTTGATATTCTAAGAGACCAGTACATAATGCATAATAATGTAATAATACTAAGCTATAGTGGAAGTTGTGTCTGTCCAATTTGCAAGAGGTGATATTGGTTGCTTGAACGTAGGATCACATTTTGAAGAGTTTGAGGAGAGTCTGTGCAGGGAAGACCTCGGAATTGGTTGTGTGGGAAAAACGATGAACTTTGGTTCGGGGTTCGGAGAGTGAAGAAAAGTGCACCTGCAAATTCCTACTGTGGCGTGAAAGTCAAATGTGCCTTAATTCAATTTAAAAAATGTGGGACATGTAGCTATTTCTACATCGTTTTCTGGCGACATGAATAGAAGCTGCAAAAAGAAATTAGATTGGGTCTTTGTTTATGATGTTACATTCTCTCAAGCAGCACAGGGGAGGGTCACAGAGGGTTTACTGGCTTCAAAGATGGGGGGAGACGCCAGTTAGAGACTTGGTCCCACTCACTGAGCCCAAAGCAGATCCAGGGACACACAGGACCTATCTGAGCCCTATGTCAGTCTGACAACTCAGGTGAAGGCCCTCACCATGTGTCCCAAGCAGGGGGAGGATGGAGGGCCCTATATAACCTAAACAGCCCAGTATGGCAGAGTGGGTCATTGGAGCAGTAAGCTTGTGCTGGTGAAAGTTGGGGGTGCTGGAGAGAAGGATGGAGCTGTGGGGAAGGGCACCGGCTAGAATAGTAGGTGACATATATATAGAGAGGAAGGAAGTGATGCAATCAGATGGGAAGGAGGTGGTGGCAGAGGTGTTGAGAGTTAACTAGAGGGTTGTAACTGTTCAGGAGGTGAAATGAAGGTTAAGGAGGAGGATGTGCCTGAGGCAATAGAGGTGGTAACAGCTGAGGAGGAGTTGGTGGTATCAGAGTTGGCAGACATGGTAATAACTGGGGAGAAGGTGGTAGTAACAGAGGAGACGGAGGTGGTAAGGACAGCCATCAGCGATAACAGCTGAGGGGGAAGTGGACTTAAGATATAGAGAACGTTTTTGGGTGAAGAATATCATTGTGTGGAGGAGGTTTACAGTAAGGAGGTTGGAGAAGATGAAGAAGAGAGTGACAAGGAAGAGCCACCTTGTGTTGTTGAGAAGTGGTGGCCTTCATAGAGGAACTTCTCAACGAGGCAAAGGTGTGGGATGGGTCACGTCAACCAGAGCAGATAAGTTCCTGAGGGCCACGTGAGGTTCTAGGAAGGCTCAGCTGGTGTCTCTCCCCATGGACATCCCCTACGGGTCTGGGAGGAACGTAGATGCCTATGCAGGGACATGGAGTACTTATTTAGCCTTGGGCTTTGGGTCCCTGACAAGCCAGCAATTAGCCTGCAAAGTAAGAGAGGGAATGAGGTAAGTCCTATGGGACTTTATTTATTTATTTCAATTCTTGAAACACGCCACATCGCCCGTAGGCCTCAAGGCACACAAGAAACATAAATTATTTTTAAAAAGAATAAAATCACACACAACGAACAAACAAGCAGCAGAGCATCAGAAGGCAAAGGAACTGGCAGGAAATCAATGAGCAGGCTAGATTGCCTTAAATAAGGTTTTTAGTTTCAGTGATGTGGCGGTTTTGAGACCCAAAGGAATTGGATTCCAAGTGGCAGAAGCCAAGATGTCAAAAGTTGTTTTTCAAACTTGACTGATCGAAACCTGGGTTAGCACAGTTTAGCCTGATCTAAGGACCTCAGGGATTGTGTAGGAACGTACCTGTGGATGTATTCACAGAGATAGCTAGGCGCCACCTGGGTAAGGTACTTAAAAGTGCGTGTGAGGATTTTAAAGGAAACGCGATGCTTGACTGGCAGCTAGTGCAGGTTCTCCCTGGCAGCAGTAATAGACTGCCTATTGGAGATACCCAATACTGCTCTGACCGCCCCATTTTGCGTTACTTGTAGTGCTGAAAGGTTAGATTGGGCAGATCCTGCCAGCAGACTATTGCAATAGTCGAGCCTCGAATTGACTAGGGCAGAGGCAAGAGTGGACATATTTTTAACAGTAAGGTACGGGCGTAAGTGGGCGAGCTGTTTGTTAATCCAACCACATGAAGCCCGCATCTTGGCAACATGTGGCCTCATCATCAACTAAGAGTCCAATGTAACACCCAAAGTCTTGATAATCTTAGCCACAGGAATGGAGACATTAGAGATTGCGAAGGAAACATACTCTGGAGAGAGATTATTTAGCATATGACTCGAGGCTGCAATGAGTAGCTCAGTCTTGTCCGTGTTAAGGGCCATGGCATCCAGCAGTGGATGGTGGAATAGATGGCATTAATGGCCTGTGAATCCCGAAAATAAGTACCAGAATGTTCGAGGATGACCTGGCTGTCATCAGCATAGTTGGTATACAAGACACCGAGGTCATCAAGCAAGAGAAGAAGAGGAAGAATATAAATATTAAAGAGAGTAGGTGACAAAGAGGAACCCTGTGGAACACCTCGTGTGAGCAGAGTGGGACAGGGGGAGGCATCATGAAGTGCAACTTTAGCGATACGGGGACCAAGAAAGGAGACAAGCCAATGCGTTGCTAGATCAGAGTAGCCCACAAAAGATTGGAACCTGGTAGCCAAGAGCTCGTGGTCCACCAAGTCGAACGCGGCCGACAAATCGAGCAGCATGAGTAGTGCAGGATGACCGCGATCGACAGTGGCCGCCAGATTTGTCTTCAGATCAAGAATGGCAGTCTGTGACTGATCCCGTGACATGCTTGATAGCCCGATTGACGGGGCCCTAGGATACAATTATCCTCAATGTATTTTTGGAACTGAAGATAGGCCACACGATCCATCACTTTAAGAAAGAAGGGCACATTAGTAATGGGACGATAATGTTTCGGCTGAAGAGGATCAAGAGTTTATTTTTTAAGCAATGGAGTGATCCATGCTTCCTCGAGGTCAGTGGATACCTGTCCCTCAGCAAATGGTTGATTTATAAGTTTCATAATCCAGGGACAAATGGCGTCAATAGACCCAACCAAAAGTCTAGAGGGACAGACGTCACCCCTGATGTGGTGGGTTTCATATCTATGATGATCTTTTTTATCTCTGCTACTGTGCAAGGGGCAAAGGATAAAGTAGATTTAGGAATACAATGCCGCGGGTGTGGCTCCGAGAGTGGAGGCAGGACTGATAGGCTCCTGTGATACCAAATTAGGTGAGACACTGGACTCTAGGTGTTGCGCTATCTTGGCAGCAAAGGCATTGTGGATGGTCTGACACCAAGCAGAGTCCTGAACAATGTTGGTCCTAGAGTGAGTCTCGGTATTAAATTGCCAGAGAATGGCAAACAGCTTTTTAGAACTTGATTTGGCCTGACATATCCTGTTGTTATAATAAGCGGACTTAGCCAAAGTTACTGCTGCTTTGACATTCTTGAAGGCAAGTTTGTAAGTGGCCAGGTGGGCTCGGGATGGATGCTTTTGCCATGTACGCTTGGCTGACCTCCTACAATGTCTAAGGGAGAGGTTTTCCTCATCAAACCAATGTTGAGCCAGAGTTTCTGGCTTCACTTGCTTGGTGGAAAAAGGAGCGAAATCCTCGATAATAGAGTGTAGGGTAGATTTTATATGGCCAGAGAGGACCGAAGAGCAATTGTGGTCCTCAGTATCACCCAACCTCATAGATAATTCATGAGAATGTTCTTGGGATGTTAGAGTTTTAATGGAACAAGCCCGAATAGATTGCCTGGGTACAGAGTCAACTCTTAAAGAGGACAGAGGAAGATCAATAGCGAAGCTCAGTGTCGAATAATTGGACCATGGACTGGGGATCACCGCTGGAGTAGAGGAGGGAATTTGGTGTAGCAGAACCCAATCGAGCATTGATTATTCATCAAGGACCAGGAGGCGTCTTTTATGGTGCTGTCCTTTCTTTGATTGAAAGACAAGGTTCCACCAAGTTCTCAGACTTTTTCTGAAGTTGTCGGATGTTATACCAGGCTCTGCTGCTACTCACATGGCCTCTTTGTGATGTATGGTCTGAACTAAAGGTGGTTGTGTTTGATTAATAGGGGCAGAGAAAACTGCATAACTGTGTTTGCTGACGTGTGTGTGCGTTCAGGTCCTAAGAGCTCGACATCTGCATATGGGGATGTTTCTAGGTGATTTGTATTGAGGGTACTATTGGTGTCTGTATCTAGACTGATATCCTAAGAGTGTGTCTGTTAGGACTGTGGTTTACAAGTTGGCGGAAGATGTGTAGATTTCTGATGCTTTTAGTGTGAGTCAGGAAGGGGTGTTCCATTGTCATATGTGTGTGTGGCTTAGCCATTTACGCTAAGTGTGAGAGACTTAGATTTGGTTTCTGTAAGGGTGCAGAAGTAGACGCGGGACACAAATGTGGCATGTTTATTGGCATAAACCTTTTTTGAATAGAAAGTACGGAAAAACAATATCCCTCCCTATAACTAGAAGGGGTTTCCCTGCCTCAAAACTAAGGATGGTGTCAGAATGTCCATCAGAAGAAAAATAGGCCACTGTCCTGTATCCCAAAACCTATTTCCATCCCTTACACTTAGAAGAAAACTATGCAACTTGTTCTACCAGGACTCCAGAAAGGTGGCTCTTCCCTTCTTGGTAGTTTTTAGGCAGTTGGTGAAAGGTGGGAATATCCTCGCCCCCTGGCCGCCACAAGGCCTTTTGATATAGGTCAGGCTTTCTTGGGCAACTCTTTATAGTTCTCCAGCATGGGGTCTGGCATGGATTCACATGCTCATGAATATTCCCCGTCGTCAGGCTGGGAATCCTCGGTAAAGAAAAAACCAGTATCAGTTTCGTTTCTGATCTGTCTTTCTTAGTAATAACCAATCACTGGTCTCTGCGTCATACTGACCACAGCCAATGACTGCCCTCTACCTAAGCACCGCCTCTGGCAGCCATCTTCAGATTTTTACCGCACGTTCATGTGTTGGGATCCTCGTGCTATTGCTCTCGAGCGTTAGTGCTATTTTTTCACGTTTTTTTCTCAAAACTTCGTTTTTTCCGGTCAAAAGAGCCTCAAGCTCCATTGACTCTCCATCCGATCAACGGGGACCCGTGTCGGATTCGTCTGCGCCCCTCAAGGGTGAAGATTTCGTCGAGCTACGTTTTGGAGGACTCCAGAAGCTTCTCAGGCCCGGACATGGCCCAGGAGAAGGGAAGCTCGACGCCCGGAAAGCTGTTCAGGGTCTGCCCTGGATGCCAGCTGCAGAACGTCTTTAAGGAGGACGAACACTCCTTTTGTCTCTACTGCTTACATGAGGACAAGACGCACGTGGAGAAGGACTGTGCGTTTTGCGGCAATATGTCGGAGCGGACCATGAAGGACCGCCACCAACGCCTCGCCAACTGGCTGGAAGGGAAGAGCCCGTCAGGCGAGAAGAAGAGGAAGAAATCCGAGCGGTCTTCTAAGACCTTTGAGGACGCCCCGGCGACGGGGGTCCAACACAAGGCCAAGCACCGCGAGTCCGCTGGCACTGGGAGCGCCGAACGGTCGGGCTCTACGGGCGCCAGGCAGGGCGCACCCTCCCCGGCACCTTCAGCCACGAGCCAACGCTCTGGGTTGGGTAAGAGGAAGGGCGAGCACCCGGCGAAGCTCCTGGAGAGGCCCCGGTCGAGCTCGAAGGCCCCATCGGAGGAGGAGCGAGACAGTGTCCCCCCCCTCAAGGATAAGGCGGTGAGCGCACCTAAGGTGGTGAAGGCCTTAATCCATCCGGCCAAGCCCTCTATCGATACTGTCGCGGCGGCCCTGGCTCAGCCTGTGGAGGCTACACCAGTGGTGGCGACCTCGGGGCTCAGAGTCTCCCTGCCACCTCGGAGGGAGTCCTCTTTTGTGCCCATCGATAGGACCCCCGTGAAATCCCCGGCGGGGAAGAAAAAGGGGGGGCAGGGTGTCGTCGTAGATTCGGCCTCAGAGGAAGAGCTGATCGAGGTCTTAAGCCACGGCCTTGGCGTGGATTAAGACCGGCCCATCGGGATGGATCCCGACGCAGGTGACGACGACGGCGTCGAGGGTGCCGACGGGGCCCCTGATCGCCCGTCGGATTCCCCTCTGCCAGCGCCGCAAGACAACTCGGCGGCCATTTTGTTGGCTATACAGTCCTTATGCTCAGAGATAAGGACGAGACTACCGTTGCCGACGGAGGAGCCTCTCCCGTCGGGGGATCCTGAACCGGGACCTTCGGGTGTTCCCCCTCCCAAGAAAAGAAGGATTCACCCTCCACCTCCTTTTCAGCCGTCGCGACCCGTCCAGCCCTCCTCCACGTCCACCCGAGGGGATGATACGGGGACTGACACGGCAGCGACGGGTACGGACGACGAGGTATACGACGAGGATCTCCCGTCGTCACCTCCCACCAGGGCCTCTCTGCCCGACGAGATTGGATCGTTCCACTCCATGATCGCCAGGGCATCCGAGCTTTTCCAACTCTGCCCTGAGGAGAAGAAAAAGGAAGGATTCCTTTATCAACGGCGCGAGGCCAAGAGGAAGACGGTCCTCGCGGTGCCTCTACTGGACGACATTTGGGATGAGGGCCTCGCCCTCCTCAAGAACCCTTCCACGACGCCAGCTAGAAGAGACCGGTACGAAAAGAAGTACCGGGTCCCGGACGCGGCCCCCCTGTGCCTCCGGGCGCAGCCTACCCCGGACTCCGTCGTCTCCGCGGCGGCCAGGAAGAAAGCGGGGGGGGGGTGCGGCCTCCACATCGACTTCCCCACTGGACGGCGAGGGAAAGAAATTGGACGCTATGGGACGCAGGGTCATCTCGTCTGCAGCGACGACGATTAAAGCGGCCAACGCCTTGGCTATCGTGGCCCGCTACGACAGGGAGCTATGGTACAAACTGGCTCCCCTGCTGGACTTCTACCGGACGACAAGAGGGCGGATGCCCTGGAGATCCTACAGGAAGGTGAGGTGGCGTCGGACCACGCCGACAGTAGATTTCGCCAGTTGGGCAACGGCGTGTGCCTTAGGCTGCGTGGATGGCTCAAGGCTACGGACTTCCGTCAAGACGTACAGACCAGAGTCCTGGACATGCCGTTCGATGGGAACAACCTGTTTGGGAAAACAGTGGACGATTCCCTTCAGGCCATTAAAGCGGACACTGAGACGGCCCGGGCCCTTGGGGTTCTACAGCAACGACGGACGCCCTTTCGGAGCAGCGGAGGCAAGGGCGCCTCCAAAAGTTCCGGCGGCGGTTTCTCTACCTACCGTCAAGCGGCCCGCTCGTCGTCTCAAGAGGCCTACAGAGGACGAGGCAAGTCTGGAGGACCCCGCCGTTGTCGCCAAGGAGGTCAAGGCGGCAAAGCCTCGTCGAAACAGGATTGAACCGGCCGTGGGGTCGGGCCCCCACCGAAGCACCCCGGTGGGAGGCCGGCTGGCGAGCTTCGTCAGCGTGTGGGAGTCCATCTCCACCGACCGTTGGGTGCTGGACGCCTTGGCCCGGGGCCACGCGCTCGAGTTTCAAAGAAGGTGCCCCCGCGTCCCCCCCGTGGCCAGGAGAGAGCTTCACGTCTCTCAGCTTCTCCTGGAGGTAAAGGCGTTGCTCAGGAAGGGCGCCATCAAACTCGCCCCAAAGAGGCTTCGGGGCTCCGGAGTTTACTCGAGATACTTCCTCGTGAAGAAGAAGACGGGAGGATGGCGCCCCATCCTAGACCTGCGACGTCTGAACAAGTTCATCAAGGCGCAGAAGTTCCGGAACCAGTTCAAAGCCCTCCCCTTCGGACTATGGTCGGCACCCAGGGTATTTACCAAGTGCCTTGCACCGGTGGCGGCGCAGCTGCGCCGCGAGGGGATCCACGTCTACCCCTACCTGGACGACTGGCTCATCTGAGCCAAGACGAGGGAGCTCGCCGTGGACCACACGGCAAGGACCGTCCAACTTCTCACGGACCTGGGATTCTCCGTGAACTACGCCAAGTCCCACCTGGTACCCGCGCAAAACGCACTGTTTCTGGGAGCGAAGCTCGACACAGTGTCCCTTCTGGCCTCCCCGTCGGAGGAAAGGACCAGGTCCATCCTGGGCAAGGTACAGCGGATGTTGGTTTCCGACGAGGCCAAGGTGAGGTCCATCAAGTCCCTCCCCGGAATGATGTCCTCTTGCATCTACCTCATTCCCATGTGCAGGCTCCGGATGCGCCCGTTGCAGGAGTTCCTGGACGCGCGCTGGTTCCAAACGACGGGCGGCTTCGAGGAGAGGATCACACTCGACGAGAGTTTCCGCCGAGCGGTCCGGTGGTGGGGCACCCGCGCGCATCTGACGGCGGGCATGGACTTCCAGACCCCAGACCACCAGGAGACAGTGACCACGGATGCCTCCCTGGAAGGGTGGGGAGCGCACACCGAAAATCTGTACGCGAGAGGCCTCTGGCTCCCGACGGAGAAGTCCCTCCATATCAACGTCCTGGAGCTCCGTGCAGTGTTCTGGGCCCTCAGGTCCTTCCTTCCGTCCCTCAAGGGCAAGGTGGTGAGGATCTTCACCGACAACACCACCACCATGTTTTACATCAGGAAACAGGGCGGAACCAGGTCCCCAGCACTGTCCAAGGAGGCGCAGGACCTGTGGCATTGGGCAGTCGCCCAAAGGATGTTTCTGGTGCCGTTTCATCTGGCAGGGATAAAAAACACCATCGCCGACTCACTCAGCAGGGAGCTGCGCTCGTGCCACGAGTGGGAACTATGGCAGGATCTAGTGGATCGCCTCTTCCGACGGTGAGGCACACCCTAGATCGACCTGTTCGCGACGGCGACGAACTCCAAGTGCCGGAGGTTCGCCAGCAGGTTTCCCCAGGCGAGGAGCATGGGCGATGCTTTCTCGTTCCCCTGGGAGGGCCTGTTCCTCTACGCGTTCCCTCCTTTGCCACTGCTAATCCGGCTCGTCAACCAGCTCAAGAGGTCACGGTGCAGGATGATCCTCGTCGCACCTGCGTGGCCGAGGCAGATATGGTTCCCGGACCTTCTGGACTTGTCAGCGTCCCCGCCAATCAAGCTGCCGGTGGACGCGGATCTACTCTCCAGGGAAGGAGGCGCCATCCTCCACCACGACCCGAAATCGCTGAACTTGCAGGCCTGGCTCCTGCAACGCTAGAGTTTGGAGGATACGACATACCGGCCGACTGCAGAGAGGTTCTTGCAAAGGCCAGGGCGTCCTCGACTCTTAAATGCTACGGACACAAATGGAAGAGGTTCTCTGTCTGGTGCCACGCACAGAAGATTAACCCTCTACGGATTACGGCTCCCCAGGTACTGCCGTACCTGCTGACGCTGGCCAAAGCTGGACTGGCACACGCGTCCATCAAGATTCATCTTGCTGCGATCTCCCGATACACCAGAACCACGGGCCGGACGTCCCTGTGGTCTCATCGTCTGGTGAAAGAGTTCATGAAGGGACTGTTCAGATCGTTCCCGCCGGTGAAGGCGCCGGACCCGGCGTGGGAGCTCAACGTGGTGCTGACCAAGCTCATGGGACCTCCGTTCGAGCCTCTGCACTCGGCCCCGTTGAAGTTTCTGTCGTGGAAAACAGCGTTTCTTGTGGCCATCACCTCCGCACGACGGGTGGGAGAGATCCAGGCCCTTTCCTGCAAGGCCCCGTACTTGACTTTTCACGACACGAGGGTAGTGCTCAGGACGCACCCCTCCTTTATGCCCAAGGTACCGCCGGACTTCCATCTCAACGAACCCTTGGTGTTGCCTGTGTTCTTCCCGTCGCCTTCGTCGCCGGCTGAGAGGACTTTGCACTCGCTGGATGTGGCTAGAGCGCTGAAGTTCTATGTAGACCGCACAAAGTGTTTTCGGAAGACGTCACAACTCTTTGTGAACTTTGGACCTGTCAATCAGGGGAAGGCTCTCTCGAAGGCTTCCATTTCCAGATGGCTCTCCGGCTGTATCATGTACTGTCATCGGTTGGCAAACCGACCGCTGCCTGGCCGTCCGAGAGCCCATTCCACCAGAGCGATCGCAGCTACCACGGCGTTCCTTTCTGGTGTGTCCCTGCTGGACATATGCAGGGCTGCTACGTGGAGGTCGACGCACACCTTCACGAAATTCTACTGCGTCGATCGGGATTCCAGGGAGGAGTCCAGGGTCGGCCAAGCAGTGCTGCGCAACCTGTTCGCCTGAGGTGAGCCTGGTGAGGAGGTAAGATGCTTAATGTTGAGTTTGATGTAATGCTTAATGTTGAGCCTTTGCCACCTCCCGTGGTTGTGCATGTGTGTACTGCTATGTATTCTTTATTCATGAGCATGTGAATCCATGCCAGACCCCATGCTGGAGAAGGAACAAGTTACTTACCTGTAACTGTTGTTCTCCAGCATGGGTCTGGCATGGATTCACATGCGAACCCTCCCGCCTACCCCTCTGCGGCTCTTCACTTGGTCATACTGCCACTTCACGTGCTTCCAAATCTGAAGATGGCTGCCAGAGGCGGTGCTTAGGTAGAGGGCAGTCATTGGCTGTGGTCAGTATGACGCAGAGACCAGTGATTGGTTATTACTACGAAAGACAGATCAGAAACGAAACTGATACTGGTTTTTTCTTTACCGAGGATTCCCAGCCTGACGTCGGGGAATATTCATGAGCATGTGAATCCATGCCAGACCCATGCTGGAGAACAACAGTTACAGGTAAGTAACTTGTTCCTTCCACAAAGATGGGGAAAAATATCTCTCTTCCCCGAGCCTTTCTTAGGATCTTTTCCAATATTCCCAATGATGTCTGTAGTTTTGTTGGAGGATATATTCTTCTACCCTCTGGTCTTCTGCCAGAGGTTTTCGGTCACTTCCCCATGTCTTCTCTTCCAGTTATGTGGGTGTCAGACCCCTTTCTCAGGCTTATGCCTCTCGCCCAGGCAGGGTTACTATCCTGCCAGACACTGATTCACATATACAATTCTTCAGTCTTTTCAGCTGCACTGTCACATGTTATTCTTCAGTCCCCCCAACATACGGGTCCCAGAACTTTCTTTTGTTTTGCAATGTCTCTTACTCCGGCCCGGTTCACTATCTGCCAGAAACTGTTTCTCACACAAAGTCCTCTTGGATTCTTACAAGTTCTGGTACGAGGAAGATGATGATTCTTGTACTCTAAATATTTTCAACAACTGGTTTTACCCTGGGGATTTCTCTTTTGCCCCAAGGGCGTGCTTCATGCCCCAGCTCCATGGGTTGCTTCTCTCACCAGCTCTCAGCTTCTCCGGGCTTCTCTCGCCCTTGGAAGTCATGTGGCGGTCCCACAACCTGGGATCCCTCAGAGGTACAACGGTTCCACTTCCCGCTTTCCAGCTCGCTGCCAGATACCTGTTTCTCCCGCTGTGGTCCTCGTGTCTCGGCTGTGTACTTCGCTGGGACGCATCTTCTGTCTGGGCAGCATCCCGGTCGCCCTCGGACCCTGTTCTCTGCATAGCAGCTCCCTCCAGCTCGTGGTTCCTCCAGGGAAGATCAGATGAGTGAAGTCCTTCCTCTCTTTTTATCTTTGGCAGGCTCATGTGTGGTTGAGAGCTAACATGTTCACCTTGGTTCCGCAACAGGCTCTTCCATCCTCTTTTCTTCTTCTTCGTGCTTGTATCTACAGTGCCATAGTTTTCCTTACTCTTCCTCGTCACAGAATGATTTCTTTCATACTCATAGACAGGTCTACTCTTCATAAAGTAAATATGAGTAGAAAGAGGGGGAAAAGAGGATGGGTTGTTTTGGTCCTAACAGTGTGGGTGGATCTGTTTTGGGGTGAGTGTGGTAGTTGTTATACTGCATTCTCCCTTGACAGTCCTCCCTTCCTCCACAGAGGGGGGGTCCCCTCCCTTGGGATCCTCCCGCTGAGTACCACCCCTATGGGGACTATCTGGTAGCGGCCTCACCTCCCTGGCCTCATGGGAAGGATCTCCCCCCATGGAAACAGTGACGACATCCTGGTATTCGTCATATTTCATCATTGATCCCTTGTTTTAATCCACTTTTTGCATTTCTGGGTAAATAAAAGAATGTAACTATCCTTCAGTCCTGTCTTTTAGTACATCCGGGTTGGCCCTCTTGACATTTGGCACCTGAGTGTCATTGATGTATAAGAATTTTTGTCAGTTCGTCGTGAGTTGCCGTGAAGGCAAGTGTAGGTGTGGACCTCGAAATGTAGTGATTATATTGCTAAATGAACTACAGAATTGCCAGTTTTTCTAATTCTGCTAAATGTTCTCAGCTTTCAAATCCATCTAACTCGAGCAGTCTGTCTTCTGTTGTATGCAATGTAAATGTGCCCATCCTATTCTAATCCGCATGCAGGGCCCCTTATCGTCCTTTCGTCATGTGCACTTAAGCACGCTCGGAAACCATGTTTCAATGCCCTAGGATGCACAGTTTCAGAGATATTTGTGCTGCAATGCACTGCACCGCGGCAGGGTGAGGCGAAAGGTGGGGAGAGTGCACAGAAGGTTCCACTATGCTGCAGCACGCCAACTCTCGCTTGCCCTCCACGTCTGCTCCGTGATATGTAAGCCAGCCACATATGCCCATTCTTAGTGCAGTTTCCTTCAGAGTGAAACGCACATCAAGCGATATGCGTCTCGGAACAGCGACCTCCAAGATCCTTGATTTTGAACATTTGATGAGTGTTAATCATGTATGTCTACAGAACCTGTGCGGAGTACAGATACTTTTAGCTAGTTACTGATAATTTAAGCCTTGAAAAAGCACCTGTGAGCGGGAAAAGATTGTCGGACAGTTCCTAGATCTGTCAGCCGTCTATGATTACAACATGGCTTTTGTTCAACCTATTGGCCAGCAAGTAACATGAATAAACCACAGTACTTTGCAACAACCTGTCTGCATCAAAAAGAAAAAGGACACCATCGCTCTGTGTGTCATTTTCTTCCCGTTCCCGGTTCTCTTCCTTGAGAAAACTGCAGCAGCGGTCGAGCCGCGAATTGAAGTCTGACGGCTCTGTTCCTCACTGGATCCAAGCATGTGACCATTAACCTTCTTTTACTTCCTCTGCCATCATGCCAGAGTGGTGTTATCTTTGCTGGTATCTCCAGTGCCACGGACACTATAATCTTCAGCTCCGGCACCAGCTGTGCCTGTGCGAGTGGCCCAGACAGAACATTTTTTCCAAAACCTTTCAAGACGTTCCCATATAAGAGTCACAGTCACAACTACACAAACAGTCACAACTCTGCAGAAATCATTGCTTCCCTTGCAAGAGACTTGTGAGATGCAAGTAGCCTCAATTTTGCACGGACTCTGAAATTGGCACATCAAAACGTTCAGCTCTGGACCCTGATTATGGCTCCTTTAGAGCTGAGATTAGCAAATGCAGTTGATAACTTGGGCCTGGCTGCACTGTCAGAAGCGGGTAAGACTCATGCTCTGGCAGATATTTTGGACCCAAAGATAAGTAACTTGCAATTATTCCACTCTAGTGGGGCTCTGACTGCGCCCCTCTAGAAAAAGATTTAAAAGCATACAACCAGCACTTTTGACCTGTTGCTTTTCACTGTTCATTATTTTCCTTGTGAATAAAGCTACCATAGCAGGTTCTAGACCAATACCTTCCCTACATGTGTCATGTCTTCAGTTTCTCCTCCCAGGTCCACATCTTACTCCCAGCCTCCCGCTTCTACACCACAAGCACAGGGTAACACTCGAACATCCCGCAACCCACGCCAGTCTTCGTTCAGACTGCGACCATTCTTTTACTGGCACCTACCTTGGCGTTGCTATCCCAAACAACGTTGGTATAGAGGAGCACGAAACAACGCAGGTCGCGTGCCGCGTTGTGTTCACATAAGGAGAAAAACAAAGCGCCTCGAGTCACGTGCTTCTACATCGACGGCTGCTTCCTTCACTACGAGGGTCACCTGATTCGACTCCACGCTCCCGGAGCAGAATCACGTGATCCCTGTATGCTGTTAAAAGAACGAAGGAAACAATCAACAAACGCTTCACAGCTGCTTCATTCCTTGAGTGCTGCATAGCGTTTAGTTGTCACGTTTGGAACTTTGGCTTACTCGACCACGGAACTCTTTTGGATTGAACTGCGTAAACCCTGACACTTTGCTTGGAACTTTGGCTTACTCGACCACGGAACTCTTTTTGGATTGAACTGCTTAACCCTGACACTTTGCTTGGAACTTTGGCTTACTCGACCATGGAACTCTTTTTGGATTGAACTGCATAAACCCTGACACTTTGCTTGGAACTTTGGCTTACTCGACCACGGAACTCTTTTTGGATTGCATTTTCTTTTCCCCGTTGTCAAGTTGAACGGAACACCCGGTGTCCTTGGAATTTCGATTGGACTTCGTGCCTCTGCCTGTGATATTCCTGCCTGCCCCAGATATCCTTCCTCCCCTATCCCTTCAAAGTGTCCTGCCCACCAGACTGGGGTAAGCTTACACACGTTGATTCGCCTTACTGCATTTTCATTCGTTTTCTGTTAACTGACCTAACCATTATTGCCTTACAGCGGTCAGGGGGTCCTTCCGGCGTTCCCGTTTCCGGCCTTCGGCACTCTCACCTGTGGCCTCAAAGATTGCACTGATAGTAATTCCTAAATCTATCAGTGTGGTACTTGGGGACGGAGGTCCTATTAATCTGCACGACCATCAAGTACAACAGAACAACATGTCCCCCTGATAGGGGGGGGGGTCTAAAAAAACACAATGCTTGGCGACGAAAGGTGTTCAATCAAGCTTCTTGGCCTTACTCCTCCTCAACTTCTCCAGTCTCATACGCTTAGGATGGTACACTCACCTTCTACGGGGGGCCGCAGAGATGGATGGTTATCACTTTTCATTGGGTCTGCAGGAATCCTACCAGCTGATGTGTCAGGATGGAAAAGGGCAGCTAAGCATCTGTTGCTGACAGGCTAAAATACTGCAAACTGCTTGGGACATACGATGGGCAAGATTACAGTATTAAGATGACATTCCTAGACTACAAATTGCACTTTGCAGTTCAGACAAACTAGCTGTACATGCCATTCTCTGGATCTGACTGGTTTGGGACAAAGGGAGTTGAGAGCCAGAAACTAATTTAGGTCTCCTAATATACAGCCAAGTCTTTGGGTGTGTCGGCCTAATCGTTGTCTTTTTCTTCTAGTAGTGGGTTCTACAGATAGTACTCCTTCCCTCCCAAGGCTTGAGGTTTTTCCTGCCATTAGCACACTCATAAACAGAGGGAAAGGTAATTTCTTCCCACAGGGAGCAGGGGTGCTCCTGCTTTGGTTCCAACCATCACTTTGGTGGTTAATCTGCTTACATTTTTTCCTTGAACCATCAGCACATCTCTTCGGTGGGGACAGGCTTTGACGCTTTTTGAGAGCTTGGAAGAACATTGCATCAGGCAGTTAATAGCTGCAAAATGCGGTGCAGGGCTACTGGTTACCCACCTTGCCTTCGGCTGATCTGGAGCCACTCCTCCTTCAAGAGATCGCTCAGCTGCTGCTGTGGGACCTGGTTTCACTTGTTCCAGCTATTTCCATTACCTCCTTGTCCCCAAGAAAGACTGACAACTCAGATCTGTTCTACATCTGAGACTCTGCAACAAATTCCTCCATAAGTACCGTGTCAAGGTGGTGACCCTGGCAGAGCTCCTGGAGGCTTTGAAGCTGATCAAATGCCTTGTATCTGTACATTGTTAGCTCGTGTCCTTTGTGTCCTTTTCCACCACAAACGTTGCAATTACCTTTGTTTTGCAGTGAAACGTAGCACCTCATTACTTTGTAGGGCTCGTATTCTTCCTCACTTGTACCTAAGATTATTCATGAAGGTCATCGCACTGGTTGGGCCCCTCTTTACAGGAGGAGTGTGCACAGCTTTCCTTACCTTGATGAATGCTAAGGGCCAACTCTGGATAATAAGCTCTAATGGACCTCTGGGCGATATGCATCCTTTTCCATACATTATATTTCTCCATCAACGTAAGGAAGTCTTTTCTGGCCTCCCCCAGTTTATAGGGGGGTAGACCTGGATACAGAGCGAGACATGGTTCCCCGACCCCAGAGAAAGGGAGTCAACTAATGAGAATATGGTAGCTCTTTTCAAACCAAACCTGGGACTTTCGGGTGTGATTCCCTTGAGTATGCTAGGGCTCCCGGCATCTTGCATTTTCCTAGTCCCAGAAGCAAGACTGTCAGTGTGGTGCAAGTTCCACAGGGACATGAAGGATATATTCCTGCCCCCACAAGTTTGCAAGGACCTTTTTGGTGGGCATGCACACCTATCTGCTTTAGGATATTCAATCAAATGTGGCAAATAGTCAATCTGGTCATGGATGCTTCCTTGATTGGATCAGGAGCTCATCTGCTAGATTGTTCGGTGACAGGTCTGCAGGAAAAGTCCTACCACATCAAATTGCTGGAACTAAAGACAGCCCATCATTCTTCTACCTTGCTCCCCCCAACCCTCTGACCCTCCCCACACCAGCCTACTTCTGCAGGAGTCTGTCCTGATACATTCTGGTTTCACCATCACCGTCTTGTGGCCAATGCTGGATTTGACTTTTATGGACTTCATTGACTCACGGTGTGTCACCCTTTCTCATGGTGGCCCTGAATCATGCTGTTGCCATCTTCATCTTGTATCCAGGCTTGCAACAGTATGGGCCTCATTACGCGGTAGGCGGTAGCCATGGTGCTATTAGTGCCATGGCTACCCCCTTACCGCATTCCGGGTCCGGGTTCCCGAAATAGGAACTTACCGGGTCATTCCAACCTTGGAGGAACCAGTAAGTCCCCATTCCAGTAACCATTCCCCATTCCCATTCAAGCCCCCATAGCGGGACATACCTTATCACCTATTGAGTAGGAAGGCCCTGGTCTTCTTTTGGAGTCAGCATGATGTTTAACGTCTTTTTGGCCCTTTTCTAGGGGTTCCTTTGCTTCTTTGTGTATGTTGTTAAGGGTTTCAATCCAGGAATCAACCGTAGGAACTGGTGTAGGATGTGGGAGAATGGATGGTAGAAATGAAGGGTGGAATCCTTGACTACAGAAGAAAGGGCTGGTTTTGATAGCTGAGTGATCCGAATTGTTGTAGGGCGAATTCAGCCACAGGTATCAAGAGTGACCAATTGTCCTGGACCTTGGTGGCAAAACAGCGAAGATATTGTTCCAGAGTTTGGTTTACGTGCTCAGTAGCTCCATTGGTCTGTGTGTGATAACCTGAGGATAAGGCACGTTGGATTCCCAGTATACGACATAATTGTTTCCAAAACTGGGATATGTACTGGGGTCCCCTGTCAGAAATGATCTTGGAGGGTAGTCCGTGGAGTCGGAATATGTGTTCCAGAAAGATTCCGGCAAGTTCAGAAGAAGATGGCAGTTTATATAAGGGTGTAAAATGAGCCATGTGAGTAAACAAATCAATGGTAACCATGATAGTTGTGTAGCCCCTGGAAGGCGGCAGTTCCACGATAAAATCTGTGGCGATGAATTACCAAGGTCTTGTTTGTATTGCTGGTTGGAGTAGGAGACCTGCCGGTTTCTTGTTATCATGTTTGTTTTGATTGCAGACTGCACATGTTTGGATGTAAATCTGGACATCATCCCTCATCTTCGGCCACTAAAACTGTCTTTGTATTAGACAGAGGATGTTGGTGATGCCACAGTGTCCTGAATGAAGGGTATCATGACATAGGCTTGTGATCTTTTGTCGCAGTCTCGGAGTGGGAATGACCAAGGGATTGTCCTTGAACAAATATCCGTCCTTCGTTTTGAGATTCCATCGGTTATTACCATTAAACTCCCTCCAGGTCTCAGAGGACTGAGTTTGAATCTGAATATCCTCCAGGAGGTTGATTGCTTGGGCAACGAATATTGTATGGGGAAACATCTTTGGGAAGGATCGATCTTCAAGGATTTTGTAGTCAGGACGTCGGGATAAGGCATCAGCTATTATGTTGTGTGTTCCAGGTACATGATGGATTTGAAATTGGTATTGAGCAAAAAAGAAGGCCCAACGGGTTTGACGACTGTTTCTACATTCTAGGGATTGCAGGACTTGAAGATTCCGATGGTCCGTGCGGACCTGAACAGGGTGTTTTGCTCCCAGGAGTAGATGACGCCAATCAGTGAAGGCTTGACGGATGGCTAGCAATTCTTTTTCTAGAACGGAATAAGGGGTTTCGCTGGAAGTCAAGGTAAGAGAAAGATAAGCGATGGGGTGCTCTAACCTGTCATCCAACTCCTGTTTCAGGACTGCCCCGATGGCGTAGTTGGAGGCATCAGTTTCCACGAGAAAGGGTCGGTCAATGTCAGGTTGGGCTAAAATGGGGGCTTGTGTGAACTCCGACTTTAACCGTTGAAACGCCTTATCTTGGGCTGCTGTCCAGTGAAAGGGAGTATCCTTTTTCAACAATGTAATGATCAGATGTACAATCTCCAAAAAGGAGGGTATACATTTCCGGTAGAAGTTGGCAAGCCCCAGGAAGGATTGAATTTGTTTTACAGTAGTTGGAACAGGCCAGGATAGAATGGAATCTACTTTCTATGGATCCATTCCAATTCCTTTTGGGCTAAGGACGAATCCAAGATAGTGAACAGTAGATACATGGCAAAGGCATTTCTCGGGTTTAGCCAGGAGCTTATGTTCACGTAGACGTTGTAAAACTGCCTTTACATGCGCTTCATGCTTCAGATGGTCCTTAGAGTATATCAGTATGTCGTCCAGATATACAATGACGAAGAGGAACAGCATATCGGAGAACACCCGGTCCATAAAACGTTGGAAGACCGCTGGGACATTGGCAAGTCTGAAGGGCATAACCAAGTATTCAAAATGACCCAAGGGTGTTCTAAAGGCTGTTTTCCATTTGTCACCTTCCTTTATACGAATACGATGGTAGGCACCTCTGAGATCCAATTTTGTGAACATTACAGCTCCTCTTACTGCTTCCAGGATGTCCGAGATGAGGGGCAGCGGGTAGCGGTCCTTGAGGGTGCATTGATTAAGGACACGGTAATCTAGACAGGGTCTAAGCTCCTTGGTATCTTTCTTGGGAACGAAAAACACGAAGCTCCCGCCGGAGACTTGGATGGTCGTATGGTACCGTTTTCCAAGTTAGTATCCAGGTATTCTCGGAGGGCTCTTTTCTCAGGTACTGATAGAATGAGCATCCTCCCAAAAGGAATCACCGCTGAGGGTTCAGTATCGATGGCGCCGTCCTCTGGTCTGTGAGAGGGAAGAGCTTGAACTATGGCGGTCGAAAATACATCTGTATAAGCCTGATAGGCACTGGGAATCTGGATGATATTAGAGACAGTGAGTGGACCTTGCTGGTTTGCTTATGAGTCTTCAGAGGATCTTGACAAGGAGTCTAGGGATAAACAGTGGGACATACAATGTTCTGAACCAAGAAACAAGGATCCTGCTGCCCAGTTGATGTAGGGGTTATGCTTCTGTAACCAGGGCATGCCTAGAACCATTGGGTAATGGGCAGATCTTATGATGTTGAATTTGGTTCTCTCTTGATGGTGGTTTATAGAAAGCAGGATCTCTTGAGTTTGAAGGGTTATGGGTCCTGAAGAGAGGGGTCCCATCAATAGCCTCTAAAGATTGCATGATCTCTCAAGTTTCATATGGAATATTATGAGAAGTGACCCAATCATGGGGCCTCATTACGACCGTGGCGGTCCGGAAATAACGGTGGCAGTAAACCCGCCGCCACCGTTGTTTCCGGACCGCCTGATCCCGACCCCTGCAGGCGGGAGGTGATGTTCCCGCCAGGTCTGACCTGGCGGGTTTAACACCGCCCGCCTGCAGGCGGACGAGGAAACACCGGCAGCATTACAAGATGCTGCCGGTGTTTCCATGATACCGATTCCCATTGAGTCCCATAGGACTCAATGGGAATGGGGATTTACACCATTCCGCCTCCGTGATTCCCGGAAAACCGGGGTTGTAATGTCCCGGTAATTCCGGGAATCACGGAGGCGGAATGGTAATAAGAGTCCGGCGTTAACCAGGCGGTTTTACCGCCTCGGTTAACGCCGGACTCGTAATGAGGCCCATGATCTATGAATATCCCGATGGCCCCGCAATCCACTAATGCCAAAATGGGGTAAGATTCTTTCTTGGAAGGCGATAGAAAGGCCTGCAGAATCACAAGGTTGTTTTGTCCAGGAGAGTTCAAGGATGGAATAGATGTGGAGCAAAGATCTCTCTCCCGAAACTGTGCTCCATGTAGGATCGGGAGCTGGCGTTTCCGGAACGCCGTGGAGGAGCAATTGGACGAGATGTTTATCAGAGGCACAATACATGCACAGACCAGTGTGAATCAGTTGCATCCTCTCTTGCGGGGTTATGGGTCCGTGGAAGGCCCCAACTTGCATGGGTTCTGGGTCTGTGGTCGGAGAAGCTGAAGGCTCCGGTCTAGAAGGATGGTCGGTAGTGGCCTTTTGGAAGGGTGACTTAAATTTCTTCTTCTCCACCTTTCTTTCCTGGATACGAACGTCGATTTGCAAGGAAAGATCCATGAGAGCCTGGAAAGAACTTGGGCGAGCTACCCTGGCTGGCTCGTCCTTTATCTCTTCATTCAATCCTCTTCGAAAGAGGGTGAAGCTAGCCCCTGGAGACCAGTCGCTTCCTTGGCGAGTTGTTTAAAGCAGGTCACATAGGTAAGCATATCCTGGGATCCTTGTTGAAATTCTAGTAAACGTTCTTGAGCACTGTAAACCTGCTCTGGGCGATCAAACATGGCCTTTAGCGCCTGCACGAAGCCATCATAATCATTCAGGAGGGCGTTGCCCGAATTAACTAAGGGAGTTGCCAAGGTCAAGGCATTACCAGTTAGGTGTGAGATCATAAACCCCACCTTTGCTCTAGGAGTGGAGAAGTAGTAGGGCTTAAAGGTGAAGTGCACTAAACATGAATCGAGGAAGGCATGAAGGGTCTTCGAAGAACCATCATATTTATCCACTACTCCTCCCAATAACACGCTTTCTTTGGTTGCGTTGTCACGTGACAAGACCAGTTGTTTCAACGCAGCATTCTCAGCCTTAAGATTTTGGACTTCTGTTGTTAACTCCTGCATGCCTCGCATGAGGTCTTGAACTGCGGCCTCCATTTCAGTAACTGTATCAATTTGTTGGCATCTCAATCTGTCACAAGTCTCTCCCCTTCTCACCTGTCTGTATTGTTTACTTGTGATCTTCGGGGATGTCTTCTTTCGCACAGTTCGGGATTTATATAACCCTGTGCATGGGTCCTCGGATTCCAGCGTGTGGTCCGTAACCCAACTCCTGGATACGTTCAGATGTCAGAGACCAGGAAATAACGAGGTTCGCACTCGGAGACCCGAATGCGATAGAAATCCAGGATATGCAAAGGTAAGGATAAGGGGAAGGAAGGAAGAACAGGAATTCAGGGAACTGGGAACCAGGAATCAAAGGCAAGCGCTGAACGAGCTCTGGCAACACAAGTCCGACTGCTGCAAGCGGTAGCGTTGAGACGCGCAGGGCCGCTGGGCGTGTCTGCTTTGTAGAATGTAGAGCGTGTAACGCAGAGACTGGCAAACAGCGTTCGGCATTCAGCGGCCATGTTGGGAGGACTACTGAATTCAATCCCCTATGGGTCAGGGACCACGAAGTCCAGAAGGGACGCAAACGGCGGTTTATGAGAGCATGTCTTAGATCTTGCACTATCTGAAATGTCGTCAGGCCGAGTACGATAGTTAATTTCACATCCTTACTGTTCATGGCCTGTAAGAATGTAATTGTATTTTCCCTTGTTCCCTCCCTTGCCTTGAAGCGCTTTGAAACACATTGTGTATAGGCGCGATATAAATAAACTATCATATCATATCATCTAGAATTTTGTTTGCTCTTACCATCAATCAAAGGCTGGACTGTGCAGGTCCCCACAGACAACACTAACACTATTCACTACATCAGAAGGATGGGTGGTGTTGCATCGCTGAATTTGTGCAGAGGGCATGGTCCCTTGGTTTTGGATGAGGGGGAATGAGGTATCAGTGACAGCATCATACCTCTTCGTCATTTCCATTAGGGGTCTTGCAGCCACTTCTGCCTTGCAGATGGGTATCTATTTATTAAAGATTAGCCAGGCTGGCCCGTGGGCTTCTGTACACACCTTCATGAAGCACTATCCCCTGGATCCTCTGGCAGCTGAGGAAGGTTGGGTGGGCAAGATGATTCCCGCTAAATATCCTTATTTGAAAGAGCATTCTCTTCCTTCCCATGCATCTTTTCAGTCTTGTGGCATGGCTTTGGGCATTTTCTTAAAGATGAATTATCTTTGGGAGGAATTAATTACATTGTAAGAGAAAATAGCTTACCTTTGGTAACGTTGTTTCTAATTGATACAATAATTATTTGCGCAAATGCCTAATCACCTTCCCACCATCTCCTCTACATTCAGTTCTCAAATATTGTTTAATTGACATTTTTGCAATTTCGTTTTCATGTGACTACCCTGCTGTTCCGTGAGTTTGCCTGGCGGTAAAAAGGCACATCTTAGAAAAATAGTGCGTGCAGCTCCAGGTCTATAGATCTATGGATGGTATCACGTCTGACACAAAAGAGCACCAAACACTGTGTCCGAAGGGCATTTCCAAGATGAGGAATCTACTGGAGGAATTTTTGTATCCCTCTGAAAAGTGGTTGCTGCAAGGCATTTGTTCTTATTTTGTAAATTGAAATGACTGAGAATCCTACAACATCTGCAGCCCCTGCAGCTCCTCGAATACTCTTAACATACAATCAACTCAGACTACTCACGATGCAGATCCTTTCAGGCTAAATGATACGTCATTACACTAACATTAACGTTCAGTAACAGATCAATAACAGTACTTTATCTTGTCAGTTGATAAAACAATGTGCATTCTGTCAATTTCCTCTCACACTAGACACATGGCAGGGTCATGAGTAGTGTCGAGCAGAATCAGCACACACAGATGTGCGCTGCCCAGGAGGTGAACTAGTCTCCTGAAACAGAACTAGTTGTCATTCACTCCCAAAATATAACCTCTGTCCTCAGAACAGAACTACATTATCAAACTTTTCCAGTGAAACACTTGACAAAATCCCCTGCCTGACCTTGGGGACGCACAGTGTGATGGTCGAGTGGGCCTGTTGCTACCACAAGCTAGTGGATGGTAGGCCAGGAGGAGATAACAGGGGGGATGCCTAAGCCCCCCGAAGCTCGGTCCCCACTCAAAGTCAAGAGCCAGTAACAGGAATGTATACACTCCTACCACACCTACAGATGCATGGGTCCACCAAAGGGCAAACATATAGGCACTCCTACCCTGCTGATACCAGGGTACACCACAAGGTAAAAGGAATGCCCCAATCCAGTAGGGAGACGTCCCTTCTCACGCGACTAACACACTATGAGAGACTTTCAAAGTCCCTAGCAAACCAACAAAAATAAAAGCCTAGAAATTGTAGCCTCTACCTTAAGAGAAAAATGTTGGTGGTGCCCAGGGAAACCTTCCTCATTGTCACTCGTGTTCACCCAGTCTGCGGAAGACCTATGGTTTACAGTGTTTCACCCGAACAATGTAGACCTAATTTGCGTTGACTGTGCAAATGAGAATGTAAGCAAGCCCCATTGTCCCAGCTTTACTAGCATCAGGGAATTCCAAAGTTTCAAATTCCCCATGACAAAGACATTGTAAAGGTAACAGGCAGCTTTGCCTACCAGAGGATGTTCTGACTTCAAATATGCATGCCAAGAGAGCAGAGGGACCCAGATTGACATAGACAAGGGTTTCAATTGGGGTGGAGGGCACCTCCGCTCTGTTCCGGATAACGCAGGAAGATGCTGGGTAATTTTATTCCACCCCCTTCCAAACCACATGACCACCATGGTCCAATCACAAGACAGCACAACCCTCAGTACACAGGTGTCCTCAATATCCTTAAGCAGCACCCAAGCAGAGGGGGGATCTCTACTATAAAAAAGAAGCAGCTCAGTCCGGTACTGGCAATTTGGAGTGTTTCAGTAAGACTTTGTTTGAGAAAGTAGTTTGGGGGAGAGTGGTGAGAGATAAAAGTACTGAGAGGAGAGAAGGAGTAGAGCTCTGAGGGTTGGAAAGAATGTCTGGAGGAAGAGAGTGGAATCATTATGAGAGAAGAGTTTTTGCGGAGTGTAGGGGGGCAGACCGTCAGAGAAGGATAGGGAGCTGTGAGAAGGTTGGAAGAGAGGTGCCCTCAGGAGGCCAACACACCAGGAGGGGGGAAGGAAGTTCAAGCTTTTTTCATCAATGGTGTTGAGAGAAGACCTAGTGAGGGAGATTTGGCTATTATACCTGAAGAGGTGGAAGGGGAATGGGTACCACTTCTGGAAATAGAGAGTAACAGACAACTGTTCAGCCAGAAAGACCCAACGTTGCTTATAACAAATAACATTTGCTTAGTTGGTCTACTCTGTTGCAGGACGATGGTAGCTTTTTTTCTACACAGTAGAAGTTGTCTATATGGGGGTTGCAAATCTACAAGGTGAATCCTGCCAGGTTGCTTTGAACATGTGCCGTATGGCCCGTGGGACTTGCCTCATCGCTACACAAGATAGACAGCCTCTGAACTTGTGAGGGTTCATTTACTAATCCAGCTACTTTTTGTGTTTGCTTAGACTTACCATCCCGAGTTCCACTTTAATCTATGACTGAAGCGTACATATGTACCAGATATTTATGACCACAAGCTCACTTAGCGTGGGCTACACAATGGAAAACAACAATAGTTAACTACTGTTAACAAATGTTGAACTTGAAAGCACTACTGAATAGCCTTGTGCTGAAGACTCAGTTTCTAGCAGAGGTTGGTAGGGAGAGTGGTAAAAGGCATACTAAACTTGATTTTTACTTTTCATGACATTTAGCAGTGACTCTTTTTTAACCTTCTTTTCATTTTTGTGTGCAGGTCTCTTATGTCGATTATCCGTAAGAAGCCTGCTCCCAGCAACACCATAGCCTTGAAGGGAATGACTGCACAGGTGGAAACAGGTAAGGATAAAGGGCTAAGTGGATCATGCACCAGGCCACCAGCAGAATCATGTCTGCTCCGATTAGCTGAAATGCGGTTTCAAGGTTGGGCTTCCTATGCTTAAAGGATTAACCTATTCTGGAAATTAAGTTGCGGGTCCCTGTGGGTGCTTATATTCTTATTGTAGAATCTCAGCATGCACCCATTTCAACCTTTCCAGTCCGTTCGTAATGCAAGCCATGCTTGATCTTAAAGATCTCAGGGCTTGTTGGGCCTACTCATCATCACACTCTTAATCTATGTACAGTCATGTTTTCATATATGGTGAGAAAACAGGTTGAGGGAGTTGTAATAGTCCAGGTTGTGGGACGTTCAGCCACAAATGCTAGCAGAGAAGGCAGATGAGGCCATATACAGTGTTGCGTAAGCCTGCTTTGGGTGGGTAACAGCCGTAGCAAGTTTGATTCCCATCCAGATTCACCATGTTCTGTTGACCATGAAACACCGACCTTTTTGTCTTAAGCTTCATGTCATTGGATTGATTGCGGGACTTATTGGGTTGATGGTTATGGTCATGGTTGGTCTTATTGGGATGATTGATGCCTTTGTTTTGCTCAACTTGTTGAGTTTTGGTTTTGATGTCATTGGTGGGCGTACTGTTAGTCTTGTAAAGTTGATAGTCTGTTCCATGTTTGATCTTGTTGCATGGATTTTTAGCCCCATTAAATGTAATGTTGTACTCTTTTCTGGCCTCATTGGATTGATTGTCCCCCACTTTGATGCTGTCTCAGTTGGATGTTCTCATTATTCCTTCCACTTGATAGTTTGCCTCGTTGAGTTGATGAGAGCTACTGTGTGATTTGTTCCTAGGGCAGTATTGGATGTACAACGCGTATCTGGCAGAGGATACATTGTTCGAGGGGATTGGGTCCTCCGACGTATTCCATATCTATGACATGTAATCACCACAGCTGTGCTGCTTCGGAAACTTTTTTCGGCGTCTGCGTCCTGCGTCGACGCCGATGCGCCGTCGTCGAGGACCTCCTCCGACGTCCGACGTCATCCGATGTGATAAGTAGGACGCACGACGCCCATAGCCTCAGTTCCGTTTTTTCCGCGAACGTGTTGCTTCTTGTTTCTCGGTTTAAACGCCTCGACTCTTTGGAGTTCTGTTCTTCTCGGTTCTTTGAACCTGTTCGTTTGTGAAAATCCTTCAGAAGATGTCTTCTACTTCGTCTTCGACCCCGCGTCCGGGTTTCAAGAAGTGCGGGGAGTGTGGGTCCAAGATGTCGGTGACGGACTCGCACGACGCCTGCCTCTGGTGCCTCGGGGAGGCCCACGACACGGATGACTGTATCGACTGCCAGTCGCTCACGTCCAAAGCCTTACGCGAACGTAAGAAGAAGTTGTCGGTAGGTCGAGTGTCCAAGCCCCGGAAGTCCAAGTCTGCGGGGCTTTCGACGGATGATTCGAGGGGTGACTCTCCGTGTCGTCGTCGGAAGTCTCGTGGGTCTCCTTCTAGGAGTCGGTCTCACCACTCCTCAGCCTCTTCGAGGCATTCTCGGAAGCACCGACACCAGTCGTCTTCCAGGTCCTCTTCGGAGGGCTCTGCCCGGCACGTCGCTTACCCCTCCAGCCGTGCGACGCCGGAGGAATGGGCTTCCTTCGGGAAGAAGATGCTGGCGATTCTTGAGTCGCAGGGTACTCAACCGTCCGCGCCCCCGAGTGGGGTCGGTCGTGTGCGGTCGAGAGACACCGCTCGCAAGAGTGGTCGGCACGAGTCACGGGAGAGGTCCCGTTCGGACAAGGGGACTCGTTCTCGACGTACCCGTTCCAGGTCCCGGTCCTCGACGCGTTCGAGACCGTGTGCACCTGTGAGGTCTTCGAAGAAGGCATCTCTCGGCGCCGATGCCGGTTCTCTCGACGCTGGCGCCGATTCGCTCGACGCCATCGACGCCTTTCGTGACGGAGGTACCCCAGGGCACGGGTGGACCCCCTAGGAAGGCTCTAGTTAAGAGCAAGCACTCTAGGGTGCCTTCTTTTCGCCGCCTGGACTATATTTCAGAGGCGGATGAGGATTCTGATGGCCTGGTTCCTAGTCAGGTTCCGGATGAAATTGTCTCGGGCCATAGTCAGTTTGACGAGTTGAGACAGTCACTGCATGATGCCAGTGGACTGGACACCTCTCCGGAGGTGGAGTTTTGTAGGCCTGAGCCTGGCTCTCATGCTGATTCCTCGTACCGGCGCCTTATGGCTAGGGTTTCTGAGTACTTGGGATGGTCTGCTCCCCCAGGGGAGTTTGTGCAGGATGATCTGACGGACATCCTTGATGTTGGTCCCCCATCTGACCCGGTTCTGCCGTTCCATATGGCTTTACAGCGAAGGGTGGCGGCGGCTTGGACTGCTCCGGAGAGTCTCCCGGCGGTGGGCAGATCCTTGTCGCGAAAATACCGTCCAGCCAGTGGCGACCCCTGCTACTTGACCAGGCACCCCACTCCGGAGAGTTTGGTGGTGCAGGCGGCCACGGCCCCGGCGAAGCAGGCGTCGTACCCTACCATCCCTCCTGATAGGGACGACAAACGTTTTGATGGCTGGGCGAAGAAAGTGTTTTCTTCTGGTGGTATGGCGCTTCAGGCGGCCAACTCCATTTGTGCCTTGTCGCGTTTCACGCACACTCTGTGGAACTGTATTGCGTTAGCGGCTGAACATATTCCCGAAGGGGACGAACGGGATGGTTTCCTTGCTATGGTCCAGGATGGTAAGGATGCCATGTGTGAGTCCGTTCAGTCGGGTTTGGACTTAGCTGAATGCGTCAGTAGGTCCATGGCGGCGAGCACCGTGATACGCAGGTTTGCTTGGTTGCGGAAGTCGGGGTTTGCTCCTGATGTGCAGTCCCGGCTCCTCAACATGCCCTTTGACGGTGAACACCTTTTTGGCAGCAAGGCTGACGAGAGCCTTGAGAGGTTGCAGACCTCAAAAGCTGCAGCGAAGTCGTTGGGCGCTGCAGTTCGCCAACCTCTGCCTTTTCGTCCTAGGGGACAGCAGTGGAGGGGTGGTTCCTTTCGCTATTACTCATCCTTCAGTAAAGCGAGAGGAGCTGGCAGTCAAAGAGGCCAACGCAGGGGTACCAGAGGTGGACGACAGGGTACCCGTGGTGCCAAGGCCGCTCGGGCAGTTGCCTCTTTGCCCTCAGGTAACGCCGCAGCCGCTCCCACTCAGTCGTGAGGCCATGTCCCATGGTTCGCCGGTTGGGGGAAGGCTGGCGCAGCATCTTGTAGAGTGGCAAGCCATTACTTCAGATGTGTGGGTTCTGGAGATCATAACCCACGGCTACTGTCTTCCCTTTCGGCACAGGCCTCGCGACAATCCAGCGGGGAACCTCTCTTTGCAGAGTCCGGATCCGCTCCTTGCGCAGGAAATTCAAGCCCTGCTGGAGAAAGGCGCCATAGAACTGGTGCCTGTAGCGGAGAGGAACAAGGGATGGTATTCCCCTTATTTTTTGATTTCGAAGAAAGACGGGGGATTGAGACCCATCATGGACTTGCGCGGTTTGAACAAACTCCTCAGGAAGGACAAGTTCAAGATGGTTACTCTCTCTCAAGTCCTCCAGGCCCTTCAGCTTCAGGACTGGTTGGTGTCACTCGACCTCAAGGATGCTTACTTCCATGTGCCGATCCATCCCAAGCACAAGAAGTACCTGAGGTTCGCGGTTGGCGACTCGCACTTTCAGTTTCGGGTCCTGCCGTTCGGATTGACCTCCGCCCCGAGGGTTTTCACCAAGCTCATGGTGGTGGTGGCAGCGCATCTCAGGCAAGGGGGGATTCACGTCTACCCCTACCGGGACGATTGGTTGATCAGGGGGAGCTCTCCCGAGCATGTCCTGGATCATCTATCGGTCACCTGTCGCTCCCTTCACAGGCTGGGCTTCTCCCTCAATTTAAAGAAGTCCCATTTGACGCCAACACAGCGGCTCCAGTACATCGGAGCAGTGCTCGACACTTCCCTGGGGCAGTGTTTTCCTCCCCAGGTGAGGGCTCTTCACATTCAGCAGATGGTGCACAAGTTTCAGCATGCCCAGACGCTCCCTGCGTTCGAGTTCCTGAGGTTGCTCGGCCTCATGGCATCCTGCATTCTTCTGGTGCCAGGGGCTCGCCTGCGGATGAGATCTTTGCAGTGGGCACTCAAGACGCAATGGTCGCAGTCCTCCGGCAGGATGTCGGACTCGATTCAGGTGCCGTCCTCGGTCGCCCGGGACCTTCTGTGGTGGGCCGTCGAAGGCAACTTGATGAAGGGGGCTCCATTTTGGCTTCCCTGGCCGGAGGTGACGATCGTGACGGATGCATCCCTCACGGGATGGGGAGCTCATGCCAACGGGCTGACAGTCAGCGGTCGTTGGTCTCCGTCGGAGTCCAGACTCCATATCAATCTGTTGGAGCTGAGGGCCGTCAGGCTAGCCCTGAAGGCTTTTCTGCCATCTGTGCGAGGGAAGAATGTCCTGATCCTGACGGACAACACAGTGGCCATGCACTACCTCAACAAAAAGGGGGGGGCAGGGTCACTTCCTCTGTCCAGGGAGGCGATGCAGCTCGAGTTCTGGGCCATCCAGCAGGAAGTTTCGATCTCGGCAGTTCATCTGGCTGGAGCAGAAAACGTGACGGCGGACGCTCTGAGCAGGCAGAGCGCGATCTCTCACGAGTGGGAGTTGGCTCAGGAGATTCTCCTGGAGATCTTCGCCCTTTGGGGAACCCCTCAAGTGGATCTCTTCGCCTCCAGTGTCAACCGGAAGTGCGAAAGGTTTTGCTCGCGGGAATTTCCTCCAAAAGGAGCCTTAGGAGACGCGCTCGTGGTGGAGTGGTCATTCCCGCTGCTGTACGCGTTTCCTCCAGTCCCCGTCATCCCGCAAGTGCTGCGGAGGTTACGGAAGTTCGGTTCCCGGATGATCCTCATTGCTCCGGCGTGGGCTCGGAGGACGTGGTACCCGGACCTTCTCGACTTGTCCATCTGCCCTCCACGTCGTCTTCCCTACCGAGACGATCTGCTCTCACGGGAGCGGGGTCAGGTTCTCCATCCAGAGGTCAGATCCCTCAACCTTCACGCTTGGCTTCTGAGAGGTTGAGGTATAAGGATTGGGACCTCCCTGAAGACGTGATGGAGGTGTTGCTTTCGGCCCGAAGGCCAGCAACTAAGTCTCTGTACCGTTGCCGTTGGCGTAAGTTCTGCGACTGGTGCAGAGTTCAGAATGTGGATCCTTTTGCATGTGACATCCCCATGGTTCTGTCCTTTTTACTTTCTTTGGCCCACAGGGGCTTGCAAGTGGGTACCATTAAAGGTTACCTGGCGGCGCTGTCCATCTTTAAGCGCTCGTCTGAAGAGTGTTCTTACTTTAAAATCCCTTTAATTTCACAGTTTCTGAAAGGGCTCACTAATGTGTTCCCTCCGTCACCTTTCCTGGTGCCTGGTTGGGATTTAAACCTTGTTCTTAGGTTTCTTATGGGTGCTCCGTTTGAGCCTTTACATTCTTGCCCTTTCAGGCTGTTAACTCTGAAAACTGTGTTTTTAGTTGCGGTTACTTCCGCTCGCAGAGAGAGTGAGTTACAGGCACTTTCAGTTAAGCCTCCCTTCACTGTATTTCACAAGGACAGGGTTGTCCTTCGTGTTCGTCCTTCTTTTCTTCCGAAGGTAGTGTCGGAATTTCATTTGGCCCAGAAGGTTGTTCTTCCGGCATGCTATCCTCCTCCGCATCCTGGTAAGGAAGAGGAGAGGCTCCATAGGCTTGATCCTAGGAGAGCTTTAAGCTTTTATGTTTCACGCATGTCCCGGGTCAGAGTGGACGATCAACTCTTTATTGGTTACGCTGGGAAGCGTTTGGGGCAAGCTGTGACGAAACAGACTTTGTCTCGCTGGATTATTTTAGCCATCTCGGAGTGTTACCGTTTGGCGGGTAAGGACCCACCGGCTGGCTTGCGGGCCCATTCCACCAGGGGTGTGGCTGCATCTACTGCACTGCAGAGGGGTGTTCCTATTCGCAACATCTGTGATGCAGCCACCTGGGCTTCAGTACATACATTTGTACGTCACTATTCCCTCGATTCCATCCCAGGGCAGGATCTGGGCTTTGGCAAGGCGGTCCTTTGCTCTGCTATTTGATTGGCTATTCTAAAATTTGATTCTAAATTCTTTCCCTCCTCCTTGCTCTGGTACTGCTTTGGGAGTCTGTCATAGATATGGAATACGTCGGAGGACCCAATCCCCTCGAAGAACAAGTTACTTTCTTACCTGGTAACGTTCTTTCGATGGGATGGTCCGACGACGTATTCCATATCGCTCCCGCCCTGCCTTCCCCGCTGCAGAATTTCTTTTGCGATTGCAGCTTACGTTCCGCAAGGCTTTGTGTCTGACTGGCAGTTGACTTATGTCACACGTTCTGGGGGAAAAAACTACAACTGAGGCTATGGGCGTCGTGCGTCCTACTTATCACATCGGATGACGTCGGACGTCGGAGGAGGTCCTCGACGACGGCGCATCGACGTCATCGACGCAGGACGCAGACGCCGAAAAAAGTTTCCGAAGCAGCACAGCTGTGGTGATTACATGTCATAGATATGGAATACGTCGTCGGACCATCCCATCGAAAGAACGTTACCAGGTAAGAAAGTAACTTGTTCTTCTGTGTTTGACCTACTTAAGCCTTACACTGCCCTTTCCCATAGTTAGAAAGCTAAATTTATAGCAATATTAATTCGGTGTTGATAAATATAAAAATACTTATCTGACCAATGTTTTTGCACCTTGCTTTGGGCGGCAGCACCAAATAAGCAGACATTTTGTTGAGACTATATATGCTTTAATGTTGCTTGTTGTGCTATACAATATTGAACATATGTTTGTGTTGCTGCTTGTGTGGGCTGTGAGACCCCATGCACTTCTGGGTGCAGCTGCAACCAGGCACTGAAGCAACACCATGTACCTAGTGCACTGCCATGTGGCATAGGGAGCTGGTGTTTGTGGATTCGAAAGCCCATGTGTCTTCTTTTGCAGGAAGGGACGTTTTGCAGTGTATCATTAGGAAGGGGAGTGAACATGTTGAAATGAAAATACATATTGCTGTTGGGGTGCTGGCATGGCAGTGCACATACCAAGTGACCATTGACAGAGATGTCAAGGAAAAGTAATTTCTGCTAGAGCAAAATAATGGCCTAGCCCACCCTATTCTCTGCCCACACCCCTTGTATGCTCTCGGTAAAGTGGTAATATGACAGAAAAGCTAATCCCAGCAAGAGAGACTGACTAGTGAAATTGCAAATAAATTTGGTGCATGCTTCATTGTGCATTTTTTACAAGGCAGCCATAAAATAGTAGATTCACCTTACATTGAACCTACTTGTGTAGTTTAGCATTCAAATACATTTAAAAGCATAATGCATTGCCTAATGTTAACATAGAATGCATTTGTGTCAATCATGTATATCATAGTAAATATGACTCATTAAATTATACAATACACATATCAAGAGTTAAAAACATACGCCAAATAAAAAGCTAACAATCGAAAGCATGACAGTTTGTCAAAATCTGAAAAAGTGCGAAAATCGCAAAAAGGTGCTTAAAGTGCCAACAAGAAAACAAAAACTGTGCTAAAGTAGTCTCCTAAGTCATGAGCCAAGCTAACATGGTTCTGCTGCTCTTTTTGTCACACAAGTATTCGCAATCTGACCGGGTCCACGTCTGGATGGCATAAACGTATGCACGGCTAAGAAATACTGGAAGATATGAATGCCAACTAGTGGAAGACGTTTCGGCAACTACAGTTATTTAAACGCCTTCATCAGGACCAATAATTCATAAAGACCCTGCATAGAAAAGCACAGCCGAAGTATGAGTAAATGACTAAAGAATTGTTCAAAGCAAAATAGAATGAAGACTGCCTGAAATGAACAACCAAGGTGGTGGAAAGACTGGCCATTTTATATATTGAAGGGTAAGGAAGATTCACACATCAGCAAGTAAGAATTCCCACCTGCATTTGTAAGTAACAGATGCTGTATTGTCAAAGTTGACGGCTGCTCGAATCAAGAAAATCAATGGACTAAAGACTGTGTGTCTGCCCATCTCTAAATGAATTCCCATGTGCTTGCGAGAATAGAACCGAACATAATGCGTTCTATGTTTCATGTTCAGACTTCTAGGGAAAGGGAGACCAATGGGCCATGCGGCTCCTGCAATTTAAGACACAGAGCAAATGGAAAGAACTATCCTAGTAGCTATGGCATGGCATCCCCCATTGCCCCCGATCCAAAATGCACCTCTGCCCTCGCCCCCTGATTTTCCCTCTGCCCTGCCCCCTTTCACTGTGAAAGTATATGCATTTAAATGACCCCGATTAGTGTCATTGTCCCCTAAGCTTGCAGCTTTATAAAGCTTTTCCAATCACCTACCATTCGCACCTCTTAAGGGACATGCCCAGGACTATAGCCAAGGACACACCCCTCCCATTTCCTGCAAACGCAGCTGTGCCTACAGCAATTCCCAGATCGCTGCCGAGCTGGCCTTTTTGTCTACTTGGGAATGGGCTTTATGTCCCAAGCAGTCTATTGAAATAAACAAAGCAAATCCAGCACCTGCGAGATAGCGCAATGAGATGTGACACTGGAATGCTACTGGCAGGGCCTAGGTTTCGAATACCCAGCACAGGGAAGGAAAAACGTAATTAAAAACAAAGGTCGCCGTTCCAACCGTCCTGGAATGTACTCCAGGTCACATCAAAGGAACAGCGAGAGATTTCCCTGAGAGGGTACGTCGTGCCCTTTGGTACCTGCCCACTTTAACCTCTGGTTGAAGCTGCTCAGTGAGAGGCACTGAGTGCCTACTCAGTTATTTGGGATGCCTTAACCTGCTGTGCTGTGCTGTGCAGCAGCTCTTGTTCAGATGTCTTAAAGGTCTGCACTATTTTGAGTACAGCACTGTCCATCAGGTTGATAGGACCATATCCGTTCCCTTGTAATCTATCTTGTTTGACCACTTACTTTATTGTAGCATTAATGAACTATGCTGTGCTAGATTCCTCCCCTGCCCTTCCGCTATGCCGAGCAGACCCCGTGCCTTATGGTTGTTGATGTATTTACCCTTTCTGGCATTTGTACTTCACGTCAATCTCTCTTCTTTTCCCACCAAACGTAACAACTCTGTATCCAGTTTGATTTTATTGTTGCTTAAATAGGTGGCCTTCATAGCCCATTAAGTACGACGTAATATTTTAACAAGTGATAGCTGATTATGAGAAGAACTTTACCAGCTGAAAAGGTTAACCAGAGAAGTTTTCAGAAATGTCCATCTAAATTTACATTGATTTAGTTACACAATGCATGAAAAACATTCCATTTGTCTCGGAAAGCTAGCTCAGAGGCAACGTGCTTGCCTTACAAGCAAGACGACACGGAGCAACACAGGTTCGATCCTCAGGTCCGCGCTTAGAAACCTCTTGGTATTAAGCACATTATAAATAACCTGTAATATCATCTCAAGTACATTTCATTAACCCGCTCTACCCTTAAAATAAGCGACTTGTGCATCATAATTGTTTAGCAACAGAGCTCAGATAAAGTGTTATGCTGGTCTCAAACCCGCTCTACGACATTGACTCACTGGTGCATCTCAGAGCAAAATGGCGCACGTTCGTGTCCTGATGCAGAGGCCGCTTCTTACTCCATCATTATAGAGAAAGGCAATCTCCCTTATCCAACATGGGGTACTTATTTTCTATTTCCCATACACTTACCCAATCCCCAAAACGATGCAAGCCACAACTGGTATCTGGCCCTTCACACCCGTTCTCCAACCCCGTTCACTGCACATCCCCACAGTTACCCTGCCATCACCTACTACTTTCTTTAAGCTCCCCATTCACGTCCCATAGGATATGCCTTCATTCCCTTATAGAAGCGCCCCATCCCTCTTCTACTTTCAGGCCATTGTTGTATAAAGTCCCCCACATATGTTGCGCTACAGAACATTATTACCCGGCAGACAATGAGCTTGTACTAATCAAGCTCATTGGCCCTCGTCAAATTGTTACCAGATCGACAAAACCTTCCCCGAGACATATTCAATGTTCGGATGGTCACCATGGAAAGGGAGAAGGGGCTTTATGTAGTCCCTTCTCCCGTTCCATCGTGGCCATCTTCTTTGTTTACTTTTTTTTTCACTCTTATGAATGGCTACCATGGAAAGGGAGAATGGACTACGTATCCCGGACCATGGCAGCCATCTTTTCTTTTTTTGTTTTTCATTTGCTAAACGCCAGAGCGCCTAACTGAAGAAATAATCTATTAGTACCCCGATCTAACGGGCTGGAGTACTAATGTCAATAAGCCCTGACCATTACCGCTTCGCTTGAGCCTGTAACTCTAGGCCCCGGGGAATTACAGGAAACATTTTAATGAAACAGCTGAATACATGTGCTCCTTGAATAATTTTTTGCCTTGAATCAGTTTTACTAATACCTTGTGTAATTCACCAAAAACATGCTAAGTGGCTGAATACATGTGCTCCTTGGATTCCCTGTTTGCCTGAACCAGTTTCATTAGCACTCCGTGCAGTTCACTGAGTATATGCCAAATGCTGGCTGCATCTATGTGCTCCTTGTATATGTTTTTGTTTGCCTGGAATCAGTTTTATTAACATCTGGTGGAATTTATGATATGATATGATATGGCATTTATAACGCGCCTATACACAAGTGTTTCAAGGCGCGACAAGGCAAGGGAGGGGGAACAAGGGGAGGACAATGATCATACTAGGCCAGGTGTCACTCAGATCGCACAAGTGCGTGGGATGGGGGAAGGTGGAAATTGCGGGGGAGGGGGAAAGGGACAGTGCAGTACATGGGAATAGAATAATAACAATAAGTAAAAGTAACTGCCAGCAGAAGCCAAGTGCAGAGGTAAGTGCAGACATCAGGTGTCAAGAGCTGGTAGTGAGACTGAAGGGGTACAGAAACAGTCCCCAAGTGCGGGGGATGCCAGGCAGGCAGTGCAGGTGTGTGTGACTGGCGGGGGAGGGATCTGGGCCCGGTATCAGAGGGTGGCCAGGTAACCAGTGCAGATTCCGTTTCAGCCAGGAGGTCAGCAGGGGAGAGGAGGAGAAAAGGCAGAAGCAAAGAGAAAGGTTTTGAGGTGCTTCCGGAACCTCAAGTTTCAGGGAGGCAGAGAGGCTGTTCCAGAGGGAAGCCCCAAATGAAGAAAGAGATCTACCACCAACTCATTGCTTGGAGAAGCGACTGACCCTGAGGGAGTTGGAGGCATATGAGCGAAGAGCTTGAGAAGGAAGATATTTAGTAAGAGAGAGTTGAAAGTATTTAGGACCCAGGCCCCAGAAGGCCTTGTGGACAATGCAGATGGTTTTGAACTTGATCCTCGAAGCCACTGGGAGCCAGTGCAGAGATTTCAGTCCTGGAGAGATAAGATCCCTGGGCTTGAGGCCAAGGACAAGTCTCGAAGTCCTGTTCTGGATGAGTTGCAGAGAGTGAAGAGTAAAGGAAGGCAGATTTAGAAAGCGGCTGTTGCAGTAATCCAGCCTAGAGAGAACCAGAGCTCTGGAGACAGTGAGCTTCTGGGGGAAGGAGAAGAAAGGTAGAATACCTCTGAGAAGGTGCAGCTGGTAGTGTGACTTCTTAGAGACGTCAGGGATGTGAGGAGAGAAGGAGAGTGTGGAGTCTAAGATGATCCTCACAGGTTGGAACAGGAGGAGGGCCAAGAGAGGCCGGCTAGAGAGCAACAGCAAAGGAGGGAGCGGGTGTGCCGATGAGGAGAATCTCAGTCTTACTGGCATTAAGACAGAGGTCATTGGCGGCACACCACTCCTGGGTAGCAGACAGACAGTCAGAGATGAGAGATGGAGAAGAGGTGGCCGAAGGTAGCCTGAAAATGAGCAAAGTGTCTTCCACATAGCACTGAAGGTTAGGGCAGAGAGCGGCAATGCGGTGGGCAAGAATTTCCAGGGAAAGAGCCAGGGAAAGAGGTTAGACGCCTGGGGGACACCACAGGTAGAGAAAAAGATAGCAGAGAGGAAGGGCACAAGTTGGACCTGGGAGGGTCGGTCAGAGAGGAAAGATGACAGCCAAGCCAGGGCCTGACCGGTGATACCAAGGTTATCACAGAGACATTTGAGCAGGATGGCATGGTTGACAGTGTCAAATGCAGAAGAGAGATCAAGCAAGATGAGGACACTGGGGGGTTTTAGAATCCATGTTGGAGAGCAGGTCTTCACAGATGTTCAGGAGAAAAGTTTCCATACTTCTGGCAGCTCTCAAGCCAGGCTGGTGGTCATGTAGGCAACCAACAGATTCAGCGTGGAGATTAAGCTGGGAGATGGCCAGTTTTTCTAGGAGTTTGCCCAGGAAGGGAGTGATGGAGATTGGCCGATAGTTAGCCGGGCAGGAGGGGTCAGCAGAGAGTTTCTTAAGAAGAGGATGCACAAGGGAGACCTTCAGGGGCAATGGGAATACTCCAGTTGCGAAGGAGTGGTTGCAGAAGTCGGCCAGGGCAGGAGCCAGGGAGTCAATGTGGTCCTTGATGGTTTTGGAGGAACAGGGGTGAATCTATTTTGAAGAGACTTTCATAGATCAGACTTGTCTCGAAACTTCGTCTGCAGAGAACAGGGGAAAGGCAGAGAAGGATTGAGGAGAGGTGCCTGCAGAAGGGTCAGAGGAAGAGTAATGTGTAGAGTGAGGGAGGTGAGAGGAGGAGAGTGAGGACAGGATGTCCTGAGATTTGGAGAAGAAGTGAGAAGCCAGTGCCGTGCAGAGGGCCTGGGAAGGGACAGTAGAGGTAGACTGCGGCGGGATTGGCCAGTTCCTTGCAGATTTTAAAGAGTCCAGCCAAGTTGTTAGATGCTGCAGAGATGCAGGCTTGGATGAGAGCTCTCTTCTTGGTGAGGACAGAGAGGCGGTACTGCCTTTGGAGCAGGCGGCAGGCCAGTTTGTCAGAGGATGTACGTGAAGCAAGCCATTTCCTCTCGGCCATCCTGCACTTGCATTTAAGGGTGACGAGGTCTGAGTCGTACCAGGAGTTGCACTTGGATTTGGGCTTCAGGCGGATTCTCATGACATGGGCAAGCATATCCAGTGTATCGGATATAGCAGAGGGGAGCAAGGAAAGAGCTGTGTCAGGGTGAGAGTCAGCCAAAGGGGATGGTGGGGGTGAGAAAGTGGTGGCGAAAGCCTCAACTGACACGCGCTTCATGGGTCGGATGACCAAGAAGGTGGGTGGCAATGATGGTAGTAGCTTGTCCTGGGAGGTAGAGAGGGTGAGGAAGGAAGGCATATACTTAGAACATGCTGAATGTTGTAAATTGCTTTTTGTTTTTCCACTGAAGAATCATCAATATTTTTCATATATTCACAATACATTGAAAAGGTTCTGGACTTGTTGATTTTTTGAGTGAGGAGCCTAGAGAGACTTTGGACTTGTGTATTTGTTGTATTCAAGAGGTGTGTGAGGAAAACACACCCACTCAGTCCCTAGCGCGACGCACGACTACTCTATCTAATACCAACCAGCAGCACAGCACACTGGGTATTTCCCAACATTTTAGATTAACCACATCATACACTCCACCAAGGCCTTCAATTCAGAGGTGTCAAGTCTAATTGATGTTTGGAGGGAGTTGCTGGGAGAAAAAAGTATTATAACCAAATCAGCAATCACTGTGTGTCGTGAATTGTTCTTTTTCTTTTTTTTTCTTTTTTGTTCTTTTTCTGTATTGGTGGGTGATGTGAAAAGGATGCTGCAGGAAATTGTGACTGCATATCTGGGTTTTATCTCTGTGTTGCTGCCATTATGGAAGTCAGTTTTGTTCTTGTGTTGCCACGGCATTAGTGGTGTGGTTGATGTTAGTCTGTTTGTCATATTTGGTTTATTTAAATTAATAAATCTATATTCATACTGCACAGCGGCCTGGTTCCTAGTCCATTGTGGTACCGGGTATTTGTTGGGATTGGGTGTGAGACAGTTGGGAGACCTTACCAAATAGAACCTAAATCCAAATCATAGTGATTTGTTGTGTGCCACCTAGATTGGGGGAAAGGAACTTCCTGAGTTGAGTTCGACCGCGTAATAAACCCTGACAGAGGAAATACTTGCTGGTAGGAGTGCATCTAAGGTAATGCCTAAGGCAACGTGGGAGGAAATACTTGATGGAACGAGTGCGTCTAAGGGTAATACCTAAGGCGGGGGGGGGAATACTTGCTGGAAGGAGTGTGTCTAAGAGTAACGCTGCAAAGGGGAGGAAATACTTGCTGGAAGGAGTGTGTCTAAGCGGGAGGGGGTATTTGCTGGTCGAGATGCCATGAAGCGAGCAGAATACTATATTCCTGGGGTTGCCAAAAATAAAGCAGGGCTCTGTATCCCCGTAGGATGTCCAAGAAGCGAGCAAGTCCCTTTACCTCCAGGATTGCCATACATCATGTCTACCCCTGTCCTGGGCCTTATAGACGTTCTGTTGTCTCGAGAAGAAGGGTGCTGAACTGCATTTTTGGCTCGTATGTTCTTTGTCACAACACACATACACACCCTATACACAATCGCCCCTCAACCGCACGCACCCCTCCAGTTACCCCACTGCCCCTTCAAGCCCTTCTACTTTTCCCCTTCGTCCCTTCCACCCACACAAGCGCACATCATCCACGTAGGCTTTTACAGTTAAACAGACTGCATTAGAAATTAAAACCCATTTTAAATAGGCGCACAGCACAGAAAATGCACTTGTGTGCTCAGCAATATCATGAAGGACCGCCCAATGTCTGGGAGCCCCACTTCACATTCTTGTTTTCTTCGACTCTGTAGCGTGCGTCAATAGGTTTGGCCGCAGCTCCTCCATCATCTGCCGCCTGCAATGAGTTCTTCTATGGGCTTGCTGAAGTGGCTTCAGTTCTGCCTGCTTTGGCCTCAGTGGAAGAGGCTGAAGTGCTTCCCTGCTTGCCACTCGATGTTCTGCAGAGGCCTCTAATGCATGCTGTTGGGTGCCTTGCAGAGCCCGCTAATGCATGCCCCCATTTTATGCATACCACTCGCATGCAGCCATTTCTTTTTACATTTTGGCTTACCTTAAATATGCCCAGAACGTGCATGGCTCATATGTATCTCACAGCCCTGCATCTTTGCGGACAAGGTGCACAGCACCAATGTAGTCAGTGCCGGGTACTGGCATCACATGGATCCATTACTTTCCTAAAGTGCCACCTACAGCATCATGACCACGTAAGAGGGAAGGTGATCTGACCTCAACCTGTGCTTTAGAAGGAATTTTTGTGTCCAGCTGTTTTTCAACCAAAATGATGCATCCTGCTGAAAACAGCCTGCCACACCCTGCTGGGTCTTGGCCCCTTTGCACACTTTTTTATGATGTTCTGTAATTAAACAAACCAGCCCATTTCCTCCTTTTCCCTCTAAATACATAGAATAGGCTGGGATTCCCTGTGCATATGGTTGGAAATCAAAATCATCTATGGTTATATTTTCTTTTTCTAAACAACATATGCTTTTTAAAGTGTTCCATGAGTCCAGATAAGATTCTACAGTGGTAACATTTGTGTACCTATTTGTTGAAGTTGGGAGTATAATAACTTTTGGTGAGTCAAAAGTATTTCCCAACCTGGGTATTTTTTGGGGAGATTGAAAATATATTTTAATTCTAAAACAGATATACTTTTGTTACCCATACTTAACAGCACCTGCACTGAAAGGTGTATTTTTACCTTAAAGTTCCTCTGCAGGTCAGATATTAATAATATTAAAGCTCCTCCCTGTCACTCTACTCTCCTGGCGTCACTGATCTGAAAATGTCCATGGCGATGTCTGTGTCTGTCTGTCTGCCTTCCTGTCTGTCTGTCTGTCTGCCTGTCTGTCTGTCTGTCTGTGTGGATGTCTCTGGTTTCCTACTTTTTGTTGGGGGATAATTTTCACTCCCTAGCGTGTAGTGAAAGTGTGTGGTACTCCTCTTATATGTAGGGCTGAGTCCAATCCCTACCTACTGTTACATTTACAGGCAGGGCAATAAATGTGGTGGGTTTTGGCTACTCCCTTGTAAACATGGCTTCCTTCATGGTGACTGTTTCTAACAAAAGTCGCCCTCTTTCCCATACTACAAAAAGAACTTGGTGTCCTTTAACACGCAGTGCTCAGACTGGTATCACGAGCAGGCTCACTTCTGGGTGTACCGCTGAGAAAAGCACTGCATGTGAACTACCCGGTCCTATATGCACAGTGAAGTGTGTATCCTTTACCGTTATAGAGATGAGACATCATGTACATTAGGAATGACAAGCTCATTGGCAAATTAAATCCTTGCCCAACAACACGCCTGTTGGAAACCTAGCTACAATGGTTTCCCAACTGTCGCTGCAATCTGAATCGCAAAGTACTTGATTTGTTTTTGAGTGTCTCATTTTGCACAGAGACTTCATTTGTGATGCTCACCAGCAAGAAATCATTGCCAAGACTTGTGAAAAAAAATAACATTTCAGAGCAGACCCGTAGTTAATCTACCTAGCAATTTCTTGGCTGCAAAGGGCAAGCTGTGCCCCTCACATGGCTTAAATGTGCATCCTGTTTGTTAAAATATGAATTCAGCGACACATGTAATGAAGCGATTCCTTTCCCGTATTGACTGAGCATATTTTTGATCCATGTAAAAATCATAGAAATCCGGATCAAAATCCTTGACACTGGCCAGCAAGGAACAACATCCGTCGCAAAAATCCTCCTTGCTGCATCCTTCAGCTCCACACGACAGACATCCCCGCTCACATGTCCTCTTTGGATGCACACAGTACCTCCTTCCAGTGTCCGACTCCAAAGACCTCTTCCGTGAAGAATGGCAGAAACCCTCGTTCCTCTCTATTACCACTCACCTCGCAGGGGTCTTACGTTGATTCCTGCCGTGTAAACTCTCCAAGAACACTGGAGAGACAAGTGCCTCGCAATCCGTGGACACACTGGAGGGAGACAGAACATTGATGCCACCGACCCCTGTCGACAATGTCCCGCGTTCCCCAGGATCACCGTTCCGCTCGCCATGAGGGGACCCGAATGCACTCCAATGTATATGACGCCTTCTCTTTCTTCCTCCCAACGGTCGCGCACAACAGCTCCACCTACTGGATGCAGGGGCAAGCAACCTTGGAGGAACAGAACACCGTCAGTCGCCACCTCCACCAATGGCACGGCAAACTTACTGTTCTGGCGAAACACGAGCCAAACCGCCCCGACACCTCCAGCCAAACAGGAGGGGGGGCGCTCCCAAATCCGCGCCCCAGTCCTGCACACCCCGGCTGCCGCTGGACAAGACAGCCTACGAGGACAGAGGACACCGAACACTCAGAGTGCAAAGCCAGCCCAGCCCTCACCCTATATGGACCAGGGGCACAGGACACCCCGCTGCTGACAACATAGACTCCTGACCACCGGAGACTCCTGGCCGCTCACACTCTCCGCCTTCACCGTCAAAACACCAGAAGGATCAGGGCCGGGACCAACATGGAAAACAACCACAAACTGGGGAGCGCCGCTCCGGACCGCCAGCACCCACAGGCAGTCCTCCTCCCACGGTCAGCGCCCCGCCGGGTGGGATGTCAGCACTGGAGGGCGATGTCACACTCCGTCAGCTGCCCCCTCCGCAGCAGCATCCCATCCTCGTCGCCAGTGACGTGAGCTCGGGTGCAACAAATGTCCAGCAGACAGGTAAATTGATATTGGTAGCTTTTATTGTAAAGATGGTAAGAGCAACACCGGCAACATCCCACCCGGCCAAAACAGTTAGCCCCAACTGACAAATACAGAACGTAGCCCCGCATTCGTACACTGCACGTTCTGAACCCACCAGCTCAGCAACACCTTCACGTGCACCTCATTCGCAACACGTAATATACATTACGACACCGTGCATCATAGGGCCTTGAAACATGAGTTTTGTTCCTCGTGTCGAGACTGGCCCTTCTACAACCACATTGATGTTTCGCTGACTTCAGGCAACCGCCTCATGTGTGAAGGTGCTGGAATCTGGGGAAAGAGGCGGGTTGTCCAAACGTTATGTAGCCATTCATGTCTGGAGGGTACTAACAGATAACTATGCAGAATTTGGTGCAAATTAGTGAAACAGTGTGGATTTGTATAAGGAACAATGCTTCACCAAGCCACAAACCCACACATTTTGACTTGTGCTGAAATCCGGGGAAAGGGCTGGGGTGTCCACATGTCATGTAGCCAGTCATGTCCGGAGGGTCCTAACAGATAACTATGCAAAATGATGTGCAGATTGGTGATCGGTGTGGAATTGTATAAGGAACAACGCTTTGCCACAAACCCACTCACAACTTTGGACTTTTATATATAGATGAACCTACCGTAATACTGATCTCACCTTCATCGCCAGATGAAATAACGGGACGGAACGGAGGCAAGACCAGTATTACGGTAGGTTTATTTGGTATAAATCTTTGCACACCATCAGCGCAGCATCTGACTCAGAAACCAGAGGGTTGCACAAGACTTGGTGAAGGGGTACCAATTTAGAGGGCCTATATTCGGCTCTAGAAGAGCTGCATTTGGCAGATGGATATGTGATGCAAGGTGACTGGGTAATTCCCCTCAGTGGGGTGAGGAAGACAATTGTTGAAATTGTGCATGAGGGGCATCAAGGCCATCACCAAAACAAAACAAGCAGTACGAGCAGAGTTTTGGTGGCCTGGTTGTGATATTGAGGTGTAAAGAGTGGTGAGAAATTGCGTTCCTTGCATATTGAGTAAAAAGCATTTAGCGCAGAGGCAAAGCCCCATGACTCTGGTTCATGTTCCGGAAGAGTAGGAATGGACATTGCTGGACATATTCAATGTAGTGGTGCCGTCAAATACTGTATTTTTTTGGTGGATATCCTGTCTAAGTGGGTGGAGGTAAAGATTACACGTTGCATAATGACAAGAGATAATTGATTTTATGGAGGACGTGTTCAGGCGTGGGGGTTATCTGTGTGAGTTTCTGACTGACAACAGATTTCAGTTCAAGTCAAAAGAGATGTGTGGTTATCTGGTTGAGCAGTGCATACAGCATACATATACCACTATCTATCATCCCCAAGCTAATGGGGTAGCAGAGCGATTTAAGAAGGTGATCCAGGACTGCATCGGTTGTGCATGAATCGATGATTAAGATTCGCAGGAAGTAGTTTTGAGCAGGATGGTTGCACACAGGTTTTTCCCGCATACTACAACAGGGATCTCTCCTTTTGAGGTGTCCAGGGGCAGTTACGCTGATTGCAAATTGTGTTCTCCGTGCGTGAGAAGGGTGGGGTGGATGTTGGAAGTCTGCAACAGGCGAGAGCCTTTGTAGAGAGGAAACAAATTGTCAATAAGCGACAGTATGATGTGAGGAAATCAGTCAAGGAAGGGAAATTGAAGGAAGGGGATTTGGTCAGGATTAAATTGCCTGGTCCTGTGAGACAGGGGCCTATGCGATGGTTCCAACCATGTAAAGTTGAGAGAGTATTCCACACCTCAGTGAGGATGGAAGATGGGAGAGTGTGGAAAATGAACAGGGTCGTGAGAGTGGATGAGGAGAAGCTGAATTGGAAAGTTGTAGAAGCCAAAGGATGAGTAAGTGTGTGGAGGTATCTGGACTTTCCACCGAAATTAGATCCATCAAATTGATATCCAACAAATTATATTCATTGAAAGCCATTTCCATGGAAATGCACTTTCATTGAATATAATTAGTTGGATTTTGATTAGGGGTAGGGTTAGGATTTGGTTAGGGTTAGGGGAGGTGCCCGTGGAGGCTGTGGGGGAAAAAAAAATACTGAAACGTTACATGAAGCTGGTCAGTGCCAAAATACTTTGAAGATTTCAGCACTGGACAGCTCCATGTAATGTTTTAACGTGCAAAATAAATGAATCAAAATGCCATCTTTTACATTTAAAAGCACATATCCATCGAAACTTGTCCATCCCTATATTCGATGGACAAGTTTTGATGGATATGTACTTTTAAAAGTAAAAGATAGCATTTCGATGCATTTACATTCAGTGGTTTTTCCTCAATGCATTTCTGTTTCAATGCATTTATTTCGATGAAAAGACCATAAACCGTGTGTGGATGGTGTTGTACCTGTCAGAAACTGCTGGCCTGTCGGATCAACAAAAGAAAAACGGTGAGATTTCAAGATTTTGTTTTGTGTTAATGGAAAGGAGGCGTTTAGTGTCTGACTTGGATGTGTGTGTGACATGCAGTGTGGGAAGCTTGGGAGATGTTAAGATCTGGAATGTGAGAGTGGGACAGTTATGAGAGAGGGCTTGGCTTGTGAGTCAAAGTCTGCCCTGATGCTGGTGGGCGAAGATTTATACCAAATAAACCTGACGTAATACTGATCGTGCCTCCATCCCGTTACTTCAATTTTCGAGTCCTCGTGGAAGATATGCGTGTGGCACGACCCTATTCAGAGTTAAAATTGGGGGTCTCAGTAAGCAAAAAGTGTCTGACCAGCAGAATCCCAGAGGTCTTCCCAGGACATGAAGCCTATCGTCCGGTAACATTTCAAACCACCACCACTTGATTCTGGTACCATGACTGACTCCTAGTGGAAGATAACCTTCACTATATGCGCATACAGACGTACTTTCTACTTTAAGTAACATTTTTGGCTTTTGAAGGAAGGTGGATGAAAATATACATGACCTGAAAACAGATCATATTTGGGGGGCTGGGTTGACGAAGGAGATGGGGAGGAACAGAAGTTGTGAATGAGAGAAGGTACAGCAGCAGTTTTCAGTTCGTCCTGGTTACAAGTGTGAAAGCGAAGGAGACAAATACAGCAGTTGCATTGAACATTGCACACTTGCGTCCCGTCAAGTGACAGTGGTCCTGTAGGTTATGTCGACAGGTGGGAAATGGGCCTCTCTAAAGAAAAGTACCTCGGATTCGAAATACTAAACAAACAATGCCAAATCAAACTCCTACCTTCTGGAGACCTACAGTATACTTAGAAGTGTTTAACTCTAGTCTTGAACTCTTCCTGCTTTGTAGTGCCTCTATTCACCCAGACTGCATTATAGGCAGGGGAGGCGGAAGGGGGCGTGGCAGATCTGGCAAGGTTAACCGGGTAAAGGTGCCACACTGAATTCTTTCTACAAGCTATTAGAAGTAGTATTAGCATAGGCTAAGGAGCAGGTTGACCCAGCATTACAGCATGCTAAGGACTAGTGCATTGTGAAGAGTTGGGGCAGTTTGGTAGGTGGGACAGATTTCTTGATGTTGCTGTAGTGCTGGCATTTAAGAAGAAGGTAATGGGGAAGCCTAATTTTGCAGTCAAGAGGAACTTTAAGTGTTCATGCTAAGGGGAAAAAGCAAATGTAATCAGGAAAGCGGGAGGGTAATGGCGGAAGAAGGGGATGAGAGCAAAGTAGAGCATGACTGTATTTGCAGGGTTGGTGAGTGGGTTGCTGGGGGGCTTCTAATGTTCACTGGCAGAGACACAGATGATCACGCTACCACAAGGTGAGTGTGCCGTGGAAAAGGAGAAGAAATAAAACATAGTCTGGTGACAGTGTTGTCAGCATAAAGGTCACATAAGAAGACAACAGGGGATACAGTGTGGTCAAGAAGGGGCGGGGGGTCTTGGAGGATCACCAAAAATAGTGGAGTGAGAACCAAGCTAGATAAGCAGCATGACTGCGTGCAGGATTGGTTTGCAAGGTTCAGTTAAAGTCAAGAAAAAATGCAACATCTGTGTTTCCAGAAGGACAGTGACAACCAGTATATCAAGGTCTATGATGTCAAGGTGTAAGTGAGATCGATGAGCAGGGAGAAAAGAATGTGGAGGCGGCAAAGGTTATGAAGTTAGAAAAATATTAAGAGTGCACTATGCTTGATATGATCCAGATTGCAGAGGTTATTAATTAGTCGATTAAAGGGAATACTCAAGGAGACTGACAGGGGAGGACCATGAGAGGTTATGACATCACCCTAGAATTATAGGGAGGACACCAATGCTTTTAAGTCGGGGCTGATATATATAAAAAGAGGGGCTAACTAAATAGGAGTTGGATACAGGGATGTGTATTGGGAGAAGTTAGAAATTGTTTGAGGGGCTGAGTTTGCCAGAGGGCAGCCATGAGAGAGAGAGGCCTATTGACGGCCAAAGGAAGTTGAGAAGGGAGAGAGGGATGTTGCGATAGTTTGGCTGTTCGTTGAGAAGAAGATAGCAAGATAATTAGCTGTGAGGTGTGCAATGAATATGTGGGATGGGATAGGAGACATTGCGTGGTCTTGGAGAGTTGACGGGCGGTTATGAAGGGTGAAGATGAGTGTGTGGAGAGGACTATGTAAATATCATCATCATTGTCAAGATTATTCAAATAAGAACATCCATTACACCAATACAATTTATCAAAACATCTACACGCATAAAATATCCTTAGAAAAACATTTAATTGATGGAATGTAAATACAGCAACAAAAGAAGCTTATTTCATTGGATACAAGATAGTCTTTTTTTTCTAATTTAATGGCCCGCTTGAGGTACGTCTGCACTGTCCAGCCAACCAGAAGGGTATCCAACATTGGTAGATAGAAAAGTGCAACCCTACATTGGGCAAATCCCAAAGACCTTAATAGGGGAACTAATGTAACTGCTCTGATATCATCAGCGTATGCAGGACAAAGAAACACAGTGTAATAAATCCTTGTTTACAGCCCCGTAGAGTAGACGAGATTTGTTGATCCCCATTCCACCATGCCAGACAACAGGGACCGATCAGAGAGGCAGACATTTCATCTGGCTCTGGTAATCCGGGAGCAGTGGTATACATTATCAGACCAGGTTAGATATTGCTGTATGGAAGTAGACGAGATGGCAATGTGTCTCCTGTTGGAGGGTTTAGTATGCTCTCTCTACTCTCACAGATCCCTTGAATGTGAGTTGGGCTCCTATAATTTGGAGGCACATTAATACATGCTAAGGCAGTTTTAACATGTGTCATCCAAGGGATAGCCTCTGCGCCTCTCAAGTCCAGCATTACCTTAATTAAAAATGGTGTGAGGGCTACTTTGGGGCTGTTCCAGATTCGCAACCAATGGAGTACTGGTTGTAGGGATACGTCATGCTCTACGAACGTCATCCCTAGATATTGGTCTGTCTTATAATTAGGTGCAGGAGCTGGGAGACGAAAGATTTTCTTTACAAAATTATTTTCCTTGGCCTGTAGGGATGACGATGTTCCAAATCCCTGCAGCACCGCCCCAGGAGTTACAGCTGATAGGGTTTTAAATTTGTAGAGTTCAATCATCATGTTTACGGTTGGTCACTACACATTTTTGTAAAACGACAAACCCCTCCAATGGCCCGCTTCTTTATGGATGTTAATTTCCTGCTATAGCTTGCCTCAGATAAGAGAAGGTTAAATAAGATTTCCAAATATTTAAATTCCTTCACTACAGGGGTGGTGCAATCGTTACATGTCAAAGGTTGTCATTTGATGCATTTCCCTGTTCTTTGATGCACTAATATTGCAGATTGTCAGGCATCTAGACCTAGTCTCTGAAGAGCAGTGGGGGGTAAGGGCGACAGAGACACTGGCATCTCCGTACAGTAACGCAGGAAACTGTTCAGTGCCCAATATGGGGACGAAGATTCCCAGTTGGATTAGGGCAATCTGTAAATCATTGCTATAGAGGGAGAAGAGCAGGTGTGCCAGAGCACTCTGCTGTCTTAACTCCAGTTCCCTCTGGGAAATATGGTGTAGAGCGTCCTTCTCCACTACTCCCCAAACAAGCCACCGTATTCTTGTGGATGTTCTGCAGAGCCGTTGTTATGTCCTTTGGGCATTTGCATGGTCTTAATCTGTACCATCATTTTGCCCGGTTCACCATGTCAAATGCGGTGGACAGATCCTTAAATGCTACAGTGAGGTATAAATACAATGCTTGTTCTGTCATAATCCCTGCCGTAATCCTCAAATTGGACTTTTGATAAACTGTTCTTCTCTTTGACCCATTGTTCAATTCCGCCTAATATGGCTCTCACAAAGATTTTGAATTGGATATTCAGTAGCGAGATTGCGCTATAAGCCGCAGTATTGGCTCTGTTTACATTTTTTTTTAAAGGGCAAATAAGGGCCTGCTTCCAGCTGGGTGATACCAAACCATAATTCAACAGCTGGTGAAAACCTATCTTCAGAATCGGTGCCCACAAATCCAGAAGCTCTCTAAACAATTCTGCTGGTATTCCGTCCGGACCTGCGCACCTGCCGCTAGCTTGTTTTGTGATGGCTATCAAGACCTCTTCAACTGTAAATGCAAAAAGGTTTGTGGCGGGTACTACAGCCGTACCCTGAGATGGGTTTTCAGTTGGTGAGGCCATGCTGACAGTGGATGCTCCTGATATATCATCAGACCTTTGTGTATTATTTAGTTTGGAAAAGTGAGTTATACCTTCGGGTCACCCCACGAAGACCGCCACGGGGTTCATGCTACGGTTGTACCGCGAACCATTATTTACCACCTCCGAAAACGCATGGGAATCCTTTCTTGTAACGGCATCTTAAAGTGCATTCCATGCCTCCCTATCCAGTTGCATCTTCCAAACTCTAATGGCTTTTTGTACAGTGCTCTTGCCTTTATAATTTTAGATTTAGTAGACGATTCGGATTTTCGAGTGTAGAGCATCTGTTTCTTCGCTAATGTGCACTCTTGATTAAACAAGTCCCCACCCCCCTTTTAGTTGTTCCATTCGCCACATCTCCAGATATTGTTTGTTAGGTCACCAAATAGCTCCAGAATGGTTTTTGGTATTGGGAAGTCATTGAACAGGAGATCATCAACGCTTCTCTCGTTTTTCTTTATGATGTTATTAAGCAGAGAGGTTTTATCAGTGGCCGGCCAACTTATTTGGTTATCTTGCAAATTTAGAATAGGTTGGGTCCTATCTGGTTTTGAATTAGATTCCCCCGCAGGCTTTTGCCAGAGTATACTAAGTGCTATGGGTTGATGATCACTTCATGTCTAGGGCATAGAAGTCTAGTAATCTAGGCCATAGATTGAGCGAGATGCAAAAGGAATGCCCCTGGTGTCCCTTAAATGTATATTTTCCAGGGGTATCCTTTGTAGCGCGCCCATTCACTTACCACAACCCCCAGTCTATTAGCCAGGAGTAGATCCCCATGCCAGTAGCTCTCATTCTGGAATCCTTAATTGTTCTAGGACGCGTACTACCAATATCTCATTTACAGTCACAGTATTTAAATTTGTTTTGATACATTTTCTGAATATACGTGGAGACTAATTGGCTCTTGAAGCCTGGGCATGTAGACGCCTGGTCTAGAGATGTACTTGGTAGATAGCAATGCAGGAAGGGAGACGCTGATGATCAGCATCAGACAGTGAAGGAGAACTGTATAGATTTATGATGATGGTGAGGACAAGGTGGTTTACAAAGGTGTGAATGTGTAGGGAGTAGATGTTGGCAACTTTGGGTACCGAGTAAAGCATAGCACCAAGTTCAAGCTCTTGGGTGTGGATGGAGGAAGTTGAGATGGAGAGGAAAAGAAGCAGGGTGGTATACAGGATGTCCCGGTCCAGCTCACTAAACATCTTGCTGTTTTAGCCAGGTAGTAAACTAGGATTATATTCAGGGCAGTAGTTGACCGAGGTAAACTGTTATGTGCGTAAAGTGGGCGGGGGGGTTGCTAATTTAGGTTGGCATAGTAGAAAGAGACCTGCTGAAAGCGATTCTGAATTCCCTGCCTTTTTTGTGGCTGGTAGGTGTGTTATTGGTCTTACAAGTATTAAGAAAATTCCAGAGGCCTTCCGGTCGTCTTCAAATCATTGTAGCTGAGAGCAGATATGGCCAAAATGTCACTGGGCTTCTACCTTACCACTGAGTTTTATGGAAGTGCCAGAGACTTGCTTGTCCTTATCTTTTCCTGGGTTTGTAATTTGTGAACACGTGAGAGCATGGTGGCGGTTTCTAGTCATCTTCTCTACCTTATTGTTGGTGGTTGTTTATTCTGGGGTTCTGCCGGGGCTTCAATTGCACTGTTTGGCCGAGGGTCTTTTTGTTCCATGTTATGTGATAATCCCTGCATGGCACCCTCCCATCTTCTCCTGAGGCCCTCCACAGGATCCCAATATGCTGCCATGTTTTGAATGGCACCAGCTCATTCATTACCCAGTACCTGGCATGTACTGGTATAAATAATAACTCCTGCAAAAAGGGTTTGCCAAATTTTGAGGAATAATCTAATTGAATGTGTTCTTCAGTTTTGTGGTTTCCACGTGAGAACATTAATTTATCCCTTGGATATGATATGTTATATTATAAGGCTTTCCAACTGCACCGCAGCAGTCTTGAGTGCCTAGGCTTTTTCATAGGTTGGCATAACAAGCCATATTACAAGCAATGCTGTACATCCACACACAATTGCATATGGTAAACATGTTAAAAGGTACTTTAAATTGCAATCTTAATACTAAAACAACATTTGGTCATATAGTTGCAAGACAATTAATGTGAAAATATAGAGGCTATGTCCGCTTGCTAGCCTGTCAGTCATGCAGGACCTCTGTCTCAGTGCACCCACCTCTCTGAACAACAGTGGTGCCATCATGGACAGACATGCAGGGCATGAAATCGGGACCAGCACTACCAGAAATGTAGTCAGGCCCAGTACGATAGTCGCTTGTTTTGTTCTCCTCTCCCCACCATTCCTTCACCTTTTGTCATTCCCCTGCACTACCAGAGACGATGTCAGGCCTAGTATGGTAGTCGTTGTCTGTCTCATCTCCTATCCCACCTCCTTCCGTCCCTCCCCTCCTTATCATTGTCAAGGCTCTTGCACTATGTGAAATGTCGTCAGGCCTAGTATGATAGTTAATTTCACATTCTTAATGTCTCAAGGCCTTGTAAGAAGGTAATTGTATTTTCCCTTGCTCCCTCCCTTGCCTTGAAGCGCTTTGAAACACATTGTGTATAGGCGCTATACAAATAAACTATCAATATCAATATCAATGGTCTATGCAACTTCGAGATGAGGCCAGACAAATCAGGTGGCCCGGTGAGAGACTGGAGTCGGGGAACCGCAGACCTCATATGGAGGACAGGCACCCCAGCTGAAAACAAAATGTTTTCTAGGAGAAATATCTCAATTCACATAGTCTCCAAAAGTAACCATGGCTGGCCTTACACAAGCACCACGCTGTGCCCCCAACACTGCCACCCGTTGTGAGATCAGCCTACCTTGATACTAGTTACCAACCAATATGCCTGTATAAGGGTCAATACCTCTGCAAGAGACCCACAGTGGAACTCGTCATCAACCAAACCAGCAGTACAATCTCTCCTTCGCATGTTGTCTGCACATCATTAAAATGTCCGGCTAAAGAAAGCCTTTTGATCTGAATCAGCCTTTACATTAAATCTGAGTAAATAATAAAGATGAAAATTGATGAGTAGGTTCAGGCTGGAAGACCTCTGTGCTGGCACCATCTGCAGTGTCCCAGGCCTGCAAGAAATGTCCTTCATCTGTAGATTAGACATCATGAGCATGCAGTGATGAACAATAATGCAGGCATTCTGATTCCAGTGCCCCTTTCCTGTATCTCTTATTTATAATGTTTTATCAACCCCAATGTGCAATGGAGCATTGTGCATGGCGAGAGAAGGCATTATCAACAGCTTAAAAAGGCAATGTGGAACTAGAAGGTGACCTTCCTATGATGGTTTCCGCGATGGCACTGTGGCATCTGGGACTAGGTGCGAATGGGTTACTCTACTTCTACAGTGGAGATTGTTTCCCAAGCTTATTACACCCACCGTAACTTTGTAGGTGTTTGCTCCACATGCCCTCATGTTCCAAACACATGTGGCTGTGAGAACATACTGCACTGAATATCCATAGTAAGGGTGAAACCATGTATGCAGTTGTCTGCAGACTTGAGAACTGTCGTCTTTAGGTTGTGGAAGCTATGTATGAAATAGCACCGTCCAGTAAGACAAAGGCAATTTTCTGGACAAAAGGTTTGCATTTGGGCTAGTTTGCATACCCACAATGCTTTGCTCATGTGGTGGCTCTGCTTGGAGGTGAGCGTCCAGTGGTGGCTGTATATACATTTATGTATATATATATATCTTTATGTACACATATATATATATATATATATATATATCATATTCAAGATGTTGATGCACTGGTTAGGAGACAGGGTTATGGATGTGTTCTTTTGTCTGTCTGGGAAGTATCAAGCAACATGTTTTTGATGATATCAGGCAAAGTCTGCAAGAACAGGTAGGATGGGATGGATTGGGGGTGCTTTTTGATCCAGGGGGGGAAAATGTCTGGGATTTTGCTGCGGCTCAATTTACTTAGGCGCACTGCAGCCAGAGCTGGTACCATGGGCCACAAACTAATTTTCCAAACCCGTTTCATTGTCTTCCCAGGGGAAGGTTCGACCGACCTGAAAAGGCAAGCGGTGGAAGAAATGATGGACAGAATTAAAAAGGGTATCCATCTGCGGCCCGTGGGGCAGGCGAGCCGACCGAAAGCTGCCAAGGTGCGAAACATGTCGATCCCTCCAGTTCATGTCATCGGTCGCAGTGTGGGTGTTGTATTACTGCGAATAACTGGTGGCCTCACGGCATCTAACTGCCCAAAAGTGCATCGAAAACATTAGTTATACCTGAGGTTTTAGGTGGCAGTGGAATCAGACATTGAACATGACAACTCAGTCTCCATGGGTGTACTAGCAATACTAGTTACTAAACTTGGGTTGGAGGTGAGGAGGGGGTTAGAATATGCCCACCGGATTGACCTCACATTACCCAAAGTTTCATCACACTACCGTTCACTGTATGCCAAGCTTCTCATCACATCCATAAAGATTGTGAAAATCAGCCATGAGACTGGCTGGGGAATTAGTGCTTCCCATTCTTCACCCTGAAAATCTTTGATTTGGCAGACTGGTCAGACCCAGGTTGATATCACATGCAATATCCCCAGAAATGCAGGACTTTGATGCCCCAGCCAGGAGCTATGTTCCTCTCCTTCCAAATGCTAGAAATGATTTGCAAAGGCCAGTTAGTTTCAAAAAGAGGTTGCTCCATCTCGGTGGCAGGCCGTGCACTTTGGAACACATTTCCACATCCTGTAAAAACTCTGCTTATCAGGCCTGAAATTGTGCACTTACATGTGCATGTGGTGAGATGGCATTCATGCCCACGGGTCAGCAAAGATTTTACCTGGATTGTAGCTTGCAGGTTGGCATTTCTTGCCCTGCTATGGCTTTTTTCAATTATTTAAAGCATCAATCTTATGTTCTCTTCTAGGTGACTGAGGATTTCCATATTATGTAGAGTGATGGAGCAGTTACACCATCAATGTAGGAACATGTCTTGATAATTCCAGCGTGCAAACTGCAAATGTGTCGAGGTAGAGAGGCTCCGAGGAGGACGTAAACCGGGGAACGTATTCATGGAGGGACTTGCCTTTACAAACCGGCCTGGCATTCTCCCGAGCTGCACTGAAGCCCCAGTGGCCAGATACACATGGAATACTGTCTCCTCCTGAAAGTGCTGGTCACTGGGGCTACTGACAAAATAATGGTAAATAGCATTGAAGGGAAATCTAAGTACATGCTATTGATGAGAATTTGGTTTTGGTATTTCGGTTCAAAGTCCAATTTCTGAATGCAAGTGTCTCTATAGTGGGACTGCTAAAAGCCAGCCCCAGAAAAGTTAATGTTCTGTTTTTAAGACTGAGTAGGGAGATCTTTAGCTCCCAGTCACAGCTCTTGAAGATTCATATTACAGAGGACCCCTGAGGCCAGTCACCTAGAATGGGTGCATCCTGGTGAAAGCGCTGCCATAACAACAATTATTTTATAGAAACAAATAGAGGGGTGCTTCTGAATGCCGACCTTTTGCAAAGTCCACGATGTTTTTTTTATCATGTTAATATTTTCTTTTTTTAAAGGGAGTTCCCAATTGCGGCTCCCTTCGACTCTCTGCCGACCCCTCCCCCCTCCATCATCTACTTTCCTCTCCTTGTCTTCACAGTTTCATGTTTTTACTCATCCAATTCCGTATATTGGTCGACGTTTTGATTTTGGCTAAACCTTGGTAGATGGGAGGTTGGGGGGGGGGGTTGAAACCTAAAAGTTGTAGTTCTTGACGATCTGTCCTCCACAGATCGAGCGCAGCAGCCACATCACTGATGCTGGCCCTCGGCTCCATCGGCGCAGCACTTACGCCACTCGTGGCGCTAGACCTAGTTCTGGGTGAGCGTTTCCTGTGCCTTCAGCCAAGCCAGATTCTCCAAGGAATAATGATCTACGAGATGAAAAATAAAAACTGGCCAATTCAGAGAAGCAGGACTTCCTACCATTCAAGGTCTGGCAGCAGGCATTCAGGCTGGCAGTAGAGTGAGTATCTCTCGCAAGCTACATTTTCTGGGTTGCTTGCCTTGGCCCTGGGATACATTTTTGGACTTTGCTACAGGGATGGTTAAGGCCTCTGCAGCCAAAGAGCGTCTTTGCCCTGGTGGTTCATATATGTAGTACTTGGCAACTGGCTAACGCCATTCCAACTATTCCTTTGGAAAGAGGAATCCCAGAAATCTATTTCATGGTCATTGCTCTCAGCAGAGAGAGAGGCTTTGACAGCGGCCATGTCAACATCCTTCCTTCCCTTCAACTTTCCTCATCACAATAGAGTTGTCGGTCTCCAATCTCATTGGAAAGATCATGCCATATGAAATGTGAAATCATTTTGACAAACCTTGCTAGATTGCCACACAAAGAGCAAGGTGTACATCAATCGAGCCTTGTTAGAAAGGTACGTTGCAAGAAGGGGGGCCACGAGGGCCTGGATCGCAGGTTAGGTTACCAGCTTTGTGAAGCGACCCCGAGATCTTATGTGAGCGATCGCCCACCCCATCTTTTCCCTTCCCAAACTGCTCTGTGAAGCAGCTGCAGTACAAGCTAGACATGCTGACCGAACTGAGGGAGTACATCATTGACACACACGACGGTTACGAGTGCACAGCCGCGTGAAGATTGCAGAACACTGGTAGACATCAGGAGTAGTACATGATTTTGCAAGATGAATCCTGCGCTACCCCGAAGCAACCTACAAATGTATACACACCAGATCTGTCACAAACACTATAATTCCCAAGCAAGAGATGAAGTGATGAAAGTACTGCAGGGGATCAAGAGTAAGACTCGGACACAATGACCGTTTTTCGTATTGGTTAAATACTTTTATTAATGAAAGAAAAAAGGGGTTGGGGAAATCCTACCTACCCCTAACTCTAGGAGGGGTTTACCTGCCTCAACAAAACTGAGTAACATCTCTGTCAGAATGTCCAAATCAAAAAGAGTTCTCTGTCCTGTGCCCAAACTCCTGAACTGACCCTCACACACTAAACTCAATATAACCTGAAAATGGGGTTGTCATTTAGCTAAACACCGGCAGCTTCTTTCCAAAGTTAAAAAAAAAAGTTCTTAAAGTGTAGAAAAGAAAAGTTCTGCCAGAATGGGGCCTCCCTTCCCCAAGATGTCTCAGGTTTCTCAATGTCAAAACCTGCGCCAAAACCTGGGGGGTTGGAGGAAGACGACTCTTCCCCTGAGATTCCTTCAGTTACTCATTTCAACAAGTTTCATATCCCAAAGGGGGCATGGTTCTTCCCTTTGAGACTTTCTCAGTTCCACTGTTCAAGGTAACACGTCCACAGCTCACCTTGAGTTTCTCCTAGACTCTGTCTCTTTGACCCTCCTAAGGGGTATAGTGCTTCCCTTTTAGACTTTCACATTATCAACAGTTCACGTACGGTGGACTCTACTCCTTATTTCCACTGCCTGCCAGAGTGTTTTATTCAAACTCAACAATTCACCTGCTGGGGACTTTTCCCCTTTCTTTCCCCTGCTAAGGCTTTTTCCATTCAGTTCAATCAGTTCACACACATGGGACCTCTTCCCTTTTCATACAGTGCTTGGTTTACTCTCCTGCCAGGGCTTTTTCAGCTTGGGACTATGGGACTCCACAGGAATGGGGAGTTACCAAACAGACCACTTGACTTCTCACGCCTCCGAGACTTGTAATGCCTCGCTGGCACAGAGAAGTCGGGCAGTGGATTCAGTGTTTCCAGGTCAGCGGCAAACCCGCCGGTAGCATCGGTGGGTTACCGCCGACCTCGGAATGAAGCCCACGGTCAGCCTGTTTTGGGATTAAGCCTAAGAAGGTGACCCTTGATAGGGAGGCTAGAATACCTTCAGTCTGAAAGGCTCCCAGGCAGGAGGGTGAAACCTCTACCTTTAAACCACTTTGGGTATTCCATGAGGTAAGAGGGAGTCACCAGTTCTTGCGCGATAGGCCCATGTCAAGTCTGCACTCCATGCAACCAGGAGAGTTATATGGGGGACCACGTTGGAGTCAATGAAGGGCCCGGCGAACAAGCTGAGGAAGCGTGCTGGTGCACGTAGAATCCCTGCGACCACGAGTAAATTGGAACTAGCCAACAGCGGGCTATGTCCCAAGAACCGTGCTTATAGAATAGGGATCAGGCCTTGGCCTAGAATATTAGTTTGCGTTGGATTAAACCATTGTACCTGTTCACTAGACCTCCATCCCAACACTGTTGGGCTTTGGAGATATTGCTTTTGTGTTTTAGTCATAAATCCTTGGACCCTGTAGGAATTCCTCCAAACCCTTCCATTGTGCCCAGTCCGAATGGGTGAGAGTAACCCAGAGGACAATCCCGGTAACTAACCCTCGGGCTCCTTTCCCCAAACCGGTTTCACTGTTTCATTGGATAGCCTCCTAAATTAAGCCTTCGTCGATTCCAACCCTAGTGTAAGCCACCTAGATGTTATGCACCCACTCCTTCCCCCAAACTGGTTTCACTGTTTCATTGGATAGCCTCCTAAGTTAAACCTTCGTCGATTCCAACCCTAGTGTAAGCCACCTAGATGTTATGTACCCACTCCTTCCCTCAAACCTGTTTCACTGTTTCATTGGATAGCCTCCTAAATTAAGCCTTCGTCGATTCCAACCCTAGTGTAAGAAGTCAAGCTATTGAAAACTGAAGTGTTCTGTTCTTCCCCCAACTTGCAAGCCTACTTTACATAGGTAGGGTGGTACTTTTTCTGTATGTTTATATACCTAACAATAAACAAGGTATTCAGAGTATTCCTTTTGCGGTCCTTATTTGAAAATGTTTGTGAAATAAACTTATTTGATTGTTTTTGTTTTTTAATAGCCGGAACCATCAAAACCCACGGAGAGCGCAGTGCAAGAGTTAAAGGGAATACTGGTAAGAGCAGATTTGATATCTTTATAGCTGTTGTGATTGGTGACACCCTCAATTGAAGAAAAGTGTTCTCATCCATTGCGTTACGTTGGTCAAAAGTTCACATGGTTAAATGTCTTAAGGTGTAATAAGTAGTAATTGGGGAGATGGAGTAGGGTTTGCTGGACAGTATGACCAACTTAGTTGCACCACACTGAAATAGTAAAAAATCCTGTGGAAGTGGTGCGAGGATTAACTCTGCAACTTCTAGGATATTTAAATGCCAGTGTAAAGTCGCAATCAGAGAATGGGTGTGATGTGTTCCTGGCTTAATTATTTGCTGTGGAACTAAAACTGATTTTTAATCCCGGCTTTACACTTGACCAAATTGTGTCAACATGGGAAACCCACATCTCCGTATGCCCGGGTTCAGCTTTCTAGCCAGTTGGAAGTGCTTAGAGAAGCCGTCAGTGTTCATTGCCGTATAGAGCAAGCATTAGCAACGCTGATAGTTTTGGCATTGTGTGGACATTTTGCCAACACTGCCATCATATTCTCAGGTACTTAACCCACTTGCCAGCTGTTGTCATCTCATGGCAGTCCAGGATTGTGCGCTTGAGTGGGAGAGTAATGTGGTGAGTCATGCTTTGAGGCAGCTAGGTTGAGGGAGATGCTGAGTCAAGATGGGTGAAGCGAGTTGCTGTGAGGGGTTAGGGCGTGGTGGGGTGAGGGTGAGTGAGAGATGGGTGCTGAGTTGGGATAGAATTAGGGGTGTTTTGGAGGGAGGAGGTTTCAGGTGTTAGCTAGTGTATTGCTGGTTTGATGTTTTGAGGTGGTTGGAGTGAGCTGCGGTGGTGAGCCTAGGTGGGTGGGATGGGGGTTAGATTGGGGTGACGTTAGATGGTGTGGTGATGTTGAGTGGGTGTAAGGTGAGGTTCTGGGCTCAAGGGGTAGGTGCGGTCTGGTTGGGCAGGTATATTGAAGTTGGGTGGGTATGCAATGTTTTGCCGGGTGAGGGGGTGTGGTTGTGGAGTGCAGCGTGGTTGATCAGAGTCGGTGGGGGGTGAGCTAGGGCAAGGTTTAACGGATGGAGTGAGTTGGCCTGGGCAGCCATTAGCTTGGGAGAGGAAAATCAGGAAGAGAAGTGAAATCAACATGGAGAGTGGGGCAATAAAGGTGCATTGTGGTTCCTTATGGTGGGTGGGGGGTAGGGCTGGAGTTTGCTAGGGAAGCTGGAGGCAATATGGTACTGGGTGGAGCTTGGATTATTGGGGTGAGCTAGGTTCAGTGCTGGGGTGAGATTTATTGTGTATGTGGTGTGAGACAAGATGGTAATGTGAGGATTTCGAGGTAAGGTAAGATGTTGAAGCTTGGTGTGGGGTCTGATGGTGGTGTGATGTTAATGGGTGGGTTTAGGGTGAGAAGTTGGGATTGGTGGGGTGGCTATGGGTGTGTGTGTGTGGAGTGAGGTCATTTGGGTGGGAAGGGCAGAGATGGTGGGTACGCTAAGGTAGTGTAGAGAGGCTTCACTGAGTAGTAGGAGGGTGGTGGAATGAGCGTGGGTGGCAGGGTGCTAGTGTGAGCTAAGGTGGGTAGACATTGTGCTTAAGTGCACTTGGTTGATTGGGTGAAGGTGAGGTGAGATTGGATTAGACAAGGTTGAGTCAGGTGGAGTGGGTGGGGTAGGATGAGAAGGGGTGGTAGTGAGCTGTGGGTGGATGAGTGTATGTAGGTTGGGTAAGGCGAAGTAGTGGAATGGGCTGAGGTAATGAGATGACCTAGGGCACAGAGGAGAGTTATGTTTGGGTGCTTTGTGAGCTCTGCTGGCACTTGTGTGACTTGGTTAGGTAGTTTATTAGGGGTGTGCTGGTGTGAGGGTAGGCAAGTTGAAGTTTGGGGTGGATGTGCAATGATTTTGGTGTGAGTTTGGGTGGGTGTTCTAAGCTTGGGTGAGGTGATTAGGTGGGTAAGGTGAGGTGGAGCTGGATGAGGTGGTGGGGTCAGGATATTTTGATAGGGTGAGCTGGTGTGGATGGAGTGAGGTGGTGGAGAGGGGGATTGGTCTCGGGTGAGGTAGTGGAGTGAGGTGGTGGGTGAGTGGTGTGGGTGTTGTCAATTCAGGTGGTGGATTGAGGTTGGCTGTGCTGGGTGATGTGTGTTTGGATGGGTAGATGTTGGAGTTAATGGTGGGTGAGATGGTGTGAGGGTGGTTGTGTGGGTGTGGTGATATGAGGTGGTCAGAGTATGCTTGGTGGTTGGATGGAGTGTGGTGAAGGTGGGGGTGTTGTTGAGATGTTGGTGGGTGTGATGGTCTGCTATGGGTGGAGTGAGGTTAGATAAGATCAGGTTGGGTGTGTGGATGCGGTGATGTGGGAAACGTGCTTAGGGTGAGGTCAGATGGTGAGGTTTGGTGTGGGTGATGTTGGCTGTGCAGGTTGGTGTTGTAAAGCAATGTGTTGCTATGAGGTTCAGTGGGATATGGTGTTGTAGCGAGATGACATGAATTAGGTCACAGGCTTAAGTTGGGTAGGTGATGTGTTAAGTGCCCAGTGAGGTGATGTATGAGGTTGAGGTGGGTGAGTTGTGGTGTGCCATGCAAGTTGAGATGGGGTTAGGGTTGCAGTAGTAGGATGAGGTTGGGTGGATTGTTGTTAAGTTGTGTGGGCTAGTATTAGGTTGGGTGGGTAGGTCTCCGTGAGGTTCACGAGTGAGGTGAATTGGGTTGTTGTGGGGTCGAGTGATTGGAGGGCGTGCTAGGGCAAAGGTGGGAGGAGTCATGTGAGGTGCTTTGGTGAAACGGAGCGTTACTAACTTTAGCCAGTGCACTGACCACAGCCTCCACTTTGAGGAGCTATCCGGGACCACCACTACAAGAGACGGTCGCCCATATTTGTGCCTAGGGTCTATTATCCCCTTAGCACTTTCTCACTCTGTTGCACTGTCTACCAAGCCTTGGCCGTGATTGATTCATTTCCTGTTCTGATACACAATCAATTGGACTAATCAGTGTTTATGTTGTTGTGTTCTATCACCCTGTATGATTGTTATGAAAACATTTGACTAAATGCAACCTGTCAAATTATAAAAAATCAGGAAGTTACCCATACTGGGTTCCACACATGGAGTGTTGTGTACATTCATTATGATCATAGGACTAAAGGAGAGTGCAACAAGTGATTTGTCTTGACCTATTCAAGTGTATATTTGTCTGATAAGTAGCCTTCCTGGGCAGAATAGGTTCCTCACCAGGAGCCCGGATTTATAATCTATGATATGCAAGTCAGACCTAGGAATGTCAAGGTCAAGCCTTGCCACGCGAGATCTGACTTTTTCCTCTTCGCTTTATTGCCCCTTTGCAACATATAAGGAGGGTTTAAAGAAGCTGGATCTGTTTGCATTTTTCGTAGTATGTGTGAATACACTCTTAAATAATATGAGATCTATATATAAAAAAAATGGGTTTAGGGAAACTCGTCATGGGGCACCACAAAGCAACGTGAGTGGTGGAACACTCTGGGAATCATTCATGGCCTGTGGAACTGTCAGTGCGCCCATGGGCCAGACAGGGCCAGCCCGAAGAGTGGGGCGGAACGAGAATGCATTAGCAGGCATCCCCAGAGGGTAGTCGTTGGCTACTGGTTGTGCTGACCCACTCTGGGCCTTTTATGGCATCCCAAAGAAGATCTAAGCACTGGGCTGTATTGTGAAAACAGCCTGGTTGAATATATGACTGCCCAGCCTGGGCCGCCTGAGTGGGGCAGCCCGGGACCAGGCAGTGCAGCTTGTGAGGTAAGACGCCCACCCCACAGCCAGACAGGCGTTCAGAGCAGCCCGGGTGAAGGGGATGGCACATGCACCAACGCCTGAATGTTGAATAGGGCGGGCCTTCCAACCAGCACCGCACAATCGCAGTGAATATCAAGAATTAGGCACTAACCTGGAAAAACAATGAAAGTCAGCATTGTCCCGGGCTCAATTATAATGCAGATACTTTTGGGTCTCAGAGAACGGATGTTTTCATGACTTTAGGGCAAACTCCAACAGAAGTCCCTGAATTCAAGCAGAGAGTACTGTGATGAATCCGGAGGTATCGTCACTCCTTTAGATGATGGGAGCCACTTTCCATGAGACGAGGGAGGTGAGGCCTCCATCCGATACTCCCCCTGGGTGTGGTATTCAGCGGGAGGATCTCATGGGGAGGGAGGACCCCTAGTAGTGAAGTGACTATCTCGCGAGAACGCAGTATCCCTTTCATTCTCCTGCCTTCCCTCAAAACCCCTATAATTACCCAGTGACTACCATTCCCATATGTCTTTGTATTATATCTCAGACAAGAACTACTGAGACGAGGAAGAGGTCACAAGTAATGAGGATCGCTGACAAGAACAAAGGCACATGTTCTAGTCTTTCTAGTAATCCAATTGGTCAACTGTCACTCAAAGACAGAGAGGGAAGAGAACGATGGCGTCTTCATTCACGGCTTGGCAAGGACCGAGAGTTTGGCAATGGCTGTGCCGACCCACAGTACAGAGATGCAGACGATGGGCAGGAGGGACACACGCTGGCAAAGGGAAAGGCAGACCGGAGGAGAAGAAATATGCCTGTGACCGTGGTGCTACAAAACTGCTGGCAAGCTGAAGTCCAGAGAGGGTCCCGGTACACGGGAGAAGCCGCTGAAGCTCCTGGGAGACCCATGAGCAACCGGAGGGTGACAGCCAAGACCCTACAGGTACAAGGGTGGCTGATCCCAGGGTTGGGGAGACCCAGAGACCACAAGGGGGCCATAGCGAAGAACAGACGGAATACTCACTAGGGCAGAGTGACCTGTGTAGGGGGTCAAGGACCCATATCAGCACACCATGCCCCGACCAGTAACCAGGGGGAATACAATGTTTACAGATTCAAATGACACCTGCAGACCTTGGCAGGATATAAACCAAGCCTGTGGAATGAAGGGAAACTAGATAAAGAGAACGCTTTGAACAACCAAGTGAAGGGGCGACTGGGACCCATACCGAGAAAATATACCCTGAACAGTAATGAAGGGGGGCACAAACTTTATATATACAAGCAGCAGTCACAGACCTTGGCAGGAGAGTAAACCAAGGCTGTGGGTGGAAGGACAGAGAGAGAGAATTTCGAATCCAAAAACGTTGAGTGCCTACTTGGCAGGAGAGTGGACCAAGAGGAGGGGTACTGAGAACAGGGTCTGTGATCCATAGAATTTAAGAGAAAGGGTTGGGAACTCTCTGCAGAGCTTGGGGCGAGAGAACCAGGCTATACTTCCCCACCACATCACCTGGAAGACGGGCCTGCCCACAAGGGGCCTGGGACCCTCAAGAGGCTTGGCTAGGGCGTCCAAGCGATTCTTCCTTGCGGCATGGTCTGGGAGTCCGGTTTACCAAGTGAAGATAAAGACTGATAGTGAACATTAAAGACACTGAGGCAAGTTGGAAAGACTCGGGGGGGGGGGGGGGAAGAGAATCAACACCTTGAGTGATGTGGAACTTTTAATTTCTTTTCTACACCTTTTGGAATTTATTTTTGTTTTGAACTACAAAGCTGGGCTGCAGGCCGACAGCCAAGAGACATTTCCCCTTCCCAAGGGGAAGAAAACCCTTGATAGTGAAGTTAATATTTGAGCTTCAGATTTCAAGACTAATGAGGAGGAAACCAAGAAACAGCAAACTGGAAGACTGGAAGGGAAAATAGACAGGAGGCAGAGGAAACAAGTAGAACGGAACACAGAAAACAACTGGAAAGTGTCTGTGTCTCACTTGAGCAGAGAGACGCAGGATCCCAGGAAATCCTGAGAGAGTGAAGAGGAAAGTTCAGGTTCATCTGGTGCGAACATCGTCTTGGCCCAATACATCGGATGCTGGATGTCGTAGCAGTCGCCATCTTGGTGTGGGTCACAAGGTATATATGAGACATCTGCAAGGTGCCATATTGGATGGTGCGAAGGCGGCCATTGGTCCAGTTAAAACGTTAATGTTGCCATAGTGACCACTTCAGCGACAATGAAATCCTTACAGGGAAAAGAGTGGGTGGGCCCCTTACTGCCCCTGTAAGAGCAACCATACACAGTTCCGGCCCTGCAGTGCCGACTATGTGCAGCACACCACATGTGCCAGAGGCTTTGCAGTGATAATGAAGATCTCTGATCCCTGTGACAGTGATAACGGTGGCGCCCCTCTGGACAACAGGGTGTTTCCCTCAAGGTGGCATGTCATCACAGGTTGCAGTGGCGATAGCACCCCACGAAGGCAGAGGTGCTACCATGGAGACGAATGCACCTGGAGAAGGCAGCATTGAGGCCATAGGCACGCCCCTAAGGCAAAACCAGGTACTCTGCACCGGAATGCCAGAGAGCTTGGAGAAAACTTGAGCAAGCTTTGGGTGGTGACTGATTGCAGCAGCCTTCCCCATGTATTTATATAGTTTGTATAAATGTATGTATCGGCATTGGTAGGTAGTTCAAATACTGTTCTAAGGAGCAATTTGGGGGTTAGATTGCAAAGGTAATGGTTGTCGGAAACACACTCCAACTCCACACTCCAACTTTTTTTTGTCTGTGGATCCCAAGTTTCCATCTCCGACAGCAGAGTCCACTGCCACAACTTCAGCAGGCTTATCATCAGAATAACGATGCACATCGACAACCACTCCATTAACGAGTTGCGCAACGTCAACTGGCCGCACACCGTCCACGGGCAGTCACACCGAAAGTCACGCTCATGTTCATGTTTCGTCATCGAAAATCAAGTCTACATTAGAGTTAACGACAAAGACACTGGGCCTCATTACGAGGTGGGAGGTAAGGGATTACCAGCACCGGTAAGGGCACCGGTGCCGGTAATCCCTTACCTCCCTACTACGAGTTCCCTTTGCGGGTCCTTCCTTAATGCCTGGTTTTTGCAGGCATTAAGGATGGGACCCGCAAAGGGACTCTAGAGCTAATAACGGTACCGAAATTTGCGGTACCGTTATTAGCGCCTTCCCCATTCCCATTGAGCCCTATGGGGAATGGCCCTGGTGAATGGGGAATTATCGGTCCCTCCGACCTCGGAATGGACCGGTAATTGCTCCATTCACCAGGGCGGTGTAGGAAGGGTTTTGGAGGCAGCCATGGAGCTAATAGCTCCATGGCTACCTCCAGCCTCGTAATGAGGCTCACTGTCATCGGTCCATCGACCAAAGTCTTTGTCTACCATCTCGTCGATGGCTCCTCCGTCTCGTCTATGGCACTGACTACATTGACTATCCTGTCGACAACCACCTCGCTGATGAATACGATAACCGTTTCCAAAATTGCTCTACCTCTGTGGCTGCCCTCGTCTGGCCCATCTTCAGCTCCGTCGACGACACCACAGACTCCGGTCAGCATCTCCTTCTCCAGGGGTGTGAGTGTGGACAAGGAAATGCTGCCAGCTATCTCCTTTCTCTTAAAGCCCACCAAGGCAAAACCACTCTTCACCCTGTCAGTGGTGGGTTCTCCCGGAGCGTTACTGCATGCTCAACTACTACATGAAGGCACTTTCTCAGATGACGAGCCTCCAGAGACTTTCTCCTCTGATCTGGAAGAGGTTGAGGATTCTCGGGACCCCATTCTTCTTATGCCTTATTACTCTGCGCAGCCACAACCACCTCTACCAACTTTGGCCTTGCCCGCAGCACCCATGGTTACATCGCTGAGAGACTAGTCCTCGTTCTGTCTACTCTGCACACCTTGCCTCCACCAGCTCCCCACGCTGATCCCTCTAGGGGTTCACCATTAACCTCAGGGCACCAATTTAGTGCCTCCTCCTGCGCCTGCGCCTATGCTGTTTTCCATCCCTGCGGGTACCCTCACAGACACTAATACTGACACATCCCAAGGCACTCATGGTACAGATGAGTTTGATGACCTAATTCTGGCTGATGGCAAACCTGATGTGGATCTGCCCTCCAGAGGCTCCCCACCAGATGAGATAGGCTTGTTTCATGCACTGTTGATCCGTGGTGCAAAAATGTGTCACTCTGATTCCTGAAGAAAAGAAAAGGATGGGTTTCCTTTTCCCAAGGAGAGAGTCCTCTAGGAAATCAGTTGTATCAAACCCTCTGCTCGATCACATATGGGAAGATGGCTTATTGGTCATGAAAATTCCCTTCTTGGCTCTTCCAAAGAAGGGCCACCTATAGAAGAAGTACAGAATACTGGATTCTGCCTCTAGGTGTCTTCGTTCCCAGCCTTCACCCGATTCCGTGGTTTCTGCTGCAGCGAGGAAAAGGTCCGCTAAACCCCTCCACTCCATGTATGTTTCCACCAGACCAAGAGGGTAAGAAGTTGGATGCGTTTGGGAAACGCATCATCACCACTGCCGCCTCCACCATTAAAGTGGTTAACGCTTTAGCTATACTCTCCAGATACGATAGAGCTGTGGTATAAGCTGGGACCCATCTTAGACTTCCTCCCAGAGGACAAGAAGACCGAGGCGTTAGCATTATTTCACGAAGTTGAGGTTGCCTCTGATCACGCGATTATGGTCGCTCTGGACATTGAGGATTCAGGTTTCCGACAAATGGGCAATGGGGTCGTACTCCACAGACAAGGCTTGTTGAAGACCACACATTTAAGCCCTGAGGTACAATCGAAAGTTATTGATATGCCTTTTGAAGGCATAGATCTTTTCAGCAAGGCTGTAGATGAGACCCTACAGTCCATAAAAGCAGACACAGATACGGCACGTTAGCTGGGTACTCTTGAGCATCGAAAGCCATCCTTTTGTTCATCCATGGGTCATTTCTCCAGTTCCACGAGGGAGTACATGCCACCGTAACGCCAACCTTCATGCTGCAGCACTGAAGAGACATACAGAGGACGTTCACAGTCCTACAGAGGGGTAACACAGCATTGACGTGGAACATCCTCCAGGACACAAACGCCCAAACAGACCTGACAAAGTCCAGGGCTTGGTCCCCCACTTCAGCACCCCAGTGGGAGGCCGACTATCACAGTTTTTTAATGAGTGGCACAACATCTCCACTAACAGGTGGGTGCTCAGCATTGTACAGCAGGGTCACACCCTCGAATTCCTAGACAAATGCCCCTCCATTCCACTCATCATAAGAAAGGAGCAACACCTGCCTCAAATCTTGCAAGAGATTCAGGCACTATTACAAAAAGGGGCAATAGAGACAGTGCCAAAACACCTCTGGGTCTCCAGAGTGCACTCCAGATACTTCCTAGTGAGAAAGAAGTGGAGTGGTTGGAGGCCCATCCTCGACCTGAGACAACTCAACACATTCCTCAAGTCCCAAAAGTTCTCGATGGTCACTTTGCAGCACATGCTCAAACACCTGTAGCACAGAGACTTCCTGGCTTCCCTAGACCTAGAGGATGCCTATTTCCTCATCCCCATTCATCACAGACACCGCCACTGCTTCCGATTTGTCATAAGCGTCAGACATTCCCAATTCAAGGCTCTTCCCTTCGGTCTCCGGTTAGCTCCATGGGTCTTCACAAAGTGCCTGGCTATAGTGGCACATCTACATCAGTCAGGGATCTATGTCTATCCCTACCTGGATGACTGGTTGATCCGCGCCCGCTATCATCCACTGTCCTTGTAGCACACCAAGGAGACAATCAGGTGCTTAACTTCGCTGGGATTCTTGATCAACTTTCTGAAATCATGCGTGGTGCCATTGTACAACGCTCTCTTTCTAGGTTCACGGCTCAACACACGGACCTGTCTGCTTGTCCCTCGGATGAGAGGGTCGAGACCGTCTTGAGCAAAGTGCAACAGCTCTCAACTCTTTGAGTAACGAACGTCCGCTCCATCAAATCTGTTAGGCATGATGTCCTCATGCATCCCTCTAGTCCTTCGTTGCAGGCTGTGCATGAGACCTCTCCAACAGTTCATAGATGCCAGGTGGCAACAAATATCAGGCTCCTAGAACAACAAGATCACCCTCGTTCCAGTGGTCAGGAAGACCCTGCAGTGGTGGTCCATTCGTCAGCATCTCACGGAAGGCGCTCCTTTTCGCCTTCCAATGCATCAGGCCACGGTCACCACTGACGCTTCCCTAGAAGCGTGGGGAGCACACACAGGTCAATTTCATGTTGGAGGCTTATGGCAACCAGAGCAGAAGAATTTGCACATCAATGTATTGAAGATGCGAGCACTGTACTCGGCTCTCAAGTCATTCAAACCCCAACTCCAGGGCAAGCTGCGTTGCATCTTCATGGGCAACACAACCACCATGTTCTACATCAGGATACGGGGGAACCCGCTCGCCCATTCTATCCAAGGAAGCGCAAGCAATATGGAAATGGCGATAGTTCAGAAGATGTTTCTCATTCCGTTCCATCTGGCAGGCATTCACAATACTAGCACAGATTCACTCAGCAGAGAACTACGATCCTGCCACGAGTTGGAGCTTCAGCAGACTCAAGTTTTTCTTCTCTAGGTGGAGGCTGCCCTTAAATCGACCTGTTCGCTGCAGCAGCAAACGCAAAGTGCCCCAAGTTTGCCAGTCGGTATCCGCAACCAAGGAGTCTGGTGGACGCTGTCTCGTTCCCCAGGGATGACCAATTCCTCTACGCGTTTCCTCCAATTCCCTTGATTCTGCAAATGATACAGGCACTCACAGACCCATTGCATGGCCCAGGCAGATATGGTATTTAGACCTTCTCCACGTGTCTGTGGCTCCTTGCATCAAACTGCCCCCTCTTTCAGACCTTCTCTCCAGAGAGGGATGGTCTGTCCCCCACCTCGACCCAGCCTCCTTGAAACTGGCAGCTTGGCTCCAACAAACCTAGAGTTTGGCCCTTACTCTTTGCCTGCAGAATGTAAAGATATTCTGGCTAAAGCTAGGGCCCAATCTACCCTGGCGTGCTATAAGCACAGATGTAAACACATCTTTGTGTAGCATACTTTGCAGGGTTTTTCTGCCCTTTGCATGAAGGCTCTTAAAATCCTGCCGTACCTGCTCTCCCTAGCAAAGGCAGGTCTTGCTCACACGTCCATCAAGGTACATGTGGCAGCTATCTCCTGATACATTTGGACGCGTGGCAGGCTGTCTTCGTGGTCTTACAGAATTGTTAAAGAATTCCTTAACGGTCTGCTCAGAACGTTCCCACCTCTGAAGGCTTCTAGCCCCCGCATGGGAGCTCAACATCGTTCTGTCAAAATTGAGGAGTCCTCCTTTTGAACCTCTTCACAGTGTTCCTCTAAAGATGTTGTCTTGGAAGACTGCTTTTCTGGTGGCAATCGCTTTGGACAGACCAGTTGGAGAGTTACATGCTCTCTCTTGCAAACCACCTTATTTGTCTGTCCATCAGTCCAAGGTGGTTCTGTATAAGCGCCTTACAAATGCACAATAAATAACATAAATAAATTAGACTTTCATTTAAACGAATCTTTAGTTCTGTCCGTCTTCTTCCCCAATCCTACCTCTCCTGCAGAACAGGCTTTCCATTCGGGGGGCGTGGTGCATGTTTTGAAGTTCTATGTTGCATGTACTAAGACTTCTCGCCCAACTTAGTTGTTTGTGACATTTGCACCCGAGGGGGCAGGGGAGAGCCCTTTCCAAGGCTTCCATTTCCTGGTGGCTCTCTGGCTGTATCACGTGTTGCCACTGGCTTGCAAACAGTCAGTTTCCAGGAAGACCAAAAGCCCATTCTACCAGAGCCGTGGCTTCTACTACGGCATTGATGTATGGTGTCCCACTGCTGGAAATGTGCAGGGCTGCTACGTGAGGTCGACTCATACCTTCACGTGATTCTGCTGCATCGACAGGGATTACAGGGTTGAGTACTGTGTCGACCAAGCAGTGCTTTGCAACCTGTTTAATTGAGGGGAGTGTGTTCCAGAGGTGAGTTAGTGTATTGCTTCTGTGAGCCTGTGCTTCCTCCCGTGGTTGTGCATGTAAATCCCCCCCCCTGTAGCTCCCATTCTCCAGCGCATGGGTCTTACATGGATTCAAATTCAACCCTCCCTCATACCCCTCTGTGGCTCTTTTTGGTTCCTACTGACACTTCGCGTGCACCTCTAAATCTGAAGATGGCCACTGGGGTGGAGCTGAGGGGGATGAATGCCATTGGCTTTGGGCAGCATGACCCAAAATGACAGCAATAGGCTGTATAATGGACAAGCAGTTTTTAGCTTTAAAGCAAAAATGCTTTTAATATCACTGAGGATTCCTGGAAAAATCGAAAGACAAAAGTCAGAAGGAGAAATAACTGAACGCAATTTAAACAAAACCTACACAAATGCTGTAAAGGCAGCAAAGTGAGTTTCTGTCAACCCGCTCTCCCGCCCTTACTTACCTTTTGGTAGCACACTTTGCTGTGTGCCGCCGACTCCCTCTCTGCAATTCCAGTCCCATACACTATGGCCCCTTTTTTTTCTTTTACTTTATTGTGCAAGGAGCGGGGGACACCCCCGCACTCCCCATTCCCATTATAGAGAACCAGGGTGCGGGAGAACACACCTGCAACCTCCGTTCCCCTTTTTCGCTAAAATGGCACCATATGGTGTATTTGTTTGAAATGTTCGGCTGTGGGGAATTTTCGTACAATTGAAATTCAAACAAATATACCATTTGTTTATTTTTTTCCATCATTTGTGCGGATTCCAGGATTCCCAGCCTGACGACGGGGAATATTCATGAGCACGTGTATCCATGTAAGACCCATGCTGGAGAACAGGAGTTACAGATAAGTGACTTGATCGATTCAAGGCAGACATTTTGTAAGGTTGTCAGGACAACTACATACCAGGTTTCACCCTTATTTGGGATCATCAGTGCTGTGTAGTCCTCACAGCCTTGTGGTTGGAACATTGGGGCATGTATACAAAACACCAATAAAATGATGGTGGGTTTATGAAGGATTGGCAAAAAACGTTTACCTGAAATGTGAAATAGCTACTAGGTGGTGCTGTGGAATATGTGACTTGTCTCAAATGGGCTACCCAACTTTCACATTTCAGGTGAAGGTTTTTTGCCAATCCTTCTTAAACCCACCATCATTTTAATGGTGTTTTGTAAACATGCCCCAATGTTCCAACCACAAGGCTGTCAGGACTATACTGCACTGATGATCCCTAATAAAGGTGAAACCAGATGTATAGTTGTCCTGACAGCCTTGCACAATGGCTGTCTTGGTTTGCTGTGCGTTAAGCTATGCATAAAGGAGCACTGCCATCTAAGACAAAGACAATTTTCCGGAGAAAAGGGCCTGTATTTGGGCTAATTTGCATACCCACAATGCCTTGCTGTTGTGGCTCAGAACTGGAGGTGAACTTCAGCAATGGCTACTAGGTGGCGTTGTGGAATGAGTGACTTGGCTCAAATGGACTTCCTACTTTCACATTCAAGCCTTTCTAAACCCACCATAACTTTATTGGTGGTGTGCGGGTGTGTGTGTCTATTGTCCCCGATCACATCATCCTTTAGGATGGGGAAGCGCCTGTGTGGGTCCGCCCACGCCGCCGATAATTGAAAGAAAGAAAGAAAGAACATCGGAAAAGAAAGAGCACCCTTTTCCCCACCTTTTCTAGACATATCCCACCCCATCCTCACCACCTCTAAACCCCCAGATTTTTCATATGTTAGACAAGTGTAATTTTGTGTTTTAGAATATTTTCTCATTGCCCTGTTTGTGGGCTGTGGGTGAGGTTTGCGAATCCAACATGGCGCTCATTTAAAACTTTTTGACATACCTCACGTTTCTCAATTGATCAATCGGCACCCTTATGCGATGTCCACAAAGGTTGCACCGCTGCGTGATTGGTCCAGAAGTTCTGCGGAAACAGAAATGGGAGGTGAGTACCTGGACCCGACTCATATATCACATATTGTTCTACCGACTTTTGGGGCATTTAAAAAAAATCCGCTGGACGTATTAACACCAAACTTGGAAAAGTGGTTTTGTACGATCGGACTGAAAAAAAAAAGTCTGACCGTACAATACGACCGAAAAATGCTACCACCAAAGGTTCGAACACCAAAAGTTCAAACCTTTGGTGGTAGCATTGCAGGTAAGTGTGGTATAGTGAGCGGGGGTTGCAGGGGAAACCCTGCAGCCCCTGCAGTATGTAAGTGTGTTCGCATGAGAAAGGGGCAAACTTTTGGTAGTTCGCACCTTTCTCGTGCAAACTTGCCGGCCACTGGAAAATCAGCTGCGGTCGGATCCCTTAGAATTGGAAAAGCATGCCTTCGGACCAGGGCCCAGCTCCTAGCGCACATTTTGGTGAAGGGTTGCCCAGCGTTTCGGGGTGTAGGTGACAGAAATGTTTTTCCCATTCAGATCAGTGCTGATTTTGTACATTTTGGGACCCCCACCATAACTTTACCCACCTTGTCGAAATCGCATCAAACTTCCCAAAAGGATTCGGAGTCGGGTCTATACATTTTTGGGAAAGTTTCATGCAGATTTGTCGACCAGCGCCAAAGTTGTGGCCCACCCAAAAGGTGCTCTTCCTATGGGGAAGCCAACTGGACCATAACTAAAGTGTCAATATTCCCGACCCTGTAATATGACTTTGTCCTAAAAAGGAAACGATCACGTTATGAAATCATACACATGTCATAATTGCACTGAAACTATGAACAGTTCCCATGTACCTGTAGGCAACGGCATGCGTTCAGGTGTCAACATTTCTAGTGGCATTGACTGTGTCATATCGTTCTGGGAATTCATGAAAATCTATGTGGACTCCATAGCAGTTTTTCTATCGAACGTTTCTTAGCCAGACTTGCTTCTGAATATTAGTAAATAAGTGTACTTATATCTTTTATTTAAGGAAACACTGAGCACGTCTAGCAGTGAGAAAAAACTGAAAACCCTAAATACTGGCAACAGTGAAACCGAGCTGGAAAGAATTCTGCGGCGCAGAAAAGTGACGTCGGAAAAAAATAGCAGCAGTAAGTTAATTGGAATTATTATTCTTTTTAAAAAGAGAATGGACATTTTGTTGAAGTGGCTGTGTCAGGTACCTGCCTGACTATTGCATGATGGCTGTTTAACTTCTTGGTTGAACAGTAGCAGTAGAGATGGACTTTTGACGGTATCCCTACAAAATATCCCCACCAAAAATATCGCCGTACATATGGCCGTTTGCCTCGCCATGGGCGATATTTTTGGGGGCGATAATTTGTGGGAGCAGGGGTTACAGGGGTGTCCCCCGCACAGTTTAAAATAATGCAGGGGTTGCGGGGGTGTCCCCCGCACGGTCCATGGGTCAATATCGACACAAATATATGACGATATTTTTGTATCGCAATATTTTTGCGGGGATATGAACACATGGAACCCTATTGGCCACATGAGCACAGATTCTCTCATGTGTGATGCTGAGTGCTATAGTGCTGTGAAGGCTGGGTACCTGTGAAATGGGTGAAAGAGACCCATACACACAGACGTACTCTGTAGAACAGGGTTTACTTGAGTGACTGTGACCTAGCGTACGAGTAGTTAGACAGTAGGATGTGTTGTGGTTTGGGACTCATGTCCAGGATCGGGCCTGTAACAGGATGGTAACAATAGGTCGAAAAATGTAAGATTGGAGGCATCAAACGACACCTAGAGGTACCGTTTACCCTCCGCCCACCCCAGACTAATCACAGCCTTACTAATGAAGGCTCCCTCCCTTCCAGGCAGAAAATCCAGCAAAGGTTTTCATATCAAATGTCTTGCATTTTCCCCAACTCCCTGGGGGGGATTAAAGACCTTGCCCTCTGTCTCTGTTTGACTGTCCCTTGAGACAAGGAGGCAGATGAGTCCAGGAGAGGGTTGAAGGGAGGTGACATGACAGATGGTCTAGAGGTAATGATGATTAGCTTGCTGCAGAACCTGTCATTACCTTCCGTCCAATGTACTGCCGCCACGCCACAGTCCTTACTAAGGAAAATGAGGAAAGCCGGCTTAGTATATAGGACGCAGGAAGCTGCAACACTGCATGACACACTTGGTTTACAGTATTGCATGAAGGATGTGTGTTCCAAAATTGGTTGTTGGAGAGCTCCCCATCCGTGTGCCAGTGATGTTGCATGATCAGATGTGGGTTTGATATGCTATGAGCTGCCATCCAGGATGCGGGCGTACCGCATGTGGAGGAGGCCCGAATGTAGGTGTTGGTGGAGGCAATATGATGTGGTCACAGCCATGTGACTTGTGGGTGGTTTCCTTTTACTGCACCTGCACATGCCAGAAAGAAAGACTCTGATTTGTGATAAGCTGTCGAGTGTCTTTTTGTAAATATTCAGAGCTCATTTACCTTAGCTGTTTTAGGAGACCAGTTGAGGTAGGACTGGTTATAGTTTTTGTTTGCGCCACTTTCGTCGAACACACACATTTTCCCGACAGGCTGCTTTCACCGAACGGCGCCCTGTCTGGGAACAGTGCATCAGCTTACTACACATACAGGAAGTGGCAGCTGATGGTAAAATATGGAGGCGGTAAGGGGGCGGGGAGAGAGAGATTAAGTGGGGAACAGGAAGGCGGGTCGAGAGTCTGGGGGAGTCCCCCGCGGAACACAGGGTGTGGTGAGGAGGGCAAGGGAGCTGCAGGGGTGTCCCCCACATGGGGATGAGGGCAGAGAAGGGGGCGCATGGAGGAAATGTTTCCCTGCAACGCCAAAACAGGGCTCGGGAACCAGGCTTTGGTGAAATCGGCCTGCAGGGAAACATCATAGATCCATAGTTTTCAAGGGGTAATGAGCACCATCGTTATCCCAACTTTCCCAATTCCCAGCTTTTCACCAGGTTGAGCTCCAGTTCTTCAGGTCTGAATCCCAGAAATTAAGATTGATAGAAACCTAGATCCAGGTCCTGTTTCATGCCATGCAATGTCCGCAGATCGACGTTGCCATCACATCTAGATTAAGACTAGATTTTTATAACCACTTTTATTTGGCTATCCACAGTTTTCCAGTTTAAAGGTTGCAGTGTCATCAAAATACTGCCTTCTAGCCGGTCTCAAAGTCTTTAAGACAGCAGTAGATGCCATCAATTGTGGCACAACTCCATTGACTTCCAGTTGACAAAAGAATCAATTTCAACGTGTTCTGTACTCCCCACAGAACTTCTTTGCCACTGATCATTGCACGTGTGGGTTTTACAAAGCGGGAACCCAGCTTGGAAGCGATGGAGCACTACTCCTACGTTGCACCCGCAGTGTTACAAGTAGAGAAGTAGAGTGCACGGGTAGCAGAAGTAGCTGCAACGTGTGTGAGAAGCAGAGGAGGTGGGCGCTCTGGAGCGGGAGGAAGTAGGCTTGCGTGGAGTGATCATTGCTTGGCAAGATGCTCTTTGAAGAGAAGGGTCTACAGGACCTTCCTGAAGTGTAGGGTGGAGGGGCCCGTTTGCAGACATAGGATGCCTGCCAGGAGCAAGCTTCCCCCCCACCCTCTTGTGTTTTTATCTTTCCAATCTGGCGATGCTGTGGCTTACGATGATGTGTGGGCCTGTGGAGTTAGGGAGATAATCAGCCAGGTAGAGTGGTGTGTTGGTTTGTTTGTTTGTTTGTTTGTTTATTTATTTGTTTGGTAATGTGCACCAAGCCCCTGGGTAGACGGGCGCAACAGAAACAAGAAATCTTAAAACTTAGTTACAGTGCAAAGGTAGCAATACGTAGAGCAGTGATTGCTATAGGAGCAAAATACAGAGTTACAAGATACAACAAATACAGAGCAATGGTCTTGTTAAGTCAAGGAAGCATCATCGTAAGTATCAGTATACACACACATACATATACACTTAAGTATATGCAACCTTACATGTTTACGTTATCGTATATCCATGGTACATGCAAGTATGAAAGAGCTGACGACCATACGTGCACCGCTTACCAAACTGTAGTGTAGTTTGGCGGAAACAAAGGGTTGTGCAGGGGCTGCAGAGGTAGAGGTGTAGTTCGTCAGTTAGGTGTCATTAGTGTGTAGCCAATTGAGTATCTTATGTCTGAATTTAGGGTAGGGTTGTACTTGTCTGATGTCAACTGGTAGTTTGTTCCAACATTGTGCCGCTTTAACAGGGAAACTGGTTCCTCCCGCTGTCGAGCGTTTGAACCTAGGAATCTCCAACATAAATGAGTTGGCAGATCTCGTGAGGCGGGTAGCTATTCTCCTAGTGATTTTATCCATTAGGTATGGAGGTGCTGGGTTATTCCGGCATTTAGAGGTGAGGGAAGCTGTTTTGAGGAGAATTCTGTCCGTTATTTTCAGCCAGTTAACCTCTTTCCTGAATGCGGTAATATGCTCTCTGTAAGGCATGTTCAAAGCTGCCCTCAGGGCGTTATTCTGTAGTCTTTGAATTTTGTCTGTAATATATTTGTTGGCTCCTGAGTACAGGGCATTACAGTAATCTAGTCTTGACATGATAAGAGCATTGACTAGTGCGGTGCAGCTCGCTCTCGAGAGGTATGGTCTGGAAGCTCTGATGAATTTGCAAGTGTACGTTGTGGATGAGGCGAGGGAATTGACTTGCTTTTTGAGAGAGGAGTAGAATCCTAAAGTTTGAACTACAGACATCACCTTGATAGGGTTATTATCAATGCTGAAGGATGTGTAGTTTTGGGCTGAGTTTTTGGATATTGGCTTCAGAGCCTAAGATTAGTAATTCAGTTTTTTCGTCATTCAGGCAGAGGCCATGGGATGCCATCCATGCCTGAATGAGGGAGTATATTTTGTTCACCAAGGTTGAGTCCGCCTCAAAGTTGCCCGAAAGGGGTATGAGGATCTGTGTGTCATCTGCATAATTAGTGTAGGTGACTCCCAGTCTATCCAACTTGTCGAACAGAGGCTTGGTGAAAATATTATACATAGTAGGGGAGACGCATGAACCTTGTGGGACCCCGCAGGTTATTTTGATAGGGTCGGCAGAGGCTGAAGTAGAGAAGACTCTCATGGTCCGTTTAGCTAAGAAGGATTGGACCCAAGCTATGCCATCTTTGGTGAAGTTGGCGGCAGATTGGAGGTGGTTGCATAACACTACATGGTCCACCAAGTCGAACGCTGCCGACAAGTCCAGTAGGAGTAGCAAAGCTATTTTTCCATTATCCTTTAATTCTTCAATTTGTGTCTTAAGGTCTAGCAGCGCTGTTTCAGTACCATGGAGAGGGCGGAAGCCCGATTGTTGTGAGTCAAGTAGGTGGTTGGCTTCCAGATAGTCCTGAATTTGTATGTAAGCAGCGCTATCTAATATTTTAAGTAGAAATGGCACAGTGGTGATGGGTCTGTAATTGGTAGGGATAGTGGGGTCCAGAGTTTGTTTTTTGAGTAATGGTAGAACCCAGGATAAAAGGGGCGAGGTCTCTAGTGCATCCTTTATTATCTGTGCTGGGCACGTGTAGCCTTTGCAGTTGGACGGTTTGAGGGAGAGTATTATTTTTTCTGTTTCAGTTATGGAGATAGTCTTGAATCTCAACGGTGTGGTTGTCCTTGACATCGAAGGCTGACTCGTTTGTTGGTCCATGAGTGGCAGTGAGGCCTTTTTCTTTAAGCAATTTGAAATTGTAAGGACAGGATTTTATTCGATGGAGCATTTTGTATATTAGTACACCATGCTTTATCCTTTGAGGCATTGTCTACCGGTTGGATTGGGGATTCTAGTTCACGGAGGATGGAGAATAATTCTTTGGTGTTGGATTTAGCTTTCTCAATCCTGTCATTAAAGGTGTTCTTTTTGGCTTTGGTTATTTCTTTTTTGTACATTTTTGCAAATTCTCGTTAGGTTGCTTTTGTTATTTTCAGAGGGGGAGTGACACCAAATAGACTGGAGTTTCCTTTTTTGTGATCTTGTTGGGGGGTGAACCAGGCATTCAGGTGCGCTACTTGTCTAGCTTTGCGCAGTTTGACAGGAGCAATCATGTCCAGTGCCTTAGTCATAGCATTATTGAAGGTATTTACCAGTGCGTCAGGGTTGCTATTTTCCATTCCAGAGATGGCAGGGAGGAGAAGAGGGATACGTTTTTCAACTGTAATATCCTTCTTACTTCTGGTAAGGAGAGGCGGTGCCAAGTTGTTAGGCTTGGGGCTAAGGAGGTCTAATGCGGCAGAGAAGGTTTTTAAGTGATGATCTGTCCAAGATTGTGGGGCAATATCGGTAATGTTGATGTTGCCGTTTAGATCGGCTACCCAGTCAAGGGTCCTTCCTTTGATATGCGTTGGTGAGAGGACTTTTTGCGTAAGACCATGGTCATTTAGTAAGGCTGCAATATATTCAGCATGTTTGTTGTCAGTATCATTAAAGCCTAGATTGAAATCTCCCAACAGTAGTGTTTGGGAGTGATCTTTAGTGTTGTCGGCTAGCAGACTAGTTAGGTCTTCTTCGAAGGTGCCTAGAGGCCCCGGGATCTATATATCAAGTGTATGGTTAGAGTACGGTTGTTGGAGAGGGGCGGTTTGGCCGAGAGTACTTCACAGGATTTGAAGGTAGCTGGGGTGGCAAGTCTAATGGGGTAGGTTGTTTTGAAGATGATGGCTAGGCCAACACCTCTGGCATTAGGCCGGTCCACTCTAATGATTTGGTAGTTGTCAGGTACTGCTCACATAAGAGTTGGTCCTGCGGCCTCATGCAGCCAAGTCTCAGTTGTGGCCAGTTGTTTAAGATATCTGCGATTTCGGTAGCATAGGCTACCACTAATCTAGAGTTTATGAGGGACCCTGTTAGCATTAGGGTGCTGTCAGGGTTAGCAGTTAGCGAGGTTTTGTGTGAAAGGGTATCTCGGGAATTGTGATTGTTAGGGGGAGTTTGGTCAGTGGTATTGGTATTGGTATTATGCGTTAGTGTGGAAGAAGGGTTTTTAGACCGGGTAATAGATCGGTTATTGGCATTGTTGGGGCAGTTTCTATAAGGTTCATAGATGGGAGACAATCTAGACCTAAGTCTCAAGTTTCTATCCTTAGGAGGGTTTGTTATAATGGCAATGGCCATAATGGTTTTGATGGCACAAGTAAGTAGTGCCGTCTGGGCTAGTTTAGTCAAGTAGGCAGAGGTCATTGTCAAACTATACTGGGGTCATACTAACATCTAAGTGTTAATTCTGTGTAGATTTAGTATTTTCCGTATACAACAGAAAGAAAGAACAAACCATGCACCCACAGGGTGCACATTAAACAATATCCCTCATACCCATCCCTTCCCAGTCACCCCCACCCTCGTGTCTCTCGTTTACTGTGCAGATGCCTTGTTGACACTATGTTCGATGCTTTCACTCCTGAGTATTCTTCTCTTAAGGACCATTTATCCCAGTCTGTCCTAAGTGAGAGTTCGGGGTTTCTGAGTCTGAGGATTCTGTACTGTTTATCAGGTATGACACGTATGGACCCCATATATCCTGGGACGCGCATGTAATGAAAGCGTTCTAATGAATTCTGTGTCTAAGTCTTGACAATATATGAAGTCTTTTTCCCAGTCTTCGATCTTGGGGAGCGGGCCTTTGCCCCATGTCATTGCTACTCTTCTCCGGGCCAGAACCATGAGGAGTGCTGTCAATCTGCGTGATGCTGGTTGCGTGTGTCTGGTAAGTCCCAGGAGGGCGCCCAGGGGGAGCGGGGTTATCTGCTCTCCCACAATTTTGGAAGTTTTCTGAATGACGGCGGACCAGAAGCGGTGCACGCCTGGGCAGCTCCATGCCAGGTGGAAGAAATCTGCGTTATCGGATGAGCATCTTTCGCATTGGGCCGAAGTTTCTGGGTGGTGAGTCTTTTTCTTGGCTGGTGTATAATACGTTTGGTAAATAAAGTTAAAGTGGATCAATTTATATCTCGTATTTAATGCGATTTTTTGGGTTTGTCGGAGGATGTATGTCCAGTCCTCTGTGGGTATTGGCTCCAGAATGGCTGTTTCCCACTTCCTTTGGGCTCGGGGGTTGGGCTTTCGAGTGTGTAAGAGATCAGTACAAGGTTGACACCAGTCTTCCCTCTCCCTGAGCTTGGATCGCTCTGTGTAGCAGGGTCCACGTGGGAGGCTGCTGAGGGAACGTGGGGAATAGCCCCTGGAGGGTGTGGCGTAGTCTAAAATAGAGGAATACATCTAGGGAGGAGTTAGCTCCTCTGTCTTTGGCCATTTGTAGGGTTAGAAAGGTGCCCTCCGGGAACAGATCACCCAGAGATTGAAGGTTCAATTTGTCAATCCATATGAGAAACACTTTTTCATTTGTAAGGGGTATTCCGGGGATGAATTTAATGGGAAGTAGGGGGGAATACCATATGGTTATGCCATAGTCTTTGGCCATCTTTTTCCAGATAGCATATGTGGATAGAACTGTGTTTAGTGTCTTGTGTGGGACGGGGAGATTGCTAATAATGACCGCGCTAAGCAGGTCCGGCGACGCTAGGGCTCTTTCCACTTGCACATGCGGACGGATGTAGTGAGCCGAGTACCAATGACTCAGAAATTGTGCCTGGGCTGCCCAATAGTATTTTTCAACATCCGGGAGAGCCAGGCCTCCCTTCGCTGTTGGCAACGTTAGGGTGGTGTAGGCCACTCGTGCCGGTTTCCCAGCCCAGAGTAGTTCTAAAATCAAACTCTTGACTTTTTGAAAGTAGGATTTGGGTACGAGTAGTGGGATGTTCGTAAAGAGGTAGAGCAATTTGGGGAGGATAACCATTTTCGTAAGGGAGGTGTTGCCCCAGAGCGTCAGCGGAAGAGACTTCCATCTCTGGACACGTTCTTGTACGGAGTGTAATACTGTTTGGTAGTTATCTCTAAATACCTCGTGATGATTGCGGGACATGTAGATGCCCAGGTAGCGCACTTTGGACTTTTCCCATTTGAACCCATGATCATCCCTGAATTCTGTCGTGGGCGGGGTTAAAGGAAACACTACTGATTTAGAGTGATTTGTTTTGAGGCCTGACATTCTCCCAAATTTTATCACTTCCCTTATTACAGGGTTCAGATTGTTTTGGGGATCGCTGAAGAATAGCATGACATCGTCGGCGTAGAGAGAAACTATCAATTTATGGGGCCCTAGTTTCAAACCGCGGTGACGATATTCGGCCCGTAGCCTCGACGCCAAGGGCTCCATCACCAGGGCGAAGATGAGGGCTGAAAGCGGGCAGCCCTGTCTTGTTCCGCGTTCCAGTGTGATGCTTGGGGACCTAGTGTTACCAACTGGGATGTATGAGCATGGCTTGTTGTACAACAGTGACACTAGTTTAAGGAAGAAGTTGCCTAGCCCCATCTGCCTGAGCGTTGCAAACATAAAGGGCCACTCGACAGAATCAAACGCTTTCTCTGCGTCTAAGAGAACTGCAATTGCCTGTTGTGATGGGTCAAGGGCCTCAATAACGCCGAACAGCCTCCTGATGCCATAGGTTGTGCTACGACCTGGGATGAAGCCGGCCTGGTCGCCGAGCACCAGGGCCGGCATCAGAGGGAGCAACCTCGTTGCTAGAATCTTCGTTAGGATTTTATTGTCCAGATTTATTAAAGAGATCGGCCTGTATGAGGCACAATCCTCTGCAGGTTTGCCGGACTTATAAAGTACCATCACGTTGGCTTTGCACATCGTGGGTGGTAGTGAACCTCGTTCTATCGACTCCTCGAAGACCTGACCTAGAAGGGGGGCCACTATTGAAGAATGTGCTTTGTAAAATTCTCCAGTTAGTCCATCTGGACCCGGAGCTTTCGTGTTTGGGAGGGCTTTTATTGCTTCCTGGATTTCTTCCAGTGAGATCGGAGCGTTCAAGGGTTCTCGTAGTTCTGCGCTGACCCAGTAAAGTTCAGTGTCATTAAGAAACTCTTGTATTGCTCCTGGATCTGCGGCACCCTTTGAGCTGTACAGGGTGCGGTAGAAGTCGTGGAATGCCTCGCAGATGTTTTCTTTGGTATATACCAGTTGGCCTTGTACATTCTTTATACGTTCAATGCGAGGTGGACTTTTGTCGATTGAGAGAAGGCGGGCTAGCAGGGCTCCGGGCTTCTGACCTTCTCCATATTGTCTAATCTGATGCCTGCGGCCCAGGAATTTTAGTTCTCTTTCGGCCGTTTCTCTAAAGTTCTTGAGTTCCATTTTCATCTTGGCTTGGAGTCGTGGGTCTGGGGAGACGGAGCATTTGAGCTCTAGGTCTTTCAATCGGTGCTCACTATCCGTGAGTTCTCTGCGGATTTGCTTTAGCATGCCGTTTTCTTTTGCCAGGCATATTCCTCTCACATAGCATTTGAGTGTTTCCCACACTGTACTAGCTGAGTCGACTGAGTTTTTGTTTGTGTCAAGGAAGGAGATTATTTCCTGGCTTAGTTCTGCAGCGAAGATGGTGTCAGTTAACGAGCCTGTTTTAAATCTCCAACGAAGACCAGGGATTGTGGAGCCTGCTAGGGTGGTTTCAAGTACGACCATGGAGTGGTCTGAAAAGGACCTTGGCATGATTTAGCTTTTCCCCCATTCAAACGGGCTGCGGGCTGAGGCTAGGATATAGTCGATTCGTGAACTGGAGTGGTGAACTGCCGAGTAGAATGTGTATTCTTTTGCGTCCTGGTTGTGGTTCCTCCATGTGTCTGTTAGACCAAATGCATGGCAGATCTCTTGGACCTGGGCACTGGCTTTCGAGGGCGGCCCTGACGTGTTGTGTGATTTGTCAAGCTTGGGGTCGAGTGGGGTATTGAGGTCTGCTCCCCATATAATGGTTGTTGCGTTCGTCTCTCCCAGTTTGGACAGCACCCAGTTGAAGTTATCTGGTCCATCTGTGTTGGGAGCATAGGAGTTAACCAGGACCACCTCTTTTCCGGCTAGTATTCCTCTCACCAGCAGAGCTCTCCCTTCGGTATCACTTCTTGAGTCGATCAGACTGAAGTTCGTTCTCCTCTCTATCAGTATCGCGACTCCCCTGGCATATGACGAATAGGATGAGAAGTATCGGTGGCAGCCCCATGATCTGGCCCAATGAGATTCCGAGGACTTTGTGAGATGTGTTTCTTGTAGAAAGGCGATATTAATTTTGTGTCTTCGCAAGTATTGGAGGATTTTCCTCGTTTTCGCCGGGTGGTTGCCCCCACGTATATTCCATGTAGCAATCCTATATGTCGTCATTGTCTCGTGAGGGAAATTTCATGCGCATGCTGGGCCGAGGTTCAACGGTAGGCGTGGAGTCAAGGCATTCGGGGGGGAATCTGAGGTCTTGGCTTCTGCTTGCTTGATTTCCGTGGTGAGGTTAGCGAGAGATGAGGGTACGAGACACTTGATGACTTCTTGGAACTGGGATCTCTCCCTTGAGTGGGCAACCCCCAACTGGCCCAAATTGAACTAACTCTGGTTGGCAAAACAGCCAACATTGCTGTGCATGGGGCGCTGGTGGCCCTCCAAGAGGGGCTGGTTCCCCACGTCTGTTACTAGATTTGTTCCGTGGTGGTGAAAGTAGTTGCGCCTGGGTGATACTTTGCCTTAATAGTGTGAAACCGTCTGGCGAAAGTTACGGAGGGTCTCTTCTGGGTCCATTGCCTCTTTGTGGTCTGCTGTTATTCGTGACGGGTCTGCATCCGGAGCGGTCTAGGTAGTCACTTGTTTCTTCAGGTGTATTAAAAAATTTGGTTCTGCCCTCGTGTTGGATGCAGAGCTTGGCTGGGAACAGCATTGAGTATTGAATTTAATTTTCCTGCAGCCTGCGTTTCACTGCTGTGAACGATCGTCTTTGCGCCTGTACCGCTTGAGAGAAGTCTGGGAAAAACTGAATTTTGTCCCCCTCGAATTGGAGGTCACCTTTGTCTCTGGCGGCTCTCAGAATTGTGTCACAATCTTTGTAATTAAGCAACTTTGCTATGATCGGACGAGGGTTCGCTCCTGGGATTGGCCTCGAATTGGGTACTCTGTGCGCTCTTTCGACGACGACATCTTGGAAAGGACCTCTTCACCGAACAGCTCAACGCAGATTTTTTCCACATGATCTTCCATCCTGGTAGCCAATTGGTGCTCTCTAACGCCTACTATCCTGATGTTTTTATGCCTGGAGCGGCCTTCCAAGTCCTCATTTTTGGCGCATACCGCTTTCATTTGTGATTCTAATGTGGACACTCTGGATGTTAGGGAGGTCGAGCCGTCCTCAAGGTCCGATACCCTTTGCTCCACTGTGTCCAATCTGTCTGCGTGCTTGTCAAGTCTGTGCTGGAGCATGTCTACTTTGGATGAGAGGGTGTCGAGCTTGCTCCCAAGGCTGCCTATACCGGCTTTCAGGTCGAGCAGGATTTCTCTGATACCAAGATCCTGCGCCACAGTCTCATCTTGGATTGCGCTGGGATTAGGGGATTGAGAGCGACTATCGGCCGCAGGTGCCTTGTTTGAAGAGCTGCCCTCGAAGTTTTTTCTGGAGTCTGTCTGTCTTCCCCATAGTTGCTGTTGTTGTGGAAGCTCCTGTGCCGCCTTTGGTGAGCAGTGCTAAGGATTTGTCGTGCCTATGAGAGACTGGGTTGCTTGAGGCGGTGGTGGTCTTTTTCAGCGGGGTGCCGCCGGAGCCTGCCGTTTTACGGACCGCGGCTCTGTCTCCGCTGCCGCTCGTGTGTGCTCCCCCTCGAACCCTGGGACCGGATTTTGCAGCTGTCTGGGCCTCCTATGTTACCCGGCGTTGACTCCCGTGGCCGCGCGACAGCGCTCCTGGAGTGTCGCCGGCCTCAATTTGCGGGCAGACCCCGGTCGGGAGCCGTCCAATGCTCCGACGGCCTCTGATCGTATGGTTGTCACTCGAGGGGACCCATGGATTTGTGCGGCAGCCTTTGCGGCCACGTGGGCCAGGGGGGTACGCGGAGCGCTCGTACCTGACAGCCCGGGCCGGGCGCCTGCCTTCTTTTTCCCCTCTCCTGTCAGTTCGACCAGACTCCACAGGTTTCGTGTTGGCTCAGCGGCCACCAGTCCTCTCGCCGCTCGGGACACCTTCCGGGTCGCCCACGTAGGCCGCACCTTGTGTCCGCGGAGAGGAGGGGGCGGCACCTTCTTGTGGGAGATTCGCCACACACGTCCACCGGATCGATGAAATTAGTATATCCCCCTGTGAGGAATCGCTTTCTCTACAAGGGGGAGGCAGCTTCTGTCGGAATACACCACACGGATGCAGCGATTTTTCAGGATATTCGTGGGAGCTCCGTGGAGCTCACAGGGAGGCCGCCATCTTGGACGGCTCTCTAGCGCCCTCTCTAATTCAGTGTAGATAAAGGGGGGCGGGACTTCTGTGCTATACCTAGCAGATGCTAGTTGTAGTTAGATCGCATCTAGGCTAGTCAATGCAAAACATACCTGGGGTAAATGCAGTTGTAGGCGCAGGGCACATCTAGGCTAGTCAATGCAAAACACACCTAGGGTAAATGCAGTTGTAGGCGCAGGGCACATCTAGGCTAGTCAATGCAAAAACATACCTGGGCTAAATGCAATTGTAGGCGCAGGGCACATCTAGGCTAGTCAATGCAAAAACATACCTGGGCTAAATGCAATTGAAGGCGCAGGGCACATCTAGGCTAGTCAATGCAAAAACATACCTGGGCTAAATGCAATTATAGGCTGAAGGCACATCTAGGCTAGTCAATGCAAGCACACCTAGGCTAAACGCAGTTGAAGGCGCAGGGCACATCTAGGCTAGTCAATGCAAGCACACCTAGGCTAAATGCAGTTGAGGGCGCAGGGCACATCTAGGCTAGTCAATGCAAGCACACCTAGGCTAAATGCAGTTGAAGGCGCAGGGCACATCTAGGCTAGTCAATGCAAGCACACCTAGGCTAAATGCATTTGAAGGCGCAGGGCACATCTAGGCTAGTCAATGCAAGCACACCTAGGTTAAATGCAGTTGTAGGCGCAGGGCACAGGTGGGCTAGATGATGAGGGCAATGCGGAGCTGTACATACAAGTCTCAGGTGTGCAATGTATACTGATTATAATATCCATGGCTGTGACTGCTTTGTAGGCAGACTGTCTAGATCTACATGATGTATGTTGAAGGGGCTGACAATGCCGCTCCTGGATGATGGGGTGATGTGGTTGCATTTTTTTTAGTCCTGTAATGAAACATGCCACAGCGTCCGGCACCAGACTTGCAATAATTGAAATTACAAAAGGAGGCGGTACCTTTTCAATCCAGGCATCCAACCTCTGGCACTCGCTACTCAGAACGCTTTCGGAAAAGAGAAGATCGCCGCCTTTCTCAAGAAGCATAAGATCTGGCTTTTTCTGAGTCATTGTAGCAAAGCTGTTCAGCAGCTCCATGCCACTGACTCCACGGAAAAATATCCAGGGGGTGGCTTAGCACTCTGCAAAAACAGAATGTGGATGACTTGTAAAGGTAGTGTAACATAATGAAAAACGAATCAAGGTTATTAAAATGTAAACTAGACGAGTGGTGATGGTTCCATCGATGGAACATAGACAACACTTGGAGATAGAAGACTGCAAAAAGAAATTGATTTACGAGGCAGAAAGAGGCATCCCGACCAGAGAACTAGCTGGTGCATGGGCAGGAATTCCACTCGAGGAGCGGAACTGTCGTTTATGCAAAAAATCAACTGAGAGCCAACGACACGTCCTGACCTCTAATCCAGTACTAAAATCTCATTACCTGACGGGCTAATCACACACTGTATCAAATATCTTGATTCCATAGAAACCTTTCTAATTCTGATCCAACTTCAACGGTGCCACATCAATGGTATTAGTTTCTGCAGCTCACCATCTTTGGAAGGCTGCTGCCTTGATGTTTCAACTCTCTCTCTAACACACACCAAATTACTGATTGGAAAACCTCTCACAAATCCGGGCATCTTTTTCGGGAAGTTTCCCTAACTATGGAACGCTCACTAATTGCTTTTCCCCTTTAGAGCTCCACCTATACTTCTTTTAAAGCCTTTTTCCCTCTTCGTGTTTTATTTGTGTTGTACTATTTTATCTGTTACATTACAATATCTAAATTTCAATGAATGGTATTTTACTGTATTTTATGGATTAAAATGTGCTTACAGTTTAAGCTAACTAAATGCACAATAAAACATTTTTTTTTAAACAAATGAGGCATCCAAGAAAGTGAAAAACAGTGTTTATCAACTGAGATAATCCTGACAACAACAGAAACGTGAAATGTAAAGGATAAGATCATTTCTACAGAAATAACAAAGCACAGTTTCAAGACTGGCTGTTCAAGGCACTTATGATTGGACAATAAAATAATATTGAATAAGTGAAAAGTAACAGTAAACTGAATATCTATCTAGATGTGTGGGATGCATGACTGTTTAAAGCACTGGGGGCTATATTTTGGGGTATGTACTGCAAGTATCTCTTTAAGTCTAAATCATAGTTTTCTAGCCTGCATATTCGGCTTTCTATTGAGGCCATAGTTCTTACGATTGTCTGTCTTGAGATCGTTTGTTTTTACCTAGAGTAAAATGTTTTATTTATTGTAGAAATCAATAAGAAACATTTCAATTGAAAAAAGTGACCGTCCAGAGGGAACACAATAAATAGGAAGCATTAGGGCAGCCAGTTAATTAATTTTTTAATTTCTAAATACATTAGAAGCAAAGTGCAATCTCAGGGACATGTTAGAGGTGGAGTTTTGCATTTATATAGGCCAGTATTCCATCCACTTGCACCCAGAGGCAGCTTCACAGCAGAGACACGGGAGATCCATTGCTATATTTTGGTGAAGATGTTGCACTTAGAGGACGAGGAAGGTGCTATTTCCACCCACCAGCTGTCCTGATGTCCTCTGGAAAGCCAATCCAGAGTGAAACATCACACGAGACATGGGGAAGTGTTGCAGCACACCCAAAGTCATGTGACTGGTGATGTTGGTGGGGTCGGGCGGCTTGATAGTGCATACTGTTGTGCACCATGAGGAATGTGTGTATTACATACTGGTGATGATTCATATCTCAGGAGATTTGGTGATCGAAATTTAAAAAATAGGATTCCAAGTGAGAAACGGAGAAATGCGTTGTGTGAAATGAGTCTTCTTGAGATAATGTGGAAAAGGAGACATTCAAGTGAGAGAATAGCAGTATAAGAGGCTATGATGATGAACACCTGAGAGGCAGGATGGGACAAGCACAGAGTCGATGCAATCCTTTCACCGGGAGTCTTATGCCCACTCATTTCTTATGTGCATTCATATCCTCTTATTTTCCAGGTCCTGCTGGGGATTTGGCCACCGCTGAGTCGAAGTCCATGCCCGTTTTGCGCTCCGTTTCGAGCGCTGCCAGGGCGCCCTTGACCACGAAAGTTATGGAAGCCGAATCGAGCCTCGAGGCAGGTAACCGCAGGCTCAGTGGAAGGTCGTCCAGCACCGATGGAAGCACCGGCTCGTCACTGGCATCGCCGTAAGTAAAGATGCATGCTAAAGTCTACTGATGGTTACAGTACCCCAGGCCGCTCGCGCTCTTCCGATACTCCCACCGCTCTGCTACTGTTTCATTTGTCTGTGCAATTTTTAAAAACTTTTAATGGGTCTTTTAGAGACAATGGTCTCTTTTATTTGCATTCCTCCACTAGGGTTGTTCAGCACTCATTTGCATGAAATACAACTTTTTTTTTAATTTTATTAAGTGTGTTTAGTTTACGCAAAAACTTTAACGCTAACATACAATCATAAAAGGATAATAAGTTAACAGTTGTTCAAACTTATTAAGATTAAAACATAAATATTCCAATAATCAGTTCATTAAAATGCAAAAAACGACTTTTCACAAAAATCTCTTAAATCAATTTAAAAATAATGTCATTTGTGAGCTGCAAGCTCTCTATGTCCCGCCTTGTTCGCACATCAGCAGACCTGGAAACGAGGGTGCTCACGCAAGGTATTCCGCGCTCAACCATCCAGTGCTTGATTTTGGTTTGGTCCTAGAATTGTTTCATTTTACTGATCGTTGCCAAATGGCTTAGCACCAATTTCTAAATTTCTGGGCGATTCAGATTTTGACCGAAATGCAGGTGTTTTGTGTCTGTGCCTCTTTCGGTCCTTAGCTTTGCATTTCTGACTGCTCTTGTGTCGGTCCTGGAGACATTTGTTAGTATCCTTCATTACCGTCAATCAGAGGCGTTGCTCGCGGGGGAGGGGCTGAGAGGCTTGTAGCCATGGGTCTTTTGGTTGTAGCCCCGGATAGAAGCTCATGGTGAAAGTGGAGTGGATGTTCTGGAAGCAGAATGTGGCCTGCAAGGATTAAAATATTAAAATTATATTAAAAGGTGTGTTTGTGGCAGCAGCTTGGTGTGGGGTGGGGGGACATAGAGCAGCAGGGGTATTTTTTAGAGCTCCGGGATGAATTTGGTAATAGATATTCATCCAGACAAACCTATTTTGGGGCGAAATAAAGAATTTGAAGGAGTTAGGCATCAGTTTTGTTAAGTCCCTGCAATTTCAATGGTTTGCTACCAATGGTTCTTGTTTTTTTTGTCGCATGCAAAGGGAATCTATGGTTATTCCCCAAATCAAATGCGACAACTTCAGTGTCCGCATGAGGTGCACTTTGCGACTGGGCCACCTAATCTATTCCCTGGAAGGCACCAAAACTCAAATCCAACTTCAAAATGGAACCTTTTTTTTACTGTGCTTTCAAAGGATGTGACAACCAAATGTGTGTCATGTTTCTGTCCAATCAAGCCTAAAGATTACAAATGTTCATTTCCTGTTAATGGAAATGTCATCTAGTGCTGTGTGAAGGTGGCAGATAGAAACACCTGCCACAAATCATTTGCCACTGATTTCAAGCCATCAATCACTGAGCATCAGACCACCTGGCCATCGATTCCTGTCTGGTTTCTGCTGCATTGGAGCCATATCCCGGGTGCTGTCTCCTCTAATAGTTGTGCATCTCAGGAGCACTTCGGTCAGTAGGGGTACCACATCACGCCTTCTGGGAATTTGTTGCACAGACTCCCAGTGGCACAAAGCATCACCGTGGTGCGTCAAGCCTTCCCTGGCTTCACTCCAGTGCTTCTAACCAAAGATCTCCCTCTCTGCCAGTCAGCCAGAACCCCCACTTCGGCATCGCTAAACCAGATCACTGTTCACTCAACCAATTAGAGCAGTTTGGGGTGTTTACCCCCTCACTGTTAAGGTGCATGCTATGGAACTCTCTGATGCTGCCTGGAACTACACTTCTCAAAGTTCAAATGAGTGTTTACGACCCACCTGTTCTGCTGTCTATGAACTTTGACGACAAACTTTATTTCGCCAGCCTCAAACCTCACTGCGTCAATGTTCTCAGCGCTTTGAAGGAGTTCCGGCATTCCGAGGTATAGGCTGTTGGCATAGTCTATTCTGGACATGACGAGGGCGATGATGGTGTTTTATGAGTGAAGGAGAGGAACAGTAGGATTCATTTTATCATGTGTAGGAGGAAGATGCATTTCTTGATTAATGAGTTTTCTTGAGGTTCCAGTCTTAGTGCATTGTCCATTGGGAGTCCATGTTTTTTTACTGTTTTCGCCGGTGTGGGTGCTGTCCGTAGTTCTGTCAGCCATGGGATATATTGATTTTTTTTTCTTCTGGTTTTTGGATATAACCATGATTTCTGTCTTGTCTGGGTTGAGTTTGAGGCTGTTTGTGTTCATCCATTCATAGAATTATTTCAGACAGTTTTCAGCGTTGTGTTCTGTCCTTGTGCATCTTCAATGTTCTGGATGATATGTGTGTCCTCTGTGTAGTTGTAGCATATGAGGCCGTGTTTTTTGATGAGCTTGATTAATGGAGTCAGGTAGATATTGAAAAGCAGTGGGGATAGGGACGATCCTTGTGGTACTCCACAGTTGATGTCCCATGGAATGCATAAAGAAGGGCTTTATCCAGTTTCCGTTTTATCAGTTAGGAATGATTTAATCCAAAGCCTGGCTAGGTCGGTAATTCCTATTTCTTCTAGTGTCTTGATGCGGGAGAATGTCATGGCTGACTGTGCCAAATGCTGCAGAGAGGCCGAGAGTAGTATCAGGGCTGAGTTTGTGTCAGAGTCTGCTTTTGTCTTTAGGTCATCGCAGATAGATAGGAGTGCCGTTTCTGTCCCTCTCATGCGTCTAAAGCTGACTTGTGCCTGGTCGAGCAGTTGGTTTTTTTCTACCTGCTCCTGTGTTCGTTTGTAGACGTAGGTTTCTAGCAGTTTTGTAGGGTAGGGAATGTTTGAAATTGGTCTGTAGTTAGATAGGTCTTCCACGTCGCCTGCCTTGTCCTTTATGAGTGGTTTGATGTATGCTGATTTGAACAATCGCAGAACTTTCCCTGTTGCGATTGATAGTTTAAGGCGGTTTCTGTAGTATTCCAACAATGTGCCCGTGTGTTAGGATTGATTTGTAGATGTCCTGAGGGCAGGGGGGTCCACTATGTCTAAAGTTGAAAGGAAAGTTCCCTAAAGAATGTGGAACTTGAAGAGTGGATTGTGTCTCTCTGATCACTCATCAAACTGGGCCTCTTTTGCCAAAACAGTGGCACGCTTCACCCCAAAAAATGGTACCACATTAGAATGTTGGGCTGGCCATATGGGCATTGCTCTGTAGGCCAGTCTGAGCCTACCCTTCGTGCAGGAAAACCAAGAGGCAGCCTAGCTTTCCACTGGTGGAAGCCAATCCTCCTGGAATCTTCCTGGCATGGTCTTTCCATCAAATGGACTACCTGGCCCGCCACTGGGAATGGACTTGATGGAAGGGTACATACAAAGCTATGAACTAAGTATTATCATTAGGGTATTTACTGAGCGTGGACCTAGCTCCAGGAAGCAATGGAGCGCTTTACAATCATAGTGGATAAGAGTGTAGCGAGGGAAGAAGAGAGAAAAGGGAGCAGGGAGATAACACAGGAGTGGGGAAGATGGGTATCGAGGGATCTACAAGCAATCGGGAGGAAACAGTGGGGAGCCGATCGCTTAGTCTCAGGAAGGGTGTGTGGACCTAGGTGTTGGGGAGGAGCCATTCCTTGAAGAGGAGGGTCTTGAGCTCCTTCCTGAACTGTAGACAGGAGTCAGATGTTTATGGGGAGCAGGATTCAGAGTCTTCAGGCAAAGACGGTAAAGGCCTGTCTTCTGGTTCTTTCCTTCCTGCACCTGCGGAGCTCAAGTCTGCGCATGTCCTTACTTCTGGTGGATCGTAGATCTCCGCGATGGTCAGTTTCTCAGTGAGGTAGATTGGGGACTGCAGGGTGACAGCCTTGTAGACGATGAAGTAGAGGCCAGGTGGTGTGGCAGGTAGGGAAATGGCCAGACGGCTTGGGCCCTGCAGTTTGGAAGTACTCTGGTCGTCTATATAGCGAAGCTCCATCCCATTCCAGACATTACGAGAGTCCTTTTCCCCTCCCTAGTCCTGCTTCAGACTTTCTCGAGAGAATTTAGGAAATAGGAAACGGGGTGGAAGCCCAAGTCCCACAGACTGTGTCGGAGAAGGACAGAATAGTCTAATAATGTGGCGGGAGGCCCTGAACAAGGAGATCCCGGCCTCTGGCCCTGTAGACGGGTAGATTTCAGAGACATCTGGCCGAGAGGGGGGACCTTTTGATTTCTCACAATGCAGGGCCTTTCTGAAATTAGCTTACACTTTTGGCATCACTGCCGGGATGTAAGGTAAACCCTGACAGCTCAACAAAGGGGGAACGTAGGTGCGAGAAATCGGATCACCGCGGAAATTGCGATTACGCTCAATTGAATGTCTAATTTCCCCTTCCTTCAGAAGACCAAGAGGATAATAAGTGGGGTATCAGGCCCAACACCTCCACTCTCCCTACTTCCTGCAAATCAGGGGGACATTGTGTGTGTGTGTGTGTATATATGTTTTACACTTGCTAATCTCCCGTTGTACTGTTGCAGTCTCTTTATAGAAGGTGTGTCGCGTGATTGCTTCCCCTGAATGTGGTTCAAAGCCCTGCATTGTGAACTTGAGAGTCAGTTTCCCCGTCCGCCCGGCTCCCTTTATTCGCACTAATGCAATCATTTGAGCAGCTTTGCTCTTCGTCTCGGTTTCTGGTTGCATTTGCCCAGCGCCTCGTTTCTGGGATTTGGGCGCTGCTCCAGTCCTCGCCTGTTTCGGCGGATCCGGTTCCTGCACGACGTGGGCCGCCCCAATTTGGTCTGCCCTTTACGACACTAAGGAGGAGGGCGCGTGGAAATTGCATTTTCCGGGCGAGGAAATGAAGTGATTGCCGGCGCGAGGCGCGCAGAATGGCTGCAAAGCGTCGGGGCTTTATTGCTCGGGGAGAGACCGGCCCGGGGAAGCGGCGGTTGATTTCACGGCCGCCTTTATTGAATGACAGCATTACGCTCTAATGTAACCTGTTTACGCCGCTGATGGAAATGGGCGAATTGATTAAGTCCCCGGCTTAGCGAGAGGCAGCCCCTGGGCCCCACGTGCGAGGCAGCGAGCCAGGTCCCCGTTGCTACGGCGGCAAGAGTCACTAGAGGCGCCTTGCCCGGAGCTTATTGCAGGGCCCAGCTGCTTCTCTTATTCCACATCTGGATGGAACTGTCGCCCAGGTGTTCCTGTATCAAACTAGAATACTTGATGTACGGATATCACGTTTTCCTATATAGCGCTACATGCCGGATTACCTGCTTCTATGCACCGTAACAGCAGATGTTAATTATAATGATTCATGGAATTTGAGCGCCATTCTGGTGGCAAATCTTGTTAAACAGGGATTTGCGGGCAGATTGGCGCACTAATCCCCGTTTTTCGGTGCACAAATTCCATGACTCAGCCCCAAAATATCATTGTACTCAATTTAACGACCTCTGAAGGATAACGGGCTGAGTCAGGCATGCCAGGATTTGAGCTTGCCAGAGGTGAGCACTTCACTTGCTGAGCTATCTACTTGCACTACCATATGTTTTAAGAAGTGCTCCATGGTGTTCCAATTCTAAGCACTGGATGATAGGTGTTATATTCATAAGAAGTGCAACCCGCACAGTCAAGGATTTATGAAAAGTTATGGGGTGTACACATTTTTAAGCAGAAATGTCTACATTTCAGCATCGGTGATCATGATTTTACCAATCGATGCATTGTGTTGTGCATATGGGCATGTATACCAACTGCGTGCGGGTGATTCTTTATGTATGAGACCCACTATACGAGGCCCCTTAGTTTTGCCTGTGGGTTCTGGTGTGACCCCATAATATGATTCTGTTAGACGGCTTACATAGCAGTGCTGTGATCCCAAAGGAGTGGAAGAGGGCTTCCATGGTAGTGCTTTGACCTCACAACAGTGGAAGGGGGCTTCCATAGTAGTGCTGTGAGCTCACAACAGTGGAGGGGGCTTCCGTAGTAGTGCTGTGAGCTCACAGCAGTGGAAGAGGGCTTCCATAGCAGTGCTGTGATCCCAAAGGAGTGGAAGAGGGCTTCCATGGTAGTGCTGTGAGCTCACAGGACTGGGGGAGGGCTTCCATGGTAGTGCTGTGAGCTCACAGGACTGGGGGAGGGCTTCCATGGTAGTGCAGTGAGCTCACAGGACTGGGAGAGGGCTTCCATGGTAGTGCTGTGAGCTCACAGGACTGGGAGAGGGCTTCCATGGTAGTGCTGTGAGCTCACAGGAGTGGAAGAGGGCATCCATAGTAGCGCTGTGAGCTCACAGGAGTGGAAGAGGGCTTCCATAGTCGTGCTGTGATCCCAAAGGAGTGGACGAGGGCTTCCATGGTAGTGCTGTGAGCTCATAGGACTGGGGGAGGGCTTCCATAGTCGTGCTGCGAGCTCACAGGAATAGGAGGGGGCATCCATAGTAGTGCAGTGAGCTCACAGGAATAGGAGGGGGCATCCATAGTAGTGCTGTGAGCTCACAGGCCTGGGGGAGGGCTTCCATAGTCGTGCTGCGAGCTCACAGGACTGGGGTAGGGCTTCCATAGTCGTGCTGTGAGCTCACAGGACGGGGAGGGCTTCCATAGTCGTGCTGCGAGCTCACAGGAATAGGATGGAGCTTCCATAGCAGTGCTGTGATCTCACAGGAGTGTAAGAGGGCTTCCATAGCAGTGCTGTGATCCCACCCATAGCAGCCCTGTGATGTCACAGGAGTGTAGGAGGGCTTCCATAGTAGTGCTGTGATCTAACAGGAGTGTAAGAGGGCTTCCATAACAGTGCTGTGATCTCACAGGAGTGTAAGAAGGCTTCCATAATAGTGCTGTGATCTAACAGGAGTGTAAGAGGGCTTCCATAGCATTGCTGTGATCTCACGGGAGTGTAAGAAGTCTTCCATAATAGTGCTGTGATCTAACAGGAGTGTAAGAGGGCTTCCATAGCATCGCTGTGATCTTACGGGTGTGTAGGAGGGCTTCCATAATAGTGCTGTGATCTAACAGGAGTGTAAGAGGACTTCCATAGCATTGCTGTGATCTCACGGGTGTGTAGGAGGGATTCCAGAGCAGTGCTGTAATCTCACAGAAGTGGAAGAGGGCTTCCATAGCAGTGCTGTGATCTCACAGGAGTGTAAGAGGGCTTCCATAGCAGTGCAGTGATCTCACAGGAGTGTAGGAGGGCTTCCATAGCAGTGCAGTGATCTCATAGGAGTGTAGGAGGGCTTCCATAGCAGTGCTGTGATCTCACAGGAGTATAGGAGGGCTTCCATAGCATCGCTGTGATCTCACAGGAGTGGAGGAGGGCTTCAATAGCATCGATGTGATGTCACAGGAGTGTAAGAGGGCTTCCATAGCATCGCTGTGATCTCACAGGATTGGAAGAGGACTTACATAGCAGTGCTGTGATCTCACAGGAGTGTAGGAGGGCTTCCATAGCATCGCTGTGATCTCACAGGAGTGGAGTAGGGCTTCCATAGCATCGCTGTGATCTCACGGGAGTGTAGCAGGGCTTCCAGAGCAGTGCTGTAATCTCACAGGAGTGGAGGAGGGCTTCCATAGCATCGCTGTGATCTCACAGGACTGTAGGAAGGCTTCCAGAGCAGTGCTGTAATCTCACAGGAGTGGAGGAGGCCTTCCATAGCATCGCTGTGATCTCACAGGAGTGTTGGAGGGCTTCCAGAGCAGTGCTGTAATCTCACAGGAGTGGAGGAGGGCTTCCATAGCATCGCTGTGATCTCACAGGAGTGTAGGAGGGCTTCCAGAGCAGTGCTGTAATCTCACAGGAGTGGAGGAGGGCTTCCATAGCATCGCTGTGATCTCACGGGAGTGTAGGAGGGCTTCCAGAGCAGTGCTGTAATCTCACAGGAGTGGAGGAGGGCTTCCATAGCATCGCTGTGATCTCACGGGAGTGTAGGAGGGCTTCCAGAGCAGTGCTGTAATCTCACAGGAGTGGAGGAGAGCTTCCATAGCATCGCTGTGATCTCACAGGAGTGTAGGAGGGCTTCCAGAGCAGTGCTGTAATCTCACAGGAGTGGAGGAGGGCTTCCATAGTAGTGTTGTGACCTCACAACAGTGGAAGGGGGCTTCCGTAGTAGTGCTGTGAGCTCACAGCAGTGGAAGAGGGCTTCCATAGCAGTGCTGTGATCTCACGGGAGTGTAGGAGGGCTTCCGTAGTAGTGCTGTGATCTCACAGGAGTGTAGGAGGGCTTCCATAGCATCGCCGTGATCTCACGGGAGTGTAGGAGGGCTTCCAGAGCAGTGCTGTAATCTCACTGGAGTGTAGGAGGGCTTCCAAAGCAGTGCTGTAATCTCACAGGAGTGCAAGAGGGCTTCCAAAGTCCACTGGCGTGATGTCATGGAAGGAGAATACAGCCGTTGGGAGCCATTAGCGTATACAGATGTATATGAGTAAGCCATACGCTGCAAGTGATGGATTTCTTGCTGATGGTGCGCGAGCGAGGGGGAATTTAAACTTTATGGCTATGAGATAAAGGGCTCTGCACATTATGGAAAGTGTGGCTGACGTTCCTAGACTGTGGTCTTTGCTGCTCCCCAACAGAGCAAGGGACTGAACACTCAAGGGTTATTGGGTTCACAGGGGATGGGTATGCCCAGGACAGGTTAAACAAAATTACCTTATGTTTTGTTTTTGTGGGGCGTCTTCTCATTGATACAGTGCACATTCTCAAGTCCAAAACTAAAAAATAATAAAAACAAAGATCTGTATTGGCTGGATCTTTCTCCAACAAGGCAGAGCGATAGATATACATTGGCTGGGTCTTCTGCATTCAAGGCTGATCTAGCCATACATTGGCCCGTTCACTTGCCTACAAGGCTCCGTGCTAGTGCTACATTGGCTGAGTCTCTAGCCTACAGGCTGAGCACTAGATATACATTTGCTGAGTCACCTGCTGGGTCGATTGTCTGGAGGGTCGGGCAGTAGCTGCACACTGGCTGGGTCTCTCGCCTTCAAGGGTGGGCGGTAGATATACATTGGCTGAGTTGCTTGACTGCAAGTCTGAGCACTAGACATACCTTGGCCGGGTCGCTCGTCTGGAAGGCTGAGCACTAGATATACATTGACTTAGTTGATCTCCTGCAAGGCTGAGCGCTAGATATGCATTGGCCGGGTTGTGCGCCTGGAAGGCTGAGCACTAGGCATGCATTGGCTGGGTCGCTCGTCTGGAAGGCTGAGCAGTAGACATACATTGGCCAGGTTGCTCCCCTTAATGGCTGAGTACTAGTTTAAAAAAAAAAATGTATTGTGATATAAGCACATTTTTGGTTTTTTACACATTCTTCGTTTAAAATTAAACATATGAAATATATAAACACAGAATACAAAATACAAAATTCAATACAATATAGAAAATTTAACTCAGATATCATTAACACCTATTCTTCACATACCTACAATTCTAACATGTTTTTAAAATAAATAATGAATTAAGGTTGATCAATGACTGTCCAAAATGAAATAATCATAAAAAGCCTTTACCAATCCATCGGAGTGACTAGATTACCAGTATTTTTGTGGAATAAAACCTGTGAATTGCAATACTCTTAATACATTAACAGTCAGTTTGATTTCATGACCCGCAATCAATCTTTCCCAGAAAGCACTAGAAGGCAACAGATCAAGTGATCCAACTAGGTTTCCTAGATATTCAACCCTTGTGTCCCAAGTATCTTTGCAGAATCTTAACAAATGCTCAAGGTTTTGTTTGCTTGGGTCCGAACATTCCATACACAAACTCCGAATTTCTTGTTCGGCCCCATTTAACCAGTACTGCACCCGTTTTGATCAAATTCAGGCATACTCTCATAAAGTTCTGCCTTCCTTTTATATCTGGGAACTTTGTCAGATACCTCGGAACAAAACCCTGTTTTTTCCCATACTTAAAGAAAGATGTAGGGATGGAAGACGACCTCACCACATCCACTGTGGAGATCCAGTATCTCAAAGTCAAGGCTTTCTTAACCTTCAAAGGGTTTAAGATCAGTATGGATTTGTCTAGTTCACAATAAATCAGCAGGTCTTCTGCTACCTGTCTAAGTTCTATCAGGGTTAGTGAGGTGGCCAATTTCATATTATCCAGAAGATTTTCAAACAATGTGTTGGTCATTGGCACCAGGATAGATCTATATAGGGAGAGGAGTTTCCACTCAACTGCAGATTTAAGAGATTTTAAACCCAGTTCATATCTGAGTGTCGCCGTGTGTAGTCCTTTGGGCAGGCCTAATACCTGTTTCCAGATATAACTTTCTAGTTTTTGCCAGTCTATAGACCATAAAAGGGGCTTTGCCTCAATTCCATATAGTAATACGGGAATTACTTTCGCAACGTAAAACTTTATTACTGGCATGATGGAAAATTTGCCATACAAACTAGAAATCTTCTTCATTTGAGCTATTAGTTGTGTGCCTTTAGCCAATAATTCCCCATACTGTGTCACAACTGTGGGGGCCGCATGCAAGGTAAAACCCAAATATATAACTTCTTTTACAACAGGGATTGAATAACCACCAATTGACCAACAGTATTTAACATCTTTAAGGCCCTTTCGTCCAAAAATTACAACCCTTGATTTTTCCGGATTTACCACCAGGTCATTTGCTTTCATATACAGGTCAAGTGCCATTAGCAGTCTTTGCAGCCCGACAGGAGTCCTGTCAAGCAGGACTATGTCGTCTGCATACATAAGCCATTTTATGGCTAGTGAACCCACCTTTGGACTGGCCAATGCTGAAGACTCTATGGCCTGTCCAAAATCTCCCAAATAGAACTTAAAAAGAAATGGTGCCACCATACAACCTTGTCTGACTCCCCTATTTATACTTATAAACTCTGACAGATGTCCAGCCTAATTGAGTCTTACTCTGGCTGTGTTTCCTTCATGGAGATTTACTAGAATATTTATCAGATTTTTCGGGGCTCCTTTTTGTTCCATCTTACACCAGAGTTTATCTCGATTCACCATGTCAAAGGCACTCGACAGATCAACAAACGCTCCATAGAGTCTTCCTGCGTTTTTTAAGTCTTTATAGTTTGTTAGAGAGGCGAGTATAATACCGTTCAAGGTGGTAGAGTGACCTCTTCTAAACCCTGTTTGTTGTTTGGAGATTATGTTATTATTTCTTGCCCAAGTTTCCAGTTCTCTTAATATTAGGCTAGTGAACGACTTGCTCTCCACATCAAGCAGCGTAATTGGCCTATAACTTGTAGGATTTTTGCGATCTCCCTTTTTAAAAATAGGGACTATGATCGCCGACTTCCAAGACGGAGGAATTGCTCTTTTATCTATCACTCCCCTGTAAAATGTGTACAGAATTTCTCCCCACAGGATGCCATTTCCTTTAAAGACTTGGTAAGTTAAACTGCTAGGGCCCGCGGATCTTGACGCAGAGGATTTTGTTATCAAGTTCAAAACATCCTCTTTTTCAAAACTCAGACCCCAATTTCCATTGCCCCCCTTATATTTTGGGGCTCCTGGTGGGTTTTGATATTTCTCACCAAAATGGGTCAGCCAGCTTGCTTCTGACACGTTGTTCGTTTGAACAATATCTTGGTCTATTTCAAGCGCGTTAATTAGTGACCAACAATTCCGTGAGGAATTATTTTGCAATGCACACAACATTTCTTCTCCATCATTCTGCCACAGCTCTTCTCTATGGTGTCTGGACCAACTCCTTAAGTTGTTCTTGATTTTTTTGTTTCTATGGCAAGTTCTAGCGTACTTTTTGCCGATTTTTTTGCCCAGACTGCTTCATCGAAGTGATGTTTGTGGGTTTGTTGAAGACCCCTCTGAGTATTCGATGGTGGATCAATCGACCATATAAACCCGTGAAAAAATAGCGGGTTACAATTTTGATACAGGGTTTCCGGATTCTCCCAATTATAGAGTCCATCTATGCCATCATTTAAACGTTCCCCTTCTCTCTTATATTTCACCAACCAATTTTTCTGAGCATTAACAACTACCCGATGGTCCCAAACCTCTATTGTGTCCCTACAATGCCAACTTATCTGTGTGACTAGTCGTTTATTTTTTTTATTGTTTATTTCCCAAACCAATTTGTCGATAAAAGGACGTAATCCAATGTTGACTCTATGGACCCCCTCTCCCACGTTGTGGCAGGTGGTACATCACCTTCTAAAGATCCATTTAAGAATTTAAAGTCCCATTCATCAAAGAAGTTCAAGCACTTTCTACCATTGGATGTTATTTCTTTTATTTTCCCCGTAGGGCATTTATGTTTAATTTTAATGCACTGCGAGTTTAGATCTCCTGCAACTATTATGTACGCCCCAGGGTACATTAATCTAATGTCACTGAGGACTACCGAGATCGATTCTAAAAACTCCAGTATTTTTTCCCATTCCGGGTTCCAATACAGGTTAATGATTATTATTTCTTTTGATTGATCGTTTTCTAGGGGAGTGACTGCTCTCACCACAAGAATTCCTTCTTGTTTACAGGGTATAGTTATTATTTATTTAAATAAAACCCTTCTACAGGCGATCAATAAGCCCCCCATCGTTCTGCCCTTGGCTTTACTATATGCTGGCTGTATCATCAGGTTGAAACCCTCGAGTTCTGGAGTATTTACTAACCAGGTTTCTTGTAGTAGGATCAAGTCACTCTCCCCGAATAACAAGGCTCTCATTTGATTGTTTTTGAAGGAGCTGGACCCTCGTGAGTTCCAACTGGTGATTCTTAAATTTTTACTACTAAAGAGACGCTTGCACCACTCCCAGCTTCTGACAGACTTGCATAATTATTTCTGGTAGCATTGGCCAGGATAACGGTTGTGACCCTTCTTTGGTATGACCTTCTTTCTTTGCTTGCTGGCCGCCTTGCACGGCAAAGCCATTCCCCTGGCCTTTTCCTCAGCTTCTTCTACTTCTACAGCATAAGACAGTAATTTGTCATGCACTTCCAGACCCAAACAACACAATTTTTCTGCCAAATTTAGGAAGGCCTTCACCCCCTTTTTAGAAACAAATCCAACTTCGGCTAAACTTGTGCAATCCAGTTTAGGAAAACGAACATATTCGATGTATTTTGTTGAAAATAAATATAATTCAGGAAGTTTTTTGGCTAATAACAAGATCGCTCCCCTATTCAATGGTTTGCCGGACTGGCTATTTTCCTCATTAGTAAACCAAAGTTTTTGGGATTGCATAGGGATTTTGATCTTCTTGAATGGTTGTTGGTCTCTCAACTATAGCTTCAGGAGATGAAATTGCTACTGGAGCAATTGCATTCACTTTACTTCCTACACCTGCTGGTTGATCAAGATTATTCATCTCCGATTTAGATGTCGGGTCACAATTTATTCCCTAGACATACATTGGCTGGGTTGTTCGCTTGTAAAGCTGATTGCTAGGCACACATTGGCTGGGTCTTTCGCCTACAAGGCTGAGCACTAGATATACATTGGCTTTGTCTCTTGCCTATAAGGCTGAGCACTAGATATGCATTGGCTTTGTCTCTTGCCTACAAGGATGAGCACTAGATATACGTTGGCTGTGTCTCTTGCCTACAAGGATGAGCACTAGATATACGTTGGCTTTGTCTCTTGCCTACAAGGCTGAGCACTAGATATACGTTGGCTTTGTCTCTTGCCTACAAGGCTGAGCACTAGATATACGTTGGCTTTGTCTCTTGCCTACAAGGCTGAGCACTAGATATACATTGGCTTTGTCTCTTGCCTACAAGGATGAGCACTAGATATACGTTGGCTGTGTCTCTTGCCTACAAGGATGAGCACTAGATATACATTGGCTTTGTCTCTTGCCTACAAGGCTGAGCACTAGATATACATTGGCTTTGTCTCTTGCCTACAAGGCTGAGCACTAGATATACATTGGCTTCGTCTCTTGCCTACAAGGCTGAGCACTAGATATACATTGGCTTTGTCTCTTGCCTACAAGGCTGAGCACTAGATATACATTGGCTTTGTCTCTTGCCTACAAGGCTGAGCACTAGATATACATTGGCTTTGTCTCTTGCCTACAAGCACTAGATATACATTGGCTGGGTTGCACGACTTTCAGGATTAGCATTAGATATACATTGTCTGGGTTTTGCACCTGCAAGGCTGAGGACTAGACATTCATTGGCCATGTCGCCGACCTGCTAGACTGAGCAATAGCTATACATTGGCTGGGCCGCTCGCATGCAAGCCTGAGCACTAGAAATACATTGACTGGGTCGCTCGCCTGCAAGGCTGAATGCTATACATACCGTGGCCGGGTCTCCCGCCTGCAAGGCTGAGTACTAGGCAGGCAATGGCTAGGTCGCTCATCTGGAAGGCTGAGCACTAGACATACATCGGCCGGGTCGCCTACCTGGAAAGCTGAGCACTAGATATACATTCTCTGGGTCTCCTGCAAGGCTGAGTACTAGACATACATTCGCTGGGTCTCCCACCGGCAAGGCCGAGCATTGGATATACATTGGCCGTGTCACCTGCCTGCAAGGCTAAGCACTCGATATTCATTGGATGGGTTTCTTGTCTGGAAGGCTGAGCACTAGACATACATCGGCTGGGTCTCCTGCAAGGCTGATCACTAGACATAACATTCGCTGGGTCATCTGCCTTCAAGGCTTAGCAGTGGATATACATTGGACGTGTCACCCACCTGCAAGGCTAATCACTCGATATACATTGGCTGGGTTGCTCGCCTGCAAGGCCGAGCACTAGATATACGTTGGCTGGGTTGATCTGCTGCAAGGCTGGGCACTAGGCATGCATTGGTTAGGTTGCTTGTATGGAAGGCTGATCACTAGATATACATTGGCTGGGTCGCCTGCAAGGCTGAGCACGATACGTACATTGGCCGGGTCACCCGCCTTCAAGGCTGAGCACTGGATATACATTGGCCGTGTTGCCCGCCTGCAAGGCTGAGCACTCAATATTCATTGGCTGGGTCGCTTGCCTGCAAGGCTGATCACTAGATCTGCATTTGCCTAGATGCTCACTGGCAAGGGTGAGCACTAGATATACATTGGTTGGGTGACTCGCCTGCAAGGCTGAGCACTAGATACAAATTGGCCAGGTTGTTCACCTGCAAGGCCAACCACTAGATATCCACTGGATGGGTTGCTCGCTTACAAAGCTGAGCATAAGATATTAATTGCCTGGGTTGCCCGCCTGCAAAGCTGAACGCTAGATATACATTGGCCGGGTTGTGTACCTGCAAGGCTGAGCACTAGGCATACATTGGCTGGGTTGCTCATCTGGAAGGCGGAACACTAGATGTACATTGACTGGGTTGATCTCCTGCAAGGCTGAGCACTAGGCATGCATTGGCTGGGTCGCTCGTCTGGAAGGCTGATCACTAGATATACATTTGCTGGGTCGCCTGCAAGGCTAAGCACTAGACCTACATTGCCCAGGTCACCCACCTTCAAGGCTGAGCACTAGATATACATTGGCTGGTTCGCCCGCCTGCAAGGCTGAACATTAGATATACATTGCCAGGGTCACCCACCTGCAAGGCCGTGCATTGGACATACATTTGCATTGTCGCCCGCCTGCAAGCCTGAGCACTCGATATTCATTGGCTGGGCCGCTTGCCTGCAAGGCTGAACACTAGATATACATTTGCCTAGATGCTCACTGGCAAGGGTGAGCACTAGATATACATTGACTGGGTTGCTCGCCTGCAAGGCTGAGCACTAGATACACATTGGCCAGGTTGTTCACCTGCAAGGCCAACCACTAGATATCCACTGGATGGGTCGCTCGCCTGCAAAGCTGAGCATAAGATTTTAATTGCCTGGGTTGGTCGCCTGCAAAACTGAACACTAGATAACCATTGGGTGGGTTGCTCGCCTGCAAGGCTAAACAATAGATATAGATTGGCCTGGTCTCTCGTCTGGAAGGCTGAGCACTAGATATACATTGGCTGGGTCGCCTGCAAGGCTGAGCACTAGACGTACATTGGCCGGGTCACCCGCCTTCAAGGCTGACCACTGTATATACATTGGCCGGGATGCCCGCCTGCAAGGCTGAACATTAGATATACATTGCCAGGGTCACCCACCTCCAAGGCAGAGCATTGGGTATACATTGGCAGGGTTGCCCGCCTGCAAGTCTGAGCACTGGATATACATTGGCCAGGTCACCTGTTTTTAAGGCTTGGCACTGGATATACATTGGCTGTGTCGCCCGCCTGCAAGGCTGAGCACTTCATATGAATTGGCTGGATCGCTCACCTGCAAGGCTGAGCACTAGATATACATTGGCCCAGATGCTCACCCGCCAGGCCAACCGCTAGATATCCACTGGATGGGTCGCTCGCCTGCAAGGCTGAGCACTAGGTATACATTGGCCCAGATGCTCACCGGCAAGGCCAACCGCTAGATATCCACTGGATGGATCGCTCGCCTGCAAGGCTGAGCACTAGGTATACATTGGCCCAGATGCTCACCGGCAAGGCCAACCGCTAGATATCCACTGGATGGGTCGCTCGCCTGCAAGGCTGAGCACTAGATGTACATTGGCCCAAATGCTCACCGGCCAGGCCAACCGCTAGATATCCACTGGATGGGTTGCTCGCCTGCAAGGCTGAGCACTAGGTATACATTGGCCCAGATGCTCACCGGCAAGGCCAACCGGTAGATATCCACTGGATGGGTCGCTCGCCTGCAAGGCTGAGCACTAGGTATACATTGGCCCAGATGCTCACCGGCAAGGCCAACCGCTAGATATCCACTGGATGGGTCGCTCGGCTGCAAGGCTGAGCACTAGGTATACATTGGCCCAGATGCTCACCGGCAAGGCCAACTGCTAGATATCCACTGGATGGGTCGCTCGCCTGCAAGGCTGAGCACTAGGTATACATTGCCCCAGATGCTCACCGGCAAGGCCAACCGCTAGATATCCACTGGATTGGTCGCTTGCCTGCAAGGCTGAGCACTAGATATACATTGGCCCAGATGCTCACCGGCCAGGCCAACCGCTAGATATCCACTGGATGAGTCGCTTGCCTGCAAGGCTGAGCACTAGATATACATTGGCCCAGATGCTCACCGGCCAGGCCAACCGCTAGATATCCACTGGATGGGTCGCTCGCCTGCAAGGCTGAGCACTAGGTATACATTGCCCCAGATGCTCCCCGGCAAGGCCAACCGCTAGATATCCACTGGATGGGTCGCTTGCCTGCAAGGCTGAGCACTAGATATACATTGGCCCAGATGCTCACCGGCCAGGCCAACCGCTAGATATCCACTGGATGGGTTGCTCGCCTGCAAGGCTGAGCACTAGAGATGTATTGGCTGATCGCATGTCTGCAAAGCTGAGCAGAAGCTATTCACTGGCTGGGTTGCTCACCTGCAAGGCAGAGCACTAGAAATACATTGGACAGGTTGCTCTCCTGCAAGGCTGAGTACTAGACATACATTGGTGCAGTTGCTCTCCTGCAAGGCTGAGCACTAGATATTCATTGGCTGGGTTGATTGGCTGCAAGATTGAGCACTGGATATACACTAGCTGGATTACTTGCCGACAAGGCTGAGCACTAGCTATACATTGGCCCAGTTGCTCGCTTATAAGGCTGAGCACTAGATATTCATTGGCTGGGTTGCTTGGCTGCAAGAGTGAGCACTGGATATTGTAAAGAACTCATGGTGGCAACAGAAAAGACAGACACAAGTGATAACAGTTCAAGGGTGTTTATTAAACTGTATGAGTAGGTGAGAAAAATGCCTAATCTAAACCTAAAGCTAAGATGGAAGCAAGCTACGACCATCAAATAATAATAAGGCAGTCCTCGTGGCGTCTTGTCAACTAAAATGGGCCTATACTAAAAAGAAAAACTATTGCTAATCCTTACCACTAACTTACAAAAAGAGCACTAGATGGTCATTGGCTGGGTTGATTGGCTGCAAGGCTGAGCACTAAATATACATTGGCCCAGTTGCTCGCCTGCAAGGCTGGGTTGCTTGGCTTCAGGATTGAGCACTAGATATACATTGGCCCAGTTGCTCGCCTGCAAGGCTGGATTGCTTGGCTTCAGGATTGAGCACTAGATATACATTGGCCTAGTTGCTCGCCTGCAAGGCTGGGTTGCTTGGCTTCAGGATTGAGCACTAGATATACATTGGCCCAGTTGCTCGCCTGCAAGGCTGGGTTACTTGGCTTCAGGATTGAGCACTAGATATACATTGGCCCAGTTGCTCGCCTGCAAGGCTGGGTTGCTTGGCTTCAGGATTGAGCACTAGATATACATTGGCCCAGTTGCTCGCCTGCAAGGCTGGGTTGCTTGGCTTCAGGATTGAGCACTAGATATACATTGGCCCAGTTGCTCGCCTGCAAGGCTGGGTTGCTTGGCTTCAGGATTGAGCACTAGATATACATTGGCCCAGTTGCTCGCCTGCAAGGCTGGGTTGCTTGGCTTCAGGATTGAGCACTAGATATACATTGGCCCAGTTGCTCGCCTGCAAGGCTGGGTTGCTTGGCTTCAGGATTGAGCACTAGATATACATTGGCCCAGTTGCTCGCCTGCAAGGCTGGGTTGCTTGACTTCAGGATTGAGCACTAGATATACATTGGCCCAGTTGCTCACCTATAAGGCCGAGCACTCCAAAGAGTGAAGAAACTGTGTCTTACATCAATTGAATGACATTTGTGTCTTGACTTTTCTGGTGGAGGTTAAGTATGGTTTTCAAACTTCAGGCATCATTTGATGGGGGTGTTGCTGGGTGCAGTGGTTCCTTTTAATACAGTAATGGTGAAGTCACATTTCGGAGTGCATGCATTAACGTAGATGTTTCTAAAGCTATGGAACCAGCCGCCGAAACCTTATGGTGTGGATAGAGCAGTGGTCGAAGTGAGCGGGAACAGTTGGGAGCAAGGTTCCATACTTTTATTTTTTACTGTTTACACTACCTTTTACAACCATATTCACTATAATGAAATGCTAATGTTAAAATGAAGGCATACCTCTTCACTTCACCATTAGCAGTTGCAGCTAAACTGAAATCTGACTGTAAATTTAGGAAGCCTAAGTGATCTAGCCTAGAAGGGCTCCAGATGGCGTCACATCATTCAGGTGAAGAAGGGGAGCTTCTGATAACACTCAGGGGGACTCTCTCCTCACACTCTATCTCTTTGTGAGGTAGAATGCTGAGACAATATAGTTCAGAAGGTTTGTTGCCATTCACAAGGAATGCTTTTTTAGTATCAGGCGGCTATAGAGGATGTGTTCCTTCATGCCCCTGGGCAAGTGTAAAGATGCAGTGGGAGCCTTAGGGACTAGTCGCTTGGACGTCTTCAATGCACTCCTGGGGTTACTTCAATGAACGGTACTAGCAGACCCCAGGTGGCTCAAAACGGATTGGTTTCTGGACGTAGGAAAAGTGAACATGCCTAAGCTGTTCACAAAAGACGGGGGTGCCTTCCAGCAGGGAAGAAAATTCAGCTTTAAAATCTTGGCATCCTTTTCAAATGGCTTCAATATGTCAGATCCTGCCCAGCTTCAGCATGGCATCATAAGGTATATCCCAGGATGGAACCTTTGCCACCTTTAGGATAGTATCACACAGTATCTACCAGGGTGGAACCTTTGCTACCTTCATGATGGCATCACCTGATATATCCCAGGATGGTACCTTTGCCACCTCCAGGATAGCATCACACAGTATATCCCGGCATGGAACCATTGCCACCTTCAGGATGGCATCACACGGTATATTGCAGGATGGAACCTTTGCCACCTTCAGGATAGCATCACACAGTATATCGCAGGATGGAACCTTTGCCATCTCCAGAGTGAAATCCCACACTATATCCCAGGATGGAACCTTTGCTACCTTCAGGGTGGCATCCCACAGTATATCCCAGGATGGAACCTTTGCTACCTTCAGGATAGCATCACACAGTATATCGCAGGATGGTACCTTTGCCATATCCAGAGTGAAATCCCACAGTATATCCCAGGATGGAACCTTTGCCACCTTCAGGATAGCATCCACAGTATATCGCAGGATGGAACCTTTGCCATCTCCAGAGTGAAATCCCACACTATATCCCAGGATGGAACCTTTGCTACCTTCAGGATGGCATCACACAGTATATCCCAGGATGGAACCTTTGCTACCTTCAGGATGGCATCACACAGTATATCCCAGGATGGAACCTTTGCTACCTTCAGGATGGCATCACACAGTATATCCCAGGATGGTATCTTTGTCCACCTTCAGGAGAGCATCACACAATATATCCCGGGATGGAACCTTTGACACCTTCAGGATGGCATCACACGGTATATCCCAGGATGGTACCTTTGTCCACCTTCAGGATGGCATCACACGGTATATCCCAGGATGGAACCTTTGCCACCTCCAGGATAGCATCACATGGTATATCCCAGGGTGGAACCTTTGCCACCTCCAGGATGGCATCACACGGTATATCCCATGATGGAACCTTTGCCACCTTCAGGATATCATCACACAGTATATCACAGGATGGAACCTTTGCCACCTTCAGGATAGCATCACACATATCCCAGAATGGAACCTTTGCTACCTTTAGGATGGCAACACACAGTATATGACAGGATGGTACCTTTGTCCACCTTCAGGAAAGCATCACACAATATATCCCAGGATGGAACCTTTGCCACCTTCAGGATGGCATCACCTGGTATATCCCAAGATGGAACCTTTGCCACCTTCCGTATGGCATCACACGGTATATGCCAGGATGCAACCTTTGCCACCTTCAGGATAGTATCATACGGTATATCCTAGGATGGAACCTTTGCCACCTTCAGGATAGCATCAAATGGTATATCCCAGAATGGAACCTTTGCCACCTCCAGGATATCATCACACGGTATATCCCATGATGGAACCTTTGCTACCTTCAGGATGGCATCACACAGTATATCCCAGAATGGAACCTTTGCTACCTTCAGGATGGCAACACACAGTATATGCCAGGATGGTACCTTTGTCCACCTTCAGGAAAGCATCACACAATATATCCCAGGATGGAACCTTTGCCACCTTCAGGATGGCATCACCTGGTATATCCCAGGATGGAACCTTTGCCACCTTCCGTATGGCATCACACGGTATATGCCAGGATGCAACCTTTGCCACCTTCAGGATAGTATCATACGGTATATCCTAGGATGGAACCTTTGCCACCTTCAGGATAGCATCAAATGGTATATCCCAGAATGGAACCTTTGCCACCTCCAGGATATCATCACACGGTATATCCCATGATGGAACCTTTGCCACCTTCAGGATATCATCACACAGTATATCACAGGATGGAACCTTTGCCACCTTCAGGATAGCATCACACAGTATATCCCAGAATGGAACCTTTGCTACCTTCAGGATGGCATCACACAGTATATCCCAGGATGGAACCTTTGCCACCTTCAGGATAGCATCACACAGTATATCCCAGAATGGAACCTTTGCCACCTTCAGGATAGTATGATACGGTATATCCTAGGATGGAACCTTTGTCACCTTCAGGATGGCATCACACAATATATCCCAGGATGGAACCTTTGCCACCTTCAGGGCAGCATCACACGGTATAACCCAGTATGGAACCTTTGCCATCTCCAGGATAGCATCACACAGTATATCACAGGGTGGAACCTTTGCCACCTTCAGGATAGCATCACATGGTATATCCCAGGATGGAACCTTTGCCACCGTTAGGATAGTATCACACAGTGTCTACCAGGGTGGAACATTTGCCACCTTCAGGATAGCATCACCCGGTATATCCCAGGATGGGACCTTTGCCACCTTGAGGATTGTGTCCCGGAATGTACCCCAGGATGGAACCTTTGCCACCTTCAGGATAGTCCTGCAGTATATCCCAGGATGGAAACCTTGCTACCTTCAGGATAGCATCACACAGTATATCCCAGGATGGAATCTTTGCTTCCTCCAGGACAGCATCACTCAGTATATCCCAGGGCGGAACCTTTGCCACCTTTTGGATAGTATCACACAGTATCTACCAGGGTGGAACCTTTGCTACCTTCAGGATGGCATCACCTGCTATATCCCAGGATGGTACCTTTGCCACCTCCAGGATAGCATCACACAGTATATCCCGACATGGAACCATTGCCACCTTCAGGATGGCATCACACGGTATATCGCAGGATGGAACCTTTGCCACCTTCAGGATATCATCACACAGTATATCCCAGGATGGAACCTTTGCCACCTTCAGGATAGCATCACACAGTATATCGCAGGATGGACCTTTGCCATCTCTAGAGTGAAATCCCACAGTATATCCCAGGACGGAACCTTTGCTACCTTCAGGATGGCATCCCACAGTATATCCCAGGATGGAACCTTTGCTACCTTCAGGATAGCATCACACAGTATATCGCAGGATGGAACCTTTGCCATCTCCAGAGTGAAATCCCACAGTATATCCCAGGATGGAACCTTTGAAACCTTCAGGATAGCATCACACAGTATATCCCAGGATGGAACCTTTGCTACCTTCAGGATGGCATCACACAGTATATCCCAGGATGGTACCTTTGTCCACCTTCAGGATGGCATTTCACAGTATATCCCAGGATGGTACCTTTGTCCACCTTCAGGATGGCATCACACGGTATATCCCAGGATGGAACCTTTGCCCCCTCCAGGATAGCATCACATGGTATATCCCAGGGTGGAACCTTTGCCACCTCCAGGATGGCATCTCACGGTATATCCCCTTTGCCACCTTCAGGATATCATCACACAGTATATCACAGGATGGAACCTTTGCCACCTTCAGGATAGCATCACACAGTATATCCCAGAATGGAACCTTTGCTACCTTCAGGATGGCATCACACAGTATATCCCAGGATGGTACCTTTTTCCACCTTCAGGAGGGCATCACACAATATATCCCAGGATGGAACCTTTGCCACCTTCCGGATGGCATCACACGGTATATGCCAGGATGGAACCTTAGCCACCTTCAGGATAGTATCATACGGTATATCCTAGGATGGAACCTTTGCCACCTTCAGGATAGCATCACATGGTATATCCCAGAATGGAACCTTTGCCACCTCCAGGATATCATCACACGGTATATCCCATGATGGAACCTTTGCCACCTTCAGGATATCATCACACAGTATATCACAGGATGGAACCTTTGCCACCTTCAGGATAGCATCACACAGTATATCCCAGAATGGAACCTTTGCTACCTTCAGGATGGCATCACACAGTATATCCCAGGATGGTACCTTTGTCCACCTTCAGGAGAGCATCACACAATAAATCCCAGGATGGAACCTTTGCCACCTTCCGGATGGCATCACACGGTATATGCCAGGATGGAACCTTAGCCACCTTCAGGATAGTATCATACGGTATATCCTAGGATGGAACCTTTGCCACCTTCAGGATAGCCTCACATGGTATATCCCAGAATGGAACCTTTGCCACCTCCAGGATATCATCACACGGTATATCCCATGATGGAACCTTTGCCACCTTCAGGATATCATCACACAGTATATCACAGGATGGAACCTTTGCCACCTTCAGGATAGCATCACCCAGTATATCCCAGAATGGAACCTTTGCTACCTTCAGGTTGGCATCACACAGTATATCCCAGGATGGAACCTTTGCTATCTTCAGGATAGCATCACACAGTAAATCCCAGAATGGAACCTTTGCCACCTTCAGGATAGTCCTGCAGTATATCCCAGGATGGAAACCTTGCTACCTTCAGGATAGCATCACACAGTATATCCCAGGATGGAATCTTCGCTTCCTCCAGGACAGCATCACTCAGTATATCCCAGGGCGGAACCTTTGCCACCTTTAGGATAGTATCACACAGTATCTACCACGGTGGAACCTTTGCTACCTTCAGGATGGCATCACCTGCTATATCCCAGGATGGTACCTTTGCCACCTCCAGGATAGCATCACACAGTATATCCCGGCATGGAACCATTGCCACCTTCAGGATGGCATCACACGGTATATCGCAGGATGGAACCTTTGCCACCTTCAGGATATCATCACACAGTATATCCCAGGATGGAACCTTTGCCATCTTCAGGATAGCATCACACAGTATATCGCAGGATGGACCTTTGCCATCTCTAGAGTGAAATCCCACAGTATATCCCAGGACGGAACCTTTGCTACCTTCAGGATGGCATCACACAGTATATCCCAGGATGGAACCTTTGCTACCTTCAGGATAGCATCACACAGTATATCGCAGGATGGAACCTTTGCCATCTCCAGAGTGAAATCCCACAGTATATCCCAGGATGGAACCTTTGCTACCTTCAGGATGGCATCACACAGTATATCCCAGGGTGGTACCTTTGTCCAGCTTCAGGATGGCATCACACGGTATATCCCAGGATGGTATCTTTGTTCACCTTCAGGAGAGCATCACACAATATATCCCGGGATGGAACCTTTGACACCTTCAGGATGGCATCACACGGTATATCCCAGGATGGTACCTTTGTCCACCTTCAGGATGGCATCACACGGTATATCCCAGGATGGAACCTTTGCCCCCTCCAGGATAGCATCACATGGTATATCCCAGGGTGGAACCTTTGCCACCTCCAGGATGGCATCTCACGGTATATCCCATGATGGAACCTTTGCCACCTTCAGGATATCATCACACAGTATATCACAGGATGGAACCTTTGCCACCTTCAGGATAGCATCGCACAGTATATCCCAGAATGGAACCTTTGCTACCTTCAGGATGGCATCACACAGTATATCCCAGGATGGTACCTTTTTCCACCTTCAGGAGAGCATCAAACAATATATCCCAGGATGGAACCTTTGCCACCTTCCGGATGGCATCACACGGTATATGCCAGGATGGAACCTTAACCACCTTCAGGATAGTATCATACGGTATATACTAGGATGGAACCTTTGCCACCTTCAGGATAGCATCACATGGTATATCCCAGAATGGAACCTTTGCCACCTCCAGGATATCATCACACGGTATATCCCATGATGGAACCTTTGCCACCTTCAGGATATCATCACACAGTATATCACAGGATGGAACCTTTGCCACCTTCAGGATAGCATCACACAGTATATCCCAGAATGGAACCTTTGCTACCTTCAGGATGGTATCACACAGTATATCCCAGGATGGAACCTTTGCTACCTTCAGGATAGCATCACACAGTATATCCCAGGATGGAACCTTTGCTACCTTCAGGATGGCATCACACAGTATATCCCAGGATCGTACCTTTGTCCACCTTCAGGATGGCATCACACTGTATATCCCAGGATGGTACCTTTGTCCACCTTCAGGAGAGCATCACACAATATATCCCGGGATGGAACCTTTGACACCTTCAGGATGGTATCACACGGTATATCCCAGGATGGTACCTTTGTCCACCTTCAGGGTGGCATTACACGGTATATCCCAGGATGGAACCTTTGCCACCTCCAGGATAGCATCACATGGTATATCCCAGGGTGGAACCTTTGCCACCTCCAGGATGGCATCACACGGTATATCCCATGATGGAACCTTTGCCACCTCCAGGATGGCATCACACGGTATATCCCATGATGGAACCTTTGCCACCTTCAGGATAGCATCAAACAGTATATCCCAGAATGGAACATTTGCTACCTTCAGGATGGCATCACACAGTATATCCCAGGATGGTACCTTTGTCCACCTTCAGGAGAGCATCACCCAGTATATCCCAGAATGGAACCTTTGCTACCTTCAGGATGGCATCACACAGTATATCCCAGGTTGGAACCTTTGCTATCTTCAGGATAGCATCACACAGTAAATCCCAGAATGGAACCTTTGCCACCTTCGGGATAGTATCATACGGTATATCCTAGGATGGAACCTTTGCCACCTTCAGGATGGCATCACACAATATATCCCAGGATGGAACCTTTGCCACCTTCAGGACAGCATCACACTGTATAACCCAGGATGGAACCTTTGCCATCTCCAGGATAGCATCACACAGTATATCGCAGGGTGGAACCTTTTCCACCTTCAGGATAGCATCACATGGTATATCCCAAGATGAAACCTTTGCCACCTTTAGGATAGTATCACACAGTCTCTACCAGGGTGGAACATTTGCCACCTTCAGGATAGCATCACCCGGTATATCCCAGGATGGGACCTTTGCCACCTTGAGGATTGTGTCCCGGAGTGTACCCCAGGATGGAACCTTTGCCACCTTCAGGATAGTCCTGCAGTATATCCCAGGATGGAAACCTTGCTACCTTCAGGATAGCATCACACAGTATATCCCAGGATGAAATCTTCGCTTCCTCCAGGACAGCATCACTCAGTATATCCCAGGACGGAACCTTTGCCACCTTTAGGATAGTATCACACAGTATCTAGCAGGGTGGAACCTTTGCTACCTTCAGGAAAGCATCACACGGTATATCCCACGATGTAACCTTTGTCCACCTTCAGGAGAGCATCACACGGTATATCCCAGGATGGAACCTTTGCCACCTTCAGGGCAGCATCACACGGTATATCCAGGGTGGGTCCTTTGCCACCTTCATGGCAGCATCACACAGTATATACCAGGATGGAACCTTAGCCATCTCCAGGGCAAAATCCCACAGGATATCCCAGGGTGGGACCTTTGCCACCTTCAGGATGGCATCACACAGTATATCCCAGGATGTAACCTTTGCCATCTCCGGGACAGCATCACACAATATATCCAAGGATGGAATCTTTGCCACCTTCAGGATGGCATCACACAATATATCCCAGGATGGAAACTTTGCCACCTTCAGGATGGCATCACACAATATATCCCAGGATGGAATCTTTGCTACCTTTAGGGCAGCATCACACAGTATATCCCAGGATGGAACCTTTGCCACCTCCAGGATAGCATCACACGGTATATCCCATGATGGGACCTTTGCCATCTCCAGAATAGCATCACACGGTATATCCCATGGTGGAATCTTTGTCACCTCCAGGATAGCATCACACATTATATCCTATGATGGAATTTTTGTCACCTCCAGGATAGCATCACACGGTATATCCTATGATGGAATCTTTGTCACCTCCAGGATAGCATTACACAGTGTATCCCAGGATGGAACCTTTGCCACCTGCAGGATAGCATCAACACGGTATATCCCAGGATGGAACCCTTGCCACCTTCAGGATGGCATCACATGGTATATCCCAGGATGGAACATTTGCCACCTTCAGGATAGCATCACACGGTATATCCCAGGACGCAATCATTGCCACCTTCAGGATAGCATCACATGGTATATCCCAGGACGCAACCATTGCCACCTGCAGGATAGCATCACATGGTATATCCCAGGACGCAATCATTGCCACCTTCAGGATAGCACTGCTGGGTACATACCAGGATGGTACATTTGCCACCTCCAGGGCAGCATCACATGGTATATCCCAGATTGCACCCTTTGCCACCTCCAGGGCAGCATCACACGATATATCCCAGGATGGAACCTTTCCTCTATGGAGAATCACAGATTATTCATCCCTTAAACTCCGTCAGGCCAGAGGAGATAAGACTTTCCTTCTTGGAAACCAGGATTTGGAGTAAATTACCAAATTCTGTTCATGACGACGCAGGCCTTTTCTGGTTCCAGGGCCTCTTTTGCACGGCATCTGATCAGGTAAATGTTCGGTGTTGTTTCTAGTGGTGATACAAGGCCACCACTTTCTTTCGCCCATTCCACACACGTGGCTGTCAACCCGCCCTGGCCACAAAACATGTCATATGTTGCCCTATGCTCCTGCCTCTACAGCCCCTGCCAAGGCCACAGTTCCACAAATGTTTTCTGCACAATCCACCACTGAGCTAGAGTACAAAAGTGGGGCACCGCAGGTGGCATTACGCAGTAGCATGGGCACAGGAAAGCGTGTCTGTGATTGAGCGTGCCCTTGAGAACAATGGATGCGGATTTGCACCGGCTGCCAGAAAGTGAAAAGGGAGACTATGGCCGCTGCTTTGGATGAAAGAAAAGGGGCCACCTGCTGGCAAAAGAGGCTAGCGCATCTGGTGTGATGTGAGTTGGGTCTAGTGCTGTCATTTGGTCTTGGGTAACATCGTTTGAGTGGGCGCTCATTTTACAGTATACAGTCACCGCCCAATACAGTCTGAAAGTGTCAAGGCGCTAAAGGAAAACAGGGGGTGGGGGGGCAGAGCAGAAAAAACCACACAAGGAGAAAACAAAAAAAAATTCTAACCCTTACGGAAACGAGTATGATCGGTTCCTTCACGTACAGTTGCAGGCAGAGCATCCCATAGCAATGGAGCCGGACATGAGAAGGATCATCCACTCTTTGGTAGCGGGGTATTTTCATCAAATTCTGACAGGCAGACCGGGCAGACCTACTGGGCTGATACCGCGACACCTTGCGACCAACAATGCCCTTAGAACGGCCTGGAACATCCCGAATAGAGAACATGTCTCCAAAATCAGAAGGGATCACCACTGGCTAAAGATTAACGATAGAATCTTACTCAAAACCATCTCCCTGACCCATCAATGCCTAAACAACACAGCACCACCTTACCTAACAGAGAGGATGGTCAAGAGAACAACTACCCGCCCAACTAGAACTGCCAACGCCATGTGCCTTGAGATACCTAGCTTCAAGCTGAAGAAATCTGGAGACAACAGCTTCCTGGTGAAAGCCGCCCAATCTTGGAATGCCCTACCCTTAGCACTTAGAGTTGACCAATCTTACCTGAGCTTCATGCGCATTACACTGAACTGGTTGCGCTCCAATGACATCTGACCACTTTGGCCCCTCAACAAAGTATGCTTCCTGTATAGTCTCACTCTTCTGCATTATCCTGATTTGCCTAACCCTATCTTCTGTCATGCCACCATAGCTTCTTTACTATGTAACTTTATTTTATGCAACAAGCCTCATGTATGTTAAACCATCATGCTATTGTAACTACTTCACTGTGTAACTTTATTCTATGTAACAAGCCTCAAGTATTCTTTTACTGTGTTGCGCCCAGTTCCCTACGGGTTCGGTGCGCCCTACAAGTCAATAAACAAACAAACAAACCTTCTCCTGCTAACATATGGCTCCTACATTATATATTGCATGGTGAGTCATACACAGCGCCTTAGAATTCATGCAGGAGTCCACAGGAGCCAGTGAAGCAGACGCGGCATAGCTTGTGTTGATGGCAGACGTGCTGCCCAGTTTTGCAGGCTTTGCAGCCGTTGGATGTGAATCAAGGGTTGTCCCAAATATATCCCATTGCAATAGTCAAGCCACCCTCAATGGCGGACGTGACTGCCTGAGTTGTGCCCTCGGGAAGAAGGAAAAGAAGAATCTTCCTGCAGTAACGTGGGCATCTCTCAAAGCGGAGGGCAGAAGCTTCACCCCTAGGCTTTTCACTGAGCTGCTCGGAGTGGGGCATGGCCAATGGAGTTTGGTCAAAACTCAGACCTCCAGTTAGAATGGAGTCTAGGGGAACCGATCAACAGGTCCTCCCTTTCATCCCCATTCAGTATTAGCCAGTTTTCCGCCATCCACTCCCCTATTGCCGAGAAGCACGTTTTCAGTTTGCCTGGCGGGTCCAAGACTAGTGAGTCAAGGCGGAACACCAACTGGGTGTCATCGTAAGTGTAGAAGTGCACCCCATGATGAGAAATAAGGTCTGCCAGTGGACTGAGATATAGATTCAAGAGGGGAGGAGAAAGAAGACCATTGGGGGACCTCTCAGGAAAGAGGGGTTGGAGCCACGTGCCAGGGCAGTAAGGGCACCGATTGAACACGGTCTGATAGAAAGGGGGCGGCCCAGGCCAGAGGGGTTTCAGAGATGCCGGCCTCCTCCAAACATTGCTAAAGAATCGCATGGTCAACTGTATCAAAGGCCGCAGAGAGGTCTAGGAGAAGCAACACCCCGATCTCTCCGCTGTCCTGAAGCTCCGCACTCATCGAACAGCGAGACCATGACTGATGCAGTGCCCATCCGGGCTCGAAAGCCCGACTGAAAGGAGCGTAAAAGCGTATTCCCTTCCAAGAAGCGTGAGACCTGAGGTGTAACAATCGCCTCCATGAGCTTCATAAGCGCGGGCAGGAGTGCTAGGGCGCGATAGTTAGATAGCTCAGGGGCAACGCGCTCACCTTGGAAGCAAGACGACACGGAGCAACACAAGTTCGATGCCCGGGTCCGCGCTGAGAAACCTCTGGGTATTAAGCGCGTTATAAATAACCTATCATATCACTAAAGATGGGTCTAACTGAGACTTCTTTAAAAGTGGAGAGACTAATACATGCTTCAATGAGTAGTGAATAGTGCTGGGGGGAAATGAATGCTGATGGGCAGCCGTGAATAGTGGCACGACAGTCAAGGGCAGTCCTTTGAGACTGTGAAGAGGAATATGACTCGTGGTATGTGTGTGCAGAAGCAAGCCCCGGGTGTAGGGGTAGAGCTGTGCCATTGTGAAATCTTCAGACATTGTGGAATCGCATATTAGTGGCATAGACCCAAGAGCGCTATAGATCTGGGAGCTAGGAACGAGCTTGGGCTTTGTGGCCCGGCCCTCATTTGGCCATCATCTGTGGTTCTTGTGAGGGAGGTCTCCCTTTCAGTTAAGCAGATCACTGAAAAGGAATTCTGTAGCAAAAAAGGAGGGTGGTGCCCGCTGAATGCCTAGACACCCCCGTACCCGCTGAGCCGTGCCTGTGCTCCGGGTGGAAACCCAGAATAAATAGTTCAGAGATGGCACGTGCACTAAGGGGTCAAGGGAAGGGTTTAGCCCCACTGTACACTGCAGTTCCTGGAGTTTTAGCCAAATTCCTTTTATTCGCCGCAGCCTTTAGAATGATCGCATAACTTGAGGGGAAGAAACGGTTCGGTCCGGAGAACCTTATGTTGGCCTCCTTGCCAACTAGGAATGTTTAGGTTTCATTTGAAGATATCACTCGCCACGTGGTTTAATGTGGGCACACATACTCTGGCATGTTTGCAGCCTGAGGAAGTAAGCGCCAATCAAGGAATATGCGCTCAAAAGCAGACTTACATCCACAGAAATACGCCCCCAGTGTGTCCTCTTGGCTGGTCACACCCACCTCTTTCTTCGAGCTCTGTAGCAGCCCCATCGCGCGCGCGGGTCATTATTGCTTCATAAGGGACTGGAAAAGAATCGCTTCAGTTTTTCCAACCCACGTTATTGCTGAAGAGGCCTCTTGAGTCACAGACCTCAAAACATATGCCCCCTCCCCTTTCTTCCAGATGCTTGAGTCTTCCTCTTGGACAGAGTTTCCAAACTTTTTTTGGGGTGACCTTTATTTGGTTAGCGGTACCTCGCCGAATGCTAGAACTTAGTATACTGCCTGTTATAAACAGCCGCCCTATTAAATGATGTTCATGCTTAATCCACCTATGCATTTAATTGATAACGTTGTTTATATTAATAGCAGTGACCCCTTTATCGGCTCACTCCTTGATTATCAGGTTTTTCCCCTTTCTTTTTAATACATTATCAACCTCAAATGGTGTACTCTCTTTTAATATCTATCAATCATAATATTTTTTAATTTATTTTGTAGCTATAATATGTATTAATTTTTCATTATCATTGAGATTGTTGTGTTTTGAATAAAATAAAACTTTATGAAATAAAAATAACAGCCGCCCTCCTCCCATTTCAAAGAGCTTCGCGGCGGCGTCCCCTGGGTGGTCGGGGGTAACCCCGCCGTTTGCAGCCACTGTTCATTTGTTTAGTGTCGCCAATGTTTGGCTATTTCTCCTTGCTTGTGATGGCGGGATGGCAACCATTACTCCCCCTAACCCCCCACACCCCACCTCCTTTATCCTGTGCTGGGATCAGCTCTGCGTATTTATTTCTCGCGTGCCCCTTTGGAGATCACGTGGTATCACTTTGATGGGCAGGTGTCCTCTGCACGCTGCATCCCGGCTGCCCTCGTGCACAGCTTCTTCGGCTGTCAGCCCCTCCCCCTCCTCTGCCCTCTCGCCCAATACATAGTACTTTATTAGACAGATGTTGCCAAAGTACATACAAAGGGCACGTGATCCTTCCAGTCGTGGCCATTTTGGTTTTCAGGAATGGTGTTGGGGCCCCAACCTTTTCAAATGAAAGTGGCCTGCACCCTCTGGGGGCCCCCCACACCTGCTCGCATATTGTCAGTCGGCACTCTGCTAACACAGCAATATAGTCCGTATGTTCTGGGGCTTACACAGTGTGCGTTTTTCAACGCTCGCCTTAAAAGTTGCGTTTGCTGGAGTCACTCATTGGGGGGCAACAAAGGTTACTAAGAAGGATTAATAGCTATTCATCAGGCATTCGTTGTTTCAGCTCCCTGATGGCTCGCCATCTCGTAATAACTGGCAGTAAATTCATCCCCGGGGTTTCCACGATGCTGTATCTGGATTTGTGCAAAGCCCACCTTCCCAGGCCAGCAGGAGGCGCTCTACAGCCCAGCACATCTCAAGGGTGAGAGTCGCGGTGTCTTTACCCCGGTGCTTCCAACTTAGAAGTAGATTTCAGCTTTCTATAACTCTCTTTTATTCAAATAACCTTTGATAGAACATTTGTTTACATGCAATTATTGTACTCATACGAAGGAGGGGCTTACTTTTTCGAAAGGGTGCTTTTGTAGGTTCCGGACTTGGCAGGAGTGGACTACGCACAGATAGCGCTTCGCTGCAGTACTTCGATCTGGCTTTTTGCTACTTATTATTGTTTCCCATTTTTTTCAGTAAATTTTGCACGTTTACTACCCAGGACGGTAACCCGGGCCCTTTGCTTACTCTCTCATCGTTTGTTGTTTCCCCCCTTTTTATTACAATTCACAAGTGAGCTGCTATCAAGCTTGCCTCCCTGTGCTCTGCCCCCTTTTATTTACACCTCACTTGGGAGGCTGGCCCATTGAATATACGGACGTGATTGCCATTAGAGAACAAATAGCTGTCGGCTAGTGGACAGGCTCCACTGCCCCTAGGAATGGAACACAGGATCCGGCCTGGGTCACACTCCACTGCCACTCTCCACCCGATCAGGTCATGGTCTAGTGCAATCTGAGTCCTGTGAGAAACCTGAAAGTGTCTCCCCAACTAGTCCCCGGGAATCTGTCTTCCAGGTGGCCAGGACTCGGCCATTGCTATTGGATTCAGTTCCTGGGGTTGGACCAGTAAGGGAGGATCACCTAGATGGGGGTTCTCGGGGAGTGGAAATGGGACACCGATGGGTGAGACGTGGTGTCCCCCTTCTTGTAACACCTTTTTCCCATCCTACCCCGTAGGATACGAAAACACTCCCCCTTTTCTGACACGAACACTTTCGCACACCAGGAAAGACGACGGACAAACACCATAGCTGTTTACCTGACATGTCCCAACACATGGGTCAGGGTTGCTCAGGCAATTGACCAGAATCACACATACCTAACAGCCCTTTCCCTTCCCCCACAGGGCTAAAAGTTGGAGCACGAGAGCACAATACGAGCAAGGCAGACCGCACAACAAGAGAGCTAACTTGGCACGGCAGTTCAAGAAGAAGAAAAGATGGCGTGAACCGAGAGGGTGACAAGGAGAGAAGCGACCCTGCCCTCTCCGACCAAGATCCATGAAACCTCCACGGAAGGAATCGTAAGACCGCGAACAAAAGCCTGTGTGCGTTGCTGCAGATGTCAACGGTACACAGGGCCCTCCTCCGCTGATAACTAAGCAGGGGAGAGATGCTTGCCACCGTGGTACCGGCCTTGACTCCAGAGACAAGAAAAGCCAAGCGGTTCATCACAGCCGATGAGTCGAGGTGAGAGCTGATAAGAAACCGAACTGTGTTGAACCAAAGTAGCAAATGGCTAATTGCAGAAAGTACAAAGAACTGTTACTGTGAGTGGGGAAAACCAGCTACAGAGGAGTCGGGCACCACGTGGGTGCTCACTCTGGAAACTCTAGGCAATTATCCTATTGTTGAAACTACTGTTGCCCGAAGGCCTTGGTAAAGGCGAGAAGAGGGTCAAAGTGGTCATATGGGGGTCTAGTAAAATCCTCTGTACACTCGAAAGTCTTTGACCGGCAGATGATCGTGAAGCAAAGGGAAGTGACTCTCGTATGGTAAGAACTGTTCAAGGAATTGTGTGATTGACAAAGTTGTCAAGAGTGAACCCGACGGATGGATTCCGATAAAGAGCGGGCGATGCCAAAAGTCCTGTGACAAGAGTGAACCAGGCAGAGGGTTGTCCAAAGTGAATTGTTTAAAAATACATTAAGATTTGTGAATGTCACAGAGGAGATTGTGTTGAAAGCTGTAGTAAACCTGACGGAGGGAGGCTAACATTCGAGAAGGGTCTGAGCCCGGAAGAGGGAGATCCAGGGGTGAAAAGGCATCACCCATGTGCAAGCAGAAAGGAACCTTTGTTTATTGTTTGGAACTCATCAGGTCCTCAAAGGCAAAAGACTTTTTGTAGGAAAGAGACTTAACCACTGAAGGCCCTGATAAGCTGAGAACGGAACTGTTCTTGGGGGTAATAGTAGCATCACATGCATTACTCCCATGCAGTATCGCAGCCCAGTTTTGCCGCAGGGAGATGGGCTGTACTTTTGAGCGCCAATTGCCCTCTCTGCATTTCCATTTCCCTCAGCCACCTTGGTTGCCATAACGATGCCCAAACATCTGCTAGTGCGCATGCGCCCCATACAGTGGCACTACCTACCAGCGCATGCGCATTCTTACATACCGGCACAGCACACTAGCCGACAGATGCCGAGTGAGCTGTACTCTCAGCTCTTCCAGGAGTCAACACCGCGCTGTGCGAGCACCGCGCACCCGGTTCCTGACCTCTGGTAAGCCCTCAACACTTCCCCAGCTACACCCTTAACAGGGCCAGCCCCCGCTACACCAGGGCTCCCCTGGGCCTTTTGATCAAGCGCACCCACGCGGCCCCAGGCACCTGACCAGTTGCATTTCTATTTTTCCCCTCCAAAACAGGATTTCCTATGCCTGACGAACCAAATTATCACGTTCACCCTGGCCCTGCCACCAAATATATATGTCTTGCAAAACACCAAGATCCAGGTACCGAATTTTGCACTTTCTCTTTTCTTTTAGAGAATTAGTGCACTAACACTACCGTATGGACCCGTGGGAGACTAAGCCTCAATTTTTTACTTACCTGTCTCCCCACATATGCGCCAGGCACCAGGTTCCAGCCCCCACAGACCTGAACAGCCTGCCCATTTGTCCTCAAGTGGCTGCACAGGTACTTCTTATTTCTTACATGGGCATTTCTAACCCAACAAATAGATGACACTTAGTACAGCCATCTAACCTTGTCCTTTGTCTCTCCAACGTCTTTTCCAGAACTCCATATGCTATGTGTGTTAAAAGGAGTACTCTCCCCCTAGCAATACGGCTACAGGCTCCCCTGCCTCTCCCCTACAGGAGGACGTGCCACACTTTACCCAGTCCAGGTCAATAACTGGTTCTCACGCGCCCCTGGAAAGTGTTAGAACGTCCCGTTCTCTACACTTTCCAGTTTAACGGTTTTTAATTGAATTTTATTTCATGCTAGTATTGGAGCCTCTAGGCCCCAGCTAAGGAGAGCCCAACACTGATTGAGATCTCTCCCCGTACTGTTCCCCCATTTAGGGAGACCCGGTCTAGGCCCATGAAGAAGGCTTCCTTGCCGAAACGTCACAGGACATTCCATCTTGAGGGCTAGATACCCCCGTCCCGCTCCATCATTTGATCTACATCCCAAAGTAGACCAACGACTAGGTCACTCCCCTATCTGCCAACCCTGAAGCGCACTGAGTGCGCCTAAAAAAATATTAAGAAGGACGTACTAGTGACTACTTTTGAACTGGATCATTACAGCTTGAACCTGACTTTTACTGTACTTTTTGTTGGTTATCTTCTAAAATATCTAACGTCAAGAAATGTTCTGTATGTTGAGGCTAACCACAACTGTGTTCACTGCTCTGTAATGGATCTGCACGTGTGTGTATATATTTATATGTCACTGCTCACTTGTTTGTGTTTTGATGATATTTATGTTTTTTTCTATATAATATGAATACAAGTTAAATGCAGAACTTGTTGTTTCCCTGTAAATGAACCCCTTATACAGGGTAATATAAACAAAATGTGGAACTGTGTCTGCATCTTTAAACACTGGCTAAAAAAAACAATAAAAAGCTAAGTGTACTCAACAAGTGTTTTCGCTCCCCTAACTTAAATGAAAGTAAGCCAAATATACAGTTTTTCGTATACTAAGCATGTAAAGTGGTTAAAAATCTTTACAGAAAATGTGTATGTAAAGAGGCAAAATGTATGTGGCAGGACGCCACCCCCCTTGGTTCCATAGAGAATGGAACTGTTAGCTTGTGCTGGGAAAGCTTGAGCGTGTTCTGTGCTCCAGAGTCCCGCGCTCAAAACTTGGGGAAGGGAGACCTGACTCCTGCATCCTGACTTATTATTTGTGAACACTTCTTTATTTCCTGTGAACCCTATTCCACACTCTTTGTTTGTATTTAGCGTAAGGATTGGCAATAGGTTTTTCTTAGTAAAGGCCCTTTTATTCGACATGACGCCACTAGGACTGCCTTATTATTATTTGATGGTGGCAGCTTGCTCCCATCTTAGATTTAGGTTCAGGTTAGGCATTTTTCCAACACGCATATACCTTTTAATAAACAACCTTGAACTGTGATCACTTGTGTCTGTCTTTACTGTTGCCACCATGAGTTCCTTACACTGAGGTGTACATGGCCACTCTCCGCCCTAGCCGGTCACAGGGTGTAACACTGTGTCCAACTGCATAGCTATTCTCCACCCTAGCGGGTAGCAGGATGTAACACTGTGCTCCACTGTATCGGCAATCTGCACCATAGCAGGTCACAGGGAGTAACACTGTGCTCCACTGTATAGCCACTTTCCACCCTAGCAGGGCACCGGGCAGAACATTCCCAGGAAACTCTCCAGTGCCTCCCTCCACCCTCGCAAGGCACAGGGTGTAACACTGTGTCCAACTGCATAGCCACTCTCCACACTAGCAGGTCACAGGGTGTAGTGTAACACTGTGCTCCACTGCATAGCCACTCTCCACGCTAGCAGGCACAGGGTGGAACATTCCCAGGAAACTCTACAGTGCCTCTCTCCACCCTCGCAAGGCACAGGGTGTAACACTGTGTCCAAATGCATAGCCACTCTCCACACTAGCAGGTCACAGGGTGTAGTGTAACACTGTGCTCCACTGCATAGCCACTCTTCACCCTAGTAGGAACAGGCTGGAACATTCCCAGGAAACTCTCGAGTGCCTCTGCACTCTGGCAGCTCACAGGGTGTAAAACTGTGCTCCACTACATAGCTACTCTCCACCCTAGCAGGCTATGCAGTGTAACACTGTGCTCCACTTCTAGCAACTCTCCACCCTAGCAGGTCACAGGGTGTAACACTGTGCTCCACTGCATAGCAAGTCTCCACCATAGCAGGCCACAGGGTTGAACACAATGGGCTACACTACATATACACTCTCCAACCGAGCAGTGCAGAGGTTACACATTCGTAGGCCACTCCCTAGCAGCACTCCAGGGTCTTTCTCCATCTTAGCAGGGCATAGGGTAGATGGCTGTTGAACACTACCTAGCAGTGCTCCAGGGACACTCCACCCTAGCAGGGCACCGGGTAGAACAATCCCAGGAAACTCTCCAGTGTCTCTCTCCACTCTAGCAGGTCACATGGTTCAACACACAGGGTGTCACTCCAGGGCCACTCTCTACCCTGGCAGGTGTGAGAAACCAGAGGTTGTCTCACCCGCTAGTCCTCTGGGATCTCTCTCTCAGGTGGCCAGGGCAAGGCCATCACTGTTGGATCCAGACCCTGGGGGTGGAACACTGTTGGGTGAGGGGTCTTAGGGAAGTGGGGGTGAGGCGGCCAATGGTAAGAAGCGGTGTCCCCCTTTTTGTACATCCAAACCCTCCTATTTTGTAGGATCTGATGTCCCAACTCCCCCCCACCCCCTCCTTTCTGCACAAACACTAGGCCGGGTAAGAGGGTGACTGAGAGTAACAAGAATAACTTGTATACATCGTACTGGACATGTCCCGCTAATCGGGTCAGGCAAAGTCAGGCACTTGACTTCAAGTGCATACACCTGATTCCAATTAGCTCTCCTCAGATGGATAAAAGGCGGAACCTAGAGACACACTCTGAGCAAGGTGGAACATGAGTATGAGCAGAACATCCGGGGTGAAGGTGAACCTACTGGAGCAGGGAGACGGACTAAAGGAGGAGGGCAGCGGGCCGAAAACCCCAAGAGTTCCCTAAAGGAGGTTGTTGCTTCCACAGTGCTACAAAAGACACGATGAGAAGGCCAAATCCTAATATCGAAGACTGCATTGTTTCAAGGAAGCCAGCGACCCTCCTGGGTGAACGACAGAGTTGAGGAGGCGAGGCCAGGCCTTTGGTGCTAACCTTGACTCTTGAATTGGAAATCAAAAAAGCAAGAGAGAACCGCACAGCCGGTGAGTTGGCAAATGACCTGAGAGACCTGTGTGTGCTAAGAAAGGTTGAAATTTGCAACAATGAATTGCAAGTCCAGGCTGCACACGTGTGGATGAGACGTGAGGAAAGGCAGACCTGCAAATTAACGTTAAAGCCAGAGCAGCTGTGGAATCAACCATACTGAATAACGGAGTGGTCCGGCGAAAGGGAGTAGCCCACTCGAAAGTCTCTGTGACAGGTGCATTGTTTGAGGTGATAAAAGTAAATGAACTGTAAAAGCGAAAGTGAACAAAGTTAATCCAGAGAGATGGGGAGAAGAAAATCTGATAATTGAATTCTGAATCGAAGTGGTCCTACGGTGGTCTGAAAAGGGAAGCCCCACACATTTGAAAGTCTTCGGCATCCGAAAAGTGGTCTGAGCCTGACTGAGGGAGACCCGAAGTGTACAAAGCTTGGGGAAGGGAGCCCAGCAAGTGTTGAACTGTGAAAGGTCTGAGCCTGGCAGAGGGGGACCAATGTTGAACTGTGCAAGGTCTGTGCCCAGCAGAGGGGGACCAAAGTTGAACTGTGCAAGGTCAGAGCCCGGCAGAAGGGGACCGGTGAGAACTTTTTGTTTCATTATTTGGGGAAGACTGGAACAAGAGCCTTTAACGGGTAAGACCAGGCGGGCCTCGATCCACGCTCCGAACTGTTTCAGTGTTAAAGCACGAGCCAGAATGTGTCATCCTGCCTATAGAGATGGCCTTATTCCATGATGTCGAAATGTGGGGAGGAGAGCTGATTCAGCCACATTTATCCTGTGTCGAACACTGATTTTCCTTTTGTACATACATCCTTTACAAAAAAAATGTGTACAAGAGATAGGGCAGCTATTAGGTTTTGTTAGCATTGGCCATTTTGATTTGACAGACACGACGACGACTGTTTTCTTTATTATTTGATGGTTGAGACTAGGGGTGTACCGAACTTCGGCTTCGAGTAACTATTCGGCCGAATTCCAGCTGAAATAAAGCTATTCGGCTCCGGACGAATAGTTTCTTGCTATTCGGCTCTTGCCGAATAATTTGACATTCTCATTTGAATATAATGCAACATGAACTCAAAAGGCAAATATAGACTTCAGTTTGCAAAACTGAATAGAATTACACCAGACAAATTGCTATCACACAGCTGAAAAATATCTTATATTGTCATCTGCTCTTTAGGGCATGTTTTGTTACAGATTCTTAGACATAAAAGGTGCTCATCTTTTATGCCTAGCCTGCAACAATACAGGAAAATCTTTCTTTTGGCAAATGTTTATATGCAATGTGCACTTTTTTCAGTTGGAAAAGACAAACTGGAAGAAATGTTCATAGATACTTGCAGTTCCTGTCATTTCACTTCCATTGCGTACTTCATAGTCCCCCCTATTGTTTTTTTAACTACTTGAGTCCTGAGTTTAACATTATCTGATATTTTATCAGGAATGATAAGTTGCAAATGTTTGTGTATTAGCGAGAAGGAGTGGCTAAGATGAGTGAAAAGTGAGCAGCATTTGTTTGGGTGGGGTGAATAGTTGTGAGATAGAGTTCACGCATTTCAGATTTCCTCTTGACTTGTGTCCTGCATGAGCCGACATGAACCATTTTATACATTTCTATGTGAGCTGCAAAGAAGTTTCGAAACTCGACCACATCGACTTTGCAACTGGATAGAGAATGCAATGCATCTGATTCACAAAGGCAGTCCTTTTGCATTTGTGAAGCCTCCTACTTTAACTGCCATTGAATATGCAACAATCCTCTCTACATTTGGTCCCTTCATTTTGGTTAAATCTGCTTTATTTCTGGCTTTTATGCTTTAAATAAAGATGCTACATTAATTACAATGAGGAGAAATAAAAGTATAGAATGCATTTAAAATTGTGCTTTATTCGTTTTTTAATAAGTGTGTTTTTTGAAGTTTGCAACATGATTTATTAAATAAAGCAACTATTCGGCTTCATATTTGGCTTCGGCCGAATAGTTGACAAACTATTCGGTATTCGGCCAAATACTAAATATGCTATTCGGTACAGCACTAGTTGAGACGCCTCCCATCCTAGTTATAGGGCAAAGTAGGAGTTTTTCCAAACCCCACAAAGTTAATAAAGGTTTTACAAACTGTACCTTTTGTGTCTGTGTCATACTTGTGATGCCATGCCTCCCCTACACAAGTAACAGGTTTCAACACAATGGGCTCCCCTGCATAGCGCCTCTCCAAACCGAGCAGTGCAGAGGGTACGCGGTCGTAGACCACTCCCGAGCAGCGCGCCAGGGACACTCCACCCTAGCAGGGCACTGGGTAGAACATTCCCAGAGAACTCTCCAGTGCCTCTCACCACCCTAGAAAGTCACATGCTACAACACGCTGGGGGTCACTGCAGGGCCACTCCACCCTGGCAGGTCACAGGGTACAGCACTCTAGGCGCCACTCCAGGGACACTCTCTTCTCCCCCCCCACCCCCAAACGGGTCAAAGGGTACAACATTCTGCGTGGCACTCAGGGGGGGGGGGGGTTTGAGGGGACTCTCTTCCCAGCAGGTCATAGGGTAAAACACTCTGGGAGCCATTCCAGGGCCAACTCCCTCCCCCTCCAGCAGGTGACTGGGGACAACACTCTGGGCTCCACTCCAGGGACACTCTTCCACATCAGGTCAGGGGGGTACAACACTCTGGGGTCCACTCCAGGGCCACTCTCCACCGTAGCAGATTAGAGTGCAGACCACTGCCACGTTATTACCACTCTGAAACCTGATCAGATCAGAGGATATAGGACCCCCCCAGGCCACTCCAGCATGGAATGGAAGACCCACCTTTCCTGGCCTGCATGACCGGTACCCACGCCTGCATCTGAGTTATGGGATGAAATACCCCCGGCCCGGGCACACTACCGCTCAGACACATGAAACTGAAGGAGGCAAAACATGATTGCTGAGATGTCGCCCCCACCCCCTTACAACCTTTGGTTAATTTACCTGCGCCGCGCATCCATTTTTCTATCCACCCACAGCCCCTGCTTTCCTACTCCTCCCAGGGTGTCAAAACCACTGAGTTTCTTTCGATGCAGCACACAGCATTGTCACAGAGAAAACACCCAGAAGCCCTAACTCATTTTTTTCGGATTTTTGCGGCAATCGCGCATTTTGCGGCGATGCAATTCCACCATCCTTAGGGCCGTTTCTGAAGCAGAGTGAGGTGGGGCCTGGCCTTGTCGAGGCATCCCCGCGGCGAGGCCATCCATAGGTTGTTAAAAACCCTGCGCCGGGGCAGCCGCTGCCTCCGCCGGCAGACTGAGCCACACAGAGTGCGCCGCTTAATCTGATGATTTGGCGCAATTAAAGGATTTGCCCCCCCCCCCCTCCCCGCTGTAATCGTGGTACCACCGGATTGTCTGCCGCCGCCGCGGGAAGCATCTCAGCCGCCCAGCAAGACGCGCCCAGAAAGCCTTTTCTGCGCACGCTTTGCCCGTGTACAATTAGCCTCCAACAACAAAATTAGGCGAACAAGAGATTGTTCCGAGAAGTTGAGATGGTAATGGGGGGGAGTTATAAGTAGCTGCCGCACACGGGGAAGAGCACTTCAAGGGCAACTCGCCGCTTATTGCTGGGATTTGCGTCCTTTCTTATTCCCGAACCCCATACAGTTGTAAAACTATATTTAAATCCCGAAAACAATAATGACGCTGGGCCGCAAAACACCAATTTAAAAATTATTTAAAAGCCATGTTGGGGAGGAAACGAGCAGACATATTTATTTGGAGGCGAATGTCTAATGGCCGACGTGGCAGGCTCCAGCCGTACAGGGGGAAACCGCCGGCGCCCCTATAGCCTCGGCCTCGTTGCCGGGAGCTGGAAATGCTAAGGGCCTCCGCGGGCAAAAACCCACACGGCCGTCTCCGGGCTTTATTTGTGTATTATTTGTAAAGATAATGGCGTAGAACGCAATATCGCCATCGACTCGCCGACCTCTGAAATGCGAAACAAGAAAACAGCTCTTTAACTGTTGGACTTGTGTGAAAAGGGGGCGGTTAATCGTCTGCATTACCAATCTGACCCTTCAAAAACACGGGGAACTTTTTGAGAATCTCAAGATGCGGACAAATAGAACTGAGAGTTTTTCAAAATGTTTAAATCGTTTTTTGGGTGCTTGTAGCTTGCCGCACGCTTGCAGGAATAGGCAAACTAGCCTACTAGAGGAACAGGGACTCTCTTCACGTATTTGGAGGGACTAGTGATACAATTTTAATGTGAAAAAACAGATGTAAAACTCTGGAAAGCCAGAGCCAATGGCAAGAAGTGAGGGACCCAAACGAAAAGATAAAACAGGCGGGGCCTCAGGGTACCTCTGCACCAAACAGGGGAGGTCTCAGTGTGGAGACACTTTTTTTTCAGGAGTCGGATTTAGAAATGACCGGGACCACTGACTCTTCTGGTATTCCATTCTGGAGATGCGCCCAGCTGACCCTGAGAAACATTTGAACCTTGTCTGCGCTTTGACAACGTCCATCTACCAGGAAAGTCCTGCTCTAGCGCCTTCTCATTTTGCCTCCTTGAATACCCCAGGCATATGTGGTTAGGGAAAGCGGTCCCCTTTCCCCGAGCATTCAAGGGCACACACTGATCTGCAGCAACATTGGGAACCAGGTTGTGTCCAGAGTTGGACTGGGAACTAAAAGAAGCCCTAGAAATAATTACTGGGGACCAAAAGAGGCCCTGGACATAAAGTTCAAAGTGGCCCCACATGACACATTTTCAGCAAGCCCAATCCTTTTCCTATGTGAACATTAGGAAATGCCACACAAAAGAGGCCCAGGGTGCAGAGGCCCACCGGGAAATCTGCCAGAGTTCCCTATAGGCCAGTCCACCCATGGTTGTGTCCCTGCCCTGTACCAGAGAGTCCTGGACTTCAATTACATCAGCTGCACACTTAACTGGTGCGCCTCAAGCACCCTTCCACACCGTACTCTTTCAACTGACCTGGACTGCGGTCCCCGAGGTGGTTCAACCTACCAGCGCTTTGAGGTCATACCAATGATATATAGAGCGCTATATAAATGCCACATAACATAACTTCATGTCATCATGTGTGCTGGTGGTGAAGTGTGCAAACTCTTCATGTGACTTGCACCGCTTCACCTGCCCGCTGGACACATAACTCCCAGTCTCAATCAGCCATTCGTAGGGGTCACACAAGATGACCAAGCGGGTCTGTCATGGTGGACCCTAGAGCAATCTATTTGTGGGGGTTCTCTAACTCTCTAGAACTCTGTTTCTCCAAATCTTTCCTGGATGTGTGTCTGGGCCTCCTTCAGCTCCACAATATTTGGAGCCCGCAGGACTGCAAACTCTGCGTCAACGTTTTGAAGTTGTAACCTATTTTCCTGGCTATCTGGACCTTTCCTCCTTTCTCCAGAACTCAAGACTGTTAATTCTAACAGACCACACCACTGACGTGTCGTGTGCAAACAAGCAGAGAGGAAGTACATCTCTGTGCGTGGGTATATTGGCCCTGCAGCTATGGAAGGGGGCTATCAAGTATCCTTTTAGTAGCTGCTCCTCTGGCTGGAGTCTTAACACCTTGGCTGCTTCTATGAGTCAATTGGCCCGTGATCCCCACGAATTGGAACTTCTTCATCGTGGGGTGAACCAAATCTTTCAGTTTGCAAGACACCCTCTGCTCGATATTACAGGAAACCCCCTCTGTTAGTATTTAGTGTTTTGTATTTACAGGGATGTCAATATCGATCAGAAATGACTTAAAATAACACATTTAAAGATGGCGGCGACATTTCCCAAAGGGGTTTCTATACAAAGGTGGTGAGACATTGTATGAGGTGTAAATCAAAATGGGCCAAAGAAAATCTAAAAAACATGGCATATGCAAAGGTACTATTAACCTGGAGGTCGGCGGAAGGGGGAGTACTTCAAACTAAAGAATAGTACTGTAAAAATATACAAAATAACATTATTGCGCAGCACTGGAGGGGTTGGTGGGGTCAGGTAGGGAGAATTAAGGAGAGGGGCTCCAGCGTTGGCAAGTATGTGTAGCTTAAGCCAAGCTTTGAAGACATCCACAGCCCTTCTGACGTTGATTGTGATGAGCAGCCGGTTCCAGCGGAGTGAGGTGAGTAGGGAGAAACAGCGGAGGGGAGAAGAGGCTTGGGACAGTGAGACTGAGTGCAGCCTAGGGGCGGTTTGAACAAGATATTGGGTAGCCCAGGATACAATCAGACCGGTACTAAAGAGCAAGACCATTGGTAACTTTGTCGACTAGAAGGAACATGAAAAGCCAGCATGGTTGGTAGTTACAAGTGGGGGTGAGGGGTCTTGGGTACGTTGTAGCCTAATGGATGTGCTAGGGGTAGCAACCCTTGGGTGGTTGCACCTCCTCGTATGAGACAGTTCCATTATTCTTCTCATAGTGAAACCAATGTACACATTGAGTAAAATCTTAGTCTGCCATGCTAGTTTGGTGGCCAGAAAATGGACCAACAGGTGTCAGTACACCTACATCTATCGAAGCATTCTTCTGTTCTGGTACAAACCTTTCTGTGGGGCGGGGAGGGGGGCGTCTTGATCCTAACACCTCCTCTCATCGTTGTTCATAGCTGCCTGGTTTCTTAAGACAAAGCCATTTGAAACCTTGGCTTATCTAAGGTACCCAGCACATCACCAGACATCTTAGAAATATTGCACACACTCTTATAATAATTATTCTTTTCATGTAGCGCTTTAATCTAAAGTGCTTTACATAGGACATATTTACATACATTACTGTTATTACCCAGCCAAAATTGGTACTCATTTATCGACCTCGGAAGGATGAAAAGCTGAGTTGGCCTTGCCAGGATTCGAACCTGTGACCTGCAGATCCAACACAGATCACAGCAACGAGCGTTTAACCTGCTGAGCCATTTTAACGACTCTTGATACCGCATTGCGCGTAGTGCAGTAACGTTAAAAAAGGCAGTGTTTCTGAATACGACATGTGTTGCCGCTCTGAACTATTACAGGTTGAGATAACCATTTTCTTAAATTCTGCCTGCTTTTCTGTGGAGGCAATTAAAGGCCTCATGGGATGCAAACAGCTGGATTTCGAATATTGGATTTAAGGTGTTTATTTACACAAGTGCAAATGCTCCGAAAGAAAGTAAAGATTTGGAAAAGTCTGAATAATCACAGAGAAAACATCCCTCAGCCTGGGGTGCCAAGAGCCCCTGCTGGGATCAGTCTATGGGATCAGTTTTTGGGATCAGTCCTAGTAGACTAACTCGATGTAGGAATTTCTTCTTCCTGTACCCACAGCTGTTTAAAACAAATCCTCTCCTTTGGTCCAGAGACAAGTCCACTTTTCGTCACTCTTCTTTGACTTGCTTTGCACCTTTTCCAGCAACTATAGCTGGAGCTGAAGCTGGTGCCAGGAGCCCCCCCCCACCACTCTATGCTCCTGGGGTCTCCCCCCACCCCCAACTTCAGAGCCATGCTGCTGAAACACTCTACATTTCTCCTGTCAATCCATAAGGTTAGACACTGCCTGATGGTACCCAAGTTGGTTACAGAGTTCCAAAACCAATTGAGATTTTTATTCCAGTGTTTGTTCGAATTCTTCTGGTGAGGCAAAAAGGGACCTGAACAACTTGGGGACTAGCAGGGACCTCAGGTAGGAACTGGACGGTCGCAGTCATATAAGACCTTCTGTCACTTTTCATGGTCAGAGTCTGGTTGATCCACATGTTGTGATCTCTATAGCTTGCTGGATTCGGGCTGGCATGTCTGAGTCCTGACCGCTCCGGACCAGCACCCGCACAAGGAAGTTCATGCCGATTTTGTGTCAGCCACAGCATCGCATGTGGCCTGCAAGTGGCATAGAGTATTTGTAATCCTTTGTTATCTTTTGCAAACCCCTTCCCAAGATTCCTGCTCCAGGAGGCAGGCTTAGTTCAGTCAATCAGCCCTGAATTTCTTTTTTTGGCTGATCTGAGTGTTTTCCTTAGCCACCGCCTCCTTCTTACTTATCTGTATTTTGAAGTCCCTCGATGGTGTGTAGGAAAGGCTGTGGAATGGAACGTCCAACTTACAATAGTGGCTTATTTTACTCCTGGACCATAGCACCCCTTTCCTCTATATGGCTGTTCTTCAATTCCTCCTAGAAAAAGTACATTCAATACAAAATACCAAGCAGAAAAGGATGGGCGTTTCAAGCTTTGGAAACACACGTTTAAGGGTTGGTACAGTCATAGCCGAGTGGGGTCCAGAGGGGCCAAACACAATACTTTGGCTGAAACAGATTTTGAATTAACACGCAAAGGTTCTCTCAAAGGCCAAAATCAAATACAAGGATTCAGAATAGGTTCTTTGTAACAGTTAGAATGGTGTGAGGACTTCACGAATAGATTTGCGGTACTCTTGCATCGCTCACTGTCCTAAAGTGTACACTCTCTGGGCTTCTTCCTGCTTCTCTAGGTTGCTTGGAAACAACCCCCTTCACTTCACCTTGCAGCTCTCGCATATATCACTGGGTGTCCTCTACGAGCTGTAGGCAGGAGTTAAGCTTCCTTTTAGACGGAGCTAATTCTGTTTGAGTTTCCACGAGTGAATTGAAGAGAGATCTGTACCCTCCTTTTCTTACGGTTCTGACCTCCCTCTTCAACACGTTTGCAATCCTGTTCTGATCCTGCGCATCCTGAGTGCCATGCAGTGTGCTCATTCTTCCTCCCATCCTTGACTTGAACCCTTCAAATTGTGGTCTTATGTCTGCCCACTGCCTTGGGCCACGCCTGCCCTCGCATACATTCCTGATCTTGCAACCTGTGTCCTTGTTAGCCTCCTGATATTTTCCTTAAACCTCCTTCTGATATTTCAACCCAACCTCCTCCCGATGTCCCAAGCCACCCTCCTCCTGATCTCCAACCGAACAACCTCCACCTGATCTCTCCAATCAACCTCCTGCTGATCTCTCCAACCAACCTCCCCCTGATCTCCAACCGAACAACCTCCCCCTGATCTCTCCAACCAACCTACCTCTGATCTCCAACCGAACAACCTCCCCCTGATCTCTCCAACCAACCTCCCCCTGATCTCCAACCGAACAACCTCCCCCTGATGTCTCCAACCAACCTCCTGCTGATCTCTCCAACACCCTCCTCTCTACCTTCTTCGTCCAAACTCCTTCCTCGCTCTCCAACTCACTCCCAAATCCTGCCACCAGCTCTCACTCAATAAAACCACACTGCCTCACTGGGAATTTGAGCGCATGTAGCCCTACCCACCCTCACCTTGGGGTGGGCTTCCTGTGAAGCTCTTTGGATGATAATGAGTGTGTGACTGTTCTAGCAGTGCACACGCTTTGTGTTTGATATAGGGAAGCATGGTGTGCTTCTGGTGTTTGTGTGCATTCTCCACACAACTGCGGTAAAACAATCGGATGTGCCTCTGATGTCTGGGCACACTTGCAGAGTGAGTGACGTAGGGCCATCTGATGTGCCGCTGATGTTTAGGCACACTTGCAGAGTGAGTGCCGTAAGACAATCTGATGTGCCTCTGATGTCTGGGCACACTTGCAGAGTGAGCGCTGTTAAACAATCTGATGTGCCTCTGATGTCTGGGCACACTTGCAGAGTGAGTGACGTAAGGCAATCTGATGTGCTGCTGATGTTTATGCACACTTGCAGAGCGAGTGATGTAAGACAATCTGGTGTGCCTCTGAGGTCTGGGCACACTTGCAGAGTGAGTGCCGTTAAACAATCTGATGTGCCTTTGATGTCTGAGCACACTTGCAGAGTGAGGGATGTAAGGCCATCTGATGTGCCTCTGATGTCTGGGCACAATTGCAGAGCGGGTGCCGTAAGACAATCTGATGTGCCTTTGATGTCTGAGCACACTTGCAGAGTGAGTGACGTAAGGCAATCTGATGTGCCTCTGATGTCTGGGCACACTTATATAGTGAGTGTTGTAAGACAATGTGATGTGCCCCAGATGTCTAAGCACACTTGCAGAGTGAGTGCCGTAATACAATCTGTTGTGCCTCTGATTTCTGGGCACACTTGCAGAGTGAGTGCTGTAAGGCAATCTGATGTGCCTCTGATGTCTGGGCACACTTGCATACTGAGTAACGTAAGGCAATTTGATTTGTCTTCTGATGTCTGGGCACACTTGCAGAGTGAGTGCTGTAAGGCAATTTGATGTGCCTCTGATGTCTGGGCACAATTGCAGAGTGAGTGCCCTAAGACAATCTGATGTGCCTTTGATGTCTGAGCACACTTGCAGAGTGAGTGATGTAAGGCAATCTGATGTGCCTCTGAGGTCTTGGCACACTTGCAGAGTGAGTGCTGTAAGTCAATCTGATGTGCCTCTGATGTCTGAGCACACTTGCAGAGTGAGTGATGTAAGGCAATCTGATGTGCCTCTGACGTCTGGGCACACTTGTATAGTGAGTGATGTAAGACAATCTGATGTGCCCCTGATGTCTAAGCACACTTGTATAGTGAAGACCATAATACAATCTGATGTGCCTCTGATGTCTGGGCACACTTGCGTAGTGAGTAACGTAAGGCAATTTGATTTGTCCTCTGATGTCTGGGCACACTTGCAGAGTGAGTGCTGTAAGGCAATTTGATGTGCCTCTGATGTCTGGGCACAATTGCAGAGTGAGTGCCGTAAGACAATCTGATGTGCCTTTGATGTCTGAGCACACTTGCAGAGTGAGTGATGTAAGGCAATCTGATGTGCCTCTGAGGTCTTGGCACACTTGCAGAGTGAGTGCTGTAAGTCAATCTGATGTGCCTCTGATGTCTGAGCACACTTGCAGAGTGAGTGATGTAAGGCAATCTGATGTGCCTCTGACGTCTGGGCACACTTGTATAGTGAGTGATGTAAGACAATCTGATGTGCCCCTGATGTCTAAGCACACTTGTATAGTGAAGACCATAATACAATCTGATGCGCCTTGGATGTCTGGGCACACTTGCAGAGTGAGTGACGTAAGGCAATTTGATTTGTCCTCTGATTTCTGGGCACACTTGCAGAGTGAGTGCCGTAAGACAATCTGATGTGCCTCTGATGTCTGGGCACACTTGCAGAGTGAGTGCCATTAGACAATCTGATGTGCCTCTGATGTCTGGGCACACTTGCAGAGTGAGTGCCGTAAGACAATCTGATGTGCCTATGATGTCAGAGCACACTTGCAGAGTGAGTGCTGTAAGACAATCTGATGTGCCTCTGATATCTGGGCACACTTGCAGAGTGAGTGCCGCAAGGCAATCTGACGTGCCTCTGATGTCTGGGCACACTTGCAGAGTGAGTGCTGTAAGACAATATGATGTTCCTATGATGTCTGAGCACACTTGTATAGTGAGTGCCGTAAAACAATCTAATGTGCCTCTGATGTCTGGGCACACTTGGAGAGTGAGTGCCAAGACAATCTGATGTGCCTCTGATGCCAAAGCACACTTACAGAGAGAGTGACGTAAGACAATCTGATGTGCCTCTGATGTCTGAGCACACTTGCAGAGTGAGTGCCGTAAGGCAATCTGATGTGCCTCTGATGCCTGAGCACACTTGCAGAGTGAGTGGCGTAAGGCAATCTGATATCTGGGCACACTTGCAGAGTGAGTGCCATAAAACAATCTGATGGGCCTCTGATGTCTGGGCGCACTTGCAGAGTGAGTGCCGTAAGACAATCTGATGTGCCTCTGATGTCTGGGCACACTTGCAGAGTGAGTGCCAAAAGGCAATCTGATGTGCCTCTGATGTCTGGGCACACTTGCAGTGTGAGAGATGTAAGGCAATCTGATGTGCCTCTGAGGCCTGGCACACTTGCAGAGTGAGTGCCGTAAGGCAATGTGATTTGTCCTCTGATGTCTGGGCACACTTGCAGAGTGAGTGACGTAAGACAATCTGATGTGCCACTGATGTCTGGGCACACCTGCAGAGTGAGTGAGGTAAGACAGTCTGAAGTGCCTCTGATGTCTGGGCACACTTGCAGAGTGAGTGCCAAAAGGCAATCTGATGTGCCTCTGATGTCTGGGCACACTTGCAGTGTGAGAGATGTAAGGCAATCTGATGTGCCTCTGAGGCCTGGCACACTTGCAGAGTGAGTGCCGTAAGGCAATGTGATTTGTCCTCTGATGTCTGGGCACACTTGCAGAGTGACTGACGTAAGACAATCTGATGTGCCACTGATGTCTGGGCACACCTGCAGAGTGAGTGACGTAAGACAGTCTGATGTGCCTCTGATGTCTGAGCACACTTGCAGAGTGAGTGATGTAAGGCAATCGGATGTGCCTCTGATGTCTGAGCACACTTGCAGAGTGAGTGATGTAAGGCAATCGGATGTGCCTCTGACGTCTGGGCACACTTGCAGAGTGAGTGATGTAAGGCAATGTGATTTGTCCTCTAATGTCTGGGCACACTTACAGAGTGAGTGATGTAAGGCAATCGGATGTGCCTCTGAGGTCTGGGTACACTTGCAGAGTGAGTGCCGTAAGGCAATGTGATTTGTCCTCTGATGTCTGGGCACACTTGCAGAGTGAGTGACGTGAGACAGTCTGATGTGCCTCTGATGTCTGAGCACACTTGCAGAGTGAGTGATGTAAGGCAATGTGATTTGTCCTCTAATGTCTGGGCACACTTACAGAGTGAGTGATGTAAGGCAATCGGATGTGCCTCTGAGGTCTGGGTACACTTGCAGAGTGAGTGCCGTAAGGCAATGTGATTTGTCCTCTGATGTCTGGGCACACTTGCAGAGTGAGTGACGTGAGACAATCTTATGTGCCTCTGATGTTTGGGCACACTTGTAGAGTGAGTGTCGTTAAGACAATCTGATGTTCCCTGTCCCAGTCAGGAACTAGTACCACCCCAGGGCCCATCAGCCACCAGCTTGGGATGGCTCTGGATCCCCGCGAGTTAGGCAGCTACTACGTCCCAGCCTGTAGGTGTATGGATGCTGTCCACTGAAGTGTCAGCTGGACTGAGTGCTCTGATCCGGGTATCTGCTCAGGATCGATACCCTGATAATATGGAGGAAAGGGTATTGGGAAGGAGTACAGTGGCCACTGTGGTGAGTAATGGGACCTGCATGTGCTAGTCGGGTTTGTTTTCTTGTGGTCGGCGCCTATGTTAACATGGCCAGACCATCTTAATTATTTTTTTTTAATAGAAGTTGCCTTTTCCCCCTGGGTATAGAAATGAAAGATAGCTACCAAAACTAAATGGGGGGGGAGGGGGCAATCCTCTTCTTTGATCAAGAGAGCCATCTTCCCGCCAAAACCAACTAAACGCTGAACCTGTCCCTGCTGGATTCCGGAAAGAGGGAAACCACTCGTACTTATTGCACACAGCCTTATTTTAGAATCGTTAACCCCCTGCCTGCAGAGTGGCAAGAGGCACCCTCGGACTGGCTACATGTTTCCCAAGGCAGCGTGGGAATGCTGTCCTCCCAGTTGAGGCGCGTTTTAGTCTATGCGCCAGTGTGCGCCAGCAGCCTCGATTGGTGCTTGCTTACGCTTTCGGCACGTGGCCTACAGAAAAGCATTCTGGGAAAGGGTAGGCGCGCCCTGCAGCTGAGTGCCTTGGGCCTGTACTCGTGCAGCAGCACTGCTCTGCTAGTGGAAGAGAAGACGCCTATCGTTTCAAAAGGCACGCTAGCTATGAATTCCTGGATCTGACTTCCATTATGGCGCGGCACAGTGATCACATAGATCCCCCTACCCGCCCCCCCCTAACCACTTACCTTTTTGGCGGCAGACTTCTGAGTGTGCCGCCGACGCCCCTCTATCCCTGCAGCCTCAGTTCCCTTCCACCAACTTGGGTCGGAACTGGCGCGGCAGGGTCCTTTTTTCTTTTAAAAACATTTTGTTTCTTTATTGTCCCCAGCTATCCATGTAATGAATGCGGGTAACCCCCCCCAACCCCTGAGCCCATTACACCGAACAAGGGGAGCGGGCACACCCCTGCAAACCCCCCCCCCCCCACTCCACAAAGGCCCAGTACTGTATTTGTCGGAATCTTGTAGTCGACACTTTGGTGTGATTACTCTTCATTGATGCCTTGAGCAACCCTCCTCTGCTCCAATCGGGATACGCCTGGTCTGGACCTTCCTTTGAACCAGCATGAGCTTAATGTTATCATGAACATATACAATCACACTGCGCCAAACGCTCTGAGTTTGCGTGCAAAGTTGCATAGGTTTTTTTATTCCATCCGAAATTCCATGCTTGTTTCTTTTTCCTTTTCTATGATTCTTCATTCATCTATTATGGTTTGTATATTAACACTTGGCCATATGGCTATCGGCATATTCATTCTTGACACCCTTTGTGTACCCTTGGTGTCTTACGCCCATTCAAACTTATACTGGCGCATCTTTGCAAATGTGTTTCAATTATCAAATTGGATGGGATGAACCTTTTCAGCCTCAGAGGAAGAGCCCAGGCTCGAAACACGTGTCAGGTTGATTTTGGATGGAATAAAAAAAAGATGCAACTTTGCACGCAAACTCAGAGGGTTTGGCGCAGTGTGATTGTATATGTTCATTAACTCGCTCCTGGTACTGTAGAGTGTTGGGCCTGAGCACCTATACCATACAATCACCCGCTGCCTCCTGCCCAGTTAATTTGGGAGTGCGAGCGCTTGGGTGACTTTGTCTTACCTGCCCCCCTTCTGTTTGTGAGCTTAATATTATGATGAGTACTGGCTGGCGCATCCCGGAAGGGCTTTCAGAAGGGCCCACCTCGCGAGCCAAGAGGCTGGCCGACTGGGGACACAGCCAGGCTGCCTGGTTCGGGCTCTTGATCTTCGGCCAGGCAGCGCCACCTTTTTACCCCTGCCCAACCCATTCTCGGACAGGGGAGTACTGTTCCTTTGTTCTTTACCGTTTCTTCTTGCCAACGTTCCATCCAGCCACATGGTCAGCTGGATGGACAAAATGTCAATTTTAACAAAAAATACACGCACATTCACAGAAGAAGAAAAACACACACTACATTTAATAAACATACTTTTATGAACCCTGATGTCTGTGTCGTCATTTCTAAGTTGTCCCTTTGGACACAAACATGCAGTCCCTACTAGACGGCCCTTTTTTGGGGCATGCACTACATTATGATCCTGGCCAGAATTTTGGATCAAAGGGATTGTATAGAGAACAGTTAACACCTCGGTTTTGTTGGGATTCATTTTCAAAGAATGACTATCCATCCAGGTCTTAACTCCATTCAGACATTCTTTAAGAAAGGTGCAGGAGAAGGCATGATCCCTTTATTTAGGTGCCCGCTGTGTAATTTACAGAAAAATAGACCTTTGCCGTGAAAAATCTATGCCAGTGATTTAGTGTGTAGGTTCAAAAAGATCAGGGGCAGGAAAAGTACTGGGGCACCCCACAAGTTAAATGTCCCTAAATTGATAGACTTCTGTCTATGTAGTAAATAGGAAGATATCTAATAAATTACCAGATCACATAGGATGTCCGTGATTTCACCGAATCCACTTCTTCTAAAGGTGAAATCTTCGAATGAGCTTTTCTTCGATTTACTTATTCATTTATTCATTTATTTATTTATTTATTGCGGGGGGCACATCCCCCTACATTATCCTATCCCTTTACCCCAACCCATCTAAGTTTTAATATGTACCCACTTAACTAATCAAATTCTAAGAAAAAAAAAAGTTAGGTGAAATTGGATTCAGTGAAATCTACGATATCGGATCACTTATACCTGTTAATTCAGATAATTAAATAGGATACTTCGATCCACCGTTTCAAAGGCAGCCGACAAGTCGAACAATAGCAAACCACTTGCATCACCAGAATCTAGTCCCGTACTGATATTATCCAGGCGTGACCGTAGTCAACAACTCTGTGCTGCAGCTTGGACTAAATAAAGGTTTGCGAATCCAAAAGTTGATTTGACTCGATGAAGTTGATGAGTTTTCAATTTACTATCCACTCGAGCTGTAATCGTAGCTGCAAATGATACCTGAGAGATAGGCCTGAGTACTGTGGATTCAAATCGGACTTTTTCAGCAAAGGTTTGACAGCCCTGTCTTCCAGGCATCTGGGGCCGTTCCACTTGCTAGAAAAGCACTGACTAGTTTATCCTGCATATGTCCCTTACTGCTGGATTCCTTCTGTGTCTAAGTAGTTTAATAGTTTTTATTTTCCATTTTAATGATACACAATTTATCAACAGCGAAAGGATTTAGGGCTGAGGTGCCGATACCGGGATTCGAACCTGCACAGAGCAGGATTGCCCCTGGCCAGAGGCTAGTGATAACCCTCAAGCTCTTCACCTAATAACAGTGGACATTCTTGCTTGCCCACTTTTTAATCTGAGGATAATGTAACAATAGCAAAGGCCAAGACCGCAATAGGTTACAAACAAAATGTTTATTCAGTTCAAAACAGAGGGCTTAGAGCAAGGATGTGCGTGGCAACAAGAATAGAAAAGGTGAGCAGGACATTCAATACAATTCTAATCCACAGTCGGACCTGTGGTCCCAAGTCCAACCCTGCTTAGAAAGTCACTTCGCTTCCTGGGGTCCGGGGGCATTCTGAAGCTAGTGACTGTTGCCCCCCGGTCTAAGGGCATCCAGGTGACAGATTATTCCCAGCCAAGACACACAATGTCTCCCTCCTCCCTCTACCCCCACCCTCTTTGTTCTCAGGTAAACATGGCTTGTCACATTTCTAGTGCTTGTACCTTCGCCACACCCCACCTTGAACCCCACTGGCCTCTCTGCTTTACCCTCTGCACTCCTTATAGCGGTTGGGCCTCTTGGTTGGGCCAATGCTGATTTTCTGCTTTGGACCTCTCTGTTCACTGCCTCTTTCTCTCTGCCCCTCTTTCATCACAGCCTCTTCCTGCCTCTGATGACACCCCCTTCCTCTCTCCGCTTCTCTCCTTCAAACACATCCTGTTTCCACTCTCCTCCTTCTCTGTCTCTTCTCCAACACTCTCCTCTCCCTTGCATTCCTTCTTTCTTCTTCCCCTTGGATTTTGCTCCACCTTTTTCCTGGTGCTCTCTGTCTCCTCTTCCCTCCCACCCCACCTGGCCACGCCTCCCCTTGTCAACCACCTTCCAAATGACCTCATTGTGGGCCTGCCGTTGCTGCCTTTTATATCGGGCTCCTGATGGGATGGGTCAATGATGGTCACCTGGGCTCAGTTGAGATTGAAATCATGGGATTTGATGGTGGCCATTGGGTCCTCCCCTACCCAGTTGTGCCTAATGGTGTTCAGATTGTGTGTCGTGGCTTGACGGCCCGCAACTGCAAAGAGGCACCTGCCATCATGGAATAAGGTGGCAGCGGCTGATTCCAAATGGTTTCCGTGGGATGGTATCAGTACCTCTTGTCTTCCTCGCACGTCCGATTTCCCCCATGTACCTGTCCACCCCCATTTCTGCCTTTTTGCAGAGAATTCCTGGTAAGATGGCGATGCTAGCTTGACTCTTTGACTCTGCACACTTTTGGCTTGTTCCCACCACGCTGCCGCTGTTATTTTCAAACTGGGGTTCTGGGCCTTGATAGTCGTTTAGTATTTTCAGAGTGTAAGTCTCTGATTTGAGCTATGTCTAGATGGGTGTAGGTCGGGGGTCTACAACCTGTGGTTCTCCAGATGTTCGCCTCTACAGCCCCCATGAGCCCGGACCACTGGCTAGGCTGGCTAAGGCTATTGAGAGTTGTAATCCAAAACATCTGGAACGCCAAAGATTGCAGACCCATGGTGCAGGTGGACTGGGTGATGACGTTGGAAATGGTTGAAAGGCCCTGCGGACCCTCCATATGCCACGTTCTTTAACCCCCCAAGGTTATTCTGGAAAAGCCACAGGAGATACTATGTTGCAGACTGGAAGAGCTGCCAGCCAGTATGGACATCACAGCGGGTGCACATACCAAGCCATTGCTGAAGCAGATCGTCTGGACTAGGAGTTCAACCGTCATCAACAATCTGCATTTTAGAAGCAGAGGTAAATCCATGGGCCTGCACTGTGATGACTGAGTGAAACCTGGTCCCCAACTCTCGCAGGCACACATTTCCCAGCCAGAGCCCTCAACTGAGCCCTCGATACCAGATTTAAGCAAACCCGCTCAAACAGTGGTGGCAGGGGCAATCGCACTGGTAGTTTGTGTGGGTGATGTGTGCTCTGACTAGGGTCCCAAACCGAAAGCCTTGCTTGACACCATCATTGCTTAGCTCCCTTTGGCTTACATTGACATATTAGGGCCATCCCCTTATTTGGAAACCCACTGTTTAAAAACTAGACTGGCTACTAGTTTCTGTTGTTGGTCACTATCGAGAGCAGTGGACACACTTGGAGCATCTACCTCTGGGAGCGATAGCATAGGTTGGCCTGCACAATTTTAACACAGTGGGAAACATTTGACTGAAGTTTAGAAAATAATCTAATTGAAAATATAATATGTACAAAGGGAAAGGCCTATAACTGGTACTAGTGCAATACAGTAATATGCAGCATAGCTTGGGGCCTACCCTGGGAAAGGGTGACCAGGTGCATTCTGCCATTTTAGTTTTGGCTGAAAGTTGGGAAAGTTTTATATTTGCTTAGTGATTGGTGTCCAAGCGGATTGCAGGCATCTTATCTTGCTGTTTCCTCACGGTGTGCTTGTATCCAATACGCTAGTTTGTTTCCTGCTCCTCAACATTCGTTCTTCTGCCAGCATTTCTCAGCTCAAACACAAGTAAAAGAAAACTGCAGAGCCCTGTAATTTGCATTCGTTTTTGGGGTGTGACTCACAGCCTGTCTCTCACCCTAGTCCTTCATTCCATTCTTTCTACTTCGACCCATTCCCTCCTAGTCTTCCTTCATACCTTTCATTCTCCTTCATCCCTTTCATTCTTCTTCATCCCTTTCATTCTCCGTCAAACGAATGCCTGCCCAGTCTTCCTTCGTCCCTTTCATTCTCCTTCAACCGAATGCCTCCCAGTCTTCCTTCATCCCTTTCATTCTCCTTCATCCCAGTCCTTCTTCTTCATCCCTTTCGTTCTCCTTCGACCCAGTCATTCTCCTTCATCCCAGTCATTATCTGTCATCCCTTTCATTCTCCTTCGTCCCAGTCCATCTTCTTCATCCTAGTCCTTCTTCTCCTTCACAGCAGTCATCTTGTTTTCTATGATCCCAGTCTGTATTCTTAGTGCTTCTTATACTTTGCCCCATTCCTTCTCCTTCATCCTAGTCCTTCGTCCTGTTGATCTAGTCCTTCACCTTTTCCATTGTCCCACCCTACTGTCTTCTCCTTCATTCCAGCACTACATCGCTTCTGTTGTTCCAGCCCCTCTCGTCCATCGTCCCAGCCCTTCTTCTCCTTTGTCAGAGTCCTACTCGTTTTCCTTCCTCACAGACCTCCTTCTTACCAATCCTTATCCTTCTTTCCAGTTTAGGTATTTTTCTTCATTCAAGTCCTTCTCTTTCATCCTGACTTTTTCCTTCATCCCAGTCTTACTCCTTTGTCCAAGTCCTCCTCTTTTATCCTAGTCTTTCTCCATCCCAGTCATTCTACTTTGTTGTCCCATTCCTTTCCTTTGACAAAGCCTTCTCCTTTTTCTTCAGCCTCTTTTTCATATCTATTTTCCCAGTCCTCTTCCTTTGTCTCAGTCCTTCATATTTTTCCCAGAGCTCTGCCTTTGTTCCAGTCCATCTTCTTTGTACTGATCCTTCTCTTTTGTCATGGTCTTTCCCCTGCGCACATCCTTCTCCCTAATCCCATTTCTTCTCCTTTGTACCGGCCCTTCTACTCTTACGTCCCGTCCCCTTTCCTCCAAACTGTATGGGCGTCCCCTCCAAGGTACGGGAGATGGAACCTTTTTCACCAGAAAAAAACCCTCTTCCCCTTTAAATTTAGAGGCGTGCGGGGCTCGGGCCAGGGAGCATGTGCTGCCCTGACACCGCCCTCCGGCGCCACAACTCAGTCCCCTTTTCCGTGTCGACGGGAACAGGCCGAATTCACCAGCGCTCCTGGGTTTGGCTTCGGCCATGTAATTCCACGCGCGGATAATACTTCTCTTTGTCTTTTTTGTCTTATCTATCATTCAGGTACTCGGTCCTCAGGCGTCGCGCTTCTCCCCGGCGCATGTCGATTTCTACAGGGTTCAGCAGCTGTCCATCCTGCAAAGGGCTCTTCCCAACCTCAGACCCCCACACCCTCTGCCTACGTTGCCATGGCCCAGACCACAGTTGGCAATCATGCGTGTGACTCGCTGTCCTCGAAGGCGCTGAAAAACAGACTAGCCAGGTGGAGGGAGCTCTTCCAGAGGTCGCCTCCAGAGGATCTCAAGAACTTCGTGAAGCAAGGAACCAGACCTAAAGTAGGGCCAACATTTTCCAGTGCACCCCCTAAGGGAGACTCCTTCCCAGGCAGGGAGGGGCCGGCCAGGTCCTTCTACCGGCACGTGCACCGAGACTGCTACAGCTACTGGCCCTCGGATCCTCCCGAGCGCATTGTTGAGGGACTGGAAGGTTCTTGTACAGGGTATACACCGAGGGTCTACACCTTTTTACCAGCACAATGGCCAAGGGGCTACACCCTAACACCGGCAATATGTCCGAGGGGGTGCCTAAACGCAGCTCTACCGAGCCCCGGGTCGAGGGTGTCACACCTAGCGGGCCAAGGCCTGAGGAGCAGGGTAGGCCTCGTGATCCACATGCAAGAGTCTTGGACGAGGCCCGGCCCAGCGGGCTGAGCAACACGTCACAGGCACGTGTCAGGCAGCTTGACAAAATGGCCGCCTCACCAGAAAGGAGCACCCGTCCGATGCCATTCCACGAATTCGGCGAAGAACGAGTGTCAAGGTGGGACTGGCCTCAACCAGATACGTGGCCTACAGTCTACCCTTCATTTGCGCAGGGCAACTTTCCTTTGTGTCTATATGGACAGGGTACGTAGTGGCTCCAGCAGTCCCCCGCTACCCCGTCGGTACCCGCTGCCACCTCTTTGGCCAGTGAGGAGGTGCTCTTTGTGAAATTCCTCGGCCTCATGAGGTCTCCTCAGATGGTGGTTATCATCAAAGACGCAGTCAGGGAAGTCCTCCCGCCATGCTAGCAGCACCACAGGCGCCTCCATCAGGCCCCCAGGTCCCGGTGCAGCTGCCTCCTCCGGCTCCACAGCCAACTCCACAACCTCTGCCGCCTCCTCAACCTCCGGCTGCGGTCCCTCTACCGCAGCCTCCGGCGCCATCTACTCCTCCTCCTCCACAATATCCTCCAGATCCGCAGGATACGGACAAGGAGGAGGATCCAGACACGCCATCCTCAGCCAGGGCCTTCCATGGACGTCTTGCTGGCCTGGCGGAGTACCTGGGCTCCCCCAACCCGAGGTCGAACAGCCAGCAGAGGGGGTTCTGGCTGAAGTCCTCACGAAACGCCCCTCTGCCAACACAGGGATTCCACTGCAAACCGATGTCTCCCTGGCCAAGAAGGGTTGGCTCAAGCCCCATTCGGTCCAGCCGGTCAATCAACGCCTGGACGCCAAGTACAGGCAGATGGAGGAGGATACACTCTTGCTCTCAACCCATCCTCAGCCACTCCTCGGTGATCGCTGCAGCATCACTATACTCTAAGCCTCAGTCGTCCTCAGCCTCCTTCTCTGCGGCGCTGCTAGGCAATGAGGAGAAGATCTTGGAGGCGTACGGCAAGCAAGATCTACTCCAATGCAGATGCCATGCTGGCTGCCACCAACCAACGGCTATGGTGGGAAATTGCGGACTTCCTCCCGGAACTCCCCACCCAGTGCCAATCATGCTTCAGGCAGGGCTAGCGGAAGCCAAGCTTGTGACACATGACCTCATGGGATCCACAGTGGCTCATATCGATACCTCAGGCCGTGCCATCTGCATTGCCACAGACATGAGGAGAACAGCCTGGCTCCGGGCAACGAAATTCAACCCGGATGTCCAGAAGCGCATTCTAGATCTACCGTTCTAGGGGAGGGGGCCTCTTCCACTCCTCTACGGACGAAGAGTTGGACAAGAAGAAGAACAGCTCACAAAGGGCGAAGTCTTTATCCATTCTTACAAAGACAACGCCCAAATCATACACCCAATCTCAGCAGTGCTCGGAAAAGGGGCATACATATGGAGGGTTCCGCGGCTTCCAGGAACGCAGATCCAGGCAGCCGGACCACTCGCCGTCTCAGAACCGGTGCAAACGACAAAAATGGGGGAGGAGTAAGGGCTATTTCCAGTCCCCCTCCTCTGCATCAGCCTTCGAGGAAAAGAAGGCATGACACGCCCCTTCGGGTCCACGTGTCTCCAGTGGGGGGCAGGCTTGCTCTCCATGCACAGTTCTGGCACCAGAATTTTGTGGACCCCTGGATCCTCTCCATAGTATCCACAGGGTACCACCTTCTATCCCAGCCTCTCCTCCACTCCCACAGGTTGGGACAGCAATTCTTTTGGCAGAGATACGGTCGCTCGTAGAGAGCCAAGCAGTGGAGGAAGTCCCAGCCTCCCAGCGAGGCTTTAGCTTCTACTCCAGGATTTTTGCCATTCAGAAGAACCAGGTGGGTCTGAGAGTTGTGCTGGACCTTTCCACCCTCAATCTCTCCCTACCCCTGCAAAAATTCAAGATGGTTACGCCAGCTTTTATAGCGGAGATATTGGACAGGGGAGACTGGATCTGCTCCCTGGACCTGAAGGACGCGTACCTACACGTCCAGATTTGGCAGCCCCATCGTTCTTTCCTACGGTTCAGGATCATGGCTACCATTTCCAATACAAAGTCCTTCCATTTGGCCTCAACTCGGCCCCCAGGGTCTTTACCAGACTCATGAATGCTGTGGAAGCACTCCTCAGAGCACAGGGCCTCCACATCTACCCATACCTCGACGACTGGCTCATCAGGGCTACATCTTCGGAAGTGGTTCCCCACTCTTCTCAGGCCCCTATGAACATACTGCCTGACCTGGGCTTTCTCGGTCAACCTCAAGAAGTCACAGCTGCAGCCCACGCAGACTCTTGACATTCTTGGGACTCATTTGGGACACATGCTCCGAGAGGGTTTTCCCAATCGGAGGACTAAATCTCGGCCATCAGGAGGGCCACCGCCCACTTCCTCAGCATAGAGGGGACCTCGGCATGGTGGTACCAACATCCTGGGTCTACTGGCAGCGGTCCTGTTAGCTGTGCCGCACACGAGACTAAGGATGAGAAGGATTCAGATGCACTTCGCTGCCTCATGGAATCAGGAGCGGGGCTCGCACTCCGAGATCCTCAACGTTCCTCCATCTCTCCACCCGGATCTAACTTGGTGGTCTATGGACTGCAACCTACGGAGGGGCAAGCCCTTTTGGCCGCCCTCTCCGCAGGCCACCATCACCACAGACTACTCGCTCGAGGGCTGCGGAGCCACCCTGGACTTGACAGGAGCAGGAATACCAAATCAATTGGTTGGACCTGAACGCCATCTGGCTAGCGCTGAGAGCATTCCTACCACTCCTCAAGGGCAAGGTTGTCCTCATCCAGACAGACAACTCGCCAGCATGTACTACGTCAACAAGCAGGGAGGCACCAGATCTCCTCCTCTGTGCAGACTGACGATCAGCATGTGGGAATGGGCCCTGGAAAACGACATTTACCTCTCGGCAGTCCACCTCCCGGGGCACGCCAACCTGGAGGCAGACAGACTCAGCAGGCTGGGAGCGACAATTACGAGTGGCAGCTAAACAACCTTGTTATTCAGGAGATCTTTAAAAGGTGGGGTCAACCCCAGTGGATCTCTTTGCCACCTGGTACAACAAGAAGTATCCCCAGTTCGCATCCTGGCTGGGTCAGGGCCCCGGCTCTCAGGGCGACGCATTTCACCCCCAGTGGACCGGCATGAAGGCCTACGCCTTTCCGCCTACTCCCCTGATCCACAGGGTAATTTGCAAGATCAAGGAGACTCACAGACTCCTCATCATTCTGATAGTTCCATGGTGGCCGGCCAGGCCACGGTTTTCGGAACTACTCAGCCTCTCGGAGGTGCCCCCGATACACCTTCCGACAGGCCCAGCACATCTTCTGGCGCAGAAGGGGGGCAGAATCATCCACCCCGCGCCAGGGAAACTAGCCCTCACAGCGTGGTACCTGAGCAGGTAACGCTTCGGCACCTTAGCCTCTCACAGTCCAATCTGGAGATCATACAGGGCGCCAGGAGCAAAGCCACAAAGGCCCAGTATAAAAGCAAATGGACCAGATTCTGCCACTGGGCAGACTCCAAGGGAATTGACCCCTTGGCCTGCAATTTGGACGATGTGCTCTCCTTTTCTACACACCTCGCTCATTCGGGCATACAGGTGGACACCTGCCATACATACCTTGCAGCCATTAGGGCTTACAGGAACTCGGAGGAAGGCATTTTTTCCTCCTCCAACCCTATCGTCAAGAAACATCTGACTGGTCTCGCTAGGCTCTACCCGCCCGTCAAGAGACCGCACCCTGTGTGGGACCTTAACATAGTCTTGGGCACCCTGGCGCACAAACCATTCAAGCCAATGGCGTCCGTGGACATTCGGCTGGTCACCATCAAGACGGCCTTACTAGTCAGTCTTACCTCGGCTCGCAGAGTCGGCGAGATCCAGGCGCTGGTCACCTCTGAACCATATACCACCTTTCACAAGGACAAGTTAGTCATGCGGACGCACCCGGCATTTCTGCCCAAGGTTCCAACTGCATTTCACTTGAACGAAGAAATAGTCCTTCCTACGTTCTTTCCCGATCCCAAGGATGAAGCACAGAGAGTGCTGCACTGCCTGGATGTTATGCGTGCCCTAAAATTCTACTTGAACAGGACCAGGGGGTTCCACAAGTCGGACGCTTTGTTTGTCACATTCGGAGGCTTGAGGCCAGGCTATCAGGCCTCTAAGGACTCCATATCCCGCTGGATGGTCTATGCCATCAAGGAAGCGTACGAGGGCCCACACAAGCCGCTCCTGGCCAGCATGCATGCCCACGCAGGTAGGGCCAAGGCAAAGGCCATCGCCTTCCAGCGCCATGTCCCTTAGCAAGTCATAAGCAGGGCGGCCACTTGGGCCTCTCCCTCTGCTTTCTGCAAGCATTACTGTTTGGATGCCGGCTCAAGATCTGATGCGGCTTTCGAACTGGCGGTTCGCAGGAACCTGTTTGCTTAAGGAGGATCTGCTCTCCACCCTGGGGCTACAATCAGTTGTAATTGCCCATACAGCATGGCGTAAAGGGGTCGGGACGTAAGAGTAATTGTAAGTTACTCACCTTAGTAACTAACATACTCTTAGTCCATAGTCCCCTTTCCTCCATTCGCCCCACCAACCTCCCCCTAATAATACTGGTGTCATTAGGTAATGTTAAATTTATTGTTGACACGTCAATGGGGACTGAGGTGTGGCGCTGGAGGGCGGAGTCAGGGCAGCGCATGCTCCATCGGCCGCGCCCCCGCATACCTCGAAATTTAAAGTGGAAGAGGGTTTTTTCTGGTGAAAAAGGGTCCGTCTCCCATCCTTTGGAGGGGACGCCCATACAATATGGAGGAAAGGGGACTATGGACTAATAGTACGTTAGTCGCTACATTGAGTAACTTATAATATCTCCATCCCACTCCTCCTTTTTGTACCAGTCATTCTCCTTTATCCCAGGGCTTTTCTTTTACCACACACCTCTTTTGTTTCAGATCTTTTTCTTTGTCCCAGTCCTTCTCCTTCCTCCTCCCAGACATTCTCCTTCATCAAAGTGCTCCTCCATTTTCCCAGTCTTTCTCCTTCATCAAGGTCCTTCTCCTCCACCAGTCTTTCTTCTCCTTCATCCAAGTCCGTCTCATACATCCTGTCCTTCCCCTTCATCCCATGTGTTCTCCTCATTCCGAGTTGTTCTACTTCTCCTTCATCCCACTCCTTTTCCTCCATCCCAGTCCTTCTTCATCCCACTTATTCTCTTTCATCCCACTCCTTTTTATTCATCTAAGTCCCTTTCCTTCTCCAGTTCGTCCCCAGTCCTTCTACTGCTCCTTTGTAACAGTTCTTCTCCTTCATCCGTGTCCTTCTCCTTCATCCCAGCCTTTCTTCGTCTCCTTTATTCCAGCCACCTTTTCCTTCTTTGTCTCATTCTATGTAATTTGTCCCAGTCCTCCTTTTACATACCAGTCCTGCTCCCACTTCGTCCCACTAATCCCCCTTTGCCCCGTCATACTCCCTCTTTCCAACCCTACTTGTTTGTCCCAATCCTATTCCTTCTTCCATCCAGTCCTTCTCCTTTGCCCTCGTCCTCCCTTTTAATTGTATTCCCATTCTTCATTCTTCATCCCTGTGCTCCCCCTTTTATACCAATGCTTCTCCTTTGTCCCCGTTCTTCTGCTTCAACTCCAGTCCTTCTCCTTCATCCCAGGTCTTTTTCTTTTCTTTCTTCCTGATCCTTATCTTCCATCCGAGTCCTTCCACTTGATCCCATTCTTTCTTTTTGGCCTAGCCGTTCTTCATTACAGTCCTTCCACATCATCTTCTTCACAGTCTTTCTCCTTCATCCCATGCCTTCTTTTTTGTCCCAGCCTACCTCCGTCTTGGTCCCAGTCTTGCTCTTTCTTTATCGTAGTCTTCCTCCTTCTTCATCCCAGTCTTACACCTTCTTCATTGTTCCAGTCCTTTAGCCCTTGCCAAGTCCTTCATCTCTGTTTTATTCCTATGTTGCAGTTCTTCTCTTTCTCCTTAGTCCCGATCCTCTTATCCTCTTTCTCCTTTGTACCACACCCCCTCTTTTTCCTTCACCCCATTCCTACCCCTAGTTCTTCATCCTATTGCTGTTTTTTCATCCTATTCATTCGCCCCATCCCATTCCTTCAGCCTTGTCTGGTCATTCTCCCCCATTCCACTCATTCTCATTTGACCCAGTTCTTCTCCTTTATCCCAGTTCTTATCTTTCATCCCGTTCCTCCTCCTTTCCAGAACTTCCCCTGTGTGCAGTTCCTTCTCCTTTGTCCCATGCCTGCTTCATCACAGCCCTTCTTCTTTGTTGCAGTGTTTCTCTTTCATCCCAGTCCTCCTCTTTCGCCCCAGTCCTCCTTCATCCGTCACCTCCTTCTTTTATCCCCCTACTTTTCCTTTTTCCAAGTCCTACTCCCCAGTTCCTCTCCTTTGTCCTTGTCCTTCTCTTTATTCTTGTCCTCCTCCTTCATCGCATTCCTTCTCCTTTGATCCAGTTTGGCTCCTCTTTTGTCAATGTTCTTCATCTTATCCCAGGCCTTCTTCTTTATCCCAGTCTTTCTGCATCCCACTCCATTTCTTTCGGCCTACTCCTTTTCCTTCATCCAGCTTTTTAGCCTTCATCCTAGTCTTTGTCCTTCATCCCAGTTCTTCTTCGCAATCTTCATTCCATTCCTTCTTCTTCATCCTAGTCTGTCTTTTGTCAAAGGTCTTCTCCTCTATGCCAGTCAATCTCCTTCATCCCAGTCTTTCATCTTTTCCGTCATCCCACCCTCTTTCATCCCGCTCCTTTTCTTTTGCCCCAGATAGTTTCCTTCATCCCAGTCCTTTTCCTTCATTGTAGTTTTCCTCTTTCTTTCTTCCATTCCCGCTCATTCATCTTGTGTGCTCTTTTCCTTCCTCCCACTTCTACTCCTTCACCGCAACCCTTCTCCTTAATTGTTCCATCCCTTTTCTGTCATCATTGCAGTCCGTCATCATCCCAGGCCTTCTCCTTCTTGGACCCATTCCCGTACTACGACTCCTCCTTTCCAGTCTTACTCCTTCATCCCAGCACTAGTTCTTCTCAATCCTACTCTTTCTTTGTCCCAGTACTTTTTTTTCTTTATCACAGTCCTTTTATTCTTTGTCCCAGTCCTTTTGTTCTCTGTTCGTCCTTCTCTTTTGTCCAAGACCTCCTCCTTCTCCCTTTTCTTCCCAGTCTTTCTCTTCTTTTTCCGCAATACTTCTCCTTTTAGTCTTCTCGTTTATTCCTGTCTTCCTTCATTCTAGTGCATCACCTTAATCACATTTCTTCTCCTACACTCCATTTATTTTTTTTGTCAGTCTTTTCCCAATCATTCTCGTTTGTACCAACCTTCCTCCTAGTCCTAGTCCTCCTCCTTCTCCTGCATCCCGGTCCTCCTCCTTCATTCCAGATCTTCTTATTCATCCAACCCGTCTCCTCTTTCTTCCCAGTACTTCTCCTTGGCCCTTTCCCCTTGTCCCAGTTGTTCTCATTTTCCTTTGCCCCATTCCTCCTCTTTTGTCCCAGTCCTCCTCCTTTGTCCCAGTCCTCCTCATTCAACCAACCATGTCCCAGACCTCCTCTTCGTCACAGTCTTTCTACTTCTTCGTCTCAGTCATTCATCCCAGCCCTCCCTCTTTGTGCGAGTTCGTCTCCCCAGTCCTCCTACTTTGTCCCCAACCTTCTCCTTTGCCCCAATCCTTTTTCATCCAAGTCGCTCTCCCTGGTTCCAATCCTTACACTTCTCCTTGGTCCCAGACTTTCTCTTCCCCTCAGTCCTTCTAATTCTTTGTCCCAGTCCTTCCTGCACTCCTTCTCCTCCTTTGTCCCCATCCTTCACATTTGTCCAAATCTACTACTTACAGAATGTGTGCAGTTGGTCATTGTGTGTCCATCCATTCATGCTAACTGTAGTCTGCCGATGTACACACATTCAACAGATGTGGGCCTAGGCACACACGTCTTGGCAATACCTTGTTGGTGGCATTTACTGATAAAGGAGGAAATAAGGTGGGTTTTCATACGCTCAGAAGAGCCGATGAGGTATACAGTGCCCCCCCCCATTCCCCATCCTAAACACTGCACTTTAGAAGGTCCCGGATAACCCAAATGCAGGCAGCAGATTTACATTTTACTCCTCCCCTCCACTTGTAAATATGATTACCGCTTTATCATTTTTTTTTTTTATTTCAATTTTTGTTTTTGAATGTGAAATGGACTTTTAACTGGCCACTCCACGCCAGTTTTTGGACGGCTGCCATGCAGTAATGCGGCCCCCCGCCGCGCGCCCACCGATTAACGCAGACTGTGAGGCCCCAGCTCGCGCTAAATAGTCCAGCTGTTGACAATGCGCAAGATGGCGCCCTTCGAAGTGAAGGCAAACGAACTTGGCATTCGTCGCGTTGGACAATTTTGTTCCGCGCCTTTTTGTCCCTGGTCTTTAGCAATCAGCCTTCTACAGGCCGCATTTTGTAAAATAACACACTAATTGTCAGACCCCTTAATAGTTGTCTTTGCTGGTGCGCTCCAATTTGCCCGGACCCCCTGTTTACAGCAAGGTTAAGCTCCAGTAAGAGGAGGAACACGCTTTTTTGTCGCCTGTGTTAATTTTTACAGGCACATTTTAGGCGCCGTGGTTTGCAAAGCAAGTGCTTTTCTTTGGGCTTAGATTCTGAATTGAAACCACTGGTAATTTCCTTTTAGCAAAGCAGGCCGCCATCAGGGGACCCAACGAAAACATTTAACGTCCCCCCACCTCTAATTTCTTGTTCGTTTTGACTCCTGGGGTCTCTTTGCAGAACCATTCTGCACCTCAGAGGTGGCTGGTGGGCCTTCTTTTTAAATCACCGATTACCGCTGAAAAAACCTTGCTAATAATTCTAAGTGAAATGGGTGCGCAGCGCCAATTCGCTGTAACCCACAAACATTGTTTTGTTGGAACATGGCAATCATTTCATGTGGAAGTGGGGTGGCCAGGGACCCAGAAGTGGATACACTGTGAAGGTTCGTAATTGCGTGGGGGTCCCTCATAGTGGGGGGCACGCATGGGCAGGGCATGCGGACAAGGATCTGGATTTTTGAGTTGCATGTTCGTGTCCATATGAATATCCAAATGATTAGGATTTGGCCAGGATCACACATTTTACCCGAATCAGTAAACCAACATTCGGAGTCGGATATTAAGCTTTGGTGAGCATTCATTTCCCCCTAGACGATATCCCCATCCCCTTTCCTTCTTTTTTGTCTAAATTGTTTTATATGTTTGCCTGTTTTTCACTGTCGGACATTAACAGACATAAATAAAACCGAATCACAGCAACAACACAGTTTTATGCACACACATGGACATCACACAATACCTTTCAACTCCTCCTGTTTTGCCCCTTCCAGAATGGTCCAACAGGAAAATTCATCCTATCTTCCCCGGCAGCTTGATGGATTTCTGTGGGCCCCCTCTATTTTAAGTTAAGCAGTCCACCCAACTCGGGAGGATAGCTCAGGGGCAACGTGCTCGCCTTGGCAGCAAGACAACACGGAGCGCCACAGGTTGGATCCCTGGGTTCGCGCTTAGAAACCTCTGGGTATTAAGCGCGTTATAAATAACCTATCATATCATAACCTCACTCAGCAGAGCCCCTGTATTTCCAGGCCACAATACTGCAACATCTCTTTCCATTATAGGAAAGCCCCATGTTCACTAGCTAGCTAGAACATCTGGTGGTCTCATTCTCCCACCGTAGGCCCATCTATGGGTCTGGACCACACCTCATCACTTTGGAGAGGTCTCCCAGAAAGAGGGACTAGTACCCTTGGAACAGGGGAGTTCCTGCTCCACATGAAAGCAGATGCCCTGGTTTGTTGTACACCTGAGGGAGTTGTCATCACTGCTCCTGTGTAAGGATTCCTATGGTTTTACGGGTAGTCTTCCATGGATGGGGTAGATTTGATCGAAAATATTTTAGCTAATGGAGAAGTGACCGAATATATTTTACCGAAAATCGAAAATTAACTTTTTAAACTTTTTTTTTTAATGCGGGGGAGACCCCTTGCAGCCCCCTCCTTACCACTCCCTACCCTAAGTTTTACCCTTACCCTGCACCCCACCTATTATGCACTACACATATACCACTTAGCTACCATTTTCGGTCAAATAAATTTGGTCACCTCTCATTAGGTAAAATTGCATCTGGTTAAATCTATGGTATCGGTCTTCCACTGGCTACAGGTGCTCATGGGAGTTGGAGCACCTCCCTCCAATCATCATTCGATAGTGCTCCTCGGTCTTCGTCCCATCTCCTCTGTCCCCTTAGTGGGCTCGCTTTGAATGCTGCACTAGCCTATAGAAGATGGATGTGGGATTCGTTTGCATGTTTGGCTGCCGCACGGTGGCCTCTATCGGTGAGTGATGTATTTTCAGATCATTTCCCTGGGTGAGCGTGTTCCTCTGGCTGGAGCAGACATTTCAGTATGTAGGTGGGAGCACAAACTCCTGGGTCAGGTCCGAAGGCTCTTTAAGGTTCCCAACCTTAGCTTATCAGCCAGTGCTCAAATCCCTGTGGACTGCCACCATTTCCGCCCCTCCAGAGGGTGGGAAAAAGATCTTCACATTCGTCAACAAGAGGAAGGGTGAGGCTTTGCTGTCTTGGTCGAGAGGCACGCAACGATGCTCCAAACAGCAAGCGGATCCACACAAGGAAAGGGATAATTAGCAGCAGCATCAGAAGTCCTTGCACCGACATTCATCTTTCTCTTCGAAGAAAAAGAGCCACCGCTCCAGGGAATCCCCTGATTCTCCAGTGCAGGTACCTTTTCCTACCCAGTCTTACATGCTGGAGGAATGGGAGAACTTCCGTCTGAAAATGTTGGCGGTGCCGTCAGCTCCGGCTATGGCGCCACAGGCTCCCACCTCGCCTGCTGCGAACAGCGAGGTACCCTCTGGGGATCAATCCCGTACACTTAAGGGGTTGGGCCTGGACCATATGGAGACAGAGGTCTCTTAGCACTGACGGGCCCCGCCTTCATGAGTGGTGGCAGTGCCAGCCAGTGGCGTGGTCACAGCGGCTCCGCAGGAATACGTCCCACTCCCTAGGAACGTCTTAATGTCAAGGATGTATGACATATATGATGAGGAGGGCGACTAGGTCCCTTTTGGGCTTGCACCGTGCATTCTAGGGAGATGAGGTATTATATTCTACGGGGAAGGTGAGGAGGTGCTGGGCCTAGCAGAGGACATGCAGGCAAACAGTGTCCTCGACACCTCCACAGGGGCGGCTCCCACCCCAGGAAAGCGCATGCCACCTTCCAGTGCTTGATGACTAAGGTGTCCAGTACTCTGGGGCTATATGCTCCATCCAGGTCCAAGGATCAGTACAAACATTGCAATATTCTGGATGATGCCCCCAAGAAAGAGATGCTCCTGCCCTTCAGTTTGGCAGTTGATGCCCACATATTGGAGGAGTGGAAGAAAACCTGCCTCTGTTCCGGCAATGGACAGGGATCTGGCGAGGAAACACTGACCCGCTCCATAGGACCCAGCCTTTCTTTCCTCTTGTGCTCCACCTGAGAGCTTGGTGGCTAAGTCCGCGATGGATAACGTGAAGACTTCTACCTTCCCGTCCCTTCCACTGGAAAGGGAAAGTAAAAGGTGTGAGGCATGTGGCAAGAAGGTGTTTGCATTGAGCAGTCTTGCACTGCGGGCCGTGAATGCCTCTAGCGTCATGGCGACGTTCTCCTTCAGCCTTTGGACTGTGGTGGTCAATGCGGCTGAGTACCTCCCAGAGGGAGAGATGAGGCATGGCTTCCTGTCCTTGGTCTCTGACAGCAAGGAGGCGGCACGCCAAATGTTGCAGTTGGGACTGGAAACAGCAGACTGTGTGGGAAGGGCTATGGCTATTAGCACAGTGGTCAGGTGCCACTCTTGGCTGAGGACATGAGGGTTTGCAGCCAACGTCCAGACCAGGATGTTAGACATGCCGTTCGATGGCCAATGGCCTTTTTAGAGATAAGGCTGAAGACAACCTCCAGAAAGTCCAATCGTCCAAGGCAACTGCTAAGTCGTTTAGGCTAGCGGTGCAACAGTCTTCCTGTTCTGACTTGAGTGTCGTGTAGACCGTTGAGACCTCCGTCCCCAAGTGACGCACAGGGGAAGCAAAAGAAACCCCTGTGCGACCTTTGGGGCCACAGGTAGGAGATGTTACTTCCCGGATCCACGGAACCTCTGGAACACTGATGCTGCTGCAAAATGAACGAGTTTAAGTACCAGGCAAATACAATATATCACAAGAACCAAAGGATCTGAATAGTCTTACCTATCCGGTGTTTGGAAAACCCGGGAAACCTAGTAGGGAGGTTCGAGACTCAGATGAGAGGCGGTCCCCATAACAAGAGGGAACGCAGACAAACGTGGATACAGGATAAGCCACCTGTAGAGCAGAAGGCGTAACTTGAATTCCCAAAAGGGCAATGGCGTAGAAGTTCAACAAAGTACCAAGGGATGATCCGAAGACAGGTGGGGTCGTGTCGTGATTCAGCAATAGGTAAGCAGTTCCAAGCAAAGGTACAAAAGGATAATCCGAGGAAGTCCAAGTGAGAGTTCCAAGATCAAGGTAAACCAGTAGTGTTATCAAACGTAGCACCAAACAGGGTCTGAAGACAGCTGAGAAGCGATGAGTGCTCCGTGCATCAGGCTTTATATACTGTGCGCTTCGGGGTCATGTGACGTCCACCAAGGTCACGTGGGAAACGCCGCTCTGAATCGTCACGCAAATGGACGATCGACGCGGAGGTGTTCCGCCGCCCCTTCTGCTGTATGTTCTCCATGGCAACTGCCAATGCAGGAAGGGCTGCAACCGAGCCCGTAAATTGTACCTGGTACGGAACTTTCGGTCCTTTGGGTAAACCAAATCACATGAGTCTCGAACCCTGGAGGGAGTCGTGTGGGAACCCGAGGAAGGTGTTGTGGAGATGTTAGCAGTGTTCTGGTGTGCAGAGGATCGTCTAACACTTCCCCACAGCCGTCATCTTGGGGCAGGGTTTTTCGTCCCTTTCCCCGACGGGCCATGGTCAGTCTGCCCCAGGAAGAGGGCAAGGCAGGCGCTCCTTGAGATGCAGAGGACAGGATGCCCAGCGAGGGGGAGTTGCAGCGGCCGCTGTCCCCAATGCACCCCAGGACATCAAACGTCAGTGACAGGCTTTGCCCGTGAGGGGAGGCTTCCCTTGTTCAGCCTAGAATGGTCAGAGACCACGTCCCACGCGTGGGCCGTACAGGTCATCCAACAGGGATGTTGCCTTACATTGCTTCAGTGCCCCCCCGTACCATGGCGCCTCCAGTCACCCCTTTGTCTCCACACTCCATCCTACTGGAGGAGGTCTGTCAGCTTCTGTTGAAAAGCGCGATCGAGCTAGCTCTGTGCTCAGAACGAGGGAAGGGCCTCATTCTGAGCACAGAGCTAGCCGAAGAAGGATGGGGGCTTGCGCCCTATCATGTATCAGGTTCAGCTGCTGAACCTGTTGCTACGCAAGGACAAGTTCAAGATGGTTACTCTAGCCCAGATTCTACAAGCCCTCGATCTGCAGGACTATTTGATTTCCCTGGATCTTCAGGATGCCTACTTCCATGTGCCGATTTATCGAAAGCACAGGAAGTACCGTACCAGAGGTTTTTTGGTGGGTCAACACCATTATCAGTTCAAGGTCCTGCCGTTCTGGCTTTCTTTGGCTCCAAGGGTTCTTGCCAAGCTACTAGCAGTGGTGTCGGCTGACCTCCAGAGGGAGGGCATTCATGTCTTTCCCTACTTGGATGACTGGCTGGCCCGAGCTCGCTCCCAGATTTGGTGTCGGCGTACCTACTCCGCACATGCACTTTATTGCACAGCCTGGGCTTTTCCCTCAACATCCCGCCTGCGGATCAAGTGGCCAACACCTTTCAGATGGTCAATATCCTCCAACTCCTGGGACAAATCCTGGCCTCGGCCTTCCTGCACCTTCTGAGCCTCATAGCTGCCTCCATCCTAGTGGTGCTAGAGGCGAGGCTGCACATGAGATCCCTTCAGTGGCTTCTCCTTTGCCAATGGTCGCAGTTTCAGTTCCACATGTCAGACCTTTTAAAGGTCTCGATCTGGATAGCTCAGGATCTTGCGTGGTGGGCCGTGCAAGACAACTTGCTAAAACTTGATCCCAGGTGACAGTGGTCACAGACGTAACTCTGACTGGTTGGGGCGCTCACCTGTCATAACTAACGTTGAGCAGACTGTGGTCTCCCACATAGTCTCAAGAACACATCAACTTGCTGGATCTGAGTGCGATCAGGCTGGCCCTGGTCGCTTTCCTCCACTCTGTGAAATGCAAGACTTGTGTTGATCCGGATGGACAACTCAGTGGCCATGCATTATCTCAACAAACAAGGTGGTGTGGGGTCTTTGCCTCTGTGCAGAGAAGCAATGCGACTGTGGTTCTGGGCTCTGGAGAGGATTACTCTAAAAAGCTTGAAAATAAAATAACGAATGGGAGAAATTATCGAATTTTGCCTATGCAAAATGACCAAATATGAGAAAATGTTGACGTTTTGAGTTTATGGGCCTCATTACAACTCAGGCGTTAAGGGTTAACGCCACCGTTAACCCTTAACGCCTGATTCTGATTTTAACGCCTGCTTTTAGCAGGCGTTAAAATCCATGGCGCTAACCTGCATGGTGCTAATTACGCCGCCGTAATTTACGGCGGCGTAATTAGCGCCTTCCCCACTCCCATTATGCCCTATGGGGCAAAAATGGGAATGGGGAAGGGAAAATGGGAAATGGGGATTTACCGCCCCACTCACCTTGGAATGGGGCGGTAAATCCGCCATCCACCATGGTGTAAACAGAGTTTACACCATGGTGGTAAAGTTGGTGCACTTAGCACCAAGGTTGTAATGAGGCCCTATGTCTTAATGACATAAGGTGAAAAAACTAAATAATGAAAAGAAAGAAAATGGATTTGAACACGCATGACATTTAAGCCATTAAGATAAAGTTTCAAGTTGCATGAGTTTTGGAAAATGTGCGCGCGATGATTAATCCGTGCTGTGTTTCCACAAAAGAGCAATCAAGTCTGTAGTTTGCTGTGAGTATAATGTCAGTCAGCCACAATGCGCGTTGGTTAAACTAACTTTCATGAAGGAGATATGTGCGCTTCCTGATTTAACGTCTTCACATGACTTCTCGCAAGATGGCAGAATCAAGAAGTTAGTGAACAGAAATGAACGTCGGAGAGCAAACAAATGTAGAGAAATAGGTTGTCGAGGGAAAATGAATTAAATATAGCTGACTATGGTTTGCCGTGAGTATAATGGCAGTCAGACACGACGCACATTGGTTAAACAGACATTCATGAAGGATGTAAAAGCGCTTCCTGAAATGCCGACTTTGCGGTACTTCTCGCGAGAAGTCGGAATCAGGAAGTTAGTGAAAATAAATGAACTTTGAAAAGCAAACAAGTGAACAAATGAGATTTCGAACATATGTACGTCGTAATTTTTGACAATGTAGTTTTCGGATTCGTTTTTATATATGGATCCCCGCAAACAGACTTTGCCCTCCAACGAGTAAGAGTTCTGTCTGGAAGTTCTGGAAGAGGTCTTCTCCTTTTAGGGAACTCCTCAAGTGGACCTCTGCACTTGCAGTATCAACAGGAAGTGCAAGTTGTTCTGCTCCATGGAATTGTCCTTATTAGGTAGCACTGGGGGCGCACTTATGGTCCAGTGGACTTTCAACCTCCTTTATGCGTTCCTGTAGGTCCCTTTCTTTCTGCTGTTCCTCAGGAGTTTGCTCCTGTTTGGAACCATGATGATCCTGATCGCCCCAGACTGGGCTTGGAGAATGTGGTATCAGGAGTGATTTGACATGTCTATGTGCCCTCTCTGGCGCCTTCCGAGGAGAGTCGACTTGCTCTCCCTTTCAGAGTTGCAGGTCCTCCACCCAAACCTCAGCAACCTGAACCGTTATGCTTGGCCACTGAGAGGCTGAGATACAGGACAAGGAGTGGGACTTATCAGACAATGTCCTTGGTGTGCTCCTATTAGCTCGGATTCCCGCTACGAAATCCATTTATGGCCACATGTGGCGTACATTTTCGATCTAGTGCAGGGAGCAAGACCTGAATACTTTATCCTGTCCTCTATCACTTGTGTTGGATTTTCTGCTATCCTTGGCCGAGGCGGGCCTGCAGATTGGCACTGTAAAGGGTTACCTCACTGCTATTCTGTTATTCAAGAGGTCCCCGGAATAGGGCACATTTATCGCAATCCCCAATGTTTTTGCGTGATTTGTTTAACCAGTTTCCTCCCCGACAGTTTGTGATTCCAGCATGGGATTTGAGTTTAGTATTAACGTTTCTTATGGGTGCTCCGTTTGAGCCCCTTATTACAGTTTTATTAGATTGCTCACCCTTAAGGGGATTCTCCTGGTTTCCATTACTTCCACGGGACTGGTGAGTTCAGCTCCAGGCACTGTCTGTTTTACCTCCCTTTTTGTGTTTTCCAAAGAGAAAGTGATGTTGACAGTGAGACCCTCCTTTTTCCCCAAAAGTGGTCTCGGATTTCCATCTTTCTCAGAAGATCCATATTCCTATGTTTTTTCCTCCACCTGGCCCTCCCAAGGCAGAGGAACAATTCCTTCGGCTGAACCTGGTACGGGCCCTTATGTTCTATGTCTCTCGTCCTAGAGAGGCTAGGAGAGATGACCAGTTTTTTGTTGGTTAAACTGGTGTCCTTGCTGGCAGGGCTGTGACCAAACACACCCAGTTCAGGTGGATCATTCTCTGCATCTTGGAATGCTATGATCTGGCTAGGAAGGATGTGCCTCGGGGGTTCATTCTATCAAGGGAGTGGCTGCCACCTCTGTATTGCAGAGGGGTGACCCGGTCTTGGATAAGGCAACAACGTGGGAGTCTTTGCACAGTTTGCTAAGTATTGTGTGACAAAATTCAAACAGCGATGCGCAACAAACTTAGTACACTCCAAACTAAAATACGGTCCACTAAACACTCGCTCCCCAACCCTTCCACACCTACCCCCTCCACCTCCCTGGACTCCTCCCCGCTTTTCTCATTCAAAGCCATACAGGAACAAGGCATGAGCAACCTCATGAGGACCCTAAAACCATCCAATTGCAAGGGTGACTCCTGCCCTGCCTCTATTATTAAAGACTGTGCCAGTACCTTTGCACCAGTCCTGACCGTCTTCTTCAACGCCTCATTGGAAAGTGCCTTCCTGCCTCAAGGAAGCCTGGGTCCGCACCCTTTTAAAAAAAACACACTCGACCCTACCTCCCCGAATAACTACAGGCCCATCACCACCGTCCCCTTCTTGCTCAAGATATTGGACAAAGCAGCCTACCTACAGGTGCAGCACTTCATCGAAGAAAACAAGCTCCTAGGGCTACGTCAGTCTGTTTTTCGTCCAAGGCACGGGACGGAAACCGCCTTCCTGGACCTAAAAAACCAGATGGACGATGCCAGAGACCTAGGCAAACCAGCCCTACTCTTACTACTCGACCTCTCCGCAGCATTTGACCTCGTAGACCACGACGTCCTATGCCACCACCTCTCCACCACAGCCAGATTCTCCCCCACGCCACGACTTGGATCACCTCCTTCCTGCAAGTCAGAACCATGCAGGTATTCTCTGACTTGGCCTCCGCCTCACCCACCATCATGCTATGTGGAGTATCACAAGGCTCCTGCCGCTCTCCAACGTCTGCAACATCTTTACACAACCTCTCTTCCTTATCCTCGACGCTATGGGTATCTCCTACACCAACTATGCTGACGATACCCAGATCCTCCTCACCCTTACTGGCAACAATGACACAGACTCCACTATGCTTAATGACATCTACAACACCATCCAGGCCTGGATGGCAGCAGACGGACTATGCCTCAACTCTGACAAGACTGAACTCCTCCTGCTAGGCTCCCCTGACACACTAAAAAACCTTGACACACAGTTCAGCCACTTCACTATTGACTCCATTAAAATCCCAGTATCAGACTCAGTCAAAACCCTCAGAGTTTATTTGGACTCTAACCTGTCCATGAACAGACAAGTCACTGCTATCGCCTCCTTGGCGGCCTACCATGCCAAACTAATTAACGCAGCTAGGCCATTTCTCTCCAAAGAGAACTGCACCAACATAGCCAGCACCATCACAGTCTCAAGGTTAGACTACTGCAATGTACTCTTCCTAGGAACCTCCACTAAAAATCTAGATAAACTACAAGTCATCCAGAACAACGCACTCCACACAGCTCAAGGCATCTCCAAAAGAGAGCACATTACTGCCGCCAGGAAAGCAGCTTGCTGGCTCCCAATAAAAGAGAGGATCTTATTCAAAACTCTGACACTGACCAACAAGTGCATCCACCTCTCCGCACCAGAATACCTTTCACAAAGGATCCACCCCCCCCCACCTCCACAAGGCCAACTAGAACACTCTACACCAACATGCTCTGTGTGCCCATAGTAGGAAGAACTAGAGCAGGTGGCTCCAGCTTCCCCTACCTTGCACCCTGACATTGGAATGCACTACCTCCTACCCTCCGAGGCGAGGCATCCCTCATGGCATTTTGCAAAGCCATAAAAATGTGCTCTTCACCTGAAGTACGCCACGATCCCCAGGTAAACCTGTTTAACCACTTAAATGTACCATGCTCATATGTATATGTATCCTAATGTATATTTTTTCTACGTATAACTACTGCTCCCCGTGTGCCCTCACCCTGTAACTAAGCTCCCTGCAAGTAACAGCGCCTCGATGCCCAAGGGCTGCTCTGCGCTATACAAATTTAATAAATAAATAAAATAAATTACTGCCTGGATCCCCTTGCAGGCCAGGATGCAAATTACTTACCTCTTAGTGATGTTCCTCCCACAGATTCCTCATCGCCCTCCCTCCCTACATGCCCTTCTTTACAGGAAGCTAGTACACCATTGGTTCTATGGTCCATCAACTTGAGAGTGCTCAGGAAAAAGGGTGCAACTGTGGCCATGGAGCACGGGTCACTATAAATATAGACATATACTGACCCCGACGTCATGTCCATGTAGAGGTGTCGGACGGAGCCGACGCTGAGCCGCGCTGCACCCCCTGGCGGCGGAAATGTTTTTGGAGAACAGCTGCGCTGGGTTAGAGATATCATAGATGAGGGATGTTCTTCCAGCCCAACCCCCACTTTTGCCTGAGACTGCTTTTGTTGGAGTGCAAATCCCTAGATCTCTCTGCCTCCTGCAGAGGCCTCCATCTTCACCGCCTACCCCCACGTAATCAGGTTTGAACCTTTCTTTTGGGTCTGTTTTAGGCTTATAGTTCCAACCATTTGCCCCAACCAGCTGAGAGGCAAAGTGGTAACCTGTATATTTGTGAATCCTAATCCCCCCTCCCACACAGAATTGTAGGGTGTCATTAGGCACATCTTTGGTCTTTGCCTGCAAAATCATTTTTTGTATAACTTGTGACGAAGGGCAAGGCGTCGTCACGTTGAAACTGGGAGGAACCCCTTTCTGTGGTGACATCCCAAAAAAGAATAGCCCCACCCTTTTCCTGACCCTCGAAAACCCGTCCCTAATGGACTCATGAGTCATGGTCATACCGCTGTTGCCCTTAAAACTGCTAGTACGAGGAAGAAGGCACCTGCCTCCTTGATGATTACCTTGCAGGTACTGACATGAGAGAGAAGAAAAGAGGAACACGGATTACCTCCAGGAACCACTTTAAACATTCTAGTGGTTGCCGGTTTCCTGTTGGTTCCCTCCCAATAGAAATAGAGGACGAGAACCAGCAAGTGTGTTCAAGCCTTCCCTGGAGGAGCAGGGAACCGGAATCCTGTGCAGGAGCAGAAAGGACTGTGGACCACTACCCTATCCAGAGAGAAGGGGAACACTTGGTTCCCAGCAGTCTGTGGGGAACTGAGGAATCCTGGAATCTCTCTCTCTGTGTACACCCTGGAGCAACAGCAGTCTACAAGAGGCTGAGGGACCCAAGGGGGCTTCCTCACTGGAAGAGAGCCACTGGGGAAGCTGCCGAAAGAAGACCCAAGAGCCCAGGAGAAGCTGTAGATGCTTTCCAGATCGGCCGAGGACCGGGACCCTCGTGGACCAAGTACAGTGGTACACAGAGGGGAACCTGGAGAGCGCAAGGAGACCCCAAATGGCCCATTAAAGTCCATGGTAGCACCAAAACAAGGTGCAGCATTAAAAACCTGAGACAAGGCTAGGGGACCTATAAGGAACTGGGGAAGCCACAGTTTCATACTGAAAAGGGGCAAGTGCCAGTTGAAGTCTACGGAAGTAAAAGTAGTAGTAGTAGTAGTAGAAGAAGTGGAAGTAGTAGACATTGACCAAAATACGGAGAAGGCGAATATAGGACTCACGTCGTCTCTGGAAGAGAGCCGTACTCCTAAATCTTCATAGTCGCGGTACTTGAAAGACAAGTGAGCCAGGTCTGCCAAAGAAGGAACTGAAACACAGGTCTGGGACCCACACTCTAAGGAAGGGGAGACAGTCCCTGGCAGGAGAGTATACCAGGCCTGTGGATTGAAGAACTTGTGAGAGCTAAGAGCAGGAGTGCATCCTCTGAGCCGATGTGAAAGTATTGTCCCCCTTGGCACTCCAGATCTGGAAAGGTTAGTGGAAGGGAATCATCCCCCTAATATCAAGTCTGGCGAACCATTTCGATACATGAAAATGACGTGAAACCACCCACCTTGGAAGGCAAGGCAAACCCAAGTTGAACTTTACTTTGCGCACCATTGGAACTTGTTTTTTTTTTAGGTACTTTAAATAAATTCACCTCGCGCCTTATTTTGAGTTCATATGTGCAAGAGCAGGAAATAGGTTGTTTGGACACGACGGTGGGCTTATAATTGTTTGACATCCTGACCGACCCTTTAGTTTATTATTTTGAGGTAGGGAAATTTCTATTAGCCATAGGGAAAGATAGGTATTTTGCAACCTCTTATATTACAAAAACATGTTACCACTGTGTCCGCCTCATACGTTCGACCCCTCACAAAGTCCTCCCATTTAAAAAATATACCGGTTTTCCCCACTGTGTATGAACCTGTAAAGTAACACCCCGCCTATCCGGGTTACGAGGAGTTTTATCCAGTGCTTCTGATTGTGCTCAAATCGCGTGAGTGCCAGGATCATGCTGCAGTCCATTGATGCCGCGCTAAAATCTGCTATTTCCACGCCTCGGTAAAAGAAGACCATTTATTCTATGTTACAGACCGAGGGATCAACACATGATTTCAGAGTAAAGTACAGGTTAAACAAAAAAGGGTTATTTATAGTAGGCTAGAACGGAACATGGATATTTCCCAACAGAAATGCATGTCAGCATGGAAAAGCAGACGGGCTAGTCGCACATACGCCATGCTCATACAGTTGGGTAAAGGATAAACTTACTTGCAGCAATCCCAGTGTGAATTCTGACACGCCATGCCGAAATGACACCACTGCCTGATGCCAAGATGTGGGACAGGATATTTGAGACCTTGGGCCACAAGGGTCGGCGCAAGGGGGGAATTGGATCATTACAATGTGCACAACACCTGAATACAAGTCATTCATCAGGGGCGTACAGATGGGGAGGAACTGGAGCCATTAGCCAGGCACCAATCACATAGCCAAAAACGAATCGGGAAGGGGCCCCATCAACCAACTCAATAATTACAACGATTTGTATCTAAGCCACACTATAAAAAGCAGCAATAGCCACTAGTCTTTGAGGGAGTTAGGACAGCATTCCAGTGTGTTGGTGTGAGAATATTGGGAAGAGCTGGCGAGCAAGAAGCCGGAATGTGGGAAGAACTGAGAAACAGGACATAGCTAGGCCAAGAAGGCCATGCTGTCAGAGGGCTTGAGGTTGCAGGAGAGAATTGAACCAAGGGGCTTTAGCTTGGAGTCATGCAAGAGTCCGCGGATACTGAGAAAATCGCCTGCTGGGGGCTCGGTTTGAGATCCTTGTGGTTGAAGCAAAGCCACCAGATTAAAAGAGAAGTTTGGGATCTGAAGAACCTCACGAGAGAGTTCAGCAGGCTTAATTCCAAGAAGGTTGCCTTCGGCTGGGGGGGTTACCATAATCTGTACCCACTAAATGGGTGAAGAGAAACCTACCTGGAAGAAACCCTATGGCAAGACTTAATTCTGTAAAAGAGTGGGGGACCCCTCGGGCAAGAGGGGCAACTCTACATGGTTTGCCTCTGTAGGAGTACATTACAAGCCGACAAAGATCCAGACTATACATCATTGAGACAGCCTATACACTCAAGTAAAGTTGTGTTCTGGGGATACTTGAAAATATCTCTAGCCCCCTCCGCGGGTAACGTATAGAAGAACCCTAATCCATGGCTTGACTTGAACACTGTAAAAAGTTCCATCACACTCTCAAAGCTTTATTGGATGCCAGTTCCATGTGAAGACTAAAGAGGCCCCCGGCGAAGCCCTGATATGGGATACATTACTCACCGTAATCGTATTTCTGAGGCTTGTGGAATCTGCTTAGATTCACATGCTATGCATAGGCCGCCATCTAGTGGAAGCTGCGGAGTATTACAATTGTTTTCGAAATCGTAAAGGGATGTCGACAGGGCATGCCAGTAATGCTATCCGTAGTGTCACGTCCACTGTACCCATGGTCCTTCATGCATCAAGGTCCCTCAGATTGGTTTTTGCTGTCATCCTAGACGGACGCTAAATCGCAGAGTTCTTATTGCGGCATAACGCCATTGATTATTTCAATTAGAGTTAGTTTACTCTTCCTATCCTTTCTATCTTTCTATCACCGACTCTCGTTAATATCTTCGACATCGGTGAAGAATACGGCCGTCGAATAAGAACCTCCATCAACAGACCCTTTCGGTCTTGGAAGGCCGCACCGGGCCTCAGCTCAAACAGTAGGGAAAGTGGGGGGTGGACATTGGAGAATGTATTTACCCTTATACACTCACTTTTCTCCGCTGGCTGCCATCTCCTTTAACTATGGATAGAACCCCTTTCAAATTCTGCCCTAGTTGTAATAAAAAAAATCCCCTGGGTAGACAAGCACCTAGTGTGCCATCTTCGCCTACCACAGGATCACGACGAGGGCCATTGTCGAGCCTGCAAGCTCTTTAAGCCTAAAATGCTTAAGGACTGCAAGACTAAGCACTGGGACCATCACACTATGCAGGCCGAAGCCGCCATGGACGTGAGGGAACCTACAGCGATGGCAGCATCACGTCTCTTGGGATGGCGAAGGCGACAGGAAACCTTTAGATTCCCAAGTGCAAGCCCCCGACTCGATTAGACAGGCTGGCGGCTTTGTTACGGGGACGACACCTGGCGCCAACAGCACTCTCACTGCTCCCAGCACTAAACACACGGCCAAGGGCCGTGAATCAGCACGACAGTCGACAAAATGCCCACACACAGCGTCAAGGGAGAGGTCCACAGAATCCCTGTCCTCTGGCCACTCAAGGTCCCGATCGCCACAGGACAGGGCCCCAAAGTCGAAAGACAGTACAGACACCATGTCTTAACACACTGCCGAAACGTCGGACGTCAGAAGACGCAACTTCGGTTCACTCCACTGCCGAAACTCGACACTCCTCGCCGAAAACGGATATGGGCTCCAAAAATTCGGGATTAGCCCACCTGGTGAAAAACATGTCCCTGAAAGCCTCCTTAAGGGTAAGGAGATGAAGAAACACTCTTCTAAAACCCTTCACCCCCATAGGGAAAAATCTTCTACACCACACGGGGAAAATGATTCTGGTTCCCAGAGGAGGGACTCATTGGCAGCAGCCCTGAAAAACAAGGGCCATCCTACACCTCAGGCCAAGTAGCACCTCAGAGTCAAGTATCTCCCCAGGATCCAAGGTCAATATCAAGTGCAGCCCAATGGACCTGCAAGGACCTTGACAGAGTCATGAGGAGAATGCCATTTATGGCAGACTTCTCTCAGAAGAACCCAGAGGCATTACAAAGCCTACATGCCATCCCTCCCACTACTGCTGCCTCCTCCTCTCAGCTCCCACCTAAAAGTCACATCCTAACACCCTGCCTATCTCACTCGAGCAGGACCCAGTACTCATTGATCTGTATGACCCAAATACAGACACTGAAGACAATTACACCATACAGGACGGAGGAGAACAGTACTATGATGACGATGAGGAAGATGTGTATAACATACCCTATGCCGTCAACCTAGACCCCCCCAGTGGCAGATTCACCAGTGAACAATCAGCCACTGCAGAACGATGTGCTCATTAAAGCAGCTGAGCACTTTCTGATACAAACCCAAGAGACTCAGCTGGATGAAGACTTTGTTGGGGATATACTCGGAGACAGGAAAGCCGTCACCCAATTTATTTGCATCTTGCAATCTATCCAGACGAGAATACAACCTTCTCTGGAGACCCCAAACCAGACGCGGGCAGTCAATCCGCTCTGCTCCTACAGACCCTCTCTACAGGGGACAGTGAAACCGGACTCACTTGTGGGAACCACAACTACAAAGAGGGCGTGAACACCTTTAACCTCTTTGTAGGCACCCCCGGATAAGGAGAGCAAAAGGTTGTACACTATGAGAAGGAAAGTGGCCACCTCAGCAGCCTTTCAAACAAGGATTGCGAACAACACAACACTACTGGCAAGCTACAACTGCCATAAGTGGGATGAGGTGTCAACACTACTAGCTTCAGCTCCTGAACCCCTCAAGTCCCAACTGGCCCTAGTAGCAGCAGATGGCAAAGCAATATCCAGCTGCATTTTAAAGAATAATTTAGATGCTGCAGACAATGCGGGTAGGATTGTTGCTGAAAGCACCATTATTAAGCGTCAAGTGTGGCTACGCCAGTCTGGCTTTAACCAGGAAACTCATGCAACACACCTTAATATGCCGGTGGAACCCAAAGTCCTATTTGGGAAAGCCATGGAGGATGCCTTAAATCTGCTAAGGAGGAGTACGACAGTTTAAAATCACTGGGCCAGCTTACGAATAAGCCATCAGGCCAAAGAGACGGTAGCAATTTTTGTACATTTTGTGGACAAAATTCACAAAGGGGATCAGGTTACGGACAAAGTCAGGGCTCATCCTGGAATAACAACCAGGGTGAAGCCTCACAGGGTTACCAAAGGGCCCAGCGTCGATCTCGTGGCCGGGGGAGGTCCCACTTCTAGAGGTGGAGCCACACCTCCCAAGCAATGACCACCCACTTCAGGTGCCCTCCCATGCCTCTCCAGTAGGAGGGCGTATTTCACACTTGACCCACGCATGGGAGGGGATCACCTCGGACAAGTGGGGGCTATCAACCGTGGCGGGCGGTTATTGCGTGGAGCTTCTTCAGCGACCCCAAAACCATCTCCTGTGTCAAAAACTACTTGAAGGAAGAACAACACATCCTTCTCGAGGAGATTGCAATGCTGCTTCTCAGGGACACCATAGAAATCATCCAGGCGGACCAGGTAATCAAGGATATTCATTCAACCTACTTCCTTGTGCCAAAAAAAGATCTAACAATGCGCCCAGTATTAAACCTACGCCCTGCAAGCCACAAAAGGTCTGCATGACAACGATACAAGAAGTAATCCCTCTATTAAAGCGGGGGGGGGGTTTACATGGCAACATTGGATATGAAAGATGCCTATTGTCATATTTCAATGATCCCAGCGCACAGAAGATTCTTGCGTTTCAAGATAGCAAACCAGCACTACCAAATCAAGGTGCTACCCTTCAGAATAGCATCCACTCCAAGGGTATTCACAAAGGTACTGGTGGTGGTGGCAGCGCACCTGCGCAGGGAGGCAATCCCACTGTACCCTTACCTGGCCGACTGGCTGATTATAAGGGAGACACCCCAAATTTGCAGGAAAAACACTCAGAGAACTGTCAACCTTCTCTTCCAATTGGGCTTCTCAATAAACGAGAAAGAAATCAAGCCTTGTGCCAAGCACAACGAAACAGTTCCTAGGAGCTGTCATAAACACGGAAGAAGGGTTAGTCTTTCCCTCAACGGAGAGTCCAAAACATGTTACTGCAAAAACCTCATTATCAAGCCGGCCACCAGATAAGCATACGCAAAGCTATGCGTTTGCTAGGCATGATGGCATCTTGCATTTTCCTGGTCCCACACGCACGTCTGCGCTTGCGCCCCATGCAGGAGTGGTTGGCGAAACAGTGGTCTCAGGTAAGCGGTCGGTGGGACGATCTAGTGGTCGTTTTGCCAATGCTAGTACAAAACCTTTGCTGTGTTCTAGCTGAAACATCGATTTTTCACAGTGCAAACAAGACCACACACAAAAGAAAACATTTTCAAATTGTTAAAACACTGATTAGAATCATAAGGCTCTCCATCCATTCCTGTTAAGTCATTTGTATCTCGACCGCAATACTGGATTCTGAATTACTATTTAGTGAACCACACATCTGTGAATCTGTAAGGGTGCTGAATATTGGACGATGCCCCTGGACCTAACCAAAACTGTACTCCTCCAGCCCTTTCAGGACCTGCGAGGTGAGAAATACTTCTTGCGTTAAATTTGGTTTTGTTGCGTTAAATCTGTGCAACTTAACTGCACCTTAAGTACAGATTTTTCTGTGAATTTCAAGCCTTTTGTTATACCATTGTTTTTTAACAGGCCACTCGCCATGGCCTCTGGCTGTGTCCACTGTACACGTTCCCCCAATATGTTTTTTTTGGACTCCCTACATGTCCACTGCCTTTTTTGTACTCACTAGCCATGGCCTTTGCCCATGTCTATTGGCCAGGCCTTTGGCTGTGGCCCCTTTACATGTTACCCCAATAGCTTTCTTCTGGACCCACTAGCCATGGCCTTTGGCTGTGGCCAGTGCCCATGGTCTTCAGACAGGGCCACCCTACATATTGCTCCTAAAGGCTTCCTAAACGGGCCCACTAGCCAGGGCCTTTGGCTGTGGCCACACCACTATGTTTCTTTTGGGCACACTCGCCATGGCCTGTGGCCATGTTCACTTTCCATATTTCACCCCTTGATGTGTTGCCCCAATAGGTTTCATTGGGTACTACTAGCCATGGCCATTGGCCATGTTCACTTTCCATATTTCACCCCTTGACATGTTGCCCCAATAGGTTTCATTGGGTACTATTAACCATGGCCACTGGCCATGTTACCTTTCCATATTTCACCCCTTGATGTGTTGCCCCAAAAGGTTTCATTGGGTACTACTAGCCATGGTCTTTGGCCATGTTCACTTTCCATATTTCACCCCTTGACATGTTGCCCAAATAGGTTTCATTGGGTACTACTAGCCATGGCCTTTGGCTATGTTCACTTTCCATATTTCACCCCTTGACGTGTTGCCCAAATAGGTTTCATTGGGTACTACTAGCCATGGCCAGTGGTCATGTTCACTTTCCATATTTCACCATTCGGTTCCTTAACGTTACCCAGTACCCATATCCTTCAGCCACAACCATTACCCCCCACCTCACTGTAACTGTAAAATTCCACATTTATTTGTATTCATCTCATTTTTTAACTCTTTTTTTTGTAAAACGTTTGCAATTTACTACAAATAACTGTGGTAATCTGTACACTCCCACAAATAACTGTGGGTATTTTCATGTGGCACACTTTCATTCCCAATCCCGTTTTCTTCTATAACCCCAGTTATCCCCAGTATAACCCTGGTAATGCAAAAACATTTGACATTTGAGCGCTGACCACTGCACTATATATAGAGAGAGTGAGAGAGCGAGAGAGAGAGAGGATGGCCGTGTACCATGTAGAGCACATAGGCATTTCCCTTTTTCTGTTTTTCTTTCTTTTTCTATCCATCTCTTATCTTGTTCTCTTTTCCTTGCTTTGTAAGGGTGCAGAAGGAGGAGACTGACACACTTGTGACATTGCTGTTGATATAGACTTGTATTAGTAATGAAAATAAAGAGAGCACCTGCCTTTCCTTAACTCACAGAGGGATTTCCCTGCCTTAACTAAAATGCTAAGGTTTCGGGCAAGATGTCTGTGTAAATCAATAGTCCACTGTCCTGTGTCACAGAGCCTACTTCTGTCCCTTACACTTATATCTAAACTAAAGAGGTGGTGGATCTTCTTGGTCCAGAAGAATGGCTCCCGTCCTCTGGACAGCAGATCGCAGTTCCAGTTGTTAGCTGGGATCTTTACCAGAAGGAATGACTCTCTTTCCAGGTCTCAATCCCTTTCCAAGGCACAAAGCAAAGTACCAGGTTGTCATGCCAACAAAACAGTAAAAGTTCTCAATTCAAACTCAAAAGGTAAAGTTCCAGTGCAAACATAAACACTCCTTATTGCCCATAGTTGCTTAGTTGTTTCTTAACTATTGGGTTCCTGGAGAATGCCTCTCTTCTCCAGGTGTTGTGTTCCTTGGTTTTCTACCACCAGGAGGAATGACTCCCTTCCCCCCGTCTATGGGCTCCAGGCGAATACCTCTCTTCTCCTGGTACTCCAGCAGCACATTGTTGCAACACCAGGGGGCTTTACTCCCTTCCCCGGCTTTTCCTTTTGTGGTTTTACACAGTTCAACAATACCAGTGGGAATGCCTCTCTTCCCCTGGCCTTTCTCAGGTTTTAGTTTTTGCAGACCTGGTTCACTCTCCTGCCAGGTACTGCCACGATGAAGATTACTTGCAGAGATCATCTTCTTTGCACGGACGTCCCAGACCCTTGTTACTTCCTTTCTTGCACTCTCTCCGTAGACCCTAGCAGCCATCATGACCACCCGCGTACCTCTCTGGTCTCTGAGGTGTCATTTGGTGGTTCGCAGGGCTTTCCGACCTCTACTTCGGGTCTCTCATCACTTTTCTTGTTGCCGCCTCTGCAGCGCGAACTCTGCGGCAGTTGTTTCCTTGCAGGTTGTCTGCCTTTTCTTGCCAGCATGATGCAGGCGCTCAGCTTGCCTGAACCCCTGCTGTCCCTGGTTTCGGGCTGGTCTGCCCGCATTGGACCGGTTAGAGATACCTGAGCATTCCAGCTTGTCTCCCGGTCAGCAGCGTCCCCTCCTTTCCAAGCCGGATGATCCTCTCGCTTGCGTGTGCTCATGGGACGGTGTGACAAAAAGGCAAGTCCTTCCTTTCTTTTTATGTTGAATGAGTGATAAGAGCTAGAATGCTCATTCAAGTTCTTAGGAGGACTCTTCATTGTTCGGCACCTCCTCCTCGTCCTCCCTACTCTTCCTCTTCTCAGTAACTGTAGGGTATTCAGTCTCACCTATATACAGGGAAGTGTGTGATATGGAAGTGAGGGATGTGTAGGTGGGACTCATTGATTGAGGGGAGGTAAAGGAAGTGTTGTGATGGTGAGGGATGTTGTACCGCGTTCACCCTAGATGGCCGTCCTTATCTCTAGTGGAGAAGTCTCTCCCCATGAGATCCTCCCACTGAGTACCCACCCCCTGGGGGACCACCGAGTAGCGGCCTCACCTTTCTGGCCTCATGGGAAGGGGCTTCACTCGGGAAGAAGTGATGGCATCTAAGGATTCGTCAGAGCTTCTTTATCCTTTCCTATGTCTTTTGCTTTTCATCAGTTACCCTTTCACTCCTTCCCTCTTTCTTTTTGGCTTTCTTTCTGTTTGTATTGCTTTTTTTGCTCCTTTGTATGGACCCACTTGGGTTTAAATGATTCATAACCACTGGCATTGCTCTCCAGAGCATTCGCTTCCAAACTGCTAGGATCACATCCATTTTGCAATAGAACATAGACAACCCCAGACTTGCTTAAGCCTTATTTGGAATAGCCAGTGAGGTGTAGCCTGGGTCTATAGGCATAGCAGGCTCGGTACCCACGTCTGGCACACCCATCCCCCAGGGGGAGGATGGGTGCGTTTTCAAAACTGAAGGATGGCTGGAAGGGTTTGAACTAATCATAAGCACTGGCATTGCTCTGGCCAGCCCACCGTCTTTCAGCCCGTCAAACCATTGCAGAAGGGGGAAGACAATATGCAAATCACGCTTGCACCCACCCCAAAGAGGACAGGCTAGTGCAAACTGGATCTTCTCTGCCTCTTTTCCTAGAAGATGGAAACAGAATGACTGTGTTCCCAAAAATAATTGTATGATGGACAGATCTGAAGAAACGTAGAAAGGAGAATCCGTGGGAGTTTTTATATAATCTGCAGTTGTTAGTACAGTATTGAATCCACCTGCAGCAGCTTGTACGCTGGCCTCCCCAAAAATAGACAATCAACTCTCAGTCCCTCCAAAATAGAGCCACATGCCTGATCCTAGGATTTAGCGAACGAGACTGTGTTTCTGTAGCCCCACCACATCTTCACTGGGTTGCCCATACAATACTGCAATTACTTCATAGTTCTGTGCATCACCATGACAGCTGGTGGAACCCGGCTGCCATTTACATCTGCAAACCCTCAGGAAATATTCTCCATCAAGGAACCTGCAGTCAAGCTCAGAAAATAACTCCTCCAACCAACCTTCCGCCTGAGGTTCCGAAACTGAGGACTGCCCCCATCCTCCCCTCCTCCCCCCCTTCCTCGCCTTGAACTGTGGATCTCTCTTCCCTTCGGGCAATGCCTGGAAACCAGTCCCCCAAAGTCACGGAAAGCCCTAGGCTTTACCAAGATCCCCACTTTGTCCACACCCCTATCTACATGTATGAGCCACTCCCTAGCTCATCTTCAATGTTTGCCAGAAGCTTGAGTGTGCCATCCATGAGTGTTTTCCTTGCCTCTCTTCTTGAATCTTACCACAATCAGAAGTGTCTTCCACGGCCTTAGAATACACAGCATGTACATGTCCTGTCTTCGCATTGGTGTGGGCTGCTGTAATTGATATGTAAAACTAAAAAGTATACATTGTATTAATGAGTGCTGACACGCTAGGCCCTGCAGGGTCCTCACCAAAGTCACTTTTTAAAAAAATGTTTGTAATAAAAATAAAAGCTTTCTGTACCATAAAGATGAAAACCGTTTTCAAGATGGATATTATCAATTAACGTTTGAAAGTCTCCAACATGCACTGTTAACACAAAAATAAAACTTACATTTGTATTTTAATATAATTCTAAGAAACAGCTAAAGCCATGTTGCGCCACATTGGATCAAATCGCCTAAGCCATCTGCAGCTTTCTAAAGCCAACGCTGAATCTCGCTCTCCTGTGCTTCTAAAAGAACAAACACTCCTAACTAAATATCGTTTACATTATAGGGTTGTCTGGGTGCACAATCCGCAGCCTGCGTTTACACGGTGTAAGATTCAGAGAACATCAAAGTACATAGTCATGGCAATAAAAGTCTCCAACATGCACTGTTAAAACAAAAACGTGCTAAATAGCTTTGCGTTTAAAAAAACAACTAGAGGTATTACCGGTTTATGCTTCCAGGCCATGCTGTTCCTCATCATCTGTTCCTAAATTAAAAAAAACTAATATTTGTTTTAATATAACTCTAAAAACTGCTACAGTCATGTTGCACAGCACTGGATGAAACCTCCTCAGCTAACTTTCGCCTTCCGCAAGCACCTGCCTCTATGTATCGTTTCCATTACCTGACTGTCTGAATACACAAAGCGCAGCCTGGGTTTACACGGTGCAAGATTCAGAGAACATGAAAGTCCAAACTCCAAATAGCTCTCCAGGTCTGTACGAAACTAATCAATATTATAGATAGCTCGTGCAAACACAGCTTGTTCCACACCAGTCCCCGCAAAATACAAACCAATCACAATGCGCCAAATGCTGCAATTATACAGCCGTCTTACAGCCTGAAAATAACCATATCTTTAACGAGATTCAAAACCGGGTTTTTTCTCATATATTATTTTTTTTCTTCTATAGGTCAACATGCAGCATTAAACACACACATATAAACAAAGTGCACATTTCACCTTCGTCTAGGTTTGTTGTAAAATCTACAGAATCATAGAACAACAAGGTTTTATATGTCTATATTAAAATAAACAAATTAATCAATAAATATACCTTTAAAAAAAAGAAATTCAAAGGGCCCGTGACACTTACTTCTTTTCCTGAACCCTGACATTTTTTTGCCTTTTTCACTGTCCTTTTCTTAACAGATAGCCCCACACGTGTTAAAATGGAGCTCTACAGAACCGTCCCATATATTTATTTTTCTGGGACGGTTTAATCTTTACCCCCAGTCACGCCATAGCATCACCATGTGTGCATAACACGTCAATCACAAGCAACACACACAGGCTGTTACATTTACATAACATGGAATTCTGCAAAGTTACACAAACGTGTATATCTTGCGCGACCAAATGTATACCCATGACACAGCTTAAAATCATTTGTGTTTTTTTTTTTGTTTTTTCCGGCTACTGAATCGAAACTGGAGAAAAAATAAAAAATGTGCAAATACAAATTCTGTACGTTCCCAAAACAGCTTGAATGCATTACATCACAGCCTTGTCTTACAATTGTGAGTCATATTTTAATCATCACTACGTGGCCTATATATTTCAGACGTCCCCTGACGCACCTTATGCGTGCATGAATGCCAGTTGTGAGTCCATCACACACAGGCTGTTTCCGCATGCTTTGCATGAAACAATGTGCGCCAGGTCTCTGCCACAAACGCTCATGATAACAAAACTTGACCTTCAAAAACAACACATGAATAGGATTCACAAGCCAGTTACACAAACGATCATCCCTTTTGCCATATTACATTTAAATGTTTGATTTCTTTGTTTTAATTCATTTGTTTGAACAGGTATCTTCTAAAAACCAAGTATAAATATCAGTCTTCATTGTACACTGTTTATTACTAAATAAACACACAACACATAACCATACCGAACAGAATATTTAGCACACTACATGCACCAGAACTTAAACGTCTTTGAAGATTGATTTAATAATTGTATAGTTTGACCTACAGTCCAAGCATATGGTCACACCATGCAAATAGTACAGCCAGTCTTCAGGAGCGCTGGATACCTCTTTCTGGAGCTCCTCCTGTATATACACACTTCACTCCGCCCCTATGGGGGGGTCGGATGACTACATCATCTCCACAGCACCCCTGGTCCACCACACGGCCCCCTAACACCACAGGTTAATACCCGCATCATCTCTTAGCGCCCTGTAAACACTATACACCACTTCCGGGGTCTTGGGGACATACCTGGGGAGGTTCAAATACACCATCTACACCCTTGCCGACTTCTATTGGCACCCCATAAACATGTGCAAACAGCACACAAACAGCTTCATAACAATTACTACAGGGTCAAAATAGTCACACCATTTACCCACAACCTACAGGGTGGGCCTTCTGGGTGCAACACATCTTGCCACATCCGGGCTACGGCTTCCAACCATGCAAAACATCCGGGGGGCCCCCATGAGGTCATTTCCACGATGTGAGGTAGGGGCAACTTCTGGGACACTGACATGATGTCACATCACGTATAAAACTACAGCTAGGCCCAGAATAATGTCTCACCCTCACTGCCTCACTTCCGGGGACGATCCTTTCACAGGGTGGGACTTCCGGGTGCAACAAATCTTGCCACATCCGGGCGAGGCCTTCCAACCATACAAAACCTCTGGGGGACCCCCATGAGGTCACTTTCAGGATAGGAGTTAGGGGGGACTTCTGGGGCACTGCCGTGACTTCACATCCCCTGTAGCACTACAGCTATACGGCCCAGAATGATGGGTCAGCCACACTGCCTCACTTGCAGGAACTGTCCTTTCACAGGGCGGTACTTCCGGCGTAACACCGCATGATGTCACTTCCGGACTGGGACTTCAGGTAGGGCAGTACTTCCGACTGTCAGTTGATGAAAGGGCTCACATATCACTACTCAGGTGGAATACCCCAGAGGTCACATCTCCTGCTATCCATTGTGCCCTCACAGGAGGGGCGCATCGTGTAGGATTGCAGCTGCTACTCCCTGAATGGCAGGATAGAAATCCATATTGTTGCCATGAATAGGGGGGAATATAGGCAATAGTTCACATGGACAACCCTTGCTCACAGGGTGTGACAAGTAACAGGCATCTGGCTACTTAGAATGATACGTCCATCCTGGTCTGCTGAGCCGGGCGATACCCGATGCTGACCGAGGCCCGGAGTCTATAGCATGGAGACGCTACTTATCAGTCTCAGACAAATCTCTCAAGATTGAAGTGAGCAAGTGGCCGAAGAAGTAGGAGATTGACCGTCAATGGAGCATCTGCTCAGTGTCTGCTACTAGGATGGGGATTGGATGAAGGAAAACTGATGCCTCACTTCATGGTGGGTTAGATAGTCGTAGAAAATGATAACCACTAACGAATCAAAAATGCCTGATATGTTGTTCAATGATAAATATATAGTTAGGAAATTGCAGGCTTTAAGCCAAGCCATTAACCTCTTGTGCTACAGTCACTTATTTTGTGTATTCAGGGCCGGCATTAGCTACGGCAGCGCCCTAGGCAGCAAAGCAAACATGTGGCGCCACATTTATGAATAGGCGCTGATGCAAAAGCATCAGCGCCCTATTTTATTAAATGCACTCCACTCCTGAGAGCAGGGCACATTTCATTTCGATAGGGCGCCTGCAGTGCCTTCTCCCACCACGCCAGCTCGGGGGAGACCTTGAAAGACTGCCCCGAGCTGACTTGGTGGGTGGCTAATGGCCGTCCCTGCCCTAAGACCGGCCCTGCATGTATACGTAGCCTGGCTCCTGATTGGGGCATGCATCTGCCTCCCACAGGGATCAGGCGTGCACTTTAGTCAGGTGGTTCTTTTGTTCGTTTGTTTTCTGAGCAGAGGTGTATAGAAAATACCCCAGTGCAACATCACTACCAAACCCATTTAAATGAGGCTAATGTTTGAATATAGCCATCTACTCTGAGATATTAATTACAATTGAAGCCAGTGAGTGATAATGTTATTGCCAGATAATGCCACCAGTGTTGACTAGGTTCTGGCTCCAAAGGCAGCTACTTCATGGATTGTGCCACCCACTGACGGAGTGGAGGACAGTCTGCAGGAGCGCTGTATACCTCTCGCTGGAGCTCCTTCTGTATAGATACCCTTCACTCCGCCCCTATGGGGGGGTCGGATGACTACATCATCTCCACAGCACCCCTGGTGCACCACACCGCCCCTAACATCACAGGTTAATACCTGTATCATCTCTCAGCGCCCTGTAAACACTATACACCACTTCCGGGGTCAAAGGGACATACCTGGGGAGGGTCAAACACCATCTACACCCTTGTCGACTTCTATTGACTCCCTTAAACCGGTGCAAAACAACACACAAACAGGGCGTCATACAAATAACTACTGTGGAAAATCACTTCCAAACCCATTTAAATTAGGCTAATGTTTGAAAATAGCCATCTACTCTGAGATATTAATTACAATTGAAGCCAGGGAGTGATAATGTTATTGCCAGAGAATCCCACCAGTGTTGACTAGGTTCTGGCTCCAAAGGCAGCTACTTCATCGATTGTGCCACCCACTGACGGATTGGAGGAGAGTCTGCAGCACCTGCTATTCCCAGGCAGTCCCCCATCCAATCACCAAGGAAACTGACTTGACCGTAGCGGGATATGAACCTGCACCCTGCAGATGGCATAGACATGTCAAGAGTGGACAGTTACCGATGGTCTGCCTCTTCGCGGGAGCTGGAGCTAGCCCTACATTAGTGGAATGGGAGGTGATGGTGGGCCCTCAACCTAAAGCGGGCCCCATCAGGCCCTGCCCGGCTCCGTTAGCTGGAGTTGCTCGAGCGGGAGATCTTCTATTTGACGCCCCTCCTGACTCCTTATTGAGAATGAATAGGAACAGGAAAGCAATGGCTGCAGCAGACCTGCCAACGAGGAAGGCGTGCAGACCTGGGAGGCGTTCTCCTGCCGCTGAACTGATCAGTAGTTTTCTGTGGAGGGAATGGGGGTAGATCTCTCCCCTCCTACGCAGCAGTTACCAGTACTGCTCTAATGAATGTTTTTGTTAGCAGTGAGCTAAGTAGTACCCACTGATCACATAGATTCATACAAATTAATTTCAAATTACTTATATCTTCAGTTTAATACTTATCTGTTTGTTGTAGTTCGTCGAAGAACCTGCGCTGTGGAGACAGGCACGAAACAGGCATTGGTATGGGAATGGGAGATATTTATAGGTCACATGACAAAAAACAACATAGAAGAAGGACTGGGGCTTTGCCAGGGGTTCTTTCTTCTATGCTGTTTTGAAGAAAGTACTATGAAACTTTATACCTGGAGAAGGGCGCTCAGCCAATTAGGTGGCTGGAAATGTGGGCAAGAACACAGTGTTTCTCAGCCACGCGAAGGCCCTTCTCTGGGTGCTGCCATCTTGATTGTGGGGAGGCAACAGGGAGCCACCCTCCCCCCCAAGTGCCAAAGGCATCCCGCACCCTTCCCTCACTGCCACTTTCCGTCCCCACTTACCTGATTGACCGGAGGCTTTTGCTATGGTCCGGGCGCTCCTTCCCTCCTGTGGCTGGCGCAATAAAAATAGAAAAGGGACGCAATCCCTTTTTTCAACTTAGGCGGCGGCCACCTTGGTTTTTATATGGGACATTGGGCTTGGGAGTGTCAATCACCCCTGCTTAGCTGCGCTTGGTCCTACTTAGGCTCTTGTTGGCACGCTGTTACCAGCCCTGTACGCCCACCTAGATGGAGGTGATTGCTACAATCCGTATGAAGAAGCCAAACTCTCATGTAAGGACTCTGACGAGAAGGACATGGGGAGAGACATTTGTGTTTCAAGGCCATAATGCATTGTAGGCCCAAAGAGCTTCAATTTGTTGAAAAAATGGTTGTAATTCATATTCCCCACTTTTATTTTGCTAATGGTTAGAATTCGAAGAAATATGTGAAACTGTCATTGTATATCAGAACAGTAATATTCTTGCATTGAACTCAGAATCGGTCCCGGAAGTGGGCACTGAACCGGAAGCATTTCATTGGTGGAGTAACTACTTGTTGTGTTCCTTCCGTAGGACGGCAGTCGCTGCTGCTGGGTGCGACATGAAGGACCGCGCTGGTGGAGAACACGTCTTGCCATCAGACATTGTGGTAGAGCCCGTTTCCCCAAGCAAAGCTATTCCATCGGAAGAGCGGGCCAAGTTACGGAGCAACTCACAGGAAGTCACTGGAGAAGACGAAAAGCACTCGCAACAAGCAAAACTAGCCGACCAAAAAGGGAAAGAGGCGGACAGCTCAAATTGCTGACCATGGACGGTCCCATCTTTAGGGCACACACACCCAGTAACCGTATGGCCGCGAAGACAACATGCGAGCAACGGAAAGAGCACACACGGACTCAACATGTCCGTTCATGCACAAGTGCAAAAGCAAGAATGGTTATAAAAAAAATGTAAAAACATGTTTTATGCATCTTTTACTTTTTGCACACACCCTGAGCCAGTCAGATCACAGGCCTTACACTGTTACCCTGCCACCAGTCCTGTTGCTTGGCAGGGCTACCAATAATTCCATTTTATGTATTTCTCCACTGGGTATTGTGTTGGACAGTGTGTCCCTTAGAGTACAGAGAGGAGCGGGCCAGTAAATGCTGCACCCAGTTAGAATCACTGTTTGCAGGATTGTAAGAACATCCTTTCCTAAAAAAAAAAACACAGGGGTGGGCAATCCTGCTTTTTCACAATAAATTAATGCTTCTTGGAGGGGGGTCAGCACTGTTTTATTTCTTTTAAATCAGTAGCAAAAGTTTGGGAAATGTGTTTATTTCTATTTAATAACTGCGGGATCAAGTTGTCATTTTTTTCTTTCCTTTAATTGCCATTTTAAAACAAAGTTTTAATTAACAGGAGACACGTAATTTCTTCCCACATTCACAACAATGAGTGTTGGTAATAATCCTGCGTGCGCCGAGATTTATGGAAGCGTTTTATAATGGCGCAATCCCATAGGAAAACGTTCTGTGAATCAGGGCCTAGAGTGCGCCCATGGCGACTGAATGCTATCTAAACAGAAGAGAAGGGTCCAGATGTTGGTGCAGGGCTTAATACACGTGTTCATCCCCATTTTCGCACACAAGGGAAACGCGGCACCTGCGGATAAGGTCTGTACATTAGTACACCACGCGGCTCAAGTGGAGGAGGCGGGCTTTGAACATCGGTCTCCTGGTTCCAGGCTTCCTCAGAGCTATAGCGCCCCTTCTGTACGGCGACATTGCGTCAGCTTCGTGACACTGACTGGTGATAAGTGAGGGAAGGGAATTGACCCGTCTGTGGAGCACTTGGGAATTCACTGTAAGCCTCGCTAGAGCTCCCAGAAGTTGAGAGTTTATTATGAAGCCGCCTTCTTGGGTAGCGTATGGTATCTGCCTGACAGGACCTTGATCTGTTTTCACGGTCTGGCGTTTTCAGTTTCACTAGATAAAGTCATAATTAAAACCCAGTGCCAGAAACCATGAAGTTACTTGATGGCACTCTGCGTGTGGGGAGAAGTGGGTTACTAAGAATATCTCCGTAGGCGGTGGAGACTAAGAGAACCAGCATGCTGAGGCCTGGCCCTCAAATGCGTGCGATGAGAAGTAACAGGCAGATGACGGCGGCAGGGGAACACCAAGACATAAACCTGGACATTAGTTAATTTGGACAATAATGGATTCGAAAGACGGAGAAAAAAAGCATGCCAATCCCAACCACTGTGGTGTAGGATTAGGCAGCAAAGCCTAGCTCTCAAACATGTGCAACAAGACATTTTAGGTGGGTGGGAGCCGATGCCTATTTAATCGCAAATATATGAAGGCTCGTCTAGGAGGCAGCACTGGCCCACTCTGTACAGTGCCTTAACTAGGCCCGACAGGCCAACCCTAGCTCTCAACCTTGCACTGTAGCACATCTGAGCCCGACAGGCCAACCCTAGCCCTCAACCTTGCGCTGTAGTACATCTGAGCCTGACAGGCCAATCCTAGCCCTCAACCTTGCACTGTAGTACATCTGAGCCCGACAGGCCAACCCTAGCCCTCAACCTTGCACTATAGTATATCTGAGCCCGACAGGCCAACCCTAGCCCTCAACCTTGCGCTTTAGTTCATCTGAGCCCGACAGGCCAACCCTAGGCCTCAACCTTGCACTGTAGTACACCTGAGCCCGACAGGCCAACCCTAGCCCTCAACCTTGTACTCTAGTACATCTGAGCCTGACAGGCCCACCCTAGCCCTCAACCTTGCGTTGTAGTACATCTGAGCCCGACAGGCCAACCCTAGCTCTCAACCTTGCACTGTAGCACATCTGAGCCCGACAGGCCAACCCTAGCCCTCAACCTTGCGTTGTAGTACATCTGAGCCCGACAGGCCAACCCTAGCCCTCAACCTTGTGCTGTAGTACATCTGAGCCTGACAGGCCAATCCTAGCCCTCAACCTTGCACTGTAGTACATCTGAGCCCGACCGGCCAACCCTAGCCCTCAACCATGTACTATAGTATATCTGAGCCCGACAGGCCAACCCTAGCCCTCAACCTTGCGCTTTAGTTCATCTGAGCCCGACAGGCCAACCCTAGGCCTCAACCTTGCACTGTAGTACACCTGAGCCCGACAGGCCAACCCTAGCCCTCAACCTTGTACTGTAGTACATCTGAGCCTGACAGGCCCACCCTAGCCCTCAACCTTGCACTGTAGCAAATCTAAGAAGGATAGGTCTGAGACTCACCGCCAGGAAAAGCTGGTCCCTCCCCCGTCTACTTCCCAGGCGAGGCTGTGCTGGAAGACCTAAGAGTTGACAAGCCTGGTCAATAGGAAATGCCAGACGGATGAAAAAGAGATGCCACGCCCAAAGTGGATGCGATGGGCCATCAGCTTACCATAGAGGCCACGCGATCCTCCAATCCAGTGCCTGAAAAAATATCAGGGTAGACTAGAGAGCTCCATCGAAAGCAAAGTGAGCCACAGCTGCATGTGACAGGGAATAGAATGTGGGGCGGGAAATGAATCGAGGAATTAATCTGGGTCTAACTCCCCACACCCGTTAGATCTGCAACTAAGACCTCTTCACTAAGCAGTGCTCCCGCTATTGGAGGTAAGAAAAGAAACCCAAGGGATGGTTTAAGGGTAGAGTAGACATGCAAAGAAGGAACCAGGGGAGCAGTGTAGGGAGTAAACAGAGGCAGAGAAGCAGGTGAGGAACCTGAGGGAAGATGCAGGATGTGGGCATGAAATAAAATGGAGCATCCCTCAACTTTAACAACTGTTGCAAGAGGGCACCTTGCAGTGTTAAGATGTTGAACTAATTTCAACCTGAGGGATAACACCACCCTGTGGGATAAGAATGTCTTCTGTTATTTCAGCGCTCTGAGACCTATGGGTGTGCAGCGCTATATAAGAAATAAATGATGATGATTATTAAACCTGTCCTGTGCTACGTCCTAGAGCATCCATTGTGTCTATTTACGGTACAACGTCCTTTCATCGCGGAACATTTTTTCGCAAGTTTTTTTACAGTGAATTATTTAACGAAAAAACCCATCAGATTTTTTGGGGGGGGTTAGAAAATTATATATATGGTATGTGGTTGTTTGGGAATAGATAAAAACTGAAATGGAATAGTGGATTGGAGGGGAAATTCAATGGATTTTTTCATTAAACAATTTGCGGTAAAAAAAACGCGAAAAGACATCCCGCAATGAAATGACATGGAACCCTATTTACAGCTGCATACTTTCTGGGGCACTTTTCCCCTCGGGTGATAACCACCTTGGTTAGCTATCCTTTTAAGATAATTGAAGAGATGAAACATATAGATTGATTTGAATAGTCTAAGGAGGCTTTTCTGTATCGGAGACAAGCACCTATACATCACCAGGGACACAAAGGCCATATTCACACATGCTGATAAATATGACCTTTTGTTTCGTACGCATAGATATCTTAGTGTGCGAGTATAGTGCACACACTGTTATGTGGATGCCTTCAAGTGCACATTGCAGCTTTGTCATTGGAGCAGGATTTTAGGTAGAATAAAAGCAAGCATTTGGTTAAGATGTTAAATAAGTGACATCGTTACACAGAGGCCAATATCGCCCACTCCTCACCCAATCAGGATGAGTAGAATGCGGCTATATCCACCATTATAACCCTTGGAATGTTTTCTTTGCATTCTCATTGGACAATCTGTGGCCTATACATATCAGGCTAGCCTGCAGATGCTGCATTCAATTTCCTGCGACTGTCGAATCAGTTTTATGTACTAAATTCCGAGACACTTGTATATGCTCTATACTATCAAGGGAGATAATAGCTTTATAAACTCCACCCTCAGGCCTTATTTGGATATGGGCCTGTAAACTTTGTTAAACACCCTTTCTAAAGCTAAATTCTGGTGTCATCCCGCAGCATGTGTGCCTATGTCCGTGCAAGCCATGGTTGTCATGGATTACCCAAGCTGCATTTAAAGTCATAACGGAGCCTTACAGAGCCTTCGCTGGTCCGCTTACCTCACCCAAAGTTTGGGGTTCTGGTTTCTCGACATTTCAGACCAGCGCATCCGTTTCCCTATCATCTGTGTTATGCAGTGCTTTCGTACGTCCGATTCCCCCGCACAGGACCCTTCCTCCCACCAGGGGCAACGGACTCCTCCGAAACATAGTCTGCCGCTTTCCTAAAGGAGCCACATCATAGGAAGTAGGCCTTGGCCACGCCCCAACGGTAAACACTATTTACTGAGACTTTATTTCTAATCTTTTTTTAGTTAAACACAATGTACTAATAGCATTATAGATCTCAGGAAAGGCCTTCATCATTTGGACATAGTGCCCTTTTGACATGGGACAGTCATTATCCAATGATAATGAACTCTCCCGTGGTTTATAAGGCTTACATAACAGGCGAGTCCAAGTAGTTTTCCTACATTGTACAAAATAAGCAACAAGGCCCATCCAACGGATTTAATTATTCACACACCACCAATGTGTGTCCACTTTGGCACCCAACTGCTATTCACTCACAGGGTTGGGAAAAATCGGCTTGACTGCAGGTTTTTCTTTAGGTTTTCCGAAGAATTGCTGTTTCGGGTCCATTGTTAGTTGTTGTGCTGCTATGCAAGATACCCACATGTAGTGTCCATAGGGGACCATTCAAAGGCCTTATACAGCAGCAATGACCTTGAGCTGTTTGCCTTAAAATGAGCAGAGGCAGATGCAAGCTCAAGCAAAGCTGCCCCGATAAAAGAGAAGACCGATTACAATGTACAATAGAAGAGTTGTTATTGAGACACATCAATGGGGTACAATATTCCTTTTAAACCACAATGAACTGTGCTGATTACACACACATCTATCAGCCACTACATTAACACTACTGCAAGATTCAAAAGCGATGCTCTGAACATCTGCAACTGAGCATAATGATGCCTTCCTCCCTGTGTCTAAGCTTCTCAGGTCTCTACACCAGGTGCACCTCTTCCGGAAGGCAGTGTATATGCATATGGCCGACAAGCCGCATTTCACTTCAACGGCAGGCTTGCTCCTGTCTGGTGCCTTTTTTGAAAAATAATAGAAACACTTGAGTTCTTATGCAATGCTATCATTTTTTAGACAAGGTCCAATATTGCAGAACATTGTGTTCTCGCTGTAAAGTAAGATGGCTTCCACCCTCTGGAACCGAGGCAGGCTAATTCACCCGGTGAACCGGCGACAGCTACTCGCCGGGGTTGTTTATCGGGAGTGATTCTTGTTATTATCTGACAGGGTTTTAAATTGGCCATCAAAATTGCTGTTTTTATTGTTTGTTGTTTCTTTTTAAGTGGTAATGTACTTGAATGCACTGTAAGAGTTTTGATGAAATGCGATTTAGTGATGGTAATTTAACTATTAAAGAAAAAAGAATGCTTTAGTGGTGTTAGATTGACTCTGCATGCAGCTGACAGATTCTTCTTACCCAAGGACTAAAGAAAATTGCAGCAACTGCTGGAGGGAGAGCATTTTTTTGCATGTGTATGGAGAGCAGGAAAGGTCAATTTAAATGAGCAGGTTTTAGTCAAATGGGTTTCGTTTTTACATGTATGTTTTTTTCCCATCAGGCAATTTTATTTGACATGTTAATGCCTTCCACTAGTGTATTAATTCACTGTTTAGTTTGACAAAAATATATTTTATGCAATGTAGTTCTCCGTCAACTTGCAAGGGGAGTGTGGGCTGTGTTCGTGTGCTGCACAATGTGTGGACTGACGGTCCATATGCACGAGATCACTAGTCTAGTTTAGGCGTGGTAGGGATAAACTGGGAGGGGGTCGACAGCACCCTGACATTCAAATACATCAAGAGCGTGAATATTCATAGAGACGCATATTACCTTAAATAAAAAGCAAACATTGGCAAAGGAAACAGTTTTGGTTGTTCTGTGGGTATGGGATAGGACTTGGCCGTGCACTGTCATAATGGAATGCCGTGGCCATTGTATCCCTCCAAGGAGCGAGTCAACCGCGTTCCGGCATGTTAACCTTATTTATTAGTAGGTTTCTCTCAGTGCCTGCGGCGTACTCCCGCAGACCCTCTTCTCAGCCAAACCTGGCCTTTTATTTACCGACATTCCACATTCCAAATACTGATTGCACTTGGAATGTGGAATGTCATGATGTCACACACCAGACATCTCCCTAAAAAAACGAACAAATGCAACAAAAATTATAAGAAAACAAAACTAAGATATCCTAACAACTACAACATCAAACTAACACATATTTAGGATATTGACTGTTTAGGATATGTAGCACTGTATAATTCCCTTAATGCGTGACTTAATCCTTGAACCTCACTGGTTGCTTTGTTAGTCTTTTTCATGAACACTCCCATGCACATCCTATGTCCTGTGTCTCTGCACCTTCGTTACAATCATCAACTTGACCCACTCTCTCTGTCACACTTCCCACTGCTGTGTTACCACTCGATCTGTGCACATAATTGCTCGGGTCATGTTGCCTTCTACTCACTCTATTGAGATTAAATATTGATCCATCTGCCACTCTTATTGCATTTTCTAATCATTCACCATAACAGGATCCAAAAACTTGGAGAATCCTCTTCAACTGTAGTCCCTTCTTTATCTTCAGCCAATCTCCTGGTTTAATTTGTCTGTTGCTTTTTCCTTTGCTAACAGTCATTCTTCCATCGTATTTCCTCTCACCTCTCATGCGTTCTCTCCCTTGTTCATGTCTAACCTTGCCACTAACACTCTCTCATTCACCCAACTTGTATTAAACATTGTGTTGGGTTCCCTGCCTCTCATCAGTCTAAATGGTGATACCCCTGTCACACAGTTTGCATGCATTCTCATGCTCCACACTATTGGCATGACACCAATACCATTTCTGAACGCTTATTCCACCGTTTCCACCGACACTCAATTATATCTTTCCATTAACGCATTGGACTCAGGGTGGTACAATGCCATATATTTCCACTTAATTACAACTTTGTTTGCATATGCGCTAGGCACTTTCCCCTTAAATTGTCCCCTGTTGTCACTTATGACAACTTCTGGGTATCCTTCTCTCCTACTGATTTGTTCAATGAGTTTTATCACTTCTCCTTACCCCACATCTCTCACAACTTTTACCTCTATCCGTTTCGTAAAATAATCTAGTATCACCAACATATATCTTAACTCTGGCCTAAGAAGATGGGAAAGCCCTAAAACATCAATGCCTACTTGTTTCCATGCCCCCCACAGGAGGTACAATGCATTTGACATTCACCTTAGTCTCCTTGCAACTTTTCTCAGAATTCTGACATTCCCAACAATCCTTTACTGCCCACTCAATTCTTTCGTCCGTACCTGGCCACCAATAGTTTTCCCTAACTCTTTGTTTCATTCCTGTTACACTGGATGACTCTAGTGGGCAAGTTCTATAATATTAATTCTCATTGATTCTGGTGGTATGGTTTTTACCCCTCTCAGCATAATACCATCTTTTACTGACAGTTCGTCTTTGACTTCCCAGTATGGGACCAACTCTTGTCTAATGTGTAGTTTCAAAGGCTATTGTTTAGTGACCTAAACTTTAACTTCAGGTATTGTCTTATCATTGCCTGCCCCTTCATCCCATTTGGCTTTGGATATTGCTTCCAATAATATTGCTACTACTTCATCCAATTCTTCTTCTTCATGCTCAAATTCCTGCACTATTGGTAACCTTGACAAAAAAAATCAGCGACCTTATTGCTCTCTCCTGGAACATAGTTTACGTCATAGTCGTGATCTTGTGTCAATGATAACCTCGTCAAACGGGGGTGGCTCTGTACATACCTTTCACTGTCAACCCCTCAACTAGGGGCTTATGGTCAGTGTTAATCACAAAAATGTTTCCCCATACATATTTCCTAAAATGGCTGACGCCCCATGCACAGGCCAACATTTATTTTCAATCACCGAATATTTCATTTCAGTCACGGATAACATTCTGGAAGCATAACAGTTGACCTTATTTTCTTCCTCTATCTTTTGAGATAGTAATGCTCCCAGACCTCGCCCACTTGCACCCACTGTAATCCTTGTTACTTGGCCTAGGACAAAACCTCCCAAGTTTGGTGCCATGAACACCTCTTCCTTAATAACATGCAATTTCACACTCTTGATGACCATTTGAACACTGCACCCTTCATTAATGCTCTCAAAGGTTGTGTGATACTCGCAAAGTTTCTTATGAACTTCTTGTAATGCTCCACTAGACCCAAAAAGGATCTTAATTCCTCCTTGATGGTTTGATTGGGGTGCATTGTTTATGGTTACAATTGCATCATTTTTTGGTCTATAGCATTGACGACTAACCACATGCTTTGTCAAATGTGCATTTCCTTAATTCAATTTTCAATCCTTTCTATAGTAGCCTGTCCAAAACTGGTCTGAGCATCTCGTCATCCTCCATTCTTACTTTTCTGTACACCTGTATGTCATCCTGGTAAACCATTGTTCCTGTTAGCCCTTTCAGAACAGTTGCCATGATCCTTTGAAACACTGCTGCTGCAGAAGCCAGTCCAAATGGCATTCTGCAGTATTGGAAAAGGCCCATTGGTGTTATGAATACTGTGAGGTCTCTACAGTCTTCTGTTAATGTGATTTGGTGATACGCCAATGAAATATCTAATGTAGTAAACATATCAGCTCCTTGCATGCAGTTCAACATTTCATAGACTATTGGTAGTCAATATTAATCCACTCATATGTTTTTGTTAAGATCACTCAGATCTACACACATACACATCTTTCCATTGTTCTTTTTTGCTACCACAATGGGACTAATCCACTCTGCTGATTCAATGCTTTCAATAAATCTTTTACCCTGCAGGCTTGCAAGTTATTTTTCCACCTGTTCTCTTAAAGCAAATTGTATGGGCCTATGTTTGTGAGTAATCTAGACCGCACCTGGTTTCAGGACAATTTTGTGTGTGATTCCCTTTAACTTTCCCATGACCACCTCAAACACATTGGCAAACTTTCCTTGATGTGATTTCTCATTCATGTATAGGCTTAACACTGGTTCTCGGAGACGTAGATCTAATTTGATTTTTAAAGCAGCTTGGTCCTTCAATACAAAGACATTTACCCCTTTTTTTGCTATGTACACTTTTATTCCTGGTACTCTGTTCTTGAATTCTACGGTGGAATTGAACCATCCATCTATCTGTATGGTGGAATCTTCAAACCCTGCAGGGATTTTTATATCTGACTTGTTATGATGGTATTATGGTAAGCAGCTATCTCTCATAACTTTGATTTTCCAATTTTCAATCGATATTTCACAGCTGGGGCATTTTAATTGGCTGTCGCCATTTTTCATTTCCTAGGTTTTTACTACTACCACTCGTTCTTCATCAGAGTCTTCTTGTTCGTCTTGAACTGCAGGTATTCTGTTCTTATTTCGACATACTACAGCAAAATGTCCACATTTGTTGTGACGTGCAAATGTGGTTTAAAGCAGGACAAGGGGCCTCATTAGGAGTATGCCGGTGCAGTGTTAATGTGCCCGTAATTCCATTTACCAGCACGTTACTGCACTGGCATACTCTTGAGTTTTCCAGTGGGGGGCCTGATTTAACTCCAGCCAAGAGCTGGAGGTAAGTCAGGCACCTCATAGAGAAAGAAACAGTCGGTATTACGGGCACCAGTAATACTGGCAATCCCCCCATGGAGTCCATGGCATGGGGATTAACTTACCCTTACTGGCGCTTGGAATCTGCTGGTAATTCCGGCAAGTCAAGTGTCGGTAATGGTAATTCCGTTTGGTAATATCCCAGAAGATTTACCGGCAGGATACCACAAAACATACTATGAGCCCCAATATTTTGAATTGTCGTAGTGTTCTGTTCTGCTGCATCTGTATCATCAATTCTGTCCACTATAATTGCCTGTATTCTTTCTTTTGGAGTATTGTTTTCTCCGATCTTTCTCAAAATCTTTTTCGTTGTTCGCTTTTCTTGGTTTCTTTTTGCTTTCCTATCTTTTTTATCATATTCTTTCTTCACCTTGTGGATTTGTGTCATCACTTTTGTTCGTCTCGCCCTATCACAGACATTTTGTATCGGGCATTCAGGAGTTCCTGACAAATTGAGGAGCAGAATGTAACTAAAAATGTGAAGGGCCGGCCTCTGCCCTGTAATTTGCTTTCCTCCTGCAATGGTATGGTTGTCCTCCTCTAGCAGCTGCGGGAACATGGACGTTTTGACACTTGCAGCATTTCATTAAGACCTGCGGCTGCACCATATCAGGAGAGACACTGCTGTATTGGTCTTATGATAGGAATTTAAATGACTTCTGTTCCGAAACAAAAAAATAACAACAGAAACCTTCATTGACAAAGAAAAGGCAACAAAAAAATAACAACAGAAACCTTCACTGACAAAGAAAAGGCAACAAAAAATAACAACAGAAACCTTCATTGACAAAGAAAAGGCAACAAAACAATAACAACAGAAACCTTCACTGACAAAGAAAAGGTAACAAAAAAATAACAGAAACCTTCACTGACAAAGAAAAGGCAACATTGGCAATTTTGATCACTACCAAATTGCTATTACAACAAACATATTAAAAGTAAACACAATGAACAAAAAAGAAAAATCTAAAAAGTAGAAAGAGGGGTTTAGCTGAAAAATGGGGTGGAGAACCCGCTCATCCAAATAAAAAAATAAAGTGGCGGAGCTGAGCCAAGCTCAGCCGTGGGACATCTGATACGGCGTGGTCAGAGTATTGGGCAAGGGGCAGTGCAAGACAGAGGGTAACACTGGTGCCCCCTTTTATGGTGAATTGAGGGCCCCTTCCCACACATTGAATGGACGAGCTGCCCTTCCCACCTTCCGCATAGCAGCCCATTCACTGTGGACCACCGGCACTCGGCTGGTGTGGACACCGCTGCAGGGGAATGCTTCCAATAACCTGAGCTGGCTGTGGAAGAGGAGAGGCTGCAGTGGATGAGAGGGAGAAGGGGGTCCTTGTGTTTGGACAGGATACCAATGCTGCCCATTGATGCAGACTTCAGATGAGAGCTAGTGGCTCCCGGGCAACTTGGCGTGTCTGATAAGGGAGAGGCCATCACCGTTTGCCCGGATCGGATTCCACAAAGGTGGCGTTCTACCCAGCGTACAGAGTGAGATCAGGGCATCTTGGTTTCAACTGGTACCTTTAGCTGGTGTCATTATAGCGAAGCGTAAGGGCAAGTCTAGGAGTCAGACCGACTGGTCCGACCAGTGGCAGCAAGCCCCAAAAACAAATGAAGATCCAATCAGGGGAGTGGTGATCTAACCTGGAAGGGGTTATCTGAGGGCGAAAACAGAATTATTGATACTCTGAATCACCGCTACAACCAAACAGGTCCCAGCTGCACCAAGACGGCTTCCAGTGAATCCACAAGGGAATCTCTTGCCTCCAGGATCACGAGCACTCACCAAGGAGTCAAAGAAAGGTAATGACCCCCAGACACAATCCAGAGTATGGTCCATGATCAGGTCTCCTGTACGAGCTTCCAGTAGTGTGTGGTATCATCCACTGCTTCGAGTGAATCCACAAGGGAATCTCTTGCCTCCAGGATCACAAGAACTCACCAAGGAGTCAATGAAAGGTAATGACCCCCAGACACAGTCCAGAGTGTGGTCCATGATCAGGTCTCCTGTATGAGCTTCCAGCAGGGTGCGGGTATCATCCATCGTTCAGCTGAAGACCAAAGTAGAAACTTTGGAAAATGAAATGAGGCCTGCTTATCTGATGCTTCTGGGTGTCCTGGCGGGAAGTGCCTGCAGACAGCGAATGACCTTCGTTCAAGTGCTGTTGCATACCTCACTCAGACTAGAGGCTCGGGTGGAAAAGAACACGCAGATCTCTTTTCAAGGTCATAGGCTGCCTCGTAGAGGCATTGGAGGGACTCTCCAAGAACGGGGCGCAGTAATAACAGTGTTACACGGCTGGCCCTCCCACTTTCAGGCTAGAAGTCATCCTTGTGATGTCCAGGCCCCAGATGCGAAGTCAAGAGCCTGTCAAATATCTCACCTCGGAGAGAGGTGTATTTACTTGCCGGTTAAAGTACAATCCTGAACATGATGGCAGCAGCAAACGACGCTGGCAAAGGACAAAAGCCTGCCCAGGCAATATCAGACGACCGCCCTATGATGAAGCTAAGGACTTGACGATGCTGACCAGCTTTAGATGGTCCATGCCTCCACTGATTACCATAACTAATTAGCCTATGAATTGGGATACAGGCTGCACCGTAGGGGCCAAAGGAAGACGTGATAGCTATTTAGCCTCTTGGACTCAGGAGGAGGGTGGGGGGGGCAGGATTCAAAAGTGCAGTAGGTTTAATCGCTGACCAACTTTCAACACTGCCCTCCAGCCCCCCAAAAACGTTGAGTTGGCTCCTCCACTAGTTCCACGACCCAGGAAAGAGGCCTTTGTTGCTTGCAGCTGTGACCAGGACGGAGCAGGTCATGCAATGGCGATAAGAAGCTTCCAATCTTGCCCGAGCTGAGCCCCCAGATTGCTCGCAATGGGGAGGCACATTCTGCAAGTGTCTTGCAGGCATCCATCCAGCTCGCTTAAGGGTAATGCGCGACGGGGAGACCTTCCTCTTTGTGAGGGTGGAGGCTGCAGAGTCATTTTGGAAGAAAGAAAGTGAGAATGTACCAAATTGTCGGAGGAAAACATTGCATGGTAGGTTCTGGAGAGGCGGAGGTATTCCTTGTATTGACACACGTTGCTTAAGGCAGATGACATGCATTTGGGGTGGGCTGTTGCTTGGTTGGCCTCACAGTGGGCTGGGTGGAAGAAAGTCAATGTTTTTGCTTTGGTGTTGATAGCCTCGCCTCCGGCTCCTTTTCCCCATCATGGCCTGTATCATTACAGGCCCACGTGTCCATCTTAAAGTGTTTGTCCGGAGTATTACGTTGCACCTAGCTTGTGTAGATACTGGAGGTCTATGGAGGGGGGGGGGGGGTAAGGGGTGCATGTTAAACGGGGTAGAAAGCATTGTTTTCATTGATTTAAAACATTTGGGGGAAAAAAAACATTAAAGAAAGAAGTAAATAAATTGTCAAGAAAGTAAAGAATAGCCATGGAAGAAAATGTTTTATTTTTCTGAAATTTTTTTTTTTTTTTGGAACACACTAAAATGCTCCAGTGCCACCACACGGCGCCTGGGAGTGGAGGGTAATAGTTGGAATATTGCTTGGGGCCATTCGAAACCACAAAAGGGGTGTAGACAGGGTAGGGCCTGAGTGGACAAGCCCCACCCTACATCTGTAAATGCCCACCCAGCAGCACTCTGTGGGCATTTACAGATGTTAATGCCACTGCGGCGGGCCCAACTACGTTAGCTTCAGCCCTGACCTGTTAGAGAATCCTGGCTACGCCTCTGGGCCACACTGCTACTTGCGGACAAGGGCAGTCCAAAACATATGGGATTCCAGTTGCTTCCCAAAACACAGACAATTCGGTACCAGTCTCAGTGCCCGAATTCCAGAGGACAGGGCCCTGATGGTGGGGAGCGCTACCACCAAATCCTTTTGTATGTCGGCTGGCAGGGCACCGTCTTGGAAAGCCTACCTTCTGGGTAGTGGGTAAAGTACGAACACTACACTTCAGTGCCAGGCCAGACACGCAGATGTGTGTTGCTTCGAAGTCAAGATAGCCACTGATTGCCAGCCTAGGGGCTTAAAGTCTAGGGTCACAGGGTCCAGTCACTTAACGCCAAAGGCCTGCGCCACCCTCTTGCAGTAATCAAGCTTGAATCGCTAAGGCCTGGAGGATTGCAATACTGTGGGGGGCACCTCGAAGGGGAGGATCTGCCTCCATGTTCAACGATACAAGAATGCAGGTTTGTTGACTGCATTGACCTGGGACTTTCAGGCCAATGGCCATTGATAGCCGATTGTTTTGTGCCATTGCCTGAGATTCTAGTGCTATAGAAGTACCTACCCATACTCAGTGCACATGAAAGCTAATTTGAGTCATAGAGGAGTTGCTTGTTTTTGCTTAAAGGCCGATTCAGGAGACCCCTGTGCAGAACTTGCCTTTTCACCACAAGCCTCTTTGAGATACGCTGCCACATCTCAGCCTCGCCTCAGCAGGTGACACAGCAGGATGTGTAGAGCCTCACACACCCAACAGACAGTCAATGGTGTCATGTTTGTTGGCAGAAATATGGCTCCAAGTAACCTTCATTGCTCTGGTCATTAACGAAGTGTATTAACAAAAAGCCCAATTCTCTTGGTGTCATCTCTGCGCATGGGAGGAGGAACAATCGTTCATTAGTAAAAATGTTCCCACTAGTGACCTCTTTCTGCATTCAGAAGGCTACAGTCGGTGAGGTTGTGGGCTAGAGGACACCGGCCCCAAACCACGGCTTCGTTCACTTTTAGTGATAGATAAATTAGAAACTCCTTTGACCTGGAAGATCTAAGAAGTAGGACAGAAGGCGGGTCAACCCGGTGGGATTGAGTCCTGAGCAGTTAGCAGTGGCTTCTCTCTCGAAAACAAGGGTCCCGTCTCTTAAAGTCATCTTTTCTTTTTGGATCCCATTCTTACCATGACTGCGCCCAGATTCAATAAAAGGGTGGTGTTTATTTCAGCCAACAAGTTTCCAAGAAACGCCAGGTAAAAAAAGAGGATTTGGAAAGAGATACATGACCTGACTGCGTAAACCCAACCACAATGTGTTTTATTCCAGAAGGGTTACGCACATTCCAAAGTCCAAATGCTGAATATGTTTGTTGCTGTTCTTCCCTCGACTCACCGTGGTAGATTAAAATGGTTGTGTTCCAGAGGGCCAAAGCAACTGTAGAGAGACTAGGAGACAGAGTGAGCGCCTTCCATCTAGACTAGGAGACAGAGTGAGAGCCTTCCACCTAGACTAGGAGACAGAGTGAGAGCCTTCCACCTAGACTAGGAGACAGAGAGAGCCTTCCATCTAGACTAGGAGACAGAGTGAGAGCCTTCCACCTAGACTAGGAGACAGAGTGAGAGCCTTCCACCTAGACTAGGAGACAGAGTGAGAGCCTTCCATCTAGACTAGGGGACCGAGTGAGAGCCTTCCATCTAGACTAGGAGACAGAGTGAGAGCCTTCCACCTAGACTAGGAGACAGAGTGAGAGCCTTCCACCTAGACTAGGAGACAGAGAGAGCCTTCCATCTAGACTAGGAGACAGAGTTAGATCCTTCCACCTAGACTAGGAGACAGAGAGAGAGCTTCCATCTACACTAGGAGACAGAGTGAGAGCCTTCCACCTAGACTAGGAGACAGAGTGAGAGCCTTCCACCTAGACTAGGAGACAGAGTGAGAGCCTTCCACCTAGACTAGGAGACAGAGTGAGAGCCTTCCACCTAGACTAGGAGACAGAGTGAGAGCCTTCCACCTAGACTAGGAGACAGAGAGAGAGCCTTCCACCTAGACTAGGAGACAGAGTGAGAGCCTTCCACCTAGACTAGGAGACAGAGAGAGAGCCTTCCATCTAGACTAGGAGACAGAGTGAGAGCCTTCCACCTAGACTAGGAGACAGAGTGAGAGCCTTCCACCTAGACTAGGAGACAGAGTGAGAGCCTTCCATCTAGACTAGGGGACCGAGTGAGAGCCTTCCATCTAGACTAGGAGACAGAGTGAGAGCCTTCCAACTAGACTAGGAGACAGAGTGAGAGCCTTCCACCTAGACTAGGAGGCAGAGTGAGAACCTTCCATCTAGACTAGGGGACAGAGTGAGAGCCTTCCATCTAGACTAGGGGGCAGAGTGAGAACCTTCCACCTAGACTAGGAGACAGAGTGAGAGCCTTCCACCTAGACTAGGAGACAGAGTGAGAACCTTCCATCTAGACTAGGGGACAGAGTGAGAGCCTTCCATCTAGATTAGGGGACAGAGTGAGAGCCTTCCACCTAGACTAGGAGACAGAGTGAGAGCCTTCCACCTAGACTATGAGACAGAGTGAGAGCCTTCCATCTAGACTAGGAGACAGAGTGAGAGCCTTCCACCTAGACTAGGAGACAGAGTGAGAGCCTTCCACCTAGACTAGGAGACAGAGAGAGAGCCTTCCACCTAGACTAGGAGAACAGAGTGAGAGCCTTCCACCTAGACTAGGAGATACAGTGAGAGCCTTCCACCTAGACTAGGAGACAGAGTGAGAGCCTTCCACCTAGACTAGGAGACAGAGTGAGAGCTTTCCACCTAGACTATGAGACAGAGTGAGAGCCTTCCACCTAGACTAGGAGACAGAGTGAGAGCCTTCCACCTAGACTAGGAGACAGTGAGAGCCTTCCACCTAGACTAGGAGACAGAGTGAGAGCCTTCCACCTAGACTAGGAGACAGAGTGAGAGCCTTCCACTTAGACTAGGAGACAGAGTGAGAGCTTTCCACCTAGACTAGGAGACAGAGAGAGAGCCTTCCACCTAGACTAGGAGGGAGACAGAGAGAGAGCCTTCCACCTAGACTAGGGTACAGAGTGAGAGCCTTCCACTTAGACTAGGAGACAGAGTGAGAGCCTTCCACCTAGACTAGGAGACAGAGTGAGAGCCTTCCACCTAGACTAGGAGACAGAGAGAGAGCCTTCCACCTAGACTAGGAGACAGAGTGAGAGCTTTCCACCTAGACTAGGAGACAGAGTGAGAGCCTTCCACCTAGACTAGGAGACAGAGAGAGAGCCTTCCACCTAGACTAGGGTACAGAGTGAGAGCCTTCCACTTAGACTAGGAGACAGAGTGAGAGCCTTCCACCTAGACTAGGAGACAGAGTGAGAGCCTTCCACCTAGACTAGGAGACAGTGAGAGCCTTCCACCTAGACTAGGAGACAGAGTGAGAGCCTTCCACCTAGACTAGGAGACAGAGTGAGAGCCTTCCACTTAGACTAGGAGACAGAGTGAGAGCCTTCCACCTAGACTAGGAGACAGAGTGAGAGCCTTCCACCTAGACTAGGAGACAGAGAGAGAGCCTTCCACCTAGACTAGGGTACAGAGTGAGAGCCTTCCACTTAGACTAGGAGACAGAGAGAGAGCCTTCCACCTAGACTAGGAGACAGAGTGAGAGATTTCCACCTAGACTAGGAGACAGAGTGAGAGCCTTCCACCTAGACTAGGAGACAGAGAGAGAGCCTTCCACCTAGACTAGGGTACAGAGTGAGAGCCTTCCACTTAGACTAGGAGACAGAGTGAGAGCCTTCCACCTAGACTAGGAGACAGAGTTAGAGCCTTCCACCTAGACTAGGAGACAGAGTGAGAGCCTTCCACCTAGACTAGGAGACAGAGAGAGAGCCTTCCACCTAGACTAGGGTACAGAGTGAGAGCCTTCCACTTAGACTAGGAGACAGAGTGAGAGCCTTCCACCTAGACTAGGAGACAGAGTGAGAGCCTTCCACCTAGACTAGGAGAAAGAGAGAGAGCCTTCCACCTAGATTAGGAGACAGAGTGAGAGCCTTCCACCTAGACTAGGAGACATAGTGAGAGCCTTCCACCTAGACTCAGAGACAGTGCGAGCCTTTCACCTAGACTAGGAGACAGAGTGAAAGCCTTCCACCTAGATTAGGAGACAGAGTGAGAGCCTTCCACCTAGACTAGGAGACACAGTGAGAGCCTTCCACCTAGACTAGGAGACAGAGTGAGAGCCTTCCACCTAGACTAGGAGACAGAGTGAGAGCCTTCCACCTAGACTAGGAGACAGAGTGAGAGCCTTCCACCTAGACTATGAGACAGAGTGAGAGCCTTCCACCTAGACTAGGAGACAGAGTGAGAGCCTTCCACCTAGACTATGAGACAGAGTGAGAGCCTTCCATCTAGACTAGGAGACAGAGAGAGAGCCTTCCATCTAGACTAGTAGACAGAGTGAGAGCCTTCCATCTAGACTAGGGGACAGAGTGAGAGCCTTCCACCTAGACTAGGAGACAGAGAGAGAGCCTTCCACCTAGACTAGGAGACAGAGAGAGAGCCTTCCACCTAGACTAGGAGACAGAGTGAGAGCCTTCCATCTAGACTAGGAGACAGAGTGAGAGCCTTCCACCTAGACTAGGAGACAGAGAGAGAGCCTTCCACCTAGACTAGGAGAACAGAGTGAGAGCCTTCCACCTAGACTAGGAGATACAGTGAGAGCCTTCCACCTAGACTAGGAGACAGAGTGAGAGCCTTCCACCTAGACTAGGAGACAGAGTGAGAGCTTTCCACCTAGACTATGAGACAGAGTGAGAGCCTTCCACCTAGACTAGGAGACAGAGTGAGAGCCTTCCACCTAGACTAGGAGACAGTGAGAGCCTTCCACCTAGACTAGGAGACAGAGTGAGAGCCTTCCACCTAGACTAGGAGACAGAGTGAGAGCCTTCCACCTAGACTAGGTGACAGAGTGAGAGCCTTCCACCTAGACTAGGAGACAGAGAGAGAGCCTTCCACCTAGACTAGGGTACAGAGTGAGAGCCTTCCACCTAGACTAGGAGATAGAGTGAGAGCCTTCCACCTAGACTAGGAGACAGAGAGAGAGCCTTCCACCTAGACTAGGAGACAGAGTGAGAGCCTTCCACCTAGACTAGGAGACAGAGTGAGAGCCGTCCACCTGTCTAAGCATCGCTGTACGTCTAGTTATGACAACTCAGTCATTCATTGGACATACTTTTGTGTTCTCGTTTAACATTAGATTATATAAGGACTGCAACTCCTTTTTCAGAACAGACATCTTATGCTCTCCCTGGCTGGACACCCCTCGGAGGTTCAGAAGGGATGACACACACTCTTGTCACCTGATCGCCGTGTCCATCAGTGGTTGGTATCTCTGGTATTGGCCCTGGTGTTGCTGGGATGAGCCCATTTCTTCCCGATTGGTGTTCCCAGAGGAGCCTCTTGTGGTCTTAGGGTGGAGAGGGGCTTGATCCAAGATAGCTGCTGGAGGTGAGGGCCACTGGAAGTGATGTCACCAATCCAAGATGGCCGCTGGCAGTGAAGTTCCATGCAGAAAGTGAAGCCAAAATCCAGAAATCATGACACACACTCTCGTCGCCTGATTGCCTAGTCCATCAGTGTTTGGTCTCTCTGATATTGTCCCTGGTGTTGCTGGAATGAGACATTGCAAAACATATATAAACTAAACATAAAAGCAACAAAGTAAATAGAGGGTTGATCCAGTGAGTGTAGGGATCTGCAAGTCTAGCCTGCTCAGACGTACAGCAGAGACCTGGGGGCACACACCGAGGGAGTATAGATGGATTGTCGGGATGCTCTGGGGAAATCAGGCAGTCAGACAATTTTCTGGGAATGCTGAGTTGATCCAGGCTGATTTCAGAGTTCTCTTGACCCTTTTGAAATTGGGGTCATTTCTCACGTAGGGTAGATCATTCCACATTTTTGTTTTGGACACTGCAAAATCCCCTGTGTCGAAAGACTTTTTAATTGGAAAGGGAGCTAAGAGATTGGCACTGCTGGGCATAATGACCATTGTTGGAGATTAGAGGAACAGTAGGTTGTGGATGTGCTTGAATCCTTTGTTATGTAGCCATCTGTGGGTCAGACACAGATATTTCATGTGGACTTTGCTTTAGCGGTCGAGTCCTTGTAGTACCTTGAGTGCGGGCATGGCTAATGTCCGGTGTACGGCAAGGCCTATCCATGGAGTTACAGTAGTCCAGGATTGACTGGACAAGTCCCCGGGTCAGTTTAGTCTTGTGGGCCAGACAAAGTAAACCATATGTTTCCACAAAATGTGAAGTTTGAAAAGTGCTTTTTTGGGAGAATTGATCGATTTTTAGGTTGCTGAACATCTCCATGTAGAGGAGGAAGTCAATATTTATTTAGTGAGTTGGGAAGAGAAGAGGGGGGACTAGAGTGTCTGGCCGCTGGATGGGAAGGGCATTGGGGAAGGGCACCCAAAACAAAGGATTTTGGTCTTACCGTAGTTGAGGCAAAAGTTATTAAGTTGCTGCCCCCGAGGGGGGTAGATTCTTATCCTGAGAGGTGGGCTTTCTGTTAAGGTTGAAGGATATTTTTACATCCTCAATGTAGAGCTGATGAATGCCAGGGGGTCTGATTTATATCTGGGGGTGTTGGGGGAGATCAGGGAGCTCCTTAGATTACATCTGAAACCACCTACAGTAACGCAGGTGGAGCCAGTGAGGAATGGTGAGCTCCATTTCAGGGCTAGACTTTGGTGCCCAAAATGGAGAGAAGTCTCTTTATGATTGCGTTGTGATTCATCCTACCATAAGCGCACAACATCTAGCAGAACGCGTACTGATGCAGAACTGCTGTTGAGTGCTTTAAGGATTGCTTCCTGTCGCGCTCTGAAACACTTGTGTACGAGCGCGATACAAATACAATATCATATCCTTCCTTCATGCAAATAAAGAGTCATTTCCGCGCTCCCGAGCACTCTGGACGCTAACAGGGTGTCATGTAATGAGTCAAACCTTTCACTAGTATCGTGGTGCTTTTTGCCAGGTACGGGATGTTTGATATAGGGTGGTAGCTGGTCGGGTTGATGCAGTCAAGGGGGGCTTTATTAGCCCAGTGGAAATAATAGCAGTAGATTAACATTAGATTATATAAGGACTGCAACTCCTTTTTCAGAACAGACATCCTATGCTCTCCCTGGCTGGACACCCCTCGGAGGTGCTATTATTTCCACTGGGAGCCCCAGTTAAGGGCGGAACAGTGAAGGGTGAAGACCAGCCATTGACCAGCCTCTTAGCCTATGAGTCCTTTCTTTTGCCTTTCTCCCTGTTGCACCTGTGAGTACACAAAGCTTCATAATTACTGTACTGTCTCTCCACACTGTGCTACTCACCTATAATGAATTCACTACTGCTCCTCCTGCTGCGCTCCTTACACTTACTCCAATCCTTTCCTATCCCTATTATAAAACTCAAAATTCCTACTACTCCATTTCTCTTCCACCTCCTTCCAACAAAGAAAGCAGAAGAGCTAACCATACCTCCTCTAACACCTAGCCACCTCACCTCTCTTCCTCTGAGTCTCAACATCTCTACTCTTCCTTAACTCATCAACTGAACATTGTACTCTGGAATGCTCAGTCTGCATGCAACAAAACATCCTTTATCACTGACTACTTTAACTCCTGCCTTCCTCCCCTAGACCTTCCTGCTATCACTGAAACCTGGATTTGCCCATCTGACACAGCAATCCTGGCAGCCCTACATGACTCCAAAATATTCTATATTCACTTTTCTTGACGGACCTGCAGAGTTGGAGGTGTCAAACACTTCTCTTCCCACCCCAATGCCTCACAAAACTCCAATGCCACGTCCTCTCTGGCCTCTTTTGAATGCACCATCTCTACTATTGCTCTGCCACACTCGGTTCACATCCTCTCCATCTATCGCCCCCTCCTGGTCCCACTGGAACACTCTTTGATGATCTTGAGTAACTCCTTGATTCTCTTTCCACTAAACATCACCTCATTCTCTTAGGTGACTTTAACCTTCCCCTTCTCAGAAATCTGAATGTCAGTCTTTCCTTAGTGACCACGCTCTCCGCTCTATCCATAACCTACCCACCCACACAGGAGGTAACTCTTTGGATCTCTTATTCATCGCCACATCTCTCTCAGCCACTAATACCACTGTCACACCATCCATATCTGATCACTCTATTGTTTCCACCACAATTTCCTTTCCACCCTCTGACCTTTCCTAACCACTTGCTTCACCTATTACTAAAAAGGACATTTAAACCATCTGCCATTCCACCCTTTCTCTCTGACCTACAGTTCTCACTCTGCTCCTTTACACCCGATGACTCTTCCACCAACACTGTCTTCTCCAGCTTCCAATCCCTACGACATGACTCATTCTCCTCTAACTTCCCACTGCTTATTTTCACCCCCCCCACCCCAGGCTCAGCATCTTCAACCCTGGGTCACCCCATGTATAGGCTCTCTCTGCATAGACATGCATTGGCTGCTTCACAAAGGGAGGCACGGCCACCCGCATGAGGACCTGCAACTTTACCTTTCTGCCCTGAACTCTCTCAAGTCCACTCTTGATAGAGCAAAAATGGAATTCTCCCTAACCCTCATTGACCCTCACGCCAACCATCCTCGCCGGCTACAGTGTACCCTAAATTCACTTATCCGAATTCTTTGACTATCAAATCCACTCTCACATCTAATGACTTAGCTTAATACTTTGCTGCAGAAATGTCCAAAATTATAGACTCTGTCCTGACCTTCTTCACACTCTCTTCACCTACATTTTACACTCTGCCTACTCTGCCATCATCCTCTGCCTCCATCTCCCACTTTAGTCAAACTAATACTAACAAAGTGCTATCTCTACTGATGAAGGCTAACCCTGATTGTGCCCCATCAGACCCCCTTGCTCCTCAGCTGGTGAAGCCTATTTCCCCTTTAGTGGCCTCTCACCTCGCTGAACTCTTCAACCTGTCCTTCGACTTTGCTTGCTTTCCCTCTGTTTTCAAAACAGCCATTGTCATCCCTCGCCTAAAAAAGCAAGGGGCTCACCCGAATCTTCTGGCCAAATTTTGCCCCGTCTCTCTTCTTCTGCACTATTCTGAAGTGCTTGAACGGGTTGTGTTCAAAGCCTTATCAATTTCTTAGACATCCACAACCTTCGACACACCCTTATTTATTTATTTATTTTGACATTTGTAGAGCGCACCGAACAGCTGGTCATCTAGGCGCTGGCTTACATGGGGACAGTGGTTGCCCTAGGTAACGAAAGATTAGCATCCTAGGGAATGCAATAGTTACAGGTAATGGCTACAGTGGTTCAGTTTGCAATGGTTCAGAGTATGATACGTGCAAGTTATACATAGGTAATGCAGTATTTACAGTAATGGTTACAGTGGTACAGGATACAATGGTTCAGAGCATAAGTGATATGTACAGGTTATAAATAACTAAATATCTAACAAAGTGGAGTTGGCGGTGGCAAGAATAGTAGGGTTAGCTGGGTTCAGCTAAATTGGGGGGTCTTGTGAGAAGAGCCAGGTTTTGAGGCGTTTGCGGAAAGACCAGAAGGATTCGTCAGATCTGAGGTTAAGGGGCGGGGGCATTCCAGAGTTTGGGCGCAATCTCCGGGAAGCTGCTTCCTGGCGCCTGTATCTAGGAATGTCAATTAGATGCAAGTAGGCAGCTCAGGTAGGTTTGGAGGATTGTGCCTTGGAGAATTTTCTGGACAGGTAGATGGGGTGCGGAGGCAGTGTTTGAGATGCATTTGTGGGTCAGTGCTAGCGTTTTAAACATGATGCATTCTTGGACCGGGAGCCAGTGGATGCTTCGTCTGGCTGTCGAAATGTGGTCTTTTTTAGAGATGTTTAACGCTGCTCTTACAGCGTTATCTGAATGAACTGGAGTTTTATGCTGCAGGCATTGGTGCCTGCGAAGACGGAGTTGCAGCGGTCAATCCTGGATAGTATGAGTGCTCTGGCGATTGTGATGCAGCTGTCTGTGGATTGAAATTGCCTACGGGCATTGATCAGTTTCACAGTGTGTGCTGCTGCTGATGCGATAGCATTTACTTGTCTAGTTAGCGATAATGTGGAGTCTAGGTATACACCCAATGTTTTTACCTCTTTGGCCACAGTGATTGTATTCCCGTTGATGGAAAAGGCTTTGTATGATTCACAGTGTGTGTTTAACCGATATAGTGTGCCGATGAGGAGTAGTTAATTTTATTCATCGTGTGTTTCCATCCAGGCCTGGATGGTTTGGTATAATTTGTTTCGTGCATCTGAGTCAGTGTCGTAGTTGCCAGAGATAGTAAGGAGGATTTGGGTGTCATCTGCACAGTTGGTATAGGTGACACCCTGGATATCGAGGAGGCCAAAGAGGGGTTTGGTGAAAATATTATCTAGTGTCGGTGAGACACATGAGCCTTGATGCACCCCACAGGTGACTGGTGCAGGGGGGGCTGCCCCTGCAGAGGAGAACACTCTGATTAGGAAGCACTCTATCCAGGCTGTGGCTTTGGTCAAGAAATGGGCAGCTGAGCAAAGGCGTTGGCAGAGTATTTTATGGTTGACCAAGTTAAAGGCTGCAGAGAGGTCAAGTAGGAGCAGGATGGCCGTGTTGCCATTGACTTCGTCCATTAGGATTTTTAGGTCCAAGAGGGTGGGTTCTGTACCGTGACTGGGAAGGAGGCAGAGGCTGAGGAGCTTGTGGGTTTCCAGATAGATTTGGATTTGCACATAGGCTGTTCGGTTGAGTATTTTGAGGAGGAATGGCACGGTCGTGATGGGGCGGTACTTGGTGGGGATGTTGGCGTCTAGTGTGGGCTTCTTGAGGAGCGGGAGTACCCAGGCTTCTTTTAGATTCTCTGGGACATTGCCAGTTAATAAGGAGTTATTGATTAATTCCGGGATAAAAGGGGCAAGTCCTTTATGAAGGTAGCCGGACAAATGTCTCCTTGGCATTTTGAGGGTTTCAGTCCTTTAATAATCTTGGTGGTTTCTGTGGTTGCGATCGGGGTGACTCAAACCTGGGGCTGGAGAGAGGGGTGCAGGCCACTGGTCTAGGGGCTGGTCAGTTTTTTTTTTTTTGGCTGTGATTTTGGTTTGGAGTAGGGATATTTTTATCAAGGAGAGCGCTTTGGATGTTCTTGCACCAGCGGAGGCCTTTGGTCGAGTTATCAGGTGGTGGAGCTGGTGTTTCAAGCTCAAGTAAGATGGTGAAGAGCTCTCTTGTGCCCAAGCTTGCTTCTTCAATTCTCCTGCTGTAGGTGGCGCTTTTGGTTTGCAGAATAGTTAATTTGTACTTTTCGGAAAGGGCTATGAAGTGCTGTTTGTTCTTGTCTGAAGGTGTTTTTATCCAGGCTGTCTCTGCTTCTCTTTTAGAGGAACGTAGGTTTTTGAGACTGGGGGTGAACCACAAATTAAGGTGGACACTTGGTTTAGGTTTGCGGATGCCCAGAGGTGCTACTTTGTTGATGGCGCTGTGGAGGGTATTGTTGTAAAGTTCGACCATGGCAGTGGGGTCTGTGATTGCGTGTGAGTGAGCTGTTCGAGGTAGCAGCAGGCAGATCAGGTTGACTGAAGTTATGTTCCATGAGTTTCTCGAGAAGGCAACCGGTGCAGGTTGGGATGAGACCTCAGAATGAGCTTTCTCAGTAATATTGATGGTGATAACATTGTGGTCTGACTAGGGGCAAGCGGTGTTGGCTAGGATGTTGGTGTTGCAGTTGCGGTTTGCTTTCTAGTCTAGTGTACAACCTTTATCATGGGTGGGGCATGCAATCAGGTGGGAGAAGACTTGGCTACAGTATGTGCATAGGGATCAGATGGGTCATTTATACCAAAATTGACATCTACCAAGAAAATGAGTTTGGAGGAGGGCTTTGTGTTGTTGGAGAGGAGTTGCACAATGTCTTCCTCGAAGGAGAACAGTGAGCCTGGGGCTCTGTAAATTAAATGGATTGTTAGGGTAGCTGTAGCGGAAAAGGCGATTTTGGTAGAGTGGAAATAGTTTGGTCTGGGATTTCTCTATTGGGTAATAGTTTTTTAGTGAAGAAGTCGTCTCCGCCTCCTTTGGACGTCTTTCTACCTTTCCTGAGGATGGTGTAACCGTCTGGGATAGCTAGGGAGAGGGAAGGGCCAGAAGCTGGATGCAGCCATGTTTCAGTGATTGCTAGGGAGTCCAGGTCGTTAGTGGTGATGAGGTTGGATATGTCAATGGCGTGGGCGAGGAGGGATCTGGTATTGATGAGCCCTCCTGTGAGGGTTGATGTGGTGTTCGCTTTTGTAACGGGGGTATAGGTAAGCTTGGTGGGTGTATGTTCTTGGCTGACAGAGGAGGGGGCTCTGGATGTAGTGGGGTCTTTGGCTCTTCCTATGGTCGCTGTGTCTAGGTTGGTGTTAGTGAGGATGATGACTGGGGAAGCTGTCATGAGGGTAAGCGAGAGTACTGAATGTGGTAACATCACGCTTGAGTATATTGGATGCAGGGCAGAGTTTAGTTTTAGCATTGTGTTTGCAGAATATGGCTGGGGGATGTTGATTTGTTCTTGTGGTGCCGGGGATGGTGGTTCTCAAAATGAGCTGTGCATTTCTACAAGTGATGGATGGGGTTGTGGTTTGCATGTGCTGCTGGGATGTAACTAGGTGGGATGCTAATCTTCTATTCCGATTGAGTGAGCAAGGTTCACTAGGGCTTGTTGTCGGCTTATGTCCTGTGTTTTGTGGTGTGGGGGTGATGTTGAGTGGGCATGCCTTGGGCAGGAAGAGTGATTGTGGGATGTCAAGTGAGGTTGTTGGACAGTTTTAGGGTGAGTGTGTGTGAGGAATTCGACAATCTGCATGAGGAGAGTAAGCTCGCCTGGGCTTTTTGATTTTTTGATAAATGAAAATGAATAATGGAAGACCAACCTCTGAGAAATGTGCGAGGCCATTCCGCGCACATTTCATCTGCTTCCTGCACAAAACAAATAGTCACATGTACTCCGGGAAGACACAGCCTACAGGTGCCGTCTTCCCCCCTCATATTCTTCTGAAATGTGACAGCCCTGTGTACATCAAAGCATCTCAAAGAGGGGGAAGGCGCACCTTCCTCCAGCATGGGCAGCCGAATTTAAATATCAAAGGCTCCATGGATCTGCATTCTCTTTGTCACTTGGCTGGTTGCAGTGCAGACTAACAAGGTAATTGAGGCAAGCCTGCTGTGTGGGCTTGGTTACCGAAGAGACAACAGGAAGGCAGCACTAACACCCCTTTGGTATGCAATGTGTCAACTTGAAGCTAGTTCCCACCACTCTGTATGAGAGGCAGTGAAATGCATGTCTGGGTCCACAATTTACTGTAGGAAAACTCCTGCAGAGCTGACCCCTTTCAGAGGGGAGTATGTGGTTCAGGGGAGACAAGAAGTCTGCTCCCGGCACAAACGTCAAGGGAACCCTTTGTTTTAATCAAGGGTCACAGAGGGCTCCGTTAACCAGACAGACACTTTGATCTACAACAGACAGGGAGATGGGTGGACTTGGGTATATGTTGTCACCCCCTTGTCTGTCCTGTTGCAGATCACTCTGTTTCTGACCTCATGCATAACAGAAGATTGTTGGTGGGGACCCATGATTGTTTCATTAAGGTGGGCCTAGCCTGCACCAATCACAGGGGCCCATTTGGTTTTAAAAGAGGGCAGAACCCCTCACTTAGCAGATCATCTGAAGACTTGGAAAGGAGTAAGAAGGAGGGCTCATTTGGACCCTAGCTGAAGGTACAATCTACCTTCCATCTTCGGCCCGTGAAGGAAGACCAGGAGTTCCAAGAGGGAAGCAAGATCCCTTCCCTAAACATCTCCCAGGGAACAGAGGGACATAGCGTACTAAGGGGGCCCGCCCAGCAGCTCTAGGACCGGTACCCAGCCAGCACACAGAGTGCATTGCTAGGTTCTGCCAGCAAGCATCCTAGGTGGGAAGTGCCAGACAGTATCTGAACTAAGAACAGGGCTGTTGCCTGCAAACTCTCTCTTGAGCTGTCGAGCACCCAGAACTTCTTCAACACCAGGTACAAATTTGTGGCTCTGCCCCATGGTCTTTTTCCGAAGGCCCCTAGAGACAGTTACGACCCTTTGCCCCCTTGGTGCTGAAACCAAATAACCTTGACCTAAGTCTGATTACTTTACCAACTAATCTCCTATCAGTATCCAGAGTGCATTCCTTTCCTTTGTGAAACTGTCTGTCCTCTGTGTTCCTTTACAGGGTGGGTTGTAATAGTAGTGCGCTAGAATTGTCTGTTGTAGTAATAATACATTGAGGGCTATACATTGCACTGCTCATCTGGTAGGCAAAAAGAAGGCCCTCCGGTCTTCTGATGGCATTTGATAACAGTTCAATCAAAGATACAATTCCTATTTTTAACAATGCCATAGGAATTCAGGCCTGTAAAGCCTGGCTAAAGTTTGAACAGATCCTGATTTGGTTATTATTAATATATACTGGAACCCCGCCTGTTCAGAACTCCAGACATTTTTGGCAACATTGGCCTCCCTGTTGGTAAGGATAAAGATAGAATGTGGAGACATAAATATAATTCTTGCTGGGGACCTAAATGCCAAATGTGTTGAGTCAACAAAGGGGAAAGAAACACTGGTAGTTAGAAGAGTCCCAAAAATAACATCAAATCTGGTTGGACTTCCTATACTTTTGGGGTATGAAGATGTTGGTTGGAAGCAGTGGGGGGGGGGGGGTGGCATAGACATAACCCCGACTTGGCATCATGGGAATTCATCTTTCGTTTTAGACTATGGGCCTCATCACGAGTTGGGCTGTAGCCCTTAAATTCCTTAAATCCGGCGGTAACTGTATTGCAGCCGCATTTAAGGGCTAGCCCTATCATGAGTTGGACGCTGAAACGGGCTGTTTTACCTCAAGCTTTTTTCTCGAGGTGAAAATCCCTGTTTTCGGCGGTATTAAAGCCAGCTGTATTAGCCCGCAGTATTAGCACCGAAAATTCCCCATTGGATCCAATGGACCCAATCAGGAATGGGGATTTACTGTTAAGGCCAACCCTGTAGTCCGGTGATAATACCACCGGGCCGGTCGGTGCTAGGGCTATTACAGTTGGCGGTATTACAGCCGGGAACACAGCCCAACTCGTGATGAGGCCCTATGTATTTGTTTCTCCAGGTCTTCTCTCTCGCCATTCTACCCTGGTAGTAAAACATGACGGAGGGAGTGATCATTCATGGTTGGAACTATCCTTTCCTGATCTGTTAACTATTTCATCTGAGGTGCATATGCAAAGCCTTATTGGCAAAAAAGGGAAGGATCGACTTGTTAATTATAGACAGGATGGGAAACATTTGAATAACGAACTTGGGAAAATCCCAAATTCTACTTTGGAAGAGGAATGCCAACCAGAAAGATTTATGAAATGTATATGGTCCATTTCTCCCACCCTTGCCCCCAAGAGAAACAGTAATCGGAGATAAACAAAGACATGCCCATAGATTTGGTGAAGAGACATGGTTAAGGAAAAGGGATCTCAGACAGAACCTGAGGAAACTAAAAAGAATACATTTGGATCCAGAGATAAACAGAATAGAGGCAAAAAAAATCAAATTAAATTATAAGCACTGGTCAAGAAACCATAGAATGACTCGTCTGCAACAGAACGGAGAACTAATGCTACAACTTATGAATGAAGGGAATTCCAGACATTTTTGGTTGGTTGTGTGCCAAATAGAATCCAGCCCCAATAGTGCATTATGCAACTTGGATTCAGAAACTAGATGGGTGGAATATTTGGCAGAATCTTTCAAAAACACTCATGAGGACCATTATAATATACATCTAGATATTCCCAGGCAGATGACTTTTAGGGGGTAATTCATAGAATTCGGCGCGCAAGTATTCATGGATTAATACATCCATAAGCAGCCATGGCGCAGAGTGGCGCAGCGCCCCTGCAGCAGCGCCAGTTATGCCCCCAACCCCGCCCCGTGCACCAAAAACATCGCACAAATCCAGTACATGGCGCAAAGGCCAGTGGACCAGCATACAGCCCCCAACCACGACAACGCTTGTAAAACTCCCCGCGCATGCCCCAGAATACACGTTCCCCGCTCGCGCCAGGCCCGTCGCGTGTAAAACTCCCCACGCACCCCTTGCAATACACGTACCCCGCTCTCGCCAGGCCCATCGCGTGTAAAACTCCCTGCGCACCCCTCAGAATACACGTACCCCACTCGCACTAGGTAAATTGCGTGGAAAAACTCCCCCCTGTGGTGTGGGCTGCCTGTGGGGCATGGCCAGGGTGGATGGGCTGCCTACGGGACATGGGGAGGGTGGATGGGCTGCCTGCACGTATTTCGGGGGTGCGCGGGAAGTTTCACACGCAATACTCCAGGCGAGAGCGGGGTACGTGTTTTTGGGGGGTACGTGGGAAGTTTCACACGCGATAGGCCCTGTGCGAGCATGGTATGTGTATTTGGTGGGTACACAGGAGATTCACACGCGATAGGCCTTGTGCGAGCATGGTATGTGTATTTCGGGGGTGCGCAGGAAGTTTCACATGCGATACTCCAGGCGAGAGTAGGGTACGTGTATTTGGAGGTACGAGGGGAGTTTCACACGCGAACCTCCAGGCGAGAGCGGGGTACGTGTATTTGGGGGGTATGTGGGGAGTTTCACACGTGATACTCCAGGCGAGAGCAGGGTACGTGTTTTTGGGGGTTATGCAGGGAGTTTCACACGCGATGGGCCCTGTGCGAGCAGGGTACGTGTATTTGGGGGTATGCAGGGAGTTTCACACGCGATAGGCCCTGTGGAAGCGGGGTACGTGTATTTGTGGGGTACGCGGGGAGTTTCACATGTGATAGGCCCTGTGCAAGCAGGGTATGTGTATTTGAGGGATACGCAGGGAGTTTCACACGCGATAGGCCTTGGGCGAGCGTGGTACGTGTATTTCGGGGGTGAGCGGGAAGTTTCACACGTGATACTCCAGGCAAGAGCAGGGTACGTGTATTTGGAGGGTACGCGGGGAGTTTCACACACGATTTGGCATAGTGGGCCCTCCTGGGTGTGCGGTTTCCCCCCCACCCCATGCCCTGCAGGCAGCACACACCACAGGGGACTACCCTACAACCCTCATCATGTCCTGCAGGCAGCCCACATGGGACCATGCACTTGTGAGCACACTTGTGAGCCCCGACTCATGTCCCCCAGCCACCCACCCACCATTGACGGGCACCTGCCAGCAGGCCCCGACTCATGTCCCCCCACCCCACACCCAGTGACAGGCCCCTGCCAGCAGGCCCCGACTCATGTCCCCCCACCCAACACGTCATCACGATCCACACTCATGGCCACCCAAATCCCACCCCACGCCACCCTAGTCCAAACACCCAACCAAGCATTCCAGCATCTCCATATTGAAATCCTCATGTCATGCTAGATCCCAACTGTATGCACATCAATACATGTCCGTCAGACACACACAATGGGGGCACGTGAATGAGAAAACCCACATCGTGACATGCACAAAACCAATGAGAGAATACCACACAAATGAAGTATGAAATGTATTATATAAAAATTGAAGGAATGAAAGAAAATCACACAAGAAAAGAAATAATAAACAAAAGCCTGGATGTCCAAAATGAATGAAAAAATGTGAATGCTAAATCCAATTAAATCCAAATAAAAATGGCTCCAAAGCTTTCGTCCAAGGGTGAAATATGTGGATAGAACAAATTAAGTATGTGGAGGTACTGGTGTAATTTGTGAAAGGAACCGGGAAGTATGTGGATGGTACAGGTGAAATATGAGGATAGAGTGCATAAAACAACTGGAGTGGAGCGGACTGGAGTGCATGGAGCGGACTGGAGTGCGTGGAGCAGGCTGGAGTGCGTGGAGCAGACTGGAGTGCGTGGAGCAGACTGGAGGGCGTGGAGCAGACTGGAGGGCGTGGAGCGGACTGGAGGGCGTGGAGCAGACTAGAGGGCATGGAGCGGACTGGGGGGCATGGAGCGAACTGGAGTGCATAGAATTGCGCAACTTACATGGAATGGTTTAGAATGCATGGAACGTTTGATGAGCATGTAACCCACCATCTCACATCACCAGACTTACTCTCTTCTTTACACCACCATTCAACTAGAACACAGAAATACTATGACACCATTCGGTATAACTGTTCTCATACCAACATCTGCCTCATACTCCCCATCACTCTAACTAAACACTGCTGGTTACTCACCCCCCAGCCAGGCGTTCTCCTCAGGCCTAACGCAGCCACAATCAGTCTGGATAAATCCTGCCAGAACGAACACATACTCTTGACCTCTCAACCACCACACCAACCGCTAAGAAGCAGCTATTACACGAATACCGCACCAGCTGCACACATATCCGGTGCTCACACGCACCTTTGACTCGCTCTACTCTCTCGACTGACCTGAGCTTCGGTTCCCAAGGACGTTCAACCTACCAGCGCCTTCAGACCATACCAATGGTATATAAGGCGCTATATGAATGCAACGGAACATAACATAACATTAAACCAAATCCAAAGTTTTAAAAAAATCAAGAAAACCATTGCTCCATGGTAAAAAAAATTCAAAGTCGTCAAATGCAGTCCAGAACTATATACAATGTAAAAATCCAGGGTCCATGAGCCCAACAATCCAAAGGAAACCTACCAAAACGCCTACCTAATAAATAACTATATACAAAAGGCGGGGCATAGTCCATGCGCCCCAAAGGAAAAAAAAATAGAAAGGAAACTTACACCTACAGAACTATTTACAAAGGCACCGGGCAAGTCCAACGGCTCACTTGTTGATGTCCCGGCCCAGGGCATCATCAAACTCCTCTTCAATGTCCTGGAGGCGTGCCTGTTCCCTGGCCCGAGGTCTCGCACGGATAAAGCCATGTCCACCTCCAACTCCCTGCGAATTTCCTCGAGGCGCTCAGCCCGCCTCAACGCCCTGCGCATGGAGTTCTCCGCCCGGACCATAGTGAGCCGTGCCTCTTCCGCCCGCCGCTGCTCTGCATCTATTTGCTGGCCCAACTGCTGCCACACAGAAGACACTCCCAATCCAGGGTCCTCCTGCCATCCGACCGATGCCTGCCCCTCTGATGTTGATGGCCCCAGGCCATCATCGCTCCCACCTTGAGCCTGCTGCTGTCATGCATGTGCCCTGCCTGTTGATGCCTGCACGTCCTCCTCCTGCTGGGGTCCATTTGTTGAGGAGGCCATCCCTGCTGGACCTCCAACTGACAACTGTGGCAGGGATGTGTCCTCCACCAGCCTGGCCACCGGGTCAGAGGCAGCTCCACAGGGTGCCCAGGTGATACTTGAGCAGGAAGATGGCACGGAGGATGACTGGCGCATATGGGGTTCAGTTGACGAGGGGGTCGGTAGAAAGTCCAGCACATGGAGGAACCCAGCACCGGTGACCTGTCCTAGTAGGTCAACGCGGTATCTGAAATAACGTGCAGCGTCCACACGAGAACCCTGCACGTCATCCCAGAGGCCATGTTGACGCAACTCCACCCCATCCAGGACAGGCTCAACACGGTCCCAGATTGCCACGTCCGCAGGGAGAGGAAGGCCAGTTGTTGTTAGCAGATACCCTCGCTGAAAACAGGTCTGGACGAAGGCATCCCTGCTGGTGCGCTATGATGCAGTCACAGGATTGGGGACAGGATTAAACACAAGCACCTCCGCGGCCGCCTGTGCTGCCTCCTGTCTCTGCCCGTGGACTGTACCACTAGCACCAGTGGAATCCCCCCTCCAGACCCCGTGTGTGGCCCTTCCACAGCCTCCTCCTCAAACAAACCCTCCACCAACCTGGATGACTCGGTACCATCTTCCTCCATAGGCCCCTGTGGGGTCTCAGCTGCCCCTTCTGCTGCCGAGGAGTCCACCTCCGCCTCTTGGACCTATCCTTGGCAGCTGCGACCGCGGACGCGGCACCAGACTCCTCACTCCCCGACGAGATGACAACATGGGAGGGGAGCCGGGCCTTGCATCTCCGGCTGGCAGTGGGATCCCATGCCGCTGTGCTCCACAGCACCATCTCCGCCCTCTTCATCAGTTGACGCTGCAGACAGGGAGAGGCAGAACACAGGCATCAGGGCACTGTACAATGGTCTGATGCACACATGACAGTTGCACATGAGTGGCAGTCTCAAAATTCACACATGGCATCACGCTCCCCAGCACACCTATCATCAGAACCCACACACATGCGCAAATTAACAGGAATGTTGCAGCAGGCAGCAGCATCCATACACATACATCATGAACATCCGAAGCTTAGTCTGACGTCACATGCAACACAGGGAGTGCCGAACACATGCACACAGACCACCAGACATACATGCATCTGTACATCTCCACCACCTGTCGCAGTGAAATCATCGGCATCCATTTCACATCTGCCAATCAGCCTCCTACATGTCGGTGTCACATGCATCCATGGTGTATCACAGTGGCACACATGTTAAATACACACACACACATGTACATTGTGCACATACATGAAGGTGGAACCAGCATCCATGTGTCACACCACAACCATGCCACAGTACATACACAGAAATGTAAACATGTGTGTACCTACACATGCATTTGGGCACCATGCATTTGAACACATACACCATTGATGGGCCTCACACATGACTGTACTCACATGCGGCAGGCTCATGTCCCTGTACACACACATCCATACATGGGCCTTCCAAGACATATGTCCAACCTGCACACTCCTGCCACACCTCAACATGCACAGCATCCAATCAGTATACATGGTCACTTACCGCTCGACTCCAGACGGGTCTGCCTCTGAAGGATCTGGAGGTGCAGCACTGGGTGTATGCATTCCAGGACCCTCATCTGGATGTTGGTAAGGCAGACCCGGCACCACTCTGCATGCTTTGCCTCCAAGAGGCGCTGGGCCTTGCTGAGGGTCCTGGACCTGAAGTCCTCCCAGCGCTTCTGGACGTGTTGCATGTCGCAGGCTGCCACCCCCTCCACGTGGATGGCAGCCACGATGTCCTTGCAGATCCCCTTCCGTCATTCATTGTCGGCGCGTGAACTTCCAAAGAGGGCACCATAATGCCCCAGGACTTGCTCCACCAGGATGCCAACTTCAATGGCAGTGAAGCTGGCAGCCCTCTGCCTCTCTGCTGGTGCCAGATGGTGTTGTGTTGGACATGGCAACCCCTGAGGCAGGTGTGGGTGAGCAACTGGGTCCTGGGGCTGGGCTGTGGAGCGATGGAATACCAGTCGGGAGTCTTCTGGTCCAGCAGGGGTGGTCACAATAACTGGACCCCTGCTGATGGCTGATGTGCAGGCACCAAATAGCAGGACACGTGGCCAGCAGGCAGGCAGCAGCAAATGGCAGGTGGGAGAGTGTTCGGGGCTCTGGGGGGCAGGAAAATAGCCTTCTGGGCAGGAGTGTGGTCTTCTGTGTGTTGTCGCGTGGCCAGCTTGATACAGAGTGATTTGGCATGTGAAAAAACTGCACATCAGCGTGTAATTCGAGGAAAGGCCCTTAGCGTGTAAGCACTTAAGTGACGCGATATGTGTGGGCGTTTCCATCAGCACTGGTGCATCCGCACGTGCAAAAAAATCACATACACGTATTAATGCGTGTAATCCGAGGAAAGGGCCTAAGCGCGTAAGAGAAGTGATGCGCACGGGTGTTTCCCTTAGCACGGGTTAAAGGTGAGCGGGGTCAGCAGTTTGCTATACTTGCCTTTCGTGGAGATCGACGTGTGTGTTGCTACTTCATGTTGTTTCGCGCACCATCACAACTTCACAGCGGATCAAGGACGTCTCTTCTTTTGGCGGGGATATTGGCTATGCGTATTTTTCATTATCACGCTAGTCTGACGGTGAGTCGCGCACACTATTTTTCCTACTACGGGTGCCCTTGTATACCGCGTACTCGTTTTCGAGGTCATAGTAGCCTGCGTGTCCCACGCGTACGTGTTTTTCGTGTCCCTGGGTGCCACCGCGTACTGCGGGAGGTTAATTCCACACACGTGGGCTACCAGGGTTGCGTGCACGGTTTTACTGCAGTTTTGGGGTGCCTGAGCGTTGCATGACCCGTCACTTCATCACCGGGGTCACATACAGCCTTGCTGGTGCAGGGTTGCTGTTAACATCTTGTATCCCACCCCCTTCACCCCAATTGCCCAGGACAATTGTCGTGTACACCTCCCATTGGCACTACTACATCTGTGCCATGGCTGGGAGGCCATGAAAGGTGAGGGGTGCCTCAGCTGGGCGTACTCCACGTGGCAGGCGTGGTCAGGGACGTGGCCGGGGTGACCAGGGAGTAGGGGGACTCCAGGGTGTCCATGGTGGCTGCAGAGGGGGAAGAGGCAGGGGTGTGCCACTTCAGCACAATGTTGTGCCACGTGTTGGTGCAGTCATGCCACCACCCCCTGTGGCTCCGGTAGATGCAGTTCTTGCCTCTGGCACTGGTGCCCATGTGACCCGGCAGTCCGTTTCATCGACTGCCACGGGCCCAAGGGTAGTGGTAGCTGCAGGTGCAGCTGTGGACACCACCACCCAGGCTCAGGGTCTGCCAGTGCAGGCTGCGTTGAACCTGAAGAGCCCCAAGAAGATTTCCAGGAGGTCAGGAGGTACACCGTAAGTGCACGCAGGGCTGCCCTGACCGAGGCACGTGTCCCTGAGGCAGTAATGTCATCTGCTGCCCCGACCAGCCGGGTGTTGCCAAGTGCATGGGCAGATGCAGCCGACACCACCCCGGTTGTGAGTCTACCATCCAGGACAGTCCCGGTTAATGACCCTGGCACAGCGGATGTTGCTGCGCAGGGTCCATTCCAGGGCACCCAGCAGCCACTGACACAAGACAGGGCTTCCGTCCTTTGTCCACCTGCCACTCCCTTGGTTCAATCCACCAGCGCCACTGCCCATACTGATCAGGGCGGCATTTGCCAGCCAGGGTCCGGACCACTGTCCAAGAGGAGGAAGGTTGCACCTGCAGTAAAGGCTGGGACCCCAGACACAGCTCCGGCCTCCGGCACGTCGAGGAAGAAGCCGCTCTGCGTGCAGGAACTGGACTTCCTTGTGGACTACGTGCGGGACCACAACCATGATATGCTAGTGGGGCCGAATTGTCACACTACGGCTGGCCATCGTATGTCCCACTGGAAGCAAGTGGCGGATTGTGTGAGTGCATTCGGACATGAGGTGCGCACAGCTCAAGAGTGCAAAAAGAATTGGGATGACCTCCGACGCAGTACTAAGGCGAAGTGTGCCTCCAATTATGCCGTGACTGGGTTGACTGGTGGTGGGTCACCAGCTCAGGAGGAAGACCTCACTTTGCATGAGTCAATTGTTGCGGAGTACATACCGGAAGGATTAGTCAAAGGAGTGGGAGAGATGCAGGACTTAGATGCCCCATCCAGTGAGTGTTGTCGCGTGTTTGTCAAGACCATGTGTGTTTTGCTTGTGTGATGTGTTGTGCTTGACTGCCACTACATGTCATGTGTACATGGTTCTCATGTGCGAGTCATGCAATGCTTCACTGATCCGTGGCTGCTGTGCAGCATGCTGGACATGTAGAGCAGACGGGGACTGTCCTCATCACCACACTTGCACCCTATTCACATGCTAGTCACCCTGCTGCCCCTCCGGTCCATGTTCCAGCTCACTGGCCCTTCTGCATGTAGCCTGGGGTGTCTTTCCTCTCAGCACTGGGACTATGTCATTGCATGACTGACGTGCATGTGTCTTCTGCCTGCATGTGGGTACTCAACGTAGGCATGCTCCCTTGCCCCTCCACCCCCCCTGCACCCAAATTTCACTATGCACTGGTGTGCATCATGTTGGCGTACTGCAATGGCCTGTTCAAGGATCCTGTGTACATGCAAACTTCCACCAGCCAACCTGCCAGACACATACAGTGGGGTACATCCTTTGTCCTTGATGCAGGGTGTCTCACTTGGACTGTGCAAATGGCAGATGCTCCGCAGGGACATGAGGCCTCCCCCTGTTTATGGCCCACTGACACTGTTCAACTGGTGTAGTGGCTTCTGCACACATGGGTGTACTACTGAGGGTTCATCATGTGTCCTGCTTACTGTCACATTATCATCTGCTGTGTTGTCAGTTGACTCAGAGGAGGCAATTGGCGCTAGTCAACACTGTCTGCCAATACACAGGTCTCTGGTCACCCTTTCGCTGCCATGCAATGCCTCCCTACATTTTCACTTAGGGGAGTGGGGGGGGGGGTTTGCTTGTAGCCATGCAACCCATTGCATGCACATTGCAGGTGATGCCTGAACTTGCCCTTGCACTGCATTCACGTTTATTGATAGACATCATAATGTACTTGTTCATGTAGATAGTGGGTAACGAACACATGTTCTGCACTGCATCAACCCACTTCTGAGCCATGTTACACCCTTCTACATGCCTACTCACTGATGCAATGTCAAAGTGACCTGGCATGTATGGCCAGTTTTTCATCCCTTCTCTGTCATGAATGCGACGGGCACAGGTGCATCCTGTGACTAAGTATTGAACTCCCTAGTGGTTGTTTAGATGAGTTGATTGGTCAATCTGCGGCCTATACCAACTGGCATAGGGCACTGATTGGATGTAGCCTGCCAATCGGGTTGTAATGACTGTGGAGTTTCCTTCACGTGTATATGTGTGCACTTCCACATACATCAAAGCAAGCAGCGTTGTAGCTGCTTGCTTTGGTGTATTAGATGCTTGTCATGTTCACAATACAGGTGTATGGGGAAATGGGTGTTTTTGAACGCTTTCACATGTACATATGCAAGCAGCGTCAACGTTGTGTAGTGCAATATTGCGAGTACTCACTTATGGGTTTGTGAAAGTGTTCATTTACACATGTGTCTTCCGCAGCTTTTTTGTTGACTGACTAATATGTAGTTGATAGACGTTTATGCTGGTGAGATTTCTGATTTGCGCACGTTATGCGGAACTGGCATGATCCCAAAGGTTCACTGTTGTGCAGTATGTGTATGCCCAGGCCAGCTTAGCTACTATGGTGGGTCCTGGGCGTGGAGATTTCCACAATGAATGATGTAATAGGGCATATTCATAGCCCAATGTGCTCAATCAGGCCCTGAGGGGTGTTGTGGAGGCCTCATGTCCTACAGATCGGACGGTACTGTGCGTTATGGTCCCTCATGCCTGGTTGCAGGCCCTTGCTTTGCTTGGGACATTCACTATATATACATGGCCCATGCCACCCGGTAGGGGTCGATCTGCAGATGGATGGAGCTATATTGACGATGATGCTTTAGTGATGCATGTCTACATGCATGTTCCCTGTGTCATTGTGTGTTTGGATTCACTCGCAGCAGTGGTCACTTTGCAGTTCAGAAATGCTTATGGGTGTTGCATCTCATATTTGCCATCTGTCTTTTCTGCCTGTGACATGTGCCTGACAGAGGTGGTGTCTGATGGAGTTCATATACTACATTTTGTACTTGTGTAGTCTTTGCTATTTAGACACATCCATTTCTGCTTTTGGGATGTGTTTGCATATCAAGGCCACTGGATGCATGCCAGGTTCTCATTTGTGTGTGACATGTCTGCCTCATGTGTTGGCTGTCTATGTGATGTCTATGTGTGTGTGTATGTGTGTGTGTGTGTGTTATGTGCTTCTGACATGTGTACTAATGTTAATTTTTCTCCACTTTTCAGGTGATGCAATGGAGCCAGAGGATGGTGTTGTCATGCCAGGCACAGGGTTGCTATCACACCAGCAACCCAGCACAAGTGGGGGTCGTGGGGTGGTAGACCACGAGAAGCCACTTGTGTTACAGACCATCTTGTCTACGGCTGGCAATGAGTCTAGCTCGGATGATCACTCTGACGACAATGTCGAGTTGGATGTGCATCGGGTCCATTCGTCAGGGGTGAGTGATTCTGATGTGAATGCTCCTCTGTCTGCGACACCTGCACTGAGGGGCCAGACGGTGGTGGGACCTCCGCCTGTGGTGGATCGGGACGCAGGGTCACCCTCAACACCAGTTGCTGATGTGCCTGGGGCATCACGTCAATGGAGGAATGTAGTCTGCTGCCGCAGGCGGTGCCAACCCAACAAGGACGTCGGCTCCTTGAGCCCCGCGGGTGTCAAGCCCAGCAATGCAGTGGCCGCGCGCCACTGGGGTATACTGAGTGGGAGCAAGCCATGGTTGCCAATTCAGAACACCAGGGGGCAGCAATTGATAACATCGTTGAGAGCATGGAACGTGTGGCCCAATCTGTGCTCCCCCTGCTAGGCAGGTGAAACTCCAGCAGCGGGCGGAACAGTCCATGGCCCGCTCACTCAGGCTGGGCATGGCGGCCTCAGACAGGTCACGCCAGGCTGAAATGGTGTCTTTGCGTCAAGTAATTGCTGCTTACGCAGAGGCACACATGGAGGCCATGGGGGTTGATGATAAAGCCCTCAGATATACTCTGTGCTCTTGATGTCGCAGAGGACGCGGTCAGAGGAGAGGTTGGAGCAGCTAGAGAATACCATCTCGGCTGAGCTACGTGCTTGCCGGGAGGTGTACCAGTTGTCCAGCCAGGCCATGCAGGAAGAACTCCGTGTTACACGTGTTAGCTTGCAAGAGGAAGCATGCGTATCACGTGAGGTTCTACATGCTGACCTACGTGTCATCGCCGCACAGAACCAGGCTCACCCGTCCCGCAGACTTGCTGCCGACGAGGGGCAAGCTGCACATAGGCGTGTTCAGGGTACTGTGCCACGTCGACCTTTTCAGCCAGAGGTTGATGAGGACGACGAGTTATCTCCCACACAGGTCGGGCTGTGCAGGCGTTGAGCCCATGGAGCGTTTTTTTTGTCTCAACATCATCGCATGTGGGTGTTGAGGTGCACCCTGTAGCTCCCCCCTCTTGGGTGCCTTCCTCCCCCCCGGGTCGTATGTGGCCATTTTTGATTTTTATAGTTAGTTTAATAAATTGATATGGTTTTTTTATAGTTAGTTTAAATAGGTAATATAGGTTTTTTATAGTTAGTTTAATTAGTTAATATAGTTTAAATTTGCTTGTCTATTGTGCATTCATGTGACGGTGTGGTGCTTTGTGGCTTTTGAAAGCATCCACTGTCTGTTCCAGCTGGGCCCTTCAAGCTTGTCTCGTGTATGTGTTTGCAGCTTGGGGTCCTGACTCACATAGGCCACTCCTGCTTCCCTTATCCATGGGCTCGCAAGGATGGTTCGGTGTAACAACCATTTACACAAGGGCATTGGACTTTTGTCATATCTGTGGCCTGTCTGCTGCTGCACTACTTGTGTTAACACCCCAAGTGGAGATTAAGTGGGTTTTCTCCACGGCATGTCTGCAATCAATTTGGGTGAGTACATGATTGATGTCTCCATTAATTGATGTGGATTGTGATGTATGTTCTTTTCTTGCCTGTATATGTGCTAGATGCACTTCATGCTGTAGACAGTAGCCTGCACCCTTTGGCTGTCAAAGTCACACTGATGGTGGGAGGAGTTCGGATGTAGGTCTCAAACATGGCCCAGTGACAACCAGCATGAAGACACACACACAGGGAACTTTCAAGCCTTATTAATATCTTTTATGCCCTTTCTGCAGGAACATGAGCCTCCAAACTACCTTTGCCAGCAGACACGGGGACAAGTGCTACTGAAACCTGGCCACGTTCAGTGGTGCACACGTGCACATGTGTGCGCAAGCAGAAGCACAAGTCTTGTGCTCAGACGTCTGACAGAAGCAGACGTGTTTCCAGGATCTCCAAGCAAGGTGAGCAGCACAAGGGGCCACACCACAGCCAACCTTCCACCAGGCCACTTGCACATGCATGCTAAGTAGCACCAGTGCTGGGGAGCTTGGCCAGGCATTGTTGTAGAAGCACACACTACAGCTAATATGCGTTGAGGAACAAATGCCAAGTAGCTTTGCAAGTTGGCAGGGGCCGTCGCACATATCCTCGAGTCCCCCCTGCTCCATAGAAGCTGAGTTATTGGCGTAGTAGCATTCCTAGCCAGAAACTAATACAGCGCACAGGGACACCCAGCGAGGCACAGACTCGAGTGCAGTGCATATCATTTGCATGTGCAAATTGCCACGTGCACTACCTATTGAAATCCACGGCTACCAGAACACGACTTGTACTGAAGTCGCACCTCGCTATACGCGTCTAGCAGCTCACCCAGGGACCATTCTATCATGTGTGATTCTTGACACATTGGTCTTCCATTTACCGCGCGCCTGCCTTACTGAATTGACAGTGTATGAGCCTTCACGGGGGCAAGCTAACGTATACGTACAAAGCAGCAGACAAGAGTGTTTGTTTGTGGAGGAGTTATTTAGTTTGGGGCATGAATGGTGTTGTGTGTGTGTTGTAGACACACAAAGATTAGTAACTCACGCTCTCTTTGCATCATTGAACTGCTCCTGTTACCGGACCTGAGAGTGCGCAGGCAGGAGGCCAGCACTCACCCCAGAGATAAGTCTCTCTTTGGCTTGCATTTGACTCATTTAGTACAATGTGCATGAAGAACATGGTTTCTCTGATTGAGTATGTGTTATTGTCAATAGTTGTATTTTGTATTTTGCCTGCTTTCCCTTGCCAATCCAACTCCCCTCTCCTGCCCCTCTTTCCGGTTATCCTGAATACCAATGCCTGTCCAAACAACGGATCCCCGACCCTCTTTCCCTACCGGGGTCTGAGAGGCCTGTGTAAGTTTTACCTTGCAGGCGCCCCGACCAAGGAGGGGGTGGTTGGTTCGTGCCACTCCTGCGCCTGGAGACCGGAGCTGTGACACTACCCATCAGTTGTTGCATCCTCATTGTATATTGTGTCCTGAAAATGGTACCCATTCTGTTGAACCATTGTTGAACTGTGCTACCTTGGTTGTTCTAGCATTCTGCTCGTACATGTGCTTGGACATTATTTTGCAACTTCAAGTCATCTACTGCAGACTCTTCCAGGTTTTTTTTGTGCCTAGAGGCTTTTTCCCTGGTTTGGGGGTTTGGCTCCTTGGAGTTCTCTGCTATTTGGTATTTTTACCAGTCAAGGTGGCCTCTGAGGGGGCTGGGCCCCATTTACACGCAAGGTAGAACATGAAGACCAAGGGGGAAGGGGATCCCGTAGCCAGGTAGACTAGAAGGAAGAAGGCTACATACCCCAGACACAGTTGTTCAGAAGGTCATGGTGATGTGTAAATGAGGGAGGCCCTTTTGTTGTTGGACAGTAAGCTTGGGCTACAGTGTTTGGGCACTCTCTAACATTGTCATTGTGGGGTACTCTGTACATGATGTGTTCTGCTGGTCAATGGCTGTTCCTGTGTTTTATTTACTTTTCAGGTGTCAGGGGATTGTTGTGGTTCGACATGCTGGGGTGTACACATGGGCAATGTTCGCATGTGATGTGTACAGGACAGTGAGGGTCACTTGATTTCACATGCATATATTGAGTGCATGTCCCTACTGACACACACAGTTACACAATGCTCCACCACACGTACAACCACCCTTCCATGCCCACAGGTGCACACAGATTGCCTTCTCGGGCACGCTGTGTCCCTGCAGCGCATGATCAATTGCCATTTGGGGATCGTGTACATGCGTCAATAGGTCGTTTACATTTTTTGTCTTTTTGATGTGATGCTCAAGGTGTATCTCCAACACAATGGCAGCTCACTGTGCTGTGTGCTGAGCAGTGTGTTGCAGGAGACACACAGCACACGAGTTAGGGAGTAGCCATTTTGGCTTGCCCAATGTGCATGTGAACAGGCATTCAGTCTTTTGTTCATGCTACCACTGGTGGAAAGCATTTATGTATGACTTGGTATGTGTGGGAGGTTGTTGGTCAGTCATTTCATCTGATTCCATGTCAGGCGTCATTGTCTCTGGCCACTTTCCATTTATCACATGCCACTTGGTATCTTATTGGTCATGTGTTGGGCTTTTGCTGTTGCATGCCATGTCATGGTGTGGCAGACAAGGGTGATGTGGGTTGGGAGGGTTTGGGTGACATACCAGTGATTGTCATGGCCTGTTTTGCAGGGGGTGGTGTGATGCACACCTTGCATGTGTTCCTTTTGTTCACACAGGATTGGTTATGTTTAAGTAGCTAGGGATGCACATAATGTAGCACTTCCGTGGCAACAATCTCAGGGTTGTGACAGTTGACTGTATCTTTGTCATCATCGATTGTCACCTGGTATGTGCCAGGCCTGTGTGCACTCTGCAGGGATGGGAGTTTAGGTGAAAAATGTGGCCACAAGCTGGGTCCGGGCTGCCTCGCAACGTGCCCTTTCCCCTCGCATGGGCAGCGCCTGTGCATGTGGTTGGGGACGTGGGGGCACCACCATGTCCACCGGTACGTCCCGCCGTGTTGCAACATTGTGCAGGACACATGCTGCCACAATGATCCTGCACACTACTGGGGGTGCATATCGTAGCTGGCCGCCAGAGTGGTCAAGGGAGCAGAAGCGTGACTTGAGCACTCCGAATGTCCGCTCCACTATGCCCCTGGTTGCAATATGGGCAGCATTGTATCTTACCTGGGGTGGTGTGGTGGGGTTCCGGACTGGCGTAATCATGTGGTTGCTCAGAGGGTAGGCACTGTCCCCTGGGGAGGTGATAATGGTTGTGATTAGTTGGGTTTGTGTATTTGTCGGTGTGTGACATGCATGCATGTGCACAGGCATTTTTACTGATCTAGGAGCCATGTGTCGCCATGCTTCCCAGCTTCCAGGGCCCGGCGCAGGGCGGACATTCTGTATATGAGACTGTCATGGTTAGAGCCAAGGTAGTTTGCATAGACAGGGGTGACGATTCCCTTGGCATCGCATACAACCTGCACGTTGATGGAATGCCAGTGCTTGCGGTTTCGATAGATGTGCTCAGTGGCCCTAGGTGGACGTAGGGCCACATGGGTGCAATCTATGGCACCAAGCACTTTGGGGAAGTGTGCCACCCTGTAAAAGTCCTGCACCACGGCCTGCCTTTCTGTGGGTGTTCTGGGCATGTATATGTGCCTGCGGACTGAGGGGCGCGCAGTCATGATTGCCAACACCTGGTGTAGGCAGCGTGACTGCGTGGCCTGTGAGACCCCCCCCCCCCACTATGGCAGTTGTCCGCTGAAATGACCCAGTGGCCAAAAAATTCAGGACATTGAGCACCTTCTCCAAGGGGCTCAATGCTTGGGAGCACAGGGTGGGGGATGTAAGGTCATCTTCCCACTCCCTGACCAGGTCTAGAGTGATACGAGGTGGAAACCTATACCTGCCATAGACCTGGTTGTCAGGCATCCCAAAAAGGCTGGTACGGGGCAAAACAATGCGAAGCCTGGCTATTCTCCTCCTCCTGCGGTGTCCCACGATCAGTGCTGCGACAAATGGGGCATTCATCGTAGCTGTATATACGGGTTTGTTGTTTGCACGCACTTTCATACTGCGCGCGGGGACGCTTCCGCCTGCCTTCGTGTGGCGGACATGTTGATGCCTGTGCGCATCTTTTAGCGTGCGCGGGTTTCCAGTATTAGATTCCATGAATACGTGTTGTTCACGTGCGTGTGGGCGTTCCATGTATTTGCCTGCAGTACTTCCCCAGTTACTCCTTTTTCATTCGTTATTGCCCATTCCGCGTGTTACGCCCCTTGTCCCGCCCTCTTTTTGGTGTGTGCGCCAACGTGCGATTTCGCTGTCCGTGTCACGCACGGCGTTCGGGATGTTGCTGTGACGTGTGCGCCCATGCGCGCCACGCTCAGATTTGGTGCACATCCCGCAGTAAACACGCACAGGCCCTTCCATGAATCGCACTCTTGCGCCGGCTTGCACCAAGATTTTTGGCACACATTTGTTCCATGAATCGGCCCCTTAATGAGGAGGATGTTAGTGATATAATCTTAAAGTCATCAACCTCCAGAGCCTCTGACCTGAATGGCCTTACATACCAGGTTTTAAAAAATGACAGGGGGCTTTGGTCCAAGTTATTGAATCAGCTCTTTGTAGAGATTCTGAAGAGACGCTCCTTTCCAGTGTCATGGAAAACTGTGCTGGTCATACCATTTTTCAAGGGGGGTGATCAGTTGAATCTGGCGAATTATCGCCCGATCACCCTCCTTGATAAAGAGAGCAAAATATTTATGAAATGGCTACTTAATGAATTATCAAATTGGGTGGACTCCGCACAGATTCTATCCTGTCCTCAAACAGGTTTTAGACGAGGCCTTTCTGCAACTTTGAATGTCCTCGTTCTAAACCTGGTAAGTGAACATACTATGGGAAAAGATGAAACACCGTTATAGGGGGCTTGGGTAGATTTATCAAAAGCTTTCGACCAAGTAGATAGATCTCTTCTCTGCAATAAACTTCAAATGTGGGGGATCCCAGAGGCACTGCTTGCAATGCTGATCGATCTGCACAAAGACACCACTGTGAGAGTATGCCTCGATGCTCAGGGACATCTCTCTGAATGTATCAAAGTGGAAAAGGGAGTTAGGCAGGGGTGTATCGGGGCCCCCCTTTTTTCAATTTATTTTTGGCTGACTTTTTTGGAGACGTCTGCATTGACCAACCCGGTGTTAAATGGGAGAAAGATCCACTGGCTGGCTTATGCAGACGACATTGTGTTGCTGGATAAGAGAGCAATAGGCCTCCAGCGTCTGTTAAACAAACTGGGAGTAATATGCAGGAATAAATGGGTTATCAATCAACCCTTTGAAATCCAAGATTGTGGTTTTCAGGCATCCGAAACGGAAAATTCCCTACGCAGGTTGGTCCCTGGAGGGCGCAGCTATTCAGCGGGTGGATGAATGAATCTATTTGGGTTATAAAATGTACGCTTCCCCAGCAATCCACAAAGCAGAGACAGATGTCAAAGGGAAAGTCCTGCAGATTATACCCCAGATGTTTAAATTGTATGCCAAATATTGTACATTTTCTATTCGCCCCTTAATCAGATTCTATATGGCAAAAGCAGCTCCAGTGATCCTATATGGCCTAGAAGCGAAGCCCCTGCTCTGGAATACAAACTGGAGAAAGCTGGAGGGGTGTTTATGGAAGAAGGTATTCGGACTTCCAATAAGTACTCCATCTTGAAGCCTAAGATTTGAGTTAGGCTTCAGATCATTGGGCTTTATGGCAGATTGGAAACTGGTCTCACTCTACCGGGAGATTATAACAGCACAGAATTGTACACTTTATAACGATATCAAAGCACATTCCAATAATTTTAGGTCCAGGATTCTTGCTGCATAGGAGTTAAGAGTTAAGGAGATTTGAGTAAATGTTGATTTAAATCTACAAACATTAATTGAAAATCCCCCAAAAATAAAAAGGACGTTGGAACAGAATGATTGGATTCAATCGGTTGCAAGATTGCGAGACTCGACCCTGCCAAATCAATTTCTTTCAGTTGGTAAAAAACTGGGTTGTCTCTTGCGGTACCTAATAAAGTTCCCAGATAGCCAAATAAGAAATGATTTTCTTAGAATAAGACTACATTTGATACATCCTGGGGAAGTCTTGGCTAGGCGAAATCAAAGGGACGAAGCCCATAAACTTAGCTAAATATGTACTATCCATCAATTCAATCGTTAAGACATCTTTTGATGGCTTGTGAGGGTACTTGGGGAGTGAGATCAGTTGTATTTAGGAAATATGTGGATCGGGAGGAGGGGGCTGACCTCAGAATTTCTGTGGCACATCTTGATTTCTGGTCATGAATCGGGTTTATCATTTACTGTAGTGACAGTGTTGAAAGAATGTAACATCATTACCTGAAGAAATAAGTTCTGTTAAGAGGAAATGGGATTTGAAAGGTTAAATCTCAGTTGAAAGAAGGCTGACTTTATTGGGTGGAAAGGAGATAACGGTCCATGATGGTCAAAGAAGTTTTGAGTGAATATTTTAGCTCTTCGAACATACATACTGTAGGAGAGAATATGGTTGTGTGGTTTTGGTCAGTACAGAAATGAATGCCAACAACTGTAACCCTTTTTTTAATGATTGTAACAAATGTATTGCACTTTTCTTTTTTACTTGTGATATGTTTTGTAAAGGTTTCTATTAACCATATATAAATAATTAAAAAAATAATAATAAAGTAGATGTTTTTATACAACCTTGACTGGACAGTCCTTTTTATCATTGGGTAATAATTGTATTTTCGCTGTGTTGCAACTAACCAGTGCCCCACAACCTTGCAGAGATAAGCCAGCCATTCCATCCACGTTACCAAAAATTGGACAAGGAGGTCTTATAATTCACTTGCATTCCAATCTGTCCGGATCCCTTCTGGTGTACTAGAGGTGTGGCGCTGATTAATGGTTTAGAAACCGATATTCATCCCTGGACCGCTGGTGCCCCTGAAGTTGATTTGTCACAGTGTGTGTGTGGTGGCAAGCTGTGAATGGTTGGTAGGGCAGATAGTGGGCTTCAGGTTGCTATGGCTTAGTAGGGCCAGGTTGGGGTAAGGCTTGACCAGGTGAGTGGGCCTTTGATCTAGGGCGGCATTGTGTGGTGACTCTCAGGCGGGTCTGTCTTGAGGTGTTGTATTAGTTGAGATGTGCGTATATCAATGTTTCTAGTTTGAATCTGGGCAGGCACAGATCAAATCAATTATTAAAACTGAAGTAAGCGCATCAATGCATCCAGGTAAGAATTTGGGCAGGCACAGCTAAAACCAATTATTAAAATGGAAGAAAACAGATATATGCATCTAGTTTGGTATCAGGTAATAATGTCCAAATATATAATGTCGCTGGGAAAAGCCATTGGTGACATTATATATGGTGACATTATGTATGGGGACGGGTTGCTGGGATGTCCCCTGCTCCCATTTAAAAAATAATTTTTCTTTTTAAAAACGGGTGTTGCGGGGTTGTCCCCCGCAGGTTCAATGTAATAATGTCTCTGCAAAAATTGGCGACTTTTTTGTCAGGGGACATTTTTGCAGGGAAATTATTACATGGAAACTCTAGGTTTGAATCTGGGCAGTCACAGTTAAAATCAATTATTAAAACTGAAGTAAGCACATCAATACACCTAGGTTCAAATTTGGGCAGGCACAGCTAAGATCAATGGTAATGGTTGTCCCCCGCAGGTTCAATGTAATAATGTCTCTGCAAAAATTGGCGACTTTTTTGTCAGGGGACATTTTTGCAGGGAAATTATTACATGGAAACTCTAGGTTTGAATCTGGGCAGTCACAGTTAAAATCAATTATTAAAACTGAAGTAAGCACATCAATACACCTAGGTTCAAATTTGGGCAGGCACAGCTAAGATCAATGGTTAAAATCCATCTGCATTAGAATTTGGGCAGGTACATCTAAAATTGATAGTTAAAATCCAGCCTCCGGGATAAAAATCTTACTTTTTGGTGTTCTTTTTTAATTTTTATCTTTTAGAATCCAAAGTGAATGTAACAATGCATTTAGCGTCCGATGGCAGTAGTCAGTGTCTGCAGAATTGAGCGGATGGAAAGGCTGTTTATGGTGGGTTGAACTTTGTATCAAGTGTTAGTTGCGTCGAAGGAGGGGGGTACAGCTGCCGGTTGGGGCTTACCGGTACAGGTGGATGGAAGCCAGGGCTTTCTTTGGATGTGTACGTTGTACTATGTGGAACAACGATTGCTGCGCCGGCACACTCGGACATGCTCAGATAGGAGCCCTGGGAGAGGGGCCTTTGGATGTGGGCCGGCTTAGCCTGTCAGCGAATGTAATTCACCGTTAAGAGCATTGACTGGGTAATTAGGAGCCAGCTCCCAAGTAAGCACGAAGCACTCCAATGCTCGTTTTGCGTGGGGCCATCTTGGAATGACTGAATAAGCGGTCACCGAAACTGGGTGCCAGGTGTTTCCAAGTTGGGACAAGCACCTGGTGCATGAATTGTTTCATGGCAGAATGTTAGATCTTCAAATTATTTAAATGTTATTTCTGCAGATGTCGCTGTAGCGGCGATCGTGTTGCACTGCCCCACAGGGGGGCCTAACTTAGCTTTGTGGACCTTTCTGGTTCTGCAGCGATCTTCTGGGGTGGGAGGAGGCTATGTACAAAGCAGGTTTCTGATCCTGTCACTCCACGGAAACCGCTCTCATGAATGTGCACAACTTCATTGCCTCCGCTAACCACTCCAACCTTTCCTCTATCCTAATTCTCCATGAACCGTCTGCTGATTTTGACACTTTCAATCACTCTGATCTCCTTCATAATCTTTCTTCTTGGGATTCATGATTGAGCCCTTGCCTGGATTTGAATCCTATCTTGCACCTCACCAATTATCTGTCTCTTAGAACAATAACACCTCTCAACTCACTTTGCTTAACTGTTGGTGTTCTAGAATGCTCTGTCTTGAGTCTGCTCCTCCTTACACTCTGCTCTTGAGGAACTAATCTCCTCTTTTGGGTTCTCGTACCAACTGTTAGCAGATGACACCGAAATCATCTCTGCATCATCTATGACCCTTCTCACACCTTCTCAACTTTCCTCTCCAAAACTGGAACAGCAGCTTACCTCAACCTCCTATCAGGCACCTCCTTCCGTTCAACAATGCCATGCATCTGTTAACCACTCTTGTCTTCTCTAAACTGGACTACTGTGCCAGCATCCTCTTTAGTCTACCCAACTATGCTTTCTGTCCTCTCGACAAGATCATTCATTTAGCTACCAGGACTCTGTTTGAACACTCTTACTTCACACTATAAGAAGGCATGGTATCAATAGTAAGACAGACTCAAGTGACCACAGTTTAAGGGTGTTTATGGAACTTCAACAAGGGTGTGATAAATGCCTATATAATCCTAAATCTACAGATGTGAGCATGCTACGACCATCAAAAAATAATAACGCAGTCCTAGTGGTGTCTCGCCAAAATAAAAGGGCCTATTCTAAAATTCTAAAAAAAACAATTGCCAATCCTTACCTCTTAATACAAAGAGTGTGGGGTAGTGTTCATGAAAAAGAAGGGAATAGTTTCTTACCTGTAACTCCATTTCTCCAGCATTGGTATCTTTCATGGATTCACATGCTTACAATATTCCCCGTCGTCAGGCTGGGAATCCCCGGTACATTATATAGACCCTTTCCCGTAGGAAAACTTTTTCGACGCTTATGCGTCCTATCCACCTCGTTTTGTATCATGCGTGCCCGCGCCGTCAGTACGCCATGATATAAATACAGGACCCGCCCCCGCGCTCCCTCAGATTTCGGCCCCCAAAGTAGTGGGGGAACCAGTTTGCATGTCCAGGGGAGGCAGGAGGGCGCATGTGAATCCATGAAAGATACCAATGCTGGAGAAATGGAGTTACAGGTAAGAAACTATTCCCTTCTCCAGCATTGGATCTTTCATGGATTCACATGCTTAGAATAGATTACATAGCAGTACCATCCCTAAAAGAGGAGGCGTGCATGCAAACCCGCATACTTCTCACAATGACCGTTGCCTATGGTCGTGTACACATCATTAATCATTAGCATAGAAAAACAGACAATATTGAAACACAATTGCAACAGGATCTAACCCCTCAGCCGGGGCTTACCTTATTGGAATAGGTGTCGAAGCACCGCCTGTCCCATCCGGGTATCTTCGGCATGTTGTTGCGACAGGCAGTAATGGCGGGTAAAAGTGTGTGTAGCCGCCCAGGTAGCCGCCATGCAGATGTCCCCCAGCGGGACTCCAGACCACAGCGCCGTCGACGATGCCGCCGCTCTAGTTGAATGAGCTCTTGGCCGTCGTAGAAGAGGCTTCCCTGCCTTGGAATGGCAGTACGAAATGGTAGATGACACCCATCTTGACAGTCCTTGCTTTGAAATGGCTTTGCCTTTAGCACCCAACCCATAGGCCACGAACAACTGCCTCGTTTCTCTGAAAGGTTGCGTGCGATGAAGATAGAACTTGAGAGCCCTTTTTACATCCAGTGTGTGTAACGTACGCTCCGCTCCCGAGCATGGTTCTGGAAAAAACGTAGGTAAGACAATAGAGGAGTGTTTATGGAACACTGACGGAGCTTTCGGTATGAACTGTGGGTTAGTGGCTAGGACCACCTTGTTCTTGAAAAAACGTAAGTACGGTGGGTCTACCATTAGAGCTTGGATTTCTGAAATACGTCGGGCTGAAGTGATGGCGACCAGGAAGGCCAACTTCCACGACAAAAACTTTAGAGATGATGATGACATTGGTTCAAAGGGAGGTTTCATAAGAGACGCTAACACCAGATTGAGGCTCCACGCCGGAGGAAATTTCTTCTCTGGAGGAAAACTCCGAAATAGGCCCTTAAGGAAGTGCTTAATCAGGCGGTCGCTGAATAATGGTGTGGAATGTCGTTGACGTGTAAACCTGGAAATGGCGGCCAGGTGTACTTTTATCGACGATACCGATAGGCCCTTTTGAGCTAAGAACAGCAAGTATGGAAGGAGCTGTTCCGGCTTGATCGACTGCGGAACCAAACCTGGTTGATCCGAGCACCACTGACAGAACCTCCTCCATTTGTACGAGTATGAGGTGTTTGTGGAAGGTGCTCTTGCCGCTTGCAGAATACGCCGACATTCCTCCGGAATCGTTAGCTGACCAAATTCAGCGAAGTCAGGAGCCAGGCCGTCAATTTGAGGCTGTCCGGGTCGTGATGCCAAACAACCCCCTCCTGTCGAGACAGAAGGTTGGGGGTCTTCTGGAACCTCATCGGTTCCGCCGCCGCTAGGTGCAGTAGGTCTGAAAACCACACCTGTCTGGCCCAGTACGGGGCCACCAGAATCACCCGACATGGGTACTTGAGGATCCATTGCAACGTCCTCCGGATAAGGGGAAATGGAGGGAATGCGTACAGGAATTTGTTCGTCCATGGAAAGGAGAACGCATCCCCCAGAGAGCCCTGCTGAGGCCATCTGCTTGCATACTGCAGGCATTTCCTGTTGTCCCTCGTCGCGAACAGATCGATGGAGGGATGTCCCCACTTCTTGAATACGTGTTGTATTTGCTGGTCGTTCAGCACCCATTCGTGAACATCGTTCAGTTCTCTGCTGAGGGCATCGGCCTCCACATTTCTCACGCCTGGCAGGTGGAACGCCAAGATTTGCATGTTGTGTTGCAGTGCCCAATGCCAGATTTTTTGTGCCTCCGTCGACAGGGACCTGGACCGTGTCCCTCCTTGCTTCTTCAAGTAAAACATTGTAGTTGTGTTGTCCGTCATGACACGCACCACCGAGTTCCTCAACTGAGGAAGGAATGATTTTAGAGCCCATCGCACTGCTCTCAGTTCCAGCAGGTTGATATGCAGGGAGGATTCTTGTAACGACCACCGGCCTTGTACCTGCAACGTATCCAGATGAGCTCCCCATCCGCTCAACGGTGCATCCGTCACCACCGTCTTCTGGAACTCCGGTTCCACCAGAGGCATTCCTTTCGTTAGATGAGAAGACGCTTTCCACCAGCAGAGTGCTTGTACTAGTTGCTCGTCTGCCGACTAGTCTGTCGGACCAGCGACCTTGACTCTGCGCCCAACGGTCCGCTAGAAATTCCTGGCAAGGCCTCATAAACAGACGGCAGTTGTTTATCAACGGAATGCAGGATGACATAGTCCCTAGCAGGGACATGTATCTGCGCACCGATACCCTGGTACCGCATTGCCATTCCGACGCCTTGCTTTGTAATTTCTGTACTCTCTCGCTGGATGGTCTCACAAGGTTTGTTTGCGTATGAAACTCCGCTCCTAGAAAAACCAAAGTCCTCGAAGGCTCTAAGGAGGATTTGCTGAAGTTTATCGAGAAGCCCAGTTTCTGTAAGAGGGACAACGTGGCCCCCAGACTGTTCCGTGTTTGTTCCGTGGGCGAACTTCTGACCAGCCAGTCGTCTAGATAGGGATAGACGTGGTGACCTTCCTTTCTTAAATGGGCCGCTCTAGGGACCAGACACTTGGTGAACGTCCTGGGGGAGGACTTGAGACCGAACGGGAGGACCTTGAACTGGAAATGCTTTGGTCCGACAACGAACCTTAAATATCTCCTGTGTCGTGGACGTATTGGGATGTGAAAATAAGCGTCTTGAAGGTCCAGCGACGACAGATAATCCTTGGGTTGCACCGACCTGATAACCTCCTGGAGCTTTAGCATTTTGAATTTTAAGCTCTTTAGCCATTTGTTGAGTACCCTCAGGTCGAGAATGGGCCTCCATTTTCTATTTGGCTTCTTGACAATGAAGAACCGGGAATAAACTCTGTTTCCTTCCTGTGCCACAGGAACCTTTTCTACCGCTCCATTTTTTAGCATAAGCTCCACCTCTTGTCGTAGGACCCGAAGGTGGGGCTGGGCCGAAAACACCGGCGGAAGACGTGGAGGTTTGTCTTTGAATTGTAGCGCATGACCCGTGCGAATCGTGTCCAGGACCCATCGATCTGTGGTGATGCATTTCCATTGGTCGATATGAGAGACTCGACCCCCCAGGACGTTCCGAAGGCCGTCATTGGTTGCCGGTTTGCTTGCCCTTCGTCGAAGAGGAACCCGAGCCACGTCTTCTGGAGGCTTGATAATCTCTACCTCTTCGTGCCGACTGGGATGCACGTCTGAAACCTTGCGAAGAGTACGAGGACCTGTTAAATCCACGGTCCCTAGAGGCTCCAAAGCGGGAGTTTCCAGAAGCACCCCTGAATGGGCAAAAGGAGCGAAAATTTCTACCTTTCTGGAGGGCTCCCAGAGACCTAGCAGTATCCGTGTCTTCCTTCATCCCCTTCAAGGCTTCATCTACCTTTTCTCCGAACAGATGTTCTCCTTCACATGGCATGTCAAGGACTTTGTATTGGACTTCGGGACGGAAAGTAGTACATTTGAGCCACGCTTGTCGACGAAGTACTACGCCATGATTGATCTGTTTGAAACCGGACTCTGCTAGATCAACTGCAATATTAATTGCATGGTTCGAAGCCTCCTCGCCATCTCGTACAAGTAACATGGCTGCTTTTCGGTGTTCTTCTGGCAGATGTTCTAGGATAGGGGCTAGTTTGTGCCACATTTCTCTATCGTATCTTGATACGATAGCCAAAGAATTGGCTGCCCTTACCGTCGTCGCGCCAACTGAGAGCACCTTTTTTCCAAAGGCGTCCTGCCTTCTGGCCTCGCTTTCTGGTGGGGTCGAACATTTTTGCTGTACTCTAGCCTTCCTAGCCGCTGCCGCCGACACCACGGAGTCTGACAGAGGTTGTGCCGTTAGACATTTTGGAGTGGACTCCGGAGCTTTAAACTTTTTCTCAATACGCCCCTTGATAGCCGGCTCCGAGAACGGATGGCGCATCGTCTTGAGGCCTTCTTGCCACACGTGGTCCAGAATTGGGATGGCAAAAACCGATTTCCTCCTTTGACCCATATGATCAAAGAGAAAACAGTCTTTCTTTTGTTCCTCAGGAATCAAGCCGAACTCGGAACACGCCTTTCCCATCATGGCGTGGAAGGCTCCCACATCATCCGGAGGAGACGGTTGTGCCTGGCTTCTCGTAGACTCTACCTCCACATCCGAATTCCATGTTGGGTCTCTCGACGGTGACAGGGAAATGTCTGACCCTGAGTCATCCTGGATAGAATCAGACTCCGATAGCTCACCCTCCTCCTGCGCTCGAGGACGATCCTTCACCACCTGGGAGGCCGATGGGCTTTTGGTCGTCGAGCGGGCTGTTTGAGCTTGTTCATCGACGGAAGGTACAGGAAATAGCGACGATGAGGTCCCAGGTTGAGGGATCTGCGTATCCAGACGCTGTAGGAGCTTCTGCAGCGTATTCAGCACATCCAGAGACAAGACCGTCTGGGGGGTCAGCAACGTCGAGGATAGAGGGACCATACCCCCACTCGCCGTCGTCGAAGTGGAAGGCCGTAAGCCCAAATCCGACGGCTGTAAAACCATGCCACATTCCCCTTCCGCCGACAGCGCCGACAAGGCCGTGTCCGGCTGCAGTAAGACGTCAGGGGGGACCGGGTCGTAGACCTCTGGTTGCCAAGCCATAGACTGAGTCGCCGTCGACGAAGGAATCCCCACCGCTGCAGCCTGAACAGTAATAGGCATCGTCAACGACACCGGTGTCGACGAGCAAGTAGCCAGCTCCGAGACTTTAGACTTGGAAGCCGATTTCGATGCCGATTTCCCGGCTGAAGAATCCCGACTCATGGAAGACCTAGGACGGTCCCCTGAGGAGGATTTTGACGTCGCTTGCCTCACCGTCTTAGATAATGAGGAGGAGGAGGAGGACTTTTTGTGTGATGAGGAAGACCCAGCATGCTTCCCCGTATGCTTGACATCAGGGAGGTTGTCGACCGGCCGTACCTTCTTCGAGGGAGGTTCCGACTTGCTCCTGGAGGCCGTTGAGCCAACTTCTGATGCCGGATAGGCACCCGCTCCATCGTTAAACCAGTCGACCAACCTTCTTTTTCTGTCTTTAAGGGTTTTTTGGGAGAAACCCTGGCATATCTCACATGTATCCGCCGTGTGGTGCGGGTGGAGACAGTAGATACAATCCATGTGGGCATCACCTTCATAGACTTTTTTGAGTCCACATGTCGCACAAGGGCGAAATAACGCTTTTCCGGACATAATTCTCCAGAATATAACGTCGCCGAAGCGAAAGAAAAAACAACCTAATTTCTACTAGTAGTAACCACGAGGATCCCACTACTTTGAAAGACGGTTGAAATCTGAGGGAGCGCGGGGGCGGGTCCTGTATTTATATCATGGCGTCCTGACGGCGCGGGCACGCATGATACAAAACGAGGTGGATAGGACGCATAAGTGTCGAAAAAGTTTTCCTACGGGAAAGGGTCTATATAATGTACCGGGGATTCCCAGCCTGACGACGGGGAATATTCTAAGCATGTGAATCCATGAAAGATCCAATGCTGGAGAAAGAAGTGGTCACAAAATGATATGTCAGGATGTTCGGGCCGTTGGCCTCCCTTCCCCACATTTTCAGCACGGGGCAAGGCAGTTCACTCGAGCAGAAGCACACACTCGGGGGCGAGGACACAGTTCCATTACCAGCATCAGGGCCTTCTGTGCCCAAGTCTCTTTACTTATCAAAGTCTCTTGATTCAGAGGGCCTGATGTATCAAAAACAAAACACAAAGTTCTTTTCCTCTCTCAATTTGGATCATTCACTCTTCACCCTGGACCCCCCTCAGCCAGGCTCAGATCCCTTGCCATTGTCCTGGCAGAAAGACACCTTACCAGCAAATATTCTTTTGCGGGTGACACTCGGTTCACCCGGGATCCCCCTCAGCTGTGCTAAGATCCTTCCTCTTACACAATTAGTCTCCCTCAGCCAGGCTCGGACCAATTGCAGTTCGTATTAGCTATCAAAGACTTTCGAATGTGCACAGGGTGTAGTTTCCCCGTTGCAGGACCACTTCAATTTCACAATTCACAATTTACATCTCTCACCTCTCAGTTGGGTACCTAACAGAAACCAATGAATGAGCACCTATGTGGTGCCGGAGCACTCTGTATATGGTATCTATCTTGGTTTCAAAAGTTCAGTCACTTCTTGGATGTTCAAAATTATTTGCGTCGCTCATCACATATGCTTCACACACTGTTCTCTCAGATTTCTTCATACAATGTTGCTGCTTGCAACCTTGGTGCTAACACAGACTGGTCTGCTATCAGTCTACCAGATTCACTGGCTGTACTGAATTTACTGGCACTACTTTGCCGCTGTGGTACTGTCCTTGGCTCCTACAACACACGCTCCTCCCCGCCTATCGATGAGGAAGAGCCCCGGGTGCCTCTAACACACAATGCATGTTTCTTCAACGTGGATTCCAGGTCTTATGTTTTGTATTCTCGAAGGCTTGTGAAAGTAGGGGTTTTTCTCCGAAAAGGTCAAGGGCACTTACCTCCTTGCAACCCTTTCTGGTCTTGCCGTCTTTCTGCTCATATTAAACTGCCATCTTGGAACTGCTGCTTCCTTGTGTGTTTTGCCTTGCTCAGAGTGTGCTTTCATGCTCTGCCTTTTATCCATGTGGGGAAGTGTGATGAAGTCAGGTGTGTGTAATTATCAGTAATTTCCTGACCATTGTGTTGGCACATGTCACGTATACGGCTCGGGTGTTAGTCCATTTTCTCCCACAGTGAGCGGTCTATGAGAAAGTGTTTGTGTCGGGAAAGGGGTGCTTGGGGGTGAAGTTCCTAAGTATACCTGGTAGGATGGGGGAAAGGTGTTACAGGGAAGGGGATACAACGTCTCACCATCCGGTGTCCCACTCCCCAAAGACGTCTCATCCAGGTGATCCTCCCACACTGGTCCCAGGAACTGAATTCAAAAGCGATGGCCGTGTCCTGGCCACCTGGATGACAGATCCCCGGGCACTAGCCGGTTAGACACCTACTTCCTCTTACCATCACTAGGCTGGGTGGCTGACAATGCAAAATGGGTGCAGATTAAAATTTCTTCTCCTGGTCCACAAATGTATCCATGGTAAGGCACCACTGTATCTATCTATTTATCTAACTCAACAAGCCTTCTTGTAATCTCTGCTCTACATCCTTGACTACTCTTGTGGCTCCTCGCACACCCTGTGCTTCCCCTCGCTTCAGCTCTTTCTCTCTAGTTGCTCCACTTGCATGGTATTCTCTTCCCCGGACATCCGAGAAACAGTCCAAATGGATTTGTTCAAAACCAAACTAAAAGCCTACCTTCTCACCTCCAAGTTCTCCTCTTAACCTAACTCTCATCTGCCTGCTAGCTAACATTTATCCCTCGCCTATAACCTGCTTCTGTCCCTCACTTCCTCTGCCTCCACTCTAGCACATCAACCCTCATGGTTACATCCTGAGCACAGCTGGCCATACCAATTACCTGCCCTAAAAAATGTCCATTGTTGGTTGTCCTTAATCTATGTATGTCCACGTATGTTTTGTCCCGGTGATTGCTCCGTTTACTCCCCTCCACAGCCCAGTCAGAATGTCCCTCAAACGCACCCCATTGTAAGAAGCTCACTGATTCCTGTGAAATCTGATTCCTTATCTATTGTACGTTCTTTTGTGATCAAAAGAGCATTGTTCCTCCTGCATATAAATAATTAATAGGACATGGCAAGTTTATCAGGAATGTACACCATCACAATTCTTTGCACTTTCTCACCTGCACTTTGAAAGGACATTGTTGTAAACACCTGCATGCCATGACCTCTCTGAGGCATTCATTGCCCACGGCTTGGTGTCATCATTTAACATTTGGCGACTGCCATGTTCCATGCAGTATATGGTTGCAAAATGCTTGCCCTCCCTTTGGAATTCATTAGCACTGCACCTGCGCCTGAAACCTGACCCTTTAAAAGTTGCGCCCCAAAGACCTCCCTGTTGCTTGCACTACTGGGTGCCTAATCTTTTTCTCTCCTACCCTCCTTTTCCCGCTGCTACCTCCCCTCTATTATTCTCTTCCCATCATGTTGGTGCCATTTAGCGCTTTGCAAAAATAGATGCAGCAAATTAGCTTTGAACCTTTTGGCAGTACCAAGCCATGCAAGTGTGAGGCCCTTTATTCTGCTTTTCACCACATGAAACTATGGGGTATGCACTGGTATCACAGGGCGGAGTGGGCGTTTATGTCTGTAGATATCCAGACCTCTGGCGTGTCCTACATTCTGGGGTACACTCCCATGAAAATGACTGAAGGAGTGCCAAGGGCATACCTCGCAACCTTTTGAGTGGCATGGGCGGGTGAGCAGACGTTGAAGTCCATGGCCATGTGTGGGGCCTGATTGAGAGCACGGTGGGTGACACCAGTCAGACGTGAGTGATTTGAAAGGTATGCTGTAGGTATTTCTTTGCTTTACACTATGTTCTTCATTAAGGGGGAGACTGCAGTTAAACATGTTAAAGAATGTACGAATCCAATCTACAACCCAGCATTGATGGTGAATGCAAGTAGTTCCGCGTTTTTAGATTAAATCAAGCCCGTCTTTTTTGATCCTCTACATTTCAGATTTACAATAAACTTAAGATCAGAACAAGGTGGACAGATTAGTCTTTTATTGTTCTTTTCTCTTTTGTGAAAATTGAGCAGGTTACATAGACCTTGACAGCCTCCATTTCCAGAGTCTTGATTCCAGACCCATTGGGACTTTTGGGAGTTTCTGTCAGCTTCCCTGGGGTCTGGCTGGACTGTGAAAGAGACACACTCAGGGGACACGCATGGCCTGTGTCTGGAGACTTGCAAGGCCACCTCTTCATTGGGCGAAGACCATTCCGGTGCTTGGTTTGTGTAGGAGCACAACGCATCTTCTCTCGGATCATGATTGGGCAGAAGACCAGACTGCCCAGGGCTGGCAGGTTTCAGTGGAATGCCTGCCCTTTCCGGGGTAACTGGATGGTGACATTTGCATGAAGCAGGCGTCCTAAGCAATGATAGGGGCGTGCTTCCGACGGGTAAAGTCACTCTGTGCCTAGTCTTGTTCAAGAGGTTGCGTGTTGAGAACCACCACTTCCTTCTCTTTCTCTTCATCTTCTGACTTCACAGAGATCGCCTCCAGAGTAGCGGGCGTTGGCGTTTCCTCGTGCAGAGCCTGCGTGTCCCGCCTCACACCTGGAGCATATGGGAAAATAGCAGAACACATTAAAAGAAATATCACTTGGAGGCTTTTCCAATACATACACATGTATCATATATAGCTGCCCTATAAGGCCAAGACAATTGTCTGGAGCAAAATGCATGCTTGTCATTTAATTTGCATGCCCAGAATGCATTGCTGAGTAGCTCTGAACTGGAGGTGAACTTTCAGGGGGTACTGAGGCATGCTAGCTGAAATGTCTTCTACTACTCTCAAATGTAAGGTATAAGGGTTTGTTCAAGCATTTATTTTAGCATAACATTGATGCTATTTGCTCAAATTGTATACATAAATAATATAACACACAGGTTTTAAATCGTTGCTGTGTCAAAGCAGTCTCCCACTGCACCATTCCCTTAGCTGTGAACGTTCCTTAAAGGGCATTCGCCCAGCAAACAGATGTACGCATGCGCGCTTGCGCAACCATTTAATCAAATGGGGCAGCACCAGATGTGCCAACTACCTCTGTGTCTTTCCGCAACACGTTAACTACGCATGTGCGCTACTCCCTTCATTTCATTGGATGTGTCCCCTCTAGGCACTACAATTATCTTTCTAGTCCTGCCCCCTAAAACAAATGCACAAGTGTGCACTACTGCCACCATTTAGCTTATTTGTATTCCCAATTACTTTCTTGCTGTTATTAATTAACCACGGTATCATCATTGGGCTCTGAGGAAACTCATAATGTGTGATATAGTCACATTGCTGTGTGAAACACGAGTTGTCCGCTTTATTTGAAGATTAATTTTGCAATTAGTAGTGTAACCAAGAAAAATCCTATCTTGGAAAGGATGCGACTAGAGATAAGCTGTTAAACATGTATGCTAAATACATCACGAAGTAAAACAATTATCTTTAATAAGAGAATACTTAAAAATTTCATGTTATTATCATATTAAGTACAGGGTTATAATTGGGTATGAGTACTCTTTTATTTTGATTCTGATCTCCACAAGCCCGAGGGATGCGTGGTAACAACAAAATGAGGTCCTTGAGACCTCATACGAGTGTGCAGGGCAGTGGAGTAACTTTGCTGAAAATGTTGGGGGGGACAGGGGTGCGGTGGAGGGAGGGCAGATGGTGGCTCTTAGGGATCGTTTCGGCCAAATTGTTCCAAAAAATGTGGTTGAATGGTAGATTTGACTGAATTTGGTCACCACCATTAGTTTGAAGCCAAAGATACCGAACATGAAGAGCTAGGCTTGCGGGGATTCCCCCGCTTCCTATGTTTGGTCAGCATTGGTGGCAGGGGACCCAACAAAAAAAAAGAAGAAAAAGGGATCCTGCTGCGTCAGATCTGACCCGCGTTAGATGGATGGATCTGACGCTGCAGGGTACAGGAGAGGCGGCAGATTGAGAAAAGGTAAGTAGGGGGGTTTATGGGTGTACTGGCGGTTTGGGGGGACATGGGTGTGGTTTTTTGTACCAACTACAGTGAATTGATTTTGTTCCATGGTCAAACAACCTAAATCCCTGAGGGATAACCCTAGACTACTACACCACAAGAGACCATTGCTGATGCTCTGTCATAACTTTCATAAGACTGGTGGCGTATTTTTAAAATTCAATTGAACTCCCACACATCTTCAGCCGGCCTGCCATGCACCCAGTGACACAACATAACATTCACAAACTTAATTCCAATAGAACATACAAACAATGCATTATTTATAATTCATTCAGACACAAAGGTCAACACACATATGCTTTCATACACTCTCACTCACACACAAATGCACCCAGCACCTCCATTGACATACACTGTGTGCACACAACATTTAATTGTACATATACAATAACACATGGAAACAGTGGCACAACGTCCATTGAGCAGACCAGACTTCATCACCCGCTGATCCCTGAAATGTTGGGCTAAGTTGACTTGACCTAGCTGAACCCTGGCCGAAAGGAACAGATTCACTGGAATGTCAGCAATTCGCTTGATTTTTCCTTTCATTCAAAGGCAGAAGCCATCGGTTAATGCAGTGCAGTGGGTGACCAAGTATACTTGGTATCAATTTCTAAATGACATATCTCCAAACATGGGTTCTGCACAGCACCTTATATGTGTATGTGCTGATAGATTTTTTCTACAAGATTCTGACTGATTAAAATTAAGGTATGTTTTCCTGTGTTCAGCAGGAAGTGAAGTACCGAGCGGGAGAGGCAGATGCCCCCGAACCGGGACATTTGTCATTGAGACAACTCTCCCGTTCGCACCTCAAAGAGGGTGCCCAACGGCAAAGGTTTCTCGCTAGCAGGACAATGTGTACTGAGCAATTCCTGCTCAGCACGCTCATTGTCCTGGCAGAAAGACACCTTACCTGTTCCGAATGGTAGAGGTGTCCCGCTGCCAGGACAATGTCCCAAGGAGCTCCGGTCAGCAGAGGGTCCTCACGTTGCACTGTATCAACAAAGCATTACAGTGTGAGTCATTAGACACTGATAGGAGGGAGAGGGTACTATTAGCAGGGACTTTTGTCTCTTTAGAAATGTGAATGGGAGGGAGTGATCAGAAGTGAGAAGGGTGCATAATGTTGCCTGCTTTATGAAATGACTATAGCTTTAAAACAAAAGGGGGATTTGTTAGGCTCACATGAATCTACATGAGGCTATTGTGACTTTGCATGCAGAATGGGGAGAATAAAACTAAAGCCATACTCCCACGGCTCAACATATTTCTATGACAATGTATATAGTGTATGGTTAGTTTACTATGAATGGCTAGTTTATTATGTAATGTGGTTTGCTTCCAAAGCATTGCTATAAATAATTATTTAAGCACATGAAATGTAAAGCAAAACCTTAATAAATATCTATATCAACTAAACCTGGAAAGATGTGTGCGGTCGCTTAAATTGTCCACATTCCAGTTTCATTTAACCAAATGTGTGATCCCAAGCAAATCATTTAATCACATTGTGCCTTATCTGCAGCTCTGCAAGTGATTCTGATTCACTTCAAAGCTTTTGTTAATGTATCATGGTATAATGATGGAAAAGCCTAATGACTATAGAGTTGCTCCACATATAACAATAGTGCAATTTAGATATTTTGCACCACAAAGATGTTTGTCACTTGGCTTATTTATGGCAACTTATTCTAAAGTTACTTCCATGGTGCTTCCAAGTATCAAGGACCGGTGATGTGCCTTGCAATGTCCTTTTCTGTGAAGTCACTTCTGTTGGTGCAATCCATATGCTAATTAGGAGGTTTGCATGTATTTTGCCCTATAGGGCTTGGACAGTGCTCTAATAGATGAGTTTGCTGCATCTGGCATGAACCTGCAGTATAATTATTTTTGTTATGTGTTAAAATGCCATCTACCACGAATGTTACCAAAAATGTAGACTGGGGCAGGGGTGGGCGGTTTGGGGGCGTGAATGAGAGCATGTGGAATTGCACGCACTGCATTTCGTCGCTCACCTCCCACTCTTACAATGTTGGACACTCCCCTGCTTAGTTTGGCAAGTGAAGCAGTTTTCAGTGGCCTGTAACCTGAACCATGACACCCATTTACTAATTTGCACCAAACCGTCGTGAAAAAGTGTCCACAAAGTTTGAAATACTTTTTGCCAGTTTGGTGAAGATTATTTTTGGCGGCAGGAGGAAAAATTATACAGTTCCTTCTGTGCACCTAGAGCAAACAAAAGTTCACCATGTTTTGAAGGCATATAGCACTCAGCTTCATTCCACAGAATTTGCAGAGTACAACAGTTTTGGGTCACAGGTTTTCTCAGCTTGACTCTTTCCACTCTACTTGGGGAGGGCACACCTTCCGCCAACTTCATTTTGAAATTAGGATGGTGGTGCTTTAGTACCATCTGAAAAGTGGCAAGACTAATTTGAGAGGCGATAAAGAGCTGTGGCTTGCTACAGAGAATGCGCCATTTATTATTGTTAGTGTGTCTTCACACCTGGGCGTTCATATGTACTGTGAGCTCTGCTCACATTGTCCAAATGTGACATGCACCTTCACTAGGCACAGCCAGCAGGCCAGCCCCCCAACAAACATACACAAACACAATAAAATATATACCTCTGCTCTGCTTTCAATGTCTCATGTTACACCAACCTAACCTCTTCGCCCTCACGCACCTCCAGACAGAAACCAGCAAGCTGAATGAGATTCCTAGTTCCAGATTGTGTGTCGCACGAACCCAAAGCCGGAAATCGATTCTCTGCGACGTGGCCCCTAGAAGTGCTGCTGCTAGTATAGCAGCACATGCGCCAGGTCCTGCAACACCCAGTTCAGCACCCTGTCTACTGACTTTGAGTCAGACCAGCCAGGGTGAGGGACTGAGCCACGCAGAGCATCCGGCCCTGCATGCGTTGCAGCGCGGCTGCCAAGCACCTCAGCATTACGTAAGGAGACAGCGCAAGTCTTGCTGGGCACCCCAGCATGGCTCGCGCTATCCAATTACATAAGTGATGATTACAGACCCCCTTCTATCCCCCCAAAAGATTGAGGGGACAAAAAGGCATGCCACAGAAGTTGGGGAGGACAAAAACCCCTGTCCCCCCCCTATAATTACGCCCATGGTGCAGGGCCCGTCACAGGCACAGCCTACTCAACCTCGCCGCTGGCACATAATAGATGCACTCGGCCATTAAACCAAAGAAACTACAAGGCCTTCAGAAGAGTGTTTGCATGCAAAAGGGACACCGACTGTTGATGAGCGTCCCTCGCCTTCTCAGGAGGAGAACAGATGAAAAGCCTTCCCTTCCCTTTCTGGTTATCCAGAATCGCAGAGATTAACTGGATCCTACTGGATGTGAACGAATTTCCTGAGGTTCAGGGACATTCCTATGGAGGGTAAAATCAAACACATCTTCATTAGATGGGACAAAAGCATACCTGCCAAGTGGATGTTCAAGTGTCAGTGGTGCAGGTCGAGGAAGATGATTACTGGGAACAGCAACCACTGCCAGGTCTTTTGTAAAGAATCTTGGTACAAGCGCGAGTCCGGATTTTCTGAGCACTGTGAAGACCTCCACAACTTGTTTCTAAATGTCACGAGGGTGCACAGTCTGGCCTGCACACAGGGTTGTCATGATCCGGAGCCAGGCATCATTAACAATGCACTTCACTTTGGGGGCAACTCGGCCAAAACCGGGTAAAACTGAGCATATGGCTAGGTCCCCGAGTGGTCTCTGTGATCTGTAGAAAAGGAAACTGGGATAGTGAGCAAAGGCAATTGCATACGTATATGTTGGACAGCCCTTTAGCAACCAGTTGCCTTATTGTCACCGTGGCATGGTCCAACTGGAGCTGCTCCAATGCCAACTGATAGTGCTTTTCAGTTCTAGTCTCATCAAGAGGAATTTCAAAGGTTGAGCTACCCATCAGGGCAGTGTAACTACTGCCATGCTCGACAGAGCATATATTGAAGAGATGTAGACGGAAAGTCTCAAGACTTTTGTCAAATGAAAGGGAATACATTTTTCAAAAAGTCAAATGGGCAGTGAGAAATCCTAAAAGCGTGACCCCTTTATTCGGCTAGAATATTCTAGTTTGAAAAAATTCAGGACACATAGTTCCATGCGTGAAGAAGGGGCCTGCGTCTGCCTCGTTGCTTGTAAAGCTAAACACGTATTAGCCTAATACAGGTGTCATCCTTTAATGAATGTCAATGAATACAATCATCAATACCTAAACATTGCTCTTTATCCGACTACAGTGTAATCCAGTGTTGGCAAATCCATAGGCTTTCAAGGAGGTCGATCTGAAAGGTAATAGTTACCCATACTCCTAGCCAGAGCCTGGCATATCACTGCACACAAGGATCCACTATTCATTCACTGCATTGCATTCTAGTTACCCGTACTCCTAGCCAGAGCCTGGCATATCACTGCACACAAGGATCCACTATTCATTCACTGCATTGCATTCTAGTTACCCGTACTCCTAGCCAGAGCCTGGCATATCACTGCACTCAAGGATCCACTATTCATTCACTGCATTGCATTCTAGTTACCCGTACTCCTAGCCAGAGCCTGGCATATCACTGCACACAAGGATCCACTATTCATTCACTGCATTGCATTCTAGTTACCCGTACTCCTAGCCAGAGCCTGGCATATCACTGCACACAAGGATCCACTATTCATTCACTGCATTCTAGTTACCCGTACTCCTAGCCAGAGCCTGGCATATCACTGCACACAATGATCCACTATTCATTCACTGCATTGCATTCTAGTTACCCATACTCCTAGCCAGAGCCTGGCATATCACTGCACACAAGGATCCACTATTCATTCACTGCATTGCATTCTAGTTACCTATGCCCCTAACCAGGCCCTGGCATCTCCCTGGACACATTAATCCATTATTTGTTCACTGCATTGCATTCTACCTACACTAACTGCTAACCAGGCCCTGGCATCTCACCGGACACAGGAATCCATTATCCGTTCACTGCATTGCATTTTAGTTACCCATACTGCTAGCCAGAGCCTGGTGTTTCCCTGGAAGCAGGAAGCCAGTATTTGTTCACGTGATTGCTTCTAGTTACCCCTAATCAAAGCCTGGCCTCTCGCTGGATACAGGAATCCATTCTTCACTGCGTTGCATTCTAGTTACCCTTACCTGTAACCAGACTGTAGCGTCTCACTGGAAACAGGAATTCATTATTCATTCATGTTATTATTTCTAGTTACCCCTAACCAGAGCCTGGCATCTCACTGGACACAAGAATCCATTGTTTGGTCAGTGCATTGCATTCTAGTTATCCCTACCCAGAGCTTGGGATCTCAGTGGACACAGGAATCCATTATTCACTGCAATGCAATCTAGCTACCCATATCCCTAACCATGCCCTGGCATTGCACCGGACACAATAATCCATTATTTGTTCACTGCATTGAATTCTAGTTACCCATACCCCTAACCAGACCCTGGGATCTCACTGGACACAAGAATCCATTATTTGTTCACTGCATTGAATTGTAGTTACCCGTGCCCCTAACCAGACCCTGGCATCTCACTGGACACAAGAATCCATTATTTGCTCATTGCATTGCATTCTAGTTACCCGTACCTCTAACCAGACTCTATCATCTCACTGGACACAGGAATTCATTATTCGTTCACTGCATCGCTTCTAGTTACCCCGACCCAGAGCCTGGGATCTCAGTGGACACAAGAATCCATTATTCCTTCACTTCATTGCTTCTAGTTATCCATATCCACTAACCAGGCCTGGATCTCACTGGACACAGGAATCAATTATTCCTTCATTTCTTCTAGTTACCCGTATCCACTAACCAGAGCCAGAGGAATCAATTATTCCTTCACTTCATTGCTGACACAGGAATTAATTATTCCTTCACTTCATTGCTTCTAGTTACCCACATCCACTAATAAGAGCCTGGTGTCACACTGGACACAGGGATCAATTATTCCTTCATTTCATTGCTTCTAGTTACCCATATCCGCTAATCAGAGCCCGGTGTCACACTGGACACAGGAATTCATTATTCCTTCACTTCATTGCTTCTAGTTACCCATATCCACGAATCAGAGCCCGGTGTCACACTGGACACAGGAATCAATTATTCCTTCACTTCATTGCTTCTAGTTACCCATATCCACTGACCAGAGCCCGGTGTCACACTGGACACAGGGATCAATTATTCCTTCACTTCTTTGCTGACACAGGAATTAATTATTCCTTCACGTCATTGCTTCTAGTTACCCATATCCACTAATAAGAGCCTGGTGTCACACTGGACACAGGAATCAATTTTTCCTTCATTTCATTGCTTCTCGTTACCCATATCCACTAATCAGAGCCCGGTGTCACACTGGACACAGGAATCAATTATTCCTTCACTTCATTGCTTCTAGTTACCCATATCCACTAATAAGAGCCTGCTGTCACACTGGACACAGGAATCAATTATTCCTTCACTTCATTGCTTCTAGTTACCCATATCCACTAATCAGAGCCCGGTGTCACACTGGACACAGGAATCAATTATTCCTTCACTTCATTGCTTCTAGTTACCCATATCCACTAATAAGAGCCTGATGTCACACTGGACACAGGAATCAATTATTCCTTCACTTCATTGCTTCTAGTTACCCATATCCACTAACCAGAGCCCGGTGTCACACTGGACACAGGAATCAATTATTCCTTCACTTCATTGCTTCTAGTTACCCATATCCATTGACCAGAGCCCGGTGTCACACTGGACACAGGAATCCATTATTCCTTCACTTCATTGCTTCTAGTTACCCATATCCACTAATCAGAGCCCGGTGTCACACTGGACACAGGAATCAATTATTCCTTCACTTCATTGCTTCTAGTTACCCATATCCACTGACCAGAGCCCAGTGTCACACTGGACACAGGGATCAATTATTCCTTCACTTCTTTGCTGACACAGGAATTAATTATTCCTTCACTTCATTGCTTCTAGTTACCCATATCCACTAATAAGAGCCTGGTGTCACACTGGACACAGGAATCAATTTTTCCTTCATTTCATTGCTTCTCGTTACCCATATCCACTAATCAGAGCCCGGTGTCACACTGGACACAGGAATCAATTATTCCTTCACTTCATTGCTTCTAGTTACCCATATCCACTAATAAGAGCCTGCTGTCACACTGGACACAGGAATCAATTATTCCTTCACTTCATTGCTTCTAGTTACCCATATCCACTAATCAGAGCCCGGTGTCACACTGGACACAGGAATCAATTATTCCTTCACTTCATTGCTTCTAGTTACCCATATCCACTAATAAGAGCCTGATGTCACACTGGACACAGGAATCAATTATTCCTTCACTTCATTGCTTCTAGTTACCCATATCCATTGACCCGAGCCCGGTGTCACACTGGACACAGGAATCCATTATTCCTTCACTTCATTGCTTCTAGTTACCCATATCCACTAATCAGAGCCCGGTGTCACACTGGACACAGGAATCAATTATTCCTTCACTTCATTGCTTCTAGATACCCATATCCACTAATCAGAGCCCGGTGTCACACTGGACACAGGAATGAATTATTCCTTCACTTCTTTGCTTCTAGTTACCCATATCCACTAACCAGAGCCTGGTGTCACACTGGACACAGGAATCAATTATTCCTTCATTTCATTGCTTCTAGTTACCCATATCCACTAATCAGAGCCCGGTGTCACACTGGACACAGGAATGAATTATTCCTTCACTTCATTGCTTCTAGTTACCCATATCCACTAATCAGAGCCCGGTGTCACACTGGACACAGGAATCAATTTTTCCTTCACTTCATTGCTTCTTGTTACCCATATCCACTAATCGGAGCCTGGTGTCACACTGGACACACAAATCCATTATTTGTTCACTGCAAGGCATTTTATTTATCCATATCTCTAACCAGAGCCTGGCAACTCACTGGACACAAGGGGTGCGTTTCTTACCTGTAACTCAATTTTTCCAGCATTAGTATTTTTCATAGATTCACATGCTATGAACATTCCCGGTCATCAAGCTGGTTCCCAGCCCGACGACGGGGAATGTTCATAGCATGTGAATCTATGAAAGATCCAATGCTGGAGAAGAGTGATCTTCTCCCCTAACCATGGAGAGGCCTGGCATCTGAATTGCAACAGGAATCCATTTAAAGTTCACTGCCCTTCAGTGGAGCTACAAATACTAAGACCATGGCAAGACCTGGCATTATTGACTGCCCTACAGTCCAACTACAGAAACCACTAATCCCCAAGCATGGCAAGCCCTGGCATCTGGATGGATGAGCATCCATCATTAGTTCACTGCCCTTTAGTCTAGCTACGGACAGAACTGACACCTACCCATGCCAAGCCCCAGGTGAACAGAGATGGATGTCTGTTACTTCTAACTACGGATGCCCCCAGTCCTTACCCATGGCTAGACCCAGCATCTGGGTGAAGATAGGAATCATTGATTAATTTAAAGCCCTGCAGTCTAGATACAGATACCACTAACTCCAAACCATGGCTAGACCCAGCATCCTGATGGAGCGTGAAATCCATTATTCATTCACTGTGCTCCAGATTAGCTATGGATAAGGAATTTTATGAGCAAAAAAAGCTTCACACAGTTCTGCATGGAGGGGTTTGTCACATTTTTCCTGGAGTTGAAGTAACTAAAAGCAGTCTGCAAACACCTGCAGATGCTATGCTTGAGAATTGGGGGGCTTTTCATGCAACTGAGACCATAACCAATACTGCGCGGACTAGAAAGCATTGCTGTGGACATCTCTCTCTAGCTCTTAAAAGATTGGAAATGTTGCTGGCCAGCTTGTTAGGAATGCCAAAACTCTCGTGTCTGATTAGGTTCATGTTAGAGGCCCATCTTGACCCCGTAGAGGACAGTAACTTTGAAAGTTAGAGGGAGGAGAAAAATGTAGTGTAAAGTCCTCAACAGTTCTTTGGGAGCTGGGTTCACCGCTTATTAAGGCGTTCATTGACCTACACATTGTTTGGGACAGGAAGTGCCCAGTGACTGCTAAACTAGGCATTGTTGCTGTTGACCTAGATTGAAATAATAGGAAAACTATTTTACAACTATTCTCCAAATCCACAAAGACCTTCCTTAAGAATCTGGCTTATAAAGTGGAAAAGCACACAAACAGGCTTTCCACTCTTTTCACCGCAAATGTCAAAGTTTGATGTGGGTGCTGGAGGAGTTCCTGCATGGTGCAAGAACCCCTCCTTGAAACCTCAGCTGGAGGTCCCACTCTGGGGCGGGGGAGAGGGGAGACTTCTGATGCAGCTATTTGGGGATCAGGCTTATATACCCTGTGTACCAGCTTGATTTAAGTGTATGCTAGCCAGTTTCCCTCTGCCAGGAAAAAGCAGGCAGAATCTATTGACATCAATGGCACAATGAGGGTGGCCATGTTTTCCACAGATGCTACTATGGCATATCTCTGCTGTGCGTAACATTGACTTTGATTCACAGATATCCCGAAGGATCCTGGGCTCACATCCATTTCACCACGGTGTACAATCACTTCTCATCCTGTGTCTACCCTGCTAATCTATCCTGTGTCTACCATGATAATCTATGGAACACATTCCCAAAGGAAATCAGGACAATAGAAGACCATCTCACCTTCAGAAAACGACTGAAAACTTGGCTGTTCATTTCCCAATGACCAGCACAAAGGGGATACTACTGACGGCACAAGAGGAAAGAAAACTAAAACCACCAATCTGTTTCCTCCTCCTCTCCAGCATACCCCACACCTACCTCACGCGACCCTATGGATCAGCCTAGTCCCCACTGAAACACGCAACCCCTTCCATACACCACAAAATTAAATGCCTCGAACAAACACCCAATCACTGAACGTTGCCCATTCGGAGACAATAACTCCAGTGATCACAACCAAACACCAGAAACCTGACACACACCAGAGACCAGTTCCTCACGTTCTCCAAGCTCCAACAGAAAAGCACAATTCCTATCCTACTCCCTCTCTTCCCACTAACCTACCCAACCCTTTCTCTTGCAGAACCACAAGAGCGCCTGAAGACCATACTAAAGGCAACAGTGCGCCACATAAGACAATTTAACACGACATAACATTTACATAGATTTGCGAAGATTAGCCGTGTGTCACTTTAGCGGTTTAATCTTGCTGCACTCGGAAGCACACTTTATGTCTGGTAATTCTTGCTACTGTGAGGCTGGTATCACAAGTAAGGACACAGACACAAAAGGTACAAGTTTCAAAACCTTTATGAAGTTTGATTGGGATTGGAAACTTCCTAGCTGCCCCTATTTCTAGAATAGAAGTAGCCTCGACCATCAAAGTAAATTAAAATGGTGCAGGTCCGTCAGTCAAACAAAGGAAATAGTCTGTGTCAGAAACCTATACTTGCCCTCACGTTTCACAATAACTAAGTGTGGGAAAATGTATGAAAATAAGAGTATACCAAAAGAATGTCAGAATGGCGATAAAAGTGTCTCACCACTACGGTCTCCATGCTCAGTTCACTGGGGCTCTTACAAAGTTACTTCAAGGAGGGTGGTATGCACAGTTCAAAGATTTCCCATAAATCCTTTAGGCCTCCCTCACCTATTTCAATGACAGTTCAATATGCATCACAGTTCTCTTCAATGGATTCTTTCGGGCTTCCCTCACCCACCATTCTCAAACAAACAGATATTCGCGCCTAGAAACACTTGTGTACAGGCGCGTTATAAATGACGTATCATATCATATCATTCACAAAGTTCCTTCTTAGTTACTTTCATAGGCTGCCCTTGCCTGTCTTCAAACACTTAAACATGGCTAAAACACTTTCCAGCTAAACAGCTCTGCTTCACAGAGCCCGGGCAGAACTCCCTTCCCCAACCTTTGTACTTCTCTTTCACAATGTTCACCTGTCAGAGACCTTCGCAACCGCATAGTATTATCACCCCCAGGCGTGACCAGTCCGACAGCAGGGTCTTTGTCATTATCGCTTTGGCAGATTTTCACAACACGCACAGTATTCTCACCCCCATGCATGACCACTCTGACAATAAGGTTGGTTTCTTAATGTCCGTGCCTCTTGCACTTGGTTTCTCAGAATGGGCCATCGGCCACTCTGTTCCGTATTTCACAAAAGCATATAGCCAGTCTGTTCCCTGTTTCACAAACAGTACACTTTCACATTAGCCTTTTGGGATATCTGCACGACCTTGTGCCTTTCCTTCAATGGCTTTTTAACACATTTCGCTTTTCACTGTTCTGTTATCTTTCAAGAAGCATTAAACAACGTGCTTTCTCACACGGCACGGCTCCTTTACATTGTTTCTCATTGGCATGCTCACCTGCTAAATATTTTTAAGCTTTCAGTTCAATGTCTTTTATCCTTCAATGCATAGCCTTGCGTGCAACACTGTAGCTTTCACAATCGCACATATCACAAACCGGGCTCTCCCTTTCTTTCAACTCACCGGCTGTGATTGCTTTCGCACGTCCTTTGCTTTTCAACTCGTCGAGGTCAGGGTCTTGCCCACCTGCCCCTCAGACACTCCTGGGCGGCCTTGCGTATGAAATTAGCAGTTTGTTGGCGCATGGAGGAGCAGGATTAGCCGGCCCCTTGGCTCTCTTCTCTAAACTCTCCCGGCTTCTTCGAGACACAGCTCCCTCGCAACGCTTTCTCCTGCCTCAACTCTCAGCATCTTGTCCCGTTCTTCCTGGCCTGGTTTCTTCTGCAATTGCCTCTCAGATGCTCCTTCATCTCGCCATCCAGCTTGCCTTCCTTCTTGACCCCCGTCTCTCTCTCTCTCTCTCTGTCGTTCTGTGCTCCACCTTTTATAGTTTGGAAAACGCTCCATGAGTTTCAGGTGTGTGTGATTATGACTGACCCTGCCTGGCCTTATTAGTGGGACAAGGCCAGTACCTGTTACTCGTGGTAATCTTCCTAGTCTAAGTCTTCCTCGTCTCAGTAGTTGGGCTGATAAGGAGGGGAGTTTTCGGAGTTGTAGTATCCCATAAAGGTAGAGGGAATATGGGGTAAATAACTCTCAGGAAATGGTGTCTCCTCTGCACTCCCTGAAGACCCCCTACCCAGGTGATCCTCCCACGCTAGTCCACCCCCAGGGTCGGGATCCAACAATGGTGGCCCTTCCCTAGCCACCTGTATAAGGGATCCCTGGGGACTGAGTTGTGAAACACCTTCAGGTTTTTCAGACTGTGCAGAGAGGTGCTAGTGGGAGTAGTCAGTGTATTGCACTTAGAGGAATTTATGGGAGTGGCTTGTGTGTTGAGCTTGCGAGGGGTTGTGGGGGCATGCAGTGCATTACACTTGAAAGAATTGGAGGGTACAATTGAGTTGCCGTTTGGATGAGCTCTGAGGACATACTTGGAAGAACTTTGAGAGTAGCCAAAGACCTAACCACCCTGCTCCTGCTCCCCTCCAACATACCTTACAAGTACTGTACACGCCGTATGGGCTAACCAAAGCGCACACACACACAACCAACTTAACTTCCGTTCGCATACAGCAAGCAATCCCAGACAATGGACCTTACCTTTACAGATACAAGTTAGAGCGCACAATCAAAACTACCGGCCAAACCACACATGAAACACACAAACACACACCCAACATAACAAAGATTTGCATACATCAAACAACCGAGGCATTGGGCCTTATTACGGACATGCATTCATCCCATCTGCAACCCCACACACACACACATATATGCCAGTTTCTCCTGGTTCTGGATCTATCCTATCATTCTACCCTCAGTAACCCACCACACCCTTCTTCTTGCATTGCCACATGAGGGCCTAGAGACCATCCCAATGGTAGCTGTGCGCGGTATAAGACAACATAAAATAACATGACATTTGTGAAGCTGGTTCAGAACCTTGATGAAGCCTGGCTGTGCAAACACAGATATGATGGAGGTATTGCAATGCACCATGTAGCCATGCAATATTTACAGCCATCAGTATTTTGTTAATTACCACCAGGGATTAATAAGTTCAAGCATGCAATATGGCAAGTGGTAAAATTAGCAGTATTTGTGTAACACCACCTGCTTTACTGTTACCACCATAGCTTTAATGATGCCCATACCGCGTAGGCTCTAAAAATTGCACAGTGATTCTAAAAGCAGCTTATTGGCTTTGGTAGGCAGTCCTCCAATGTGCTAAAAGGAAGAGGTTGTAGGGATTTCGGGCTCCCAGGGTGGATCAGTGGTCCGTCGAGGCCACCCCTGGGTCAGGTGTTCAGTATTACATTTCTAGTTCATCAGACAAGGTCCCGAGTAACGGATTTTAGTTTACATCAGATCATCTCTAACTACCTTTCACTGCCACTGATACCTGTACTGCCCCGATTGCTGTGCTTTACACCTAGCTGCACCTTTTATTATCCTAGGTGCACTTTGCACCAGCCTGTACTGCCCTGACTGCAGAGTCTGCACCCTACTGCACTAGCATCCGGCTGCATTGCCATCTAATCACAACCCCATGCTCACCATGCGTCACCTTCAGGCAACCAGCCCACCAGCGACACTCCCCACCTTCCCCTCCAACATCCCCCCCCTTATTTTCTACCCTCCTTCTTCACTAAAAGCAACATCACAGCCACTGATCCACCTCCCACCATAACATCATACACCAGACCCACCTACATCAGCAACCAACTCCTGGGACTCTGTTCTAGACACCTGTGCACTACTCACCAAGCACCTCCCAACTCTCCCAATACCACAGAAATGGATACCCGCATGGCCAAACCATCCATACCTACAACAGTCCTGGTACACCCCAATCCCGCCTCACCGGCACCACACAACTCCACCCTTTCATCATCCCAGACCCCACACAACCTACAGTGTGCCCTTATCAATGCTAGGTCCATCCCCGCGCTTGCCACTGAAATCCACAAACTCCTCATCAACCTGGACCTTGACATCTTAGCCATCACAGAGACGTGGCTTCACAGCGCCGCTGAGCCAGCCCTCAACCTTGCCATCCCACAGGGCTACTCCATCATCAGGCCAGACCGCCTCTCCTCAGTGGGATGGGGGGTAGCACTCATCCTGAAAGACCACTTCCAACCTGGGTGATCCCACAGATTCCCTTGCTATAAAAATCGCCCTCTCCCCTGACTACACCAGCAACCTCGTTTACCGCCCACCTGGCCCACTATTGGATTTCCATGAGAATCTCCTACACCACCTAACAGAAAACCTAAAACTCACCTCTAAAAGCATCCTTTTAGGTGACCTTAACTTAGGCAACAATGACAAAAAGGATAAGCCTGCCAAATCTCTCTCACTAGCCCTAAAAGAACTAGGCTTTGGCCAAAAGATAGCATCACCCACCCATAACAAAGGCCGCATCCTGGATTGGGTAGCTGACCTGAATTGCCACATCGACATAAGCTCCATCACCCCAATTCCTTGGTCAGACCACCACCTCATTCACTTCCTCATCCCAGCCGCATCTAAAACCAAAAAGCCCAGCCCCACCCCCCCAGCGCTGGCAAGATGCGCCAAAAATCTTACCAAAGACAAGATCACGCCACATCTCAGCACCCTCACTACCGACCCTAAGTCCTCTGACCCGTCAGTATTAGCAGACATCTATAAGAGCACCATAAGCACTGCCATAGACACCATTGCCCCACTACAGAACAAAAAAGCTAAAACAGTGGGACACTCCAACACCTGGTTCTCCCCTGAACTTAAACAACTCCGCTCTCAGAAAAGAAAAACATTGAACACTTGGCAGAAATCACCCTCCCCAGCCACCCTCTCCGCATACAAAACCATCACCTCTCAATACAAAAAAGCCATAGTCATAGCCAAGTCAGCCTCCTACAATGAAAGAATTGCTAATGCTAACTCCGAATCCAAAGAACTCTTCGCCATTTTCAAAGAACTTACCACACCAGCCATCAAATAACAAGATATTGGGCCTCATTACGACCCTGGCGGAAATCGTGGTGCAATATGCACCATGGAGCACGGCGGAAAGCTGCCGATACCGCCATGGGGGTTGGCGGATTTACCGCCCCATTCCGACCTTGGCGGGGCGGTAAATCCCCATTCCCCATTTTACCCTTCCCCATTCCCATTTTTGCCCCATAGGGCATAATGGGAGTGGGGAAGGCGTTAATTACACCACCGTAAAATACGGTGGCGTAATTAACAACAAGGTCCCGTAGCGCCATGGATTTCTCCGCCCGGAAAAACCAGGCGGAAAACGCTCCATGGCGCTACGGGAACTCGTAGTGGGGCGGACGGGTCCGCCGCGAATACCGCTGGCGTAAACCCACTCCGCCAGGGTCGTAATGAGGCCCATAGTCAAAGATCAGACCTGGTGTAACTCAATACATGCCGCTCTACTGAATAAAATCGAACTCCTACAAACCAAAATTAAGGAGCACCACAAATACCTATCACAGCACCTCCAAACAACCACCACCACCGACCAGCTGCCCAGCCCAGTGCCTCCCTCCACTAAAGCCCCCACCACCCTCTTCAAATTCAGGGAAGTAACAGAACAGGAAGTCATTGAGATAATGAACAAAATTAAACCATCCAACTGTAAAGGAGACCCCTGTCCAGCTAGTCTCATTAAAGACTGCACCGAAACACTCGCCCCCTTTCTCAAATCCTTCATTAACGCCTCCTTCAACGCCAACACAGTTCCAGACAGTCTAAAAGAACCTTGGGTTCTCCCCCTTCTAAAGAAACCTACTCTTGACCCAGAAGTCACTAATAACTACAGACCCCTCACCACCGTGCCCTTCCTGCTCAAGATCCTGGATAAAGTCGCCTACACGCAAATCCAGGAATATCTTGAAACCAACCATATCCTAGGTAAAAGACAGTCAGGATTCCGACCGGGCCACGGGACAGTCAGCCCTACTCGACTTAAAAATACAACTTGAGGACATCATGGATAAAGGCAAACCGGCACTCCTTCTCCTACTGGATCTGTCCGCCGCCTTTGACCTTGTCAACCATGATATTCTAGGCATGCACCTAAAAAATGAAGCACGCTTCTCTCCAGAAGCTATCGCTTGGGTGGCCTCGTTCCTAAATGGCAGACTCATGAAGGTCTTCTCAGACACTGCCTTGGCTACACCCCACCATCATCCACTGCGGCGTCCCGCAGGGCTCCTGCACTGCCCCTACACTCTACAATATATTTACCCTTGCACTCTTTAATGACCTCGACTGTCGTAACATAGCGTACACCAAATATGCGGACGACACGCAGGTACTACTCCCACTAACCGGGACATATGATGAAGATATGACATCCTTAACTAAAATATACACAGCCATCCAAACCTGGATGGCTGCCAACGGCCTCTGCTTAAATGGGGATAAAACCGAGATCCTCATAGTAGGGACCAGCGAAACTCTCAACAAACTCCCTCCACAATTTAATTCCTTTAACATCGATAGCTCCATCATCACAGCCTCTAAGACTGTCAAAACACTAGGTGTTCACCTAGATGCCTCACTATCCATGTCTCGCCAGGTCAACGCAATAGCCTCCGCCTCAGCACTCACCACCAAGGTGATCAACGCAGTCAAACCTTTCCTCTCCACCAAAAATTGCCTATCCATCACCAGAGCCACAATAGGTACCAAACTGGACTACTGTAATGCCCTTTTCCTCGGTACCTCCGCCAGCAATTTAAAAAAAGTCCAAATCACGCAAAACAACGCGCTCAGGGCAGCGCTGACCATCCCAAAAAGAGAACACATCTCTCAAGCTAGGAAAGATGCCCATTGGTTACCAGTAAAGGAACGCATACTCTTCAAAGCCATGGCCATCACACATAGGTGCCTTACCTCAGACGCCCCACCCCATCGCTCAGAAAGAATCACCCTCAACACCTCGAACAGAGCCACTAGAGCACACCGCGCTAACCAAATATATGTTCCCATGTTCAAAAGAACTAGAGCTGGAGGGTCCAGCTTCCAACACCTTGCACCCGAAAATTGGAATGCCCTGCCAACCTCACTAAGGAATGAAGAATCATACACTACCTTTCGCAAAAACCTAAAAACCTTTCCATTCCGCTAATGTCTTTGCCTAGCAACATGCACGGCTATACCTGCACTGTAACCAAAGCAAAGTATAACCCCTGCCTCTTAACACTTGTCATTGTGCTACTGTTACTGACTGTTACATCCTACCTATGTTAAGCTCAAGCCTTCTGTAACAGCGCCACGATGCATCAGGGCAGCTCTGTGCGCTTTATAAATGCAAATAAATAAAAAAAATGTGAGGCAAGCCCTTTAGAAGCTGCACTCACACCTATCAACAATTCCCAACCTGAACAAAACAGGAACCTCTGAGACGAACGGACTGGTTCACACAAACAGGCATCATTGCTGCGATGTATTATCTTTTCCACACTGGCTCAAACCATGCCTAAGAGTTCTTACCATTGCACATACGCTCGGAGCCCGAGCCCCCAATTTCTTACTAGACCTCAAAGACTCAGATGACCCTGGACAGGTATTATTTGACTGCTTTAACGGAGATTCACGTAGGCCACCCCTGAGGGCTCTTAGAGTGTATTTAACTGCTTACTAACTGACATTATATGATAGGTTATGATATGATAGGTTATTTATAATGTGCTTAATACCCAGAGGTTTCTAAGCATGGACCTGGGGATCAAACCTGTGTTGCTCCGTGTCGTCTTGCTTCCAAGGTGAGAACTTTGCCCCTGAGCTATCCTCCCGAGATACCTGACAATTCTTACCGATGTGTGGCACGCACACTTATTCAAACTATCACTAACAGCTCTTCCTGACAGGTATTGGCACACATAGGCTCTCATTACAAGTTCGCCGGTATCATGCCGGTAATTCCAGTGGGATACCGGCAAACGGACCTACTGTTTCCGTCGCCTAATATTCCGGCATTTCCAGGATATTACAGGTGGCGGAAAGGGTGGTAAATCCCAATTCCATGGAGTGCCATAGGACTCCATGAAGGGCATTGCTGGTATTTCTGGCACCTGTAATTCCAGATCTCGGAACTATTCTTCTGCATTAAGAAGACTCAACAACCTTTTAGTTTAATTGAAAATGTAAGGAAGGAAAGAGGTTTTGACACAGGACAGTGGACTTTTGATTTTGGACATTCTGACACATCCTTAGTATTGAGTTGTGGCAGAGAAACCCCTCTCGGTAATAGGGTTAGGTAGGGCTTTGCCTTTTTTCTGCCAAAATAAAGGTTTTTAGCAACAATCATGACACCTGTGTGTCAGTAGCCTCCTTGCACACCCTTACAGCACCCAGAAACTCAGCTCCTCCCTGAGGGCTCAAACTGCTCTCTGCATGCACACTCTGACTCAACTCATACCTGAGGGCTCTTACTGGTCCTCACAAGCACTGAATCACCACCTGAGAGTTTGAACTCTGGATTTACTTCCAAGAACTGGGCCATGGTTGGAATATGTTGTTCTAGTATCTATCGTTCTGTGTCTCTGTCAGAGATGAGAATTAAAAACAGTCCCATTCTTATACCACCACATCTGTGAAAAGAGTCCAATGGCAAGGGGCACCCATTTCTGACTACATAGATCTCATGTTAGGTTATTTATTTATTATCACCCTATATATCATTGGTATGATCTCAAAGCGCTTGTGGGTTGAACGCCCTTGGGGACCTTAGTCCAGGTCAGTCGAGACAGTAGGGTAGGATACAGTGCTTGGGTGCACTCAATATGTGTGCAGCCGGTGTGATTTGTGTAATGGTGGCTGCATCCTAAGACTAGGTGCCGTGATAGTGAGAGATCCGTTGAATGTGTGAAATCAGGTGGTTGGTCTCCGAGACTGCATTCTGGCGGCATTAGGCCTGTGTAAGACATTTATGTGTGCAGCTAGGCTGATTTTATTCGTGGGGTATAGCTGCTTTCTAACGGGTTGTTGAGGTGTTCATGTACACATTTTCTGTATGTGTGCAGCTAGGCCGAAATTGATCGATGGGTGTAGCTGCGCTCTATTGTTTGCTTGTGTCAAGTGGAGAGTGAGCATCAAGGTAGGAGAGGCGAGTGTCTGGAGTGGATGGTTACTTTCTGGGTCTGGATGAGCTGGCTGTGATAGTCTTCATGTTTCGCGGTAGCAGTACTGTGAGGTAGATTTACAGGTTGGTCCTGAGTAAGTTTTGATTTGCTGTGTTCTTAGGCTCAGCATAGGTCTCTTTCCAAAGGCCTTTCTCGTGTAACTACTCTGACTGCATGTCCTTGGGCCTTCTTCACCAACTGGCTTAAAATTGTCTTTTTTTCAAGCCCTGTATCTAAAATTCTTTGACAGGAAAAACTCTGCTCCATAAACACTGGGGAGATTATTTAGGCCCAGCTGTCACTTATTGATCCCCAAGATACCGTGCCATCTGTGGCCAGTAGTGTTCAGGCTATGGCAAAAAAGAAAGTAATTGAAAGGCAATGTGTGTTCCGTTGGATAACCCATTGAAACACAGTGTGTATGTTGCATTGGTTCCCCCATTGAAAGGCAGTGTGTATGCTGCCCGTTTTAAAGGCAGTGTGCATGTTGCGTTGGATCCCCCATTGAAAGGAAATGTGTGTGTGTGTGTGTTGCGTTGGGAAGGCAGTGTATACCTTGCGTTGGATCTCCCTTTGAAAGGCAGTGTGTATGTTGCGTTGGATCTCCGATTGTAAGGCAGTGTATATGCTGCGTTGGATGCCCCTTTGAAAGGCAGTGTGTATGTTGTGTTGGATGCCCCTTTGAAAGGCAGTGTGTATGTTGGGTTGGATCCCCTATTGAAAGGCAATGTTTATGTTGTGTTGGATCCCCCATTGAAAGGCAGTGTGTATGCTTGGTTGGATGCCCCTTTGAAAGGCAGTGTGTATGTTGTGTTGGATGCCCCTTTGAAAGGCAGTGTGTATGTTGGGTTGGATCCCCTATTGAAAGGCAATGTTTATGTTGTGTTGGATCCCCCATTGAAAGGCAGGGTGTATGTTGCCTTGGATCCCCCATTGAAAGGCCGTGTGTATGCTTGGTTGGATGCCCCTTTGAAAGGCAGTGTGTATGTTGTGTTGGATCCCCCATTGAAAGGCAGTGTGTATGTTGGGTCCCCTATTGAAAGGCAATGTAAGGCAATGTGTATGTTGTGTTGGATCCCCCATTGAAAGGCAGTGTGTATGTTGGGTTGGATCCCCTATTGAAAGGCAATGTGTATGTTGTGTTGGATGCCCCATTGAAAGGCAGTGTGTATGCTGCGTTGGATGCCCCTTTGAAAGGCAGTGTGTATGTTGTGTTGGATGCCCCTTTGAAAGGCAGTGTGTATGTTGGGTTGGATCCCCTATTGAAAGGCAATGTTTATGTTGTGTTGGATCCCCCATTGAAAGGCAGTGTGTATGTTGCCTTGGATCCCCCATTGAAAGGCAGTGTGTATGCTTGGTTGGATGCCCCTTTGAAAGGCAGTGTGTATGTTGGGTCCCCTATTGAAAGGCAATGTGTATGTTGTGTTGGATCCCCCATTGAAAGGCAGTGTGTATGTTGGGTTGGATCACCTATTGAAAGGCAGTGTGTATGTTGGGTTGGATCCCCTATTGAAAGGCAGTGTGTATGCTGTGTTGGATCCCCCATTGAAAGGCAGTGTGTATGTTGCGTTGGGGAGGCAGTGTGTATGTTGTGTTGGATCTCCTCTAGTAGATCCAACGCTGCATGAATGCTGGTATGTTTGCGTCCATTCGCTGAGTTTGCTGGGCAGTCAGTGTGTCTCTGGGATCCTCACTTAATGCCTAGAAGGATTCCTGGTCCAGAAGCCCATTCACCATCGTACACAAGAGAACATCTGCTTTCTAAGTGGCATCTACCATCTACAGTATGTATCCAAGGGGGCGGGCACAGGTAGCCCCAGCTCCCCTGGAAACCATTATTTCGCTCTTAACAAATGGTGAGCACATTCGATTCCAGCTAATTAATTCTGTCATGGCGCTTGATTCGGTCTATGGCTGAAAAGAAAGCCGCATTTATTCCGTTGGCGTGCGTGCGCACGCCCAGGCAGGGGGGTTGAGGGGGGGCGGCTATTCTTTCTAAAATAGATAACCTATTAGGAGAAGAATGCATGCTGTGGGATGTGTCTTGCTTGCAATTTGTCATGGTGCTGGATTCTTTTGCCCTCCTGTGGAGCTATTTTTATCAACCGCCCCAGGCCTTTGTGCCCCCATTCAATGCCATCTGAAAAGGGTGTGATAATGAAGCAGTTCATACCCAGTGTGCCGCTGCGGGCTAGTTCCTCCTCAATCGTGACCAGCCGGTTGTACTTGCTCGCCCGCTCGCCCCGGAACAGACCTCCCAGCTTGATGAAGCTGGCTCCCAATCCCACAGCCTGAGGAAAAGAAGAAGCATCCAGAGTTACAAAGTGCAGGTCCTGGAAGCACCCACCCATACACAGGATGACCAGTCAGCTCAAGACCAACAGTATGCCAGCCCCCGCCCGTACACAGGATGACCAGTCAGCTCAAGACCAACTGTATGCAAGCCCCCACCCGTACACAGGATGACCAGTCAGCTCAAGACCAACATTATGCAAGCCCCCACCCGTACACAAGGGGACCAACCAGCTCAAGACCAACAGTATGCCATCCCCCACCCGTACACAGGATGACCAGCCAGCTCAAGACCAACATTATGCAAGCCCCCACCCGTACACAGGATGACCAGTCAGCTCAAGACCAACAGTAGCACGCCCCCACCCGTACACAGGGTGACCAGTCAGCTCAAGACCAACAGTATGCCAGCCCCCACTCGTACACAGGATGACCAGCCAGCTCAAGACCAACAGTATGCAAGCCCCCACCCGTACACAGGATGACAAGTCAGCTCAAGACCAACAGTATGCAAGCCCCCACCCGGACACAGGACGAGCAGTCAGCTCAAGACCAACAGTATGCAAGCCCCCACCCGTACACAGGGTGACCAGTCAGCTCAAGACCAACAGTATGCAAGCCCCCACCCGTACACAGGGTGACCAGCCAGCTGAAGACGAACAGTATGCAAGCCCCCACCCGTACACAGGGTGACCAGCCAGCTCAAGACCAACAGTATGCAAGCCCCCACCCGTACACAGGATGACCAGCCAGCTCAAGACCAACAGTATGCCAGCCCCCAACCGTACACAGGATGACCAGCCAGCTCAAGACCAACTGTATGCAAGCCCCCACCCGGACACAGGACGAGCAGTCAGCTCAAGACCAACAGTATGCAAGCCCCCACCCGTACACAGAGTGACCAGCCAGCTCAAGACCAACAGTATGCAAGCCCCCACCCGTACACAGGATGACCAGCCAGCTCAAGACCAACAGTATGCCAGCCCCCAACCGTACACAGGATGACCAGCCAGCTCAAGACCAACAGTATGCAAGCCCCCAACCGTACACAGGATGACCAGCCAGCTCAAGACCAACAGTATGCAAGCCCCCACCCGTACACAGGATGACCAGCCAGCTCAAGACCAACAGTATGCAAGCCCCCACCCGTACACAGGGTGACCAGCCAGCTGAAGACGAACAGTATGCAAGCCCCCACCCGTACACAGGATGACCAGTCAGCTCAAGACCAACTGTATGCAAGCCCCCACCCGGACACAGGACGAGCAGTCAGCTCAAGACCAACAGTATGCAAGCCCCCACCCGTACACAGAGTGACCAGCCAGCTCAAGACCAACAGTATGCAAGCCCCCGCCCGTACACAGGATGACCAGCCAGCTCAAGACCAACAGTATGTCAGCCCCCAACCGTACACAGGATGACCAGCCAGCTCAAGACCAACAGTATGCAAGCCCCCAACCGTACACAGGATGACCAGCCAGCTGAAGACCAACTGTGTGCAGCCTGAACTTCCAGCTAATTTCTCACATTATTTAGCATTACACAAATTGCAACTCTGTTAAAGGAAATTGAACATTATATATTTTCAAATGTATTTCACCAGTGAAGGCAGAAAGGTGAAGATAATGGGGTGCAGCTTGTGTTGGAAGTTGGGAGGGTCGTGCCGATCTATCTAAAAGACGCCAATAGTTGCTCTCCTACCATGCGACTGGCCTGTATAATGTTCCTTCTCTTAGGTGCAGACTCTTAAAGTGCTGGGAGATCTTTGCATGATTGGTGCAGGGCCTTTTGTGATCCTTTCTGATTGGTCCAGGGCATTTTATGACTTAACTAAAAATGGTCGTCCAGTGAATGTTTGGCAAGTTGGGGGACGGGGGCAAACATACATTCTAATAGTATGTCGACCTTATTACTCCCAGATAATAATTGTAGCTGTTTCGGTGCAGGCGACGTGTGTATTCTGTACACACAATGTTGCATTGTTGAATGTTCAGGCCCCAAGCTTTGTCTTGACCATTAAGGACACCTGTACAGCATTGTCAACCAGTAAGCCCAACTCTACCAGCAATTATTTGTTAGAGAACTCTAAATGACATTTCTAGAATAGAAGAAGGGAAACAGGAATGCAGACTTTTAGACTGCTACATTTCTGCTACAAATAACCTATGCTACACATATTCTGGGGAAAGTCTATGCTAATTCTGCCTGTATTCTCTATAAGTGACATAGTCGCACTACCCTGCACTAAGAACCAGTGTCACTAATGTCCACCATGAAAGAGTGCTGCTTGAATCCCACCTAAATACCTCGGGCCCCACCTATAGCCTGCATTAGGAACCGCTGACACCTATATTCTGCCTAAACAACCAGGGCCCCCCATTTACATGTGGCAATATTTCTGCAGTAACCAGATTTCTAACTCTTAGACTAACTCTGCTGCCAGAATGGACGCGGAAACACTTCTTTTTTATTATTTAATATAATGTGCTATTAGTTCCATTAACTATTTCACATCACTCTCATTCATTAGACACATTTTTCATCATCATTAAAACCGGTTTACAGACTTTCCAAACAAATGACCATCACATTTATCTTACATTCTCTCCGAAATGCAATTTACTACTTTCCACACATTGTATAACGCAATCACTAGACTATTACCAGAATGAATACAATATTTCCTTCCAAAAAGCGTCAGTAGTAATTGTCATGAAATGATTTACAAAAGGACCGACTTACTGCACACATACTTCCCGTAGCTTGCCACATCCTGTGAGAAATGTGCTGTGCGCTTTCGACATGACCGTCATGGTCGAGGCATACCTTTACTTGGGCCTAATGTAGGTAAGATATGTAAGTCATCAAACCTTAGTAGCAAATGAAATCTTCCTACTTGCACAACCGGACATTTCTTTAGATACCATTGGGGTTTCAAACATTTATATTGCATCAGATTATGTGACGGGCATCTTCGCAGGGATTCCATGTGGGTATAGTTGTTGATCCAATCCCAGTCTTATCTTTTTTTCAAATTCGTTTTTTAGTGCAAAGTAATCTTGTGACCAGTCAGGCGTGCATTCAATTTTCACAAATAGATCTAGTACTAAATTTGCCCATACAAAAAGGTCAGTTCCTTTCACTTGTTTCATCATTACTTTGCCCATTTCATTCAGTAATGCACAGTTTGTTTTTTTCATAGCCGTAACATACATAAGGCCCCTGTTTTTCAACACAACTGCTGCTAGTGCCAAATTCCAAACAAATCATTTCCATCGGGACCGATCTTGCCAGGCCCAAGCCTGATTTCCAAAAACGCCTCTAGGCCATAGACAATGGCGGGGACAAACCGTTGTCTATTCCTGCATAACTGTACCCAGCAGTGTCAGTGGCAAATGTCTTAATCAACAGCGTCAGTACAATAGCCTCCTGCTTCCTACAGATCTTTAGCTCCGTGTACTTGCCATCACCATATTCCACTCCTAAGCACTTATATGATGTCACCCTCTCAATCTCACCACCTCCTACACCTCCTACAAAGGGGCTGCACTCAAACCTTTACCATAACAAACCAATTTAGTTTTTTCAATATTGACAACCAGCTCATTGATATTTGCGAATGTATACAATTCCGTGGCCGCCCTACCCAGACCCACATATGTATGGTCGAATAATACAATGTTGTCTGCGTAGGACAGCCGCAGCACATGCTCACCCCCCCAACATTGGTGCACTACAGTTGACACCCAAATCACTATATCTGTGGGAACCCTGTGATGCACTCCCACCACTACTGGGCAATTTATCAGAATAAACGATATACTGCTAAAGGAGTACTTTGAAACTTAAGGCATCCCTATTCACACAACGAGAACATCAAAAGCCCCTGCTTGATTGCATCACAGCCAAACGATTGGACTCACTGTTGTTAGAAAAATATAGCTTTTAATAAGAACCAAACATATTAAAAACCAAACGATTGGACTCACTGTTGTTAGAAAAATATAGCTTTTAATAAGAACCAAACATATTAAAAACCAATACACATTCTGGTCTCAATCTCATCTTGTTTAGACAACAGAAAGACTACATAAATTTACAAAGACACAACTGGGTATCTTGCACATTCTATAGCATTGTAAATGTATGCGTCTTAACAGTGTGTTCTGCTCAATTTATATACATCTGAAGCACCTATTGTGTTACATATTTCAACAGTTGTTTTAAAAGTTGTACTGCTACTGTTTTGGTTTTGCCTAGGTACACAAGATTGCATGGACATTTTATTCCATAAATGTGCCATCCGTATTGTATTTGATGAAATACGCAGCTACTTAGAAACCTAAGAGAACAAAGAAGGGGATACAGTGCTTTTGTATGGTCCTGATGAAGGCTCGACTATAATATAATAGGCTCCTTACCATGCTGGTAGGGAGACCGTAATGATCTTTGGTTCCGAAACACAGCAGTGTCGACCTTTATTTTGTTTCGAACATTGTACATGATGACATTTGATGATATCAGAAGTATTTAGGTGGATGCAAGAGCAGTATGAGAGTAGAGGATGCTCTGATGCAGATGCAGCAGTACAACTGTTAAAACATCTGGTGATATATGTAACACAATAGGTGCTTCAGATGTACACACATTTTGCAGAACAAGCTATTAAGACCACATACGTTTACAATGCTATAGATTGAGCAAGATACCCAGTTGTGTCTTTGTAAAACGGAGTGACGCCGTATACTTGCTGACGCGAAGCCTGTTCTAGCCTGTTCTAGCCAGTTCTAGGCAGTTGGTAGGAGGTGCTGTGTTTTTTTTTGCTTTTCCTCTTGTGGTGGATTTCAGCTCTTGCGCGTCTACCTGAAGGTAGTTCTATAACTATTGCCAGATTCATTTACGATACCACTACTCGTGTGACAGTATAACTCTGCGCACTCTGAATAATCTGAATAGTCCTATGTCAAACGTCAAACCCCAATAACACAACAGCAACTCCCAAGGGGCAGAAAGAGAGCCTTAATTGTGTTCTCATTAACATGAGGTCGGCAGGTCCTCATGCCACTGAGATAGCTGAATTAATTGGCACAAACGACTTGGATCTGTTGTTGGTTACCGAGATTTGGTTCACTGAGACCTCTCATGGGATTTTTCATGAGTTGTTCCCAGAGGATTACCAAATCAAAGTCATTAATAGGGTGGAGAAAAGAGAAGGTAGTATTGCAGTAATTTACAAGACTGCTATGCATATGTCCCACTTATCCACCCTTGACTGGGTCGATGGCGCTCAAGTTGGATATTTTACATTCAATTTATTATCCAGAGCTGCCATGCATATCATTCTCGGTTACAGACCCCCTGGTCCATGCAAATCCTTTCTGGACAATCTGGACTCGTTTTTGGTCAGCAAAGGGAGTAAGCATAAGGACCTTATGATACTGGGTGACTGGAATATCTGGTTAGACGATCCTACTAAACCAGACTCCAGAGAACTGTGGGAGCTCTTGGAAAACCACAGTCTTCATCCCAGGGGATGCTTTCTTCTCATTCAAAGGGACATTGTTGAGAAGTTGTTATTGTCAGAGGGACTTATGTTTTGCTGAAGGAAATGCAACCAATTCATTGGTCAGATCACTCTGTACAATTTCTTTCATTAACCTCGTACATTGGGGATAGGGCCAGTACCAAGGACAGACCTATCACCTATACCCAGAAAATTAAGTATTTGGACAAAATGACTGGTGAGGAAATCAAGAAGGCTCTGGGTATTATCGACTTACAGCTCTCTAGTGATTATTTCTTTGATTTAGGAACTACTATCCTAGAGTATGTATGTTCCAAAACGGCCCCTAAGAGAATTAAACAAAGCAGAATCTCTAAACCATGGCTCATGACAAATTTGATCCCTTTACGTAAATTAGTCAGTTGGACTGATCGACCATGGCACAATGAACAAACATTAGAGAATGCAAGAAGAGCTAAGACTGCATTGAAAGAGTATAAACAGGCTATCTTTCAAGCTCAAACAGAGTTCCTAGTGAAAAAGATAAAAGCAGAAGATAATCTCCCTATGGAGTTATTCTCCATTGCAAATCAACACCGATTGATCCCTCACTCACGCAGGCAAATCTGTCTTTTCTTAGATAAGATTGAAGGCATCAAGGCTGACATTGCTAAAAAAGAATCAGCCCTTAAGTGGTCTCCCAGTGAGCCCCCCAATAATGAAAGCACAGCTGACCTTATGGACTCAACAGGGCAGAACACAACTTTTGATTTTCAACAGGTTGATGAAAAAGAGATCCATCATTTGCTGGACACACTGAAGCCTACAAACAACTCCCTCTTTGTTCCTCCTGCCTATGTGGCCAAGCGTCTGGCCTCTGACCTGGCACCATTTGTAACTAAGTTTGCTAATAAATCTTTATCCCAGGGCGTGGTTCCCTCTAGTTTGAAACATGCGATAGTCACTCCTTTATTGAAGAAGCCTACTCTGTATTCTGAAATCCTCCAGAACTTTCGGCCAGTAGCAGGACTCCCCTGGCCTGCTAAAATTTGGGAAAAGGTAGTTAATGGTCAACTACATGATTTTGTTAAGAGGGAAATGCTATTAGACAAATTCCAATCTGGGTTCAAGCCTAAGTTTTGAACCGAAACGGCCCTTTTGGCCATCCAGGATGACCTGTTAAGGGCCGCGGATCAGGGTGAGCTGTCCCTGTTGGTGATGCTCGACCATTCCACGTCCTTTGACAAGGTCGATCATACTACCCTTCTGTGATGATTACAAGAGGTGGGAAGGGTATCGGAACATGCGCTGCGCTGGTTCAAATCATTTTTGACCAACTGCTACCAACAAGTAGGGTTGGAAGGTTTCCTATCAGATGCTATTAGACTGATCTGTGGTGTACGACAGGGGTCCTCATTGTCACCGCTACTATTTAACTTATATATTCGCCCTCTACTAGAGATCCTGAGGCGTCATGGACTGAATTTTCACTCCTACGCAGATGACACTCAGATCTTTATCAGAGTTTCCAACTTTGACGACGCATTTGGTAAATAGGCGTAGTGCCTGCAGGAGGTAAATACCTGGATGTCCCGTAATCGGCTTCAGTTGAATGCTGCCAAAAAAAATGAGCTGATTCTATTTGGACTTTAACATTTCCTTGCGGCTGCTAAGAAACTACCCACCCCAATACTGCTGGGGTCAAACCTGAAATTTGTTACTAAGGTTAAGAATCTGGGCTGCATATGGCAGGATGACTTCGAAAGTGAGGCTCAAGATAGAGCAAAGGTTCGGGCAGTACATTTCGTCCTTAGGCTTCTCAGGTAAATGATACCTTACATACCCAGGGAGGACTATGCCATGGTAGTAGGCGCACTAACCAACAGGCATCTGGACTATTGCAACAGCCAGCTGCTCGGTATTCCGCTCAAACAAATATCAAGACGGAAAAAAGCTCAAAATGCTGCAGTAAGAACTATTTTCAGCTTAGGTCGATGGGCACATGTCTCACCATCACAGCGCGCTTTACACTGGCTGGCAGTGGAAGACCGGATTAGATTCAAAGTGGCATGTCTAGTCTTCAAATGTATTAATGGTCTGGACCCAGAATATGTAAGAGATATGATCCAATTATATCAATCCCCAAGATCGCTAGGCTCTAATGACCCCGTGCTGTCTACAGCTCAAGGGGAGACAGAAGATTTGCTGTGTTTGGGCCAAAACTATGGAACTCACTACCACTGGAAATCAGGACTCTCCAGTCATTTCCGCAATTTGGCAGAGCATTAGAGACTTTCTTATTTAGATAGATTTGTCTTCATATTTCTACACTGAGCTGCCTCTTTTTCTGGATCTCAGTCTAACATCTGTACAATTTTGACCCATCTGCGCCTCTATACAGTTCATTCCATCATGTGCGCATTACAAATACTTTTTTTTGTTGAAAAAATAAATAACCCCCACATATCAGGTTGCAATATTTCCATGTACCTATGTAGGCATTGTGTTGTCTAAACAAGATAAGATTGAGACCAGAATGTGTATTGGTTTTAATATGTTTGGTGCTTATTAAAAGCTATATTTTTCTAACCAAAGTGAGTTGAATCATTTGGCTGTGATGCAATCAGGCAGGGTGTTTTGATTTTCTCGTCGTGCGACTAGGGATGCCTTAAGTTTCACGGTACACCCATAGCAGTATGTCATTTTTTCTACAGTTGACACCCTCCAACTGAATGGGAAGATATGCTAAGTATATGTTAAACAGTAAGGGAGCCAGCACGCAGCCCTGCTTCACCTCCTTGTTGGTATATATCTCATCCGTGCTGGCTCCCCCACAATCCAACCTCACATGTACTCTGGCTGTTCGTGCAACTGTACAATTGCCTCCAATGACCATGGAACAATACCCAACTTCTGCAGTTTCGTCCACATTATCTTTCTATTCACTGTATCAAAAGCATATCTTAAATCCACATATAGAACACACAGAGGCAGGCAATGCCCAATTATGCCTTGCATTACCCACCAGTGAATCCAACAATAGGATGTTGTCAGTTGTCGATACCCCACTCCTGAATCCCGTTTGAAAAGTACAGAGCAGTTTATTCTCCTCGACGCATTCTTGCAAGTCCTTCAACAATAGGCAAGCAAAAAGCTTGTCAGTAATGGCCATTAAAGAAAGTAGACGATGATTAATGGGCAGCTTTCGGCATCCCTTTTTGAAGATGGGGATAAAAACAGCTCTCTTCCAGGAGCATTGACTGTTCTTCAAAGAGCATCTGTGCCTTTTTAGCCAGTTAGTATATCTATTTTTGATCTACTTTCTTGATTAAATCCATCTTCTCAAAATCCTCTACATATTCCATCTTTATTTGTCTAATGGCCAATCTCATTCGTTGTTTAGCAAACACAATCTCTTTATCATATTTTTTCAATTCTATCCTTGATGTATTGGCCATCGCAAACTTTATTGTACGTTTTGCAATCCAAACTTGGATTGCATCTGCAGTTTTGTTAGCCATATCCCTTCTATCTAATATGGCTGGATTTTTCATGAAAGTGTGCATTCGACGTAAATTCTGATCACTCCAGCTTATTTTGTTTCCCCCTGTATGCACCGCTCCATAAATCGTTTATTACCCAACTTTCTTGAATCATAAATACCTCATTAGCTTTCAACAATTGTAGTGACCTATCAAGATCCAACAAATGTTGGGAACCCCTAGTGTGCCACGTACAAATCAATCTTGTTTCCTCAGAGCTTGTGGGATGAATTGTACCAGCCAGTCCCACCCATGTTGGTCGTCAATCTGTTGTTCATTTTATTTATTTTTATGCTTTTATATTGCGCCGAAGCCCGCAGGCATCAGGGTGCACACATTTACACAAGGGAACAACATAGGTAAAGACAGGACGACCAGCTGGTTTAGTACCATATTCTGGGGAAGACTGCGGTAGACCTGAAACAGGGCTGTCTTCAGGGCTTTCTGAAAAGACAGCTAGTTGCCCTCTAATCTGATGGTATTTGGTAATCCATTCCATGCTTGGGCTGCGATTACCAGGAAAGATCTCCCACGCCCATTAGTGCATTGGAATGCTGGGCAGACAATCCAGCCCATAGATTCTGATCTCAATGATCGACCTGGTATGTACGGGAGGATCAGATCGTTTAGATAGGCCGTGGATGCTTTGGTGAACCAGTGTCATGGCTTTGAATGTGATCCGTTCCTTGATTGTCAGGCAATGTAGGTCTCTCCTATCTGATGTTATGTGCTCCCTTCTAGTTCTCGTCCTAATGATTCTCACTGCGCTGTTCTGGATAATCTGACATCCTGCGAAGCAACCCTTGTTTGCTCCAAGCATTCATGTGTTTCCATAATCCAGCCTAGATAATATAATGGCCCTAGCAATAGTGGCGTTGTTTTGTTCATTTACAAACAGTTTTGTTCATTTACAAACAGTCTGATATGAATGAGTAGGCACAAATAATATTGCCAACTTTTGTTTAAATTGCGGACATGAGAATCTGCATTAAGTGACGCTTGCAGTGTAATGCCCAAGGTCTTCACCTTTTCTTGCACCTTGACCGTGGAGTTTCTGATCTGAAAGGTTTCATATTCCTGGCCTAATTTGGCTCATGCCTGCCATGAGCCAAACAACAGCAACTCTGTTTTGTTCCCATTTAAACACATCCAATTGGATGTTATCCATGCCTCTATGATGTTATACAATGTCTCGTGGTTGTGGGAATCTGTCTCGTAGTTCCCACTCAGTTCCAACACCAGCTGAGTGTCGTCAGCATAGTTCGTGAAAAACACTTGCGTGCCCATGAGAACTGTGCAGAGTAGTCTGAGGTAAAGATTAAAAAGTAGCGGAGACAAACTGGCCCCCTGTGGAACTCCAGTCAATAGATGCCAGGGCCAAAAAGGCATTACCCTAGTGAATCTTAGATCTTCGATTGGCAAGAAATGATAATACCCATCTGGTTGCCTTAGAAGAAAATCCGCCCACATGCTCAAAAGACCAGCAAAGTTGTTCATGGTCTTATAGATCGAAGGCCGCGGACAGGTCCAGTAGCACCAACATGCCCGACCTGCCCTTGTCCTTGATACTGAGCATACGGGTCTGGAGTTCGACCACAGCTGTTTCAGCGCTATGGGCCGGCCTAAAGCTGCTTTGTTGCTTATGCAAGATGTGTTTGCTTCCACGTATGCTTGCAACTGTAGTGTAGCGGCTTTATCTAAGATCTTCAATAGAAAGTTCCAATTGGTAATTGGTCGCCAATTACTGGGGTCCCTGTGATCCAATCCTAGCTTTTTGACTAACGGAGTAACTGTAACAATTTTAATGGATTCTGGTATGTGATAGTCACGAAAAGATGCATTTGCCAGGCATGGAAATATCTCTGTGTTCTAAAATAATCTTAGGGGGTAGGATATTCTCTGCACAGGACGTGGGTCTCATGGTGGATAAAAGGGACCTCATGTCTCGTGTTGTAATATTTGAGAATTCAAATCTTTCTGCCACCCCCAGCTCTTGTTGGTTTATCTGGGGATATTCTTGAGTGTGTACCAGGACACGTGTGGTCCTGGTTGTTTCTCTTGCCTTCGAGATCTTAGCATTGAAGGCCTCCTGTACTTTTAGGCAGGCACCCTGGGAAGGTTGAACCGGAGGTGATAATGCCTTGGGTTTTTCTAAGGGTCTCAGAATTTCAAATGGCTTGCTCATAGAATTTGATGCTCTAGCTATCCTCTTTGTAGAAGTTTTTCTCAGATTCTGTGATGTTTTGTTTGTACAGTGATTCTGCTTCCTTCCACTTGTTCTTGTTCTCGGTGGTTGGCTGTTTTACCCATCTTAATTCTAACTATTTCTTTTTAGGCTAGTCAGTAGGGGTGTGAACCATTTCTGATGTTTTGTATTAGCCCACACTAGTTTCCACCTTGTGGGAGCTACCTACTCCACCAGTTCTTGAACTGACATGTTATATTCCGAGACCAGGCTGGAGTCGGCATCTGTAGTTTGTGTCATTATCTCATTCATGCACTGAGCTAACTCCACACCTGAGATTTTGTTAACATTTATATTCAAGATCCTTTTGTGCTCATTCCTGGCTTTGGGCATTGAGCCCTGGGGTGTTATTGAAAAATCCACCCTGTTATGATCTGACCAAATACATGGTATGGTCCCATTAATTTTGACTTCCAGGTTGCATGACACTACCCAGTCCAGCTGATTATCATTAGCTGTTGTTGCATACCCTATAGTTTATACCATTGAGTGTTTTTTCCATTTCCAGAGCCCCTTTGTCAGTGGGGTTACCCCTCCAATGATTTAAGTCTCCTACAAATAGAGTAGCCGTGTTAGTCCCATTAAGACTACACAACAACTGAATCATGTCTTTGTTAAAATGTGCCATAGGTGTTGGTGATGTGTAGATCACTATAAGGTTTATACAGCTGTTTTTATGTAGGCGTTCACTTCAGGTGAAGAATTTCACACCCCTGACAGCAACAATGGGCTTTGTACATTTTAAAATACTTTCTGGCTATAATAGCCACCCCACCGCCCCCAGCCCGTGTTTATCGTTGGTTGGTTCTTCTGCAATAAGGAACCTTTACCAGGCATTTTTTGTTTCATTTGTATAGAAACTGGAAAGTTGTTAGATAATGTAAAGCCCAAATGAAGAAATTCTGATGAGTATGTTCTGATAAGATCGGCAGTAGAGGCGTAGTGCAGGAGTGAAGTATTCATTTTAGCATCCTTAATTATTTCAACAAATTCCAAATCGTCAGTACTTAGTACTCATAACTGTGGTATCTATGCCAGAATACTAAGCACCACATATCTTTTAATGGGCTGGTCTTTTCTATTAGAATATACACTGGTAACCGCAAGCACGTTAGTTTCTGCCACCTAACAATTCACATTTAAGTCACCAGCAGGAGAATTGTTACAGTTGGATCTTACTTTTACAGTCTTCATTTTTTGTTTGGTCACCGCAGTGGAGCATCTTTCGATGACTGTGCCCGTACTTATTTCAGAATCTATAGTGATTTCTTCAGATTATTCACTCATTAACTTCCCTTCCGTTGATTCCTTAGAAGCCAGCTAGTTAAAATGCCAGATTTTCTCGCTTCCCTCTTTTTTCTTCTGTTGACTTTTTTTCTTAATAATAAGGATGTTACTGTAGGGGCTATGGTTGTCACTTTAAATCCCCCCCCAGACTCAATTCATGTTAGTGTTTTCTTAGTTTTCAGTTGACAGTGTTGTCGCCGACTCATACGTTGAAACAATTCTGTATCATCACCTATATTTAAGGGGGCCGTCGGTGATTCAATAACTACCACTTCAGATTTAGCCTCAACCATGACACCCTTTAGTTCTTGCTTGTCCTCTCTCTGTCTAATAGGTGCCTCTTTATTTTGGTCGCTATCAACAACACCTCTATTTTCTTCAAAGTCTCACCTTGTGTACTCATTTCGTTATCAAGCCTTTCAACCAAATATTTTATGGGCAAATTGCATAGCCGTGGTCACAGTCATTAGCTCCATAGAGGAATTTCCATTTTGCCTGTTCTCCTCCACAACAGCAGAATCTTCAAACAGCCGTGGTGTCGTACTCAAACGCACACTAGCCTCCTTCACCTCCCCAACCATTTGCTGTTCGATCACCGACCCTATCTGGGTACATAAGGTAATCAAATCAATGTGTTGAGGAGGTAATACCTGTGCAGCTATATTTGGTTGCAATGTGTAACAAAGATTTAACAGTACATTGTTATCAATTTCTGTAAATCTAGAGGAATCTTGAGCATTCGTTCCACCTGAAACATCATCTGCACCTGCATTTTGTTGTTACTTGTGTGGAAATATGTTGTATTCTCCTCATGGTTTCTGGTTTATTACTTGCCTCACAATGTGGCTATTTTCTCCCATCTTTTTACTAGGCTTTCGACGTGGCGCTCAATGTTCTTTGGGGCATCCTTCATTACTTAACCCTTTCTTTTGGATATGTATATTATAAAAAGGTTTACCTTTTTGCTTATTTGCCATTATCAAGCTTTTCCAGTTTCAGATTATTAATGGATATAAAAATGGCAACACCCCACTGCCCCTCAGTGTTAATCTTTTTCCCTAAAAGAAGAGAGTCACTCAGTTCTTACAGATTTATGCTTTAAACCTCCACTTCTTCCTTTAAAAAACGCAGTAATCGGGTATCCACTCCACTTTCCACCAGACACTTGACAAGAGAGCCACTAAGGACAGTCTAACGGCAATAAACACTTGGACGGCTCCAAGGCTAAAAATAAAAAGCCCCCTCAAATCCCCCCCTTCGGTCACTGTTTGCTGCCGTATAGTACTGTTTTCACTGTCCCTTTAACTCAAGAACAGCTCTAAGGCTGTGCACCCAGCAGTCACCCTTCACTTCTGCCGTGATAATTAAATGCCTGCCCGACTAGGAAAAAGGCGTGGGAGGAGGGGAACGTCAGTGAAAACTGGGGGTGTGCAGTCAAAATATCGAATGAATAATGTCGAAAGTCATAATATAGAAAACAATAATGTCGAACTTTTTATTTTTTTATTTATATTTTTTTTGGGGGGTCCGGGAATAAAAAAAAAGGCTAAAACAAAAAACAATTTAAAAAGGGGGGTTGGGGGGAACCCCCCCATTTCGATTAAAAAACGTAATAAAAAAAATGCGACTTTTTTGTTTTTGACATTTTTTTTTTCGAGATTATGACTTTCGACATTTTGACATTCGATTATATGACTATAAACCAAAACTGGGTGTTCCAGCAGGTTTAACAAAACGATTGCGCACATGTTTGCCCATGCGCCGCAATTTCACATCAACTTTAGGCTTTAAGTGTACCCCAAGGAACAAAGTCTTAGTGCTCTATTACTGTTAGCAGCAGCACACAGTTCGCTATCAATAGACTTCGCTCTTTTTGCATGTCAAAGCAGTCACCAGAGTTATACTGCAGTCCTCCAAAGAACACTTCTTTTAAAATGTATTTTTAAATGATTTCTCTTTTTACGTAAAGGAAAATAAGTACATCTGTTATTCCTCAGAGAAATAGGATTCAGACACTTGAATTCACGAAGAAGAATTTGCGCTAAAAGTTCCCAGAATAGTTGGAAGAGAAAAACTATTAAGGACACAGGTGTAATCCCTGCACCCAACGATGGTGGAAGAGCGAGGAGAGGAGAGAAGGTGGTATGAATCCAGTGAGCCGAGCCTCAGGGGCTAACTATTGTTACACATCTGGCACCCCCTCCAGGAAGCAGCACCAGATGTGTAATCCTCAGTTTTGAGAATATAGCAGTGGACTCATGACACATTATGGCCAACTTTGAGCCCAGGTCCAGCGGTCCAATCACATCAACATTCAGATGACTACCCTCCAGCGCCATTTCTCACCCACAGCTGCCAGACACTGGTGTTCAGGATTCCTAATGCGTGAGGGGAACAGGACACCCACAACAGAAATCTTGGGGGTCTAAACTCAAATGTTTAGCACCCATTAATGAGCATAAGACAAGCTGAGATAAGAGCAGGAACCAAAAATACGTTTGCCAGCCAGGAAACCATTTTGAGGCTTCTGGCATAGTAAACCTTAGGGCACATGTGTGTAGTGCCAAACTGTACACCAGCCAAGAAGCCTTAGCTGCTATGTTGGAATCACTAAAGCACCCAGACGCTGAAAAACACTTTTTTAGACTCTCTGATTAAAATACAAACTGAGCCTACTTCTGAATTATGTGTTTTCAAACCTCTCACTCCAATATGCTGTTCAAAATAACATGAGTAATTTTAGGAAACTAGCAGGGCCCACCGTCTGACTGCTTGCACTTAACGTAATGGTTACATGTGAAAAGAATCGTTTTTTAAAATCCTTTTTCCTGTTGAACGCAACTCTTAAAATGTGTACTGTTTTCAACCCCTCGTGTCGCCTACTTGCAGGAATGGTTACAGACTTTTGTATAAGAAAGCAATTCCAGCCAATGAAATGTTCCTTTTTTCATTATGTGAATGATCCGTGCTGTGGCTTTCCTTTAAGAATCATTTGGCTGTGGACATCTGATGAAGATGTCTGTGGGGCTTCGTAAGCTAACATTTTATTCCAACTCTGGATAGATTATTCAGTTAGTCCAATAAAAGGTATCAACATCTGCAACTTGTGTGATCTTCAAACTGGACTAATGCAGCATCTAACTTTTCTTTGCAATAATAACTCTCTTGCAAAGCTCGATGAATGCCCTGAGCAATGACCGTCACAGAATGAAAAACAGATTTTTCAAATGAATTCCTTCATCCCTCAGATTCATCTCTGAAGTAGCTCCAGGCGCAGACTGCCTTGAGAACATCTGTAGACAGCCACCAGGTGGTGTATCGCAATACAGTTAAAGTGAAACCTCAGTGCCAATCAAAAGTCAATACTTTGCGTAACATTTTAAGAAAAAGATGTCCATAAAGAGTAGAAGATATCAGAAAAGTTTAGAGCAAATCATCCAATAGTTCAAAGCTTATGAATAACACAAAAAAGATGTGCTTTTGGCTTTTTGCATTTGTTTTTGGAAAATACACAGTTTTTACAGATGTGGAAAGCCATCTAAATGATTTCACCGCTTTTTTTGTTGGTGAGGCAAAGAACGGGAATATAGGCACCTTTGTGGTTTGGTGGCAATACATATATTAGATCTTTTTAAATTAAAACTAAACAGAGTACAGTTTCCCCTGCCACCAAAATCCTTGATACATCTCCTACGATGATTTGCAGGCTCTGTGGCGTTAAAATAAACACTGAAAATCTAGTGTTTTCGCTTGAATCTGCAAATGATAAGTGTCTGAAAATTATATAAGAAGGGCAGTGAGGAAATATTAAATGTTGTATTATTACGTGTATTTGGTTACAAAGTAAACCTTTACACTGCAATACACTATAGTAAAACTCTACAACAGAATAATAATACACCTTTTTAAACGTCATTACACATTTAAAGACAACCATCAAAAATATCTATATATAAAATGCTTAGGTAGGTTTCCGTACACATCTGATGCAATTTATCAGTGTTAGGTTGCCCTCTGCTCTCCAAATGGCAAACTGCACCTCTGTGTGCCATTCCACTTCAGCAACAGCTACCATTCTAAAAAACACAATGAGCACGGTTCTACGCTATCACCGTCACATTTTCCATTATCTCAAACATTCTGAATAATTTCAAGTTATTTCTTTCCAACCCCACTTCGCTTCACACTGGGCACAGCGGTTCCAGTGTCAATTAAGAGTTAATTGCCGGCTCAACGTTTCAGTCTCTGAAGAGCAAAAAGCTGTAGAACACATGCCTCCTCATGAGCTAAAACTGAAAGTAGGTGCTGTAATTATGCGCTATAATTATGCTACTACACAATCTTATGTCATTACAGGGACTCTGCAATGGAACGAGGTTGAAAATTACACGTCTACAAAGATACATCATAGAGATCTGTCTAACCAATGGATTAAACTTAGATACTGTTCTTATACTGTGCATACCTCACATTCCATCCGATACAAATATGCCTTTCAAATTCAAAAGAAAACACTTTCCTATATGTTTAGCCTTTTCAATGACCATTAATAAGTCACAGGGGCAGACCTTTGACAAAATCTGCCTATACCTTCCAAAACCTGTATTCAGTCATGTGCTACTACATGTTGCTCTCCCAAGAGTTCAATAATTTGGCACATTAAGAATATCTGAGAATAACGATATATGAGTGAACAAATAAATAAAAGTGTGATGATATTTACTTAAAAACCTTTAAGGTATGCTAGAATGGCGTGCAATGCCGGGTACAGCTGGTTAAAAACATAAAATTGTTTAACACAATACAACATCAATCCCTTGAATTATAGGCCTATTTCTGATTTTTAAAATTTCTAATGCGCAGCAGACAGAATCAACTATATTCGGGCGCAGATAACAACTATTCAAGACATTGGCAGTGTAGAATTTGTTTATGCATACTGTGGAAAGAGCAGTCTCTCTGAACAGAAAAGTTTTCAACCTCTTTCTGAACAGTGCCAACGATTTGCATGCTCTGATCTCAAAAGGAAGTTGGTTCCAGAGTTTGGAGCCAAACACTCCAAATCTCCTTTCTCCCCTGGAGACCAAGTTGGAACATGGTACACAAACGAAGCGTTTGTCTCGAGAGTGGAGATATCTGCTCGGGCAATATCAGATGATCTTGTCAGTAAAATAGTCAGTTGCAAGCCCACTCTAACATTTGTACATCAGGCACGCCACTTTACATTTTATCCTGTCCTCCACCATTAGCCATTGGAGGGATTTCCGTAGAGAGGATACACTATCCCTCTTTCTGAGATGTCCGATTAACCTGATTGTGGCATTCTGCACCTTCTGGTAACTTGCTTAGTTGGTATCCCTGCCAACAGGCCATTACAATAATCCAGGTGACGGTTAGTCATTGCCCCACCAAAACATCATGATCTTCTACCGGGATGAAAGGAGGCATATTCCTCAGCACCCGCAGTGCATAGAAGACTCCCTTAGCCTTAGCTCCTATCGGAGTTTCACTACCCAAATTCTCATGCCAAATACAACCTAAGTTTTTTTTGGCACATTGGAGTTGTTTCCCCAAGATCAAGGGGGGTAACTACTCTCTCTGTTATCATTTTACCCTTTGGACTAATCAATAGCACCTCAGTCTTGGCTGCATTCAACTGAAGCGGATTGTGTGCCATGCATTTAATGAGCTCATCTAAACACAGATTAATTTTCTCAAACACATCCTCCATGTTTTTTATCTCGATGTAAATCTGTGTCATCGGCTAGGAGTGGAACCTCAGACCATGCCTCCTCAATATGTTAAATACAGGATGGAAATATAAAAACAAAATCAGTGGAGACAATGATGACCCTTGTGGTACACCACAATCAAGGCATACCATCTCTGAAGTAAAGCCTTCAAGCACCACTCTTTGTGTCCTGTCCTTCAAAAATGATCCAAACCATTTCACTACCTGTTCCGATGCCTTCCCTATATTCTTAATGTGTTGTAGCATGATCCGGTGATCCACTGTATCAAAGGCCGTGGAAAGGTCCAACATCAATAATACCGTTGACCTCACATTGTCCGTGGCCTCCAGCAAATCATTTTGCACCGCCAAAAGTGCTGTCTCCATCCCATATTTGGGACGGAACCCAGATTGAAACTTGTCCAACAGGCTCACCCTGTCCACAAACGCCTGGAACTGTGCACATACTACCTTCTGCAGTATTTTCGTAGGCCAAATCAGGTTAGCGACGGGACGGTAATTCTTCAATGTTCCCAGGTCTAATTTTGTTTTTTTAGCAAAGGTTTAACTAATGCACTTTTTAGGTCCTTTGGAACCTGGCCCTCCTGCAGTGATTTGTTCACAAATTCTGTGATGAATGGTGTAATGTTAACCACCAAACGTTTAGCTGTACATGCCGGCATTGCACATGATAGGTCATTAGTTGGCTTCAATTGGGTAACAAGGGAATAAATCAATTCCTCGTCCACACACTGAAAGCAAAAGCCCCCTTCTCCTCCCATATTTCTTCTTCTACTGCGGGCTTCCCCCAACTCCCCGACCCCTTCCCATGGAGATGCTCTTTTGGATAATCTCTATCCTTTCCTTGAAGAACATGTCCTGGCAGGAGATTATACCAGGCAAAGTAAAGTGTGTGTGATGAACTATAAGACGAGAATCTCAAGGAAGATCAATGCCCTTAGGATTTTGAACCATCTTGAATGTGAAGAGAAACCTGGGGAAGGGAGCCATTTCCTCAGGAACAGTGAACGTACCAAGAAAAGGGAGTTATCTTCTTGGGTTACAAGAAACTTGGCTATTCTTTGTTTGAATGTTTCATTTTGGAGAAAAAGGAATACGGGAAAGGGAGACATTCCCTGGAACTGTTAACATTGTCCACCTGGATCGTTTTGGTTGGATTTGTCCTTTTGTGTTCGATTTGAACATGTGTGCACTTTGAGACTTGGAGACAATATCCTTTGCACCTTAGAGTTAGCTTTTAGTGTGAGGGCCAGGGTAGGATTTCGGACACAGGACATATATTTACCTTGGACATCTTGCAAAGGACAGAACCATTAGTTTTGGTTGAGGCCGGGAAAATCCTCCTAGGATAGGGATAGAGAGGCATTTTCCAACCCCTTTATTTAATAAAAGTTTCTAGCCAAAACATGAGTCCTCTGTGTCCGCGTCTCATTCCTTACTCCTCACACATCCAACCAACTTATTTGTCCATCTGGATAGGTTTGGTTAGGCCCATGGAATACAGCAGAAACCATGCTAGCGTTGTATATTATATCCATTCTAACATGGCCAGAGGGATGTTGGAGAGAGAATTCTGGAGATTGTAAGAACATAGGAATAGGTGCACCCATCGTTCTCAAGCCCACACTTGGCAAAGGTGAAACCATGCTCTGAGTTCATCCTCATTGTCAGAGAAGCCAGCTCTACGGTGCATGAGAGACTGTCTCCTCCATGTGCTCCGGGCCAGGACTTCAGACAACTGACTCTCCTTAGTCATTGGAGAAGTAGGTGGAATACTATTCGGCATGGGGGCCAAAGACCCAGCATTAGGTATTTCTTGGAGAGACCCCTTTCTTGCCTCTAAACCACCATGTATAAACTGTGGAAGTGGGGAGGGTAATTCAGCTGTAAGCTCTGATGTCATAATTTTTTTTTAACATGAGCTCTAGTTATAGGAATGTTGCACTTACAGTAGAAACTACACAGGCAATGTACCCTCCCAATACGCAGGCACAGCCTACTTAAGGCTCAGGGTTAGAAACTACTGAACCGCTTCACAGGGCTTCCACCCCATTAACCTCTTCAAAGCACACCAAGAACTCCTATAAAACCCTGCCACCAGAGAGCCTGAGCGCTAGGTAACCACACCAACGTATGCCCGAACGATGTCACAACAGGAACACAAACCAGAAGACCCAACAGTCCATCAGCTCTTCTCGATTTTTTGTTGCTTTGCCTTTGTGCTCGCTAGCGCCTCGCCTCTAGAGTCTCAGGAGCCTGCTGGCTTAGCCTCCGCACAGGGAGTGACGGACAATAAACACAAACCAACTTTGTTAATTTCCTGGGTGGGCAATCAAAATATTTTTTGCTCTTTCAATCCTCTAGCCGCGCTTCTAATGCCTTCCGCTGTAGCGCTGTGGTGCCCTTGCCTCCACAGTGCATGCTCTCTCTATTGATTTGGCAATTATGTGAGTGGGGTAATACTTTGTCTCTGTGTCTTCTGTGTCTTTAATAGAAACATGACTTTCCTGTTTGTCAGTATGGAAAATCTGCATTGTATGTCAAGACCGGAGGCTCGTATTATGCTTGTTCAAAGCTTACTTACACAGCTCGGGACGCGGACGGGCACACTACGACTGACTCTGCCTTTCGTCAGTAGCACTACGCGCTGTGCCACCAGCAGACGGAAGTTCCAGCATTAATATGGCGCCCTTCCTGGAGTGATTGGATCTCCCACAGGACGCCTTCCGTCCCGCATCCATGTGAATGCCAGCCGTAGATGCGGCCTCCAGCTTGAAGTTCTTCTAGCTCTGAGGAACTGCGTCTTAATCTCTCTCCCCCCCTCTGCCTTGCAGTGGACCCCGCCGTGGGAACCTGACTCATGCTGTATCAGTTCCATCCAGCGCCCTCACACGCTTTGTGCGGGCCCTCTCCTTGTCTGCATTGAGAACAGGAGCCCCCCTTCTCCAGAGCGACATCCGTAGGTCCAGATGAAGGTAGCCTTTACTGCCCGCTGAAACGTCTTATTGGACACGTAATTGCAATACGGCCCATCTCTAAATCTGCAGGAATATAACTACTGACGTTGACCTAGGATTGGTCTCTACACAACACCCACTAGTTGATCCTCCAAGTCATCGGGAAGACGACATCTCTGACACTGGTTTTGGATTAGAAAAAACTCGGTCCCTGGACCACAAGACTTTATACTTGTTCCGAAAACCAGGACACAAACACACTAGACTCTGGTGGGTGGCGGATTCACTTACCCCGTTACACCACACACAACTAGGACGTGTGGGGTTTCTTCCTTCGTTTCCTTGTTTTACTTTTGTGCTGGAAAGATTGCACATCCAGCTACACATGTTCAGAATGGTTTTTGTTTGAAAATGTTCTTTCTTTGCTAACATTTGTTTGTATGCATGTATACTACTGTTTGCTGAAATTTATAATACACACCAATAGTTGGTGATTCTATGAAAGTGTAACCTGTTTAGTACCTTCCTTTGAGAGAAATTTTGCATTCGCTATAAGAATTGCCCAAATTAAAAATGGCTATTAAGTCACAGCAGTAGTCCACCTGAATCATTGTTCTTCTGCTCCAGATCAGTAACATTGGATTCTTTGGGGTAGCATGAGATATAGAACTAATTGTATATCCAGAGCACGTGGGTTCCACATTTATTGTTCTTGGAGGCTAACTAGTCACGAGCCTCATCTATTTGAAAGCAATCACACGTAAAGAAATAGTGTGTGTAACTATCCGTTCGGGTAGGTCAGTCCTCCTTCTGTATAGCAAAGCTCACTTACCACCAACCGGCTACTTGGTGGATTGGTTTAAAGTGAAAGGTCTTAAACGCAGACTCATTAGAGCAATCTGTGGCTTTCAGAATGTCCTGTAGGTGAGCTCTGCTGGCAAAAGCTTTAGAAGCCATAACGCTGCACGTCGAATGCGCTCTGAAGCTGGTTATATTTATGCCTGCTTGCTGCATGGCCCATTCGACCCACCGGGCTAAGGTGGCCACTGACATCACCTTGAAGGGCTTGCGAAGAGCAATGAAGACTTGATTCTCTCCCACGGGTCTGAGGAGTGCTGTCTTAGCTTCATACACTTTCAGACTACTGAATGGGCAGTGCTTGGTCTGATCTGAGAAGGCGGAGAAGGTGACTGTATTTATCGGTGTTTTGGTTCTTCTGATGTGGAAGGTCACCCCTTCGGGGGAGAAAGACTTGCTGTCTGTCTCAAGGGCACCTGCGTCTGACACACACTTGCACACTAATAGAAAAAAGAGCATAGCCAATTTGTCTGAAAGCGCCTTCCTAGTCAGTTCACCATTGGCCGGTCAGCTTAATAAGAGCCAAAGGACTTGATTTACGTCCCATAAACGTGAATAGATCGGTGCCGGCAGATGGATGGCTTTCATCCATCAAGGCATGCTCCCCAATCGGTGAACCCAGGACCTGTCCGTGACCCACCAAAATAGCTGCTCTGAAAGTATTCACTGTCTTGTACGCTTTACCTTGCGCTGCCAGGAAGTTCACCACATGAATTACATCTGCAGTAGCGGGAAGCATGTCCCTAGCCACACACCAGTTGTGCCATCTGCTCTGTAGGACTTAGCTGGTTTAGGGGCCAACAACTCCCTGATGAAGCGTTCATCCTCTCCCAAAAGGCCTGCTTTTCTCCAGGTAAACCTGAAATCACCCATGCTATTAACTTTAGCGTCCCCTGAAGGACTAGTGGGTGAGAGAGTCCTGCCGGGTCCTAAAGAATGTCCCTCCAGTCCGGAAGGAGCACTGGACTGTCACAGGACAACTCCAGGAGACCGGAGAACCATGCCTGACTCTTCCAAGCCAGTGACACTAGAATCAGCCACGCTTGCTGTCGTCTTGCGAATGTCAATGTTATCATCGTAAAGGGGAGCAAAGCATAGTCGGTGCTGGATCCCCAGCATTGATATGATATGACATGATATGATATAATCGTTTATTTATATAGTGCCTATACACAATGTGTTTCAAAGCGCTTCAAGGCAAGGGAGGGAACAAGGGAAAATACAACCACATTCTTACAGGCCATGAACAGTAAGGATGTGAAATTAACTATCGTACTCGGCCTGACGATATTTCAGATAGTGCAAGAGCTAAGACGTAGATAAGGAAGGGAGGGGGAGAGTGGGAAGGAAATGGAAACAGACAGGCGACTACCGTACTAGGCCTGACAACATTTCTGGTAGAGCCGGATAAAAACAAAAGGTGAAGGAGAGGGGTGCAGAAAGGGAGGGGAGGAACAAAACAAGTGACTATCATACTAGGCCTGATGACATTTCAGATAGTGCTAGAGGGATGGTGGGGAGGAAAAAACAGTAATGGGAGGGTGGAGGAAATAGACGAGGTTGCTATCATATTAGGTCCAAGGACATTGCAAAAAGGCATCTGTGGCCGCTGCGCCTGGGTCAGGCCTCCAGCTGAAAATCGTACCAGCTGGCGGTTCAGGCTGGATGCAAAGAGATCTGTCTCGCATGGCCCGATCAGTTGCATAAGCTTGAGGAATACCACCTTGTTAAACTGCCAGTCACTGAAGTCTCTGAGATACCTCAAATTCCAGTCTGCTACCTAGTTGAATAACCCAGGGAGATATTTTGCTGTGACACTCAGGCCCTTGTCCAAGCAGAAGTGTCAGAAATCCTTGGCTAGCTCCGCTAATATTCTGGACCTCGTTCCCCCCAGCTGGCTAATGTACCGTACGGCAGATACGTTGTCCATCTTCAGGAGCAGACAACACTGCAACACTGTACCCTGTCCTTGGCGAGACTCTTGATCGCAAATGAGCCTGCCAGCAGTTCCAGAGAGTTGATATGCAGATTGGTCTCCATCAGGGTCCAGCGTCCACCTATTGAGATCCCACTACAGTGGCTTCCCAAGCCCCTGCGGCTGGCATCCGACTTGACTAGGTCTAGGGAAGAACCGAAGATGGTCTTCCCATTCCAAGCCTCCATGTGATGGAACCACCGGACAATTTCGTCTTCGCTTCCTACAACATCAGAATCTTCTTCCATGAGGTGCTGAATTTTTAGGCGCTGCAGGGCCCGATAATGCAGGTGCCCAAGGAAAATCGATTGGATGAAGGATGCTAATCGTCTCACTATCATCGCAAGCCTTCTCAGGGATATCTGTGTCAGGAAACCATCAACAAGCAGTAACAAGCTGGTGCAAACCAATGTCCCTGCTGTTAAGAAGCTAAAGAATAACTACTGTTTATCTCGTTATGCATTCCGTTTGCCACCAGATAAATCAGAAGCAAAGAGAACACCTGCTGGCAAAATGGCAGTATCTTGTCCAAACCAGAACTATTCCCCGGGATGGCTTGCCGTTTCGGAGACGCTGGAGGTTGCCATGGCGATGGTGGTATCCAATTCATGTCAAATGTGGTCCGTCGTCACGGCTGTTTCCGTGCTCGACGGATTAGGTGATCTGATATAAGCACCTCACACAGTAGGAGCGGTGCTTCTGAATTGTCTCAATCAGTAGTACTTTTGCTTATCTTGTCCACAAACTTCTGTTTTGTGACCTCGGCCTGTTATTCCTAGATTTGCCTGGTCTACCCCTTGTTTCGGAAAAACATAATACCTGGTTTCTGACGCAGAACGCTTAACTCGTTTTGTCTTGCCTCACGGATTGTTTTGTCTTTGCTCGCATCATGCCAACTCAGAACGTGCTACGGACTCCCTGGAACTTTAAGTACTCTTGTCTATTCTGCCCGTCATTTACCGATCCACTCTACTTTCAGACCTCATTGCGCTCCTGTTTTGGGTTGGTGTTGGTACTGTTTTGTCTTCATTTTTTGGCTAGGCATCACCAGTGCAAGGACTAGAGACGCTTTGCTGAAATTAGGCGTCCTCGTGCCGGCGGTGCAAGAGACAGTGCCTTGACTAGAGACTTCCATTTAGCACTTCTCTTGTCAGGTTAAGGCTTCCTCGTGCCTCTGGGTTACAGGGACTTGCCTTCTGGACCAGCTTTTTCTTCCATCATCTACAAGCATTTGTTACCAACTGTCCAGACCTCTCTCAGAGCAATCGCATCATCAAAGTTGGTAAGAAAATCAATGTTCTTGGATCATTACATACCATGCTATAGTCAGACACTACTTATTTGATCTCGGATTTCTCTCCCAAATCACCCAAAATCCTAGATCCTCCAGCAGACCTGTCGTCTCTGACACTTAAGCCTGAAAGAGGTGCGCATCTTACGACATCAGGCACTTCTCGTCTAGACACACTGTTAGTCTCACTCCCTGTTCACACAGTTTTGTCACTGTGTTTGAGCAACTTGATGAAAAACCAGGGGGCCGAGGACAGGCTGAATGGGAGACAGGTGAACTTCCATCGACAACCTCAAAAAAGAAATTGGAGAAACCGTCAATGAGGCTTGTGTACGGGCACAGCTAACAGCTAGCCAGTCTCCCTTCTGTAGTATATCTCATAGAAGGATGCCCTCAATTTTGAAATGTCAATAAATGAGGAAAGCCTTGAGGGCCCTGAGGGTCATACCGGCCTGAATTTCTACTTCCTTTTCACTAGGAAAAGGTTGCTCACAAAGCATGCTGCTTCCTGTTCGGCCGGACTCGTTGCTCCTTTACTTACAAGCTTTGGGACCTCTCTTTCCAAAAGGACCTGATCCTGCCCTAATAGGTAGATCATTTTTTGCATCGCTTCCTGCCTGGGTTCTTGGTAAAATTCTAGCTGGAAACCCTATGTTGCTTTCAGGACCCAGGCGTATCCGGTAATCTCTCGCCATTTTCCTTGGTGTGTTGCTAGTCTGCGGCTTATTACTGTTATGGGAGCACTGTGCATGCGTTGGAAATACACGCCCTCGCTCGGACCTGGAGTAGCAGTTGCGGCCTGCACCTCGCCAACCTCTGCCCCTCCCCCGGGAGGGGATAAAGGGCTGGGCTTCCTCTCTTCTTGGCCCCGCCAGGAGCCTCGTTATAAGGCCTTTGTCCGCCTTCTTCAGCTGGCTGAGCGGCAAGTTCCTCTGCCAGCCTGCCCAAAAACTCTTGGGATGAAGACTCTTTTCAGAGATGCTTGAGCCTTGTCTAGAGCAGCGAAGGTGTGCAGGATCTATGCCATGTCCTTCACAAAGGTGTCACCAAACAGCAATCCCTTTGAGGCCGATGTTGGTTCCGGTTGATGCCATTTCCACTAGCTTTGGACTTCCTGCGCTCCCGGTCAATAGGGCAGATTGTGTTGCCAATGAGACAGACAGCCCGCTGGGCCCAACCCGCTAGCACTTGAATGTCAATCGCACTGCTACCTTCCTTGGCCTCTTCTGCGATCTGCAGGATCTTCACCAATGGCCTTGCAGTGTCCAGAGGCTTGTCTTGATAGGCAGCCATGACCTGCCTATTCCTTTTAATGTCTGTGCTGTACTTGGCCATGAAGGTCAGCATCTTACAGTCTCCGCCACCTTGACGGGTAGTGGAAGTCTGGGCCACTCTGCCTTGAGCTTACTCCTAGCCTCTTTGTTCAACGGTGTATGTAGCCACTTGCTTAGATAATATGCAACTTTGAAGGGAGGCTCCCACTCTGAGAACCGGCAAGTCTGGATCAAATCTGTCATCTAACTGTTCCCTGTGGTTCTCCCTGCCTCTCTTCCACTTCCTGCTGGGCTCCCCTCCGCTTTGTGAGGAACTCCAGGACCTTACAGAGACAACCGAGTCCTCATTGCTGCTGTATCTAGGTGACCTCCTGGACTCATGGGGGATGAGAGATAGGTCCTCACATCAAAGTAAGGGGCAAGAGAGTCTGCTTGATTCCCTTTTGATCATCAAAGAAGGGAGAGGAGGAGTGGAGGTTTTGGGGACCAAGGCGTTGTAGTGAACAATGGAGTGATCAGAGGGGGAGAGCTGTATTTAAAAGGGCTGTGTGTATTTTGTCATACAGAAAAGAATGTGTATGTTTTGTATAATAACAAAAGGTAAATTTAAAGAAATATTTTTTATATCAATGATTTGCGGCCCATGCCTCTTCTCTTTTTGTCTTTAGTGGTATGTCAATATAGTCAGATGAAGAATACATTGGTAGTAGAGACGTCTAAAGAATAGTTTACAGCTTTGAACCTAGCCACCAGCTGCATTACCAAAAACAGAGGTGTCTTTGGCAAAAGTAGTATTTGACTGTTTCCTACCCAGATATAGAAACTGACCCAAAGAGGCCACATTTGATCCATGTTTAACTTAAAACTTAAAACACGTGAATGCCCTTTTAATGAGGAAAAAGACACATTTGACCCACAGCGATAAAATATATTCATGAAAGCGCATTTTCCCTCAAATTGGGCTGTGTGCGTTGGACGTTGAGTAGAGAGTTTATTTCAGCAAACCTATCACAGTAGCATGGACTGGCCGTGCCCATCCAAGGCTGGCTATGGGAGGACCACCGATAACCATGGTTAATCAGCGATTGAGCTTTATAGAAGGTTGAAAATAGACTTAATTGGAGAAGAAGGTTAAGCCCCCAACTGTGAAGGTGCAACATGATAAACTAGGCACAATAGTGGGGAGGCCATTATGTGTTGTGGTATATTAGGACAATCTAGAACTATTTCTCAAATTCTTCACATCAAGGGGATGAATCCATTTTCATTTGCAACACTACAAACTTTAATGATACTAACAAGAAAGGTTATTGACACAAAGTAAATCAGGTGCTTTCTTGCTAAGCAGGCCCACAGCACATACCAAATCTACAAGGCCATCATCAGAAGATTCTCCATCAGTGCTCCCAAGTACCACCATGTCCTTTCGCTCTAAAGAAAAGAAGAAAAGTGTGATGTCATTTATTTGCACCATCATTCCATTTTCTAATTTAATAAATATTCAATCTTGTTACATGGGCTTCAATTGGACAGCAATATGCTTTATTGAAGATGCTTCATCCTAGTTGACAATTAGCTGGCCTGAAAGGATCAGACAAGTAAAAAAAGGTATCAAATTCCACAAATGGAATAATAACCACAACATTAATGTAATTGTTGAACATTTTAAGGTGCCCCAAATGGAAAATGTGAATCTTGTATAATTCATGAGCTACTCAAAGGGAAGCTCAACTGAAATCACTGCAGAGTGTGTAAGGAACTCATGGTGGCAACAGTAAAGACAGACACATGTGATCACAGTTCAAGGGTGTTTGTTTAACTACAAAAGTGGGTGAGAAAAACACCTAATCTAAACCTAAATCTAAGATGTGAGAAGGCTTCGACCATCAAATGAAAATAAGGCAGTCCTAGTGGCGTTGTGTCAAATATAAGGGCCTATACTAGGAAAAACCTATTGCCAGTCCTTATGCTAATTTCAAAAAGAAGTGTGGGATAGGATTCATAAGAAAGAAAGAAGTGTTCACAAATAATGTGTCAGGGTGCAGTAGTCAGGGTCTTCCTGCCCCGCGTTTTGAGTATGGGATAAGGTGGAACCTCTGAGCACAGCACACTTCTCGGGGTTCCCTAGCATGAGACGACCGTTCCGCTCTCAACCTTTAAGAACCTCAATGGCAAAGTCTCCTTTCTTGCAAAAAGTACCTTATCCTCGCGGGTCGTAAAATAACAAACCAAAAAGTTCCTACTCCCCAGTATTTAGGGTGATAATGGCTCACCCCTTAGTCCCCCTCATCCGCCGGCAGACCCTTCTCAATCTTCAGCCTCCCACTTTCGGGTTCACTATGGCTTTTCCTTGATTCACGAATCTTAATGTCTTTTAAACAATTCTTCAGGCTTCATCCCTTTCTGTCGGCGTCCCGTCTTGTCAACTTTTCCTAAACAGTTCACTGTGGACATCGCTCGATCGGTTTCACATCTGTCGATACACTGTTCATAGGGATGTCAGGTTTTCCCCTTTTTGTCAGCATCCGTCTGCCGGGTTCACTGTTGCCAACTTTATCAGCCATGCCCTTCACTGTCGGTCAAAGTATTGCGAATGTACAGAGGATTTTGCAAGAGCCCTGTATGACCACTTTGACTGTTCCTTTGTGACCTTCCAAGGCCTTCTGGTATTAACAGTTTGAACAAACACAGGATTAACCAAAGTCTCTCGAATAAGCACCCCCTGTGGTGCCAGATACCTCTGCAGCTGCTCTCCTCTTTATTCTATCATTTCTTTGAACTTACCTTAAATCGCTACCTTGCAACTTCATTCAAAACAGTTTTTTTTTTTTTTTTTTTTTTTTTTTAATCGGTTCTCCCCTCGACTCACCAGCTGTGATGAACTGCTTGGCTTTTCAGCATATCTGGAGTCAAGGCCGGTACCACGGTAGCAGGGGCCTCCTTCAGTCCTGCTTATCAGCGTAGGCACGCTCCGTGTACCGGTGACATCTGCTGCAACACACTTGAGCTATTGTCCGCTGTCTTACGATTCCTTCTGCAGAGGTTTTGCGGGTCTGGGTCAGAAAGGGCAAGGTCGCGTCTCTCCTTGTTAGCTTATCGCTATTCACCACCTTTCTCCGCTTCTTGAACTGCCGTGCCTGTCTCGTCATGCGGTCTGCCTTGCCCATCATGTGCTTTCGTGCTATACCTTTTATCCCTGTAGGGAAGGGCCTTCATGTGTGCATGATTCTGCTCAATTGCCTGACCATGGCTGACCCTTCTATTGGGACAGGTTAGATAAATGGCTTGGTTGTTAGTCCGTTGTTTATGGTGTGCAAAAGTGTTTGTGTCAGAAAAAAAGGGGGGTTATTTCGGTATCTCCTACGTGGTAGGAGGGGGAAAAGGTGTTGAAAGAAGGGGGATACAAAGTCTCACTCATCGGTGTCCCATTTCTACTTCTGAAGGACTCCCCCATCTGTCAGGGACATCAGGGTTCATATGGGAAGAGTCAGGCTAAGAACTATAATACACAGAATCAGCAGGGTGCAAAGGCTGGAGGGGTATGGTTTTGTGTGCAAAGCTAAATGGTTATCTTCTTTCCTTAATGCCTTTTCTGAGAGAGCTGCTGAGTTGAGCACTCAAGACGGTAGATTGAGCTCTAACCCAGGCCAAGATGGGGATTCTCTCAGCAGTGATGTAATTCAGAATGTTAAGGGCAGATTGTTATAGCAAATTAATTCTCAACTGCCTTTCATCATTTCTTTTAATGGAAGACAGTCATATTTTGGTTGGCTCCCATTTAGGCCTACCCTTCACCTACATCAGAAGTCAGAAGAAGAAGCAAGATTGAAGCTGCCAGCCGACTTCAGTAATCTGGTGGGAGTGCAGCTTGTTGGCGAGGTAGCAGCTGTTTAGATTTCCTTTTTTAAAGCTTGGAACTATGAGCATAGTCAGGGAATACTGAGTATGTGGAAAGCTGCTTAATTCATTGTTATTAGGAGATTCACGCCATGCATGAAGAGTGCAGTTTAATTCAGTGTTTATTCTTGGTGTTGCATGTTACAAAATTCATTTTCAAACTGTTCCGATTGGGCTTTTATGAAACCTGCTTTAAACGTGACTTTCGTGTTAGATTTTACTTTAGTTTTCTGCTGCGTATGTTTGCGCATTGGGCAGGGAGTGGTAATGGCTACCGCGGTCACTTTCGTTTGTTTTTAAAGTAACGGAAGTACTATGGAAGTCTCACAGCTTGTATCTTAAATACCGTCAGTGGACAAAAGTAGCAAACTGCAAGCGTAACAATTCATGAAGTGGGGGAAGCAAATACCTTTCAAACCAAGTGTGTGGAGTCACTTACAAATGGTAAGTGACTTTGCTCGCGCTCTGGAAAGTTGTAACTTAAAAAGCTTTCACTGTAGAAGAATTTCTAGTGATGCATTATGTGCAACAGAGGTGCTGGTGGCCATTTTGTTGGAATTCTGGGAAATGTAGTTAGAGATGTGCATCTTAGGTAGTTTGTAGTTTTAGCAAGAAAATACATTTTCTTTCCTTTTTATTCTGTTTTTTAACACAATACTACTTGTAGAAAGATTGGCTTTTGGGAGTAAGCTACTGAAAAAACCTTGTGGTGCACACATTATTCTGCAAAGTTAATTCATAAGGAACCACTGAAGTGGTTGAGAGGCACAAACAACATTTTCGGGAATACAAGGCACATGAAAGGTTGATAAGAGAAATTAGATAAAAAGTAAAAGTTGAAGAAATACAGAATCTGAGGCGAAGATAAACTTCAAGATAATAATTTCCTCCAAGCTTGTGGCTGAGGAGTCACAGGTATATTTCTGAGTTGATTTAAAAGTGTTTCTTTAGAAATAAATGTCCAACAATGGTTAACATACTTTGATTTCCATACAGGGTGTCAAACAAGAAGAGTGAAGAGCTCCTGTGGTGTTTGTTATTTGGTCCCATTACCCCCCAACCTGATCGGATCCACACTGTAACTCAAAGGTGGGGCACAGAACAGCTGGAGAGGGACTGTGGGGTTCAGCAGCTCCTACGGAAGGCAAAGCAGGAACCTGAGAGTATTAAAGGCCCAAGGTGAATCTTCTGTCCCAGCCGACATGGACACCAGAGGTTTCTCTCTAAGCTTGTTGGGGGAGGTTTTGTTAGAGATCAAGCAAGAGTTAAAAGCAGTCAGGAATGAAAATGAATTTTGAATCAGAAGGTGGAAGGACTAGTGGATAAAGTTAGTGTTTTGCAAGCACATGGTACTCAGTTACCGGATGACGTGGCGGAGGATTCAGGACCTCTGAATTTAACTCAGGAAGAAGAGCGGGAGGTTACGAGCAGGAGTAGAATGTTGGGTAGGAGCAGGGAATGTCATCTGCCTATCGCAATGGTCGCTCCTGCGAGCTATGGGGGAGACTCAAAGAGATTTTCTGTATTTGTGACTCAGTGCCAACTACACTTCCTTTGTTGTCCTGAGGTGTTTACCACTGGGGCTTCAAAGGCCACCTTTATTTTGTCTTACTTATCTGGGGATGCGGCAGCTCGGTCTGTTTTGGTGGTTAGCCAGCAGAGTCCCACTTTTGGAATATTTTGAAACATTTTTGAAGGAATTTAGCAAAATGTTTTACAGGCGGCCTGCATCCCAGGAGGTGGACACTGAGTTGCTTGAGTTACGACAAGGAAGTAAGGATTTAGTAACTTACATCACTCAGTTTAAGGAGTTGGTGTTAGAGTCTAAATGGCCAGAAGAAAAGAGGGTAACATTATTTTATAGAGGGCAGAGGGAAGAACGTAAGGATGTTTTGTCAACCATTGTAGACAGACTATGGTCTTGCGAATATTTAATTTCTTTGGTCATGCATTTGTATTTCAGGCTTAACGAACACAGTGGGGAGTGGAAGAGAGGTTTCACTGAAGTTAGGCTGAATTTCAGAGTGGAAAAACTGAAAAACTGAAAGGAGGGATGGTGAGTAGGGAGTTTAGACCTTCTGTAAGGAGCACAGAGGTTTATTTGAAACCTAGAGGCCCTTTTGACTAAAGAGGAGAAGGAAAAGAGAGTCAGGGAAGGCTAGTGTATGTAATGCGGCAGAGCAGGTAATTTACTTAAGAATCGTCCCAGAGTAGCTCGCAAGACGCCGGTGACAACTTCCAAAACTCAACTCATTGCAAATCGTTGCAGTCTGCAGTTCCTCACCTCACCTTAAATGTATCCTTGTTCTTGGCAGGAAAAGGTAAGGGAAGATGGCCTGTTATGCTAGATTCTGGGGCCACAGGAAATGTTACGGATTCGGGCTTGGTTAAGTCACTTGGTGTTCCGTTGAGCTTAAAGACTAGTCCAGAACAGGTTAGGGCAGTCGATGGAACACAACTCTCTTCAGGACCAATAACTCGTGAGACCGTTGTTCTGTGGTTGGAAACTGAAAGTGGGCATGTGGACTAACTGGCATCTGAACTGATTGATGCACCTCAACTGTTATTGCTTTTGGGTATGCCCTGGCTCACTTTGCATAATCCATCAGTTGATTGGGAGAAGAGGACGATCAGTTTAGTTTCAAACTTTTGTTTGTTACATTCTTTTGGTGGAAGGGCAAATTCAGTGGGCAGTTGGTAGCTACCAATGGGGGAGAAGGCAGTGAAGCATTTTGGTTGGCTGAAGGTGGCACAGTGGTAGCTTGTATTGGGGCAGTCGTAGGACAGTTGCCTAGGTGCTATGAGGAGTGTTTTTGATGAAGGTGAGGCGGGGGAGTTGCCATCCCACCAGCCTTACGATTGTAAAATAGAGTTGGAAGCTTGGACACCTATTGACTGTAGTCGGATTTATGCCTTAACAGAAAAACAAAATGAACATTTGAAACCATATTTAGAGGAAAATCTAGCTAAGGGTTTTATTAGACCTTCTCAGTCTCCTGCAGCATCTCCTCTCTTTTTCATTCCAGGATAAAACTTTTAGAACTTGCATAGGGCCCCAAACCACATTACCATTAAGAACCGGTACCCTCTCCCACTTATCTCAGTAATGCTTGATCAAATTCAAGGCTCAACTATTGTTACCAAATTGGATCTGCGGGGGGCTTATCATCTCATAAGGGTGCGGGAAGGTGATGAGTGGAAGACCGTTTTTAAAACTAAATTTGGACTATCTGAATATTTGGTCATGCCCTTTGGTTTGTGCAACATCCCAGCAGCTTTTCAATTCTTCATTAATGAGGTCCTCCGAGAATTTTTGAATGTGTTTGTAATTGTATACATCAATGACATCTTGATTTATTCAAAAGATGAAATTGAGCAACACGAGCATGTGAAAAGAGTGTTGCAGAAATTGCTTGATCATAACCGGTTTGCTAAATTGGAGAAGTCCCAATTTCATACTGATGTGGTTGAATTTTTGGGATTTGATTTCCCCCCAGGGATTCGAGATGGATGCTCGAAAAGTGCAAGCGGTTTCAGAATGGCCATCCCCCACATGTATGAAGGAAGTACAGAGCTTTATAGGATTTGCCAATTTTTACCAGCGGTTCATTAAGGATTTTTCTTTGAAGGTATTGCCAATTACAAAATTACCTCGGAAGGGAGTGAAATTTGAGTGGTCTGAGCAAGCTGAGTTGGCATTTCGGGATTTGAGAGAAAATTCACTGTGGGCCCAATCTTAATTCATCCAGATCCTGCTCAGCCATTTGTTTTGGAAGCTGATGCCTCTAATATCGCAGTGGGGGCAGTTTTGTCACAGAGACATCAGGTGACCAGACAATTGCATCCTGTAGTGTATTTCTCAAAGAAGTTGGCTCTCTGGTCATGAAATATTAGCCATTAATAAAAGGCGTTTCAAGAATTGAGACTATCTTTTAGGTGCACGGCATACAGTGACTGCGCTTACAGATCACAGAAATCTGCTCTTTTTGAAATCTGTCAAGATTTTGACTCCACAACAACTTCGTTGGTCTCTGTTCTTTTCCCAGTTTGACTATGTCAGTACATTCAAGCCGGTAAGGCAAAATGGCAAAGCGGATGCACTTTCTCGACAGTTTCCGGGAAGTGCAAAGAATGAGGAAGAACTTTTGGCTCCTTTATTGGCAACAGAACACTTTACTGTGGTTATATCAACTGAGAAGTTGAACTTTGGACTTATGGTGAAACAACAGATGACCAGGGAACAGATGCTGGAATAGGTACAGGGAGATCCCATCCGAAGTATTCAGGATGACTTGCCGAAGGTTGATGCTCTTCTTTATTTGCCTAGTTTAGCCATTAGAGAAGTTGCCTTGAAAAAATGTCATGAGACGAAATTGGCAGGACATCCTGGTTACTGAAAAACTCTGGAACTTATTCGACAGAATTTTTGGTGGGAAGGTATGAGAACTTATGTGCTGAATTTTGTGAGAACCTGTGAGGTGTGTGTACAAACCAAAGGAGAATATAATAAACCGGCAGGTTATTTGAACCCTTTACCAGCTCTGCCACATCCCTAGAATACAATATCTTTAGATTTTATTGTGAAATTGCCTGAAGATCAGGGTTGTACTACTATTTTGGTAGTGGTTGATCATTTAACTAAGGCAGGACATTTTCTTTCTATGAAGGGGGCGGTCACAGCATCCAGTTTGGTGAACACTTTTCTACAGAATGTAGTTGAATTGCATGGTTTACCAGTTCAAATTATTTCAGATAAGAGGCCTCAATTTGTATGAACATTTTGGAGGGAGTTCTGTAAGGAATTGGGTATTGAAGTAAGTTTGTCTTCGGCTTATCATCCCCAGACCAATAGCCTCACTGAAAGAGTTAACCAAGAGCTTGACAAATATTTGAGTTGTTTTTTGCGTTCAAATCATGGCTGGGTTGATTTTGTTTGGTTGGCAAAATTCAGTTATAATACTGTTACTGAAAATTCCACCAAGATGACTCCCTTCTTTTGCAATCAGGGTTATCATCCTCGATTTTTGAGAGCAGAATCCGCTTTAGATATTTCTTGCCCTGAGGTAGGGGAAAGAATTCAAGTAATGAGAAAGAATTTAGAATGAGCACAACATGCTTTGCAGGAAAGTAAGGAAACCATGAAACGGTTTACTGATCAGCATAGGAAAATTAGTCCAGAGTATCAAGTGGGAGATTTGGTTTGGTTGGCCACTAAGAATTTGAGGTTGAAGGGGATGAACAAATTTAGCCCAAGGTTTATTGGACCATTCGCAATTGAAAAGATCTTGAACCCATTTGCTGTTAAGCTTAAATTACCCCGGGATTTGAAAATTCATAATTATTTTCATGTTAGTTTGATCAAGCCTGTGGTTGAAGGAACTCGGATCGCGCCTCATCCAGTGCCAGTTATTGTTGAATTGGAGGGGGAAGAGTTTGAGGTAAAGTCCATCTTAGATTCACATAGGAGCAGAAGCAGGTTACAATACTTGATTGATTGGAAGGGGTTTGGCCCTGAAGAGAGATCCTGAAAATTGTCGAAGGATGTTCATGCCCGTTGGCTTGCATCTATATTTCATCAAAGGTTTCCTTTAAAACCTGGCCTGGGACAGGTCCTTGCAGAGGAGGTACTGTCAGAGTCAGGCTAAGAACCAGGAAACACAGAATCAGCAGGGTGCAAAGGCCAAAGGGGTGTTGTTTTGTGTGCAAAGCTAAATAGTTATCTTTTTTCCTTATTGCCTTTTCTCAGAGATCAGCTGAGTTGGGCACTCAAGATGGTTGACTGGGCTCGAACCAAGACCAAGATGGTGGAGTCTCTCAGCAGTGATGTAATTCAGAATGTTAAGGGCAGATTGTTCTAGTAAGTCGATTCTCAACTGCCTTTCATCATTCCTTTTAGTGAAGACAATCATATTTTGATTAGCTCCCATTTAGGCCTACCCTTCACGTACATCAGAAGTCAGAGGAAGAAGCAAGATTGAATGGGAGCGCAGCTTGATGGTGAGCTAACAGCTATTTAAATTTCATTTTTTAAAGCTTGGAACTATGAGTGTAGTCGGGGAATGCTGCGTATGTGTAAAACTGCTTAATTCATTATTATTAGGAGATTCACGCCGCGCATGAAGAGAGCGGTTTAATTCAGTGTTTATTCTTGTTATTAGGAGATGCACACCATGCATGAAGGGTGAAGTTTAATTCAGTGTTTATTCTTGGTGTTGCACATTACCAAATTCATTTTTGAACCGTTCGGATTGGACTTGTATGAAACCTGCTTTAAATGCGACTTTCGCATTATTTTTTACTTCCGTTTACTGCTGCGTATGTTTGCGCATTGGGCAGGGAGTGGTAATGCCTACCGCGGTCACTTTCGTTTGTTTTTAAAGTAACAGAAGTGCAGTGTAAGACTCACAGCTTGTATCTTTAACGCTGTCAGTGGAGAAACGTGGTAAACTGCAAGCGTAACAATTCATGAAGTGAGGGAAGCAAATACCTTTCAAACGAAGTGTGTGTAGTTGATTTTTAAGTGACTTTGCTCGCGCTCTGGAAAGTTATAACTTAAAAAGGTTTCAGAGTAGAAAACCTTTTAGTGACGCATTACGTGTAACATAGGTGCTGGCAGCCATTTTTTGGGAATTCTGGGAAGTGCAGTTAGAAATGTGCATCTTAGGTAGTTTGTAGTTTTAGCAAGCAAATACATATTTTGTTCCTTTTCATTCTGTTTTTTAACACACCACTACTTGTAGAAAGACTAGCTTTTGGCAGTAAGCAACTGAAAAAACCTTGTGGTGCACACATTATTCTGCAAAGTTCATTTATTATGAACAATTGAAGTGGTTGAGAGGCACAAACAACATTTTCGGGAATACAAGCCACATAAAAAGGTTGATAAGAGAAATTAGAGAAAAAGTAAAAGTTGATGAAATACAGAATCTGAGGCGAAGATAAACTTCAAGATAATAATTTCCTCCACGCGTGTGGCGGAGGAGTCATAGGTATATTTCTGAGTTGATTTACAAGTGTTTGTTTAGAAATAAATGTGCAACAATGGTTCACTCCGATTCCCAAAGAGGTTGTCAAACAAGAAGAGTGAAGAGCTCCGGTGTTGTTTGTTATTTTGGCCCATTCCCCTCCACCTGATCGGATCCACACTGTAACTCAAAGATGGGGCACAGAACAGCTGGAGAGGGACTTTGGGGTTCAGCATCTCCTACAGAAGGCAAAGCAGGAACCCCAGACCACTCAGGTGATCCTCCCTCACTGGTCCACCCCCAGGAACTGGATCCAATAGTGATAGCCATGTCCTGACCACCTGGATGACAGATCCCCGGGGACTAGCTAAGGGGACACCTTCAGGTTTCTCACTTTGACCTTGTTGTTCTTGGTCACCTCCTTCACCACTTCCTTTTTACATATTTTTACATATGTAAACAGGGTCTTATCAGTATGTAATCCCAAACCCCGCCCACCTCTTTCCACCCACCCCATTGTTTGGATGGTCATGGTGTTGTGGATACAGTTGTCCATGTACAAACGTGTTCTGTCTCCAAATTTTGTCCGTGGTATTTTTGTCAATGGTCTGTCCACGAAGCACAGGTAATACGTTCATGATCTCTGTACATGTAGCGGAGTGCACAAGGTCAAGAAACCACAGATGCCCATTATCATACTTGATCAGCCTTGATTATGTTTACATTAATTTGACAATTGTTTGTCCATGATCGATAGAAATGGACCTTTGATGTTGCACACCTCTTTTTTGGGGATATTTATTAAGTGAAAGCATGTTAATGTTTGTGGGAAACATTTGTATTTTTGTTAACAATAAATATTAAGCTATTGTTATTTTTAAATTAATTTTAGCCCAACTTCATTACCACCACATCCTAAAATTCTAGATAATTAAGTCATTTTAAGCACAATGAGTGTGAAATCTGAGCAGGTTGCATGAATTGTATGCAGTGCATGGAAGGGCTGGCAACTCATCCGGTTCCCGAGACCGGTCTTATTTGCATATCCACAATCCTTTGCACAATTACAGTGAGTTGTGTTCTTATTCCCACATGAATGAATAGATTTGGATAATAGTTCACAGTTCTGTGGCGGAAAAATGAAGGTATATGTAAATGATTGCCTGAAGGATGCTGCTGGGAAATGTAAGTAATTGAATTCAAATGAATATGAGAAGAGTATGCTGATTCAAGAAGAACTAGGCCTTTTGTATTCAGTGCCAGGTCTAGAGAATCTTAGGGAGAACTTTAATGAGATGCACACTTGAAGCACATTAAAGTAATTGTAAGCATTTATTACTTCCATCAAATTCTCATCAAGTTACATAGTAAGCAGCTCCAACCTGCCATTTCCTTAGTCTGCCCTCTTCCTTCAAGTCATAACATGTCCCTCCAACAACAGTACTCCAATGTTCCATTCCAGAATGGAATGTGTTATACTGTACACTCCATGGGCTACAAACATTCAAGGTTAGAATAACATATTTACACATGTTTGTGATAGGAGAACAATGTATTTACACATTTACCTGATACAACACACCTCCTTCCGTTCATAGAATGATATGCATAAAGACCTTTCCTTAATGTGCTTCCCTCATTCCATGTTGCCACCCTCTCTTTACTCCATTTCTCACCATTGCTCAAAAGTACTGTATTTCCAAAATATCCTTTCTGCACTCTCCTTCCACTCTTCACCCTCTCGCATCAAACGCTCCCTTACAGAATTCTTTTCATCATACCTCCTTTTAGATATTATTTGGTCACGTATCATCCTCTCCCATATCACCTCTTGAGGGACTACGTCAGGATGGAGAACCTAAAACGTGGCTCACCAATGAGGTATTTCCACGCATGGTTGTTTTTTGCTCCCTTAGCACAATTATTCCCAGCCGTGCTTACTCTGCTAAAAGTATATTACTGTGTTCCTAACTGGAGAAGCTTCAAACAAGTGATGATAAAAAGTGTGACTCCTAATTGTATTAAGCATGCACATCTGCTTCCTATATCTCTGGGAGAATGGGGAGTGACCTTGGGAGGCCAGGTTTGCCTGTCCCCTCAGAGGATCCTTTCACTAATTGGAAGGAGTGAAATCCTCCGAAGTGAAGTCATAGAATCTGCCACACATTTTATTGAACGCAATGTACTGGAATCCTATCAAAGTTGTCAAAACATGGGGCTGGGTAACATAGAATTGGGACTGCTTGTAGATTGTGTGATGTACATTCTGTGAGGAAGGCATTGTATCGAGCAGTAGACACAGACACAATGTATACACGTTTTGAAAACCTTTTTTTTACGAATTTGGTTGGGATGGTAGAATTCCTAACTTGCCCTAACTCTAAAATGGGAGTAATCTCGACCATTTAACAAAAACAAATATGTCCAAGTCAGTCTGGTCGAAATAAAAAGGGCTATTCTAAGAAAACCTAACCTTGCTCTCCTTCTCAAGATAACAAATGTGTTAAGGGAATACAAAAAGGAAAATAGTGTGTCAAAAATAAATGTCAGAATTACTTCAGCACCAACTCCCTTCCCCAGGTTCAACCCCACAGGGTCTAGAAAGTCTCTCAATAAAAAAGGATAGGTGGATGACACAGTTCTATTAGTATTGCACACTGTGGCTTACTGGTACAGTTCAATCTTAGGCTGTCAACTTCTGGTAGCTCAATCACTTTGTTAGGTTTCATCCCCCTTGCATCAATACTTTGTTCATATGCTCTCAATTTCTCACAGTACTGCACAGGCTTCCCGCTGCTGGGCTCGAGCCTATCTTGTTTCCCTTTATCACACACACAATTTATTACAGTTCTGCACAGGCTTCCCTTTGTCAGGCTAGAGCCTGTCCTGTTGTTCATGAGGGTTTCATTCACCACATTTTACTCAAGATATATTTGAATGTCGAAAACAACAAGGAATTTACATAGACCTCTGCATGACCACTTCGACCTGCCTTTCAATACTCACAATCCATACTCATCTTGTGACACCAATACTTCTTGGTACTTATAATTCTTTCTCTGTTTAGTCTGCTCTCTGTGCCTGTTCAAAGGGGTTGTATGTAACACTAATACCTCTTGGCAATTCTACCTTCCCCCAATGCCTCTTAGCACCTGTAGTTCTTATTCTTCATGGCCTTTTCCAGAGTTCATATTCAACACCAATACTTCTTGGTATTTGTAGTTCTTATATTTCACTTTTGCCCCCTTGGCATATTTCACAATTTACATCTTTTCTTTCAGCACCAATGACTCTTGTTACTTGTAGTTCTTATTCTCTTTTCAATTGCCTTCTTGGCTTTTTTAGTTCTTATATTTTACTTTGGCTCTCGTGGCATATTTCAATTTCCTCTTATTTAACTTTTTTCCCTCTGATCTCCGCTTGTAACATTTTTCAAAAATGTCATAACATTTTACAGCGACTTTCAAATGTGCGACTTCCTCTACCAGGACCACTCTGCTACTTTGCATCCTTTTCTTTTAAAAATTGTCCTCTTCATTCGCGTTTTATCGGCACATATGCAACCTTCAATTTCATGTGCGTTTTATCAGCACACGCGCCTCATTCAACTTCAAATCACAGTCACTTTCTCTTTAATATCAACCAGACTTTTGTTGCGCTCGATAACTCACCGGTTGTGCTAAATGAATTTAATTTTTCCCGCACTTCAAGACCGTTACTAGCACCTCCTCTGCTCCTCCCCAGCTCTGCTGTTCATCCAAGAGGGATGCAGGCCGTTTCCTGCCACCTGCTAAATTTCTTTCTTCCATTCTCTGGGCACTGCTTTTCGAACACTCACGGCTTCCCAAAAGCTTGGAAATCTTGCCTGGCGTGCTCTCAATCCACTCAATTGTTTATCAGCCTGTTGGCCTTCCAACTCCCACAAATTGGTTCGCATCAGCCTCGGAAGGGCTGTTCCTTCTCGTACCCAGCTTCGCTCAAAGTGCGCCTGTGTGCGCCACCTTTTATTTTCACAGGGAGTCTTAATAAGTGGCAGGTGTACTTTATTAGAGCTACGTGCCTGACTCTGGCAACCTCATTTTAGGAACAGAGTCAATTCAAGTCAGGGGAAATAATCCTCCTGACCTAATTCCTCATCTTCCTTGTTGCAGTACTTTTATCAAGACAAAGTGGGGAGGAAATATGGGAGTTGTAGTTTCCCATAAAATAAACAGGGATAGGGGTTAGATGGGTTGGGGGAAAAGGGGACACCATGCCCTCACCACTGGGTGCTTCTCCACCACTCCCCGAGGACCTCCCTACCCAGGTGATACTCCCTCGCTTGTCCACCCCCAGGGTCGGAATACAAAAGCGATGGCCTTTCCCTGGCCACCTGAGTATGGGATTCCTGGGGACTAGGTTGTGAAACACCCTCTGGCTTTTCACAATTCCTTAGTTCACACTACAGCGCTGCCTTTGAAGATTTACCAAACTTACCTCACCCAAGATCTGATTCCAGGATCTGATTTCCCTGGAAGTGCACATATGCTTTTTTTTGTCTAACACCATTGCAATCTTTTGACTATACTTATTTTATCCTAATAGTATTAGGGTTATTCGAAGTTGTGAACCTTTACTACTCAGACACGTGATCCTCAGCAGAAAAACCTGATTTGTCATGAAGGGTCTCCTTTCTATGTTTTTGAATGGTGCCGTTTTTCCCAGTGATTCATTGTCTGAACGGGATACACTGGTATTGATGAGATGTAACTGTCTCAGTGGAGGTGTTCATTTTAGCCACACAATAATTCACGGTACAGAACTGTTTGGGGCAAATATTGTCCATCATGGTCATCCATGGTCAAACCTGTTCTTGGGGAAATATTACTAAACATGATCATATTGCTAACCAGGGTCATTACATGGATTTAATTTTAAGCGACATGTTGAAAATAAAAAAGGTAACATGAGTAAGTGATAAAGAAATATGCAGGTTACTCGCTTCAAGATCCAACCCAGCTTTTCCTTAGCGAATCTATGACATCATCCGTCACATGTTCATGAGGCCTTTTCAATCCGTGTTCTCTAGTGATTTACTGCCGTTTCATTGTGCTACCTTTTTTCAAGGGTGCAAGTGAGTAGGTGCTTTATAGCACCAGCACCTTGCACACACAAACAGTATTTGCGCTTAAACAATGAATATGGTAAAAGAGAGCTAATGGATGCAATGTGATTTGGTGATATTTTTGCATCTTGAAGGTTCAGTCACATTTTTTCAGCAAACAAACTATAATTTCTAACGGATTGTGTCCTCCAACATATTCCTCATCTTTGACATGTGATGTCCACAGCTGTGCTACTTTGAAATTTTTTAGCAGAGGGCGTCCTGCGTCGATGGCTTCGGGTCGATGTCCCTCAAAGGCCTGTGTCGAGGCCGGCGTCATCGGATGTTATAAATAGGATGCACGGCGCCTGTAGCCTCAGTTCTGTTTTTTCCGCAAATGTGTTTGAGAACTCGCCGTGCCTCGGGTATTCTTTGTGAATATGTCTTCTTCATCTACCACTCCGACTCTGCGATCTGGCTTGAAGACTTGCCGGGACTGTAAATCTAAGATGTCGATTATGGACCTGCACCGCATTTGTTAGTGGTGTCTGGGCGAGAGTCATGACACCGATGACTGTTCAAAATGCCAGTCGCTGACTGTTAAGACCCTGCGGGAGCGTAATGGGAATTTACAGGTAGGTCGGGGTACTAACCCAGTAAGTCCTGAAAATCTGTGAAAGGGATGTCCACTGACGATTTGAGGGGTGACTCTCCTCGTCGGAATGAGTCCCAGGATCTCGATCCCGGAGTGGGTCCCGCCACTCGTCCTCCTCGTGTCGGCACTCCCGGAAGCGGCATCAATCGGTCGCCTTCCCCGTCCTCGTCGGATGATGGCGCCACGAGGAAAGTGGCTTGCCCCACTAAGTCCTCGATTCCGCAGGAAGGGGAGGCCTTCAGGGAGCAGATGCTGGCAATTTTTCAATCCCAGGGCACAGTTCCATCCGCGCCTTCGGAAGAAGCCGGCAGGGAACGGTCTCGGTCCGATGCTCGCACGCCTTGGATCGAAACTCATCAGGAACTGTTGAGGTCCTGTTCGGACAAGGTCAGGTTGATCGCCAGAGACGTGCTAGATCCAGGTCTCGGTCTTCATCCCCGGCGAAACCGCAGAAATCTGTTAAGGGCTCGAGGTCGGTGTCGACTCCGTCAGCGCCGTGTCCATCGGATACAGACGTCGAAGCTTTACCTTCACACCAGCCCTCGGTGCCGTCGCTGCTCTCAATGCCTTTGGGGCCTTTTGGCCGGAATTTGCCGATGGAGGTCCCTAATACTGTGGATCCTCCAAGGAAGGCTACATACAAGTCTGTGAAGCTTGTTAAGGAATCCAGACCCACTTCTGTCCCTAGACAGGAGTTCTTCCTTCCTCTGGATGATTTCTATGAGGATGAGGAGAGGTCTGATTTGGAATTTGACCCTGTTGAGAGTAATGTGGCTCCTGTCTTTTCTGGAGACAGTCAGTTAGAAGAGTGGCGCCAATCACTCCATGATGCCAGTGGCTTGAACACATCTCTGGAGGTGGAGTTTGGCAGGCCCGAGTCTGGGGCTCATGCAGAGTCCTCTTATCGGAGACTGATGGCTAGGGTTACTGAGTATCTTGGTTGGTCTAGAGCTCCAGATGCCTTTGTTCAGGATGACTTGACTGATATTTTGGATCAAGGTCCGTCCACTAACCAGGTGTTACCTTTTCATTTGACTTTGCAAAAAAGGGTGGCGGCTGCTTGGCAGACCCCGGAGTCTCTTCCCGCGGTTAACAAGTCGTTAACTAAAAAATACTGCCCTTCCAGTAGCGACCCCAGCTACCTATCCACTCACCCCACTCCACTTGGTGGTTCAGGCGGCTACGGCCACCTTGAGGCAGGCAGCGTACCCTAAGATCCCTCCTGATAGGGACGACAAGCGCTTCAATGGTTGGGCAAGCAAGGTGTTTTCTGTAGGGAGTATGTCGCTGGAGTCTGCCAACTCCACTCGTGCCTTGGCATGATTTTTACACACTCTGTGGAATTGCGTCTCTCTGGTGGCTGAGCATATTCCCGAGGGGAAAGAAAGGGATGGGTTCCTTGCTCTCGTGCAGGATGGCAAGGATTCTATGTGTGAATCCCTTCAGTCTGGGTTGGACACAGCCGACAGTGTTAGCCAGTCCATGGCTGCGAGCAACGTTACACACAGGTTTGCATGGTTGCGGAAGTCGGGTTTTGCTCCAGATGTACAGGCCCATCTTCTGAACATGCCCTTTGATGGCTCTCATTTGTTTGGCAGCAATGCTGACGAGAGCCTTGAGAGGTTGCAGACCTCAAAAGCTGCTGCTAAATCTTTGAGCACTGCAGAGCGTCAACCTCCACCTTTTAGTCCTAGTGGACAACAGTGGAGAGGTGGTTCCTTTCGTTACTACTCCTCTTTTGGTAGGACGAGAGGAGCCGGCAATCAAAGGGGTCCATGAAGAAGTACCTGTGGTGGTCACGGAAACAGAGGTGCCAAAGCCACTCAAACAGCAACCTCTTTGCCTTCAGGCACTGCAATAGCCACTACAAAACAACTATGAGGCCATGTTCCATTGTTCGTCGGTTGGGGGCAGACTGTCTCAGCATCTCGAAGAATGGCGAGCTATTACTTCAGATGCGTGGGTTCTGGAGACAATAGCCCATGGCTACTGCCTGCCCTTCCTAAAGCGGCCTTACGACCATCCACCTGGGAGTCTCTTTGAAGCTTCCGGATCTGCTCCTTGTGCAGGAAATCTTAACCCTGCTGGAGAAAGGCGCTATAGAACTAGTGCCTGTAGCTGAGAGGAACAAGGCATGGTATTCCCCATATTTGTTAATTCCAAAGAAAGATGGGGGACTGAGACCCATCTTGGACTTGCGTTGGTTGAACAAGTTCCTCAGGAAGGACAAGTCCAAGATGGTTACTCTTTCTCAGGTCCTTCATGCCCTTCAACTTCAAGATTGGTTGGTGTCTCTGGACCTACAGGATGCTTACTTGCATGTGCCGATTCATCCAAAGCACTGAAAGTACCTGAGGTTTGCATTTGGCAGCTCGCACTTTCAGTTTCGGATCTTGCCATTTGGATTGACCTTCGCCCGAGGGTCTTCATTCATTCATTTTCATTTTCATTTATATATTTATTACGCGCCGCAGCTCGCGAGCATCAGGGCGCGACAAAAACACGTAAGACGGAGTTCACAGGACTACATAAAGAAGAAAAGAGGAGGACTCAGGACAGTCCAGGCTGAAAAAGAAGTTAATTACCGGAAGAGTAACGTTTTCAGCTGCTTCCTGAATAAGGAGTGACTGCTTTCCAGTCTAAGATTGTCTGGAAGCTCGTTCCAGAGTGCAATGGCTTTAGTGGGGAAAGCTCTCCCGAGTCCGTTAGCCTTGATTCTAGAGTGGTTGACTTTAAGTAAGCCTTTTTTAGCTGATCTGAGGCAACGGCTTGGTTCGTACCAGCAAAATTCCCTTTTAAGGTAGGAGGGGGCCGTGCCGAATAGACAGCGATGGACGAGAGTCAGCGATTTGAATTTGATACGCTCCTCTATAGCGAGCCAATGAAGACCTATTCGGTCGTGAGTGATGTGCTCGCGCTTGGATTTGCCGGTGATAGTTCTAATAGCATTGTTCTGGATTATCTGGCATTGTTTGATGCAGGAGTTACTTGACCCAAGCATCAACGCATTCCCATAATCCAGTCGGGACAAAATTGTGGCTCTAGCGATGGTAGCGCTATTTTTGGCGTTGAGATGTGGCCTGATACGGCGTAATAGTCTCTGATAGTATTGGCAGTTCTTTTTAAGGTATGAGACCTGTGCGTCTGCTCCTAGTGAGGATTGTAGGTATATGCCAAGAGTTTTCACTTTGCTTGATACTACAATGTTAGAGTCCTTAATAGTGAAGGACGAATAGACTGGGCCTAGCTTGGATAACGCTTTTGTGGATCCAAATGTCATAAGTTCAGTTTTTGAGCCATTTAGACACATCCAGTGGGCCTTCATCCAGCATTCTATAGTGTTATAGACTGCTGACAGCCTGTTGTTATCTGTAGCATGGTCTCCGCTGAGTTCTATGATCAGTTGTGTATCATCTGCGAAGTTGGTAAAGTAGATGCCCAACTGCGATAGAAGGGCGCAGAGACAACGAATATAAAGATTAAGTAGAAGAGGTGAAAAGCTGGCGCCTTGTGGGACGCCGCAGTCCACCGGGTTCGTACTGGAGGAATAACCACCCCAGGTGATTTTAGATTTTCTCAAGCTTCATCAAGCTAATGGTGGTGGTGGCAGCGTATCCGAGGCGGGGGAAAGGAGGTTTCACGTCTACCCCTACCTGGAAGACTGGCTGATCCGAGCACATTCTCCCGAGCAAGCTCTGGATCATCTCAGCCTCACCTGCTGCTCCCTCCACAAGCTCTGCTTCTCCCACAATTTCAAGAAGTCACATTTGACACCTTCTCAACAGCTCCAGTACATCGGGGCTGTGTTGGACACGTCCTTGGGGAAGTGTTCGCCTCCCAAGGTGAGGGCTCATCACATTGTACAGATGGTGGGCGAATTTCAACATGCCCAGAGTCTTCCAGTTTTCGTATTCTTAAGGTTGCTCTGCCTCATGGCGTCCTGCATTTTTCTGGTGCCAGAGGCCAGACTGCGGATGAGATCCTTGCAATGGGTACTCAAGATGCAGTGGTCCCAATTCTCAGGCAAGATGACAGATCCCATTCAGATTCCACTCTCGGTCTTGCAGGATCTTCTGTGGTGGGCCAGCTAAGGGAACCTGATGAAGGGGGAGCCATTTTGGCAACCTTGGCCAGAAGTGAAGCTGGTGATGGATGCTTCTTTCACAGGATGGGGTGCTAATGCAGATGATCTGACCGCAAGCGGTCATTGATCTCCATCGGAGTCCAAACTCCACATCAACCTGTTGGAGCTGAGAGCCATCAGGCTAGCCCTGAAGGCTTTTCTTTCATCTGTACCAGGGAAGGGTGTCTTGATCACAATGGACAGCACAGTGGCCATGCATTACCTCAACAAAAAAGGGGGGGGGAGGGTCACTCCCATTGTGCAGAGAGGCAATGCAGCTCTGGTTCTGGGCAATCCAGCAAGGAATTTAACTCTTGGCAGTTCCTCTGGCCGGAGAGGAGAATATGGCGGCGGAGACTCTGAGCAGGCACAGAATTATCTCTCATGAGTGGGAGTTGGCTCAGGAAGTCCTTCTGGAGATTGTCACCCTTTGGGGAACACCACAAGTGGATCTGTTTGTGACCAGTGCCAACCGGAAGTGCAAGAGATTCTACTCAAGGGAATTTCCTCCGAGAGGAGCCTTAGGGGACACATTTGTCGTTGATTGGTCATTCCCACTTCTGCACGCGTTTTCTCCGGTCCCACATGATCCTCATTGCTCCGGATTGGGCCAGCAGAGCGTGGTACACGGACCTTCTAAAGATGTCCATCTGTCCTCCACGCCGTCTTCCCTACCAAGAGGATCTTCTCTCACGCGAGAGGGTGTTAGGTTCTCCATCCAGAGGTCAAGACTCTCAACCTTCACGCTTGGTATCTGAAAGGTTGAGGTATAAGGATTGGGTCCTCCAGGATGACATGATGGAGGAGTTGCTGTTGGCCAGGCGGCCGGCAACCAAATCCCTGTACCGTTGGTGTAAATTCTGTGACTGTTGCAGAGGACACAATGTCGATCCTTTTCGGTGTTCCATTTGATGGTTCTGTCTTTCTTGCTTTCTTTGGCCCACAGGGGTCTTCAAGTAGGTACCATTAAAGGTTACCTGGTGGTGCTGTCTATCTTCAAGCGCTGGTCTGAAGAATGTTCTTAAATTAAGATTACTTTGATTTCTCAATTTCTTAAAGGGCTCTCTAATGTGTTCCCTCCGTCACCGTTTCAGATGCCGTTTTGGGATTTGAATTTGGTCTTAAAATTTCTGATGGGTGCTCCATTTGAACCTTTGCTCTCTTGTTCTTTGAGACTGTTGTCTTTCAAGACAGTTTTCTTGGTTGCGGTTACATCCGCAGAGTGAGTGAATTGCAGGCACTTTCATCTAAGCCACCCTTTACTGTGTTCCACAAGGATAGGGCTGTACTGAGGTTACATCCATCCTTTCTACCTAAGGTAGTGTCTGAATTTCATTTAAGCCAGAAAGTGGTACTTCCTGCTTTCTATCCTCCTCCTAATCCTGGTAAGGAAGAGGAGCGACTCCATAGGTTGGATCCTAGGAGAGCTCTGAGCTTTTGTATTTCTAGGATGTCCTGGGTCAGAGTGGACAACCAACTCTTCGTGGGGTACAATGGACACAGATTGGGCCAGGCTGTTACCAAACAGACCTTGTCCAGGTGGATTATCCTCACCATTACTGAATGTTATCAATTGGTGGGCAAGGACCCTCCTGAGGGTTTGCGAGCTCACGCCACCACGGGCGTGGCTACTTCCACTGCCCTGCAGCAGGGAGTTCCTATTAGGAATATTTGTGATGCAGCTACATGGGCTTCTATCCACACATTTGTCAAACATTACTCTCTGGATACGCTCCATGGTCAAGATATGGCCTTTGGTAAAGCAGTCCTTTACTCTGCCATCTGATTGGGTATTCTATCTAAATTCCTCACCCTCCTCCATTTTCTGGTATTGCTTTGGGAGTCTGTCAAAGATGTGGAATACGTTGGAGGACACAATCCATTCGAAGAACAAGTTACTTACCAACTGGTAATGTTCTTTCGACTGGATCTTCCTCCAACGTATTCCACATCACCCTCCCACCCTGCCCCTCTGGAGAAGCTCCTATGTTATTGCAGCTTGTGCTCCCTCAAGGGTATGTGCAGTCAAGCAGGCATTGTGTACGAGCAGGTCACACGTTATGAAGGAAAAAACAAACTGAGGCTACGGGCGCCGTGCATCCTATTTATAACATGCGGTGGCCTCGCCCTCGACGGAGGCCTTCGAGGGACATCGACCCGACGCCATCGATGCAGGACACCTTCTGCTGAAAAATGTCCGAAGTAGAACAGCTGGGGACATTACATGTCAAAGATGTGGAATATTTTGGAGGAACATCCAGTCGAAAGAACGTTACCAGTTGGTAAGAAACTAGTTCTTCTTACTTGTTGATTTCTCTTGCATGCTCTTCCTAATACTGTATTTCACATGCTATTTTGCCTTTTTCGCATGCTCTAGTCAACTGCTTTCATATGCCCACCCAGTCGAGGAGATTTCAAGAAGTTAAAGTACAATTTTCTGGTACTTTGACCTTGCTGGCGAGTACCAGGATGTTTGAAACTTTTATTTGACATTTACTGCAGTAGAAGGTAAAAAAGTTTCACTTTGCATGTCTGGCCCCTGGGTGGCGCATTGCGCTAAATATGAAGTAGGCATAGGGTGACATGCACCTTTTTATAGAGAGCACTGCTAAAATAGTTTTCATCTGTCACCATGAGTCGAGTACACTTCTCTTAGGTCGAGTAGGTAAACTAAGTAACTCAACCTGCAGATCTAATGACTTTATAAGAATTTCCGTGACCTGGCTTTGTATCTTGGCTTCTGTTCAACCTTTGTGTATTTATGTTAAGTTCCCATTAGCAATGATGAATAACAGTTTTATGGGTGTCTTATCACCGCAGAGGGAACAACAGCCAGCTCAAAACCAAATATAAATTCACCTGTTCTTTATTCTGTATGAAACAAAACAGTGGATTTGGGTTTAACTGAGCCCACAGCATGGGTTCTGGTGAACATGCAAATATTTATCTAAGAATAAGCATTTATCTCTTTGCAATTGAAAGGCATTACGAAGTTGTTATGTTCAAAGATATTTAAGGACTTGATGTTAATATGTGGTTTGTGGTTCTGTATATGGCCTTTATAGGGGTTTATGTTTCAGCAGGCTTCACTTGGGACTATAGTCTTCAGTCCTTCCCTCTCTTCCCAAATAGGTCTGCCTTCTTGGCAGCAAACAGCCACTCACATCCTCTGGGATTTATAGTATCTGCACGTTGTTAGGTTTTTCATGGAAGGTATTGTATTTAAGATTGGTGCTTTGCTCCTCCTGGACTCGTAGTTTACCTGGCACCTCCACCAATGGTGCCTTGAGTCATACGGATGAAGGTCAGGTGTCTGTTTCTTTCAGAATCGAGGGACCCCGGGGTTTGCAAGCACTCCCCCATTTTCTACAGTGGATAATCTCTAGTGGATGTCCCTCCAGCTTCAGCCACTGCATAATGTTTTTAAAGATATAGTTACTAGGGCTTCCTCTTGCTTTCCCCAGATCACTCCCTGAATTCTCTGGTCCTCCTTTTACTTGACTACCTCTTCCTCCTTGCTGGTCCCCCATGCTCGCTCTCTCTCAACCTTTCCCACCTACTTGTCACTCTGCTGCACTTGCTCATCTCTCCTCCCCTTCTCTTGCTTCCTGACCCTCCGCTTATCTTTCTCTCTCTACCAGCATCTTTGTTCTTCTCTCTCCCTTTTCCACCTCCTATGCTACTTTCTCTGTCATTGCCCCTAGTCACCTCCCAAGGAACAACAGGCAACTCAAAGCCAAGGTCTGAGGTCCAAGGGTATTTATTAAACCAACAGAACATCTAAGGAATGTGGTAATGCATTGGGAAATCAAACAAACAAATCAACCTTTATATGAACAAGCTCTTTAGTCCTTTCCACCCTCACTCAGAATCTGCAGCAGGGAGGGTAAAAAGTAATTCAGAGCATGATATTTGTGTGCTGCATAATACCAAAGGAACACACGCGGTACCCATTCGAGGCAAGAGTAAAAAGCTGAAGAATTCTATAGCAATCCTTTGTAAAATGCTGCCTATCATGCGTAAACGGCAGGCGAAATTTAAACTTTTTGCAAAATGGAATGCAAAAACAGGGCAGAAAGATGATTTTGCCTGTTTTTATACTTTGGTTTGACTCTGTTTTGGCAATGATGATCAACACTGCATAGAAGTGTCCCAACAGCATGTAGGGGATAACACTGGCAGTCCCCTCTATGCACTCAGCACTTCATGTAAAATGACCCGAACAGTCTTTTGACATTGAATGCTTAGCTTTCGCAGACGTTGTCAGGATGCAATTCCTTTCTTGAAGCAAAACTGGTACCTGAAATCCCTGGGTTGTGGGCCAAGTGCAGACTCTTTAAGATCCTTGTGGATTCTCTCATTCTTCTCCCTTTCTCCCTCTGTTTTGCTCATTTCTTCTTTCCTCCTTGAGGAATCACCACACTTTGAACATGTACTCCTTCCTCCACCCCATCCTCTCCTCCTCCACCCCATCCTCTCCTCCTCCAGATTGTCCTCCTTGTCACTCCTGCCTTTCTCCACTCCTCCTCCTTGCTACCACCTTCCCTGCTCCTTCTTTGCTCTTCCCTTTTCTCCTTCTACTAAGTTTGTTCCTCTTTTTCCTCATTCCTTCTTTCCTCCTTGAGGAATCGCCATACTTTGCTTGTGTACTCCTTCCTCCACCCCATCCTCTCCTCCTCCAGATTGTCCTCCTCATCTCTCCTGGGTTTCTCCACTCCTTGTTGCTACCACCTTCCCTGCTCCTTCTTAGCTCATCGCTTTCCTCCTTCTACTAAGCTTGTCCCTCTGGTTTCTCTCTTCTTTCCTCCATGAGGAATCGCCACACTTTGCTCTTGTACCCCTCCATCCCTGGCTTTCCTCTAGATTGTCCTGGTCCCTCCTGGGTTTCGCCACTCCTCCTTGTTGCTACCACCTTCCCTGCTCCTTCTTAGCTTTCCCTGTTCTCCTTCTAGTACTTTTGTCCCGTTGGTTTCTCTCTTCTTCTTTCCTCCTTTAGGAATCGCCACACTTTGCTCTTGTACCCCTCCGCCCCTGGCTTTCCTCTAGATTGTCCCGGTCCCTCCTGGGTTTCTGTAATCTTCCTCAATACTCTGTGCTGCTGCTGCCACTGTCCCCACTCCTTTCTTTCTCTTTAGTGCTCTTGCCTCCCCTCCCTGAGGATTCTCTCATCTTCCTTTGCATGCTCAATACAGAAACGTTTTCCTTTGGGCACCTTTCCCACAAATGTCCATGATATAGAGTGATACGCTCTCTGCTCATGTCCTGTAGAGTAGTGTCTCGTCCATTGGGGGCTGTGAAGTGGTTTAGATGTGGAACAGACTGTTACACTAGGGGACAGTGACTAGTCAGCCAGTTCTAATAGGTTGTGCAATTGAATGGGTAATAACCAACCAGGCGGACATCTGACCAGCATACAGAAAAGCAGAGCAGTGTCTACTGCATTACCATAGCTGGAAGCACCGGTGTCATTTTACATTGGGGCATTTTGCATGGCTGGTGCAGCCTTTGGCACTATGATTGGATAATGCAACCAACCCCCAGTTTTGCATTGTGTGACAAAAGAATGTTGTTCTGTATTTGAAAAAAAACAAGAATCTGTGTGGAAGATCTCACTCAACCACCCCCACATCTGTGTGGGCTCCTCGCACCATTTCAGGTTAAATTGATACGTCACTTTAGCAATTCACCAGCTGCCCTTGTAGGATGCGAGTTCTTGGTTCTTATGATTATGTTATGCATTTACAGTGGCACGCTACCTCACTGACATATATAAGTATCTGGGCATTTATGTCAAGCCATCCCCCTCTTTTCCTTACTTGTCAGACACCGTACCATCGAAAGCTTGGAATAAGTGGCTCGCCATTAGGAAAACCATCGATAATTGTGGCGGCCGTTCTATTGAGGCAAAGCTAGTGGCCTTCAAAGTTTCAATTGTATCAGGTATAATGTATGCACTTGTTATGTTAAAGGTACTTATATAGTGCACCGTCACCAACGGAATTGGTCCCCAGGCGCTCTGGTGGATCTGTAAACAAGGAGGGTGGGTAGGGTTAGTCAGGAGGAGGGGAGTGGGAGAGGTGGTGTGCTGTTGGCGGCTTCAGCTCGGTATACAGCAGGTGCTGAGCTTTGGTGCAAGTATCAGATCGGGTGAGGCCTTGTGTGATGTGGGTGCTGTCTATATGTTGATGCGGCGTGGTAAAGTGCGTGCGGATTGCTGGGAGAGAAAGGGTTGTGTGAGTTTTGTGTGTGTTAAGTATGGAGAAAATGGAGGGTTGGGTTAGTGGGGTTTGTGTCCCGGTTCAGCTACTTCTGGTTCCGTTCTGCAAGTGGGTGCTTATTCTGTTTCTCCTCTCTGGGTTGGGCTTGTGGTAAGGGGTTTCCTGTTCTCTAGCCGTTTGCTGTGATTAGGTCTGTTGGGAAGGGCTATAGTTTAGGGTCAGGGTCCTATTGACAGGTTATCCTGATGTTACAGTCTTCGTATTGCTAAGTATTACGTCTTTGACTGCTGTCTCTCGGTTAGTTGTTAGGCATATCCTGGGATTTTCCTTAAGGTTTTTCTGTAGATTGCTTGGTGTCGGTCAGGGTCTGTCTCTTCGTTCAATGATGTTTTAGTGGCGAGTATGGCCTTGTGGGTGGTCTTTCCAGTTATGATGTGAAGAGCCAAGTTTTGAGTAATTTCCTGAATAGTAGGTGGTTTGTTGTGTTACGTAAGAGTTTCCTGCGATGGCCATCACTTGGTTACCTAGACTTGAGGCAAAAATGTTACGCTACTGGGCCTTCCGGGAACAGTCCCGGTGGAGGCCAGTGGAGGCCATCAGATTAGAGATAGGCCTAGAGTCATTACCAATATTATGGTTAAGGTCAATTTCTAAGTTCTGGGCAAACATTAAGTATAAGGGAGAAGTAAGTATGATTCTCTCCTGCACTGCACAGTGAATCAGGCAAATCGCTATAACCACAGTACCTGGTATGGAGAATATGGTACAAACACATTGCAATGCCATTTCCCTAACATGCACTTCGGTGCAGGAGCTGTCCGTGTTTCTAAGTAAATTGGGCTCTAAAACTTGAGATCATGACCAAGTGCTCTCCTTTGCGAGACTGGCTGAAAGGCGAAAATATACTGCCTATGTGCAGCAAGGCTTATTCACTCAGGCCCCACGGCAGTATTTGTTTAAATTGGGCCTACCGGCTCTAACACGCTTTATGTATATGCGATTTGCTATTCTTCCTGTTTAGGCAAACATCGAGCATGGAAGGGTATCCTGTTTAATGAACGCATTTGTCGCTTATGTAAGCTTGAAGCGGAGAGGGTGTGCCATATATCAATGCACTGCACAACCTTAAACATATTCTATGCCAAAGGTTATGTCAAATACACGTCACATGAGTCAGACCCATTCTGGAGCATGATCTACGGGGCTGAGTGGCTTGTCAGCGGCTTACCTCATATGGCTCAGGGCCAAAGGAATGTTAGATATCAGACGGCATACAGCAAATATAGACCTCTTGTATTACCTTTCAAAAAACAAATGCAGCTCTTATCGGTCTATTACAAGTTTTATATGCATTTAATTAGACTGAAACATTTTACTTATATGAGCAAAAAGATACATTTTGGATTTTAGAAGTATGAATTTTGATACTGTTGTCATTTGTTGTTTTAAATCTTGTTATTATCATAAATGATGTATGCTGTAATGTATGTTATTTTAAAAATTGTAGTACAAAAGGTTTGGTAACACAACCATACGAACTTAAAAAAGTATTTAAAAAGAATGACACGTTACCTCACAGCAGCATCAAGCACCCTAGCTCACAGCAGCAAATCTGTAGCACACCCTGGCCATGCAGCAGTCACCCTAACAAATCCCACCTACTTGAACTCCTAGTAGCAACCACCGTCCTACCACTCCAGTTCACCCCAGCAACCCCACTGGCCATCCCACTCACACCAGCTACCCTGGCGCAAAACGACCCAGGCTCACTACAGCAACCGCAGCTTGCTGCAGAGATACCCCCTCATGAGCTTACCCTAGCTTGCTACAGCGATCCCCCCCGCCAGCAGCCCACCCTAGCGTGCTTCAGTGATTACCCCTAGCTTGTTCCAGGGATCACCACCCAGCCTAACTTGCTACAGCAATTGCCTCGCCGGCCCACCCTAGCTTACTCCAGCGATCTGGCCGCCCAACCTAGCATGCTCCAGCGATCTGCCCACCCAACATAGCATGCTTCAGCAAACCGCATGCCCGCTCACCCTAGCTTCCACAGCGATCCCCCCCGTCCTTCCACCCTAGCTTGCTGCAGCAATTCTGCTACCCACCCAAGCTTGCTCCAGCAATCCAACCACATGCCCACCATAGCTTGCTACAGCAATCCAAACAGCCACCCAGCCTAGCTTGCCCAAGCAATCCTCCACCCTAGCTTGCTGCAGCAATTCTGCTACCCACCCAAGCTTGCTCCAGCAATCCAACCACCTGCCCACCATAGCTTGCTACAGCAATCCAAACAGCCACCCAACCTAGCTTGCCCAAGCAATCCTCCACCCTAGCTTGCTTCAGCGATACCCTCCACCCGCTCACCCTAGCTTGCCCCAGCAATCTGAGCTTGCTCCAGTAATCCTCCCACCCACGCTAGCTTGCTCCAGCAATCCCATGACCTGCCCATCCAAGCTCGCTCCAGCAATCCCCCACCCATCCTTGCTCGCTGCAGTAAGCCAACCCTACCACCTCCTGCTGCTCCAGCAACCAAACCTTAACACCCACCCACCCTTCAGCAACCCAACCCTACCATCTAGCCACCCACCCAGCCAAGCTCACCCCAGCAACCCCCACCCAACCACCCCAGCAACCGCAAGCTCACCCAGCAACAATAGCTTACCAAAGCACACCAACCCTAGCTCACCTCGTTATACCTAACTCTATCCACAAAATCTCACCCCAGCAAACCCACAACAAGCTATCCCAACAAACCTAATCCAACTCAAACTCATCCTAACACCCACTTCCACCCAATCTCGCCCACCCGTGCCCTGCACACACAAACTGGGTTAAGTAATTGAGCAGGTGACTGCCAAATGCAAATCTAATGCCTACACTAGAGCTATCTCTTACCTTGGCCAATGATTTTTATATAGTAGGTTCATGAGGTCCAAAAAGAAAAAGGGAGAATACTGTCCCAACACAGTTAAGTGCACTGAGGAACTGAGCATGGGCACAGCCATCCTTACCCTGGAACCCGGCTACAAGTCTGCACGGGGAAAGCTTCTATCCAATGGAGTGACTGATGTCACAGACCTTCTTTGCTCACAACGAAATTGTCAGGATTAATCAGGTGAGTACAAAGGCAGCGAATATGGCAAGGGAAATGTGCACAAAATCGCACAGTGAATAACCTTGAATCAAACAACATGCACACAAGAACCACGACTCATATATACTAAAACCCAGGAGTGCAGATAGAGTGAAACAAAAATACCTATATATGAAAAGGGATGTGGGGTAAGCACTTAGAACCTCCTTATGACTGAAAGGAAAGTCGGCAAACTCCTTACCCACTATGCTATTACAGATACTGACAGCGCTAAGCCCACGTAGAGGGCAAGCAAGGACAGGATCTGTGTGCTGACACTCTGGTTGATACTGAATAAGGAACTTAGAAACAGTACTCACGAGAACCGGAAAGACCACTTGAATGTCAGTAAACCCACAAACCCAGTTGATCAAACAGGGACCCAGAAGGCTATAACAGCAATGGGTGGAGGATAACTAAATACCTAAGACCTAAGTCAAGGAGCAAGTAGGAATTGTGATTAAAGAAATAGTGAGGAAAACAAAAGGCATTCACAAAGGGACTAGTTACAACAGCACCCCACACCTAAATAATCAAATGGGAAATAAATGCAGAAGTGAAATGGAAAACATGGCATGGATCCCAATAGGAAGTAAGGATCAGGAGCAGGGAAAATGATATCACAAAAGGAAACCTTACCCACCCATCCAAGGAGAAAAGGCAGGAAACTAAATCTAAAAAAGGAAAGACTAATGCATCAAGTTTTTCAGTAGCAAAGGACAGCATCAAAGAAACAGAAAACACAGGCAAATTGGGCTGCATCAAAGGGTAAAGCACAGAGAAAGGCTGCCTGCAGACAGAGGAAGACAGAAAAGGAAATCCAGAAAGCAGAAATCAATTAAGCACATGAATCTGAAATCCAGGGCGGAGGAACAAGAAACAGGAGCTAGGAACTAGGCACAAAAGCTAGGAACAAGGAACAAGGGACTAGTCACAACAGGAACACTGCAACAATGACCAGCGCTGGACTGAAGCAAACTGAGGTTTTTAAAGCTGCTTAACGAGCACACCCATCAGGTGTGCCGCCTGCTGCGCCTGCAGCCACAGGTGTTGCCTATCCTCCACCCAACCTTGTCCTGCAAGGGAGGAGGTGAAGCAGTGAGCCAGGCATTCTGGGAAGCATAGTCATTTGATTAAAGTAGCATGCTGGCTGCCAAAAACCTGGAATGGATCCGGAAGGGAAGTAACTTGGAAAATAAGGTTTTAGCGCTCCCAATTCATCACAGCACTGTAGCATTAGGTTTGGAGGGAATGTCCAGTAGGGAATAAACCCCAAACATGCCCCCAAGTGGCGGGAACGGGAGCGAAGGGAGCGAGTCGTGACAGTATACCCCCTTCCACGGCCGTCTCCAGGCGACCGTCACCCGCACAAAACATCTTCCTTCTATGATAGGAGCGCTTTGTCTTTGGAGGTGGCACTGATGGAAACGGTGGCCTGTGGGCAAAAGCAGATGGACTGGAATTAATAGAATCAAGCTGCAGTCTAGAAGAGTCATAGGCAGGCTTCTGGTGAGGAAGAGACTCATGGTTCGAAGAAAGGCATGAAAGACTTGCAGGACCTGAAGCAGAGTTGGAAGGTCCCGGAAGCTCAGTCACTGGGAGTGGACACTTATAAATCTTTGAGGAGGGAGGCAGGCTGGTGCAACATGCCTTAGACAATGGTAGAAGCCCTGTTAGCCTTTCTGCCGAGAGTGGACACGCAGGAGATGAGGAAACTGCAGGTTTCAGGAAATGTTTATGTTCAGAAAAAGAAGGTGGCGGCCGAGGTAGAGGTTCGGATCCTTTTCTGTCATCCATCTGGGAAAAGGCTTGTGGTTGAAAGTGACTAAGGTTTGACTGCATATGTTCCATGCCTTGGAGGCCTGGAAGTCCTATGGGTTGTTCAAGGCTGGCACTCCCGGTGACAGTCGTGTAGCCACCTTGTTGCACGTGGGATACAACCGCAGGGACGTTTGGCATACCGATAGGAGTAATAGAAGCAGTACTTGGTACATCAGGCACACTCGCAGCAGGAGCAATAACAGGCATATCTTGAACCGCAGCAGTCATTCTCTTCCTTTGGCTACTAGCACCCAACTGGTGCTGCTGCTGGGGGGCCGTGCCCGTCCCTTCCTTCGGGCTCATGTGTGATCCGGCAACAAAAAAGCTGTCAAGCGGCTGATCCAAACCGGACCCCAGATGCGAAACACCCAGCCAGCTATCCTGGTCGGCTATTTGTTCGGTGACTGGGCCGTGGCGGATGGTATCCGTCTCCCTCTCGTAGTACTCCAGGCAAGTCCAATGGCCTCGCATGTAAGGCTCTCCCGAGTCATGATCCAGCTTGATGTTTCTGAAGAGAGAGCTGGCAGAAGTTTCGGACTCAGATGTTGCATCTTCGGGAGGCTCTGATGCTACAGTCAAGCAGTGGGGAGAATTGTCTTGTGAAAAAGGCAGGCAATCTGGTGATCCCCCTGAAGCATACAAAGGGCTGGCTGGACCTTCATCGGTAATGAATGGTTGGGATTCAGGAGGAATCTTTGGAGCAGAAGAATATGCAGCAGGATCTGACAGTGTAGACAGGTACACCTCCGATATTGGTTGCGAGGCTGAGAAGGATACAGGTCTCTCATGAACTGAAGCCAAACTAGCAGTAGGCTCTGGGACCGAAGACATGCACTTAGAATGTACTACCGGAGGCTCCATGGCTGAAGGATAATCCGCTGGAAGAGTCACTGTAGCCAAAGACAGGCATGCCAGAGGAAATTCTGAGGCTGAAGGCATGCAAGCTGGAGCCATCTCGTTAGCTGAAGACAAACTTGTCAAGGTCTTTGGCACTGACCACGTACATGGTGAAGGCTCTTGAGTGAATGGCAGACATGGCAGTTGTTCATTGATTGAAGACACGTGTGTCAAAGATGACTGCAGAGCTGTGGACTGGATAATAGAAGAGTCAATGGTTGTAGGAGGACAGACTGAAGTCCCAGAAGTAGACAGACACATTTGTGGCTCAGGAATGGAAAACACCTTTAGGGCAGTTGACTCCTTGGCACCAGTAACCAAAGACTGAGCTGTACCCCCGCAGTCCCTCTCCTTAGTGGATGGCACAGAGTCTCTTCCTTTGTAGAAGTCAATATCAACCAGAGGTATCACCATAGTAAAGTCTCTGTTAATCAGGATTTTGTCAATTGTCCATTCCTCTGTTTTAGCTTCTGAAAGTGGCAGATTAACAATCAACAGTTCAGGAATCGTCTGCCAGGTTTTTGGTTCAGTATCCTGTGGAATGGGTCCATCAAAATCTGAAATCTGTACTGTCTCTGACTGTTCGTTGTGACCAAAATTGGCAGAAGGAAGAGCGAACACAGAGGTAGCATCGTTTTCCACATCAACTTGAACGTCTACTTCAGTCTCAGCAGCAAGATCAAGGGCAGAACCTAAGCCTACAGTAGTGACTGATTCTGTGTATGTCACCATTGTGGATTGTGTTTGGAAATCAGAAGCTGGTATGTGTTCAAGCTCAGAATTATGACAAACTGCTATACAGGAAATTTTAGGTAAAGGAGTGGCTTGTAAATCTTCAGCTAACTGCAATCCCTGACAAACAGCAGAACAATTGTCAGAAACTGTGCCCAGATTAAGCGCTGTGCCCAGATTAAGCGCTGTGCTAGAAGAAAGGCTTTCACTCCCAAAAGATCTTACATATTTACAAATATCAGGGTTTAACAAAGTCTCTGCACTCAGGGGCTGAACAGTGTTCACTTCATCAACATCAACAGATAAAGTCTGAGGTGTATTCAGTAAAGAGTGCAAGGTCTTATTCTCTTCTTGCAAAGAAATTAATTCTTGTCTTAACTCCTCAAGCTTAGCTCTTAGCATGCCCTGCATTAACTGTACATCACTATCAGTAGGCACAGGGGGAGGCATAGTGGCATCAGGGCTGGATCCTGCACTAGCAATCTGGATGTGCACCGATTGCACATTGCCATCTACTGCTTGCAGGTTCTGAGATTTATACTTTCTCTTACCAACTTGGTCCGTGTTTCCCTTTAGCAAACTATTGACATTAGACCTCTTGGCATTAGGGACTACAGTATGTACTTGTGCAAAGGAGTATGCTTTAGACTGAGGGTAGAAAACAGAAGTTATGCAAGGAAGCCCTCCATTCTTTATGTTTGTACCATGAAACTGTTCAATCTGAGGTGAAGCACAACTGGAATCCTGGGGTTCAACAACAGAGGTACTCTTGTATAATAAGTCTAACAGTGTGTTGTTTTCTGCTGCTAAGGCTTGTGCCGACATAGAATCTGGATCAGAATAAAAGACAGAACTAGGATCAGGCAATGTAAGATGTGCCATCCTGTGGGAAAAATACTCTGCACGTAAATGCCCATTCGTGACAAGGAGTTCATTTAAGTCAGGACTAGTGATTTGATTGTCACAGGTAAATGTAGGGGAAGCCTTCTGTACAAATTTGTTAGAGGCCTTGCTGCCTTTCTTTCTTAAACTTGCCATATTCAATGGGAATTTAGGGCTGGTCATTCTGTCAGGATTAATCAGGTGAGTACAAAGGCAGCGAATATGGCAAGGGAAATGTGCACAAAATCGCACAGTAAAAAACCTTGAATCAAACAACGTGCACACAAGAACAACGACTCATATATACTAAAACCCAGGAGTGCAGACAGAGTGAAACAAAAATACCTATATATGAAAAGGGATGTGGGGTAAGCACTTAGAACCTCCTTATGACTGAAAGGAAAGTCGGCAAACTCCTTACCCACTATGCTATTACATAAACTGACAGCGCTAAGCCCACGTAGAGGGCAAGCAAGGACAGGATCTGTGTGCTGACACTCTGGTTGATACTGAATAAGGAACTTAGAAACAGTACTCACGAGAACCGGAAAGACCACTTGAATGCCAGTAAACCCACAAACCCAGTTGATCAAACAGGGATCCAGAAGGCTATAACAGCAATGGGTGGAGGATAACTAAATACCTAAGACCTAAGTCAAGGAGCAAGTAGGAATTGTGATTAAAGAAATAGTGAGGGAAACAAAAGGCATTCACAAAGGGACTAGTTACAACAGCACCCCACACCTAAATAATCAAATGGGAAATAAATGCAGAAGTGAAATGGAAAACATGGCATGGATCCCAATAGGAAGTAAGGATCAGGAGCAGGGAAAATTATATCACAAAAGGAAACCTTACCCACCCATCCAAGGAGAAAAGGCAGGAAACTAAATCTAAAAAAGGAAAGACTAATGCATCAAGTTTTTCAGTAGCAAAGGACAGCATCAAAGAAACAGAAAACACAGGCAAATTGGGCTGCATCAAAGGGTAAAGCACAGAGAAAGGCTGCCTGCAGACAGAGGAAGACAGAAAAGGAAATCCAGAAAGCAGAAATCAATTAAGCACATGAATCTGAAATCCAGGGCGGAGGAACAAGAAACAGGAGCTAGGAACTAGGCACAAAAGCTAGGAACAAGGAACAAGGGACTAGTCACAACAGGAACACTGCAACGATGACCAGCGCTGGACTGAAGCAAACTGAGGTTTTTAAAGCTGCTTAACGAGCACACCCATCAGGTGTGCCGCCTGCTGCACCTGCAGCCACAGGTGTTGCCTATCCTCCACCCAACCTTGTCCGGCAAGGGAGGAGGTGAAGCAGTGAGCCAGGCATTCTGGGAATCATAGTCATTTGATTAAAGTAGCATGCTGGCTGCCAAAAACCTGGAATGGATCCGGAAGGGAAGTAACTTGGAAAATAAGGTTTTAGCGCTCCCAATTCATCACAGCACTTTAGCATTAGGTTTGGAGGAAATGTCCAGTAGGGAATAAACCCCAAAACATGCCCCCAAGTGGCGGGAACGGGAGCGAAGGGAGCGAGTCGTGACAGAAATTCTGAGCTTATCCTAATCATTATATATGTTTCAACGTTACAAGAGTGTTGTGGAAAATTAAAGAGGCACCAAGTCTTTGTGTTTTAAGCATACTACAAATATATATATATGTATGTGTGTATATATGTATGAGTGTAAATATAATCTGCAGTGATGCTTTTATTTCTAAAATGCTCTTTGATTTTATGCAAAGCAGGCTGGAGCCCTCGTTGGCGCTATTTATCCCCTTCTCCTTACTCGTAGGGGTTATTACGAAATAGCACAACAGAACTGTACCAGACTCTGCATCCTGAAATGCCAATCGATCATAAAATAACGTATATAGTTATTGTGGATTTTGATAATGGGCTTTACTCATTATTCCAAATGCAACGCTCTTATTGCAACTAAAACATATCTGGGAAGTGATCATTAGAAATGAACATTGTAACTTTTTAAGCACAATTAAATAAAGGCCTTGGTTTGTTTTAATAGCTGCCATTACAATAAAAAGAACACAGGTTTTATTGGATGCTTTCAAGATGATTAGAAAATACAACAGCTCTAAGGCGGGCAGTCCAGAGCCCAGGGCCATTAGCTTTAAAGAAACCTTGTAAAAAGGACGGAGAAATTATTGTAAAGCTTGTTTTGAGATACACTTAGCACTTGGAGATTATTCTGAAGAATATGAATAATGAAGAACAGGACGCCCTAGCGGGATATGTGTATTGCTAACATGTGTAGAGCAGCAGCACATTTTTCGATGACCAACGAAGGCCAGTGTGGCCTAAAATAATGCCCTGTCCGAAGGGAAGAGGCACGGGCCAGGCTATTAAAGGCCACTTGAGGGACTGGAGGACAGGCGTTGCCTAAATCTGTCACAAGAGGCTTACACTCACAAGTCAGGCATCGATATGTTTACAAAGATTTGCTCCTGAAGAGGGGCTTAAATGTGAGGGGTTGTCAGGCTTGGGAGCCAGGATGGTGGGCTGCACAGAGCGGTAGAGCGCTCTGGCTCTGCGGCATGCAAGCCCTTGCAATTAGGATGCGAGATGCACGAGTTCTGAAAATGATAGTAATTGAACAAATCGGGGAGCAGGGGGACATGCGACAGCCAGCTCCATACCCCAAGTGTTTTGATTTTGATGGCATTAGCTTGGAAAACAGTCATGTAAGGACCATGCTACATATAACACAGTTCTACTGCTTTATTCTTGAGGGTTATGGGAAAGCGGGTCGGCAGCAGAGGTCTATTCGTGGATGAACATTTAAAGCAGGCAGTGGGATACCTCAGTGTCCCTATGAAGTGGTATGCAAGCAACGCTAGACTGGAGGATTCCCAGTATTATCATTATCAGTAACCTTTAGGCTTAGAACCCCAAAACACCGCATGTTTGCCTTACATAGCAGATACATTCTTGATGTAAACGTAAAATATTACATTGATTTTTGTAATGTCTTCTTTCGTAATCATCAAGGACCACATCAATAACATTTACTTTAGACATTATTCTGTAGGCAGACCAGTCTGTGGCCAGAAGTGAACCTAAGGGCTTGGAGCCACAAGAAGGCTCCCCCAAGCTGCCCAGCCCATCATCAACCTTATGTCAACAGCCCTCTCCAGGAACCGTATCTGGCCCTGGCGGACTGGTCTGGTTCACATAGACACAAAGGAGCTTGCCCAAAGGTCGAGGGGTCAGGCTACAGAGAAGGGAGCTGTTTACAAACCTGGGATAACAGGTAGCCCAGGCCCACCTGCGGACTCCCTGCAGTTCCCTGGGATGGTTGAGAGCCAAATGCAAGCCCCTTTGCAGCAAGGAAACGACCCCCTACCCCACCAAGCAGCCCAGAGGACTCCCTTACATTCCGATACGGTCCATATTAGGCAGGTTATCAAGGGCATACTGTTCTCAGTAAGAAGGAAGTCTCTTGCGCTGGTCAGAAAGAACATGTGAGTTTCCCAGGTGTTGATAACAAGGCAGAGAAAGACATATTTGACAAGTAGAGGAGATATGATACGCTGGCACTGTGGGCCGGGGTCACGCTACCGCGAATGGCTGTTGGCTTTGCATGGCTGGGTGAAGCCAGGATACTGGTGTGTCTGCAGTAGCAAACGCAGGTCAAGAAATCCCTTGGTTGCCCGCTGCATGCAAAGAACTCCCGAATCTGCAAAGCAGACCTAGCAGCTAGGACTCAAAGTGCAAATCTAAGATGGCAGACCACACAGATATGATCTGAGATGAGTCCCATCCATTGACCTGCCTACACAATGGGAACACAGCAGGGAGGTTTGTAGTTCCAGGGCGAGTGCTCCGAATACATTGCTCACTCGCTGCCTTTATACAGGTGCAGTTGATCAGGACTTAGGAGTCACGCAGAGTATGAAAAAGAGGGATGACAGACGGAGATGTGGCAGTTGGGAGCATAAAGCGACCGGCACTGCATGGCAGGGTACCGAGTAAGTAAGGTACACAGGAGTATCTGAAGAGAAGCAGAGTGCAGGGGGAGGAAAGAGTATCAGAGAAAGAGGTGAAAGGAGGAGTAGAAGTGGAGTAGTGTGAAAAGGTCCTCTGCCTACCTGCTTCACCAAGCTGGAGTATTTTGGCCGGGAGGAGGTACACAGGTGATCCCAAGCCCACCCTTACTGTGTCCTCACACAGTTAAGCACTGACCCCCACACCCGATTAACCAAGGGTTAAAACCCTTAACAGAGCCAATAGAACCATCAGCTAGACACAAAACCACAAGCGTATAAATAGATTAAGGGAAATCATTTCCAGACACTTGGAAAACGTAGCAAAGGATTTGATACAGTTGCAAGTTCAACACAGTTCCAAACAAAGCCATTTTCAGTGGCTAAAGAAAAGGCGTTTCAAAGGAAGAGAGGATTATCCATGCTTACCTGAGGTTTCCTTGACTTCCAATTCACACATTGGGGATGCCAGGGACACCATCTCAGGACAGGCAGTGCAGGGAGGGTCACAGAGGGGAAACGTAAAACTCATGATGGCAGCAGACCCCAACATATATGGGACCTGCCCCCCCCCCACCCTCCCTTCAATACACCTGTACCAGGACACATTAACCAATCAGGCACAACTCAGCCTAGGATCACATAGGTGAAGACCCTCATCCAGAGTCCTGCCCAGGGGCAGGAGGAACACAATATACAAACCAGGAAGCTCAGTCTAGCTAGGGAGTCTTTGGAGAGAGACCGTTCAAAAAGGAGCTGGAGAAACGAGTTTGAAGAAGAGAGGAGAAAGAAGGAGACTCTGGGATAATGCTCTGAAGGTTTGAGATACAACTAATAACGATTGATCTAAAGCAACAATGGGTGGGCAGGGACAACACAGAGGGCATTTCCTGAAAGCAGTAGAGGTTTTCAGTTCTCTTCCTTGGTGAATCTTAAAAAAAAATATCCTATGCTTGCAATTCTCTGTCTCTCCTCCGAGACACTTTAAGCTACAACACAGTCTTTCCAAAGGTCAACCGAGATTTAAAAATCTACTCTTTAGCAGTCATTTGGCTACCCTATTCAATGCAAGGGAAAGTTCACATGGTAGGCCCAACTCAAATGGCCAAACCTAATCTTCACAAGTCCAGCCCTAATCTAAAACAAAGAACGGTTCTGCAGGGTCAGCTCTTGGAGCTGGTTCTGAGTCGGGTCGGGCTCTTACCAACTCTTTGCTTTCACAAGGCCTCACCCTTTATGTACCTTTTATTCCTTTGTAGAGTTGCTCTGTCTTTAGGAAGTGATTTGACCACTTCTTCTTGGCTCCAGTTTAATTAGCGTTGCCTCTCTGGGCCTACGTGCTGTTGAGGTTTCATCAGAGCTTCTGGGTCGATCTGGTACCAATGGGGTTTGTCTCCAGGCCTAGGTTTCACTTGTGCCCCCTCCACCAGGACCTTATCTTCTTTCCCAGTCCTCTTTGGACATTAGCTTCAGATACATGGATGGTTATTACCCCACCCCCTTGTGCAGGGCTTTTGTCAGGCAATCGATATTCTTGGTCAGCCCTCCATCTACAGGCTCAAGTTTCCCCCTGGTTTCTTATGGTTTGTCAGTCAAGGGGCAGCTTACTGGTTGCCCTTCCATTCCCCAGGATATGGGAATGTTTGCCAAACATCCTGGCCGGTCTCGTTAGCCTGGTGGAGGTGTTCAGGTTTCCCTCAGACTTATAGGCCGTCAGATCCTCATCAGCCGAAGTAGACGTCCTCAGACTAGATTTGCCTGGCTGTGTGCTTCCTTCAGGTTCTCCTCTTTGAGCAATGCATCTGGAGCAGGCACGTCTGCCTCCTCCCGAGCTTCCATCAGTAAAGTCTCTCCGGTTGTCTTGTATACACCTCCTTTAGGTCCCTGCAAGGGATTCCCATTGGCTATCTGGAACTTTGTTTTCTTTTCCCTTTTATGATTTGGTGATTCTTAGTTGTTGTCAAATAACCCCAATTATGAAGTGTCTGCCTTTGGTGAACGGTTCTTGCTTTTATAAGGTTAATTGTCTCTGGTTGCTGGCAAGGCATTAAAGGTCCAAGTGGCGTACAGTGCCACCATAAAATACCACCCAATGCATCAAGCAAGGTGCATGCCTTATTCCTTGGCCTGTCTCCTACTGCTGTCCCCACATGGCCAGCGGCTCCACGTGACTCGACCATGGCATCTCCTGGCTCTGCTCCTCCAGTTAACGGGAATTATTTATTTCTTCATATCCTGCAATAAGTGTGGGTTCCCAAACCAAGGGAATCGTGATCCTCTCGTTCACATTACTGATCTCCCATCTCTCAGGAGTATTTCATGCCATCTCAGGCCCTTCATGAGTGTCCTCAGTCACCTACATTTCAGCTTACCAAGAGGAGGGAATACTGTAAATAAGGAGTGATAGCGGGCAAAGGGGAACACACAGTGACCGTCCTTAGGGAGGTACACTGGGTAACGGGCAGACAAACCTCGCCCCAAGTTGCCCCCTAGCCACAGGTCTGAGAACTCCCCATGGGGGTGGGTGCGGTAGATGCTTCCCCTGGCTCCTCTCTGGTGCCCAGTGCACCCCCCCAACCTCCTGCTGTTGCCATATTACCCACCCCCCACTTCCCGGCACCAAACGTTGCCTCTGCTACTGTAGCTCCCCACACTCCCCTTCCCTTTCATCCAGGCTCTGCCTATGAAGAGACATGGAAAACCGACTAAGCAAGTCAACGTTGCTCTCTTCCTTCTCCTTACTGTGTCTCATTTCAAACATGTAAAGTTGCACCTCTTGATTTGTGCATTCCTATCTTGTTTCACACGCCATATAAAGTGGTCATGATCAGCAATGAGTGCACATTTGCAACCCCTATATAATAATTTATGGCTAAAGACTTAAGTTTGATGAATGCATATTGTTTTTGTCGAGTGAAAAGAGTCAGGCTAGTGTATAAAATAGGACGATATATCCTATCATGTATCTGTGATGGGACCACTCATAGTCCAACCATGGAGGCGCCTGTAAGATGAATGACATTGTGAAATCTGGCATCCTAAATAGTTGAGGGTTGCACAGACATTCTTTTCAGCTGTTCCGAAGCATGTTGATCATGAAGCTCCCATTTCAATACTTTAGCACAGTAATTGGTTTCATTTGTCTGTTAGTGGTGGCTAGGGTGGAGAACGCCGGAATGATGCGTCTATATTATCCCACGAGCCCATAAAAAACATTTAAATCTTTAATTGTGTGGGGTATTGGGTATTCCTGGTTCCTTCTTCCTTCTCCAAAGGTTGCATTAGGCCATTTCCCACAAAAAGAACAGAAGAATTTAATGGCACATTAAGCTAAATGGCACTTTGCAAGGTTGGCTGTCCGGCGTGCTGCTCCAAGAGCAGGCATTACTTTTACAGATGGAACATCTGCTCTGGCCTGTGCTCTGGCTATAAATAATGATGTTATCCAAATATGCACCTGCAAAGGTTTGATGGGGATTCAGCAAACCATCAACCAGTCTTTGAAATGTGACGTGGCGGGGGTGCATAAAAGCCAAAGGGTAAAACAGTGAACTGATTGACGCAGTCAGGAATTGAAAATAAACAAGGGGGGTCTTGGGAGTCCCTCTGCCAGACATTAGTCCTGGTTACGCGACTTACCCAGAGTCTTTAGCTCACTATCTTTAGAGACTTACCCATTCGGGATATTTCTTCTCTGTGAAAGATAGTGAGCTAAAGACTCTGGGTAAGGCTCTCCTAACCAGGACTAATGTCTGGCAGAGGGACTCCCAGAACCCCCCCTTGTTAATTTGCATATTTAAGTAACTTTGGGTCTCAGCCTAAGTTACTAGGGGAATCCAGACGTGGACCCCTTGCTCACTATTCTTAGAGAGGCACAGCTCCACCCTACTGATGAGGTCCAACCAGACTGAAACACGTGTCTGGGGTTGCTGTTGGTACTCTTGTTCAGAGGAGAATTGCCTCGCATTTCGGTGCTGGACTGCCCCAGGGCAGGACAAAGTCTGATATGTTTGTGATACTTCTCCTCTGTGTAAGATAGTGAGTTAAAGACTCTGGGTAAGTCTCTCGTAACCAGGACTAATGTCTGGCAGAGGGACTCCCAGGACCCCACCTTGTTAATTTGCAGTCAGGAATTGAGACAGCAATCTTTTCTCTAGCTCCTGAGTCCAGGTGAATCTGCCAATAACCTTTCATCAGGTCAAAGGTTAAAATATACTCGTCATCGTGGAACCATTTTACCAGGATATCTACCCATGGCATGGGGTAGGCATCAAAAGCAGAGATCTCATTCACACGTCGAAAGGTTAGATAAAAGCGCCATGACCCATCTGTATTTTTCGCTAAGACAACTGGGGAGGATCACTGACTTTGAGAGTGTTCTAGGACTCCAGTTCTAGACTCCCAGTGTTAGTATCTTTTGCACTTAATCACGTATGAGGTCTCTTTGAGCTTCGAAGACTCTATATGGCTTCAAGATCACCAATTGTCCAGCTGGTGTATGTATGGTATAAATAAAACCCTGCACTCACCCTGGCATGTCAAAGAACACATCAGAGAACTGGTATATGAGATCGTGCAGGTACTTTTGTTATTATGTTTCGAGGTTATTGATATTGATATTTTATTTCTATCGCGCACGTACACAAGTGTTTCAGAGCGCGACAAGGCAAGGAAGGGGAACAGGGGAGAACAAAACAGCGAACTTACTAGGCCCAGTGACATTGAGAACGCACAAGTGCATGGGAGAGGGGGGGAGTGAAAAGTGCATGGAAGGGGGGAGAAGTGGAAAGTGCGATGCAGAGGAGAAACAGATAAATAATAATAAATAAATAATAAAGGCAACAAACAGTGGTAGCGCAGCCACTAATTTGCAAGTGCTAGGTTTAAGGCAGCAGAGAGGGTAGGTCTGATAAGTGCAGGAAGAAAAAGGGGGGGCTGTATGGGTACAGATACAGACCCCAGTGCAAGGGGTGGCCCGGAGGCAGTGCGGGAGGGTGGCAGGTTGAGCAGGTACCTGGGCCCGGAGGACAGAGGGTGGCCAGGTGCACGGTGCCAAGAGAGAACAGATCAGCAGGGGAGAGGGGGAGCGAAGGCAGAAGAAAAGAGGAAGGTCTTGAAGTGCTTCCAGAACAGGAGATGGTTCTCCACAAGTTTTAGAGTGGCAGGGAGGCTGTTCCAGAGGGAGGCCCCAGCCGAAGACAGAGATCTACCCCCAGCTCGTTTCTTTAAAAAATGAATGACCCTGAGGGAGTTGGAGGTAGAGGAGCGAAGAGCTCGAGAGGGGAGGTATTTGCGGAGGGATAGCTGAAGGTATTTTGGACCCAGGTCCCAGAAAGCCTTGTGGACAATGCAGAGGGTTTTGAATTTAATCCTTGCATACACTGGGAGCCAATGGAGAGATTTCAGAGCTGGAGAGATACGATCCCAGGGCTTGAGGCCGAGGACAAGTCTCGCAATCCTGTTCTGGATTAGTTGCAGAGGGCGGAGAGTAGAGGCAGGTAGATTTGGAAAGAGGCTGTTACAATAGTCCAAGCTAGAGAGAACCAGAGCTTGGGGTACCATGAGCTTCTGGGGAAGGAGAGGAAAAGCGGAGTACCTCTGAGGTTGGCGGGAATGATCACACTGCTATTCTCTAAACATAGGAGAGCAGGCGAGGAGGTGTGGGAATGTTGGGATCTTTCCATTCTGTGATCAAGTTGAAGTGATGTATCTGTTTTATAGTTTATTTTTATCAGGTTGTCTGATTTTATAATTGACAATACGGACAACCTCTGTAACCTGTTAGCAACCATGCTTCTTTGTCCATTGATTGTTATCAGAGGTTGGTAGGAGTACCGACACCCCATCATCTAGCTTAAATTTCATCAAGTTTAGCTTTTCGGTCATATAGGGCCTTCTGGTTTTAGTGGGCCTGGGTCAAATGGATGGTGACGAGATCCTGTATAAACTCCATGCATTCCCTAGGGACCTGGGCGAACACTGCCACATTGTCCCCCGGATCGTCTTCTCTCCCAGCTCTCCTTAAACATACCTAGGATATTGCATGGCTCGGGTTACTAGACTTGCTAGAAAGGAAAGAAACCGGTCGAGCTCTGGGGAGTTTTTGCCACTTCAAAGAGGGCCCAGTTCTTGCCATTCTCTTGAAGAAGCTTCCTCAAAATGTTTTTGAGGATCTTACTGCAGTGTTTTACTCGACAGTAGGTCTGGGGCCAAAAACGAAGGAGTTGAGGGTCTTGGTTCTGAGCAACTCCTTTATCTTTCTTAGGACCAAAGTATTAAAGGTACTACTTTCATCCATTACGATTCTTTCAGGGGATCCCACCCTAGAGGAGAAGGGCCACGCAGGTTTTAAGATCTGTTGGTATGTGTTTGTTCTCAAGGAGAGGGCTACTGCGTACTGTGACGAATCCCAGGGTATTGTCACTGCTCCAATGGGGAGAGCCCCTTCCCATGAGGCCAGGGAGCTGAGGCCGCTACCCGATAGTCTGCCTGGTGGTGCTACTCAATGGGAGGATCTCATGAGGAGGTAAACCCCCTGTGGGACCAGTGATGACTATTACGGGAGGACGTGGTATTTCCATAATCTACCCCTACCTTCCTCATCCTCCTACCCTAGACACACCTCTGTAATTCTCAATACATACTTCGATATGTTTTTGCAGAGTAGAGGACCCCTTCCTCGTAAGACATACTGAGACGAGGAAGAGTAGGGCCTATCCATATGGAGTACATGAAGAAACTGAGACGAAAGACGAACCCAACTAAACCAGTGGAGAGTAATCATGACAACACTGGGACAAAGAAGATCTGTGGCGGAATAAGGAGCACACTGGGGAACAGAGGTACGAGTTCCATTCAATGTGGACACGTTAAACATATAAAAAGGGAAGACGGACTGCAACATGTGTCCGATCCTCCCTGGATGAGCCGCAAGAGCCAGCCTAGGAGAGAAGAAAGCAGACTGGGACCCAAGAGAAAGAAGCAGGAAGGTCCAGGGTCGGTCCGGAGTGGGAGAACCACTCGACAGTCCCACCAAGAGAAGCTCCAGGTGTTCTGCACAATGGGACGGTGCGAGAAGGGAGAACCGTGCTACCCGAAGGAAGGTTGCCGCTATGGAGCCGCTGCAGCCTGAACGGAGACCACGAGAGTTGGGGAAGCCCCACATCTGATTGTACACACCAGAGAAGACACAGGATGATCACAGACCCCAAGAGAAGTTACGCACATTGCTGGGAGGGCACTGGGGCCCCGAGAAGGTGGTGGAGAGCCCAAAAGGGAAGAGTAAGTCGAGAGTATAGGGTCTGGACCCTGACCAAGGCGAAGAGATGTTGTCATACCTCGTAAACCCACATAAGAAAAGCAAGTCTGGGAACTGCACCCATAAAAAGGAAGAAAGATCATCACCATTTCTTCACAGTCGCAGTACCAGACAGAGTGGTAAACCAGGTTGGCTGAGCCTAACAAAAGCTGAGAAAGATCAGGAGAATAAGCCATCCCTCCTGACCACACTAAATGCCAAGAAGCCTGAGAAAGGTCAGGGGAAGGGAGACATCCCCCCATCAAGCATTGCGTTATGTGAGTGGTCAGAAATGAGAGGTGGACACAAGGTGGTGATATTCTCAACTTCAGCTATTTTATTAACAGAAAATGTTTTGGATAAAGGCCTAACTTTCCCTATCCTAACATGAATGGGCCTCATTACGAGGTTGGCACCAACCCTGTAACACTGTTTCCACCGCCTGAGAACCCGGTGCCACCGGGACATTACAAGTCCCGGCAGCCCAGGTGATCAGGCGGCAGAAAAGGTTGTGCCCCATTCCCTCCACGGGAATGGGTGCACTGAAGCACCAGCACCATTTTCAGCGGTGCTGGTGCTTCCATGGCAAACCTGCCTACTGGGCCACAGCTAGTGGATATTCCAGCACTGGGATTTCCGCCACTGGAACAACATTATTCACTAGTTTTGGCTGAAGAGGTTTCATTTATGTTGGTGCAGCTAAGGAAACCATGGGGAGTCGTTTGTCAAGGTCTTAATGACAATCACCATGAAGGAAGTCCAGGTAGAACAGATTCTGGTCCTGTCCCTGGTCTCAGTCCCAACAACAGAGAATTTCATCATCAAGACAACATCATCAGAGAGATGAAGAATATTTTCACCAGAGAGCTATGAAGGATGTGAAAGACCAAACCTGTTTCCAAGGATTCCACCAACGCTGAAATGTATCAGCATTTCTGCTATCTGAATAGAAATTATATGTGAGGCATTTCAGCAAGAGTCGTCAACCGGACTGTTTAGTTGCCACCCATCAATCACTTGAGTACCCTCTGTAGGAGGAGGACGAATCAGCATCACCCATCAATCACTTGAGTACCCTCCGGAGGAGGAAGAATCAGGCATCACCCATCAATCACTTGAATACCCTCTGGAGGAGGAGGAAGAATCAGGCATCACCCACCAATCACTTGAGTACCCTCTGGAGGAGGAGGAAGAATCAGGCATCACCCACCAATCACTTGAGTACCCTCTGGAGGAGGAGGAAGAATCAGGCATCACCCACTAATCACTTGAGTACCCTCCAGAGGAGGAGGACAAATCAGGCATCACCCATCAATCACTTGAGTACCCTCGGGAGGAGGAGGAAGAGTCAGGCATCACCCACCAATCACTTGAGTACCCTCTGGAGGAGGAAGAATCAGGCATCACCCACCAATCACTTGAGTACCCTCCAGAGGAGGAGGAAGAATCAGGCATCACCCACCAATCACTTGAGTACCCTCTGGAGGAGGAGGAAGAATCAGGCATCACCCACCAATCACTTGAGTACCCTCTGGAGGGGGAGGAAGAATCAGGCATCACCCACTAATCACTTGAGTACCCTCTGGAGGAGGTGGAAGAATCAGGCATCACCCACCAATCACTTGAGTACCCTCTGGAGGAGGAGGAAGAATCAGGCATCACCCACTAATCACTTGAGTACCCTCCAGAGGAGGAGGACGAATCAGGCATCACCCATCAATCACTTGAGTACCCTCTGGAGGAGGAGGAAGAATCAGGCATCACCCACCAATCACTTGAGTACCCTCCGCAGGAGGAGGAAGAATCAGGCATCACCCACCAATCACTTGAGGACCCTCTGGAGGAGGAGGAAGAATCAGGCATCACCCACCAATCACTTGCGTACCCTCCGCAGGAGGAGGAAGAATCAGGCATCACCCACCAATCACTTGAGTACCCTCTGGAGGAGGAGGAGGAAGAATCAGGCATCACCCACCAATCACTTGAGTACCCTCCAGAGGAGGAGGACGAATCAGGCATCACACATCAATCACTTGAGTACCCTCTGGAGGAGGAGGAAGAATCAGGCATGACCCACCAATCACTTGAGTATCCTCTGGAGGAGGAGGAAGAATCAGGCATCACCCACCAATCACTTGAGTACCCTCCAGAGGAGGAGGACGAATCAGGCATCACCCATCAATCACTTGAGTACCCTCTGGAGGAGGAGGAAGAATTAGGCATCACCCACCAATCACTTGAGTATCCTCCGCAGGAGGAGGAAGAATCAGGCATCACCCACCAATCACTTGAGTACCCTCCGCAAGAGGACGACGAATCAGGCATCACCCACCAATCACTTGAGTACCCTCCACAGGAGGAGGAAGTATCAGGCACGAGGATGACAAAGGAGGAAAAGGTGAGGAGTAGAACCCATGGCAGAATGTCATTACTTGAAAGGAGAGGCTTGCCTATGTACCTTTAGTGCCATCAGCACTTGATGATACATTGGCTTTCCTGGAGCTGATGACAGGGGCAGCAAATCATCTGAGGTTGGATGCGCCTGGCTCTCAAAAGACAATTATGTATCAAGTGAAAAGTTAAACATGTCAAAAAAGCCAGACTTGGTAATAAAAGTATAGAAAAAAAAAATGGAAGAAGGAACATGTTATGGAGGCACTGGCATCACCACTAGTGGCTGCAAGTAAATTGGATATGAAACAGTATATTCTAGAGTCAGCCACTGTGTTTCAGGAACCACACCAAGCCGGATTATACAGTGGTGACTGCAAAGTAGGAACTCAAGTTGTCTAAAATCAACATCTGCCTTGCCTTTTTGAGAAAGATGCCAGGCACTGGATGAGATAATATTAAGTTAATCTAGTGGGCTTTTCTGATTATTATTATTATTATTATTATGGTATTTACTGAGCACAGACTGTCACACTCACCTGGGTCTCTGCGGGAGCGATGAAGCCTTCTGGACCCCTTCCCTGCTTTCTCGGGATTAGTAGCGTTGTATGGCAGGAACCTGTCAAATTGAGAGGTAAGATGCTTAGTCTACCTGGATTTGGATCCAGAACCCTCTTTCTCCCTCCTACGCTTGTAGTGTACTGCGATTATAAAATTTAGGAGTATGGCTCACCTTAGGGATTAATAGGCAAACTCTCCATCCTGAACTAGGCAGGGGCGCTGTGTATCTGGAACCCAGGGATCAGTACTTCTCTTGACCCAGGGTCCGGTAAATCTCTGTTCTGCCACTCACTGTGTTTCTTCACCCAGCGGAGATGTAGCAGGTAAGTTCGGATTCCAGTTGCTTCACTGGATCTGGTGCTATTTTCAGGTCGTGAAAGGGTGAGTATCTGAAGGTAAGTTTTCTGACTATTCCGTGTGATCGCTGTGTATTCTTAAATCACTGCAAGTTCTGCATGCGAGAAAGAAGTTGCAGATGCGCATCTAATCCTTATCCTCTCTCGCCACAGGTTTTTTCTGAAGAGTTTGCTGAGAGAGGACGTGTGCGAGAACTCAGAATGCTGCTCAGAAGTTCCCAAGAAGATCGGGTAAGTGGCTCTGTAGCATGCGTGCGTGCTTGCAAGAACGAGCCAGGAGTCGAGTCTAAGCGCGGGCGCTTACAGGTATTGTCTTTCTTGTATTTACTTTTCTCCTAGATGCTGAGTTCAGGAACGTGCGTGCGGAGAGTCCGGGGTGGAAGCCAAGGTAGGTGAAGTTCGAGAATCGCGGTGAGGGTGTTGCTTGAAGCTACAGATGCAACACGAAGCACGGGTCTGCCTTTGGGCGTGGCTTATATAGCCAACCACGCCCAGAGGCTATAGCGTGCTACTGGATTCACCGGAAGACTGCCAGGGGCCATGTTGAGTGTACAGGAAGCGTGGCTAAACCAATCAGATTCCCCCAAGGGGGCCGGAGTCAACTGTAATGTGTACCTGATTGTGAGAGGGTGGAAAAGGAGTGCTGGATGCCTGCAAGGCGTGTCTAGTCTGCCAGGCTCTAACCCATCTTTCCCCTGCCTGCTCGCCAGTATATGCGACAGTCTTCCCCCTCAAGGCCCCGCCTAACGGTATACTTCCTGCCCCTGGTTTGGTAGGGCTATCTTGGTGGAATTTGCGTAGTAATCGAGGGGCATGGATGTTTTCACTAGGTTCCCATAACCTATCTTGGGGTCCATACCCTTTCCAGTCTATCAAATTGTACAGGGTCTTCTATACGATTTTAGAGTCCAGGATACTTCGTATTCGGGTTCTTCTCCTTCAACCACAATCGGTGCCTGAGGAACTTGCACTTGAGTGCCAGGGTGTACAGGTTTTAACAACGAGACGTGAAATACTGGGTGAATTTGCATGTTGGATGGTAAGGTTAGTTTCATGGCTCCCGGATGGATTGCCTTTACGATGGTAAACGGGGCGATGCATTTTGGCTGTAATTTTCTGGGCCCTTTCAGGGCTATATATTAAGTCACCAACCACACAGAATCCCCTACTTGGTAATCCGGATCTTTCCTCCGATGCTGGTCTGCATACCTCTTTTGTGTAGCCTTGGCTGTCTGCAAATGTCTGATTGCTTCTTGTGCTGCTTGAGGTATTCGCTCATGCAACATTTTTAATGCAGGCATTTCAATTGCTTCCGGTGGGTCGAACACCGAGGTTCATGGATTTCGGCCATACAAAGTATAAAAGGGGGTCTGCTTTGTAGAAGCATGGATTGAGTTATTATAGGCATATTCTGCCATCCATAAGATTTCTGTCCAAGCTTGATTGGTCTGATGTAATAGACAGCGAAGATACTGTTCGAGGGTCTGGTTAGTGCGTTCTGTCTGGCCATCGGTTTGGGGATGGTGGCTGGTTGACAGTCGGATTTCAGTCCCTGCCAGAGCGCAACATTTCTTCCAGACATAAGAAACAAATTGACTTCCCCTATCCAAAATGATCACAAAGGGGAATCCATGTATTCTTACGATGCGCTCAAGACCTGTGCTAATGTTGATTCTGAAGGAATTCTTTTTAGTGCTATAAAATGGGCCATTTTAGAGAAGAGGTCAACGACCACTAGTATGGTACTGTACCCAGAACATGATGGTAGATCTGTGATGAAGTCCATCGAGATGGTATGCCAAGGTGCAGGTGGTATCGCTATGGGTTGTAATAAAACAGCTGGTTTCTGTCTGGATGCTTTGTATTGAGCACAGACCCCACAAGAGTTCACAAATTGAACCACATCTTCTCGCCATGTCGGTCACCAGTAATGTTTCTTGACCTTCCCAAGGGTTTTCGCTATTCCGGGATGGGCTTCCAAAGAAGAGTTATGGTAACTGGCTATAATTTCCTCTTGGAGAGCACGAGTTGGGAGGAATAGACGACCGTTGTGCACAGTAAACCTTTTTCCTTTTTTGCCCCAGGCCTGCTTTTTGTCTTCTGATAGGCTATTTTTTATTGTTTGTTGGAGTGTATCCAGTGATGTGGAAGGTCTCCCACAAAGCCCCAGAATCTTTTGGCCAGGAATGATATCTACCGGGTCAGGGGTGATGTAAGCGTCTTCGCCCTTACCTATGTGAGAGAGGGCGTCAGCCTTGCTGTTCTTGATTCTGGGCCGGTATGTAATCACAAAGTTGTATTCTGACAGGAACAGGGCCCACCGGAGTTGCCGGGATGACTGCGCTTTTGCAGAGCGTAAATACTGTAAATTTCGGTGATCTGTTATAATGGTAATGGTGTGTTTGGCCCCGAGCAGGTAGTGTCTCCATTCCGGCAAGGCGTCCTTAATTGCGAGCAGTTCTTTGTCAGTAACTGCGTAATTGAGTTTGGCTGGAGTACACTTCCTGGACCAAAAGGCCACGGGGTGTAAACACCCCGCCTCTGGACTTTGCTGAGATAGGACAGCCCCCATGGCAACGCTGGAGGCATCTGTTTCCATGATGTATGGAAGATCCAATTGTGGGTGTTCTAGCACTGGTGCTTAGATGAACTTGTCTTTCAAGGTTCTAAAAGCTTTTTTTGCTGCTGGTGTCCACTCAAATTTTAGTTTTTTGCGTAACAAAGAAGTGATTGGATGTACTAGATGTGAAAACCCAGGTATAAACCGTTGATAAAAATTTGCAAACCCGAGAAAGCTTTGCATTCCCTTTACTGATGTCGGTGACGGCCACGTAATAATTGCCTCCACTTTTCTGTTGTCCATTTTAATTCCGCACAGTGATAATATAAAACCCAGAAACTCCACTTGGGTGATATGAAACGAGCACTTCTCGAGTTTGGAATATAGGTGGTTTTCTCTTAGTTTCTGAAGCACTGCTCGTACATGCGACACGTGTTCTTGCATATTAGCCGAATATATAAGGATGTCGGTGATGTATACGACTGCAGAGACGTCCAGCAGTTCCCTGAGTACATCGTTCATGAACTGTTGAAATGCTGCTGGAGTGTTGCAAAGCCCAAAGGGCATCACCTGGTATTCAAATAGACCATACCTGGTCCGGAAAGCGGTCTTCCATTCATCGCCCTCTTTGACGCGTACTAAATGGTATATGCCGCTGAGATCCAATTTCGTGAAGATCTTGGCTCGTCGCACCTGGTCGAGTAATACTGGAATCAGTGGTAACTGGTATCTATTCGTTATCGTTACTTGGTTCAAGGCCAGGTAGTCGATGCATGTTCGTAGTACGCCTTCTTTCTTGGGTACGAAGAAAAGCAGCGAGGCTGCGGGGGATTTAGAGGGTCTGATGAAACCGTTTGCCAGATATTGGTCTAAATAAGTCTTTAAATGAGCGTTCTCTTTTTCGGTCAAAGCTTAAATTGGACTAGAGGGTATCTGCGCTCCAGGTATCAGGTCATTTTGGCAATCATAAACCCTGTGAGGAGGCAAGGTGTTGGCTTGCTCTTTGGCAAAAACATCCTGGAATTCTTGATACTCCGTAGGTAATGTCCCTATCATGCCCAAACCTGATATCACCCTAAGGGATACTAGTAATTGATATTCCGATTCCCGGTCCTGACTAACAGTGGCTGTATTCCCTGGGGAAGGTTACTGTTCGTGCGCGCCAATCTATAAGTGGATTGTGCAGTTCCAACCAGGGTATGCCAAGTATCACGTGGAACTGGGGAGCAGCGATGAGATCAAATGAGATGCTTTCCCTATTGCCGTCTGGACAGATTAATGTGATATCGGCCGTGCATTGGGTTACTGGGCCTGAAAGCAATTGGGTTATGTCCACTGTGGTTACATTCTCAACATTCCTCTTCGTGCAGATTGGCAACCCTATCCTGCCCGTGATCTCTAAATCCATGTAATTCCCGACAGCATCACTGTCCACAAACACCTCAAGTGCATGCATTTTTTTTGGTTGTTGCTGGTATACTAAGACCACCGGAACTGCAAAATGGGCGGTCAAGTGAATCTTTCTTGTGCTCGACAAACCGACCTCTAAGTCTGCCGGGTATCAGCGTTTCCCGTCTCATCTTCTCCTTTGGTACTGTCCATAGCTCCTACCGTCTTTTGTGGAGGCTTTGCGGGACAATTCCGAAGAAAGTGACCTGATTGGCCGCAATACAAAAATAGTTGTTCCTGGCGTCTTGGTACGCTTTCTGCCTTAGTAAGAGGTCGGCGGAGAACCCCCAATTGCATGGGTTCGGAATGTGATTCCGCATGTTGCCGGGTCGAGTTCTCCTTAGGTCGCACGTAAATTGTCCGACGTTCCGTATGGGCCTGGTCGGCTTTGCGGTTCTGTAGGCGATGGTCTAGTTGCATAGCTAAATCTATATACTCAGCACAGTCGTCCGGAGGATTAACTACTTGGGCAAGGACATCTTTTAATTCACCTTGTAAGCCCCGGTAAAACACGCGATGCGTTTTTCATCTGGCCAGTTTGATTCAATCAATCAGGCAGTTGAAAGTGGCTACATAAGCTATAAGTTCCTGGTTGCCCTGCCGAAGGGACAGTAGTTCCTAATCAAGTGCTTGACTCTGTGTGCGGCGGGCAAGGAGCTTCTCCAACTCGCGTTGGAACCCAGCATAGTTCCGTAGTAAGGGGTCGTCTCTACTGACCAAACGGACCGACCAATCCGCTGCATGACCCCCTAAATACGAGAGCACAAAAGCTACCCTTGACAGGTCCATAGGGAAGAGTCTGGGCTTGCACAAAAAGTGTAGGCGACACTGATTCATGAAGGTTCCGAAACTTCTTGGATCTCCTTCGAACCTCTCTGGGGGGGCCAAGGGTACATTCCCCGGGATGACTACTTGTACGGGCGTCGCCAATGAAGGTGTTGGGCTCGGCCCTTGGGGAACCCCACCCGGAAAGAGGGGACAAACCTGCCTGAGTCTGCAGTAACTGCCTAGCCAATTCCTCGGTCTTGTCTCTATTTACCACTAGCTCCCGCCTCAATGAGTTGGTCTCCGATCGGGCCGCATGTACTTCAGCCCGAAACTCCCCTAAAAACAGTGCCAACTGGTCAACCTCAGAAGTCTCCATCGCTCAGGCAGAGTGTTTCAGAACGGCTTTGTGTTCTGTCACACTCACCTGGGTCTCTGCGGAAGCGATGAAGCCTTCTGGACCCCTTCCCTGCTTTCTCGGGATTAGTAGCGTTGTACTGCAGGAACCTGCCAAATTGAGAGGTAAGATGCTTAGTCTACCTGGATTTGGATCCAGAACCATCTTTCTCCCTCCTCCCCTTGTAGTGTACTTTGATGATGAAATGTAGGAGTATGGCTCACCTTAGGGATTAAGTAGGCGAACTCTCCATCCTGAACTAGGCAGGGCGCTGTGTATCTGGAACCCACGGATCAGTACTTCTCTTGACCCAGGGTCCGGTAAGTCTCTGTTCTGCCACTCACTGTGTTTCTTCACCCAGCGGAGATGTTGCAGGTAAGTTCGGATTCCAGTTGCTTTACTGGATCTGGTGCTCTTGCAGGTAAGTTCGGATTCCAGTTGCTTCAGTGGATTTGGTGCTGTTCTCAGCTCATGAAAAGGTGAGTATCTGAAGGTAGCTTTTCTGCCTATTCCGTGGGATCGCTGTGTATTCTTAAATCACGGCGAGTTCTGCGTGAGAGAAAGAAGTTGCAGATGCAAATCAAATCCTTATTCTCGCTCTCCACAGGTTTTTTTCTGAAGAGTCCTCCGAGAGAGGATGTGCGCGGGAACTCAGAATGCTGCTCAGAAGTTTCCAAGAAGATCGGGTAAGTGGGGCTGTAGCTTGCGTGCACGCTTGCAAGAACGAGCCAGGAGTCGAGTCTAAGTGCGAGCACTTACAAATATTGTCTTTCTTGTATTTTCTTTTCTCCTAGATGCTGAGTTCAGGAACGTGTGTGCGGAGAGTCCGGAGTGGAAGCCAAGGTAGGTGAAGTTTGAGGATCGCAGTGAGCGTGTTGCTTGAAGCTACAGATGCAACACAAAGCACATACCTACCTATATAGGCTTATATAAGGCTTATATAAGGCTTATATAGCCAACCATGGCTAGAGCGTGCTACTGGATTCACAGAAAGACTGCCAGGGCCCATCCTGGGTGTACAGGAAGTGTGGCTGAACCAATCAGATTCCCCCAAGGGGGCCAGAGTCAACTGTAATGTGTACCTGATTGTGAGAGGGTGGAAAACGAGTGCTGGATGTCTGTAACGCATGTCTAGTCTGCCAGGCTCTAACCCATCTTGCCCCTGCCTGCTCTCCAGTATATGTGACACAGACCTAGGTTTGAGAAGCAATGGAGCGCTTTGCAGAGCTATACAACAATACAGATACACAACAGAGCTCTTTACAGAGGTTTACAACAGTACAGATGCATAATAGAGCACTTTTCAGAAGCAACAGAATAGATATAGAGCGGGGGGAGGATACATAGGGGAACAGAAAAGGGGTACAGCTGTACAGGGTGGCAGGGAGGAGAGGGGCAGACGGCATATAACGAGTCAGGTGGCATGAGGGGGGCAACTGAGGAGGAGAGACTCCTTGGAGCGGTGGGTCTCAAGTTCTTTTCTGAATTGTAGGAGCGAGTCTGATGCTGACAGGGAGGAGGTTTCATAGTCTTTTTACAGTGGCGGATTTCAAGTCTGCATGGTTCCTGGCTCCTGGTGGTGCGCTGTCCACCAGAGATGCTGAGTTTCACCACGAGGTAGCTGGGTGACTGCCTTATAAATGATGCAGCAAGACGTGTTGGTGCTTCGTGCATGCAATCGGAGCCAGTGAAGGTTGATGAGGGATGGGGTGATGTGGTTGTATCTGGATAAACCCTTGATGAAGCGTGCGGATGCATGTAGGACACTTCTCAGGGGCACAAATGAGGACGGCAGGCCTTCGAGGAGGGCATTGCCCCCATCCAGGTGGGATAGGACCAGTACTTGATCAGTGGATGTAAAGCCATCCGGAGGGAAGAAGAACTTGACTTTCGCAGGAGGGAGTGTTTTCTTAGCTATGCGTGTCTTGAAGGAGAGGTGTTTGTCGACGTGGAACCCGAGGGACTTGGCACAGGAGGTGAGCTTGGGTGTGAAGCCCTCAGGGTTCATGGTTGATAGCCAAGTCTGTATGTCTGGGTGTTCGGTGTTGATGAGGGGTAGGAATTCGGTCTTTGAGGCGTTGAGCTTCAAGACTGGATCAGCGACAGGCAGGTTTTGAGCCTGTGGATGTCCTTGATGCAGTTGACCTTGAGGTATAGCTGTTTGTCAGCGTACTGGTGGATGTTGTGTGTAGCTAGGAGGGTTCCCAGCAGCTCTATGTATAGATTGAAGATCATGGGGGAGAGGAGGGAACCCTGCGGGACTCCACAGGTGTCGGGTAGCATTGGTGATCTAGAGGAGGGCATCTGAACAAACTGCTGGCAGGACTTGAACCAGCGTAGGACAAGGTCGCTGATCCCCATGCACCGATGTAGGGTGACCATGAGTGCCTGGTGGTCTATTGTGTTGAAAGCAGCCAAGTGGTCGATTAGAACCAGGAGGCATGGGTGGCCATCGTCTGAGATGTTGAGGGCATTGCTGGCAACCTTTATGATTGATGTCTCCGTGGAACCATCTGGGTCTGAGCCCGGATTGGTAGGTCTGGAGGAGATCGCTGGTGTTGATGTGTTGCTGCAGTTGCACAGTTATTGTTTTAACAATGATCTTACCCAAAAAGGGACTATGGGTGATGTGGCGATAGTTACCAAGGTTGTCGAGATCCGGAGTGGGGCCCTTTAGTAGAGGGAGAATGTGTCCTGTCTTTAGGATCAATGGGAAGGTGCGTTGAGTCAGGGAGCTATTGATGACCTCCAGGTAGGTAAGGAGATCTTCTGCAGGCAGGGTCTTAAGGATGGATGCTGGGAGGATGTTGTCTGTATACGATGTGGCTTTGAGGGGAGGCAGGGTTTTTACCAGCTCTTCTGTAAAGAGTGTCTTGAATGTTTTCCACGGTGTAAGGAATTCGCAAGTCGGGATGTGAGGTGGGTCTGTGGCTGCAGAACTGGTGTCTATGTGCTGGCGAATCTTGCAGATTTTGTTGATGAAGATGTGTTGATGGTGGTATGGTAGGGTTGGGTAGCTGGTTGATGCAGTACTTGACCACTTTGATCGGAGCAACAGGGCAATTAAATTGTCTTATTATGAGGGATCTATCGGACAGAGTACCCTCAATGTTTGTGTTCCTTTTAGCAGGCAAGCAGCCTTAGCTGAGGTCTGTTTGACAAAGAAGCACCAACATCCAATAACATCATGAGAGCCTCATTAAACTCTGCCTATGCATGCTTTAGAACCAGATGTAACTGGCAAATGCTGAAAAGGCAGTCAGGTTTTAAACTAAACAGTCTTAGGGCAGCAGTGGAAACAATTCACTATAGAAAAGTTATTTGGGAGGATCAGAGAAGTCACCCCTCTAGCCCCCCATAGTGCCCAATAAAACAGAGACAGACACTTCTAGAGTGATGGGGGCTCTCCACCACACAGATGCCCACCTGCAAGGAGGTAAGACTGGTCCTCAGCTTACAGTTATTAGCCAGACTACAGGCTTCATCGACATCTTCATATAGTCGTCAGCAGCCACAAAGGGACGAACCTCCTTTTGTGCCGTAAATCAAGCATGCAGAGGCAGCAACTAGGCAAGAAGGGCTAAGCCCCAACCGTCTAAGCATACCATTGGACAAATTAGGGATAGTGTCAGTAGGTCATGCCCTACAATTTAAATGACCGCCCATGCATTCCCACACAAAGAATAAGGGTGCTGGTTGAGAACCTGCAAATGCTCACAAAGAGCCAAATGTGACAAAAACACATTCAATTCAAGACAGAAACGGGACACTGAGCTAGTTTCAAACGCACAAAGAGGGCAGGGCTTTTCTCAAGATACTTACAGATCATGAAGTAGCAGAATGCTCACACACCTATATTAGATCTAACAGCTTTGAACAAGTGCATCGTATAGAAAAACACTCAGAATGGAGGGAGGGGATTTCCATTGTGCCTTGGTTATAACAGACGTGGACCGTCATCTACCCATTCCGAAGTAACCTCAAACAATCCAGAGGTTCCAGGTCCATTGAGATCATTGGTTGTTCAAGGTCCTGCCCTTATCTACCTCAGATAAATAGCAAGGATGTTTACAAAATGCTTGGCTGGGGTGATAGATCATTTGAGAAGAGTTGGGGCGCATGTGTATTTAACTGGATAACTGCTGAATTCAAACATCGATGAGAGACGGTGACCCTGCTGTCTGTTTAGGGTTTTCAATCTGTGATGGAAAGTCAACACTCAAAACAATGTGGCAGTGGTTCCAGTTCCCAGGAGCTATATTCAGTACAGCAATGAGATAACTCAAACCTACCAAATCAGAGCAAGATCACAGCAAAGCCTGCGGTTGAGAATCAAGCAGAGCTTCATATGAATGTGTTTCAGTTGAGGATTATCAAATGGACTATTACAGCCTTTCTTCCCTTAGTGGTTGGCAAGGATTTTGTTTTCCTCCAACCCCGCGCTTTGGCCACATCATCTAGGACTGGAGTATGTTTACATAATCATATGCCAGTCCTATATGTTGACAGAGTTGTAAAGTTAGATATCAAAAAACATTGTTTCTTCTTTAACATTGGGCTATGTTAAGCAGGTGCAGTGTATTTGCCATGCTCTTAAGCAAGCTGTGCGCCCAGGTAATGTGCATACAGATTATGGAAGATCTCTCTTCTGCCCTTTGCTCCCTGGACCTGGTCTGATCATCACTGATCCCATCCTACCCCTTATGTTGGGTGAGCAATCGCTGTTCTAAGGTGAGGGCCACTACTACATTCTCAGCCTTGCACGTTTGCAGCTTGCCCGAGCTCCTTGGCCACCTTCCTCTGGCCACCACTGACCCACTGGTAGTAAGGGAGCTGCAGGTTTAGCCTGAGTGCCTCTCAAAGGTATGAATCAGTGCAGACTCACCTGTGTGGCTCGACAAAGGGAGGTAGGCCAAAGGAAAGAAGTAAGCCTCTCTGCCAAGCTTGTTCCCCCTTACAGTTTGCCTCCCTTGTATGTTCAAGGTGGCAGCATTTAGTTATGTCCGTACATAATACCAGCTCACTTTTTACAACATTATTTAGGTACCCACAGATGCCATATCACTGCCACCTGGCCTCCCTCTCTGTCTAACCCACTCCATCTCCTCTGTGCGCCACTCATGGCCTCTAGACCATGGCACCCCCAACTTCCCCAATATGCCTCAGTCCCGTCATAGACTTTTATTCCCCTTGTCTCTACCCACTATTGTCTCGCCAGGGTGTCTTTAGGGTAGTTTCGCCTCCTCCACTTTTCTACTCTGCTCCCGCGCTGACCCCTCTGCCACTTCTGCCTCCTTTTCTGATGTGATTTCCCTGCAGCGGTTTCCTTGAGCCCTTCCTGGGCCATCCTCTACTGCCCTTACTGTATCCCCTTGCCTCTACGCACAGTTGTCTCGCCAGGGTGTCTTTTGGGTACTTTCGCCTCCTCCACTTTTCTCCTCTGCCCACTGGTGTCCCGCTGCCCCTTTTGCTGATGTGATTTCCCTGCAGTGGTTTTCCTTGAGCCCTTCCTGGGCCATTCTTTACTGCCCTTTCCTCACCCCATGCTGTAGTCGCTCAATGTGCTTGTGGGGCCCACAGTTCACCTTCACCTTAGGAGCTGTTCTTTGTTTCCTTCTATGATAGATCCTTACCCCTGAATGTGCCTGTGCCACTTGCCACTCTTCTTTCTCCCCAACCATCCACACTGGCTTGCACTCCTCTTCTTGGTCCTTTCCTCCATGTGCCCGACTCAAGCAGTAATCTCTTGCAGGCATACTGGCCACTAATCACCCCATTCGGGATGCTTTCTTCTTGAGTGGTTCCTCGTCCTTCCTGTCCCTTTTGCCCTAGAGTATCTTTGTGCTGGTTCATTTTAGTCTACCTGCTACCTCTCTCCCCAATGCCTCTCTCAACTGCCTTACTTCCCTTAAATGTAGCTGGGCCCTTTTTCTCTTCCTGTCTGGCCACCTCATTCTCCGCTCCCCCTCGCTGCCCCTGTACTCACTTAATGTCATCCTTTCACTCTTCGTTTTGCTGTCACCTTCTAGTGCTCCCTCCTTTGTGACTTCACATCACTGCTCCATCTAGAAAACCATATTACTGACCCTCCAAGCCACACCTCTCAGTGTGATCCCTCCTCTCACCCGGTTCTATGACGTTTGCTCAAGAAAACTTGCTCTGCCCCATCTATATTTGTGACGAAATGTGTTAGAAAAAGGAGAACCAATGGGCCTGCGAGCAAATGGGAGAGATCGTTTTTTTTGACCCATCCTTGTGGTCTTCACTTCCTGCCTCTCCCCTGAGCCCCAACTTCCTCCCTCTCTTCTGGTACCTACATTGCCTTTGGCTCTGTAGAGGAGGTCTCAGACATGGCCTGCACCCCTGCCCCTCATTTCGAGTTACCAGTAAAGTACTCGCCAAGGTATGTGACGTATGCGGAGCAGATGAACCAACAAAGAGCTGCGCTGGGACTGTGCCCAGTGTACATTAGAAGAGCTGTACCTGTTGAAGTGCCCATAACAGGACAGGCCTGGGCAGCCAGGTACCCTATCAGACAACCATACCAGCCACTGATACGAAACGATGAGTATTTACAGACTGTACATGAAGAGACACAACAAACCCTAATGGAAGGCCAATGGTAATGATACCAGGGCCTGGATAGACTCGCACATGGAAAAGGTAACACGCCAGTGCGAGCAGCCATTAAAATGGATACAAGAGACACGAGAATGAAACGATGCAGAGAACGTAAAGAAACATAGCCGTGAACCCAGATGGAAGAATCAAACTAGCCAATGTGTATAAATAGGCTTGAAATGCAAGAAGCTAAGAAATCGATACTGTTTGCAAAGCTTAGTAGAAGAGAAGAGTGGAAAGCGCCAACTATATATATCTACCTCAATAAAGCACAAGGTACACGTGCAACTCCATTTTGCAAAAACAGAAGTACACCCAGGCGGCCAAGGCCTAACTGGTTGGGTTTCACATCCAAGCCCAAGCCAGGGGACAGAGTGGAATCGAAACTCAGCAAAGGACGGCGCAGGCCCGGGAAATCGAGGTCAACCCAAAAAAGGGAGGTGAGCTTCAGCTAAGGAGAATCGAAAGTTCAGAGCATACCAGCCTGCCATGTGAAGGTCAAGATAAGGAGGCCTGGGCAGGTGGCGGGACTACAAGGAGAATTAAATACACGAAAAGCTGGAAACTGAAGCAGATTCATGGTGAAGTAACACGTGACCAGCCAGGCACGAAGATGTACCACCGCCTGATGTCATCCAGAACCCGAGAATGCCATAACTTTTCCCGATAAGAGACTACAGTTTCGCGGCCATCCTTAGCCAACTAATTGACACATCGCCCTAAAACACTGTTTGATAGAAAGGAGGCAGGTTGAATCTTGGGACACCAGGCACCTGGGTGTCAATTCTGCATGCTGCTAATTAAAGTGGAGATTTATGTTTAGGGGTGTAACTTGCCCAATCACAATGGACCATGTAATCTAGGGTCCTATGGATACTGTAACCAATGGGACGTCGTAGTTGTAGTGACGTCTGCCACGCGTGATGTAGAGGGATGGGCATAGACGCCCACCCGATAAGAATTAACCAATCCACATGCTCTTCTAACCAATTATATTGCATGATGATTTTTTATAGAATTAGACATCAGTGATGACGAGTTTTGCGAGACAGGTGATCGCAATGCTGCTGATATCCGTTTGTTTCTCTGTTTGATTAAAAGGACTTCCCTTTGCCAAACTACTGAGTCCTCATTATTGAGTCGTGTTCGAGTTAGTGAATCCTGCACTCCAGACCTCCCATGGTGCAGCTATCTTGTATTACAGGTACCAGAGGGTGCGCACTGATCTATGGGCCCGTCAGTGTAATTACGCCCCCCTGTACACTTGGTAGCGCGAGGATGGTTTCGGCCATTGATTATTGAATATATAATACTAAGACACCTTTAGACCGGTGGTATGAAGTAACTCTAGGCCTTCGGCAATATCACAAGTCCTTTCGCCATTCCGGCTGAGTAGACGGAGAAGCTTCCAGTTGACAATGATAGAGTAAAATTTCAAAAATCTGCAGTGGGTCTGAAGGAACCTGCCTTCCAAGCATAACCCTTCTCATTCCCACGGACAGCCAATCGGACGAAAACCTTAAAAGCTGGAAGAGGAAGGGGCGGTGATCCCGAGGTCCCAGAGAGGAAAAGATGCGAGCGGTGACAGAAACAGTAAACTCGTTACTTTGGCAACTGTCTTCTAGGCATTAGAGCAAGTAAGGGAAAGGTAACGGAGGGTGGTGGAGAAAAAATAAAGTAGTTAGAAGTAGAGAAGACTGTATATATATATTTATATATATATAGGGGGTTCATGACTCAAGTATAAGACAAAAACATAAGGATTACCAGTGGGGCACCTGAGATAAAAACATAAGGATTACCAGAGGGGCACCTGAGATAAAAACATAATGATTACCGGGGGGGGGGGTGGAGACCAGAGAGAAAAACAAAGGATTCGCCTTATTCCTGCGCTTTAATACAGCGGTCAGAAGAAACGTGAACTCATAGCCCACAGAGGGGGGAAGATATGGCTACGGTGACATTTAAAGACGTCATCAAGGGAGTTTGTTTAGATCCCATGACGGGGTATTGATTAGAAGGCAGGTATACGTATGACCAGCTGGTGTCCGTCTAGTCTGTCAAGTGTCTGTAATATGTGTCTTGTTGTATGTCAAATGTAAAATAATTGTATTGATGATTGTTTGAAATGCATTTTGGCTTTACGCGATTCTGTAACTAAGAGGGAATCGCCAGTGAGTTGATGGTTTTTGAGTAAATTTATAGTATACATTTTGGCAGGAAAAGATTGGATTGGAGCTTGCATATGTGGTGCTCGCTCATACTATTGGAAGGTTAAAGAACTGTATGAATACTGTTAGTGACGAAATTAAAAATGGAGGAAGTTACCCCGCTTGCGCATTTGTGCAAGTAGCTGCCCAAGCATGCGCCAAAACTAAAGAAATACAGCACGGAGTGTGTTAAGGGTACCGCCAATAAGATGTTTATGCCTTGGCCCAAGAATGGGTCCCTCTCTAAAGCCATCTTACAGCATATGACGACTTTCCTGCATGCCACATATACCGGCAAGAAGTTAGAAAAGCTCCTTGCTGTTCTCAAACTTTGGAAAATGTTCGAACAGACGAAGGAGGAAGAACCATCCACAGATTGGAAATTAAATGTATGTACAGAGGGGGGTGAGACGCCTACCGAGCCACCAGCTCCGCCTGAGCCAGTGATCAAAGAAAGTCAGTCAGAAGGCCTTTACCCGCTAAGAGAAGTCAAGGCAGCTACGGGGTATAGTAATCCTGCATATGAGTCACCTACGTGCAGTAGTGACAAGATCAAGGAGAGGGAGCAGGAGAGTAATCTTGCCTCTGCAGTCCCGAGGGACAAGGAGAGACGCGATGGTGGGAAAAAGGAGCAGGCACAGACTAGTGCATCTCTCGAGAAAGAGAGAGAGGGAAAGAAGCGGAAAGGAAGTGATGAGTTAGCATTCGCAAAAGACGAATGGATGGGAGGACAGATACTATTGAAATTAGATGGAAAGAGAAGTGATGATCTAAGGCCGAGAGAAAGGCCTGATGAAGCGCAACGAAAGGAGAGAAGGAAATGAGGGACGAAAGGATAAGAAGAAAGGATAGGCTGAGTGGAGAACAACTATATCGCGAAGAGCAAAGAGTACCGCTCAGTCGCACACAATATGCAGCCTATGAAAAATACAGGCAGAAAATGTTAAAGTTAGAGGAAGAAAGAAGAGTGCATAAAGGAAAGTAAAAAAGCGGGAAGATGAGGAGATTAGAAGGGCAAAGGAACGTAGAAATGAACGGATGAGGGAAGTAGATAAGGCTAGAGAAGAAGCAAAGAGGCGAAAGGAAATAGACAAGGAAGTAGAACGTAAACGCAGACAAAGGGCATGGGATCTTGAATATTTGGAGCGGGAAGTCATTAAACCCAATCCTACAATAGAATGGGAAAACATAGAAGAATTCTTTCCTGCAAGCAATGCGGTACCAGGTACAAGCAGGACAAATATTGAAGATGACTTCGACACCAGAAGCATCGGGGAAACGATTGATAAAATCTATGATGAGATGGGGCTGGAACTAATTTACCAAGAGGGAAGGGAAGATGAGCGCTTAGAGAGCACTCAGCTATATGACACTGAGGATATCACCCAAAGTAGTGGGAGCAGGGGACTGTCCCTTGACAGACTGGAGATCAGACAGAACGATGAGGATGCAAGGAGTTGCGTAGACTGGGATCATTCAGAAACCGACTCCGGTGGGGAAACGGAGGACGAGGCACAAGAGGAAGGGAGACAGTGCGAGAAGCGGCTCCCAAGGGGTCAAGGGGTATGATGGTCCGATGCTAGCAAATCTGAGCCCAGTACATCGAAGCCTGCCACAGTGCATGGCCAGCATGAGGGGGCTCCCCACGGACAGAGGGAGGAGCCAGCATCCACCTATACAGGCAAATTAAGGGCACTACCGGGTAGACAGCAAGGTGGGAATGCTGCCTGAACAGTAGACAGGAGAGCTTTGGGAAAAGAAAAGGAAGACTGTGCGTTCCAGTTCCCACTGCTAGAAAAGGGGGGAGCAAGACCACAATATATTGCATGGCCACACATGGACCGAGAAAACCTGAAAATAAGCTTCCAATGCTGACATCGGGAGCTGGGAAGTGGATACATGAGTTAGAGAAAATGACGGGGGGAGTCACCTTAGCTATAGGGGACATTAAAGGCCTCCTGATCGCCATACTTGGTGAAAGGGCTGACGATGTGTGGAAGCGGACCGGGTACCCGAGGGTAACAATAACTACCACCACCCATGACGGAGCGCCGTTCAATAACTGTAGAGCAGCAGTGTGGAAAGCGCTGCGAACGCTGTACCCAGACACTTCAGATATGGGAGCTACAATGACTCGGAAAATGAAAGAATCAGAGGATCTGTTGGTTTATATCCAGAATTTTCAAGACACGTGGGTGCTTGAAACGCATGAGTCTTGGTCAAAATCTATCCCTGTATTCTACCATATACTGTGCCAAGGGTTACCCAAACCAGTGCAAAAACAGCTCAAGAAATTGGTGGAAATAGAAGCCAAACCGTGGGCCGAAATCCAACTGACAATTGCACACTACTGCAGATTGTTACAAGAAAAAAGCCGGAAAAAGGAAGCAACTCATAAAGGGGAGGAAGTGAAGCTGGTGCAAAAGAAGCTCTCGAAGTATACTCTTGAGGGAGCCATGCTCACCAGCCCAGCTGAACCAAGTATGCAGCAAGCGAATAACCCATCACAGAACAACCAGGGTCATGCGGGATTTTACCAGAGGGGTAGAGGATTTAGAGGAAGAGGATGGCAGAGCAACCAAGGGGGTTTTCATGGTAACCAGGGAGGTTTCCAGAGCAACCAAGGTGGGTTTCAAAATGTACAGATGGGCAGACCAGCTGTGACTGATGGGCAAATGATACGACCACTGCCAGTATGTTGGCAGTGTGGAATGACAGGACATGTGGCCCGCATGTGCAGAAGCCAAGGCATGTGGCAAAATGGCCAAGGAATGGGAGCAGGTATGGTGAACCAGCCTGCCGCCCCACAACAAGGCAGTACACAAAGTCACGCAGTGCAGCAGCAGGCGACAGGCTTGCAGCAAGGTGCACAACAAGGGTTTCAACCCTCGAACATGGGGAACGTGCAAAAGGGGCAACCCCAACAGGCACCGCCGCCAATGCCCCCAGGAACGAACACTGGAGGAGGAGTGAACCCTGGGAATGGAGGTACTCCGCAAGCATACAGTGAGCCGAACCTATATATAAAATAGGACAGCTCACGGGGAACTCTGATGTGCTCTATCCTATCAGTGACACCAGACCCTAACAGGGAACCTAGGGTAAATGTCGTCATAGGGGGTAAAGAGTATTCCTTCTAAGTTGACACAGGTGCGACATGCTCATGCATACGAGAAGGCAAATTTTCTTTGTCCGGCGAGACCATAGATACTCAGAGTTTCACAGGAGCTCACAGTAGAGTTCCCTTTACAAAGGCGCTACCAGTCTCTGTGGGAGAGCGCAAAATGAATGTGCCCTTACTGTACTCTCGTCAGTCCCCAGTAAACATCCTGGGTCGAGATCTAATGACAAAATTGAATATGACAATCTTTTGTTTACCGAGGATGGCATAGTGTGCTCCGCTCCAGGAATGCATTATTCAAATGTGTGCGAAATGATCAGAGCATACTCAGGACGTATAGCCATGAGAGCTCTACCGTTAAAACCAGAAGTCTTCGCATATGGCATACGAGTGCTTATGACAGGATTGCCAGGCCTCGCGGATAAAACAATGAGAACACCTGATGAATTCCTTTTCAGACCACAAATACCTATGCATGAAGAAGAGGGACAAGAATTTTCCGTGATGATACAGTCTGCCGCAGTGAGAGGGAAGGTGGTGCTGGTAGAAGGATACGATGACGAAGGAAGACAATGGTGCACTATTATCACCATTGAGCAAGGGTATCGAGTGACTGACGTCACTGATGATGATCTGTTCGAAGAACACCCTGACTTAGAAGAGACAAGAGTGGAAGTGAGTCTCATATTCTGGGTCAAAATGATCAAAGGAGAAGTGCCACAGAGAATGATGTTGGCGCTGGTACGTCCTGAATACTTCGAAGATGACATGGCACGGGTGCCTGTCACAGTATGGACTACAGGACCTTATGATGTAGGACTCCTGAAAGGGGCAGGAGAAGTAAAAATCAAGTTAAAACCAGGAGCAATGCTACCCAGAGCGCGACAATATCCCATGTCCAGAGAAGCGGATGAAGGAATCGCGAAGACAATTTCCGCCATGATGGAGCAGGGCATTCTAGTGACATCAGAATCACCCTGTAACACGGTGATTTACCCTGTCAAGAAATCAAAGGGAGGGTCGTGGCATTTAATCCAAGATTTAAGGGCATTAAACGATATGGTAGAAGCCGAGTTCCCTCTAGTCCCTAACCCATCTACAATTCTATGCAATATACCCACTGAGGCAAAATATTTCACATTGATCGATTTGAACAACACATTCTTCTCAATCCCGTTGCACCGTGAGTCGCAAGATCTGACATCATTTACTTTCAGACAAATGCGCCTGAAAAGCACGAGATTGTCACAGGGGTATTGTGAGTCTTCATCCATTTTTAACAGAGTCCTGCAAATGGACCTAAGTAATATTGCGGTGGACAGTGTTGTTTTGCAGTATGTAGATGACATTCTGATCTGCAGCACCACTGAAGAGCAATGCAGGCACGACTCTGCACAGTTACTAACTATACTGGCTGAGAAGGGGTACAAGGTTGATAAGGAAAAGTTACAGTACTGTCAGCAGGAGGTGTTGTACATAGGACAGATAATCTCTCATAAGGGAAAAAGGTAACCCCAGAGAGGGCCGAAGCTATCATGAACACAGCTAGGCCGCTCACGATAAAACAAATGCAAAGCTTCCTAGGCCTGTGCAATTATGTCAGAGCATGGGTCTTCGATTACAGCTCGTATACCAAGCCCTTGCTCCAGGCCCCAAAGAAGGCCCAGGCAACTAAAGAGAACATTGAATGGACTGAAGCAATGGAAAAGGGGTTTGCAGAACTCAGGGGGGCAATTTGTAAGGCCCCATTTTAGGGATTCTTAATTATGCAGAGGAATTCTACCTGTTCTCACATACCGATGGCAATTTTATGACGGCAGTCTTTGCTCAGCGAACATCGCTGGGGTACAAGCCCCTAGCGTACTACAGCGGGAGCCTGGACCCGGTCATGAGGGGCCACTTCCCATGCGAACAAAATCTAGCTGCCGCCGCGTTTGCCATCGAGAGGGCGTCATCCATTGTGATGGGGTGCTCCATGACATTGTACGTTGAGCACTCACTATTCGCTATACTAGAGAAGCCAAAGGGCACACTGACATCACAGAGAGCATCCACCTATGAGGTGATTATCTTCAACCCATCAATCAAAATAGTTAGATGTAAAACTGTAAATCCAGCTACGTTCATAGCTGAGCCAGTCACTGAAGGAGAACTGATGCATGACTGTGCAAACTACAAGGAATTCTATGATGAAATCCCCACAGTAAAAGAAAATGCCCTGGCAGGTGGTGAGATTGCCTTCATTGACGGATCGTCGAGAATCGACCAAGAAGACAGTCAAAGATATACAGGCGTGGCCGTAGTAAAACACCTGGCGAATGGGGAATGGGGAATTTCAGGTACTCGTCAGTGCGCGAATACCATCTCACTATTCAGCCCAAGCTGCAGAGCTAATGGCACCGATACTCGCCATTGAAAAACATGTAGACCAGGAAGTTACTGTGTACAGTGACTCTGCCTACGTGACGTCTACCGTGCATGTAGGCTTAGCACACTGGAAAAGGAGGGGTTACCTCCGAGCAGACGGCACGCCAGTGCAACATGCAGCCTTGTTGGACAAGCTGATAAAAGCAGTACAGCTCCCAATGGGCATAGCGGTCGTGAAATGCGGCGCCCACACCAAAGGGACAGATTTCGTGTCACGCGGAAACCATGAAGCGGACACGGAAGCCAAGCGTGTGGCATCCAAAAGTGAAACAATCATGGAAGTGGAGGTGGCACGTACCCATGAGCGGATGATGATAGCACGAGCCACACCAGAGGCCTATGGTAACATGGGGCAGACCCAACTAATGGAGCTCCAGGGGGAGGCAACTCAGGAGGAGAAAAATTTGGGGAAGCGTCAAGGGTGTTCTTTAAACCCCTCTGACGGATTGTGGAGGTAAGACAGCACTGGTAAACCAGTAATGCCTGTCGCTCTACTAAAGTTGGCATTAGAGCAACTACACTACCCGATCCATTTGTCAAAAGAAAATCTTGCTGCAACGCTCGCAGAAGACTGGTTCATGCCGAATTTAGCAGAGCATGTTGCATTTTTCATGGTGAACTGTATAATCTGCCAACAGTTCACTGCTGGGCACACATTAAAAGTTGTGAGAGGAGTCATCCCAGGCCAAATGGGCCATTTCAGCACTTACACATCAATTATGTCGATATGATTCAAATATGCAATGGGTACAGGTATTTAATTGTGGTGGTGTGTCCATTCTCTAGATGGATAGAAGCAGGTCCCTGTACACACCCCAACGCTACCTGTGCTGCCAAGTTCCTGGTGAGGGAAGTGTTCCCTAGATGGGGGGTGTGCAAGGTAATGAGATCAGACAATGGGGCTCACTTTGCTAACACAGTTTTCGAGCAGATCAGATTGTTCCTTGGTATAAAGCACAAGTTCTCGTCGGCGTATCACCCGGAGGGAAATGGCATATGTGAGCGACTCAAAGGCCTGTTGAAGGAAAGGATAGCCAAGTTGAAGCTCACATTAAAAAAAGGATGGTTGCACTGTCTACCACTGGCATTGTATGCACTTCGGAACCAACCAGGCTCCGACCATCATCTCACGCCGCACGAGATCGTTACAGGCAGAAGGATATGGACCCCCTCGTACACCCTGAGATAGAGCTAGATGTGATGCCCAGCCGGCAACTAGGGAAGTTCTGGGAACAGAGATGCAAGACTATCTAAACTGCATGACATCCAGCGTCTCTGTCATTTCAGGCCAGCTGCAGCGACAGCGAAAAGGGGACAGCACAGCACGAAACACAGCAGGAAGTGCTAAAGCTGACGCAGCACAAAGTCTACATGCGCCCCTCGTCTTCCCTGGTGATGCAGTGTTGGTGAGAAACCACACAAGAAAAAGGTGGGACGAGCCAAGATTTAATGGCCCCTTCATCGTAGAGGACTGCATCCCGTCCCCTGTCAAGCTACAGGGCAGAAGGGCATGGATCTTAATAAATGACATTAAACTCTATGTAGGAGAGAGCCTTCCAGCTGCATCCAACTGCGAAAAATCTACAGACAACGGGGAAGGACCTCAGCACGTGCAGACAAGATCTATGGCGAGGTAGAAGGACGCATGAGAAGAAAAGACAAGATGAGAGAGCTCTTTGTGAAAATCTTGGCTTTACACTGAACATTTCCTCTAATCACTAAAGGGTATAAATGACAATAAAACAGACACTCTGTGCAGCCAAAGTTGCAGGGTAAAGAAGAGAATCACACATCCAAAGCCGCAGAGACGCTACTCACATGAACGTTTAAAGCCGCACAAAGCATTGAAAAAAGCCCTAAGACTCTGATAAGCGGCAAATAAGACATTTCTGAGAACCCAACACAGTATCCTGAAGCAACCAATATCAATACTTTGTTCATAGGACTTATAGTATCCCCCAGTAGAAATATCACAAAGGATGTGCTTTCCTGTATCCGACTAGTATTAGAGACATATCCATCACTTGTAGGGAGAGACACCAGTATCCCAGATTTCATTCAAAATCCAGCTAACCGGAAGATAATACGGCAACTGACTGTCCTCGTGGAGGCTTTTGCCAAAGTACCGGAGTACGGGGAATAAGAACATATATGCTTCCACCTCAAGTAATAATCGAGGAACTGACATACACTTTGTTTTTCCGCATCATAGAGGAGAGCCCAGGACTCGTCGGGAGAACCACAGATACCCTATCCTTTATCAGAGATCAAAGAAACAACAAATTCCTAAACCGAGTGTGGTATAAACTAAACTACGTGGTTGCAATCCACGCAGCAGGAAAGTGCAGAGACTGTTCACGTAAAAGGAAAAACCTGTAGCCTCGAATCCAGCAAGAATAGGTCAAATGTCATTATAACCAGAAGAAAGCCAATATGCATACCATGTTTTCTTTCACATCATTGAGAACTTTCCTAGGTTAGTGGAGAGACCCAACGATGTTGACGTACTCGCATTCCTCAGAGACCCACTAAAGAACGCACAATTAAACAAGCTCCTGAGAGCCATCATAGCGCAACTGAGAAGCAATTATGTTCATCAACTACTGAGGAGAGCCTTGTGAAGAGGAGATCCCAAGAGACTTTTCACCGGGGACAGATCAAGGAGACAAAGACACAGTTCTTCATTCGTCCGCTGAGGACAGATCGAGAAGAGCAGAAATGAGGATTACAACATCTTGTTCTTATTTTATTTTTATTTTTTCTTCTATTTTCTTATTTTCCTTTTTGTCATCTTTCTGCCGTGGAGCAGATCGAGGAGAGAGACACTGTTCTTCAACTGGTCGCTGGGAGACCGAGCGAAAGGAGCGGACCCAAGAACTTCACCATTTTATTTTCCTTTTTCTTCATTTTTCTCATTTTTTCCTATTTTTTCATATGTTCATTTTTATTTTTATGACATTTTATTTTTGTGTGATTTACAGCAAATCCATCTTTTCAGCCCTTCGCATTGAATCGATTCCAGCATGTCCTCAGGGCCAAAGCAAATTAGAGGAGTGCACTGAGATTTTGTCTATCATAGAGATGCAGAATGAACGTGATGTGTTAAAGACGTTAGTCTAACCTTTTTCCATAGTCAAGTTAAAGGAACTGTACTGCATAACCAGAGACTACTGTCATAACCCGCAAGAGGGGGGGACACTTGAAAAGCACTCGTCACTCTAGTATTTACTGAACTTTAGAGCATCGATATCGGAATAAGAAAATAAATAAATCACCGACTATGGACTTGGTCGACATAGGGGCCCAGAACACTAACTTAGTTTTACCCCAGACCCCCTGCTTCCCAGGAAGAAAATGCTGCCAGCTGTCTCTCAAAATGATCATGTGTATATGTATAGTGATTATTGTTGTATTTCTGTCCCTAACTATCAGAACTGCATTTTTTATTGGTGCCCGAAGTGTCCCAATGTCGGTACTCACAACAGATAATGAACGTCTGGTGCCCCGAAAGCATCCAGACCATACATGGTAATCCTTGTTCTGAGAAAAGCTGATGGTAAAGCAAATGAACTGAAATTAAATGTAATAAGTAGTGACACATACACACTTGAGGTAACGAAGGAAGGAAAAGGCTGGAGACAGGGTCAGCACGGAATGAATGATAATGTTGCACTGACCACGGACGCACCCACACACTGAGTGCACACAAACAAGGGCAAGTGTTGATGGCTGCAGGGCCTCAAACCAAAACAACAGTAAAGGAAAAACTACCTACAGAACGAATAGCTCCAGAAAATAGTGGAAGTAATCAAGTGGAGCCAAGTGAGAAACCAAACAGAGAGGGCATAGCAAAAACCCTCAAAAGAACAGAAGAAGCCACAAAGGAGCTCACGGAAAAAACACACACGCTAGTTGATTATTTGTTCCCACTCATAGTTAGGGCAAAGATGCTACATGAGAAGCTGAACAATAAAAACACAGAGACTGTAGCAACGAGCATGCCAGCCCCAACGCAAGGAACAAGCACCAGGCCTACGACACAGCCACGCGTTGGAAAGATGGGGAGCCAATGGTGGTTGGAGGAAGTCTATAAAAGATTGCACGAGGGAAGGAAAAGAAACACGAATCCTCCTTCTACTACCTCAGTACAGGTAATGAAGCCTGCTCCACCGAAGATCATACCTGAGAAACTACCAGAACGGAAAAGCAGCACAGACGCATTTAGAGACATAGTCATAGCAAATTATAGAAAAACATTAAGGATCAAGAGAGTCCCGCATGAAAATGACAATGAACTAAATGATTACCTGAACAGCACAGCCCATCTCGGAAACAATATTTGGTACCAACACATGAAAGAAGTTGGGAGAAGGCAAGCAGAAAGGGAGTGATTCGTCTGTGCACTCCTGCCGTACAGCATGGGCAAATCCAAAATCTTTGTGGCAGTAGAAATTGATGTTCCCACAGCGCACTGCATGTCACACGTAGCAATGTGCAACACCAGAGGACAGTTCATGGGAAGAGACGCCTCGATGATATGGCCAATGAAAAGGATTACCCGGATGAAGACGGTTTTGTCCAAGACATCAAAACAAGAAACAGGGCGCACACCAAGAATCACGTGATCAGATATGAAAACCCTGACATCAAAGGATCAGAATAAGATGGGAAATAAACCCGAGACTGAACGTCCAAGGGAAAACAGCAGAAGAGGCTCAAATCTGGAAGAACAGAGGCCAAATGCAGATCTGGTGATCAGTGGTTTCCCCAAATGGGTGGGAAGAAGGAGTAGTGATCTGCCGAGCTTGGATGGTCCTTGGAGCCTGCCAAGAAGCAATAGAGAATTCATAGAGAATATGCAAACTTCTATGGCCAAAATTGGTAAACCTGTTAACGTGGGTGAAAGACAGAGGAGGACCCCTGCAAATAGTACCAATGGAAAGCCCAAAACTATGCTTCAGAAGTAATGGCACGAGGAAAATGGGGGAGAATCAAAACTGCGGACGAATATACGAAGCCCCAGGAATGACGCAAGGAACCGCAGTCCTGATGGACCATTACTGGGCATGTGGATCAAAAGCATACATAAGACTGCCGAAGAACTGGGGAGGCATATGCACACTGGTGAACGTCCACGTTCCTGCACTAGTAATCCCTAAAAATGACCTGAATTTGGACAGTTTCCCGAAAGCAGACGCTCATCTAAGAAAAAGAAGATCTGTGGGAATGATATCAAGGATGAAGAGAGAAAACTACTTCTCAGCCAAATCAGAGGGGGCATTTTATGCAATCCCCTACGAACACAGGCTGTTTAGCCTAACCTCATCAGTATTCACAACAATACTCTTGCCGCACATCCAAGTTGGTGCAAACAACAAATGGTTGCAGATAACCAGATGGGAATTACTGCAGACCATCAATACCACCATGAAAGGATTCAACGCGATCAAAGAAGAACTAAGAGCAGTCCGGCTGATGACCCTCCAGAACAGATATGTGCTTGATATGATCACAGCAATGGATGGAGGTGTTTGTGCAAAAATCGGATAATCGTGTTGCACATTTATACCATCACACGATGAAGAAAATGGATCCCTCACAGAGGCCATAAGCATGTTGACAAATCTAAAGAACCAGATGATCGATGAAACGGATTAAGTGGACGATGACAGCTGGTTTGCGAACCTATTCTCATGGGTCCCGCAATGGACGGCTGATATATTCAAGTTTCTGCGAGCCTTACTAGCAATGGTACTGCTAGGATTCTGTGTTATCAAGATAATCATCACACAGTGCCAGAGAACTGCAAAGAAAGCCATTGGGATGAAAATTATGGTTGATGTCGAGCCAGGCTGGAAGCCCAGAGACCTGACAGATGAAGAGATAAAGGACTTTGTGAAGGCCAGTGAGTTTGCGCCAGATGGAACCAAGTTCACATATCCTAAGAAACAAAGAAGGTATGAAGGAAAATGGATTAACCGCAGTCCAAATGGAAAATGCCAGTTAATGACCTGGAACAAAGACGAGCATGTAAAAACAGCAGGAAGTTTGAAAGGTGTGATAAAAATATGGACACCAAAAATGCACACATTCACACCATCTTATGCAAACCCAGAAGACGTTGAACAAAACATTGAAGAATCAAAGAAAATAAATACAAAAGAGGAAGCAGAAGTGGTCGATGATCCGACCAGAGCGGGGAGTGTAGAGGAGGTCTCAGACATGGCCTGCACCCCTGCCCCTCATTCCGAGTTACCAGTAAAGTACTTGCCAAGGTATGTGACGTATGAGGAGCAGATGAACCAACAAAGAGCTGCACTGGGACTTGCCCAGTGTACATTAGAAGAGCTGTACCTGTTGAAGCGTCCATAACCAGACAGCCCTGGGCAGCCAGGTACCCGATCAGACACCCATACCAGCCACTGATACGAAATGATGAGTATTTACAGATTGTACATGAAGAGACACAACAAACCCTAATGGAAGGCCAATGGTAATGATACGAGGGCCCGGATAGACTCGCACATGGAAAAGGTAACATGCCAGTGCAAGCAGCCATGAAAATGGATACAAGAGACACGAGAATGAAACGATGCAGAGAACGTAAAGAAACATAGCCGTGAACCCAGATGGAAGAATCAAACTAGCCAATGTGTATAAATAGGCTTGAAATGCAAGAAGCTAAGAAATCGATACTGCTTGCAATGCTTAGTAGAAGAGTAGAGCGGCAAGCGCCAACTATATATATCTACCTCAATAAAGCACAAGGTACACGTGTGACTCCATTTTGTAAAAGCAGGAGTACGCCCAGGCGGCCAAGGCCTAATTGGTTGGGTTTCACATCCAAGCCCAAGTCAGGGGACAGAGCGGAATCGAAACTCAGCAAAGGACGGCTCAGGCCCGGGAAATCGAGGTCAACCCAAAAAAGGGAGGTGAGCTTCAGCTAAGGAGAATCGAAAGTTCAGAGCATACCAGCCTGCCATGTGAAGGTCAAGATAAGGAGGCCCGGGCAGGTGGCGGGACTACAAGGAGAATTAAATACACGAAATGCTGGAAACTGAAGCAGATTCATGGTGAAGTAACACCTGACCAGCCAGGCGCGAAGATGTACCACCGCCCGATGTCATCCAGAACCCGAGAATGCCATAACTTTTCCCGATAAGAGACTACAGTTTCGATGCCATCCTTAGCCAACTAATTGACACATCGCCCTAAAACACTGATTGATAGAAAGGAGGCAGGGTGAATCTTGGGACACCAGGCACCTGGGTGTCCATTCTGCTAATTAAAGTGGAGATTTATGTTTAGGGGTGTAACTTGCCCAATCACAATGGACCATGTAATCTAGGGTCCTATAGATACTGTAACCAATGGGACGTTGTAGTTGTAGTGACGTCCGCCACGCGTGATGTAGAGGGATGGGCATAGACGCCCACCCGAAAACAATTAACCAATCCACATGCTCTTTTACCATATACAGATATAACACCTATACTTAAGTTACCTTTCCTAACCAATTATATTGCATGATGATTTTTTATAGAATTAGACGTCAGTGATGATGAGTTTTGCCTATAACAATGACTGTTTGACTGAAGTTCGAGGAAGTCGGAGCGAGACAGGTGATCGCAATGCTGCTGATTTCCATTTGTTTCTCTGTTTGATTAAAAGGACTTCCCTTTGCCAAACTACTGAGTCCTCATTATTGATTCGTGTTGGAGTAAGTGAATCCTGCACCCCAGACCTCACATGGTGCCGCTATCTTGTACTACAGGTACCAGAGGGTGCGCATTGATCTATGGGCCTGTCAGTGTAATTACGCCCCTCTGTACAACTCCTTTCTGCTGGTCCTGGGAATGCCCATTGTTTATGCTTATTCTTGTGGTCCTTTGAGTCCGCACATACTTTTTCTGTCCCTGGTCACATGACGTTCGATCAACAGAACACTCAAAACCACCAAGTGGAATATAACTCTTGTTTATTATACAAAACACCTTGGTAGGAGTAAAGCTTATAGGTAGTGGGTTCAACAAAATAGTGCTATGACTCAGTAAGACAGTGCAGGCTTTCATTGAAGGCACAAGAAAGTGGGGGCATCTTTCAAACCCTAGTCTAATGTAAGACAATGGTCCTGAATCCAAATTCCCTAGTTCACAACCGTTTGTGGTGAGGGTTATATCACCCTGAGTATTTCACACAGATTCACTTAGAGTTCCTGGCAATTCCCACAGGTTCACAGTCCTGATTTTGTGGCGGACGGGGAAAGCTAGCCCTCCTGGGCTTTGCAGTACGACGTCGACTTAGAAATGGCAGTTGAATTTTTCCCCCCCATCTTTCACGGGGGCCTCCCGACACTGCTACAAATCCTCTGTGTGCGAGTTTCCTACTGTCTGTCATCTTTACTCTGGTCTCCCTGGTTGCAAGTGGCTCTTCTCCTCCTAAATGCTGAGTGTACAAAATGGTACATTTGCAAAAGTAGCCATTAATCTGACCACAGACTGCATGCTCTGGTACCTGCCATCTGTAAAGATTCACACTGAGTTCATAATTTGAGCTTGTGGGCCACTCTGGACTCTCATGAATATTGAGGTCTGGGTTTTGATTAACAACTCTGGGCTTTAGTAGTTGGGCCACCTAAGCAGGCTTGGGAGGGTGGAAAGGCTCTGAAGGAACCCCCCCATGGGCGGCCTCCTGGGTCAGCATCGCAGAGCGGAGGTGGCCCCTGTCATGGAGATCTCACCCCTTCACCAAGCTGCCTAAATGGGACTTCTTTACACACCATTTTTCCTACCTTGACAATTGACACCCTTCTCTACTCTTGCAGTCTATATTTCACCATCTCCTCCCTAGGCAGGCTCAGTTAGTCATATTACACACGCTTACTAGCTCACATGTCAAATGTTTCCTGCATCTGCAGTTACTGTCTTCCCCTGCATACGTACTGTCCTGTCAAACAGCTGCTCCACATTTGCTACTAACTGTTATTCATTGTGTTTAACAGTGATTACAGCTTTTCCCTGGGCAAGACTATGGGGGTCATTACAAGTTTGGCGATTAGGTTAAAACCTCGGGTAATTGAAAATACTGTATGCTTTGCCACTCCACCAAATTCCACGTTTTGTTCCTGAAACTCTTAATTGCACATGCGTTTGTGTGGAGGGAACTTAAGGAATGTTAACTTCCTGAACGTACTCCTGCTCCCTATACAGCAGAGGAGAGGCACAGAGGACCCCAGCCAGGATTCTCTATTACGGTAGCAATGGACGAGCAATCAATTCCTAGCTTTGCAGGAGGTGATGCAGGCTGGTTCTTAAGTACAGTGTTGTCCCCAAGCACCTCAAAGGAATGTCCACACGCTTTGTTAGTTAAAACACAGCTCTTTATATAAATAAGGTTCAAGGTTATAGACACAATCACGATAATACACTTTGTACTCCAACAATTCTAAAATGGTAAATATATACAGTTCTAGGTGGTACCACGATTACTCTGATTCCATTAAAATGCATCAACTGTACTCAGTTCGAATAGCATACGAATCAACACAGCAAAACAATATCAACCATAGACTTAGGAGGAAGACAAGTTGGTTAGACAATTGGCACACTACTGGTCCTGTTTACCTAGGCACAGTTCTGTATGAGGGTCGCCCCACCTGGGCAACCTGTAAATGAAGATGCACTACAAGCCCAGTCCATATATTGTCTATTAAAGTCTTATCTTCTTCTATAGTTCTGCAACCCAAATGTACCTTGTGTTGTAGAGTTCTTCGTCTGGGCATCGACACGCCCTTCTTGAGTGCAATCCCTTTCAGGCAGGAGCCGCGGGTCATCGAACTTCTGAGATGAAGAAAAGGTGAATGCTGTCAAGGAGGGAGCAGCTTCGGTCCTTGCGGTGCTCGTTGACTATCGGTCGAAAACGTCCTGCAACAGGGGAGGCGTGTGGTGCACCTCGACGATGATGGTTTGTTGCCGCAAAAAGTCAGTAAAGAACTTTGGCCCAGAAAAGGCAGCAGGTCGTCGGCGTCTGGCGTCGGCGAACGGGACATGACCATGGCTGGCTTCAGTAGCTTTGTTGGCGTCTCTGAGGTCTTCGGTGGTGTGAAACCCACCAGTGGATGCTCCTTGGTAGTTGAAGACCGTGACTTTCTCCAGCAGGACGAAATCGGTCGACGAGAATGAACAAGGCAGTCCTTGGATCAAAATGTCTTAGGCAAAGGGAGAACAGCGGCTCTGGTCTGCGGCGGCGGTGTTCAACGGTAGACGGCTGTCTGGTACTTCTTGTCAGGTTTCCTTCCCCTATTCAGGCTATCTTTTTCCTCATTTAAGTTTCCTTCTCCTTATTTCACTTTAATTATCCTTTTCAGATTGGCCTTGTGTGGGTGGGAAGTTTTCTATTATAGTTGGTTAGGCCTTAACTTGCTGACTCAGAATCCTGGTTCTGACCCAAAGCAAAATGGAGTCTCACAGTGTCAGCTCTGATTGGTTGGAAGACAATGCAGAACAACAATGAACATTCTAAACTGTCACTCTGTGCCTTTCATCATCAAAACCCCATCTGAGAGGACGTGTTTTGTGGCTGCTCCTGCTTTAGACTTGGGCCTGGTGGATTTTATCCTTCAGGTGTTAGCAGTTGAGCGGCTACTTTCTTGGGGGTTCCGGGAGAAGACATCAGTTGACAGGAATTCGTTTTTGAAGACAGGAGACTCAGAAGATCTTTATGAATTCGCTCAGGAGATAAGTGACTTTATTTGTACAGTAACTCTGTTCTTCCCCAATGACATTTTCCTTGAAAACATTTGAGAAAAGTTATTTTTTGTACTAGTACTATTGAACTTTTAAAGTTCGCGTGTGTTTTCCAGCGCGGTAGCGAGAGAATCTGTTTGTCGCGTGCGACTTCAAGTGCCGGTGTGTTTCCCAGCGCGGAAGCTCGAAAATCTGTTGGTCGCGTTCGACTTCAAGTGCGCGTGTGTTTCCCAGCGTGGAAGCTCGAAAATCTGTTGGTCGCGTTCGACTTCAAGTGCGCGTGTGTTTTTCCAGCGCAGGAGTTCCGTAGCGCGAGGATCTAAGAATCGCGTGCGTATTCAAGTGCGCGTGTGTTTTTCCAGCGCGGGTGTTCTGTAGCGCGTGGATCTGAGAATCGCGTGCGTATTCAAGTGCGCGTGTGTTATTCCAGCGCGGGTGTTCTGTAGCGCGTGGATCTGAGAATCGCGTGCGTATTCAAGTGCGCGTGTGTTTTTCCAGCGCGGGTATTCAGTAGCGCGTGGATCTGAGAATCGCGTGCGTTTTTATGTGCGCGTGTTTTCTATGGCGCTTGTGCTTCTATGCGAGAAAACTTTTTGTCGCGTGTGAACTAAAGAGCGCGTGTGTTTTCTGACGCGTTAATCTAAGAACCGCGTGAGATTATTGTCGCGCGTGTGGTTTCTAGCGCGTGTCCTTTTTTTCCGCGTGTATTCGTTCGTGGGTGAACTTTTTGCGCGCGTTCTTCAATCCAGGAGGATTTCAACGAGAAGCTCATGTGTATGGACATAATTCTCACGTGTATTCTTCAAGGATTGAAAAACTCAACAGAAGTGTAAATAGTTTGAACAGCTTTGAGAGAAAATAAGAAAGAATCTATATAAGACAATTTAACTGGAGATCAGTGCATTTTGGAAAAGAGACAACGAACTAAGCTTTCCAGAATGGCTTCAAGTAAGAAGTTGCTATAAACTTCATGAGTCTCAAGTAAGAGAGATTTTCAGCTTCTTACAAACTTCTCTAAGAAATTTCAAGAGAAGAACCAGGTATGAGTCTTAATTATTAGTTAAGGATTTAATGTTTTCCCATTCATAAGGTTAGTAAGTAAATAAAGGAATTGTATTTGCTTTTCTTATATCCTCTGCAGGTTCAGCTCTGATTAGCCTTGACGCAGTCTGCCTGGTGTTGTTTTGTTATCCACTTCCCCCTTTCCCTTTGGGGTGTGGTTAACAGAGCTGAATTAAAATCTAGTTCTGGGAATTACATTTCAGGGGGATTGTCGGGGGTTCAGCAGCTTCTGTGGACACAGGACCTCTCAGCCTGACAGAATGAAAAGCCAATAATTTAGTCCGCCCGAGCTGTCATGAACCCAGACGAATCCATGGAGATGTTAGGATCTTTGATCAGGGAGTTACGGGAGGAGTTGAAAATATCTCGGGATGAAAATGCATTACTTAGTCACAAGGTGGATGACTTGAGTGTTAAAGTTACACTAATTCAACAGAGGGGAGTAAGGAGAGAGGATGAGGTTTCAGGGGGCGCTGGTTCTCCACCAGAGTTAGAAAGGGAAGATGAAGATCATTTACCACCAATACAACGGGCGCCTCCAGTGACAGAAGGGGTAAGGAGTTTAATTATGCCAGTTCCTTTGGCGCCTCCAGAACGTTATCATGGGGATCATAAGAGGTTTAGGGTGTTTTTGACACAATGTGAATTACATTTTATGAGCAGACCAGAATTATTTCCATCGGATGCTTCTAAGATAACTTTTATGTTGTCCTATCTTTCTGGGGAGGCATCTGCTTGGGCTGGGTTGTTGGTGAGTCAAAAGAGTGCGGTTTTAGGAAACTACACTAGTTTTTTAGAGACTTTCCGAAAGATGTTTGATAGAAGACAGTTATCTCTGGAAGTGGATGGTGAACTTTTAGAACTAAAGCAAGGAAATAGAGACTTGGTTGCTTATATAACACAATTTAAGTCCCTTGTGTTAGAAAGCAAGTGGCCAGAGGTTAAACAGGCTTCGTTGTTTTATCGGGGCCTTAGAGATGAGTTAAAAGATGCATTGTCTGGAGTAGTTGAACGCCCTTCTACTTGTGAAGGTCTGATTGATTTGGTTATTCAATTGGACTTTCGTTTGAGTGAAAGGAAGGCAGAGAGCCGTCATTGTGGGAGTGATGTCAAGTCTCTAGTTAGAGTAGATAAACCTAAAGTAGAGAGTAGATCCAAAGGTAATAATCCATCTTCTAGAATCAGAGGTCCTTTAACAGTGGAAGAAAAGACTAGGAGGAGAGAAAACAATCTGTGTTTATATTGTGGAAGAGGTGGGCACTTTTTAGGAAACTGTCCGTACACCCCCAAGAAGACTTCTTCCTCAGCAGTCAAGGTACAACAGATCGCCAATACGGTGCAGACAGCGGTTCCTCATATAACCGTAAATGTATCCTTATTTTTTGAGTTGGAATGTAAGGGAAATGGTCCCGTAATAATTGACTCTGGAGCCACTGGAAATTTTATGGATTGGGGGTTGGCAAAATCTTTGGGAATTCCAATTATTCAGAAGGAGGTTGTAGAGCAGGCTAGGGCTGTTGATGGTACGTATCTATCTTCGGGGCCAATTACTCATAGGACTGGTTCTTTAACTTTGGAGTTATCAGGAGGTCACAAAGAGATAATTTCGTTTGAGTTAATTGATGCTCCTTTGTTGAAGATCATCTTGGGTATGCCTTGGCTTACTCTCCATAATCCCCTGATTGATTGGAGTGCTAGAACAATTGACATGCAGTCAGAGTTTTGTAAGGAGAATTGCTTTGCAGGAAGTCTCTTAGGGGAAGATGTAAAACAAAGTAATTCTGTGTCAAGTTTTCTGGCTGAGACTGGAATTGGATGTCATGAACTGGAGCCAGGAACAATTTTGCCTAGTAGTAGGGTATATGCTCTTACTGAGAAAGAGAATGATTATTTAAAAGAATATTTGTCGGAAAATTTGGCCAAAGGGTTTATTCGTCATTCTAAGTCACCGGCGGCCTCTCCTTTATTTTTTGTACCAAAACCGGATCGCACGCTTCGGACTTGCATAGATTATAGAGCAGTTAACAAAGTCACTATTAAGAACCGGTATCCTCTTCCTCTCATCTCGGAAATGCTTAATCAAATACAAGGAGCAAATATTTTCTCTAAATTAGATTTGAGAGGAGCTTATCATCTTGTACGTGTGCAGGAGGGGGACGAATGGAAAACAGCGTTTAAGACCAGGTTTGGGCTGTTTGAATATCAAGTTATGCCATTCGGTCTATGTAATGCTCCAGCGGCTTTCCAATTTTTCATTCATGAAGTTTTTAGAGCATACCTGGATATTTTTGTTGTGGTGTATATCGATGATATTTTGATTTTCTCTTCTGACCTGGATCAACATCAGAAACATGTACGCTTAGTCTTACAAAAGCTGCGAGAAAACCATTTGTTTGCCAAATTGGAAAAAAGTCAATTCCATACAGATTCTGTGGAGTTTTTAGGTTTTATAATTTCACCTAAGGGTTAAGAAATGAATCCTAAAAAGGTGCAAGCAGTTCTTGAATGGCCCTCGCCTACTAAGGTTAAAGAAATACAAAGTTTTTTAGGGTTTGCCAATTTTTATAGGAGATTTATAAAAGGTTTTTCTCGGCTGGTTGCTCCTATAACGAGACTTTTGAAAAAAGGAGTGAAATTTGACTGGGACCTTGAAGCAGAAAAAGCTTTTCAAGAGTTAAAACAAAGATTTACTTCTAGTCCAATTCTAATTCATCCAGATCTCTCTAAACCTTTTTTTGTGGAGGCGGACGCTTCAAATTTGGCGTTGGGGGCGGTGCTTTCTCAAAGGAATGAAACTACTGGTCAAATACATCCAGTTGCTTTTTTTTCTAGGAAGTTTTCTGCTGCTGAAGTGAACTACACAATTGCTGATCGTGAACTATTAGCCATAAAGTCCGCTTTTGAAGAATGGAGACATTTTCTAAAAGGAGCAAGACATACAGTAACAGTCCTTACTGATCATCGAAATTTATTGTTTTTAAAATCTGCAAGAACTTTGTCTCCACGACAACTTCGTTGGTCCTTATTCTTTGCCGATTATGATTTCATTGTGACTTTTAAACCCGGAAGTCAGAACAAAAAGGCTGATGCGTTATCCCGCCAATTTCCTGGAAGTGAGGAGAGAGAGATTCTAGAACCAGAACCTATAATTGCTCCAGAACGTTTTTTGTTAGCTGGAGCCATTAAAGAAATGGATTTCTTGAATGAAGTTCGTCAGAATATGTCTTTGCAGAAGATGGAGGAGTGGGTGAGACTGGATCCAGCCAGAAGTTTGAAAGACGATCTACCTTATTTAGATAACAAGCTTTATGTACCTACTGAAAAGTTAAGAGAAAAGGTTTAGAGAAATTGTCATGAATCCATTTTATCTGGACATCCTGGTTTCAGAAAAACTCTGGAATTGGTTCGAAGAAATTTTTGGTGGGAAAAAATTCGCCAAGACACTTTGAACTTTGTAAAAACTTGTGTAGTCTGTGCACAAGCAAAAAGTCAAGTTGGGAAGCCGCATGGTTTATTGGAGCCGTTGCCTGTTCCTCCTCGTCCTTGGCACACTATTTCTATGGATTTCATAGTTGATCTCCCTCAAGATAAAGGTTGTACTACCATTCTTGTTGTGGTCGATCTTCTTACGAAAGAAGCACATTTTTTACCAATGGAGGGAGAGGTTACCGCGGAAAAACTGGCTCATAGTTTTTTGCAAGGTATAGCTAGACTACATGGACTTCCAAGTCAAGTTATCTCTGACAGGGGATCTCAATTTATTTCAAAATTCTGGAGGGCTTTCTGTAAGAAACTTGGAGTGGAAGTTAGTTTGACTTCTGGGTATCATCCGGAGAGTAATGGACAAGTGGAGAGAGTAAATCAAGAATTGGAGAAGTTTTTAAGGTGTTATTTACAAGCTAGAGAGGAATGGGTGGATTTGGTGTGGTTGGCCGAATTCTCTTACAACAATTGTGGTAAAGATGCTACTTCTATGTCCCCTTTCTTTTTGGGTCGGGGGTTTCATCCTCGCTTTCTGAGTTTTGAGGTGTTGGAGGATTCAGGGAATCCTAGAGTGGAAGATCGTTTGTTGTTAATGAAAAATAACTTGGATAGAGCAAAAAAGGTGCTGGGAGAAAACAAGTTGAAATATAAAAGGTGTGCAGATTTGAGAAGGAAGGCTGGTCCTGAATATAAGGTGGGAGACTTAGTTTGGCTTTCTACACGATACCTGAAAATTAAGGGAAAGAATAAGTTCAGTCCACGATTTGTAGGCCCTTTTGAGGTAGAAAGAATCATCAACCCTGTGGCAGTACGATTGAAATTACCCAAGCAATTGAAGGTACATCCTACTTTCCATGTTAGTCTTCTTAAACCAGTTTGTTCAGGAACTAGATTTAGAACACCACCTTCCCCTGTGATTTTGGAGGATTCATCTGAGGAATTTGTGGTTAAACAAATTTTGGATTCCAGGAAAGTGAGGGGAAGGTTGCAGTATTTAATTGATTGGGAGGGATATGGACCTGAGGAACGATCATGGGAAGATTCAGTTGATGTACATGCCCCCCGTTTAGTTGCTAAGTTTCACGCAAAAAATCCACATAAGGTAGGCCCAGAGACTGGGCATTAGGAGGGGGGTACTGTCAGGTTTCCTTCCCCTATTCAGGCTATCTTTTTCCTCATTTAAGTTTCCTTCTCCTTATTTCACTTTAATTATCCTTTTCAGATTGGCCTTGTGTGGGTGGGAAGTTTTCTATTATAGTTGGTTAGGCCTTAACTTGCTGACTCAGAATCCTGGTTCTGACCCAAAGCAAAATGGAGTCTCACAGTGTCAGCTCTGATTGGTTGGAAGACAATGCAGAACAACAATGAACATTCTAAACTGTCACTCTGTGCCTTTCATCATCAAAACCCCATCTGAGAGGACGTGTTTTGTGGCTGCTCCTGCTTTAGACTTGGGCCTGGTGGATTTTATCCTTCAGGTGTTAGCAGTTGAGCGGCTACTTTCTTGGGGGTTCCGGGAGAAGACATCAGTTGACAGGAATTCGTTTTTGAAGACAGGAGACTCAGAAGATCTTTATGAATTCGCTCAGGAGATAAGTGACTTTATTTGTACAGTAACTCTGTTCTTCCCCAATGACATTTTCCTTGAAAACATTTGAGAAAAGTTATTTTTTGTACTAGTACTATTGAACTTTTAAAGTTCGCGTGTGTTTTCCAGCGCGGTAGCGAGAGAATCTGTTTGTCGCGTGTGACTTCAAGTGCGCGTGTGTTTCCCAGCGCGGAAGCTCGAAAATCTGTTGGTAGCGTTCGACTTCAAGTGCGCGTGTGTTTCCCAGCGCGGAAGCTCGAAAATCTGTTGGTCGCGTTCGACTTCAAGTGCGCGTGTGTTTCCCAGCGCAGTAGCGTGAGAATCTGTCTGTCGCGTGCGACTTCAAGTGCGCGTGTGTTTTTCCAGCGCAGGAGTTCCGTAGCGCGAGGATCTAAGAATCGCGTGCGTATTCAAGTGCGCGTGTGTTTTTCCAGCGCGGGTGTTCTGTAGCGCGTGGATCTGAGAATCGCGTGCGTATTCAAGTGCGCGTGTGTTATTCCAGCGCGGGTGTTCTGTAGCGCGTGGATCTGAGAATCGCGTGCGTTTTTATGTGCGCGTGTTTTCTATGGCGCTTGTGCTTCTATGCGAGAAAACTTTTTGTCGCGTGTGAACTAAAGAGCGCGTGTGTTTTCTGACGCGTTAATCTAAGAACCGCGTGAGATTATTGTCGCGCGTGTGGTTTCTAGCGCGTGTCCTTTTTTTCCGCGTGTATTCGTTCGTGGGTGAACTTTTTGCGCGCGTTCTTCAATCCAGGAGGATTTCAACGAGAAGCTCATCTGTATGGACATAATTCTCACGTGTATTCTTCAAGGATTGAAAAACTCAACAGAAGTGTAAATAGTTTGAACAGCTTTGAGAGAAAATAAGAAAGAATCTATATAAGACAATTTAACTGGAGATCAGTGCATTTTGGAAAAGAGACAACGAACTAAGCTTTCCAGAATGGCTTCAAGTAAGAAGTTGCTATAAACTTCATGAGTCTCAAGTAAGAGAGATTTTCAGCTTCTTACAAACTTCTCTAAGAAATTTCAAGAGAAGAACCAGGTATGAGTCTTAATTATTAGTTAAGGATTTAATGTTTTCCCATTCATAAGGTTAGTAAGTAAATAAAGGAATTGTATTTGCTTTTCTTATATCCTCTGCAGGTTCAGCTCTGATTAGCCTTGACGCAGTCTGCCTGGTGTTGTTTTGTTATCCACTTCCCCCTTTCCCTTTGGGGTGTGGTTAACAGAGCTGAATTAAAATCTAGTTCTGGGAATTACATTTCAGGGGGATTGTCGGGGGTTCAGCAGCTTCTGCGGACACAGGACCTCTCAGCCTGACACTTCTCTCCGTTCTCCTCGGCGGTCCCCTTCTCCGGTCGGCAGCCTTTCGTAGGTCTGTCTACCGGGGAGCTTTGCCAAAGATCAGCTGGTGCACGATGGTCCCTCGTGGCTCGGGGAGAGGCCTCCTAACCAGGTGCTCTCTTGGAACAGTTCTTGAACGCACAGCAGCTTTCAGATTGCAAGGAAGGGAACAACGGTTCACCTTCTTCTTCTGGCTCGGCTACGAGAGCAAGCATCAAGTATCAACTTCAGCTTCTGAATGATTTCTAACAGTGAGAGGCCCCCAGATATACTGTTAATCTTCCATTCACTCTGCTGGGTCACACTCAGGCAACCAATCACTCAGAAGGGCATTCAGGCAGTCAGGCAGCCAATCAGGCGCACAATGCATTCAGACCATTCTTCTCCATCCAGACACTCACAACAAAGAATGTGGATTCGGACAAGCACTCGGCCATTCAGCACTACACACTACATTCATATCAGTTCCGGGCAGGGCTGTCTCCACAACATACAGCCATTGGGACGGCTCCAGCCAGTCTGGTCGGCACTTTCCCACACTACAATATATGGAACTTCCACCCAACAGCCAGTCAGGGGGAAGGGACAGAGTCAGGGCTTCCCGTGGCTTTGGAAATACAAGGTAACAGGCGATGGAAGGCAAGAGGCCACGGGGGCCATCTTGTCTCCATCAGGATTCCACCGATTCCAATGACAGGGCCTGGGCATCCCAAAATGGAGGATGTGCAGGGCACCTGTCAATTCAGCAAGGAGCTGCCACCAGCCCGTGCCCTGCTCTGTGGGCCACACAGAGGTGCCCAAAAACATTCACTAGGAGTACAGGGTCGTACTCCAACGCACGGGTGCCATAATGGTATCACAAGGGTCTGTTCACCAAACCAAATACAGGAAGAGCTGCACCGCCAGGAGACCCACATGAACTCGTGCGCAGAAAACAAGTCAGAACACATGATAAAAACAATAAAGGACAAGGATTCAGAGGCGCTGTCCCTCTGATGCATTTCCAGCATCACAGGGACACTGCAGGCCACACTTATAAACATGGGAGGTACAGGTGAGGGCAATCACTCAATTAGCCAATGTAAAGCCAAGCCCATCCGAGAACGTAAATAAGTGCCCACTCTCCCGGAAGTGCCTCGAAGGCAAGCGAAAGAAGGACTTGACTGTGGAATGAATAAGATGCACCTCTCAGCCATCCCTGTGCATATACGGGGACTACGCTCCTTGGCTTCAGACAGCCTGCCCTTGCCCGACCTGCAGACTCTACCCTGGAAAGGACTAAGGCTGGCTGACAGAGGACCTGGATAAGCGTGCAGAAATACCCACTGGAAGTGAATGCTAAAACCCACGATCTTGGAGAAGCCAATTGTGAAACCCTGATCTAGGAGAGGCCTATAGGAAAAGCTAGTGAAACCCATGGTCTGGAAAAGACCGATGTCGAAAAGCGTTGAGACCATTGTTTATGAGTGACCTATTGTGAAAGTTGGAGAATTCAATGGCCACGATAGACCTGTTGAGAAAGCGGTCGGAAACCACGGTCTGCAAGAGACCTGTTGTGAAAGTGGTGTTGCAAGAAGTGGAGTATGGATGAAGCAATCTACGGCTGAGGAAAAGCCTACCATAAGCAACCTGATACAAGGAACTCAAGAACCCGATGCCTGTGAGAGGTCTTCGGAGAGCTGGTGAAGGGAAAGTCTGGACTGTGAGTAAAGCCTGCAAATCGTTTATTTGCTGTATTACCATAGTGATGGAGTTTTAAGGGTAGGATTTGTAAACGTTATCATTGGCCAAACTTTAAGAACATTTCTGCTTAGAACTGAGGGTAGTCAAGGGGCTAAAAGACTTATTAAGATTAGGTTTGGACGGGTCTGCTTCCTGCATACTTTAGACATCGCTTTGTAGAGTTGGGTATCCCAAGAAGGGGCCGGGATTTGTCAGAATAGGTTTAGAATGGTATGATTTTCTCTGGATATTCAGAGCAAAGCCCACTTTATGTTGGCCCATTCAGTACATTGTTTACTTTAGATAAATCCCTATTGTTTGCAGTTTACCCCCTACATCCTATAGACATTTAATCCAACTCTTTCCCTGAAGAAAGAGTAAATAAAGGCCTTTGTTAAACCAGAGCCACGTGTCATTACTCAACCTTATTACACGCCCTACAATAATAGCTGTCTCTTGTTTAAACTTCCCTCTAACCCCCCCCCTTATCCCAGTCTCTTCATTCTTCAAACTCCAGCCAACCGGTTAGCGCCCTGCTAAATGGCCAACATATAGACATATACCCGCTCATCCCCATCAAGTGTACACGGAGTGTGAGCTTGTAAACGGCTCCATAGCCGGGGATACATGGATGCCTTGCACAGTGCTTGTTACTGTTGTCTAGACTCGCCACCAGGCCAAAGTCCTGATCCTGTGGCCAATGCTGGCATATGTGTCTGCCACTTCTGCTCCACCAGGTCCCAGTCCCCCTAACTCTGCTAATCTCAGTTGTTCTGATTGGTGTCTTGGACCCTTATGCATCCTCGGGGCCCCTGACCACTCACACCCAATCTCCAGGTTCTGTCTACCTCAGCACCTGATTCGGCACTCCCTCCACCCTGGAGACTCACACTTTTCCACACAACACGGCTCCTGGCCGCATAGCACTTACAATACCTTGCACTTCATCTGTGGCTCACCCTTGAGCACAGACACCCCAGCACCTACCCCACTGCCCTCTTGCTTGCTGCAATTGCACATTCTGAATGCTCACAAGGCATAGTAGGTTTGTCCATTCCTTCCGCCAATGTATTATATTGTGTGTTTTGAATTTCATTTCAATCCCCTGTTCACTCCCTGTTGCCCTGTGGGCGCTTTGAAACAGAATTTATTTTCTGTAAAAGCGCCTAACAAGCAAACAATAAAATAAATAATAAAACAGTGCATTTTTCCTGCTACTGTGTGTTGCGAATCTAGGCACTTTTTCCCTCTACTGTGTGTTCTGAATCTAGGTGCCTTTGTTCCATTACTGTCTGTTCTGAATCTAGGTGCATTTTTCCTGCTACTGTGTGTTCTGAATCTAGGCACTTTTTCCCATTACTGTGTGTTCTGAATCTAGGCACTTTTTCCCATTACTGTGTGTTCTGAATCTAGGTGCAATTTCCCCACTACTGTGTGTTTTAAATCTAGGTGTATTTTTCCTGCTACTGTGTGCTTTGAATCTAGCTGCATTGTTCCCGCTACTGTGTGTTCCGAATCTAGGTGCATTTTTCCCACTACTTCTGTGTTCTGAATCTAGGTGCATTTTCCTGCTACTGTTTGTTCTGAATCTATGCACATTTTCCCGCTACTGAATGTTCTGAATCTAGGTGCATTTTCCCCACTACTGTGTGTTCTGAATCTAGGTGAATTATTTCCACTACTGTATGCTCTGAATCTAGGTGCATTTTTCCCACTGCTGTGTGTTCTGAATCTAGGTGCATTTTCCCCACTACTGTTTGTTCTGAATCTAAGTGCATTTTTCCCCACTACTGTGTGTTCTGAATCTAGGTGCATCTCCCCTGCTACCGTGTGTTCTGAATCTATGCACCTTTTCCCGCTCCTGAATGTTCTGAATCTAGGTGCATTTTTCCCGCTACTGTGTGTTCTGAATCTAGGTGCATTTTTCCCACTACTGTGTGTTCCGAATCTAGGTGCGTTCTGCATTTCATTTTTCCCACTACTGTGTGTTCTGAATCTAGCTGCCTTTTCCCACTACTGTGCGTTCTGCATCTAGGTGCCTTTTCCCACTACGTTGTGTTCTGAATCTAGGTGCATTTTCCCACTATTGAATGTTCTGAATATGGGTGCATTTTCCCTGCTACTGTGTGCTCTGAATTTAGGTGAATTTTTCCCACTACTATATGTTCTGAATCTAGGTGCATTTTTCCCACTATTGTGTGTTCTGAATCTAGGTGCACTTTTCCTGCTACTGTGAGTTCTGAATCTAGGCGCTTGCTTTCTTCCACTATTGAATGTTCTGAATCTAGGTGCTCTTTTCCACTGCTGAATTTTCTGAATCTAGGTGCATTTTCCCCACTACTGTGCGTTCTGAATCTAGGTGCATTTTTCCCACTAATGTGTGTTCTGACTCTAGGGCAATTTTAGAGTAAGACTATATGTCTATTGTACTAGAAAATCCTAAGACTCTAAATCTTAAAGCAGCCTGGCTCCCACGCTTAGAAGACAGTATAAGATAGCCAGTCTATTCTGCGGTTTGAGGACTTTCAAGGTAGCCTGTCTAAAATGCCTAGCATAGCCTATGACGGTAGCTTGCCTTCTTCACACAGACAACCAGATCACACAGCGAGATCAAAGATAAGCTCCATCGGAGCGTAAGGTATGTATAAACGTACCACATTGGTGGACATCTCCGGCATGCACGGCTATCCATCCACACACTTTAGAATGCAACTACGTCAAATTGGGTCTAGCTGGACACAACATCTTCGCCCTTACACCAGACTTGCTTTAACACCTCTGCCATAAGAATACAGCGACAACCAACAACAATTTCGGTATAGATGGACACACATCAAGTCTCTTGCACTAGCGCTCCATCTTGACCTCCCTGAGCACCCGTCGACATGCCTGACCTCTTGGGTTGCTTACTGGCACCTAGCCAGCCCACCTAATTCCTAATCTTGGCCAAACACACACATGCACTTTAAGCCTTTTCTGAGAATGTTCCCAAACCTGGAGTTCAGTCCCCGAAGGCGTTACTACCACAAAGCGCGTGGAGGACAAACACATGAGAAAGGTGCTATATACATGAGGATAGCTCAGGGGCAATGCGCTCGCCTTGGAAGCAAGACGACATGGAGCAACACAGGTTCGATTCCCGGGTCCGCGCTTAGAAACCTCTGGGTATTAAGCACGTTATAAATAACCAATTACCATCACAATCACAATTACAACTACAATACAATACAACTGTCTAGTGGATGTGGTCACTTATTTGCATCCTAACTCACATTATTTCTTATCGTGCCCTTCAGTTTCTGCAAGGGCATGTAAGTGGGTAACATACGTGTCAACATGTGTCATTGGTTTGGTTTCCTTTAGCGTTGCAAAGAGCTCCCCCATGTGTTCTGGCACTCACCATCTAGGAGTTGGATGATTTCCAAGAGATCTGTCACTGTAGTCTGATTAATGTGGCGTATAACCACGCCGGTGGATGGAGGTGTGTTAGCGCCACGATTTTCTAACAGCCTGGAAACACTCTGAGATGCAGCTTCAGCAATAAGGTTGAATTTGGATCCCAGGACAGTGACGAGGTTGCTCCACTGTTCAGCGTCCTACAGAAACGGGTAAGTGAACACTTACAACTCAGAGTAAAAATAAAATATTAAGAAAGAAATTACACTGTTAAGAATGGCTTCATGTCAGATTCCTCTTGCTTGTATTCAAAGGGTTATTTTTACCCAATTTAAGGATCTTCAATGTATCGACCTCTGAAGATGAAAGACTGGGTTTGCCCTGCCCAGATTCAAAACCTGTATCCTGCAGGGTAACTACAGATGTCTTGGGCAACAGCTTAACTCGCAGAGTCCTCTTTCCGGCTGACGCGAACATGGGAAAAGAACAGAGAAGCCACCAACCTTAGGAATATGGTGCTGGTCATACCACACATGACTTCGAGCTTAAGTCCCAGATGTCAACCAAAAAAAATAAGTGTTGCTAATGTCTAAATAGAAGTAGCTGTGACAGGAAGCAATCTTCCACCCAGTTTCATCACTGCATGAACTTTCGAAGCTAGGGACAGGAAATGACAAACCAAGGTACCCAACATTTGCAACTCAGATTCTTTGATTAGGGCAGTTCATGGAAGTAGAAGTGCAAATATTGATTACAAATCCTACCATTATTATTGCAGTATAACAATACAACGCGTTTAGAGCATAGATATATTAAAATGTAAATGCTTCTTCTGAGCTTAAAATGTTTTGCCTCTTACGGACCCAGTAAGGGTCTACACTTCCCATTTAATCCTCTTAAACAAGCACAATCATGTTCCTAAAGTCCTAGCGGGCATACAGTAGCTAGCACTTCTGTACAATATATTATCATTTGAATAGTTGTGGAAAATACAAATACATTATTATCATGGTGTCTACTGCTTCCCTCATCAAGGATTCGTTCAACCATTTCTAACCATGATTAGAGTAAAATGGAAAATTGTTTAATGTATCTGAAATTCACTCATCAAATGTATAGGGTATAGGGCAAGTTATATGTATTTCCAGAGCATTGTTAGCACCAACAACCTGATGCAGGACTTTCTTTAAAACATGTGCAGTGGAAACCAGATTTGATCAAAATACAACCCCACAACTAATGGGGAATAAAACCCATGAAGAAAATCAAAATGGCCGAAAATGAAATCCCCAATCGGTGTTTGACAGCAAAGCAAACCCAGAAATCAAAACAAAATTCCAAAGGATAATGAACACTTAAAAATGACTAGCAAGACAAGAACAGCTAAGTAATTTTGTTTTTGAACCACAACAATGATACAATGTAAATATACAAGAAACAAAACTACAAATGTGAGGTGTTTAGGAACCCTTAATGTGTTGTGATAGCATTTATGCTAGAGCATTTTACAGCAGAGGCACACAGAGTTGTGTGCTTACGGGAACACTTTGCCAGGGACCTTTGGAATCACTTTGCAAAAAAAAACCTGCTGGGGGTCAGGGCTTTTGAAACTAAGTGGAATTCTGGGGTTCAAGATGCCCTAGTTAAACTTGTTAAAAGGAAATTCAAAGCCGAGTACATGGTCACCTGCTTGGGTCAAGTCTCCTCCACTTGTCCACGCTATTGACCTCACCTTTGAGTTTAACCATTCTCTGGCTACCTCCTGTAAATGTCAATATCCCGCTTGCTCTTTCACCCAATCCTACACGCACCGTCAACCATGGATCACCCCAGCCATCCAACAGCTGAGGACAACTATTGCCTCCACCTATGCCACAGGCACACAATTAACTCACGTACTGTTATTCCCTCACTACAGCACTTGACTCTGCCAAATCTCTTTTAGTACACTCACATAATAGCATCACATTGCTTTCACCCGTACAAACTATTCATCAACCCACAGCCTATGCTGTCTTCTGCTAGAAATTACTCCCTATTTGCTGGAAACTCTGTGTACTATTTCTCCTCCAAAATCACTAAAATAATGTACTTCCAATCCACTCACACCCACTCGTCCCTCAATCAATCTTCTACCACCCCAAAATTTGCAACACTATCCCACCCCTCTCCCAAATGAATGCATACCCATTTTCCACTCAACAAGACATTCTGTGCCCTACGTCATTGGACCACAAACAATCAAGTTACTTGGACTGGTCAAGTCCCCTCATCTTACATTACCCTCCCTCTTGACAAACATCTTCCGTGCTCGCTACAAAATAGACACCATCATAGCCATATTAATGAAACAATCCTTCCTTCTTTAAACCTCTCTATATCCTGCCCCACCATTCCAAAATACTCAAGAGTTTCTTTAAATGTTATCATCAATCATTTTGCGGTTCAAACAATCAGCCCATGATGCTGATGAAAATCCTCAATGAAAAGTACAGTATCCACTATTTCTAACCTCCTAAACTCTGCTCAGCACTCCCACTTACCTCCATTCTCATTCTACTAGGCCTTGTAAGGAACTCATGGTGGCAACAGTAAAGACAGGCACAAGTGGTCATAGTTCAAGGGTGTTTATTAAACTGTAAATGTAGGGTGGAAAAACACCTAACCTAAACCTAAATATAAGATGGGAGCAAGCTTCAACCATCCAACAATAATAAGGCAGTCCGAGTGGCGTCTTGTCAAATAAGAGGGTCTATACTAAAATAAGAACTATTGCCAATCCTTAAGCTAAATACAAAAAGAAGTGTGGGATAATGTTCATAAGAAAGAAAGAAGTATTCACAAATAATAAGTCAGGATGCGGCAGTCAGGGTCTCACTTACCCACATTTTAAGCGCGGGACAAGGTAGAATTCTGGAGCACAGCACATGCTCGAGCTTTCACAGCATAAGCCAACAGTTCCACTCTCAGCAATCAGGGCCTTCGGTGGTTAAGTCTCTTGCCTCCGAGGACTTGATGAGGTTGGGGAAAAGGTGTTCCAAGAAGGGGGATACCGCATCTCACCCGTCAGTGTCCCAATTTCACTTCCCGAGGATCCCCATCCAGGTGATCCTCCCTCACTGGGCAACCTCCAGGAACTGGATCCAATAGCAATGTCCGTGTCCTGGCCACCTGGATGACAGACCCCTGGGGACTAGTCAGGCAGACACCATCAGATTTCTCACATACTCTTCCTCCATGCAATGTAGCCACATGTGTTTCACAGAGTAACCGGAAAAGAAAACCCACATTTCCCTGGTCATTTCCTTTTCGGTGTTCCACAGTGAAACAATAGGGTTGTAGGTCTAGAAACCATTGCATGACCCAAGGGATAGAATCTTTGTGTTGGCTAATCCAAACTAGGAGTGAGTGATCTGTGACGAGTGTGAATTTTCGTCCTAAGAGGTAGTATCTAAGATGGATTATGGCCCATTTGATGGCCACGGTCTCTAGCTCTAACATAGAATACTTATTTTCCCGTGGGAACAGTTTGCGGCTGGAGAATAATATGGGGTGTTCCAATCCATCGCAAACCTGGGATCAAACTGCTCCTAACCGTGTAAGGGAGGCATCCGTTTGTAAGATGTACTCTTTAGAAAAGTCGACTACCTTTAGGATCGGGTTCTGGCACAGAGTTTGTTTCAGGGTGTTGCAGCATATCTCATCCTCGTCATTCCAATGAAGTTTCTGGGGTTCAGCATTCTTAAGTTTATCTGTTAGCTGGGTTTTCTTATCCGAAAATGTGGGGATAAATCTATGGTAATATCTTATTTACCTGAGAAAAGCTCTAAGATCTATTTTGGTCTTAGTGGTTAGTGTATCTAAGACAGTTTTTACCTTCTCATGTTGGGGTTGTACGTTCCCATTTCCTACGGAGAAGCCTGGGTATTTTACGGCTGATTGGGCCAATCAGCACTTAGCTGGATGTGCACTTAGGCCCGCTTTTCTGAGGACTTTCATGATGGTATAAAGATGGAAGAGGTGGTCCTCCCAGGTCTTACTATAAATGATATCGTCAATGTAAGCTGCACATAAATCAGAGTAGGGTTGTAAAATTTGATCCATGAGGCATTGGAAAGTGGCTGCCCATGATGGTAAGCCAAAAGGCAGGACTTTAAATTGAAATAGGCCTAGAGGCGTTGAGAATGTGGTTTTTTCCATACAGGGACTTGCCAGTACCCTTTGGTTAAGATTAGGGTAGATAGAAAGGTGGCTGCTCTGAATGTGTCAATTAGGTCATCGATGTGAGGCATTGGATATGCATCGAAGTCCGAGATGGCATTAACTTGACGGAGGTCTATGCAGAATCTCCAGGAACGGTCAGGTTTAGTGACCAACACAATAGGAGAGGACCATGGGCTTGAAGATAGTTCAATAATATTGGCTTTTAACCTTTTGTTGACTTCCTCAATCACTATCTGCATACAGGCTTCTGGGAGTCGATACAGTTTTAAATGAACCACTTTACCTTGAGGTGTTCTAATATGGTGGTATATTAAATTCAGATGTTCTAATATAGTGGCCTTTTACTCGGAAATTAGTCTACCACGTCTTTTAAATCTTCTTGTTGTTGGATAGATAGCTCGTGGGGGGGATTAATTCAAAGTTATCTATCTCTTTGGGAACTAGACATGCTAGTACTTTGGCATGAGTGGCTGATGGGTTCTCCTTCTACTCTTTCAAGAGATTTACGGGATATAAATGGATATACATGAATTTTATGTTTTCTGTCCGGTTGGGCTACTTTGTAAGTACAGGTTCCCGTTCGCTCCACGATTTCATAAACCAAGATATCAAAACCAAGTCTGTAGTAATCATTCCCCTCTTCACAGGGGGAATTGTAGCTTCCCTACTGCTACAGATGTCAGCCTCGATTGATTCCTTGGTGGCGATGGAAGGGCTAGATGTTCGCTGACTACATTTCTGAAATTGTAGGGTTCCCCAACTAGTTTCAATTGAGTCACATCCCACTCTGACACCATATGTAAGGAACTCATGGTGGCAACAGTAAAGACAGATACAAGTGATCACAGTTCAAGGGTGTTTATTGAACTATAAATGCAGGGTGGGAAAACGTCAACTAAACGTAAATTTAAGATGGGAGCAAGCGTTGACCATCAAATAAAAAATAAGGCAGTCCTAGTGGCGTTGTGTAAAAATATAAGGGCCTATACTAGGAAAAAACCTATTGCCAAATCCTTACAACTCATCACAGAAAGAGTGTGGGATAGGGTATAGGGTATCAAAACAAAGGAAACCGTGTTCAAATAATAAGTCAGGATGTGATGGCCTTGCGGTCTCTCTTCCCCACGTTTTTAGCACGGAACAAGTTGGGACGTTGGAGCACATCACATGCATGAGCCTTCCCAGCACAAGCTAACAGTTCCGTATAAGCTATCAGGTTCTTCTATGGTCTTTTCAATAAAAGTCTCTCGCCCATCAAATGAAAAATAAGGCAGTCCTAGTGTCCGTGTGTCAAAATAAAAAGGACCTATACTAAGGAAAAACCTATTGCCAAATACTTACAACTAATCACAGAAAGAGTGTGGGATAGGGTATCAAAAAAAAGGAAACAGTTTTCAAATAATAATCAGGATGCGATTGCCTTGAGGTCTCCCTGCCCCACGTTTTTAGCATAGGACAAGGTGAGACTTTGGAGCACAGCACACGCTCGAGCCTTCTCAGCACGAGCTAACAGTTCCGTATCAGCTATCAGGTTCTTTGATGGTTAACTCTCTTTTCAATAAAAGTGTCTCGCCTTCGAGGCCTGATGCTCTCAACAAACAAACACAAAAGTTCTGTTCTACAATCACTTTAGGTGATGGCTTCACCTCTGGGCCCCCCTCTTCTGGGTGTAGACCCCCTCAGAAATGATATTCAACAAATTCACAAGACAGTTCCCTTCTCAGTGAACTTTGGGTGCTAGCTTTTCACCCCTGGATCTCCCTCGACCGGGCTCGGATCCCAAATGACAAATTGGGCACTTTCCTTCACCTTGTTCTTGCAATACTTCTTGCTTTCACAAATCTAATGTCTTTTTAAACAGATTTTCGGGCTTTGCCCCTCATTGTCTACAGTTGATGTACTAATTTTCACCATGTAGGATTCACTTCCCTTAGCTATCGCAATCATCTGCCTGTCAAAGACTTTTGACAGTACAGAGGATTTTACAAGACCCCTGTAAAACCACTTTGACCGTTCTTCGCCTCTTCCCAAGGACTTCTGGTTACAGTAGTTTCTACCTTTGGGTTATCGCCCAGAGTTTCCTGCTTGAGCACCCACATGGCGCTGTACTCCTCTGTTGCTGGTTTTCCCCTTCTTTGATCCATGTATCATTAAGCCTTTCAAAGTTCAAATGTAGCCGTTGGCTACTTTTCATTTAACACAGTACGATTTCTTATCAATTCTCCCCTCGACTCGGCGGCTGTGATGAACCGCATGCCTTTCTTTATCCTTGGAGTCAAGGTTGTTGGTACCTCCGAGACCAGCATCCTTCCCCGGCTTGGTGATCTGCAGAAGAGGATCTTGCGTACCGTTGACATCTGATACAACACACGCTGGCTATTGTTTGCAGTCTTATCCTTTCTGCAGAGGTTTCACAGGCCTTGGTTGGAAAGGGCAGGTCACTTCTCTCCTTGTCAACCTCTCTGTCTGTGCCATCTTTCTCCTCCTTTTGAACTGCCGTGCTGAGTTAGCTCTCACGTCGTGCGGTCTGCCTTGCTCGTCCTGTGCTCTTGTGCTCCACCTTTTATCACTGTGGGGAAGGGAAAGGGCTGTCAGGTGTGTGTGATTCTGGTGTATTGCCTGACTTTGCCTGACCCTGGTATTGACACATCAGGTAAATGGCCCTGGTGTTAGTCTGTTGTGTTTTGTGTTGTGCGAAAGTGTTCGTGTGGAAAGGGGGAGGGCAATGCTTTGGAATATCCTATGTGATAAGATGGGGAAAAAGAGTTGAAATAAGAAGGAGGATACTGCGTCTTGCCGTCGGTGTCCCACTCCCACTCCAAAAGGACCCCCATCCAGGTGATCCTCCCTCACTGGTCCACCCGCAGGAACTGGATCCAATAGCGATCGCCGTGTCCTGGCCACATGGATGACAGATTCAAGTTTCTCACAGTAGTCACAGTCTCCCCTGCCTCCAGTTCCTCATTAAAAAGCTCCACTAACCCCTAGCCATACGGCATTGCCTGGGGCTTCCCACTACAGAAGTGGGGACCACAGAAGACAGAGTGCACAGGACTGGCCTGCTTGGGGTCGGAAGGTCATGCTGCAATGGCATCATGACAGCCCCCCCCACCTCCCATCCCCCAAAGGTCTGCTTCTGGGATTGGGTTTCTCAGGATGGGGTCTATTCTGCAGGAACCCCATCAGCTGTTCCCATTACAATCTTCTGGGGCATAACCTTTCCAGTCTATGGAGGTAGTACATTCTCCCGCAACTCTTTTTGCATCAAAGATAGCCTTGTTTTCATATTCCATTTCTTAATTAATGACTTCACTTCCAGAAAGTAGCAGGTTTACTGCATGTGGAATCACTGTTCGAGATAAATCCACCAAATGCCCAATGGAGCCCTATGGACTTCAAAAACAGGGGATCAATACCACTGTGTCATCTCTCGTAATTCAGCAGTGAAGCTGCAGGTCCGATTAGTGATAATGATAAAGTTTAGCAGTACTGCTGCATATAGCTAGTGGGACAACCGCCAAACTTGGCATAAAGCTGCTTGTCTTTGAGTCACAAATGCAACCAAATTTGCATTGTTTTAATATGCACCCTCTTGGTGCTATTATGGTGGGGGGTTGCTCCCACCCTTTGATCCTTCATTTCCCCCCTACCTAATCTATATCTAGTCCTGTCTGAGGCTTGTGTTTTTATTTTTCAATTTCGATACCGAAATGCCTTAAGAAAGTTTGACTCCTTTTCAAGTCGTTTTTTCAGTTTACAGGCAAACCCTTGAAAACATGTCACTCTAGAGATAACCCAATAGAAAAGCAAGACACGTGGCATGTCTTAGAAATACTGAAAAAGGAGTCATGGAGAACCATAGGGTAGAACCAGCCAAGCCTAAAGGCAGGAACTTATGGAACATAAATTACAGAGTGCAAAACCGGCCAGGACACGAGGACTGAACGCTACTATACAAGAACTTGATGAGTGGTTCTCTGACCAAATGTCCATGTGGCCACAAAATGTCCAAGGGCATGTGGAGAGCAAGGAAAATGATGGAGTGCGCCAATACATCACCAGAAGGCCTCATTAAGAGGATGGTGGCCAGTCCATGACGCCGCATCTCCAGGAAGATTATGGTAGATTGTATACAGAGATGAGCAATCACAAATGGTCAATTGTTTGAAACACAAGACCACTGATCATAGTCACACGAATTCAAAGATGTAAACCAGCAGTAAGGAGCAAGTAGGGATGTAACTGGGACATTCAAATTCCTAAACGGTATATAGCCAAGTGATGCAATGTAATGAAATGTGGTCTTGTCTAGAACTATATCAGCCATTTTGGTGGCCTCTTGGCAGTGGGGTCTTTAAAAGAGACAGGAAAGCTGTAGTGGGAGAGACAAGGTGCAAAACATGATGTGTTGATAGTGCAGATTGAAGACCCAATGTTCTGTGTGACGGTAATCTTGTATGTGAGATATGGTGAGGGCACTTAGGGTCTGTTTATCATCATCACCATACTTTATTCGGCGTTGGCCATAAAGTCAAAAACAAGCATACAATACATACAAAATCATCAATTCATAAAAAGACATGATATGTTTAACAGACAAAATACATTTTTAAAAAGCAAGTATAAAATGGCTTGCGGGTAACTGTGCAGTTACTTCCGTACACCCAAGGGGAGAGAAATCTTGCAGCCCCTATTTAAAATCCTTTACTGCAAACGTTTTACAACTTTCATCTTTGAACACAGCTGTAACTCATACAATAAAACAGGGTCAGTGTAACAAAAGTGTACTACATCAATAGCCCTTTTCAGCTTGCATGGAAGTCGTGCGAACCATGCCTGATGTATGTACTTCGCCACAACTAGCATTGCAGGCAAATTATTAGAATGTTTACAAAAGGCCAATGTTGTTTTAAGGCACTAAGGATAGGGTACACAATAGAGTGGGTCATGGGTTCCTCCTCATGATGACATAAGGGGAAATGCCTGAGCCTCCCAAACCCCATGATTTTGTAAATAAGGCAACACTCAAGGTTCCCAACCTAAAGGCCAAATATAGTGCTCGTGCAAAGGGGGAGCTGACATGATCAAGGAAACCTTCACATCCAAAGTTTCCCTTAATAGCCAGATAACATGATCCAATTTCAATGTACAACTCCCCTCCACCATCTTTGTTCGTGTTTAGCAAACCATGGCCCACTTTACCATTTCGCATTTCGGTCGACACCAACAGAATCTGTCCACAGTGCGGTTTCATTAAGCGGCAGAAGAGTGTCCTTGACGTGCTTCACTCAAGGCAAACTCAACCCCCGACCAGACTCCTAACCTGATCAAATGCTTCTGAATACTTCATGAGGCCTTCACTATTATGAGGCACAGCCAGTACAGCAGTAGACGAAACATGGCTGCATCTGCAATGGGACACATAGCCGTCTCCAATAGTAAGAAGATACTCGGGGAACTTTGCGGAAACATAAGAAAGCTTTTTAAGGAAGTTGTTTTCAACCTTCGTGATAGTTTTGGTACATGAAAAGCCCCAAATCTCCACCATAAACAATGTAGAGGTACATGCTTTTTTTATATAGTTCAAGGGCAGGGGCAATAGCACCCCTTCCGTGCCTATTGCCGAATGCTTTTATGGCCTCACTATACTTTTCTGGTGTGACACAGGATGTGTGAAGTTGGCCGGTCTCATGGAATCTAATCCCTAAATAATCATGAGAAGAGACGCGGACCTCTGGAGTTGCTGTTTCGCACATGTGGGCTTATAGACCATAGATTTGGTTTTGGTGACATTTAGTGACATGTAGTATGTATATCTAGAAGAGAGCCAGAGGTCTAGGTATTCTGCTTACTTTGCTACTAACGAGGTTGGCGCAGAGAGCAATGATGGGTTGAGTGCTACTGGAGTATTGTTTATGACAAGCTGATGGGAGAGGTGTCGGATGGTGCTAGTGTGCAGAGGGCTTGCGGGTACTAGCAGGTGTTACCCTGCTGTGTGTCAGTGGCATGGTGATGTGTGTAGTGTGACGTTTAAAATAGAATGGCGAGCAGGCTAGTGAGGGGTACAAAAAAATCAAGAGGCCATAGTCAGCAAGGCATAACCTGGCATAGCAAGGCTTTAGATGTCTTACAACTAGCAGCCCTGTTTGAGACTAGTGATCTGGGGTGAGCTTGGAGTCGTAGGGGGTAAATAAGGCTGAGAAAGCACATCATGCACATAACCAACTCCTGCTGAAGAAGTGGGTCCAAAAACAGTGCACAAATTAAACTAAAACTTGGAGCAGATTCGATGCAGCAACAGTGCTTATAAATGATAAAGGTGGAGACCACTCAGACTCTGTGCCAAATGTAGGCAAGGGAATGAGTAATTACATCAGCACCCCGGGAAAGGGCGGTCAGCAAATCAGGTGGCTGGAACAGCGGGCGAGCATACACATTCTCCGGCCGCTGTTCCAGTCACCAAAGTCCTTCCCTGTGTGGTGGCATCTTTTTTAAAAGTTTTTTTTTTAATGTGTTGTGGCAACAGGGTTCCTCTCGCTGTTGCCTCCCTCCCCACCCCAAAAACAAACCCAACCCCTTCCCCACTCCCTCCCCACTTACACTCTGGACCAGAGCTTTTTGCCCCGGTCCCGGCACTCCTCCCACTCCTGGCCACCATTGAAATGGAAAAGGGACATAGTCCCTTTTCCCTATGGTGGCAGCCATTTTGTTTTTTTTCCTTGGGAGATACAGAGGAGGTGAAAGCCATATTTGCCTAGTCAGACTTGTCTGCTGTTAGACAAACACATTTTTTTCAGGGATAAGAAGGCTTCAAATACTCAATATTACGAGGAAACATTCTCTATAACAAGAAGGCCACAATAGTATGGGATTAAAATGCAATACAGGTGCAAATTCAATAAAAATATCAGGGCTAGCAACTACAAGGTGTTTTGGAATTCCTGTTATAGTTTTACAAACCTGCAGTGAGGCTCCAATCAGGCATTAACAGGCCTACAAAAATGAGCTCATGAGGTTTGAGGGACATTAATATCAGGTAAGGCCCTCACTGCGGGCCTTTAAACTCAGGAGAATAATCTACCACGCAATGAGGATATGCTATGTTATGTTATGTTACGAAAACTTGTAAAGCGCACAGTCACCCAAAGGTATCATGGCGCTCGGAGGCCGGAGAGGCAGACTTGCCTATCCAGTCTAGAACAGGTAGTTCTTCAGGGCCTTTCTGAACTGATGGCAATTAGACATTTTTAATGGCACGGCATGTCAGTCCACAATTGGGCCGCAGCCATGGAAAAGGCCCGGCCTCCAATGTGCATACGACGAAAGGATGGCACGCAGAGCAGGCTGGCAGACCTGTACCGTAAAGCCCAATTAGGAACTTAGCGGGCGAATTTGACCCGTAAGTATTCGGCTCCTAGATCATGCAGGGCATGGTGGACCAAACAGAGTGCCTTGAATTTAATGCGCTGGGTCACAGGCAACCAATGTAGGGCACGCAGAACTGGCAAGATGTGTGCCCCGTAGCCACTCGAGCGGCCAGATAATGCAAGCGCTGCAGTCGCTGGACGAGGCCCTTAGGCTGGGCCAAGTACAGCGCATTACAATAGTCAAGGCGACTCAAGACCAGATCCACCACCAACATCGGCCGAAGATTTAAAGGTAAGAAGGGAAGCACCTTTCGCAATATTTTCAAATGAAAGTGGCCAGCTTTACACACAGCAGACACCTGCGCGTCCATAGAGAATGTAGATGAAATAACCACTCCCAAATTCTTAACTGTAGCGACACGGACAGGGAGCGGGCCCAGTGAAGACGGCCAGATAGAGGACACCCAAAGTGAAGGATCAGGGGGAACACCCACCACCAAAACCTTCGTCTTGTCTCCATTTAGCTTCAGCCAGTTGTGGTTCATCCAGTCCCCCACGGCAGACAGGCACTGACACAGGCACAATGCCATCTCAGCCTGCTCACGGTAGGATGCTCTTTTAAAACAAGGAATGACAAAGGTAAAACTGTAATGTTGGGACAGAAAACTTATGTGAGTGGTTATTGCCCTCTTCCACTGCCTTGTTTTTAAGGGAACTGTACGGCCAGAGTGAAGTGAGGGCACTACTGTCAGGGTCCGGCTTGACTGAATTCCACAGGAGCTGATGCTGGCCCCACAGACCCTCACCAGGAGTTCACCTCTCAACCCTTAAATATAAGCTGAGCTGAAAACCCCAAGAAAGGGAAAGGGGAATTTGGAGAAAATAACGGAGACACTGCAGCCCTGCAACCTTCTGGTAGGCTCTGGTATCTGTGGTAAACAAATACACCTGGTTACTTATATGATAATATAAACTTCTTTTCTAAAATTATTCTAAATAAACTCTAAACTCTTTACCTCTTAAACCTCAGTAAAGGACTTAGAGGCTAATAATCTGTGTGGAATATCTTGTAAATAATATCTTGTGTAGTGCATATAGTTCAAGCCACTCAAGTCTCTTTAGAATCCTAAAGTGAAGGCCCTTGCAAACACCTTACAGAATTAGATATTCTTCTTGCTTCAAAGTTCTTTTAACTCTATGTAGTTTTTAATGCTTTTATAAAATGCAGTCTTTCTCTGAAGTATTGAATTCCATTTGCATAAATTACATTAAATAGATACTCTTTAACTTTCTGGAATGCTGCTTTCCTTCTGCGTGTGAATTGTTTCCTTATTTACACAAAGAACGTATAGTTTCTTCCTTGATAAGCGTGTGCGTTAAACACGTGAAATCAGAAGACATGAAGAATTGTCCTCGCGTTTAAAATACACACGCGATTCTTTACCAAACCCGCGCGTGTGAAAAAATACGTAAACGCGATAAAAATAACATGCGCTAGTTAAAATGGACTTGTGCTCTATCGCTACCGAACTCACGCGGAGAAACGAAACGTAATTCACGTAAAATAGTTCACGCGTTAAAAACAATTTGCGCTTAATCAAAATGGACTCGCGCTCTATCGCAAACCAACATGCGCTTTCCCATTAAATGTCTTTCGCGTTAAAAATGTACACGCGCTAAAATTCACTCGCGCAATTCATTTGGGCACGCGCTCTATCGCTCTGAATACCCGCGCGCTTCCAAAAAAAACACGTAAACGACGACACGCGAGCTCGCGCACCCATTAAACAGTCTTGAAGTACATTACACGCAGTTAATTAACCTTAAACTTCTACGCACAATCTTCAAGCTTGTTTTCCTTATAATAACTAACTGTAAATGTCTCTTTTCTCAAATAATTTTGAAACTTGTTAACTCTTTAAGTTTTCTTATAAAAGAAAATGAAACTTCACTGTGACAATCTTAAAATCTTTAAAAGAACGATCCCACCTGATGTCTTCTTGTTCAAACTGGATCAGCTAACGATATTCTTACTTCTTTGGTAGATTTTCTGAGCTCTGAAAGGGCCTTACTTAAGGAGCTTAACTAATGTACAACCAGCCACTGAATTTCTATGGATGAAAGGCAGTTTAGAATCTTGCTCACCTCCCAAGAGTCAAACCCATTGTCCTTTCCACCAATCAGGCAAACCAAACATATCATTGTTCCTTTAACCAATCAGATTAAGCTTCTTTCGCTCCATCTTGACTTGGGCAAGCACAATGTTAATTCTATGTACAAACTCTTCCTGTTACTAACCCAGCCAGCTCTGAAAGCACAACTAACCCAGCCAGCTCTGAAAGCACAATGTTAATCCTGTTACTCTTCCTGTTACTAACCCAGCCAGTCCTGACAACTACCAAGTGTGGCAGGTTGTTCCAGGCAACACAGTTAGTCTGGGATGGCATTATTGCTATTAGCACCCTGGGGTCTTCGCCCAGGGAGCTATTTGTTGTTTTGCTTTTTAGTAAGAAAAAGCAAACAGCATGTATCAAATATGCCCAATTTCCTTTGAAAAAAATTAAAAACAAAATGGCCTGCATCATTAATAGGCAAAGTACAGAAGTAATGCTTCTATCTCTAAGGCCACAAGGTGCGGTCGAGACACAGAGAAAGGAGAATCAGAGGCCAGGTGAGTGGGTAAGGGTGTGTCTCGGAGGAGTGTTTAGTCATTGGCAGTGTGATGGGACATTTCCAAATAAACAACCCCCCCACTCCATCCAATTACCTACCAAATCTGGGTCTACCAAGATAATTCAATGGAGTAACGCAATACAGCTCCTTTTAAAAGAACAAGTTATATCCAATTTATTTCACTAGTTTGACATGCAAAAAAAGGCTTTGCTTTTTATGTGAATAGTCAAATATGCTCAACATTACGTATAACAGCAAGCTGGAAGTTTGTGACAATCTCTTGTGAGAAACAGTGTCCTCACACCTACTCCCCTTGGATCCTCTGCTCAGGTGGCCAGGAAGAGGCCATCGCTCTTGGATCCTGACCCTGGGGGTGGAGATGCGAGGGAGGATCACCTGGGTGGAGGGTCCTCAGGGATTGGGGAGAAGATGCCTGCAGGCGAGACATAATACCCTCCTTTTCCCCATGAGAATGAATACTACCCTCCCCCCTTCCTTCATATGGTATTGTCTGCCCATATCTCTTTCAAACACATAGTGTGACCTTAAAGGGTATCCCTTTAAAACTGGGACGAGGAAGAGGTGCTTAGGAGGAATACACCCTCCTAGTCAGGACCACTATGATACTGGGACGACCAAGATGTCTGAAAAGGATCAGTCATTTCATGTTAATTGCTAAAATGGAGGCTACATGTGCTTAAAAGCAGACCCACACCCCAAAGCGGGGATAACCCGTCTGGAGTGAAGGTGGCAGAGGTGCAGCGAGGAGCAGGCTGGAGCAGGACTGGCAGAGAGGACGCTGTTTGTTCTCAGTGGAGGAAGGAGATGCCATGACCCAAGCGGGCCGCGAGAGGATCAAAACCCCAACAATTGAAGGTGTTACGTGTTCCCAGCTGGGAAACACAGAGAACTCCTGACTGCACCGGGACGCTGCCCGAGGGTTTTTGGAACGCGAGCGCTGCTCGCTGTTACTCCTGACACCTATCCGGGAACAGAGAACTGAATGAAGAACAACGCAAAGCCGCCCTACGAAGCAGAGCAGCCCTGGTGAGTATGAGAGAGAGAGTGGGGTGCTCTGGGGCGCATGTGAGACAGTTAATGTTTGCACACAAGTGAAAGGCACATAACAAGAGTGTTAGGCAAGATTGTGTGCAGTATCCTTTGGAAGACTACAGTAACCTTGACCTCCTGGCAATAGGAACCCAACCTTTGGTATACGTCTGTACTACAAAGGTTGGTAGTGTGGCTGCGCAGCCATGCTTATCTCAAGTGGGGTCAATGTGAGCAGTAGGGTTGTACCACAGAGTTTCACAGTGACAGTTATTCAAATAAACACTTACACTCAAGGATTCTTGATTAAACAATTATTAATGTATTTAACAGTCAATTATATAAGCCTTCTTCAGAAGGGAGCAAAACATGTAACAATTATAATACACTTCAAAACACACTCTTAGTTTCTCTAAATCAGATGATACTCATTGGGGATGGCACACAGACACTTCCTACACCCTGAGGTGACTTAAATAGCTAGGACACTGTCGACAGTGATTTATCACTGGTACATTTAGAGCAATACTGAGTTGGGTGCAAAGTTTAGATATGGGAATAAAACAAAGGTTAACAAATAATTCATGAACAGGTAAGTACTTTTTGAACCTTCCAATGTCAAGTAAATGTACCCTTTCCTGGGGGAAAGGTAAAGGCACAGTGTCAAAGGTAAGAAGAGTCTCTCAGGGAGCCAGGACAGCCAATGTTAGTTGAACAAAGTCTAGGGGACCTGAAGATATTCTTTGCAGGTATGTAAAAGTCTTGCACAATGTTTTTAGAAATGTTTGTAGAAATAAGATGCACTTGAAGGGCCACAAACTGGGAGGCTTGTGAGGGGCAAAGCTGTAAGCAACTCTGCAAGGGCAACCAAGACAGGTCTCAACTGAGAGCAAGTAAGGCTACACAACAAGAGGTACGTTCTCTTATACTTTACAGTACCTTTGGTTAGAAGAAATTGTTCCAGCTGGCTTCTGTTCCTATACAGCTCTGCAGATCCTGGTGTTCCTGGGCCTCAGTCGCGGGGACAAGAGGGAGGACGTCTGGGGACTACTGCACTGCAATGGGAAGGTCAGCGGCAGCAATGGGAAAACTTCAATTCAGCGGCACTTCAGTGTTTCAGCTCCTCGCATCTGACAGCAAATAGCAACACTGCAGTTCTCGGATACCACTTCAGACTTTCCTCGCATCTGCGGTCCAGCACTCTGAGGTGGCTCAGGCTTGGTCAGTCCTGCTTCAGGGAAGTCCAGAGGATCTTCCTGGCGCTTGGGTCCGACTTAAAAGCGATCCACTCGATTTGGTGTTCCTCTGCCGGACACAACCCTGTCCCTTCTCTACTCTTCCATTTCTGATACTCTTGATGGTCTTGCCCCTGTCATGAGGATCCGCTTGAAGTCCAAAGCCAAGTGTAATTCCTGGTTTGACTCCGACCTAGCTACACTTAAATGTAAGTCTAGGGTGGCTTTGAGCAAATGGAGGGCTTCTTGTTCACCCTCTGACAAACTGGCCTGTCACCTGCTCCAAATGCAATACAGACTCTCTGTCCGCACCAAGAAGGGAGTCCACATTCAAGTCTGTGTCTCTGAGGCATCTAAAAACTCGGCCAAACTCTTTAAAATCTGCAAGGAGTTTGTCAACCCTGCTGCAGTCTCTACCCCTCCTCTTGCCTCCCAGGCTCTCTGCAATGACCTTGCCTGTCACTTTATCTCAAAAACCAAGGACATCTTGTCCATCCTCTCCTCCCCTCCCCTTCCTATTCCCCCTCAGTCTGCCCTTGCCAACGCCCCTTTAACCCCCCCTTCCTCCTTCTCTTCCTTTCCTCTCTTCTCCCCTGATGAAGTCACTAGACAAGTCCGATCTATGAAAGCCTCGTCAAAACAGGTTCATCCCTGTTCCTCTAAAACCATCAAGGACCACATTGACACCCTTGCTCCGGTCCTTGCCGATTTTTGCAATCATTCCTTTGCCTCAGGATCCTTCCGCTCCCCTCTGAAACACTCCCTTGTGCATCCTCTTCTCAAGAAACCCACAGCTGATCCGTCCTTTTCGGCTAACTATCGCCCAATCTCCATTACTCCCTTTCTTGGCAAACTGCTGGAAAAGCTGGCCATCTCTCAGCTTAACCTTCATTCTGATTCTGTTGGCTGTCTCCATGACCACCAGTCTGGTTTCAGAGCAGCCAGAAGCACAGAAACTTCTCTCCTGAACATCCGTGAAGATCTGCTCTAGAATCTTGACTCTAACATTCCCTCTGTCCTAATCTTGCTCGATCTCTCTTCTGCCTTTGACACGGTCAACCATACCATCCTGCTCAACCGTCTCCGTGAGAACCTGGGTATCACTGATCAGGCTCTGGCCTTGCTGACCTCTTTCCCCTCCGTCCGACCCTCCCAGGTCCAACTGGGGTCCTTCCTATCATATATCTTCCTCTATACCTGTGGTGTTCCCCAGGGGTCTAACCTCTCGCCCTGGCTTTTCAACCAATACCTGGCAACTCTCGCCCACTGCATTGCCATTCTTTGCTCAAATTTCCAGTGCTACGCTGATGACACTCAACTCATTTTCAGGCTGCCCTCGGCCACCTCCTATCCCTCCCTCATCTCCGATTGCCTAACTGCCATTCAAGATTGGTGTGCCGCCAATGACCTTTGTCTGAATGCCAGTAAGACGGAGATCCTCCTCATCGGCACACCTTCTTCATCCTTTCGCCTCTCTCTCTGGCCGGCCTCGCTTGGCCCTCCTACTATCCCCACCTGCGAGGCTAAGAACCTCTGTGTCATCTTTGACTCCACACTTTCCTTCTCTGCCCACATCTCTGAGGTCTCTAAAAAGTAAAACTTCCAACTGCACCACCGCAGAGGTACTCTTCCTTTCATCTCCTTCCCCCAGAAGCTCACTGTCTCCCAAGCTCTGGTTCTCTCTAGGTTGGACTATTTTAACAGCCTCTTTCTAAATCTACCTGCCTCTACTCTTCGCCCTCTGCAACTAATCCAGAACAGGACTGCAAGACTTGTCCTTGGCCTCAAGCCCTGGGATCGTATCTCTCCAGCTCTGAAATCACTCCATTGGCTCCCAGTGGATGCAAGGATTACATTTAAAACCCTCTGCATTGTCCACAAGGCTTTCTGGGGCCTGGGTCCAAAATACCTTCAGCTATCCCTCCGCAAATACCATCACTCTCGAGCTCTTCGCTCCTCTACCTCTAACTCCCTCAGGGTCAGTCGTTTTTCAAAGAAACGAGCTGGGCTTAGATCTCCGTCTTCGACTGGGGCCTCCCTCTGGAACAGCCTCCCTGCCACTCTAAAACTTGAGGAGAACCATCTCCGGTTCCGGAAGCACCTCAAGACCTTCGTCTTTGCATCTGCCTTTGCACCCCCTCTCCCCTGCTGATCTGCTCTCTTGGCACTGGGCACCTGGCCACCCTCTGTCCCCTGGGGCCAGGTACCTGCTCACCCTGCCACCCTTCTGCACTGCCTCCTGGCCACCCCTTGCACTGGGGACTGTATCTGTACCCATACAGTCCCCCATGCCCCCATTTTCTTCTCTTTATGCACTTATCAGACTTACCCAGTTCTGCTGCCGTAAACACAGCACTTGCTATTTGCTGGCTGCACTACCCCTGTTTATTGCTACATTATCTATTTATTTGTATTTATGATTATTTATCGGTTCTCTGCTCCACACTTTCCACTCTCCCCCTTCCATGCACTTTTCCCCTTTCCCATGCACTTGCACGTTCTCAATGCCACTGGGCCTAGTAAGATTGTCGTTTTGTTCTCCCCTGTTCCCCTCCCTTGCCTTGTCGCGCTCTGAAACACTTGTACGAGCATGATACAAATAAAATATCATATCATATATCATATATAATATATCATATCTTCCTGGCACTTTGGTTCCAGCAGCAGTGGAAGTACAGCCAGCTCCGAGAGGATGTCCAAATAAGTTCACTTTGGAGTTGATTGATCCCACCAACTCAAGTCGTCCGTGCAGGGCTTCTCTAGTCGAAACAAATTCAGAGCTTCAGCACAGCAGCAGGGCTTCACCGGGCAAACCAAAGGTCCAGGAGTTGCAGCAGGCGTCCCTTCCAAGTTCTTCTTCAGATTCCTTCGTCCAGTGGTCTACTCTGCCTTCCAAGCCAAAAGCCTCATCTTTTATGCAGGTTTCTCTTATTCATTCCAGCCTAGCTGTCAATCACACAGCAGGGTGGCTGTCCTTGCTGGACAGCCAGCCGGCCAATCACCTTTGGCTGCATTCCTGTAACCAAGGGGATTAAGCACATGGAGTTTCTGGCACCTCTCTCACTTCCTGCCCCTGCCAGACATACTGGAGCCAGAGGGGGGATTCACTCGTGAATCCCGCCAAAGACAAAATGAACAAAGGGACCAAACCTGGTTTGACGCGCTGAGTAAATCTCAAGAAGGACCTTTCTGACAAGAAATGGTGAAAAAAGACGACGGGGGGGGGCATTTTCACCAAGTGGGAAACGCAGCCCGCGGTAAAAACACACAATGGTAGTAAAAAGGAAACCACTGCCACCAGCCATTAATTGTAGAAAGGGTAACATAAAAATGTTACATGAGAAACTAGACAAAGGGGATACTAAGTAACCCCTCCAGAACCCTAAGGTAAGATAGTATGTGCTGGGTCAACTTCACTTTACTGCTCTTGGAAACAGTAGTTTCACGAAGAGCTGGTATTTAAAACTTTGGGAAATCTAAGAGACATAGACCTCCACATAGCAGCCCTGCAGATGTCCAGCAGGGGCACACCAGACAGGAAGCCATTGTCGCATCGATCGCGCTGGTGGAATGGGCTCTCGGACGGCCGGGCAATGGTCGGTTCGCCAACCGATGACAGCGCGTGATGCAGCCAGAGAGCCACCTTGAGATGGAAGCCTTGGACAATGCCTTCCCATGGTTCACAGGACCAAGGTTCACGAACAGGTGAGACGTCTTCCGAAAACTCTTAGTGCGTGCCATGTAGAACTTCAGAGCACGAGCAACGTCCAGCGAGTGGAAAGTCCTTTCAGCCGGCAACGAAGGTTTTGGAAAAAACACATGCAACACCAAAGGCTTGTTGAGGTGGAATTCCGAAGGAACCTTTGGCATAAAGGAGGGGTGCATCCGCTGCACCACCCTCTATTCGTGAAAAATCAGATTATGGTTGTTTGCAGGAAAAGACCTGGATCTCACCTACCCTCCTGGCAGAGGTGATGGCCACGAGGAAAGCCGTTTTCCATGAGGGTAACTTGAGAGGTGCCTGATGCATAGGATCCAAGAGGGCCCTCATGAGTCCCGTCAACACGACATTGAGTTCCCACGCCGGTGCAGGAGCCTTCACCAATGGGAACAATCAAAACAGTCCCTTGAGGAACTCCTTGAAGAGATGGTGGGACCAAAGAGAAGATCGTCATGGAGACCTGGTGTAGTGGGAGATAGCCACCAGATGCACCTTGATAGAGGCGTGCGCCAGCCCCGCCTTGGCAAAGGACAACAAGTATGGAAGAATCTGCGAGGCCGCGACCCTCAGAGGGTTGATCTTCTGCACCCGGCATCACGTAGCGAAACGCTTCCACTTGTGCCCGTAGCACTTAAGAGTCAATGACGCTTTGGCCCTGGCAAGGACATACCTGCAGTCCGCAGGTAACTCGTGCCCCCCAAACTCTAGGGCTTCAGGAGCCAAGCCGTCGGTTTTGGTGATCCTGGGTCGTGATGCAGGATTGCGCCTCCTTCCCTGGTGAGCAGATCCGCGACCACTGGCAGCTTGACCGGAGGCAGCGTTGAAAGGCTGAGAAGGTCCGGGTAGCAAAACTGCCTCGGCCATACTAGGGCAACGAGGATCATCCTCCATCAGCACCGTTTGAGTAAATTGATGACCCGCAGCAGGAGAGGCAATGGAGGGAACGCGTCCTTCATGCTCCTCGGCTGGTAGAACCTTCTGCCGAACTTCAAGCATTTGGAGTTTGTTGCTGTTGCAAACAGATCGATCTGGGGTTTGCCCCACTTGAGGAAGATGCGGTCCACCTGATCCTGTCGAAGTTCCCACTTGTGGAAGGAGTGCAGCTCCCTGCTGAGGGAGTCAGCGATGGTGTTCTTGACTCCCGCTAGGTGAAAGGGGAAGAGGAAGATCACTTGGGTGACGGCCCACTGCCACAAGTCCTGCACCTCTCTGGAGAGCGCTGGGGATCGGGTGGCCCCTTGCTTCCTGAAGTAGAACATAGTGGTGGTGTTGTCTGTGAAGATCCTCACCACTTTGCCCTTGAGGGACGGGAGGAGCGACTTGAGGGCCCAGAACACTGCCCGCAGCTCCAGGATATTGATGTGGAGATCCCTCTCTTCATGCAGCCACATGCTTGTGGCATGGAGACATCCGGTGTGGGATCCCCAGCCCTCCATGGTGACATCTCCTGTATGGGGGGCTTTGAAAGCCTGTGCCCCGGGAGATGTTGGAAAGTACGCCCCACTACCTTATCGCTCGACGGAACTCCTCGTCGAGAAGAATGTTGTCTTGGATCCGGCGAGCGTCCAGGAACTCTTGAAGGGGTCGCATCCACAACATGCAGAGCCAGATCAGGTAGATGAACAACAACATCATGCCGAGCAGCGACGTGATGGTCCACACCATGGAAGTCTTCAGTGCCAACAGCCATTGCACCTTGCCCAGCAGAGCCACTATCCTCTCCTCCGAGGGCACCGCCAGGCAGGAGACTGTGTTGAGCCTGACTCCCAGCAACATTGCGTTCTGCGATGGTATCAAGCAAGACTTTGGATAATTGACAGAGAACCCCAGATCCGTCAGCAGCTTGATGGTCGTCTCTCTGTGGTCCTACGACTGTTTCCCTTGACTTTGACTGGATAGACCAGTCGTTGAGGTACAGGTACACGTGTATTCCTTGGAGATGTAGACGGGCTGCTACTGGCGCCAGGCATTTCGTAAAACACCCTGGGCACCGACTTCAGTCCGAAGGGGAAGGCCTTGAATTGGTAGTGTCTTCCCTGTACTAGGAAGCGCAGGAACTTCCAATGCTTCTCGTTAATGGGGATGTGGAAGTATGCGTCCTCAAGATCCAGCAACATCAAGAAGTCTTCTTCCTCCAGTTGGCTGAGCATGTGTTGCAACGTGTCCATCCTGAATTTTTGGGACTTAGTTATTTGTTGAGAGGCTGCAGGTCTAGAATGGGCCTCCAGCCCCTGGTCTTCTTCTTTACTAAGAAGTATCTGAAGTAGACCCGAGTCGCTTTGGAACCAGCTCTATCGCCCCTTTTCTTATCACAGCCCGTACTTCCTGCAGGAGCTGAGGGATGTGCTGCTCCTGCCGGGCCACTGGAGGTATCTGCGGACACTTCTGCTGGAACTCTAGAGTGTGTCCGTGGGCAACAGCGTCCAGCACCCATTGGTCAGTGGAGATCTTCTTCCACTGATGAAGCCCGCCAGCCGGCCTCCCACCAGGGTGCATGGGTGGGAGCCCGACATCCTGGCTGGTTCAGTTTTGCTTCGGGGCCTGCGTTACACCTTGGGGGTGATGACAACGTTTGCCACCTCCACCGAAAGCCTTGCAACGGCCTCTGTAGGCCTCCCGGGTGGTGGACCGGGAAGGTTGACGGTATGAAGAGGACCCTCTTCTGAAACCTTTTGACGATCTGCCGGAGGCGCGAAAGGAAAAGCGGTGTTGCTGAAGGGTGCCCAGGGCATGGGCCATTTCTGTGTCAGTCTAAATGGCCTGCAACGACTCGTCGATGATCTTCCCAAAGAAGTTGTCTCCGTCAAAGGGCATGTCTAGCACCCTTGTTTGTACCTCCTGGCAGAAGTTGGTGGTTTTCAGCCAGCCACAACGACGGAGGCAGACACTGTTCCAATCTGCCGGAACCCTGTGTCAGCGATGTCCAGGGCCACTGTGATGGCATGGTCCGATGCCACCTCCCCTTCCTGGAGAATGGAGATCAGCTACACCCGCTTGTCGTCAGGCAGGAACTCCAGAATCAGGGCCATCTTATACCACAGTTCTCTGTCGTACCTGGCCAGGATTGTAAGTACGTTGGCCAACTTGGCAATGCCGCAGAGTGGATCACCTTTCTTCCCATGGCATCCAACTTCTTCTCCTCGTTACCTGGAGGGATGGAAGATGAAGACGAGGGGTTAGACCACCTCTTTCTTGCAGTCACCAAAACCACTGAGTCCAGAGACGGCTGTGATCGTAGGCACTTGGGTGTGGACTCCAGTACTTTTTCTCCAGACTATCCCTCTTGGCTGGGGCCATGGGCGGATTCCTCATCAAAGCTAGGCCCTCCTCCCAAAAGTCGTCCAGGAGGGGCACTGCCATGATGGTCTTCCTCTTGGTCTTGCGCCGTTGGTAGAGGAAACCTTCCTTCTTGGCCTCTTTGAAGAGTTTGGACGCTCTGACGACCATGGAATGGAACAACCCCACCTCGTCCGGTGGAGAAGCCCTTGGCTGTGCCGAACTGGCCACCGTGGAGATGTCGTCATCCGTAGTCGCCGTGGCCGTGTCCGTCCCTGAGTCCGGGTCACTCGGGGAGAAGGCACGTAGCGCTAGTGTGGAGGTTGATGCGGCAGAGTAGGGTGCTGCTTCCTCTTTTTTGCCGGAGGTTGATCTGGGGCCAGAGCTGGGGCCGGTGTTGTCGGCATCCTTTTCTGAATTTCTGACACCAGTGTGTGTAGGATAGAAAGGATGTCCAGTGCTACATCTCTCAGGGGAGTCGGAGTGGTAAGTCTACTAGGCCCCGCACTTTTGTTGGCATTTCTGCCGTCGTCTGCGTTTCCGCCATCGTCATCGTCCCCCACATCCTCCTGGATCATGTGCATGGACTCCTGGTCCTACTCGTCCGAGAAAGAAATATCCGTGCCCTGGAGTACGTCCTGTACTGAGGCTCTTCGCCCCCCCCCATTTTGCATCCTGAGGGGGGGCGAGGAGGCTTAGTGACAACATCTTCTTTTCCGCTGTCTTCTCTGCCACCCTGGCCAAGGCCTCCTGCCTCAGGGGTAGAGATACTCTGGGCACAGACGGGGTATCTTGACTGTGTCAGCCCCTTTGGCCTTCGTGAGAGCGGCCGCCACCATCTCAATCGTCCATGATGACTTCTCTTGGGCCGCCTGGGTCTTCTTGGGCAGGTCAGTAGTCTTTTCCTGCACCCTTGGCTTCTCGGGCTTCTCCCACAGCTTAGCCAATTTCCTCTTCGAGGAGGAGCTGGATCGATGGCTGGAGATGGAGACAGATGGTGAAGTTGAGCGTGCCCTGCCCATCGCGAGACCCACATTCACGGCAACCCCGACCGAAACAGACTTGCAGTGCTTGGCCTTGTCTTGGGCTCCCACGGATGGGGCGCCCTCAAAGGACTTAGAAGCCCGCTCCTAGGACTGGCCAGTCCTGGGTGAGGCATGCCCCTGCTTGGGGCACAGGGTAGAGGCCTTGGCGCTGAGCCATGCCGCTAGTCTACTGTGACAATCCTTGATGGTTCACTTGGAGAACTCAAGGCAGATTTCACAATCCACTTCCCTGTGGTCCGGGTGAAGACAGAGGCACTGGAGGCGTTTGTCCTCTACAAACACGTTCCGCAGTCCGCAGCTGGAGTAGAGTTTGAAAAGGGAGCTTCCCTCTTTCTTCTCTTCTGACATGGTCCGGGTGCGTAGTAGGCCCGATGGCCTTCTGGAATCTTCGATGAAACTTCAACGATTCTTGCCCTTGAGGGGTGCTGAAATTCACAGCAAACGGATCCCTGCTTGTCGGCCAATGTAGAGAAAGAGCACATGGGCTCGGTTTGACAAAAGTAGAACTTTTTATCGAAAGAGAGCAAAAAATGTAGACTAGATCAAAACACGAGGACTCCCAACACTTGAATGTGTGGTTAAAAATTTGAACATGGCTGCCAGATGAGGGGCTTAGGGAGAGGGCAGTCATTGGCTGGGGGCAGTATGACCCAGAGTACAGTGATTGGTTTAGATGAGAAGAACAAGTTACTTCTTACCTTGTAACGTTCTTTCGACGGGATGTTCCTCCGACGTATTCCTCATCTTAGATATCTCCTTCCAGCTCTGCTGGCCTCGGAAAAAAATTTCTCTAGAGGGCGCTGCGCGTCGACGTCCTCCGAGTCGATGTCCCTCGACAGCCACCGTATCGATGTCGACGTCATCCTGCCTATAAAGGCCGCACGCAGCGTCCGTTGCTCAGTTCCGTTTTGTAGCCCACAATAATTCTTTCTGGACTAGACTAATCACCCTGAAGGAGCGTAAGCTACAACAACAAGGGAAGTAGAACTGCGGGGATGGATGGGAGGGTCGATGAGGAATACGTCAGAGGAACATCCCATCGAAAGAACGTTACAAGGTAAGAAGTAACTTGTTCTTCGAAGGGTTTGTGTCCTCCGACGTATTCCTCATCTTAGATAGGCTCCCATAGCAGTATTCTATTATTGGAGGAGGGAGTACTGACTTCACACTGTCTTCTATTGATGAATAGAATGCAGTACAGCCCTTCCAAACCTAGTCTCTTGACTGGAGGAGGAATCCAAGTTGTAAAATCGTGTAAAGGTATGGACAGACGACCATGTAGCGGCCGCACAGATGTCTTTAACAGGTACACCTCTTTTGAGGGCCGATGAAGCTGCAATACCTCTGGTCGAATGAGCCCTAAGGTTTTGAGGGGGCTCTTTCCCTGCCAGTTTATAACATTACAGAATGGCTAGAATGATCCATCTGGAAATGGTCTGCTTAGTTATTGGTAACCCCAGCTTGTGACCTGTGTAACCTACAAACAGCTGGTCTGCCTGTCTTATCCTGGCTAGTCCACTGATGTAAAAACTTAAAGCCCTTCTAGGGTCTAGCCTGTGTAACCTCTCTTCCTCTTTCCCCGGATGAGGAGGAGGATAGAAAGATGGTAGGGTAATCTTCTGAGTGATATGGAATTCAGAAACCACCTTTGGGAGGAAATTAGGCTTCACTTGCAGGACAACTTTGTCTTTGTGAAAGATTGTGTGAGGGGGTTTACAAGAAAGAGCTTGTAATTCGCTCACCCTTCTAGCAGATGTAAGTGCTATTAATAAAACAGTTTTAAGGGTAAGGAATCTTAACGAACAAGAATGGAGTGGTTCGAAAGGTGTGCCCATCAGGAAAGTTAGGACTAAGTTTAAATCCCATAGGGGAACTTGGAATGGTCTTGGGGGATAAACATTGGTTAACCCCTTTAGAAACTGTATTACCAAGGGTAACTTGAAATAGGATGGTTCCTCCGCAGTGCGCTTAAAGATGGATAGCGCTGCGATATAGCCCTTAATGGTGCCAACTTGAAGGCCTGAATTCGCCAAATATAGTAGGAAGGACAAAACCATTGGTGTACCACATGAAAAAGGGTCGATATTCTGTTCTCTACACCAGCTGCAAAATCTGTTCCAATGGCAGCGGTATAAAGACTTTGTCGCTGGCCTCCTTGCCGAAAGCAACACCTCCATAACATCATCAGGGAGGTCCCAATCCTTGTACCTCAGCCTTTCAGAAGCCAAGCGTGAAGGTTGAGGGTTTTGATGTCTGGATGGAGAACCTGACCTCCCTTCTGTGAGAGTAGGTTCTCTCTGAGTGGAAGTCGAATTGGAGGGCAGATGGACAAGTCTAGAAGGTCCGGGTACCACGTTCTCCTGGCCCAATCCGGGGCAATTAGGATCATGGTTCTCCGGAATCTTCTCAACCTCCTGATCATTTGAGGAATGACAGGGACCGGTGGGAACGCGTACAGAAGCGGAAACTCCCAGTCCACTATGAACGCGTCTCCCAGAGCTCCTATCGGGGGAAATTCCCTTGAGCAGAACAGATCGCATTTCCTGTTGAGGCTGGTGGCGAACAGATCCACCTCAGGGGTTCCCCAAAGGGGAAGATCTCTTGAAGGACTTCCTGAGCTAGCTCCCACTCGTGGGAGAGTGTGCTCTGCCTGCTCAGAGCATCCGCTGTCAAGTTCTTCTCTCCGGCTAGGTGAGCTGCCGATAGAGAGATTCCTTCTTGGATTGCCCAAAACCAGAGCTGCATCGCCTCTCTGCACAGGGGTAGTGATCCTACGCCTCCTCTTTTGTTGAGGTTATGCATGGCCACCGTGTTGTCCGTCATTATCAGGACGTTTTTTCCCTTGTACAGCTGGCAGGAACGCCTTCAGCGCAAGTCTGATGGCTCTCAGCTCTAACAGGTTGATATGTAGTCTGGACTCCGATGGAGACCCACGACCGCTGATGGTCAAGTCGTTGGCGTGGGCTCCCCCAGCCCGTGAGTGAGGCATCCGTGACTACTGTTATCTCCGGCCAGGGTTGCCAGAAATGTTCTCCTTTCAGAATGTTCTCTTGACAGGCCCACCACTGAAGGTCTCGAGCCACCCTGTCGGGAACCTGAAGAAGATCTGTCATTCTCCCTGAGAATTGTGACCACTGAGTCCTCAGTGCCCACTGGAGGGATCTCATTCTCAGGCGAGCCTCTGGCACTAGGAAAATGCAGGATGCCATGAGGCCTAGCAACCTCGAAAAGTCGAAGGCTGGGAGACGTTGGGCATCTTGGAACTTGGTAACCATCTGTAGAATATCTTGAGCCCTCACCTCTGGTGGCGAGGCTTTTCCCAGGGAAGTGTCCAGGATCGCTCTGATGAACTGGAGTCTCTGCGATGGTATCATTTGTGACTTCTTTAAATTGAGGGAGAAGCCCAGTTTGTGAAGGGAGTGGCACACGTGATTTAGCTGGACCTGAGCTTGTTCCGAAGAAACAGCCCTGATCAACCAATCGTCCAGGTAGGGGTAGACGTGAATCCCCTCCCTCCTTAGACTTGCCGCCACTACCGACATTAACTTGGTGAAGACCCTCGGGGCGGAGGTCAGCCCAAATGGCAGCACTCGAAATTGATAGTGAGAGTTGTCAATTGCGAACCTCAGGTATTTCCTGTGTTTGAGATGGATAGGCACATGGAAATAAGCGTCCTGAAGGTCCAGAGATACCAACCAGTCCTGGAACTGAAGGGCCTGGAGGATCTGAGAAAGAGTGACCATCTTGAATTTGTCTTTCCTGAGGAATTTGTTCAATTCTCGCAAGTCCAAGATGGGTCTCAGTCCTCCGTCTTTCTTTGGAATGAGAAAGTAAGGGGAGTACCAGCCCTTGTTCCTCTCCGCTACAGGTACCGGTTCTATGGCACCTTTCTCTAGCAGGTCCAAAATTTCCTGCAAGAGGAGCGGATCTGGAGCTTTCTGAGAGCTGATCCCCGGTGGATGACTCTGAGGTATGCGTAGGAAAGGCAGGCAGTAACCTTGGGCAACTGTTTCCAATGCCCAAGCATCTGACGTGATAGCCTGCCATACCGCCAGATGTCGAGTCAACCTGCCTCCTACAGGTGTCCTGTGAGGGAAGTCCTCAGAGTGGTTTTGGGGCGGCTGATGCAGATGCCGATGGTAAAGAGGCACCTGCTGTTGCTGCGGCTTTTGAATATCTACCCCGTCCACCTCGGGTAGTTCTTCTTTGTCCCCTTTGAGCCGGTCGTCCTCTACCTCTTCCGAATGCGGAGAAGCGAAAGGACTTGCCCCTCGAAGAGGTTCCTGTGGGACGAAAAGGTGTCTGACGGATTGCAGCGCCTAGGGATTTTGCTGCTGCTTTTGAAGTTTGCAGTTTCTCTAAACTGTCATCCGCCTTTTTCCCGAACAAAGAAGAGCCATCGAATGGCATGTTCAAGAGCCTGGCTTGCACATCTGGGGCAAAACCAGACTTTCTCAACCAAGCGAATCTCCTGGTTGTTGTACTTGCCGCCATTGCTCCGCTGATACTGTCAGCCGAATCAATGCCCGTCTGGAGGGATTCGCACATAGCGTCTTTACCGTCCTGTATGATATTCAGGAACGCATCCCTTTCTTCTCCCTCTGGGATGCAGTCAGCCGCTGTAGAAGCACACTCCCAAAGTGTATGGCTGAATCTAGCAAGGGTGCAAGTAGCATTAACAGATTTTAACGCCATGCTACATGCCGAAAAAACTTTCTTTGCCATAGCATCATATTTTTTATCGTCCCTGTCCTGTGGGACGGTAGGATAAGCCGTCTTGACATCGGTAGAAGATGCTGCCTGTACCACCAGACTTTCTGGGGATGGGTGTTTTGACAAAAACTCCGGGTCTGTAGAGGATACCCTGTATTTTGTAGACAGTTTTTTATTTACTCCCGGGACGACATCTGGGGTTTCCCAGTTCGTCATAATCTTCCTCTGAAGAGCTTTATGAAAAGGCACCACAGGATCCTCATGTGGGCCTTTGTCAAGAATATCCGTGAGGTCATCTTGTTGGAAAGATTGTGAAGGTGCAGACCACCCCATAAACTCTGTGATCCTGGCCAATAAGGCTCTATAGGGGGTTTCAGCGTGCTCCCCCGGGTCTGGCCTAGCAAACTCCACCTCAGGGGAAGTGTCTAACCCACTTGCCTCATGTAAGGAATCATGAAGATCCTTTAACCTGCGTTCTTCAGAGGAAAATTCCTCTCTAATTGGGGTTACAGGTCCCTGCAACTCAAATGTGTCTTCCTGTTCAGACAATTCACCCTCTTCCATAATTGAGGACATAGTTCTCAATTGTTCTGAACTCATAAAGGGTGTAAACTCCATTTCCAAGGCAGAGGGTGCCGAACTTGTCATAATCGTCCTCGAAAACGTCGATGTCGTCGACGCGGACGTCGAAGGCTTCGAGCGTGGCGTCGAAAACAAAGGCGGAGGCCTCGATGACCCCGACAGAATTGGGATTCTGCTCGACAATCTCGACGCCATCGTCATCGAGGACCTGGGGATAGTCACTGGGTGTGTCGTAACCGTGACTTTTCTTGCCGTCGACGCCGGTGTCGAAGCTGGCGTCGAGTCGACAGACCCGTGTGTCGAAGGTCCCTTCGACAACGGCGTCGAAGACACCGACCTCGGCGTCGACGGAACCTTCGAGGAAGGTTTTGAGGTCATAGTCCTACTCGAGGGTTTGAGACGCGCTCGAGAGGTTTCCTTCGCCGGGTACTGCGACTCGCGGCGTTTTTGACCTTCGGGTCTTTCGACCAGAGCATCGCTCTCGGCAGTCTTCGAGGGGGTCGAGGCCGCTTTCTCGAAGACGCTCATCATATTTTTGCGGAATTCCTCCCATTCAGCCCGGGAACTATGTTTCGTGGGGCAAGGGATTCTCTTTGGCGAAACAGAGGAAGAGGAAGACGGAGAAGGGGATCTTCGACGTCTCCTCTTCGAGTGCTTCGATCTCGAGGAGTGATGGGACCCACTCCGAGACCCGGAGCGCGAATGGTGATGAGGAGACGAATGTCTCGACTTCGTCGACGAAGAAGAAGCTTTGAAAGTCTTACCTTTCTCCAGCTTCCCCCTACGCTCCTTCAGGGCCTTAGCTGTCATGGACATACAGTCCTAGCACTCCGAACAATGGTGTTCAGCACCCAAACACCACAGACAAACTCTGTGAGGGTCAGTCAGCGACATCTTTTTCCCACAATCTCGGCATTTTTTGAAGCCGGATCGAGAAGTTGTCGGTTCCGACGAAGAAGCCATCGAGTACGGATCGAATAACTCGAGGTAAATAGGTTTAACCTGACAAAACTGAGCAACGGTATTCCGAGGCACTGAGTAAGCGCGGAAAAACGGAACTGAGCAACGGACGCTGCGCGCGGCCTTTATAGGCAGGATGACGTCGACGTCGATACGGCGGCTGTCGAGGGACATCGACTCGGAGGACGTCGATGCGCAGCGCCCTCTAGAGAAAAATGTTTCCGAGGCCAGCAGAGCTGGAAGGAGATATCTAAGATGAGGAATACGTCGGAGGACACAATCCCTTGGAAATACAGTTTGTAAGTGAAAGTGAAACTTTTTTCTTTTACCGAGGAGTCCCGGCCTGACGACGGGGAATAACCGAGGATTCCCGGCCTAATGAGGGGGAATATTCAGGAGCATGCGAATCCATGCCAGAACCCATGCTGAAGAATATTGAATACCAAACTACAGTAAGGATATCAACATTATGTGAAATTGTGGCACAAGTGGAAAACAGATACATGCTATGTGAAAAGGAGTGAAATTTGTTGCAAGCAATAAGAAACAAAGCGCAAGATGTTATGAACATTTATGAACTGAACGAAAGGCATGTGAAAGAAGCTAATTGTTGCACTTCCGAGGGGCAAAGTGAATGCGAGGTGGAAGAAGACATACATCATCTAACTTGCCCGAGTAGCCCCACCCTGAGAAACATCCAAGAAGAGCTTAAAGTCAAAGGCTGTGTGATGAAAATGCTGAGTGAAAGAGAGCATTGGGTTTGGTCCAAGGCAAAAGGAATACCAGTGGAAGTTGACAACATTGGTGAAAACTAAGATACTTGAACCATTTGGAGCTGTGTTGATCTTGGTGAAGCGGTCCCTGACATCCTGGAACTGTGTTGATCTTGGGGAAGGGATCCCTGAGATCCTAGAACTATGTTGATCTTGGGGAAGGGATACCTGAGATCCTGGAACTGTGTTGATCTTGGGAAAGGGATCCATGAGATACCCTTGTTAGTCCAGAAACGACCCTATAGTATGTATGGTTTGTATATTATGTTGGCCAGAAACCAATTGCATCATATGACATACATCGCAATCACAGAATCGTCAATGTAACCAGAGGGCGTCCATTTTGGGTAATGTCCGCCATTTGCTTTTTTCTTTTCTGTCAAAATGCTTTGCAAAATATATTGTAATGTATTCTATGCTTCGAACTCGCACACAATGCAAGGCCCCGGCCTGAAGGCTAAAAGACTAGCACAGACAGGAATATCAAACTATACAGAAATACATTGTTTTCCTCCCTCATGAAGTCCTTGGAGGCGAGCAGAAACCGCATCTAATCAGCGGCCAGGTGCCAGCCTGTCTTGCGAACACTGTAGCAAAAGGCAGTTTATAGCATGAATTATATTCTTTTAGCGGTACTCCTTCGCGGAGACTGGTATTTCTTCTTCAGAACTGTCTGACCCTTAGTTCATGAATCGTAACACACCGATAGTGTACTAAGGAATGTTTCTCTCCTACGAACATGATATCCTTGCTGAACTAAGCGCTTTGTGTTCCCCATAACAGAAAACTGTCTCTGCCACTGTTGCTAGAATAACTATATTTAGAATGAATAGAGAGTTGTCATAACGTGTCTTAATTGTCATAATTGTCAATCAGCGAACGCTAGCCTGAACCATACATTTATGGGCGGATCGAGTTGCCTTCAAAAGATTGCATGTTTATGTATATATATTGTTGCTTGAGCGTTGACCGCTCTCTTGCGTCTCACGAGGTCTTGGAGCACACGTTGCGAGATGTTGAGACCCAGTCGGCCGACTGAGATACTTAGAAAATAAACCAGACTTGTTTGGAAATCGAACCTCGTGTCTGCGGTGTCACTTATGTATATGGTTATTGTGCCTTAGTTTCCATATGCGGTCTTTATGGCCTAGCAAAGATGGTGCCCGAATAGGGACCCTCCCCCTTTTGCTCCATCGTATACATCGAGTTTGAAGAAGGCAAAAACGAGTCGAGGACTAGGCCGTCGAGCCGGGATCCAAAGGTGTTCGGGGCACCCCTGTAGAAGTGATGAGACTCCTTTGCAGATCTGTACATAGCCGATCCCTGAACGACGGGCAGCGGCCAAAGAGCATCGAGGCGAGGGTCCTGGAACGAGGCAGATTGAGCCAGACACACAGTCACGACGATTCTTGGTTGCGTCTGTATATGGACGAATTGCGTCCTGAGTGACGAATTGATTGATCAGGTGAGTCGTGCCCCGATTCTTAAACGTCCTGATATTGATTAAGAGTTGCTCTTGCAGGTAGGAGAAGGGTAAGGATTAACCATGCCCGGGAAATGGTCTTCATGCTTAGTGGGATTTTTCCACTGCGGTAGACAATATTTGGAAACTGGCCAGGTCGCGCCACCCGCAGGGTCGCTGGCATATGAAATTTATGTGAAGTACAGTATAGGGGCAACAGTGTTTAAAGCGATTTTGCATAGGCAGACCAGACATGAATCGGACCTACAGTGGCCTGATAATGGGAGTTTTGAATTAGCGCGTATAGAACACCTAGAATCAGTATTGCTACGCAAGAAGGCTAGACCAGCGGCGTTCGATGTCGTAAGAGACTGGAGGAAGGAAGCTAATCTCCGTCTGAGAAGTAGGGAGAAACACGCGCGCAGGCATAAAACGAATGCAGAGAAAGGGCTAGAGCTTGATCAGCACCAACAGACAGAAGACCTTAGGAAAATGGACAGGGCTTTCCAATTAGGTGTACAGAAAGTATATCCACAACAAGATTTGCATACATCAGATGAGCTAATAAACAAAATATTGAATGAGCGAAGAAATGAACATCAAAATACTGACTCAGTAGTTGCGCCTCCTCCTTATGTACCTCCCATTCCTGTTGTTCCATCTGCACCAGTAGCAAGTTCCTCTTCCGCTGTGCCCGTGACATCATTTCCTCCACCGCCGTCAGAGCGTGAATTAGCCGCTTTTGCAGGCAGTTCTACAGAGATGGGGCCTGCGCAAGGAAGCTGTAAAGAGTAACTCGTAGTACAGTTAGCAAAGACAGGAAAGAGGAGCTGAGAACTTGGGCAGAAACGTATATTGAAGGTGGCGATGAAGTAGCTGTGCGAAGTTCCATATCTGATCATAAAGGACTTGGTGAACAGCAGGTATTGTTAGAATGTATGGGGGATTACCTTGTAAAAATATGGAGGGATTTGACAGACACATTGCCGCCGCAAGAGTTGCGTGATTTGGTTGTCCTCTCCCATTTCCTAGATAATGCGACGAAAATACGAGAACATGTAGGCCGATTATTTGCGTCAAGCATGAGTTTGATCAATTGCATAGAGAAATAATGAAGAAAGATAAATTGCATGTGTCATATGTCCAGCAACAATTCTTTCCGCCGTTGAAACATGTTAATGAAGAGATGAGAATTTGTACGTGAGATGCGCTTAGGTGGATTTCAGATGCCGCCATTTCCCCAATTGAAGTGCATGATACGTTTAGTCAGTATACACCAGAAATGCAGAGAAAGGTATTACAGGTAATGGTAGAGTATTTGCAAGATGAATGTATGAAGAATGAGACATGTTGTCCCGCAGATTTAATGATGATTTACAAAAGAGCATTTTCGACCTGAAACTGGAATGACTGCTTTTTCTCGTGATTTGGCTTTGTTGCTTAAAAAACAAACAAATGAAGAAGCACCTAGTTTGCAATTACCCTTGTGGGAAGTGCCTCCCACGTTTGTCCCGAAAGTAGAAGTTGCTGCCTCTGGAGGAAATCCAGCGCACACGATAGAAGCCCATCATACTGCGCAGTTTGTGCATGTCCCTTTTTCTAGGCAAGAAGTTAATAATATCAGGCAGACGATCCCCGATATTAGGAAAAACCCGTCAGGATTCTATAAAGAAATTGAATCTGTTTTGAATTCATCTGTTTTACATTGAGTGATATTGATTTGTTGTTTCCCGTGATCCTTCCGTAGACATATGGAAACAGGTTAGAAATATAAATGACGGAACGATATTAGGTGATACATGGGAGATTTTGATTAGAATTGATGGTGAGAGAAAGGCTGGAGAAAAACCGCTGCAAGTTATGGTGGCTTTACCAGCGCGAATAGTAGAGATATTGAAAACTTTGGTACCTGAGAAGAGAATAGTTTGGAATGACTGCTTGTTTACAGGGCAAAGATGAATGAGCGACAGATTATTTTAATCGATTTGGAGAAGTATTTGCAGATTTTAGTGTTCATGACTTGAGTACTGAACCTGGGAAGAGATTGTTTGTTGATAAGTTTGTGCGAGGGTTCTTACCGAAAATTCAAAATTTAATAATGACATCTGAAAGTACCTGGCAAGCAAAAACACAAAGTGAAGTATTACACATGGCCCAGTATTATGAGAACAGAGTAAATGCAGAGAAGGACAAAGAAATAAGGGACAAGGGGAATTTGAAAACAAGAGTATTGATGCAGCAAGTAGCAAACAATAATAGAGGTGGCGGGAATGTACAGTCCAGAGTCCAATTTTCCAACATGCAAGGCGGTCCAATAAGGATTAATCAATGTGCCTATTGTAGACAAGAAGGTCATTGGCGAGCACAGTGCCCGCAGATCCAGAATCGAAATGGGACTTTCCCGAGAAGACAGAACAGAGATCGCCCGGGAACAAAAGGACAGAATAGAAACCAAAGAGCGCCACAATTTCAGAATAACCAGGGGACTCAGAATCAGAACCAGAACCAACAGCAGCGAAATAGCACAAGTGATGGAAATGTTTTTGATAATCAGTCCAATGCATAATACACTGGCGACTTTACATCTGACGATGTATTGTTTTACTAGGACAGCCCAAGACAGGGGTTGGAACCAGTATCTATTCCCATAGACCAGAAAGGGCCCTACGTAGAAATGAAGGTTGGGAATAGGGAACACATTTTTCTAGTGGACACAGGTGCACAGAGATGTTCGATTGACCATCAGCAGGTTCCAGATATACCACTGTCAGGGCAGAACAATGTCTCAGTAGGGTTCTCAGGTACACCAGTAATTAGTCCAGTGTCACAATCAGTACCTATAACACTAGGTCCATTCACTGAATCTTGCCCATTTCTGTTGACGAAAAATAGCAGTGAAAATCTGTTGGGATTAAATTTGCTGAAGAAATTGAATGCAGTTATTTATTGTTCTCCTGATGGAGTGTATTTGACAATATCGCCACAAAAGACCCCTGTATCACAATTTTTATCTAAGCCATTACCGACTGAATTTAGTAAAGTACCAGCTTGTATATGGGCAGTGAACGACAATGATGTTGGTTGTTAAAGTAGAGCCAGTGAAATTGGTTTTGAAAGAAGGAATTATATTGCCACGTATTCCACAATACAAAATTTCGGCCAAAGGAGAGAAAGCATTGAAATGCATTTTGTTGGACTTGATTAAAAGAAACGTAATTGAAGAAATTTCTGGTAGCACTTGCAATAGTCCGATTCTTCTGGTTTACAAGAAAGGAGGTAATGACATACCGTACTGTTTCATAATTGATTTGCACGGAGTAAATAAAGTTGTTGATCCGCAATTTCCATTAGTCCCGGATGTGACTACAATTTTGACTATGATTCCAGCATCTGCATCGTACTTTAGTGTTGTAGATTTGAAGAATGCGTTTTTTCAGCATTTCAGTACATCCAGATAGCAGATATTTATTTGCCTTTACTCTAGGAGGACGTTCATTTACAATCACACGAATTCCCCAGGGCTACACTGAAAGTCCAAGTATTTACAGTAGAGCATTGAAGGAACAACTAGATATGCTAGAACTACAAGCAGGTTGCGGTTTATTATAATACATAGACGATTTATTGATAGCAGCAGACACCGAAGAAATTTGTAAAGAAAGTACAGTTGCACTATTGACACATTTAGCGGCACATGGACACAAAGCTTCGCTAAAGAAATTCCAGTATTGTCGAAAGGAAGTGACCAACTTGGGTTACCTCCTTTCAAAGGAGGGAAGGAGATTGACACCAGAAAGAATAGAAAGCATCTCTGACATGCCTATTCCAAATACGCAGAAAGAAGTCAGGGCTTTAATTGGCATGGCTTCATATTGTAGGCAGTGGGTCGCGAACTTCTCTATGATTGTGAAACCAATAGTGGCATTGAAAAGGAAAGATGTTACCTTACCTTTGCCATGGAACATGGAATGCCAAGAAGCATTTGACCTGCTCATAGCTGAATTATGTTCAGCTCCAGTTTTGGGCACATAAATTATGACAAGAGTTTTAAGTTATTTGTGCATGAAAACAATGGTTGTGCTTTGGCTGTTTTGACTCAGGAACAAGGAGGGAGAAATAGACTATCCGGCTACTTCTCTTCCACGTTTGATCCTGTTGCATGTGCTTTGCCGCGCTGCTTGCGAGCTGTTGCTGCAGCCACCGCGTCAGTAAAACAAACCGAGGGTATGGTTTTAGGTCACGCTTTAACTGTCATGGTGCCCCATTCAGTGGACGTTCTTTTAAATATAACGCAGACGCAACACCTTACATCAGCCAGATTAACAAGGTAAGAAATTGTCCTTTTTGCACCGCATATCCAAATTATGAGGTGTTGCGCTTTAAATCCGGCCAAGTTAGTGCCCCCTCCCAATGACAGGGGGGTGAAAAAGAATCCCCCCATGATTGTTTAATGGTTACTGAACAAGAGAAAAAAGGAAAAATTGATCTAACTGACACCCCACAGAAAGAGCCAGATGGAGAACTGTTTTGTGACGGGTCTTGTTTTAAATTACCTGATGGTACATCAACCGCTGCTTATGCCGTCACTACACTGAAAAGTATTATAGAAAGCAAAAGAATCCCATACAACTCAGCACAAGCCGCAGAGATAATAGCGTTAACCAGAACATGTGAAATTTCTGCAAACCTTAATGTAAACATATATACTGACAGTCAGTACGCATATGGGTGGTACACAATTTTGGTCAACTATGGGCTGAAAGGGGTTTCCTGACATCACACCGAACAAAAATCCAACATGGCACTTTGATAGTGAGACTGTTGTCTGCATTTGCGCTTCCCAAACGATTAGCAATAATGAAATGTGAAGCACATAAAAAAATAACATGTAATGTTCCAAAGGGAAACGCATTTGCAGACCGAATTTGCAAAACAAACTGCCACTGATTTACACACGAAAATGTATGTTAAAAAAATGACAGACGTACCCTGCATGATAGAAAATGGGATTGCCACAGTTAAGGAAATGCAATCAGAAGCTACTGCAGATGAAATCAAAACATGGTCTGAGGGTCCAGCAGAATTAGACTCTGAAGGTTGTTGGGTGGACAAAGAAAACAAAAAATGGATGTTGCCAAACGCCTATGTAATGGCAATGGTCACTATGGCCCACAGTCCAACACACATATGTGCTAAGAAAATGATTCAACATCTAGATTCTGTATGGCAGAATCCAAACATTAGAAAAACTGCTGATAGAATGGTTCAAAACTGAATGACTTGTTTACAACACAACATTGGAAAGGGAACAGCGACGCCAGTTGGAAGTTTTGCCCCCCCGCTATGCCATTTGAAGTCATCCATTTTGATTTCATAGAAATGGAAAGGTGCCAAAACTATAAATATGTCCTTGTGGTGGTCTGCGCATTCAGCAAATGGGTAGAGGCCTATCCCCTGAGAGATTGTACAGCTATGTCCACAGCTAAAGTTATGCTAAAAGAGTACTTTTCCCGTTTCGGGCTGCCCTGTGTCATATGGTCAGATAACGGTCCGCAATTTATTGCAGCCGTGATACTACAAATTTGTGCAGGCCTCCAAATTGATAAACGATTCCATTCGGCCAGACACCCGATGAGTGCCGGTTTGGTGGAACGCCAGAACGGCATCTTGGAAAAATAAAATGAGTAAATTCTGAGTCATTTGAAATGGCCCAACGCATTGCCACTGCTTTGTTGTGTATGCGAACATCTGTACAAGCAAGGACTGGTCTCTACCCTTACGAGATAGTAATGGGGAGACCAGCAAATGTTTGGAATGCTCCTCAGCCGAAACAGCTGGGGGACATAGAATACCCATTGCTTATTAATTATTGTAAACAGTTTACTCAAAACTTGCGTTTAATTCATCAGCAGGTGCAGGAGGCTCTTCCTGTCAGATATACTGGCCCAGGACATTGTCTGCAGCCTGGCGACTGGACACTTATTAAAAACTTTGAAAGAAAATCTTTGCTCGCACTGATATGGAAGGGGCCCTATCAGGTTCTACTCGCTACACAGACTGCAGTTCGAGTGGACGGCCGCAAGTCCTGGATCCACGCAACGCACACAAAAAGAATCCCGTTTCCTTTGAAAGAGCTGCCTGATCCTGACGTCGAAAGAAATACAGCTGCATTTGATCATAAAGATACCATCGCCAGTTTTCTGCCAGAAGTGCTTCCTAAGCCCAAGAAAGGACCTGGGGAGATTGCAACAAAGATCGAAAGGCCAAAGGTGCCTCAACCTTGTCCAACTGCTGCCGCATTACCACTCATTGCATCGCAAGCTGGCACTGCTTCTGCATCTGGAAATGAGAGTGCATTGTTCATCGATCATACTGTACCTGGAGCCATAAGGTACAATCTACGTTCACAAAATCGGAAGTGATCTCCGTGTTGTTTTGCCTTTGTTCCCATCATGGATGAAGCGGGAACAAAGGCCTAGGGAAAAGGAGCGTATGAGCTGTATCAAGCTGCATCAAATTGAAAGCTCTGACACGCGGTTTCCGGTGCTACCATTGAAAAGTGAAGGACCAGTGCGACTCCGTGGGGACAAGCGGGGGGCATATGGTACCGACACAATTAATGCTTGATCCCGCCTTTTTGGAGCTCTGTGCAAAATCACATCAGCCTGCTGCCATTTATTAAGCAGGCTAGCCTGAACTGGCCTGAACGCTTTGCTGCTACTTGAACGCTTTGCTGTTAACGTGTATTCCTGTGGAGAACTTTTCTGCGACGGACATTGAAAACTTTTCCTGAGATAAATATTACAGATAATGCCTACACTCACTCCTGCTCCCTCCTGTACCAACGCTGTTGATATTGAAGAAATAGAGACTAAGCCGGTTCCTAGAAAAACTTGGTTGAAAAAAAAATATGCAAATGATTACGATACCGCTTTGCATTTTGATTATGCTGATCCCTATATTTTGGTATCTGGAAACTGTGCATCCTTTCCACTCTCTTTTGTCTGCTACCAATGCTCCTACTACAAGCAGCCCAGTGCATGTGCTCTCTTACACTCTCCCCTCACAAGAAGTGAAACATAGAAAAGGATATGATAATAACACATTGAGACTGATTAGGAATATGACCCATGCTATCTTGAACAGATCCAACTGTTGGGTCTGCTCCCATTTACCCCAGCATGGTGGGAAAGGAATGGGTTGGTATGTATATCCCTTGCCACTTAATACCGCATGTTATGCAACATTGAGAGCATTATTTTTTGGCAAATGGAACGACAGTGATACTGGTCAGTTTGATGGAACAAACATAGATGAGTTTGAAATGGTGGTATTGGAACCGGTGGGTTGCTCCATATTTGCAAGCGCAAGCAAAATAAACACGGCAACAACGAATCCAGTAGATAGGCTCTCTATGCCTTACAAATCCCTAATCACTTTTAATATGGCTCCAGTAGGAAACAAAGATGCTGTGCCTCCCTCCTATACTATTAATCACAGTCCACGTTCTGTCGCATTTTGCTTACGGAAAAAGGGCTCCTATCCTGTAGGAACATTTACTAAATGCATGAATACTGCTGTACTTGAGCAAGAAGAGAAACCATTATATAAAGGAGGTCCTGTTTATTTTGTATGTGGAGATCAGGCCTATCCATGGTTACCTAGAACTTGGAAAGGGACCGGTTATTTAGGTATACTTTTCCCTAGTGTATTCCTTTCCAAAATTTCTGAAATATGAAAACTATCCAGATCCAGGCCACGACGAGATGATACCGCAGGACTGATTGCAGGTGATATAGCAAAGTCATTCATACCATTTTGGGGACAAGCAATAAATTCATGGAATAAAAGGAAACAGTCCGGGGTGTTAGAAAAAACGATAAATGGAACTACAGATACACTCTATAATATGACACTAGAATAGAAAGCAGTTAGATTAATGACACTTCAGAATAGAATGGTCCTTGATATAATTTTGGCTGACCGTGGGGGGGGTTGCAAAATCGTGGGGTCAGTGTGCTGTGTATTTGTAAGTGACTCCTCCCCCACTATATTTGAAGCAATCAAGAAATTGCATGTCCTGAGTTCTGATATCCGATTCCCCACAGGTGGTTGTAATCTGAATATAAGCTGATGGTTTTGGGAACTGCTGCGATCATGTGGATGGAAACTAATTGCAATTTTGGTCACGATATTTGGAATCCTCATGTTCTGCTGTTGTTGCATACAATGCCTGCCAATCCTTTGCTCCCAAATTACATATTAATGTGTTCACGCAATGAAAACGAAACCCCCTCACATACTGAATGAAGGTGCACACCACGAAAATGATACAATCAAAGAATTTATGGTAATTAATATTTCTGATGACGATTATAGTAGTATGGGTAGTTCAGAATCAGACACATGGTCAGATGAAGATGCGATGTATGGATGATGCTCTTGGTTTACGACCAAAAGGAGGGTTTGTTAGTCCAGAAACAACCCTATAGTATGTATGGTATGTATATTATGTTGGCCAGAAACCAATCGCATCGTATGACATACATCGCAATCACAGAATCGTCAATGTAACAGAGGGCGTCCATTTTGTGTAATGTCCGCCATTTGCTTTTTTCTTTTCTGTCAAAATGCTTTGCAAAATATATTGTAATGTATTATATGCTTCGAACTCGCACACGATGCTTAAGGCTAAAAGACTAACACAGACAGGAATGTCAAACTATAGAGAAATACATTATTTTCCTCCCTCATGAAGTCCTTGGAGGCGAGCAGAAACCGCATCTAATCAGCGGCCCAGGTGCCAGCCTGTCTTGCGAACACTGTAGAAAAAGGCAGTATATAGCATGAATTATATTCTTTTAGCGGTACTCCTTCGCAGAGATTGCTATTTCTTCTTCAGAACTGTCTGACCCTTAGTTCATGAATCGTAACACACCGATAGTGTACTAAGGAATGTTTCTCTCCTATGAACATGATACCCTTGCTGTACTAAGCGCTTTGTGTTCCACATAACAGAAAACTGTCTCTGCCACTGTTGCTAGAATAACTATATTTAGAATGAATGGAGAGTTGTCATAATGTGTCATAATTGTCAATCACCGAACCCTAGCCTGGACAATACATTTCTGGGTGGATCGAGTTGCCTTCAAAAGATTGCATGTTTATGTATATATATTGTTGCTTGAGCGTTGCCCGCTCTCTTGCGTCTCACAAGGTCTGTGAACACACCTTGCGAGACGTTGAGACCCAGTCGGCCAACTGAGATACTTAGAAAATAAACCAGACTTGTTTGGAAATCGAACCTCGTGCCTGCGGTGTCACTTATGTATATGGTTATTGTGCCTTAATTTCCATATGCGGTCTTTATGGCCTAGCACCTTGGAACTGTGGTGAACTTGGGGAAGAGACCCCTGAGAGATTTTGAAATTGTGTTATACTTGGGGAAGGGAACCCTGAGTCCTATTTTTTTGTGGAACTATTTGAACTTGGGGAAGGGGAAGCTGACCTAAGCCCAAGCTGGAAGAAGTTCAGAACTTTTACTTTGAATACTGTTTCTTTTGGTACTGACATCCCTGCACATTGTATGTCTTTAGTTGTGCGGGCAAGCATAGGTTTTGGACACAACAGCCTTTTAAGTTGAACTTACTGACAAAGACAATCCTTATTTTATTTTGGTAGGGAACCCCCACCTTAGCATAGGGCAAGGCAGGCCTTAATCCATCGTGACATATACAATAGAATACTTTTTGTTCAAAAGGTGAATCTGTTGTCTGTGTCTTGCTTCATGATGCCTTCACACTCTATACTCGGTGACCTTACTGCAAACATTATTTGAATGTTTGTCAAAGTGCTAACATGACAGTGGTGTGAAACAGAAAATGATTGAACTTGCATTATTTTGCATTCAATTATATTAGTTTTCCTTAACTTCTTGCTATTAACTTCTTTCTATAAGGAATTATATATTGCCAAGATGCTTTAATTATGATTGTGTATTTTGCAGGTACTCACATTAAGACAGTAGTATTGCAGTCCTTAAAAGCCAAAACCTTTTTGTAACAAGTAATGCTCAGAATGTTTGTGGTCAAGCGCCTAAATTGCAGAGTCAGCTAAAATCCTGGCTTCACTGCTTAACCAAAGGGAGTGACTCAGACTTACATTGCATTATAGTAAGATGCAGATGGACATTCCCCATGGACTAGCAATTGACAAAGCCACTTTTTGTAGTTTTAGTCTTCTCCCCACCCCTGAAGTTTTGGCGAAGTTGTGCCCCAGGCAAGAAGAATGGAAAACAATACAGGGGTAGCTCTTTCCTCTCGAACATCTCAGCTCTCCTGAAGTGTTACAAATGCTTGTTAGATGTGCAAAGATTATGTACAAGATGCATACCTTTGAGGAACGATGTCTACAAGCAGGTGGGGTTATCACAAAGGCTCTTCTGGGTGTGTGTGTCATTCTTGAATTTATTAAGATGTATAGGTCAGTTTAAGGCAGTGGTCTGCAACCTTTAGCTCTACATCAGTGGTCACGTGAGGGAACATGTGACCGCAAAGGACTGCAAAGGACTTACTCGCTGAGGCTTGGTCTCCAGACCTACCTGTGGTGCTCCTGCTGCATGTGACCTGCCCGCAACGAGGGTTGCCCCTACCGAGGTCCCCTGACCACTGCGGCTGCTGCCACCCCTCCAACCTCCCCTGCTCCATCCCACTCAGCACTGCATCAGTGGTCATGTGAGGGATCATGTATCCCCTACACGCCTATTTCTTCCACTCTGATGGATGTCCCTGTCCTGGGCATCCCATTCAAAGAGCAACCCACTAAGGGCATTGTCCATCCCTGTTTGCAGCCTACTATGCCATCTTAACTCACCGTCTGCCACAACGCCGCTCCGCAGCCCTCATTGCCATGACCTTTGCAATTCCTTATCCGCTTGCTTTTGCCTTTTGTTCTATTCTTACACTCTTACCCTTCGTTTCAGATTCCTCCCTCTCCTATTTCATCTCATTGGTCCACTCAGCAACCTTGGCATGCTTCCCACCAGGAACACAATATGGGTAACCTCATCACAATTCCTCTCTCCCCTCTTAATCCTTCTTCTCAACCAGCCATTTCTACTACGCCAATCCCCAGTGGGATGCTAAATGAGAGATCTGTTTGCAACAAATCTCATTCCATACTGGACACCTATTTCGTCTTAACTTTCTCTGTGTCACTGATATATGGATTCTCCCATCTGATTCCACGACTCCTGTATCTTTTTTCTCCTCCGCCACTAGATTACCACACTTCCCCCAAGCCTAGGGCTGAGGCAGTGAGACAGACATTCTATATCACTCTTCCTATAATGCTGTACCTTGCTCTCTATCATTGCCTTAGTTTAACTCTGTTGAATACCACTTCATCTCTTTCTGAAAACCCCACTCTCTTAGTCTTCTCTTAATGTATTCCCCACCAGGGACTCTTGGTTCCTTCTGTGATGACCTTGATTCTCTACTTTTCCTTCTTCTGCCCCCTTCTTTCCTTTTTGGAACTTGAATCTCCATCTCTCATCCACCCATTCCTCCTCACCCTTTCTTCCTCTTCTGGATTCCTATGGCCTAACTTTGTTTCCTCCCGTCCCCTTCTCACATCTCTGGTTGTTCTTTGGACCGTATCTACCCCTCTATTCTTCTTCTCTGTGTTGCTACTTCTGTTCCATTTCCAGCTTCTCACCACCTACTTCTCTCCTTCAACTTTCTCCCTCCCTCCCCCAGTCCTAATCCCCTTTTTTCCTAATCTTCTTGGTTCTTGTCCCAATCTTGCCACTTGCAATTCTTCTACTTTTCTCCCAGCTCTACTAACGTCACTTCCTCCTCTTACACACTTTTCACTTCTTATCCAAGAGGACGCACTATCTTCTTTAAACTCTACTCTTCTACACACCCTTGACTCTGTCCACCCCGTACAGACTTTTCGCCCTTCACACCGGCCTCCTCAGCCCTAACTGCCTCTGCTACTCTGTTCGCTCTGTGCTTACTTGCATTGTGTGGACCATGAATGAGGAAAAAAGGACCCTTATCTTGCTGAACTCTGTTCTCTTTCTTCCTTGCACTCCTCTAACGACTCCTCTCTACTCTTATCTAAAAAGACTATTCAATTCTTATTCTCTCATACTCACCTCTTTCGCCTTCTTAATCAGATTCTTTCTACCTCTCCCCCAATTCTTCCCTACTTTCCTTCCGCTCTCAATCTGAATTTGCTACATTCTTTTCAGACAAGGTATCTAAACTTCTCTCCTCCCATCACTCGCCCTCCTTTCTCCTTGTGCAACCTAGCTCATCTTTCTACTCCTTCTCCCTTCTCTCTGATTTGGATAGTGCTCCGTTTCTCTCATGTGCCCACCTTACTCCTCTTCTTTGGATCCTATTCCCTCCCTTCTTATTGCTAAAATCTACCCCCTGCTGTTACCTTTCTTTACCGCTCTTATCCACTCTTCCCTTTCTTCTGTTACTTTTCCTTCCTCATTCAAGAAAGCCACTATTATCCCCATTGTAAAAAAAAACCTTCCCTCGATCCGACCTCTCCCTCTAACTTTCATCCCATTTCTGTTCTCCCCTTTTCTCTCCAAGCTATTTGAATGCGTATTCTATTCCCAACTTTCCTCCTATCTACACTCCAACTCCCTCCTTTCTGCTCTCCAATCTGGTTTCCTCGCTTATCACTATACCGAAACAGCTTAGTTAAGTATTTCCAACTCCTTTCTCTCAGCACGTCATTCCAAACTCTTGTCCATTAGCCTCCTTGACTTCTGTGCAGCCTTCGATACTGTGGATCACCCCACTCTTGTTTATACACTTTCTTCAATTGGGCACTCTGGCTCTATTCTATGCTGCTCCTCTTCCTATCTCCATGAACACTCCTTTTCGGTCTCCGGGTCTTGTAGCAGCACTACCTCATCCTACCCTCCTCTTCAGGGTTTACCCCAAGGCACTGTCCTCGCCCCCCTCCTTTTCTCACTTTATACCACCCCTCTATCTTCACTCATTTCCTCCTTCGGGCCGTCCTCCCATTTCTATGCAGACTATTCCCGAATCTTTGTTTTCTTTTCTGATTCCGTTCAATCTAAAATCTCTGCCTGCCTTCTTCCCTTCCATTCCATTCCTGGACGAGTGCTTATTTTCTTTCACTAAATGCCTCTAAAACTGAAATTATTTTCTTCCCATCCTCCGCTGTCTCCACCCTTCTCTCTGCCCCTTTGCATTTGCTTTCTTTCTCCTTCTTCTCTCTCTTTTAGTCCTGCGGCTTGCAATTTGGGGGTGATCAATGACTCCACCCTTTCTTTTTCACTTCATGTTATCTTTGCTAAATGATGCCGGTATCAAGTTTTCTAGATCTGTACGCCTCTGCCCTTCCTCTCTTTCCACACTACTAAGCTTCTTATTTCTACACTGTGTTCTCCCGACTTGACTATGGGCCTCATTTTGGGGTCGGCGGTAAACCACCAGTACGATCGACGGGTTGCCGCCAACCTCGTAACACTGTTCTGCCGCCTGATTACCCAGTGTCACCGGGACATTACAAGTCCTGAAGGATCGGGAAGCCAGGCGGCGGAATCGGGAAGTCCCCATTCCCATGGAGTCCCATAGGAACATTTTTTTGCCCTATGCTGTGCCCCAATTTGTACAACAAGGTTATCTCTGCGCATTGTACCATTCATTTAGCACAATGATTTCACAGAAGAACCAGCACCGTTGTCAACAGTGCCAGTGCTTCCGTTAAAACTTAGCGGTGGGGGCCGTTACGCCTGCCGAGTCAAAGTGTGTCGGTACGGAAAGGGTGCTGGTACGTTGCTGCCGCCACCCTTATTTACGGAACGCCACACTTGTAATGAGGCCCTAGGCTCTGCTTTCCTCATTGGTCTCCCATCTTACAGTCTTGCACCTTTACGCTCCATTTTCAACTCCGCTATTTGCACGCTCTGTTTGTTCACCCCCGGTCTTCGATCTTTTCTCTACATGCTATTTCATGGCTTACTTTTGACAATCGGATACGTTTTACTTTCTCACCATTGTCCCTACCTTTCATTTCTACTTTCCTTCTATGTAGGGCCCTCGAATCTTCTAATCGGTTCCTTCTCTCTGCTCCTATGCCCCGTGCACAATCTCGCTTTTGCTCCTTTTCTCTGCTGGCTCCTAAACCTTAGAACTCTGTTCCCGTCGACATTAAATCTTGGCCTACGATAGGCCTTTTCCGCACTCGATTAAAAATGTTTTGCATTGGTGCCGCCTCTCAGCTCCGACTCTTTCTCTCTCCTCCAATTCCTCCCTTTATTTACTGTTTGCTGCTCAGGCTTTATTTTGTACCGGCTGTTGGCTCGGTTTGTCCAGCGCTTAGCCGAAAGCGTTCTATAAAATAATAAATGTACAAAACAGATGTTTTGGTCTATAACTATCATCCCCCCCTTGCTAGCATAATCAATGGTCAGGGATCCAGGCAACAGTGGCATATACTGAGACAGACTGCAGGATTTTAATTGGGCACTAGCAGCATGAAAGGTGCGGATCACCGGCATATATTGTTGAAGTGGGCATTTTTTGGGCACTAGCATCATGAGAATGTATTTCGCTGGGGAATGCTGGTATGTATTTATTCATGACTTTCTTTGGGCACAAAAAGCAAGAGTGGGGGAAGACATGCCTCATGATCTGGTTTGGGCAGAAGCTGCTTGAAAGTGGGGCAATGCTGGCATACATGGTTGAGAGACCTCGTGGTTTATCTTTGGGGACAGTCAACATCAACACCAGTTCCTGCATATTGGGGTAGTGTTTTTTAAAAAATTTTTAACTAGTTTATTCAGTTTACCAACGTACATTTTAACAATAAATACAATTTCATAGTTGCCAACATTATGTAACCAAAAAGATGTAGGATTTTTCAAGTTTCAAAAATAATAATTTGCATAACAATGACATCACAGGAAACTACAAAACATACATTGTTGGCACCATTGAAGCATTCTAAAATACACAACCCATCAAACAGTACAAAATGGAAAGATGTTCAAATGTTAAAAATGTATAATTCTGAATGGTAAGTTAACCTTCACAGAAGGTGATCGCACAGAGCTGGTAGGTAACGTTTGCCACTGCTCTGTAGCAACAGCCCAGGAAGTACATATTTATTGCAAGTTCAACACTGAAGGACATGGAGACTGATACCCCCCTCAGTCTGATAGGCAGATGCTGAGTGATGGTGTTACGCTCTGCCACTGGCTTTCATTGGTGGTTCACCAAAGGCCAGTCCCGGCCAGAGTGCAGGGCAGAGTCAAGTAGCTGTCAGGTCAGTGGATTGGTCTGAGCCCAATCAAAGTAATCACCTACCAGCCCACTGTACAGACAGACTAATTAATATGTTGCATGCTTTGTCCTGCAGCCTGCCTTAGAGTCGCATAAATGACCTGCCACTGTAAAAAGCAGTAGGATCTGTCACCCAAATCTGTAGGCGGTAGGACTGCTTAAAAAGCAGTAGCCTACTGCCCAATTCTGTAGGGTTGGCAAGTATGCAATTTCAATAAGCAATGACTATAACATTTCAACCATATATGTACAATTCAAATCAAGAAACAAGAAAAATAAAAGGAGAGAGAGGGAAAAAAAAGAATTAAAAAAACAAGCGGACGGGGGTGTTGGAGTGTTTCATGTATTGCCCGGCGTAATTCTACATTGTACTGAATTGTTTGTTGTGAAATGTGCGGTTGCAAGCCATATAGTATGTCTATGGGGGAGCTGCACCGGCCAAAGCTTTACTGTGTCAGGTGTAGCTGTGTTCTCACGGTCAATTGAAGGAAGTCATTTGCACCCCTCAATTTTACTAATTCGCCAGTTGCAGCTGCTCTGAGCTCCACTGGGCTCGTCGGTCTGGCTCATGGAAGGCAATGAAAACGTCTAGGCACACAATGGTAGAACGTCGACTTCCGCCATTAAACATTAAAACATTCAGGGCATCGCCACGCCCCCCTCCCTACCGCCCTTTCCAGCGTTCCCCAACTTTATATTGAACAGTGCCACTTCCATGCTAATTCAGAGACACATTTGCAGTTCAAAGGTCACTGGATAAATCATGGCGTTCTCTAATGCCAGCTCTGTCGGCCACCCACCTCTCTGCGCAGAGGGTCCACGAAGGCGGTAATGGACGGGTGCTTGTTCATTAAGTCCACGTACATATCAACCATCTCGTCGGGGCTTTTGCTCACTCCGCTCAGCACGTCGTACCTCCCCTTGCTCTGCGAAATAGGACATTATTAAAATGTATTCCACTGCTACCTGGCAGCGCAGCGCGTTCATTTACAGCCTAAAACGCTAAATTAGGCGCAAACGATCAAAAGGCGCAGGCAAACCCACTTTCAATTAAGGTTAATCATTCGGATGGGTCTACTTACGTAGTCCATTAATTCGTGAGCCGCACAGTTTATTGCCAAATGCAGATTCTCTCCCAGTTGCAGCCCCAGCGTCTTGCAGGCCTCTTGCACTAGCTCCAGCGGCTGCTCCAGCCGGTCGCAGGCGATCACCAGGGAGCCCAGGGGGGAGGCTCGCTTCGGGACAGGCTGCGGGGAAAGGCACGCGAGAGAGCGGTCACTGCTGGTACTGTTAACATCAACATGGACAGGGACAGGAAAGACCTTGCTGACCAGTACCTACAAAGTGACGCCCTGGTTTCTCCAACTGCATGCTGGGGCTAGTAGGCCCATACTTCCAAAGGAAACTAGTCATGCATGCAATGGGAAACAGCAGGACTGGCTTAAGACGTCAGGTGTGAGATGTGGCCACATGGCAGCTTGGGTCAAAGGCTGTTATGTCGGAATTAGTTAACTCCACACTCGCAGGGGGACATGCCTGTAGGCAGAAGCCTCGGTATGATATATGATATGGCATTATAACGCGCCTATACACAAGTGTTTCGAGGAATCTTTATTTATTTATTGTTCACTTGTTAGGCGCTTATACAGGAAGAACATACTGGTTCAAAGCGGCAACAGGGAGGGGACAGGGTATATGATATGATATGGCATTTATAACGCACCTATACACAAGTGTTTCAAGGCGCGACGAGGCAGGGAGGGGGGACAAAGGGAAGACAGACAACGATCCTACTAGGCCAGGTGTCATTCAGATCGCACAAGTGCATGGGAAGGGGAAGGAGGAAAGTGCAGGGGGGGGGCATGGGACAGTGCAGTTCATGGGATAATGAAATAAATAAAGTAAAAGTATGGCCAGCAGGTGACAAGTGCAGGGGTAAGTGCAGACATCAGGTGTCAAGTGCTGGTAGTGGGACTGTAGGGATACAGAAAACAGTCCCCAAGTGCAGGGGCTGCCAGGAAGGCAGAGCAGGAGTGCGACTGGCGGGGGAGGGGACCTGGGCCCGAAGATCAAAGGGTGGCCAGGAACCAGTGCAGTTTTAGTATCAGCCAGGGGGTCAGCAGGGGAGAGGAGGAGAAAAAGCAGAAGAAAAGAGAAAAGTTTTGAGGTGCTTCTGGAACCGGAGATGATTCTCCTCAAGTTACAGGGAGGCAGGGGGGCTGTTCCAGAGGGAGGCCCCAGCCGAAGAAAGAGATCTACCACCAACTCATTGCTTGGAGAAGCGACTGACCCTGAGGGAGTTGGAGGCAGCGGAGCGAAGAGCTCGAGAAGGAAGATATTTAGGAAGAGAGAGTTGAGGGTATTGAGGCCCCAGGCCCCAGAAGGCCTTATGGACAATGCAGAGGGTTTTTTAACTTAATCCTCGCAGCCACTGGGAGCCAGTGCAGATATTTCAGTCCTGGGGAGATATGATCCCTGGGCAAGTCTCGCAGTCCTGTTCTGGATGAGTTGCAGAGGGCGGAGAGTAGAAGCAGGCAGATTTAGAAAGTGGCTGTTGCAATAGTCCAGCCTAGAGAGAACCAGAGCTCTGGAGACAATGAGCTTCTGGGGGACGGAGAGGAAAGGAAAAATACCTCTGAGGAGGTGCAGCTGGTAGTGAGACTTCTTAGAGAAGTCAGAGATGTGAGGAGAGAAGGAGATGGAAGTCGAAGATGACCCCGAGGTTCTTAGCATCACATGTGGGAGCTGGAAGAGGGCCAAGAGAGTGACAGGAAAGGAGATAGCAGGTGTGTTGATGAGGAGAATCTCGGTCTTACTGGCATTAAGGCAGAGATCATTGGCGGCACACCACTTCTGGGGATGATAGACAAAGTAATTACAAAATGTTAAATAATTAAATACAACAAAGAAAAAAAGACAATGGGGAGGGGAAGACGAACCTACTACACCTTAAGTACATAGGGGGGGCTATAGCCCCGGGTCTTTTGTTTGTAGCCCTGGATAGAAGCTCAGGGGCTACAGCCAAAGGCTAATTAGCACCGAGTACCCACAGTTCCGACATTAGTGTAGCTCCGTATCTTTTCCAGATCTAGCCACACCCCTGTATGTAGGCTTTAACATTGACCTGGTAGTGTAAGGCAAATGGAAACGTTGCGGAATATTGTGGAGTGCCACATCAGGGTGGCATCTCTTTGGATCCTCTGATAGAACACCTGCATGTGCTGCACATCCATCAAGGCATTTGGGGGAATTCGCTCAATCTAGCCCAGTGTGTGCCCATGATAACTATCCACTGCCATTCTTGTTGGGAAAATTACAATCTGATTGTCTAGAAGAGGCCTAGATTTTGCCTTTTTTAAAAAAAAACAATTTGGATCCTGATATTCCTGCAAATTTCAAGCCCATAACCAATGTCCCGTTCCTGTTAAAAATTCTTGACAAAGTTGCCTATTGTCATATAATGACTTTATTGAACAACATAAGGTTCTTGGAGTGGGTCAGTCTGGGTTTTGCACAATGCACGGAACAGAAACCGATCTGTTAGACCTGAAATTTTATATTGTAAAAATCGTTGATGAAGGTCATACTGCACTGCTTCTGATGCTTGACTTGTCTGCTGCGTTTCATTTTGGTCAACCATGCCCTTTGGATCGAAAGATTTGTTAGGATAGGACAATGTTCAGATGAGGCTGCAATGTGGTTTAAATCCTATCTTGGACGACAACAAGTGATAGTAGTTAAGAACCATTGCCAGTCCTCAGCCTGCATCTCTCACCTGCGGTGTTCCACAGGGATCGTGTCCTACCTCATTACTATTTAATACATACATCAGGTCTCTGTGTGACTTGTTGGATGGTCTGGGTGTGAAGTTCGCCAGCTACGCGAAGGACACTCAGATCCCCCTCGAGCTCCCTGGGGTTACTCTCGGGATGCTGGCATGCTCAAGCAAGTCTATACGGCAATTCAGTCCTGGATGCAGTAGCACGAACTGATAAAACAACAAACTGTTTTTGTTGGTACCGGTGATAGGTTGCAGAAATTGGACCCTCAAGACGGCCAATTCGTGATTGCTGGAAGTGCCATATCTGTTGTTCAGCATGTAAAAACGTTGGAGGTCTATTTGGACAAGCCCGTGGCACATCGTAGGTCGTCCTGTTAGTACATGGTCAGATTGCAGTGGCAGATCCGTCCCTACGTGTCCGAGAACAACAGGGCTTCAGTGGCTTCAGCCACTATTGCAATAGCCTCCCGGTTGGCACTTCACAGTCAAACATTAAAAAGTTGCAAATGATGCAGAATGGGGCCTGGGCAGGCAAGCTCATGTCCCAGAAGCACAATGAAAGTTGCATTGGCTTCCTGTGGAGCAGAGAGTGTGCCTAAAGCCCTTACCCTTGCACACAAGTGTCTGCAATCCCCTCTGTTATCTTAGTACACGTGTTAAGAAGGAACCTATCACACGAACTCTGCGCTCCAACAAGGATGCTCTTTTGGATTGTCCACGCTTTGCCCTAAAAAATTTGGTGGTACCAGCTTTGATGCTTGGGCTCCTCTATATTGAAACGCATTACCGCCTTCCATGAAAACAATCTTGTCTTTAGCACAGTTTAAGAAATGTCCGAAGACTTTCCTGTTTGACAATGGCAAAGAGTGATATTTGCGGATATGGCATAGCAGTCTTTGTTTTCAGGTGTATCTGTTTGTGAGTCCTGTTAGCGCCCTGAGGCCTTTGGGTGTGAGACGCTATATAACTAACAAATAGATAGATAAATCGATAGATAAAGCAGCGTGGAAGGAGAGTTTCCAGAAAACCAGACTCACAAGATTGAACCACACTCAAAGTACCATAAAGCGAATGTCGGGCCAAGCCAATTTTGTCTAGACGCCTGCTTAGAAGGAGCAAATTCTCCATCCGGGTTCGGGAAGCACCAGCCATATATTATGGCTCCCTGGCAAGTGTGGACTGGGAACCAAAAATGGCCCCGGATATGTTTTACAAAGTGGTCCCATGTTCTTGTGAGTAAGTTCATCCCCTTTAAGAAGGGTTTCGGGAGAAGGAGGAGGGTTCGACCACAAGAAAAAAATTGAAAATCAAATAAATAAAAGAAGCGTAGGAACAGAGGCCGAGCAGGAAACCTCCAGAGTTCCCTGTTGGCCAGTGCACCCCTGGTCTCAGCCATTATATGCTTTTTTCTTGATAAACATTGCCTACCTCAAATCTTGCCTCACCCCGCTAAATTAACCTCCAACTGATGATCAGCCAAGCTCAGTTGGACTATTGTTGTGAGGAAAATGGGACTATTGTGACATTTCTTGAGCGTGTGTGTGCTACTGTCGGTCTGGCTAGTATCTTCTATACCTTCTGTAGACCCATCTTCAAATCCCCAAATCCACTAATTTGCAATTATGGGATTGCCTTTAGATTAAAGTGATTTTCATAGCCTTTTATCTGAATTTACGTTAATTTAGGAATTTTAAATTACTAGAAATACTTGTGGGTAAGTTATCTGCCAATTGTCTTGTCTGATTTAGCAATTTTATTTTTTACTTAAATTGTGTTTTTAAACACTTATGACTGAATGGAAGTCTTTGTTCCACACCGTTCATCTCCCGGACTCCCACATCACAGCCCACATGATACTATTCAGGCACTATGTGCCTGGTCTGGTGTCCACAAAGCGGGCGCGCCGAAGGCAAGCCCGTCTCTACCCGTCCGCCCCATGGACGAGCCAGCGAGCCCCTGGCAATTTGAAAAATGTCAAAATAAAGGAGAACTTGGTAAATGCCTAATTCGGCCGTCAACCATCATAATAGTAGTGTTAGGACGTGTTCCAAACTGGAACGAATCTATCTTCCTTGCACCAGCAATGACATGTTTTCTCTCTTTCTTTCTTAACAGGTGGCTACTAGCTTTACGGCACAGGGTTCTTCAATCTGTCTTCTAGTGCCGGGATGATCTCTGATCCGTTGATCAATAAGACTGATGTTCAGCAGAAACCTCCTGTAACGCTCACCTGATTCTCGCAGAGGCGCCGGTCTTGACTGGGCGACTACCGTATCTTCAAAGGTGATGTGTAGCACCCGGTTGGCTCTTTGGGCTGGACCTCTGTGCACTGTATGCCTGACGTGTAGAGTAAGATGTCTGCAGATAGAAAATATGGGGTTAATGAACTGGGGTTATTGGGGTGTCCCTATCTCTTTCCTCTTCTCCTCTCCTGTAGACCCCCAAAGGTTAACGCTCTCACCTTAGGTAAGTGAATGCCGAGCTCTCCATCTGCCTCGGGGCAGGGTGCTGTAACCAGTTTCTTCACTGGATAGGTAGCGCAGGCCTCTTGACTTCAGAGGACTGCTGTCCGTCGTTTACTGCACGAACGGTAAGTTTCGAGTCATTCAAATGTCTTTAAAGTCTTTAGTAATGATGTCTCTTGTTTTGCAGGGTTCCGGCGATGGCGGATGACGGGCTGAAGTGAGTTGAAGATGGAGCCCGTGTGATGAATAGAAGCGCCTGGAAGCACGTAAGTAAGCGCTTGTTGCCTGCTTCACTATGCGCTCTAACTGTCTTTTTATTTTGCAGGTATGAGTTCGGAGCGGCTGCAGGGTGCCGGAATACCCACTGGATTAGATGTGGAAAGGAGTAATGGCACGTGAGTATTAAAGTTCCCCAATGTCTTTAAACGCACCTTGTTTTGTCTTTCAGATGCGGGATGCAGCGCCGAAGGCCTCCGGAGCGTGCGAAGAGTTGGTAAACTTTTGTCTTTCAGATGCCGGAATGCAGTGTGAAGACCTCCGGAGCGCACGAAGAGTAGGTAAGCCTTTGCCTTTCAGATGCCGGAATGCTAACCTGTTCTTTCTTGTCTTTATAGGTGTTGCTGAAGACTGGATTCAGGATGGTAAGCCTTTGCCTTTCAGATGCCGGAATGCTAACCTGTTCTTTCTTGTCTTTATAGGTGTTGCTGAAGACTGGATTCAGGATGGTAAGCCTTTTTCCTTAGGCCCAGGACCGGATGCAGAAGACACGATGAGCGTTCTGCTGCAGAGGTTGCAGAATAACGCAAAGCAAGATTCATCCACCGGGTGTGGTTAAAAAGCCTCCTGTAGTGCTTAGGTGTCTCCTTCCACAGTCACGCCTAAGTAAGAAAAGAGTTCCTGGTAAGAAAAGAGTTCCTGCCTTCCAGAAGAGTTCCAGTGTTCTGAATCTAGGGAGTGGCTCCAGCCCCACCCAACAGGAAAAGTAGTTCCAAACAGAAGAGGATCAGAGGCTCAACTGGCAGGCAAGTAAGCAGCATGGTCTGCTGAAGGTAAGTCCACCCAAGCATTATGAGCCCGGCGCTTCCAGCGCTGGGACTGGGCATATTTATGAGCCTGGTGCCACTGGCGCCAGGACTGGGTCCAAAAGGTCCCAATTGGGACTGGTTGGCACTCGGAACCTGGGTTATGGATCTGCTTCCAAGGGAGTTGGGAAAACCCTGACCTTTTGGAAGCAGAGATCATGACAGTACCCCCCCTCAAGGCCCCTCCCAAACCGGGCTTCTCCGGGGGTTTTGGCTTGTCAGGAAATGTTCGGTGAAATCTTTTGATTAGGCGAGGAGCGTGGACATATTCAGCAGGTTCCCAGGATCTCTCTTGGGGGCCGTAGCCTTTCCAGTCAATTAGGTAGAATAGTTTAGATTTGGAGATCTTGGAGTCCAGAATGCTTTTGACTTCAAACTCGAGTTCTCCATCCACTAGGATAGGTTTTGGAGATTTGGTTAGTCGGGTTTGAGGTTGCACGGGTTTTAATAGAGAGACGTGGAAGACCGGATGTATCTTCATGTGCGGGGGCAAGTCCAACTTGACCGCTACTGGGTTTACTATGGTAGTGATGGAATAGGGACCAAGGTATCTTGGGTTGAATGTGCGTGGCCCTTTTAGAGATAGATATTTGGTGGATAACCAGACTTGATCCCCTACTTGATAGTGAGGGGCTTCCTTCCGATGTTGATCTGCTCCTTTCTTGTATTGTTCTTTAGCCCTTTGAAGGTGAGAAACAGCTTCCTTAAAGGCTTGGGTGATTGTAGAATGCAGGTAGTCTACTGCTGGTGTTTCAAGATCTTGGAGGGGATCCAACTCCGAGGTTCGAGGGTGACTGCCGTACAAAAGAAAAAACGGGGTTTTCCCAGTTCCCGAATGTACAGAGTTATTGTAGGCATACTCGGCTATCCAAAGGATATCTTTCCAAGTTTTTTCAGTTTGTTGCAGCATGCAGCGTAAATACTGTTCCAGAGTTTGATTGGTCCTCTCGGTTTGTCCGTCGGTCTGAGGGTGGTGACTGGTCGATAGTCTCACATCAATTTGAGCTGACCGACAGCAACTTCGCCAAAAATGAGAAATAAATTGACTACCTCGATCCGAAATTAGAACCGAAGGAAAACCGTGCAGTCGGACGATGTTTTCGAGAAATTCTCGGGCCAGAGTTGCTGCTGTTGGCAAGCCTTTGAGCGGAATGAAATGCGCCATCTTGGAGAATAAGTCCACGATTACTAGAATCGTATTGTATCCGGAGCATGGAGGTAGACCGGTGATGAAGTCCATAGAAAGCGTATGCCAAGGGCGAGGTGGGATGTCAATAGGGCGTAAGAGGCCTGCTGGTCTTTCCTTTTGACTCTTGTTTTGGGCGCATACTCCACAGGACATTATAAAGTCTCTGATATCTTTTTTCCAAAGACGGCCACCAGAAGTAGCGCTTGATCTTTTCTGAGGTCTTGGCTATACCGGGATGACCTTCCATTAAAGAGTCGTGATAACAAGAGATTACTTTTTTCTGTAAATCTGTGCTGGGTAGGTATAATCGTTCTTGGAAATACAATAAGTTGTCCTTTACTGCAAAGTCCTTTCCCTGCAGATGCCAATTCTGTATGTCTGCTGGAGTTACAAGTTGCCTGGCTTTATCCTTAACTTCCTCTATGGATTCTGTGGCGATTACACCCAGAATTCTTTGTTCGGGAATGATTGGTACAGGTTTAGGGTTGACCAAGTGTTCTTCCACTCCCATCCGAGAAAGGGCATCGGCTTTACCGTTCTTTGTACCAGGTCGATAGGTAATTATGAAGTCAAACTCGGCAAAGAATAATGCCCAACGGAGTTGTCTAGAGGATTGGGCTTTTGCGGTCTTCAAATATTGCAGGTTTCGGTGATCCGTAATCACAGTAACGGTGTGTCGGGCCCCCAGCAGATAATGCCGCCAAGCCTTAAAGGCAGACTTGATAGCCAGAAGTTCCTTGTCAGTAATCGTGTAATTGATTTCAGGAGGCGAGAATTTGCGGGACCAAAATGCCACGGGATGCAAATGATTGGTTACCGGGTCCTTTTGTGATAGAACTGCCCCCATGGCAAGGCTTGAAGCATCAGTTTCCACGATGTAGGGGAGTTCGGGGCGAGGGTGTTTTAAGATTGGTGCAGAGATAAATTTAGTCTTCAAATCCTGGAAAGCTTGTTCCGCCTCGGTAGACCATTCAAAACGTTTGTTTTTCTTTAACAAGGCAGTGATGGGCTGGACTATTCGAGAGAATTCGGGGATAAACCTGCGGTAAAAGTTAGCGAAGCCTAACATGCTTTGCACACCTTTTACGGAGGATGGTGATGGCCATTTGAGAACTGCATCGACCTTCTTTGAATCCATACGCACTCCGCCAGGTGATAATATGAATCCCAAGAATTCAACTTCAGTCACGTTGAAAACACATTTTTCCAACTTAGCGAAAAGTTTGTGTTGACGCAATCTTTCGAGGACCATTTTCACGTGTTTCCGATGTTCAGATTCCGATGAAGAATAAACGAGGATGTCGTCAATGTAAACAACAACACATACATCTATGAGCTCTCTGAGGACATCGTTCATAAAATATTGAAAGGCGGCCGGGGCATTGCAAAGTCCGAAGGGCATGACCTGATATTCAAATAGCCCATACTTGGTGCGGAAGGCCGTCTTCCATTCATCGCCCTCTTTTACTCGTACCAAGTGGTAAGCTCCTCTAAGATCCAGCTTTGTATATATGCATGCTTTTCTGACTTGGTCCAGGAGTTCAGGGATCAAAGGTAACGGATATCTATTCTTAACGGTGATCTGGTTCAGGGAGCGATAATCGATACAAGTTCTAAGGTCTCCTTCCTTTTTTGGAACGAAGAACAAAGCTGAAAAAGCAGGGGACTTGGAAGGACGAATAAACCCATTTGCCAGGTATTGATCCAGGTATTGTCGAAGGTGAAGGTTCTCAGGCTCGGTGAGGGCATAAATTCTACTACAAGGAGGAGTAGATCCAGGTATCAGGTCTATCTGGCAGTCATAAGACCTATGAGGAGGTAGAGAGTTAGCCTGATCCTTCCGGAAAACATCTTGGTATTCTAGGTATTCGGGAGGTAACTGGGGAGTCTCTGAAGAAATTGTGGCCAGTGCAACACCAGGTGGAGGGTGACAAGTAGAGACACATTCTGGAAACTGGACCGTTCTTGCTCGCCAATCGATCAGAGGATTGTGTTTCTCTAACCAAGGTATTCCTAGAATAATCTGAAACTGAGGGGCCTTGATCACATCGAACACGATCTTCTCATGGTGTCCATCTTGACTTACTAGCGTCACCTCTTGAGTGGTATGCGTTACTGGCCCGGAGGCTATCTCCGTACCATCCACCGTAGTAATGACGTCCTTTACAGCCTTGGGACAAAGAGTTAGATTCATCCTCAAAACCATTTCATGATCCACATAATTGCCGATGGCACCGCTGTCGACGTAAGCTTCAATTGCATGTAATCGATCCGGATTATCAGGGCTAATGAGGACCATAGGTATCACGAAATGCGAGGTCACGGAACTGGTTTTCACGCTCGGCAAGAGGACCTCTATTCTTGTCGGGCGAGGTCGTTTCCCTGCTCAGAGTTTGTAACTTTGATAACTGCAGCTCCTACTGCCTTCTTGGCAGGTTTCACCGGACAGTCTCGAAGAAAGTGCCCTGAGTTTCCGCAATATAGGCATAATTGCAACTGTATCCTCCTTTCCCGCTCCCTTTGTGTTAGAGGACCTTTCAGACCCCCTATTTGCATGGGTTCCCCGGAGTCTACTCCTTTGGAAGGAGTTGGCGGTTTGGAAAATACTCGAGCATCAAACTTGGAACGATCGGCCTTCCTGTTCTGCAGCCTGTGATCTATTTGAACGACCAAGTCTATATAATCCGAACAGTCTTGTGGGGGATTCACTACTTGGGCTAAAACGTCTTTGAGCTCTCCACGTAGACCTCTATAAAACAGCGTAATCCTTTTGTCCTCAGGCCATTGAGTTTCCACTATTAGTCTATTGAAAGATGCAATATAAGCCAAAAGGTCTTGATTACCCTGTCGCAACGAAAGAAGCTCATTGTCCAAGGCCTGCCCCTGTGAATGTCTTGCGAACAGTTTTTCCATACTAAGCTGAAAGGCTTGAAAATCATGGAGAACCGGATCATCTTGATTAACTAGAGGGATCGACCAGTCGGCCGCATTGCCACTAAGGTACGAAAGTACAAAAGCTACTTTTGCTTGATCAGTTGGAAAGGCTGCTGGCCGGCATAAGAAGTGCAACCGGCACTGATTGATAAATACTGCAAACCTCTTTGGGTCACCAGAAAATCGTTCGGGCGGAGCCAGAGGTACATTCCCAGGTAGGTTGATCTGCACTGGATTCATAGAGGATGTTGAAGGAAGATTTGCCCCTGATGCGAGTAACGGGGTCTGTCCGGCTTGTGACTGTAGCACTTGTCTAGCAAGATTGTCTGTTCTCTCCTTGGAAATAATTAGTTCCCTTCTTAGAGCATTCGTTTCCTGACGAGCTGCATGCACTTCTGCCCTTAGTTCCCCAAGTAACCGGGCTAGGGGGTCAGTATCCGAGGTTTCCATAGCGCCTGGGCGAGAGTTTTGCGGTAGGCTTTGCGTTCTGTAACGCTCACCTGATTCTCGCAGAGGCGCCGGTCTTGACTGGGCGACTACCGTATCTTCAAAGGTGATGTGTAGCACCCGGTTGGCTCTTTGGGCTGGACCTCTGTGCACTGTATGCCTGACGTGTAGAGTAAGATGTCTGCAGATAGAAAATATGGGGTTAATGAACTGGGGTTATTGGGGTGTCCCTATCTCTTTCCTCTTCTCCTCTCCTGTAGACCCCCAAAGGTTAACGCTCTCACCTTAGGTAAGTGAATGCCGAGCTCTCCATCTGCCTCGGGGCAGGGTGCTGTAACCAGTTTCTTCACTGGATAGGTAGCGCAGGCCTCTTGACTTCAGAGGACTGCTGTCCGTCGTTTACTGCACGAACGGTAAGTTTCGAGTCATTCAAATGTCTTTAAAGTCTTTAGTAATGATGTCTCTTGTTTTGCAGGGTTCCGGCGATGGCGGATGACGGGCTGAAGTGAGTTGAAGATGGAGCCCGTGTGATGAATAGAAGCGCCTGGAAGCACGTAAGTAAGCGCTTGTTGCCTGCTTCACTATGCGCTCTAACTGTCTTTTTATTTTGCAGGTATGAGTTCGGAGCGGCTGCAGGGTGCCGGAATACCCACTGGATTAGATGTGGAAAGGAGTAATGGCACGTGAGTATTAAAGTTCCCCAATGTCTTTAAACGCACCTTGTTTTGTCTTTCAGATGCGGGATGCAGCGCCGAAGGCCTCCGGAGCGTGCAAAGAGTTGGTAAACTTTTGTCTTTCAGATGCCGGAATGCAGTGTGAAGACCTCCGGAGCGCACGAAGAGTAGGTAAGCCTTTGCCTTTCAGATGCCGGAATGCTAACCTGTTCTTTCTTGTCTTTATAGGTGTTGCTGAAGACTGGATTCAGGATGGTAAGCCTTTGCCTTTCAGATGCCGGAATGCTAACCTGTTCTTTCTTGTCTTTATAGGTGTTGCTGAAGACTGGATTCAGGATGGTAAGCCTTTTTCCTTAGGCCCAGGACCGGATGCAGAAGACACGATGAGCGTTCTGCTGCAGAGGTTGCAGAATAACGCAAAGCAAGATTCATCCACCGGGTGTGGTTTAAATAGCCTCCTGTAGTGCTTAGTGTCTCCTTCCACAGCCACGCCTAAGTAAGAAAAGAGTTCCTGGTAAGAAAAGAGTTCCTGCCTTCCAGAAGAGTTCCAGTGTTCTGAATCTAGGGAGTGGCTCCAGCCCCACCCAACAGGAAAAGTAGTTCCAAACAGAAGAGGATCAGAGGCTCAACTGGCAGGCAAGTAAGCAGCATGGTCTGCTGAAGGTAAGTCCACCCAAGCATTATGAGCCCGGCGCTTCCAGCGCTGGGACTGGGCATATTTTTGAGCCTGGTGCCACTGGCGCCAGGACTGGGTCCAAAAGGTCCCAATTGGGACTGGTTGGCACTCGGAACCTGGGTTATGGATCTGCTTCCAAGGGAGTTGGGAAAACCCTGACATTTTGGAAGCAGAGATCATGACACCTCCCTACTTTTGGGGTTTTCTGATTAATCTCAGATCAGCTGGGGCCCATCGTGAGAACATCTTTTCCCTTTTAGATGAACAGAAGCCTGATCTTCTGTGCATCACAGAAAAGTGGTTTTCTTCTGTCTCTGATCCTGATATTGCTCAAATGTTGCCCACAGACTATATGATCAAGAGGCTAGACCGCTCCATCATCGCATGAGGTGGCCTCGCATTGGTGTACCATGGTTCTTTAAAGTGTTTAGTTATTTCTGTTTCCCACAATCTATTGGGTGAACTTTAATTAGTTCACTTTCAGCTTTCCCCCAACTTTTCAATTCATATTCTTTTGGTTTACCGTCCTCCTCCATGTCCTACACTTTCATTTATTAAAAGCATCACTCAATTCATGTCTGATTTTAGGCTTATTCATTCTAATTTGAATGTTCTGGGAGACTTGAACTTACACCCAAATGACCCCTCTGATTACCATGCTGCCAATTTACCTGCTGCACTATGCGATTATCATTTACATTTGCGTAATTGTATGTCTACGCACAATAAAGGTAACACCTTGGATCTAATTTTCTCTGATATATCTCCAACAACCACCTTTGAACCTCTACCTGTCACTTGGTAAAGTGTAAAGTGCCGCCTTTTAATCCTTTGCATCTTCGATTCCGAATGGTTACAGCTTCCATTTTTGGCTCAATCGATTATTGTACTGGTATATACTTAGGGCAGTCAGAATTTCTGTTACATCGCCTCCAAATACTGCACTATTCAGTGGCTCGTCGTGCACTCAATGCTCCTAGGCTCACTCACTCCATGCCACTGCCTCGTCCGCTCCACTAGCCCGCAGTGAAGCAGAGCATTGATTTCAAGATTCTTTGTATCATCCATTGTGCGGCCCAGCGTTTGGGTGCCTCGTTGCTTGAACCTAAACTCTGTCGCTATCCCCCTTCTAGAGTCTTACGTTCTGGTTCTCAGGTGGTCTGGTTTACTATTCCTAGATTTCGAAGGGCTCGTGTGGGTGGGAGGTCTTTCAGTTCTGTGATGCCCTTCCTGTTCATCTCCGGAAGCTGTCTGAGAATCTTTCCTTTGGCAAAGCCCGGAAGACATTTCTCTTTGCTTACGGCAGGGAGGGGATCTAGTTGGTAGTCTTCTACGTTCAGCAGTGCCCAGATGCCCTCGAGCCGTGGTACACGCCACAGGCGTAGCCAGGATTGTCTAACAAGTGTGGCCTGAAGCTAATGCAGTTGGGCCCGCGGTAGTGACATTAATATCTGTAAATGCCCACACAGTGCTGCTGAGTGACCATTTAGAGGTTTTGGGTGGGCCTTGCCTGCTCAGGCCCTACCCTGTCTAAGCCTCTGGTACACACGCTTTAGAAATCACAAATAAATAAGTAAATACATACCTTTAAAGTCTGGTGCAACTTCCAATTTATAATAATACATCTCAAACTGGAAAGGCCTGGAGGCAGTATTCAGCTCTATACAAGAAACCAAGGTCGGGTCTATGGTCAGGACCAGTGACATAATAAGTGCAAGAAACGCTGATGGGAAAAGCAAAGTCCCAAGAATATACCTTTTTTGTAACACGTGTAATTGCTGACTATGTTTTACACCTGTACACTTTATTTGTGAACTTTTCCTTGATATGCTTTTGGTGGAATTCTTTTTTGGCATATGTTCGTTTTTGTGTGGGCGCGCGTGGGGGTTGGAGCATGGGGCATTTTGGGGGGGAACCCCCGCCACAATAAAAAAAAAAAAAAATTACAGGCAAAGCTCATCGAGGAAAAGTACACGAGTAAAACATAGTTGACCATAACACATAGACATGACATCAGCCCTGTTCTTTCTGCCAGGGGGGGCAAGACTGTGTTTGTCTTGTGGTGGGGCAGTGGTAAGGAGAGTGTTGAGAGTTAAGCGGGGTATCGGTGCACAGCGGAACTGCCAAATCAGGTCTGACCTAATAACATGATATGTTGGGAGGGGGCCAGAGAAGGGTCCATATTATATGTAAATCGGTCAGATGGGTGGTCCTGGCTTTTAGGTTCGGAGTTCGAGGGACAGCATTCGCACCACTTTAAATATATTCGCCAGCATCCTTTTTGGATTCACAGAGTAATCCTTTTCGTATTCTGGCGATCATTGCTGGACGAGATTTCACTGACTAGGTTTTTTTGCATGGGAGGGGGAACACTGTTTTTTTAATCAATATTTTTTCAATGTGTCCTGGGAACAGCGTTTTTTTTCACTGATGTAACCACCTCAAATCGCCCAACTTTATTCCCTTAGCTTTACTGAACAGCCTGTATTTCAGCCCATCGATACTTGGGTCATGGCGTTCATTCCGGCCACCTGTGCTCTGTGCTTGCCATTTATCTGTGCTGCCTCGTTTGTCAGCGAAAGGGAAGGGAGACGTGGCCTGCTATTCTGTGACTAACATGTGAGCCAGTTCATAAGGATTTGGTAGTGTTTAGTATCCCCCAAGCTTCTTGGGTAGGTGACAATAAAATGTAAAATTATTTTTTAATTTTTTATAATGCACTTCATGCCGGACTCCAACCTCTAAAAGTGGGACCTGGTATTGTGCTGCTCGGCGATGTCTTGTTTCCAAGATGAGCGTGTTGCCCCTGAGCTATCCTCCCAGCCTAATAAATGTGTTATGTTAAAATGTAGATGACACCTATTGAATAGTGTATAGTCAAACCCTTTCCACCACATAGTAATTGGTCAATCCCTGAGAAAAGGAAGGAGAGATGGTGAAACTCCTCTTCAAAGTCCACATAAGCAGAGGGAGTGAGACCTGGTGGCTGGAAGGGAGAGGGGTCAGAGCGAGTGAGACCTGCTGGCTGGGAGGGAGAGGGGTCAGAGCGAGCGAGACCTGGTGGCTGGGAGGGAGAGGGGTCAGAGCGAGCGAGACCTGGTGGCTGGGAGGGAGAGGGGTCAGAGCGAGTGAGACCTGCTGGCTGGGAGGGAGAGGGGTCAGAGCGAGTGAGACCTGGTGGCTGGGAGGGAGAGGGGTCAGAGCGAGTGAGACCTGGTGGCTGGGAGGGAGAGGGATCAGAGCGAGTGAGACCTGGTGGCTGGAAGGGAGATGGTCAGAGCGAGTGAGACCTGGTGGCTGGGAGGGAGAGGGGTCAAAGTGAGTGAGACCTGCTGGCTGGGGGAGAGAGGGGTCAGAGCAAGTGAGACCTGGTGGCTGGAAGGGAGAGGGGTCAGAGCGAGTGAGACCTGGTGGCTGGAAGGGAGAGGGGTCAGTCAGAGCGAGTGAGACCTGGTGGCTGGAAGGGAGAGGGGTCAGAGGGGTCAGATTGAGTGAGACCTGGTGGCTGGAAGGGAGAGGGGTCAGAGCGAGTGAGACCTGGTGGCTGGGAGGGAGAGGGGTCAGAGCGATTGAGACGTGGTGGCTGGGAGGGAGAGGGGTCAGAGCGAGTGAGACTTGGTGGCTGGGAGGGAGAGGGGTCAGAGCGAGTGAGACCTGGTGGCTGGAAGGGAGAGGGGTCAGTCAGAGCAAGTGAGACCTGGTGGCTGGAAGGGAGAGGGGTCAGAGGGGTCAGAGCGAGTGAGACCTGGTTGCTGGAAGGGAGAGGGGTCAGAGTGAGTGAGACCTGGTGGCTGAAAGGCTCCACTTCCAGTTTTGAAGACCATCATAATTGTTGTAGGCAGCCATACATATAAGGGGTGTAGCTGCTACTTTTACTCCCTACAAATTGGCAAAAGCTCCCAAAAAAATAAAAATAGGGAGTACAAATACTCCCAACAAAAAATAGGAAAATGGCTCATAAGAGCTTGTCCCACTGCTTTCACTCACCCAGTTCCATGGATATGTTTGCAACAGTAGCACACGTAGTGCCATAGAAAGAAACCACCATTATTACTGTCTGATCCGAAGAGGTAAACATAGGTGTAAAGAAATATTCATTACAAACATATTTCTGGTTTATGGGTAACAAATATTTTGACTAACTTATAAAATACGACCATTGGGAATGGGATTACATTTTTACCCCCCAAAAAATAATTTTACTGCCAACTTTAAAATAATTGGAGTAAACTATTGCCACTTAGAAATGTTATCTGGAGCCCTGTTTGTCGGCCCGCTGGTTAGGATACACCTAGAAGAACCCAGAGGGAGCGAGATAGATACGGTTGCTTCCATTGGGCCCTGAATGCTAGCCAGTAAGATTTCAGATAGTAGGGGTTCCCCATCTTTAGTGAGTCTCTTGGATATTAGGGAAGTCTAGACTCGGGTGGAGGAAGCCCACGGGAAGACGTTGGTGTGTTCTTGATGCCATCTGTGACACGAGGTATTCTGGAATCAAAGGTTTTATTGAGCCCAGAATCACAGCTGGTGTCCCTTTCTTTAATACATTATCTCGATCTTCCATGCGATTTCTGGATTCAGATTTCATCCAACATGAAAGTGGCTCCAGAAGAAGCCAGAGGCCATTCTTGCTCGTGCACATTTCTAGTGTAAATGTTGTTGGCGTGGCAATATTCTGCAGACCTCAGATGTCATCTGTTCCCTTTAAGCTGTTGTCTGAAAGGAGATCTTGTGGGGGAATCCACGCCAGTAGAACACACTGGAGTAAATGCTTTCTCAGCATCCTAGCGTCAGGGTTGGTGTGATATGGTCACACGTGGCCAGTGGCAACTCTCGAACTGTTGCTTTTGGGGGGCAGGGGGGAGCATTCAATGATCTAGTCTAGAGAGAACATGTGTGGCCCACCCATTAAAGGGAAATGGAAAGGTTTGGGAGGGTCTTAAGGATCATGAAATGAAGAAACTGTAGAATGTCAGGAAAGATCGAAATCTACTGCAACAATCAAACATCCTATTTATTCCAATTGCTGTCTAACCCGAACTTAAGCTAAACATAACAGGTTCAGAAGGTCCCTTTCCTGAAATTTATTTGGAATTCATTTCCTGTAAAAAAACATTTTATTTACTTCTTTGCTGCTCACTTCTGAGCTGTTTTAGTTACACCAAGCCCTTCTCTACAAAACAGCAATGTGTTCCCTTTGCTCAATCTTTCTCTGTAGCCCTGCTTAAATTGGGCAACTGCGACTCGAAACCGCTTCGAGCAAGGCTGGCACGGCCGAAGAGATGCCAATCTCATGACGCATATTCCCTTCTGCAGCGCAGTCATAAGTAACACTGCGCAACACCTGCGCATGCGGAGACGCTTCACTTTGGGGGCGTGCTTTCTTACTCCAACGCGAGGAATCGCCACCTCGAGGCTCCTGGCGGTGTCGGCTTACGGTGCCTTACGGTGAGTGAACGAGAAGGGCCCCTGGTGAGTTCTAGTTTAATGACCGTGCCACTGTTGCCATTCAATAGTTCTAGAATGTTGATGTAATCAGCGCTGATAAACTCTTTGAGTGCCATCACTCCTCTAGCCACCGCTCTGGATTTCCACAACTGCACTCTTGGTTGTGATTGATTAAACTGAAAGATCCCACTGTGTATCCAGGAACGTGTCCCTCGATTCCACCTCACTTTGAATAGTGACCCCTTTTTTAAAAGACTGACACTGGAGCACCCACTAATCTGCCTCTGTTTACAAGGTTCCCCTCATGAAAGTCAGCTTAGAACCTCACAAGAATTCCAAGCTACCGGTGACCTCTAGTTTATTCTCTGGTCATCGCCTCCATCTTAAATTTGGCTAGCATTTGCTTCCTGAAAAAATTTCTCTTAAGGAAAACTCTACTTACTCACACATTAATCTGTGAAAACCACATGTTCCTTACCTGGGTACTGCCTTGCATATTCATGTTGTAGCCACCCTGCAACATGGGGTAGGCTCCATTTATGTGCCTTGAACCTTGACCTTTTGCATTATTCGTGTTGTATCCGCCCTGCAACATGGGGTAGGCTCCATTTATGTGCCTTGAACCTTGGCTTTCTGCATTTTCGTGTTGTAGTCTCCCTGCAACATGGGGTAGGCTACATTTATGTGCCTTGAACCTTAACCTTCTGCATTATTCGTGTTGTATCCGCCCTGCAACATGTGGTAGGCTCCATTTATGTGCCTTGAACCTTGACCTTTTGCATTTTCATGTTGTATCCGCTCTGCAACATGGGGTAGGCTCCATTTATGTGCCTTGAACCTTGACCTTCTGCATTATTCGTGTTGTATCCGCCCTGCAACATGGGGTAGGCTCCATTTATGTGCCTTGAACCTTGACCTTCTGCATTATTCGTGTTGTATCCGCCCTGCAACATGGGGTAGGCTCCATTTATGTGCCTTGAACCTTGACATTCTGCATTTTCGTGTTGTAGCCGCCCTGCAACATGGGGTTAGACTCCACTTATGTGCCCATTTGAAACTTTCGCACTTTGTCTGTGATGCAACCACCACTTTACTACTGTGTATTATGTATTCACCCCATGTGTTTTCTGTAATGTAACCATAAGCACTGTAACCAATCTCTTATGTATAAGCGCCTAGATACCTCGGGGTTTGGTGTGCTATATAAATAGAATAAATAAATAAATACGGTAAGGAAAGCATGGTATCGAACAGTAAAACAGACAAGTGATCACAGTTCAAGGGTGTTTATTGAACTTCAATTGGGTTTGAATAACGCCTGTCTAAACCTAAATCTAAAGATGGGAGCAAGTTACCACCATCAAATAATAATAACATAGTCCTAGTGGTGTCTGTCAAAATAAAAGGGCCTACACTAATTTACCTATATCCAATCCTTACATCTAAATACAAATAGCGTGGGAAACAATGTTACTCAAAAAGAAAAATATTCAAAAATTGATATGTCAGAATGTTCAAGCCGTTAGCTCCCCTTCCCCACGTTTTCAGCACAGGACAAAGCGGCACACCCGAGTTTAGCACACTCTCTGGTTTCTTTAGCACGAGGATGCAGTTAAAAACCTTAACATCAGGGCCTTCTGTGCCAAAGTATCTTTGCCATTCAAAATCTCTTATTTCAGAGGGCCTGGTGCGACAAACAAACATTAAAGTTCCTTTCTTCTTAGGATTTCACAAGTGATCCACGATTTACCTCGGGTCCGCCCTCAGACCCACTTTAACACAATGTTCACAGGATTTTTCACAAATCAAATTTCTCGGGTGGTTTACTGTTCACCCTGGGTCTCCCTCTGCCGGGCTCAGACCAATTTATCTACTTTCCAATTTCTTTACTTCATCAAAATCGAAGACGTTCGATTGTGCGCTGGATTTTGCTCGACCCGTCGCAGGACCACTTCGATTCACAAATCTTTGTTTAACAGGTTCCCCTCAACCAGACTGAAACCACCGTTCATTAGATCAAAGTTCACTTCTCTTGCGGTACCCGCCCCCAAGCTACCCTGGTCAAAGGCTTTTGCGACAGTATAGATTTTTACTTGGGACTATACTTGACCACTTCGACCACTGCCAGCGGACACTTCTTCGGAGTACCTTTTGGGGCTTGCAGTTCCGAAATTCTTGTCGTTCGCACAGTTCAAAGTTTACAACCAAAAAAAGATCTCATCCAGTACTTTCTCTTGTCCTGGCTTCCCTCGTTTAGGCTCAAGCCACTTGTTTATGATTCAGATCCCCCTCCTCTGGGCTCTGATCTGCCGTGGTTCACATTCTAGGCTTCCCTCGTTCGGCCGCAAGCCTTTTAAAACAGCCACAAGCATTATTTTTGCTACTTCAATTCTTTACACTTTATTCTTAAAGCCTTCAATAGTTCATGGACATCGCACAGAGACTTTCGAATAGGCGATCGTGTCGCCGGGTCACTCTGTTACTCTGTATCCCCTTTCAGGTTATCAAACACTCGAGATTCTCTTTGTCTCGCCGTTGCTGTCCTACGTGCATCCTTGCATCTCAGATACAGTTGCTTTCACTTTATCACATCCAAGGTTTGCATTTTCCCTTTCTCATTCACCGGCTGCGTTGCTCAATGGTTTGTCTGCGTTCTCGAAGCTCCTTAATTCAGTCTTCTACTTTCAAAACACCTCCCCAACTCAAATCTTCACAGGAAGGGAACCAAGCTCATCTCCATGGTTTCAATGAAGGAAAATGCAGACTTTTCATCTGGTTTTGTAAAACGCTGTCTCGCTCTTTGCTTCTCTTGGAGTTTTTCCTTTACTCGCACAACCTCTGGGTCTCTGGGTTTCTCCAGCTCTAGTAGCTGCTGCCGCTCTGCAGAAGTCGTCCTTCCTCGACCCCAGCCTTACTCAATGTGTGCTTCTGAGCTCTGCCTTTTATCCAGGTGGGAAGAGTTAATTGGTTGCAGGTATAGAGGATTGGGGTGGAGTCCCTGATCCTTCCTGGCCTTGTTAATGTGACAAAATGGGGGTTGTCCAGGTTTATTCTTCCTCGCTTCAGACATTTCAATAGGATATGAAAGGTGAGGACTTTGGGGGTTTTAGTGTTTTGCAATATGTGGTAAAAAATAAGTGTTAAAGGGTTTCAAATAGAATGGACATTTCAAATAAAGTTTATTAGAGTTATCACTGGGAAGGGGAACTTGGGGACAGCAAATGGGGAACTTCTTATTACTATATGTAGGGACAGTTCTGCACTTTCGAGAAGGACTTGGTTGGGACGAGGTCGAGGTAAAATGGCAACACCCTACAAAAGCTGAGGGAATATCGGGTAAGGATGTTGGAGTATGGGAGGGGGAATACCATGTCTTGCCTAATGGCGTTCTCCCTAATGCCCCCAGGAGTCCTCCACCCAGGTGATCCTCCCTTGCTTGTCTTCCCCCAAGGTTGAAATCCAACAGAGATGGTCCGCCCCTGGCTACCTGAGTATTGGATCCTTGGGGTTTCATAGTGAGAACACCCTTAGGTTTCTCACAGTACTCCTAAAGCTCCTGAGGGAAACCTCTGCTGCATCTTGAGGACCTGACGAACAGGGATTGAACCTAAAAGAGGCAATCAATCCCAGCCCTTTGCCAATTTTCAGAAGACAGGTGCAGACCATTACAAAGAGTAGCCCAGAGGGCATGCACAGAGCTCAATAAAACCCAGAAACCCTAGTCATTCAGAGTGGGTTGTTAGAGAAGGAGGATGTGGCAGGCTTTTGGAAAGCAATAGAAGGGGTTTTGAGGTTTGCTGGAGGTTTTTGAGGAGGTGCTGGAGATGATAGGGTGTTATGGAGCAGGAGCAAGAGGTGTTGTTAACATTACGAGGTGATGGTGGCATTAAGGAGGTAGTAACATCAGGAGGTGAAGGTTGTATTGAGGAGGAGGTGGTAGCGTCAGGTGGTGATGGTGCTATTGACGAGTGTGGTAACATTAGGATTTGAAGTTGCTACTGAGGAGGAGGTGTTAACAGCAAGAGCTGAAGGCAGATTTGAGAAGAAAGTAGTGTAAGGGTGCAGAAGGAGGAAGACAAGACACAGGTGGCAGATTTGTTTGGGTTAGAGACTTTTATTTGCACAAAATGAAAGGAAAGGGGTTTGGGGAAGGCCTAACTGTCCCTAACTACTATGAGGGGTTGCCCTGCCTCAAAACAAGAATACTATGGACCCGGTCAAGATGTCCGTCAAACAAAAAAAGTCCACCGTCCTGTGTCCAAACCTATTTCCGTCCCTTACACTTTCAATCTAACTAAAGGAAAAAGGGGCGTCTTCTTAATTCCAGAAAGAGGCCTCGCCTGTTCTGGATGCAGACACCAAAGTACAGTTCTTAAGTAAAAGAATATGAATAGTTCAATGTTCACTTTTCACAAAATCGGTCAATTTAAAGATAACCATGTGCCCCGCTGTACTAGGGGGAACTTCTTCCTGGGTCCCCAGTCCTTCTTATTCACAATATACTGTTCCTCAAAAACCTCTGAGGAATTCCTCTTCCCCAGTCCGTAGCACAGAAAAAAATGATCCTTCCCAGTCTATTGTCAGGTCTAGCTCATTAATCTGCCAGACCTCACTGTAGACTTTTCCAATAGGGTATTGTGAGAAACCAAAGGGTGTCTCACTTACTAGTCCCCGGGGATCTCTCTCTCGCTGGTGGCCAGGGAATGGCCATCGCCTTTGGATACAGACCCTGAGAGTGGACGAGTGCAGGAGGATCACCTGGGTGGGGGGGGGGGATCTTCAGGTGTGGAGGTGAAACAACCGATGGTGAGACACATTATTCCCCCATTTCCTGTACCCATACCCTATCCTATTTTGTAGGATTCTCCAACGTCCCAACCTCCCCCTTTCTACACAAACATTGGGCCGAGGAAGAGGGCGACCTATATGGCAAAGAGACTAACACTTACATATCTCATTGGACATGTCCCGCTACTCAGGTCAGGCAAAGTCAGGCACTTGACCTTAATCACACTCATCTGATACCCATTAGCACCCCAGACACAGATAAAAGGCAGAACATAGAGACACACTCTGAGCAAGGTGAGACAAGAAGGAGCAGATCTTCCGGGGTGAAGGTGAACCCACTGGAGCAGGATGACCGATCGAGGGACCAGAGCAAGGGATAGAGGAACCCTGAAGTTCCCTGCAGGAGATCATTGCCTTCGGGAAACCGTGAAGAAGATGCAGAGAAAGCCAAATCACAGACAAGACGAACCCCTAAAGAATGTGAATGAAGTTTGCGGAAGGGAACCCCTCAAAGTGCTGTGATTATGAGGTCCGAGTCCGGCTGAGGGCGATCTGCATTGAATCGGTTGCATTTTGGTTGAAAGGTCCACGCCTGACAGATTGAGGCCTACGTGAACTATTGATATCTTGAGAGGTCCGAGCCCGACAGAGGGAGACCTATGTGAACTTTTGTTGAACTGAACTTTGGAAAGCTAGAATAAGTAACTTTAACGTGGAAGGCCAAGCGGGCCTCGACCCATGTTTTGAACTGCTTTTAGTTGATAAGCTGAGCCAGAGTGTGTCATCGTGTTTACGGGGGCGGCCTTACTCCGTGCTGTCCAACGTGGGGAGGAGAACTGACTCAGTCACATTGATCCTTTATGTTATAAAACTGACTTTCCTTTGCATACATATTCCCCTTTATGCACTTTTTGTATAAGACATAGGGCAGGCATTAGGTTTTATTAGTATAATCCACTTTGATTTGACAAAGACTGACAAGGCTGTGTTTTCTTTATTGTTTGATGGTAGAGACTACTCCCATCTTACCTATAGGGCAAAGTAGGAGTTTTTCCAAACCCCATGAATTGAATAAACGTTTTGAAATGTGTAACTCTTGTGTCAGTGCCCTACTTGTGATACCCTGCCTCCCTTACAGTATCAAGTCTAGTTTACTCGCTTGCCGGACTTCATTTCTACAATTTTCCCTTTCAAAGATATTTGTGTTTTGGGGACCGCCCACTGGTTATAATTCTTCTTGTATTGCGGTGGGCCCTCAACCCTTTTGCATTCCACTGGTGGGCTTTGCCTGCTTTCATATGGATCCCAGACCCCGCACCTTTGGCTTAACAGGATCCTTGCCCCTTTGTTACCTAGTGTCCACTTGGAAAAACCAGGTATACTCCCCTGCCAGGTACTGTCGCACCTAGGTACACTCTCAAAGTTTGTATCTGTCTGTAGGCCTCTTTTGTTATTTCCTTGTGTCCCTCGGGATGTGCTTATCTGCTTCACTGAGCTTGTGTTATATTGTAGATTCTCTTTCTCAACCTCTTGTGCTCTTCAGGATGTTCTTATTGGGTTAATAAAGTGTGTATCTATTTGTATGCTTCCTTTTTCATCCCCTTGTAATCTTCAGGGTGTTTTTATAAAGTTTGCAAAGTTCAAATTATATTGCACAGGATCCCCTCTACCCTCTTGAGCTTTTTAGGATGTTTTCACAAGCCTCTTCAGCTTCCTCAATAACCCCTTGACCAGTCAAGCCCTTTCCCTACCTTTGGGAACTCTCGGGCGGTCTCCGGTCTCTTCTGGGGTTGGCACGAAGCTTCTCCACTCCCGCCGAGCTCTGTGCTCTTTCCCTCGCTGCTCCGCAACTCCAGTGTCGCTCTCTCAACTTCGGCTGCACTTGTCCCTCTTCCTGGTCGGGTTTTGCTGGTCTGGCTTCCTGTGTCTCTGCCAGCAATCACTAAGACCTCTCGGGGATCTGTGGCAGTGCGCATGGGCGTAATTATAGGGGCGGACGGGAGGTTTTGTCCCCCCCCAACTTTTGTGGCATGCCTTATTGTCCCCCCCATCTTTTGGCAGCAGGGCCGGGGGGGCCGCATTGTGACTGCCAGCTGCTGAGTTGTCCACACACAGCCAGAAGCAGTAAACGAAACTCACCTAGAAGCAGAAAATGAAACTTGGCTGAGCTGAGTTTCATTTTCTGCTTCGGGCCTGTTTGCTTTTCGGATAGTAACATGACTATACGATATTTCATTGGCTGCATGTGCGTGGGTGGCAACCTCCTGTAATTTTCTAGCCTAGGCGAGCTCTTAGGCACCCTGGTCCCTGAGAAGCACGTGCGCACTGCGCACAGTTTCCCACTACGGCGACGGTCGGTGTGTGCCTTCTGCCTAAGCCTTGCAAGTTGCAGCCTTGTTGTTCCTGGCACCCGAAGAAGATTCACAAAGGAAAGCAGCAGGTAAGAGTTTCACTTCTCACCCATTGCAGAGCATGTTTTTCTCTGCCTCCTGTCCCATATTTATTTCTAGGTGCCGGGCCGGGCACCTATAATTACGCCCATGTCCAGCACCATTGCAAAAATGCTATTTAGTAATAAATAATGCCATACTAGAATACCTGCTATGAAATGTTCGATTTCTTTCATTGAAGAGTGTTGCTGTGACACTGTGCGGTGGAGTGAGTGCACTATGGCAATGCGTATGACATATTTGTGCTTGCTTCTGCAGCACAGTGATCCCAACACTGCAAATACCAAGGGAGCCCCGGTGCCACTACACACCTGTGACGCATTTCATATGCAAGATATATATTTGTTGTGTGTATGAATATTGGCTGTATCTGTACCCTCTTGGGCTGTTTAGCGCTGAGTGGGGGTACGACCGTCGACTATGTATTTAACAATGGCAGTAAATGACAATAAAATACAAAATTAATAGACATATTTACTTTCATGCAACCTAAATATTTAAACCTTATTATTTTTAGTAATGCCATCTTTTCCTAAACTCATTTTGACGCGTGGATTATAGGTAAATCTATTTATTAGGAAGAAGTACAGGGAGCAGGGCGGGGCTCTCTGCAGAAACTCGGGGACCTCTCTAATCTGTCCTACCCTCTTTCCCTAGTTTTAACTCCCCGCTAGGCACTGCTTCTTGGAACTATCAACCCAATTTTTCGCCTGACCTCACCTCCCCTTTAGCGCTTTTAAGCAGCTACTGCCGGCCCGGCCCTTCTGTATGTCTTGAATGCAGCAAAGAAAAAACGATTGGCAGAAAGTTCTGGTTTGCGAAATTCTAAGAGGGCATGTTGGGCCTTAATATCATCACGTGAGTGATGATGCAGCACAACCACGCCACAATATCATCACGTGAGTGATGATGCAGCACAACCACGCCACAATATCATCACGTGAGTGATGATGCAGCACAACCACGCCCCAACATCACTTTAAAAAGTGCCGTGCTTCTTCTGTCACTGCTGCATAGCTGCTCATGGCAACAGTGACTTGCCTGCTTGGTTTTCCTGGCCGCCCCCGCCCCTACATCTGTATATACTCGATTTAATCTGATACTGCAGCAGGCCCCACAGCCAACATTCGCATATGCCTGGCATAGGGGGAGAAACAAGTTTCTAGGCACTAGGCCAGTGGAAGAGCAAAGTTTACTTTTGCTGACTCTGACCCCCATCAAAATTCAGAAAGCCATCTGCGCAGCTCAGCAGGGTCTTTTCTTAGCCAAGCTGTGTAACTCTAGGCCTTCTGTAAAGATAGCTGAATGCCCAACTCTTGAGGACAGTGCAGAGTTACTGTCACAGAAAGTGATCAATAAGACGAGGGGCCAACCTGTGACACGCCAGAGCGTAGTACACTTTAGTCTTAGACATGTGTATATTTATAGAAAGGTAGATGGAAGTGGACTGTGCGTGTTCTTTGAATCAGGGGGGTGCAGTTTTGTCAAATGTAGAGCCTATCTTGGCATTATTCTGGCAGTGTGCAGGCTGCCTATTGTGCCATCTTGTGGTGTGTGTGGCTCGCTTTCTACCTGTCCCTCGTGCCCGCTCTAGTGAGGCATGGCAGGGCGAGGAGAAGGGAGTGCGCCTGGCTCACCAGAGCAGTCTTGCCCACAGTATCTCCATAGGGTTAAATAAAAGCCTTGCCAACCCTGCTGCCGTTCATGCATATAAAGCTGAACGCATTTGCAAATGTTGGGGTACTAATAATGCACTTGCGCGATCTCAATGTCACTTTGCCTAGAAAAATCATTGTCTCTGTCTTCCTTCTGTTCCCCCTCCCTTTGCCTCACAGCGCCTTGAAACACTTGTGTATAGGCGCGTTATAAATGCCATATCTTATCATATCTCTTGGCTATTCTATGTATTGTGTGCAGTTCAGCATCCCTGAAATTACATTATTAAACATGAAATAATACTTTATTTCAAAATTGGTTACCTTATGCACAGAAATCATCCATGGTCTTATTATTAAAAATTGGAAAATGTGTTCCTGTTTATAAAACAAAAAAAATATTGCATTGTAGTTTGGCCGCTAGTATAGTTCAGCCTGGACGATATGAACAAAGGAGTTCAATTTTTTTTAAAAACAGAGACATCAACAGACAAGCACTTTCTAAAGGTCCATACTCTAGAGCCTGTTTTGGTGCAGGTATAAGTTTGGAGAAGGTGTCAGCTGCGCGCTACCCCTTCCCCCACACCGCATCTAATGCTTTCTTACCAGTTGAGAATATCTCCTTGCCTGCAATCTATTTCTTAGTGCTGATTCTTCGAGCCGGGTCCCCCGAGTGACTATTATGGTGATTTATTCCCTGTTAAAGAAGCCAGGGGCTAAGGTGGAGGCAGACAATGTTTTCTTGCGTAATCCCACCTCCCCCCCACCTATACTGTCCAAATGCAATAGCTTTCTAAAACCTCCAGCCCTGCACATCAGAGTCCCACACGTACTCCAGCAGGCAGAATGCACCGTCATTTAACACTTTACAGAGGATCAGTTAAGCTTGCTTGTGCAAATCCCTCACAGAAAGAAATGAACATCATATTTTCTTGTAGTCATCTTCGAAAGTTTAGGATCCTTTGCTATGTTTGCATGTACAAAGTGTGCCTTAGGAAGGCCCTCAATGCTTTACTTTAAACCCGTTCCATGTGCATAATGTGCAGGACAATGCCCGAGGTCTAGAGTTAAGGCTGTAGGAGTCTTCCATGCATCCCGGGCCCCCTTCCCAGTCAAACCCGCCAGTAAAGCGTCTGCAGGAAGAGGTCTCACTCAGCGTGTGTTTTTCCACAACGTTAATGGAGGCAAACAGTTTGTAGAAGAGAACGCGGGGTATTGTTGATACTTTTAGCCCTTCAGACCCCATTTACATTCTTGTGATAAACGTAATTGTAAGGTTTCATGGCACAGCAGCAGTATGATTTCTTTTTCTCCAGGATATTGGGAATGCAAGTGCATTGTTAATGTCTGTCTGGGGCTGGGCTCATCCTTCCAGAAGGGGGTGCACTGGAGGGGTGGGCCTGGGTGGAGGAGGCACGCCATCCATTGCTGAAAAAGGTAGTGTGCCAAGTCCTTTCTGGACTGGATGGATGGTCTGCGAAAGGTGACGGGCCGGGTCAGGCACCTGGAGGGGAAGCAATGCAAGTAAGTGGTGAATGGGGAGGAGGACAAGGTCTGGAAGGGGAAACAAACGGTCATTGAAGAGGGTCTGGGTGGGGAAGTGGTGGAGGTTACAGGGATATCCCCTGGATTAGTGGCACTAAGTGTAACTGGGTGGGTGTAGGGTCAGGTTTGCGTTGCGTCCCCCGAAAGGTGTGGCAGGGGTTGGGGTGTCGGGGGTACTCCGACAACAGATTAAGCAGCCTGCTGTGTCGGTTGGTGAGCGCTGCGCATGTGAGGTGCTCTGGAGTCTTTCAAGTGGGGGAATAAATACATTTGGCTCACTTAACAAGCCATTGTTTTTAAACAGTATGTTGTACTTAACATTTCAGTGTTAAGAACGGAACATGGGGCATTTTGTATTCACCAGGCCAGCACATGTATCAGTTAGCTGACCAAACCTATGCATTCTTCAAAGAGAATTAAAATGCAACACAGAAAAGTTTTAAACTATTTTCTTTATTTTCATGTCTCTTTATTTTGTATATTACTTTTTAGTTACATCTGGCGCATCCCTGGGAAGGTTAACTCTAATTTTCCTGCTTAAGTATTCTAGTGGCTGCTTTGGGATATGGACTAAATGCATCTGCCCAGCATCAAAGGTCTTTTAATTGTCTAAACAAGCCAGCCACTACCCAGCGCTCACACCAGATGGCAACTCAATGCCACTTGGCACCTTGATTAGGAAAGTAGAGTTCATTGTCTGTCACTGTGCAGACAGTAATCCATGGCAAATCAATGCAGTGATATGTGTGCAGCAATGATTTGTACGCTGCACAAGTCACCACCCCATTGGTTAATGGCGCCTATGTGGTGCTCCTCTATGTAACGGCACATATACCTGTTTTTGTCTGATGTGCCCAATGTCCATACAAGAGCACACTGGAGTGTTTTGTGCATACGATTCCGACGAGCATGCCATACTGTGCCCACACTTAAACACATAAAGCAAAGAAGTTGCCTCAAATTGTAAATCCACGAGGCCAAACAACCTTTCTACACTGCAGCACCATGATTTTCGCTAGCTGCAGGCCAGCACTAATAAGAGATGCTAATGCCAGCTCTGTTAGATAAAACATGGTCCTGCAATTTTTTGCTGAACTAACACTTAAGGCCTGTCTAATAGTGAGGAGGTAGCGGCTGAGGAACTGTGGACCCTTTACCATGCATTAGAAGCCAGTTTTGTGTAAAACGCTTCATCAGCTTATTAGTGGTCAGGCTAAAGTTTGAAAAAGCTACAATCCTTTCTGTGAAGCCTTTCTGTGCATTGTTTATTGGGTCTCTCTTGTGCAGTATCCTGTTTGTTTGTTTTATTATTTATAGTGCACGCCAGACCCGAGAGTATCAGGGCGCAGAAAAGGCAGGAAAATTCTCAGCTTGGTTACAGTGCTGTCTTGGTTACAATCCTGCACTGTATGTAGATATTATTCCCTATAAATGATTCTGTATTGGGGTTGGGCATGCCCACACTGAGACATAGTCCTCCCTCCTCTAAAATTATTCAGAAACAATTCTTCAGAAACAATAGGCAAAAGAGCCCTTGTACCCCCTGCCATCTGCAACTCCGGAATGAAGATTTGTATTGAACTGCATTTGGTTCACATGCACTAAAGTAGCTCATACATCTATTTTCTTAATATTCTCAAGGTGAGGAGGACAGAACGAGTGCTTGCAGCAGTCCTTCCGGCAACGCTTTGTGCGCGTTCAAGGACATCCTTCTTAGAGATCAGGGGAGAGAGGGGAGACACAGGTAAGGCTGAAGCTGAGCTAAATTAGGTAAGAACAGCCCTGAGCCATAACCTGCTCTGTGTATCCTTTAGTGTATTCTTGGCTTGCGGATGCCCAGACCTCTACTCAGTGTACTGATTTATAATCCTAAAATGTACTTGCTGAGCGAGTCTGTTTTTGATAGAAAAGTGTATTTGACTAGTTAGCGATACAAATTATGTTACATATCTACATTTCAAAGCAATTCACTACATCCATCCAAACCAGAAAGAGTGCAGATGAAGCACCAAAGGGAAGGCCAGTTTACCATTGAAGCCTTTTTCAAGAGACCGGGCATTAACCCTGCAGATCGTAAAAAAACGTCATCAATTAGTGCTCCTCATGAAGAAGAACTGCATACTGAGTGTAACGATGAGCATGAATCAGAAGCCCAAGTTGAATCACAGTCAAAACCAACAAACTGTGCTGGTGATGACATTGCTGCAACAAGTTCTTTCACACCAAATAGCACACCGTGTCAGTCTCCAGGTGACCATGTAACCCAGATGTCAATCCTTTCTTTCCAAGAGCCCTTTCAACCACCCAGTGTGGAGATACCTCCACAAATATGTGGTCAAAGAAGCCTGCAATTTCAAAGTGCCTGGTACAAAGAATTTGAGTGGCTGCATTTCAGCCCTGATTTGAAGGCAGTGCTGTGTTTCACTTGCGCAAAAAGTGAAAAAATGGGTTTGCTTGCCTTGTCAAAGAGATGTGAGCAACATTTTCTTCAGTAGGATTTTCAAACTGGAAGAAGGCACGTGAAAAGTTTGCAGCTCACCAGTCATCTGAAACTCACCAGCATGCGTCTTGGAAAATGGTACATGCCCTACAAGGACAAAGCATTGATTCTACTCTTTCAAGGAAATGCTTATATAAGCTTGTCATCGCTTTGAGCTATCTGGTCAGACAAGGACTGCCACTGCGGGGTCATCAATTGGATGAGGGAAATTACAATGAATTACTAAAAATGTTCAGCGGCTGTGAAGGGAATGAAACATTCAAAATGTGGCTACAGCGGAAGCAAGACTACACCAGTCCAGCAATACAGAATTAAATCATCTGTTCAATGAGTCATGGAATAATCTGTTCCATCATAGCCGACAGTATCTGCAACTCAATGTATTATTCTATTATTGTTGATGGAACTCAGGACTGCTCAGGAAAGGAAAAAGAAAGCATACGTCTTCGTTATGTGGACTGCGACATGAATCCTCATGAAGAGTTTATTGGCTTCTATGAGCCCAAGGATACGACGGGGGATTCTATTGCCAACCTAATTTTTGATGTGCTTGTTTGTCTTCCTATTCCTGTTGCTCTCCTCTGAGGTATGGCATTTGATGGCGCTGCTAACATGTCTAGGGCATATCGTGGAGCCCAAGCTTTCACTAAAAAGAAACAGCCACTATCCTTATGTGTGCACTGTTGTGCACATTGTGTGAACCTAGTAGTGAAAGAAAGCTGTGACGCGAGTCCCTTGCTACGAAATGCCCTAAATTGGGTAAATGAGCTAGGGAAGCTATTTGGTCAATCCCTGAAGTTCAGAACAATGTTTTGAGCTATTGCCCACACGGAAAATGTATCAGTCAACAATATAAAAAAACTGCGACCTCTTTGCCCTACCAGGTGGACAGTCCGACAATCTGCAATTGAAGCTGTCCTAGGACAGTATGAACTAGTCATAGAAAGCCTACAAGGAATGGAGGAAAGTACTGGAGAAGCAGCTGCGAGGGCAAGTGGTCTCCTGCAGCACTTTCTGAAAGGAAATACTGTTGTTAGTTTAACACTATTACAATCATTAATGGAACCAGTCACAATACTAAATAAAAGCTTACAAGAGCGGAATTGCACCGTATCAGGCATGCTGAAAAAAATTCATCTCATACAAGAAAACCTAACGAGGCTCAGAGATGAGTCACGTCTTCTCGTGTTTTTTTAGCAAGCAGGGGCAATAGTTCAAAATCGCCCCTCCATTACCTAGAGGAATACCAGTACATTTAGCTGGTAATGGAGAACAATACACTGCCAAGACAGCTGAACAGTTCTTCAAAATCGAGTATTTCAAAATCATTGATAAGGCCCTTTCTCAGCTACAACACCGGTTTAGTCAACCAGGATTGCAAGAATCTTCCCAACTGGAAGAAATACTTCTCAATGCAGCGAAGTGCAGTACTGGCCTCACCGATGAAAGCATTCAACATTTAAAGTCCTATCCAGACATCAATGTTAGATTGCTGAAAGTGCAACTGGAAATGTTCTCACACAATTACACATACACTTCCTTAAATGAGGCTGTGAACCAGTTGCAACAACTCGGGAGTCATGGTAGGAGACTTTTTGGTGAGCTGGAAAGATTTCATGATTTCTTAAGCTGCTGATGGTCATCCCTGTAAGCACATGTGAAGCGGAGAGGAGTTTCAGTGCTCTTCGTCTCCTAAAAACATGGCTGCGCTCCACAATGACACAAACCCATTTGAACAGTGTTGCTGTTTGCCATTTGCATCAAATTAGCCTAGATCAGGTGTCTTTAGACAAGATTATCCAGCAATTTATTCAAGGAAATGAACGCCGTCACGCTACATTTGGACACTGACTAGTTCCGAAAATGGCATCTTCAACCAGGGTTCAGTCTTGGGAAAGCTTCTGTTTTCTCTCTTTACGATTCCTCCATGTCTTGTTTTTGCTCCTCTTCCTTACTGGCTCTTAAACATTGGAATGCACCCCTCTCCTTCACTCACGCTCCTCTTTTCCACACTTCCCTTCTCGTCTCAAAACACATTTGCTTGCTTGCTGATTTGGTTGTTTCATTTATTTCTAATTGAATTGTACAGTTTCTTTTACTTGTTAAACACTTGTGTTTGCTGCTCTATACATAAAATAAAATGCAAATAATCAGGCATGCACTCTATTTGTGTAAACTGTCGCTACATCTAAAAAAATCAAATAAAAGATGTTGCAAGTAATTAATGAAATCAGAATAAGCACCTAATGTGCTGTTCTTGCAGGCATCCATTTTATATTATGTCTATATGCTTGTTTGAGTCAGTCTCCTGATGGCAATAATCAAACACCAGCTCCCTTCAGCCCGCTTGCAGGCCCTCTTTAGGTAGAGCGGGAGCAGGCTTTTTTTTACTGTTGTCAATGTAGTGAATTCTAAGGACCAACTGTGGTGTTATAAGTTTCAGAAGACTGGCATGTCTTTAGAATTTAATTTTAAAGATACCCATCAGTCTTATGAAAGTTATAACAGAGCACGTCGGCAATGGACTCTTGTTGTGTAATACTTTAGTCTTATCCCTCAGTGCGAACGTCTGCCCACTCCACCCACCCCTTTTTTTCAGTTGTCATGATGTCCCCCCCAACATTTACATCAAAGTTACTCCACTGGCAGTGCGCATCACGGCCTCCAGTCTTCAGGTTCCTCAGTACAGGACCAGCATCTCCTTCCCTGCTCCTCCAGGGCTGGCTGTTCGACCCTGGAATTATTCCTGCCTCCTTTTTTACTATCAGCTTTGCATTCGGGCAGCTCTACCATGTGTATTGGTTCTGCAGTAGGCTTTCACCTCCTTGCTGCATCTTCCTCGTCACAGTGATATTCTTCATCCGGCTTGGAAGAGTCTCCCTCTTCCTCATCCCAGTCATTTTAAGGATGCCTTCTGCTAAACTATTACAAATTGTGGTGTGGGGGATCAGAGGGACTGGAGTGGGGGTTAAGGAAGGTGGGAAAACCAAAGGGGTGTATGAACATTGTGTTCTCCCAGGGCCATTGTCACCAATTCCATGAAGGTTTTCCCCCCATGAGATCCACTCGCTGAGTACCACCGCCAGGAGGACAATCAGGTAGCGGGCTCACCTCCCTGGTCTCATGGAAAGGGACGTCCCGCATGGAATATGTGACAATAACCTGGAATTGGTCACAGTAGACAGAATAGAAGGAACGATGAGGCGGTTTTGGCCCAAGACAGGTAAAAGAGGAAGGGAAGAGGTACAACATCCAAGCAAGGAGGCCAGAGAAGGTGTAGTAAGAGCAACAGAGGGAAGAAGGTTCGTGATCTAGTGAAGCAGACATGTCCCAGCCATATGTTGGGTCATTGAGAGTGCAGGTGGGGACCCCTTGCTCCAACTAACTCCTCTGGAGAACCCACAGTTATACCCGTGGTTTATGGAGAAGACAAAAAGGCTCACCATGAGGACTTGTCAACACAGGAGCAGAGACAGGATTTGGTGATCACTGGGAAAATGCAATCGACTGTTTGAAGGCTCCAGGGTCCCAGGAATTCTGGGAAATCCAGAATGGATTAATAAGAGGCACATTAGCATTCGGGAACCTCTGGGAAACCTGCAAAGCCACTGAGTGGTTAAATGATATCACACCCAGTCACCAAAGTGGGTAATCAGTTAATTGTAGTGGTCACGCCAACGGATAATCCAGACTGGCAGAATGATACAGCACTGACCAGATACAGCTCTTGAACACTTATAGAAAATAAAAGATTTGTATACAGTAGGGAAAAGTACATATTTAGTGGAAATGTTATCACCACCCCATACAGTGATCTTCATTATGGCTATGCTAAATCCGTTGCTGCTTGGCTTGTGATTCCATAAATCGAACAAAGATTGTAAACAAATGATAGGCCCATGTGATGTGAAGGAATAAGCAGAATTCGTTCATATTTTGTTTAGAATTCTCTGTGAACCAGGGACACTATATGATGGTTCAATTAATTATGCATAATGTGCTTCTACAGAAATACAGATGAAGAGTTGTATACTCATCAGATACACTATACAAAGAAAGGATTCTTCAGTGGAAATGGCCATGGAAAATACAAACTGACTGGAGTCATGAAATATGAACACATTAGCATAGATCCCATTGAAAAAAAAGAATTTATAAAGAAGACATTTTTGGTTATGAGAAACAGATTCACTATACATTTCTGAATGTGGCATGCATTGCATAATGTCCTCTTTCATAATATACTTGGACTCATCTTGCTATCAAGTGAGACTCCTGAGAAACATGGATCTTCCGTCACACACCCGCCCTTTGTGGAACTTATATGTTATATGGCATTTAGGATAGATTTAACTCAGGTAAAAGTGGACTTGCGACGAAAGGCAGGACTGAAGAAGAGGAATCCCAAACCCACTCCTTCAGAGGAGCTGTTCTGGTAGAGTCCCAGAGGTGGGAGCCAGCAAAGAACACTGGCAGTTTGCTCTGCAAGGCCACCGCAGTACTCAAGAAAAACTCTGTCTTATTTAGCAGGGGATATTGGTATCTTGAACTCAATGGTATACCAGGATAGAATGCAGCCAGTATGGGGTGTAAAATGGTTTCCCGTGGCGGGTAGCCCTCTACTGTGGGGGACCCCTACCTGGGAAAAATGTAAAGAAATACAGTAACCAGGTCAATATCCCTACATATAGACAGCAGTCTACTTTCTATTTTTGGCAACTTCAATTATTACGCACTCATTAAATCTTACCCCGGTCTTGGACGTGCTGTCGATCAGATTACTGATTTCTTTATGAAGAGCCAGGCACATGTCTACAGTCTGAAAAGATAACAAAAATGAATGAAGCCATGTTTCTTTATCATCGGATGGTGCTGGAACTTATTTATGTGGTGCTTATACATCAAAAAGTGTTTTCAGCCGCCACAGGACTAAGGGAGGGCAGAGGGGAAAAAATAACAGCAACGGTCCTACCAGGCCTTGTGACATTGAGATCGCGCAAGTGCAATAACAGGGAGAGGGGATGAGGGCAAAGTGCAAGGGAGAGGGGCCAAGGGTCTGGGCAAGGGACACAGGAGGGCGAGTGCTCAGGCAAAGGGGTACGGGTCTACTAGTGTGTGGGAGGGGTGGTGGACCAGACACAATAGGCTAGTCAGAGAAGGGCCAGTGCTGGTAAGGGAAAAGGGGGAGACTGGTCGAAGGAGGGCCTGCCGCAGTAAGGATCATGAGGGATACAGGCAACCAGACAGAGGCAGGTGGAGCTAGCAGGAAAGGGGGAGGGGGTAATCACATGTAATTGTCCACAGAATATTTAAATGCAATTAAAGAACTACAGTTGTAGGTATGCAGCACTTCCACACATGTCAAAGTTCAGCTCCCCAAACGTGGCAAGAAGTGCTCCAATGATGACACCCATCTGCCTACTACCCAAAACTGCTCATCGAGCGGGCCGCATGTCAGTCATTCTGATGCCATTGCTACTGCGGTCGCTGAGCCAGAGGTTTGATGATGGCTGTCACCAGAAAATGTGGGCCCTAGAGGCAACGTGGCCAAGAGGCATTGGGCATTATGGACTGGTACAAGGTGTGTGTCTGGCTGCTAATAGAAAATTGGCAATGGGTTGCCAGAGATACGCACGGGTGGAAGCGTTGCCACACACCCAGGGCCCTGAATTAGGAATCTAAATGAATGTGTAATTCTTCCGTCTTTGCCAGCATCACCGGGTTAGCCAACTCCTTTTTTCTAATTTCGATCACAGACAACCCAACTAACAGTACTTCATGAGCCCGAGCATGTGACTCTACAGCCGAAGATAAAAAGAGTGTTTGTGTATGTGCATGAGAGCAAGAGACTATGGAAATCAAATTGAGAGGGTGGGGAGCAGCATGCTCGAATTCTAACTGTAGAAAAGCAGATTCTTCAGACACATCTGTAAGGTTCCTCAGGTGAGCTTTATTCTAGTTACATGTTAAGCTGATACAGAGAACCACCGAGTCCCATCACCCAGGATAGGCTGCTCCAACTGCTCACTCCTGGAACCTTCACGACAGCGTTCACACCCAAACATTCTCTCAGGCACAGCAACATTCACTCAGCATCATCATGCACCTGCATTCACTCCAAGCACAATACACCACTAACGCAGAAAAGTTAGAAGTGAGACGCCCTAAATTGAAGGACTATCACTGTTCCACCTTTTTTTACAATGTTTTGGGGGTCACACAATTTCCCTCTTTCACTCTCCGTAACTGCACCTTTACCATTTCCCTTCTTTTTCACTTAGTTAATTTTTTAACTTTTCCTGATTGTTTCCTTTCTCCTTATAAATATCATTTAGTGTCGCCAGTTGGCCCTTAAAGTGTTCTGCCTGGGCAACCTTGGTCATGGTCAAACTTCATAGTTTCGGGTTGCCTCATTGGAACATGCCAACCTTTGAACCCGATACCAAAGAGAGTGGTATGCTAGTCATCTCCACCACTATGGGGCCCATTTTTGAGTCCCTTGTAAAAAACACAAAGTTTCCACTTTAACACACAGGTCCCCGCCGCCTTATTTTCCTCATTTGCATGGTGCAGCACAAAAGGTGAAGGCAAAAAGGTGATGCACACGCGTGTACGCCGCCCTTTTGCAGTCTGCCGTGCAGATGAAGTAAACGCCACCTGCCATGTACGCAATAATGGATTCCTATGGAGTCCACCGGCTTTTTGCTAGTTGAAAAAGCCGGTGGACTCCATAGGAATCCCCAGCATTTGCCCCAGCATGAAAATCCATGCTAGCGCAAACGCTGGAGTATTTATAGGGTGGAGAGGAAGGGAGTGGTGAAAATGTAAGTTGCGCTACGCCCCTACTCTCCGCCATACAAATCCATGAAAATGGGCTATGATAAGAATCAACCGCAGGAATCAACCGCGTGCACGCCTCATGCAATCCTTCCTTTCTTGTACTGAACCCAGAACGTGAGAATTTCCTTCCTGGCCTGCTCTGACCAGTACCTGATTTGAATGGTTCTCTCCATGATGTCCCCTCTCCTCCTGCGGCTTCTTTTCCAGCTCTCTAACATCCCATTCAGCTCAAATTTATATCTCCTCAGAATTTTGAAGAAGCCATTTGGATTTGTATTTTATTGAAGTTATATAGCCCTTTAATCCAAAGTGCTTTAAATAAGAACAAGCAAAACACAACAAGCATGAGATGGTAAATGAATCATAACACGAAAACAGTTTAAAGAACAATTTACAACATTGCAGAGGTGAGGAGGGCGTAGGGAGGGGCAGGGTGAGTGAGGGAAAGGAAGGAGTTAGTGGGGGTAGAAGCGGGAGAAGAGGGAATACAAGGGTGAGTGAGGAAGAGGAGAGGAAAGAGTGGGAGTATATGAGAGCAGGGGGTGGGGAGGAGGAGGTAGAGAGGAAAGGGAAGAGCAGTGGTAGGAGGTGAGGAATGAAGGTGAGGGAGAAGGACAAGAAGAAACGAAGGGTGCTAGGGAGGTGAGTGAAAAAGGTAAGATTTGAGAGAAGAGCGAAAGGAAGGGAAGGAGGGGGAAGAGCAAATGTGAAGGGGGAGGCGGTTCCAGTGGAAGGGAGCAAGGAGTTGGAAAGATCGGAAGCGGGAGGGGGCACAGGGAGGTGGAGGAGAGAGTAGGAAAAGATTAGCAGAACGGAGAGAACGAGAAGGGGTATAGAAAGTTAAAATGGAGGAGAGATGGGGGGACAAGACCATTTCAAAACAAGACAGAGGAACTTGAATTTGAGATGGGAGTGAAACGGGAGCCAACCTAAAGAGGAGAGAGAAGAGGAGATGGAATCGAGAGGTGAGAGAAGGCAGAGGGAGCGGATGGCAGAGTGGTAGATGGATTTGAGTGGGGAGAGATGAGAGGAGGGGAGTCCAAAGAGAAGGGAGGAACAGTAGAAGAGTCTGGAGAAGATGAGGGAGGTAATTAAAAGTTTAGTAGCATGAAAGGTAAGGAGGGGTCGAATTTTACGTACGTTATAGAGGTGAAAGCGACAAGATTTGGCAGTAAGAGAAATGTGGTGCATTAATGTTATGTTATGTTAAGTTGATTTATACCGTGCACTGTTGCCATTTTCATGGTGACCAGGCGCTCATGTGGCTCTGTAAGGAAAAGTAAGTTTGGTTAGTTAGTGAAAGAGAGTGGGCTAGGATAGATGTGGGCTAGGATGATGATGCTCATCTGTTGATGCCTGTATAACCAGGAGGAACTGGTGTCTGTGCGTGTGAGGTTTCTGGGTCTTTTTTGGTTTGTGCATTGAGCTTGTTGTGTCCAAAAGGGCAGTGCCCAGTGTTTTGAGTTGTTTGTTGTCAGAGGTTATTGGGTTTGTAGCTTGGTTAGAGATTGATGTGTGGTTTTTGTGTGTTGGTGTGTCGATTCACTAGCCCTTTGGGCGTGTGTTGTAAGTGGGAAGTGTGGGTTGTGTGGAAGAGAGAAGTGGTTACTGGGTTTTGGGTGATCTCTGAGTATTTGTAGCTATGTTATTGTTTTTCATTCTGTATTTCTCCCCTGTTTCTGGCATATGGTTTGTAGCAGCAGGCATCATATGTGTTGGGTGGACTGCTCGTGAGAGTGTTTGGAGATCTATGCTGGATCTTAGGTCTCTTCTCAGTTGCTATCGGGTGATTTTTGCTTGGATGAATTTGGCTCTTTATCCGTGTAGTGATTTATGGGCAATGCATAGGGCTTTGAACTTGATTGGTTTCTTTACTGGTAGCCAGTGTAGATGACTTAGGGCTGGTGCAATGTGTTCTCTTTGATTTAGTCTCAGGAGTAGTCATGTTGCAGTATTTTGGGTCTGTTGTAGTTTATTGGCAAAGCATTCTGGCATTCTGAGGTAGAGACTATTTGCGTACTCTATCCTAGATAATACCAACAAAATGATTGCAAGGGCTCTGTGTGTGGAATTGAGGTAGAGGAGGACCTCTCTTATTAATGGGAGGAAGTAGAAACATGTTTTTGCTCTTGCGTTGAAATGGGGTTCCAAGATCAGACCGTTATCCATGAGGATTCCCTGATTTGTTATCATTGTTGACATCTTCGGTTGGGTTGCCGCGCTTGGGGGCCAAGTGAGGGATGTTTGTGTTGGACTGTCTTCTCATGGGGAAATCATTATTTCTGTTTTGGTTGGGTTTAGTTTGATGTTGTCGACTGACATTCAGGTGTTTATGTTGGTGAGGCATTTACTGATGGTGTTGCCCTGGTCATTGTCATTGGTTATCTTGAAGATGAGTTATGGTGTTGTTGGCTTAGTTGTAGGCAGTCAGTCCATGGGTTTGAATGAGCTTTATTAGAGGGGGTCGGGGGTCATATAAATGTTGAAGAGGTGTGGGGAGAGGCTTGATCATTGTGGTATACCGCACGTGATGTTAGTTGTGCTTGATGAAAATGATGGAATGTGGGTTCTTTCAGTTCGGTCGGTGAGGAAAGATTTCAGCCATAGTAGTGCAGATGTTTGAATACCAGATTCCTGCAATCTCTTGATAGACATTTTGTGTTTGAGCATATCAAAGGCAGCTGATATGTCCAGTGGTATGAGACCAGTTGGGTCTTGTTGTCCACATTAATTTTTAGGTCGTCCCTGCGGGGGGTCAGAAAAAGAACACAGACTCCCAGAACTCCCATCTTTACCTACACTAAGGGGATTCCCTACCTAACAATTAGCTTTGTTGATTGATCTTGATTTGGACTCTCACTGATGACTCACAAGCACCTTAGTTGTCTAAGGTCCTCGTGAGTCATCAGTTAGGGTCCAAATCAAGATCAGTCCACTTTCCACACTAACTTAGTCCAACCCAACCACTGTTTAGAACAACAAATGTACAGAATGACTCCCTTATCGGGTCGGGTGCTTTTCCACAAAGTTCAGTTCAATAAAGTATCCATAGGTAGTTCTTGATAACCATTGTTATCAAATCATACAGTTCTCATACTGGGTTCTTCAATGTTTCAACTCTCTCTTTCAGTTGGGTATTCCTTCTTTTCTACTCATCTTCCTCTTGTTTGATTCTACAGTTTCGCCCCTCTCCTTTCATGGGACAAGTTTGAGTGTTTCAGTATTGATTCTTACTCTTTTCATATATACTTTTGAGGTTTTTTCTCGACTGGGACGAATATGGTTGCTCCAGTAAAGATTTTCACTTTCCTCACATACTCTAGTTACTTTATCTCTTCTGCAATGAATATGAGGGCTCCAATAGCAATTTGTATCCTCTCCAGGCATTCTTCATACTTTCTTGGAATGAGTATAACCAGGTTACTCACCGTAGTGACCACCTTGCTCCTAGTCCATAGTCCCCTTTCCTCCATACTTATGGGACATCTCTCCGTCCTGTGGGGCGGGACCGGAGGGATATCTCTCCGTCCTGTGGGACGGGACCAGAGCACTTTGTAAAAAGCATCCAAAAATTGTTTTAAAATATTTTGTCCCTCCTCTCTTTGTTGCTCGGGGCCCGGCACACGGCCGTAACCCCGCCCATCTCGGCTCTGCCCCGCACATCGCCCATCAGTCCTTTTCTATCGCCAGGTCAAAGACTTTTTAGCAATAACAGAGGAACCTTATTAGAGAGTACGGCGGGCGGGCGTATGGAGGAAAGGGGACTATGGACTAGGAGTAAGGTGGTCACTACGGTGAGTAACCTGGTTATACTCCTACGTCCCGTCCCCTTTCCTCCATACTTATGGGCGATTCCCAAGCACTCCTTAAAGGAACTATGGGTGGATGGAAAAACCCCTTACTGAAAAAGATTCTTCAGCACTGCCTGAACAAACTGAGTATCAGCTCTTGAGCTCATGTCTAGACAATGTTTACAAAAAGCAGATGGGGAGGCCCAAGTAGCTGCTTTTGCGATGGTCTCCCAGGGGACATATTTCTGAAAGGCAACCACGGCTGCCTTGCCCCGCACCAGGTGTGCATGAATGCCTTTAGGAGGCTTCAGCCCTTGGATGGTGTAAGATTCCATAATGCAGGCTGCATTCCACTGAGAAATAGTCGCCTTAGATGCCTGCTTACCTTGTGGGTTACCAAAGGTCACAAACAGTTGAGAAGAACTCCTAAGCTCCGATGTTCTGTCCAGATAGAACTTAAGAGCCCTTCTGACATCGAGACAATGCAGAACCCTTTCTGCCTCTGCGTCAGGGTTCGGAAAAAAGACCGTCAGGTAGATCGACTGGTTCAGATGGAACTCAGACACCACCTTTGGCAGGAAAGCAGGATTTGTCCGTAGGACCACCTTATCCTTGTGAAAGACCAAAAAGGGATGCTCCACCGACAATGCCTGGAGCTCACTCACATGCCTTGCTGATGTAACGGCTACCAAAAAGGACACTTTCCAGGACAGGTACTTGAGGTCCACCGTGGCCATCGGTTCGAAGGGTTTATGGCACAACGCCGTCAGGACCACATTTAGATCCCACGTCGGATGCGGATTATGAATTGGAGGATAAAGGCGTGTCAAGCCTGCAAAATGCCTCTTAAACACTGGGTTACACAGAGAGTAAGAGCATTGGTCTGTAGAAAGGTAAGTGGAAACCGCTGAAAGATATGTTCTGCATAACAGAACGTGAACGCCCGACTCTGCTAAGAAGGATACAAAGGACAGTACCGTGTCAATTGTAGCCTCCATTTGGTCCACTTGCTTGTTTAAACACCAATGACAGAACCCGAGCCATTTGCTTCTGTACTGAGACCTAGTCGAGGGTTTCTGGCTGGCTGGATAATACGGATGTTATCCGCAGACAAGTTAAGGTGTTCTAAAGACTTGAACTCAGGCACCATGCCGCCAAGCTGAGCGATTGTGGGGAGGGGTGCCACAGTTGCTGTTCCCCCCTGGTGAAGAAGATCGGGGGTCACCGGTAACCTGATCGGCGGATACACCGACAGGTGTTGAAGTTCCAAGAACCAAAATCTGGCCGGCCACCACTGGGCTATGAGTAGAAGAGAACAGCTCACCGAGTTCGTCGATTTGCAAATTGCTTGGTGAACTAGAGGCAGAGGCGGGAAAGCGTAATCCCTCATGTTGTGCCATGGAATCTTAAGAGCATCCCCCAGAGAGGAGGCTCCCAGCACCCCTCTGGAGGCATACTGAGGAAGCTTCTTGTTTACCGCCATAGCGAAGAGGTCCACTTCCGGTGTGCCACAACACAGGAAAATCCATGAGAGGACCTCCGCCTTCAACTCCCACTTGTAGCTGAGGGCATCTGCTGTGACATTCAGCTGGCCCGGGATGTGCACTGCTAGCAGCCAGACACCATGAAGAACAGCCCACTCCCACATCTGGATGGACAGGTCCACAAGGTGGGGGGGAGACTTGGTTCCCCATTGCTTGTTGATGTAATACATCGACACCACATTGTCCGTGCGTATACGGGACACCTTGTTGGCGATGATCGGTCTGAAAGCCCTGAGCGCGAGGAAGATCGCCAGAAGCTCCAGATGATTTATGTGGAGGAGCTTGTCCTGAGGCCACCAAAGGTCCGAGACCTGAAGAAGATCCAAAATCGCACCCCACACTAGAAGGGAGGAGTCCATCGTAACCGTCACTGTAGGGGCTGGGTCCTGAAACCCTGCACCCACCGACAGGTTGCCGAGAGAGGACCACCACTCCAGGTCCGCTCTCATGGAAGCTGAAATAATTGTCAACTTGGAGTCCGGATCCACAGGCTGACGCCATGAACTCCGAAGAGCCATCTGCGTCCGCCTCATCTAGCAAGAGGAAGAGCCAACACGCACGAGGCCATGAGGCCCAGAAGCCTCTGGAACCACCAGGCCGACATGCTCTCCGACTGCGCAAACATCTGATACGTGGCTAACGGATCCGCCATTCTGTCCCCGGCCAGGTACACCCTGCATTCGATCGTGTTCCAGCGAAAATCCAGGAAAATCAAGTCCTACGAGACAGTCATGGAAGATATCCGCCAGTTCATCGACAGCCCAAGATGGAACAGGAGCTGTAGGAGAGACTGAAAATTGCACGCAGCTTTCAACGGGCAAGGGCTGCGCAAGAGCCAGTCATCCAAATACGGATACACATGGATACCCTGCAGACGAAGATAGGCCGCTATCACCGACATCATCTTCGTGAAGACACGTTGTGCCGAGCTGAGGCCAAAGGAAGCACTCGAAACTGGAAGTGCTCCTCTCCCTAAGAGAAAGGGAGATAACTCCTGTGTGGATTCCAAATCAGAATATGCATTTACGCATCCTGAAGATCCACCACGCTGAGCCAATCGCCCATCTGCAAGGAGGACCGTATCTGGCCGGGCGTGATCATCTTGAATTTCTCTTGGGGTAGGAAAAGATTGAACTGGGAAAGGTCTAGTATGGTGCGCAAGCCAGCCAGGTTGGGTTCGGGCACCGTAAACAGCCGGGAGTAGAAGCCCTCCCCTCGTTCCCCGAGGGGAACAGGTTCCACAGCTCTGAGGTCCAGACGTTTCTGCACCTCGGCATTCAGGGAGGGCGATCCCGACAGCTGGAAAGGAGGGTTGAAGGAGGGGGTAGGGGTAAGCGGAAGCCCGCCCGAGCGACTGACAAGACCCATCTGTCTTTGGTGATGGTCTGCCACGCCTCCCAATGAGACGCAATGTGTCCTCCCACCGGAGTCTCGTGCGAGCGTGGAGAACCCTCATTTCGTAGGTTTTCAGTGGTGTTGCCACCTGAACCTGAGGAGGAGGCTGAGGAGCGGGAGAAAAACCGAGTCTATTGTTGTCTCCGGCGGTTATTCCCCGAAGGGGTATCCGCCCTATGAGATTTCTGGTCAAGGAAGCCCCTGAAACCAGAGGAGGGCCGACTCTGCGCCAACGGTCTCTGAGTTTTAAAAGGAGTTTTAACTAGGACTGACAAGGAGTTAGCTGCCTGAGTGCTATCCTTCATCTTGGTCAGCTCTACATCCGTTGTAGAATGAAACAGCTCCTTACTGTTTAAACGGAAGGTCCAACACCTTGTCCTGTACTTCCTTTGAAAATTTGGTGGCATGCAGCCACGCCTGTCAGGAGGTATCAACCCCCAACATAAGGCCCCGAGCCGAGGTGTCTACATGGTGAGCCGCAGCCTCCAGGAGATCCTGGACCAAGACCCTGCCGTCGGATAATCCCATGTTAAAATCCTCCAGCTTCTCGACTGGAATGAACTTCTCAAACCGCGACAGACCTTTCCACATCTGCATATTAGCCCCCGCTAACACCAGTTCGCATTGGCCTGCCGGAGGTGCAAGGCCAAGTTAGCGAAAATCTTCCTCCCAAGGGAGTCAAGGAGCTTGTCCTCCTTCCCCAGAACCTAAGTAGCCATCGTAGAAGTGGATGCTGCAGGCCTGGACTGTAAGGTAGCCGCAGCCACCACCATGGAGGAGGGGGGCCGACAAGACGACAGAGCCACTTCTTCTGAAGAATGCAGCCTGTATCGTGCATCAATTTTCTTATTGACGAAAAGTCAAGAGTGTGGCTTTTCCCAGACCCTGCAGACCTCGGCCAGAACGTCCTTCTGCAAGAACAGGCCGGTGCGCTCCAAAGGAAACAGGGTGAACGCCCCACAAAGCACACCCTCCTGCGGAGCGGGTGCCTCGGGCACCGTAACATCCAAGAAGCCCATCATGTCCAGTACCCGGTCATCAAAAGCTCTAATAGAGCGGAGCAGGTCCTTGTTGTCTTCCGACAACAAGGACCTGGATGATCACCCTGTGCGTGATCCGACAGGTCAGGATCCTGTTGAGCCGTGTCGGGCACCACCTTGTCCATGGGGGACAATGGAGGCAAAGCCGGATGAGTCGGGGAAGGCACCGTAGGCAAGGAAGGCGCCGGCGGAACCACCGGCGGAACCACCGCAGGACGGGTGGAGCCGGAGACGCGGGTAGACATATCTCCCTAAAAAGCCCTTTGAAATATTCCCTCAAGGGGTTGGTACGCATAAGTGCCTGAAATTTGCCGAAAAAAGGCATCCTGCGGGGACTGTTTTGGAACCGGAGGAGGCCTCTCATAAGGAGGATAATTCCAGGGACGTAACGGGGAAGGTTGCCACACCGGCCCATCTCCCGATGTATCCACAAAAATCAAAGGTGCCGACCCCACAGGCAACAAAACATTGTACGGAAGGGGCTTCCGAGCATTCTAGTCATAGACTGGCCGAAAGGGATGCGCACAAGGAACTCTATGTTCACCCACAGAACCAAGCCCTACACCTGAGGCCGATGGCGTAGTTGTAGGGGTAGCGCACAAAATGGCCGCCACGGTCGTGACGGGAACGGCCACCATTTTGTCATCACCTGAGGGGAACTGCAGCACGTGAGGAAGTGAGGCAGGGGTCCCCTTCGATGGATCAGGAGTCTTAACTTTAGCCTTAACGTAAGGAACCTCCGCAGAGCCGGTACTATGAGGCCTGGAATGTTTCTGCGACATACCAATCGCCAAATTAGCCTTCCCAGGAAGGACCTCGGCACTGCCGGTAAAATAAGAACTTTCCTTCTTTGCCCCCTGAACAGATCTGGCGTCGCCGCAAGAGCGGGAACGGTGAGAAACAACCTTCACCGATAAGGCCTTGCCAGGCCTCTCAGAAATGTTGGTAGCTGTAGCCTCTGTACGAGGGACCTCGGACTCGGGTCCGGTAACAGCCTTACTAGCGCGGGCCTCGAACATCCGTTCGTTAACACCAAGCCCCGCCGAGGCCGCGGGGCGAACCCCAGTCTTATTTTTGAGGGAAGCCGATAGAGAGGCCTCAGAGCAAACTCCGGTACCCCACGACTTAGTAAAACTGGGTCTACAAGCAGCCCCCACAGGAGGGGTCTTGGAGCATACTCCGGTATCCACAGGCCCCTTACGGAGACCCTCAGAGAAAACTCCAGTACAATTATTAGGCCCAACAGGCACCTCAGGGCAATTCCCGGTGATGGAGCAATCTCCGCTCCTCCCGGCTCGAGAAGAACCTGGAAAAGTGTCTCCCGCCCGGGCTGCTCTGAAAAGTAAAGAACTTACCGCGCGTTTCTTCTTTTCGTCGATAAAGACTTGAAAATCCAAAGGAGGAGTTCAACGGAACACCTCCTCCCTCTGCTCCAACCGACGCTGAAGTGCCCGGAATGAAAGGGAATCACAGTAAAAACAGGAGTCCCAACGGTGATCCGGACCCAAACAGTCTAGATAAAGAGGATTGGGGTCCGCCCTCGCGAAACGTCAGTGACACGATGAACAATCAGGAAAGTCTAGTTTGAACGACATAGACAGACCAGTTAATGATCGCTAGCGAGAGCCCGAGAGGAAAAAAGGAAAGAAAATCTTCCGCGGATGCAAGTGCGTCCATTCCCGAACGAGAAGAGAAAAGGACTGATAGGCGATGCGCGGGGCGGAGCCGAGATGGGCGGGGTTACGGCCGCATGACGGGCTCTGCGCAAGAAAGAGAGGAAGAACAACATTTTTTAAAAGAATTTTTGGATGCTTTTTACAAAGTGCTCCGGTCCCGTCCCACAGGACGGACAGATGTCCCTCCGGTCCCGTCCCACAGGACGGAGAGATCTCCCATAAGTATGGAGGAAAGGGGACGGGACGTATGAGTATGAGTATTCCAATAATGATTCTCCCTCTCTTCATGTATTCTTGCTACTTTATCTCAACTGGGACGTGTATTTGATACTGTATCTCAACTAGGACAAGTATGAGCGTTCCAGCAATGATGCTCCCTCTTTTCAGGTATTCTTACTGCTTTGTCTTGCCTGGGACGAGTATGAGCATGTCTTGTATGAGAGTTACATAAAAGATTACCACTTTCTTCAGGTATTCTCAATGCGCTATTTTGACTGGGACAAGTATGTGCGTTCCATTAATGATTCTCACTCTCTTCAGGTATTCTTAATACTTTATCTTGAGTGGGACGAGCTTGAGCATTCCAGTTATGAAGGGAAAGAGTGGCGCAGAAGGCCCAGATATCCTGAACTGCATCCTCGTGCTGGAGAAGCTAGAGTCTGTGCTAAGATCAAGTGTGCTACCTTGCCCCGTGCTGAAAACGTGGGGAAGGGAAGCTAATTATCCAGCTGTCCTGACATTGTTTTTTAAACACTTTTACTTTTGCATACATCATTTTCCCACACCATTTGTATTTAGAAGTAAGGATTGGCAATAGGTTTATTAGTATTAGACATGACTCCACTAGGACTGTTTTCTTTTTACTTTGATGGTTGAAGCTTGCTCCCATCCTTAGATTTAAGATTATATAGACGCTCATCCAATCCAATGAAGTTCAATAAACACCTTGAACTGTGATCACTTGTGCCTGTCTTCACTGTTTGATACCATGCCTTCTGTACATGTCCCTTTTAGACAGCCTGCCGGTGGCAGCGTCTTGTTTCTTTTAGACCTGTGAGAATGTCTGATGCCATGCTCTGAATCCCCTGTAGCAGATTGGCATCACTGGATACATTCTTTACTAGATTGCATCTTTTTTGTCTGGGTGCTGTAAGAAAGCCTCCTGCCTGTTCCTAGGAAGTGGTGTAGGATTGACTCGGGGGCAGGCCTGCCATTGGCTACTTTATGTTGGGCCTGGTGAGATATTGGGAGGAATCTCTGGTTTCCCCTGCAGAACAGGCATGGGTGGGGCCAGCGGCAGATCTTCACATTAACGGAGTGGCACCTTTAAGAAAGGACTCAAGCGCTGTGCACTTTAGGTCTGTGGGCCATGGCCATCAGGGCCAGTGGTATTACTATCACTATGGAGATTAAATTAAACCCAAGTTAGCAACACCTGCCCCAAGAATATTTCTTGCATACACCCATAGCACAGAGCGGTGAAATGAATATGTTTATATCATTTAGCCACACCAGGTTTATTGATAAAAATTTCTTGGAAGTGAATTAGGAAGTCTTGCAGGTCGGATTCTTGAAACGGTTTCAGATCTTTCACAAACATCTTCTCAAGTTGCTTGGGTAATGCCGAAGTGAAGAGAATGCCCAAAGGATACACCACTGTTGCCTCTATGCGTTCATTTCATGCGTTCAATGGGCCTCATCACGAGTTGGGCGGTAGTCCTTAAATGCGGCGGTAACAGTATTACCACCGCATTTAAGAGCTGGCCGATCACGAGTTGGGCACTAAATGTGCTGTTTTACCTCCAGCCAGCTTTTTGCGGGAGGAGAAAATCCCATGTACCGCCCTGTTTGTGGCGCAATTACCGCCGGCTGTATTAGTGTACAGTATTTGCGCTGAAAATGGCCCATTGGGTCCAATGGAGATTTACAGTTAACGGCCAACCCGTTATCCGGCGGTAAGAACACTGGACTGGCTGGCGCTAACGCTATTACAGTTGGGCAGTATTACAGCCGGGATACCACCCAACTCATGAAAAGGCCCAATGAGTTTACACAGTAGACCTGGATTGGATTCTGGCGATTTTCCTGCTGGTTCTAATAAATGCCATCCTCCAACACTTTCATCAGCTGTTAGGGTTTGTAACACTTGACTACAAATGTATATTCAGATGTTGGTGTGGAAAATGATTTGTAAATGATTGCCTAAATAACGTTGATGGGGAATGTAATTGTAAATATATGAACATGAGAAGAGTATGTTGATTCAAGAAGAACCAGTCGTTATATTCAGCACCAGGACTAGAGAAGATGAGAGAAAACAATGAATTTTGACTTGTATGCTTGAAGTCAGGATGGAGAAATGAAACTTGGCTGACCAATGCACTATTTACTTGCATGCTTGTGTTTTTCTGCATTATCACAATTATTCATAACCTTGCTTACACTTCCAAAATTATATCAATGTATTAATAACAGGAGCAGCTTCAAGTGAATGATGATAACAGCGGGCAAGTCTTAATTACAATAAGGGTATGTTTGTTGTTTGTTTGTTTGTTTATTCATTCATTTGTTATGCGCACCAGACCTGTAGGTAAAAGGGCGCAGCAATATGAAAATGCAAAGCTTACATAGTTAAAAATATGCATTGAATATACACAAATATACACATAAATTACATAAGTACAGAGTATACAGAATGTGAAAATATATACAGAGGTGAGGTGGCCTTTGTAGTTGCAAGAATAAACATGAGCAGTGTGCAGAAATATGCAATGCTTAGTCAGATCCTCTGTGTATCACTAAGGTACGCAGGTGAGCTGGAGCAAAGGGCAAAACCTGTATAAATGGTATGTATCTGTGCTAGTTATCTCTGGAAAGCTGAGGAGTGACATTGGAGGGCCAGGATTGCCTCCCACCTAATAGACCATTGTGCTAATTGATAGGAATGAAATCCTCATTAGTGAAGTCAATACATCTTCCACTCATATTGAAGTCAATGTTCTGAAAACCTATAAAAGTTGCTCATAAAAAGGTGGGGTAACAGTGTTGGGATTGCTTGGGGATTGTGTGCTGTGCATCCTGTAGTGCTGCTATTGAAGATTTACAGAGCTACCTACCCCAAGATTCGAGTCCTGCATTTGATTTCTGCGACATTGGTAAGAGGACTAGAACCCAGTTCCACACTGGAAGCCGTCGTAGCCGGGCCCGTCTGAAAGTGGTTTCCTTTATCCTGGGCTTTCTGTGGATGTTGCCTTACTATGTGAATCCATGCTTGTGTGTTTTGTATGGAGCAGGCCACATTCTAACGCATATCTCCTTATCTTTGCTAACTTCCCATAGCGTATCCAAGAAGTTGCAGAGATCTCTGCTATATGCCAGTTCAAAAGGGGAGAACCCAGTGGAAGCCTGAGGTGTCGTCTGTGTGTGAAGCGGGCCCTGGTATCAGCACATCCAAGTTCCAGTAATCTTCGTTGACAAGCTACTGAAGAAGGTTATTAAGGGTTTGGTCAAACCGCACCCGACGTGATCATCTTGGGGATGATACATTAAAGGTGCATATGATGTCTATGTGGGGGAGGATTGTCAGCTCCAATCTAAGTTATTCTGGATATGCTCATTCCCATTATTATAAGGGCTGAGAGGTCCCATGATATCCATATATATCCCAGACAAAGAGATAGCAATAATGGGAAGTGGTTGCAAGAGGGCGTAGCCAAAGTCACTGAAGGAGATTATTTGACAGACTGGGCCCGACTTGCAGTAGTCCTTGATCGGTCGGTATATTCATGTCCAAAGGAACCAACCTAATATGTGATCCAGAGTCTTTACTATTCTCTGATGTCCGGTGGTTAGATGGGAGTTTGAAAGGTCCAATACTGCCTGTCCAAAAAATAGCAGAACATTAGTTGGTAGCCTACCCAGGAAAGCTGCTACACTCCACAAAATACTTCCTTTTCTTTTCAAATCCCTCATCTTTGGAAATGATAAACTTGAAGGCAGGTGGCATTGAGAGATCATTTCACTGGGCTGCTGTGAAGTCTGGGATAACAGGGGTGCATCACTGCTTCCCCTGGCCTCCAGCGGTTGCTGGGAAACTTTGGGGGCGATTGCCCTTGTCTTGTCTCTTTAGTAAAGAAAATTTAAACAGGTACCCTATCTCCCCTCTTTTGATAGGGCTAAGCCCTTCAGTTTCTTCCACCGAACTCGGAATGCATTTTTCACAAACCACCTGTGCCATCGTGTCCCCTTCCACACTAGGAGGGTATAATCGATATGATTAAAAAGTAGAACCTGGTCTCACCCCTCAAAAAGTCACTAGTACACATGCCCCCAATCTATGCCATTCTAAAGAGCAAGCCCTGGCTTGGTTGTCACTTTCCCAAAGGCTTCCTGGGGAAATTGCAATCTCAACCCCTCGAGCACGATAGCTCGACCGCTGGAAGGAACATTGGCATATTCTATGATAAGGGGGTCAAAACCAGCAGCTAATGGGGTGTCTTGGAAGGACAGCCATTCAGAAAATCTTCTCTATTCTAAGAGTTGCATCTGGAGACAATAGGAGGGCCTCCAATTGGTTCTCTGTGGATCCCACTTCTGGTATCATCAACCCCAATGCTAAATTGATTCCACAGCAGACAACTCATTGGTGTAGAAATGGACTTCACACAATGTTGGACAACTCAAGAAAGGGCTAGTGTTGTGGCAGGCCAACTGAAGAGGCCCCTATAGACACGGGACCCAGGGAGGCTCAGCGTATTTTATAATTCCAGTTGGCCCGCAACAACTGGCGACGAGGGGACCATGGCCCCATGTGGCCCTCCGGCACTGTTCCAAGATCACAGAAAACTAACCCCATGGCCCATGAGGAAGATGGCAGGACGAGGAATGCCGGTGTCATCATTACTACTGCGGCGCTGATGCTAAGCAGTATGTAGCACAGCCCCTCTCACCCCCGCGAGGGTTCCATGTGATAATATCGCCGCAAAATATCGCCATACAAAAATTTCGCCATATTTTTGTGCCAATATTACCCCATGGAACCTGCGGGGGACACCGCCGCAACTCCCATATATTTTAAAAGGAAGCGGGGGACACCCCCGCAACTCCCCCATCCGTTTACACCATAAATTATCCCCACCAAAAATATCGCCTATGGCCGTTCCCGACGACCATATGTACGGCGATATTTTTGGTGGCGATAATATTACCCGATACCCCCGCAAGGACAGAGGAATAGCCAGACAAGTGAGAGGACCAGTCGCTCATGAGCGAGGTGAGCCAGGACAGCGCCAAGGACCCGCAGTAAGCAGCTGGGGGGAGGGAGGAGTGCACCAACAGGTTGGTGCGAGCAGGCCACACGGCAGTTGATGGTCGCGCTAGACCACCAGGGAACGTAGTTCTCACCGCGTGGAGGGCGGAGGACGAAGAGGCATTTGAAACAACTAATAAATACAAAGGAGGGAAAAAACTGAGAGAAATGAACCATAGGACCCATAACCATCGCGAGGAGGGCGGGGGGAAGAAGCAGAGTGACACGTGGGATACCAGAAGACAGAAAGCTCGACAGACAACAGGACAGGAACGGAGAAAACGGGCAGGCCTCAAGTCGTGCTTAGGGTGACACTAGGAAGAAAGCAGGAGTGAGCATGTGCACAACCAATGGTATCACAGGTGCACACCACCTCAATAGAACACAAGACAAGCCTGCCAACCCACACACTGCACCAAAGCCACGAGCAGTCAGAGAACTTCAGGCAAACAGACACTCAGCAAGCCAACATGGCGGACGAAGCATAGGCAGCTATAGATCTAGGCGCAGGAACTGGAGCATTAGCCAACATTGGAGCGGGAAACACATCCAGGGCAGCATTCCTAAGGCAACCCAACCCAGTCACACTACAACCACATCATGACCAAGGACAGAGATGGGAAGAATAGATGGAGGAATTTGAAGACTTCATGAGGGCCATCGGAGACCAAGATTCCCCCAATAAGATAGACATCTTCACCAACCTTGCTGGAAAGGAAATTAAAGGAATACTGAAAACTTTTACCATGCAAGAGAAGTCCACGTATGTCCACGTATGCGCTACTAGTGACAGCCCACAATAGGCAGTTAGTCATACTACCTTTCACATCGGGCAGCCCAGTTCTGGGGCCCACCTTCTTTGCTGGACATGGTGCCACTGTTCCCACCTAAGATGGCAGTAACACAGAGCTCCTCAACTGTTTACAGTTATTGAGCAGCGCTTCCTGCGTTTCCTTGTCTGCCTCTGCGTTTTCTGTTTCTCTGGATTGGATTTGGACTTCCTTCCTTTCTGTTTTTGCGCATTGTGAATCTCAGCTCTTGTGGATTGCTCTTACCTGCAGTTACACCTAGGGACCTGCTTTGTTTTCTCCCTTGTCTGCTGTGTTTGGTGAACGAATCACCTACAAAACTATGTGCATAACACATAGAGCAATCCACTGGCTAGGAGCAGAATTCATACAAAAGGAAATAACCCTTTACAAGGTGACCAGAACACTGAGATCCAGCGAAGATCTCTCCCTAAAACCTAAACCATACACGAGAAAGGAACTTGGTGGATCAGCACTCTCATGCTCAAAATTAAAAAAAACTTCTAAAACCTGGCTCTTCGAATTTGAACTGGACGAAAACGAATGAACAACATTGCCTCACAGTGGAGAAACACCGGAGAGTATGCCAAACCAGAATAAAATCCAGGGGAGACGAGAACAATCCAAATGGGTAGGAGATCTAGGGCTATCCTTCCCTTGATCTAGGGGATCAATGGGAAACAGGGGATAGAGAGACAGTCAGATCTAAGCTAATGGACCACAGGACATGGGGAACACATCCCAATCTCGAGGAACCCGTGGGGGTGGTAATTCAGGCATACTGAAACATTTCCTAGAGGGGAAGATAGAGCCATTTGACGATCCACTATTCTGCACACATCATAGGAGGGGCAAGCGTATCACACTAGAATAAACAACGGGAAAGTATACATGCAACAGTCCATCACAACAGACGGTGTAGGATAAGGTACCACAGACAAATTTCCCTACCAATAAAAACCTCATCTTTCTGCCTACACTGCTCAAACTACTAACTTAACACAACCATACCTCTACGGCACAACAAACCGCACACACTTCACTACACCACAACAATGAAACAACTCACACATAGCCTTGCACAACAGACAGCACATGACGGCTACCAACCGAAATACACTCCTATGCTCAGCGAGCAGTGTCAACCTAATTGAAGCTGCCAACAGCACATCACAGCTCTTTTGCTCCTTTTTTCCTGCTAAGTCCTGCTAACTTACCACCCCACCCTTTTCCTTTACAGAGATGCCAGAGCGCCAACCAACCACACAAGTGGCAACAGTGCACGGTATAAGAACCTTTTAACATAACATAGCATCTCTGTTCTTGCTGGAATTCCACCCTGCTTGTTTTTTTGGATTGTCTCTGGATCACTCTTGATCTGTTGCGCTGTTTTTGGAAACTTCAGCTCCGATTCCCGAAGCAACTCATCCCCGGTGTTCTGCGGACATTAGATATTCACTTAGTTGACCGTCCTTCTGCCGTTCAGGGGTCAGGCCCATGCATTTCCCCCTGGGACTTTGCATCCGCAGGCTACCCTGACCTATGGACTTCTACCAGTAGGTAGGAACAGTGCTAGGTAATCCCCACACTCCAGCATCCTAATCAAGGTAGGAAGGGCAGCGAGAAGGAAGGAGGGGGGTCTTGTATATTGTTGGGTACTCTCTTTTCCATTTACTGTGTTTTCTCTGTTTTCCTTCTGCAGCACCTCACGGTTTTTGTGATCCCTGCCTTTTCTCTTGAACCCCTAGCCCACTCTGGGTTGCGCTCTCGGGAGGAAAGTTCCCCCTGATTGGGGCCACCGTTGCTCAGCCTTGACACTGAGCGACAGTGGATTCATCAGAGACACGTTGAACCGCGACGATCCAGCAGGCTTCTCCTGCTGGGCCAGCAACCAGCGACAAATGGCTGCATTGACTGCACACAAACACTCTAGCGTCTGTGTGACTCAGTGTTATTGCTCATGGTGTTGTGACACTGTTTCTCAGATCAAGAGGTACAACCATAGTGCTTGGGGAGTGAATGCATGTTGAGCAGTGGCCATCCCCACATATCAGGCTCTGCAGGTAGCCATTGCTTGTGTTCTGGGGCATCATCATAATACAGGCAAGTGTCCCACGTAGGATGCTCATACGCTGCAAACAAGCCAACTCTATCTGCCCCCTCAGTTGCCCTCCTTCAAGGGTTCTTATGCGGCCTGCATTTTTGGGTCTTGTGCAAGGTGCCTAAGCCTTTGAAGTGAAGTAGTAACGTAATGGCTGATGATTTTGAGGGAGATGAGGGGGAAGTGTCGTCCTCTATGCCAGGTGGAGGCACAGCAAGCACAAGACAACATGGATACTCACGGTCCAGGTCTACATTTCAAAACACCACAATTCCAAAATGTGAGATGAGGGGAGCCCTGTCATTACTAGGACTGGGTGGGACATGTGGGTCAAACATCCTGAAATATAATTTATGGAGACAAAGACAGACAATAACATTGTTCAAAATGCTCCAGCAATGATTTAAACTACTTTAAAGGAACAGAGAGAAGTAGAAATGCTATATGCATATAATGCTCATGTGCAGCACATGGCACTGTTGTGCAAACTGGATTATTGATGGTCAAGGTGCGATACAAGCGCTCCTGATCAATGGTTGCTTCTGACCCAAGCTTGCTGGCTAATTCTAAGGGAGCCAGAAATTGTACTAGAAACGGGAAGATCTCACAAGCTAGTAAGTGTAAGAGCCAACCACATAGTGGAATCTCTCAAAGGCATGAAGATTAAAGGGGTACAAGCTGTTCAGGACTGGCCTGCAGTGAGAACGTCAGATGAGAGGACGAGGAGGTCAAGGAAACACGCAACAAAAATGTGGCATTGCAAGAAACCAATCTACGCGAATACTGCAAAGGTTTGCTAACATATGCTAGAAATATTCAGCACATGGACAAACATGTGGATACTGCATGAAAGAACATTTCTTTGTGAAAGAGGGCAGAGCTGCTACTCCTGTATCCTAGGTGCATGCAACCAACATTCCCAGGCATCTCGAAGGTGGCAGTGATTTTACTAGACTGGGAGGCAATGATCAGTCTGCCAATGGTGAAGAGGACAAGGAAAAGGTGTTTTTCATCTCCTCCATTGTCAGCACCAGAATAGGCAAAATCGGAGTATTGGTGATGAATGTTTATTGGAATCCAGTGGGAATAAATACTTCCATCTTACTAAATATTGTTAAAATAATTGAAAATCTTTCAGCATTAAATCCACACTTAAATATTATTTTATGCAGAGATTTAAACATCAAATGTCTGAACAAGCAAGGAATAGCGAACCTAGACCTTTTAAGAACAGGGTCCACAGACGCAGTGAAATGGGTTCAAATAACCACGGCGAACCACTTACATATGTTGAATGGCCAAGTAAAAGGTGACATTCCGGGGCAATCAACCTGGACCAATGGGTCAGTGAGCTCTACAGTAGAGTACATTTGGGTTTCAAAACTCAATCTGCATAAGATAATCCGTTTGGAAGTGCTAACTCAAACAGACAGCGACCACAACATTCTAAAGCTGACTTGTCATAAGATCAATAGAATAGTAAGTCAAACTGAAAACTTGACAACAGTATGGAACTAACTTCCACAGGAAATCATTTAAGTTTAACCAAAAAGGGCATCAAGAGAATAAGAGAAAAATACAAAGATCAAGAGAAGAGCCCCAACCCACAATTAGACTACGAACCACTCTTAAAAATCTACGAGTCAAAAATGTCAGGAACAAGACTGGATTCGTATACAGCAAAACACCAGTATAGCGCCAAACTGGTTGAGAAGAGAAAATACGTATGTCGAGAAACTCGTTGATCAGAAAATGGTGCAAAGGATCGTCCTGCCAAAAGAAAATTAAAAAAGTGCAACAACATTACAAGAACTGGCTCGAAGACATCAAACATTGGAGAGACCAGGAGCAAGGTGAGATAGTGCTAGCCGCAATAGCTACGAAAAACACTAGAGAAACCTGGGACATAATTAACAACTTAACTCTCAAACACCAGAAGTGATTAATAAGTGATGTCCAAAAGCTTGAATGGATTAAGCATTATTCCAAAGTTTTTGGAACCTTGGAGGATGACCACGCTCAGATCCTGGCAGACCCTTCAAAATCCTGGAAAAGGATGATGGATGAAGAACAGATTGAGGCAGCAATAAGGAAATTAAAGGATTTGTATGTCGCCGGTCCTGACGGCCTGACAAATCTCCATCTAAAGAAAGATAATTGGGCAAAGATGATAAATATACTTTTCATGCAGATAAGGGCACAAAAAAAATCCCAGCAGATTGGAATGAAACTATAACAGTTCCTATATTTAAGAGAGGAAAACGAGATGACCCAAAAAACTACCAGCCAATCTCATTGTCAGCCACAATAGGGAAACTGTTTGCATCGGATCAACAAATGGATCTCACAATCTGGGCACAAAAGAATAGAACCATTGATCCCCGGCAAACCGGGTTCACTAAAAGATCTGGCACTGGCTTGAATCCGTTTCTCTTATCAATGCTAAAAATGAATTCAAAGCGGAACAACAGCGGTCTATATTTGCTTTTACAGATCTAAGTCAAGCATTTGATGGAGTAAACCAAAAAAACTATGGGCTAAATTAAAAAACTGGAAATGCACTGACGATTTATTACAACCAATCATAGCCTTAAATCGTGATACGTCAACACAGATAAGAACATCGAACGTGGGAGATCTAACAATTGACATTGTCATCAAAAAAGGGGTCAAACAAGGGTGTCCCTTAGCCGCCACACTTTTTAAATAATACATCGCAGACCTGCCATAAGTGCTACATGACACAAGGCACTTTTCTCCAAAGATCAATTACCGAGACAAAGCTATGATCTGCTATGCTGACAACATAGTCTTGATGGACGACACTCAAATCGGTCTGCAATGCTTGCTAAGTAGGCTTCAGAGCTACATGACAGCTAATGATCTAGAGATTAACATCACACAATCAAAAATCATCTCTATTGGGGGCAAAAAGACATGTATAGCAAAGAGTTTTTGTTGGCAGATGGGGGGACAGATCCTTGAGTCTGTGACGGACATATGATAGTTGGGAATAAGATTAAACATCTCATGTATCAAGAAACAATGGGAAGAAGAGCTCTACTTAAAAACAAGGACGTTCAGAAGTCAAGGTTCCATACTGAATGGCAGATTCAGTAAATTTTCTCTTTTACCGGTACTAATGTTCTATACTCAGAAAGTCATGCCAGGGCTATCATATAGTAGCCAGGCAGGGCCAAATCTATCTTGGCATATTTGGGCTAAATTAGAAATCCTCTTTTGGAAGCCAATATTAAAAGTGCCACGTAACACTACAATTGTGGCGATAAGAGACGAGTTGGGGCTTGAATCATTACAGGCCAAAATTAAATGGAAATCGTTGTTTCTGTTAAGGAAAATCAACAAAGAGAATCCCGCAGAGGGATATCAAATATTAACTAACTCAGGAATAGGAAAAACAGCAATCCTACTAAATACTTGGAAGGAGGAATGGACGAAGGTGCTTCACAATCTTGAATCATCAATGGAAGAGTTACTAACCAATCCAAACCAAACCGAAATAAAGAAAAGCTCAACAGGTTAGATTGGATCGAAACAAGAGAAGCGAAACTGGCTTTAAAAAATTCTAATAACATGTAGAATGAACCAAGGGAAAGGAACTCTCTTCCAGAATACTTAATTAAATTTCTTCCAGGTATTACAGAGAGAGGCTGATGAAAATTCGTCTTGGGGTCTATCCGACAAATGAATACAAACACAGAACAGGGAAAAGAGGAATTAACAAAGGGACTTGCAGATTCTGTCATCAGTTGGAAACGACCTACCATCTACTATTAGAATGTGCAGCAATTCATGACGTAAGAATGCAAAATCTCGCCAGCTATTTTACCCTTTTCAAGGTAGAATCTGATGAAGAATGGTGGGAATACTTTTGGGGATTAATCATCATCGTTTCACGTGTGCTGGTATAACATTTTTGGACAATCTACTTAAAGGAAAAGACTTAAAAACAACAGACTTGCCATCAGTAGCTTGCTAAAGTGAATTTAAAGGAAGGAATAAGAATAAACAAATGTCATTGTTTGTCATGGTTTTAGTTGTCTTAGTGAAAACAAATAGGCAAAATGGGTCAACCCACGTGCAAAATACAGATCCAATCATCAGATGTGCCCATCCTGATTTACCCAGGAGCTCCAGTGAATGTGATGGCCTTCCGGCAATTTCAGACACTCTGTCCAAGTACCCCCAGCTAACAAGCCAAAGGAGGAAATCTACAAGTATGGGGAAATGATCCATTACCTCTACAAGCTGCATTTGCCACAGAAGTCAAACATGATCTGAAGAAAATGAAGGCAACATTCTTTGTCACTGCAGAAGCAAAGGACACACTCTTCTGCTGCAACATGACAGATGCTTTAGGGTTAATACACTTTACGTTTGGCGTGTACGAAGAAGCCATTGAAACACCTCTGAGAAGGCACAACAAACCTTTCCAAGAAATTGCATAATTGCTCATCCAGCAAGTAGGACTACACATAGAACCGAGCAGTTTGACCAGTGGCCTTGCACCACTGAAATTCTCTTCTGTCCCAGGAAGAAGTAGAACAAGGACTGCTGTCAAAGCTTAAAAAAGGAAAGAGTGATTGAAAAAGTCACAGGACCAGCACTTTGGGTTACCGCAATAGTGGTGGCAGTGAAACCTATGCAGCCTGACACTATCAGGATATGCGCGGACATAAGCTTGCTGAACAGGGCAATTAATTGAGAGAGCCATTCAATACACACACTAAATTACATCATAATGGACCTTCAAGGAGCCATTGTGTTCTTGAAGGTGTACCTAAATGCTGGTTATCACCAGGTGCCACAGCACTACAACTTGAGACATACCACAGCATTCTTGAATCATGAGGAGCTTCTATTGATAGGGCGAAGCAATGGAGTATCCTCCACATTGTGGGTATTCCAGCTATACTATGTGGTTTCGTTGACGCCAGTTTTTGAGTGGTAATTTTGCTTGACCTAATTTTGATAGTTGATATTTGTTTCTTTCATTTAATGGTGAGGGTCTCCCCCAAAGCGCCTTCCCTCTGACTGCCACAAAACACTTCACCCCTCACTCCCAAACATATTTACATTTATTTTAGGGAGAACTAGCAAAGTTAGGTCGACCAAATTTACCACTCATAAGCTGGAGTCAACCTAACCACCATATTCCATTCCAGCATGGTGCTGGCTGGACAGCACAGGGGCAACGCCCTGGTCTAGGAAGCAAGACCACTCAGAGCAACTGAGGTTTGAATCCCAGATCCGAGCTTAGAAACGGAACTCAGATATGGTATTAGGCTCATCTGACAATCTAGACTTAGACTATCAAAGGTATTCAAGCACCCACCAGAACAAGTTTGAAAAAAGCAAAGTGTGTGTTACTACAGTCTCAAACAGTGTCAAATGGCTCCCAGAAGCAGAGGTAAACACCCTAGTTGGCAAGCAATAAACTTTCCTCCGGACAGGACTGTGCCAAGCAGTAAATACAAAGATCTTGACACAAGGCTGTCATCGAAAAGATGGAAGATGCGTGGGCGGCTTTCAACTCTTGCGCTACATATTCCAAGCCTATTGTCACAACCGCTGGGTTCTGGCGGTTATGGAAGAGGTGGAAACATGGCGGTCGTCAGACTGTGCCGCCACGTTGTGCTCACTAGCGCTGTTTACGTTCTAGTCCTTTCCAACATGGCCGCCGCTGTGTGTATTTCTCTGTTCAAGCTCAGCGGTTCGGCGCGTTGCAACTTCTGAATTCTTCTTTGTTGCTTGCGCTCCACAGTTTGCTCGCTTAGCGGAGTTCCGCTCCTATCCTGTATTCCTCTTGTTGTCCTTCCTATATTCTTACCGGTGCTCCTTCTTGGACTCGGGCACGGTTGCTCTCCTCCCTTCTTCCATCTTTCCTTACTTGTTGTAGTTGCTCTCTCTGGCCTCCTCCCCCCCCTGCTCTACCTTGTTTGCCTCCATACCGTCAGTTTGCCCGGGATCCGCATTCCAGCTGGCTTTGGATATTCCTCTCGTTCCGCACCGTCGGATACCTACACTCCAAAGGGGTTTTTGTGCCGTTAGGCTTTTCCCCTTGCCGCACTTGTCTGTCGCGGGGGGGAGTCCCCGCGAATTCATTCCCAAAGGGTTGCGGTGGCTTCCTCCCGAGGCCGACCCTATCTACACAAGGAGAGAAGGACTTTTACTCGTCGACCTCGTGGAAAGAAGTTGGACTTCTCGTCTTCATCAGGTGAGGAGGAAGGGGAATTAAAAGACTCTCAGGGTTTGAGTGGGGTGGACCACATCACGGACAACCCTGCAGATACACCCACAGCGTCAGACATTGTTGATACCTATGTGGACATACAAACAGCAATGGTTCCCACATCTCCTCTGGAGACCTACAGCTTCTTGGGAATGGTTTGTTTGTGTGGAAGATTTATATCTGATCTGTCCATGGTAACAGAACCCCTACAACAAATCTCAAAGAATGACTGCTCTTGGGAATGAGCACCTGAGACAGCATCATTCTATGACTATGCACGAGAGTAATGGTGGGTGCGAGTCCATGTAGCCCAGGGACAGTGTTAGTTCAGACTGACGAAAAAGCAGCTGGACTCCCCCAAAAACTTACTCAAACAAGGAGTTGACAACACAGAGCATAGAAAGGGAGGCCATGGTTGTACAATGGGGCTGTAAATAATGTTCCCATTTACCGTATTTGGACGCTCCAAAACTGTGATAAATGATCATAAAATACCGATCCCTGTGATGCCGACACAGTGACCTGTAACCTGCCCACCAGCTAGAAGAGGGGTGGAAGCTATTATGATTGCAAGACTGAACAGTAACACTGTGATTCAAGGCAGGACTAGACAACCTAGTTGATTTTCTTTCACAACATCTTTGTGCCCTCTTAGGGGACACCGGCATAGAGGGAATTTGGGCTGAAGAACATTTGACAATTTTCATGCAAGCTGTAATTCCACTCACGATGTCCCATGACAAAATCAAGGCTGCTACGGACCCTTATAAATGCATTCAATCGATTCAGCAATGGCAACTACTGGAAGGATTCCCTGGCGCACACACATAATGGAATGAGGGGGACAAGACATCACAAAAGGGCATGTCTAACATATGGGTTGATTTGCCCACATCCATAGAGGGGCTTCCGCTGCAAGGCTTGTGCATTGCAATCCCTTCTGCTCTTGAGGACCAGGTGATAGTGTTTTCCCACTCAGGAAACCAGGAAACCAGGGAGCACAGCAAATAAAGGCAGTTCTACAGGAAAAGTATGGTTTCCGGACCTGGAGAAAAGGTTTGTAACCTTGGTCCAGAGCTGCATAAAGTGCCAAGTGACCAGAAGCAAAAATAAACAGCTTCTTAATGAGGTGTCGCAAAGAAGTGACAAACCCTGGCAAACGATGAGCATTGACTTTGCCACCATTCTTCATGACCAGCACTGCACAGTGGTGCTGGATGAACATTCCAGATATCCAGGCAGTGGAGTTCCCTTCGTCCACTGCTGCACCGGTCATACCTGTTCATGTGTGGCTTTTGCAGGGCACGTACTACCAGAATCTCTGATGTCACATAACACCACACTTTCCAGGGAGAGGAGTTTAAACCATTTCTTGATGAAAATGGAATGTAACACCCTATGCTGGCATAGGGCCATCAGGGATGTTGAGTTATTTAAGCGCACTGTCATGCCGGCTGAAGGAATGCACAATCAACTGGACTTTAGGGATGAGGTTTAGAATCTTTATTACAGGAGGTAATTCCTGCAGGATACAGGGAAACTACCATTATTGGCGTCTAATATCCTGGTGTTACCGGGGTATTCCAGGTGCCGGCAACAGCAGTAAATCTCTATTCCATGGAGTCCCATGGGACTCAATGGAGGGGATTGCTAGAATTACTGGCACCTATCGGTGATGGAAATTCCGGCATTTATTTGCTGGTAGGGGCAGGATTTATCTCCAGCTCTTAGCCAGAGGTAAATGGGTGCCCCTCACCACACCCCCACCCCCGGCAAACCTGTGTTTTGCTGTTCCGGGAAAAATTGCTGGTGCTGGAATTACTGGCAATTTTACCAGCAATTTTCTTTGACCGGCAAACATGTAATGACCCCCAAAGGGTCAAATAAAAAAAGTCAAAACGGTCCACAAAAAGGTCTTGGGAATATCCGCAAAATGTCTCATCTTGGAATGCTCAGTCCTCTCATCCACAGGGTGATTGTTGATCATTCTTGAGTAACTAGTTTCTAGATTTCCTGAGACCCATACCGAGGACTAACTAGCACCACGCAAAGATTTGGTCTGCATTGGTCTCCCTTTTGTCTCTCATTGAGGTATTTGTGTGTCTCCTCATCAGCTGGAGATATAACTTCAGCTCCTTGAGAGGCTAGAGTTAGAGCAAGAAGTCCCCACCACTTGTCTACACCCCAGAGCCCCTCACTAGCTTCAGAGATGTATGCCAGGACCTCCTTGTTCGTTCTTAGGTTCTTCTCTACCTCTGCTTGGTTGTCCCTGCCAGGATCTTGTAGCTCCACCTGCCTTCTTGGTATGCCTCAGACTGACCTAGCCTCCTCATTCCTTCATGCCCATAATAACTTCCACATCATCTTCTTCAGTTGTTGCCATCGCTTGCTGCTTCTCCTGTTACCACTTCCTCCAGCTCTTCTTTCTTTTTCTAGTATCACCTCCTCTAGCTATATATCACCTCTTTCTGCTATCAGTTCCTCAAAATCTTCATCACATTCTCGCACCACAATCTCTTCCAGATCTTCACCAGCTCTTCGCCTCAAACTCCTGGATGGTTTTCGCCCTCTCATCGCCAACAGGCTGCACTCCCCCCACAGTATTTTAAAAATTCACCACAATGCTCCAATCGCCATCCGCAACCTACTCTTGCTACAGTCTTCTGTACTCTGTGCCCTACTCCCCCTGTGAGGAATTGCTCCCGATGGTGCGCACATGTGCACGCAAATTGAATAAGAAATGTGACTGGCTCTTGGCTTTGGTCACCCCTGGGCCAGATAGAGGTTTCAGGGGCTGGGTGTCACGCATCCTGCCACTACACACCCCAGCAACACCATTAGAGTTCCCACAGCACGCCCATATCCTACATCATTGTCACACATCGCCCACACAGGTCGGGACTCACGTGTGCAGTTGGGTGCCCTTCGAGGCCGGACGTGACATGCCACATATTCTACGCAGTCTCGATTATACCCGTTTTTGCATTGGCAGCTGCATTTGGGAAACAGAATAACCAGACGAGCGCTTCTGCGTCACGTGACTGCCCATATCCGCTCATGTGATTCGATGCTTCGTTCATGTGATGTGGTTGCACGACCCGTGTCCAGGAAGCGGCAAGTACAAAAGCAGTGATTTGCTGTGCGTTCTTCGCTTCACAGCTGTTTCCAGAACCTGTTTGGCGTTGCTTACCTATCGTTTACCTTGGAAAACCTCGACCTTGGATATTGTCTCTTGGACCCCTCTCGATTGCCCTTGTCGGATTGATGCTCGCCTTCGAACTGCTACCTGGTTATCGACTCGGATTACTTCTTGGACTTCTTTTGGATTTGGAACCTTCCTTGATATCCTGGTCTTGTTTGTCCCCACAGCCCACTCTGAAACTGCTTTAAATGGTCTTGGACTTCTTTCAGGTGGACCTTTTTGTCTGCACAGCTCACTGAGCTTGTCCTTACTCTCACGTGAGTCCCGGAACACCCTACACCAGCTTCACTAGGTTAACAGTGCTCCAGCTACCACCAATAGGTAAGCCCCTCCAGATTTCTCGTACTCATAGTCACTGTTATTGCCTGGTACTTATTGCTGTTTCCTTTGCAGCAGCTTCGGGGTCTCCAGTGTTCCGTGGTTCCGGGCTTCAACATCTCCCACCTGTGGCCTCAAAGGCTGCGCAGAGAGTGGCTTTGGGGTTCTTACTGTGCGGCACTTGGGGACGGAGGTATCTTCTATTTTCACGACGCTCAAGTCTCAACAGACTGTGAAGCCATTTTGTCGTGTTAAAAATGGAGGGTTCCACGGATGACCCCGTGGCCGCTATGGTCCAGGCTATCGCAGTACTGCGGGCCGACATGGCCGCCGCTAACACAGCCATCCATCAACGACTTGATTCTATACAAAGCGTACAGCATCCTCTTCCCGCAGATCCTGAATTTGGGGATGCCGCACCTGCACCATAACTTCCTCCACCTCCAGTTCCTAACACCCAGAATCCAGTTCCCGTGGTACTTCCCACTCCCTTCCCATTAGCAGCCCCTGAATGCTATCATGGTGACCCTAGGAAATTCTGGACCTTCCTCAATCAATGTAAACTCCATTTTCTGTGCAGACCCCAGGCTTTTCCTGACTCTACCACCAAGGCAGCCTTCACTTTGTCACACTTGGCTGGCACAGCTGCGGCATGGGCCAATCCACTATTAGAGAACGACAGCCCTATCCTCTACGATTTCGATCTCCTCGTGGCTGAAATGTCGCAGGTGTTTGACACTAGACACAAGGTCCAGTCCCGTGATTTAGAGCTGCTAGACTTGACCCGGGGTAGAGGGTCCTTTATAGAATACATCACCCGGTTCAATCAATTGTCAGCAGAAACGTCTTGGCCAGAGAGCAAGAAGGCGGTGGTGTTTTATAGGGGTTTAAGCAATTCCATGAAGGACTCCCCCTCAGTGGTCCCCTCTTTACCTACTCAGTTCATGGATTTAGTAGATTTGGCCCTTCAGGTGGATGCTCGCCGAACCGAACGCAGAGCTGAAGCCGGGTTTTCCCAACCAGCATCCTTATCTGCTCCCTTGTCCTCCTCAGATTCCTCAGGAGAGCCCATGCAGATCGGGGGAATTCGAAGTCCAATCACCTCAGTGGAAAGGGAACGCAGAAGGACAGACAATGCATGCTTTTACTGTGGGTTAAGTGGACATTATGTCAAAGAGTGCCCTCGCTGCCCAAAACCAAAGAACCAGGTTTTTCGGACTGCTCGATCACAGAACCGGGGGCTGGATCGAGCACTCCCTGTCTTACCTCAGATTCACTGCCCGCTTTTGGCCATATAAGACCCATCAATGTGCAGGCTGTCCTTCAACCCATCCCAGAGACTACACACCCGGTCACCATTATCATAGCTTCAGGCGACACAGGCAATTACATAGATATTGCGTTAGCCCATTCCTTGAACCTGCCTCTAGTGAATAAAACACGACCGGAACCAGTACAAGCCGTTGACGGTACTGCCCTGGTATCTGGTCCCATTAGACAGCAGACGGCCCCACTCCTGTTGGACATCCAGTCGATCCACAAAGAGACGATAAGTTTTGACCTAATATCCATGCCACAGTTCGGTCTCATCTTAGGGATACCTTGGTTACGAGAACATAACCTGCTCATTGACTGGAAATCGGGTCGGGTGCATTTCGAATCTGATGTATGTCAGAACTTCTGTCTCCCTGTGAATCGGGAGGAAGTGACACCAGCACAGGTGTTGGGGGCCATTGCTCACCTTACTTTGGATGACACCAAGTCCTCATCAACAGGTTCACACGTTGTTGGGGTGGTTGCCCCATTCCTGTGGAATGCCGTGATTTCGAAAAGGTATTCGACCGTGGCTCCTCTGACGTTCGTCCGCCACATCGCCCCTACGACTGCCCCATAGACCCGATTCCCGAGTCTACCATACCTACAGGTCGTATCTATTCCCTTTGTCCTTCAGAGGAACAGGCCCTAAAAGACTACGTACAAAATTCCCTACGTTTAGGGCATATACGTCATTCCACCTTGCCAGCTGCAAATCCCATTTTCTTTGTTCCCAAGAAAGAGGGCGACCTTCGTCCCTGTGTGGACTATCGCCGACTCAATGCCATCACTAAGAAGGACTGATATCCGATACCCCTCATAACACCACTACTCAACCGTTTGTCTCATGCATCCGTATACACCAAGCTAGACCTGCGAGGTGCGTACAATTTGGTACGCGTCCGCGAGGGGGATGAGTGGAAAACCGCGGTTTGTACCTGTTATGGCCTGTACGAGTATACAGTCATTCCGTTCGGCCCGTGTTACGCCCCGGCCATGTTGCAGCGTTTTATGAACGACATCTTTAATGACATACTGGACGTGTTTGTGGTTGTTTACCTGGACGATATCTTTATCTTTTCCCAAAACCTGGACGAACACGTACAACACGTCCGAGTGGTGCTTTTCCGCCTGATCAAGCATTCCCTTTTTGCAAAACCTGAAAAATGCCAGTTTCATGTAGACAACGTCGAGTTCCCGAGGTTCCATTTCACACCTGGTGGGTTGGCTATGAACCAAGCTAAGGTTCGGGCGGTCGTGGAATGGCCCACGCCACAGACTCGAGGCCCTACAATCCTTCTTAGGCTTTGCCAATTTTTACAGGCGTTTTATATCCGGGTTCTCTTCCATTGTGGCCCACCTCACTGACTTGACCAGTCCCCATGTGCCCTATCACTGGCTGGAGGAGCATCAAAATGCCTTCGATGCCTTAAAAAATCGATTTTACCACGGCTCCGGTTCTCCAACATCCCGACCCGGAACTCCCCTTCATTGTCGAGGCGGATGTCTCATCTTTTACCTTAGGAGCGGTGCTGTCCCAGGCATGCCCTACCACAGGTCGCCTGCATCCCGCAGCCTTCCATTCCCGCAAGTTCAACAGTGCTGAAGCTCATTACACCGTAACGGAGAAGGAGCTCCTGGCGGTGATGGATGCCTTCCGGGTTTAGCGATACCACCTCCTGGGAGCCATTACTGCATTACTGTGTTTTCGGACCATCAGAATCTACAAGACCTGGCCTCCCTCAAATGCATCCACAGTAGACAAGTCAGATGACATTTGTTTTTTGCAGCTTTTGACTTCCACATCAAGCATCGCTCTGGTATAACGCATGATAAAGCCAACGCTTTGTCCCGTTCCACTGGGGGCGTTTCCTTGCCGGTCTTCCCCGATACCCTTTTAGACAAGAGTCACGTTATTTGTCTTTGTACGCTGCCCTCGTCTTTGTTGGACTCTGTTCGCAACTGGGTGGCATGGCATCCCGAGCAGTTGTCGGATTGGGACCTGGTATACTGGGACGGCTTGCCCTTTGTGCAAAACTGATTCGTCCTCCCCACCTCTGATACCCACAATCTTGCCCTTGAATGATCTCACAATGCAGCTATCAACGGTCATCCCAGCCAGAGGCGAACTATGGACCTCTTAAAACACTGGTGTTAGTGGCCCTCCATGAAGCGGGACGTTGAATGCTACGTAAACACCTGTGCCTATACCCCCGAAGCCATGGCACACTCTAACCATGGACTTCGTAACCGACCTATCGCGGATACAGGGTTTCGGCACGATTTGGGTGGTAGTAGACTCTTTTACCAAAATGGCTCGCTTCATCCCTTGTAAAGAGATCCCTTCCGCTCCTGTGTTAGCCGGGTTGTTTTTTGAGTCTGTTTTCTGTCTTTTTGGGTTGCCCTCCATCCTCATTTCTGACAGGGGATCCCAGTTTACATCCCGCTTCTGGCGTGCATTGACCAGGTTGCTTGGTGTTGATGCGCGGTACTCTTCGGCCTACCACCCAGAAACAGACGGACAGACCGAGAGAACCAACAAGACTATGGGGCAGTACCTGCGCTGTTTGATCATGCAACAACAGGCAGCCTGGTTACGCATGTCACACCTCATTGAGTTTGCTTACAATAATGCTGTGCACGCCCCCACCGGTTTTTCCCCTTTCAATGCTTTATTCGGCCAGCATCCCCGAGTCTTACCTATCCATGATGTTTCCCTTTCCGAGAACCTAGCTGCTGCTGCCTGTGTCAGGGACCTGTCCTCTATTCATGCCCAGACCCTGTTACACCTTCGAAAAGCCCAGGCGTCCATGAAATCCCTTGCGGACAGGAAGCGGGTGGCGGCCCTGGCCTTTTCTGTGGGTTCCCGGGTTTGGTTGTCGACCCGTCATCTCCGTTTGGTAGGCTGTCGCAAACTCCTGCCCCATTTCACTGGGTGGATGTGGTTTCCAGGGTTATTAACCCAGTGGCCTATCACCTTGTGCTCCCGAATACTTGCCGTATCCATCCCGTTTTCCATGCTTCCCTGCTCAAGACATGTCCCGACCCTTACCGCCTCCGTGCTCCGGCCGCCCCGGTTTCCCTGGCTGCTCCGGATGTGTTTGAGGTATCTAACATTTTGGGTTCCCGTGTCTGTAGGGGTCGCTTGCAGTACTTGGTGGACCGGCCGGGCTACAGTCCGGAGGAGCGCTCTTGGGACCCTGCTGTGGATGTTCATGCCCCCCGTCTAGTTGCCCGTTTCCATAGGGATAATCCATCCTGCCCACGGGGTCGTGGGCCTTTGGGGGGGGGCTCTGTCACGCATCCTGCCACCACACACACCACCAACACCATTAGAGCCCCCACAGCACGCCCATATCCTACATCATTGTCACACATCGCCCACACAAGTCGGGACTCACATGTGCAGTTGGGTGCCCTTCAAGGCCGGACGCAGCATGCCACATATTCTATTCAGTCTCGATTACACCCGTTTTTGCATTGGCAGCTGCCCTGGCATTTGGGAAACAGAATAACCAGACGAGCGCTTCCGCGTCACGTAAATTCCCGTCTCCGCTCACGTGATTCGAAGCTTCGTTCACGTGATGTGGTTGCACCTCCTGTGTCCAGGAAGTGGCAAGCACAAAAGCAGTGATTCGCTGTGTGTTCTTCGCTTCACAGCTGTTTCTGGACCCTGTTTGGCGTTGCTTACCTGTCGTTTACCTTGGAAAACCTCAACCTCGGATATTGTCTCTTGGACCCCTCTGGATTGCCCTTGTCGGATTGATGCTTGCCTTTGAACTGCTACCTGGTTATCGACTCAGATTACTTCTTGGACTTTTTTTGGATTTGGAACCTACCTTGATATCCTGGTCTTTTTTGTCCCCACAGCCCACTCTGAAACTGCTTTAAGTAGTCTTGGACTTCTTTCAGGTGGACCTTTTTGTTTGCACAGCTCACTGAGCTTGTCCTTACTCTCGACATCTGGGACTACTGCTCACGTGAGTCCCGGAACACCCTACCCCAGCTTCACTAGGTTAACAGTGCTCCAGCTACCACCAATTGGTAAGCCCCTCCAGATTTCTCGTACTCATAGTCACTGTTATTGCCTGGTATTTATTGCTATTTCCTTTGCAGCGGCCTCGGGGTCTCCAGTGTTCCGTGGTTCCGGACTTCAACATCTCCCACCTGTGGCCCCAAAGGCTGCGCAGAGAGTGTCTTTGGGGTTCTTTCTGTGCAGCACTTGACTTTCCTTTGGACACCGACACTTGGTGTTTACGGTTATGGGAATTATCCGCTGTGAAATTGAAAGGTTGTGTCCCCATGTCTTACGTTCCAGGGAACAACAAAATCTTAGCATTTACATTGGGTTTGGAAGGACAGGAAACTAAGGAACCTGAGATGGCTTACCCGCAAGATTTCAACGTTCACTGCAGTAAACTACATCTTTACTAAGGGAGTCTTCTGTTTTGGTGTGCAGGACTTGAGGAAGGCGTTCTCTTAGAGGGCTAGGTTGTGGCTTCCAGGGAGGGCTAAGGTGGTCCCGGTGAAACAATAAAGGGGGTTCCTAGAGTTGATGCTCAGGGAGCCTGTGTCCCTTGCTAAATGGTGGAACGAAAGGAAAATGGCCAGGAGATCCTCCTGGACCCCTGAGCCAATCTTTGGATGGTCCCTAGAGCCCAGTAGGGGACTTGTCATAGCACCCTCAACAAACTATTACAGATTGTGTTAGAGCAAGGCAAGGCCTTACCAGTACAACTTTCTATGTCACTCACAGCCTGACTCCTGTCGGCTACCAGGGTGTTCCCAGGGAAAGCAATTTATGGGGAAAAAGTAAGAACCATAATCCTGGATTCTTCATCACAAAGTATTCCAGTTCTAAGCAGTCAATTAACAGTAATGGAGCAGAAAGACACTGCAATCGGGCATAAAATAGGAGAGACGGTCTTTGTCATCAACAGGATCTAACTTTCAGAACTCACATGCCAGGGGCCCGCGGTTACTGAGCGAGCCATCCTGCTTGCGGCTGATTGGCGCAACAGGTTTTTCGCAGGACTACATTCTCTAGAAACCTGCACACGCGCAGAGCATGATTACGTCATGACACTGACATCACATTCAGGATGTGCACTGCATGCAACGTTTCCCGCGGTGATAGTCTCCATAAAACAAGTTGACAATGCAGGTGAGGTGCTTCTCAATGGAAGTGATTTCCGTCCCTCTGTGAGTAGCTATTTTTGGATTCATGATTTCCTGGTACCTTTTTGGCTTGTTTTCCCCTTTTTGGACTGTTTTTGGATTATCCTTGCTGGACTATGGTCGTCTGATGGATTTGGAACTTTGGTTTTCTGATCATGCTGGTCTCCCTGGATTGCTTTTTGATTCCCTTTGTTGCATCTGGCTACATAGAGGACTTGGAACTTTGGTCTATGGACTTGACCCATTTGACTCGATTGCTGCTGGTACTGAGTCTTGGACACTGCGTTCGAAAACTCTGTTATTTGTTTCCCACCCTAGATCAAGTGCTTTTCTTCTCTTTAGGTCGTGTCCTCGTTCCGCAAGGCACAGATCCTTGAGTTTTGGCGACATTTTGCTTCCGCTTGGCAACACATCAGGCGGGTATCCTGGTCTGTGGACTTTGCATGCTGATGGTATGAGGGCTTTATCATTGGGTTCATCAGTGTTTTGGATTCAATACACAGGTAGAAGAAGGAAATCGGGGAACCAAGGGGGGTGGCTTTGGTGTTCTTGGATAACAGGTACTCGAGTGTTTGATTTTTGTTGTTGTTTTCTTCCCACAGTCTGGGAGAGGTTCAGGTTCCCTCCCGCCTGTTCACCTGAGACCCAAGCCTTACATTATGAAGGCTGCGCTCTCTGGATGACAGTCACCCTGTAATAGGAGACCTTCTGCTTCTGACTTTACGGCAGTCAGTGACGGGTGGTTCGTCACACCAACCCACAAACTGATTTTACCTTTTTAAACTTACTTAATTGCAAGTGACTGCAAAGAAAGGGTCTATCATCACGGCAAGCAAAGTGGCCCATTCTGCCATGAGACAATAAAGCTGGCTCCAGGAAGTAATATGGATCACTGAACAGAGTCGAAGGCAACGAGAAGTTAATGTAGTATCTAGAGTATTTCTCTGCACGGGGTACACACTTTGCAGACAATAGAATGTAGTTATGTCATCCAGACTCTGATGGGACATCAAGGTTCCAATTGTTACAGTTGGGATCTTCAGGATGGGAGCACTTACTGATTAAGATGTGTTTTACTTACCTTGTGTCTCATTCAACTAAGCTTACCCTGTAACTTGTAATAAAGCTTACTACTTTTATACAAACCAACTTCCAGCATCTTACCTGCTTCTCCAGTGCCGTGAATACTACAGTTATACATGATCAGGAGAAAACAGACAATGATGAAGGTCGAGGGCTGGAAGAAAACAAAGCGGACTGAGAAGAAACTTACCCATGATAGGGAGAAAGTACAAGGTAAGCCAAAAAGGGGTACACCTTAGAGTGGATTAAACACCAAATAATCTATGACAGAGGTATACCAGGAGGCTGTATAATTGGGAGAAGGACCCCAAAAGAGACTGTAATGATAGAAACGATTTTAAACAGACCATATGAATGTTAATGTTATGCAGAGCTTTAAGAGGGGTGGGGCTAGCCATGGCCCAGCCCTGGCAGTCTCCAAATATGTGCTTGAGCCAGGCCTCTCCAAACTGACCTCCCTTGCCAAATTTATTTTAAAATATGAGTGCCAAACTGCTCTTTGCCAGAAGATGTCACCTCCAGCAATGTCTAGATGCACAACATCAGTTAAAGAAATTTGAAATTGGGTACTTTTGAAGCAGGAAAGGGAAGTTATAAGAGAATACATTGTTTGATTTTTTGCCACACAATGTATTAAACTATTATCTTTAGAATGCCTTTAATTAGTATTTATGAATAATGGATTTCTTTCAGAACTGTGGGATTGCCTGGTGTACGGACCCCTTTTGATTTGATGTTCTGTTTCATATTTGAATGTATTTATTTTGGTCAACATTTGTACACACATTAACCATATTTAAATGCATCTTTTAAACCAGATTGTTTGCCCTTTCATTGCACGTATATGTAAACTCGATTTGCTCTGTTGGGTCACTCCTTTATTTACACGGGCCACTCCTTTATTTACACGGGCCGCTCCTCTTGTGAAGCTTTATTAGCTACTTGGGATATGAGGCTGCGCAAGATCCTTTTTAGGCCCCTGATCAAATATAGCATCAATGGCATTAAAAGCCCCCCAATCCCCCGATTTCTTATCCCACTTAAAGCACTGGTGTTCTGTAATGTGGGGAGAGATGTTGTAACGTAACACTTCCTGGCGTGTGAAATCACTGATACCTGCCAACCATGTGTTGTGTAAAAGAAAAAGCACTGCCGCCCACGCAAAGCAGGGCCAAAGATAAACGTAACCATGTGTGTGTCGAACTTCTCCATCTCTGCAGGGCCCACATTGTATGGAGGCAATGAGGGTAGCCACAAAGTCCTGCCATTCTGCATAGTAGTGGTTGAGAGGTCATGGGAGTAGAACATTGGTATGGAGGCAATGCGGGTAACCACCAAGACCTGCCATTCTGCATAGTAGTGGTCGAGAGGTCATGGGAGTAGAACATTGGTATGGAGGCAATGCGGGTAACCACCAAGACCTGCCATTCTGCATAGTATTGATCGAGCGGTCATGGGAGTAGAACATTGGTATGGAGGCAATGCGGGTAACCACCAAGACCTACCATTCGGCATAGTATTGGTCGAGAGGTCATGGGAGTAGAACATTGGTATGGAGGCAATGCAGGTAACCACCAAGACCTGCCATTCTGCATAGTATTGGTCGAGAGGTCATGGGAGTAGAATATTGGTTTTCTGCTTAGCATGCTAGTTTCAGAAGTTGATTCACAGAGGGAAAATGAGTCTTGTAACATCGTGCTGCAAGTCATGGGAAAAGGTCTTCACACAATTGCCCTCCCCATTTAGGTCAGCCTGCCCTTTTTCTTCGACGCAGGAAACTTTGATAAAGTTGGGGCAACCAATTGGGCTCTGAATAAGTCAGAGCAGCCCACCTCGTGCCAAATGCAGAATTATTGTTATTCTGGAGCCTACCATGCAGCCGGTAAGGTGCTGACCGGTGCAACCAATATAATAAACAGCAATTACAATAATCTGGGAACCTCATTAAAACGAGCCATTTATATTCAAGGAACAATCTCCAGTCCTTGTTACTCCAATGCCGATCATGTACTCCGTAAATCTGATGACTCCTGGGAAAGACTGCTCCAAGGAATACGTCAAGGGCATGTGGGGTACCAGTTGTTATGGGTGACACACCGGCACAACACGGACCCCTTTAAGGGAGCACCCATGTTGGAGGAAGGGGAGGAGCAAAGGAGGAAATAGTTAACAATAAAGAAGGTATGAGTCGAGACCTGTCTCCGCTACTGTGACAAGACCACACAGACCAAGAAGAATACTAACCCACGACTACATACTCAACCTGAGAAGATGGAGTAATGAAGCTCAAGCCTCGGTATCCAAAAATCACAGCTGATGGATACAAATCTATCAGTAAGAAGAAGAAAAAGAACCGGACCTGTCTCTGTGTCATGCTTTACATGCATGGTGTACATGAATACAGGCCAACAACTGGCGACGAAGGAAGACAGCCTGCGCAGTACAGTATTACTGCTGTAATCGGCAGTGTCCTCTGCTCAGCTACACTCCGTAGGGTCATTACTGCTGCAGTCCGCAGTGTTCTCCGCCACCCTCTGTGGCATCCTGCGGCTGCAGTCCGCAGCATCCGTAGTGCCCATCTCCTGCCGGCTATGCTCCACAGAGCGCTCATCATGCCGCACTCTGTGGCGTCCAATCCCCTTCAATCTGCAGGCTGTCTCATGCCGGCTGCTCTCCACACCGTGCTCATCTCGCTACATTCTGCGACATCCAATTGCCTGTGCAATCCGCAGGCAGCCACCATCACCACAAGTGTCCTGGTGAGATGGGCCTTGATGGGCTGCATCGCTTCCCACTGCAATCCATGGCTCTCCTCATGGCTTGCAATCCGCAGCCAGTCTTCCACATGAGGTCCTCTAGAGGCCACATAACAGATCTACTTACATTACAAGAGGACCTTTTGAGGCATCAGCACGGGCCTAATCTGGCTAACGCCAGCACAGTCTAGCACACTTACCATCTGCAGACATCAGCCGCACAGGCCCTCCAGCGGCCACATCACAAGCCTTGTTTGGCCAGGGCCATCGCAGAGAACCTCTGCAGGACCGGCTAGCTCACTTGGACCTCCACTGCTGGGGCAAACCGCACCAGTCACGGGGTGCCTTCATCACTCCAAGGCCCACACTGGCTGCACAGAGGAAAAAGGGAATGACGCAGGTTGGTGCGACAGCCGTGGGCCCAAATTGTAGGAAGGGTGCTTGAGGCAGGACACATGACGCCTGCGACACACCCATCTGTAGAAATGTCAGGGGCTCCAGTCCTACACAACACAGCTGCGTGAGCACCGGTTGTTGGCAACCTGTCGTGTCATTAGGGAGGATCAGGAAGCGGGGCCCCATTCACGTTGCAGCCCCAACATAAAGAGCCCCGGTGGGTCCGAAAGGGTAGAAGAGTTTAATGACTTCATAAGGGCTGTAGAAGAAGACAAATCAACCGTCGTCAATGACATTTTCACCAACCTAACAGGTAAAGAAGTTAAATGGATCATCAAAACAAACCCTGATGGAAAGTGGCATATAAGAATCTTGTGGCAGCTCTAAACAAAAAACTGGCCATAGAGCCCAACAGAAACTACAAAAGATATGTCTTTAATCAGTGCTCACAAATGCCCCACAAGACAGTTGATGAGTTTATTACCAGACCAAGACAGAAATTGGTGCACTGCCAGTTTGCACAGTTTTTCGAACGATGAGGCCATTCGGCTAGAAGTGACTGAGGGCTGCACTTCATCGGCTTTCCGAAAACAGCTACTGAAAAGGCTACTGCAAACAGATGAAGTGAATGAACTAGCGAGGGTTCACAAAAAGGTAGACAGACATACAGGCAACATCGATCGCACCTTGAAACAATTGTGTATAGGCGCGGTATAAATGCCATATCATATTATATTGATGGAAACGCTAAAAAAGAAAGCGGAAAAGGACGAGACCATAGCGTCTAGACATGGCCAGGGAACCCTCAAATATCCCTACCACAACAAGATGGCCAACAAGAGACGAATACCAACAACTGAGATCGGGCTTCAGAGTATATGCTTCAAGTGTGGGTTAGCGTTTCCACACTCGGGGACATGCCCAGCGATCAGCCAGAGGTGCTCCAAGTGTGGAAGAGAAGGTCATTTTCACACTGTATGCAGGGAAGGGAGACCATTCCCAGCAATGAGAAACTACAAGGAACTGTGGTATGACTATAGATTGATGAAAGGGTACGCCTAGTACTGCAACACCCCAGGAGGGTGGGGTTTCACCTTTAGCAAGCAGTGTCCCAGAAACTGCAACTGTTTTTGGACAATGGGATAGATATGAAAGCAGTGGGACTGACACCATGGATCTTGCCACTGGTGGTGGTGCCGAAGGAAGTGGGGGGGGGGTGAAACAGACTTGATATGAGGCTGGTAAATACAGTGATACAAAGAGAAAGACACCCATGTCCAAAAATAGAGGAAATGATTGCCCACCTGAACAGGGCCACCAAGTACTCAAGACTAATCACTGCGTATGCAACACACAAGGGCTTGTTCCAATTCAAACGCCTCAACTTTGGCATTTCCTCTGTCGCAGAAATGTTCCAGGCGGCCATAAGGCAATAAGGCAGCTATTGATTCCCACTAAGTCTGTGTTTAATAATAGCGATGACATAATAGCGATGACAAACTGGTCTATGGGACAACCAGGATGAGCATGATCAGACACTCATGGCCATTTGTGACATCCTAAGGTAAAGCAGGCATCACGTTGAACTTCGACAAGCCTAACATTTACAAAAACAAACTCAGGTTTTATAGACACATTTCCTCTAGCCAAGGTATGCAACCAGACCCTGAGAAAGTGTGCACCATCAATGATTTATCTATTTATCTGCGCCCACGCAGGTGGCAGAAGTAAGGTTGTTCTTGGGCATGGCAGGGTACTGTGCCAGGTATCTTCCCAGATACACCATCACCATGGAATCTCCGGAAAGGCTGTTGAGGGAGTAAGAGCTGTTCCATTGGTCAAAGGAGTGCCAGCATGCATTTGACACAATTAAGGGCGAGCTAGCAAATGCAACACACTTAGCCTACTTCAACCAGATGTGGCACACAGAGGTAGTGGTTGATGCCAGCCCTGTGGTTCTAGAGGCCATTCTAGCCAAGCGGGAGGATATGGACTCACCTCTGAGCCACACAGTGGCTTACGCAAGCTGTGCTTTGACTCACACTGCAGGGGCCTATTCCCAGACCGTGAAAGAGTCTGGCTTCCGTTTGGGCATGCGATTACTTCCACCACTTTATCATAGGGAAAATATTCACATTAGTGACTGATCACCAAGCCCTACTGTCACTATTTGGCAATGCAAGGATGAAGATGCCACCACAGATAGATTGAGAATACAATTATAACATCATACACAGACTGGGGGAGGGAACAACTCGTTTGATAACATATCACGCCACACATGCCAACGACAACAAAAGCCAAGAGAGGGTGACACGGAATGCCTGTACTACATTACAGAGAATGCCCTACCGCCAGTGCTGACGCTAGAGGAACTAGCACAAGCATCGCAGGAGGATCTGTCGATAGCCATGGCTATTGAGTTGACCAACGCCAACAGATGGAATGACTACAAACGGCAACTACAACATCACAAGAACTGCAACAGGATGGGGGTGGAATGACTGGCTAAATGAACACTGAACTCAGAGTCTCTGATCAACGGATCCTGCTAAGTGGGTGTCTACTAGTCATACCGGCAACACTCAAGATAAACATGGTGCCGACACATCACGAGAGACAGAGGAGTAGACACCACAACAAAGCTACTACGACAGAATGTGTGGTCCCCATTTATGGATGCCATGGTCAAGGAGGTGGTGAATAAATGCTTCCCCTGTTAGGAGACCCTCCTCCGACGCTGCAGGAGATGGAGATTCCCCGAAATGGTGTGGCATAGAGTTGCCATGGATTTCTATGGGCCAATGGAAACAGGTTACCTGTTGGTGATGATAGATGAAATTTCAAGATCCATGACCGTGAAGAAGACAAACACTACAGCATTCACACAGGTGCTAGGAGTGATCAATGTGGTTCTCAACAAATGTGGCATCGCCCACACAGTGAAAACAGACAATGTACTTCCATTTAAACATTCCATCCAATGTACAGATTTGTGAAACACCTGGCATTCACAAATCAGAAGGTCGCTCCCCTATGGCTCCAATCCAATCCAATGGCAAACTCCTGTAAAAGCTGGTCATCTCCCAACTTACTCTCCACACTGAATCTGTTGGTTGTCTCTGTGACCATCAGTCTGGCGTCAGAGCTGCCAGAGACACAAACTGCTCTCCTGAACAACTGCAATGATCTGCTCTCCAAACTTGACTCCAGCAATCCTTCTGTCCTCATCCTCCTTGATCTTTCCTCTGCTTTTGGCATGGTCAACCACGCCATCCTGATCAATCAACGCCATGAGAGCCCGGGCATCAGAGATCAGGTCCTGGAGTGGATGACTTCCTTTCTCTTGGACTGTCCCTACCAGGTCCAACTTGGGTCTTTTCTCTCCGCCACCACTCTCTCTCCACCTGTGGTATTCCCCAGGTCTCTATCCTCTCGCCCAGGTTTTTCAACCTCTACTTGGCCCTGCTGCACCGACTGATCTCTACCTTCTTCTCTAACTTTCAGTGTTATGCGGATGACACTCAGCTTTTCTTCAGGCTCACCTCAACCTCTTCTCCTCTCTCGCTCATTCCTGACTGTCTATCTGCGATTCAGGTTTGGTGCAACTCCAATAGTCCCTGCCTTAATGCCAGTAAGGCGGAGATCCTTCTCATTGGGACCTCTGCTCCCGCTTTCCCTCTCTCACCCTGGCCACCCTCCTTGGGCCCTCCTCCTTTGCCTTCCTGTCAGGCTAAAAACCTTGGTGTCATCTTTGACTTCACTCTCTCTTTCTCTCCTCATCTCAGACGTTACTAAGAAGTCCCACTACCAGCTGCACCTCCTCAAAATTACTCTTCCTTTTCTCACCTTCCCCCAGATGCTCACTGTCTCCAGAGCCCTGGTTCTCTCTAGGCTGGACTACTGCAACAGCCTCTTTCTCAATCTGCCTACCCCTACCCTCTGCACTCTGCAACTAACCCAGAACAGGACTGCAAGACTTATCCTTGGCCTCAAGCCCAGGGACCCTATCTCTCAAGCCCTGAAATCTCTCCACTGGCTCTCGGTGGATACAAGGATCAAGTTCAAAACCCTTTGCATTGTCCAGAAGGCTTTCTGAGGCCGGGGACCGCACTATATCTAGTGCTCTCTTGCAAAATACCTTTCTTCTTGAGCCCTTCACTCAGCTACCACCAACTATGTACGGGTCAGACGCTACTCCAGGCTGAGAGTGGGGGGTAGATCTCTCTCCTCTGAAGGTGTCTCCCTCTGGAATGGCCTCCCTGCCCCTCTCAAACTTGAGCCGGACCACCTGAGATTTCGGAAGCAGCTCACAACTTTTCTCTTCTCCTCGGCTTTCTCCCTCTCCCTCCACTGCTGTCCTTTCTAACAACCTGTCTGGTTTTTGGCTACCCCCAGTGTCTCCATGGCTGGCAAGCTCTTTCCTGATCAGTCACCCCAGCACTGCCTCCGGGTCTACCATGCATGTAGGCGCTGTAATTGTAATATCTACAGTCCCTGTCTCCTTGCACTTACCCAAAGTTTCACTGCTGTAGCTGCACCTACTCAGAGCAATGCTGCCCTGTTTCCCCTTCCCTCTCCCTGGCACTTCCTCTGCTCCCCTTTCACGTTTCACTTCTTGAATGTCACAAGGCCTAGTAAGACTGTTTGTCTTGTCCGCCCTTTATCTCCCCTCCCTTATCTTGTCATGCCTAGAAACCCTTGTGTACAGGCGCGTTATAAATGACTTATATCATATCATATCATGGTAGAGCAATTTATGGCATCCATAAAGAGAACTATACAAAAGGCCATGATCGAGAAGATGCTGATACAACAAGCATTGAGTGGAATGTTGCAGCAATACAGAAACACACCCCACAGTGCTACAGGAAAGACCCCAGGAGAACTGATGGTAGCTTATAACGAGTGAGCAAAGGAGTGGACGGACTGGAAGAGGGAGACTTAACTGTTGGGGTTTAATGAAGGAGACATGGCCCTGGTAAAACAGTGGATGCAGAAGAATACTGGCTCCAGATATGAGGTGATACGGGGACTGAGATCAAAGGGATGGTGACAGCTTAGAACAAAAGGATAGAGGGTACAAGAAATGCCTCATTCTGCAAGCACCTCATCAGAGACACAGAGGAAATAAAAGAGCCAGAACAAAGCCCAGAGCATGACACTCAAGGTCGGCAGATGAAGCAAGGAGAATGGACTGGTGGGATGAACAAGAGCAACCAAGGAGTGAGAGGGAGAACAACAGAAGACTGCACCGGATTGTCACGAGACCATCCAGACTCACTGAATAGATGCGAGATGGACGTAAGGAGATATGTGAGGGGGAGGTGTTGTGGGTGACACACCATGTACAACACAGGCCCCTTTAAAGGAAGCACCCGTGTAGCTGGAAGGGGAGGAGTGAAAGAGTAAATAGTTAATGATTAATAAGCTTTACATGAATAAAAGACAACATCAGTTATGCCCCCATAGGTACCAGAGAGAAAGTGGTGGCAGGTTCTACTCCAAAAGCGAGCAAAGAAACATGCCTACACCCTCAGTCAAAGTAGATGCCCCTCTATGCCAGTATGCCAACAGAGCAGGGGAGGACCGCCTACGGGGACACGCACACTTACTTAGATCTGACTCTGTCAATTTAAGTGAAATCCTAACCTAAACTGGCCTGGCAAGGAGGGCTGCAGATAGAGCAGGTTCGTACTCACCTGGGAATTTACAAATTGAATACCACCCTCACTTGAGAGTGTCTTCAGAGCCACAAAGGAGCCATGCCTATAAAATATGGCAAAGGAGGAAATACTGGCAGAAAGGCCCAGGGACTCGGCGCTTGCACTAGTCCTACGTTACGCTGATGCCTTTGTTTGAGCCATCTGTCTGATTCGGACCTTTTATATATTTGCAGCATTCTGCAGTGTCTCAGAAAATCCAGAAGCAGCAACAAGGTAGCATATTCATGCTATATATATGCTATATATATGCTATATATATTTTTATTCTATTGGGCATTTGTATGGCACCTATACACAAGTGTTTCCAGGTGCTACAAGACAAAAAAGGTGGTGGAGGGGACATAGGAAAAAAGAAACAACAATGACGGTCATATTGGCCTTGTAAGAATCTTGCAGAGACAAGAGGTGATAAGTGCAGGGGAGGGATGGGTGGGGGTTTGGGATTGGAGGGGTGAGGAAGTGCTGGAGAGGGGGGGCTAAAGGAGGGTGAGCAAGTGCTGAGGGTTCTCTAAAGCGGTCCTTCAAAATCAACTACATTTTCATGATACCAAACATTACATCTTTGAAAATCTGCATTTCTAATACCTGGAGAGACTCCGATACCTACCACTAATTGCCTTGAGGACGACCGACTGGTCGACACATGTGTCAGCTGTAGACCCTTTGGATTTAACCAATACATCACAATTTTGGGAACACTCATATTACTGGATTTGGCGCATAAGGACTTGTTCATACGGACTATTAGCTGATCAATCATTTTTGGTTATTTATAACGCGCTTAATACCCAGAGGTGTCTAAGTGCGGACCCGGGGATCGAACCTGTGTTGTTCCGTGTCGACTTGGTTCCAAGGCGAGCACGTTGCCCCTGAGCTATCCTCCCGAGACCTAAGATAATAAGTACAGCTGCCAACGTTTTGTAATGCCATCAATTGCCAGTTAATGCATCGTATAACTTTCAAACTGATCTGAATGTTCCCTGAGCCCATGAAAGATCAGATCCCCTTTTCCCTCTCTTTTTGCTCAGGGGAGTGACAAAACAGTTCAGGCATGATAAAAGAAATAAATACAATGAGTAAAGACCAACCTCACATGTCCAGATATGATCCCTAAACCTCTCTGATGTGCACATGGAACACCACTCACAGGCCACGTGTCGTGGCCCCAAACTATGGAGAGGACAGGTCAGAGGTGTCCCGTGTAGTATGGGCTCAGCCTCCCATCCCTGCCACTTGTAAAGATGTGCAGAGCTGCTCCTTCTGCTTCCCTTTCTTCTTGCTAGACCTGCATTAAACTTCTTGTTGGCACAATGAGGGTGGGGAAGTAGAGTTCCTACCCTTGTCCCTTCCCTAATCCCTCAGCAGTCTTTAGTAAGCTGCTGAGGGGTTAGCGGAAGGACCACAGATGGGAACTTCAGAAAGCAAACACCGCCCTTTCAGAGAAATGTTTGCAATCTGTTCCTTGCTCTGCTCCTGTGATCTGTAAAGTAGAATTTGCAATGCTAGCTGATGATGAATGGCTGATTAATATATTTCTAGAGCGCCCAATGTCCTGATACTGTGGTCATAGGTCAATCAGTGAGAGATGCAGTCTGCTGGCTAGGGTCTTTACGAGAATTTGGAGCTCTACATTCTTTTGCACAGTTCCCCAATTATATCAAACTATTTTAAGAGCTTGTGTACATGGGGCAAAGTGCAGGTTTTCATTGACACAGTAGGATCACTACATATTCTAAGGCAACAGCTTCTTCTAGCGGTGACAACAGCAAACCTATGCCAATTTGTCTCTACTGCACATGACTGCATCTGACAAACATACAACTGGCCTTTTATTAGATTAGATATCAAATGTGAAAATGTGGCTCCATTTGTGTCCCTGTGGATCAGTGCCATATCCTGTCATAACACTGATAGCGTCTTCACTCAGCGTTAAGCACTATATGAAATTGCACATGTACATTTAGGTGGACACACTGGAGGAAAAAGGTGAATCAAAGGAATGAAAAAGGAGAAAAAGAAACATGAGCAGAAATGCATCAATGGGAAAGTTAGGGATTACACTAGTGTTGTAATCGGGCAATATTGACAACTTTATGGGGTGTTTGACTTGGGAGATGTCAATCCTCAAATCTAAAAGTTATTTTACTGAGGCTGCACTGTGTTTACCAGATCACTTGCTAAAACATTAACAAGAAAGTGACAATCAGGCTCTCCGATACCAATAACTGCTTTGGAAGGACAGTGGTTTCGGCATCTTACTTGTCGGATAGTGAGATTGCTCCGAGGCAGCACCAGCACCTCCTTCATCAGGTTCAGTTTCCCAGGCGATGACTTTCCACAGCTCAACAGAGATATCAGAGGCAACGGCATTATCAGTTTCTTGGGCAACAGCTGCAAAACCAAGAGATCAGTTTGGAAAATTAATGTTGGTAAGTCAGGTCATGCTTTGAACAGTAATGCATTAAAGGGTTCTTCTCTAGTCCGTGAACAAATCAAGAGTTTTTTTTTCAGAATCTGTGTAATGGAGAATCTATGTAGAACAGCTCTAGCACAAAGAAAAGGTCATATATGTTTTTAGGATATCCAGCACTGGCACCTTGTAGAAATTGAATAGAGACATCAATGGCATTTAATTAAGCTGCTTCGACGAAAAGCTCTTTAACAGTTTGAAACTCTCAGATAATTCTAGTTTTTCAAAACCATGTTAGAGGGAATCCCAAAGACCTACATGGTCAAAAGAAAAAGTATCAAATGTAATCTACAGAATACAAGGTTCATGACCCTAAATCAACACTGTGCCACGGCAGCACCTTTATTTGCCTCATGAATCTGAGGAACGGTACGTTAACATAACTGAGATTGCTAAAGATCTCTGATAGAAACCTTCCCTAGGTTGGCAAAGAATTATTTAATGTGTGATTTGCCATAGACTATGTGTGTGTTTTTCCCAGCCAGAATGTGCAAATTGGCAGTTTCAGATTGTGCCTCGATTACGGAATGATATCCCTCGTTGAAAGCAGTATGATATGCGTGTTGTGTAGACTAACACAGGAATATATCTTGCCTTCTAAAAAACAAATTGGAACCTTAGTTACCCTGCTTCTGGAGGTCACAAAAGTTAACTCAAGTCAACACATGCAGGTCTTTACATACGATTGACCAGTCTTGTATATTAGGCAAATCTACATTTTGTGAAATCCTATTCTGAAAGTCATTATGCGCTCCTGTGGGATTCTATCTGGATTACAGTGTGTTCAGTTACAGTCTTCTCAGTGATGGCAGCCACCAATGATTTGAGCCCTAAGTGCAAGCTTGAAAACGAAAATGCAGTACCCCTGTCTGCGGCCTCACTGGTCAGTGCTGGGAGATTAGCTACAAGAAAAAAGGTGTCATCCTGGCACTCAATGAAGTCCACCATGACCTATGTCCGAGTTTTTGAGGGTTATAATTTGGGAGCAGCACACAAACTCTGCCAAGTCTGATGAGACACCAATGTGAGTCCAATGGGACTTGCAAGACAATGTTTGAAATGGAAAAAAAATCTAAAAGGAAATTACCTGCACGGGGGTCCGTTTTTGGAGAAGCAAAATGCAAGTTTAATGTCTATGTTTGTTTGTGGAGTGCAGACCTTTACATGCACTGTGGCACCAAGTATTCCATTGTGATCACATGCTAGATTGTTTTTGATCTCTGATCAATAATGATTATATGAAGTAAAGAATCCTGCTGGATGAACTAATAACGTGCTTTATTTAGTTACAGTGCAGGAAGCCCCCCACTGAGCCAATATTTCCAATGCACTGGCTCCACTGACACAGGTGGAATTCCAGGCTCAGTGCACCCATCACCATTCCACATAGCACACCGCCCAAGGATATCCCTGACATTCCACCTTAAGAACATTACAACACATCTCCCTTCTTGCTCCAAATCTCCACTTCCTTAACACCGTAATTCTATTATTCAAAATTGTACCGCTACTTACCCTTACAGCACCATCTATCACCTTCTCCACCTGCACCGGCTCAGAGTACAAAGGTTCAACCTTCTTCTTCACAAAACCTTTTTTTTATACGCACCTAACCACCACACATCACCTTCACACTCCTCTTCCCATTGATCTCTTCCAACCACCTGTCCTTGGAGCGATCCAGTTTACATGGTCCACCACACAATCAGTTTCCTTGGCTCTTCCCAACCAGGGAGGTATCACCCTAGTATTGGGCTTGCAACCTCTCATCTCAAATGTGCTAACCCTGTCACAGCGTTGGGAGACATCCGTAACCCATACAACCTCTCACAAATCGCCACCATCTTGTCCTTCCCATACACAGTCGCCATTCTAATGGCTTCCATGATACGTCAATTCATTCTCTCCACTCTTCCATTACTTTCTGGATGATACAACGTTATCCTCCTATGAAAAATGGCACACAACTCAGTCTTTTGACACAAGCCACCCACAAATTGTTTTCCATGATCAGTCAATAAATTGTGCGGAAAGCCCTCCATCGCAAAAATATCCTGTAGAAACACAACAGCAACTTCACCCGTTGCCTCTCTCACCACCTTGTATTCCATCCATCTCAACAGCTGGACCGCCAAAACAAACTTGCCACATCCCGATCCCAAATCGAACAGACCCAGAACATCCATAGGCACTTCATTCCACTCCCCTTTGGGAATCTCCACCTTAACCAAGGGCTGTTCCCTCACACACTCACCTTTCCCACACCGGCTTCACTCCACACACTCACTCAAACTCCTCCTCACTTCCCGGTCGAAAATCAGGCCACCAATATTCACCGCTCAACACTACCTTGTTATGCGACACCCCCAGGTGTCCCTCATTCACAAGATCAACAATTCTCTTCTGCAAAGCTTTGGCAACAATCACCGGCTCCCAATAATACAGTAAGCCTCCACTAAACTCAACTCATCTCGAACCTTCCAGAAAGACCCCTCTTCCTGGGATATACTCAGTTTGCTAGGCCACTGCAACGGCACAAAACCCTTTACATGACCGAGGACTTCACCATCCTCCATGGCTTGCATCCATTCCTCCTTTCCAATGATTCCATCCTGATTTACATAAACCAGATTGGTAATACCTTCCTCACCACCTTCCTCATCTTGTCCATCCAAACATGATAGGTGGTCTGCCAGGATATTCTCATGCCAGATATAACTTCCATCTTGAACTCTTGACTTTGCATCCTGGTAACCCAACCTGCCACTCTCCAGGACACCCTGCTCAAACCTTTAGACTCAAAAATGCTCTTCAAAGGTTTATGATCCATCCTAATGGTGAACTCCACACCCCACACGAAGTTGACAAACATCTCCACTGCCCAATGACAAGCCAGTGCTTCCTTCTCCAATACCGAATAATTCTTTTCTGCCCCCCCCCCCACAACACTCGGGAAGCATGAGTTACAATATGTTCACACCCTTCTTCATCACGTTGTGACGAAACTGCACCGACACCATTGCCCCTTGTTTCCACAGTAATAACACTTCCTCTTTTGGTGTCAAAGCCCCTCAGTGGCTGGGCCTGATCACTCGTTCCACTCAAAAACAACACCTTTACCGAGCAACTTCCTCATCTCTTTTACTTTATCTGCAAAGTCACACACACATTTTTGATAAAACTCAACCATCCCAAGGAATGATCTCACCTCAACCTTCGACCTGGAACTGCGCACCTTCCTAATGGCATTCACCATCTTGGCTTTGGGTCTCATCCCTACACCAGATACCTCATGTCCTAGATATTCCACACAATTCTTACCAAACACGCACTTCTCGTTCCACAATCTAACACTTCTCACTTTCAAAATACCTAACACCCTATCAAGGGTGGTATCATGCTCTCTTTCATCTCTCCCTGAAACCAAGATATCGTACTAAAAGCAGAACACACCACTTAAACCTCTAAACGTGCTATCCATCATTTTTGGGAAAATGGAGGACGCCAACGCAGGTCCTAACGGCATCCTTCTAAAATGGAATACACCTTCATGTGTAATAAATGCTGTATATTGCCTACTGTCCTCATCCAACTCAATTTGACGATGCGCTGACGATATATCAAGTATTGAAAATACTTTACCATCACCAATCAACGGCAACATCTCACCCATATTGGGTAATGGGTGTCTCTCCACCACAACACACTCGTTCACCTCCCCCAAGTCGGCAGCTCTCCAGATGCCTTTTTCACCACCACCACCAACAGAGCAATCCACTGCGTTGAGTCGCTCTCTCTATCTCACCCATCTCAAACAACTTCTTCAACTCTTTCCTGACTCCCTCTCTCATGCTTAAGGGAACTATTGCAACCTTGCTGAAACAGGCTCATACCCCTTTTTTAGAAAAAAATGATGCTTAATCTCTCTCACCTTCCGTATTCCTTCCTTAAATACCTTCTTGAATTTCTGGCATACCAACTCTTCAAAGTGCAGCACTTGCTCCTTTGTAGTGGTAATTTAATCTTCAAATTCTTTTGAGTTCTCCACCCTAAAAGCGTGGCCCCCTTTTTAGTAACGTATACCTTCCCTTGGGTACACCTTCCCTTAAAATTCAGCTCAGCATTGAAATATTGTAGGAGTTCTATTTTATCCATATTATATCCACAAGGGGAAATGTGTTCTTTCCAGATTCGACACATTCCCATCCAACACATGTTCGTACACATCTCTCGACATAAGGGAAATCTTAGCTCCCCAATCTGCCATCATCGACACGCCAACACCATTCACACCCACAATGGCATATGGGTGTCCACACTCTTCCTCCTCATCCTCCACAACAACATTAACAGTATTAACAGTAATTGGCCCTCATTCCGAGTTTGGAGGTCAGTACCGTCCCTTAGCAATATGGCGCAAATAGCGTGTCTGAGCTGGCAATAGACCGCTAAAAGCGCACTATTACGAGTTTGCAGGCACGAGCTTTGCGCCATGCCGGTAATGGACGTAGCAGCATGCCGCAAAAGAGCCCGAAAACCCCCCTACCGGCATGAACCGCACCGTAGACAACACCACCGGCATAGATCAATGCGGCATTAGCGGTGACTGTAAATAGCGGTCACCGTTATTTACGGTAACCATTAAATTGCGGAACCGGAAATAGCATCATCGCACAGGAACGGGAAGGAGCGAGGAGGCCATATTTAAAAACACAATCCATTGCCATACTCACCAGACAGGACCCCTGGCACACTGGTGACCTACCGAAAACTAACTGCAACCACCCAGGAATGCCCAAAGCGCCAAAGAAGGGAGCTGCCCGCCTCCGAAAGGAGCGGTTCAGCCCAGATGAGCTGCAAATGCTTGTAGATACCCTCCACGAACATGCTGGGACTGTTTTTAGCAGCAACATGCGGAGGGAGGCGGTGCTGAAAAAAAAAAAAGAAATCTGGGCACTCGTATGCCAGAAGGTGAGCACAGTGGGCAACACCCCCCCCCCCGCACCATAAAGGATTGCTGCAAAAGGTGGGATGACCTGTGGCTGAGGGTGCGGAGCATCCTCTCTGCGAACAGAAACCAGGCCTTGGAGACCGGAGGAGGCCCAAGTTCGCCAATAAAACTCATGCCGTGGGAGGAGACATGTGCGGCCATGATAGGGGCCGAATCCATTGAAGGGATCGGAGAAATGGAGTGTGGCGCAACGTCATCCGCTGATGGAGGTGAGTGTCCAAAGTAAATACTGCTAACGCAAATGTCATGAAAGTCACTGCTAACGTCTGGCCAAAGAGTCACGGCATGGTCAGCCACACACCCCCCCTGTAAATAATGCAGAGGCAAGTGAGACCCAAGCCAGTGCCAGGTGCAAGGCCGTAACGTACATGCCACATACCACACAAAGTTGCCCATCCCATGAGGCACACAGGGTAGTTGATGTAAACAGTGTGCATGTTAGACAGCACAGTACCTGGCCAACATGAGTGACACCGACATATGCATGCATTGACCACCCAAGTATGGAATGACATGCCGTTTCCTACACAAATGCTGATTACCCACAATTGTCTTTATGTGCTATTGTAGCCATGTATGAATGCTGGCCATCCAAACATCACTCATGCTGTCCCTCTCTTCCACCCCCACAGGCAGTGAGCATGACATTGAGGAGCAGGAGAGCAACCATCCCAGCACTTCCAGGGGCCAAGGCAGGGGCCGCCGTCTCCCAGCGACAAAGACAACACTGGGACGTACACCACCAGCACCAGCAAGGCCCGTGGAGGGTGCTCCACCCCCACCCCTCCCTGCACTGGCTGCAGACACCTGCCCAACGCTATGGTCCGAGGAGTCAAGTGTGGCTGGGGAGGTGGCAGCCACGGCCACCCTTGAAGTTGAGGACAACCTTAATGGCATCTGGGGAGCGACTGAGGGCGATACAGTGGAAGTCGTGCACACCCCTGAAGACTACTCAAACTTCCAGGTATCCTTCAGTGACTCTGGTGAGAATGGCACACTGAAGCAGTCTGGCCAAGGACAGACACAGGGGCATGGCAGTCCTGTGTACAGTTCCCTTGAGGAAGCGCCGGCAGGACATGTCAGCCCAATCCCCAGCAGGGCCACTGCTTCATCCGCCGATGCACAGCGGGCTGACCAGCTCACAGCCCTGATAACAGAATTTGTGCAGGACAAATCGGCAGGCCAGGGAGGAGTGGCGTGCTGAATTGAGGGCACTGGGCCAGTCCATAACGGAAAGCACGAACCGCCTCTGCGAGGTGCTCGGCCGCATAGCCGATGCTCTGGAGACTGCTCATCCTGGCCAACAGCTCAGCATGAGGACACACCTTCAACGACCAACTCCACCCAGACCAGCCCACTCCGTTGGTCGCTCCGTGCACTGCGCCGCCGGGACATGCCTCCCCCTGCCTCCGGGAGTGCAGAGTGACTTTACTGCCAGCCACATGTGGGCTAAGTGGACCCTATGGGACTAGTGTGGGGTTGTTGTGGTGGGAGGGGGAGGGGGGAGAGGGTGTGTTGGGGAGTTGTGGGGGAGACAGAGGGGGGTGAGGGTGTTTTGGGGAGTTGTGGGGGAGGGGGGTAAGGGTGTGTTGGGGAGTTGTGGGGAAGGGGGAGGGGGGTTTGTTATTCACATTGATATTTTCACTTTCAATACACCGGTTTTTCATCAAAATAATTACCAGAGTGGACATTCATCATTGCGCATGTGTCATTTATTCTTGCACAGTGCATAGTGTACATGTATCCCCACACCCAGTGCCCTATGTCCTAACATTATGTCACATTCTGCTGACTTGTGTGTCAGAAATATTGTGCAATCAATGACTGCCGCACGGCACGTCCCTCCTGTGCATCGGCACCGTGATGATGTCCTGTCACATCTTCCTCCTCCCCTTCATCATCATCAGGTGGTAGCAGTTCCATGTCAGGGGGCAAGGGCACGTTCCGACGGATGCACATATTGTTCAGCATTACACATGCCATGGTGATCTTGGCCACCTTCTCATGGCTGTAGAGGAGAGCCCACCCGACCGGCTGAGGCAGCGAAAATCGTGCCTTCAACAGGCCAAAGGTCTGCTCTATCACCACACGTGTACAGGTATGGGAACGATTGTAGTCCTCCTCGTGCCTGGTCTGTGGGTTTCGGACAGGGGTCATGAGCCATGGCTTCAAGGGATAGCCACAATCACCTGCATGAGAGTGGAATAAAGGTAAGTGATCGCACATTCATGTAGGACAACTGTACTAGTGTCACATGGAAGAAGGTAATTTGTGCCCACACGCACATGGCCCTGGATGTATTTACCCCATTTCTGGCCCTGCTATGTGCCCTGTGCAATGGACTAATGGTGTGGGTTGCATCTTCAAGATGGGTCATGGTGTGCACTGACATCTTGTTGCACGTGCATCGTATATGCATACAGCAGTGTTGGTGTAAAATGAGTGATGAGTAGTGTTCTGTGGAATTTGGTAGTAGGGAGCTTTGGCTGTAGTCAGTTCTTTATTGGGCATTCTGCACTGATCAGTTCCATGGTGACATGCAGCACTCCTATGGGTTTGCCGAACCAGTGACACACTGTGGTATCCCAGGTCGACTCAGTTCAATGCACGGCCAGGGATAACTGTCCTGTGTGGTGAAATGCGGCAGTCAGCAACATAGTGCATATGCAGTGCAGAGTGCTGGATGACCTTACGGCGTGTGAGGGCCGATGATGAGTTGTGCATGTGTTGTGGGATGTGGGCTGGTTACCTGTTAGTCTTTAGTGATGGGTGTCGGCCTTACTTCCTCACAATGGGATTTGGTTGTCATGCACCATTTCAGTTGCTTTGGGGCATAGTGTTCGGTGATGTGCACATCGTGCACTGACGTCAACATTCCCACCCAGGTGGAGTATGCATCCCCCCCATTCCCAACCAGGTGGAGTATGCATCCCCCCTCCCCCCAATTCCCACCCAGGTGAAGTATGCATCCCCACCCCCGTTCCCACCCAGGTGGAGTATGCACCCATCCACCTCACAACCCCAATGCACTGCCATGGCCCAGTCAGGCAACTCACCAAGCAGCCAGGCACGTCGTCCAGCATGTCGCTCCATGTAGCGTGGTAGCGTGGAGTTCCGCAGTACCAAAGAGTCATGAATTGATCCTGGATATCGGGCACAGCAATGTGTGATGATCTTGCTGGCGTCGCGTACCATCTGCACATTGATGGAGTGGTATTGCTTGCGGTTGCGATACACCACCTCCATGGCATGCAGGACCACCAACTCCACGTGGGTGCAGTCGAGGGCACCTACACAATTTGGCATGCCTGCCAGTGCATGGAAGGCAACTTTTGTATCGAATATCTCCTGGGGAGTCCGTGGTAGGGATATGTAGTCCCTTGTGTGCTTGAGGAGGGCATCCAGCACTTGGTTCAGTATCCAGGATAATAAGTGTTGTGATATGCCATGCATGTGGAGCCCAGACACTACCTTCAGTAGAGGGGGGATGGCGGTGCGTATTTCTATGAGGCTCACTATGTCATTGTGTATCAGGTCCACTATGGTGGTGATGGTGTCACGGTCAAGCCGGTACAGGGTGTGGATCTGCTCAGGTGTTAGGTTGAAGGGGGTGGCTCTGATGCGAGGGATTGGGGGATGCCAGCGTGGTAATGGTGGCTGCATTGGTGGGGAATGCTGGGCCTGTCTGACCCTTCTTCTCCTCCTGCATCTCCTCTGTGGTGGCGGCTGTTGTTGTTGTTGAGGCATTGCAAGCAGGGCCTCCAGCTCCAGTAATATTACTGGGAGGGGGTGTGGTGTGTGGGTGTGCTCCTTTTGTACTGGCCCTCATTCCATTGCCTCCACCTGTGCTGATTGTGTGCACCTGTGGCACTTGGAAACACTGCTCTTAGTTCTTAACGCCTGGTCGGCGATGCCGGTATTTACACCATGCCGGTAAGCACTTTTTCTGCCTTCAGGAGGCCGTTATTTGCATGTCTGCATCATTTGTGATCATCTCTGGTTTACGTCATGCCGCTAATGCCGGCATGGAGTGTCGCGCGCACAAAGTACGATAAAGTACATAAAGTACGATGCCGTAAATAGCGGCCTGGTTGGTCAGAATAGCCCGTAGCTGTAAGCGATGCCGGTAATCCTTTACCGGCATCGTTTTTCCCTTACCTCCAACCTCGGAATGACCCCCATTGTCTTCTCATCAGATTCTTCATTGCCAGTGGAAGAGCCGTGATCCTCTTCCATCACATAAAACACCTTCCTCTGAAAATTCTTACAGCAACTTGCGAAATGACCCCTCATCTTGCCGCTGGTACAAATGGTCTTCCTCCCCAGACACACCAGGGATGCTGCAAAATTCAAACCACTGGCACAACAAAAGCACAGCTTATCCTGGCTCCTCCTGTCCTTAAAACGCAGGGACTTATTATCACTCCCATCTTTCACTTTGTCTGTTTGTACTTTCTTCTTTGTTTTATTCTCCGACACCTTCAACACTTCCATCTTGGATTCTTTATTCTCAGCCATGATGAGTTTGCCCCCACATGCTAGGGAGTGTTGTATCGTCCTCACAATCTCCTGAACTTCATCAAGACTTGGTTCATCCTTGAGCCATTGTTCCTTACTCCACTTTACACACCTTGCGTTGGGTACGACGATAAGATTAAAACTGAGAGATAGTAAGCACTTATATCAAGCCAAAATTACGTTGTATGCAAAATCTGGCTCGATTAGGGTTGTGTGCCGGTAATAGCGCTTTGGACAATGCTAGCTAATGGGTCCTGCAGGAATTCCATTTGCTCTCTTCTGTATTTCCCCTGATCTGGGATTTGGCAAATGTGTTGAGGACATTGTGTTGAAGATGGTCCTTACTGGGCAATTGTCATCACAAGTCTCTTCTATTTCCCACTCTTTCCAGTCATTATTTCAAGGTTTGAGTTGGAGATTTGAGCTAGGAGAAAACACAGGACATGTACTTACTCGTGGTAAAGCAAAATTCGAATACCTCACTCGTGCATACATTCGTCACTCGTGCATACATTCAAATTCCTCACTGGTGCATAAAGGCGGATAAAGAAAGCACACTTCTATGTTGCCTCTAATATGATATCATTTGTGATCATTTACAGCATCTACTGGAATTCATAGAAGAGCAACACATTTCTGGAGAAGGCAAATTGTGTGGATCACTCTCAACCTGCGCCAGTTATATAAATGAGAACAGGATCATATTCGTAGGTGTCAGAATTTATTTACAAAGTGTCAGCCAACACACGTTTCGACCTGCTACTGTCTTCCTCACAGAATTACATAATCAGATAATATTAAATGATAAACATATATGAACAAGTGAACACAGTATAATCCCAAAACCCACATATTAATGAAACAATATCATTTGGGCAACAGTGAATCCAATCCCAAGCCAAAACATAATGTGAACCATCATTATAGAACATGAAGAAATTATGAGACGTATATGACAAAACCATTGAGTATGTGCAAGACATTGTGAGCAACCATACAATTTCCAAAAACGACAAGAGAAAACACCAGGAAATATTTGAGAATAACAATAGAGAAAACACAGGGAGGGGGGACACTGAAAACAAACAGAACTTAGGGGGCGTGGCCGGCACGACACGGATCGGCAGGCTCAATCTGAGCTCCTGCTCGGTTAGTTTTATTTCATATAATTGAGGGAGGGTAAAAACTCATTCACTTTTGGGTGGATTTGGATCCTCAACACTTTGGAGAAGGGGGACGTCCTCTCCTACACCTCCTATTGCCTTCCTCATTGAGGCTGCGGTGAGACCCTGCAGCAGTTTAGTCGAGCAACAGCTGACACTGCGTTTCCTGTCAGCACTATCGGATCATGTCTCAGACGTGCGTCATGCAAGCGGTTTTATCTCTGGAAGTGGAATTCGCTGCAATACCAGGAACACCCATATTTACAGCCCTTTGTACGATGTTCCTTCAGCATAAAGGTACTTTAAACCCCCTAATAAGGCTCATATCCACTTTTTTCAAATGGACCCACCCTCACATTTGGAACTAAATCTCAAGAAGTAGCATTTTACTCACTGTTTCTGACTGGGACATTAACTCCTTTTTCTACCACTATATTTTTTCAAAATTATGTAGTGGATTATTGTACATTATACTACTCTGCCCTCAGGTCTTCACACGGGAGGTGGCTTATTTAACATTGGGGAAGGTAAATTGCACGGTGTGTCTATTTGCATCACACGAGACCTTCCACAGGCGACCTCAAGCTAATTGGGGTCTCTTATAAATTCATCTGCTCTAATACTGTGTAGCGTGAGTATGCAGTGAACTTCCCTCCCAAGGTTATTGCGGGGGCCGAAATTTGTTTTCACACTATGGTATATTATATACACCCTCTGCCTGTCCTGATCCTCCTTTCACTATAGCTCCACTAATAAAGATGTAGCAACAACCACATTAAAAAGACCAACTGACCCCCCTCCCCGTCTACTCAAACAATGTTGGAAACAAATATGGATACAATACTAATGGAAATTAGGGCACTCAAACCCTTTATGGAAACCACGAACGCCAACCTGCAACAAATAGATGAAAGGTGGGGGAGCCTATAGAATAGGGTTGAAGAAGTAGAAAAAATTATTAGTGTGGCTGAAGATGTTGCTACTAAAGTTACTCATATGGAGAAGTCCATCCTTACTCTTCAGAAACAAAATAAAGATTGGAAAACAGGAATCGTAGAAACAAACTACGAGTGTTTGGCTTTCCCAAAGAGGTGGAGGGGGATGATGTTGCCCTGGATGGAACTGAAACAAATGATCTTGCAGTCAGATCTCCCTGATTTGTTAATTTGAGGAGACTTCAACAATCTTAGATAGAAGATCCCCATGTAAATGTAAGCATAATAAATCACATACTGAATTTATGAAATGTCTAATGGAAATCGGAGCTGTTGACATATGGAGGCTCTCGTACTCACTGACCTAGATTTCACCTTTCACTCCCCCACATAATTCGCTCTCGCGTATCGTCTACACATGGGTCACCAAACCTCTAGTAGGTGCAATTATCGACTCCATGATTCAATGCTCTCCAATATCTGACCATTACCCTGTAATGACCAACATAGATCTGGGATGTGTTAAAAATGGTATAAGTAGAGATTCAACAATTGACTTCTTCTGGATGCCAACTTTCAAAAATCCTTTCTTGATTTTCACTACTTTTTCTTTCACATTAATAAAGATGACAACACCTCATCTGTCAATAATTGGGATGGATATAAAGCAGCTTTACGCAGACACATTATCTCATTTATAGCCAAAAGAAAGAAAGAGGCCAAGAAAGAAGTTGATGCCCTGTATGATGAATTAAGAGTATTAGAGAAAAAATATATAACTATAGCAAACAATATCTTACTTAAACAAATCCCGACCCTTCATTTTTTCATTAAGAAAAGAATTCATGGAACAAACCTGCAGTGTGGTATTGAAGCTTAATTCCTAAATGTATCGATCATCTAATAAAGCCGGTAAAGCTTTAGCCTCCTATCTTAAAACCAAAAAAAGCAAGATCTCGAAACACTGCGGTTAAGAATGAATCTAGCAGACTAGTATCCTCCGACACAGATATCCTGGAAGTTTTTACTACATTTTATGAAAATCTCTGTTCTTCAGATCACACACATTTTAATTTGAACTTTAAAGATTTGTTGACCGTGTGAAATGTAATCATCCTATTAACATTGATTTAAGTAACTTAGATAGCCCTATTCATATAAATGAAATCTCCAAGTCCATAAAAGTTCTTAAGAAAGTTAAGGCCCTGGGACCTGATGGATTCTCCATGTATTTCTTTGCACATTTTTCCTATACTCTTTTCTCCTGAGCTAGAATCAGTCTACAAATTCTTGTCAAGCATGGATACATCACTATGTTCATTCATGGAAGCCCTATTAATCCTCTTTCCCAAAAACAATGAAGACAATGAACTACCTAAGAACAATAGGCCAATTTCATTAATTAACTCTTGACTGTAAGCTTTTTGCAAAGATCTTAGCCAATAGAATCGAACCCTTCAAGAGTAAATGAATTAACCCAGATGAGGTGTGATTTTCCGAAGGTAGGAATATATCAGCGAATTCCAGACTGTTTATGAACCTCTTGCATTGTATCAATCAAGAAAATCACTCAAAAAAACTCTATATGGCAATTGCATTGTCTGCGGAAAAGGCCTTTGACCGCGTTGAGTGGGATTTTTTGCTCAAAGCATTAAAGTGGCATGGAATTGGTGATGGCTATGTTGGACTGGTTAATTGTATTCAGACCCAAAAATGTCAATTTCGATCAATAACCAATTTTCTCCTAGGTTTTGCCTTCATAGAGTTACTAGACAAGGATGTTTCCTCTCTCCCAATCTCTTTATATTAGTCCTCGAACCATTATCAGAATTAACAAAAAACAAATAAGGATATTAGAAGTATTAAGTGTACGGCATCAGAGTTTAAACTTGCAGCCTATGCAGATGACATCTTCATCTTCCTTGATAATCTGAGTATAACACTACATTTACTAGATACAATTGACCGGTTCTCGATCAGAGTTTAAACTTGCAGCCTATGCAGATGACATCTTAATCTTCCTTGATAATCTGAGTATAACACTACATTTACTAGATACAATTGACCGGTTCTCCCTTTTCTCGGGATATAAATTGAATAGAGATGAATCTGAAATGCTTCCTCTTAATGTTCACTGTTAAAGAAGACTTTGCCCACTTTGGTTTTTGTTGAAGTCCCATTTCCATTAAATATCTTCGTCTCTTGATAGCCTGCTCTCTTCCTCAAATAATTAAGATTCATTTATAAAATTGCAATCAAAACTAAACGATTTTCTGACAATGTGGTCCCCCTTACACCTATCATGGTGGGGTAGGCTGGAGACCATTAAAATTATGTTTACACCAGTGGTTTTATACTACCTGCAAATGCTTCACATTCCTCTACCATCCTCCTTTTTCAAAGCTATTTTATGGGGCTCCAAGAAAAAGAAAAGAATTGCCTCTAGCAAGCTAAAAAGCCCTTACACTAGTGGAACTTCAAAGGTTATCATAGAGACTTCATTCTTAAGAAAGCCCATTATTGGTTCTCTCTAATGAGGTCGCAAATCTGCCTACATGGCCGACTGTGGGAAAATCCCTGGTCCTGCCATTTGATATTAAAGATATAATCTACCTCTTCAATAGTGCCAAGATGAGCTTTTCCAAGATGAGCTTTTCCAAAACAATCTGCCGTACTAATAATTATTTGAAGGATTTCCTTTTTCATTTATTCAATAAACCTAGCACATCCCTTTCTCATTTTATATGGTACAATAAACATATAACCATAAATAGCAGAGCCATTTGTCACAAATTGGGGATTACTAAAGGAATTATATTTATTGTTCAAATAATTAGGGGAAATGTTATCTTTTCCATAGAAGAATTCAAAACCGAATTCTCATTACCTGCTTTCCCCTCAGTCAATATCTTAACTTAATTAATGCATATTTAGATGCTAGCAACAGGAGCAATCTTCAACTATTCATTGTGGATCCCACTAGACTCTGCATTATAAAATCTTGTGACACCATCAAAGTCTCTATATTTTGTAAAGCTAGTATGTCTGAAAGAATCTTCAATAATCCGCCGGCATCTGAATTGCAATGGGAAGAAGATTGCGGGTCACATTATGGGGGTGAAATGTGCTCAATGATAGGGTCCAAAATTAAGGTTATATCCACATCTGCTAATTTAACTCAGACCCTCTATTTCTTCATACACAGAGCCTTTATTACCCCCAGCAAACTTTTTCTGGCTGAATTAGCTGATAGTGATTTTATGCTGGTCTTGTCACTCAGCCTCTGCATTAACAGCAGTCTCTGAATCTTGAGCGATCAATCAAGGTGTAGGAAATGCAGGCTACATTTGCCTGGCTAAGCCCGTATTCTCTGTGTTCTAATCGGCCACCATTTTCCCCTTCTCCTCATTTCTACCCATCTGCAAGGCACTGACGCTCCCTCCTTATGTTCTGCTTGCCCAGCTCCCTTTCTATATGCTGGCAGTCCATGCATGTCCTTCCCACATTCTCCCTGTCCTTCAGTCTTTTGCAGCCCACCACCACTCGCTGTGTCTCAAGCCAGCCTCCCTTCTTGCCCCAGACATAGTCCATGCTTTCTGTTGTCAGCTTACACTGCCTTCCCTTGGACATTGGCCTGGATTTTTTTGGGACACTGCCGGGCATGATTTGCTCACACTGGAGTGCTAATGGCCATGAAGGCCTCAGGAGCGGTCTGCACAATATAGTAAAGGCCCGCTGTTACAGCAATGCTGTCACTTTGCTTGGCAGATAGTGGGCCATTATCACAAGGTACATCCCTTCACTGGCAGCCTAAATCATAACATTGGAATTTTGGAAAACCATTGTAAACAATGGGTCAGAAGTGGGACTTCACCACTGTTACAAGGTGCTTTATTTCACCCCCAGCATTCTACATCAATGCGCAGTACCTCCATTGCCAACGTTACACTTTGACAAGGTCAACTCCAGGGTCCCAAACATTGTCTCAGTTGATCTATTTTACTTTTTATCTCTTTTTGGTGGTTTGCCATATTATAATGCAATTACAGCCCATGTGTTATTGTCACATTCCCTCATTATGCACCGACCGCCTCCTCTTTGGCCCATAACTAGGGTGTCAGGCGATAACACCTCCCCTCCTGAATTGTAATCTCACATTATGGTAGTGGCAGGCCAACCTCAGGATTTTCCTTCAGTAGAGATTGGAGACTGGTAAATGAAACAAATGTGTAGATATAGAAAAATAGACAATATTGAATTACCAAAAAGCAAAGCAAGTCAAATAACATTGATTCATTTCAAAATAGTGTAACAGGGATCTGGATTAAGATTAGATAAGCAAGAACTAAAAGCAGCTCCTGGATTTCTGGCTTTAGCCAGTGATCAGGAGCTACCACTGCAGACCCAGGACCTAGTACATAGCATTTTGCTTCAAATGGCATATAGATGTGTCCTAAAGCTTATTTTTAGATTGTCCCAAATGCACAGAGTTAAATTCACATGGGTGTGTTTGTTTTGCATCAATTGGATTTGGGAGCCAAAAGTAGCTCTTTTTTGCTGTTGGTTTGAAGCAAGCCTGGCTCTTTTAGGCCACAAGCAGGTACTAAATAGCTTCCAGCTCCCCTCAAATATCACAAAAATGTAAGTGGTAAGATAACACTTGCATAACAATATAGAAGGATTACCAGAAACTGGTCAGGCAATCTGTGTTGACCCAACCTCAGGTGGCAGAAAGGAGCTGACTCTGAATACATTAAGGCTGGCTGGGGTTGGAAGACAATCATTGAAGCACAAACTGTTCTATGCTGATGGAAGCAGGTCTCCTTCCCAGCTCAATCTTTAAATTGCATATTTATTTCTCAGGCTTTGCCTGACTTAGCATTTTGGATTAGTTATTCTTTGGCATTGAATGAAGTGTGACTGTCTCCCAAAACAGGTCAATTTGTGGGTAGCCTGGTCAGGGTCTGCTGGTTGTCTCCTCCACTGAGCCTTGGGTTCTCCCCCAACTTGTTTCCTAAGTTCCTACTTGGGTTCAAGGACTCTTTGGCAAAGGTCCTATTTTCTCATACAATACAGCAAGGGCAAGGTTGCAACCTTAAAACAACATGATATGACCTCTCTCCGGATTCCAGAAGGAACTGTTCTGACATCTGCAACCAGATACCTTTTTCTCTTAAAGCTTAGGCCAACAGGACTGCAGTTATCTTGCGCATGAAGTAAAAAAGTTGCTGATGTCACTTGAGAAGTCCTATAAGAGTGCTTAGAGCTATCTGCCACATTATTTTAGGATTTTAAGGAAAGGGGAACTGCACATGATTCATTACTTTGGTATCATAAAGGGTTTCTCTCTCCTGTTGTATTTGTCGGGAGTAGTCCAACTAGAGACTTTGGCTCCGTAAGTGGGTTATCGTGTAGCAAGTGAGGCTAGTTCTTTGCTCTTCAGATGCTGCACAGTCACCTGGATATGCCACAATGGTTGGTCTAGAAATGTTTTAAGGGGTGGGGCCCTTAAACGCTGAAGACTACGTTAAGTCCATCTATCCTTGCACCAACTTGCATACAACAGCAAACATGGCTTCACAATAAATTGGTTGGTTTCAACAAATGCGGGACATGCAACCAGTGTCAATTCGCTCTTGCAACAAACACGTGTGAATTCGCACATGCAACCATTGAAATTAAAGAATACATAAACTGTGGGTCTTAATTTGTCATTTATGCCATTCAGTGTGTGTGTGTTTGTGTGCATTCTCAAATATATTGGAAGCGCCATTTGTGAATTAAGAGTATTAATAAGGGAACGCCTTAATTGCACTGGAAGTCAAGACTCGCAATTACCACTTGAGGTACACTGGCAAACACAACCCCAGATGGATAACAAGAATGATCTATGCTTTGTTGGACTGAAGGCAATAAGAAATAGCCGCAGACGAGGTGATAGGGAATTAGCTCTGAGAAAAGCTGAGGCCAGAATGATCTGAAGATTCAGAACTGCGTCATCGGCCTTAATTTAGATCATGAGATGAATGTTTTTCTGTAATTTGGACATAGACTCTAACATACATAAAAACGTTCCCTGTAATCAGTACAGAATATATCTATGCAACTTAAGTTCAGTTCCATATCTTGAATGACGGAGTGAGTGTTGGTACAATACATCTATATCAGAAAGCATGTAGCCTTGAGCTGATGCTCCTGTGAACTCATAAGTCTTACACCCCATGTCGTACATGATCTGGGTATTATCACCGAATGTTGGTCAAAATGAATCACAGAATTGCCATACCAGTCCCAAATTCTGTTTTTTTCTTGTACTGAGATCAATATGATCCTTTCAAATAACAGTGGATTAAACAAACTGCTATGTTAGTAAACAAATGTATCTGTGGAAACGCTAGACCTGACTGATTGTATATGAATATAAATAGATTCGACTGAATGTCCATGGCAGAATCAGTATATTGAACTCTATCTTGAATCCCAATTTTCAAGCAGATCTGTTTTATCCTTGCAACCATAGCCGTTGCACACTACCGTTTTACTTACACTGAGATTGAAAGATCACATTCTTAATTATTGGATTCACAGTTTTGTATTTGGAATGATTGAACTAACAGAGCACCATTACCACCCCTTTAGTTCCCTACGCGGATGCTAATGGCGTGTATTATTATTTTTTTTAAAAGAAACTTAGCTTGCTATGTCGCTGGCGCCGCGCTGTGGTTCCCAAGTCCATTTTCAATGTTGATGACAGTGACACCATCAACATTGAAAACGGACACGGAACCGCGTAGCAAGACACGTTTCTTTTTTTAAGCAAGAAAAAAACAAAACACACACACACACTTTTAGCACCTGTGTAGGAAACTTCACGGGTGGTAAGAGGTTGGGGAAGGAGGCACAGGGTAGGTAAGGGTGTGATGGCTAGCAGCACCCAGGCAGTTCGGAATTCACTTCCTTCCAGGGAACTAATGGGTGATAACGGCCTTTGGCTAAACTTACTGTGCCAGAGCCTAATGAAAGCCTTCCATTTAATTTTAATTACATTTATTTATAAAGCGCCAAGATCCTGACACTGGGGGTGGCTATATGAGGTAGGGTCATATGGGAGGAGACAACTACCGGGGAGATGTCATGACCTCATTGGACAAGACGCAGTATCCCCCTTTCACATGAGGAAGAGCCTCTAATGCCCAAGACCGTAATGGCCTATTACCGTGTGTTTGTTCACCCTTGTACAGGAAGTAAAGAAACCTCTTCCCAGTATTGTTCAGGTCAAAGCCCCACCTATGACATGAAGAATAAAAGCTCCAATAACTTTTGTTTGCTTCTGTTGCACGTTTATGTGAAACTGTTCTCTCATGTAAAACCACAGAGAAAGACTATCTAAATACTGTATGTCCAATGACCACCATGGACTCCAACTCCCATAACCCCCTAAGAACTGAGACGAGGCGAATGAAGGAGCTGGTATTAGGTAACAGGAGCCCAAAGCTCAATGTGCAAACTAGTTGTTCTACAAAACCACCTGTGTATGGGACTCTTAAAGATGTCACTTGGACTACAGTGCGTGACAGTGCAGGAGAAGACGTTGGTTCCCCCGCAGGGGCTTACGAGCGCTGGAGATACCAACCGATGTGGCGTAGCAGTGGAGTTCGCCGAGACAAAATGAGAGCCACAGTGCATGAGCAGGACATGCTGTGGAGGCACCGAGAGCCGCAAGAGAGTCCTGTGCTCTCAGCAGCACGTAGAGGCAGCGTCCTCCTTACTGGAGGCAGGCATTTGACAGCAGAGCTGTGAAGGAAGCCGGAAGGACGTATGCACAATCCATAGTGGGAAGCAAGAGGCAGAGCCACACTGCAGAAGCGCGAACAGGACCAGAGACGCTGGAGAGAACCAGTGAGTCATCCCAAAGCAAGTGGGGACACCGGGGCGTTCTGGCGATAGTGCCAACAACAATTTGAATGTTATGAGATTGCTAATATGGAAAATACAAGAAGATTGTTTGATAACAGAAGAAACTAAGTACAGATTCAAAAAGATCCGAATGCATGACATGCAAGTGTGGAGCAACGTTTGAACTAAATTTAAAGCAGGCAGATATACAGAGCCAAGAATAGAATATGCAGTTTTGGTGATGCAGATGAACTGTGAAACCACAAGAGAAGTGAAGGTAAAGGAAGGATACCAGGCAATTGAAACACAAGAGAAGTCCTCGAGAGGATAGCTCAGCGGCAACGTGCTCGCCTTGGAAGCAAGATGACACGGAGCGACACAGGTTCGAACACCGGATCCGCGCTTAGAAATCTCTGTGTATTGAGCGCGTTATGAATAACCTATCATATCATATCAGGGGGGTATACCTGCCAATTAAAACTGCAAAAGAGGTCCTGGCAGGTGTAAGGAAGGCATGGTGTCAAAGCAAGACACAAGGGATCAGAAAGGATCACAGTTCAAGGGTGTTTAATAAACTGTGAAAATGGGTGGGATAAACGCCTAATCTAAACCTAAATCTAAGATGGGAGCAAGCTACGACCATCAAATAATAATAATAGTGTCCTAGTGGAGTCTAGTCAAATAAAAAGGGCCTATACTAAGATACTACTGCCAATCCTTACTGCTATGCTACAAAATAGTGTGGGATAATGTTCACAAAGAAAAAAGAAGTGTTCTCAAAATAAGTCAGGATGTTATGGCCGCGGTCTCCCTTCCTCACGTTTGAAGCACGGGACAAGGCGGGACTCTCGAGCACAGCACACTTCTGGGCTGCTCTGGTACGAGTTTATAGTTCCTTTTTCCAATATCAGAGCCTTCTGTGCCCAAGTCTGTTTTATGCAAAGTTTCTTGCTTCAGAGGGCCTGATGTATCACAAACAACAAACAAAGGTTTTGCCTCCCTCAATCGGGCTCAGACCAACAACTCACTGTGGTCATCCCTCAGTCGGGTTCACGTTTGTTACCAGAATGCAATTCACTTACCTTTTCAATTCTTTCTCAACGTGTCAGACTTTCGACTGTAGAAGGGGTTTTGACTAGACCCTTGTATGACCACTTTGACATCTCTTGCTGGCCTCCCCTAGGGCCTCTTGGTTCTTGTCGTTTTCTCAACTCAACTCAACATATCCTCCTTGGTCAGGACCAGGGTATTCGTTGAGTGTTTTTCAAATGAGTGTCCACGCCGTTCTGGCCCTCTCTAACCCGAATACCTCGCTTGCTCACCAAAAGACCTTTGCCTATTATCTTCTTTTATTTAACACACATTTTGCCACTGCAACTTTGGGCTTAACACAGTCCGGTCCACTATCAGTTTCCTACGACTCATCGGCTGTGCTGAACTCATTGGCTTTTCTTCCCCTGGAGTCAAGAACGGTACCAAGCTCTTTTCCCCGCCCTGGCTATCAGTGCGGGAGGGCCCTGTGTACCGTTGACATCTGCCACACCAATCTCCAGGTGCAATTCCCAGTCTTACTGTTCTTTTATCAAAGGCTTTGTGGCTTTGGGTTGAGCCTTGGGTTTCCACCGCCTTTCTCCTCCTTTTGAACTGCCGTCCTGGAATAGCTGCTCCCTCGTGCGTTCGGCCTTGCTCAATGTGTGCTCTTGTGCACCGCCTTTTATCCCTGTGACGAAGGGAAAGGGCTGTCAGGTGTGTGTAGTTATCGGTAATTGCCCGACTCTGCTAGACCCTTTTTTGGGACTTGTCAGGTAAATGGCTCTGCTGTTAGTCCATTGTCTTTTGCAGTGTGAGAACATGTTTGTGTAGGAAAAGGGGGAGAGGGTAGAGTTCCTAAATATCCTATAGGGTAGGATGGGGAACATGTGTCATAAGGAAGGGGGTACCGCATCTCACCCTTCGTTGTCCCACTTCCACTCCCCTAAGACCCCACGCCCCATCCAGGTGATCCTCCTGCACTGGTCCAGCCCCAGGAACTGGAACCAATAGCAATGGCCATGTCCCAGCCACCTGTATGACAGATGCCTGGAGAATAGCGGGTGAGACACCTTCAGGTTTCTCACATACCCTACCTTCATGCGATGTAGCCGCATCTGTTTCACAGGGGAACCGAGAAAGGAAATCTAAATTCCCCTGGTCTTTTTCTTTTCGGTGTTCCACAGTGAAACAGCAGGGTTGCAGGTCTAGAAACCATTGCATGACAAGAGAGTTAGAGTCTTTGCGTCGGCTAACCCAAGCTAGGTGAGAATGGTCTGTGACTAAGGTGAATTTCCTTCCTAAGAAGTAGTATCTAAGGTGGATTATGGCCCACTTGATGGCCAGGGCCTCTAATTCCAGCACAGAGTAATTTATTTCACGTGGGAAAGCCTCTGGGGGTGTGTCTTGTGTCATCCAGTAGAGCCATCTTGGGGCACGGCTGGAGTCTTTCTCTGATAATCTCCCTCAGAGCTATGAAGACCACTTCCCAGAAGGATCGGATGGTTGGACATCCCCATGCCATATGTAGGGAATCAGCCAGTGTGTCCCCGCATTTTGCAAAGCTCTCCGAGTCTTCTGGGTAGTACTTCTTTAAACCAGCCGGGATGTAGTGAAATTGGTGCAACAACTTGAAGTGAATCAGTTTGTACCTAGTGTTTAGTGCAACCTTTTTTTTTCCTTCACAGCAATATTTCCTCATCTCATCTGGGATTCTGCTTCCTAGGGTGATTTCCCATCTTACCCGAGGGGCTGCCCCTGTTTGTGGTTTGGTATTAAGGCATAAATTGTACATGGTGGAGACTACTTTGGTCGACTGACCACCCTAGAGCATCCTGTCTAATATCAGAGCCACCTGAGGCTCCTTCGGGAAGGTTGAGAACCTCAGTTTCAAGGAGTTTCTCAGTCTAAAGTATTGAAACACATCTAGTGGGGAGAGTTCCCCCGTCCTTGAATTCCTCCAGCGTTAAAGTTTTTGTTTGAAAAGAGGTCGTGAAAACAGGAATCCTGCATCCTATTCATAAAGGTGATATAGCTCTTTTCGCTTGTCAGTGGAATTCCTGGTATGTGTACAACCGGCAGAGTCAGGGAGTAGATAACTACACCCTTGGACTTATGTTCGACCTGAGTCCATGCTCCACAGGTCAGGTCCATGTTATCTACTTGATTAACCCCGTTGGGTGCCATCAGAATGATTGATCTTAAGAGAAACTGTGACACCAACGCCCTCTCCAACTCTTCATATCTCCTATCTACTTTGTCCCCGTACCAGTATAGAAGAAACCCTGTTTGGGCTACCTCATAGTATGTTTCAAAATCTGGTAGTGCTAAGCCCTCCTTGCCTATTGGCGCAATGAGCCTACCCAAGAAATTGTAGGTTGTTTCCCAGCCCAGATGAGCCTCAGGATCACAGACTACAGTTCCCAGAAATATTCTGTCGGCACCTTTAGTGGGACATTAAGAAAGACGTATAGGAACCGGGGTAATAGTCCATCTTGACTAGCAATCTCCTTCCGTATAGATTTAAAGGGCGATTTGTCTACCTCTCCACCAATAATTCAGTTTGTTCGAGCACTCTCTAATAATTGCGCACATAGAGGTTGTGTGGGGTCCGAGCAATGACTATCCCAAAAGTATCAAGTATTGTCCCCATGCCATTTGAACCCACTTGTCTGCGTACTGTTCCACATTGCCATTTATTGGGTAAAAAACTGACTTAGCCGCATTTATTCTTAGCCCAGAGAAGTCAACGAATATCATTACATCCTGCAGCACCGGGTCTAAGTTGTTCTCGGGATCTTTGACAGAGTACTATATCATCAGCATAGAGGGAGATCACCACCCGCAAAGTTGAACCCCTCTGTGAAGATTTCTCTCCCTAATCACTTCTGCCAGTGGCTCAATAGCTAGTGCAAGCAGTAGTGGTGATAGGGGACATACATGTTGCGTGCCCCTCTCCAACTTTATGGTCGATGTCAATTGGCTATTCACCCGGATCCTGGCACATGGTCGTATATAAAGCAGTGAGGCTAGTGATATGAACTGTTCACCCATTCCCATTCTACATAGTATTATCATCATAAACAACCACTCAATCGCCTTTGTGGTGTCCAGAAGAGCTGCCATTACGGGGTCATCCCTTGGTATCGCCATTATCATCCCAAACATTCTGCACAGGCCATAGGAGGTGGATCGTCCCGGAATGAATCCGGATTGATCCACCCTCACCATTCTTTGCATCTGCAGTGCCAGCCTAGACACAAGTATCTTAGCCAGGATCTTGGTGTCTAGGTTAATAAGGGATATAGATTGGCCGGAGGAGCAGTCATCTGCTTCTTTCCCAGGTTTAAGTAACACCACTACCCTTACAGATTCCGGTAGCTGGCCCTCCCCCAGACTTTGAGGATACATTCGTAACAGGTAGGGTGCTAACTTCTGAGCATATAACTTATAGAACTCAGCTGTGCATCTGGCAGGTCCCAGTGACTTCCCGGATGTAAGAGATTTGATTGCCAGCAGTACCTCCTCATTACCTTTACCCATTACCTTTCCTCATCTGTGCACCAATACAGGGCTACTTGATCTATCTCCCGCTTGGGAAACTTACAGGCGAGAAGAGTACAATTGGCTGTAGAACCTACAGAATTCCTGGACTATGTTTGCGTCTGCAATTTTCTTATCATCCATTGCCTCTTTTATGGACAGCACTTGGTTTTTGGAGTCCTGTGGCCTGGCGCCTCTCGCCAGTAGTCTCCTCCGGCGTTGTTCCTCTCCATTTTGTCGCACAGCTTTTTTTCCCCTGGAGAAATTTCACCTCTCTATGAGCCCGTTTATTAAATTTGCGTATCTGCTTTTTGATCTCCACCTCTTCCAACAATGTGGGATTGGCCGATTCCGACTGTAGGTCAAGTATATGGGCTTCAATATCTGCAAGTTCTTTACGGATTTGGCTCACCGCCCCAACTTCTTTGGAGATGCATTCTCCCCTGATGTCTCATTTGAAATTTTCCCATAGTGTTGCTGCTGACTCCACCGACCCATCATTAATTTCAAAGAATGTGTCAAGTGACTTTGTTAGTACCTCTAAAAACCCCCATTTGTCAGCCCTTCACTTTTCAAACACCCTTGGGGGCTTCCCCTTTTCTCGGCCAGATAGTTTGATAGTCAGTAGCACTGGGGCATGGTCCAACAGTGTACGCGCCATAATGGACACCTCAGTAACGTTCCCCAACAGTGTATTAGAGAGCAGGAAGTAGTCTACCCCGGATGCAGAATTGTGAACTGACGAGTGGAATGTGTACTCCCTTTTCGTGTGCATGTCTGGTGGGCCAGACGTCATTGACTTCCCATTCCCAGCACATGTCTTGTAGTTGGCTTGTGGCTCTAGAAATTGGACAGTTGATCCAGGTTTGGTTGCATGACTTAATTGAAATCGCCCACTCACACAACCTCTCCCAATGGTAACTCGGCTAGCTGGTGGTTAATGCACTCCAGATTGTCTATTATGTCTTGGTTCGGGCCATAGTAATTGACTAGGGTGTATAACTGACCTTGAATTGTACAATGTACCACCAGCCCCCTCCCCTGTTGATCATTGACCATCCGAAACCCGACCAATTTGTGCAGGAGAATGCACACTCCCCTAGAATATGAGGAGTAAGAGTAGTAGTAGCGGTGGCATCCCCAATCCCGCCCAAATTTCGATTCCCTGCTTAGCAGAATGTGCATTTCTTGCAACAAAGGCAACATCCACTCTGTCTTTGCATATATAACAATACTTTGCAGCATTTAGATGGGCATTTTAGGTCCCTCATGTTCCATGTGATGTTTCTAAGAGGCACAGTCATGAATTACCCTGCATGGAATTGCACTCCGTTTTTTTTTGTTTGTGTAGTCCGAGTTACCAAAACCCACCTATAGTCTTTGAAGACGGGTAACCTTTGAGTCCTCTGTGCTGTATTAAACATAACATAACTCCTTCCCCTCTCTCCTATTTGTTGGCATCCCCAACTTGCCATGCTCCAATAACAACTGTGCTCTACCCCAACCCCACCAGCAACCACAATTAGCCAGTTCTCCCCCCCCCTCCATGCCCACCCAGAAAACATACATTTGCTCAAGCTTGGGGGCCCACCAGGACCCAGTCAACCCAATGATCGGTTCTTGTTTGTTGTCTCATTTGCCAAAGTTGTCTGCCTTAAAATAGTGCTCCTTTCTCGTGATTGCTTCAGGTTGTCGCGGGGGAGGACCCCCTTAGCTGTTGTTGTCTCTGCTCCGCGGTGCTCCAGGCAGTGTCTCCAAGAAGGAGTTTGCCTCTCCCAGAGTGTGAAAAACAGCACTCTGCCATTGGGTTCAATTCGGAGTTTAGAGGGAAACATCATTGCGTATTTAATATTAGTCTTTTCTTCAAGTCGATAAATGTTTTTCTGGATGTTTGTACCTTGTCAGAGAAATACAGGAAGATCCGGATCTGTGCATCACGATATTTTATGGAACCTTTCTTGCTCGCCTTCCGCAAGACCATGTTCCTGTTTCGGTAGTTCAATAACCAGGCTATCAGTGGGGAAGCGGGGGCTCCGGGCACAGGTTTCCTGCCGGTCAGTATGCGATGGGCACTTTCCACAATAAAGACCACAAGAAATCCCTCTTCATCCACTTCCTTCAGTAGTTTTTACACCATCGCGATTCGAGGTCGTCCTGCTTGTCTAGTAATTCATCAACCTTTTAGGCTCTGTTGAATCCCTTGTTGCAGAGTTGGTTCCATCTTCCAGTGTGGACAATCTGCCCTCTACTTCATCCAAGCGTTACCGGTGTCCATCTAGTCGGACCTGCATGTGATCTACCTTGCAGGTTAAAGTGTAATTTCTTCCATCTAAGGATTGAATGCTGGTTTGGACCCGGTAGAGCATTTGTTTAATGTCACTCAGCACTCCTCCTGGGTCCGATAGTGTTGGCTGAGGGACCCCCTCCTGGGGGACCTCCTGTCCAGGCGATGCTTTTGCCGGGTCTGAGGTCTCAAAGTGCAGTGTAGACAATGCTGCTTGACAAACTTTGGCGCCTTGGACATGGTGCCCCTTTTGATTTGTAACCAGTTGTCTATCCTGTTGGCCCAATCCCAAGTTGGTTATGTGCAGGGTTTGCTTTCTTTCCTAGCACATTCTTTTAATGCTGCAGGGGACACCAATCAGCCAGGGCAGTTCCACAGAGTTGTTGGTATTGACAGTGTCTCTTCCTGGGATTTATTTCTTCCTTCTGGTGGCGCCACTGACCACTCCTGCATGCATCCACATATTGCACAGTGCTACCAGACCCTCCCCTGCTGCAGTCGCTCAAATTGAGGCTTATCACTGCAGTGTCGCTATACGCAATGGTTTAATCCAGTGTGAGGAATTCAATAATGTAGTGAAGACTGCTGTCTACTGAATTTTGCCGCCCTGGGTATGGTGTCCTCCTTGTCTCTTGACCCGTTTTCTATCTTTGGGGCCCGATCCCAGGTGTGGCAATGTGCAGCGTTGTTTTGTTTCCCAACACGTTCCTTTGTATTTCTTGTGCGCTGCAAGGGCGCCTAGCAGCCTGGGCAGTTCTCCAGGGCCCACGACAGAGGCGGTGTCGCTTCCCAAGTGTTATTGCCTCCCCCGATGGTCTCACGGATTGCTCCTGTGTTCTCCCTCACACTGTGCAGTGCTGCCGTGCTCTGTTGGGGGGGGTGAGCCCCCTCCCCGCCTGCAGCCACTCAGCCTGAAGTGTGTTACCGGGTATCGCTGCACTCACTCACCCTGGTCGGAGGAGTCCCGGCGGCATTCCGCGGCTCTTCCCTACTCTCCTCTTCACTTCACTTTGCGGGTGTCGGGCACAGCACTTCTCCACCAGCATGCGTTTGATCTGCAGGCGCAGCTGTAGGCCTTCTCCAAGTTTCGGCTCTGCTCTCTTCTCTGACCCCTGGCCAGGGGTCTGGGAGCCTTCTGGGGCTTCCTGCTTCAGTGGCCTGTGCCTCACCCCTCTGCTCATGGAGAAGATGTCTTCACTTGTCGGTAGTTGGTGTCGCGGTCCGCTTCTGATGGGGTTAATCTTACTCTCCGCCTCCCGCTACAGCGAGGCAGGGACGGCCGCTCCTCCCCACACCATGCAGGAGAGCCATGCATGCTCCGACTCCACACAGTCTGTAGGTCCACTTCTCAGTTACGGTGGAATACGGGAGTTGGTTCTGGGCATTCACTACGGGCTCACTTGTCCCTCGTAAACGTGCAAATGAGACAGGATTATGTCCATCTTGACTGGGCTCTCTAGCGCCCCTGGGTTCAGCTTTCTTTAAGTATATCTGTCAGCCTCGCTGTTTTGTCTGAAAAGTTTGGGATAAACCTACGGTAATATCTTATTAACCCTAGAAAGCCTCTAAGATCTCTTTTGGTTTTGGGTGTTGATGTATCTAAGATGGCTTCACTTTCTCATCTTGAGGTTGTACCTTCCCATTTCCTACAAAAAAGCCAAGGTATTTTACGGCTGATTGGGCCAGTCTGCATTTATATGGATTAGCGATAAGGCCGGCCTCTCTGAGGACTTTCATAATAGTATACAAATAGAAGAGATGTTCCTCCCAGGTTTTTCTATAAATGACAATATTGTCAATATGAGCTTCACAGAAATTGGAACAAGGCTGCAAGATTTTATCTACGAGGCATTGGAAAGTGGCTGGAACACCATTTGAACCAAAAGGGAGAACTTTGAATTAAAACAGTCCTATGGTGTTGAAAATGCTGTCTTTTCCTTGTCTGGCCCATATACTAGGACTTTCCAGTACCCTTTTGTTAAGTCTGGGGTGGATAGAAAGATGGCAGATCCGAGTTTATCAATCAAGTCATTGATGCGTGGCATGGGATAGGCATCGAAGTAAGAGATTGAATTGACGGAAATCTATGCAAAACCTCCAGGAGTGGTCAGGTTTAGTGACTAACATAATAGGGGAGGACCAGGGGCTCTAAGAAGGCGCAATAATATTGGCTTTCAACATTTTGGTTACTTCCTCCACCACGATCTGTTTATGGGCTTTCTGGGAGTCTATACAGCTTCAAATTAACCACTTTTCCCTTAGGTGTTCTACTATAGTGGTAGATGCCTTTTATTCTTCCTGGCTTTTCGGAAATTACATCGGAAATGACGTAACTACATCTTTTAGATCTTCTTGTTGATTGGATAGCTCTGGAGAAATTAATTCAAAGCGGTCTATTTCTTCTGGAACCAAACAGGATAGTACTTCGGCATTGGTGGCTGACGGGTTCTCTTTCCACTCCTTTAGGCGATTTACGTGATATAAATGGACTTTTTGTTTCCTGTCCGGTTGGGCTACTTTATAAGTACAGGTTCTGGTTTGATCTAATATTTCATAGGGCCCATGCCACTTAGAGGCAAGCTTGTTTTCTGAGGTGGTTAAGAGGACCAGTACTTTCTGTCCTATGGAAAACGATATTAGGCTCACTTTCATGTCATAAGTGGATTTTGGTTGGCTCTGGGCCTTTTCCATACAAGTACAGACTAGGGAGGTCATTACGACCTTGGAGGTAGCCATGCTGCTATTTGCGGCATGGCTACCCCTGTACCGGGTCTGGGTTCCTGGAATGGGGAAATACCGGGCCATTCCGACCTTGGAGGGCCCAGTATTTCCCCCATTCAAGCCCCCATAGGGCTCAATGGGAATGGGGAGCATGCTAACAATGACGGGCCCGTTGTTAGCATGCTGGACCGCTCGCTGGACCCGCTAAGGTAAAACCAGGCATCCTTAGCGGGTCCTGCGAGCAGACCTCGTGATGAGGTGGAAGGGGGTTAACGGGGCCGGCTCCTCTACCGGCCCTTTTAACCCCCTACCGCCAGGGTTGGAATGACCCGCTAGATCTCAAACAAGTCTTATATGCTCATACAATCCTAACATATGCTCATATAGTCCTAGCATCCTACTCCTCTCCTATGAAATTGCAATAATCTAAAGCCTACAACCATTACAATGTAAGCGTATACTCACAGCAGTGCTGTGCTGATTGACAAGCAGTAGACAGGTGGGGCTATACCAACCACTGTAAACCGATTTAATGGAAAGGGCTAAAAACTCAGTTAAATGGCCATGGCTTCTTAGATCAGATACCTCAAAACAATCTAAAGCCCTGCATTCAGAATGCAGGTTAAAACGTCTGAAATCGTCCTGCTACATTTCTGCCCTCTAACCACTTGGGGTCCACGTATCCTGGCTCGGGAACTGAAGGAGGAGCAGAGACTTCTGGGATTTGTCTAGACTTAACACACACACCAAAATCTTTTTTTTCTCCATTTGCTAGATAATATGTGGCAGCTAAACCTTAAAACTGCTGGAAAACACTTTAAACAAGGTTTTACAAAAACAAAAAATATAGAAGTGGACAAAAGTATTTGAATTTGGAAAAATTGGCAAAGTGGCATACTTAGTATCAAAAAGCAGATGTACTCCCCTCTGGTAAATGTACCACAATAGCTGCCACTTCTTCTTCTTACCAAAGCCAACCTGGAGTCTATCCGGCATGGCAGTTCAGCTCTGCCTACCTGCCATGCATAGCATCTGCTCATTAGAAGACCTCAGGAAACTGGGTGCTGCTCTTCCTTGGAGCTTTGCTTTAGAGGCTGAAGTCAGATGTATCTAAACCCCACCTATTTTCCTAACAGCCAATTCTGAACTGCGGCATCAGTGTCTCAATCTTAGTTATGAGCTTTTTAAATAGCTAACTGATCACTTTACCATACATCTCCAAGGATTTCCAAAATGAACATTGAACATATTCGTCACGGTAATGTCCTTATGAATATCCTACCCGAAACTGTAATGTGGGTCTCCTCTGAAAACTGAGCCATCACACAGCAAAGCTCAGGCTGCTCACAATCAAAAACTGAAATAGGTGGCAGGTCGTTATTGCATGGACATTCCATACATTTGTTTTCATCATTACTTGATTTAAACGGATTAGCGTTTTTTACAAAACAAAACATAAATAGAAGAAGTAAACATAACAGGAACATAGACTATTTTTTTTTCTTTCCATTTTCCAGATAACAGCAGACAAAACAAGCAAAACGCTCGAAGCTAGTCCTGCGGATTAAAGCTGGGGGGCTCCCTGCTTGTCAGGATTTGTTTAATAGTTTGTGCCGTCGCTATTACCCATGAGGTCTTTTCTCCACCAATAAGTCTTTCATTCCACACATTTTCTTCAAAAATGTGAGCGGAGGCAAAAAGATGATTCATGTAACTTGCTCTTATAGTTTGAGTTCCAGAACACGCCAGAAGCAAGTGTCTTATTGTTTCGATCTGGTCCCCCCCCCACCAGAAACGGCACTTGTTCGAGCTTGAAAGGCCTCTAACCGCTAGAATTTCATTTGTTTCCAAGAGATTGAGACGTGCTCTAAGGAAAATGTTCCTTAATGATTTATTTGGAAACTTTTTCAAGAAGTCCTGTATGCAATTAATTTCCTTGCTTGAACCGGTAAATGTGATGTCGGTTTAACATTTTCAGCTGTTTCTAGAGTACTGGTCCAATCTAGTTTGTCCATTTTTGTTTTCACCTTTGTCGGGTTTTGGATCCGCTCTTCTTCACAGCTTTGAATTTCTATCAACTCCATTAATTTAAAAAATAAGACAGTCAACATGGTCAATCATTTTGATATTGGGGCCTCAGCTAGGTTTCCTATCATGACAACTCCCACAAGAACCGTAGCCAATCAGCTGTCTGTTCATAGGATTAACACTGAACAGTCCATTTTCTTTCTTGATATGCAGTTGACTTCTCAAAATAGGTCCATATCAAATTGAATCTGAAGAGGCCTCTATATTGGAGAGTTCAACCCAACTTTTAAACATGTTCTGTTCTTGTTCCAGGGCATGAAATGGGTACATCATAAAATATTTGCAAACGCTGCATAACTTGTTAAAATGGAAGTTAATCGGGATGCAGCTGAATTCTTTCCATTTACACATGCTTTGTTTGGCACTAAAATAATTTGATTTGTTTTGTGAATATTGTAGCCTATGTGGTACAGATTTAGTGCTAACAATTCACTCTTGCACATTATTTTAAATGATTTATCGGATGTGTGTGCTCCTTCCATTATGAATGGTAACAGGACAATGGTCATAGAACAGAGAATGTCTAGTGAAACAGTCACTAGACCTGGAAACACCTGAAGTGTAGTCAAAAACACTGCTATTGTGCTAAAATACTGCTATGTGCTAAAATACTATATATTATCACATCTATAGATTCCTTAGATATTCTCACAGTCTATAAAATTGCAATCTTCTTTTTTAATTTTCAAAATCTGTGCTCAGAGACCCTTGCCGATGCATTTCGGACATGTGTCCTTCAGGGCGGGTTCTGTTTAGATGGCGTGAGGTGTGGCGTAGTTCAGAACAGTCACCTGTACGAATGAAGCCTTTAGGTGGAATGAGCTGAGCTGATCTGACAGAAGGCTATGGGCGCATACTGTGAAGTGAAGCGGGGCTAAAAGAGCAATGCTCCTTTAGTGGGCGCATTCCTTGCAAACCCACTGAAATACCTCAACAAAGGTTCAATGCACGCATGATCCCTCGATCATGCTGTTTTTGCGCTCATAGGAATTCCCCAATGTTTGAAGACACGCTGGTAAGCTAGAATCAGCCTTTGATTGCAGTATGCGTGGGGAAAGCTAGTGATTACTCTACTAGTCGCGTGCAGTGATGGATCAGCGCATCGCTTCACTGTGGAACAAGCCGGTTACCATCGGGACAATGTCCTCATTAAAAATGTAGGTGCCTTTCCCGGCTTACTACGTGTGAGAGAAAAAATAAAATAGCAGACACAACCCCTTGTTGGGGAAAGAGGCACTGAGACCCGACTGCAAGAGTTCAAAGGATGGTTTATTTCTCCAGCTAGGAAATAACCCAAAAAACTCTCCCGAATCTCATTACATCATACTTGTATTTATATTAGTTAAGGTAACTAACAAAAAATGCTAAATGGACCCGATTAGCCAGACGGTGTGGTGCAGTAGGTGTGGGTGGCATCTCTTCCTCCTGGTTGGCTGAGTAGCTGACGGACGTCAAACATCTTGTGCTCCATGCAGGTCAGGGTCCGGTCACTGTGGTCACTACCTAAGTGAATATGTTACACACTAAATAACAAACTATTTAAAACATTTTATGCTGCTTGTCACATTTCTACATAAGTCACACACAATGATTGTTGTCAGTACAATTGGGTCATTCGTGGCTTTAATTGAAGGCCTTGACCTTATTGTGCATGTAGAAGAATCAGGCTGTGTTTCGCATCTTTTCCTAGGTTTCAGACTCATTAGTGCAAGTAAAAACATATATAGTAGTATAAATGCTTAAGGTTAGTAAGGAGTGTATTGGGTGGATTTCGCAGCACAGGCGAGGGTCTGGCACTTGAAATAATTACCTTACAGGGGGTGCAGGGGCAGGATGGCAATAAATTGTTCTAATGGGGGTGGGCGGCTTGCACGTTTATGAGGACGAATCGAGCAGAAAGTGCTTAGCTCATCCTGGTTCACATGCCGGTTCTCAGACGAACAGTGATCTCGGAGGAAGAAAACTGTAGCATATTGATTGTTGCAACTTTCTCCAGCTTCAGCGTGAGAATGGAAGCGCAGAGCTTTCCTTCGCAGGGGGAGTTCAAGGGTAGGGGCCAGCCAGCTGCCTGCACACCTTGTGCGTGTGTTTCTGTCCTTGGCTGCTGCGGTGGAAGGGGAGCTGAGCATTGCTGTACTATCGCAGTGAGGCCTGTTTACCCAAGATGGAGTCGAAAGGGGGCACAAAAGATGGATGCCCCATGTCCTGTTCAGTAGTCCCATCTATGTAGCAGTCAACCGTGGTTAACTTTACATAAGGGCAAGGGGCAATCCCACTACCGGAGGCACGTGGTCCAAGCCTTGTACTGAGGAGCGTTCGATGCGAGGGGGGCTGAGGACCCCTCGCTCCCATACATTCCCCCCTTTCGTTACATCTAAAGTAATGAACTACTTTATCTCGTTCTTTCCGTTCTCCCTTCGGTAGCTTTCAGCTTCAGCCACAGCCTCATCCCAAGCAGGTGTACCCTTTATTGGCATCCATGCTTTACACACACTTCTTAAGCTGTTACCTCTTCTTGCGTATTCTTCTGGGGTGACCATTAAGTATATCCCACCATCCCCATCTAAATCTATCCAAACCTCGTTATACCACAGCAAGTTTTTTGGTTCTCTAATGGTAGTGTAATGTAGATTATCAACCACGTCCCCATACTGTCTATAGATGGCAGTCATCCTATACTGTGGTGTGGTGTATTCTCCGGTTTGTACTTGGGCATCTATCATAGTAGCCACTGTTGTCCGTCGGCCCACTGTTACCATCATCATTGCTGAATTAGGCATATTATTTTCACAGCATCTTAGTCCCAGTTGGCACACACAGAATATTAGGAGAAGAAAGACTATGATGGGAATGAGTATCTTCGCTGCAATGTTGACCCATTATGGTATCCAGCTGAACAGATCGTCGAACCACGTGTTGTTGTCTACTCCACCTTCTGCTCTCATTCTTTCTCCTAAATTATGCATTGCTGTTATCACATGTGACAGTGTCCCGTTATCAGCATCGGAAGTTGGTACGAACGTGCAACACGCCCCCCCAATTCTTTTGCAAACACCACCGTCCATCGCCGTGATAAGATCTAAGACATATCTGTTTTGCATCGTCATCAGGCGCAATGCTTGGAGCTCTATTTTTATGATGTTGAATCCTTCTTCAGTGTCGTTGGCCAGCTGGATGAGCTCCCAGCGTGTTATCTGCAGCCATTTCGTGTTAGCCCTTGCTTGAACGCCTGGTGCTAGGAATGATACAAAGAATGTTTCTGCAGATGAGAAAAGCTTATACTGTTGTGGGATTTCAGCAAGGAGTTCTGACCATTTGGGCGAAATATAATTGGATCTTTTGCTGCGTGACAACTTGGTTTTCAAGGTTTCTTCTGACAATAGTTCGTATGCTGGGGGCTCCGTGATTGTCTCATCGGGCGCTGTCGATGGTTCCGCCGATTGCCCTACTGCCGATGTGTCAGTCGGTTGGCCTGCTGTCGATGTGTCAGCCAAAGGCCTTGCTCTAAACTGGACGTGGCTCTCTGGTATCACCATTAGTGCTGAGTGAAGTGTGGCTAGGGCACAAGTGCCCCTCAAGGATGCTGGGAGATGCAGGTAAGCTTCTTAGCCACAGATCCAGTATATGTCTATTAATGCAGCAGTGCCTTTTTTCATAACTGGCATTATTAAAGTCTTATTGCACTGCCGCACGGTTCCCATGTTCACCTTCCCTTCTCCATGGAAGCAAAGTTAGTGTGGTATTTCCTTTTGAATCTTTATGGGTCTCTCCAGGGGTGTGACCCATGTCAGCTTGGTGATATGCTGTGACCAGATGGGGATGCACGTTTCTTTTGCCCATTCATATGTTTCATCTGGCAGCCCTCAGAGCCCCTCAGCTTTGCATTCGATCGTTTCATCATGCCACTTGTCATCTGCATATCTTGTCCCTTTTATAATGAAAAATGGCTCCTGGAGGCAGATTACTCCTTGTCGCCTGCTGGTGCAAGTTTGTTCGTTCTCCAATTTTTCCATAGTGACTGTGTGTGCTTGGAATTTCTTTTTTATTCTACACAGCATCAGATGAATCAAGCATTGGGCCTCAGACAAGGGTACTTCCTGTGGGATTAACATTTTTGGGGTTCCAGTTGCGTGAGGAACAACTTTCATTACTTGCTTGCTTTGCTGCGGCGCGTCGGGGTCCTCTATTTCATCTAACCCCAGCTTATGATAAATATCATATCTGTTTTTTCCCACCCCCCCTTTTTCTCCTCCTTCTGTTTTTTAATTGGGTACCAACTCGTGGATATTGCAGCGGGAATATTCTAGACTATGCTTCATCTATGTTGTTCATGGTGACGTGTGTATTCAGTAGTGGTTTCTGGTGCAGTGTGTGTACGCATGCTTGTATTTCTGGAATTAGTTAACCAATAGTAATCATCATTTACATTCCATCCAAGCTCTATTTCCTTGGCTCCAGTATTATTCAACAATGGAATAACAATTTTGTTTACGTGCAATTGTTCAAGGGGAAACGTTATATTTTCACTATTTAATTCAATGTTATAAGTGTCCTTCAAGATAGCCGTTGCTTCAGTCCATATTAGTTTAGACCCTGGTTTTGTCATATCAGTTCCGGCCCCCCTTTGTTCATTTCATTTGCCACATATAAAACAACATTATACCAAATAAGATAAAACATCATTATTGCAAATAGTATAGCAGCATATTTTATAACACATTCCAAATTATTTAATCTACTGGCCCTAGTGGCATCCCTATTTCTATCTAACATTTCAGCTTGCTCAGCCATTTCGTCGCATTGGCTCATGTTAAACCTATGTGGGCGAGACAAATTCGTTAAGTCATATGAAAAGAAACATATTTGCAATTGTTCATTCTTTTTTCATTTCTTTACTCAGTTAGGCATTTAACAATACCTTTTCATTTCATCATGGAAATAATGAGGAAAAATAGAAAAAAACAACACGATTTATATGAGAAGAAAAGAAAGAGAGAGAGACAGAGAGAGAGAGAGAGAGAGAGAGAGAGAGAGAGACAAAATATGTAAAACCTTTGCTTTTTCCCCTATACTTTCCCTGTCTAAGTTGCAATTTTCATCATGTCAACCTGTGCCAGTGATGGCATCCACACAGTCATTTTGGGGAGGTGTAACACTGTGTGCCCTTCTCACGTCTGAGAGGTGCACCCAGTACTTTAACCCTGTAACTTTAACTGCAGTTGGGGTGCTGTACACCACTGTGTATGGGCCATGAAATCTTGGTGAATTCCACCTTCTTACAAAATGTCTGACAAGAATCTGCTCCGCTGGCATTAAAGGCCCCTCCGGGCTTTCTGCTGTCGGCATGGAGGTGTCTGTTGCTACATCTTCAGTAAATGGTGAAACAATTTGTTTTGCTATGCTGGGTACCGCGCGCGTTAGCTGTGTTAGGTATTCCTTAAACTCTTCTCCCAGCACTGTGGCAGCCCTATGCGCATCAGACGCCCTCCAAACCGGGGAGAGCGGTGTGTGCATTCTCCTTCCCGTCACGATTTTGTGCGGGCTTAAATGATGATCCTTGCATGGTTGATTTCTGAGTTGGAACAGTGCTAGGGGCAGACAATATAACCAATTTTTTTTCAACGTGCTGCATAATTTCGATAAATTGCTTTTGAGCAGCCCGTTGATCCTCTCCACAACTCAATTGGCCATTGGATGATAAATCGAACATAGTTTGTGTTTCACCCCCAGAAGGGAGGTCACTTCCTTGAAGAAGTCATTTAAAAAGTGCGTGCCATTGTCTGAACGGATCACGTCACAGATTCCCCACCGTGAGAATACTCCTCGCACAAGGAACTTGGCAGCACATTTTGCATCGGAGTGGGGACAGGAGCCTGCTTCTACCCACCGTGAAAAAGGGCATACCACCACAATCCAGTATCTTGCTCCATTACATCTTTCTCCCATATCGGCGTCGTCGGTATGTAGTTCTCTAAATGGACCTGTAGGGCGTGGCAAAGTGCCACGCAGGGTTCGTAATGTCATTCCTGAATTGTACGTTTGGCATGTAGTACATTCAATCACAAATTTAGACAAATATTCGTGTAGATTAGGAACAAACCAATCCTGTTGAATATCTGAGGCAATGTGTTGTTTTGCAACGTGCGCTGGGAAATGCAGTTGTTGGAATGCTAGTTCTAATAATTCTACAGGCATCAATACCTTGCCTGTCGTCTCCTGTCTCCAAATGAGATCTGTGGCTGATTGCTTACACCCTCGTTTGCCCCAAAACTCCTGCTCTTCTGGTGGGGCCCTTCTCTGGAGGTCTATCAACTGTGCTATGGGCGTGTTATTGTATGCTTCTGCTGGTTGTTCTGCTGTGGTTGTTTTTACAATGTACTCTGATGTTGGTGTCTTATTGAAGTACGAGGCCTCCTTCGCTGCTGCATCGGCTGCCGCGTTCCCCAATGAGACGGCGTCTGTTTTATTGGTATGGGCTTGGCATTTAACCACCGCTACTACCGATGGTTCTGCTAAAGCTTCTATTAGTTCATTTAGCAATGTGGCTAGTTGTACAGGGGACCCGTCTGCTCTTCTGAACCCTCTCCTTCGCCAACGTGATTGCCCTGAGTGAACTGTGGTGGTGACATAAGCTGAGTCTGAATATATTGTCACGGCACAATCTTTGGCTGTGTGTAACGCGCTGATTAGTGCAGTCAGTTCGGGTGCCTGTGCAGAGTAGTGTGAGGGGAGGCGTTTTTGAACAATCACTTCGTATGTGTCTTCTTCCATGCGCACTACCGCCATCCCCACATGTTTCTCTCCTGTCTCTGAGTTTATGGATGCTGACCCGTCTATGAAATAAATTTCTCCTTCTGTAAGGGTGTTTTCGCTTGCTTTGGGAATGTCATCGCCCTCTCCCTCATATGTGCTACAATCGTGTTCCTGTAAATCCTCAGTTGTGCATGGCTCTGTAATGAAGGTGTCTGGTTTCACTGTCTTGCATCTGACCACATGTACATTTGGACTTGATATTATTATTTCATAAGCAGAGGCTCTCTGTGTTGTGAGGGTAGATTTTGATCTTTCCAAGATAGCAAATAATGAGTGTTCCGCATATAGCGTCACTGAACATCCCATTACGATTGTGGCACTTTTCTCAATGGCGAAGGCCGCTGCAGCGAGGGCCTGTTCGCAAGCGAAATGTCCCTGCATTACCGGGTCTAATATTCCACTGTAGTATGCCAACGGTTTGTGGCCTAACAATGTCTTTTGTGTCAATACTGCTGTCATTAATGTTCCATTGCTGTGCGAAAACAGGAAAAATTCCCTTTCATAATCTGGATTTGCAAGGACTGGGGCGTCTGAAGTAAGGTCTTTTAATCGAGAGAATTGGGCAATTGTCTCCTGTGTCCATTTTATTGGGGCTCTGTTCTTTTGTGCTTCTTTCAGTGCTTGTAGCATTGGCCGTGTGTATGCTGCGTAATCGAGGATCCACGCTCGGCAATAGTTACATATGCCAAGAAATTTCTGCATGTCCTTCACCGTTTTTGGTAAAATAATGTGTCGAATGGCCGCTGCTCTGTCTGGTAGAATTCTTTTTCCATCTTTAGATATCTGCTGGCCAAGATACACAACGTCCGCAAGGGAGTATTGTAACTTTCCTTTGTCCATCTTGTATCCCTTGGCAGCCAATACGTTAAGCAGTGTTATCGAGTCTTCTCTACACTCTTCTTCTGTTTAGCTGCAGACGAGTAAATTGTCTGCATACTGTATAATGGTGCTCCCTACATCTATGTTGCCAATGTCTTCTCGTAGTACTCTGTTAAAAATGCTTGGGCTCTCGCAATACCCCTGTGGGAGTCTGCGATGTTCATATCTGCTGTTTCCTAATGTAAAAGCTGTAAGGTACTGCGACTCTGGTGCGAGTGGCACAGAGAAAAAGGCATTTTTCAGATCAATGACAGTGAAGCAAGTTGCCTCTTTTGGTATACTGCACAATATTGATGCCGGGTTAGGCACTAAAGGGAACTCTTTTTGGATGACGTCATTGAGTCGGCGGAGGTCCTGGACCATTCTCCACACCCCTCCTTTTGCTTTCTTAATCGGAAAAATCGCTGTGTTGCATGGGGAAGTTGATGGCACTAAAATACCTTGGCTTAGGAGTGCATTCACTGTTTCTCTAATACCTTCCTCTGCTTCTTTTGATATTGGGTATTGTTAAACTCTGGGTGGGAGAGCACCTGGTTTCAGTTTAATTTTTATGGGAGTTACCTTGTGCAACAATCCCACATCGTGTGGTCCTGTAGTCCAAATTTCAGGTGCTACCCTAGCCATGTCTTCTTCAAATATTGTCAGTGGGGCCTTTATGTTAGCCATGAGTGGGTTGCGTATTTCTTTGTATTGAATCATAATGTCACATGGTATGCTTATTTCCATTATTATTTCTCCATCCCCTTCGTAATCAGTAAACAATTCTGCATCAGTTACATCTTTTAGCATTATGTTTGGCTCTATACATAGCACACTTCTCCACTCGCGTCCTTGCGTGTCCAGGCCTATGACCACAATGCGGTGCTCCCTGTGGGCTGTCCTAGTCTTGGTATCTTTGCTGACCTGGCATTGAAAAAACGTTGTCACCCACGACCGTTACGCCGCGGAATGGTGCAGGGGTACCGTTTGCGGCCGCTGCAAAAGGGTTATTGTTTATGTTCCCTACTGGGTTTTGTCTCTCCATGGGCTGTAGTGTGTTTTGCTGTTGTGGCTGCTGCTGCTGTTGCTGCTGTTGTGGGGCTGGCCGTCTCTGTTGCATTTGGGGGTCATAGCAGTATTGATCCTGTTGTACCCCCTGTCCCCATTGGAGCTCCACAAGGGCTACCTGGGTGTGGGCAGCCCCATCCCTGTTCATTGTTCATGGGCTGTTGTTGCTGCCCTTGAAAATACCCTGATGGTCGCATTCTACAATCTCGTGAATAATGTCCCCATCTTCCACAATTCCAACACGACCCCTGTTGTCCTCCCCTTGGTCCTTGCCCACCATACCCTCTGTTTCTCATTCCTCCGTATTCTCCCCTTTGCCCATGGTACCCACCTCTTCCTTGGGCCGGCCTGTTCTGCCACTGCGATCCTTGGCATGGCTGTTCCTCTCCGTTCCACTGTCCTTGGTCCTCTCCAACCAACTGCGTTGCTATCCCAACGGGCCTCCCTCCCGTGTTTTCCTCTCCTTCCTTTCCTCTGTCTACTGTTGCACTGGCGGTAATGGCGGCGACCTTCACTAATTTCGTCTGTACTCATTTTGCTTCGTCAGCCAGCCTCTTTTGTGTGACCTCCTTTTCCTTCTCTTTGATCCTCCTCCAGTGGTGTACAATTATGCTCTGAATTTCAGGCCACCCTTTGGCTTCGATCACAGCTATTTTGTCCAAGGCCTTCTGCACCTCTTTCGGCAACCCCTTTTTAATGATAAAATAGAATAAAGCTGTTGATTGATTCCATGCCGTACCAGTTTCGCTTCTCCATAAATCTTGCACTCGCAAAATGAATTGCGCAGGATCCTCGTTCTCCTCCATCGTGCACTGCATCACTGCATGTAAATCTGGAACCTCTGGAAATGCACGCCGCAATGCATCCCACACTTGTGCTCGAACATTGTTAAATGGTGATTCATCGTGTCGGTCACAGCTCATCGTTACTCCCGGGAACCCTGCCCTTTCCCAGATTGTGTCTGCTTGGTCCCCGATTGCTGAAACTAATAGACTTTTTACATCACCTATAGCTAACGGCACACCTGCCGTGTTCTTCTCAAATACATGTATCCACTTACCTGCCCCTCCCGTCAGTGGGGGGAGGAGTTTTAACAAGTTGGTTTTGTCCATTTGGGCCCACGGAATGTAGTTTGGCCTACCTGCTCCTTTCTGTATCAGTGGCATTTGTAGTTTCTGTTTCTTTCCCGTTCTGCTTGTCTTCCCTTTTTTCGTTTTACTTACCAGTGTGTTTCCTATCCTCCCTTTTCGTTGTCTTAATCAACCTTGCCATAATGGTGGTGATAGTGTGTCTGGGTAACGGCGGTTTGGTAGTGGGGACCCCTCTGCGGCAGCTGCCTCTTCGTATTTATCTAAATCGTCCCCTAACTCTTCCATTTCTGACTCTAGCTCATTTTCCTCCCAGTTTTCCTTGGGTTCACTTCCTTGTCTTTCACCCTGATCTCCACTTTGTTGACTCTCCGGTGTATCTGGGCGTATAATCCTCACTGGCTTGTTATTCAATTGGAACAGGAACTGTCCTGACTGCCACTCTTGTTCTTGCCTCTGCTGCGATGACGTCCCTTGCGATACTATAGACTGCCCTGATAACCGAGGCTGCTGGGGTTGCATTGCTTGCTGCCCCGATCTGAGGTGTGAGATCTGCCAGTGACAGCGGGGGTACCTCCTCTCCCCCTGGCAGCATTTGCCCTTTGTCACATAAAGCTCTTACCGTGTTATTTCCATTTGTGCGTGTGCTGGCTGACGGTTCAAATCACCTGTTAAACGTGCTATGTCCACAGGAGGCGCACTCGTGGCGCCATACAGGCCTCCTTTGTCATATGGTGGAGGTTCGGGGGCTGTTGCCCCGCCTTGGGCAGTGGCGGTGGGTGGTATATACAGGGGTTCACTAAACCCTACCGCTGGCCTAGTCATTAAGGGATAGATTTTTGTTACTTCGTTTTCGGTTGTAGTTGTTGAGCATTCCCCTTTTGGTGTCCCGCCTACTTCTTCAGGGTTTTTCTGCTTTTCTGTCATTCGGCTTGTACCTACCTCTGCCGTGGGGGCAACTTCCTCAAACATTCGCCATAAATCTAACACTTCTCTCCGATTCTGTAACTGTTTCCCTTTATATCGCGCAAACAAATGTGCTGATACTAAGTCTAACACTCTTTTGGCCAAATTGGTGTGACCCCATCTCCCTTTATCTCAGTGATCCACTGATCGTGATACTTCTGTATCCTGTCGCTATAAAGTGGAAGGTGCTGGCAAATATGTGCTAGTGGTGTTACTCCCCCCATGGCAATGTTTCTTTTCCTTTCTTGTGTATTCTAGTACCTTTGAATCTCTTCCCACCTCTAACTTGGTATGTCAGTTACAATATGTGGAAATAATATGTTCTTTATCAATGCTCAGAATTACCATATGTCACATTAGCTTTCTGAGAGGTGTTACCTGATCACCCCTCACAGTTTATTTCTTCTGCTTTACCTTATATCAATCACAAATTACTTGTATTAAAATACTTCAGCGTGTTCAACAAGACATATACATAAAAGCAGACCAACAAACATATAATCATGCAACATACACATGCACTGCCCGCGCGCGTTTGTTCTTTCCCTATTCCCGTTACTGTCCCTGTTTTTCTTCTTCCCTATTCTACCTACTATTTCGCATTCACTCCCCACCTCTTTCACCTTTATTATGTCTCAAGATTTCTTACTTCCACGGAAAAAGAATACTCTAAAAACTACTCCGAGCCTACACGAGACCCCTACTATTTTTCTCTTTATCTCTATTCTGCACTTGGTCGGGACAAATGCTACGCGGCGCCGCCTTCTACGCCCTACGGGCTAGGATACCACTTCTCTTCTTCTTCTCACTTCTTACAACACCTAATGGCCATATAAAGGATAGATCAGAAAAGCCTCACCGTCACTCACGCAGACCCTATTCTTAGCTACCTTCCCTTTATTTCTAATTCCCTTCTTCCCGTATTTCCCCTTACCTTCCTTTGGGGTTTTGCAACCGGGACTCCACGTGTTCAGTCAGGTACTCCGAGGGTCGCCGCTCACGGCCGGACCTCGCTCAGGTCCATCCCCCAACCAAGCCGTGGCCTGCCTTGGTGAGCAGCTTTTCCGATCGGGGATTCGTCAACCGGGAACCCTTGACACTTTCTTCTTGGTGTGCACAGTCTGGTCAACCGCGGAGGCGATGGTTCTGCTGGGGGGCACCCTGGATCTTGCTGCCGGGCGGCGCAGGCCTCAAGGCACCTCTCTAAATCATGTTGCGGGGGTCACCAAAAATGTAGGTGCCTTTCCCCGGCTTACTACGTGTGAGAGAAAAAATAAAATAGCAGACACAACCCCTTGTCGGGGAAAGAGGCACTGAGACCCCGGCTGCAAGTGTTCAAAGGATGGTTTATTTCTCCAGCTAGGAAATAACCCAAAAAACTCTCCCGAATCTCATTACATCATACTTGTATTTATATTAGTTAAAGTAACTCTAACAAAAAATGCTAAATGGACCCGATTGGCCAGACGGTGTGGTGCTGTAGGTGTGGGTGGCATCTCTTCCTCCTGGTTGGCTGAGTAGCTGACGGACGTCAAACATCTTGTGCTCCATGCAGGTCAGGGTCCGGTCACTGTGGTCACTACCTAAGCGAATATGTTACACACTAAATAACAAACTATTTAAAACATTTTATGCTGCTTGTCACATTTCTACATAAGTCACACACAATGATTGTTGTCAGTACAATTGGGTCATTCGTGGCTTTAATTGAAGGCCTTGACCTTATTGTGCATGTAGAAGAATCAGGCTGTGTTTCGCATCTTTTCCTAGGTTTCAGACTCATTAGTGCAAGTAAAAACATATATAGTAGTGTAAATGCTTAAGGTTAGTAAGGAGTGTATTGGGTGGATTTCGCAGCACAGGCGAGGGTCTGGCACTTGAAATAATTACCTTACAGGGGGTGCAGGGGCAGGATGGCAATAAATTGTTCTAATGGGGGTGGGTGGCTTGCACGTTTATGAGGACGAATCGAGCAGAAAGTGCTTAGCTCATCCTGGTTCACATGCCGGTTCTCAGACGAACAGTGATCTCAGAGGAAGAAAACTGTAGCATATTGATTGTTGCAACTTTCTCCAGCTTCAGCGTGAAAATTTAAGCGCAGAGCTTTCCTTCGCAGGGGGAGTGCAAGGGTGGGGGCCAGCCAGCTGCCTGCGCGCCTTGTGTGTGTGTGTCTCTGTCCTTGGCTGCTGTGGTGGAAGGGGAGCTGAGCATTGCTGTACTATCGCAGTGAGGCCTGTTTACCCAAGATGGAGTCGAAATGGGGCACAAAAGATGGATGCCCTGTGTCCTGTTCAGTAGTCCCATCTATGTAGCAGTCAACCGTGGTTAACTTTACATAAGGGCAAGGGGCAATCCCACTACCGGAGGCAAGTGGTCCCAGCCTTGTACTGAGGAGTGTACGATGCGAGGGGGCCCGAGGACCCCTCGCTCCCATACACAAGTTTGGTGGTATTTCAGCGAAATACCAGCAAACAGATATTTTGTTACTGCCACTTGGACCGGCGTAATTACTGCCGAATTACAAGCAATGGTAGGCAGTGTTAGTCGCCATTTATTGGAGTTCATAGGACTCCATGGGGATTTCGGTAGAATTACCGCTAACGGTAAATTCGGCCGATTTAGCCGTTTTTTGGCAGTAGGGGTTTTTCCTCAACATTATCTCCAAACCCATAATTTGGCAGTATTGTAATGCAGTGGTAACTAAACTCGTAATAAGGGCCAATGTCTCAAGGACACACTCAAATGTAAGTGCTCAGTGCTCTGTGAACCCTGTGTAAAATAAATGTAATTGAAACTAAATGGAGTTTCTGAATAGCAACACCCATATCTATGTGGGTGTTTGTGGTTAAATCATATTAAACAGAATAGTAAATAGATCACTTAAGCTCAGACCAATGGCTTGCCTTAGCTTGTAAGATGTTCCAACCCAGCCAATTTCAAACACGCGAGGAGCTTCCCACATAACACTTTTTTATACAGTCAACATTTATTGTCAAATAAAAAAAGCCACTGCAATGTAATTGATCACAACCATATATTAATATGTTCACAGTACAAGAGCAGCACACTTCACAATTAGAGAACTGAGCAGTTAGTTCAATTCATCACCCGAGTGCTGCAGCATTATTGTGTTATGCAGACAACAGTGGCTGTACGTTATACCACCTTTGTTCATGTGTGAGAAAATGCTCTTCGTTCTTCTAACCCATCGCTGTACCCGACACCACTGGCACTACCAGACAGATGCTGCACACCTCCTGTACGACTTCCAAGAGCATGCCAGGCTGCCCTGGTGCCACACCAGCACATAATCATCGGCCTGCATGCCCGCTGGCCGGCTGCATCTACCACTTTTATAACCTGCTAGACTCTGTAGCAAGATGCGGTCTATCTCTGTAAGGATGTTTTAGTTTCACTGAACAGAGCCAGAGCCATGAATGGCAAGGCAGTTAAGCAATGAGCAGACAGCTGTTATCATGTACCAGAGAACCAACACCTTACACTTCTCTGTACTTCCTTAGAAAGACATGCTCAAGTTAACATGGCGAGCTATTTAAATAAATCCAGCACAGCTGGGTTTAAGTACTTACATTTGCTAAATGAAAATGGCAGCATGAAAGCACCGGTGGATGCAGGGGTTTCACCCACTAATGCCTTACGTGGGCAAACCACTGGTGTCGATTTCATCGAGCATGCCACAATTCCTCCTTCATACTCGGAGCCTTACATTTAGGTGTCATAGCTGCAAGGAAGCAACGACTATGAGCCAAAACCTAGCGAACAATCCTACTTGCCAAGATTGGTTGCGTCCATGTAAGATATCTGGATATCAGACGGTGTATGCTACTGGTGCTGCTGGACCCTCTACCAACCCTGACCACTAGGGGCGCACAGTGGCATATCCCACAGGACTGAACAACTTGCTGATTGACACGATATGATAGGTTATTTATAATGCGCTTAATACCCAGAGGTTTCTAAGCAGAGGCCGGTATCGAACCCGTGTTGCTCTGCGTCGTTTTGCTTCCAAGGCACGCACGTTGCCCCTGAGCTATCCTCCCGAGACAATGATTGAGCGACTTCTACCTGAACAGACTCTCTATATATGTACACGGCCCAGAATCTAGTTGCAGTAGTGAGTTCTGGCAACACTGTTTTAACACTGACAATCTTTCAGTGTGGATTGCGCTGCTTGGCATGTGGGGGATTATTGTCCGATGAGAATTTCAGTCTGAAGAAGAGAAGGTCATAGAGATCTAAAGTCTGGAATGGTACAAATCTGCCAGGGGAAGTGCCACAAAATGTGACTTGATGTGTACAGACCTAGCGCTGTACATGAAGTTTTAACTTGTTTTGATCGGTTTATTGAGTTCTAATTAAGAAATGATTTGTAATGAACATTTTATTTGTTTTCCTCTATATGGGAAAAGTTGCATTTGGAACGATTGCACATCAATAATACAAAAAATAGGTATTACAGCTACCACTTCTCAGGGTAATACTGGACTAAAAGCGAATACGGACTGCCAGTTATGGCACATTGTATCTCCAAGTCACATGTAAGGTTTATTGATGCTTTGACGTTTGTGATACTTTATAAGCACTTTTATTAATGTTTTCTACAATCGACATAAAACGAATGTAGGGAAAGGGAAAAGATGAGAAAATAATTACATTGGCACACAGATTGTGGTTTGGAGACTTAGTCGCGCAATGTCAATTGTCATTTGTATAGTGCACATCTACCTCCAGTGTGACCTCATAGCAAGTTCAGGAGCATCATAAGAACGACAACATTCCAACTCTGTTCAAATGGAGAATGGTGTGAGCCAGGTACTCACCTGTTCGTATCTCAATGAGGCGATGTGCATGTAGAGAGGGGTTCTGTTAAGAACAGCAGCAGCCTTGGCGATGGCAAGTGACACTCCACCGATGGCTGGGCTCCCGGGCAGAACTGGCTCACTCGGTTCAGCTGGCGGGATCGGTTTTTCCACAGGAGCTGGCTTCTTGCCTAGAGCGGTGCAAGAGGTTCAACAACGTTTCCAATTCATGTATTTACAATGGTGTTAGAAATATTAACTTCCTTTTTTTAAAAAAAATGTTATTCGCTTTTTTTTGCAGAGAATGCACCCATTTCGACTCCGAAAGGGACGTACTGTGATTATAGCCAATTTTCTATTTTTACTGTGAGCACCAGGGTAATGTTGTACTTTGCCTACTGATTACTGTTTGGTTGGTAGTGCTGCTGAAACAGCGCACGCACACACACTAATATTAAACAAAAACATAGAAAATAAGAAAGGCGGTTGGAGAGCCTGCAGCCTTGTCCTCTGGTCCCTTGCAAGGGTTGTCAGCACAGCAAAGCCCAGAGAGCCTATCCATGTCCTCTTGAATACACAATGCACCCAACATGTGATAGTGACATTCCTGTAGGATACACGCAAAGACAACCCAGTTATCCAACAGCCAGGCTGGCCCCCACCTCAGGGGATGCCTCTGTTGCTGCTGATCTCATTCTGCTTTCAACCATAAAAAACACAGCATCCCGGTGGAGACCCCTAAAAGATACCTGTGCTTTTTCTCTGGTCGAGGTAGGGGGCTCTAGCAAATGCCCACACCAAGAGAGACAGACAGGGAGAGGCAGAGACAGAGACCGAGAGAGTGCAACATCAGCATTTGATAGGCCTGGTGCAGCTACTGTTCCAAAAGTATCAGAATGCCCAAAATGCAAAACTACAATGCAATGTAGTAGTTTATTTCCTCGACCATCTGAACTTTGGCTTTATGGTGCCAGTGTTGGCACTGAAACTAGTTGGTGACAGAAGGGAACCAACGGGAAACCTTTGGACTTACGACAACTCTAATCAGTACCAATGAGCAAAACAATTAGATATCGATTAGTGGGCTTGTTTTGGAGAATCTCACGTTTTAACGTGTCTCCTCTTTTAAGAATGTGGCTTCATGGCTCATAGTTGCAGTGGCAAAAATTTAAGTATTTAGAAATCAGTCAAAAAACCCCATGGTCAATAAGAAATGATCTTAAGACACTGACAAAACACATGCCATGCAGACGTTCTATAACATAGTTCAAGATTGGCAATGACTAAATGGAGGCTACAGAGAAAAATGCAGCTAGGTTCTTAATATAGGTTTCTGAAAGAGAGAGAAAAGTATCTGGGGATGTGGGGTGGGTGGCGAGAAATAGCCCTCAGCGATAGTAGAAAGCTCTGAATAGTAGCCATGGTCATCCCTGATCTGATCATTGGAGTGCCGTGTGAATAACATTGATCCGGAATGGCAATCGATCGACCATAGCCCCAGAACTGTGTTGGCTCCATCCTCCCAAAACCCCCAAGTACAGGCGCTTCGATGTTAAAAGTGACCTGTAAGGGGAAACACTGTATGCAATAAACCAAAGACCTTTAGCACTTTCTTTCTTCTTCCCGCTCGGTGGTGCAGCCACAGGAGCAGGTGGTGGAACGGGTGTGGGAGCCTCTTCTGTAGCTCCTCTTTCCTCTTTTTCAATTCTGGCTCTCTCTTTTTCTTCATCTGCCTCCTTAGTGAAGTATTCACTGCAATAATACGAAGACACAAGTCAGCAATCCTAGCAAGTCAATGCCGCTAGCTGTTGTATGACATCGATCAAGATGCCCGTTACTGATGTATATGGAAATTGAGGGGGATTTCAAAAGCAGTATGCATCATGACAGGGAGTGTTTGATTGGTCATGCATCATGACAGGGAGTGTTTGATTGGTCATGCATCATGACAGGGAGTGTTTGATTGGTCAATTCAATCTGCAGATTCCGATCTGGCTGAGGAGCCACTCGGCTCAGAGTCCCTAGACGGCTTAATTTATCTAGTGCTACACGCCAGTATATTGGTTTAGATGCAACTTAGATTACCACATTAATGGGGGGAGTCAGTGGAACATAACCAGAAATAACTTGAAAATATAAACATCAATGGGGACGCATTAGTGGTGCAGGTATTTTGCACCAAACTTATTTGTCAACAATGAATTCATGTGAATTACAGGTAAACAAACGTTGCGTAAATAGGCAGGTCCTGTGGATTGAATTAAGAATGTTGTCTAGTATTCTAAAATGTACAGCTCACAGGAATCCCAATATTTTGATATACCCCTATCATCAAATAAATCCAGCACATGCACAATATCAATAAAGAGAAATTGACTGCATGTAGTAAAAGTGAACATTTGCTTGTGAAAAAAACAAAAATAATGAATTCATATTTCAAAAGTTTCAAGTATTGTTAAAACCCTTATTCAGGAAAGGAGACATTTTTTTAAAAAAAATGATAACACATTTGCTTGTTGTTCTTATTTTATGTGAAAGAGGTGAACTAAAAACCACCATCACGCTTCGCAAAAAATTGGGATTTATATATGTCAAATTATGTTAAAGGGGCTTTGTTCAGAACAATGGAAAAAGATAGAAGTGGAGTGGGACGGAATCATAATAGAAGATTCATGTTTTTAGAACAGTAACTTTAAAACAATTTAAGACAAAGATTGTATTTTAATGTGTATGGAAAAGTGAATAAGCTTTAAGGTTAAAATGTTCAAATAACCAACAGTGGAATGAAAAGGTCATCATACATTGCCAATTTTCAATTTAATGCATATAGAAAAACAACAAGATCAATAGACTGGATGAGTGTTCACTGTTGTGCAGCTCAGAATTTAAACAGTAATCTCTGCTATGTGTACATCTTTGAATACATTTTGTGCATCTAAATTTTGAGGAGCACATTTTGAACCATTGTGGCACTGGAAAAAAGCCCCTACATTACAGTGGCGTAACACAAAATGTGGGGGCCCTCCTGCGAGCCATCCTGAGGGGGCCCCCAACTCGGCAACAAATCACGGGTTGCGCCACACTCTGGGCCGGCCTAGACTGTCACGCTTGCACAATACGCATGAACGTGCTGCTGAAGGGGTATGCCGCACACTGCACTAGGAAAAAGATATAAATATGTGTTTTAATGCAATATACAGCACACTTTCTGAGTGTTTGCAATTGTTTTGTAGGGTAACACAATCCAATACATGCAAGTCACCAACAGTGCACAGGAACATTAATGCTTCCAACTGGCTGCACAATGTAGACCAGTGTAAACACGTAATAACATTATAGTACAGAATGCCAGGCCACATTTAGACATACCTAGACTGTTTTCAGCAAAATGACAGTCAAAGCAATAACACTCATCAAGAAGAGAGCACACAATAAAGCATGTGTCTCCATGGCCTCGAACAACACGGCCAAACTCTTTAAAATCTGCAAGGAACTGGTCAATCCTGTTGTGGTCTATACCTCTTCTGTTCCCTCCCATGCCCTCTGTACAGCTCTGGCCTCTCATTTCTCTGCTAAATCTCAGGACATCCTGTCCTCTATGTCCTCTTCCTCTCTCGGCCCATTTTGGCCATCTCTTCTCTCCTCCTCCTTTTTCCTCTTTCTCTCTGACAACACCTGACGAGGTTTCTAGACAAGTCCGATCTATGAAAGTGTCGTCCAAACAGGTGCTTCGCTGCTCCTCCAGAACCATCAAAGCCCATATTGACACCCTCGCTCCAGCCTTGGCCGATTTCTGTAATCACTCTTTCGCCACTGCAATGTTCCCCTCTCCCTTTGAGCACTCCCTTGTGCACCCACTCCTCAAGAAGCAGTCTGCTGATCCTACCTGCTGGAAAACTATCGCTCAATCTCCACCTTTCCTGAGCAAACTCTTGGAAAAGCTTGCCATCTCCCAGCTTACTCTCCACACTGAATCTGTTGGTTGTCTCCATGACCATCAGTCTGGCTTCAGAGCTGCCAGAGGCATGGAAACTGCTCTCCTTAACACCTGTGCTGCTCTCTAACCTTGATTCCAGCATTCCTTCTATTCTCATCCTTCATCTTTCCTCTGCTTTCGACAGGGTCAACATCCCCACCCTGATCAATCGACTCTGTGAGAACCTGGGCATCACAGATTCACAGATCAGACCCTAGAGTGACTGACCTACTTCCACTTGGACCGCCACTCCGCTCCCAGGTCGATCGTGGTCCCATTCTCTCCGCCACCTCTCTCTACCTGTGGCATTCCCCAGGGCTCTATCCTCTCACGCTGGTTTTTCAACCTCTACTTGGCCACTTTGGCCTCCCTGATCTCTACCTTATCCTCTAACTTTCAGTGTTGTGCGGAGGACTCAGCTTTCCTTCAGGCTCCCCTCATCCTCCTCTCCTCTCTTGCTCATTCCTGACTGTCTATCCACGATTCAGGATTGGTGTGCCTCCAACAATCTCTACCTTAATGCCAGTAAAACAGAGATCCTTCTCATTGGGACCCTTGCCACTGTGTTTCCTCTCTCACTATAGCAGACCACCTTGGGCCCTCTTCCTTTGCCTTCCTGCGAGGCAAAAAACCTTGGTGTCATCTTCAACGCCACACTCTCTTTCTCTCCTAACATCTCGGACATCACCAAGAAGTCCCACTACCAGCTGCTCCTCCTCAAAGGGACTCTTCCCTTTCTCACTCTCCACCAGAAGCTCACTGTCTCTAAGCTGGACTACTGCAACAGCCACTTTCTCAATCTGTCTTCCTCTAGTCTCCTTCATCTGCAAATAATCCAGAACAGGACTGCAAGACTTAGCCTTGGCCTCAAGCCCTGGGATTGTATTTCTCCAGCCCTGAAATCTCTCCACTGGCTGCAAGGATCAAGTTCAAGAACCTTTGCATTGCCCACAAGGCTTTCTGGGGCCAGTGCCAACACTAAATCCAATGCTCTCTTCCAAAATACCTTCTTTCTCTAACCCTTCACTCAGCTACCTCCAACTCTCTAAGGCTTAGACATTTCTCCAGGCAGAGAGTGGGGGTAGACCTCTCTCCTCTGCTGGTGCCTCCAACTGGAATGGCCTCCCTGCCCCTCTCAAACTTGAGGCGGACAACCTGAAGTTTCGGAAGCAGCTAAAAGCTTTCCTCTTCTCTGCTGCTTTCGCTCTCTCTCCCCCCCTGCTGACCTACCTGACCTACATGTCTGCTGTACTGACTGGCTGCTTGGCTACCCTCAGAGTCTCTCTGAGTCCAGGCTCTTAATTGATTGGTCACCCTTGCACTGCCTCCGGGCCTACCATGCACTTAGGGGCGGTAACTGTAACCCTGCAGTCCATTGTTCTCCTTGCACAACCAATAGCTGCTCTGCCCTGGCTGCACTTACTGAGAGCATTGCTGCCCTGTTTTCCCCTCCCCTCTCACTTGCACTTCCCTGCTCCCTTTTCCCTTGCACTTCTCGTTCTCACAATGACACAAGGCCTAGTGAGATCGTTTGTCTTGTCCTCCCTCTATCATCCCTCCCTTGTGTACACTTGTGTACAGGCGCATTATAAATGACTTGAATCACATCATATCATTTTATCACAGATGCCCAGAAAAATATACAATGCCGCAGTAAGAAATGGCTAGACTGGCAGCACCCAAATGCCAATCTAGCCAGGTAATTAAAGTTAGCAGGACTACTTTATCAGAAATGTCCAGTTAAAAGAAAGTCATACCAAACTGAGGAATGACTAGACTGGCTAAATCAAAATGCCTCTCTAGCCACTAATACCACATATCATGCCTGCTTAGCCTGGACATGGACAACCATTATGATTTATCACACAATCCTGCCCCCCCACACATCCACTCTCCCACCCACCCACCACCCCAACCTCCACAATCAGCTCCTTGGCCCAGAATTACCTCTGTGTCCCTCTTCCTTGTCCCAGAGCTTTCGTATGAGGCCCCTTGCCTCATAGGTAAGTACTTGGATGAGGAACAGTGGGACTAGGAGTGATGAAGATTACAGGTAGCTAAATCAGGCATTACCTCCATGTACCTCTACCTCTTCCCAGTACTTTTGTATGAGGCAGAGTGCCTCAAACACACGTACTGCCTCGTATATAAGTACTGGGACGAGGAAGAATAGGGCTAGGAGTAAGCAAGGCATTAAACACAAGTAGTAGCGCAACACCATTGAGTTGACTGGGCTTCAGCACTACCCCCCCTGACATTTTGGGCTATATTGACTCAACTTGGCTAACCTTTAGGGCAGTTGCCAGACCGAACAGGACACAGATTTTAAACGGCACCTGGTTTTTGCTGTTAACAAGAACCCAGCAATTACCAACGTAAAGCATTTCACTGTTAGTAGCTGCATTCAAATGCCACATTGTTTAGGCAATTGAAATCGTGATGTGGGTTTAGTACTTGCATGCCAGGGGAGTGATTGGCAGGGTAGAGAGGGAACAGGAGACTTATAAGAGAGAGTTAACTGCTTGTAACATTGAATCTGCACTAGAATAGTCTCATTAAAATGCGTAAATAATTTGGATGCGCCCACACAAATGAATTTCCCCCTCCCACCGCATGTGAAGTTAGCGCCTCTCCCAACATTTGAAGAGTTAGCCCCCCCGAAATGAAGGTTTTCTTGTGCCCCTGTACACAAGCACACACACCATTCACCTTATACACACCCAGTCATCCACACATTTAAGTGTGCACCCTTTCACCATACACTCACACAGGTAGCCACCTATACATTTAAGTGTACACCCTTTCACCATGCAGGCACACCCCCACAGCCACCCATACATTTAAGTGTGCACACTTTCACCATACACACACAGGCAGCCGGCTATACATTTGAGTGTGCACCCTTTCACCATAGACTCATACACACACACCTCATGGAGTTGAGGGGGAGCCCTATTACTTAAAAAAGAAATTGGGGCTCATTACGGGTCCAGCGGTAACCGTGCCGGTGCTACCGGCGGGTTGCCGCCAGACCCATAAAAAATTACTATGGCCTGACTTCCCGGTGCCACCGTCCCAAGTCCGGCGGCTGGGAAATCAGGTGCCGGTAATTTCGTTAAACCCCAGACTCCACGGGAATGAGGACACAGAAGCACCTGCACCATTGTTAACGGTGCCGGTGCTTCCGTGACAGGTCTGCCTAACGTGGCTGCTGTGCCTGGCAGGGTCAGACCTGTCGGGCACGGCAGCCCCACCAGGCAGACCTGTAATATGCCGGTCCGGAAACAACAGTGCCTGTAAGCTTACCAGCACCGTTGTTTCCGGACCGGCATGGTCAGAATGAGCCCCATTGTTTCTTTTTTAAGTCACTATAACTTCATTAAGAAATTATTTCAGTTAAGGACCGAACCATAATCAAAATAATTTCTTTATGATGGCTGAGTGGCTTCAAAAACAAACAATTTCTTTTTGAAGGCATAGGGTTCCCCACCCCCCCACCCCCACCCCATGACATGGAGGCCTCCAGCCTAGGGTCTTCCATGTCATGGGGTACGGGGGCCCTCAGACTTCAAAAAGAAAGTTTCTTTTTATGTCACTCTGCCTTCATAAAGAAATTATTTCTGTTACAGAAATGTTCTTTATGAATGCAGAGTGAATTTCAAAAGAAACTTTTTTTTTTTAGAAAAAAATATTTTTTTTTTTTTTTTTTTTTTTTTTTTTTACTGGGGCCCCCTCCCAGCCATGTGCTGGCACCGCGGGGGCTGCGGGGGCCCCTGTTACGCCAGTGCTACATTAGTATTCCAGACTTACAATCTCCTCGTTACAATCTGTGATTGCAGATGTTCTTAACCTCCTGTCTATAACTCTGTTTTTGGGTGTTGAGAGGTAGGACGTGTAAACAACAGAAACAGCCCTACTGTTCCCCCACTCATTACCTCCAGTAACTGGCAGGAAATTGTGACAGATTGTGACCAGGAGGACCACAATGTTAGCTAAAGCCTGCTAATGGCCAAAGAAGGAATCGGGACTATGGTGATGGGTCTGGTCCTGCTGCCTTAGCAGTGGTGTTATTACTTCTGGTAGAGGTTAGTTAGGAGATCATGAGAAACCTGGAGATGGGGCCTCATGGTCGCGAAGGAGCGCAGTTGTGCGCAGGAGAATTCATCGCTCACAATAGGAATGGGTGAGTACAATGACAGGGGAGCCACGGATGATCTGATCGAAGCAGTGGCATGCTAATGTGAAGAGTAACTGACCTGACTGAAGAGTCATGTTCCATACAACTCTAAAAAGGGAGATTGCTTTATTGGCATTCATTCTGAGAATTTGCAGCAGGCTATTTGCTGTGCAGGAGGCAAGAGCGGAACAATGGCAAGGTCCCTGCACCTGCCTTCGCGACCGTCACTTGCTGATGCATCGTTCCCATTTGTGGGCCATATAAAGTTCTGTACTTAGAGGCCCCCTTGCCTTGCAACATGGACTCCCCTTTTCTGTGCAGCTAGTCTGTCCTTCATCATAATGCCCTCCTGGAATGTGTTCTGCCTGCAGTCCATGGCCAATCCACAGAAAGGAGTCTATGTGATGATATCTATTTTGTACATTACAACATCAGTCCCATTCGGGATTTGATTGCTGCTCAGCCTGCACACATTGGTTCAGTAGGCAACTAACTTGCTACACCTGTTGACTGTAGTAGAAGTCCTTATCCGTATACATTCATTAATCAACAGTGCTCCATCCAGTTCCTTTGGGGCCGGACAAGAAAGGAAAAAACATGGATACAATTATTAATAGTAATGCAGTTAGTTAAACTTGGACTTTTTCACAGGAGTCACTAACTCAACTCAGTGACTGTTACAATGGCATTCTTTTCTTTACTGATTATTCGGTCCCTTTATAGACCTTAAATCATTTTTGCATTGAATTATCTCTTTACCCCGTTGTCTTTCTACTTGCCTTATATTCAACATAACGGTAGTAAAACATATGCATCCTGTACAGACCCAAAGCATAAGTAGGTCGGTGATCGGATGGTCCTGCAGCTAGTCTAGCATTAGCCCAACAGACAAGGGCGCAAGAGTTCGGCTCCCACTCTGTCCCGCTCCCGCACTCTGTCGTCGCTGTTTTGGCCCATGAGGGATACCGTACTGAGGACTACCTGGAGCCATACCCCCTATTCCTTTTCAGCCGCGGCCCTGTTCCGCTAGAGTGAAGCCTGCGGGACAAGGGCACAGGTGTTGGGCTCCCGCAAGGTGTTAGGTGCCTGCGGGAGGAGTGTTCCTGGTACCTGTGCCTGCCCTCAGTAGCATATCATTCAACAACAGCAAGGAACGTGGGCACTGCGTTGTGTTGAGAATAAGTGATAGGGAGGGGCACCTGAACTGTCTGAATCTGCTTCTCGTCCTCATCTCTTTATTCCATTCTACCATGTTAGTCACGGCTGCAATGAAGTGCATGGCTGCCCCAACCCCCCCCAATCTTTTCCTCAACCCCCGCAAACTTCTCCTGTCTTTAAACAACTGTAAGAAGGATAATACCACCTTTATTATCAGATGCTGACTCGAAAATACACCCCCTTAGTCTCATCAAGCTTACCGGTGACACCTACCAGTTGATAAAAGAAATAAATAATTTCCTGGGGAGTACTCTTGACGTTATGGGCTGTAAAACTACTGACCTACACAAAGAGGTTCTTCCCAACATAGGAGGGCTTGACCCATACAAGGCTACTTCGGAGATCCACAAGCCACCCATATCTACGCTTCCCGCCCCAGTGCTTGGTACCGCTGGTATTGCTGTAGACCGACATTCTCCTACAGATCCTAGCTTTGATGGAACAGATGGCCTAAACTTGATAACTTTTAACCCGGATGGTGTAACAGTCTGTCCATCTAAGTCTGTAGCGCAGCCCCACCTTGAAAATGCTGCAGGAGGCATACGATTTGCAATCCAAGTTCAACTCAACTACATCATTTTCACCAGCACCAGGCAAGCTCAAGGTCCACACAGATGAGGAGCAGGCAAACAAAAAACAGGTGCAGGCCAAATGTGTTGAAAAAGGTCACCAGCAGATGGTTAGTCCTGCCTACTCAATACCCTCCTTCCAGTTACTTCCCACCCCAGCCCCTCCGTGACCTAAGCTAATGAGGTCCCTTCAACTGACTGCAAGTGCAATTTAGTTTTGAGAGGACTGGCAGACATAAAGAGATTGCTTGGGCACATCCTGGTGAATTACTGGGGGGGTGGAGCCATGGGGGTGTGCCAACACAGTGCAGTTGTTACCCCAGGGGCTCCTGAACCAGCTCCTGTGAAACCACATAGCAGCCAACCTGTGGTCCTAAACTTGAATGACTCCCTTGGTACAAGCATTCCCCTGCCCGGAAAGGGCCGCCCGATGCAAGTTGAGAATACCACCAGTCCTTCCCCAACGGGCAACACAGGAACTCCGCCAGGTAGATCAGGGTCTGAGTAACTCGCCCCGGGGTGAGAGAGAAGTTCGATGGGCAGTGTCTGTAGCCTCACCTTTGTCCCAAGGACCTTCAGCCTCAGTGATCTACGATCTCACCAACGCCAAGCCCAGAACTGTGAATATACGAGAGGTCCACGTGAGGGGGGTGGGGGTGGGGGTCAGATATTTTGCACAGAGTCCCTAAAGGTGCTCACGAGCAGCATGAAACAAGGGATTCCCTGATGAGCAAATGCACACACTGGCTCCGCTCAGTATGTAAGTGTCACTCCCTCATTGGAGAGGATATCATAAGTTGTACAAGGAACCATCATAATGGAGGGTGTTCCCTTGACACCATCTGCATTGAACTGAGGGACTCAAATGGTGGCAAACGGAATATTGAGAATGGTTAGAAGACGGTGTTTGCCATTTCCTAACAAGATCGAAATGAGTACCATTCCCCATCCTAATAATGCCTACTCCTATGAACCAAGGCCCGAGCTCTCCTTTCTCTCTGGGGCTAATGCAATTCCATTTGGGAAAATATCTGGGCGGTGTAACAAAGGAAGCAGGGTTGCTGCTCACACAGCCAATTGATTGGTCCTCTATGGAAGCCCTGTCACCTGACTAGGCTTTGGAGCTGTTACCGTTACTGACAAAGTTGTCTCATAATCTGGGAATTCGGCTTACATTCCGAAGCCAATACAAATGTATATGAGTGCTTTGTGTGTAATTTTTTGTACTTTGATCGGCTTATGGCCAAATAAAGTTATGTTGATTGATAGATTGATTGTGTTTAAAACATGGAGATAGCAGAGAACAACACATTGTGGTGGGATCCCTCATATGAGGAGGTTCTTCTTATTAATTCTCTTTAGTCCTTTCTCCATCTATTTATGTTTGCTAGCCATAGTCAGGGCCAGCTGAGAGTATTCTTTCTCATGGATAGTTTTGCTCTTATTCTCCCAGCTGGCCCACGCTGGGGCTAGCGGTTATTCTCTCTCACATAACTAATCTAACTTGCTCCTCTCTATTGGACAATGTCTCTCCCTCCTAGTGCCATGTTAAAATGTCACAGAATGTCAACATCCAGAAGACAGTTCAGACCAGTATGTTTGACGCTTTTCAGCAGCACGCGCATTGCCTTGTGAAGTGTTGGATCCACAACCTCCCAAAAAACATCCTCAGTGGTCAATTCATTCTCCCTCTCGTGCTCCCTCTCGTGCTCCCTCTCGTGCTATATTGGGGACAGAAAGGACTACACCGCCCGACATAAAGTTCTCCGATTGCAGTCTTTTAGTGTCTCAGTGCTGTGATGAATCCAGTGGAGTCATCACTGACTCTCCTTCAATGATTTCCTCCCATGTGGCCTCGGGACAGCAGCAGCTACCTGAACCGGACCTTGGGGCAGCTATATGAGTGAGCATCACATGAGAGGAGACAACCACCGGGGGGAGGTGGTGGCTCCATTGGATGAGATGCTGTATTTGCCCCAATACCCCGAGGAAGATCCTATAATACCCAAGCCCTTGGGTCATTTAACAGTTCCACCCAATAGTAAAAGTCAGAATAACTTTCCTCCGAATCATGTTAGTCAAACTCCCATTTATGACTCAACCATGCACAACTCAAACATAGCTGGTTTTGATGTACCTTTTCATGAGATTTTGAACATAATCCAAGAAATCCAAGATCATCTATGGACTTCATCTCCCATAAGTCCTCAAGTACTGAGACGAAGAGAAGGAGGAAGGAGTTCATGCAGATCAAGGAAAGCCTGAAGTGCAGGTTAGTTGTTTTACTAGACCTAAAGTATGCGGGACATTTAAAAATGGCTGAGGCAGTGCAAGCGAGGATCGTGCAGGAGAAAGCATTGAGCAAGAGGACGTCCAATTCCTTGTGGCGGCTCGCGAATGCAAGGAACACATACCGGCGTGGCAAGAAAGGAGGAGAGGAGCAGCAGGCATACCTGAAGGACCACGGAAGCACTGGGAACCACAGCAGAGCTCCTGGAGGTGCAGTCGTGCCAAGAAACCACAGTCTCCGGTCCAGGTCACAGAGTAAAGCTGGCAAGGGATGGCCGAGCTGCAGGAAACACTGGGGGAATGTCGACAATGTGTAGGAAGCCAACCCAGCGAAGAAAGGCACGCCAAGAGTTGTAGATGCCATAAACGACCAATGAGTCCGTCCAAAGATGTTGGGGACCCCGGGGATACCGACCTGCGTGTAACCACATGACTGAACGGTATGAGATTGTGAACACAGACAATACTCAAAAGTGTTTGAATGCAGACAAAAGCCAATACTGTTTCAAATATCCAATAAGCCGAATATTTGAATGCCAACGAGACAAAGTGCAGGAACAAACCACAAGTAAGACTAGGTGCATGAGATGCAGGGGAAAACTAAAACAAGTGTTGCCATAGGCAAATAGATCAGTGATATAGTGAAAAGAACAGTGAAGCAAATCGAAAGTCCTGGAGGGCAAGAATACCAGGCACTTGAAATTGTGTGTTAGTTTGGGGGGAGGGGGGGGGGGCTTTCCCGCTAGGCCAGTGACTTTTTGAATGGCTGGTATATCTGAGGCAGGCTGACGCGTCCAGTGGCCATGTAAAGTCAGAGTGGTTGGGTTAATGCCAGGACTGGCATTTAGGGAAATGGGGCAGATGTCCTGATTGATGGTCCTTGTAGATGGCTGGGGGCACAGTTCATCTTGGCTTACGGGGACCTGGGCATGCTCTGGTACTCCAGTATATCTGGATTGACCATTTGGGAAATATAGATTATTTTAACAAGTTGGATGGCCTTTAGGGCGGGTAGGGTCATGAATTGCCTATAATGAAATGTGGAAACATATTCAATAACACAATACTTTTGGAAAACCCATATTGCTGAGGAGGTATGTGATAGGCCTAAACGAAAATGTGCACACTGCAAAGTAAAGCAGCTTCAGAGCACTATCACTGTTAGGCGAGCCTGGAATTATAGTCACGATGGATCATAGGCTAATCGAATAAGGTGCGTTTTAAACCAACAGATTTTTGCAAAGTAGAAAAGTGATCCAGGGAGAATAGCCTATGAAATCAATGGGCCGACCCTCAAAGTGCCCAGGGGCCTGGCATGTCAGCAATGAGAGTTCACTCTCATTATGTAGTTTGGGTCGACGCTATGAATGTGCTTGTGTGCCAGTCAGAGTCTTGAAGTAAATTCTGTGTTTTACTTGCACCCAATGCAAAGCAGGTGCGTGGCATGTCAGGAATGAGGGCTCACTCTGATGTCATAGTTGGGGGCGACGCCACGAATGTGTTTGTGTGCCAGGCATAGAGTCCTGAAGTCAATGCAGTGTTTCACTTGCACCCAATGCAGGCTCTTTGCAAATAAAACAAAAAAAAACATCATAAAAGACAGGCTGCATAAGTGAGACCACGAGCCTCATTCGAGTATGGCGGAAACCATGCCATTGCCGCCAGACTCGTAAAATGTTACCGGCGCCCGACTTCCTGGGTGCCACCGGAAAATTACAACTCCGGCAGCCTGGGAAGTCAAGTGCCGGTAAAATGTAAGTCCCGGCTAATACCTCAATATATACAGGACAATCTGCTCGACTTTGATGCAAAACCGCGACGGCGGGACAGAGATATTACCACAACTCCGGCCCCCAGTGACTCCGGGAGCCATGAGCCGCTTCCTTGTTCCACGCACCAGTGACTTCACACCGCGGGCTGCGGCCAGTATCGAGCCGCGAGGTGGGCAGAGCCTTAACGCTTGGGGTCATGGACACCCCCCATCCAACCTTGCCCTTGGTTCATGCGGCTACCGGCACCCTTCACCGACGTGGACTAAAGACTACGCACTGCCTGGTGCCCTGTGGCTCCTGCCGGTGACTGCAGAGGGGGAGACGCTGGGTAGACAGCTGCCAGAGCATCTGAGTGGTGGAGTCCCACGTCGGCTCACCCGTGCTGGGGGCTTTCTCTGTGCCCCGTGGTCAGAGACACCGGACCGCGCTACCACGCGGGGATACGACATCTCTCTGGGCTAACTCCTGCGGCCTGGCCCGCTGCAGCACGCGGCACTGCCTCGACCACTGGCTCTGCGGGGAGGTGGCCCCAGGCACAAGCAGGGCAGACTGGGCGGTCGGGGGGGTGCACAGGGCCTTCCCGCCCTCCGCCTCCTGCCCCCATCTGGAGGTCCACTTGCTGGTGCCGAGGCCCCGTTGTTCGGATACAACCGGGTAAGGAGAACATCAGCCCCGGCCCACCATTGCTGAACACCTGATCCCCTGAACGGGTTGAGTGTGACGCCGGGTGAGGGTGTCCTAGCACCGGCATCTGCGACACCCCGTCATTCTTGGTGGACATATAATATAAAGAAGAATATGTCCTTCAGTACACTTGAACATTTCCCAGGAGAATATCCCCACTGCCTGCAGCCGTACGGCTATCTCTGATGATCTTTCTGCCATGCCCTCCCCTCTGATCATATAAGTGAGTCCTGGCATGGGCAACACACAACAACCCCACGAGGCTGGATATGTGGGAGACAATGATCCATTTGTTGTGAAGCTGGTGAGTTTGACACGATTACCTGTTCCCCAATATAGTGTAGCACGACTGCCTCACAACTACATAACTGGGAGCTCTACAAAAACCGGGAGAGCCCCGGGAACAGAATAAGACTAGGCCCAGACTTGCCCCAGAGCAGAACCACGAAAACAACCTGAAGCAGGGAAGAAGGGGTCAGTAAACGCCAATTGGTGACCTGAGTGGTCACACAAGGGAATTTACTCCAGATCTAATCCCAGACCAGCCGACCACGGTGACACCAGGGGACACCCGAACAGACCAACAACACCGGGCAATAAAAATCCCATAATACCCAACCACACAGAATACTGCTGGGAAACCCAATCGGACGGAACCACCCTCAGCAGAAACCCACGAGAACAAGTGTCAGGAGGCCCACATGGAGTCTCAACGGTGAGAGAACCTGATGCCCGGGAACAAAGGGAAAACCACCCACCAGAGAACCAAAACACCGGTGAAAAATCAAAGTCGTCTGCTAAAAAGCTGCTGGAACACATCACAACAGAGTGCCCCCCAGGACTCCCTGAATAAGGGAGAACTAACGACGCCCAACAACTCCACGCCCCAGGACGACATGGTCATAAATAAGCAAGAGCTACTTGACTGTCTAAAGGACATGGAAACCAGGATAACAAACATGCTCCAGACCCAACTAGAAACGATGAAAGAAGAGCTGAAGACATCCCTGAAAGAGGTTCAACAAGAAATAGACAAACTCGGAGGCAGAGTAGACACACTTGAAAATGGTCTCTCACAAATGGCAGGGGAGGCAAAGCAATACAATGGCTTACTAGACCAAGTTGCCAGGGCCACAAATAATCTTGGGATCCAAACCGAAGATTTGGAAAATCGTTCACGAAGATCCAGCATCCGGGTCAAGGGCCTCCTAGAAACGATCCAGTATAAAGACCTACGAGACACCATGCAGCAATGCTTCGCAGCATCCTGAACGACTCCCCCCCCCCCCCAGAGAGATTCGAATTTGACAGAATTCACCAAGTAGGCCCCAAAAGGAGCAAGCCAGGAGTGAGACCTAGAGATGTTCTCATTGCCATGGTCTCTTATAGTCAGAAGGAAGACATCTTGAGAGCCGCACGTACCCACAAAGAACTAACGATCAATGGAGGGTGAATCCAACTGTACCAAGACCTAGCGTTTGTCACCCTACATAAGAGGAAGCTTATGCAACCGATCACAAAAGCGCTACAAGCCAAACAAATCGCATATAGATGGACATTCCCCTTTGGACTAGCCCTCTCCTGGAAAGAGAAACAAAGGAGGATCAGTACGTGCAAGGAAGGCCTCTCATTACTACAAATTGAGGGAGAAAAAAACCAAACCGAAACTAGCCCACAAAATAGTGCACCTAGCAGCCAAAACAACCAATGGGAATGGTCATCCGAAAAGAAAAGAAGGACTAACAGAGAAAAGAAACTTGCAGGCACCTTCAAATATCACGAGCGAGACACCCTGAAGAAGACACTAAACAAAGAAGCGACTGGAAGAGAAACTGAGGAAACACCTGACCACAGCAGGTGGGCCACTTCAAAATAGCCCAAACAAGCATGGAGGAAAGGAAAAAAAGGTGTATATTGGAACCAAACCGGTAAAAGATACATTCCCGACATAGAGAAGAATGGGGGGAGGAGGGACAAACCACAATGGGTGTGGGTTGGGAGGGGAAACTCAAATCCCCTGCACGGAACACCCCAGTGAAGGGGAGAGGGAGGGGAGGAGGGAAATTTGGCCAAACAGAGACTGAGATGCATAAAGAGGGGATCCGGGTCCGGAAGAAAAGGCCCACCACCCAAAAATCGAAGAAACAACAATCAACAAAGCGGAAGGGGGAGATAATTCCCCAAAGACACACTAGAAGACAGAAGCAACGAACATATCCCATACAACAATGGCAGATACGCTGATCGTCTCACTAAATGAACAAGGGCTGAACTCCCCCGGGAAACGCTGAGCGATTCTCAACAGGCTCGAGAAGTTGCCTGCAATGGTAGCGATTCTGCAAGAAACCCACCTCTTGAAAGCTGATGAAAAAAGGATGCGCAACAAGGCCTTTCCACAACAATACTTCGCCTCTAGCGACTCGAAATCAAAAGGGGTCGCAATACTGCTGGCTAAAGAATTGAACTTTTGAAAGCAACAAATGATTAGCGATACAGAAGGGAGACACCTGGGAATCAAGGGAAAGATTAAGGGGAAGACCTACACAATCCTGGCGATATACGCACCTAACGACAGACAAGATCGATACATCACAGATCTCCTACTGAAATTAGGGAGCTGGTGCGAAGGCCAGACAATCATAGGAGGGAATTTCAACTGCGTAATGGACCCTAGCCACGACAAAACTCTGTCCCCTACGGTAGCCGACCAGAGAAACAGACAGGCATTGGCAAAGTTCCTCAGAGACCTAGAAGTAATCGAGACCTGGCACTTCTTCCAAGGAGACACAAGAGAATACACTTACTCTTCTGCAGTACACAGAGGGTACTCCAGGATAGACATGATCCTGGTCTCAGCAACTCTAATCCCCCAAGTGACGAAGGTGGAAATCGGGGCACAATACATTACAGATCATGCCCCAGTACTAGTCAACCTGGAAATAGACAGAGAAAAAAAACCAAACAACGCCCGCCGTGGAGACTCAACGACCTGATCCTGTGCGACATGGCGCTTACAGCACACATGGAAGAAACTATAAACGCTCATTTCAGAGAGAACGACAACGGCGAGGTTGATTGGAAAACAGTCTGGGATGCGGGGAAGGCCGTAATCAGGGGAGAATTCATGGCCCAGGCAGCGGTATACTGTAGGGAGCGAGCTATACCAACCCGGAAGATGGATCTCTAAAAGATGCAGAGAAGAACCACAAATCCCGACAAACACAGAAATCGTGGCGAGAGCTAAAGAAAGTCCATGCCCAACTGGAAGCTCACACCACTGACACGGTAACGCAGACGTTGCTTAACACCAAGCAATAATATTATGTCCATGAAGGAAAGACAAATAAATTCTTAGCGGCCAAATTAAACAAACAGAAAACCCGGAATTATATAGTTGGCCTAAGAAATGAAAAAGAAGATGTGATCAAAAAAGAGGACGAAAAACTGGAGACAATGGTCCGATTGCACGAAGAACTCCTACAGGGAGCAAACCTAAATGCAACAGACCAGAAATCCTATCTACAAACTACTCATCTACCCCAAATCTCGGACAAGGACAGAAGAAATCCTGGGGAGACAATTCACAGCCCAAGAAATCAATGAAGCTATCTCTTCATTACCAAGGAACAAGGCCCCGGGCCCGGGCAGCTTCGGAAATGCGTACTACAAAACATTTTGAACGCGACTACTGGGCCCCCTCACCTGACTCTTCAACACAATCAGAGACACCGGATCAGATCCTTAATCCTGACTCTGAAACCAAACAAGGATCCCACCGAATGCTCAAGTTACAGCCCGATAGCGGTCCTAAACACGGACGCAAAACTATATGCAAAGATACTAGCAAATAGGCTATCGCAGATCCTCCCAGACATCATTCACGAGGATCAAGCAGGGTTTGTCAGGGGAAGACACACCCAAGATAACGTCAGAAGAGCCATAGATGTAATCGAAAGAGGGAGACGCAAAAATCAGAAATTTGCATTAGCGGCCCTAGACGCTACACATGTTTTCGACAGCTTAGACTGGGAATACCTGCAGATGGTCCTGGAGAAATTCGGGTGCGGGACACAATTCAGCAAGATGATCCTGGCAAACTTTCAACGTCCATCTACATCATTCCTGATAAATGGCCGCAACTCAAAACATGTGGATATACGGAGAGGTACGCGCCAGGGCTGCCCCCTAAGCCCACCAACCATTTGCAATGTCTATGGAACCACTAGCAGCGCGATACAGGGACTACCCCGATATAAAAGGAGTACAAATTAAGGAGACCCTGCAGAAAATAGCATTATATGCCGATGATGTGATGCTCCATATTGGAGATACTACGAATACATTACGAGGGCTGTAGCGACACTGGAAGAATTTGCCACCATATCCGGGTTTACAATCAACTACAATAAATCAAAAGCACTGAACATAACGGAGGACACAAATACAATAAACAGCATTAAGCAGAGATTCCCCCTGAAATGGGAGAAAAACACTCTAGTATACTTGGGAGTACACCTGGCAAAGAAATTTGAGGACCTATGCAGGGTAGACATCCCCCCTCTTTGGAAACAACTAAAAGCGGACCTGCTGAGATGGGATAACCAGTAACTATCGTGGTTTGCCAGAATAGCAGCAGTAAAAATGACTCTTCTCCCCCGCCTACTATATGTGACCAGTTCAATACCCGCCGAGATCCCGCCACAGTTAATCAGAGAACTTCAAAACACAGTATATAGCTTCATATGGGTGAAAAAGAGACCCAGAATACAGAGAAGCATACTGACCCATCCCCTGATTCTGGGAGGCCTGGGGGTCCGAGACCTGGGCAGATACATCATGGCAGTACACTTGGCCCCCATACTCCAGTGGGCTAAACCAGCCGACACCAAAGGATGGAGAGACAGAACAAGCATCCACACAGATCCCGATAACAGCGCTCCTGGCACTGAACCCCAAGGCCTGCGAAGCCGAAGGAAAATTACTAGGAGCCACTAAAACAGCCCTGAGTAACTGGGACAGAGCCATGCAAATGAAAAAGATCAAATGAGGGCTGGGCCCATTATCCCCAAAAGCACATAACATCGACTTCACCCTAGGCTTGAAGAAGACATTTTGGGAGGGATGGAAGGGCGCAGACACCCTGACACTGCAGGACATGTACCAAAACGGTAACCCAATCCCTTTCTTAGAATGCAAAAAGAAATTTGATCTGGGGGAAAACGAAAGGTTCAGATACATGCAAGTACGACATTGGATCTCCCACCCATCAGTGAAAAGGGCGGGAACAAGAGCCTCAACAGGCATGGAACTAACAATGCAAGAGGGGGAACCAAAGAGGGGAATATCAAGAATCTACAGACTGCTTGATGGGGCACAACCAATGGACAACCTAATATATGAAGAGAACTGGGATAAAGATGTCGGAGAGTCGAAAACGGAAAGAAAGTGGGACCAGATATGGACAGGAGCCCATAGATCCTTCAAATGTACAGCAATTAAAGAAGCTGCATATAAATTATGCTAAGGATGGTATATGTCCCACCACAGATTACACAAAATAAACTCAGAGTATCCCCCAAACTGCTGGAGACAATGTGGAGGGAGAGGAGATCTATTCCACATGTGGTGGTCATGCCCCAAGGCAATTTCCTATTGGAAGGAGATACTGGGACACATGAAAGACATTACTGGCAGAGACTTACCACTCTCACCTAAGGTGATCCTGTTGGGAGTGGAGGCAGAGGGATTATACGCAGCATCGGGACACATGGCAACCCTAATAACACACTTATTATCAGCAGCACAAATGACATTGGTACAACAGTGGAAAACGCTAGAGGGCCCGACGACACCATTGTGGTGGGTGAAAATATGGGGAGTAATGGCAATGGAGAAGGTAACTGCCATAAGAACAGGGACATACCAGCGATACCTGTCCATATGGTCTCCTTTTAGAGACTTTGTCGGAGACAAGGAAGCCCGTTTCTATAAACCACGGACCCTCATAAATATATCGATCACCTGACAATCCAGAACAGGGAGAGAGAGAGAGAGAGGGAGAGAGAGAGAGGGAGAGAGAGAGAGAGAGAGAGAGAGACAGCACGACGAGAAAACCAGAAGGAGACAGCAAAGGACTCAAGAACCCAGTAAGAATGGCCAAGGGGGTGGGTTTTGGGGGATGAAAAACCAAGGGGGGGGGCAAAATTAAACAAAAAAGGGGAAAACCCCAGAGATTCAGGACAATATACGATATAGCAACAAGAGTAAATAGGGATATGTTGTAATAAATGTTCTCCAGCATGGGGTCTGGCATGGAGTCACATGCTCATGAATATTCCCCGTCGTCAGGCCGGGAATCCTCGGTATAGAAAAAATCAGTATCAGTTTCGTTTCTGATCTGTCTTTCTCAGTAGTAACCAATCACTGGTCTCTGGGTCATACTGCCCCCAGCCAATGACTGCCCTCTCCCTAAGCCCCGCCCCTGGCAGCCATCCTCAGATTTTTACTGCACGTTCAAGTGTTGGGAGTCCTCGTGCTGTAGCTCTCGAGCTTTTGCTGCGTTTTCGTGCTTTTTTCAGGAGATTTTCTCATTTTTTCAGTTAAATAGAGCCTCAAGCTCCACCGTTTTTACATCCGACCAAGGGGATCCGTTTCGGAGTTTCTACGCCCCTCAAGGGTGAAGATTTCGTCGAGTTACGCTTTTGGAGGATTCCAGAAGTTCCAAGACCTACCCGGACATGGCCCAGGAGAAAGGGAGCTTGACGCCCGGGAAGCTGTTCAGGACCTGCCCTTGATGCCAGCTTCAGAACGTTTTCAAGGAGGACGAGCATTCTTTATGCCTCTACTGTCTCCATGAGGACAAGACGCACAAGGAAAAGGACTGCGCGTTTTGTGGGAACATGTCGGAGCGGACCATGAAGGATCGCCACCTCCGTCTTGCCAACTGGCTGGAAGGTAAGAGCCCGCCAGGCGAGAAGAAGAAAAAGAAGTCCGAGCGGTCTTCTAAGTCCTGTGAAGGTGCCCCGGCGACGGGGGCCCAACAAAAGGCTAAGCACCGCGAGTCCGCGGGCACCGGGAGCGCCGAACAGTCAGGCTCCTTGGCTGCCAGGCAGGGCGCATCCTCCCCAGCGCCATCAACCACGAGCCAACGCTCTGGTAAGAGTAAGTCCGAGAACCCGGCGAAGTTTCTGGAGAGGCCCCGGTCGATCTCGAAGATTCCGGCAGAGGGGGAGCGAAGCTCGGACCCTCCCCCCAAGGTGAAGGCCCCAGGCATACAGAAGGTGACCTTGGCCTTAATTCACCCTGCTAGGACCTCGATTGAGGATGTCGCCACAGCCCTGGCTCAGCCTGTGGAGGCGCCCTCAGGTACCAGAGTCTCCCTGCCACCGCGAGGGAGTCGTCTTTCAGGCCCATCGAGAAGACCCCCACAAAGTCCTCGTTGGAAAGGATGGGGGAGGGGCTGGTGGCCCTCGTGGATACGGACACGACCTCTGAAGAGGAGCTCATCCAAGTCGTGGAGGAGGCCCAGCCCATCGGGAGGGATCCCAACGAGGGCGACGACGAGGGCGACGGTGTCGCAGACGAGGCATCTCAAGAGCCCTCGCTCCCGTCGTTTCCGGCGCCGCAGGACACCTCGGCGGCCATTTTGTCAGCCATCCAGTCCTTATGCTCGGAGATAAGGACTAGGTTGCCCCTTGTCCCGACGGAGGTACCTGAGCCAGACCTGACGGGGGAACCGGAGCCAGGACCTTCGGAGAGCCCACCACTTAAGAGGAGGAGGACGCATCCTAGGCCACCTATCCCGCCTCTGCGGCCTTCTCTGCCTTCCCCCCCGGTCCACTACCCACGAGGATGATACAGGCATGGACACGACTACGATGGATACGGATGACGATGGAGGCGACGACGGGAAGTGTCCCCCGTCGCCCCCTGCCCGGGCGTCCCCGCCCGACGAGATTGGATCGTTCCATGCTATGATTTCCAGGGCATCCGAGCTCTTCCAGCTCTGCCCCGAAGAAAAGAAGAAGGAAGGGTTCCTTTACCAAAGGCGCGAGGCTAAAAGGAAGACGGTCCTCGCCGTACCGCTTCTTGATGACATCTGGGATGAGGGGCTCGCCCTCCTCAAGAACCCTGCCACGGCTCCTGCGAAGAGGGACCGGTACGAGAAGAAGTGGCGGGTACCCGACGCTGCCCCCTTGTGCCTTAGGGCGCAACCTACCCCGGATTCGGTCATTTCGGCTGCGGCCAAGAAGAAAGCGGGGGGGGGGCATCGGCCTCGACTTCAACCTCCCCGCCGGATGGCGAGGGTAGGAAGCTGGATGCGATGGGACGACGGGTCATCTCATCTGCAGCGACGACCATCAAGGCGGCCAACGCCCTGGCCATCGTAGCCCGCTACGACAGGGAGTTGTGGTTCAAGATCGCCCCTCTGTTGGACTTCCTTCCAGACGCCAAGAGGGCCGAGGCCTTGGAAATCTTACAAGAAGGTGAGATTGCCTCGGACCACGCCATTACGGTGGGTATGGACATCGCCGACACCGGTTTCCGTCAGTTGGGCAACAGCGTTTGCCTGAGACGACGAGGATGGCTCAAGGCGACGGATTTCCGCAAGGACGTACAGACCAAGGTTTTGGACATGCCTTTCGATGGGAATAACCTTTTTGGCAAGGCGGTTGATGAGTCCCTTCAGGCGATCAAGACGGACACGGAGACGGCCCGTGCACTGGGTGTGCTCCAACGTCTACGGCCGTCCTTTCGGAGCTCCGGAGGCAGACAGGGTGCCTCCAAGGGAGCCGGCAGCAGCTCCTCTACATACCGTCAAGCGGCAAGACCTTCGTCGCAGGAGGCCTACAGGGGACGCGGCAAGTCAGGTGGATCCCGCCGTTGTCGCCAAGGTGGTCAAGGAAGCAAAGCGGTCTCCAAGCAAGATTGAACCGACCGTCGGGCCCCCCCCCGAAGCACCCCGGTGGGAGGCCAGCTGGCGAAGTTCGTCAGCGTGTGGGATTCCATCTCCAACGACCGTTGGGTGCTGGACGCCCTGGCCCTGGGGCACGCCCTCGAGTTCCAGAAGAGGTGCCCCCGCATTCCTCCCGTGGCCAGGAAGGAAAATCACGTCCCTCAACTGCTGTTGGAAGTAAGGGCGATGCTCAGGAAAGGTGCCATCGAGCTCGTCCCGAAGAGGCTTCGGGGCTCCGGAGTTTACTCAAGATACTTCCTCGTAAAGAAGAAGACAGGAGGATGGCGTACCATCCTGGACCTGCGACGACTAAACAAATACATCAAGGCACAGAAGTTCCGGATGGTCACCCTCCAGCATGTGCTGGGACAGCTGGAGGAGGGCGATTTCCTGTCATCGTTGGACTTGGAGGATGCTTACTTCCACATCCCTATTCTAAAGAGACACCGAAAGTTCCTCAGGTTTGTGGTCAAAGGGCGGCACTACCAGTTCAAAACCCTCCCGTTCGGATTAAAATCGGCGCCCAGGGTGTTCACCAAGTGCCTAGCACCAGTGGCGGCGCGGCTGCACCTGCAGGGGATCCACGTCTACCCCTACCTGGACGACTGGCTCATACGGGCAAAGACAAGGGAGCTCGCCGTGGAACACACTGCGAAGACCGTCCAGCTGCTCACAGACCTGGGGTTATCCATCAACCTTCCAAAATCCCACCTGGTCCCGTCGCAAGTCGCCCTGTTTCTGGGAGCACAGCTCGACACAGTGGCGCAGCGGGCCTCACCGTCGGAGGAAAGGATAAAGACCATCCTAGGAAAGGTGCAACGTCTGCTGGACACGGACGTGGCCAGAGTGAGGTCTATCAAGTCCCTCCTCGGAATGATGTCCTCCTGCATTTATCTGGTGCGCCACTGCAGACTTCGGATGCGGCCCTTGCAAGAATTCCTCGACGCCCAGTGGATCCAGACGATGGGCAGCTTCGAGGACAGGATCCCGCTGGACGAAGCGTTCCGTCAGGCGATACGATGGTGGGGAGTCCGCTCTCATCTGACGGCGGGAACAGGTTTCCTAGCCCCGGCCCACCAGGTGACGGCGACGACGGATGCCTCCCTGGAAGGTTGGGGAGCGCACACCAGGGGTCTCCACGCGAGAGGCCTTTGGCTCCCGGAGTAGAAGACTCTCCACATCAACTTCTTGGAGCTCCGTGCAGTGTTCTGGGCCCTCAGGTCCTTCCTTCCGTCCCTCAAGGGCAAGGTGGTGAGGATCTTCACCGACAACACCACCACGATGTTTTACATTTGGAAGCAGGGCGGAACCAGATCCCCTGCCCTATCCAAGGAAGCCCAGGATCTGTGGCATTGGGCCATCGCCCAAGGGATGTTTCTGGTACCATTTCATCTGGCGGGGATAAAAAAACACCATCGCCGACTCACTCAGCAGAGAGCTGCGCTCGTGCCACGAGTGGGAACTGCGCCAGGATCAAGTGGACCGACTCTTCCGACGATGGGGCAAACCCCAGATCGATTTCTTCGCGACGGCGGCGAACTCCAAGTGCCGGAGGTTCGCCAGCAGGTTTCCCCAACCGAGGAGCATGGGCAATGCTTTCTCGTTTCCCTGGGACGGCCTGTTCCTTTATGCATTCCCGCCGTTGCCATTTCTACTCCGGCTCATCAACCAGCTCAAGAGGTCCCGGTGCAGGATGATCCTCGTCGCACCGGCGTGGCCGAGGCAGATCTGGTTCCCGGACCTTCTGGACTTGTCAGCGTCCACACCAGTCAAGCTGCCGACGGACGCGGATCTTCTCTCCAGAGAAGGAGGCGCCATTCTTCATCACGAACCAGAGTCGCTGAACTTGCAGGCCTGGCTCCTGCAGCACTAGAGTTTGGAGGATACGACATCCCGGCCGACTGCAGAGAGGTTCTCACAAAGGCCAGGGCATCCTCAACTCTCAAGTGCTACAGACACAAATGGAAGAGGTTCTCTGTCTGGTGCTGTGCCAGAAGATTAACCCTCTGTGGATTACGGCCCCTCAAGTATTGCCGTACCTATTGTCCTTGGCCAAGGCTGGCCTATCTCACGCTTCCATCAAGGTACATCTGGCTGTCGTCTCACGTTACACCAGGACTACAGGACGGGCGTCCTTGTGGTCTCATTGACTGGTGAAGGAATTTATGAAAGGACTGTTCCGATCATTCCTGCCGGTGAAGGCCCCTGCCCCGGCGTGGGAGCTCAACGTGGTGCTGACTAGGCTCATGGGGGCCCCATTCGAGCCTATGCATTCAGTGCCGTTGAAGTTTCTGTCGTGGAAGACCGCTTTCCTCGTGGCCATCACGGCTGCACGACGAATGGGAGAGATCCAGACCCTGTCTTGCAATCCTCCATACTTGACTTTTCACGACACGAGGGTGGTGCTGAGGACGCACCCCTCCTTCATGCCCAAGGTGCCGTCGGACTTCCACCTCAACGAGCCCTTGGTGTTGCCAGTTTTTTTCCCTTCGCCTTCGTTGCCGGCTGAGAGGACTCTGCACTCGCTGGATGTAGCTAGAGCGCTGAAGTTCTACGTGGACTGCACGAAGAGTTTTCGGAAGACATCACAGCTGTTTGTGAACTTTGGACCTGTGAATCAAGAGAATGCTCTCTCGAAGACTTCCATTTCCAGATGGCTCTCCGGCTGCATCATGCACTGTCACCGGTTGGCAAACTGACCGTTGCCAGGCCGTCCGAGGGCCCATTCGACCAGAGCGATCGCTGCTACTAGGCCGTTCCTGTCTGGTGTGCCCCTGCTCGACATCTGCAGGGCTGCTACGTGGAGGTCGACGCACACCTTCACGAGATTCTACTGCGTCGACCGGGATTCTAGGGAGGAGTCCAGAGTCGGCTAGGCAGTGCTGCGCAACCTGTTCGCCTAAGGTGAGCCTGATGAGGAGGTAAGAGTTGCTTAATGTTGAGTTGCTGTATTGCTTGATATTGAGCCTTTTGCCACCTCCCGTGGTTGTGCATTTGTATACTGCTATGTATTCTTATATTCATGAGCATGTGAATCCATGCCAAACCCCATGCTGGAGAAGGAACAAGTTACTTACCTGTAACTGTTGTTCTCCAGCATGGGTCTGGCATGGATTCACATGCGAACCCTCCCGCCTGCCCCTCTGCGGCTCTTCACTTGGTCATACTGCCACTTCATGTGCTACCAAATCTGAGGATGGCTGCCAGGGGCGGGGCTTAGGGAGAGGGCAGTCATTGGCTGGGGGCAGTATGACCCAGAGACCAGTGATTGGTTACTACTAAGAAAGACAGATCAGAAACGAAACTGATACTGATTTTTTCTATACCGAGGATTCCCGGCCCGACGACGGGGAATATTCATGAGCATGTGAATCCATGCCAGACCCATGCTGGAGAACAACAGTTACAGGTAAGTAACTTGTTCCTTATGTTGCACTTAATAGGTTTGGAATACGGTATTGCCGAAGGGAAAATAAATCTGTTTAAAAAGAGAATAATGGAAAAGAAAGGGGCGGGGAATTAATGGTTTAATTGTTATACTCAACAACTTACTTAAGAAAGAAATTAACACTGACTGTAAGAAGAATGCTTAAAATACTACACTGGTTTTCTTATGCATGCTTGTAACCTATGCTCTTGAGAAGAAAATAGAAAATAAAGTTTGTAAAAAAAATAAATGTAAGTCCCCATTCCCATAGAGTCACATATTGGAGTGGGGACACAGAAGTGCTGGTACCGTTGCCGACGGGTTTCCACCTGTACATTCTGCTGCATAGTCCCCTTTTCCTGTTCCATAAAAGTGGTGCATTCTCATATGACTAATAGACTACCACAAGACACCCGCCTGCAGGACTGCTCCCATCTCTGCAATGTTTCCTTATCTCTGCATTAAGTCCATGATCATGGAGGAGGGAGAATGAGGAAGAAAGAGGGACGACGACTGTCGGTAACCTGGCATCTCTGTCAGTAGAATATTGTCGGTTCGCCTCTGAGAACTGCTTGTATCATTGGTCTTTTTCTACAACTTTACTTGTAAATGGTGCTAACCACATAGAACCGGAAAAACACCATTTCCACTCCTCATTTCAAAAGATTTTCACCAGGGAGAGAACAACCGCGGACCCTTTTTTCTGGGTCAGACTCACTCGCTCATGCTTGGCTGGAAGGTACATTTATGCCTCACCACTTTAAAAGTTCACCAGCCGCCACTGCTAGTAAGCCCCCAGTATGAGTTTAAAAGGGGTCAGTTTCCTGCCTCAAGGGACCCAGCAACATCAGTCCCAGCCTCTCAGTTCTGAAATTATGCTGAAATGGATTGAAGGGACTGTCCTTTATACATTTCTGCTCAGCTCGTCTCCCAAAGTAACTGGCACTCTATGTGTCCAGTGAGAGCTCAGGCTTGTGTGAGGTTGGCATCATGGAAGGAGACACAGACAACAGGTTCAAAGCGGACCAATAGTATTTTATCAAAGAAAAGGTCAGGATGGAGTAAGGCCTAACTTGAAGAATATCTTACACATCTCTCCACTGTGACAAACACAATTAGAAACCGATACAAGAGAGTGAAGCACAAATCAGAGATCAGTGAGTGGCTTGAATAAATCTACAGAATCAAAGTTTGAACCCTGAGCTTCAGCTTTCCTTGTTCTAGTGATGATCTGACACTACACTCAAGAAAACCTTGAGGGCTTAACTAATCTTGATCTTACGGAGAAGAGTAGAGTGCCTTCCAGTACATCAGAGGTACAACGAAGTCAGGCCAATCGCGTGTATTGGCTATGTCAGAAGCAGCCAGTGCCCAAGAGACTCATAATCTCAACTTATAAAGAAACTTTTATCTGGGCCAACAAACGTAAGTAGAACACAGCATTTTACTTCCAAATGTCCTCTTTTGTGTTTGTAGACTTCCTCAATTCATCTAAATGTTCATGATGTCTTGAATTTAGCAAGATCAGCATGATGCGTTGCCTGTCATCAATTTACACCACCCTTGCATTCATTTTTAATTCTTACACAGCCTGGTTAAATTGCTTGAAATCATTGTGCACAAGGTCCTGAACGCCTGTACTATTTCTTTAGAGTCTCTCCTTGTACCAAAAAAAGTGCCTGCAAGATGAAAATGTCCCATGTGCTTTAGAGTTGTGGACCTCAAGACCAATTAATTAAATATGCCAATAACTAGTAAATGTGTTCTCAGCAGCCTATGAAAGGTCACAGCCTTGGAGCAGGCCAACTAATAAAATTTCCACACACTCAAGAAAATTACAATTAACAGGGTATTACGGTCACGCTCTAATCTTGATACAACAGAAACATTCTTTATTGCCCGCTACAGATCCCAAAACAGTCCTTGGCCCTCATTATGAGGTTGCCGGTAGGCCGACGGTAATCCCGACGGTCTAACGGCAACCTTGGCTTACCATTTCTGCCACTCGATATCCCCGTAATACCGAGATATTACGAGCGGCAGTGGAATGGTAAGTTCCCATTCCTGTTAATAGTCATGCCAGTAATTTGTCTGCCGTTAGGGGCCTGAGCTACTGGCAGGCCAGGCCTGCCATAGTTCACGGGTTCACAGCCCCTACTGGCAGACTCAGAGGGAGCCGGTCCAGAATAAATGATGCCAGTGTTACTGCCACGCCTCACTACTAATGAGTGCTATTGAGTCACTGCCTTGATGCTACTAAAAATGATACACAAAGAGCAAATCTAAAACAATAAGATCTGCAAAAACTGAATGCATTTACAATACTTCAAATGATTAGGATCCGCAACATTTCCCCAAAATGGTAACCACTTTAGGCCATCGGTAAGTACAGATTCCAAACCTACCTCAAAAGTCTGTCAATTTTCAGCTGCTCGGAAGGGAGGAGTCCACTGAGCAGTGTGTTCAATGTTTCATTGATCCATTCTTTTGCTTTTTCCACTGATGCACGGATTTCCTTCTCCTGGGCCTCGGTCACACTGGTCAAAGCAAGTTCTGCCAACTCCGAATGAGACGAGATAACAGAAGAACAAATGCTCTAGAAAACAAATTGCGGAGAAGGGTGACTTGCCACTGTTCCGCTTTCAAGGTCTTGAAACATAGCTGAGAACCAATGGCTTTCCTCACATTTAACCAATTGTGGGTACGGGTGTTTATGGCAGAAAAGCGGAAACATTGGGCTTCATTATTCCGCCCCAGTATGCTCTATGTGTTTGTCTCTTTATCGCCCTGATGCCTGTGGGCTACGGCGCGTCATAAATAAATGCATTAAATAAATGACATTACAAGTGCAGAAACTCAGGATAAACGCAGCAAACAAGTGGCAATCCTGTTACCGCCACATTTCTGTATCGCATACTCTGAATTTTGGTGGTAAAGTGGGTGATTTGAAGCAGGGAATGTTGATATTGTTTCTGAGGCTCAGAAGATCAGCAACTATTATGTGTTATTTATGATATTGGGGCAATAGTAAGCATTTTGAATGTATTCCCGTTTATGATGGGGGTTCAGTAAAACCTCCTCAAAATAGAAGTTAATATATGTGCCACTCACTATACGGGCGGCTGAATTCTGCAAAGGCTGAAGTCGTTGACTAACAATCAGGAGCACCAGCGTGTGTAGAATCATGGTAGTCCAACTTGTGACCAATAATAGCTGTGGCAAGAGTTGGGCAGTGTTCAGATGAAAGTAGGGGTCTCAGTTGTCTGAGAACTGTGGTAAGTCAGAGATGGACAAGAGAACAAGTTTAAACACAACTTTTATTTGAAATGAAAGAAAACCTTTCAGCCCTACCACTATGATGAGTTCACTGCTCTCTAAAACAAAAAAACAGGTGCTCGTCAGGACGTTGAAGAAATCAACTCAGTCCTCAGTCAAAACCTAACCTATCTGAACATCTGGCCTGCCACTATGAAACGAAAGAAAGACATTCTAAGTTTTACTTAGATTAGGGTTGCTCTCCTCCTCGGTTCACTCTGTGGTGGCTGGTTTTCTGACCCCGACCAAAGAGTTTGCAAAAAGTCTCTTCCGGCTCCTGGTTTGGTACTCCTGATGAATAAACAAAAAAGTTCTTTACCATTAAGTCTCTTCCAGCTCTTGCCCTAGTGGTTCAGATGAACAAACAACAACAAAAATGTCTCTGAATGTTGTTTGGCACAACGCGTTCCTATGATTTGTAGCCATTGGTATTTAGAAAACACCACTCTCTTCTTGTTCCTGTTCGGATATTCCTGCTCGCAGCCTGAGGAGGCCAAGTGATTGCCTAACTTGTGTTCTGGCTTTGGTCACAGTTTCTCTCAACGCCTCCTGGATTCCTCTGATTATTATCCCCGGGTGGGCTATGGGCCTTCTTTAGTCCGCTCTGGTTGTGGTTTCTCTGGGGATTTCTCTTACCCACTCTTGGGGTCTTCAGATTATCAGCCCCTGCGGGCTATGGGGTTGTCTCACCACCCTCCACTAGCCAATAGTGCAGCACTGAATACTGTTGCTCCAGCGGCGGTGCTGTGTTGTGGGGGCGGTCTCTTTGGGGTGCGCAGACCCGTGACCTCGTCCTGGCTCTGGACGGCACAGTCGGCTACTTCGCCTCAGTTTTTTCCTCCTGGGCTGGATGATTAGGATTCCGGTATGGCTTACATCGCTGAAAGTGTCTTCCTCTCCTGGCAGACCCGGACTCAGCGGGATCTTTGCCATCGCTGGAGAGGCAGCGCTCTTCAAGCTGCTTCGGGTCCCTGTGGGCCATGCTCTGTTTATGGCTCTCCCAATCAGCTTCTCCTGATGGGACGGACATTCTCATTTACGGGGCAGTGCAAGACGGCATGTCTTGCACCTTAGCTGGTCTTCCGTTCTCTTGATGACTCAGTGTGTTTTATAACCCCTTTGGAGTGGAAGAAGAGATGGCATGGTTCCAGGTTTTACAATGAGACTGCAACAGATGTATGTCAGAGACCAAGCCATCCACCCTAAAAGGGGTCCTGCACATGGCTACCCTGCTCAGTTCCCATGTACCCAACGAATGCTTGGGACTGTGCAGGGAGGAGAGGGGAGGGGAGGGGATAGGGAATCTCTACTTCAGCATTCCTTGTCCCCGGAGGGGGGATGGGTACCGCAATGGGATCCCGTTTACCCTGGCGCCTAAGGATGGTATTGCGTAGTGGGCACACCTCCCTAGTCTCAAAGGGGGTGGCTCACATTTGGGGATACGACACAGAAGCATAAGGTCAACATAAGTAGAACTCAGCCCATAATTAGCAAGTGCAGTTATAGAGAGGATGGCATCTAAACAATTACCAAGAAATATTATCGTGAGCTAGTCTTAATTTGAGAGTGCGCGAGTGTGAGAAACCTGAAGGTGTCTCACCGCTAGTTCCCAGGGATCTGTCATCCAGGTGGCCAGGACACAGCCATCGCTTTTGGAACCAGTTCCTGGGGGTGAACCAGTGCAGGTGGATCACCTGGATGAGGGGTTTTGGGTAGTGGAAGTGGGGAACCGGATGGTGAGACACAGTATCGCCTTCCCTGTAACACCTTTTGCCCATCTACCTAGGAACCTAACCCCCCCCTCTCCTTTTCTGATACAAATACTTTCTCACGGACAGTACACCGTGAGCGACAACGGACTAACACCAGCGCTCTATACCTGACATGTCCCAATACCATGGTCAGGCAAAGTCAGGCAATTACTGATCCTTACAATCACCTGACTTCCATCACACTTCCCCACACAAATAAAAGGCTGAGCACGAAAGCATACTCTGAGCGAGGAAACGCACACGAGGAAACAGCAGTTCCAAGGTGGCAGTTTAATACAAGGAAAAATACGGCGAGACCAGAGAGGGATCCAGCATCACTTCCACTGCATGAGTCACTAGTCATGTCCCCTACCTTCGCAGTCTCTACATACGAGAGAGGCAGAGAGGAACAGTGATTTAGGGAGGAGCAATACTCCTCGTCTCCACTACACTTCATCTCCATACATACTGCAACCAGTAGGCCTGTCAAACTGCCACCCTATCACACGCTGCAATTGGCATATGATGGAAGCAATTGCCCAAATTAGCCTGTCCCTAACATTTAGCGATTAGACCAGCATATCAGACATCAAAGGGCATTAGTGAAGACTCAAGGGCAAAAAGACTGCATCCCAAAAGACTGAGTAATATTGGATGCCCAATTTGACCACATATACATATATGTATAGTTGCAGGGCGTCTTCCCCCACATATATATATGCAGTCAAATGGGGAGGAAAAAAATGTATCATTCCATCCCAAGTAGAAACAAGAGAACAGTGTCGGACAGAAAAATAAGAATGAACACAGCATGTATATACAGGCCAAAAAGGGAAATGTACTGCTGCACTGGTCAATATGGTTTTGACAAACTTGTACTGGTCAATACTGCGACTACATACCCAAACGGGTGAAAGTGGGCACATCTTGGCTATATTGGCCAAGAAGGGTTTCCCTTGGGTTCATTGGTCCATATGGACAGAGCTTGGGTTTTTCGGTCAGTAGGAGCACTGCACCGGTGTATTTGCCAATATTAGTGCAAGTAGACGTCGTAGAAATTAGAATCATTCTCCAACAGCGTCTCGATAAAAGGTAAGCGCCTTTTCTGTTCTGGCACCTCAGTGCTGGAAGAGCCTCTAACAAGCCCAAAGAAAACCTTAAAACAAGTAAATTCAGATCATAATCCGGAAATTGTTTAGGTTGTTTTTATTAGGACTTATTTTTAGTACTCTTAGTATATTTCATCCATATCAGGCCGTCGTCATCTGTCCGCCTGCACGTTCTCTACAGCGCTACGATGACCTTTTCTTGCGTTTTACAATCGCCCCCACCAAATACCAAATACAATTATATTTAATGTGCAAAAGGAAAGCAGAACATTGAATGGAAGTGTCCACTTGTCAAAATGCACAATCTTAAAAAAAGAGGCGAGAAACATACAATACGCCAGTACCAGGGGAGTACTGGCAACCTTTGGAATGGGAGCAAGTATACTTTTCTGGACCATGGCACAGGGTTGTGGCTCAAATCCCAATGCAGCAGCCCCAACTTCCAGAACAAGTAAACTCAATAGCAACCTGTCCCCCTCCCTCCCACACATTTTCAAGTTTATATAGTAGACCATACGGACATTGCCTTCCTTTTATGCAACATGTCTTTCAGTGACGATTGTGCTCTCTTATAGACCCGGACCCCAAGAAACTCTCCCACATACCAAACATAGTAAGAGGGTTTCACCAGGATAATATAAAAAGGAAAAATGGGATTGAGCCCCATGTCTCAGTTTGCAATTTGACAGGTGCCTACATCTCCTCCCATCCCATCCCATCCAATCCCATTTTTAGGTTTAGACCAGTTTAAAGAGGTGACAAAGCTAGATAATTAATTGCTAGACCCGAGCCATAGCTGGACCAGGGGGCCTGGCTTCTCTCTCAGAGCCAAACATGAATCTGCAGGGCAAAAGACCCATACCTGGCTTCCTGTCTCTCCAGCCTACAACACAAAACCCATGCCTGGCACCCTGTCTACCCACACCACACAACAGAAAACAGAAGATCCCCACTTGGGAACCTGCCTCGCCACTAGTATGCATTACATACATTTTGAAAATGATGATGGATTATTTTTGGAGTAACACTATAGATTATAAAATAATTGATCATTACTAGGGGGTTATAGCAGGCACTGTGGTGTGCTAAACTATCTGTTTAATTATATTACTACACAATTCTATGCATAGCTGCAAAGTATGGTCTATTCAGGCTAAACCCCTGCCTGATCATAAGTAGTAAGGAAACGTTGTTTAGACCAGGCAATGTTGCTCTTGTCCTCAAAGTCCAGAAAATAATGATAATAATACATCTGTTCAAGATTCCTTGTGTACTTCTTCGAAATCGATTTATTTAACCCAAACCACCGACATGTGTTTCAACCTGCTCGGTCCTTATCAAGGCAGATAATAGTACAAAAATGATTATCAAAATCTCAATGCTCTTTCAGTAGATGGGGCCTTGAAATTTGATACTTACTCAGAATGAGATACCAGAACTTACCAATTTCACCTCCATTTTGAACATCAAAAAGTGATATATTATCTCCCATTGTGGGGTGCATCTGGGGTGCGGAGAGGGCCTTGGACGAAGAATAACTGGTCCCTCATCTATGAGAATTTGATAATCATTTTTGTACTATTATCCACCTACACTCTGGCCGCCCTCCTTGGACCCCCGCCTCGCACCCTTGTGTGAGGCTAAAAACGTGGGTGTCATCCTCAACTCCTCTCTCTCCTTCTTACCCCATTTCGCTGACATTGCCAAGAAGGTTCACTATCAGCTTTACCTCTTGAAAGGCATTCTCCCTTTCCTCACCTTCCCCCAGAAACTCAACATCTCTAGAGCTCTAGTTCTCTCTAAGCTTGATTATTGCAACATCATCTTCCTTAATCTGCCTATATCCTCACTCCACCCTCTTCAACTAATCCAGAATAGGACTGCAAAACTTATCCCTGGCCTCAAGCCCAGGGACCGCATCTCTCCAGCCCTTAAATCTCTCCACTGGCTCCTGGTGGTTGCAAGGATCAAATTAAAGACCCTTTGCATCATCCACAAGGCTTTCAGGGGCCTAGAACTGTGCTACATTCAACTCTCCCTCCCTAAATACCTCCCTGCTAGAGTCCTTCGATCCTCCAGCTCCAACTCTCTGCAGATCAGATGTTTATCCAAGCAGAGAGTGGGGGTAGATCTCTCTCTTCGGCAGGAGCCTCCCTCTAGACTGGCCTCCCTGCCCCTCTCCATCTTGAGCTGGATCTCCTCATGTTCCGGAAGCTCCTCAAGACCTTCCTTTTCTCGTCCTCCTTCTCTCTCCCCCTCTCATGCTAGTCTCCTGCCTCTACAACTGGATACCTGTGTCCCTTAGGAGTCTCGCCGGGGCCAGACCATCCTCTGTCCAGTATCCCCTTTCTCACCAGCACTTGCCCTCGGGCTCCCTTCCCTGATCAGCCTTCCCAATTGGGCCCCTTCCCGCCCGCCCCCTTTTTGCAATATCTCCCTTCCTCGGCACTAGCCCCACCTGGGCACCCCTTAGCACATGCCCAGCACTTTCCCCTTCAAGCCCCTATCACGTCCGTTCCCTGGCCTGTCCCCTCCCCCTGCACTTTTTGATACTGCACTTGCACGATCCGAATGTCATAAGGCCTAGTGGGACCTTTACTATTGGCTTCTCCTATGTCCCCCCCCTCTTGGTCTTGTGGCAGCTGGAAACCCTTTCTGCTGTATAGACACCATAGAAATGTTCAATAAATAAAATAAACACAATTATACATATACAGGAATAATTATAATTATTAGGAAGATTCACTACAATTATAATCTTAGTTTGTACAATTGCATCTACTTTCAAAGCATCAAGTCACATGATAAAACAACCTAATAAAAATATAAGTGTAGTCTCGATTGAAATATATTTTCCTAAAGCATACATCATTTTGTCAGAAAAAAAAGGAGTTGAACCAGTCCCACAATCTGTTGTAGTGGCATACAGGTCAGGCACAGATCTCTGCAACAGTCAATCAACCTGCTAATCCAGATTTGTACCCGTCTCATGTACCCTATCTTCCTCACCCATCACCCTCCAGTGCCCTTCGTTTGCCCCACATCTGAATGCCCCTTCATCTCGCCGTGCTCCCTCAGCCTTACAATTAACTTTCAGCCCCCGATCCCCTTTTGCTCCATCTTTTAACCCCTAACTCAGTCCCCTTCCCTTACCTTAGCCTCGCCCTATTGCCTTGCCCACATTGCTCAGGCACCAGTTCCTTGTGACTCACGCCCTTCCATTGCCTTGGCACCCATGCAGGAAGTAGACCACCTTCATTTGCCAGTCAGCCTCTGCCTTACACAGATCTGTGGGTGGGATCATACTGGTAATTGTGGCTATGAGGGTCTGTACTTGGACAATGCAGAGTGAAAGACGCTGAGAGGACTTAGCAAGTGGCATTGTCACAGAAAGTGGTCTGCATGTGTCATTTCATGGAAGCAGAGGGAACAGTGAGGGGAGCCATACAGGTATAATCATGTATCGGTTCATATAACTATCTGGTGTTGATTGCATGTGTGTCTTTTGTTGGTCACAGAATGTTCTGGACAAGACAATGAAAAAACGATCACATACTTATGGGGGTCATTCAGAGTTGGGTGGGAACGGTAAAGTCAGCAGTATTTGTCCAATAGTGCCAATTTTACCATCCACAAAATTACGGTTTTGATCAAATACCACGAGCGGTAGGCAGCGGTAATTTAGGCAGACTTTTAGCAAAAAATCCTCCCATTGTTACTGCCACCAAAAATCCAAATGAGCTCCAAATTTCTTTAAACTTTTTTTACTGTACAGAACGAAAGCACCGGTGCTACCCTTCAAAACAAGTTTTTAAAAAGGGTCGTGTTAACAGGGTGAAAACGTTGCATCTCTGATCACCCCCTCTCGCCACCTTACCCATGTAATGCATACAAGGGTAAATACGGTCCCTTTGGTGCACGCAAACAAATTTACAACAGTGGTTTGAGCTACTACTGTACATAATCCATTTCTCCACTTTCACATTGTGCATGAAAACGTATGGCAAAAATGTCAAATAAAATATTACCGCCAACGAAGAGGATATTTCTGAAATATCCCTGGAGGTATTCCAGAAATACCACCTCCAACAGTGCCACCCTCTGAATTGGAAGTGTTTTAAGAAATACCACCGTTGGAGGTGGTAACTTTCCAGAGCGGTATTTCATAAAGAAAAATCCACCCAACTCTGAAAGACTGCCTTAGTTTGTAGTCTACTGATAATTAATACCTGATTGATCCATCTTTCTGTGTGTGTTTTTCACCTGTGCCCAAAAGTGAGAACCACAAACAATCCAACAGCTATTGCCAAAGCCACCACATTGCAACATCCGTGGGTGCCATTCAAGGGGCTATAATTCATGGGGCTAGTAAGCTCTTTTTGTAATGAACCCCTAGTGATCATGAAATTCGTCATAACAGAATTGCTTCAGAATACAACCGAGGGCAAGCTACAATAAGATTCCATTACTTCCTTGGTAAGTAGCCATCATGATTAGCTGCTGTGGGTTGTAACAGGCCAATGGTGTATGGGCCACAGTGGTGGCAACATTACCATCCAGGGTCCCATATCCTGTCATTTAAAGGGGTGCATTGCCGCTGGGTGGTATGAACATACACCTGTGGCTTAGGCTCTTCTCCCCCTGACTCACTGTGAAATCAGGTAGAATGCTTCTCCATCTACACAGAAGCAATTGCTTCCTTCGAGACTTGCTGGATTCTGAAGGATGTTGGGCATCATTACAAGTGTGCCGGTCCGGTAGTAACGGTGCCAGTAAGCTACCAGTACCGGCAAACTAAGAGTTCTGCGGGCGGGAGGGCACCCGCCTGCAGACATTCACGGTAGCACTGGCACCGTTATTAACAGTGCCGGTGCTAACGTGCTCTCCATTCCCATTGAGCCCTAGGGAATGGGGACTAATATTTACCGGCACCCGGTAATGGGCAATTTCCCGGTCTGGCGGGGCCGGAATGCCCCGGTAATTGCCCATTGCCGGGTGCCGGTGCTAACGTGCTCCCCATTCCCAATAGGGCTCAATGGGAATGGGGACTAATATTTACCGGCACCCGGCAATGGGCAATTACCTGGTCCGGTGGGGCCGGAATGCCCCGGTAATTGCCCATTGCCGGTAATAAAATTACTCTGGCGACAGCTGTGCCGGTTTTACCTGCACGGCTACTAATGAGGCCCATTTTTTTTTAATTCTTTTTTAAAAACATTTTGCAACTCTGGCGCAGGGAGCAACAGCCCAGCTGCCTGAAGGGCCTCTTTGTCCTCTTCCCAGGCTGCCCCGGTTCGGTACTGGGCAGCCCAACAGGATAGACTGTGTGGATATCTGTGATATCTGTGGATTAGAATAGGAACAACCCTTACCTTCTCGTTATTTTTCACTGTGCAGAATATTTCGACTTCCAACACTGGCCAACCTCTTCCATCCAAAATGGACCTTCCCGTCATCCTGCACAATACCGGAGTCTTGGCAAACTGAGAGAAGTAGTTGGCCTTGAAAACACAGCAAACACGTATTTGTTATTTGGCATTGTAACTGAATTAGTAATGACGCGATTTGTATGGCACTTTATGTAAGAGAAGCACTTGAGAAACACCTTTCATGGCGTTTTACTACACACGTGTAATTAGTCCCCAATCCTTCAGGCTGCAAGAAAGACTGGAATGGCCTTGCCTCAATTTGAATTTGCCCCTCCCGCCCCACCCCCCTTCTGATTACGCAAAAGGCATTCAATCGCAGCTTAAACAGCAGCCCCATCTCTCCGGGGCTCATGCAGACGACGCGAAAACACATCAGTTGAACTCAGTTTCTCTTCTTCGTCTCTATAGTCCTACAGTCATTTAAGTGCCGTAGAGAAAAGAAAATAGCACTCTTTATTTCTAGATCTGTAAGCCATTCAATCACCAGCAACAAAAGCCATCAGTGTGGGATCCAGAACTGGAAGAATGGGGGGCTTGGTCTGGCAATGTTTGAATGGATTTGCCATCAATAAGCTTACTACACTTGTTAATTTGATAATGTGGACCCATTTGGCTGCGAGGTCAGAGGTGTCCTCCTGGAGGGAAGAAATTAATCATATTTTGCGGGATTGTACATGAATGCCAGATGCAAACAACATTCTTCCTGGGAAGGGTGAGGGGAAATATATGTATATTTTTATTTATGCGTTTTGGCCAAATCATCAACCTTTCACAGTAAAAATGATGAGAAGCATTTAAAACAGATTGACATGTTAAAACATATAAAACTCATACTTTGATTAACACTAAATCCATCACAATGAAATCATTAAGGCTTCTCCCCCATTGCTGGTTTCACATTTACCATTTGATTAGACTTGAATCTAGGAAACCCATGTGACCGCGAAGAAGCCTGCATCCTCAAACAAAATCATGCGCCGTCAACACTTTTAAGACCTGTGAGAAAGACTTCTTGACCAGCCCTCAATCGTTCCCAAAACATGTGGGCCTCGTGTAAACTAGCATTTCATGTGGTTCTGTATGTAAATGTGTCCTAGTTTCATGTTTTCTGCTTTATACAGGACTTTCCCGCTTTCTGTGGCGGTGTTTAGAGGAGAAGCTCTCAGAGGACTTGGTATGCTCTGCCAACAGAGGGAGCATGTATCAGCCTGAGGTGTTTTGAGATTGGTTTCTGTCAGGAGGCCCCTGCAGCATAGAGACTGGTGGGCGGTGGGGGGGGGGGATTATATAAAATGTATCCTGGCGTGACGTGAAGGGAGAAGCTCCCAGGGAACCAGAGAGAGCGTCCAGGCTCTCCGTTGCTGGAAGGGACGTCCCCTGAGGCCGTCCGTGTTGCAGGCTGGCCTGGTTTACTCTCCCCATCCCTGGGTCGAGAGTTTGAGCCCGGCTAGAGGCGAGGGAGTAAGGTCGGGAGAAGTGGTCCCCACTGCTGGCGCTGCTCCGCTAGAGCCGAGCCGGGGTGCTGTTGTCAATCTGGAAAAGTGAATACCCTTCATTTGGATGATAGACGTATCTTGATGGCCGAAGGCCAACCGTCTTATGCACAGAATTATAGAAATACAGACTGCTATGCTTGACCAACAAGCGGCCATTTTAAACGTAGCAAGAATCACCATTTTGTTTGTTAACCATTGCTCATTGCTTTCTGTCTAAACTGCTTTGCAGCTTGCAATTCTTGCGAATTCTGCTTACTCTGCTCAACTGTTAACATTGTTGTCTTAATATGAAAGGGCAAGGCCGCGGGACTGAGGAGTTCGTTGAATCATTTCACAGCTGCCAGCCAGTCTCGTACTATGGTAGAATATGTTAGAATAAAGCAGCTAAAGGCTTGAATTATGCTCTTTTTACGGCCCCCCTACACAAAACCCTTTAGAGCGTGTCGGCTCCCAGGACACGAATAGCACCTCATAGACAGCAAAGCTTGGAATGTGACTCTTCCCCCATGTGCAGCTTGCTTCCAAGAACAGAAGCACTGTGTTCTGTTCAACAACTAGAAGATGCCTCCGCACTTTCTAAATTGCACATTGTTACTAGAATAGACATCGAAAGTGTCATAATTGTCATACTCGTCGGAAATGTCCATCATCATCCCGAGTTCAAAGAAACTCAATAAAAGGGGGGTGTTAAACATGTCATAGCTGATTGTATGATATGCATTTTGTATATCTGTAACTGATGTACGTAATTCGCTTCTCTTGCGTCCCTCGAGGTCTAGAGAATACACGTCGCGGGGCGTGAGACCACAGTTGGCCAATTGGGACTATTTTGCTTGCAATAAACCCTAGCATTGGGAATTTGAACCTCGTGTCTGGCGCATCCTTTCGTGTATGGTTACTGCCTTGTTTCCATATCGCAAGGGACTCCTAAGGGCCCCTTTCAAGACGGCGCCCGAATAGGGACCCTCCCCCACTTGCCCCTTCGTAGACGTTGTAACGGAGTAAAGGCGGAGAACGGCGAGGACGGGACGATCGAGCCGGGATCAAGAGGTGTACGGGGCGCACTCTAGAAGTGAGGAGAGATTCCTTTGCAGATCTGCACACATCTGATCCCTGATCGACGTACCGGGCCAGAGGGCAAAGGAGGCGAGGATCCCGAAATGAGGCAGAAGCCAGAGAAGCGCAGACACGATGTTGGGAGGGGTTGCGTCAGGACACAGGCAACTTGTTTTATCAGGTGAGTCATTCCCCGATTCAAACGAAACCCTAATTATTGGTAGAGTGTTGATTTTGCAAATTCAAACATCCAGAGTAAGGTTGGTTAACCAAAGGGAAGGTTAAAAACATGCCTGGAGTACTGTTCACTTTAGCGGGGCTTTTCCGCTGCGGTAGACAGTCCTTGGAAAATGGCCAAAGTGCACCGCCTGGGGGAACGCCGGCCTATGACATGTATGCAAAATATGGTGTGGGTGCGATAATATTTTGTGAAATTTGGCATAGGCAAACTAGAAAGGAACAGGACCATCAGTGGCTGATTAATGGTAGCTTTGAGATTGCGAGGATAGATAACTTAGAAAGGGTGTTGATAAGGGAAATAGCGCGACCCGCAGCTTTTGAGACTATCAAAGATTGGAGGAGGGAAGCAATGCTCCTACTTAGGAGTAGAGAGAAGCATGCGCATAGGCACAAATCAAAGCTTGAGGTAGCAGAAGAAAAGGAGGAGGAGGAGTGGACGGCAAGTCTAAGACGGGAAGGGAGACGTGAGCAAATGAACATAGAAGGAATATACCCGCAGCAGGAACTACACATAGCAGACGAATTAATGGAATATTCGTTAACCCATACGGGTCGAGGCCCAAAACCAGGATCGAAACCAAACACGTCAGTAGTGACTGCACAGGCAACCAGTAGCTCTCATACCCCCTCCCGCAGCCCAAGCACCTCCCCTCACGCAAGCATTAACCCACGCCCCACCCACAGCTCGAGCCCTCCCACAAGCGCAGACCGCAGACGTGCAATTTCCCAGCACCCAGGAAGGCCCTTCACAGATGCCACCTGTGTCACTTGTCCCATCCGCACCTCCCACTCCAGAGACAGATTCAGCACCATCCGCCCCTCCCGAAGTCGAAATTGAGACCGGGGAGGCGAGAGGCGGGGCTGAGGGAACAGGATTTGGATGGGTAACCCGCAGCACGATCAGCAAAGAAAGAAAGGTTGAATTACAGCAAGAGGCAGAAATGTACATAGAAGGAAATGATGGGACGGCAGCATTGGCCTCATTATATGGGTACCGAAGAAGCAACGAGAGACAGGTAGTGTTGGAATACATGGGGGAATTTTTGGTGGGAGATTGGAAAAAGATACTTGGGAATTTACCGCCACAACAATTGTTGGATTTGAATAAGTTAGCACGCAGTGAGCAAAGAGATGAAGATGTAAGAGAACATGCGTACAAACTCATTGAACTGAAAAATGAAATGGAAGATAGATATGCTGAAATGTTTGCTACACCTGAATATAGTCATGAGTGTATTAAGAAAGGTAAGAAGGAGGCGTCGAGGTTGTATATGCAAAAATAGTGGCCGACAGTTTTTCCAGGTGGGGCAAAGCATTTGCTGGCACCGGGACAAATAGGTGATAAACAAAGATTGCAGGCATGGGTGGGGGAAACAATGCGATGGATGTCGAACAAAAGAACGTCAGTGAAGGAAGTAAGTGAGATGTGTGATGGGTACCCATTGGAGATGAGAAAAGAAGCGATGCGCACGATGGTAGGGGTGTTACTGCAGCAGGTAAAAGGATACAATAGAGGTAGGGGAAATGCACAAGGCAGGGGAAATTTGAATAATATGCACAGGGTGTCATTGGGATTAAATCAATGTGCGTACTGTAAAGAGGAAGGACACTGGCGAGCGCAATGCCCGCACCTACAGAATAGAGGTGGGTTTGGCCAGAGAAGGCCTCATAGAGGACATCAGGGGTCAAATGGCCCAAGCAGAAATAGCATGCAGCAGCAGCAGGGATATACCAATGGCGGTAATCAAAACCAATCCTATGGTCAAAACCAAGCTCAACAGAACCAGGCATTGAACCAAAGTGTTCCGAACCAAAATCAGGGCGGGCAGGGCCAACAGAGAAATGATCAGAGTGGAGGGCACCGAGGGGGAAATGGGAATATTTTTGATACACAGCCAAACACGTATTATAGCAGCAGCGGTGACTACTCATCGGACGATGTGTTATTTTCGCAATAGGACAGCCCACGGCAGGGGTCGGAACCAATGTCTATTCCCATGAATCAGAGAGGACCTTACATAGAAATGAGAGTCGGGAATAAGGAGCACCGTTTCCTTGTAGATACAGGGGCACAACAGTGTTTGATAGACCACCACTTGGTTCCGGAGATCCCACTGTCGGGGAAAAAGAGTGTTTCTGTAGGGTTCGCAGGTACATCAGTAATTAACCCCATGTCCGAAGCTGTCCCAATTACAATAGGACCATTTACGGAACAGTGTCCATTTCTTCTGACAGAAAATTGTGGGGAGAACTTGCTAGGATTAAACTTGTTGAGAAAATTGGGGGCAGTTATACATTGTACGGCAGATGGGGTGTTCCTCACGATTTGGCCTCACGATGCACCGGTGACGGAATTTATGTCAAAAGCGTTACCAGAAAAGCTAAGTAGAGTACCAACCTGTCTGTGGGCAATGCATGATAACGATGTAGGATGCTTGAAAATAGAGCCAGCAAAAATAACTTTGAAAGAAAGTGTTACATTACCACGAATTCCCCAGTATAAAATTTCTGTTGAAGGTGAGAAGGGATTAAAGAATATTGTTACTGACCTGGTGAGATTGGGGGTGGTTGAAGAAATTGCAGGTAGCACGTGCAACAGCCCGATTCTTCCAGTTTACAAGAAAGGAGGTAATGAAGTACCATATCGTTTCATAATTGATCTGCGCGCATTGAACAAAGTGGTAGACCCACAATTCCCTTTGGTCCCAGATGTCACAACAATACTGACAATGATACCGGCCACTGCAGAATATTTTAGTGTAGTTGATTTGAAGAACGCGTTCTTTAGCATTCCAGTGGATAAAAGCAGTAGATATCTGTTCGCGTTCACTCTAGGAGGTCGATCATTCACATTCACACGCATTCCACAAGGATACACAGAAAGCCCAAGCATTTACAGCAGAGCACTAAAGGAACAGCTAGATATGCTAGAACTACCAACAGGTTGCACACTCTTGCAGTACATAGATGACTTGTTACTAGCTGCTGACACAAAAGAGATCTGCAAAGAAAGTACTATATTACTATTGACCAAAGAAAGTACTATATTACTATTGACACACCTAGCGACCCATGGTCACAAGGCAAGTTTGAATAAATTCCAGTATAATCAAAAGGAGGTGTCTTATTTGGTTTACCTACTTTCGAAAGAAGGGAGAAGATTAACACCAGAACGCATAGAAAGCATTTCTAGTATGCCTATTCCAAAAACTCAAAAAGGAGTGAGAGCTGTAATAGGCATGGCCTCTTATTGTCGGCAGTGGATCAGTAATTTTGCGTTGATTGTGAAGCCGATGATAAAATTAACTAAAAAGGATGCAGTGATGCCTTTACAGTGGGATGAGGAATGTCAGAAAGCGTTTGAACAATTGAACGTTGCATTATGTTCCGCGCCAGTTTGAGGCACACCAAACTACAAGAAAATATTTAGACTATTTGTGAGCGAGAGTGAAGGATGTGGTTTGGCGGTTTTGACACAGGAACAAGGTGGAAGAAATAGGCCGTGTGGCTATTATTCTTCCGCGCTGGACCCTGTAGCGCGCGCACTACCACAATGTTTGCGATCTGTTGCAGCGGCTGCTGCATCAGTGAAACAAACGGAAGGAATGGTATTGGGGCATACTTTAATTCTGATGGTGCCACATGCCATAGACGTTCTATTAAACAGAACACAGACGCAACACCTCACCTCTGCTAGACTACAAGATATGAGCTCATCTTGTTTGCATCCCACATCCAAATTATGAGGTGTAGCGCATTGAATCCTGCAGAATTAATGCCACTGCCCATAGCAGAAATTGGTGACAACGAATCACCACCCCATGATTGTTTAATGGTCACAGAGGAAGAAATGAAGGGAAGAGTTGATTTGAGCGACACCCCACAGAAAGAGCCAGATGGAGAGTTGTTTTGTGACGGCTCTTGTTTTAAATTACCTGATGGCACATCAACTGCCGCATATGGAATTACTACCCTAGAGAGTGTTGTAGAAAGCTTAAGAATCCCCTACAATTCGGCACAAGCCGCAGAAATAATAGCACTGACCCGAGCCTGTGAACTCTGAAAATTTGAATGTAAACATATACTGACAGTCAGTACGCGTTTGGTGTGGTTCATAACTTTGGTCGACTCTGGGCTGAGAGGGGTTTCTTGATATCACATGGAGCTAGGATTCAGCATGGGCCTTTGATTGTGCGATTGTTGTCTGCACTTACGTTTCCAAAGCGCCTAGCAATAGTAAAATGCGAGGCGCATAAAAAAGTAACATGTAAAGTGGGAGAGGGAAACGCATTTGCAGACAGGATGGTGAAACAAACCGCCACTGATTTGAGTACTAGAATGATGACAGTACAGACTGAGGAAGTACCTTGTATGATAGAGAATGGAGTTGCCACAGTCAAAGAAATGCAGGCTGAGGCCATGACCGAAGAGATTCAGGGGTGGGCTGAGGGCTCTGCTGAGTTAGATTTGGAAGGATGTTGGGTGGACAAAGAGACCAAGAACTGGATGTTGCCAAATTGTTACGTAACCGCAATGGTTACAATGGCGCATAGCCCTACCCACATTTGCGCAAAGAAGATGGTACAGCATTTATCCACAGTATGGAAAAATGAGCACATAAAAAAGAATGCAGAAAGGCTAGTGCAGAATTGTATTACGTGCCTGCAACACAATGTAGGGAAGGGAACCGTGACTCCAGTAGGTAGTTTTGGCCCACCCTCTATGCCATTCGAGGTGATCCATTTTGATTTCATAGAAATGGAAAGGTGCCAGAACTACAAATATGCGTTAGTGGTGATTTGTGCATTTAGCAAGTGGGTGGAGGCATATCCTTTAAAAGACTGTACTGCCATGTCAACGGCAAAAGTAATGTTGAAGGAGTATTTCTCCCGGTTCGGGCTGCCCCGTGTCCTGTGGTCAGATAACGGCCCACACTTTGTGGGCACAGTAGTACTACAGATCTGTGCAGGTCTGCAGATTGTCAAGCGATTCCACAGCTCCAGGCATCCGAGTTCCGCCGGACTTGTTGAGAGACATAACGGTATCTTAAAGTCAAAGATAGCAAACATCTGTGCTGGGAGCAAGTTGAGTTGGGTGGATGCACTACCCCTAGCGCTATTGTGCATGCGCACGTCTGTGCAGGCTAAAACTGGGCTCTCTCCCTATGAAATTATCATGGGGAGACCGGCAAATTTATGGTGCGTACCGCAGCCCACAAGATCATGTGAGGTCGAGCATCCTGTGTTAAGCACGTACTGTGGCCTTTTAATGCAGAAGTTGCGTTTGATTCATCAGCAGGTGCAGGAGGTGTTACCAGTGTAATACACCGGACCGGGGCACGCGCTGGAGCCTGGAAGGTGGGTCCCGATTAAAAACTTTCAACGGAAGATGTCATTAGCACCCAGGTGGCGTGGCCCCTACCAAGTACTTTTGGCGACACAGACGGCCATTCGAGTGGACGGTCGCAAGGCATGGATCCATGCGACACATGCCAAAAGATTCCCAGGACTGCTGACAACTTCCGACGACCAGAGAAAGCAAACGGTCTCGGAAACAAAAGAAACTGTTGCCAGTCCACTGCCACGGCATCAGCCTGAGCGAGAAGTGAAAGTTGAAACAAAGCCTAAGCGAGAAGTGAAACTCGAAACAGAGCCTGAGGAGGCTGCCAGGAAGGGGAAAGGGCGAAAAGTGCCCCAACGTTGCTCAGCAGAAACAACATCACTGCCGAGCGACACAAACTCTGCATTACAAACACGAACAGAAACAACGCGTGTACCCCTTTGGCGCCCACCAGCTTCTGCAAATGCACCAAGGCCAGAGAAAGAAACTACATCATTGCCACGGCGCTCATCGCTACCCATCATTGTGCCGTAGGCTGACACTGATAAAAGATATATTGAGGTCGTCCCTTAAAGCAGAAAGTGGATTGGGACTAATCTAAGAAATATCTATATACCAAAAAGTATCCACTCTGCTAGACTATAACTGAGTTATTTTGCAAAAATATGTTTAAATAACGTTAATAGTGTGACCTAGAACAAGGAAATCACAAATATTATTTAGCCACATTATTTGTACTCAGAAAACATTCCTTATTTTCACAAAGTGATTTATTGTTGTGTTCTCAAATGAATAAGGTTAATAAATACAAGGAGTAGGAAATGCAGTTTGGAATGAGTGTAAAACAATAAAAAATAGAACTGCAAGTACGAGAAAGATCTAACAGAGAGACAAATCAGTGCACTTTTATGACAAGAAGATAAAGGCAAGCAATAATAAAACCATCGCTTGTGGAAAATGCAAACACATGTATAGTAACTTAAGAGAATGAATCAGCAGTCCAAATTTCAACATACAGGTACTACTGTTTTGCTAAGTGAGTGGATGCAGGTCTGCCTTGGAGAGACAGAGCAAACACACAGAGGCCAAAATAGCCTCAGACCAAATACCCTCAGTTGGAGGGAAACTCTAAGCGGTCCACATTTCAATATACAGGTGCCACTGTTTCACTAAAGGCTGACACTGATCCTGATACTGGAAGTGCAACGGCACTATTCACGGATCATACAGTGCCGCTTTTGACCTGGTGGATCACCACCTTCTCATTAAGGCGCTTAGAGAGAATGTTGGCTGCTCGGAGGGAGCCATCAACTGGCTTCTGTCCTTTCTATCTAATCGCCAAGCGAGAGTCCATTGGGGCAGCAGTTTCTCCGATCCATGTGACATTTTATTCGGAGTGCCACAGGGGGCCTGTTTATCACCAATGTTGTTTAACATATATATGCGCACACTGTGCAGCTTATTGGTGAAAGCTGGAGTGTCGTTTACAAACTATGCCGACGACACTCAACTCATTTTGGAGTTGGGGGGTAGGAATCACGCCATGGACAGTGAAGTGATCGCTAGGGTTTATAAGATAATAGATGACTGGATGAAGGCAAATTGGATGTGCCTGAACGATGCGAAAACCGAACTGATGTTGTTTGGCCCCAGTCGTCTGCTGGAAAATCTGGGAGCAGAGTATAATTCGTTCCAAATTAAGAATGCCACTATTCATGTGGTCCCTAAGGTGAAGACTCTGGGTATGATGGTCGACTCTGCAGTAGACTCTCATGCCCAGACCAGTTATCTCCAAAAAAACATGGCATACTATCTCAGGCTTATGAAAGCCATCAAGCCATTGCTTAATGAGGCTAATAGGGCCACGATAGCCAGAGCCATTATCTTATCACGGCTCGACTACGGGAACGCCCTGCTGTTGAGGGCCTCATCTAAGGACCTATCCAGCTGTCAGGTGATCCAGAACAATGCGGTTAGGTTAGTGAAAAATCTGAAGAGGAAAGACCATGTTACCGAAGAGCGGCTTTCTCTGCACTGGCTCAGAGTAAAGGAACGTATAAAGTTCAAGGCTCTTTGCCTGGTACACAAGTGCCTTTTTGGCAAAGCTCCTGCGTACTTGAAGACGAGCCTAGTGCCCTACAATCCCAGTAGAACTCTCCGCTCGGGGGGTAAATGCCTCTTGATCGTACCTAAGTTCAAGTTGAAATCCGGGCTGGGCAGATCTTTTCTCGTGCTGGCTCCTAAACTGTGGAACAGCATCCCCAAACCCCTGAGGTCGGAAGTAAATCATTCTAGCTTTAGGAAGCTGCTGAAGACATACCTCTTTAGATGAGAACTCGGAGGAAGTCAACGTTCCAGGGGTACTTATTAGGCCGTAGCTATGTTATATGTTATCCGTCATGTAGTAGCAGTGTTGTATGTCCAAGCGCCCTGATGCCTGCGGGCTATCGGCGCTATACAAAAACTAAATACATACATACAATACAAGGAGTGAAACGGTATAATTTGCGGCCTCGACAGGCAAAGTGATCCACAGATCTTTGGTGCTTTTCTTTTGCCTTTGGTTCCACTCACGGACGGAGTAGGAACCAGGGGCGTAGAGGAGAGAAGTGTGAGAGTTGTGCAATTCGGACAATTCAAGACTCACGGCTCCTCGGTGCGCTTATAATAAAGTACATGTGTCAGGAGCCAGAGCAGGACAAGCTGGACGCACATAAGTACTCTGTCAATAAAGAACTGTTCAGAAATCGTCTGAGCAGTGGGAGAAAGAACAACTAATCTTGCTCGGAGGGGATGAGTGATCTAGGCTGTGAAAGGGCTGGCAGAATTGAACTGTGACATTTTCATTGAACTTTTGACATCAAGAATGAGAGACATTTGCGACGAACTTTGCCAGCAAGAAGAAGGACGATGAAGAACAAATCAAGACCGGTTTCAGCCTCCTCTTGCACCCCTGCTGAAAAGATGATAGTTTTAGAGACTGTAAATTTAGGGAAAAAGCGTGGTAAAAGGAATAAGGTACTGATTTGGACATTGGTCCTGTGCTCTCTAAGTATGGTAGTACCAACAATAATAGCTATTACACTATGGTTCCTGGAGTCCGCGCACCCATTAGAAACACTTTTGCTAAAAGCAGCTACTGAAAGCCCGGTTCATGTAATCACTGGTACTTTGTCCCCAATGGAAGAAAGACATAGAGAAGGATATGGCAACAATACATTGTTGCTCATCATGAACATGACCCATGCGGTTTTAAAGAAAATAGATTGCTGGGTTTGTGCCCATTTACCAAAGCACGGTGGGAAAGGGATAGGCTGGTATGTACAACCGTTATCATTGGTTTATTCATGTGAAGTATCGTTGAGTGCAATGTTCTTTGGGAAATGGAACAAGAGTAATACGGGTCAGCTAGATGAGACCAATATGAATGAATTTGAGGAAGTGATCATGAGACCTGTGGGTTGTTCCAAATTCCACAAAGCTCACATGTTTTCACCAGATCCCATGAGGAAAAATACACGAAAGACAACAAGACTAGATAGATTACATAGGCAGAATAGACCGACCCCACCGGCAGAAGAAACATCAGTAATGAAATTTCGAATAAGGGATGAATGGAATAAAGATGCTGTGCCCCCTGCCTATACAGTGGATTACAGCCCCAAAACTGCTCCCCTATATTTAAAGAAAAAAGGTTCCTATAAAGTAGGAACATCTAGCAGCTGCCTGAACACAGTAGTTTTAAAGCACGAAAGAGAACCCGTGTACGTAAGGGACCCTGTTTACTTTATATGTGGGGAAAAAGCATATCCATGGTTACCTAGAAACTGGGGAAGTACGTGTTACTTGGGTCTACTAGTCCCAGGAGTGTTCCTCTTAGAAACTGCAGAAGTAGTGAGGCGATTAAAAGGTAGAACCCGAAGGAGTAGTGAAGATGGAATGATAGCAATGGATGTAGCCAAATCGTTTATACCATTCTTGGCCCAAATAGAAAACTCCTATAACATAAGGAAACTGTCCAGAATACTAAAAAATACAATAGATACAACAACGGATATCTTATACAACATGTCGTTGGAAGAAAAAGGAATTAGGCTAATGGCACTACAAAACAGAATGGCTCTTGATATATTAGTTGATCGTGGGGGGAGTTTGCAAACTCGTAAAAACTGCATGCTGTGTGTTTATAGATGATTACTCCCCTACGATATTTAAAGCAATCCGGAAATTACATGTCCTAAGTTCCACACTCTCTACTGAAGAAGGGGGTTGGGGGATAGGATCCTGGTTTTGGGGACTATTGCGGTCCTGGGGATGGAAGCTAATTTCGATACTAGTGGTGGTACTTGGTATATTCATAACATGTTGCTGTTGCATACAATGCCTATGAATAATTTGCACTGAGATAACTGAGGGATGTACTAAGGGATGTATGCGCATTGTGTCGAGAGGAAAACAAAAGCATGGCCGAAATAACAGACACTGATGAAACAAAAACAGTAAAACAATTCATGGCTATAGACATTAATGATGAAGATGATGCTTATGATAGCATCAAAGGTTCAGACATAGATACCCCAGACTTATCCTCATCAGAGGAGGATACAATGAATGAATAAGACGTTTGGCATACGGCCAAAAAGAGGGTTTGTCAATCTGGAAAAGTGAATACCTTTCATTTGGATGATAGACGTATCTTGATGGCCGAAGGCCAACCGTTTTATGCACAGAATGATAGAAATACAGACCACTATGCTTGACCAACAAGTGGCCATTTTAAACGTAGCAAGAATCGCCATTTTGTTTGTTAACCATTGCTCATTGCTTTCTGTCTAAACTGCTTTGCAGCTTGCAATTCTTGCGAATTCTGCTTACTCTGCTCAACTGTTAACATTGTTGTCTGAATATGCAAGGGCAAGGCCGCGGGACTGAGGAGTTTGTTGAAACTCCTCATGAGCAGCCCACAGGGAGAGCTGCAGGGCATTTAATCATTTCACAGCTGCCAGCCAGTCTCGTACTATGGAAGAATATGTTAGAATAAAGCAGCTAAAGGCTTGAATTATGCTCTTCTTACGGTCCCCCTTCACAAAACCCTTTAGAGCGTTTCGGCTCCCAGGACACGAATAGCACCTCATAGATAGCAAAGCTTGGAATGTGACTCTTCCCCTGTGTGCTGCTTGCTTCCAAGGACAGAAGCACCGTGTTCTGTTCAACAACTAGAAGATGCCTCTGCACTTTCTGAATTGCACATTGTTACTAGATTAGACATCGAAAGTGTCATAATTGTCATACTCGTCGGAAATGTCCTTCATCATCCCGAGTTCAAAGAAACTCAATAAAAGGGGGGTGTTAAACATGTCATAGCTGATTGTATGATATGCATTTTGTATATATGTAACTGATGTACGTAATTCGTTTCTCTTGCGTCCCTCGAGGTCTAGAGAATACACGTCGTGGGGCGTGAGACCACAGTTGGCCAATTGGGACTATTTTGCTTGCAATAAACCCTAGCATTGGGAATTTGAACCTCGTGTCTGGCGCATCCTTTCGTGTATGGTCATTGCCTTGTTTCCATATCGCGAGGGACCCCTAGGAGCCCCTTTCAAGACCCAAATCATTAAGGCTTCTCCCCCATTGCTGGTTTCACATTTACCATTTGATTAGACTTGAATCTACGAAACCCATGTGACCGCGAAGAAGCCTGCATCCTCAAACAAAGTCATGCGCCTTCAACACTTTTAAAACCTGTGAGAAAGACTTCTTGACCAGCCCTCAATCATTCCCAAAACATGTGGGCCTCGTGTAAACTAGCATTTCATGTGGTTCTGTATGTAAATGTGTCCTGGTTTCATGTTTTCTGCTTTACACAGGACTTTCCCGCTTTCTGTGGCGGTGTTTAGAGGAGAAGCTCTCAGAGGACTTGGTATGCTCTGCCAACAGAGGGAGCATGTATGAGCCTGAGGTGTTTTGAGATTGGTTTCCGTCAGGAGGCCCCTGCAGCATAGAGACTGGTGGGCAGGGGGCGGAATTATATAAAATATTTCCTGGCGTGACGTGAAGGGGTCGAGAGTTTGAGCCCGCCTAGAGGCGAGGGAGTAAGGTCGGGAGAAGTGGTCCTCCACTGCTGGCACTGCTCCGCTAGAGCCGAGCCGGGGTGCTGTCACACATAAATGCGGGTTGCTATCTCCGAGTTATGAGGTAGAAAGTGAGGGAGAGGATCGGACAACATTGAACTGGGTAGAGGTATACCTTCCCGCCGGCCACACAGAGGCGGGCTGTGTCAAGTGTACCGTTTCTGTCAAAGTGAAGAGGAACAAACCTACAGTATTGAACTGTGTAGATGTATACTTTCACGCGAGGAACGCACAGGCGGGCTGCGTCAAGTGTAACGGTTTCTGTCAAAGTGAAGAGGAACAAACATATAATATTGAATTATGTAGTGGTATAATTTCTCGCCTACAGCGCATAGGCGGGCTGGGTCAAGCGTACAGGTTTCTGTCAAAGTGAAGGGGAACAAATATATAATATTGAACTGTGTAGATGTATACTTTCGCAACGGCAACGCACAGGTGGGTGGGTTGAAAGTTATTGTTTTCTGTCAACAAAGGGGAACGAAAGTGCATTATTGAACTGTGTAGAGGTATATTTTCTCGCTGGCAATGCACCGGCGGGCTCGGTCAAAGGTACTGTTTTCTGTCAAAGTGAAGGGGAACGAAAGTACAATATTGAACTGTGTAGAAGTAGACTTTCTCGCCGGCATAGCACAGGCGGGCTGGTTCGGGTGTACCATCTTCCGTCAAGGTGGGGAGAGGACCAACCAGACTGGGTTATTTTGGTCCCTGAATACTTTTTGGGGAGGAAGTTTCACAGTCCTGCCTACACGGGGCTCCCATTGGGCTAGTTGAGGTTTATGAAAGGACCGTAAGGTATATGTTTGCCTAATGTAGTTAAAAGATCAAAGTATTACAAGAGAGAGAAAGAAGTAAAACTAAATCGAACAGGCAAAGGAAAGGGAGCGGAGAAGTCAAAAGCCCACTAGTTCTCTCACAGGGTTTCTGCAAAGGCAGGCAAGAGTCTGCAAGTGTGGTGGTTTAGTCACTACGGTGTAGTGTTCTCGATCCCCTCTAAAGGGGAGGTTTGGTGTACATACGTTCACGTAGGAGTGGGTGAGAGTCAGGTTAAGCGAAACGCTTACGATTGGAGAGGCCAAGACTCTGCCCTATCAAAGTGTCAACATTTAATTATTTATTTATTTACCAGAGGTGAATTAACTCACTCCCAGGTGACCCAATGTATGATATTCAACCATTCATGTAACACATGTGAACTGACTGGCTTACCAGTGATCCAAGTGTCAATATTTGATTATTTATTTACCAGAGGTGAATTGACTCACTCCCTGATGACCAGGAGGTTATGAACTGCTTCATGTTACAATGTTTTATCTGAACAATGTCTGGCATATATAAAGAAAGCTGTCAAGCTGGTCAACTGAAGATAAGTCTGTGACTATTTATTTACACAAGGTGTACACTAACTAAAGTTAGCCACCAGGTCTAACATATCTCATAAAGGAGGGCCCTCACTGCCCCAGAGCCTACTATTCTCTCTGAGGGCGGACAAATCATAAGAGAGCCTACTCATCACCCCATGGGTGATCATTTCGCACATGTGTGCGGTAAGGTGTGTATCCCATTTCTCAGGACTACTACAGGTTGCAGCACACGCCACTTTTCAGATACCTTAGGGAGAAACACCTTACACTCCCAAGAGGATAGCTCAGCTGCAACATCCTCACCTTGGAAGCAAGATGACACGAAGCAACACAGGTTCGATCCCCGGTTCTGTGCTTAGAAACCTCTGGGTATTTAGCACGTTATAAATTACATATCATACGTCTTCCATGTGCCTCTACAATCAACCATTATGTTTTTTTAGGGTATGTTTACCCTCATCTTCACATAAGGAGCAGATGTTTATTCCTGTTGAGCTCTTGTTACATATGAAAATAATTTCACTGGTATTAATCAAGTTTAGGCGGAATCTTTAGAATTGTTGTCTCAGCTTCAAATTTGGGAAATGTCTCAAATACCTTGGAAAAGGCCACAGGGCTTATCGCAGATTGATAAAGACTGGGCCAGGACCAATTCTCTCATCCCTTCAATGGTACAGATCCAATCTGACCTCCCAGGGCCTTCTTAACACCCATGTGATTAGAGATGAGATCCTCCACAGTACATTCACACATGGTCAATGTTTTATTTACATATTCTTTTAAGTCTCTCAAAAAAGGACTGGTTTCCCTGTCTAACAAAGTACCAATGTCTTTATACAGTGACTTGATTTGAGAGACCATGATCCGTCTAAACATTGAGACCATCCTCCAAGCCACGTGCATCTGCAGGGAATGTAGACCCAGTTTGTATCTCAGACTAATCACAGGGAAGCTCTGCGGGACGACCAGAGTCTTTTTCCAGAGCTCTCCCTCTATATATTTCCAATCTATCTACCTGGACAGACGTCCTATATCAATACCATAAAGCAGAGTAGGCAGTATTTTCCCGATGTAGAATCTTATGAGGCGAGTAAATGAGAATTTGCAATAAGTAGTCAACAGTTTCCTGATTTGGCAGGACAATTGTAAGACCCTGTCCTTTAAATCTGCCGATGTCTGAGCCAATGGAGGAAATGAATACAGTTTAAAACCCAAAAAATCATGTCTTTACCTAAATGCAGAGCCCGCTCCTCCAAGGACCACTTGTAGCTCAGGCTGGCCTTCCCCGGTCTTTAAAAGGACACTATTTTTGTTTTAGTGTAATTCATCATCGGATGCATTGTTTCACATGGCTGTTAATAGTCTCTGTAAACCCACCAAGGTATAGTCCAGCAGGTCTATATAATCGGCGTATGCAAACCACGTCATGGGACTTGTCCCGATTTCTGGGCTACCTAATGTGTGGGCCATCAAAGACTTTTCCAGGTCAGCCGGGTATAGATTAGAGAGAAAAGGGGCAGTTATACACCCTTGTTTCACCCCTCTCTCTCTACTGGAATTGTGGCTGACAAATGACCTTGGGCCACATTACGACCCAGGCGGTAAGTTACCGCCTGGGTCGTACCTTTACCACCATGGCGTAAACTATGTTTACGCCATGGTGGTTGGCGGACTTACCGCCCCCTTCCGAGGTGAGTGGGGCGGTAAGTCCCCATTAACCCATTTACCCTTCCCCATTCCCATTTTTGCCCCATAGGGCATAATGGGAGTGGGGAAGGCGTTAATTACGCCACCGTAAATTACGGTGGCGTAATTAACAATAAGGTCCCTTAGCGCCATGGATTTTAACACCTGCTAAACGCAGGTGTTAAAACCTCCATGGCGCTAAGGGACCTCGGAATCAGGCGGTAAGGGTCGGCGCTGTTTACGCCGCCGTAAACCCCTTACCGCCTGGGTCCTAATGAGGCCCCTTGTGTGTTCAACCTAACACCTATTGGTGTCCTCATGTAAGCTTACTATAACAGCTAACAATGCCCTCAGGATCCCCCATGATCTAGCTTAGGCCACAGACGCTCCCTGTTGATCATATCAAAAGCTATAGATCAATCCATATGCCATGTAGCACAGGGCCCCCCTTAACCCAGGAACAGATGGCACTCATGATCAGACCGTTCAAGCCGGTTGGTCAACCTCTTCTAAAGCAAATTTGGAATTTTGACAAAACGTTCAGCAGCCCAAGCCTCCAATTCCTGCAGAAGCCCACACCCCCCCCCAAAGACGATAGCCCCTCTTATCAATGAGAATTACTATAGCTGACTGACATGATGGAGAAATAATCCTGGACCGCAGGACTTCCTCAAAAAGTAATAAAATCCTGGACCACAAACTATGTTCCCCTTCAGCCTTTGATTCGTCAAGCCGTTAGGGCCAGCCGCCCTTGAAGAGGAAGAACCAACTATGTAATCAAAAATGATTTCCGGGGAAAGGGCCACCCTCCAGGCTGTTGTGGACAGTGGGACGTGGTAATGTTTTATGGGTTTGCCATATAAAACCATAAAGTGATTATACCATGTGAATTTATCCACTGCATTAATCTGTATCCCAACTTGGGACTCCTCCTGTTGATTGATTAGTGACCAGACATTTCGTGAGGACTTATCCCGCAGATCTTCCAACTACATCTCGCTGCCTTTCTGGAAACGTAAGTGCCTATGAGATCAGGCCAAATTCCTATATTCTTTTTTTAGGGAATTGACTTTACTAGGAGAGTCCTCCATTTTGAAAGGCCTGAAGGTCTTCCTTAATTGTCTTTTCCTTTCCCATACTTCCTCATCGAAATGGTGTCTATAATTTCTCTGCCTGGATGGGACAAAAGGTTGCATCATATCTAACTCACACAAAAATTCCATGAAGTTGTTTGGGCCACAAGCTGTTATCAAGTCAGGATCATGTTGTCTACTGATTTTTGCATAGCACTACTTAGACGATCTCCCCCCCTTCTAAATTTGACGATTCTGTTCTTGTTGTTGTCCACTCTGAGGTTGCGATATGGTCCCATGCTCATACTAAATGGCTTTGAGGAAAGGTGCCCTACCAATGGTTTATGACCACTACTTCCCAGCACCCGGACAAATCTTGTGAAAGGAAAAGTACCTCTCCTCCAAGTAAAGGCGGAAGGCACATCTCCCTGCACATTGCCATTCCCCATCACCAGATTGCATTCGGTCACATTCTCCCATTATCTGAGGGCCATCTTTCCAATGCGTTAGTTGCAGGAGCTCGTGTAGCAATCCATTGAGAGTTAAGATCGCCCGTAACCACTAGACCCACAGAATTAGCCGACATACGACTGCTCAATAAAAGATCAGACAAAGTCCCCAAAAAGGATGTGAGAGTAGAACAGGCATGGTTCCAACATATGTTTATAATCGCTAACAATCTTTGGGGAGAACTACCTCTCATCGATAACTTCACAGCCAAGAGGCCCTCCAAGGCCGTGGATATTAGTTCCACATTGGACACTAATGTTTCTCCTAACGCAATTTAAAACACTCCAGCTGGCCTGCCTTTTTTTCCAACTGGCAGGCTGGTGAAAGGTCAAGAAACCATCTATGTGACAATGGGCCAACAGCCATGTTTCCTGCAAGAGGATCAAGCCATGTTTACCAAAGATCTCCCCTTTCATGTGCAAATTTCTAAATGAATTGGAACCCCGCAAATTCCAACTCATATCCTTAAGTCCCCTAATACTAAAGAGACTCATCATTCACACTAAGTTTCTGAAATATTTGGAACAGAATGTCTGGTAACAGGGAGGAAACTTGGGTTTTAGAATCATTTGACGGTTTAAGTTCTCCTACACCTACACAGGGCTTTTTGATGCTATGGGGAAGAGCCTGCTCACGGCCCCCGGTAAATTTGATGTTTTGTTTGCATCCCCATTGGCAATTATCGTTGAACTTGCCTCCCTGTCCTTTCCCAAGCTGGTAGATGAAATCTCATATCCCAGATGACCCCACTCACCGCTAACTGCCAATACAGCTTTCACCCTTAGTTTGGTTTTTAAACCTAATTCAACTATTGTAACACAATCTTTATGTGGGAATCAAACTTATTCAATGTCACGAGTAGAAAATAAATACAGGTCTGATATTTTATTAAAGATGGCTAGAACTGCACTACGCTTGAGGGCAACATGCATTTTGATGTGCATTTCAACCATACCCTCGGGAAGGCAAATGGGTGTGACTCATCCATTGCTAGACCCAGAACTACACATTTCATTACATTGATCCCACAATCCTGCAATTGATTAATAACGGGCTGAGAGGGTCTCACTGTCCGCACTTCCATATGTTTCACCTCTCCTCCCCACCCAATACTGACACCTTGTCCTTTTCCTGATGTTCGCTCATTGGTTCTTGAACCGCCGCCGAGGACTGCAAGATTATGGCTGTTCCCGGACCGTGCTTTTTTCCTCTATAGAAGATTGGTTCCCATTTTACTGTTTCTTGGGCTTTATCAGTTTGAATACCCACAGTAGATTTTAGAGTGGCCCCAAAGCTCAAGACCTTAGACTGTCCCTGCTTTTTCCCCCGTTGGAAAAGGGGCTACCACTTCCTTTGTTCCTGATGTTGATCAGTTAGGACTCCTATACTTGGCTTGTAGGAGAAGGTTGATACAAAGCTTTCTGCAGGTTCCTTATCTTTTCTAGTCGAGGGGGGACAGCTAGAGACCCTGGAATCAGTATGAATGGAAATGTTTTGCGGTACATCCTTCGAAGTTTGCACTGAGTTTTTATTTGATGAGATGTTTCACCTCTTGGAGATTGAGATTGCATTAATGAAGTTGTTTTTTACTTTGTTCTTGATTTTTCTGTACTTTCTGATTCTTTGTTTTTGGTTCCAGGTTAGTCTCTATAACTTTCTGATTGGGCTCTTCACTTTTACTTTCCGGGTTCTTCTTCCCTTTCCTCTTTGTTTTCCTCTGCACCCTCTGCTTGTTTTCCTTTGGCTGCTCTTCCGCTATTGATTCACTAATTTCAACTATCTCCAGCCCTGCCTTTGCGAAATCTTCCTACTTGTCCAAGTGCTCCACGTCTGTGCGAGACGCCAACATTCTTCCAAAACTGATTCTGATAATGGTGTATCATCAGTCAGGGTTTGCATCTATAACGTCTGGATGGGATGGACCCGCTTCACGAGAGCAACTTCCTTCTGGGCGTCGTCCTTCTCGAGGGGGGGCCCCCAATACTTATTTTCTCTATTTTCTCATGGGACTCCAGACACTATTTGTGTAGAGAGTGTATGCCTTCTGCTTGTCTCTTTAATTGGGCCCTAGGTTAGTGTAGGGAATCTTCTACCCTGGAATTTAAAGCAGTTTGTATACCAACCAGGGTCGAGTCACAAGATCCCACCTCCTTGGTCAATTCCATCTATATGCCTGAATGAATTCGAAGACAGACACAAGGGAGTTGAGAACAAAATTCAAGGCTGATAGGGTGATAGGGTGATTTCATTAACCTTCTTTGATTTGATTGTATCGTTATGAAGGGGAGAGAGCATAGAATTCCTAAATATCCTTGCGTTCCCTTGGTCCGACCATGCCGCAAGAATGTTAGGCTTAAACGGGCTGGAGCAGGGTGTCTGGGAAGGAACAACCCTACGTATGCTCAATATTGGAGGTCTAAAGATTTGCAGGAGATACCTGGTAGTGAATTAAAACATGCGTTCAAGGCAATCAATCCTTCTTGGAACTGTGATGAGTTCTTTAATGCAGGGATGGAGATTATGGACAAGTTTTGTAATCTAGTTGCCCCTATCAAGGAGGGTAAACCCAAGAAAGTTTCTAAGCTATGGTTTACACAAGAACTGCTCACGCTACGTCAACATCTGAGATCTGTGGAAAAGAAATGGAGGAGGGCTAGAACTCCTAACCTTAGTGAGGTGGTCAAGGTAGCGCAAGTTGCCTATAACAAAACCATCTTTAAAGCTAAATCAAACTTTTTGATATTGATATTTTATTTGTATCGCGCTCGTATACAAGTGTTTCAGAGAGATTGATGAAGCCACCAATAGACCTAGAGAATTGTACTTGGTCATTACCAAGTTTGCTGAACCAAAATGTGCTTCATTGGCTTTAGAAGCTTCTCAGACTCAGGTGGATGTGTTCAACTCATTCTTTCTTAAAAAGATCAAGCTGAATCAGGAATAAAAAAATAAAATATTTTAAAAAACACAATTATCCGTCACTGAACTGGAGCTTACAAGTGACTGTAGTAGATCTACAGAACCTAGTGGTTCACCAGCAGTTAGGGAACCCTTTAATTTCTGTACGGTAAAAGATGAGACAGTCCAATTGCCCACAAATGATACATTATTCCCCATGCCAGCCTGTGTAGCCAAAAGGGTTGCTTTTGATATAGCTCCCTTTGTGATTGATTTTGTGAACACATCCTTATCTTCAGGCTCAATACATACAGTGTTAAAAAAAAAAATCAATGGTTACTCCTCTCTTTAAAAAAAACCTGCAGAACTATCGGCCAGTGGCTGGGCTACCCTGACCAGGTAAGATTCTTGAGAAAATTGTAACCTCTCAATTGCAGGAGTATGTGGAGCGGGAGTTCTTGTTGGACCCCTTCAGTCAGGCTTTTGACCTGGTGTTTGGTACCAAGACGGCCCTGCTGACAGTTTGAGATGACTTCCTCGAGGTGGCTGATCAGGGGGAGTTATCACTACAGATCATGTTGGATCTGTCAGCTGCATTTGATACAGTGGATTACGGTATCATGCTGCAACATCTTAGTGAGATCTGGAATGTGTCCGAGCATGCCTGTGGGAGGTTTTGGACCTTTCTGTCAGATCAGGAAATACAGGATAGACTTGGGGGTTACCTGTCAGACTCTCTCCCACAGACCTGCAGTGTCCCACAGGGGTCCTCTCCCGCCCTCCTAATGTTTAACCTATATGTGAGACCACTTATGGACATCCAAACACAAAGTGAAATTTCACTCGTATGCGGACAATACTTAGATGTTCCTAACGGTCGGTATGCTCGAAGAGACTTTTGAGATAGCTAAAAGCTGCCTATTGGACGTTCAAGCAGGGATGCTTGTGAATCGACTCCTGCTGAATGCTGGGAAAAACGAGATGGCTCTATTTGGCCCAAAACACTGGCTTCAGAATGATAGGCACCCGCCATCCCCCTGCTTTCTGGGCTCTCCTCTGGCTCTAGGACCTAAGATAAAAAAAAACATAGGCTGTTTTTGGTAGGTGGATCAGGGCAGTAAAGCGTAGGGGAGTGTGACAGTTCTATCAGTCTTTGGGACCTTATGCCTGTTAAGACAGGTTCTTCCTTTTAGAACAGCAAAGGATCACGTATCAGTGGTGCAAACCCTTATAAACTCACGTCTGGACTATTGCAATGTTCTGTTGTCAGGTATTCCAGCTACTCAAGTCCAGGGATTGCAGATAGGTCAAAATGCGGCTGTTAGGCTTATATGTGGGGTTCCTAAATCCTCTTCAATTTCAGACCTGCATCTGTCCCTCCATTGGCTTGCAGTGAAGGAGAGGATTGACTTTAAATGTATGAATCATTCAGCCCCTAGCTATCTTGTGGACAAAATTAAATTGTATATACCATCACATCAGCTAAATTCCTGTGATAAGCTGCTGTTGCTGGTCCCCCCTTCCAAGTGTGTTTTCAGGGGCAACTGAAGATTTGGGGTTTATGGCCCAAAGTTGTGGAACAAACTCCCATTAAAAATGTGAGCAATAAAAACACTCACAGCTTTCTGGAAAGCTCTGAAAACACACTTATTCGGTTAGGGTTGGGAAACTTGCCGACAAATCTGGTAAGTCGGAGCTTCAGTGGGTGTGAAAGTTGGTAGAATCTGCTATGAGATGGTTGACCCCTTAGTGGGTCCCCTTACGGTTCCAACTGCGCCCAGATACGATTGAGTTTGTCAGGTGCGCATTACAAATGATTAAATTCAATTTGTGCGTAATAGTTTTAGGAGAATGGGGTTGCTCAGAATCGTAGTGTAGACTCGGTCCCGACGTGCTTTCCCTCATGCCAGGCAGTGGTATTGGAGCTGGAATGGGAATTATGGGTCTCGAGGGACTAGGGAGCAAACTGTGGATGTCCAGGCTTGCAAAGGACATAGTTTTTCTACCCGATGAAATAATTGTCTCTCCCTCCAAAGTTGCAACTGACTTAAGGCCGGGTGAAGCGTCATGCCGGGGCCCCCCAAAGTCTCCTCGTTCTAGATGATCAACGTCCCTGGTGCTCAAGCTTCTCCTTTTTTGAAAAGAAGTTGTTTATTTTACGTTTCATAGAAGTCATGGTCAAAGTGTATTCTAGGCCATTTTCCAGGGTGTCTCTTAGGGCCTGTGTGTATCTCGTCAGGGTGGAAGAGGCCAGAGCAAACTCGCTTCGGGCACTGTCCACTCCGACCAGGTACAACCCAGTTTACGTGCCTTGACACATGGCTGCCCTTCATAAGGGAAAGCTGATTATATTCAATCCTCTCATTTGCTGGACACCTGACATCCTGGCCAGAGAAAACTCCCCCAACTCCGGTGCACTTAAGCCATTTGCACAGCGCCACGTTGTAGATTGTAGATTTTCTGCATAATTGTTTTCACAAAGTACTCACCGCACGCACCGCCGGAGTGGCTATACAGCCAACCTGCCAACAAGTTTTTTCAAACGGTGTGCTTGTGATAATGTGGTTGGAGGACAAATATAGATTTAAGGCCACACGACACAACGCAAGGCTTGTTATTGTTATCCTTCTTGGTAAAGGAAAACCGTGACCACATAAAGGTTGACAAATTATTCTTTTCACCGCTTACCCAAGCCCCTATGGGTCCAGCTTTTGCTCTGCACCGTGCGGCCTCCTAGCATTGTTTGGGTGAGCATGTGAAGACATGTGATTGTGATTGTGATATTTCACGTAGGTGCCAATCGGAGGGACCCGCAGCAAACACAGAAAACACTTCCGCAGCACTCCACAGTCGCTCCACTAGGGAGCTAAGTTTTAAAGGGGAACGCTGCTCCTTACCTCCTTACGATAGGCAGCGTAGAACGACTGACGGAACATCGAGGATAGCAGAAAACACTCATGCATCACTCCGAGGGGAATTTATGACTATCAAATGTATGAGAGAAGTTTGGCCTATGAATTAAAAATGCCGTCATCCATTTACCCCTGAAGATTGCCAAAATCGAACCTCCACTGCCCTTGACTCACAGATCCCACAGACAATAAGAACATGCTTTTTCCCCACAATAATCTTCCAGAACTCCACCCCAATCGCAACACTCAGATCAAAACTGCATGGCACAGCACAAAGAAGAAATTCCTTTCTTGCCGTTTCAAAGACACATTGAAAGAGAACATTACCAAATTAGACATCCAGAACTCAACTGACTCTCTCCCAGCTGCCATCTGCAATGGCATAACTCCAACAGATGACTCTTACGTCCCTCTCAAATCGGTCTTATGGACTCTAAGGAACTTTGACAACGTTTCCTAAAATGCAGATGCAGGCTCAAATCATGTATACCTTTATGTCCTCTCTTCAACTCAGCAGTCTTCACCAATGTGAAAAAGTCTATGTATGATCTGGGTCATGAGAAAACACAATCAAAACCCTTAGTGGAGTGGCCCTCCGTGGCTCTGTGGCTCCCAGTGAAAGCTAGAATCAAAATTACACTAAATTATCCTGGGCTATAAGCTCCAACATAACTTGGCTCCATCAGCAAGGCAATAAATAAATAAATAAAATCACACTAAATAAGCTTGCTAGAAGTTTAAGCTCAGTTGACTGTCTTCGCCTAGTCTTGACCTCCTGCCCAATCCTCTCATGCTCAAACCCCCTTCTTGACTGGACTGACCATGCCGCATCTCCCTTCTCATATAACACACAAGGCTACCCCACAAAGGTCAGGCCAAATGCGCCGTTATTCTTCGCCGATCCTTCAAGAATTTCCCACTAGACACAATAGAGGGCATGTTCACAACATTCTGGATACATTTAACCACCTGGCCAAATAACTAGTGGATGCCCATGCACATCTACAGTCTAAGCACACCAAACTCAAAGTGTTTGTACACTGGGAGACACCAAAGCTCCCCGAAAACAAACACTATGGGCCTCATTACACGGAAGGCGGTGAGCCATGGCGCTATTAGCGCCATGGCTCATGCCGGTAAAATACCGGCACCGCCTTGGCGGAAAGGGGATTTACCGCCCCATTCCAAGGTTGGTGGGGCGGTAAATCCCCCTTCCGCCATTGCCCTTCCCCATTCCCATTTCTGCCCCATAGGGCTCTATGGGAATGGGGAAGGCGCTAATTACGGCACCGCAATTTTGCGGTGCCGTAATTAGCTCCGAGGTCCCTTAGCGGGTTGGTTTTTAACGCCTGCAAAAAGCAGGCGTTAAAGCACCAACCCGCTAAGGGACCTCGTAGTAAGGCGGTAATGGTTAACGGTCACCGTTACCATTAACGGTGGCCGTTAACCATTACCGCCTTCCGTGTAATGAGGCCCTATATCAGATCTCTTGAAAAGCAGTGGTGCAAGGAAAATCACAGGGATTTGAGGAATGAGAGATCCTGTAGGCTGCGGCTGGAGGATCTCTCATCCCACAAATCCCTGCGTAACCACCGCACAGAGATGATCTTCAAAGCTAAGTCGGCTTACGACACTTCCACCATTGAGGCAGCCTCTAACAGGAGCAAAACCTTCTTCAAAGTATTTAAGCACTGCTCCAAGCCCACACCTGTCCCAGAGGTGCCAGTTTCACAAGAGACCTGCAACGGAATGAACAGCGTATTCATTAACAAAACGGATAAAATCAGAGGTCACACCAATGCCTCAAAACCAGGGAGAGCCCTGCTGGCCATCCCTCCCCAGGCACTGCCCTCCTCTCAGAGACACTTGCTTCACTCAAACCCACTACTTACACAGACAACTTACTCCCAGCCTCCCTGATTAAATAACTCACTGGCTCAGCGATTGACACACTCCTCGGTATTGCGAACGCCTCCCTTAGTTAAGGTGCATTCCCACATGTGTTGAAGACAGGTCTCATATGACCCCTTCTCGTAAAATCTGCACTTGATCAAGAGGGCCTAGCCAACTACAGACCTATCACAAGCCTCCCGTTCATTGCAAAGTTTATCGAGAAAGTAGTTGCGACCAAACTACTTGGTAAAAATAGACTAGCTTGACCTTCTCCACGATTACTAGTCTGGCTTCTGCCCCCAATGCAACACTGAAACTGCAACGATCCCAGTGTTGGACGATGCGCTCAGAACCACCACCACTGGGGACTTGTGTCTCCTAGTCCTCTTAGATTTCTCTCAGCTGCCCTCAACATAGTTCATCACCAAATACTCCTCTCCCACCTCGCTGACAGGATCGGCTTCTCTGGAACTGTCCAAAAATGGTTTTCATGCTACTTATCTGACAGGCGCCAGGTCGTACAGATGGGCTCATTCTGCTCTATCTGACACCCAGTCATATGTGGGGTCCCCAAGGTTCCATTCTCTCCCCTATCATCATCAATATATCCATGGCACCCTTGAGAACTCTCCTAAATAACTCCAATATAGCCATCCATCAGTATGCTGATGACACTCAGCTGTACCTCAAGGTCAGTGTTCCGTAGGACATTGCTCACCTCTGAGAATGCCCGTCTACTATTCAAACATGGATGTCAAACTAGTGTAGTTAACAAGGAAGGGATAAGTGTTACTTTGTGTTTAAGTTGATACATTTTAGATTCACACGCGCGTAGCAAGATAATGTCAAATCTGCCGATGCAATATAAAAACAATGTAGGTATGCGACATCGCACGTAGCACCTAAAAGTTGGGCAATGATGATCTCTATATGCGCATGCAAGATAGGAGATTTGCAATCGAAAAACCAATGTGAGAGGACGCGGTAGTCCTGTACATCCCTGAAGGCCCCATGTATGTATGTCTCACAGACATACATATATTGAGGTCTTCAGGGAAATGTTTTTGGGACAGTTAGGTACATGGTGAATACATAAATCTGTATGTCGCAAGTCTTCTCATAGCTATGCATTGCGCAGGCCCAGGAACCTGGGGTAGCGAGATAAACTCTATGTGACCGGGAAAGCTGTTTGAGCACAATTGGAGGCTGGAGAAAGGCAGCGAGCAGCTGCGATAACATCAGATGGTCTGCTCCGGCCAGGCCGGGTTTTTATGACCTGGTACTATTGTGGAGAGGGAATATAATCTTTTTAAGTACATAGCCTGTTATTCATTGCCCAGGGAAGTCGGGCCACCTGGTAGAGTTAGTTCAGGCCGAGTAATAAACCTGGTGCACGGAATGCTTAAGTGCAGAAGGAACAAATGGTTTATGGGTTTCGATCAGGTTCTCAGGATGTGCCCAGAGTTCATGCGTGCTGAATTGGTAGTTGTATAGATTAGTGTGAAATAAGGACCCCAGCAAGTCTGGGCGGATAAGATATTTATCTCCAGTTCAAAGAGAACTTTTTTGTCATCCCCCCTCCTCATATTGATGAAGTGTCCTTGCAAGCACCATGTGCATCACGTTCCGGTTAGAGGTCCCCGGTCAGTTGGGGCTTGTAATGGATTATGTTTGTAGTGTTAATGTTAAAGGATAATTGTAGCGCGCACTATCACCACCGGAGAAAACAACTTAAAAATTAATGGGCAAAAATCCAAGGTTGACATTTTTTTCCACCAGTAAATGCCCAAAAGCCTTCACGTAGAAGGTTGGAGACCAGCCTCTGGAAAGGCTGTCATCCATTAGATACTTAGGATTCAATCTCTCAAACAACTAGTCCGGGGGGCCTGGAATGCCCCTTTCAAGGGGGCGGGGGAATCTCAACTCTACTGACTAAAATGAAGCAAATATACTCACAGCTATGACGCTACTTCTTGGTACCCCTGATTAGGTTCTAACTCCAAAATGTTGAACCTATAGTCCTTTATGGTCTTGGTATTGTCCCCTTTGATATGGGGGCATCTCTTAACATACTATAGGGGCTGTTCTGGAAAAGAACTTTGGGCCTGAATAATTATGTGCCTAATGCAGTTGTCAGACATGATTTGGGACTCCCTTCTCTGGCGGCAAGAGCTTTGTGGAGGGGGTTGGCAGAATAAAATCTTAAACCCTCCGAACAATTCCCTATATCATTGTCTGGTTGAGTTGTCTTCCATCCAATTGGCTTCCACTCTGAGTCAGTACAAGTCCACTACGTGCAAGATTTTGTGCCCGATAGGGTCCTCATGTTACACTTCGGGCACAAGCTTCCTCCAGTGCCTTGTTGTCTACCTCTGTTTTGCACTGGAAACATAGCGCCAATGCATCCGTCTGGTACAGGCATCGGTTGCTGTGGAGATTGTTTACTAGAAAGACGTTTTTGCGTCACGTGACGCGTCACGTGCATACTGCAGATGCACATACGCATTAGCTCCTGCCCTTGGGATTTAAGTTTGGCTTTGTTCCGGAGCTCGGCACTGCTAATTGTGGTGTAAATCATTACCTTTAGACTCGACGTCCGATTTCCTTATCGGGAGAACTCTTTCTGCCAATTCTGGTTTCTGACGCGGAACCTCCCTGGATTTGCCTTCGTCCATTTCCTGATTGAACTCTGCTTACCTGGCATTCTGGTGCGGAACGTCCCTGGACTGCCTCTGTCCTTCCCGCTTGGTCTCTGCTCACCCGGCATCTGGCGCGGAATGTCCCTGGACTGCCTCCGTTCTTTTCCGCTTGGTCTCTGCTGAGCTGGCATCTGACGCTGAGCTGGCATCTGACGCGGAACGTCCCTCGACTGCCTCCGTCCTTCCCGCTTGGTCTCTGCTCACCTGGCATCTGACGCGGAATGTCCCTGGTCTGCCTCCGTTCTTTCCCGCTTGGTCTCTGCTCACCTGGCATCTGATGCAGAACGTCCCTCGACTGCCTCCGTCCTTCCCGCTTGGTCTCTGCTCACCTGGCATCTGATGCGGAATGTCCCTGGACTGCCTCAGTTCTTTCCCGCTTGGTCTCTGCTCACCTGGCATCGGACACAGAATGTCCCTGGACTGCCTCCGTTGTTTCCCGCTTGGTCTCTGCTCACATGGCATCTGACGCAGAACGTCCCTCGACTGCCTGCGTCCTTCCCGCTTGGTCTCTGCTCACCTGGCATCTGACGCGGAACGTCCCTGGACTGCCTCCGACTTCACTGCATCTAAATCGTTAATTGGGAACTTGTACTTCTGACTGCTGATTCAACCCGGACCTGCACTGTAATATCCCAGCTCCTTTGTGCATATTCGAACGCTCTGCTGATACATGCACCATCCCGTGACTAGTGCGTCCCTCGTGCCAGCCAGGTTATTACCCCATACTAACCTTCCTGTTTATTATTTTTTCCTTGTTGTTGCTTAACCTGGTATTTGCTAATACGAACTCAGTTGAACCTCACGTTAGTGAACATCAATAGGCATTTCTTAAAAAATCTAATCTTACCTGTTATCCAGCTTATAGTGTGGGGTTTCTATTCTAGGTCCTGAACCGAGTCAGTAATCTACCTTTCTAGCCATAGCTGTCTTTCATTCATTCATGTATTCAAGGTTGTGGGTTTTCTTGATAGTAAATAGCCGACTACAATTCCTGTTAATCCTTTACCGTGTTTCTTGTAGCATTGGTTTGGCGGTGCGCGTTTCCCCGCTCTTTTGTATGATCAACTCCTCTGTCTGTCCACATTGGAATAGCAGAGAGGTGTGTCGTAAAGAAAAGCCCCTCTTAGAGGAAGCCCGAATCTTTGTATTCAGGAGTACTGGAGTACTGAAGACTGGTTATCGTTTCCGGTGCTACACTCCTTGCTGGGTCGTTTACTCATTGCCCCAAGCTGTCAAGTGTGGTGAGTAACAAAATTAGCAGCCTTGGACAATGTCAACTGAACAGATAGATCCTCTGGCACAGATAATTCAAATGGTTACCGAATTACGGTCAGAACTGATCGGTGCTCAGGAAGCATTACACCAATGCACGGATGCTATCCAGGCCTTGGTAACCACTCCAGTATCACCGGGGACAGGAGCAGGGGCTACGGCTTCTGGGTCTGGTTTTCCTGCACCAGTCCAGCAACCCGCTCCTGTAATGCTTACTACCCAATTCCCGTTGGCCCCCACGGAATGCTTTCTGGGGGATCCCAAACAATATCGGACTTTTGTGAACCAATGTAAACTACACTTCCTGTGTCGTCCTGCCTCGTTTCCCACCTCTACCACGAAGGCAGCGTTTGTTCTAGCCCATTTAGGGGGTACCACCGCGGCTTGGGCCAATCCTCTGTTGGAATCCAACGGCCATGTCCTTTATAACTGTGATGCTCTTCTTACCATGATGAGCAATGTGTTTGATACTCGATACACCACTCAAGCCTCAGATTTGGAGCTCCTGAAACTTAGACAAGGAAACTCCACCTTACTGGCATACCTGGCACGGTTTAACCAATTGGCTGCAGAGACAGATTGGCCAGAGAAGAAGAAGACCGCCGTTTTTTACTAAGGTCTTTCAGAGGAACTTAAGGACACCCTATCCACAATACCTGTAGTACCTACAGTCTATGGGGAATTGCTTGACTTAGTGCTACAAATTGATGCACGTAGTGTGGAAAGACGGGGAGAGAAGAAGTTGCCTCTTCCAGCCTCTACATCCTTGGATACTACCGCTTCCCATCTACCACCCCCAGAGCCAATGCAGATTGGAGCTGTTAGAGGTCCGCTAACGCCAGCTCAAAGAGAGTATCGCAGATCTCACAATCTCTGCATGTATTGTGGATCCGCAGATCATTTGTTACTTGAATGTCCCAAGAAACCTAAAAGAAAGGCAGGAAACGCCAAATCCCGACAGTAGACAGAGTCCCTACGTCAGGAGTTTCGATTTTGGACTCATCCAGACCTGTTCCTATTCAGTTGTTTCGCCTTCCAGTCACCTTTTCCTCGACACAAATAACTTCTTGTAAGGCAACAGCTATTATTGATTCCAGTGCCACGGGCAATTATATTGACCAATGTTTCGCTTTGACTTCCACAATTCCCTGAATACGGAAGACCCAACCAGAAACGGTCAATGCAGTGGATGGATCTCTCCTTGTTTCTGGCTTGGTGACGCATCAAACAGTGCCGTTGCTCATGTCCACTGAGGATGGCCATTCTGAAGAAATAACTTTTCAAGGCTCCAGCATATAAGGTCATTTTGGGTATGCCGTGGTTACAATATCACAATCCAGCCACTGATTGGACTACACAGTCAATCCAGTTTCCTTCAGTGGTGTGCAACACACAATGTATGCCCTTCAATGGAGTTACCCAGGTTAATCCATCTAAAGCCTTGGTGGTTCACTCTTCCCATATTGGGGTGGTATCAGGAGTTTCTACCTTGTCTATCCCTTCAGAGTACTTAGATTATTTGGACATATTCGACAAAGGAAAGGCAGAGACGTTGCCTCCGCATAGGATCTATGACTGTCCAATTGACTTGGTACCTGGTGCTAAAATCCCTGCAGGAAGAGTATATTCAATTACAGTGAATGAAGATACCGTTCTAAAAGAATATATTGATAAGGCTCTTGCGATGGGCTTCATCCGTATTTCAAAGTCTCCAGCAGCGTCCCCTCTCTTTTTTATCCCTAAAAAAAGGGTGATTTACTTCCCTGTATAGGCTACCGAGCACTGAATGCTGTTACCATAAAGAACCAGTACCCGCTTCCCTTTATATCGGTTCTTCTTGATCAACTAGGGTCCTCACAAATATTCACTAAACTTGATCTCAGAGGTGCGTACAATCTGGTGCACATACGAGATGGTGACGAGTGGAAGACTGCTTTCAAGACTCGTTATGGTTTAGATGAATACCTAGTTATGCTCTTTGGGCTTTGTAACACCCCAGCTACTTTCCAGGCCTTCATGAATGACCTCTTTCATGACATCTTAGATCAGTTTGTTGTTGTTTATTTGGATGACATATTGATCCATTCCTGTTCACTCACAGATCACATTCAACAAGTGAGAACGGTACTCCAGCGTTTACGTGAAAATAAACTATTTGTCAAAGCAGAGAAGTGTATTTTTCATGCATCTCAGATGGAATTTCTTGGTTACGACCTGACTAACCACGGGGTAGGCACAAGCTCAGCCAAAGTAAAAGCGGTATTGGAAAGGCCGGTCCCTAAGACGATTAAGGCATTGCAATCATTCTCGGGATTCGCAAACTTTTATAGGCGCTTCATCCATGGGTTCTCTGCAATCTCAGCACCTGTCACTTCTTTGACGAGTGCTAACGTACCTTATCATTGGTCCCCCGAAGCACAGACCTCGTTCAATCTATTGAAGTCTGCGTTCACCACTGCACCTGTCCTGAAGCATTCGGATTCTACTTTGCCTTTTTTGTGGAGGCTGACGCATCCGGGCTTGCTATCGGTGCCATTCTGTCACAGGAGTGTCCTCAGCCTGGTGAGATCCATCCAATAGCCTGCTTTTTTCGCAAATTGACTGCATATGAATGAAACTACACCATCACTGAAAGGGAGCTCTTGGCCATCAGAGACGCTTTCTCCGAATGGAGACACCATTTATTGCGTGCCCAGCATACTGTCACTGTCTATTCGGATCACAGAAGTTTATTGGCTTTCAAATCTATGAAGTGTCTCACAGCCAGGCAGGCACGTTGGCATTTATTATTTTCACAATACCGATTTACCATTACCTACCGTACTGCCAAAGCTCAAGTGTCCGCTGATGCGTTATCCTGTCTACATACGGAAGAGCATTCTGTGGGGTCAAAACCGTTGTCTCTACTGCTGGATGGGGTGGTATGCGGTTGTACTGTGCAACCTTCACTACGATTACTCATTGAGGAATGGGTAGCTACCCATCCTACAGAGGTCCTGGATCTCAATCTTGATATCGTTCAAGCATTGCCCTTTATACAAGGGCGTGTTTTTGTGCCCCCTGGTCAGGCCCGAACAATAGCTCTCCAGTGGGTACATGATTCCATCATTGCAGCACACCCTGGCCACCAGAAAACCGTAAAAGCTCTACGTCGCTGGGCTTGGTGGACTAACATGTCTCGGGACATGAAGAATTACATAGCGTCCTGTGCAATATGTGCTCAATGCAAGCCATCTAGGGCCAAGCTGTGGGCTTACTACATCCATTGCCAGTCCCATATAAGCCATGGCAAATGGTGTCTATGGATTTTATTGTTGAACTACCAGAGACACAGAGTTTTGATACCATCTAGGTGGTCATTGATTACTTTACAAAATATGCTATTTTCGTACCCTGTTCTGGGTTGCCTTCTGCACCCGTTTTAGCCAAATTGTTCCTGGCCAATGTTTTCAAACATTTTGGGATGCCTTCCGTCACAGTTTCAGATCGCGGCACTCAGTTTACCTCACGATTCTGGAAAGCACTTACCAGCTTGCTTCACATAGGTGACAGATATTCTTCTTCTTATCATCCCCAGACGGACGGTCAAACCGAGAGGGCAAATGCTACCCTGAACAGTATTTAAGGTGTCTTTGTCTTCAGTTTCAACAAACATGGTTTACTGCTCTGCCACAAGCTGAATTTGCGTACAATAATTCCCTACACTCATCCACTGATGTTTCCCCGTTCTTTGCACTATACGGGTTCCATCCCAGATCCCTGCCGCTCGACCCCTCTCTTCCAGGGACCAATCCGGCGGCTCTAGCTTGTTTACGTGAATTGGATCAGATACACTGTGATGTACGCAGTCATCTACTTCAGGCACAGGAGCATGCCAAGAAGAATGCTGATGCCCATCGGTTGCCTGCGCCCGTTTATAGGGTGGGCATGAAGGTGTGGTTGTCTTCCCGTAATCTGAAGATCGCTGGCAAGAGGATGCTACTGCCGTGCTTTGTGGGGCCTTATGTCATTTCCTCCATTATCAATCCTGTTGCGGTTCGGTTGGTCCTTCCAAGGTCATGGCGGATCCATCCTGTTTTTCATGTAACTCTAGTTAAGCCAGTTGTTCCTTCCACCCGATTACCTTCCCATCCCACGCCTGTTTTGGTGGATGGCGAGGAAGAATTCGAGGTGTCTCGCATCCTGGATTGTAGGGTATCTCGGGGTTCCCTCATGTACTTGGTGGATTGGAAGGGCTTAGGTCCAGAGGACCGCACATGGGAACCATTGGCGAGTCTCCATTGCCCCGATTTGCTGCAGGCTTTCGTTCCGCCAGGGGGTTGCCGGGGTCTTTGAGGGCGGATGCTGTTACACTTCGGGCACAAGCTTCCTCCAGTGCCTTGTTACCTACCTCCGTTTTGGGCTGGAAACGTAGCGCCAATGCATCCATCTGGCACAGGCATCGGTTGCCATGGTGATTGTTTACAAGAAAGACGCTTCCGCGTCACGTGACACATCACGTGCATACTGCAGACGCAAGTACAAGTTAGCTCCTCCCCTTGGGGTTTAAGTTTGGCTTTGTTGAGGAGCTCGGCGCTGCTAATTGTGGTGTTAGTCATTACCTTTTGACTTGTCCTCTGATTTCCTTATCGGAAGAACTCTTTCTGCCAATTCTGGTTTCTGACGTGGAACGTCCCTGGATTTGCCTTCGTCCATTTCCTGATTTAACTCTGCTTACCTGGCTTTCTGGCACGGTACGTCCCTGGACTGCCTCTGTTCTTTCCCGCTTTGTCTCTGCTCACCTGGCATCTGACGCGGAACGTCCCTGGACTGCCTCCGTCCTTCCCGCTTGGTCTCTGCTCACCTGGCATCTGACGCGGAACGTCCCTGGACTGCCTCTGTCCTTCCTGCTTGGTCTCTGCTCACCTGGCATCTGACACGGAACGACCCTGGACTGCCTCCGACTTCACTGCATCTAAATAGTTAATTGGGAACTTGTACTTCTGACTGCTGATTCAACCCGGACCTGCACTGTGATCTCCCAGCTCCTTTGTGCATATTCGAACGCTCTGCTGATACATGTACCAACCCGTGACTAGTGCGTCCCTCGTGCCGGCCGGGTTATTACCCCATAATAACCTTCCTGTTTATTATTTTTTCCTTGTTGTTGCTTAACCTGGTATTTGCTAATACGAACTCAGTTGAACCTCAGGTTAGTGAGCATCAATAGACATTTCTTAAAGAATCTAATCTTACCTGTTATCCAGCTTATAGTGTGGGGTTTCTATTCTAGGTCCTGAACCGAGTCAGTAATCTACCTTTCTATTCATAGCTGTCTTTCATTCGGGTATTCAAGGTTGTGGGTTTTCTTGATAGTAAATAACCGACTACAATTCCTGTTGTTAACCCTTTACCTTGTTTCTTGCAGCATTGCTTTGGCGGTGCACGTTTTCCCCACTCTTTTGTATGATCAACTCCTCTGTCTGTCCACATTGGAATAGCAGAGAGGTGTCTCGTAAAGAAGAGCCACTCTTAGAGGAAGCCTGAATCTTTGTATTCAGGAGTACTGGAGTACTGAAGACTGGTTATCGTTTCCGGTGCTACACTCCTTGCTGGGTCGTTTACTCATCGCCCCGAGGTGCCAAGTGTGGAGAGTAACACCTCACCAGAGGAGTTGAAGGCAGCTCCTGGGGTAGCAAAGAAAACAATTTGCAGCAGATTAGGCAGAAACGCTGTATTTATTGGGGAATTTGTCCCTTTACAGGGAATATGTAAAATTCAGAAGAAAGCAATCTGATCTTTTGATGTATGTGTCCTTGTTTCCTTGCCTAAAGATTCAGGGTGTATACTTGTGCTTCCGTCAGAACCACTTTTCTACTCTAGATCGGAGGTCCAAGTGGGACAAGTCAGTAGCTAACACCGTAGGTTTTGCAAGGCCAAATTAGTGGAAACACAAACACATTGTTCTGCTTTGTAAAGCTTTTGTGGAGCCGAGGCTATGTTAGTTGGGCTCAGTGTTACTATCCGAGATGTTCTGAGTTAGGCTCATGAGGGGAAATGAATTTTGGCATTGCATGCTTTCTTATCTGTTTTATTAGGCAAACGTCCTGAATTTTAATCATTTTGTTTCATCGCATGAAACGTTATTAACTGATTTTGACTTGTTTGTGTTTTAGATGAAATGTTATAAATTAACTGGAAATGTTTTCTTTTTCTTTGTATTGTAAGACTCAATGACTTCTTCTGGTTTTCGTTTCTTATATAATTGTTTTGTGGTTTTGTGAAAAGCTTATTTTTTTAGGATAAAACACAATTTGAAAAAAAAAAATTATATATATATATATATATATATATATATATATATATATATATATATATATATATATATATATATATATATTATTATTTTTTTTCTTCAAATATATATATATAAAGAAAGGGGATGGTATTCAAAAAAAGTGTCCGATGAGAGCGTGGGAACTGAAGGAGATTACATTTCTTTTGTATAGGTTTGACCCATTATGTATGGGGAGATAATTTGTAATAAAATACGTGGGAGTGTTTTAACCATTGCAAAATGTATACCATGTGTAAACTTGTGTGGCTCGAGGAGACTCTGGTTAGCTTGACTCCACAGCGTCATCTAGCTCCAACTGGCAGTTTGTACAGTAAAATTGCTTTACAGACAAAGAAGCACTCGCTTCTTAAGAAGTGGGCCTACTTTGGGTTACGGAGATCTGACGTCCACCCCACACCACCAAACAACAACTCGTGCAACAATGGCTGGATTACATGTGTCTGAAATGATTCACCCCTCAGCTGTCAAACTCAGCCAGGCCTTGGGCTTCATTGTTGACAGTAGCCTTTCCTTCCAAAAGCACATAGCCAAAAAGGCACAAACCGCATGGCTAGAGATGCACACAGTGATGGGGAAATGCCCTCTTTACTGGACATCCATCCACACACCTGGCTCCCCTCAAAGCAGCACACTACGCTGCAGCCAGCCTTCTTACAGGAGCCTGTAAAATCAACCGCATCTCTTCAACACTGCACCTTCTTCACTGGATTTCCCTCCCCGCCAGGATCATATTCAAAACTGCATGCATCACCTACAAAGCAGTCTCAAACTGGAACACCAATATACTTGGCAGTTAAATTCCAGACCTCTGGAGGCTCTTGTTCGGCATGTAGGAAGACTATAAAAAGGTTGGAGTCAAGGCTAGCCCGCAAAGAGAAGACTCGTAAGCAGTCTTTCTCCTGCCACGCCCGACCATCTGGAACTCAATCCCCGTACAGGATTGAAATGCCCCTACCATATTCCAATTATGCAAACTACTGAAAACATGTCTCTTTCAACAATACCTGCCAGAGGAATACAAATCCCTCTCCCCCTCCATCAACAGTACCGGCTAGTGAATAAACTGCCACACCCAATTCGGGCACAATCCTGTTGTAAAGCGCACTGCTGCTCTTTAGTTAAGTTTGCGCTATAAACAATGAAATACAATTAAAACATGAATTGCTGTGGTAAGTCAGACAAAGAAGAAAAGACACAATGACATGTTCACAAATGGTTTAGGTTTATTAAAGTAAAGAAACGCTGGTCCTATCCATACCTCTGCGATTATGGTTCCCCATCCTACAAAATAACAAAATTGGTGTTAGTCAGGATGTCTTGCAAAATAACATTCATCCTCTGTCCCAAACCTATTCTGTCATACTGCCTCCCCTACCAATAATAGCAAAGAAACATAAATTAACCTGTAGAAGTATCCTACTCCGCTCTGGGCTCTAGGTTTAGGTTGCCGGTGTGTGACCCCCACCCAATTGTATTAACAGTTCTTTCCTTGTGGTTCAGGCCTCATCCTGCACGTACAGTTCAAAACAAGCTCTGTGTTACTGTTGTAGTTCAGTCACTTGTATGTTACAGCAGGATTTCAAGCTCTGGTCTCTCTTGTTCACCCATCCAGGGTATTTCTATATTTCTCGTTCCAGCTGGCCCTTCTGATTCCATAGCCAGTTGCAAATTATTGTGATTTTCAGCCCTTCGTTGGCTGCTCGGTTTCTCAGCCCTGGGCTCTTTGGACCTTCAGACCATTTGGTTCGCTTGTTTCTTTAATCCAATCATGGGTCTTGGCTACAAGATCACCTCTCCAGGGTATTTATATATTTCTTGTCTCTCTGTTAGCTCTATGTTGACTATCCGACCTAAATGGTTTCAGGCATAGTACAATGTCCCCACCCATCTAGAATGAGTGGGTCTCTCAGCCTTGCATGGGCTATATGGTCTCACTGGCTATGTTCGTGACACAATGTTCTCACCACCCCCTCCAGGGGTACTGGATCTCTCAGCCCGATGTGGGCTTTTCGGCCTTGCTGGCCATATGCGTGAAACAAGGTCCTCAACCCTTCTTTGTGTGCCTTGGAGCTCCACCAACTTCCTCCCTTTTCTCTGCTTCGGCCATGTACCTGTGTTGTGGCAGCATGGTTCCTCGAAGGAGGAGGTGGCTTTGGTGCCTGCGGAGCCGCACCTGTGTGGTCATCTGCTGTCTTGCAGCAGACCCTCTACTCGGTGTCATTGCTTAAAGCACCGGTGCATCGCTTCTGTGGTGGTTCGGCCTTCCGCTTCAGGGGACCTGGTATAGTTTAGTTTGGTTTAGCTAATTGTTTGCTTGTTGCTTATGCAGCAAATACATTCTGTTTCAAAGCGCCCACAGGGCAACAGGGAGGGAACATGGGATTGCAGTACAATTAAAAAATACATAAATACAGTGAGGGAAGGGACGGCAGAACCTGCTAAGTCTTGTGAGTATTCACAACGTGCAAGTGCAGCAAGGAAGAGGGCAGTGGGGTAGGTGCTGGGGTGTCACAGATGAAGTGCAAGGTATGGTAAGTGATATGCGGCCAGAAGCCGCGATGGGTGGAAAAGTGCGAGTCTCCAGTGTAGAGGGTGTGCCGAGGTAAGTGCTGAAGGTAGGCAGAAGCTGGGGAGATTGGGTGTTAGTGGTCAGGGGCATCGAGGATGCAAAGGGGTACAAGAAACCAATCATAGCAACTGTGAGATTGGCAGAGGAGGGAAGAAGGGAAGCAGGAGGAAAAGAGGATGGTTATGAGGTGCTTTCAGAACTTAAGACGGTCTTGCTCAAAACACAGAGGGAGGGGGATGCTGTTCCATATGAGGGATCTAGCGGAGGAAAGCTCTTGGTTTAGCAGAACGCTTTACACACAGGGAGTTGGTGCCAGAGGAACGTAGAGGGCTAGAAGGAGAGATGCAGACTGTGTGGTGTCTGGCCCCAGACAGTCTTGTGGGTGATGCAGAGAGATTTGAATTTGATCCGTGCAGCAACCGGGAGACAGTGGAGCCTTTTTAGGGTAGAAGAGATGCAGTGCCTGTGCTTAAGGCCAAGGACAAGTCTTGCTGTTCTATTCTGAATTAGCTGAAGGGGTCGAAGAGTGGAAGAAGGTAGATTGAGAAGGAGGCTGTTGCAATAGTCAAGCCTAGAGAGAATCAGGGTTCAGGAAACATTGAGCTTCTGGGGAAAATGAGAAAAGGGAGAATTCCTTTGAGAAGGAAGAGTTGAAAGTGGGACTTCTTAGCAATGTCCTGATTGTGAGGGAGAAATGAGAGAGAGGAGTCAAAGAAGACTCCAAGGTTTCTGGCTCCAGAAGGAGGAGCAGGGAGAGAGCCCAAGGTGGCACACCAGAAAGAGGGAAGAAAGAGGGAGCAGGCGTCCCAATCACAAGGATCTCAGTTTTGCTGTCATTGAGGCAGAGATTGTTGGAAGTGCACCAGGCATGGATGGCAGATCAAAAATCAGCGATGAATGAAGGTGCAGGAAGTCTGAAAAAGTGTTGAGTGTCATCAGTATAACACTGGAAGTTGGGGGGAGAAGGAGGAGATGGGGAGTGCAAGCTGAGCAAGATAGATGTTAAAGAGCCAGGGGGCGAGGTTAGATCCCTGGGGGACACGACGGGTGGAGAAGGAAGTAGGAGAGGAGAAGGTGCCCAAGATGACTTGGGAAGAGCGGTCAGTCAGGAAAGAGGTCAGCCATTCCAGTGCCCATTCCGATATACCAAGGGTATCGTGGAGCCTTTGTAGGAGGATGGAATGGTTGACCGTGTCAAAGGCAGAGCAGAGATCAAGTAGGATGAGGACGGCTGGGGAGTTGGGAGTCCAGGGATGCGAGCAGGTCTTCACAGGTGTTCAGAAGAGTAGTCTCCGTGCCTCTGGATGCTCGGAATCCAGATTGATGATCATGGAGACCACCGACAAGTTGAGTGTGCGAATTGAGATGGGGCAAGGCCAGCATCTCTAACAGTTTCCCTGAGAAGGGGGTGATTGAAATAGGGGGTAGTTAGATGGACAGGTAGGGTCTGCTGAAGGTTTTTTCAGGAGCGGGCACACAAGGGAGTGCTTGAGGGAGGAGAGGGAAGAACCAGCAGCGAAAGAGTGGTTGCATAAATCAGCAAGTGCAGGGGCAAGAGAGACAATGTTGTCCTTGATGGTTCAGTACGAGCGGGGGGGAACCTGTATGCAAGAAGCCTCATAGAGCATACAACTCTTGTAACTTCTTCAGGTGTGACATGGGTGAAGGAGGAGAAGGCGGCAGGAGGAGGGTGAGTGGCCAAGGGAGGCAAGAGGGTGTGGGATGGGTTTGGCGAGTGAGTAACAAGGGTGTTCAGGGTGTCCTGAGTTTTGGTGGCAAAGTGTGTGGTAAGTGTGTTGCAGAGGGCCTGGGAAGGAAGATGGGAGGAGACGACTGTGGAAGGGTTGGCTAGCTCCCTGCAGATTTGGAAAAGTTCAGCCGTGTTATTAGATGCACCAGATACCCGTGCCTGAATGTGGGCCCTTGCCCTGGCATGGATGGAGAGTCTGTATTGCTTTTAGAGGGTGAACCTGCAGTTTGCCACTTCCTTTCTGCTGCTCTGCACTTTAGTTTCAGGGCTGTTCATAGTCATACCAAGTGTTACGCTTAGAAGCAGGTTTCAGGGGGATCCTCATGACTGGGGCAAGGATGTAAAGAGTATTGGTGATGGCTGAGTGAAGATTGCTGAGAGCAGAGTCGGTGGTAGAGTGAGTTGGGGTGGGGTGATGGTAGAAGCAAAGGCATCAACTGAGAGCTGGCAGGCCTTTAGAGGGTGCGGTAGGAGGGCCGAAGGGATTATATGGGAGGAGAGAAGAGAGTGGTCTGACCAAGAGTGAGGGGTGATCAGAGGGGGAGCGAGAGAGAGGTCCTAGTAGATGATGGCGTCCAGGGTGTGTCCAGCTGAGTGGGTGGGACTAGAGGCGAGAATGGAGAGGGAAAGAGTTGCAGAGTCAATGAAAAGAGTTGATGCTGAGGCAGGGGAGTCCAATTGGATGTTGAATTCACCCAAGAGGAGGAGGTTGGAAGTGATTGAACGTAAGGAGGAGCAGCATTCAGCCCATTCAGAGAGGTACAGCGTGGTAGCACTTTGGAGGCCGGCAAATGGTAGCAATGGTCTGAGTGGAGGAGGGAAGAGATGACCAACTTGCAGACCAGTCTCTCAAAGGAAGAATACAGTTGGGTGGGTATGATGGGAGAAGGAACCCACTCAGGATAGAAGAAGGCGACACCCAGCACAGTGAGGTTGAGGCTTGGAAATGATCTTGAAGCTGCCAGGGAGGAGGGAGTCAAAAGCAATGACTGAGCTGGAATTGAACCCAGTCTCAGTGAGAGCGAGACTGTTGAGGTCAGTGTCTTCAAGAAGGAGGCAGATATCAGCTGAGTGTTTGTTGGCTGAGCGGGCGTTAAAAGAGTCGCCAGGTGGAGGTCTCTGCCTTTGAAGGATTTCTGAGGAGGAGTACAGGGGCATGGTACTCCGGTCAGAGGGGGAGGGACAGTAAGAGTGGTGGGAGGAGACGCAGCAGAAGGAAGGAAGTTAATGAGCGAAGGTAGGATCTGGTCAAAGAGAAGGCGGTTGAGTTGAGGACCCTGAACCAGCATAGTGCCCGTGTGGTAGACATTAATGAAGCAATGTGAGGTTGAGAAGCCAGCCAAAATGACTTCCCACTTGGTGCTACCGTTAATGCTAGAGGAAGTGAAAGGGGAGAGAGTAGAGATGAGATGAGGATTCCATAGATCTGGAGAGGGGACAGAGAAAAGGATATCCGTGACAACCTCTCTGGAGGTTGCGCTGACATAAGTGTCTGCCATGGGAAGGCCAGGGTTTGCACGCAGGATGTCTTTTTTGTGCTTTTTTATTGCAGATGTAGTGAGAGAGGAGGGATAGGAGATAGAATAGCAATTGGAGAAGATAGTAGAGATGGTGAGTAGCCATTAGGGTGGTGGAGGGAAGTTGAAAAGAGAAGAGTGACTGCACTACACAGATCTGGTGTAATCTCACAGGTGTCCTAGTAGCAACAAGGGAGAACAAAAACAATGCAAATTTGAGCCCAGGATGGAAAAGACACAAATGCAGTGAAATTAGGATGCAGGATGTAAAATACACACAGCTAAATTAAGATTTTAAGGAAAAGGCACAAATGCAGTGAAATTAGGGTGCAGAGATGTAAAAAAACACACACACCTAGATTTGAATTTCAGAAATAGGGGCACACATGCAATGCAAAAGGGGTGCAGAGATGTACAAAACACACACACCTAGATTTGAATTTCCAAAACAGGGGCACACATGCAATGCAAAAGGGGTACAAATATGTACAAAACACACACAACTAGATTCAAATTTCAAAAACAGCGGCACAAATGCAATTAAAGAAGAAGAAGGTTAGGTGAGGTAGGGAAGGCAGAGTGAGATAGGCACAGTTTGGTTCAGAATGTTAGTGGAGGAGGCAGTGGGAGAGTTCAGCCATCACTCACTAGTAGATGTGCAGGGGCCCAGGTAGGTCAGGAGGCCACTTCATAGTTTGGGGATGGGGAATGAAGGTGGGGGCACTCCGAACCCTCCTTGCCCCGGACAGGCACAGACAGGAGTCTTACTGGGTGGGCCTTGGTGGTGTGGGCCGGTAGCCACCTTCCGGGGCCTCCGATTGGCTGAAGTAAGCAGGGGCTGCCCAATGAGCAAGGCAGCAGGCTCACAAGGAGTTCTTCCCGAACGAGGCGGCGGTGGCCATTTTGGAGTGATAGTTGGATGCTCTATCCTTTTGGGGTAGGCAGCGTTCCATGGGCTCCGGGATTCCTCTGCCCATCACATATCTGACGTGGTCCTGCCTCCAGGATTGACCCGCCCATGCAGATTTCCACTGTTCGCGGGCTGGCTCTGGCTCTGGCTCACACTTCTCCCGACGGTATGGTTTTTAGTCCTTCTACTTTCTCCTTCAAAACAGTAGAGCAAACAGGATTGGTGCTGTGTTTCCTGAGCAGAGGTCAACAGAGTGGGGTCAGTAGCCAAACCAGTTCAATGGCCCTTTACATTATAGCATGGTTAAATCACCATGTAAACCATAAACAACTGAGATTCTGTTTCAAGGGAAAGTGTAGTCACAACCTTACTTGGGACTTCCGTGTCCTCTAAGGGGTCACCTCCAGTGCGATCCCACTTATCCTGTCTCCTAGGTGGTATATTACATAGCAGGCTTACCTCCCTGGTCCCAAAGGAGGTGGCTCCCCCTTGAGGAGAAGAGCCAAATTGCATTAGTAGTAGCTAAAACATGGAATGCGATGCCACTATGCAAACCACCCCTTTCATTTTTCATGCAAGTCCTGGCTGTTTACGGATCTGACTACAGTTTCACATCCATGCCTACAACATTCCTTTCCATCTTCAACCAAATGTTTTAGGCCAGTATAAAGTGCACTTCAGCAATAAATCATTGCTAAAGTATAAAGAGCTATGTAAACACATTCATACAATGGCCAGAGGTATAGGTAAGCACTCTCAATCATGAAATCATCACTAGAAATATAGGGTGCTCTATAAGCACACTCACTCAACTAGCAATCATGGGATGAGGTCTGTAAACCACCACTACCTGGACAACTTTCTTAGACACCCACTATGGAAGACCTCACTGCCTCCCAAGCATTGCTCAAGGCCACGTCGTAATAGGACATCTTCTCTGATTCCGTACTCAAGACTCTTCCGACTGAAGCACTTCTCCCTTATCTGACAATCATCAACAGCTCCCTTACTCAACGCACCTTCCCCACGACCCTCAAGATTGGACAAATCCTCCTGCTTCTCAAGAAACCAACACTAGGCCCCCAACAGCCTCAGAAACTACTGCCCCATGACCCCATATTCCCTTCCTAGATAAGATCCTTGAGAAAGCAGTAGCCATACAACTCCTTCAAAATATCGAAGCCAACAACCTCCTTCTGTCCTATCAATCTGGAGTCAGACCCAGATGCAGCATGGACATGGCTACCATCACAGCGATTGATGAAGCCCCTAAAATCCTCAATAATGACCATCCTTGCCTCCTGGTTCTCCTTGACCTCTCAGCAGCATTCGACACAGAGCATCTGACACTCACCAACATTCTACATCGCTGCATGGCGATCAGCAAGAGCGTACTGAACCGATTCAAATCCTACCTTGCTAAACGCCACCCATTTGTCCAAATGGATTTCTCCATACCATCAAATCTACCGCTACCCTATGATCTTCAACTTTTAAATGGAACCGCTCTGAAAACTCCTTGCTTCACACAACATCTACATCACCAATACGCAGACGACATGCAGCTCTACCTCAAGATACCCTCCATCGAAGACATCCACAGACTAGAGACCTGTCTCACATTGATCCAGTTCTGGATAAACAGCGCTTACCTGAAACTCCAGCCCAAGACCGAATTCCTACTGCTTACCAACAACTCTGAACAAACCAACATCCAGACCTGGTTCTCTGCTATAAATCTAGTACCTGCACCAAGTCCTTTGGGTTCAACATTGACAGACAGACATCTCTCCTTCAAGCATCACATAGCAAGTAATATACACGAGGCTTGGGACCAACTTTCTCTTCTGCAGAAAATAAATCCTTTCATCCCAAAAAAACACTTCAGATCTGCTGTCTAAGCCTTGAACATCTCCCACCTTGATGCTGGAGATGGCTTTCTGGAAGGCACTCTATCAACTACCCTGGCACCCCTGAGATGTGTCCTACATGCTGTAGCTTGACACATCAAAGGACTGTTCAAATTCAACCACGCCACCCGATCCTCATCAAACTGAACTGGCTCCTGCTGCAAGCATGTATCAGCTTTAAATCCTGCTACATCATCTGCAAGGCTGTTGCCGAAGTTCCTAAGCTACCTCAATGACAAACTCAGTATCTTGAGAGGCATACGATCCACCAGAAGTAAGGACAGAGTTGAACTCTACCAGCGCAGGAAGGAAAGAACCAGAAGACATGCCTTCACTGTCTATGCCCCCAGACTCTACAACCCCTCCCCGTCACCATCAGACTTGCTTCTACATTTCAAGAAGGAGCTCAAGACCCTCCTCTTCAATTCATAGGTCCTCCCTATCACCTAGGTCCACACATCCTTCACTCCCCACCTAACCTGAGACTGGGTGATCTGCTCTCCCCTGGTTTCCTGCACTGGTTGCTTGTAGATCCCTTGCTTCCAATTTGCCCACTCTACTGCTCCCCCTCCTCTGTTTGCTCTTCGATCCCTTACGCCTCCACTTCGCTCTCCTTGTTCTTCGCCCTGTGATTGTAAAGCGCTCTGTTGCTTCCCAAAGCTAGGTCGGCGCTCAATAAATATAATAATAATATAACGTAAAGAGGTCTTGCCAAGCACAATTTCTATAATAATAACAATAATAATAATTTCCGCCATTTTGGCTGGTCTAGGGTGGTAGGCATGCTCAACCATGCCATCATTACTAGAGATATGGTGCGCTACATAGGCACACTTAGACAGTCATTACTAGAGGTTTACGGTACAATATAAGCACATGCAGTCAAGAAAGAACCACTAGAGATAAAGGAAGCTGTATCAGCACATTGAATTCATTACTGTAGGGCACTAGCTTAACATAGCCAATACATCATTAATTGGTAAAAAGCACTGTATAGTATAAGTCTCTTGGCACAACTTTTAGCAAGACAAAAATGACTCAACGTAGGGTGTTGCGCTGTCTTGTGCATGTCTTCCTTGCATAGCCAAAATGTCTCTGAGATGAGATTTTGTTTTTCCAGGCTTGTTTTGTTAGCATTTCTGTCATTAAATGGAGGACTTTCGTAAAACTCTTTTTCCAAATGAAACTGCTAAAATAAGCCTTCCCTTCTTCTGGCAGAAAATACAGTTCATGGTAGTAAGCAGCCTAGTCAACTTCAGGCTAGACTAACGCCATATATGAGGGACTTCATGCCTTAACACCACACACCGGCCTACAGCAAAAGAAATCATTCTCCTTAACCTGAAAGCAATACTACTTTAAACCCTGCCTTGACCATGTTGCTGTTCTCAGCACCTCACAAAACCATGACTCTGTGAGGAGGGTGGGGGGGGGGGTGTTTGGGACGGAGGACCCAGGAGCTTTTTATGAAAGATTTATTGAGTTTCACAACTTTTTCTTAACCAAACAAAACTAAAATGTACATTAAAGTTCAATCCACAAACTTCAAGCCACTAACTAAGGTTTCGACAAACCATAAAAGACTTCTGTATCTCACTGCCATTCGAGATCGAGAAAACAGTAGCAAGAGACACTTCCAACGATTCCACCAATTGTGACAGACACTGGTCCCACACTACTACCTCCACAACTCAAATCAGCGTAATGAGATTTCATTCTTGTAGATACTTTCTATTGCAGAAAATATGCCACCTCCCAGCCATTTCAAGCACCGGCAGAAATCAGTATATGTGGGGTTATTGAGTCCATTTTGAGGAGGCAGTGTCTGGGGTAGTGATCACATCCCAAATTTGATCAGGTGACTGCTGTGGTGAGGAGAATCAAATCCCTGCTTACAAGTTTCAAAGATAAGATAGGAATGGCATAAGCATGAGTTTGGATTGTGTGTGGGAAGGCTATTGTAAGGCTAGTTATTTATTTCATTTCCAATTAGCAAAATGTACTGGTTGTCTGAACGGGTTTTGTGGACAGACATGACAACACTCATCAATTGTTGAAAATCAATGATCCTGTAGGTGGCTGTTTCCGATTCGCTTATCGCTTGAAGTGCTTTGCACTCTGAAGTAAACTTCACTGAGAATGGGAGTGTGTGGCTGGCTGACATACCCCGGAACAGACGTTGTGGGGAGGTGAGTGTTGCTGTGCTGCTACAAACTGGGACCTACTTTGCTCTCTCCCCACCTGTTACCTCAGCCTGGTGTGGTCCATTTCGTTGCAGCGATAATGTCTCAGAAACCATGCATTATAGGGTTGAGGACCGGTCCTTCTACGACCACATTGATGTTTCGCTGATTTCAGGCAACCATCTCATGTGGGAAGGTGCTGAAATCTAGGGAAAAGGGTGTGTTGTCCAAATGTTATGTAGCCAGTAATGTCCAGAGGGTCCTAAAAGGTAACTATGCAAGATCTGGTGCCGATTGGTGAAATGGTGTAGAATTGTGTAAGGAACAATGCTTCAAAAACATCAGCAACGACATCATGGTTTACGCAGAGTCTGAACAAGAACATCTGGAGATACTCGAGAATGTCCTACAGCGCATCCAACACCTGGGTCTCACCCTACACTGGGACAAGTGTGCACTCATGCAGAGGAAGATCGAATTCTTTGGGTTCGTGTCCAGGACTGTGGCATTTCCCTGTACCCTGCGAAGGTAAAGGACATGCTAGAGGCCTGTGCCCCGGTAAACGTTCCTGGGGAATGCCACGTACTGTGGCAGGTTCATACAGAAACCTAGCTCCCCTCGGTGAACCGCTCCGGAGCCTTGCAAAGATGGAATGTACATGGAGGTGGACGGTGCTTGAACACAGTGCTTTTGACGACATAAAATGGGCCCTAACAGCAGAGGACACAATGGCACTTTTCAACCAGGACAAGAGGTCAGAAATCACAGTTGACGCCAGCCTGTTTGGTTTGGCAGCTGTGATTATGCTGTCAGATCAGAGTGCATCAGATCGACCAGTGGCATTTGCCAGCAGGGCGCTGTCGGCGACCTAGCAAAGGTATTAACAAATTGAAAGGGAGGCTCCAATGGTGCTGTGGGGATGCAGACATTACCACCTGTACATCTACGGCAAACCCGTGAAAGTTGTTACCGACCACATGCCCCAGATACCGATCATGACCGATTCTTCCTCCAAGCCGCCGACGAGGATCAAAAGTGGCTGCTCGCTCTGCAGGAGTAGGACATCGAACTGACATTCCGCTTGAGGAACATCAATGCTGCAGACTGCCTGTCACGTCACCCTAGTCGTGGGAACGAGAGTACGGAATAGGCGGAAACAGAGGAATACCTGCACAGTTTAGCGGAATCAATGACTCCCGCATCCACGTCAATTGACATTAGAAAGGTTTGAGTCGAGGAAAAGTGTTTTCGAGATACTCCAGGCCGCTGGAACAAAGGGAGAGTGGCGGAGAGTCCTCGAAAGGATTGACAAACGCATCACAGAGGCGAGAAATGCACTAGAGCAGATGTGGAGAGTGGGGGGAGAGAGCTCACGTTCATGGAAGATGGCCTAGTGTTAAGAGGATCGAGGATGGTGGTTCCTGCTAGCCTCGTAGGAAGGTCATTGGAAATGGTGCACAAAGGTCACTATGGCATGGCCAAACCCAATGCACGAGGGGTGGTTTCCGGGCCTAGGGGAGCGGGTAGAAGAATTTGTTTGCAGCTGTGTGTGCTGTCAGTCGCTGCTGCCACACCACCGAGAGCCCTGTATTGAGTCAATGGAGAGGAGCTGCGTGCCCTGGGGCACAACACACATGGACTTTCGGTCGACCTGCAGCGCAATCATTGTGTGGTCCTTTTCGATCAGTGGTCAAGGTATCCCGAGGTCAGGTTCAATGAATCCATGTCCCTGGAGGACGTAATAACAGTGTTGGAGAAGGCTTTTGCCATGCATGGGCTTCCAGTGGAAATATGTTCCGACAATGGGCCCCCATTCGAAAGTAGAGGGTTTGTGGAATACCTGCGGGACCGGAGGGCAAATGGGGAAGCCGAAAGACTGATGCGGACACTAAACCTAGTCTTCAGGCTAGCCCATGGACAAGGGGAGTGTGAGAAGCATGCCCTGTACCAGTTCTTGGCGAAATATCGTGCAGCCCTCCCCCCATTGCTCCACAGGGGTATCCCCAGCAGAAGCGCTATTCCAATAGTGCCCTCTAGCACCTCTGCCGGATCACGCACTTTGAACACCCAAAGTCATTGATGATGACGCAGTTTCCGAGGGTAGAAGAGCCAACAAGAGGGAGAACAATCAGAGGAGACTGAGGAGTGAAAGCCTGGAGATAGGCGACCGGGGGCTGGTGAGAACCAGAAATGTGAGAGGGAAGTTATCCTTCCCCACGAGCCGATCCCACTCAGAGTGATGGATACCAAGGGATCGATGGTGACCGCATCAAACCGCAAAATGACGGTGACCAGAAACTCCTGCTTCTTCAGGAAGATGTGACAGTCGCCGGAGTCAAGCCCCAAACGATGCCAAAAGCCTGAGCCTCTAACGAGGTGGCCGACCTAAAGATCAAGAGAGAGGGAAACAGCCAGGAAGGATCGGCATCCAGTAGTGGAGAAGACAGCCCAACTGTCCAATTAGGAGGTTTGAACTCTGCAGAGGACGATCCTGGCAGGGAGAGGCGCTATCCTGTGAGAGAGCGCTGCAGGCAGCCCACCTACCTGCATGGCTTTGAAGTAGATCTCCCCTGATGCCCGAGAGCACCTGTTGGTGCAGCTATACAGAGGGTATTATTGAATTTGGTTATTTGTGTTACATGGTTGTGTTGTGCAGTAAGTGCATGCATTGTTTGTTTAAAAAAAAATATGAAAAGGGAGGAGTGTAGTATGCCCCTTTAAGGGACTGTGCTACACACACGGTCACGTGGTGCACCCAATAAAGGTGGGCCCCTGCGGCGCATGCACCAGTTAGAGCAGGGGACCCATTTACATAGCAGCCACTACTATTATTTCACTATCCCAACCACTTTATCATTCCTTTGACATCTCTAGCCCACTCAAGTAATCCCTGCATTCACATTTGAGGTTTTCCACTGCAGTGCAACTTCTCTAGCTTCTACCTGTTCATTTTTCTAACAACTTCCCTATTTGTCTTATCATCACTCTGTCTTATCACCACCACTCCACCTTTCTCTTTGGTCACCCTATTGTGGTGTCGTCATTTACTCTCTTGTCACGTGGAGAGGGATACGGGGCAACGGGAAGGGGAGGGACGGGAAGTAGAAGGGTCTGGCAGTTTCTGAGAATTGTGTATGGAATAAAGATGTGTTCCAAGAGTCTCCTGCATCTGCCCCTCATTGTGTGCGAGTATTAACTAGTGGGTCGGAGGGCGGGTTAGACCTCTGCACAACTTCACATTGGTGGCGAGGCGGAAAGAATCACTGCCGCACCAGCTGTTTTTCTGGCGCTCTGTGCTCGTGGCACCCGAGTGACACTTGAGTCGTGTGCCGCAGTCCCGTGGAGTATTGACAGCAAGGTAAGGCAGGTGGGAGTGAGAAGGCTCCACGCAAGCTGGCTAGCTCCCTTCAAGAATCCGGGCGAGGTACCTTAAGTACTCGCCGACGGTAATGGGTAAATCCGCAGGTGGAGCACGTAGGCTCCCTGTGCTCCGAGGGGGCTAACCCCGCCGACACCATCAACACCCGTGGGTGGAGAAAGTCTGCTCCCCGCACTCTGGGCAAAGCGCCCGCAGAATTAAGGAAACCGGTGGGTGGAGCGCTACGGCTCCCCACAATCAAGGTGGTTTTACTCCCGCCAACGGCGGCAACGCAGGTGGGTGGAGCGCGTAGCCTCCCCGCACTCGAGAGAATTTTCCCACCAACGGCGGCATCACACGTGTGTGGAGCGCATCGGCTCCCCACGCTCGAGAAAATCCTCTGTTTCTTCCTGCCAACGTAGGAAGCACACTTGGGTGGAGAGCATCGGCTCCCCACGTTCGAAGAAATCTTCCACTTCTCCCGCCAACTGCAGCAACAAGGGCAGGTGGAGCAAGGCAGCTCCCCGCAATCACGCTCACACCAGTGAAAAGAGTGCATGTAGGACACGCCCCCATTTCAAATCAAAGGTGCAAAGCAAACATTTCAAAGTTGGGAGCACCAAACCTCACGTCCAAGGAACGACATAGCGCCAGAAGAAGGGCCAAACACTGAAAAGAGGCACAGCTGCTGCTGCTTACTACCCATCAGCTACAAACAGTAAGTTCATGCCTGAGAAGCACTTGACATGCTGGATGATTCAGGGGAAGAATCACTAACCGTACAAGTAACACCTGCCTGGGTAGCACGCACAAGCATGACGGACAGCTTGATATCACAGCTGCCTCCCAACTTTGATCTCAGTGACACCAGCACACTGGGGCCAAGGAGGAAGAAATGGTTAAGAGACTTTGAAGTGTGCCTCAAAGTAGTGGGGCCACTGGAGGATGAAAGAAAAAACAGTTTACTCACCCATGCCATAGAGTCCAACGTGAGAGAGATTTTAGACGAATTCCCTGAAGGCAACAGAGACCTACACCCACCTCAAAGTGACCCTCACAGACTATTTCACACCTCACACAAAGGTGGACTATGAAAGAAATATCTTCCACACCACTAAACAGTTGATAGTCGAAACAATGGACACTTTCGTAATGAGACTAAGGGTTAAAATGAAACACTGTGACTTTAACAAGTACTCAAACGAGGAGGCACTTCGCTCACAAATTATAGTAGGATGCGAAAGTGGTGAATTTAGAAGACTGCTACTACAAAAGCCACGCAACCTCGAGGAGATCCTGCGCCTGGCCCGATCAGATGCGGCGCTGACAACACAAGTGGAAGGTCTCAACGACATCACCATCACCCATGGGAAACATGAGAGTCTACACAAACTTGAGAGCACCCCGAAAAGGAAACACTGATCCATTCTGCTACCGATGCGGGCATGAATACCCATACGAAGGTATGTGCCCCGCCATGGGCCAAATTTGTTCCGCATGTGGAGGAGTAAACCACTATAAGGCTGTCTATTTCATAGGTTGTATACGAATTGTTTGTTTTACAACTGCTCGAATGACAATTGACCTTTTCACAATTGACCAAATTGGGAAGGTCAATTGTACCATATATGTGGGGGGAAATACCCCACCCAACGCCAAACCCCCCAAAACCCATTATATATATATATATATATATATATATATATATATATATATATATATATATATTTCGGTCAATTGTGAAAAGGTCAATTGTGACCCTTTAAATTCGGTCAATTGTTCATTCGAACAATTGGAAACGTACAATTTGGGTACTACCATTTCATATACCGCAGCAAAATGCGGGGAAATGGAAGGAACAGGCGTTCCACACCAGAAAGGGAGCTAAGGCATCCAAGCCCTGGTCGCGATTCACACCACCAGAATGACCGGGTACGCAGCAGGAATCGTGAACAGCCCTCAGACAGAAGACAGCCAAGGCCGTCACAGGAATGGAGAGACAGAAAGCCCTCATCCTCTAGACAGAGGAGGCGCCCTCGGAGATACATCAGGTGCCTGGTGGTAAAATCCCAATCAGACAGCGCTTCTAGCGCCTCTTCAGAAGACAACCCCAGGAATGAAGGGAGACCACGCAAAGGAGAACCACGGCTGAAGGGCTACCTATATGCACTAGGGAACCCAACGGCAAAAGAGAATAGCCCGACACTCATAATATAAGTCAACAAGGCGGCTGCTGAAATTCTGGTGGACACGGGGGCCACGGTCAACGTGATCAGTGAGGAAGTATATAACAACATATCAAATGCACCACGCCTGCAACCAGCCAGAACACTCATCTTCCCATACGGCTCCAAGACACCACTAGTCTGCAAAGGTTTCTTCACGGCCTCGTGCAGATATAAAGATCATGCAAAGGAGATACCCATGCAAGTCCTAGAAGCCGCCACAGACAGTGGATGCATTCTCATCTACAAAGCGGCAATCGATATGGGGATAATCCACATCCTGTACAGACTCATGGTGCACAAACATATGGATCCCACTGCAAGCATTGACCAAGTCTTCCCAACACTATTCAAAGGGCTGGGTAAATTGAAAGACAGACAAATTGAACTACACATTGACAATAATATTACGCCCGTAGCACAGCACTAACGGGGCATTCCTATCAACATCCAGAAGCAGGTAGAAAACGAACTGATTAAACTCCTAGAAGTAGACATAATCGAACCAGCGGAAGGCCATACTCCATGGGTGTCCCCCATAGTACCCGTGCCAAAAAAGGACTCACCAGACATCGGCATTTGTGAAGACATGCGAAGACCCAATGAGGCAATCTTGAGAGAACGCCATCAGTCTCCCCGAATCACGGACATGGTACATCTGCTCAACTGAGCCACGGTCTTTTCGAAGCTGGACCTAAACAAAGGGTACCATCAGCTAGAACTCCATACAAGATCTAGATACATCACCACGTTCGCTATGCAACTGGGTTTATATAGATATAAACGACTCCATTTTGGAGTATCATCGGCTGTGCAAATTTTCCAGTCAGAAATTCATAATATAATCAAGCATGTGCCAAATTGTCTGATATATAGAGATGACATTCTAGTATTTGGGCAAACTCAGGAACAGCACGACGACACACTCATGCAGGTGTGCATGTCACTGGAGGAAGCGCACCTCACTCTGAACAAAGAGAAATGCAAATTTTGAAAGACAACACTACGATTCTTCGGCCACATCTTTTCCGAAAGTGGAATGACACCTGACCCCGAGAAGGTCAGTGCCCTCACAAACACCACATCACCGAACTCCACCACCAATCTGCGATCATTTCTGGGTCTAGCAAGCTACTGCACGAGATACATAAAGGACTTTGCATCCGTCAGTGCCCCCCCGAGAGCCCTCACCAAGCTCAACGCCGAATTCAGATGGTCAGACGAGTGTCAACAAGCATTCCAAATCATCAAAAATCGCAGATGCCAAAAACATGGCATATTTTGACCCACAAAGACACACAGAACTAATTGTGGATGCAAGCCCTGTCAGCCTAGGGGCCATCTTGACTCAACTCGATCGCAAGGACGGCCACGCCATACATGTCGTATCCTGCGCAAGCTGCAGCCTCTCGAAAACCGAGCAAGCCTTTTCACAGGCCGAAAAGGAGGGCCTTGCTGTGGTTTGGGCCTGCAAACATTTTCACCTGTTCCTCTATGGGAAACCTTTTACAATAGTCACGGACCACCAGGCACTACAATTCATCTACGGCAACGCCCAGGCCAAAATTCCCCCAAGGATGGCCTGATGGGCCCTAAGGCTACAAGACTACCAATTCAACATCATTCAATCGGCCAGGGAAGGAACAAAATCCGGTAGACTTCCTCTCACGTCACCCCAGCCAAGAATGCATGCCAGACCCATCCATAGCGGACAAATACATCAGGTACGTGGTCCAAGAAAATGCCCTGCAAGGTCTGGTCATGGAGCAAATAGCCCGGGAATCAAAAACCGATCAAGCTTTGCAAATCATAATGAGATGCCTTGAGACGGGTCACTTGAAACATGCAAAGCAGCTCAAGGAGAATGCAGGAGACAAAATAAAACAGGACATCACGTGCCTATTGGCCGTAAAGATGAACTTGCCAAATCAGAGGAAGGACTGCTACTTAAGGGAACCAAGTTAGTGATTCCCCAGAACCTGAGGAAAAAGGTCCTCGAGCTAGCGCACGAAGGACATAGAGGAATAGTGTCCACAAAAAGGATGCTGCGGCAAAGAGTATGGTTCTCTCAACTGGATACACACGTGGAAGAACTACTCAAGAACTGCCCCACCTGTGCCGTCCTTAACCCACAAACCAGACCAGAACCGCTCAGCATGACAGAATTACCTAATGGAGCATGGGATGAAATTGCGGTGGACTACTCTGGCCCACTAGAAGGGGGCGAACACATCCCTGTAGCCATTGATGAATACTCAAGATTCCCAGACGTGCAAATCGTACCATCCACAGCGGGATATCATGCCATCCCTGCGCTGGATCGGATGTTCGCCACCTACGGCATTCCAAAAGTACTGAAATCTGACAATGGACCTCCTTTCACCGGAGGATTTGAAGAGTTTCGCAGAATACATGGGCTTCCGTCATCGAAAAATAACACCTTTGTGGCCCCAGGCAAATGGGACAGTCGAAAGATTCATTGGTAACATCAAGCGCGTCACACAGATAGCTCGACTGACAGGAAAGCTGGTGGAGAAATTACTGTGTCAGCTAATGAGAGACTACCGAAACACCCCACACAGCACCACAGGTAAATCACCGTCGGAAGTAATGTTTGGAAGAAATGTGAGAACCAGACTACCCCACATAGGTCTGGAAGAGGAAAGGTACAAAGGTGACGCTGAAATTAGACAAAAGGATGCATCACGGAAAGCGGACATGAAAGAAACAGCTGACAAGGAAAGAAGGGCCAAAGAAAATGATCTAGAGCCAGGAGACAGTCATCGCAAGACAGACACAAAACTGCAAGAATATGGCAGCCTTCAACGAGGAACCCCTCACCATAACACAAAGGAAAGGGTCTCATCACGGCGGAAGGCAGTAAGAGGTCTATTACAAGAAACGTGTCCCACTTTAAAAGAATGCCGGGGACCATACCGGTGATTGAACCAAGCACACCAAGAGTCGCCTGGGAGCAGGACGCACCCTATGAAGGAGACAGGGAGGATCCAAACACAGAAGTGCCACGTTGGCTGTCACGGGAATCAAGCGAGAGAAACAACTGGAGGCTGAAAAGAACTCGATATGGGGCAATGGGAAGGGGAGGGACGGGAAGTAGAAGGGTCCGGCAGTTCCTGAGAATTGTGTATGGAATAAAGACGTGTTCCAAGAGTCTCCTGCGTCCGCCCCTCATTGTGTGCGATTATTAACCAGTGGGCCGGAGGGTGGGATAGATCTCTGCACAACTTCACACCTATACCCTCTCACCTGCTGCCCACTTGTCCCAATCACTTCTCTGACATACTGCGGTGGGGTTGGCAGTCCAAGAACGCTCCCAGCATCAGGTTACAAACGGAAAGATGCTTTGTTCATTTTTGTTGCAGATAGAAACTGGTATTAGCAAGTAGACACACACATCAGCACAATCTGAGCTCTCAAGTGTTCAGTTTGTGTATGTGTGACGTTTCTATGTTTGCAGTGCACATGTATTTTGTGTGACCATTTGAGTGGCACCTAGAGGGCTTTGGACCAAAGCAGCCTGATGCTTACAGCAAACAATGTTTTGGCCAGCAGAGAACAGCTGGTTTGCAGGAATAAGCAGATCCCCAGATTGCAAACAAAGACTGTGACATGAGGGCACGAAGTGGAAAAGCTTGCTGGTGAGCTAATAGCTGCCAAGTGGCTCCGTGTCATGCGTGACTTTCACAGCGGCAGCCCTGGGGCTTCCCCCAATGCATTCTGGGCCCTGTAGTTTCGTTTTTCCAGCTCGAATTATGGGCCCACAAATCCCAGCATTTAAAGTTAAAAACCACTACTGGCTCAAGTTGGCACATATGACACAGGGCTGCTTGATGTTGTGATTAATCACACGGAGATCAAACAGGAACATAAGTTTACGATTGACGCGACAGCACCCCTTACTAAGCAATGGCCTGCTCAAACTGTCAATCTCTTCCAGAATACACCACCAGTAAAACCATTCCATACAAGAATCAGCATCAGGTGAAGTCACAGTATTGCTCAGTCTCACTTGCAGAAACATGTGCATGGAATTAAGAACATAGATTAAGTTTACCATCTATAAGAGACTACATTGCTATATAATAAACATATTGTTCGAAGTGAACAACCCAACACTTGACAGCTATGGGTCACCCTGTAAGTGATTTCCTGGACTCTAGCAGAGTGCAACTGGAGCTCTCTTTAACACGCTTGCTACTTCACTGGGCCACCCTACTGCATCACATCACTTTTTTCGGGGTGCTCCATATTTGATCTCCGGCTACTTTTGCACCTCAATATGTATCAAATCCAGAGCCACCCCCTATGCCCAATCCTAGGAAATGTGTGCCATCCCATGTTGCCCCTCCCCACTTCCTCCTTCTCCACGCGATTAAGAGCCCCCTATGCTCGGGGAAAGCCCCGCCCTTAGTACAGCGCCCCCTCACCAGGCTGCCATAGACGTCCTCCGGCCGCTGGAGGAACACCAGATTCAGCGCCTCCTCCAGGCGCTGCGGGACGCCGTTAGCCCGGTAAAACTCTGCCGCCCGCTGCTTGAGCTCGTAGAACTCCCGGGCCTCGCGCGAAGCGCGGCAGGACCCGGACAGGCCCCCTCCGTAATTCATGCTGCCCTTCCTGCCTGCCCGTCGCTCTCTCCGGCAGCGTTCGCTACGCGAGTCCCAGGATGCGGCCTGCCGGCCACGCTCTAGGGTTGCTAGGCAACGAGAACGCTCCGGTCTACCTGCCGAGGAGCGAAATATCGCGAGATTACGCGCTCCCGCGAGAGTGTGGAGCCTCTGCCCCTAGCTCCTGTGTATTGAGCACAAAGAAACCAGCCTCATTGCTTTTACTCACGTTGAGCTCTCAAGTTCCATTTTAGTAATGCCAGAGCTCTCAGGTCACAGTCCTTGTAGTTTTTTCTTCCCATTTGAAATTTAGGGAAACTTCAAGTCCCATAATTCCAAGCATAACCAAGACTGGATTGTGGTCTAATGTATGGCCACAATCTTGTGGTGCTTGAGAGTGCTGCCATTGTCAATGTGAGCTAGTGAAACTGCATTGCACCTACTTATGGGAATTTTGGAGCTTGTCCTACACTAATGGAAAAGCAAAAATAAGTTCAGGAATTCTAAGGGAAAACAAACAGGACTGGGTTTTGTTTTATGGCCCCTAGCGGGTCATGTACACTGCGAGCCCCCCCCCCAACACAGATGACACAAGGCCCCTTGCTCTCCATCCAAGCTCTACATGTGCTATGAGCCACCACGGGACTCGCCCCATTTAACTTCCACACGCAACAGAGTTACTTCACTCCGGCGCGTGTGCTTCTTAAAAGAACACCACAGGTTACTTTACGGGGCTGAGGTGGGGACATTAGACCTCTCAAGTTTCCTTAGTGCTTTAAGTGGGATAGGAAACGGGGTGGTGGGGGAGGGGTGACTAGTTAGGGGGTGTGGTCTAAGGACATGCCCCCTAAAATTAGCCCCCCCCTTAATTAAGGGCAGGGTGCTGCTGGTAAAAGAGGTGGAGCTGGGGAACGCTGGCATAATTACCTTTGATGCGCCGAGTCCCTCTTTTTAAACAAACGAAGGTGCTGGCGCACCAAAAGGTTTGATACCAGTGTGCCCCAGCTCATACGCAACAGGCATCTGTGGGGGATATCACGTGATCGTGGGAGCGTGGTCTCGCGAGATCTCGGCGCAACGGGATCTCGCGGTCCCGCGCTCCGCAAGGGGACTTTGGCGCCAGTCGAAGGCTGGCGCAGCGCCAGACAAGTCGGTCTGGAGAGCACTGCTCCTGTTGAGGAGCCAACATAACTGAGGCCCCACGAGCCAGTGCCACCCAACTTCCAGGGCGTAAGTCCAATGCCACAGGAGGCCTCATTAGGGCCCTGGAAGTTTACAGCGTGCAGTCCAAGTGCACATCCTGCCTCCAGTGAAGTTAACTGGAAGACCCTGCTGAGACTGTGAGTACCTACCCCTGTCCCGCACATGGACTATTGCAGCCACTCGTTCCGTTAAGCAATAAAGGCAGTTATAATCACCCAGGCGTCCTGTCGTCCTTAGAGGCCACAACATAACTGGCGACGAGGATATCTGAATACCCACGGACCCACCATGCAAGGCGCCACACCGCCCCGTGAGTTTCTCCCCTCTCCCGGGACCCCGGCAATTCCGTGGATGCAGTGGGAGCCCCTCTTCTCCACGTACCTGGAGACCGTAGGCGGCACAGGATATGCCCCCGCCATGAAGAAGGTGATGCTGCTGAACGCAATGGGGGTTGAAGAACAGCGCATTTTTGCCAGTTTGACAGCAATACCAGTGGATGATGACGACGACAACGTCTACAAAGAGGCAATCCGTCACATAGTAAAGCGGTTCACCAATAAGGAGAATGTGGTTTTACACAGGCTGAGGTTCTACACCCGTAAACAAGAAGGGAGTGAACCTGTGGACGACTACATCACCAGGATGAGGGAGCTGGCATCCTTATGCACCTTCGGCGAAAACGCAGAACGGGTCATCTGCGACATGCTGGTCGTTCACACCAACTCCAGGAAAGTGCAGGACAAGTTCATACAAGAAAAAGAAGTGACCCTCGACAAGGCCATCCAAATCGCCAGGGAAGAAGAAACCTCTAGCAGGCGCAAAGAGGCGGGAAGTCATCTACCCGTACACAAGCTTACGGCGCTGCAATGGAGAGGACGCAGAGACAAGCAGTCCCGTGACAGCCCCAGAGAAAGAGGCCCCAGGCAAAGGGATGTTCCGAAATGCTACAGATGTGCTAGCACCAAACACATGGCGAATGATCGCGACTGCCCCGCCAGAAACAAGGAGTGCTCCAAGTGTGGACGCATTGGTCACGTGGCCCCCACATGCACGTGGCGGGAAATAACCGTCTCCCGCGTCGATGGCGACCGCGCTTCAAGCGACGAGGACGAGCTACAGGACAGACCCATGGTCGTCATGGTCAATGCCCTCCACGCCAGGAGAGAAAAGCCCCACTGCACCATTAAAGTGGACAATATGGAAACACGTGTCATGGCAGACTCAGTATCAGACCTCACAATCCTTCCCATAGACACATACAAGGAGATGATGGGGCAAGCAAAAGTGGAGATCAGAACGACCAGGCAAAAACTGACGGTCTTCGGGGGTGCAACCGTCGACCTACTAGGTTACATTAGAGCCCAAATTGAATTCAAAGGGAGGTCTACCGACACCAAAGTGTACTTCTCGACCAAAGGTTCGGCCGTGCTCGGATGCGACGATCAACACAGACTCGGCATTAAACTAGACCCCAGCACTCCGGAACAGGTACTCATGGTCTCCTCAGGAGCAGCGCAAAATTTCAAGGAGATGTTCCCAAGCCTGTTTTCCGAGAAACCGAAAAAGTGAGAGACTTTGTCCACAAGATTCGTTTGAAACCCAATGCCATGCCTGTGAAACACAAAGTTAGACCAGTACCGGCCACGGCGAGACCTGCGTTAGAGGCCCATCTCTGGAAGATGGTGGAAGAAGGGACCCTTGAGACAGTGGAATCCTCAGAGTGACAGAGTCCGGTGGTTCTAGTCAAGAAGAAATCCAGCAACGACCTCAGAATATGCATCGACCTGAGAAGTCTGAATCTAGAAGTTGTTACAGATAGCTTTCCGCTCCCCAGTATCAGCGAAATTTCCTAATGATGAAGGAGGCGGCAATCTTCTCTAAGCTGGACATGCGTGACGCCTATCACCAGATTCCATTACACAAGTCTTCGCACCCCCTTACGGCGTTTATCACCCCTTTCGGAACTTTTCAATACACCTGCATGCCGTTTGGGCTGTCCTCGGCAGCGTCAGCATTCCAGAGAATGATCAATTCCCTACTCAAAGGACTCACAAAAGTCTCATTCTTTCAGGGTGACATCCTCGTGTATGCCAAGGAGAACGAAACTCATGACAAAGCACTCAGGGCAGTCCTGAGCAAGCTTCAAGAGGCAGGCGTTCATCTTCACCACGAGAAGTGTGTTTTCCGAGTGAGCAAGGTAGAATACCTTGGGTACTGCATCTCAAGCGAAGGGGTGAGCCCCAAGAAGAACCTCATGGAGGCCATAGCAGATGCCCCGGCCCCAAGGTCCAGAGAAGAACTCCGCTCGTTCCTGGGCCTAGCGGAGTACTACGCAAAATTTGTCCCAAGGTTCTCTGAAACCACGTCCCCCATGAGGGAACTTCTGAAGAAAGGGGCAACCTACTCCTGGGGGCCAGAGCAAGACAGAGCCTTCACTGAAATCAAAAGTAGGATTCTGCACGCACCATGCATTTGCATCTAAAGCACTATTGTCAGCGGAGAAGAATTACTCCACCGTAGAGAAAGAAATGTTGGCTTGTGCCTGGGCCGTCGACTACTTCAGGTCTTACGTTTGGGGCACGAAATTTAGACTGGTCACTGACCACAAACCCCTCATTCACATGTTGAGCCCAGGTGGCACCAAGACTGCCACCCCGAGACTGGCCAGGATCGCCGCAAAACTTCAAGAGTACACATACGAAATAGCCCACATTGCTGGCTGGAAAAATGCACAAGCGGACTGCATGTCCAGGCTCCTGAACCAAAACGCCCCTGGGACCACATTCTTAGAAGACAAATGTGTCATAGCCTCCATAGATGACTTGAGGAATGGCCAGTACATGGACCTGAGTGAGCGCCACTGGCAGGAGGAGTTCGAGCAGGACGATGCCCTACAGCACGTAGAAGCCTGGGTCTGCGGAGGGTGGCCTGATGAAAGAGCGATTCCCGAAGGCCTACGTCCTTACTGGAAGGTAAACGACGAAATCACTGCCATGAATGGTCTCATTCTAAGAGGCGACCAGGTGATCCCGCCCAGCCGAATTCGCAAAGTAATACTGTGCAGAGCGCACTCAGGCCATCTGGGGTGCAGCATGATCAGGCGCAGGATACGCAACGCCTACTGGTGGCCAGGCATGGATCAAGACATACGACAAATGGTTGAAAGGTGCCATGAGTGCACAAACAGCGACAATCGCCTGTCCGTGAGACAAGCCCCCATGCTGCCCACCGAAATCCCCAAAGGGGTGTGGCGCAAACTAGGATTGGACTTCATCGGGCCACTGGACAGAATGCCCCCAGAACATAAATACGGGATAGTCACGGTTGACTATTTCTCAAAATGGGTCAAAGTTGACTTTACTTCAGACATCACCACAAAAACAGTCATTGAAGCATTCGCCGTCATATTCCAGCGCGAAGGCCTCCCGGAGGAAATGTTGACGGACAATGGGGTTCAGTTGGCCTCTCGAGAAATGGAGAAATTCCTCAAATTCAACAACGAAGAGAAAGTTTCTACCATCCACAGGCCAATGGCCTGGTCGAGCGGGCGAACCGCTTCATCAAAGGGGCGCTGCAACTAGCGCATGCCTCGGGCCTAAACCCGTACAAGATGGTCAAAGAGACCGTCGCAGACCACCGCATCACTCCCAACGCTGTCACCGGCGTGTCACCATTCCATCTGTTAAGGGGGAGAAGGGCAGCATCCACACTGGTACCACCGTGGCTCCATCAAGTGAGGGCTGACGAAGATGTGGACATGGAAGACGTAGTCTTTCGCATGCAACGGAGCAAAGGAGCCATGAAGGCTCAAGGAGAAATGCGGCGTGCTGCTCGCCGCACAGCAGTTAACAGAGGCGACCTGGTCAAGATACGGCTTCCCCACAAGGACCCTGTGACAGGCTCCAGATACAGCAGTCTCATAGAAGTCGTTGCCAAAGGGTCAAACCACATCTGCACCAGCGACGGAAGGAGATGGAATCTAGAAAGGGTGGCCATGTACCGCAGGAAAGAATCCATGGAACAGCCACACTGGGAAACTGGAGAAGATCAAGACCTACTAGAGCCATCCGAAAACCCTCTCCAGTCAGAAAGAGATGCCTCGGAGTCACCCTACGTCAGTGAGTTCTCAAGCAGCACCTCCCCAGCTCCACTCAGGGAGCTGCAGCGGAAAACAAAACAAGGAGAATCTGAATCACCCGCACCTCCCCAAGAGTACTCCCGCAACCCTGCCCCGCCTCCAGATCAAGGCAGACCACAGAGGAAGAAAAGGAAACCCAGCAAGTTTGCAGACTTCGTCATGGAATGACCTTCCATCCTTTTCCCAGCAAAGGAGGAGTGTGGGGATATCACGTGATCGCGGGAGCGCGGTCTTGTGAGATCTCGGTGCAGCGGGATCTCGCGGACCCACGCTCCGCAAGGGGACTTTGTCGCCAGTCGAAGGCTGGCAGAGCGCCAGACAAGTTGGTCTGGAGAGCGCTGCTCCTGTTGAGGAGCCAACATAACTGAGGCCCCACGAGCCAGTGCCACCCAACTTCCAGGGCGTAAGTCCAATGCCACAGGAAGCCTCATGGGGGCACTGGAAGTTTACAGCGTGCAGTCCAAGTGCACATCCTGCCTCCAGTGAAGTTAACTGGAATGCCCTGCTGAGACTGCGAGTACCTACCCCTGTCCCGCACATGGACTATTGCAGCCACTCGTTCTGTTAAGCAATAAAGGCAGTTACAATCACCCAGGCGTCCTGTCGTCCTAAGAGGCCACAACAGCATCCCTTTCATTCAAGGAGCCTGCTTTAACCACAAGCTCCTTGAATGAAAGGTCTGCCTGCTGCTTGTGTCTCTGTACTTGAAACAGGAGGAGTTCTGGAGAGCAGTCCAACCATCCTCCTGTTTCAAGTACATAGACACCAGGGAGCCCGCACTGCACGGTTACACCTGCTGCTTACAGGTGTCAGTACTTCGGTTTAGAAAAATGAAAAGGCAATCGCTTTTCTTTTTTCTAAACCGAAGTGCTGACACCTGCAGGCAGCTGGTGCAACCGTACAGCCTCTACGCCGGCTGCCTGAGGTGTCGGCTGGCTGGGGCTAGTCGGGGGGTGGGCCACGGCAGGGACCTGGCTCAGAGCCATTTCTGGAGACTGCCGTGGCTTGGCCCGACCCACTTAAAGCCCTGCATTTCCCCATGCCATGTTTGAGGTCACCCAGCCCTGGATTTGTCCCTTTGAATTCTAGTGTGCATAGTTTTTTTCTTTCCCATATTTTAAATTAAAAAAAATACAAGTTGCAAAATTCCAAGAAAAAACAGAACTGGATGGCTTTCTCGCAAATGGCATGGGGATATTTGATAGCTCTACTGAACAGTTCATATCAGCAAAAACTATCTAGGGGTCTCCTTCAGCCATCATTTAAAAGGGCCCATTCAGTGATTTTACCAGGAAGTGGGATGTTTTATTTTTCCTCTCATTGACTTGCCTTGGAGTAGAGTCCATTTTAGACAGGAGGAAGTTGACGTTTTTAATTTGGGCCTAAAAATCCGTAGTCTTCCTTAAAACTTGCTGGGGTTGTTCGATAGCTAGCCTGTGAAATGCAAGGAACTCCAGATTTCGTGTGTTAAAAACCCTCTCTTATGAAGATTGTGGGCCTTGTTAAAAGGGTGGCAGCACCATCACTTTTACTTCATGAGGAAATTAAGTTTGTACTGGAACACAATGCGATTAACCTGTTTCAAAGTCATGAATGCATGCGAAATTACTGCATCTAGTAATTACTCTATGCCGTGGTAATATGCAATCCCCAAAGCTGTCATATTGGACTCCAAAATGGGAAATATCTGAAGGGTCTTCACGTATCTGCATCATTCTGACCCTTCAAGTTTGGCTGCATTTCCACAGGTATTATCTTAGCTAGAAAGGCAGCCAAACCTTTCAGGCCTTCTTTCGAAAGGGTATATTTAGAGATTCTGACCTTTTGGAATTTTGTTGTTGTATCAAGAACAGAACCTTGCTCAACAAATGTTTTACTCAAATACGATTACTTCAGTGGATCACACTTTTTAAAAAATGTTTTATTCTTATTTGAGTTTATTCAGGAAACACCTGAATTTTATCAAACTTTCCATCAAGGTTGGATAGTCCAAGTCTATATTTCGCTCATATCTTCCTACAGATCCACCAATAGCTCAAAGAAGGTCAGAGAGGTCCCTCTTCTCCCTCATCCACTGTACAGGTTCCCCTTCCTAAGAGGGCGTTGATGAGGTTATTGCCTCGTTGATCTGCCTGAATGCTAGTTCGATTAAGTTCACCATGGCCACCGTCCATCTGGTGGTTTCTCCAGATATTAATCTGTTGCATAATTCATCTTCTTGTATCATCCAGGGGTTCGATATCAGAGGTAAGAGGTAGGTAGTTCTGTTTTGTTTGGTGTTGGGACAGTCTATTACAAGGTGTGTCAAGGTTTCCACCACCTTTGCCTTTTTACATAGACGGCATCCCTTTTTGCCTGTAGCCCTCGGATGGTTAAAATCTGTTGTGTTAACAGTAGATTTAATCTTGCTTTCATAAAAATAATTCTTTTCCTTTTTTTCGGAAATTTAGCACAGTAATTTAGGGTTTTTTTCAGTTTATTAAACGTTGGGGGGAGATGAGTTAAGAGTTTGTTCTCTACTGCTTTCTCAATCGTATGTATCCAATCCATTTCTTCCAATTTTTGTTTGATTCTATCCGGATTTTCTTTTAGCTCTTTTTCTGTGCATGCTATTTCAATTAACTTCTCTTTTCTGTTTTCAACCCAACTGTTAAGGGCTTCACATTTGCAGCTTTCCAGTTCTTCCTTGATGATGTTATATGCGGGTAACGTGTCTGCCAGGATTATTTTCCTATAAAATCTCATGGCACTTTGGTCGACCATTGATGAAAGAGACACTAGGCCCAGTTCTCTTCTAATGGCCGCCATGGAGATTGACTTCGGTACTCCTAGGACAGCCTTCCAGACCAGCCTTTCCAACTTATTCCAAATCGGCCGTGGGATAAACAGTGAGGCTTCCATTCCGTACACCAGAGCTGGTACCACTTTTGTCTTGTAAAAGTTAATTGCCGGAATTAATGAGAACTTCCCAAACTTGTTGTCGACAGTTCTCATTTGGGATGTTAATCTTTTGGCTTTATCCCAGAGCGTGTCTTGCATTGTCTTGTCCGTTCTTGAGCTGTCAATTTGGACTCCAAGGTATCTGATGTTTTTTACCATTTCAATTTTGATGTTGTCGAGGGACCAGGTCATCTGTTTGGATTGTTTATTTGACACTTTCTCGATTATCAGGACTTTTGTTTTGTTTTTGTTTATTTCTAGATGGTTTTAGTCAATGTATTTCGCCAGGTTAATTAATTTTCGTTGTAGTCCATCTTTCGTCTAGTCTATGAGGATTACATCATCCGCGTACAGAAGTCTTGGGATGATGGTTTTACCAATTTTCGGCAGAAAGGTCCTGATTATTGCTTCAGCGTGATGAAAATCTCCCAGGAATGCAATACATAGGGCAGGAGCCAGGGGGCAACCCTGTTTGACCCCTCTATTTACCTTGATTTCCTCTGATGGTATTCCTTGTTGGTTTAGCTTAACTCTTATGGTGGTATGCGAGTGTAGCGCTTTAACTGGGTTGAATATCGACTGGGGACAATTCCAGGAGTGTAATTTTGACCACAGCATGTTACAGTCAATTTTGTCAAACGCTTTTGAAAGATCGACGAAAGCTAAATACACCTTGGGAGCCCCTTCCTTCACTTTGATGTTAATTAATGATGTTAATCGTTGTACTGCCGTTTTTTTGGAAACCCGTTTGCAAGTTATCTTTTGATGGACCAATTTTTTCCCAGGCTCTGAAGTGGTCGAGCAGGAGTGTTGCATAGATTTTTCCTTTAGTATCGAGGAGTGTGATCGGCCTATAGCTTTCGGGGTCTTCACGACTCCCCTTCTTGTAGATCGGGATGATGACTGCTTTCTGCCAGGTCTCTGGAATTTGTTGTTTTTTGCCACATTCTCCAAAAATCTTACTGATCAATACTGACCACTCTTTAGGAAACTGTTTGAGACTGACATTCGTCATGCCATCTGGCCCTGGATCTCTTGATGTTTTTAGCCTCCTGATTTTTGTTTCTATGTCCTCGGGATTAGACACATCCACCCAGGAAGAGTCGACGTTATACTCTACCGCAAGTGGAGTTAACTTTGGCTTGTCGATTTCAGCCGTTAGATACTTTATCCATTTTGCTTCCGAGACTGCGTTGGTCTGCATCGCGCTCGGTGAGTTGTTCATACTTTTTATCAGCGACCAGAATTCACTCGATTTGTTGGTTGCTAATCTTTTCATCATCTCTTCTGCATCATGTTGGTATTGTGCTGCTCTGTGTTGTTTCCGCCATCCATTGTACCTTTTTATTTCTGACTGCAATTTCAATCAATCTTCTTTGCTGTTTGTTTTTTTTGCCCTTCTTCTCAATTGACTCCCCACTTTTCTTTGTTCCACCAGCGCTTTGTTATATGCGTGTTTTGGATGGTCAAGTTCAATGCGTCTTCCCAGCGATGGCTTTCGATACGCCAGTAGTAAAGATAGGTAGTTTTGTCTTTCGTCTGCCTTGTTTAAAATGTTGCATGCGATTTTCTGATCCCAGGACTTTTTAATTTTCTGAATGTCTGCTTCTGTTAAACGTAACCGGGTTTGTTGGCTGTTAACTTCGGTGACGGCGTGATAGATCGATTTCACCGATCTCATTCCTTGGCAGGTACAAGATAGTAAATTGTGGTCACTGTGTTTAGTTCTTTGAACTTTAAAACTCTCAATACTTGTTGTTAGGCCTGCTGTGATGAAAATATAGTCTAATGTCGCTTTTGAGGGTAATCGTTCCCAGGTAGGGATGTTAATTTGGTTCGGGAACAATGAGTCTATATTTTGGATGTTTCTTGAACTGATAAGTTCCTTTCATGCTTTTCCTCATTCCACAGTAGAATCTATTGCACCGGGCCAGTGGTTGATGGTAGAGTTCGCCCGTGATGTCTCCTTGCAATTTGCATTTAAATCACTGCATATGATGATTTTGATCTCCTCGAAATCTTCGTAAAGCTGGTCAATGGTTGCTCCCATATTTGAGCAAAATGTTTTTGTAGACATACGTTGCAGGTTCCAATAGCAGTTAATTATTGCTAGAAGATTCGAATGGCCTCCTCGCTTCTTCGTGCAGCATTTTGACCATGTTGTCAAGATCACCAGCATTTTATAGGCTTCTTTCCACTTCCGGGGTTCTGCAAGGCTCAGGCCCGTTTTGATTGCCGTTTACAAACCCGACAATGGTCTTCCTAGCAGACCCTTAGCCTCTGGTGATATTTCCACAGAGAATCCGTCGAGCGTGGGTTTGTCCGTCAGCCATGTCTCTTGCAAACAAAGTATGTCGTATAGGCTTAAATTCACGTCTCCAACGATCGTTAGATGCGCGTGGCCTCTCGTGTTCCAGGATCCCAAACTGAATTTATCCTTGTCGGACCGCTCCTCTCCGCTTGTTGCATCGGTAGATTTTTCGAGGGCCGGCCCTGGTCACTGCTATTTGACGCTTTTCTTGTTCCAGGTTGATGTAAACCAGTTCCACAGGCCTTTCGGTTGAGCTAAGTCGGACGCCTTTGAGTTATTCTTTGCCTCAAAGACTTTTGAACTGAAATCACTTTGTGGTCTTTGTTCCTCCTCTTCTTCTCTTCGATTTCTCGCTGGTCGGTGTCCCTGGTCGGGATAATTCCTTTCCGAATCAGCCATTTGCCTGTTATTCTCATCATCATCTTTCCAGTTCCGATCGCTTTGTCATTTTTCGTTTTTTTGCCAATGATAGTTTCTTTCCCCTGGGCATGTCTTCAGCCTTTGGATTTTTCCAGCGATTGTAGCGATATAGTTCCTCTGTTTTTGATTGGTAATGATTTTCATATTTTACCGTTTTTTTCTTTTCTGATTCTCGCTCATTTCTTTCCCACTTTTTCATTTCAGTAAAGGCGAAATCCCATCTGTTCTATTTCTTTGAATGCCGACTGCTCAATGTGTTTGATTCCCGCTGTTTTCACATGCAGATATGCTTTGGCTCTTTTTTCACTGTGGTATGGTTCCACTAACTTGAGATCTTCAGTTTTTATTTTCCTTAATGATTTTGTTCTCTTAATTATCTGCAATACTCTTGGTCGATTCAATATTAGATACTCTTTTTTTGATTCCACTTGTTCTAACTTGAATAGGCGGGTCTCTTCTTTCGTTTTGGTTATCCTTTCCTCCACCTCTCTTGTTGACTGCTGGAGCCCGGGACCACTTCTGATTCTGGTCCTTGTAGTTGAATCTTTGTGGGCGTCCTCTTTCCGATATCGTTGATTTGATTGGTGGGTGCCCCTTTTCTTCATCTCTGGCAAAAGACGATGATCCTTGTCGAGTTGTTCCACCTCTTTTCTGTTTTTTTTACTTCACTTTCATCTTTTTTCTGGATGTGCTCTTTGCTCTTTCTATATGTCCTTATGTCATCTTCATTTATCTCAATGATGTTTTTTTCCCAATGTTGTGATAAATACATTAGCATGGAGTCTGTCATAAAATCCTCCACTGTTCTTGGTGACCTTGTTAAGTGAGTTTCTGCTGGGTGGTCTTGCTGTTCCCCTGCTTGAGACACCATTTTCTTAAGTTTTAGTACCGGCTGTTCCATCAATGGATATTTTCGTTGTTTCTTTCCGCTGTGCTGTTTTTAACTGGTCTCTTTTTTTGTTTAGAAGTAGAATATCTTGATTTGACTCGGCTGCCATTACCGGCGTAGGTGTTTCCCTGTTCTCAACCTGTGTCTGGAATTCACATGGTTTAGGTAGCAGCAAAGTCTGTGGTGGTGTTAGTTTTCTGGTCAATTGCTCCATAGTTTCAATCTTTCTTTCTAATGCTTCAATCTTACTTTCCCAGGTCTTTTGGTGCATATTTTTCTGATCTTCCACTGCCGTAATATAACATTCCACATGTGAGATTTTTGTTATCATATTCGTGAGAATTGCTGTGTTATCTTGAATCTCCTCTTTTATGGCTTTGTATAGTTTACAAAACGGTGCTAGTACAATGCTCATCGCAGACATGATTGCTATCATGTCAGGCTTCTTGTTTGGGGATTCTTTCTGCATTGCTACTGCTATATCACTGAGATGACGATTTTTCGTGGAGGATTGAATTTTCTCAGTTCTCCTAGAGACAGCAGGTAACTCCATTGCTGTGCGGTCCATCAGAGAGCTTAGGTCCTGGTCTATTGCTATTCGACCGCCAGAGGATCTTTTGTTCATTTGTACAGTGTCTCGCTGTCGCCCCTCCCCATCTCGGGGCTTCAAAAGAGGCGTTCTTAGCAGCCCTGTCACCAAATGGGGCTTTGTCCATGCAAGTTGATGCTCTTTTCCACCCAGAGCGGTGTCCCAGCGTTGGGCCTCTTGCATTATTTGGATAGGATGTGTAGGATCCAACATTGGCTCCTCCCCACTAGCTTGTGATTCAGGTGACTTCACCTGCAATGCCTTCTTCGATCTTTTGGGCAGCTCGTTGGCTGCTTTAAACCCTGGCTCGCTGTTATTTTCTGTTCGGCCAGGGGCTAGCTGCCCTGCCCCCTTCGGGTCTTTTTGGTTTTTGCTTCCATCTGTGTTGCTGGTATTCAAGTTTTCTTCAGGTTCGATCAGCCTGTTTTGCTGTTGGTGTCCAGATTGAATCAGTTTTCCTCTGCTTTGACCCCGTCAGATTTTCTTGTGCCACTTCGAGCATCTCCGCATCAGAAACTTCGGTCTCCGCGTTCAACTTTCTTTTATATTGCTGCGTGAAGAATGCCTTTAAGGGGCACGATAGAAGTGGATTTGGGTTTTTAAGGGTGGTGTCTCTTCTTTTGATCACCTTTACACCTTCACTGTCTTTAGATTTCATCTTTATTTCTTTCAACTCCTTTATCGACAGTTTATTTGCTGGATTCAGTTTAGACTTTGTTGATTTCAGCTCCATTTTTGTTTTGGTTCTTTGTTTCTTTTGTTTTCTAGGTGCTGACTTTAGTTGCTCCCCCTCTGTTTCCTTGTTCGAGTTTTCGGGTTCACTTGCTTTACTACTCGCTGTGTTTAAGTCTCCCACTTCAGACACACCGTGATTCTCACTTTCGGTGTCTGACTCGCTTGTTAGGATCTCAATGGTCTTCTTGTCGCCCTTTTTGGACTTTCTCTCACCAGTTGTTACACTCGCCCCTTTAGGCGGGTTGATATGTTGGACCTTGTTGGTGGAGTGGATCAGTGCCGTGATTTTTATATTCGTCTGTGAGTATTCCGCTTTGTTTACTGTGGGGTCTGGAATTGTTGTTATACTTTTTTCTTTGCTTTTGCTATTGGGCTGGGTCATAGACCCTCGGGGCGGGGAGTTTCCCAAGGATTCCCCCCTGTTCTTTCCCCATTTTTCTCCCCCTTGCCACCCCTCCACAGAAGGACTCCGGGGATCTGAAGTATTTTCTAGATCCATGCTTTTCGGTAGGTTGACGGAGTTCGTGGCATTCAGGGCGTCCCTTTCAATTCCTGATTGCTGGTAAGCGGCATTGACGCCACTCAGCTCCTCCCGGGCCCTCTCCCGGGCCTCATCCATCACTTTCCCTCCCCTCAAACCCTCCCCGCCGCTGAGGCTCCGCTTGGCCCCTGGCGAGAGCCGTCCTCCGACAGCTTCCGCACAGGTTCCACTCGCCTCGCCGGCGGATGGCGGACTGCACTCAGCTGCGAGGGGGGAAGAGAGCGGCCTCCCCTTCTCCACAGAGCTGCTCTCCCTGGGCTCCCGGCCACCGGCCTCCAAGAGCCTCGAGGCCGCTCCAGCCCCCGGATCACGAGGCTCTTCCACCAGAGGCACCGGAGGCCTGGGAGACACCGACACCAGCAGTTCAGGTACGGCAGCAAAATCTTCTTCTTTCTGATCCGTACCTCCATGGTTCACAGCCTTCGGCACTTTGTTTTTTTTGTAAGCTGCACCGTTTCCTTCAGAGTTCCAGAGCTTGTTTACTCGATTTCTAGACGATGGTGCGGTGGTCGACCCCACCGCTCCCTTCTCATTTCTACCTTGCACGGAAGACTTTAGCATGGCTTTCCCTTTGGCCGGACGCACTTCGGGCTCCATGAGGCTCTTGCTTCGCGTCTGCAGCAGACTGCTGCAGACTGGCTCTCCACCTTGGCTCACCAGCTCCGCTCACCGCTCTGCGGTGTGTGAGTGCAAATAAAGGTACTTCCTGCACAACAATGTGGATAGGACTGCAAACTGCTGCAGACTGGCACTCCACCTCGGCTCACCAGCTCCGCTCACCGCTCTGCGGTGTGTTGGTGCAAATAAAGGTACTTCCTGCACAACGATGTGGATAGGACTGCAAACTGCTGCAGACTGGCTCTCCACCTCGGCTCACCAGCTCCACTCACCGCTCTGCGGTGTGTTGGTGCAAATAAAGGTACTTCCTGCACAACGATGTGGATAGGACTGCAAACTGCAGATCACACTTTTTGGTATTCAAAGTTTTAGAAGATAGCTTTTGGATCTTCTGGGGTGTTGAGGAAATCAAACTCTGGACCCAAAACATGGGTGAAATTAGTTGAGTAAAGATTAGATGGGAGCAGTGTGGTTAAACACAGAAATGAACAATGAACAATCCCCCAACGATCCCAAACTGTGTAATCCCCTGTACCACTTTGATAGGTTTTGAATACCTTGATTCCAACGTGCTCATATAACAGCGAGAGTGCCACAAACCAGCTACCCGTCCTTGCACACAGGGGTGTCACACAGCTATAGTCAAAACATTTATATAGCTGACAAAGCTAATATAGACAGGGGTACCAAAAGATGTAAAAAGAAAAACATATTTTAATATTATCTAATACACATTCGTACAAAACATAAAACAATTTGTAAAACACCCGAAAAATCAATTGGTAAAGTCAAGTAATGACAACACATGCGAAAAACCTGGCGTTCACAAACCAGTCTTGGCAGATGAACGTGAGGTTAGTACTTCCAGGTGAGTGAATATACATGTTTAACAATCATTAGCTTGTCTCAACATTCTTTTTTCTCATTATTAGCATGTCTACAAACATTTTTGAAACAGCAATCTCGTGTCGACCATTTGATGTGTTTCTAGGTCCAACCGTTTTTCAAACTACACGTGCGTTGATGAATCTAAATCACTTGTCTTGTGGACCTGTCTTCAGGACACTTTCTTTGATTTTTGGACATGACATGCTCACTATGGTTCGTCATATATGGAGACTTAACTTTTCAAAATTTCGTGGCCATCTAAAAACCAAACAAACATATATTTGTTGTTATTATCACGTACCCTAATATCTGTCATAATGTTGAGAGTGTAGGCCGAACCGTGACTAACCTTTATATTCTTTTCAGCGCGCAAGGAATGGTGACATATTCACTGTTCACTGTTGGTCTGTAAATTCTTTTCCAACTATGGAGAACAGGCATGAATATCATTTGCCCTGTTCGTTTTTACTTTCATACACATGTTTATTAATAACACATAAAAGTGTGTTCAAAAGAGAGCTTTATGAAGAAAAACTTTAAAAAAGAAAATCAAGTTTCTTTTCTCAAGAGATTCATTCTCTAATTTGTTAAAGCTACAACGTTACGATAATCCTTTTTGTTGTGCAATTGCTATCATCTAACATACTTCTTTCATTTATTGCAATACATTCGAATTGAAAGAGAGGATGGTACCTTATTGGTGTTTAATCACAATGCGCAGTAGGTCGCTCTAAACGGGATGGAGGTTTTCCACGGGTATGACTGATATTCTTGTTCATTAACCTCTGTACCCAGAGCGGGGTATATTAAGTTGTTGCACGAGTCAAATAACTGGATCACATCTAGTCAGACATCTCAAAAATGCACTTACTGGTAGCGTCTTGGTAATGCCATTCAGTAACGTGACTCTACGGTCTCCAACTGTTCAGAGTGCAAGTGCACGTCGTCTCTGTAATGGACTCCCAAGTGTTCTCTCCTGCGTGTTGAACAAGCCTTATTAACATGTGATAGATTACTTCTAGTTTTGTTTGCTGTGTATGCGGCAGTGACTCCTTACGACTTACCAAGAATGGCAGAATCATCCAGCGTTGTATCACGGCACGGGATGTCACGTGACTGTGTTTCAATGATCTATTAGTACTAGTACGTACCACCTGGTCATGTGATTAACGTGCATCCGCCATCTTGGATAGGGGTCCAGATGGATATATATTACTAAGGGCGGCTAGTATGTGTGCTCAACCCGCCGTGTACCAAATACTTTCCATTTTACAAAGATTCCCCAAGAGAATCCTGCCCTTATATGTGCAGAGGTGACTATTTTCAACATCCTCACATAAATTAGATGCTCCGACATTGCTTATGACGGATAACGAGCATCACATGGTTTTATTTCAAAAGTGTTCAAATCTCAACACGTCTCTTTAAATGACGTGATGAGCCTATGTCCACCCTAATAAAGTGACTGGTGGATATGTATGGTTGCAATAACGTACTGCAATGCCGGTGATAGCGCAGTCCGACGTTTGACATATGTAATTAACTGCATGATGTTGCGTCAAATCTATTTCATAGAAAGTGTAACTCCAACACCATCAACCAAACCCGATGCTACGAAGGATATGTGAGCCTCCAGAAATTCTACGGGCCAATCTTTCTCCAATCACGCGCATTGCATACCGACATCGTGGTGGTTGTTTCGTTTCTTTATACTGTGTTACACCCTACATGGATCAATCCCCATATAGTATGTTAGAGATCCCGGGCCCAGCCTCCCATGTGGGTATTTGTTTTGGGAAAGATAGGCAATAACTGATGTTTTTTAATGAATAAATAAGCTCCACTCGATGGCGATATTCAGGCCTTCTCTGACAGAGTTGAGATCATAAATCCATTTTTGTTCTAATTTCCTTAGGATCAAGTCTCTATTGCTTCCTCTAGGGTGTGCTTCAACTGTTTGAATTGTAAACCAATAGATGTCTTCTTGAGTATGTTTGGCCAGTTCAAAATGGGCCAACAAAGGTTTTTCACACACAACCTATCTTCACAAATCTGCTGTTTTACAGGCCTTTTTGTCTTGCCAAAATATAGCACGCCACAGGAACATTTGATTCCATGAATCACCCATTTTGTGTTACAATTGGTAAATTCATTTAATTGCTATCTCCGGCCCTTAGGATCTATTTCTTTTATGTTGCCAGTTAGTCGGCACACGGAACAGTTGCCACATTTAAAATGGCCTTTCACGGGGGGCAAATCCCACAGTGTAGTTTGTGTGTGATTTCCTATTGACGGTGTAGATGGATACGTGTGTACCAATTTATCACGAAGATTGAGCAAGCGTTTAAATGCAAAACGTGGCTTTTTTATACAGAAATCATCTGTGTTACCCATTGCCCAATTTTTTTAAATACTTCGTCATTAATCGTTGCTAATAGGTGTAAAAGTCGAAACACACGTAATTTTGTCTTGTATTATTTTTGGATGTTTGACCAGGCAGTCCTCTCTAGTAGTGTGGCGGGCTTGTTTCATAGATCTTCGGATAATGTGGGCCGGGTAGCCCCGTTCTTTCAATCTTAGTGTCAGACTTTGATTGTCCAAATCATCTTCTTTTGTGGAGCAGTTACGCATAATGCGAAGATATTGCCCATAAGGTAAATTTTCACAAAGGCTTTGGGGATGATAGCTCTTGTACAACAAAAGGGAGTTCTCATCTGTTGGTTTCTTAAAAAGTGTTGTTAGTAGTTTGGCTGCCCTGCATATCTCTAGATCTACAAATTAGATTTTCTTTTCATTTGAGGTCATAGTAAAATTAATACAGGGCTCTTGTTGGTTCAACCAAACCATAAAGGCATCTAGATCAATCATGTCTCCTTCCCATAGCAAAAAGATGTCATCAATATACCGGTACCATGCCTTGATATGATGTTTAAACGGATTGGTGCCGGCATATATGGATCTATTTTCAAGAACATCCATAAACAAATTTGCCAGGTCAGGAGCAAAAGTAGCACCCATGCTTGTGCCATGTAGTTGTTGATAAAATGTCCCGTCTACAATGAAGAAGTTATTGGTGAGTGCCACCCTTATACATTCTGTGATGAAGTCAGATGGAACAGATTTTACTTCTCTTTTTTCAAGATACATGTGCCTTATATTGATGCATTTCATTTGAGGGATACTCGTATATAATGCTTCAACATCTAGTGTGACGAGAAGATTGCTTGGGCCAATCTCTAGAGTATTCAAGATTTTAATCATACTAGTTGTGTCTTGAACAAAAGAATGCATTTTTTTGACAAACGGTCTTAGAAAGGTGTCTGCGTACAAAGATAGAGGTTCCAATAGGGATCCCATGGCTGCTGCGATCGGATGGCCTGGTGCATAGTGACATGTTTATGCATCTTGGACAAGCAGTAAAAGGCGGTGGTAATAGAATTATGGTGTACCAGGTAGGAATTTTCATCTTCATCGATCCAACCTTGTTCTAAAGCATGTGTCACCAGGCTGACAATTTCCACAAGTATTTTAACTGTTGGATTACCTGGAAGGGGTTTGTAGAAGAGTTGGTTACTTAGTTGTTTTTCAACTTCTGCATTATAAAGGTCGGTAGCCCACAAAACTACTCCAGCTCCCTTGTCCGCTGGATTTATGGTAAACAGGAGATTTTGTTCCAAGTTTATAAGGGCTTGTGTTTCTTCTCTTGAAAGATTATTTTTACAGTTATTTTTTGTGCTGACAAGGTGGTTCATATCGCGCAATATCTTATTCTCAAAACTGGTAATTTCAGGTGAGACCATATAGGTCAAAGGAGTAAAGGAGGATGACGATTTAAATCCTGAATTACTCTGTTTCTTAGTATTATTTTCGGCTGCCTCACGGAAGAAATATTTTAGCCGTAGGATGCGAAAAAAGTTCTGCATCTCATTCTCTGTTTTAAAGCAGTCAGCTTTTGAAACTAGCACAAAACTGAGTCCTTTGCTCAGTAGGCTAATTTCTGCCTGAGTGAGATTGTGTGTGCTTAGGTTGAAGATGGGCATCACTGTGTTTGTGGCTGCGGAGATTGCCACTGGCGGGTTCACATGCCGTGGTTGCCCGGTTGACGGGTTCTTCCCCCACCTTCCTCGTGCTTGAAAAAATTGTTGTGATTGACCACCTCGATTAGTTGGAAAATTGTTGGTGGATCCAACATCACTGCTATTAGATGAGTTAGATCATGTAACACATTTCTTCTATGATTTTCTATAATTAGAGTCCGTCTGGTTCCCCTGGTTTTGGTTATTTTGTGTAAAAAAAACTGGGTACTAAATACGGATATGTTACCTCCTCTTTATAATTTTGGATGTCTTTTTTAAGTTTCCAAATATTTTTGTCGATGGTAAAAGTTTTGAATTTAGTCATCTCTTCCTCAATTTTCTCAAGCAAAGCTTTAGTTTTAGGGATTACTGATTCTTCTTGGATTTTCTTTTCTAGAAGGGCCAAATATTTCTTTTGATTTGTCGCCTCTTCTTCAGCAGTTGCTATTCCAAGGATTACCCGGGAGCACATATTGCCCACACCACTAAAATCGGCGGCCATAAATTTAGGATTTTCAAGGAAAACCCGGGGAATGTTTTTTACTTGTAACCCCTCGGGTTCTAAAAAAGGACACCAGAGCTCCTGGTTTAGCTCATTACAACGTGATCAGCAAAGTATTCATGACTTCATTAGGGAGAACTTCACTCCTTGCAATCATTACAGAGGGTATCTATGTGGAGAAGGACGAGCCCTGGCTTATTCCTGCCTCCTTCAAGAGATACCAACAGAGATGTGCACTTGTTATCCAATTCGACTCACACTGTCTTATCAACATCAACCTCTTGTATAGAATAAACCTGAGCCGCGTGTGTGCGGATATACCTGCGCTGAAGCTGCGCTAAGCAAGCGTGCAAGTAAAACACTGCTTCAGTGTGCCAAATTTCGAAGGTCACTTCTGACAGCAAACTCCTATGCATTTGAAAATTGAGTCTTTCTAACTATAGCAGGCCGGGGAAGGGAATATAAGGATTGCTTCCTCTATATTAGAGCATTTCATTTTTCTTTACTTGAATTCACTTACAACTGCATTTTAGTCTTCTTTCTTTTGAACCTTCAATACACACAGCTGCATGTTCCTTCCCAGGTGCAAGCACAATGTCCCGCATCAGAAGAAGCTGGAACTTAAAATTCTTCTTCCAAAGTGAACTAAAGGGGATCAGGGGTAATCACTGCAAGCTCAATGAAGTACAGTAGGAGATGGGAGGGAACTGGCAAAGGGAGGGATTGGATTAATGAAGGTCTCCACTTGTTAGGTGATTGGTTATATGCAAAAATGTGTGTGGAATCAAAATCTGAATGTTACAGCAAAAGCAAAGGGATATTTATGTAGCTATATCATTTGAGGAAAATAGATTTGCTCTTCAATATTTCCCATTCTTTTACCGAAAAGATCCCTTGTTTAGTTGCAGGGATACTCGAGTTCAAATTGCTGAAAGTCTAAGAGCCAAAACCCTCCCTTACGAAGACCAAAAGAGAGACTGGGGACATCTCTCCCTGTTATCCATCTACCGAACAGGAGATTGACCCCTGGATTGTAGGCGCCCCAGAGGAGGTAATCGAACAAGTCAATCTTACTGACCCATGGCCCATTATAAAAACAATGAAAGAGGACAAGGTGGTGTTAAACGTTAGTCTCCTTAAACAGTTGGGCACTCATCATGTCAATTCAGAAAAATATCATCAAGAAATATTAGAAGAGTTAAAGGCAGTCGTCTCCAACCCTGTCTGAACCACTAAGCTACAACCCATTGTGTTACAAGGTTATCTTGCTGTGAAGGACCCTCATGCATTCTTACAAACAAGAGTAATAGAGACTGCGGGATGGGCCTGTGATAAATAGAGAGAATATAATTTGCCTCATTATGGTAAATCCGCCCAGATACCACCAAACTGTATTACTGTTGCTGCCAGATTACAATTGCTATTGGCAGTGTAAATCCACATTCTTTTGAGTCCATAGGACTCATTGGGGCATTTTGGCAGAATTGTAATCCTGCCACATTAATTCCGCTGAAAATGGGCAGAAAGTTGGGCATAGCTGGAGGTGACTCCTCCAACTTTCCACCCAACTGTGCGCTGTTACGGCATTATGTGGTAATGCCGCTGCTTTAACCCACAGCGCCCAACTTCTAATGCATGTCTGGTAATCTAACACCAAGATTGCTTTAGTGTAAGGCACTTCTTCAAAGATGTTTTATTTCACAGCACTGCAGGAGAAACAAAACTGACAGTGACCCCTGTACAGTCAACCATGAGTTCCCCCAACCCTGGGTACACCAACCTTTATATCTTTGTGTTAACATGTACTCCAAAACAGGGTTTCGAAGTGTACAAAAAGAAGTCATGGAACTATGGTCACTGCTGGCCTGACCCCGCTCCCCACAGAACCCATCACCACGCAATGCAAAGCCCCAAACAAATGCACCTTCTGTTTGAGGGAATCTTCAGTACACTGAATTGCAAGCTTCGACTTCTTGGAACACTTTTATTTTAAAACAAAACCGTTCCGGAACGGTTACTTTTGAAAATAAAAGTATGGAAACAGGAAAACTTAATTAGAAAAAGTAGAGGAGCACCGCGCCCGCTCACTGCTCCAAAGAATGGAGTGGGAAGAGAATCCAGTTGTATGTTAGGAAGGTTTAAAGGGCGTAGCCTGAAATGCAGTCATAAGGGATTTTAAACAAAACATGGCAAAAACCTTGATTTGAGAAAGCTAAGCCTCATCGTCTTTTCATTCGCCAGTTATACTTACAGATATACAATCTCTAATTATATTTAAAGCTAAGCCTCATCGTCTTTTCATTGGCCAGTTATACTTACAGATATACGATCTCTAATTATATTTGCACGCTGTCAGAATGGAGGCTCGAGACATGGCAGACTGAAGCAATATTCCACATGCAGGCTTGCTTTATAAAGCCTGAGCACACATTTTCTAATCCTGCTTACCTTGCAGGATGATATGCTTCCAATAAGTCGGGATGAGAGAGGGCGTGCCTTACTTGGGTTATTAATGCACATTTCCTCTTGTTTCTTTTGGAGGCAGCAGGTCTAACCTTGCAGGACCTAATCTTGTCCGTCTCCTCATAGAGCTCCATTAGGTTCATTGGAAATCATACAAATCTTCCTCTGGTTGCATTACACTAATGTGTTAGGAAACCCAAGTAGTTGCATGGGGGTGGGGCATAACACAGCTCCGGGTTTGTGTGGAGGTTGTAACACTGGCATTGGGGATCCCTGAATAGTGGTCACAATGACACACGTTCCAAATAGTCTTCTGGAGTTTCATGTTTACACCAATCGCATGCATTTATCTTCATCCAATTTCTTTTAAGGGTAGAGTTCTATAGTTGTGTGCATGAGCATGTCTGTAAACTCCTTCCTATTTTCAAGGGTCAATTGTCAGAGTGAGGTCATTGTGTCTGGAGGGATTGCCGTTCGAAAGAACTGATTTATGTCAGAATAGGTTGGGTTATAACACTCTGATATTGATGTTTGAGTTCCTCTAGGAACCTGAAAGTATCTTCTCACATTTCAAGAAATCTTCGGACAATGGTAAACAAATCTGTGGAACTCAAGTCGCCGATGCATTTTCAGAAACGGGGACTTGTCCTAGCGGATAGGCAGAATTAGCTTGGAGCATTCGGGAACCCTACAAATATAGGGGATGTTATCATGGTGGTAGAGACACCAACATATTGGAGATTGGCCCTTTCCCACATATCAATTTGGGGGCAGATGGTGATTGTGAGCTAGAACCACTCCGTGAATGTAGAGGGGTTGATTGGCTGTATGATGTAGGTCCGGTTAGGCAAATATATGGCCCACGTAATGTAACCTGTGCATCTGGCCAGTGTGGGGATGCCGACGGCTTTGTTGGGGCAGAGGTGGTGACTGATGAAGTGTGAAGTTAGTATACCTGGATTATAAGAGTCAAGAATGTCTGCAGAAGATTCGCTAGATGGGAGCACCCCTTTCAGTGGAGTTGACTATAGCCTTTCTTATTCTTGGGGTTGGCCACATTTTCTCTGTAATCCTTCAACTTCATTAGCTGTTCCGGCAACTTCCCCTGGACATCGGTTTCAGTGTACCAGTCAAAAAATGCACCCCCTCTTCTCTCGATATTTGCACCGGAGGGTTCTAGAGGTCAGAGTAAATAAACAATGTTACCTAAATCAAATATACACTTAATGGCATCACCTCATGAAAGAAATAGTGCCATTGACCCAGGAAATTGCAAGTCTTGGACAAATAATGTATGTATATAAAGAACACCTAACCGCCTTTAGGGGAGAGTGGCAATTGCTTCGACTCACTTGTTTCCATTCTCACATGCTTTAAACAAGGAAAGACCGAGAAGGAAGTCTGAATTTCTCTTCACAATGCCCTGCACAAGTGTCCTTTGGCACAATTAGACCCGGCGATGGTCCATTGCTACCTCTCAGTTACCCTGACCTTCCTCGAGACACAGTGGGCCTCATTACACGGATGGCGGTAAGGGATTACCGGCACCGGTAAGGGCACCGGTGCCGGTAATCCCTTACCGCCCTATTACGAGGTCCCTTTGCTGGTCCCTACCTTAACGGCTGGTTTTACCAGCCGTTAAGGACGGGACACGCAACAGGGCCTTGGAGGCAATTACGGTACCACAATTTGCGGTACCGTAATTGCCGCCTTCCCCATTCCCATTAAGCCCTATGGGGGCTCAAATGGGAATTGGGAAGGGCCAATGGTGAATGGGGAATTACCGCCCCGCCAACCTTGGAATGGGATCGGTAAATTACTAGCGCTAATAGCGCCATGGTTACCGCCTTCCGTATAATGAGGCCCAGTGTATATTCAGAACTGATGCAGGCATTGAATAAAGAAGGGAGATGGGGCAACATGGACGCGAGGGAGAAAGACAGATACACCTGATCAGACCTCACTTCTAGGACAGGGAACATAGAAAATAAGAATATCAAAAGCACCAGATGAATCTTGGTATCACTGCTGTCAACGACACTGTAACTATGGTGACGTAAGACACTGTAACTATGGTGACGTAAGACACTGGAACTATGGTGACGTAAGAGGAGATATATGGTTGCAAACTAAAATAGCCTTCTGTCTGCTTTACTGCTATTTGTTATTTTTATTATTGAGAATGTTGCAGGATTGGTGCTCACTTTTGTGTCATTATTCATTTTCTGTGATGTCATTAGGGTCAAAGGACATCTGATTGCACATCCCCCGAAGCCACTGAGTACCTGTTGTCACTTCTGCTACCCATGGAATTTTGGAAGATTGACATCCCTGTGTAAGTAGTTATTTTATACTGACCAGCTACCACCATAGATTTCTTTTGGTACCAACGCTTGTCTAAAGTGCATATTAGGCTAATGCCTGCGGTATCCACATCTGATTTTAACCCCAGGCCTGTAATGGGCCCCGGTTACCTACAGGCACTGGCATTATTGCCTTAGCCTCCTAAGGAGAGTCAGGAGAACACATGGAACCTTCAAGGACTGGAGACAATGGGCAGGCCTTCTCTGCCATAGGCTGTGGACTTACCTGCCATGAGGATACTTCTCCCGTAGCCGGAGAACATTAAGAAATGACCGTTGGGGGCAATGGTTCAGAAAAGCAGAAGGAAAGACAGCAAGAGTGCTCCCTGCTGGGCCCTGGCCTCAACAGGGCACCCTGGGGCCAGAAGGATCCTTGGACTGCGTGTAGCAGCCAACCACCCCCACCTCCCAGAGGTATCTAGAGCCTGGGCTGCGTGTCCTGAGCAGCTGGGGCTTCTACAAGGCCTCAAGAGTTGACGGCCCACCCGGGTCAGACCTTGCAGGCCCAATCAAAGGAGCAAGCCCATGGCCACATGAGGATGTCTGCCCAGGCGAAGATGAGCACAGAAACACGGCGGCGGCTGCGTGGAGGCCCAGATCCTGTGGCACAGCCTGGGAGCGGGATGGCCAACTGGAGGCCAGATTGTGCTGGCTGAAGTAGAACACAGCCCTGGGGCATGTGTGCAGTGCTGCCCCGGTGAAGATGGCCAAGGCTGACGAAGAAGAGTCATTCTGGCTCCAGGCCAGAAGCCTTGGGCTGAGAAGAGTTGCTGAACCCAACTGGCCTGGGCTGCATGTACGGGAAAGACCTCACTGATGAGGTGGCCTGGTATGCCCAAGCTTGCCCCAGGGCCATTCAGGATGGATGGTGTGAAGAGTAAGACCCGCCAGGTAAGGCATCACAGATGGTGAGGTCCCTGGTTGCTGCGTGTGGTGTGGCCAGGGAGCACAGGAGATGCACATTTGGAGCTACGCGGGAAGGCGTAGCCTGAGCAGGGACTAGTCGGGCACTCTGGGGTACACCCCTACGCAAGAGCCCACGCAAAGACAGCCGTGCATACCACACCGCCATGGCAGAGGAAAAAAAATTGGTCGTTACAGGAACCGCATATTTATTTATATTTCACCGGTCGCCCAGAGGCATCAGGGTGCAACAGAGAGACTCCACCAACAAAAATGAAACTGACATGGGGACAATAGAGAAGAAACAGAATAACTAGGAACTAAGTGTGAAATTGTTGCTGAGAAGTACATACAGAGGTGGGTGTTCAGCTTTTTTCTGAATCTCAGGGGGTTGGTTTCTAGTGTCAGATCTACAGGTAGATGTGAAAGGTCTGACCCCAAGGAAGGTTATTATAATAACGGGATATACATTAATAGAAGATAAAAGCTTAACATTAGGTGGGCGGGTCTTATCAAGGATGAGTGACATTCATAAAGTTCAATAAGAAAAGATCACCAGTGCTTTTCTTTAATGAGTACAGGTTTGTTTTGGTTACTAGGAAACGACAGGCGACGAAGACGAAGATCCGTTACGTCTGGGCATATTGAGAAGCTCGTCTGTAATGTTAAGAAGCCAAAGAATTGTTGCGCCGTTGCACTAAACCGAAGGAGTTAATTATACAAGTTTATATGTTTAGTTGAATCGCCCTCGTTTCCCTCCCCGCAAGTTGGTGAGAAGCCGCGTAATTCGCAGAGAGGCAGAGCGGAGGAAAGGAGGCGGGGCCTAACAGCTGATCTGATAGTCAACACGATCAGCTGGTGATCTGGCGAACGCCCGGAGCGAGAGTAAGGAGGCGGAGTCAGATCAGCGCGGCGTCTTTGTACCATGAGTGAAGTGGTCAGAAGCGCCACAGGGGGAGGAGAAGGTAGTCTGTACTTCAGCTACGAATATTGGGTAAACGTTGAATCCTGTACAAGTAACTGATACTTTCAGAAACAAATCATAAGATGGCTGGTATACGTTCCGCGGTATGTGTCGTGCTGCATGCAGGTCATAAAGGAGAAATGTATACCTCGCTGGAAGGTTTTGTGAAAGATAAGCTGTCTTCATACAAGAGTTCTGGGAAAGGTCAGTGACACCTCTACATCAAGCTGAGTTTTTGTGATATACCAAGTGAAGACTCTCTATCAGATTAACACTTATTAAACCCAGCACACCAAAAACAGATAAGAGCAACAAAACACAGACTGTAACAAAAGGAGGCGTAGAATCCTGACAGAGGCTGATCTGCTAACAGAAGAAAGCAAGAAAGCCTTAAAAGTCATGCATTGGACATTTGTTTAGTCTATTAAGAAGACAATTGAGACACTGTGTATAAAACCCTGAACTGTGTCTCTGTCTAGCTGGAAAGAAATCTACATGTGCATAAATCATCTGAAGGAAATAGACCACATCTGAAACTGCGTTTTTAAGATAAGATGAGAAGAGTGCCTTACCATCCTGGGAAATACCCTCATGATACAGTATCCTTTTTTTCTTTTCCTTAATAAGCAACATTAATTCAATTAAAATTCTGTTATAAAAGGTTAATCCTGTCTGTGTGTGCTCGGTGAGGTGTAACTGTAGACTATTCCATTTGACGGCTGCGGATATGGGGAAAGCCTTACCCATTCCGCTGGATCTCTTGCGAGTGGCTACAGTGATTTGGCCCATGTGTTCAGATCTTGGTGAGCGGCCTGGAACATATCTGCAAAGTTGTGATTTGAGATATGCCGGTGCTTTCCCATTATGGCATTTATGGACCAGTGTCATGGCCCGCATGGAGGAAAACTGTTAAGCGCCTACTGGAGAAGGATCTCCTTCCTTCTACTGGAGAGGGATCTCCTATAGAGGGATCTCCTTCCTTCTACTGGAGAGGGATCTTTTGAAGAGGGATCTCCTTCCTTCTACTGGAGAGTGATATCCTTCCTTCTACTGGAGAAGGATCTCCTTCCTTCTACTGGAGAGGGATCTCATATAGAGGGATCTCCTTCCTTCTACTGGAGAGGGATCTCCTTCCTTCTACTGGAGAGGGATCTCCTATAGAGGGATCTCCTTCCTTCTACTGGAGAGGCATCTCCTTCCTTCTACTGGAGAGGGATCTCCTGTAGAGGGATCTCCTTCCTTCTACTGGAGAGGGATCTCCTTCCTTAAAGGGGTTGATGATTAGCAGTGCATTGCAACTCCCCGCGGCAGAGCAGTGTTTGGGGCCACACATGGCCTTCCATCTGGAAGCAGCATCAAAGTGACAAGAAGGTACTCTGTTGCAAGTAACTGACCTCTCTATAGATTCTGACTTATCACATAGCAAAATAAGACCATCTTTAGAGTTTTAGAGCAGACCGCAGCTGCCAATGGTATGTGAAAGAATTGTGGTTAAGGAAAAGGGAAGGAAGGGGGGCCAGCAAAGATTTGTGTGGGGGCCTGCTGAAGGTTCACTGTGTAAGGGAGTTGCCCCGAGGGGTCATCCTTTAACCCAATTAATAAATGGGGCAGCTAGTGTGAGTGGAAATCCAGAGGGTGGGCAGTCTTTAGGACTGTTATGTTATGTTGTCGTCTTTCTTAATATAATCACCCTTAAGGGTTACAAACCCCACCCCATCCCCCTGTACTGTTCCTTATTCAGACCATGGCACTCAGGATGATGCTAATTTCTTGTTAGGTTATTGAGCACCTTTGCGTTGCAGGCTACTCGGGACCCCTTTCTCTGTCCAGCTGGTCTAGAGAGTGGGTTTGGTCTGAGTGTGGTCCCACTGTGGCCTAGTACTGATGGCCAGTGCCAGTGGGCCATGGCAAAACACCTTAGGTCTACAAGAGCTTGTGATAGCATTACAAATGCAAAATCGGCACAACACAACTTAAGCAGCATTGTGGAGGAAGTGCCAGAAAAGTGTGGGACCCAGATGGATCCTACAATGATATGAATCTAGACTAGACTGCTGGTGGACTTTCAACTAGGTGACGTGCAAACACCTACTCTGAATGGTCCCCCGTGGAGTGGTGTGTTGCACCTGCAGGAATATATTTAAATGAATGGGTTCTAATGGTATATTTTAAAGCACCATCTTGGTCAGAAGTTGGATAGTGAACCACTGCATATGCCAGCATTTGCATATGCCAGCATTTGCATATGCCAGCATTGCTGATGTGAAACATGAGCGGTTGCGAAACCACTGATGCCTCATATGCCACAATACACAGGAGAGTTTATCTGCAATAAATCCTGTTAATGCTCATATACCACCTTAGGTTCGCTGCATGACCAATTGACAAACATTTCAGCCACATCAATGAAGCAGTGATTGATACAGTTTGCTAACACAACCCTGGGACACAAGCCAATCACAAATCACACTCTTGTAGCAATCAGTTTGTCATTTTGTGGGCAGGGATACAATGAAATAAGTATTACATACTGTGCCTGGAGACAGGCCAGAGTTTCTGGTCTATGCAAGGGTGCTTGCGCCATCTGCCAGGTTACCTGTAAAATGCATCATACTGTTGCTCAAATAATCCACGGTTCTGCTAATGATAGGATGTTCAAGGGAGCTACAGTGGGTGATGTTGCTGCAATGTTGCTCTACGTGCTGCAGCGGTCTGGCAAAATGCAGAGGTGTTATATTTCACCGGTCGCCCAGAGGCATCAGGGTGCAACAGAGAGACTCCACCAACAAAAATGAAACTGACATGGGGACAATAGAGAAGAAACAGAATAACTAGGAACTAAGTGTGAAATTGTTGCTGAGAAGTACATACAGAGGTGGGTGTTCAGCTTTTTTCTGAATCTCAGGGGGTTGGTTTCTAGTGTCAGATCTACAGGTAGATGTGAAAGGTCTGACCCCAAGGAAGGTTATTATAATAACGGGATATACATTAATAGAAGATAAAAGCTTAACATTAGGTGGGCGGGTCTTATCAAGGATGAGTGACATTCATAAAGTTCAATAAGAAAAGATCACCAGTGCTTTTCTTTAATGAGTACAGGTTTGTTTTGGTTACTAGGAAACGACAGGCGACGAAGACGAAGATCCGTTACGTCTGGGCATATTGAGAAGCTCGTCTGTAATGTTAAGAAGCCAAAGAATTGTTGCGCCGTTGCACTAAACCGAAGGAGTTAATTATACAAGTTTATATGTTTAGTTGAATCGCCCTCGTTTCCCTCCCCGCATGTTGGTGAGAAGCCGCGTAATTCGCAGAGAGGCAGAGCGGAGGAAAGGAGGCGGGGCCTAACAGCTGATCTGATAGTCAACACGATCAGCTGGTGATCTGGCGAACGCCCGGAGCGAGAGTAAGGAGGCGGAGTCAGATCAGCGCGGCGTCTTTGTACCATGAGTGAAGTGGTCAGAAGCGCCACAGGGGGAGGAGAAGGTAGTCTGTACTTCAGCTACGAATATTGGGTAAACGTTGAATCCTGTACAAGTAACTGATACTTTCAGAAACAAATCATAAGATGGCTGGTATACGTTCCGCGGTATGTGTCGTGCTGCATGCCAGGTCATAAAGGAGAAATGTATACCTCGCTGGAAGGTTTTGTGAAAGATAAGCTGTCTTCATACAAGAGTTCTGGGAAAGGTCAGTGACACCTCTACATCAAGCTGAGTTTTTGTGATATACCAAGTGAAGACTCTCTATCAGATTAACACTTATTAAACCCAGCACACCAAAAACAGATAAGAGCAACAAAACACAGACTGTAACAAAAGGAGGCGTAGAATCCTGACAGAGGCTGATCTGCTAACAGAAGAAAGCAAGAAAGCCTTAAAAGTCATGCATTGGACATTTGTTTAGTCTATTAAGAAGACAATTGAGACACTGTGTATAAAACCCTGAACTGTGTCTCTGTCTAGCTGGAAAGAAATCTACATGTGCATAAATCATCTGAAGGAAATAGACCACATCTGAAACTGCGTTTTTAAGATAAGATGAGAAGAGTGCCTTACCATCCTGGGAAATACCCTCATGATACAGTATCCTTTTTTTCTTTTCCTTAATAAGCAACATTAATTCAATTAAAATTCTGTTATAAAAGGTTAATCCTGTCTGTGTGTGCTCGGTGAGGTGTAACTGTAGACTATTCCATTTGACGGCTGCGGATATGGGGAAAGCCTTACCCATTCCGCTGGATCTCTTGCGAGTGGCTACAGTGATTTGGCCCATGTGTTCAGATCTTGGTGAGCGGCCTGGAACATATCTGCAAAGTTGTGATTTGAGATATGCCGGTGCTTTCCCATTATGGCATTTATGGACCAGTGTCATGGCCCGCATGGAGGAAAACTGTTAAGCGCCTACTGGAGAAGGATCTCCTTCCTTCTACTGGAGAGGGATCTCCTATAGAGGGATCTCCTTCCTTCTACTGGAGAGGGATCTTTTGAAGAGGGATCTCCTTCCTTCTACTGGAGAGTGATATCCTTCCTTCTACTGGAGAAGGATCTCCTTCCTTCTACTGGAGAGGGATCTCATATAGAGGGATCTCCTTCCTTCTACTGGAGAGGGATCTCCTTCCTTCTACTGGAGAGGGATCTCCTATAGAGGGATCTCCTTCCTTCTACTGGAGAGGCATCTCCTTCCTTCTACTGGAGAGGGATCTCCTGTAGAGGGATCTCCTTCCTTCTACTGGAGAGGGATCTCCTTCCTTAAAGGGGTTGATGATTAGCAGTGCATTGCAACTCCCTGCGGCAGAGCAGTGTTTGGGGCCACACATGGCCTTCCATCTGGAAGCAGCATCAAAGTGACAAGAAGGTACTCTGTTGCAAGTAACTGACCTCTCTATAGATTCTGACTTATCACATAGCAAAATAAGACCATCTTTAGAGTTTTAGAGCAGACCGCAGCTGCCAATGGTATGTGAAAGAATTGTGGTTAAGGAAAAGGGAAGGAAGGGGGGCCAGCAAAGATTTGTGTGGGGGCCTGCTGAAGGTTCACTGTGTAAGGGAGTTGCCCCGAGGGGTCATCCTTTAACCCAATTAATAAATGGGGCAGCTAGTGTGAGTGGAAATCCAGAGGGTGGGCAGTCTTTAGGACTGTTATGTTATGTTGTCGTCTTTCTTAATATAATCACCCTTAAGGGTTACAAACCCCACCCCATCCCCCTGTACTGTTCCTTATTCAGACCATGGCACTCAGGATGATGCTAATTTCTTGTTAGGTTATTGAGCACCTTTGCGTTGCAGGCTACTCGGGACCCCTTTCTCTGTCCAGCTGGTCTAGAGAGTGGGTTTGGTCTGAGTGTGGTCCCACTGTGGCCTAGTACTGATGGCCAGTGCCAGTGGGCCATGGCAAAACACCTTAGGTCTACAAGAGCTTGTGATAGCATTACAAATGCAAAATCGGCACAACACAACTTAAGCAGCATTGTGGAGGAAGTGCCAGAAAAGTGTGGGACCCAGATGGATCCTACAATGATATGAATCTAGACTAGACTGCTGGTGGACTTTCAACTAGGTGACGTGCAAACACCTACTCTGAATGGTCCCCCGTGGAGTGGTGTGTTGCACCTGCAGGAATATATTTAAATGAATGGGTTCTAATGGTATATTTTAAAGCACCATCTTGGTCAGAAGTTGGATAGTGAACCACTGCATATGCCAGCATTTGCATATGCCAGCATTTGCATATGCCAGCATTGCTGATGTGAAACATGAGCGGTTGCGAAACCACTGATGCCTCATATGCCACAATACACAGGAGAGTTTATCTGCAATAAATCCTGTTAATGCTCATATACCACCTTAGGTTCGCTGCATGACCAATTGACAAACATTTCAGCCACATCAATGAAGCAGTGATTGATACAGTTTGCTAACACAACCCTGGGACACAAGCCAATCACAAATCACACTCTTGTAGCAATCAGTTTGTCATTTTGTGGGCAGGGATACAATGAAATAAGTATTACATACTGTGCCTGGAGACAGGCCAGAGTTTCTGGTCTATGCAAGGGTGCTTGCGCCATCTGCCAGGTTACCTGTAAAATGCATCATACTGTTGCTCAAATAATCCACGGTTCTGCTAATGATAGGATGTTCAAGGGAGCTACAGTGGGTGATGTTGCTGCAATGTTGCTCTACGTGCTGCAGCGGTCTGGCAAAATGCAGAGGTGTGGAATGGAGGGAACTAGCTGAAACCCAGAGGCAGCTAAGCTGTGTCCTAAGTCACAGAGGTGTAACTTTGAAGTATATCATGATCCATGGTCAACAAATGAGGTGAGGAAAGGAAGGAGGAAATGATCTGAGGCCCAAAGGTATGATCACCAAGCTAAGATCTGACTATGGCCATGAAGGTGCAACAGTGAAGGGGGCCCTAGTCTGCGGATACTAGGGGAGGTGAGGCATGGAGGAAACAGAGCTGGTGTGACCGAGCTAAGAAGTGTCTGAGACACAAAGGTGGAACAGTGAAGTGCTGCATGTTCCATGGAAACCACGCTAGGCGAGGAATGGAGGAAATGGGCAGAAGCCCAGAGGTGGTGTGACCGAGCTAAGAAGTGCTCCCAGACACAGCGGTGGAACAGTGAAGGGCTCCATAGTCCATGGACTCCAAGCTAGGTGAGGAATGGAAGAAACGAGGAGAAGCCCTGAGGTGGTGTGGCCGAGCTAAGAAGTGTTATGAGACACAGAGGTGGAACAGTGACGTGCTCCATAGTCTATGAACACCAAGCCTTGTGCCCCTCCCCCTTCTCGCACACAGGTATTGCCTGTTTTGCTTTATTCTGCTACCCTGCCCCCCTCCTGCTCTACCCTACTTCTGCAGTAGTCTGTCCTTTTTTAAAAAATCTTTTAATTTCTTTATTTATTCAGAATTAAACAATTTACATATATACAAAACAAAACAAGTAACAAAGTCAAATCAATAAATTATGAGATATTAACCAAATGAACACAATAACGTCATGCACATTTAAAGACCTAGTATATATCAAGAAATGTTCTCCATATTTTCTCGAAAACTTTCAGTTTTTTCGGTCTCCTTAAAATTACCATTTCCACATCCGCAAGAGAATGCATCCCAGGGATCCAAATAGACGACAGTGGCAAAATTTGAGACTTCCAATTGCGAAGTATCAACTTTTTAGCCATCAATGTCCCCCTGAACAAGAATTTATTTTGTGACATTGTTAGATCATCCAATAAACCATTTCCTCCTAAAATCATCGTTTTAAAGTCCAGAGCAATGTCAGTCTCCAGAACACAAAGGCACATCTGACAAATATCTGACCAAAATCCCCGAACTCTCGGGCAATGCCAGAACATGTGTTTTAACGTACCAATATCACACATACATTTCCAACAGTCATCAGAATCAGACATACCCCGTTTCATCATTCTTTCAGGGCTCCAGTAGACTCTGTTCAAGATTTTAATCTGTATAGATCTTTCACTCAAATTCAGCGAACAGAGTTTCACATTAACACACATCTTCATCCATTCTTCTCCCGTAATAACATGCCCCAAACGCTGACTCCATTCTTCTCTTAGTTTCACATTCTCTTTGTATTTAGAAACAATATGTTTGTACATCCTACTCGCAATCCCTCTTTCACCTAGCTCTCTCACTGCTGTCAATATTTCTATCTTCACATCCTCTTCCCACCTTACCCTACCAATGCTCTTCTTCAAACGACTGTAATCAGATTCTGAAAAATTCTCAATACTCCATTTCTCACATAACTCGGTCCCCGAAATCCATTTCCCATTCTCCCACAAATCTCTAATCCAACACACACCAGCTAAAAACCACTCCACCCAAAATATCACCTTTCCTTTTTCTTTAACAGCAGAATTCATCCATATCAAAGCATTCGGTGAGCTTAAAGGAATGGTTCGCCCCAAAAAATGTATTGCCCAAAAAGAGGGGCAATAATAAAACAAACATACTCGCACTTTTTTTTTAAGTTCCTATGTAAAATTTTGAGCAATTGAAGCTCAAATTTTACAAAAGCAAGCACATGGGGGAATCCATTTTGTGAAATCGATGCCCGCCTGTGCTCGCTTTTGCTTTTACGGCACTAATGAAGGAAAAGCCAGCCAGCTGTAGTAAACAAAAGCTACCACTCGGTGACTTCTCCTTCATTGGTGCCGGGACTTGCAGGACGGAGACCGGAGACTACAGGCAGAAAAGCTGTAGCTGCATCTTGGTAAGTGTTATTTTTAATTTTAAAAAATCACTGGCTGCGTTTTTTTTTTCTAAGTTTTCTGGGCTGGAGGAGCCCGGAAAACTTAGAAATAAAACCGCAGCTTTAAAAACATTGTATTTATGTTTGCGGTAGCTTTTGAAGCTACCGCAAACATAAATACAACGTTATTGTGTTTGAAAACGCTGCGGTTTTTCTTTCTAAGTTTCTCAGGCTCCTCCGAGCCGGAGGAGCCTGAGAAACTTAGAAAGAAAAACAGCAGCGTTATTGAAACAGAACCGCGTTGTGTTTCTGCCTGCTGTGGCTAACACTTTGGGTCTCCGGTGCTCCCCCAGGGAAGCACCGGAGACCTAAAGTTAAAGCCAAGGCAGGCAGAAACACAATGCGGTTGTGTTTGCATGCCGCAGTGTTTCTGCTTGCAGCTGCTTTCCCATTTGGGGCTCTCGGGCTCCCCGTGGGGAGCCCCAAATGGGAAAGCAGCTGTAAGCAGAAACACAACACGGCCGTGTTTCGAAAATGCTGCAGTTTTTCTTTCTAAGTTTCTCAGAGGAGCCTGAGAAACCTAGAAAGGAAAACCAATGATGGAAAAGCCACCCAGTGGTAGCTTTTGTTTACTACAGCTGAGTGACTTTTCCTTCATTAGTGCCGAAAAAGCTAAAGCGAGCACAGGCGGGCATCGATGTCACAAAATGGATGCCCCCATGTGCTTGCTTTTGTAAATTTTGAGCTTCAATTGCTAAAAATTTTTACATAGGAACTTAAAAAAAAAGTGTGAGTATATTTGTTTTATTATTGCCCATCTTTTTGGGCAATAACATTTTTTGGGCGAACCATTCCTTTAAAGCATCTGAACCCAAATATACATACAGCTGTTTCCAACTCCTTCTCAAGAACTCAGTAACGTGATTCCTCCTTTTCGCAATGCTAGTCGTAGTTAGAATCGCCCTCGGTAAAAAAGGTCCTGCCAGCCCTGTCTCCGCAACAATATATTCATTTGGTTCCTCCTTAAGAAATGGAACAATAAATTGGCACGTAAAAGCTAAATGATAAGCTTGAAAATTGGGCAATCCTAGACCCCCCTTCTCCAAAGGGAGTTGAAGCTTCCACAACTGTAATCTCTGTGGTTTCTTGTCCCAAATGAATGACTGAACTAGATAGTCAAGCTCCTTCCAAATTGAGGACTCCCAAACAACTTTAACATTCAAATCATCAGTTTTGTTTTCTCTCACAAAATGGTCAGCTTCACTTCTAATTATATCAACCATCTTTTCATCTTGTAAAATTGAGGTATGCATCCGCCAAGTGAAAGACCTATGAATTTCAAAATCAATTTTCACCCTCAAAGAGACCGGGCATGATCCGTCACCACAATACTTCCTATTTCCCCTGCTACAAAATTCTCAGTAGCTTTGCTGCTTGTGAGAAACATATCAATGCGAGGATAGGTACAATGAGAGTTTGAATAAAAACTATACTATCTTAGTTGTGGATGCGTTAAACACCAACAATCCTTTAAATCATTCTCCGCTATTAGTGATTGAAAAGATCTAAAATGAGGATCTCTTCTGATGTCCACCCCAGAATATCTTGGCCAAAAACAATACATTATAACATCCCCGCACATAAAATTCATACATAAAGTATTTGACCAAATAAAGACTTTCATTGTTGTAACCAAGCTCATTAGTACCAGCATAAAGCTGGGCCAGCCACTCGTACCACCACCCACCACCATGCAACCCACACTCCCATCATTTCCGCCCATTCTCTAAAATGTACACTGCCCTTGGAAACTTCAGTGATATTAACTTCTACACTTCAAAGAAATAATAAACAAACTCATTAAGTCTTTACCTCCTATATATTGTCTGAGGGCTGGGATCTTCCTCTTCATCTTCCTCATCTTCCTCCATCTCATGGAAGTTGTTTCTGTTTCTTGGGAATTGGATTAACAGATTCCTGGGATGTCTTCTTTGAGTTCATAATTATATATGTAATATCTTTCAGGGAGGAGGCCAGGAGCTGCAAGCTTAAGCTGCTGCTGCTAAGACCAACGTTCCGGAATCTGCAGGAGTCTGTCCTGATATATTCTGGTTTCACCATCACCGTCTTGTGGCCAATGCTGGATTGGACATTTATGGACTTCATTGATTCACTGTGTGTCACCCTTTCTCAACTCTCAGGCTGGACTTCCTTTGCATCTTGTACTCATTGTGGCCCTGAATCATGCTTTTCTCGTCTTCATCTTTTATCATGGCTTGCAACATTATGGGCCTCATTACATGGTATGCGGTAACCATGGCGCTGTTAGCGCCATGGTTGCCGCCGGTATTTTACCGTGTCCATCTTGGTGGATGGCGGAATTACCAGCCTACTCCAAGGTGAGCGGGGCCGGTAATTCCCCATTCACCAAGGCACTTCCCCATTCCCATTTTTGCCCCCATAGGGCTCAATGGGAATGGGGAAGGAGGTAATTACAGTACCGCAAATTGCGGTACCGTAATTAGCAGCAAGGTCCCTTTGCGGGCCCGTTCCTTAACAGCTGGTAAAACCAGCCGTTGAGGTCGGGTGCGGCAAAGGGACCTCGTAGTAAGGCGGTAAGGGTTTACCGGTACCGGTGCCCTTACCAGTACCAGTAAACCCTTACCGCATACCGTGTAATGAGGCCCTATGTGTTACTACTGACTTCTGCAATTGTATTTGCTCTCCCCTCTTGCTTCTCCACTCTTTTTGACTGCTTACTCTCTGTTCTCTCCTCCTCTCCCTTTCTCCCTTTTCCTATCCCCTCCTCTCCTCCCCTTACTTTCTTCTATGCACTCAATCATTATTGTCCCTGGGTATAGTATGATTGCAACCTTGTCTGTCTCCTCCCCCCTTACTCCCCCCTCCCCCTCCAGCACAATCTGAAATGTCGTTGGGCCTAGTACGATAGTCGCTCGTTTTGTTCCTCCCTTCCCTTTCTGCACCCCTTTCCCTCACCTTTTGTTTTTCTCCGGCTCTACCAGAAATGTCGTCAGGCCTAGTAGTCTCCTGTGTGTTTCCATTTCCTACCCATTCTCCCCCTCCCTTCCTTATCTATGTCTTAGCTCTTGCACTATCTGAAATGTTGTCAGGCCGAGTACGATAGTTAATTTCATATCCTTACTGTTCATGGCCTGTTCCCTCCCTTGCCTTGAAGCACTTTGAAACACATTGTGTATAGGCGCTATATAAATAAACTATCATATCATATCATATCAAGCTAGGTTAGGAATGGACAAAGAAGCTGAAGCCCAGAGGTGGTGTGACCGAGCTAAGAAGTGGTCAGAGACACAGAGGTGCTCGATAGTCTGTGGACACCAAGCACAGTGAGTACGACTGGACACTGAAAGATGAGGTGCTTGTTCGGCTGAAACCCGGACCATGCTGACAAGTGCAAGCCACCTAGATGCAACTGGTCTGCTGCTTCTGGTGCACTTTGCTTCTCTTAATACATCTACTCACCACTGCTGCTTAAGTCAAACTAACTATTGCTGCTAAGACTGCAGTGTACTTGGGCAAATCTTCGTCCCGGCATCCGAATTGGCTACCTGCATGAAGTTGCCATGGTTATTTCCAAATTCCAAACCCTGCCATGGGCTGATGTATGAATAGCCATGGTTCTTCTGATTCTGCCTGCATCGATTCACCCACGACCTAAAATTAAGTAGCTCGGTAAAGCTCTCCCTTTTTAGTCGAATTGGAATTCTCTTATGAATGCTTGATTTATTTTCAGGCCCTATTAAATGTATGAGGGACCATTGTATTTTGGCCCAGGGCAGGTATTTGAAGGGCTTGGCAGGCATATATGTGGCTGGTCTGTGGTTTGCCCTTTCGAGGAGGTTAGAGTGGTTAGAAAAGACACGGTTCGGTCACCCCCTCGCTCTGGGTGTTTGGTAGTTTGCTGTGATCACCTTCATGATTCTGTCTTGAACCCGAATTTCTTCAAAACCTCAGACATAAAACCCCTGTCCACACAATCAAGTGCCATCTTGGCATCAAGCACCAGAGGAACTAGCTGGACGTATTCTCTGCAAATCTTACCTGGGAATTCGAAGTTGTATATTATCAGATGCACCCATGTTTAGGATGGAACCAAAATTTGTCTGACTATAAGTCTGCGGTGGTATTTCTCAGTCTGATTGTCCATATTTCCTAGGGTAGAGTTTAGCATCACCCATCAGTTAAATTAGCACGAGGCCGAGCCATTTCCTGATTTTGGAATGACAGTGAATTTCTCTCATCGGTTTGGTTGTTTGCCCTGTTACTGAAAAGTAATAACACATGTCTCAAAGGTGTGGGGATGAGAGCGAGGAGAACCAATTGTACAATTGCCCAGGGAATCCATCAGGTGGCAACTCTTATTAATTGTACGTTTTTTTAATGGGTCTCAGGGACTCCTGTTTACAGATAATTTCGCCCTCTGTACCGATTTCGGAGCATAAGGGTCTGTATATTTCTTTTCGTCAGCAAAGGTGCAGTACTCGCGGGTAAGGAGACTATTCCGACGCATGACAACTTCCTCTAATTTGCTCCCTTCAGATCCTGCATATGGCACAGAGCGCCTTTGATATGATATGATAGTTTATTTATATAGCACCTATACACAATGGGCCTCATTATGAGACCGGCGGTAGCAAAACCGGCACGCCTGCCGCAGTCATCTTTTTTCTGGCACCCGGGAATGGGCAATTACCGGGGCATTACGGCCCGGCGGACCCGGGAATTGCCCATTCGTGAATGGTGCTGGTGCATTCGACAAGGTCTGCTCCTCGCAGGTGCCAGTCCGCCCGCCAGGTCCGCCCGAGCAGACCTCGTAGCAGACGGACCGGCAAGCTTAGAATGAGGCCCAATGTGTTTTAAAGCGCTTCAAGGAAAGGGAGGGAACAAGGGAAAATACAATGACATTCTTACATGCCATGAACAGTAAGGATGTGAAATTAACTATCGTACTCGGCCTGGCGACATTTCAGATAATGCAAGAGCTAAGGCATAGATATGGAAGGAAGGGGTGGAGTGGGAAGGAAATGGAAACAGACAGACGACTATCGTACTAGGCCTGACGACATTTCAGATAATGCTGGGGCGGTGAGAAAACAAGTAAGGGGAGAGGACAGACGAGGTTGCTATCATACTAGGTCCAGGGACAATTCTGATAGAGTAAATGCATAGAAGAAAGTAAGGGGAGGAGGGGAGGAGATAGGAAAAGGGAGAAAAGGAGAGGAAGAGAGAGCAGAGAGTAAGCAGTGAAAAAGAGTGGAGAAGCAAGAGGGGAGAGCGAATACAATTGCAGTAGTCAGTAGTAACACATCATGTTGCAAGCCTTGATACAAGATGAAGATGGGAACAGCATGATACAGGGCCACCATGAGAAAGGGTGACACACAGTGAATCAATGAAGTCCATAAAAGTCAAATCCAGCATTGGCCACAAGACGGTGATGGTGAAAGCAGAATGTATCGGGACAGACTCCTGCAGAAGTAGGATGTAGGGGGGCAGGGGGAGCAGGGTAGAGAATCAAGCAAAACAGGCAACACCTGTGTGCGAGAAGGATGGGGGGCACAAGGGAACATCGAGGGGGGACCAGAGGGGGGAGGATGGCCTGTGGGGACAGAGGGAGTAAACACATGTTGGTGCATGCTTACCTGCTGTCTGAGCAGGGGTTTGGGCCCTGGATCCTCCTGGTCCAAACAGAAATTGCCTTTTTCTCCGACTGCCCTTCGCTTTGGACGCCCAGGCGAGAGACGCCCTTGATCTAAGAGTTAAGAGCAGGAAGGAAGAGGCAGGGCTAAGAAGGTGGGCGGGGCTTAGGTCAGGTGACTAAGATCCACTTGCAGCTGCTCCCCATCTGCAAAGGAAAAGAGCCTGGAGGGCTCCTAAAATAGGGAAAAAGAGCAGCTACCAGGAAGGCACCAGGTGGGCGGGGCTTGCTAAGTGGGGAAAAAGAGCACCAACCAGGAAGACACCAGGTGGGCAGGACTTGCTAAGTGGGGAAAAACAGCGGCAACCAGGAAGGCACTAGATGGCCGGGGCTTAGGCCAGGTGACAGAGATCCACTTGCACCTGCTCCCCATCTGCAATGGAAAAGAGGCTGGAGGGTTCCTTAAGTAGGGAAAAGAAGCGGCAGCCAGGAAGGCAAAAGGTGGGCAGGGCTTGCTAAGTGGGAAAAAAGAGCGGTAACCAGGAAGGCACCAGGTGGGCGGGGCTTGCTTTAGATCATTTACACAAGAACCCTATTGTGAGATGCGCAGATGGGTGCCATTTTATTTCCATCCTCAAAAAAGAGGTGTGGCTTTTAGTAGAGCGCTGTTCGTTTTATTCGTGAGTTGCCCATTTAATTGGGCCCTTCTTGCAGATAGAGTCCACCTCGTGACCTTTGGCATTAAAGGCACTCTTGACTGCAAACTTGGATTGGTTGCTCATGGTTCTGGCATTCTCCAATAATCACTGCACCCGGTGCAATTGGTCATTCTCTTAATGTGGACCAGAGGCATTGCTAGGCATGGCTGGGCTGGGGGCGGGGGGGTATAGCCCTGGGTCTTTTGGTTGTAGCCCCTTAAGGAGCTCGGCGCCTACAGGTTCACTAGCCCCGAGTCCCGGCAGTCGCAAAATTAGCCTAGCCCTGGATCTTTTCCAGACCTAGCAACACCCCTGATGTGGACATAGCCATCTTCTACGGTTTCTCTGTATTTTATTAGTCTTGGGTAAGTCCAGACTCTAATCCAGAAGCAGACGGGTTTTAACTTAATTAATAGGTCTATCCCCTGCAAATTTCTCTCCATGCTCACAGGGAGATTGGGGGCATTAATAGGTAGATCCAAAATATTTTTTACCAACCTATTTTCGACGATTATGAGGTTATTGCAGTTTTTACTTCCCTATAATTCTGCCCCCATACAAAGCTGCCTGGCCTCACTGCACCGAGACAGCACTACCATAACGGTTTCTTGACCTGTGAGGTCCAGGTGCAGTTATCTCTGACCCCAAACCCTAAATAATCTTATTTGTCAACTTGCTCTATTTTCTCACCCTTCAGTTCAATATCAAACCTTACTTTTTTGCATCCTATTTTTCCCAAAAAACAGAACTTATGTTTTTTGCGCATTTATGGATTGGCCAGTCATGAAGCAAAACTCCTCGCAGATGAAAAAATTAGATTTTATCCCAACTGGTGTCGAAGAGATGAGAGCAGCATCGTCAGTGGACATAAGGAACGAATATCTTCAGTGGGGGGGTTGCTTGGAGACACTCTATGATGCCATTAATAAAAATAGAAAACGGTTTTGGTGCAAAAGCACAGCCTTGACGCACCCCCATTTGTATCTCCAACGACTTGGGTGTCCTACTGTCCATGTTCCACCTTATCACAGCTACATATTGGGGTGAAGGAGTTCATTGGCTACGAGAAGTGCGAGGATATGCTGGGGAAACCGGCCTGCAAATGGTTTATTGTATTTCTTTCCTGGACCCAGGTCTCCAACTGTGCCAGCACTGCTCTGGCAAATTTTTTATCCCTTCCCAACCTGCTTCTAACAGTGACATTGGGCAGTAATTACAAAGGTCCTCTCTCACTCCCTTTTTGTACAGCAGAACTCTTTCTGCCTTTTGTCCAGGATGGTGGTAAATTTAACACTGTATTCCGTAAGCGTGTTCAGTATGGTGTCCCGATCCAAGGTCCGATTTATATAGACCCATTGGATGTTGTCATGGCCTGGGGCTTTATAATTTTTTTTGTATTCAAGATGGCTGCCCCTTCATCTTCCACTAAAAATACAATCAGTCTCTATAATTATAATAATATTATTATTGGCTATTTATAACACGCTTAATACCAAAGAGCTTTCTAAGTGCGGATGCAGCATTCAAACCTGTGCTGATCTGAGTCGTTGAGCTCCTTGCCAGGGACAGTTGCCCTAAGCTGTTGCTGATTATTGCCATCAGAACCTGGTCAGTAAATGTACGTGTCTCACTATTAAGGCTCATGAAATTTTCATGTCTTACCACCTCTGGGATATTTCCTTGGATTCATGTCTGGTTCTCAGTTGTCCCGGCACCCATCAACTTCCAAAGATCCGGCATACTTTTATTGGTAATGGCTATTTATTGTAAGTCACATGGGTTTTTGTGCATATTCCTCCCTTTTTTTAATCTATTATTTTATAGAGTCCTCACGCTTCACGCTTGCAGCTCTTTAAGATGAGTAGCGGTACCCTGGAGATAGATGGGGGATGCAGATTTTATTCATACATCAATAATCAAGATGACACAAATAGTTAGGCAAAGTTTGTCTGTTTTAATGTCAAGTATCTTAAAACAGGGAGTATAACTAACATCAGCAATCGCTCGATACTCTGACTCTAACTACTTCATAAAAAGGTTGGGTTCTTATACCCATAATTAGTCATAGCTGACGTGTTGACCTGCATCATTACCAACGTCATCCTACGTGGCAAACTACTCAAACCTATCAGGAAGCGGGATTGGTTCTAGGTGAAGAACTAAGCATAATTTCTATATCTGTATGGAGTAACAGAAAGAGATAATTGGATAGTTAGCATCAGGTGGGGCAACTAAGCCCTCCCTTGAAAATGGCCACTATGAACGTCACTAAATGTACAACGTCCCATTGGCTACACATACTATAGGACCCCCAACTATGTGGTCCCCTACAATTGGTTGGCTCTAACCCCCGTCAGTAATTGTCCTACCTACGTTAGCAGCATGCAGACTGAACAACCAGGTGTGGTTAAACTCGTCTTGATACCAGCTTCCCACCAATTCAAATATCATCCATCATCACCTTAATGGTCCAGTGTCAATTAGTGCTTTGAAGTTGACCTTGAGTTTGTACTGTGAGAATTTTTTAAGGAGTATGGGCACTATCCGGCTTCCGTGCATAGGTGTGATCATCTTGCTCATTCAACTTTCTTCCATCACGTGACTGGACACCATGAATTGAGTCTTTTTGTGTATTTGATTTTATTCTTCAATAGTCCTGTGACGTCTTTTGTTTTTGCTTGACCTCTTTGAACAGGAGCTTCTGTTCTTTCATGTTAATTGTATCTAATGTTAGCCAATTCCAGTTTGCTAAGACCTTGGCCTTCTTCTTGGCTCAATGAACTCCTTAGCTGCACTTTTATTCTGTTTAATTCAATAGCTTTTCTCAACTGCGACACTAGAATGAGGCGTTCCTCGTTGTTCAGTACTGCTTTATACGTAGTGGAAACATCCATCCTTTACGTGTCCATATGTATCTATGAGATATATATGTATATGTTGGCGCTTTCCGCGATCTAACTATTTTAAAAGCAGGTTGCTAGCCTCATGATTACTTTGCTGCTTGTGTTACATTGCACCGGTAGACGTTTAAACTAACTAAGTTTCTTCATCAGGTTTGTGGCATAAGTTTTTTCATTTTGATCCCAAGATGTCACTTATCCTTGGTAGTTCTTTGTTTTTTATAATCGTCTAGCTCTCTGGTCTGGTTATCTTTCTATATGGGTGTCAATTCAACTTTGTATGACGTCACCATTCATCCTGGTCATTCAGTTTCTTTGCTTCTTCAGTAATCTCGTTCAAATGGCCAACATATTGTCTTGAATGCAAGTATGGTTTCCTCAATGGGTACTTTACCTGTAACGCTCACCTGATTCCCGCAGAGGCGCCGGTCTTGACTGGGTGAATGCCGTATCTTCAAAGGTGATGTGTAACACACGGTTGGCTCTTTGGGCTGGACCTCTGTGCACTGTATGTCTGACTCGAAGAGTAAGATGTCTGCAGATAGAAAATATGGGATTAATGAACTGGGGTTATTGGGTGCCTCTCTCCTCTTCCCTTTCTCTTCTCCTGTAGAACCCCAAAGGTTAACACCCTCACCTTAGGTAAGTGAACGCCGAGCTCTCCATCTGCCTCGGGGCAGGGTGCCGTAACCAGTTTCTTCACTGGATAAGGGTGCAGGCCTCTTGACCTCAGAGGACTGCTGTCCGTCGTTAACTGCACGAACGGTAAATTCTGGGCACTTCAAATGTCTTAAAAGTCTTTTGTAATGATATCTCTTGTTTTGCAGGGTTCCGGCGATGGCGGATGGCGGGCTGATGAGAGTTGAGGATCGAACCCGCGTGAGGAATAGAAGCGCCTGGAAGCACGTAAGTAAGCGCTTGTAGCCTGCTTCACGATGCGCACTAACTGTCCCTTTTATCTTGCAGGTACAAGTTCGGAGCTTTAGAGAAGCTGAAGGGTGCTGGAATACCCACTGGATTCGGCGTGGGAAGGAGTAATGGCACGTGAGTAATAAAGTTGCCCAATGTCTTTAAACGTACCTTCTTTTGTCTTTCAGATGCGGGATGCAGCGCCGAAGGCCTCCGGAGCGTGCGAAGAGCTGGTAAGCTTTTGTCTTTCAGATGCCGGAATGCAGTGCGAAGACCTCCGGAGCATGCGAAGAGTAGGTAAGCCTTTGTCTTTCAGATGCCAGAATGCAGCGCGAGGCGTTGGTGACAGCCGATGGACCAGGTAAGAGATGCGCTGCCACTGAAGACCGTAGTGCTAACCTGTTCTTTCTTTGTCTTTACAGGTGCTGCTGAAGACTGGATTCCAGGATGGTAAGCCTTTGTTCCCTTAGGCCCAGGATCAGAAGCAGAAGACACGATGAGCGTTCTGCTGCAGAGAATGCAGAATAACGCAAAGCAAGATTCATCCATCGGGTGTGGTTTAAATAGCCTCCTGTAGTGCTTAGGTGTCTCCTTCCACAGCCACGCCTAAGAAAAGAGTTCCTGCTTTCCAGAAGAGTTCCAGTGTTCTGAACCTAGGGAGTGGCTCATGCCCCACCCAACAGGAAAAGTAGTCCCAAACAGAAGAGGATCAGGGGTTCAACTGGCAGGTAAGTAAGCAGCATGGTCTGCTGCAGGTAAGTCCACCCAAGCATTATGAGCCCTTCGCTTCCAGCGCTGGGACTGGGCATCTTTATGAGCCTGGTGCCACTGGCGCCAGGACAGGGTCCAAAAGGTCCCAATTGGGACTGGCTGGCACTCGGAACCGGGGTTATGGGTCTGCTTCCAAGGGAGTCGGGCAAGTCCTGATCTTTTGGAAGCAGAGATCATGACAGCACCCCCCTCAAGGCCCCTCCCAAACCGGGCTTCTCCGGGGGTTTGGGCTTGTTAGGAAATGTTCGATGAAATCTTTTGATTAGACGAGGCGCGTGGACATATTCTGCAGGTTCCCAGGATCTTTCTTGGGGACCGTAGCCTTTCCAGTCAATCAGGTAAAATAGTTTAGATTTGGAGATCTTGGAATCCAGGATGCTTTTGACTTCAAACTCGAGTTCTCCATCAACTAGAATAGGTTTTGGAGATGTAGTTAGTCGGGTTTGAGGTTGCACGGGTTTTAATAGAGAGGCGTGGAAGACCGGATGTATCTTCATGTGAGGGGGCAAGTCCAACTTGACCGCTACTGGATTTACTATGGTAGTGATGGAATAGGGACCAAGGTATCTTGGGTTGAATGTGCGTGGTCCTTTTAGAGGTAGATATTTGGTGGATAACCAGACTTGATCTCCTACTTGATATTGGGGGGCTTCGTTCCGATGTTGGTCTGCTCCTTTCTTGTATTGTTCTTTAGCCCTTTGAAGGTGAGAAACGGCTTCCTTAAAGGCTTGGGTGATTGTAGAATGCAGGTGGTCTACTGCTGGTGTTCCAAGATCTTGGAGTGGATCCAACTCCGAGGTTCGAGGGTGACTACTGTATAAAAGAAAAAACGGGGTCTTTCCAGTTCCCGAGTGGACAGAGTTATTGTAGGCATATTCGGCTATCCAAAGGATATCTTTCCAAGTTTTTTCAGTTTGTTGTAGCATGCAGCGCAAATACTGTTCCAGAGTTTGATTGGTCCTCTCGGTTTGTCCGTCGGTTTGAGGGTGGTGGCTGGTCGAAAGTCTCACATCAATTTGAGCCGATCGACAGCAACTTCGCCAAAAATGAGAAATAAATTGACTACCTCGATCCGAAATTAGAACTGAAGGAAAACCGTGCAGTCGGACGATGTTTTCGAGAAATTCTCGGGCCAGAGTTGCTGCTGTTGGTAAGCCTTTGAGTGGAATGAAATGCGCCATCTTGGAGAATAGGTCCACGATTACTAGGATCGTATTGTATCCGGAGCATGGAGGTAGATCGGTGATGAAGTCCATAGAAAGCGTATGCCAAGGGCGAGGCGGGATGTCAATAGGGCGTAAGAGGCCGGCTGGTTTTTCCTTTTGACTCTTGTTTTGGGCGCATACTCCACAGGACATTATAAAGTCTCTGATATCTTTTTTCCAAGACGGCCACCAGAAGTAGCGCTTGATCTTTTCCGAGGTCTTGGTCATACCGGGATGTCCTTCCATTAAAGAATCGTGATAACAAGAGATTACCTTTTTCTGTAAATCTGTGCTGGGCAGGTATAACCGTTCTTGGAAATATAATAGGTTGTCCTTCACCGTAAAGTCCTTTCCCTGCAGATGCCAATTCTGTATGTCTGCTGGAGTTACCAGTAGCCTGGCTTTATCCTTAACTTCCTCTATGGATTGTGTGGCGATTACACCTAGAATTCTTTGTTCGGGAATGATAGGTACAGGTTTAGGATTGATCAAATGTTCTTCCACTCCCATCCGAGAAAGGGCATCAGCTTTACCGTTTTTTGTACCAGGTCGATAGGTAATTATGAAGTCAAACTCGGCAAAGAATAGTGCCCAACAGAGTTGCCTAGAGGATTGAGCTTTTGCGGTTTTCAAATATTGCAGGTTTCGGTGATCTGTAATCACAGTAACGGTGTGTCGGGCCCCCAGAAGATAATGCCGCCAAGCCTTAAAGGCGGACTTGATAGCTAGAAGTTCCTTATCAGTAATAGTGTAATTGATTTCAGGAGGCTAGAATTTGCGGGACCAAAATGCCACGGGATGCAACTGATTGGTTACTGGGTCCTTTTGTGATAGAACTGCCCCCATGGCAAGGCTTGAAGCATCAGTTTCAACGATGTAGGGGAGTTCTGGGCGAGGATGTTTTAAGATCGGTGCAGAGATAAATCTAGTCTTCAAATTCTGGAAAGCTTGTTCCGCCTCGGTAGACCATTCAAAACGTTTGTTTTTCTTTAACAAGGCGGTGATGGGCTGGACTATTCGAGAGAATTCGGGGATAAACCTGCAGTAAAAGTTAGCGAAGCCTAACATGCTTTGAACACCTTTTACGGAGGATGGCGATGGCCATTTGAGAATTGCATCGACCTTCTTTGAATCCATATGCACTCCGCTAGGTGATAATATGAATCCCAAGAATTCAACTTCAGTCACGTTGAAAACACATTTTTCCAACTTAGCGAAAAGTTTGTGTTGACGCAATCTCTCGAGGACCATTTTCACGTGTTTCCGATGTTCAGTTTCCGATGAAGAATAAACGAGGATGTCGTCAATGTAAACAACAACACACACACATCTATGAGCTCTCTGAGGACATCGTTCATAAAATATTGAAAGGCGGCCGGGGCATTGCAAAGTCCGAAGGGCATGACCTGATATTCAAATAGCCCATACTTGGTGCGGAAGGCCGTCTTCCATTCATCGCCCTCTTTTACTCGTACCAAGTGGTAGGCTCCTCTAAGATCCAGCTTTGTATATATGCATGCTTTTCTGACTTGGTCCAGGAGTTCAGGGATCAAAGGTAACGGATATCTATTCTTAACGGTGATCTGGTTCAGGGCGCGATAATCTATACAAGTTCTAAGGTCCCCTTATTTTTTTGGAACGAAGAACAAAGCTGAGGAAGCAGGGGACTTGGAAGGACGAATAAACCCATTCGCTAGGTATTGATCCAGGTATTGTCGGAGGTGAAGATTCTCAGGCTCGGTGAGGGCATAAATTCTACTACACGGAGGAGTAGATCCAGGTATCAGGTCTATCTGGCAGTCATAAGACCTATGAGGAGGTAGAGAGTTAGCCTGATCCTTCCGGAAAACATCTTGGAATTCTAGGTATTCAGGAGGTAACTGAGGAGCCTCCGAGGAAATTGCTGCCAGTGCAACACCAGGTCGAGGGTGACAAGTAGAGACACATTCTGGAAACTGAACCGTTCTTGCTCGCCAATCGATCTGAGGATTGTGCTTCTCTAACCAAGGAATTCCTAGAATAATCTGGAACTGGGGGGCCTTGATCACATCGAACACGATCTTCTCATGGTGTCCATCTTGACTTACTAGCGTCACTTCTTGGGTGGTATGCGTTACTGGTCCGGAGGCTATCTCCGTATCATCCACCGTAGTAATGACGTCCTTTACAGCCTTTGGACAAAGAGTCAGATTCATCCTCAAAACCATTTCATGATCCACATAATTGCCGATGGCACCGCTGTCGACGTAAGCTTCAATCGCATGTAATCGATCCGGATGTTCAGGGCTAATGAGGACCATAGGTATCATGAAATGCGAGGTCACAGAACTGGTTTTAACGCTCGGCAAGAGGACCTCTATTCTTGTCGGGCGAGGTCGTTTCCCTGCTCAGAGTTTGTGACCCTGGTAACTGCAGCTCCTACTGCCTTCTTGGCTGGTTTCACCGGACAGTCTCGAAGAAAGTGCCCCGAGTTTCCGCAATAGAGGCATAATTGCAGCTGTTTTCTCCTTTCCCGCTCCTTTTGTGTTAGTGGTCCTTTCAGGCCCCCTATTTGCATGGGTTCCCCGGAGTCTACTCCTTTGGTAGGAGTTGGTGGTTTGGAAAATACTCGAGCATCAAACTTGGAACGATCGGCCTTCCTGTTCTGCAGTCTGTGGTCAATTTGAACGACTAAGTCAATATAGTCCGAACAGTCTTGCGGGGGATTCACTACTTGGGCTAACACATCTTTGAGCTCTCCACGTAGACCTCTATAAAACAGCGTAATCCTTTTGTCCTCAGGCCATCGAGTTTCCACTATCAGTCTGTTGAAAGACGCAATATAAGCCAAAAGGTCTTGATTACCCTGTCGCAATGAAAGGAGCTCATTGTCCAAGGCCTGCCCCTGTGAATGTCTTGCAAACAGTTTTTCCATACTGAGCTGAAAAGCTCGAAAATCATGGAGAACCGGATCATCTTGATTAACTAGAGGGATCGACCAGTCTGCTGCATTGCCACTAAGGTACGAAAGCACGAAAGCTACCTTAGCTTGATCAGTTGGAAAGGCTGCTGGCCGGCATAAGAAGTGCAACCGGCACTGATTAATAAATACTGCAAACCTCTTTGGGTCACCAGAAAATCGTTCGGGCGGAGCCAGAGGTACATTCCCAGGTAGGTTGATCTGCACTGGGTTCGTAGAGGATGTTGAAGGAAGATTTGCCCCTGATGCGGGTAACGGAGTTTGTCTGGCTTGTGACTGTAGCAATTGTCTAGCGAGATCGTCTGTTCGCTCCTTGGAAATAATCAGTTCCCTTCTTAGAGCATTCGTTTCCTGACGGGCTGCATGCACTTCTGCTCTTAGTTCCCCAAGTAACTGGGCTAGCTGGTCGGTATCTGAGGTTTCCATAGCGCCTGGGTGGGAGTTTTGCGATAGGCTTTGCGTTCCTTAACGCTCACCTGATTCCCGCAGAGGCGCCGGTCTTGACTGGGTGAATGCCGTATCTTCAAAGGTGATGTGTAACACACGGTTGGCTCTTTGGGCTGGACCTCTGTGCACTGTATGTCTGACTCGAAGAGTAAGATGTCTGCAGATAGAAAATATGGGATTAATGAACTGGGGTTATTGGGTGCCTCTCTCCTCTTCCCTTTCTCTTCTCCTGTAGAACCCCAAAGGTTAACACCCTCACCTTAGGTAAGTGAACGCCGAGCTCTCCATCTGCCTCGGGGCAGGGTGCCGTAACCAGTTTCTTCACTGGATAAGGGTGCAGGCCTCTTGACCTCAGAGGACTGCTGTCCGTCGTTAACTGCACGAACGGTAAGTTCTGGGCACTTCAAATGTCTTAAAAGTCTTTTGTAATGATATCTCTTGTTTTGCAGGGTTCCGGCGATGGCGGATGGCGGGCTGATGAGAGTTGAGAATCGAACCCGCGTGAGGAATAGAAGCGCCTGGAAGCACGTAAGTAAGCGCTTGTAGCCTGCTTCACGATGCGCACTAACTGTCCCTTTTATCTTGCAGGTACAAGTTCGGAGCTTTAGAGAAGCTGAAGGGTGCTGGAATACCCACTGGATTCGGCGTGGGAAGGAGTAATGGCACGTGAGTAATAAAGTTGCCCAATGTCTTTAAACGCACCTTCTTTTGTCTTTCAGATGCGGGATGCAGCGCCGGAGGCCTCCGGAGCGTGCGAAGAGCTGGTAAGCTTTTGTCTTTCAGATGCCGGAATGCAGTGCGAAGACCACTGGAGCATGCGAAGAGTAGGTAAGCCTTTGTCTTTCAGATGCCAGAATGCAGCGCGAGGCGTTGGTGACAGCCGATGGACCAGGTAAGAGATGCGCTGCCACTGAAGACCGTAGTGCTAACCTGTTCTTTCTTTGTCTTTACAGGTGCTGCTGAAGACTGGATTCCAGGATGGTAAGCCTTTGTTCCCTTAGGCCCAGGATCAGAAGCAGAAGGCACGATGAGCGTTCTGCTGCAGAGAATGCAGAATAACGCAAAGCAAGATTCATCCATCGGGTGTGGTTTAAATAGCCTCCTGTAGTGCTTAGGTGTCTCCTTCCACAGCCACGCCTAAGAAAAGAGTTCCTGCTTTCCAGAAGAGTTCCAGTGTTCTGAACCTAGGGAGTGGCTCATGCCCCACCCAACAGGAAAAGTAGTCCCAAACAGAAGAGGATCAGGGGTTCAACTGGCAGGTAAGTAAGCAGCATGGTCTGCTGCAGGTAAGTCCACCCAAGCATTATGAGCCCTTCGCTTCCAGCGCTGGGACTGGGCATCTTTATGAGCCTGGTGCCACTGGCGCCAGGACAGGGTCCAAAAGGTCCCAATTGGGACTGGCTGGCACTCGGAACCGGGGTTATGGGTCTGCTTCCAAGGGAGTCGGGCAAGTCCTGATCTTTTGGAAGCAGAGATCATGACAGCTCCCATATTCTCTTAGATATAGGTATTCTTATGGGTACTGCACAGAGCCAGCGCTCTTCTCTTTGCTGGTTCACCTGTTCAGTATACGTCACATATTTTGGTTCATTTGCTTCAGGTAATGTAGGCGGGGCAGGTGGAGTGGGGGTACTTGGCTCCTCCTCCACACTTCCCCCTCTGAGCGATTTATCGACCACTCTCACATCATCTTCTGTATCTAGACATCCAGGCCTGAAGAAATGCTTCTTGGGAATCCATATTTGTATTACTTCCTTCAAGCATCCATCTTATTTCACATGCTCATCCTTGTTCCATGTCATGAGCATGCACTCTCCACTTGGACTGCAATAGATCCATCTTCCCACATATTTCTTATGGTCCTTTGGATACAGGAACTTTGTTCCCTCTGGTGCATGGACAATGGCCTTCCCGGAGTCTCTGATTTCTTCATCAGTCAGATCTTTAGGCTTCAATCCTGGTTCAACATCAATCATGATTTTCATCCCTATGGCTTTCTTTGCTGTCTTCTTGCATTGTGAGATTATTATCTTGATCACACAGAATCCAAGCATCACTAATAATAACAAAGCTCCTAAAAACTTGAGCATATCTGCCATCCATTTTGGAACCCATGAGAAGAGTGATCCAAACCAGCTGTCATCAGCAATGTCTTCAACCTCTTCTATCATCTGGCCATGGATCTTCGTCAACATGTCTATGGACTCTGTCAATGTTCCATTCTTGTCATCATGAGAAGGTATAAATGTGCAACAGGATTCTCCAATCTTGGCACAAACACCTCCATCCATCGCTATGATCATGTCTACGACGTATCTGTTCTGGAGGGTGATCAATCTTACATCTCTCAGTTCTTCTCTGATTGCATTGAATCCTTTTATGGTAGTGTTAATTGTCTGCAGTAATTCCCATCTGGTGATCTGAAAGCACTTGGTATTTGCACCAACCTGGATCCTTGGCATGAAGATCAGCGTGAACACTGAAGAAGTCTGGCTGAACAGTCTATGTTCATATGGTATAGCATCAAAGGCTTCTATTGATTTTGCTGAAAAGTAGTTTTCTCTCTTCATTCGATTTATCAGTTCCACAGATCTCTTCCTCCTTAAATGAGCATCTGCTTTCGGGAAACTATCAATGTTCAGGTCACCTTTAGGAATCACCAATGCAGGAACATGGACATTCACCAGAAACATAAAGTGCAAATTGCCTTTTATACATTTAATAATTCATAAAAATGGTTAAAACAAATAGAGCAGGAACCTAGCACTATTTGTCTCAATGTAAACATCAGGAAATATGGCTATGATAGCTAATAAATATAGATAGTAAATTGATACAATTTCCAAAAGATGGCGCCCAGCACAGCGCCCGTAGTAGAAATAATAAAAGAAACATCCTGTTGCAGTCGCCATGACGATGACGGCAACAAACAATGTATTAATTAAGACGCTGTATGGCGCACCCACAGAATGAAGCCGAGCGCAAGGGTGCTGCAAGATATTCGTCCAGGTAAGAGACCGTCGTTAAATTACTACAAGCAGGCTTGTGTAAACCTGCCAACTCATTATCTAGAGAGCTATGGTCCTTGTAGAACCGCAGATGCAGTTGAATATGACATACTTGATCGTACACCTAACAACTTACTACTAATATTATGACCCTTAGAAAGTGATCATGACAACATACTTGTTTTAAGAATTAATCTGTAAAACATAAGTGGCATCTGCCGCGTACGCAGGATGCCCAATACGTGTGCTTGTGAAACCATTGGGATGTACTGTACATGAATGTAGAAGTTACCAATCGGCACGTAGACTCCTAGTGCCTCCTGATCTAATAACTAATAAGATTTAACCAACGTTAACTGCCACGCATACATGATGCCTAGAACGTTGTGCTTTTGAATTTATTAATAATCGGCTCATAACTTAGTTGAGTGCCTCTTGATACTTTGGCGTAGTACTGTTACGAATTCGATTTAACTAGTATTATATTCAAAAAACGAATTAATACTCACACCGACTCATTTAAGGAACAGAAACAGGTCTCTTAGCACAGAAACCGATTACTGAATGTTACATGTGTGTATTCTACTTCTTTATTCTCAGGGATTGAAACCAGTTACTCATGAACGCAACAAATACTATGTTTTGAAAATATACAGCCATTCAGGTAATAACGATCAGACCATTTTATAGCAAGACTTGCTAAAAAATGGTGTAATCAGCATTCAAAAAAAGTTTCGGGACTAATGAACCAACTTTTCTCTTTCTTTATTCCCCTTTTTCTTTTCAGTTTAATATGTTGTCTGTACAATTGTCCCCTTTTCCTCTTGTTTACACCTCATGAATCCTCCCCTTCACCAACCCTTGACTCTCTGTGACTACTTTATTCTATGATTCTGATACAATGGTCTATCTATTACAAAATGTAAAAAAAATCTTTCCAATCATTTGCTAGCTTACTTTACTTACCACATATTTCAAATTCATCTTTTTATTTTCGTTTTTTGTTAACAATTAATAATGTATAATGTTTGGGTTTTTTACTTTGAAACTAAAGCCTGTATTTGAGAAAGGCTAATAGTTTTAGCGGAAACACGTGTCATACAAAGGGCTAAATGAAATAAATACTTTTTTCAAAAGTATATTTAGCGCTGTCTTCCATCTGAGTATTTTTGAATTCTCTTCTTATTCAGGCTCCTTTTATTCTGGGTTTCTCGTATCTTATCACAATGTTCTTTGTCTTAGCATTGTTTCTTGTCTTTATGTCTTGAACATGGTCATCTTCATTCAGATCTGTTCCTTCAGTTGCCCATTTGAGAGAGGCTGTTCGACCCATGAACTGGCCTCTGGTACTACAGAAAGCTTGGTGCACTATGCAGTGTGCAGTCAGGACATCTATTTCAATAGCCATGAAGTTCTTCGAATTTCCCATGCTGTATGGCAGGAGTGCACATACAAAACATTCTTTATCTGACGGTCTTCTTCCAACTTCTTTCATGTGTTGGTACCATATGTTGTTTCCCAAGTGTGCTGTGCTGTCCAGATAATCATTCAGTTCATAATTATCTTTTTGAGTGCTTCTTTTGGTTCTCAAAGTCTTCATGTAGTTTTCTATGACAATTTCCTTAAATGCATCACCATAGCCTCTTCGAGCTGGTCTGGTTGCAGGAACATCCATCCGGGTTCCCTGCATAGCAGAAAGTTCAGCAAGTCTTTCTTTATCCATCTGTCTTTTTCTAGCAGCAGCTAAAAACAGACATAAACATTCGGCTATAACAGACATAAACGTTCTGCTATAAGTTCTGCACGTAATTTCTCTGTGGGACTTGTGCTTGAGCCTCTTGCCACTGGACCAGGTGTGTCCGCATGCATTATTTGTGTAGGCTCAACCTTTGTCAAGCCCTTACTTAGTGAGTCGCCAACCATGTTTCTGGTGTTTAAAAGCAGTTTCTGAACCAAGTGCTATGTGTGATTTATTACTGACAACATCCATTTCATGCTCAGGTATCTTCCCATTTTTTCTTGGGACAGAAATAACTATATAGGGTCTAGGCTGCCGTGTAGTTGCCATGCTTACCTTTTCCTTCTGCTCAGAAACATATACAGGAGTCTTAGCATCATGTGCTCCTATATAGAATGCAGTTCTCACTGTCAGTGAAAGCAATATGAGGATGAATATAATGGATGTATAGATGATGCAGTGGTAGTTGACAGCATCTACTTCTTGGAAAATGTGCACGTCTATCCTCATGGGGCAACACAATTTGCCTACTTTGATTCCCCATCTCGAACATTTGATGCTAAGGAAGGAAAAACAAACTTTAATAGCTCTGCATTTTTAGATTACTTTCTAGCAGCTGTTGTCTTCATTCATCATTCGTCCTGGATCAACTATCTGCTTTTCTGGATGCCTGAAGAAGTGACTTTACCTTTTTCTCTGGAACCAGTTTTTTCACCAGTCGGGGTGCAAATGTTCCTTTATCGTGAAGAAAAATGTCCTCATTGAGCCTCTATGAAATCTGCTTCATTTATTAGTTCCAAACCGATGCCTCAAATCTGCTTCAGTCCAGATGACATGTTGCTTACCTGTCTGCATAAACAAAGAGTTTTGTCCTTCATTCAATTCTTCGATCTGTCCCTCAAAGGAAATCTCTACAAAGCTTTGTGATTTCTCTCAGAATAGATTGCCACCTGGATGATTATTCCTTCCAGGATCACATTTAAGTTTGCAGTGTTTCTTGGATCTCTCAGTAAAGTGACCACATCTGTGTGTCTTCCAACGAGATGCGGGTATTCTTCAATTAGATGAAAGAACACCACACTGACTAGTCTATGTACTGCGTCGGTTGATAAGGGCATTTGTGTTTATGAGCAATCTTCTTATGAGCTTTTCATTGTCAGGATTTTGAATGTAAGCTGGAATGGAACAAGTTCTACCCACCAATGTAGGATAAGTATTTAACTCCCACTCGAGATAAGTAAGTATGAACCTAGAAAGGTCATCATTGGGTAACACCATGAGTAGAACCAAACAAGAACTCTGTGTAAAAAGAATCAGGGCACTGTACCCTCTTCCAATTGCTGTGTCCACGATCAAAATGTGGCATATCCTTATTCTTATCAAAGCTTAAGCATGCCTTAGTCCAAAGTCAATAAACTACTGGGCTTTTTAAAAATGCAGATCGTCTTTTACTCTGCAACTGGGATACACAGAGTGTTCGAATGTGTCCTTTTACCCTTTTACTTATAGCTCAAGAGGGAGTGTGCAAAATCAAGCCACAGTTCAACTAAAGAGTTCTTCACACTTTCCACTTGTCAGGTTATGCGTCCTTCTTCATCGTCATAGATCTCGTCTGCACGTGCTGTGTTTCTTTCCTGATGATTGTAGCTTCTTCGCGGTGGGGTGCAAGTAGAGGGGTCTCTACAGAGTACATTTTGATGTATTCCAGGAAGATCCAAGCTCGCCTACCCTGCAATTTGACAACAGATGGCATCACGTCCTCAACAACAAAAGAACCGTTGAATCTGGACTCGTCCCACTTTTTCCTTGTGTGATTACAAATTAGGACTGTATCTCCTGGGTATATTCTTGGATGTAGAAATTCAGGAGTTTGGGTTGTTGAAGCATCTCCTTATGTGTTCTGTACTGCACTACACACTCGTCTCTGCAACTGTCCTGAAATCACAGAAAAACTTGATGTTAAACAGTTCAAATAGTTTTGCAATTCATGTCCTAAAATTTCTGACGTTGGCTGAGCATCACTTCTAACTCAGGATGGAGGCATTAAAGGTGTTCTCATTCGCCTTCCTGTCACAATTTCTTGTCGCGTAAGATGGTGGTCAGAGCCTGGTTGGTTCCTCAATGCATACAATGCCAGTGGTAGGCAGTGCAACCACCATATTTTCAAAGTAAGCTTCAATTTTGCTATTGTTTCTTTTAACAGGCTGTTGAGCTTTTCACAAATTCCATTTCCTTGCGGATGATAAGCCAATGAGGTGATCCGCTCGAAAATTGTATTAACAAAGCGAAGTCCATTATCTGATCTCATTACTTCGCACACTCCCTATCTAGGAAACATTTCGTGCACTAAGAACTTAGCTGCACAGGTAGAGTCTGGGTGTGTGTGCATGGAACTGCCTCTATCCATCTAGATAAAGGTCATACTACAACAAGTAGGTACCTATATCCATTGTAAACTTGTATCATATCGACATAGTCGATATGCAAGTGCTGAAAAGGGCCATTGGGACTTGGGATGACTCCCTTCACTATGCACAGTGTATGCCCAGCTGTGAATTGTTGAAAAACAATACAATTTACCATATAAAATGCAACGTGCTCCATTAGGTTTGGTACAAACCAATCCTCAGCAATGGTTACAGCAAGATTCTCCCTAGTTGTATGCGCTGGGTAGTGTAGCTGTTCTAGTGTCACCCTTAATAAGGCTATAGGCATCACTGGTTTACCAGTGCTGTCTTGTCGCCACAATGCTTCGGAGGGGTTTAAAGAACACCCTCTTCACTTCCATAAGTTATTTTCCTCTTGTGGTGCCTCTCCTTGAAGCTCCACTATCTGTGTTTTAGACGTATGATTATATCACTCATCCACAATCATCATCACCATCATTCTTTCATTCACATTAATGGTTTCAATATTCATCATCTCTGTGTCTGTATTTGCTATGCGCCTGGCTTCAGCATCTGCTGCTCGATTTCTACGCGAGATAAAACCTGTCCCTTTCGTGTGAGCTGCGCATTTAATGACTGCTATGCCCACCGGGAGTTGTAGTGCCTTAATGAGCCTGTCGAATAAGTCTGCGTGCTGCACTGGCGTGTCGTCCGCTTGGAGGTAGCCCCTCCTTTTGCAGTGCGCTAATCCTGTGTGTACCGTCGACATCACATAGGCGGAGTCGCTGTACACTGTTACTTCCTGTTCTGCGTGATTCTCAATTGCGAGTATCAACGGCAATAACTCTGCAGCTTGTGCTGAATAATGAGATGGCAATCGAGTACTCACAAGCACTCGACATTCTCCATTTGCCAGATGTTTCACTACCGCGGCACCTGTATATCTTTGCCCATCATTTTGATCGATCCTTGAAGACCCATCAATGAAGACAATCTCTCCTCCTGCAAGCGCATTCTCCTTTACTATAGGGAGCTCATCACAGAACTCTTCATAGTCTGCACAATCGTATATAGGCTCTCCTTCAGTGTTTGGCTCAGCTATAAACATAGCTGGATTCACTATTTTACATCAAAATATTTTAATCGCTGGAGTTGATATAATTACCTCATAGGCAGAAGCCCTTTGAGTAGTCAGCGTGCCTTTTGGTTTTTCTGAAATGGAAAATAATGTGTGTTCAACAAATAATGTCCTGGAGCATCCCATCACTATGTTTGTAGCCTTTTCTATCACGAACGTGGCAGCTGCCAAACTTTGTTAGCATGGAAAGTGACCTCTCATTACTGGGTCCAAAATTCCGCAATAATATGCAAGCGGCTTGTACCCCAACGTTGTTCTCTGTGTGAGGACTGCTGTCATAAAAGTACCATCTGTATGTGAGAATAGAAAGAATTCTTCTGCATAATTGGGGATCCCTAGAACTGGGGATGTGCAGATTGCTTTCTTCAATTCGTCAAACCCTTCTTCCATTGCCTCAGTCTACATGTTTTTTCTTTTGTTGCCTGTGATTTTTTTAAGCCCTGTAAAAGGGGCCTCGTATACTAGCTGTAGTCAAAGGCCCATGCCCTGACATAATTACATAGTCCTAGAAAACTCTGCATCTGTTTTATCCTGTGTGGCTTAGCTGTTTTTAAAATGGCCTCTTCTCCTTCACGGGTGACCTTCTTTCCCTCATGTGAAATCAATTGGCCTATGTACAACACTTCTTTTTGACAATATTGTAACTTTTCCTTGTCAACTTTGTTATCTTTGTCAGCAAGTATAATCCTCAACTGAACAGAATCGCATCTGCACTCTTCCTCTGTGGTGCTGCAAACTAAAATCTCATCTACGTATTGCGGCACAATGCTTTTTACAGCAATATTGCTCAAGACCATCTGAAGGACTCTGTTAAAAATGGATGGGGACTCACAGTACCCCTGGGGCAGTCTTGTGCTTTTTAATTGCACTTGTCTAAAAGTAAATGATGTCAAATCTTGTGAATCTTTATGCAATGGGATTGAGAAAAAGCATTTTTCAAGTTGATCAACGTGAAATATCGTGCATCAACAGGTATATTACATAAAATTGTAGACGGGTTCGGGACTAGCGGGAACTCGGTCTCTACAATTTGGTTTATTGGGTGAAGGTCTTGCACTAGTCTCCAAGACCCCACTTCCCTTTTTTCACTGGGTAAATTGACGTATTACATGGTGACTCTGACGTCACTAAGTTACCTTGGTCCATCATGGTGGAAATCGTCTTACAGATGCCTTCATCTGCCTCTCGAGACATGGGATATTGTTGTGCTTGAGGTAAAATTGCTCCTGTTTCAATTTAATCTTCACTTCCCCAACTCCTTTCAGTAAGCTTATGTCATAAGGGCCAGTAGTCCACAATGAAGTTGGCACTTTCATACCTTCATCAAAATATTCAGGACATTTCTTTGCTAGCATCATTCTCTGTGGAACTTCTCTCTTAATCACCTTGACCTAATAAGTAATGCACATTTAAAATATCCCAAAATCATCAGATATGTCATATCCAAACAAGTCCTCATCAGTGACGGCAGTCACTCAGCAGCCTTCCTACATGGCTATTATTGTGCTCCATCGTCTACCTTCATCATCAGTTGCATCAAGCAAAGCCATATTTCCTCGGACTATAGCTGGTTCTATGTCTAAGGGGAAATTTCACCCCTCCTCTTCGTCCATGGATATCTGAGGTCTAAATAGCAACTCATCTGGTATTCTCATGGTTCTACCTACTAGACCTGGCAACCATGTTAACAAAACATGTATCCCATAATTGAACACTTTGGGTTCCAACGGTATCGCTATAGTTTGAAGTTTGAAGTTTGTTTTATTTGTAAAGCGCACCAGACCCATGGGCAACCGGGCGCATAATCTTAGATAAAGGTTACAACAAAAGTATACACAGAGTACCAAATTTACCAGTTATACACAAGTACAAATTTACAAGTTATGATCGCTACAGTGTGGCATATGTACACAGATAAGATATAATACAGGACGAGAACCAGGCTAGCATGAGGAACTGGTAGGACGTGACGTGGAGTGTAGTGCAAGACGCGAGGAGAGGTAAGGTGTGGCATTGTTGTTAATGCATTTGTGAGTCAAAGCTAGCGTTTTTAGGGCAATTCTTTGTTTTACCGGGAGCCAACATAAGTCAGATCTAATGATGGAGATATGGAAGCATCTGGGGATATTGAGAGCTGCCCTTATGGCATTATTTTGAATAGTTTGAAGTTTATTGAGGTTAGACTGACAAGTTCCTAGGTAGAGGGCGCTACAGTAATCAATCTTGGACATGTAGAGTGTTCTAGCCAAAGTAGTGCAGTTGTGAGGGTTCAGAAATGGTCTGCAGGTGGTGATAAGTTTACATGTACAGGCTGAGGCCGACCTGACAGCATTTGTTTGTCTGTTCAGAGAGAGGGTGGAGTCCAGATAAATGCCTAAGGTTTTGGTGTCTTTGGAGACCTTGATGACATTGCCGTCAATAGTGAAGGACTTATAGGCTTGGTCGAGTTTGTTAAGATGATAGGTGGATCCTAGTAGTAAGAGCTCCGTCTTATCGTCGTTGAGGCAGAGTTCATGTTGCGCCATCCAGGCCTGGATGACCAAGTAGACATCATTCAGGGATTTGGTATCGGCTGAGTAGTCACCAGTAATGGGAATGAGTATCTGGGTGTCATTCGCGTAATTGGTGTAGGATACACCCAGATAGTCAAGCACATCGGAAAGGGGCTTGGTGAATACATTGTACAGTGTGGGCAATACACAAGAGCCTTGAGGGACGCCGCAAAGAATGGGAGAGGGGTCTGCCAATGCTGAAGGTGAGAAGACCCGCATATATCTATTGCTGAGGAACGAGCGGATCCAGGCATTAGCAGAGTCAGAGAAGTAGGCAGCGGATTTGAGATGTTGGCAAAGTATTTGGTGGTTGACTAGATCGAATGCCACGGAGAAGTCGAGGAGAAGTAGCGCTAGCTTCCCGTTGTCCTTTAGTGTCGCCATTTGAGTTTTCAGGTCAATCAGGGCTGACTCGGTGCTGTGTTTGGGGCGGTGCTATTTGCCCTGCGTATGCCCTGATCATTTCTCACACACGTTTAAATAATGCATTCCTGGTGTTGAGCATACTATGCCATCATCTGTAAATGAAATGGTCATTTTCATTTTTGTCATTAAATCTCATCCTAATATGTTGACAGGTGTTTGCCTTGAATAAAGCAGTGGCACTTTTCATATCACATTTTCCTATGGAGACTGGTCATTCTTCTGTAAAAGGAACTCGACTTGTTGCTCCTGTAAAGCCCTGAGTATTCATCGCATCGCCAGACATTGAAAATTTGCCCTCACATATACACGAGCGCGTTGCACCCGTGCCACTAAGAAGAAAAAAGCTTTGCCGCCTATAATTCCTTCTACCCTTGGCTCCTCATGAGGATTCGGCATAATAGATAGGACCGAACACATCAGGTCTCACAGTGAGCTGTCCTATTTCAGGTACAGTCTCATTCCATCACCCGTGAATGAATTTCCTCCATCAGCAGTAACACCTCCTATTCTACGTGTCATTGACGGTTCTATGTTTGTGTTCTGCTGAAGTTGCATTGGAGATTGCTGCGATTGTCCTTGTGTTTTATTACCTACCTGTTACTTGTGATTGCAAGCCCTGCTGCACTCTCTGTGCTTGCTGCTGCACTGTGTGATCTTGTGCAAATCCATTTCCACCCTGCTGCGAATATGCAGGTGGATTTGGCGTTCCCTGTCTTGGAAACTGATCATTCTATACCATCCCTTGGTTTCTACACATACAAGCTATGTGCCCTGTCATTCCATATGTCCAACATACAAGCGGCTGTCTCCCCATCTGCCCATATTGCATATTTTGATTACCATTTTGCATATTCTGGAACCCTCCCTGATCATTCTGCCAATACCCTTGATTACCTTGCCAACATCTCCCTCAATATCCCCTTCATCGTGGAGCATATCCATTATTTGTCTGATCAAACTGTGTTTGGTTATTTACTTGTGGCATGTTCACTGCCTGCTGCAAATTTGATCCACCTATGTTAGTTAACATTACCCCTTCAATGGCATACTTGCATAGATTTTTTCTGAACTAATTTTGCTTCTTCACCTTTTCGTGCACCATCCTTTTTGCGATAATTTTCCTGCAGGAGTCTGCAATAATGTGCAATGGTTTGTCAATCTGAAAATATGAATACCCTTCATTTGAATGATAGACGTAACTTGATGGCCGTGGGCCAACCGTCTTATGCACCGAATTATAGAAAAATAAACTGCTATGCTTGACCGACGAGCGGCCATTTTAAATGTAGCAAGAATCGCCATTTTGCTTGTTAACCATTGCTCATTGCTTTCTGTCTAAAAACTGCTTTGCAGCTTGCAATTCTTGCGGATTCTGCTTACTCTGCTCAACTGTTACCATTATTGTCTGAATATGAAAGGACAAGGTTGCGGGACTGAAGAGTTTGCTGAAACTCCTCATGAGTAGCCCAGGGAGGAATGCCCACGCTCCCTCTCTGTAGCCTTGGGAGGAAGCTGCAGGGCATTTAATCACTTGACAGCTGCCAGGCAGTCTTCTACGATGGTAGAATATGTTAGAATAATACAGTTAAAGGCTTGAATTATGCTTTTCTTACGCCCCCCCTTCGCAAACCCTTTAGAACGTGTCGGCTCCCAGGACACGAATAGAACCTCATAGATAGCAAAGCTTGGAATGTGGCTCTTCCCCCGTGTACAGCTTGCTTCCAAGAACAGAACCACCGTGTTCTAAAAGATGCCTCCGCACTTTCTAATTGCACATTGTTACTAGAATAGACATCGAAAGCATTATAATCGTCATACTCGTCGGATATGTCCATCGTCATCCCGAGTTCAAAGGAACTTCATAAAGAGCGGTGTTGAACATGACTTTGCTGATTGTATAATATGCATTTTGTATATATGTAACTGATGTACGTAATTCGCTCTCTTGCGTCCCTCGAGGTCTAGGAAACTCACATCGCGGGGCGTGATATCAGAATTGGCCAATTGATACTATCTTTTGCTTGCAATAAACCCTAGCATTGGGAATTTGAACCTCGTTTCTGGCGCATCTTTTCGTGTATGGTTTTTGCCTTGTTTCTATAGCACGAGGGACCCCTAGGGGCCCCTTTCAAGATGGCGCCCAAATAGGGACCCTCCCCCGCTTGCCCCATCGTATACCTTGTAACGGAGTAAAGGCGAAAGAACGGCGAGGACGGGAAGGTCGAGCCGGGATCAAGAAGTGTACAGGGCCCCCTGTAGAAGAGAGGAGAGATTCCTTCCGCAGATCTGCACACATCTGATCCCTGATCGACGTACCGGGCCAGAGGGCAAAGGAGGCGAGGGTCCCGAGACGAGGCAGAAGCCAGAGAAGCGCAGACACGACGTGGGGAGAGGTTGCATTAGAACAGGCGACTTGTTTTATCAGGTGAGTCATTCCCCGATTCAAAGAGAAACCTGATTTTTGGTAGAGTGTTGATTTTGCAAACTCAAACGTCCAGGTAAAAGTGGCTAACCAAAGGGGAAGGTTAAAGAAACATGCCTGGAGTACTGTCCACTTTAGCGGGGCTTTTCAGCTGCGGTAGACAGTCCTTGGAATATGGCCAAAGTGCACCGCCTGGGGGAACGCCGGCTTATGATATGTATGCAAAATATGGGGTGGGTGCGATAATATTTTGTGAAATTTGGCATAGGCAAACTAGAAAGCAACCCGACCATCAGTGGCTGATTAATGGTAGTTTTGAGATGGGGAGTATAGATAACCTAGGGAGGGTGCTGATTAGAAAGAAAGCGCGACCTGCAGCTTTTGAGACCGTCAAAGATTGGAGGAGGGAAGCAATGCTCCGACTAAGGAGTAGAGAGAAGCATGTACGTAGGCACAAAACAAAGCTTGAGATAGCAGAAGAGAAGGAAGAGGAGGAGTGGTCTGTGAGTCTAAGACGGGAAGGAAGACGTGACCAGATGAACATAGACAGAATATACCCGCAGCGGGAACTACACATAGCAGATGAATTAATGGAACATTTGTTAACTAACACAGGTCGAGGCCCAAAACCAGAATCAAAACCAAACACGCCAGCGGTGACTACGCAGGCCCAACCAGTAGCTCTCATACACCCTCCCGCAGCCCAAGCATTTCCCCTCACGCAAGCGTTAACAGAAGCCCCGCCCACAGCGCGAGCACTCTCACAAGCGCAGACCGCGGACACACAATTTCCCAGCACCCAGCAAGGCCCTTCACAGATGCCACCTGTGTCACTTCTCCCATCCGCACCTCCTGCTCTAGGGACAGATTCAGCACCATCCGCCCCTCCAGAAGTCGAAATTGAGACTGGGGAGACGAGAGGCGGGGCTGAAGGAACAGGATTTGGACTGGTAACTCGAAGCGCAATCAGCAAAGAGAGAAAGATTGAATTACGGCAAGAGGCAGAAATGTACATAGAAGGAAATGACGAGACGGCAGCATTGGCCTCATTGTATGGGTATCGAAGAAGCAACGAGAGACAGGTAGTGTTGGAATGCATGGGGAAATTTTTGGTGGGAGAATGGAAAAAGTTGCTTGAGAAATTACCACCACAAGATTGTTAGATTTGAACCAACTAGCATGTTGTAGAATAAAAGTTGAAGAAGTGAAGGAACATGTGGATAGACTTTTTATCTTAAAAATGAGTTGGACAATGAGTATGCCGAAATGTTTGCTGCGTCTGGGTACAGGGGTTGGGATATTAGAATCGAGGGGAGAGGGACGGTAGAATCATACATAGAGCGGAGACATTCAACGTCATCTGTACAGAAGGGCGAGAAATTGAAAGTATGTATACGAGAAGCAGTAAAATGGGTATCAAATCCTAGTATTCCAACAATGGTTATACATGATATATTTGATGAATATTCCATACCAATGAAAAGAAAGGCACTGCAATCGATGGCTGAACATTTGATGGAGAAGGATATAAAAAATAATAAGGCCAGCCCACCTGAGATACTAGCGGTATACAGGAGAGCATTCGAGCGAAGTACAGGAGAAACAGGCTTATCATTGGACTTAGGAATACTATTGAACCTAAGAGAAGGGGGAGGGATCGTGAGTGCGGCATTTCCAATGAGAGAGGTCCCGCCCACGTTTGTATCAAAAGTAGAGATCCCTGCGACGGGAACAGTAGGAGCGCAGGTAACACCAGCCCATTTCACCGCTCAGTATGTGCATGTCCCCTTTTCCAGGCAAGAGGTGAATACTATAAAACAGACGATTCCCGATATAAGAAAGAATCCAGCAGGGTTCTACAAGGAAGTAGAGTCAACCCTGAGATCAGCAGTGCTTACTATGAGCGATACAGATTTGATTTTCCCAGCCATTTTGCCAGCAGATATATGGAAACAGATGAGGACGGTAGATGACACAGGGGTTTTTGGCGCCACATGGGCGGAGTTACTACTGGAGGATAAGAATAGAAAAGTAGGGGAAAATCCGGGAACCCGCATGGCAGATCTACCAGAACGGATAATGCGGAAATTGAGGGAAATAATTCCAGAAAAAAGGATTCAGTGGGACAAATTAACTACATGTGTACAGGGCAAAGATGAGCCAGTAACAGATTATTTCAATAGATTTGAAGGAGTATTCACAGACTTCAGTGGGCAGGATGTGAGCACAGAGTCGGGGAAGAGGCTATTTGTTGATAAATATGTGAGGGGACTAATAACGCCAATTCAAGATATGTTAATGACGTCGGAAAGTTCCTGGCCCGCAAAAACCGGTGAGTGAGATATTACACATAGCCCAATATTACGAGAACAGGGTAAATGTGGCGAAAGAAAGAGAGGTGAAGGATAGAGTAAATTTAAAAACAAGGGTGTTACTGCAGCAGTTCATTGGATACAATAGAGGTAGAGGAAACGCACAAGGCCGGGGAAATTTGAATAATATGCATGGGGTGTCATTGGGATTAAATCAATGTGCGTACTGTAAGGAGGAAGGACACTGGCGAGCGCAATGCCCGCACCTACAGAATAGAGGTGGGTTTGGTCAGAGAAGGCCTCATAGAGGACATCAGGGGTCAAACGGCCCAAGCAGAAGTAACATGCAGCAGCAGCAGGGATATACCAATGGAGGTCCTCAAACCCAGTCATATGGCCAAAACCAGGCACAACAGAACCAGACATTGAACCAGAGTGTTTCGAATCAAAATCAAGGCGGGCAGGGCCAACAGAGAAATGATCAGAGTGTAGGACATCAAGGGGGAAATGGGAATATTTTTGATACACAACCAAACACGTATTATAGCAGTAGCGGTGACTACACATCGGACGATGTGTTATTTTCGCGATAGGACAGCCCACGACAGGGGTCGGAACCAGTGTCTATTCCCGTCAATCAGAGAGGACCCTACGTAGAAATGAGAGTCGGGAATAAGGAGCACTGTTTGCTTGTAGATACAGGGGCACAGAAGTGCTCGATAGACCACCACTTGGTTCCGGAGATACCACTGTCGGGGCAGAAGAATGTTTCTGTAGGGTTTGCAGGTACACCAGTAATTAACCCCATGTCCCAATTACAATAGGACCATTTACGGAACAGTGTCCATTTCTTTTGACAGAAAATTGTGGACAGAACTTGCTAGGATTAAATTTGTTGAGAAAATTGGGGGCAGTCATACATTGTACGGCAGACAGGGTGTTCCTCACGATGTGGCCTCACGATGCACCGGTGACGGAATTTATGTCAAAAGAATTGCCAGAAGAGTTAAGTAGAGTACCAATCTGTCTGTGGGCAACGGTTACCACAAATTCCCCAGTATAAAATTTCTGTTGAAGGTGAGAAGGGATTGAAAAGCATTGTTACTGACTTGGTGAGATTGGGTGTGGTTGAGGAAATTGCAGGTAGCACGTGCAACAGCCCGATTCTTCCACTTTACAAGAAAGGAGGCAATGAGGTACCCTGTCGTTTCATAATTGATCTGCGCGCATTAAACAAAGTGGTAGACCCACAATTCCCTTTGGTCCCAGATGTCACAACAATACTGACAATGATACCGGCCACTGCAGAATACTTTAGTGTAGTCGATTTGAAGAACGCATTCTTTAGCATCCCAGTGGATAAAAGCAGTAGATATCTGTTCGCGTTCACTCTAGGAGGTCGATCATTCACATTCACACGCATTCCACAAGGATACACAGAAAGCCCGAGTATTTACAGCAGAGCACTAAAAGAGCAGCTAGACATGCTAGAATTACCCGAAGGTTGCATACTCTTGCAGTACATAGATGACTTATTACTAGCTGCTGACACGAAAGAGATCTGAAAAGAAAGTACTATATTACTATTGACACACTTAGCGACCCATGGTCACAAGACAAGTTTGAAGAAATTCCAGTGTAATCAGAAGGAGTTGTCTTATTTGGGTTACCTACTTTCGAAAGAAGGGAGAAGATTAACACCAGAACGCATAGAAAGTATTTCTAGTATGCCTATTCCAAAAACTCAAAAAGGCGTGTGAGCTGCAATAGGCATGGCCTCTTATTGTCGGCAGTGGATCAGTAATTTTGCGTTGATTGTGAAGCCGATGATAAAATTGACTAAAAAGGATGCAGAGATGCCTTTACAGTGAGATGAGGAATGTCAGAAAGCGCTTGAACAATTGAAAACTGCATTGTGTGCTGCGTCAGTTTTAGGCACTCCAAACTATAAAAAGATCTTCAGACTATTTGTGAGTGAGAGTGAAGGATGTGCATTGGCGGTTTTGACACAGGAACAAGGTGGAAGAAATAGGCCGTGCGGCTATTTTTCTTGCGCGTTGGACCCTGTAGCGCGCGCACTACCACAATGTTTGCGATCCGTCGCAGCGGCTGCTGCATCAGTGAAACAAACGGAAGGAATGGTATTGGGGCACACTTTAATTCTGATGGTGCCACATTCTATAGACGTCCTATTAAATAGGACGCAGACACAACACCTCACCTGAGCTAGACTGACAAGATATGAGCTCATCTTGTTTGCACCCCACATCCAAATTATGAGGTGTAGCGCATTGAACCTGCAGAATTAATGCCACTTCCCATAGCAGAAATTGGTGTCAACGAATCACCACCCCATGATTGTTTAGTGATCATTGAAGAAGAAACAAAGGGAAGGATTGATTTGAGCGATATACCACAAAAAGAGCCAGATGGGGAGTTATTTTGTGATGGCTCTTGTTGTAAATTACCTGATGGCGCATCAACGGCCGCATATGTAATTACTACCCTAAAGAGAGTTGTAGAAAGCAGAAGAATCCCCTACAATTCGGCGCAAGCCGCAGAAATAATAGCACTGACCCGAGCCTGTGAACTCTCTGAGAATCTGAACGTAAATATTTATACTGACAGCCAGTACGGCTTTGGCGTGGTTCACAACTTTGGCCGACTTTGGGCTGAGAGGGGTTTCTTGACATCGCATGGAGCCAGGATTCAGCATGGCCCTTTGATTGTGCGATTGTTGTCTGCGCTCACGTTTCCAAAGCGCCTAGCTATAGTGAAGTGCGAGGCGCATAAGAAAGTAACATGTAGAGTGGGAGAGGGAAACGCATTTGCAGACAGGATTGCGAAGCAGACAGGATTGCGAAGCAAACAGCCACAGATTTGGGGAATAAAATGATGACAGTACAGACTGAGGAAGTACCTTGTATGATAGAGAATGGAGCTGCCACAGTCAAAGAAATGCAGGCTGAGGCCACGACCGAAGAGATTCAGGGGTGGGCTGAGGGCTCTGCTGAGTTAGATTTGGAAGGATGTTGGGTGGACAAGGAAACAAAGAACTGGATGTTGCCAAATTGTTATGTGACTGCAATGGTTATAATGGCGCATAGCCCTACCCACATTTGCGTGAAGAAGATGGTACGGCATTTACCACAGTATGGAAGAATAAGCACATAAAAAAGAAGGCAGAAAGACTAGTGCAGAATTGTATTACGTGTCTGCAACACATTATAGGGAAGGGAACCGTGACTCCAGCAGGTAGTTTTGGCCCACCCTCTATGCCATTTGAGGTGGTCCATTCTGATTTCATAGAAATGGAAAGGTGGCAGAACTACAAATATGTGTTAGTGGTAATTTGTGCATTTAGCAAGTGGGTGGAGGCATATCCTTTAAAAGACTGTACTGCCATGTCCACAGCAAAAGTAATGTTAAAAGAATATTTCTTCCGGTTTGGGTTGCCCCGTGTCCTGTGGTCAGACAACGGCCCCCACTTTGTGGGCACAGTAGTGCTACAGATCTGTGCAGGTCTGCAAATAGAGAAGAGATTCCACAGTTCCAGGCATCCCAGTTCTGCCGGGCTTGTGGAGAGACATAACGGAATCTTGAAATCAAAGATAGCAAAAATCTGCGTTGGGAGCAAGTTGAGTTGGGTGGATGCATTACCCCTAGCGCTGTTGTGTATGCGCACGTCTGTGCATGCTAAAACTGGGCTCTTCCCCTATGAGATTATAATGGGGAGACCAGCAAATGTATGGTGCGCACCGCAGCTCAAAAGATTGTGTGAGATCGAGCATCCTATGTTAAGCACATATTGTGGGCTTTTAATACAAAAGTTGCGTTTGATTCATCAGCAGGTGCAGGAGGCATTACCAGTGCGATATTCTGGACCGGGGCACTCGCTGGAGCCTGGAAGCTGGGTCTTGATTAAAAATTTTGAACAAAAGACAGCATTAGCACCCAGGTGGCGCGCCCCTATCAAGTACTTTTGGCAAGGCAGACGGCTTTCCGAGTAGACGGACGGAAGGCATGGATACACGCGACACATGCCAAAAGATTCCCAGGACTGCTGACAACTTCCGATGACCAGAGAAAGGAAACGGTCTCGGAAACTAAAGAAACTGTTGCCAGTCCAGTGCCACAGTATTATGGTGAATCGGTATAATTTGCGGCCTAGACAGGCAAAGTGATCCACAGATCTTTGGTGCTTTTCTTTTTGCCTTTGGTTCCACTCACGGACGGAGTAGGAGCCAGGGGCGTAGAGGAGAGAAGTGTGAGAATTGTGCAAGTCGGACAATTCAAGACTCACTGCTCCTCGGTGCGCTTATAAAAGTACATGTGTCAGGAGCCAGTGCAGGACAAGCTGGACGCACATAAGTACTAAGGCTGATAGAGTACATGTGTCCTAAGCCAGAGCGGGACAAGCTGGATGCACATAGTACTCTATCGATAAAGAACTGTTTGGAAATGGTCTGAGCAGTGGGAGAAAGAACAACTAATCTTGCTCGGAGTGGATAAATGATCTAGGCTGTGAGGCTGTGAAAAGGCTGGCAGAATTGAACTGTGACATTTTTCGTTGAACTTTTCTGGCATCAAGAACGAGAGACATTTGCGACGAACTTTGCCAGCAAGAAGAAAGACGATGAAGAACAAGTCAAAACCAGTTTCAGCTTCCTCCTGCACCCCTGCTGAAAAGATAATAGATTTAAAGACTGTAAATTTAGGGAAAAAGCATGGTAAAAAGAATAAGGTACTGATTTGGACATTGGTCCTGTATTTCATAAGTATGATAGTACCAACAATAACAGCTATTACACTATGGTTCCTGGAGTACGTACACCCATTAGAAACACTTTTGCCAAAAGCAGTTACTGAAAGCCCGGTTCATGTAATCACTGGTACTTTGCCCCCAATGGAAGAGAGACATAGAGAAGGATACGGCAACAATACATTGTTGCTCATCATGAACATGACCCATGTGCTTTTAAAGAAAAAAGATTGCTGGGTTTGCACCCATTTATCACAGCATGGTGGGAAAGGGATAGGCTGGTATGTACAACCGTTGCCATTGATTTATTAATGTGAGGTAACATTAAGTGCAATGTTCTTTGGGAAATGGAACAAGAGTAATACGGGTCAGCTAGATGAGACCAATATGAATGAATTTGAGGAAGTGATCATGAGACCTGTGGGTTGTTCCATATTCCAAAAAGCTTGCGTGTTTAAACTAGAACCCATGAGAAAGAATACACGAAAGATAACAAGACTAGATAGATTACATAGGCAAAATAGGCCAACCCCGCCAGCAGAAAAAACATCAGTAATGACATTTTGAACGAGGGATGAAAGGAACAAAGATGCTGTGCCCCCTGCCTATACGGTGGATCACAACCCCAAAACTGCTCCCCTATGTCTACAGAAAAAGGGTTCCTATAAAGTAGGAACGTTTAGCAACTGCCTGAACACAGTGGTATTAAAACACAAAATAGAACCCGTGTACGTAGGAGACCCTGTTTACTTTATATGTGGAGAAAAAGCATATCCATGGTTACCTAGGAACTGGGGAGGTACATGCTACCTAGGTCTACTGTTTCCAGGAGTGTTCCTCTTGGAGACAGCAGAAGTAGCCAGACGGACAAAAGGTAGAACTCAAAGGAGTAGCGAGGATGGAATGATAGCAATGGATATAGCCAAATCATTTATACCGTTCTTGTCCCAAATAGAAAATTCTTACAATATAAGAAAATTGTCTGGAATATTACAAAAAACAATAGATTCCACAACGGATATTTTATTGAATATGACATTAGAAGAAAAAGGAATAAGACTAATGGCACTTCAAAACAGGATGGCTCTCGATATAATATTAGTTGATCGTGGGGGAGTTTGCAAGCTTGTAAAAATTGCGTGCTGTGTGTATATAGATGACTACTCCCCTATAATATTTAAAGCGATCCGGAAATTACATGTCATAAGTTCCACACTCTCTACTGAAGAAGGGGGCTTGGGGGATAGGATCCTGGTTGTGGGGATTATTGCGGTCTTGGGGATGGAAGTTAATTTCGATACTAATGATGGTACTCGGGATATTCATAACATGCTGCTGTTGCATACAATGCTTACCAATAGTGTGCACTGAAATAACTGATGGCTGTACTAAGGGATGTATGCACATGGTGTTGAGAGGAAAACAAACGTATGGCCGGAATAACAGAGACACTGAGGAAACAAAAATAGTAAAACAATTCATGGCAATAGACATTAATGATGGAGATGATTCAGATGTAGATACCCCAGACTTAGCCTCAGTAGAGGAGGATACAATGAATAAATAAGACGTTTGGCACACGGCCAAAAGGAGGGTTTGTCAATATGAAAAAATGAATGCCCTTCATTTGAATGATAGACGTAACTTGATGGCCGTGGGCCAACCGTCTTATGAACCGAATTATAGAAAAATAAACTTCTATGCTTGACCGACGAGTGGCCAAAATCGCCATTTTGCTTGTTAACCATTGCTCATTGCTTTCTGTCTAAAAACTGCTTGCAGCTTGCAATTCTTGCGGATTCTGCTTGCTCTGCTCAACTGTTAACATTGTTGTATGAATATGAAAGGACAAGGTCGCGGGACTGAAGAGTTTGCTGAAACTCCTCATGAGTAGCCCAGAGAGGAATGCCCACGCTCCCTCTCTGTAGCCTTGGGAGGAAGCTGCAGGGCATTTAATCACTTCACAGCTGCCAGGCAGTCTCGTACGATGGTAGAATATGTTAGAATAATACAGTTAAAGGCTTGAATTATGCTTTTCTTATGGCCCCCCTTTGCAAACCCCTTTAGAACGTGTCGGCTCCCAGGACACAAATAGTACCTCATAGATAGCAAAGCTTGGAATGTGGATCTTCCCCCGTGTACAGCTTGCTTCCAAGAACAGAACCACTGTGTTCTAAAAGATGCCTCCGCACTTTCTCATTGCACATTGTTACTAGAATAGACATCGAAAGCATTATAATCGTCATACTCGTCGGATATGTCCATCGTCATCCCGAGTTCAAAGGAACTTAATAAAGAGGGGTGTTGAACATGACTTTGCTGATTGTATGATATCAATTTTGTATATATGTAACTGATGTACGTAATTCGCTCTCTTGCGTCCCTCGAGGTCTAGGAAACTCACGTCGCGGGGCGTGAGATCAGAATTGCCCAATTGATACTATCTTTTGCTTGCAATAAACCCTAGCATTGGGAATTTGAACCTCGTGTCTGGCGCATCTTTTCGTGTATGGTTATTGCCTTGTTTCCATAGCACGAGGGACCCCTAGGGGCCCCTTTCAGGTTAACTGGATTTCCAACCACGGTTTGGCTTCAATCCCCACTAATTTCTTTACTGTTTATGTACCTGCTCTGACAGCCCTTCGCATAATATATGATAAAATACAGGTATAGACTTCCCCCAAGCCTCACGTGTTTCAAGCGCCCAAGCGCCTTGAAAACTTTGAATGTAAAGCAACGGGTCCTCCCTTTCCTTCATTTTTCTCGTCATTATACCTCCCATATCGGACGTGTCCGGATATAACACTTGAAGCGCTTTCCAAATTGCTGCTCTACAATTGTTAAATGGTGCTCCATCGTGCGTGGTGTTGACTATAGTCACAACAGGGTAACCTGCCCGTGTCCATACGTCATCAGCTCTCTCACCAAGTATGGCGATTAGAAGACCTTTAATATCCCCTATAGCTAATGTGTTCCCTCCCGTCATTTTTTCTAACTCATCTATCCATTTTTCAGCGCCGGAAGTTAAATTTGGGAGTTTCTATCTTACATTTTCTCTGTCCATCTGGGGCCATGGTATATATTGTGGCCTTGCCCCTCCCTTTTCCAACAAGGGGTATTGTGATGCTCCAAACTCATTCTCATCCCTCATCATTTGTCTATCTACCGCTGAGGTAATATTTCCATATCGCTGTCTGCCTGGCAATGATCCTAGCCTGCTTAAATAAGGCGGGGACTCCCCCCTCTGAACATGGGGTTGCCCCTTTTGTCAGTCTGACTGTGTCAGTTGCTCTGGTGCCCTAGACATAGGTATTTTTAAATCCGACCATCTTTCTCCCTTATCCATAGGCGAACATCCTTCTGGACCACATATATCACTTATCTCTTCCCTCTGGAATGTTTCCCTTCCTTCGTCTGATACTTCTTGTGCCCAACTTGTGCAACTTCTCTCATCATCATCTCTATTTAATGTTAGTCTGTCTAAAGACAGTTCTTTATGTCTCGCACTACAGGAGGCTTCCTCCGTGTCATAAAACTGAGTGCTCTCAAGATGATCATTTTTTTCTTTCCCTTGTGATTCTTTCTGGGCTTGCATTTCGTGGTAAACCTTATCAATTGTGTCCCCAATGCTTTGTGAGTCAAACTATTTGCTCTAGACGTGCCTGGTAATGACTCGACTTCTTTCCCTTTCCAAATAGTCGAGATCGCGTGCTCTCTGTCTTCTTTTACATTCCATGTCATCATCGACTTCTCTGCGCTTTCTCGCTTCTTCTCTTACTCTATCTTCCTCTTTCTTTTTCATATCCCCTTTGTATTTCCTCATCCCTTCAGCACTGTATTCTTTCCTCTCTTATCCTTTCCTGTTCATCATCTTCTATTCTTTTTTCTATTAGCCTTTCCTGTTCATCGGCTGTTCTCTTTTTATTGTCAAGTTTTCTTTGCTCCTCTGCTTTCTCTTGTTTTTTAGTTTGCTCATCTTGATATAACTGTTCTCGTCTTTGTCTATCTTTTCTTTTTGCTCTTTAATCTTTCAATCATTCCTCCCTCTCTTTATCGTTTCTATCTTGTCCGTCTTGATCTCCTCTTTGTCTTACATCTTCAATACTTTTTCCATCAAATTGAAGTAAAATCTGACCTCCTAACCATTCATTCTGTAAGAACGCTATCTTATCAATTTTATCCTTCTCTCCTTTCTATCTCTTTATTTCTCTCCTTATAGCTAGAGATGTGCTTTGTCGATTACCTCTTTCCTTATCGCGTCTCTCCTTGTCGATTGGGACTTTGGAGGTTATATCTTTCTCGTGTCTCTCTCTGGGCCCTCCTCACTACTTTACGTAGTGGACTCATATGACGGATTGCTATATCCCATTGCTGCTTTAAGTTCTCTTAATGGGTATAATCCTTCATCTTCTTTAATCTCGTCTTTCATTTCAGACGGGACGGGGGGAGCAGAAGGCTCTTCACCCCCTTCTTTGCATCTATTGAGTATCCATTTTAAAGGAGGCTCCTCCTCCTTTTCATGTTCATACATTTTCCAAAGCTCTAGACTAGCTAGGCGCTTTGCAAACTTATTTCCTGTGTACGCAGCATGCAACTATGTCGTCATGTGCTGCAGAACTTCTCTTGATAATGACCTGTCTTGTGGCCATGGCATGAACATTTTGTCTGTCCCTTTAACCCATTCTGCACTGTATTGTTTAAGTTTAAGCGCGTGCTTTGGTAGCTGTTTGCAAAGATGCACTAATGGCGTAACTTCTTCCATTTCTAACCTTTACTTTTCTCTTTGCTATCACTCGCTTATACTTTAATTACAGTTTCCAGTTTACATCTCAATCAAAATACACTTATGAGAGAGCACCAACCGTCACAAGCTCCAATCCCGTCACAATACATTTTATTTTACTTTAATCTTGTTAAAAAACAACCATCAAAGTTTAATCTTAAAACAATCAATTTGTGCATCTCAACTTCATGTTTTTCTATTACTTAAAACATTTTTCTGTTCAACTCTGATGCCATCACACCTTACAACCACATAAAGCAGACAGACTTGACCAGCCACATGTCCGTACTACTCACAATCTTTTCTTTAGACTCGCCTTACCCTCTTCATCTGCTCCGATTTGGAATTTAAGCTAATTCTTTTAATATTGTCTTTAATCAATCTCGTTGTGTATATGTCCCACGTAAAGGGGCTCTGAATTAAAGCTTCTGCTAGCACTCTTTAAAGCCTAGGAACAGGGCGTATCCTCATATCGTGGCTACACTCACGACTATTTTTCCTCATATATTACTTAGCCACACTCAAGTCAATAAATATCTTGTTTCCCATATACAAATATATTACACTCTTACTCTTGCATTATATTTTATCCTGCTTCTCTCCATTATTCTCCGTTATTTACTATGCATGCATCCCTTTGCCACACCCTTTGGTCTATTCACTCATCGTTTGCATATTTTTCATCTTCGGGCCCTCAGGATCACCACCTTCGTTTCTGCCTCTTCGAGCTGCTTTCTGATCTGCGTCTCGTAGATGTGGGAAGCGTTTCTATCTTAATATAGGGGTCCCGTCAAACCTTTCCTTGCAAGGATTTACCTATTCTAACCACTATCTTTGGGGAGCTTCACGTCCTGACAGCCGAATAGCAAAGGTGGTGCAATATTGCTGAACATCTAAAGTTACTTATGTCGACGGCCGATGGTATCTTATCTAACCATCCTCTGCTACCAAGTGAACTGGAGGCTTCCAGCCCTTTAAGATGAGTAGCGGTACCCCGGAGATAGATGGGGATGCAGATTTTATTCATACATCAATAATCAAGATGACACAAATAGTTAGGCAAAGTTCGTCTGTTTTAATGTCAAGTATCTTAAAACAGGCAGCACAACGAACATCAGCAATCGCTCGATACTCTGACTCTAACTACTTCATTAAAAGGTTTGGTTCTTATACCCATAATTAGTCATAGCTTACGTGTTGACCTGCGTCATTACCAATGTCATAATGCGTGGCAAACTACTAAAACCTATTGGGAAGCGGGATTGGTTCTAGGTGAAGAACTAAGCATAGGGTCTATATCTGTATGGAGTAACGGAAAGAGATAATTGGATAGTTAGCATCAGGTGGGGCAACTAAGCCCTCCCTTGAAAATGGCCACCATAAACGTCACTAAATGTACGACGTCCCATTGGCTACACATACTATAGGACCCCTAACTACGTGGTTCCCTACAATTGGTTGGCTCTAACCCCCGTCAGTAATTTTTCTACCTAAGTTAGCAGCATGCAGACTGAACAACCAGGTGCGGATAAGCTTGTCTTGATACCAGCTTCCCACCAATTAAAATATCATCCATCATCACCTCAATGGTCCATTTAGTACTTTGAAGTTGGCCTTGAGTTTGTACTGTGTTCTCTGAGAATTATTAAGGAGTATGGGCACTATCTGGCTTCCGTGCGTAGGTGTGATCATCTTGCTCGTCCAACTTTCTTCCATCACGTGACTGGACACCATGCATTGAGCCTTTTTCATGTATTTGATTTTATTCTTCAATAGTCCTCTGACGTCTTTTGTTTTTGCTTGACCTCTTTGAACAGGAGCTTCTGTTCTTTCACGTTAATTGTATCTAATGTCAGCCAATTGTAGTCTGATAAGGCCTTGGCCTTCTTGGCTCAGTGAACTCCTTAGCTGCACTTTTATTCTGTTTAATTCAATGTTTTTTCTCAACTGCGACACTAGAATGAGGCCTTCCTCGTTGTTCAGTACTGCTTTATACGTAGTGGAAACATCCATCCTTTACTTATCCATATGTATCTATGAAGTATATATGTATATGTTGACGCTTGCCGTGATCTAACTATTTTAAAAGCAGGTTGCTAGCTTCATGATTACTTTGCTGTTTGGGTTACATTGCATCTGTACACGTTAAAACTAAGTTTCTTCATCAGGTTTGTGGCATAAGTTTTTTCATTTTGATCCCAAGATGTCACTTATCCTTGGTAGTTCTTTGTTTTTTATAATCGTCTAGCTCTCTGGTCTGGTTATCTTTCTATATGGGTGTCAATTCAACTTTGTATGACGTCACCATTCATCCTGGTCATTCAGTTTCTTTGCTTCTTCAGGAATCTCGTTCAAATGGCCATTATATTGTCTTGAATGCAAGTATGGTTTCCTCAATGGGTGTTTCACCTCCCATATTCTCTTAGGTATGGGTACTGCACAGAGCCCGCACTCTTCTCTTTGCTGGTTCACCTGTTCAGTATACATCACATATTTTGGTTCATACGCTTCAGGTAATGTAGGCGGGGCAGGCGGAATGGGGGTACTTGGCTCCTCCTCTACAACGGAAACGCTTGCCAGTCCATAATCCTAATCTGATCAATTACTATATAGTGAACTGTAGGATTTGGAACAATATAAGGGGGTTGAGGGAAAGAGTAAGTGATCGTAGATGTAGGGGTGCACGCATAGTCTTTGGCAGTGGGTCAGACGGAATGCTGTTGCTTTTCCCTCTCGTCCTTTCCTCCTCAGACCACGGTCACGTTACACCGGACTCACCCCGGTGCTGTAACACCTCTATCCTGGTGAGTGGCGCAGCAGAAAGGCCTGTGAACGGGACTAGAGCCCTGAGCCTCTGGAATAAGCTTCCTCTCAATCTCAGAGCGTGCTCATCTTTTTCTGTTTTCAAGAATATCCTGAAGACAGCGCTGTTCTGCTAATTTCTTGATCTAGTAACCAAACAGTTGTATCCCCTGAATGCCTCTTTTTTTCTGTTTTCTGTATGTTTGTATTGTTTAGCGGCCCGATGCCCACGGCCTCTCGCCTTTTGCGCTATATGAATACATTAAGAGGAAGGAGAAATTTCAATTCCAGCAAATATCCTTAGAAGATATGCAGAAAACTCTGGCCTCTATGAAACCATCTTCCTGTGCTGAAAACAAAATTACCCCTAAGATCATCCTTGAGCATCCAGACATCTTTGCCCCTTTACTCACTAAAATTGTTAACACCTCGTTTCGCGACCAATTGGTACCTACAAATATAAAAAAGGTCACTATAACACCGCTGGTTAAAAAGCCAACCTAGACCCACGTGACTCAAACAACTTGAGACCCATTACTAATTGTCATTTTAGCCTCAAAGTCATGGACAAGATGGCAACTGCTCAGCTCCAGGCTTATGTTGAATGTAACGGAATTGCTGCATCCACAGCAGTCAGCTTTCCGACCTTTCCATAGCACGGAGACAGCAATGCTGGATTTGCAGACTAAAATGCTGGGGATTATGGATGAGGGCAAAGCCGGCTTACTGATTCTGCTAGACCTCAGTGCACCGTTTGATTTGCTTGACCACCACTTGCTACAACAAGCTCTAGATACATTTGCAAACTGCTCGAAGGAAGCTATTGGGTGGCTAACCTCCTTTCTTGAGAACAGAGTCTCTTGAATTCACTGAGGAGACAAGTTCTCCGCAGAATCCAACATCTTCTGCGGAGTTCGGCAGGGCGCGAGTCTCTCGCCTCTGCTTTTCAACCTGTACATCCGCCTCTTGTGCGAACTGCTCGATCAAGTCCAGGTATTCTTTACGAACTATGCTGACGACACTCAGCTTGTAACGGAACTGAGCCGAGATCATGCCAAGGACAGTTCACTGTTAAACGACCTCTACAACAGCATAGAGGACAGGATGTACATCAACTGGTTGTGCTTGAATAGCAATAAGACGGAGCTCATGGACTTTGGATCTACACAAGCACGAGCCAAACTTCCTCCAGCCTACCAATCATTTAAAATCAAAGACTCCCGCATTGAGGTATCGAACGAAATCAAAACTCTAGGCATTACTCTTTAACTGCTGATGCCCTAGCTATGTATGTGAGCAAAAACTGTGCTTACTACATTAGACTTCTCAAGGCAATTAGACCACTGCTCAGCGAGAAAAACTGCACCACAATAGCTAGAGCGACCATTCCATCTTGCCTAGACTATGGAAATGCACTCTTAGCAGGAGCCAGTAAACAAAGCGTGCATCAATTCCAACAGATCCAAAACAACACGATTGGAACTATTAAACAAAAAGCCATATCAGATCATATCAGGGAAGCCGTGAAATCCACTGGCTGAAAGTGGAAGAACGCATACAATTCAAATCGCTGACTCTGACAAACGAGTGCTTATTTGGTAAAGCCCCTGCCTATCTGGAAAACAAAATCATTGCTTATAAACCTAACCGGACTCTTAGATCAGAAACCCGTGGGTTAATAACAAATCCGACATACAAAAAAGAACACGGATTGGGAAGAGCCTTCCCAAACCACGCTGCAGCGATTTGGAACAAACTCCCTCTCAGCCTTAGGCTAGAGACCAACCACCTTGCCTTCCGAAAGAGGCTGAAAACCTTCCTCTTTAAATAAAATCGCTCGCTAATTTTACCCTCTAGGTTAATATCCTCTTCTGCAGCAACGCACTGTTATTTGTGCCTGTCCTGTGACCACTGTTCGTCGTCTCTGTCTGCCTCTGTCTTACTGTATGCGCCCTGATGCCTGCGGGCTCCGGCGCAATACAAATAAATAAATATTAAACAATAAATAAATAAATAAATAAATAAACACACTGATGATGAGTCTAATGAACTCAGAGCATTCGCAGACAAGAAAAGTTGTCAAATATTTGTTCAGCCAGGCCTAAGGAATAAGACAAGACAAGGCAGGCGATAACAGCCTGTTGCCAGGGTCTGTCTGGTCGCATAATGGGGAGAAATGGGCTTTGTGGGGCCTCCTGGTCCTCCGCCAGCAAGGGGAGACCCCGACTCCTTACAGATCACTGGCTCCACAAGGCAGGTCGCACGAGGAATTCGCTGTGTGTCCTGCCAGCTGCAACTCACTGAGGCCAGTAGAACAACAAATACGCTCAGAGAGAGCTCTGTAGGGACGGATCACAAAAGGTTTCTATTTTCCGCCCCGCAGACGTGTGGGAGACCCAAATCCTAAACAGGATAATCCAATTAGGAGGACCTGATTGTGTGTCTTTTGAAATGCTTCCTAATTCTGGCTGCCCATTGAGTGGAGCGGATTGGACGCAGGGTCGGTGCCCGCAGCCTAAAGCGAGATGTTGGGGCCAGCACCGAGTTACTTCGGTGCATTAAGCGGAAACATCCTGTCCACAGCTTACAATGCGAAGCCCGTGCTTCTTAGGACTGCATGCGTTTAGCCCTTCAGCGCCGGCTTCACTGCCTCCCTGTGGGAATGAGCACGGAGATGCCTGCCTCTATGTTGCCAAGCGGGGAGACCCTTGCCTTACAGCCGCTCGATGGAGAGTGGGGTTCATACCACCTGTTTTGTATCCGAGTGAAGAACGACCTTGCAGGAATTCTGACAGCGCAGTGACCTGTGATAACCTCTTCTCGTGTTGCTGTGTTGTCCTCAGTCCTGTCCAAAAAGTATTTCGAAATTCATTTCACTGCAAAATGCTTTATGATGAAACGCATATTTTGCCTGGAAATAAACACGGCAGTAAAAAAACTGCATCGTTTAAAAAGTAACTGTAAAGAGATGTATCGAATAATTTAAAAAATTGGTGCCCGGTGGAACTGCCCCCAGCATTACCGCCAAGCCCCCAACACTATTAGCGTCCGACCACGGGTTTGGCAGAATGGTAATTCCCCAATGGGCCCAATGGGAAATTTTCGGTGCTTCTACCCTTGGGGGGATTAGCATGCGGTAATAGCACCAAAAATCGGCAAATTCGCTGCAGATTTATCCCCAGCTCTAAGCTGGGGGTAAATCCTTCCAAACCTGTGATTTGGCGAACCCTTAAATGCTGCGGTAATAGCGTTATCGCCACATTTAAGGGTTACCGCCAAACTCGTGATGAGGCAGTGGGAGTTTAGGCTTGCACAGGTGTAATATGCCCACCTTCCATTTAGCCCCCCCCCATGCCAGTGCCCCTATACAGCTAAGTCAGTATCAGCCAAATGACCGGTAATGAAACACACATGCGCCTAGAAACACTTGCTCGCTCCTAGAAACACTTGTGTAAAGGCGCGTTATATATGCCATATCATATCATATGGTAGAGTTTGTGAAACGTGTGGTTTTTGTACCATCTCAGTATTCACTCTACTGACTGACCAGGATCAGAAGGAGCTTATATGTAATGTTAGCTAAATTCTTGGCCTTCGTGCTGAAAAGTGCCAGCTATGCACTACTAAAAGTAAAGTAGCTCTTCTGAGGAGGCCTGTCACACTAAATGGTCCATGAGATGTATAGTGGCCATGCTGAGAAGTCTTCTTTCTATCCTTTTTGGAGAGTAACCGCCATTTGAAAAGTGTAGTACTGTCCTATCAAGAGTACGGCAGTCCTGCTGAAAAATGCTGATCTGTCCTCGAGGAATGGGTGGAACACTTCTATTCCATGCAGTGTAGTGGGATGGTGGATTAGGGGCATACTGGCCCTCTTGGCGATTCCAAATCCGTGTGGGACCCCCAGTGGTTACACATAACAATGCGGGTGCCCCAGCTAGACTGATGCATCACAATACGTTACGGTTGGTGACACTGATCAATCGGATTGGCTGAAGCAGCTGTTGCCAGGTGGAAACAAATACACACAGTGATGCTTTCCATTCTGGAATGGGGATAAAGGGGATGTAGAGTGTTATGACCTGACAGCACGGCCCGGACAACCGTTATGCCCTGTGACAAGCATTGCAACCATGCTAATGAGTGTCAGTACTATCTGATTAAAAGTATAGCCATTTCCATGAGACACACCCTGCAATGTCTTTTAAAAGTATATTAGTCCTGAAGAAGAGTACCATACTGTTCGGTTAAATCTATAGCAGCCCGGCAGAGAACTGTGGCCCTGCTGTGCTAGAGATCTCCCCGTTTAGTTGATAAATGGAAGCTTAAATCAAGTCAGCTGTGATTCAAACCCATGCTCTGCATTTGGAACATCTATTTGTGCAGAAGACACATTAACTCACACAGCGAGCTCACCAGGATTGGAACCTTGGATCTACAGGTTAGGCCTAGATCTTCACAGTAGGAGCATTAACTGAATGAGATATCCTTGGCAGCAGGCTGGTGACTGCAGAACATGGGCAGCAGTGTTAGCATCATCTAGCACGTGCCTGACTTGTGACTGCCCTTGCTTGAGCCCTGCGAGATAATGAAAGCCCTGTCCTCTATGCAGATAAGGAGACTTTTCAGTAGGTTGGTGCCTTTGAAATGCTGTTGGGTCTGGCACACTTCTCATTGCATTCCAGTTATGTGAGGTGGAGAGGCCATGAAAGGTGAGGGTTGAGCCGACTATGCAGGATGCCCCCTGTTGCAATTCAAGCCTCACGCGCTGCCCACAGGAGATCGCTATACCTGCTCAGGAAGAGGGAGAGATGAGTTCAAACATTGCTTCTATTCAGTCCTTTGACTCTCCTCCGAGACCGCCAACAAGAGTCGTACGGCGATGCAAACAGTATAGCAGCACCTCTGAGAAGAGTATTGTAGTATCGTAGTGCTACTGATGTCATCTGTGATCAGGGTTCCAGAATAGGAACATGAGGTGTGGAATGCGGACGGAGAGGGCTGGCGGTTGAAGAAGGAGAAGGACCTGTAGCTCCGCCACTCCGTTTATATCCCCTTAACTTCTTATGTAATATTTTAACAAAATATATAAATATACTCTCTCTTGTACGTGGTCACTGTCTCAATGAAAAAGTGTATCAGTCCTAGTGAGGAATAGAGCACAGCTTCCTTTTTGAACATTCACAGGCACAGATGCAGTAATAAAACAGCCGTGAGTAACATATAGCATCATTGCAACACATAGTGTAAGAATGTATGAATGATAAATACATGGCAGCGCGTTAAAGCACAGGAAATGTGATAACACAAAAAGAAAATAGTAAATAATGAATCACAACAAGAACACAGATCATTGAGCGCTGGGGAGGAAATAGTCCAGTAAACGTAACTGGTCAGTAGATAACGAGCATGTTAGGCACGCGCGTCATAGCAATGTAAAGGACATCATATCATGTGGTTTATAATGGAGTCCAGGGTTATCATTCTGGGCAACAAACTGAATGAAGGGTTCCCATTCTACAAGAAATGTAGGCATTTCGCCTTTCAGGGTGGCTTCGACTTTACACATGGCTGCAATATACCATCTTTGAACACACCATTCCTTTATGTCCGGTGCGATGGGAGACCTCCAGTTCCGGGCTATCACTACTCTAGCGGCAACTAGGAAATGTGTGATAATTTGAGCTGTTTGGGTGGCAACTTGTAATGCCCCTGTAGGTCTTCAACCCCCAGGAGCAGTACCAATGGTTCCAAGGGGAGTTCTACCCCACTAATCCCCTTAATGTGGGTCAGGACCTCCTTCCAGTAGGACTGAATTACTGCACAGCAGAGTTGGAGAGCCTGAGGTGGAGAGCCAGTCTGCAGCGTTGTGCAGCCCATCCACGCTCTTTTGCAGGAGGTGCCTATAAGTGCCTCATTACACCGCGGAGCAGTGAGCGGAGTTTGAGAGCCTGAGGTGGAGAGCCAGTCTGCAGCAGTCCGCTGCAGACGCGAAGTTGGAGTCGCAAGGAGCCGGGCGTTCTGCCTCTGAAACCCTTGAAAGCACTCTTGAAACCCCCCATGAAAAACTCACCGTCGACTTAAACAACTAAGCCAGAGGGGGCAATGGCCCCGGGATCAACTGACAGGAGGAGGAGCAAATCTGATTCGGCACCAAGACCGCATTTGACATCTACGAGTGTGGACCTTCTATCTATAGCCCCTGGACTGATATGTCCACAGGTGCCGTTACATGGACTTGGCAAAAGAAACAGAAAAGAAAATAACATCCTACCTGAAGTTCGAGGCAATGAGCGGGAGTCCGTTCCATCGATGAAACCCACGGCGTCGGTGGAGGAGCGAGAGGAGCAGCCCGCTCGCCTCAGCTGCATTACATCCAGCAGGTAACAGTCCGTCGTCACTGGTTAGAGTGAGTGGAGTTCGTCCAGGCGCGGTCGGAGGACGGCGCGCGCCCGACTCGAAGCGGCGGCCCTGCAGCGGAAGTGAAGAAAGTCCCAAACTGGAGGTAACCGAGGTTTAAGAAGCAGCTATATCCCTGGAGAAACCAGTCAGAAACAATGTAGCGTCCAGCCAGGCATGGGACCCGAGCAACAGGGGTGCAAGGGGGACTAAGGAGGCAAAAGCAGTTCTCGAAATATTCGAGATACCAGAACATCAATCGGCAGGAGAGAAGCTGACCTCTCAGCATGGCACTGAAGTGGAAGCGCTGTCTAAACCCCCAGGTATAGCCGAAGAAAGTGAAATTGCACCAAATACGCTTCGCATTCAAGCCATTCTTCACGATACACATCGTGAATGCGATGATCTCACGCACAGGCAGGGCAAAAGTCAACCAAGGGTCTCTAGGCCTGTCATAGAGATCAGTGATAAAGAGATGGATGCCGATCTAAGCAAAGATGAGGAATCAGATGAAGACAGCTTGGAAAGTGATAAACAAACGGAGGGTGAGCCGGGGGATTCGAACAAGGTGACTGATGGAGAGCAACTTAAAATTGGTTGCGTAGTGAAAAGAAAAAAGAGAAACAAAAGCAATACTCCGGCCAAAGCAAGGCAACAAGGGGCAAAAAACATGGCAAACATGAGCGCCCTCAATAAACTTTCCGTGGGGGAATTGAAAGAAAAAAAAATCATCAGAAGACGGGGTCAAATATCGAAAGGGCTGCCTAATCCACTTCTGTCTTGCCACCTAAAGGCTTTCTTCACACAACAACATAAAAGGAAACAGAATATAGAGACCAAAGTATCTGATGCGGAAATGCTTGAAATAGCAAGTAAAACACAGCCAGTACTAAAGCAGAGGAAAACTGATACGGCAACATTAACAACTGACAAGCAAGGGCAAGAAGACTGCCACCCTCAGGTGAATAAGAACACATTTACTAAAGAACCGAGTAATGATACAGAAAAACCAACGGCGACAGGCAGCCTGTGTACAATGGCACCGATCCCAAAAGGCCATTCAAGAGGTATGGCACTGAATGCCCAGACTCAAAAAGCACCAAATAGGGTCCCGGCAACCATAGAGGAGATTGAGATACTGGTTGACGAACGGGAGGAGGAGAAGGAAAAGTGGGACAAATAGCCCGGGAGTCCAACCATGAGTCCCTCACTCAGCCTGAAAGAGAGGTGTGTCTAGCATGGACAAAGCCCCATCTGTCCACGGGTCAGTTGATGTCTACTCTGACTACGTAAGGAGCCGAGTTAAAAGCAAATTGGGACAACTCTTATATAAAAAATGGACCATTAAGAAACCTGCCGAACTCTGATCGGAACATAAGATCCCCAGTGGAATGCTTGGTTTTGGACTCATCAGCACCCATGAGGCGAACTGAAAAAACTCAAGTCTCGCCAAAAAAGAGACGACTAAGTGACATCGCAGTGGCTATGCAAAACGAATCGGCAAACAAAAAACCCGACATGATAGCCATCATGTTGGCTATGACCATCGTGCTAGCACCCTTCTGTAAATTATATGAAGCGATAAAAGAAAATGTCCACGACAACACAGCAATCCTGTCAAATATAATGGGGAAATTGGCCAACGTGGAAAGCTACATAAGAGCAATCGAAGACAAAGCTCTCAATCAGAAAACCTGTTGGGAAAGAATAATTGTAGCCCTGGAAAAAAAGATCGAAAATATGGACACACAAAACAGAAGTCTAAAATCAATACTATCTGCCTCTGAGGAAACGGTTCAAGAGGCTCAGGGGCTGACAAAGGGAAATGATAAAAGCCCTCCAATGCTCCCACAAATATTTAATGAAGGGAGCAAATTTGCAAAATCAAAAAAGACCCCGCTGCCTATAACCCCCCAGATTGAGAGAAACTCTGATTCCAAGATCACCATTGAAACGTTGGCTTAATCAGACCTTAGAGCCAGAGCGCCATTATTAAAGGTTAACCAACTTGAACCAATGATACGGCATGAGGAAAACATCGCACCCAGATCACCAAGAACAGCGGAAGAATGTTTAGGCTGTTTGGACCTAATGAATATATCTCTACACTCAGAAAAGGAGAGGAAGGAGACAAAGGAGCATCGAACAGAAGGCAGCGAAAAAAGGAGGCTAAACGATCAGGATGTCTGCCCCATAGACACGGACATAGTGGCCAAAGAGGGAGGTGTCCGGAATAATAAGAGAGGTCCCTTTCAGTCGGATGCCAACGAGGCATGGCCCAAAGCCAAACTACACCCAAGCGTTGAAGAAAAGCAGTACAAAAGCCATGAGGATAGAGCAAGAAGGAGTCCATTGAAACTCCGATCGGAACGAAAGCATGCAGACAAACGAGGAAGCCCCTGGAATAATCGAGCTGAAAGTGTCGAAGAAGAAAATCATCAACAAAAAAAAGTAAAAGAAGAGATACAAGTTTTCAAGCTGGAGCTAATGGAAGCAGATAAAAACTTCCTAATATTAAATAGACGGACAGTACTGCAAATAACACGGAAAATGAAAACACTGAAAAAACTTAGAACGGAGGATTTCGAGCTTGTGGAACCATACCATAGGGAAAAGAAAGCAAAAGCTTTTTTACATCTGAAATCTGCAGGCATTAAATATATTGATGAGTCTGCCTATGAAGAAATTGAACATTTGGGTTTCTGTCTGACGGAAATAAAAAGGAAGATGGATAGACAAGATTGTGAAGGTGAAAAAAAGGAAAGGAACAAAATCCAAAAGCATTACCGATCAAAAACTGAGGATCTATACCGTCAAAATCGATGGTACAGGTCCCAGGAGTTCGATGAATCCACCAGAATATCACATTGGAATAGTGGGGCAGAGAACCGTTGGTTTGAGGCGACTAAGAGGGACGTTGCGGTAAACAATCGAAGGCAAAGCCCCAGCAATAAGGAGCAGCTTGAGTCGGGATGTAAGAATCGAAGCACCCAAAGAGAGGAACAGCAGCAACCCTCTTCCCGTATGGCATCAGGTCCTAAACACTCAGAGAACAAGAAAAACTCATACGGACTTATCCAAGAGAAATCAGAAGGCGCAAGACAACCTAAAGGGCCCTGGAGGTGGCTAATGTCAAACTGGAACAAAATGACCGACAAATAGGGGGGCGCTGTTGAGCAGCCTGCAAGATGGCCGCTTGATGCTCGAGCTCCACGCCTAGCCGCCTTCTATCCGGCTACATCTGCGGTTCCCTGCCTGATCCTGGTACCCCGCCTCGCACAAACGACGGCTGCTGGTGGGGGCTCTTCCCACACCAACTCCTGAAGGAAATCGGTCTACGGGTGCCCGTAATCCGCCCGCGTACGGCCCGAGTTGGCGCTTGCCGCCGCCCCCATTGCAGCCGGATCGGGCCTGCATCTCTGGCGCGGCTCCTCCACGCCGCTGCGCCGGGGCTCCGGCTGTCCCCGCTTGCCCGCCCCTCCGGGAGGAGGAACATTACTGCGCCGGCCGCCGGGCCGTGGCTGAGGGCGTGGGCTGAGCGGGCCCGCGGGTGACCATTGCCCGCCCGGCGGCGGACTCAGGGTGCCCACAGCGGCCCTGTCCCATCGTACGCCTCCCGTCCTGCGGATTGGGCGCGACTCCTCCACGACTCCTCCACGCCGCTGGGCCGTGGTTCCAGCCATCTCCGCCTGCCCGCCCCTCCAGGAGGAGGAACATTGCCGCGGCTGTGTGTGTGGGCTGTGCGGGCCTGCCGGTGATCGCCGCCCGCCCGGCTGCGGACCTCCCCCTCCGCCCCCGGGGGTTTGCTGGAGATCCGACGCGCTGCAGCGGCCCCGCCTGGACCTGATCGGCATACTACGAGGTGAGAGCCGGGGGTGGCTGTGATTTGCGTCGTCCCGGCCTGCTGTGACCTGGACGTATGGATCGCGGCCCTTCCTGTTGGGTCTGCATGGGGGCCTCTCCCCGCTCCTGAGTCTACGCTACACCTTACCTCCTCCGGGGCGGGTGACCTGCTCCACACCTAATGGACTCCCACCTCTCTGGTCCGGCTTGATCCTCGTCACATTAACCGGGCCCGCCACTGGCAGCGAACCTCCCCGCACCGTTCCCTCTGGCTCTGGGGCATCTCCTCTGCGCACCTCGCCTCCTCAGCGCTCCGACTTCATGTGGACTGCGCGCGGCCCGCCTTGGTGGGGTCCGCCGCTGGGTCTGTGCTGGGGGGGCAGCCGGTCCCTCTGCTGAGCCCTGCATTGGCTTAATATTTTCAACTCCCACGCATATGGTATTCTTCCCTCTCGGCTCGGGGACTTCACCGACCTAGGCCTACTAGGCCGCTTCCTGCGTGCCCGTAGCAGCACGTGCCACTGGATTTGGCTACCCTTCGCTCGGCATCTCTCTCTCATTCTCTACCATCGACCATGTCGAATCGCTCCAAGAGCGGCGCTAGAGGGGGTGCCATGGACAAATTTACTAAGGCGGTCCCTCGATCCGAGGGGGGCCACACATCGACTACGCCGGAGGAACCTGATGCCGAGCAGACCCCCGCGGCTCCATCCCCTGATCTTACGGCCATGATGGAATCGATGGCAAAAAACTTCGCCTCCTTTCATGAGAAGCTTGACGACATCAATGCTAATGTGGCTTCGCTCAAAACACGTGTCGATCAGGCTGGCTCCAGAATTACAGAGGCCGAGAATCGGATTTCGACCAACGAGGACGTTATACACACGCTACAGGACACAGTGGCTGCCTTGTCGCGCGACATGAAGAATGTAAGGGCCAAATGTGATGACTTGGAATCCCGCTCCCGTAGGAACAACCTACGCATCATTGGGGTCCCTGAGGCCGCCCTGAAGGGTCGAATGGAGGAGGCAGTCGAGCGCCTGCTTAAGGACTTGCTTGGCGACCCGGACCTCTCCCCTTATTTCACTGTTGAGCGAGCTCACCGGGCCTTGTCCCCGCGACCCAAGCCTGGTGATATCCCCAGGCCCATTATAGCCAGGATCCTCAATTACCGGGACAGAGACCACATTCTCCGCCTGGCGCGCGAGAAGGGTGAGCTGCGCTTGGAGTCTAACACTATTCGAATTTTCCCAGACTTCTCAGTTGCGGTGCAGCATGAAAGGCGACAGTTCCTTGGCGTCAAGAAGATGCTCCGGGAGCGCAAAGTCCCATATGCCATTTTATTTCCTGCCAGACTCAAAATCACCCACAGGGGCAAACTTTTTTTCTTTACCATCCCTGAAGAGGCGGCGAAGTTTATTGAAATGGAGATACCGCTCCAGGACCTTGCTGATGAGAATTGAGGGAGTGTTGGGGAGAGGGTTTATTCGCTACATTTGCTGTCTTTGTAATTACGATACCTCATTGTGATGGTCCATGCTTCCGTTATTGCCCGGGTTGTGATGCCCGAGCCCTGCTCCTCCTCGGGTCTGGGTTGCCACTTTGCATAAGGCCAACATTGCAATGTTTTGCTGCCCAACTGTCATGTGTTCCTCCCTAAACGGCACCATTGCGAGACCCCCACTTCATTAAGACCGCTCCAGTTTCCCACTCATTGGACACATGGGGTAGATGCTATTCGTTTGTTGACACTGGTCTGAGGGCTGCGGAGCCGCAGGGGCTTGCGCGCGGTCCCCGCATTTCCGCTTGCGGGCGGGGACTTGCGTTGGGAGCCTGCTGATATTGTTTGTTTGGTAACAGAGCCGCTGGCTCTAGGCGTGCTAGTGCGTGGCAACGGCGCACCCCACTGCGATTGCACTGTTTTTCTCTGTTCTGTTGGTATGGTTTGGCCCCTGTTGGGCCCTCGGGTGGTTTAGGCCAGGTTGGGGTTGGCCTATTTTTGGGCGGCTTAGGGTGGGTGATGGGTACACTGCTGATTCACGGTTAGCGGTGCGGGTGGGGGGTGGGAAGGGGGTTGTTTTTTCAAAAGGCACACGAGGTTCCACTGGGCGCAGGCTGAAGGGGCACAAGCGCGCATGCTGTTTTGACTACGGGGGCCCACACTGCCACTTGGGTTGGGATGTTCACTGAGGATGAATATTGCGGTTGAATATGGCTACAATTGAAATGTCTACTGTCATAATGTCCTGGAATGTTAGAGGATTGAGCAACCATACTAAAGCGCGCAAGATCATGGCGTATGCCAACAGGCATAACTCTAGGATCCTGCTACTTCAGGAGACACACTCCAATGGTCTGATACCAAGGGCACTCGCCCCATCCTGGGGTCCCGCCAGATTTTTCACTTCCTACTCCACGCAGTCCAGGGGGGTCCTCACGCTTATCCATAAATCAATTAAGTTTGGACTACATAAAAGTTACATCGACCCCGAGGGTCGCTACGTTATATTACACTGCACGTTGGTCAATAGGGAATACCTGCTTATCAACACCTACTGCCCCAATGTTGACTCACCGGAATTCTTTGACGCAATAGCCACCATACTTCTAGGTTATGTGGGAGTGCACATTATATGGGGAGGAGACCTAAACCTTATATTGGACACTGTCTTGGACAGAACATCCACGACTCCTAGGGCAGTCTCTCGCGCTGCGCGCAGGCTACGGGGCCACATGACATCCCTCAACATTTGCGATGCCTGGAGGACTCTCCACCCGCAGAAACGGGAATACACCTATTACTCGTCTGTGCACGACAGCTCGTCCAGGATAGATCTGTTTCTTGTTTCCGGTGGGGTAATGGGCGGGGTGGAGGGCGCGGGCATCCTTGCCCGTACGATCTCGGACCACGCCCCTATTACACTGTCCCTGAAATTGGGCACTCCTGCTCCTACGGTCAGCACTTGGCGTTTTAAGTCTGAGGCCCTAAAGGACATCGTGTTTAAGGCCGAAATACTAGCGGATATCGAGTCATTCTTTGAACTTAACTCTCTCCAGGACACGACCGCAGCGGTTAGGTGGGAGGCCTTCAAGGTATATATAAGGGGCATGTCCATTTCCCGGGAGGCCGGGGTGCTGAAGGCCATTAGAACTGCCCTGGGGCAATCTGAGGCCAAATTGAAACAACTTGAGCAACGCGCCACTACCGGCTCTGACCCCTCCATTCTTGCCCAGATATCTGACGAACTTCAAGTATATAATACACTGGCCACCTCCGAAGTCCGTTATTTCAGTCGCCCACAGGCCGCCAGGAGATATGGGGAGGGCGATAGACCTGGGAAAACGCTTGCAACCCTGGTTAGAGGGGAATTGGGCCGTACACAGATCTCCTCCATCAAAGATCGTAATGGGGACGCACAATGGGCGGACTCGAAAATACTGGAGACATTCACTGAGTTTTATAGCTCCCTCTATTCCCAGCCCGCAGAACACACCGAGCAGCATATGCGTGAACTCCTCGGGCAAATCCCCACTACGGAGATTTCCCAACTGACTAGGGACCAGTTAGACTCCCCGATTACATTAGACGAGATAGTGTCGTCCATCTCCAACTTGCCCAAAGGCAAGGCGCCTGGCCCTGACGGCCTCACCGCCGACTTTTATCAGGAACACATTGCTGTCCTGGCCCCTCGTCTGTTCGAGGTATGGAACGAGGCGCTACAAACCTCCATCCTTCCCCCCTCCATGCGGGAAGCGGTAATCACGGTGTTGCTCAAACCGGGTAAGCCGGAAGACGAATGTGGGTCATACAGACCCCTCTCCCTCATGAACCTGGACACAAAGATCTTCGCTAAAATTATTGCCAACCGTTTCTTGCCAATAATGACGCACCTCGTTCATGAGGACCAGGCGGGCTTCGTTCCGGGCAGGTCCACCTCCCACAATATCAGGAGACTGTTTAATGTCATGTCCCGCATAGACCAGGACGCCCATGCTGTAGCGGTTACGCTAGACGCCCAGAAGGCCTTTGACATGGTCTCTTGGAAATATATGTGGCTGGTCCTCGAGACAATGGGTGTTGGCCCCAACATGATAGGATTCATCAGACTTTTGTACACATCCCCCGTGGCGCGGGTTCGCGTTAACTCTCTTACATCTGAGAGCTTCACGCTTTTCAGAGGCACCCGGCAGGGCTGCCCCTTCTCTCCGATTCTCTTCGCACTAGCGATTGAACCGATGGCGGACTATGTGCGTTCGAGACACTCCCGCAAGGGTATAAGATTAGTAGAGGAGCCTGAAATCATATCTCTATATGCAGATGATGTCCTACTTTACATCAGGGATCCCGCTACCCACCTCAACCCCATACTGAGAGACATCACTCGCATTGGTACACATTCTGGCTTCACGATTAATTACTCCAAGTCGGAGATCTTCCCGCTTACGAAAATTACCACACACCCCGCTTCTGAATATCCTCTGCGCTGGGCCCCTAACGGTATTAAATACCTGGGAGTACATGTATCCCTCACTAAACCCACCCTACTCACCGATAATTACTCCGCTGTGGCGCGAACTGTTGAGACAAAAATTTCACGCTGGCGCACTCTCCCGTTGTCCTTTTCGGGTCGACTGTCCTTGATCAAAATGATCCTCCTCCCCAAGCTCCTGTACACCTTTAGCAATGTGCCCCTGTGGCCTGGGAAGGCATACTTCACTAATCTTCACACGCTCTGCGCACAGTTCCTCTGGCATTCTGGTGCGGTGCGCAAAAAGTGGACTGACATGGCACTCTCGTACAGACGGGGGGGTATGGCTGCCCCTGACCTGGCTACATACTGGTTCGCGGCCCAAGCCCAGTATGCCACCCACTGGTACCCTGGCGCCCCGGGTCGCCCTCACGTCAAGCTGGAACGGCTGGCATCCTCGGGTATTAATCTGATGACCTTAGTTCTGCACCGACATTACGCACCGGACTCCCCCATTGACCCCTTAGCCGCGACATTATTCGCCTGGTCACACATACTAAACCCATCGCCTGGGACTTCTCCGTATTACAAGTGGCTGCCGGTCTGGGCCTTCCCGGGCCTGGAACCCACGCACGATGCGGCCTTGACCCGCCACTGGGAGGCGTTGGGATATAGGGCACTGTCTGACTTCTACCCAGAGGGCAAATTTATAGATCCCCAGACGTGGAGGCCGGGCCACACCAGATCTCCCTTAGAGACCCTTCAATACTTCAGGCTCCGCGCTTCGTTCCGTACTATGTGGCCCTCCTTCCCGAACGAACCCCCAGACGATCCTGCTTTAGCGTACATTGCCAATTCGGGCGGGGCACGGGGGGTTGTCTCATCACTTTATCACATCCTGCAGGATGCCTCCCCTGCCCCGATCCTTGGGGCGCGCAACAAATGGGCTGGTGAGCTGGGTCTAGAGATACCGGATGGGTTATGGGAAGGCATGTGCCTACACACCAAAAGAGTTTCCTTCAACTTTCGCTTCCGGGCCATGCAGTATAAACTCCTCAACAGGCTATACTACACACCTCACAGGACTTCTGGGTTTGCTCGCTCCGAGGTGCGCCTCTGCCCGCGCTGCAGGGCCACAGAGGCTGATCACCTCCATATGTTCTGGTCCTGCCACAAGCTGTCCGATTTTTGGAGTGGGGTCATGAACACACTTAGTGCTGTAACTGGAACCACTGTTGATCCCGACCCTCTAGCAGTCCTATTTGGGGTTTGGGGCACCGAGGAAACTAAACGCCAAAAAAAGTTTCTAGACATAAGTTGCATGGTTGCCAAGAAATGTATACTTCAGGCCTGGCGGTGTTCCTCTCCCCCGACCCCTCAGAGATGGTTGGGCATGCTCACATGGTCACGGAACTGCGAGGAAGACTATCTGGCTACACTGCCTGCTCGTTCTCGTCCTAAGAACATTTGGAGTGAATTCACCTCATATCTCAATGACCTGTCTGATGCCACTTCGGAGTCTTCCCCATCCCCGGCACCCACCCATGCTTTGTGATGTTACTCAGCCTCCTCTGTTGTTTGTAAAGTATTGCAGTCATTATTGTAAAGATGCTATTGTGGCCCGTTGACAGCTCTGCGAGCCACTCGATTCATATGCTTGTTGTCCTGTCGTTTGTACCCTGTGAACCTCTGCCAACAAAAATAAAAGTTTAAAAAAAAAAAAATGACCGACAAATAGCAACGACCAGGGTTAGCCCGACTCGACAATAACATCTGTAAGAGAGGAATTGAGCGACCCGTAAAGGAAAATTACAGTCTGGGTTCATGGAATACGAGAGGACATGCTCACCTCACGACAGTTGGAGACGTCAATCTGGGTCTCTTCGATATAGTTTGTCTGCAAGAAACCTGGTTGTTGAACCAACCTGCTCTCGACGGGTTCACAGTGACGATATCACCAGCAGTTAAAGGTCTGCTAGGTAGACCGTTATCGGGTCTTTTAACTGCAATTAAAACAGGAACGGGTTTGAGTGAACCCATTAAGTGGAAAGAGTCATATGAAATGCTAGTCATTCTAACCTCTTAGTCTGATTTGAACAACAAGAACCAAAATGGTCTGCGAAACCCCTTGGCTATAGCTAATTGTTATTGGAATCCGCAGCGGATGTCGATAAAAACATTCTGTTCCAACATGAGTGCAATGATAGACCAGCTATACATTGAATTTGACAAATTTGAACTTATCATCTGTGGGGATTTCAACGCCAAATGCTCGACGACAGTGGTCGACCAACAAAGACCCGTCCAACCACGGGGAGGCTCAGACCCTACCATCGAGAGAGGCAGGCATTGGAACGAAGTTATCTCCTCAAGAAACATCCAAAATGTTGCCTCTCTGTTCCCAAACCAAACAAACCTTCCGACATGGGAGCGTGACTCTTCAAAAGCAACCCTCGATTATATTTTTGTCTCCAACGGGCTGATTCAAGGCATGACGGGCTTCAAGGTCCAAAAAAACGTGCACAGCGATCACAATTTACTGATGTGTACGTGGCAAACAAGAAGTTCGAAGTCAGGTTTTTACGATCTGGCCATTGAAACAAATCTCCAACAGACCCGGTTACGACTGACCGAACAAGATATTGCGCTAATTAAACGGGCCTGGGAGCAGAAGGTTAATGGCTACGTCTTGAATGCAACGAAAGACAGACCGAATTATCTGCCACTACTATTGTCATTCCAAGTAGTGGGCAAGAAGAAAATGAAGAACCCAGAACATACTAACCACACCTATGACAAAGACCTGGTTGAGAACAGAAAGGTGGGCCGCAGATTGAAAAGAATAGCAAAGAAATCAAATGCCCCTGAGGATTGGGAAAAATGGCAACTTGAAATGAAAAGCTATAACAGCTGGCGCAAACAACACAGAGCCGTCCAATACCAAAATGATGCCGAGAACATGATGAGCAAATTACAAACAAAAAAATCCAACGAATTTTGGACGCTGATAAAAGGAATGAACAGTTTTAAAAGTGCAGCCCAATGCAACGCCGTGGCGGAAGAAAGGTGGATCAGTTATTTCACGACGGAATTTGAAGCCTAAACTCAGAACCATCAATGAGTAACCAGGTCTCCAATATAGCCTGGGAAGATCTCTCAAGCGTGAAAACATTGAAGCATCCTTAAGGAAACTCAAAACATCGAGAGCCCCAGGTCCGGATGGATTGACAAACGTGGATCTAAAAATGTTCCCAAAGCATGGTCTGAAATGATCAGTAAGATTTTCGCCGAATGTGGTAGAACAAAAATGATCCCTGAATCATGGCAAAAAGCGGTGATAGTCCCAATTTATAAAAAAGGAGCAAGAAACGAACCGGAGAGCTATAGGCCAATAACCTTATTGGACATAATAGGGAAAATCTATGCAACCCTCCTGCTTGAACACTTCAAAATTTGGGAAAAAGACGGCCCATCAAAAGACCATCTACAAACGGGCTTTCAAAAAAATGGCTGCACAACAATCAACCTACTGATAATAAACATCCTGAAAGCCAAAGTAAAAGAAGGTGCTCCAAAGATCTATTTGGCTTTTGTTGACCTTTCGAAAGCTTTTGATAGGATCGACCGGAACAGACTTTGGTCGAAACTGCAAGGTTGGAACTGCCCGAAGAAAAAACTCGACCCCATAAAAGCCCTTCACTCGCATACGAAAATCAGAGTTAAACTAAACTACCAAGGCGCTCTATCAGAGGAGATAGTGGTGAATAAAGGTGTCAAGCAGGGGTGTCCCTTGGCGCCGGCCTTGTTTATAGCGTTTCTAGGTGATTACCAGCTCGCAGAAAGAAAAATAAGATCTTTTCCTCCTACAATTGGGAAAATGGAGATTCCACATCTTCTGTACGCCGATGACGTGATCCTAATAGATCAGACCAAAGTGGGGCTTCAAAGAAAACTAGCAAACCTGGAGAAGTATATCGCAGAAAACCACTTGGAGATAAATAAAACAAAGACCAAAATCTTGGTAATTGAAAAAGTAACCAGCAAAGCAACAAAAAAACAAAATTGGTTTCTCGACAACACCAAAATTGAAATCGTCAAAAATATCAAATATATGGGGGTCCAGATTGACAGTTCAGGAACAGACATGAGTGCGCAAAATCAACTGTGGGAAAAAGTGAGACGTCTAACTTCCCAGACAAGAGCGGTTGACTCCAAGTTTGGAAAGTTTTCCTTAATACCAGCGATAACCTTTTATAAGACTAAAGTCATCCCAGCGCTGGCATATGGGATGGAAGCTTCTTTGTACACCCCACGCCATCTCTGGAGCAAACTAGAGGGCTATGTTTGGAAAACACTTTTGGGTCTACCGAAATCAACTGCCATGCCGGCCATCAGGAGAGAGCTGGGGTTAGTATCATAAGCATTGATGGTAGACTAAAGCGCGATGAGACTGTACAGGAGAATAATTATGTCGGATACATTACCCATTTTTAACACCTTGAAGGAAGAAAGTGAAACAGGCAAATGTGAGGCTCTGAAAAAATGGTTTATGCCAGAAAGGCCGATTTAGCACAAATAGCATGCACAGAAGTAGAGCTGAAGGAAAACCCAGATCGAATTAAAAGAAAAATGGAAGAGATGGACTGGATCCTGACAATAGAGAAAGTGGTGGGGAACAGACTGCTTAATCACCTGCCACCCACTTTTAACAAACTGAGAAAACCGCTGAACTACTGCCAAAAATTTCCGGACAAGAAGATGAGGATTGGCGCCATGAAAGCGAGACTTAACCTTCTGTTGACCCGAGAGATTATAACAATCCGAGGAACCACAGCCGACAAGAGATGTCGTTTATGTAAGGAGGAGTCATCTGTTGAAACACTAAAGCACCTCGTGATTAACTGCCCAAAAACCAACGCAAATAGAAACATTTACCTCCCATCGCTGGTCGAAAACCTATGGATATTCCAACCTGACGATCTGTGGAACAGATTGATCTCTGGCGAAAAAACGAGATGGGCCATAGCACTGGTCAAATTATTCGAACTTGCATTCGAACAGATAAATTGCCAAGCGTCCGAGGGTGTTTCGGTTTTGGGGCGTAGATCTCAGGAGCCTAGTTTTAGATCCTTTAGATCAGCACCCACTGTGACGGACCAGTTAGTTTGGGAGGTTTTATGCAGCTGGAGAAGTTTTTTCTTTCTGCTTCAGATGATGCGGGGGTTTTGATAAAACTTATTTATTAAGTAAAAATTCAAATAAAATAAACAATAAATAAATAAATTACTGCACAGGTCCACCAGCTATGATAGAGAGTCGCCAGCAGCGATCTGGGACAGCGGGAGCCATCTTATGGAGCCGTGAGGGGGTAAGATACCATTGAGCTATTTTCCTTGAGCAGCACACACCTGGAGAATTTAGCAGCCCAGCTCCATACATTATACCATGTAAGGTCCCCTATGGGAATATTCGTCTCCTCCTCGCAGCGAAACATATACGCATGCGGCGGGCCTACAGCGGCCAGCATTAAGAACACGATCTAATGAGGAAAATCTACGAGAAGGGGGATCCCCAATAAGAAAGTCTTCAGACGGTGTTGTATCCTGCTTAGCGTACTGGGACACCTTTGTGCTAGAGATCCAATGGCGATGTTGTGTATAGGTGGACTAATCAATGTCCCAAAACACAAAGATCTGTTTGCATTTGTCAACGGCCAGGGGTTGTTCTGATTCAAAGAGCTACCCTAGGCACAGACCCTTCTCGACCCATCTGGTAAACCTCGTTGGTGGACAGCCTGGTGGAAATTCCGGGGTGTTCCATATCCGGGTGAGGGGAGAGGGGAATGTAGTCCCCTGGTACTTACGGCCTAATTCGATCAGCCCCTCTGAGATTCCTTTGGCCAGATGAACCTAAAGATGGAAGTTTGCAAATCCCTAAGGGCCTGCTTGGGAATCCAAACCGGGAGGGCCTGGAAAACAAATAATAATCATGGTACTAGTGTAATTTGTAGGGCTGCGACCTGCCCCAGCCATGACATATCAGATTGCGCCCATCGGAGCAAGTGCGCTTTGGAGGAAGAGAAAAGGTCGGGAACATTCTGCGCATACAGCTGAGAATGCGAGGGTGTGAAGTGAAATCTCAGTCCAACGGAATTCAAACACCCCCTGGAGTTCCTGCTTTGTCTCAGGGCTCTCAGATACATTCAGGATAGTTCATTTTGGAGTAATACATTTTGACCGTAACTCCCCGGGGGTCTTCCGTGTTCACGGAACCTGCCATGCAGGGCATCCGCGCAGTGTGTTCTCCGGCTCTGCAGCAGAGGAAGCAGCCTCCCCTGGGCACTCGGAACTCGCCAAACAACTCCTCAATGGAGCAGTGTGCATGGCTTCATCCGGGCAGGGGCAGATGTCTCAGCCCTGCTCCGCCATGCTGCAGGCTTCCACAGACGCTGCAGAGATGGCCGGGGCTCCGCCATACACGTGCTTCGTCTCCATTCCAATCACAGGGCCCAGACCACTGTCTTGCGAAGTCGCGGCGAGGCGCAGAAGCGGAAGCCGGGCTAGTGGGGACGCCGGGCCTGCACGGCAGGTCCCTGGTGGGTTTCTGCACCGGTCCGACAGCGCTCCTCTATCTCTGCCACCGCCAATTCCCAGTGCCTGGTCTCAGCGGCTCCATGAGTCCGGGCCCCACCACTAGTCCAACTGCCAACCCCGGTCACTGTGGTACGGGGGCGCAGGCTGATCCGCACACTCTGCCTCCCCAGTCCAGGCTTTCCACTCGGGCGCCGTAGCGGATAAGCTTCTTCCAGCGCAAGACTCTGAGGGTGTGCGGGCATCTTAGATCACCATGCCGTCCTCCCGGCCGGAAGCACCAGTGAAATCTTGTGTTGTGGTTGTAGCAAGACAGTTCCAACGAAATGTCCCCTAGACCGGCTCACTGCAGCCAGGTACGTCATTCTCATGGACTAAGGGGCACCAATTGGCTGCATAGTCCACGACAGGACTGAGGAACTAATGTGTCTTATGACTCCATCAGCCTCCTGCCCGGCCATGCCACCACTGTTTCCTTTAAAACTCTATATTTATTTCTGAACTGTTATCGTAATGACTTTTGAAAAGCGTGTTACACTGCTTAGTAACAGTTCTGTACTATTGCAATTATCCCGTCTCTGCAAGAAATGATGGGGTCTCTTCCTCTGTAATATAGCTTCCCACCTTTGTAGGTGTGGTAGCTCCTCATTGTGCCTTCCCAAAAGCACTATACATACCTGAGTGTTAAAGGCGGGTTTGCTCAGACTGCATGCCCAGTCCACCTTTACACTCTCTGTCAGACTTGCAACAACTATCTGTGCTCTTTTACACCATTGAACGGACTGCCTCTAGGCCATTGTGTGCCACTTGGATGTGTCACATTTGGGAGCCAACGTGTCCTAGTTTGATGAACTCACAGTGCAGCTGGTAATTTGGACCAATGTAACTGGCACAGTGAGATTTAAAATGCATCATCTGACACATCATCTACAATAAACGCATACCTAAGAGAAACGATTGTAGTTTTAGCTAGAAGCCGAAACTAAGGCTGGGAGGGCGATGGCATGTGAGGAGGGACACGCAGCTTGCAGGTTTTGATTAGTTATTTACCCACTCGTTGACTGCCCATGGCCATGCTTACTCCTATGGCCATGTCCACCCAGTACCTGCTCCTCGCTGCCTCAGCTAAAACATCCCCCTGCGATCTCTTTCAGCTCTCTTTATCAAACAGTAACATCAAACATCTGCTTGTCATTATGGTTTCTAAGCTGTCCGCTGAGAGTTAATTTCTGACTGCAGCTGTAAAATGTACTACTGGTCTAATGGTATGTCTGAACCAAGTGTACCATTACCCCCTTGATTTATAACTTTTCCTTTCACTGATGTCCTGTTAAAAACATGCACTGATAAAGCCAACAGTTTAACCAGACTTTCTCTTACTACTCGCTTCTGACCTTGGACAGCGTGAGCGAAATGTGATTTCATTTGACTTTCACCGAAGGCAGATTTCACACCTTAAAATGTGTTAATCCCGACATGCTTTCTGGGTGCTATAACATGTTTAAATTTGTAATTGCTTATGAGTGATTATAAACCAGCTGTGCCAATTGCACACTGTCATTACATTTTATTGAGTGAATCTATTCTTTACATCTAATCATTTATTCAAAGGCCATTGCTTTGTTTCTCAAGAAATAATCGGTATCCAATGCAATATCAAACTGTTCTATTCACACCTGACCTTTGTTACCTAAATATCTTTGGTAATTATTGGTCCAATCTTTTAGCGGACGATGGGTAAGAAAAGCCAGAATATTGATTTTCGAATGAGAATTATTCATTACTAACCAATGTTGTTTCTGTGCTGATTGGGATATTTGCACAGTGGCAGCTTTCAAAAGGTCGACTCTTCTACCCCTTGATTACTTCATAGTTTAGTGCAAATGTGTATTCTGCATGCTACACTCCCCATTCCTAGTTTGCCGAAGCCTACATGTGTGACTGCTTTTTGAGTGGCTACATGTCATATCCTTGCATATCCCACAGTGGTTCCTGAAATATTTACATCATCTTGTCTCTTTACCTGAAGGGGAAAATGATAACCATTGGTTGCAGATGGAGGCAAATCAAAATGCTTTCTTGAAGTATGTTTGAGGTCACTGATATTGCAGTCCGAGCTCAAATGTGCAACTCATAAAGTGCCAAGGAGGCTGTAATCACAGAGCCCTCAAGTTTCCTTTGGCCATGCACGGAGGCCATCCATTCCTGTTTTTACTTCGCATTCTGGGACTTGTTGTTTTCCTAAATTTCAGATGGGAAAGAAAACGCAACATGTCCCACAATCCAAAGGAAAAAAACAGGACAGGATGGCCTTCTAACACATGGCAACTTGAAACTTGAGATCTCCGTAGTCAGAAGTTGCCATTTTAGTGGCGCTTTAAGCACAGGCTATAAGCTGCAACTATTAGCATGGGAAGTGGAGCTAAGAGTGAGATGGGATGTGAGGGGGCACGCATGCTGTGGGTATTGCTTGGATATTTATCCACCCATTGACCACTCGTGGCCATGCTACTTGCTGTGACCATTCTCAACCACTCCCTGCCTCTGCCAATTTATGCCACCCTTCCAACAGGATCTCTTTGGGTTAGCTCTGGGCTTCTTTTACGGGGAGGCCTATGTTATTTCCAAGCAGTTATAGACCACCTCCTGGTGTAAAAAATAATATCTCCACCAAGTGCGTCTTCGGGCAGTTGGTTTATAATCAATATGTGCATCCTTGCTTTTGTTTATTGCACTGAATTCCAGTTAATAAGCATTGGCAAAGCCTATAGTGTTGGCTCTTGTTTAGGCATTAGATGGGCATTTGCCAGGCACTGTCATAGTGTACCCAGGTGCTACCACCATTTGCCAGCTGTTGCCATGTTATTGCTAGATAGTACCATCATGGCAGTACCTGGAAAACGTCTCTCCTATCTCTACATAAAAGCCTAAACCGTTGCCTTTCTCAGTTCTTGTTTTTGATCCTCTTGCCTATTTTTTAAGACAGTTATAGGTGTATATTTCTATTTTCATTATTTTTATTGTGACTCTAAATAAAGCAAGTTCCTTCTTATAAATGGTGTGTGGGGCTTGGGTCCATTGGTGCTGAGGACCCTGGATATCAGAAATTGGCATAGCTTTGTTGCTCATACTAATTACAATAAGTGTCAGAACCGTAAAATTGAATAATTGAATATGTTGCTCCTTTTAAGCAGTATTTCACTAATTGTGCAGCACATTTAAAATGTACATATTTTCGATGTTTTGTTGCAGGCAAAGAATCGCTATGAGCTGGATTGTCTCTTTTTTTGTTGCAGTCCTACCCTGATTACAAAACCTAGTAAATCCATGCAGGCAAACGGCCTCCATTACAGGCAATGTGAACAAGAGAAAGGGGAGCAAAAAGACAAAGGCACATTTTTACAAAATGCTACCGAAGTCTTGCACGTTAAACTTCATATGGAAAGAAATGCTTTCACATATTCTCTAATGTTTGAAAATAATGTAAACACAACTAAGCGGAATCGATCGCTGTGCTGCGAATGAAGTGAAGGCTTGAGTTTGAAAAACAAATGAATACAGATTCCATGTCTCCATGTCCATCATTAAAACTACCAGCCTCTTAAATGACCCAGCAAGAGACACAGAACACCTTGTCTGCAACTTGCTTCTTTTAAGCACCCTAGCCACTGCCTGCATCCTTTCTAAAGTGAAACAAATTGATGTACCAACACGTTTGCATTGCATTCTGTGAGCAGCAAGATTTCTTGAAGATTATTGGGGGTGCTACAGCTCTTCCAGCACCCCTACTTCCAGCACCACTGGTACTGTTCCCTTTTCACTCGAGCCCTCGGCACCCAAGTGTCCTCCATCTCGGTGGTGGTGCTCTCGAGAGGAAAGTATACCGCGTAGGGGTCATTGTGTGTAGTCGTCTGCCCGTCTTCTGATCTTGACAGGTGGTGGTCCAATACCATCAAAGCCCGCCCACCAAATGCTACATTGTAGTAACACCTGTTGCATCACTTCACAGAGAGGGAATACACAACGCCATGCTTTTTCTCTTTCAACTTGACGCATCTGCGGAAATCTAACCAGTGCTAAATTAAGACAACCTAGGAGCTCTTGGTACCAATATTTGAATGGACCTTTTTTGTTTATAGTATTTAAAAAAAAGGAATACAATGTCAAACTGTAAATGTATGTGATACACTGTTGTGGGTTTCGGGGAGGCCGGGCTCACTAGTGTGGGGGTTCAGGGAGGCCGAGCGGCATGTCTGCTGTATTGCGCACACTGCAGGGTAGGGCTGCAATAACGTAGTCTCTGACATGGTGTTGGGAGGCAACTGGCGGGCGGGAATCCGTCTGCATGTGTTCATTGACATAACACACGTCACACCCTCGTGGTGACATGCTGTAGTCACAACATCAATCCCATGCGAAGGGTAAAAACGAACAAGTTACAACATGACATATTACTGGGTCCACTTTAAGCATACAGGAATACGCAGGATGACAGCTTAAAACACATCACTGCTCATGGTGAAAAGAGAGCACACATCCATTGGGAATGGGTCCATTTGGAGCATTGGGAGGGCAGATGTAAATATGGGCAAACTTTATTAGTCCAAGAAGGTGTGGGCAAGGTCAATGGCAACAGGAACGTTCTCTGGGCCAATATTGAGCACAGTAGACGTGCAGGTTTGCAATTTCACCCAGAGGGGTCGGGTGCAGACAACAACATGCTCAGCCCCTGGGTCCATTTTAAGAAGGCATATGCATTGCAGCACTACAGTTTAGCATCACACACCACGTTGTTTGCTGGGAACAGGGAGCAGTTCATCAGTGGGCCATGCAAGGCCATTCTCATTATTGGTCCAGGACTGGAAGCATGCTCCCTGGCTGACAAAGCCACACCGGGAGTACCGGGGGGTGGGGTGAGAAACCAGAAGGTGTTCTCACATCTACACCCCTTGGTTCCTCTATGCAGGTGGCCAGGGAAAGGCCATCACTTTTGGCTATTGCCCCTGGGGTGGGCAGGCGCGGGAGGAACACCTGGATGGAGGACCTTGGGGATTAGAGGTGGGATACCCTTAGGTAAGACACAGTATTCCACACCCTCCTTTCAGGGGGAACCTCTATCCCAGAAGTGGTTATGGGATATTGTTCACCATATTCCCATGTCTTTAAGAAGGACAGGAGATATCATCACCCAGACTTGTTAGAAAGAAGAGGAGAAGGATTGGGGATGAGGTACCTTTGGACAAAACACAGTATCCCCTTTCTTGTAGTGACAACCTTCCAAACCCTCCCCTGACCTATAAGGCAGTTCCCCTTTATTCCCTTCTTGGGTGCCTAACAGTACTGAGACTAGGAAGAAACAACTGAGTTATTAACATTGCACACTTTCCCCACTCTAGTACTGAGACGAGGAAGAAGCAACTGAGTTATTAACATTGCACACTTTCCCCACTCTAGTACTGAGACGAGGAAGAAGCAACTGAGTTATTAACATTGCACACTTTCCCCACTCTAGTACTGAGACGAGGAAGAAGCAACTAAAGTCCTTGTAATCAGAGCCAGGCCGCAGCAATTAAGGGAATACACCTGCAACCCATTAAAGGACCACAGGTGTATAAGAGGTGGAAAGCAGAAGCACATGAGAGCAGCAGGGGAAAAGGAAGACACAGCTGTAGGAGCTGTGCGTGAGTGCAAGAAGCCAGCATGCCCACCAAGATCCCGGGAGTCCTGCTGGTGGGACGGTGCAGGACAGAGAACCCTCTGAAGGAAAGGCGGGCAGCAGGCAGGCGCTGCCGTGGAGCAGAGGCAGAGCTGTGCACAAGAGCCAACGTGTGCTGAACAAAGCACCCAGCAAACAGGCTTTCTCGCTTGGGGAGAAGCCGTCAGGAGGCGCTGCCAGGTCCTGGTAAGTGTCGCTGATATAGTAGCGGTCCATGAAAGTAAAACAAAGATCTAATTGAGTACCGAATTGAATGAAGAAGCAAAGATGCATTTATTCAATTAAATAAGCTAAACTGCCTTTATTGAATACCGAACTGAATGAAATAAGCAAAACCTACAAATATTGAATACTGAAGTGAAAGGAAAGGCAAGACTATTCGTTTTTGACTATTAAACTGCATAAAACAGCACAATTGCTAACATTGAGTACCAAAATGAATGCACAGAACAAACCTGCTGTATATTGAACAATGAACTGAAAGCAAAGAGGAAACTAAGTTGAATCAAGGACTCTGAGTGCTGAGTTGGAATCAAGGTTGAGAAACCACTTGTATATTAAAGTTGTGGAGCTACATTTGAGAAACCACTTGTTTGGCTGAATATTGAACTACTCAAGGAGAACTGGAAGTTCCTGGTTGCTAGACCTCTAATGGGTGGATCATGCGATCCAACAACTGTGCCTAAACCAGAGAACTACTACCCGTTGAATAATGAACTGCTGAAAATGAATGCAAGGTTCCTGGTTGCGTGACCTGTAATGGCTGGACTGCGCAGTTTAAAACTGCACCAAGACCAAAGAACCCCTATATGCTAACAAGGAAGTTTGCTATAATAAAAACCTTTTGTTATACATTAAATCTGTTGTCTGTGTCGCCTTCCATGATGCCAACTTCAAAGGGGCCACATCGGCTGCAGTCTCTCTCTCTCGCTGTCTGGCGGCAGTCCGGTAGTCCTTTAACTTGTTATGGCTGCGGCGGATGGCACACCCTTTTGGTGCTCCCCCAGACAGGATTTCACTACATAGATTGCGGGGGCTGCACCACAGTCAGCCTTCCCCAGGCAGCAGTTCTCAGTCAGGTGAGGCAGGGCTGTCAGGGCAGCATTCCGGAGTCTCATACAGGTGGGAGGTGGCCAACAGATGTAGCAGCGCAATGTTCTCTCCCCCAGGTGGGAGGTCACCACCCATCGGTGGCAGTTTTGGGTCCTCTCTCCCCCAGGTGGGAGGTCTCATCCATTGACAGCAGCAGCAGTGTAAACTGTGCTGCTTCTCTCCTCCAGGCAGGAGCTACGGACTGCAGCTTCAGGCAGTGGCTTAATCCGCCACAATGAGGCTCCCCCAATCGGGAGCTGATCAAGTTTGGGCATTGGGGAGGCTGACGGCCGGGAGGGCTTGATGGCCCTGAGTGCAACTCCAGCAAGAGCGACCTTCGCCATGCACCGGGGAGGCTGGCACCATGACAGGGGGCATGGCTGTGTCCCCTTTTGCTGTGACAGAACTCCCTCCTGGGGTGCGGGCGTCACTACGCTGGTCACGTGGCAGGGCTGGCCGAGCCCCTTAATGTTCAGGATCGGTGGGGCGCCAGATCCCATCCTCGTTGCAAGATGCTCTGGGCTCTGAGGAGGCCGCTCCCGCTAGTGCAAGATGATCAGGGAGGCCGACCGGCATGTGTGGTATATTGCGAGCGCTGCGGGGCATGGCCGCAATAACGTAGTATCAGAGATGGAGTTGGGAGGCAACTGGTGGGCGGGAAGCTATCCGCAGGTATATATTGACAGAACACACGTGACACAGCACGCACCCTTGTGGTGACATGCAGATTTCTGGCTCCATTGTTATGTATACAAGTTGTTTTTAACTTTCACTTACACTCAGTGGCTCTTTGTGCATATGCTTTTTCTGCAATGTTGTTTTGCATTTTTGCAGCAGTATTGAAGCCTACACATGGCATCATTTATAATGTATGGGAACCCTGTGCAAGCTGCACACAGGGCTGCTTCAGCAGCTAAGAAAAACAACTACTGCCGCTAGACCCCACTGCGGCCCCCCTAACCACACTAACAGCTAGACATGTACCTATTGTGGCCCTACACTTCCCCGGGTTGTCGGCTGCCACAGAACAGCGAAAGCCCAGGGCCATGTGCCCTGCAACACGTATGTGGCTTCTATGTAATTTCATCGAAGAGATTTCAACGAATACGAATTTCTCCAACTTCTTTTCTTTCTTTATGTCAATTTGGCCACAAATATATGCAGGGGGAGGCACCCCGCAACCCCCACCGTCCTCCACCGATCTTAATTATAAGGATTACCCCCCTCGACCCCACATATATATTTACGGCTACATTTGATGAAAGAAAATTCATCAAATTTGTATTCAGTGAATTTTTCTACGATGTAACCACCCGCTCTCTGGTAGTTGTGTGCTGGGGGGGGGGGAGTGCAATTACCTGTGCTTCTGGGGTGCACCTCCCATTCAGGAGGTCTGGGGTATGACAACTTGATACGTCACTCTGGCACTGTAGTACTGTAATTACCATGAAACTGCAATGTCCCAAACAGCGTCATTGCATTGACCACCAAAGCATCGACAGCCAAACCATCTGGAAAAAAAGCACCAAAAAAATAAAAATCATCTAATGCATTATTTTAGTTGATAAAGGGTTTAGTTTAATACTAATGGGTTTTAAAGGTTAAAAAGGGGGGTTGTGTGGGACATCCCATAAAAAAAATGGAAAACAAATGCATTAGATGCTTTTTTTTAGATACATTTTTTTTAGATGGTATGGCATAAGATGCTTTGGCAGAATTTTTAGAAGCAAAATAATTTGTAGAAATCGTAGAGGAAATGGATATGGGTTTAGTAGGTGAGAGAATGAGTTGAGAGATTTTTAAAGGGCACCTGGGTCGGGAGGATTGATACGAAATTAGAGAACAATAGAAGTCCCATTTGGCAGGCTCAAGAGTAGAGGAGATGTTTTGAAGAGCAGTGAGAGAGAGTTGGAGATAAGAGGAGTGTCTTGGCCTTTGGCAAGTGCAAAGTGTTTTCTGCATTGTTGTTTTCAGGGTTCAGATGAGAGGTGTAATCCAGGGCCGTGGAGGTGAGGATTTAGGAGTGAGTGTAGGAAGAAGGTAGTGGGAGGAAATGAGAGCATAAAGAGCAGTGTTTAAAAGAAAGTCTGCAACAGATTTCTTACTGGATGGAAAGGTGAGTTCAGCATAGGAGGAGAGAGAGTGATGTAGGTCAGAGAAGTAGTCAGGGAGTTTGGAGGAGGGACAATTGCGCTTAGCAATAGTTGTAGTAGATGGAGAAAGTGAGGAAGAAGCAGGAATGGAGATTGAGCCAAAGACGATTGAATGATCTGAGGGAGAAGGAGTGGTGGAGATATTAGACATGGTGAATTGGGAGGAGATGGGAATAAGGTCACGGGAATTTCCACTTGAATGGGTGGACAGAGAGTAGACAGCAGAGAGTGAGTGGTTAAGTAAAAGAGAGTTAAAGTCAGTGGATAGAGCAGCAGAAAGAGGGGGCAGGTTGAGGTCACCGATGACAATGACGTGGTGATCGGGAGGGAGTCAATTAGTTGGGAGATGTCAAAGAATTGACCTACTGGACAAGGTGGCTGGTAGAGATGATATGTATGCAATGGGGGGCAGTGAATGTATAGATTGTGCTTTCGAATGAGGGAGAATTAGCCTGAGATAGGGGAGTAGGAGAGACAGAAAATGTGGAAGATGAAAACAGTCCTACCCCACCAGCTGTGCAAGTGGGGCGTGGAGGGTGGGTAAAGGTGTAGGCAGGGTCATGAAGGGCAGCAAGCGTTGCAGAGCCAGGGAGGGAGATCAAGGTTTCAGTAAGGATAATGAGGTCAAGTGAAGGAGAATAACAAAGGAAGAAGGTGGAGATAAAGATTTTATTGCAGACAGACTGTGCAATCCAAAGAGCAATAGAAAGAGAGGGAGATATAGAAGCATAGCAACGTTGAGTCTGAGAAATGGAGAGGTGCTGGGGGTAGATGCGAGAAGAGTATGTGTAATGGAAGTCAGGGTTTGAGTAGGTTTTGTGAATTGTCTTGGGAGAATACCTCAGGTGCAACGAGCTCGCCTTGGAAGCAAGACGACATAGAGCAACAAAGGTTCGATCCCCGGGTCCGTGCTTAGAAACCTCTGGGTATTTAGCGCGTTATAAACAACCAATTATAATAGAGAGTAGCGGAGCGAGAAGAGAGGTGGCATCGAGGAGAAGAAATTATGGGGATGTGAAGAGAGTTGACGTGGAGGAGAGTGAAGAGAGAAGTAAAAGAGAAAGGAAGAGATAATGGTTACTTACAGACAAGTAGCAGGACACAGCAAAACAAAGGCTCAAAGGCTAAGAGGCTGGTCTACAGCCATGGGTGTATTTTTAGAGGGGACAAGGTTGTTTGTCCCCCCAATGTTTGTGTGTGGCACACCATTTTGTACCCCTCATTTGAAAGGGTCCCTTTCCTTTAGATGTGTTGTCCCCCCAACAGTTTCAGCAAAGTTACTCCACTGTCTACTGCTGGTTTTCACCCTTCACTGTGCCGACCTTAACTGGGACACTGTGAGGGAGTGCAGAAGGGATGACACATGCTCTGGTCCTCCGATTGCCAAGTCCATCAGTGGTTGATCTCTCAGATTTTGTCCCTGGTATTCCTGGGATGAGGTGATTTCTTCCTGATTGGTGTTCCCAGAGGAGCATCTTGTGGCCTTCAGCTGGAGATTGGACTGATTCAAGATGGACGCAGGAAGTGATGTCACCAATACAAAATGGCTGGAGGAAATGATGTCACCAATCCAAGATCACAGCAGGAAGTAATGTCACCAGTCCAAGATGGCTGCTGGGAGTGAACTTACAGCCAGAAAGTGAAGCCAAAAATGAGAAAGGGACACACGCTCTCGTCACCTGATCGTTTAGTCCATTAGTGGGTTGGTCTCTCTGATTTTGTCCCTGGTGTTGTTGGAATGAGGCTATTTCTTCCTGCTTGGTGTGTATTCCCCTGAGGTTATGCAGGGGAAGTCACTAGATGATATATATTAAATATACATATACATGGGCAGCTGGTATACAAAAGGAAATCCACCTGCCTATTTCTCTAGAATTTAAAACACACACAGTCGTTCTATGTTGATGATTATACGTCTTAATATTAATCTTCAGTAATATAATTAAGATCTTTGTGATAAAAAGTACATCAATGATGACATTGCCGCTTATTGGCCAGTGTTTTCACTACATTCATTTCCTTATAATCACGCCCACATTTTTGAGCACTTTATTTTCTCTGGTACCTGTCACCGTCACGCCTTATCTTGGAGTTTCATGGGTCCTGTTTTGCGGTGGAAGAGACCTGTGCCCCCATGTGGCCCCTTCAAATTAATGTAGGCTTACCACCTGCCGTAATGTTAATACTGTTTCACTGTATTTCCAGAGGCAATACCGCAAAATACTGCTTGCTTTGTGTTTTTGGGGCTGCTAGCATAAAAAAACCTCGAGTTTCTAAACCGGTAAAAGAAATTAAAACACTGGCCAGTCAACTCCTTACAGAAATATTGTCACCGGATTTGGAGGGATATCTTCAAAAAAGAGACATTTGTCTTCTCAATCAATCGCCTGCTTTTTTAGGTGTCTGCATCAAGATTTAAATTGACAACAAACTATTGAGACATTTTACTGTAAACAAGTGGTTTCAACGAGTCTGTAGAAAACACCCTTCAGCTGTTTTGAATTAAGTGGCATAAAGCATGGGCTGACATCGTATGTGGGAATAAAAGGCGCCACGCAATTTTGAACGTTTCTGTGCATTTGCCGGAATTTGGATGTGCGAGTGCTGCCACCTATGGTCAAGTGTGGGAACACATCAATGCCTCACTTGGAACATTAAATGAAATCAGGAAGAACGTGGGCGCAGAGCGGGCTCGGTGATCACGTGACAGGAAGAGGGTGCCAAACAGTGTGTTATTGGATCATTTGTCTCACCTGCCTTTTTCCTGCTTTACCTCCTAATGCGAACTAGTTGATTACAGGAACCAACTTTCCAAAATCAATGTGCAGGCTATCTCGTGTTTATATAGCGCTTCTTGACCGATTCCTCACACTTACAAGCGCTGTAATAATAGTTATTACCCACATGCTTTTCTCAACCTTTTTAGCCGCCATGACGGGTGAAAACATAGGATTTTGTTTTTGGCAGGTGAAGTCTGGCCATGGGTCTGGGGGTTGACGGGTGAATGAACTTCCTCCATGGTGGGCGACACCCGCCAAAAGTAGGCGCGTTGGGAGGTATGTGATGAAAGGGCTGAGTCAGCCAGACTGTGGGCCGCACTTAACTTGGGGATCCATCTTACTGAAACTTCTCCCCATCACCACTTACAGAGCACAGTGTCACTCTCCTCCCCTTCAGAACGTTGGGTAAAATTACATACGTGCCAACAATTGGCACACCTGGGCGAGCCATCGGGAGGGTTGGCATGTGTGAAATGTGTTCTAGATGGATTTTTTTAAAACATATATTACGTTCGTTTCTTGCATGCTGGTCGAAACCGCAGTGTTTCAGTGCCAGGCATTTGACAAAAGTGGTCAGTTAAAAAGACGTCAGATGTATTTTGCAAGCTTTCTTCTCTTCATGGATATTTAATTCATGGAGGGAGGGGGGGGTCTGAAAATCCCAACTGCATTTAAAAAAAGAACAGAGATGGCATTCTCAAAGTTATCAATGCTTGCCTAGAACAACAGGGGCCAGATTACAGAAAGTTTGCATGGGTGCAAATGCAAACACTAGGGAATGTTTGCCCTATTTTTAAAAACACACACATTGAAAAACCATTGCCCCTCGACAAGTGCAGTTTGGCATATTACAAGCACCAGGGCAAACATTGCTCTAGTGGAAAAAAGATGAATTGTCACTACATTTGTGCACCAGGGCAAAGTTTGCCCTAGTGCTAATACGGAATGTTATTAGCACTAGGGTAAACGTTGCCCAGATGCAAAATGCATCAAAAGTGTATCTTTTTAGCACTAGGGACATTTTAGTCCTGGTGCTTTTAATATGCTAAACTGCACTCGTCGAGGTGCAATGGTTTTTAATGTGTGCCAGGGAATTTAAAAATAAGGCAAACTTTGCCCTAGTGCTAATACCGTGGAAACATTTGCACTTGCACCGGTGCAAAGTTCCTGTAATCTGGCCCCAGGAGTTTTTGGAGGCTGAATTTGAATGAGGATGGAAGTGGGGGTGAGAGGTGGAGCGGGCTATCGCCTCGCTGACAGGGGGCATGAAGAGAGAGTCAATATTTCCTCTTAAAACGAATGGATAGAGAAAAGGTCTCTCACTAGCCATGCCAGGAGCCCAAACACTTCAGATTCTAAAGGCCCTTTTAAGTGAAGGTGGCAGTCATTATCAGCGCCGTGGGACGGGGCGCCAATGTGTTGAGAACGCAGTCTCTATTCACTGGTACACGCCCGCTTCTGAAAGGCCTCCGGCGTGCTTCCTGCACTTGCTTTTTTAAAAGGATAAATACACAAAACGTTCCTCCCATGGCACACCCAGAGTCCCTTTTAAGTCTTCATTACTGATATGCTCTGGAAATAGAAAAGGGCTGTGGCTGCGGCGATGGAGGAGGAAATTCAAGGAAAAACCTTTTTCTTAAAAATCTTTTTAGTTTTGGCTATTCGGTGGAGCTAGGGCACCACCTATACGCCAAAACGATTGCATTCGAGTACAGCTAGGGTAGATGACAGCTAGGGAGAAATGGCAGATGAGGAAGGACACAAAGTGTTAGGGGACCAGCCAGTCCGGCACCTCGTGAATGAGGGCTCTGTGAGGCAGGCCCTCTGCCCGCATGACGACGCTTGCGCAGCGCACACACAACACACGTCAGGGAGAGTCTGATGGTAGAGATGACGCGCGGGAAGCCGGCCGCCCCTTTTATTTACAGTGTCACATGGTCATGCACCATGTGACACAGCCCGAGCCCTGTGGCACAGGCTTCAAGTTACAACATCCCATGCCAAGGGTATGAAATAAAATGACGACGACATTAATTAACATTAAGCACATCACCTAAAAGTATCCATTAACGGTGCATTTGGGAGCATTGGGGCAAAGCAAGAATCACGTGCACAAGGAATCCTTGCATTTGGGAGCATTGGGGGCAGATGCGCATTCGGGCAAACTTTAGTAGTTGAAGAGAGTGGGGAACAGGAGACCGCACCACTGGCCGGCAAAGCTGCACCGGGGAGACCATGGGCAGACGGCTGCAGATTCAAAAGTACTCCAAGCTCAGACAGCCCTCAGTTCCACACAAGCAGGCCAAGCCACGCCCACTGCTGCCAGGGGCCACATCTGTTGCACAGATCTCTGTTGGGGCTCTTCTCTGTTGTTCCTCCACCAGGCGGCGAATGATGATGCAGTCTGTTTCTACCAAGCAGGCGGGCTGCGGAGCGGCAGCAAGTCCGTTGCGCCAGCTCCAGTCGCTCGGTGCCGGGAGCAGCGCTTCATGCCATGAGAAGTCATCATTGGAGGGGACGACGGGCCTGCAACTACTACAGCTATTACTACTGGAGGGATAGGTTTCCCCTACATAGCCTTCAAGCTATGGAACACACTCCCCTCTGCCCTCAGAGTAGAAACCTCTCTCCCTGCCTTCCAAAGAAACCTCAAAACTACTCTTTTTAATTAACCTGCCTCTGCTTCACATGCAAAGTCTACATCAACTATGCCTGTATGACCATGACATGTAACTAAGTGATGTTCATTCTATGTAACAAGCGCCACGATGCCTCTGGGCTGTTGTGCGCTCTACAAATATGAATAAATAAATAAATAAATAACTACTACTGATACTAATATTACAACTATTTCTACGACTGCTATTAATACTACTATTGCTGCAAATACTATTACTATTACTACTAAACCTACTACTACTGCTAATACTACTACTACTAGAGCTACTACTGCTGCTAATACTACTACTACTAGAGCTACTACTGCTGCTAATACTACTACTACTAGAGCTACTACTGCTGCTAATACTACTACTACTAGAGCTACTACTGCTGCTAGTAATACTACTACTAGAGCTACTACTGCTGCTAATACTACTACTACTAGAGCTACTACTGCTGCTAGTAATACTACTACTAGAGCTACTACTGCTGCTAATACTACTACTACTAGAGCTACTACTGCTGCTAATACTACTACTAGAGCTACTACTGCTGCTAATACTACTACTACTAGAGCTACTACTGCTGCTAATACTACTACTACTAGAGCTACTACTGCTGCTAATACTACTACTACTAGAGCTACTACTGCTGCTAATACTACTACTACTAGAGCTACTACTGCTGCTAATACTACTACTACTAGAGCTACTACTGCTGCTAATACTACTACTACTAGAGCTACTACTGCTGCTAGTAATACTACTAGTCAGCTATTATTATTGCTGCTAGTCCTACTATTGCTATCACTTCTTCTGGATCTGCAAGTGCAGAATTACTGGATATGTAAACTTGTTGGTGGACATTCAAATGAAAAATACAACATTTTACGTTGCCTCTTTGCTGCTGTAATCGTGATTAAGACGGCACTTCCTCTCCTCCTCTGATGTCACTTCCTGTTTCAGGGATTGAAGGCAGTTAACATAATAGAGGACAATCTAAATAAGAAAATGCTTAGGAAAAGTTAAATATAAAATAGACAGGAAGAGGTTTTGGTTCAGAAATCAATGGCGTACTTTATTTATTTATTTATCATTTGCTTGTTTGACGCGTATACAATAAGAATGCACTGTTTCAAAGCGCCCACAGGGCAAAGAGGGGGGGTGGAAAATACATTACAACACAATGTTAAGAGCAGAGTGAGAGGGACCAACCTACTATGCCTTGTGAGTATTCAGAACGTGCAAGCGCAGAAAGAAAAAAGGAAGAGGGGGTAAGTACTGGGGAGTCCGGGCTCATGGGTGAGCCATGGACGAAGTGCTAGGAATGGTGAGTGCTATACGGCCTGGGCCGCGGGAGGTGTAAGTGCGAGTCTCCAGAGCAGAGGGTGAGGAGATGCAAAGTGCTGTGGATAGACAGGAGCTGGAAAGAATTGGTGTGGGAGGTCAAGGCCCCGAAGATGCATAAGGGCCAAGGACACCAATTCAGCAACTCTTAAGGAGCTTCCGGAATTTGAGAAGATCCTGCTCAAGGCGCAGGGGGAAGGGGAGTCTATTCCAAAGGAGGGAGCCCGCAGGGGAAAGTGGGCAAACCCCCTACTCTCTGTTTAGCAAACGCTTTACACACAAAGGGTTGGTGTCAGAGGAGCAAAGTGGTCTAGAGGGAGAGTATTTAGTGAGATAAACTTGAAGATAGTGTGGTTCCCGGGCCCAGAAAGCCTTGTGGATGATGCAGATGGATTTGAATTTAATCTGTGCAGCAACCGGGAGCCAGTGAAGACTTTTTAGTGCAGGAGAGATGTGGACCCTGGACTTAAGGCCAAGGATAAGTCATGCTTCGCTATTCTTGATAAGCTGAAGTAGGCGCAGAGTGGAAGAAAGAAGATTCAGGAGGAGGTTGTTACAGTAGCCAAATTTAGAGAGAACCAGGGCTTAGGTCACATTGATTCGCTGAGGGAAAGTGAGAAAAAGTAAAATTCCTTTGAGAAGGAAGAGCTGATAGTTGGACTTCTTGGCAATGTCCTGAGCGTGAGGGAGGAAGGAAAGAAAGAGAGGAGTCGAAGATGACTCCAAGGTTTCTGGCTTCAGTGGAAGGAGCAGGGGGAGAGCCCAAGGAGGAAGGCCAGAATGAGAGGAAGAAGCAGGGAGCAGGGGTCCCAATGGGAATGATCTCCGTTTTACAGGCATTGAGGCAGAGATAATTGGAGGCCCCCAAGACTGGATGGCAGATAGGCAGTCAGGGATGATGGAGGGTGGAAGAGGGTCAACAGGGAGCTGTGTGTGATATGCGTAACACTGGAAGTTGGAGAAGGAGGAGATGAGCAGTGCAAAGAGAGCAAGGTAGATGTTAAAGAGCCAGGGGGAGAGTATAGAGCCCTGGGGGACACCACAGGTGGTGATGGAAGTAGAAGAGGAGAAGGGGCCAGGATGACTTGGGAAGAATGGCTAGTAAGTAAACAGGACAGTCAATCCAGTGCCTATTCCATGATACAAGTGTATCATGGACCCTTTGTTTGAGGATGGAATGGGTAACTGTGTCAAATGCAGAGGAGAGATAAGGATAAGGACAGCTGGGGAATTGGAGTCCAGAGAAGCAAGCAGTTCATCACGGGTGTTCAGAAGAGCAGTTTCCGTGCCTCTGGATGCTCGGAATCCAGATTGATGGTCGTGGAGGCCACCAACAAGTTCAGTGTGAGAGTTAAGTTGGGGCAAGGCCAGCTTCTCAAGTAGCTTCCCCAGGAAAGGGGTGATGGAGAGGGCAATAGCTGGCAGGGCAGGTATGGTCAGAGGAAGGTTTTTTCAGGAGTTGGTGCACAAGGGAGTGTGTAAGGGGGAGGGGAAAGATACAGTGATAAAAGAGTAATTGCAGAAATCCACGCGAGCAGGGGCAAGAGAGCCAATGTTATCCTTGATGTTCCTGGATGAGCAAGGGGAGACCTGTTTAGAAGAACCCTTCAAGGAGCGGACAACTCTGGTAACATCCTCAGGTGTGACAGGAGAGAAGGAGGAAAAGGACGAAGGAGGGGGAGGTGGTGTGGGGGGAGTATGGGATGGGTTGTGAGGGATTGTAAAAACAGTGGTCAGAATGCCCTGAGTTTTGGTGACAAAGTGTGAGGCCAGTGCATCGCAGAGGGCCTAGGAAGGAGACAGGGAGGAGGAGACTGCAGAGGGGTTAGCTAGTTCCCTGTAGATTTTGAAAAGTTTAGCCGAGTTATTGGATGCGACGGAGACCCATTTCTGATTGTGGGCTCTTTTCTTTGCATGGATGGTGAGTCTGTATTGCCTTTGGAGCAGGCGGCAGGCCAGTTTGTCCGAGGATGAGCCTGAGGTTAGCCACTTCCTTTCTGCTGCCCTGCACTTCCGTTTCAGGGCTGCAAGTTCGGTGTCATACCAAGTGTTATGCTTTGAGGCAGGTTTCAGATGTATTCTCATGACTGGGGAAAGAATGACAAGAGTTTTGGTGATGGAAAGATGGAGGTTGCTGAGGGCAGAATCAGAGGTGGAGTCAGAAGTGGGAGGCTGACGGGGGGTAAAGGTGGAGGCAAAGGCAGCCGCAGTCACTCGTTTCATCTGGTGGGTGTTAGTGAACGAGGTTGGTGCGACCTTTGGAGGTGTTCAGGGGGGCAATGGGACCCAGATGGGAGGAGAGGAGAGAGTGGTCTGCCCAGGAGAGAGGGGTGACTAATGGGGGGGAGAGAGAGAGAGGTCAGAGTGTATGAGGGCATCCAGAGTGTGTCCAGCTGTGTGGGTTGGCCCAGGAGTGATAATAGAGAGGGGAAGCAAGGAGCAGAGGTCACCCAGGAGGAGGTTAGAGGTGGATAAAAGTAAAGAAGTCAGCCCACTGAGAGAGGAATAGGGAGGTGGTGCCTGGAGGCCGGTAGATCGAAGCAATGGTCAGGGTGGAGATGGGAGAGGTGACCAACTCGCAAACTAGGCTTTCAAAAGAAGAATAGGTCTGGGCAGGTACGATGGAAGCAGGAACCCACTCGGGGAAGATTAAGGCACTCCCCGTCAGTGTGGTGAGGTCGAGGCTTGGAGACGATCGTGAAGCCATCGGGGAGAAGGGAGTCAAAGGCAGTGACTGAGCTGACATTGAACCAAGTCTCGGTAAGAGCGTGAATGTTGAGGTCAATGGCTTTAAGAAGGAGACAGATGTCCGAGGAGTGTTTGTTAGCTGAGCGGGCGTAAAAAAAGAGTCACCAGGTGGAGGTGGTCAGCGCTTTTGAAGGTTTTCTGAGGTGGAGTACAGGGGCATGGTACACCATTCAGAGGATGGAAAGAGAGAGAGTAGAAGTGGGAGATGTAGGCGAAGGAAGGAAATTAATGAGAGAAGGCAAGATGCAGTCAAATCGAAGTAAGTTGGGTTGTAGACCCTGAACCAGAATGGTGCCAGTGTGCTAGACATTAACGAAGCAATGAGAGGATGCAAAGCCAGCTAAGAGGACTTCCCACTTGGTGCCCCCATTAATAGAGGAATGTGAGGAGGGAGAGAGAGTGGAGATGCAATGGGGGTTCAGAGATTAGGAGAGGGGACAGAGAAAAGGATATCAGTGAAAACCTCTCTAGAGGAAGAATTGACATAGGTGTCTACAATGGGATGTCCAGAGTTTGCACTCAGGATATGTTTTTTTTTGCTTTTTCCTGCTGGACTTGGAGAGAGATGGGGGATAGGTGATAGTGTAGCAGTTAGAGAATATAGGAGAGATGAAGAGAGCCATAGGAGGGCAGAGGTTTTAGCCAAGGAATTGGGGAGGAGTGGCAGCACTGCACAGTTCTGGCTAAACTCACTAGGAGGCCTAGTAGATTGAGTCGGAGAGAACAAGTGAAACCCAGCAGGAATAGAATTAAATTGGAAGAGTGGCACAGAGATGTAAAAACTATACACACATAACATTGATTTTAAAAATGGAGGCAGAAAACAATGCAATGCAGATGGGGCACAGGAATGCAAAAACACCCACATTTGCTTTTTAAAAGCACGCCCCAATTTCGACTTTAAATGAAGGCAGCAAACAGTGCAGATGGCGCAGAGGTAATGCAAAACACAAGTGACAGCAATAAATGCAGTGAAAGGAGTGAAGTTAGTAAGGTGAGGATGGAGGAGGTGAAAGCCCTGAAAATGCCTCGGCAGAGTTACCTATGGAGGTCGGCCAAACTCACTTTCATGACTGCAGGGATCCTGGGTGGCCTTTGAACAAGTAGCAGTGGAGCAGTTCGGGAATTAGTCCGGGGACGGATCATAGTTAGAGACGTCTTGTGTATAAAACTAAAACCGCAAGGACGAACTACTTTTTTTAGCTTTGTAAAATTGTGTACGTCCTCTTTAACATTGCATTCCCTGGCAAAAGCTGCATTATTAATGAGTTATCCCTCAATAAAAAATAAAATATATATAATTGATTTATTTCTGCCGAGGGAGATATTGAAACATCTCTGCAGAGAGAGAGCAACTGTATTATGTCTACAGGGAGAGAACATTAGTTAGGCGGTGTTTTGCCGGAGGGACAGGAAGCAGAATACATGTGTGGCTGTGATGAGTCTGTCACGGCCAGCCCCACCAAGGTTCAAGGGAACACGTAGTGTTGTGACGTAGGCAACGTGCCATGGGGCTCGTGCCTAGTCACCTGTTAAGGGTCACATGCGCGTGCTCATGCATGTGACCCGCTGCAATAAAGGTGCCGTGCGGGCTTCTGCTCTGCAGTTACAGCAAGACCGAGTTCCTGTCCGGTGATTGCCGCTCCGCGCGGCTATCAAACAATGGGCATGCGCGCCCGCCATGGCATCCTCACCATGTGGGGGTCGGAGACCCCGGCCTCCGGACATCTGGCGACGAGGGTCTCTGGCCTCATCCGGTGGTAATTAAGAAAGAGAAAGAAAAAGGGCAAAAGGAAAGGGGGGGCAAGACGACACAGCGGCGCCCTGTCGGGGAGAGCCAGGGTGTACCTAGGGCACCTCGGGAGTCGCTGCCGGGGCACCGCGCTCACCCCCATGTGGTCTTGGGGCCGTGGCACCTGCGGCCCGCTGCTGTGTTGATCGATGCGCCGTGGCGCCATAATAAAGAAAAAAGTCTTCCTCTTGGTGGGGGAGCAGGGAGGCAGACTGCTGTCCTGCGGCCTACTGTGCTGCAATGAAGAAACAAGCTCCCCCAGAGGGAGCGAAGGAGTGGCCCGGGCGGGGCCTGCACTGGCGCCAAAAAGGGAGGAGAGGAGCGGCGTGTCGTCGCGGCCCCATCAAAGAGGTGAAGTCTCCTGCCTGGGGGAGGAAGAGCGAGGCGCGGCCTCTGCTGCAGGCAGCAGTAAAGAAACACATCTCCTGACAGGGGGATAGCGTGCAGCCTGGCTCATGCTGGTGCTGCAGAGGTAAACAAAACAAACTTTGAAGGTTGATGGGGGTAGTCCTGCCTGGGGGAATGCGAGGCTGCAAGGGCCCAGCATGGGAGAAACATTAACCCATAACGCTCCCACCTGGGGGAGAGTAGCAGTGTGGCCTCTGCTGCATAATGAGAGGATGGCAATTAGCATTTGTATTCCCCACCCAGGGAGGGAGAAGGAAATACCATAAGCAGAGACATCCTCTGCAGCCTTATCTACCGCCTGGAGGAGAAGAGCGGCCGATGCCACCATGCCGGTTTGTACTCCTGCCTGGGCGAGCCTAGTGGGCCACCCTGCCAAACATTTGTTGCAGCTCGTGCCCGGGGGAGGGAAGCGACCCATGATGCTGCATTTGGTCGAACTCCTGCCTGGTGGGAGAGAAGCGGCACATCCCGCCACACATTAGTTTCAGCTCCTGCCTAGTGGAGAGAAGCGGCCCATGCCACCACATTGATTTCACCTCCTGCCAGGGAGAGAGAAGCGATCCATGCCAAAACATTAGCTTCAGCTCCTGCCTAGGGGAGAGAAGCGGCCATGCGGCCACATTAGTTTCAGCTCCTGCCTGGTGGGAGAGAAGCGGCACATCCCGCCACACATTAGTTTCAGCTCCTGCCTAGTGGAGAGAAGCGGCCCATGCCACCACATTGATTTCACCTCCTGCCAGGGAGAGAGAAGCGATCCATGCCAAAACATTAGCTTCAGCTCCTGCCTAGGGGAGAGAAGCGGCCATGCGGCCACATTAGTTTCAGCTCCTGCCTAGGGGAGAGATGCGGGCCATGCCGCCACATTGATTTCAGCTCCTGCCAGGGAGAGAGAAGCGGCCCATCCCGCCACATTGGTTTCAGCTCCTGCCAGGGAGAGAGAAGCGGGCCATGCCGCCACATTGATTTCAGCTCCTGCCAGGGAGAGAGAAGCGGGCCATGCCGCCACATTGGTTTCAGCTCCTGCCAGGGAGAGAGAAGCGGGCCATGCCGCCACATTGGTTTCAGCTCCTGCCAGGGAGAGAGAAGCGGGCCATGCCGCCACATTGATTTCAGCTCCTGCCAGGGAGAGAGAAGCGGGCCATGCCGCCACATTGGTTTCAGCTCCTGTCAGGGAGAGAGAAGCGGGCCATGCCGCCACATTGGTTTCAGCTCCTGCCAGGGAGAGAGAAGCGGCCCATCCCGCCACATTGATTTCAGCTCCTGCCAGGGAGAGAGAAGCGGCCCATGCCGCCACATTGGTTTCAGCTCCTGCCAGGGAGAGAGAAGCGGGCCATGCCGCCACATTGATTTCACCTCCTGCCAGGGAGAGAGAAGCGATCCATGCCAAAACATTAGCTTCAGCTCCTGCCTAGGGGAGAGAAGCGGCCATGCGGCCACATTAGTTTCAGCTCCTGCCTAGTGGAGAGAAGCGGCCCATGCCACCACATTGATTTCACCTCCTGCCAGGGAGAGAGAAGCGATCCATGCCAAAACATTAGCTTCAGCTCCTGCCTAGGGGAGAGAAGCGGCCATGCGGCCACATTAGTTTCAGCTCCTGCCTAGGGGAGAGATGCGGGCCATGCCGCCACATTGATTTCAGCTCCTGCCAGGGAGAGAGAAGCGGCCCATCCCGCCACATTGGTTTCAGCTCCTGCCAGGGAGAGAGAAGCGGGCCATGCCGCCACATTGATTTCAGCTCCTGCCAGGGAGAGAGAAGCGGGCCATGCCGCCACATTGGTTTCAGCTCCTGCCAGGGAGAGAGAAGCGGGCCATGCCGCCACATTGGTTTCAGCTCCTGCCAGGGAGAGAGAAGCGGGCCATGCCGCCACATTGATTTCAGCTCCTGCCAGGGAGAGAGAAGCGGGCCATGCCGCCACATTGGTTTCAGCTCCTGTCAGGGAGAGAGAAGCGGGCCATGCCGCCACATTGGTTTCAGCTCCTGCCAGGGAGAGAGAAGCGGCCCATCCCGCCACATTGATTTCAGCTCCTGCCAGGGAGAGAGAAGCGGCCCATGCCGCCACATTGGTTTCAGCTCCTGCCAGGGAGAGAGAAGCGGGCCATGCCGCCACATTGATTTCAGCTCCTGCCAGGTAGAGAGAAGCGGGCCATGCCGCCACATTGGTTTCAGCTCCTGCCAGGGAGAGAGAAGCGGCCCATGCCGCCACATTGGTTTCAGCTCCTGCCAGGGAGAGAGAAGCGGGCCATGCCGCCACATTGATTTCAGCTCCTGCCAGGGAGAGAGAAGCGGGCCATGCCGCCACATTGGTTTCAGCTCCTGCCAGGGAGAGAGAAGCGGCCCATGCCACCACATTGGTTTCAGCTCCTGCCAGGGAGAGAGAAGCGGGCCATGCCACCACATTGGTTTCAGCTCTTGCTAGGGAGAGAGAAGCAGCCCATGCCACCACATTGGTTTCAGCTCCTGCCAGGGAGAGAGAAGCGGGCCATGAGCGGGCCATGCCACCACATTGATTTCAGCTCTTTCTAGGGAGAGAGAAGCAGCCCATGCTGCCACTTTGTTTTCAGCTTCTGCCTGGGGGAGAGAAGCGGGCCATGCCGCCACATTGTTTTCAGCTTCTGCCTGGGGAGAGAAGCGGCCCATGCCGCCACATTGCTTTCAGCTTCTGCCATGGAGAGAGAAGCGGCCCATGCCGCCACATTGATTTCAGCTCCTGCCAGGCAGAGAGAAGCGGCCGATGCCGCCACATTGGTTTCAGCTCCTGCCAGGGAGAGAGAAGCGGCCCATCCCGCCACATTGATTTCTGCTCCTGCCAGGGAGAGAGAAGCGGCCCATGCCACCACATTGATTTCAGCTCTTGCTAGGGAGAGAGAAGCAGCCCATGCTGCCACTTTCTTTTCAGCTTCTGCCTGGGGGAGAGAAGCGGGCCATGCCACCACATTGATTTCAGCTCTTGCTAGGGAGAGAGAAGCAGCCCATGCCGCCACATTGTTTTCAGCTTCTGCCTGGGGAGAGAAGCGGCCCATGCCGCCACATTGATTTCAGCTCCTGCCAGGCAGAGAGAAGCAGCCGATGCCGCCACATTGGTTTCAGCTCCTGCCTGGGGGAGAGAAGCAGTTCTGCCACCAAAAGCAGGACTGTCCTCATTGCCTGGCTGAGACAAGCGGAACCGCAAGGAGCGCCGCTGCAATGCTCCTGCCTGGGGGAGAAGACAGCAGAGCGGCCTGCCCTCCGGACACCTGGCAAAGGCACTCCGGTTTGGGGGAGATGTGCACTGCCTCAAGCAAGTCACGCCCGTCGGTGGGAGATTTGCACTGCTTCAAGCAAGGGCACTCCCAGCTGGGGGAGAGGCACACTGCCTCAAGTATAGGCACACTGCCTCAAGTAGAGGCACTCCTGACTGGGGGAGAGGTGCGCTGGCCAAAGAACACTCCTGCCTGGGGGAAAGGCCGGGGGGTGAGAAGAGCAGTGCAGCAACAGCTGATGTCGCAGTGCTTCATGAAAGCCACAACCATGACCCTGCTATCCTTCCGGCCAAAGAGCCAGGAGCAGGTCACGCAGCTTGGCTCATCCCCAACACTGTCAACGATATGATATGATATGATATGGTATTTGTAACGCGCCTATACACAGGTGTTTCAGGGCGCGACGAGGCAGGGAGGGGAGGAACAAGGGGAGACAGACAACGATCCTACTAGGCCAGGTGTCATTCAGATCGCGCAAGTGCAGGGGTGGGGGAGGGGGAAAAGTGCAAGGGGAAGGGGAGGGGGGGAAGTGCAGTACAAGGTAAGTGGCGTAAAGTAATAAATAAATAGGGCCAGCTGGTGGCAAGTGCAAGGTAAGTGCAGAACAAGTGCTGGGGAAGGGGGGGCTGTAGGGATACAGAGACAGTCCCGCAGTGCAGAGGGGTTCCAGGGCATCAGTGCAAGTGGAGAGTGGCTGGGCCCAGGGCCGAGGCCGTTTAGAGAGGTCCAGTTGCAGGATCAGTGCAGTTTCAGTGAAGAATATAAGCTGTTCAGCAGGGGAGAGGGAGAGAGAAAGCAGAAGCAAAGAGGAAGGTTTTGAGGTGCTTCCGGAACCGGAGATGGTTCTCCTCGAGCGGGAGAAGAGCGGCCCAGCAGGATCTGCCGCCACAGTGGCTGTACCCCAGAGCCCACCAGTGACCTCAGTGTTGGCCAGAACTGCAAGTGGGCCAAGTAGTTACCATCATCATCCACGAGATAATACATTGAAACGCCCAACCTCTGGTAGTGTACCCTTGTACATAGTGTGTACAGTAGTGTGCCCAAACAAGAATGTGCATAGTAGTGTTTCAAAATGACCCATGAGGTCAGTGTGAGTTAAGTGGTTATTGTAACACATGCCATCTGACGTTTTTGAGTGATTTATTTGTTTTTACCCTTGGCATGGGATGTTGTGACTTAGGCAACGAGCCGCAGGGCTCATGCCTAGTCACCTGTTAAAGGTCACATGATCATCCATGTGACCCACACTAATAAAGGTGCAGAGCGGGTTTCCGCTCAGCAGTTACAGAAAGACTGAGTGCCTTCCCGGTTACTGAGTGCCATGCCTGTCATGGCGGCCTCATCATGTGGAGGCCAGAGGCTTGGCCTCCTGACACATAGGAAAACCGGTAGTAGACAGGCAGCCAAACAAGGCATGAGTCTGTGCCCGTTGCCAAGTTCCCCTGTGGGTGGAAAGAACGATGGTTGTACCATCACCAGTTCTCCAGCTCTAGGTGGCGCATTCACCAAAGCCTCCTTACCTGCATCATCAGGTGTAAATATAACACTGTTTCCCACCCAACTACACTGCAACACCAGGATACAGTTCTGAGAAACACTTGAGTCATCAGCTTGAAAGAAACCTTAACCTGCAACCCAACTACACTGCAACTCAAACACCATGATACAGTTCTGAGAAACACTTGAGTCATCAGCTTGAAGGAAACTTCAACCTGCCACCAAACTACACTGCAACTCAAACACCAGGATACAGTTCTGAGAAACACTTGAGTCATCAGCTTGAAGGAAACCTCAACCTGCCACCCAACTACACTGCAACTCAAACACCAGGATACAGTTCTGAGAAACACTTGAGTCATCAGCTTGAAGGAAACCTCTAACCTGCCACCCAACTACACTGCAACTCAAACACTAGGATACAGTTCTGAGAAACACTTGAGTCATCAGCTTGAAGGAAACCTCAACCTGCCACACAACTACACTGCAACTCAAACACCAGGATACCGTTCTGATAAACACTTGAGTCATCAGCTTGAAGGAAACCTCAACCTGTCACCCAACTACACTGCAACTCAAACACCAGGATACCGTTCTGATAAACACTTGAGTCATCAGCTTGAAGGAAACCTTAACCTGACACCCAACTACACTGCAACTCAAACACCAGGATACCGTTCTGATAAACACTTGAGTCATCTGCTTGAAGGAAACCTTAACCTGCCACCCAACTACACTGCAACTCAAACACCAGGATACAGTTCTGAGAAACACTTGAGTCGTCAGCTTGAAGGAAACTTTAACCGGCCGATACTGGCGAATAACCAACTTTGCTCATACATTCGATGATGGGGTAGGGCACAGGTGTTGCTCCTTGGATATCTGGAGGTAGGCCTATCCAGAGAGGCCTGGTGAGTGAGATACCTCTGCTGTCAACCTGGACATGCGATTATTCACACCCTTGCATTGCTGGTGGCAGCGAATGTCACTTTCCTCGCTGCTGTCACTCTCCAGTGGCCTTGGAATCTTGTTGGCCTGCAACTCTCTCGAGCTTGAAACCTTTTTGAAGAAGCCACAGCTTCTTGTGACCATGCATCCTGTTATCTATCCCCTTTATTTTCCAGGGGTCCAGTTCAAATTGCATGCTTAATTTACGGGTGGGTTACGTGTTCATTTTGAGGATCTTATCCCCCACATTCATGGATGCTGGTATGGTGTGACCTCTCAGACTCTCGCTGGCGTGGACAGCTGCCTCTTTGCCTCTCACCTGGTCATTTGCAATTTAAGGAACTCTCCTGGACAGGTGATTTGTCAGAGTTCCCCAGATGAGCCGTCCCATTGCAGTCAACATTACCGTCCGATCTGTCGCCTGCTTGCCTCATCCCCCATACTTTTCGCTTTTCCCCTCATACTGATTTCAATATAGTGCCCACTTCTTATCACATGCTCATCCTACCACCTCCCCTCTTGATCCCATTCTTTCCTCCCTAATACCCCATCTACTCTCAGTTTCTCCCCTATCGTACTTATGTTTTTAATCTCTCCTGCTCCTCCTCCATTTTCCCTCTTCTTTTAAACTTATTCAAAAAACCTCTCTTTAGTCGTCAATTTCCTATAATTTCCAACCTATCTCCCTTCTCCCATTTCTATTTAAAGTCCTTGAAAGGACAGTCTATTCTCGTGTGTCTTCATTTTCACATTTATACTCCCATCTTTCCCCTTCAGTCTGTCTTTCGTTCTGCACAATCTACAGAATCTGTATTACTGCATGTTTGCAAAGCTCTCCTCTCAGCCCGTCAGAACAAACTGCCTTTTATACATATTCTTCTTGATCTTTCAGCTGCTTCTGACCCTGTTGACCATCCTACTCCTTTGCCTGTACTTAGTCTTCAGCTGCCTTTAACACTGTTGACCATCCTATTCCTTTGCCTGTACTCATTCTTTTAGCTGCCTTTGGCACTGTTGACCATCCTACTCTTTTGTCCATACTTATTCTTCTTGATCTTTCAGCGGCCTTTGACACTGTTGACCATCCTACTCTTTTGTCCATACTTATTCTTCTTGAACTTTCAGCAGCATTTGACACTGTTGACCATCCTACTCTTTTGTCCATACTTATTGTTCTTGATCTTTCAGCGGCCTTTGACCATTTTACTCTTTTGACCTCTCTCCTCTCTTGGTTTTTCCGGTACTGTCCTTAAATGGTTTCACTCATATCTCTCTGATCGCCCCTACTCTGTCTCCTGATCTGGCCACTTTTCCTCTCCTTGCCCATACTCTATGGTGTTCCCCAAAGCTCTATTCTCTGGCCCCTTTCTCTCTCTACACAATCACTGTCTCTACTCTGATTAAGTCAACCCTTTAATCTTTCTTGTCACGTCTATGCCGATTATTCACAGATTTCTCTTTCCTTTTCCTCTCTTTCCGATTCCCTTCAGTCTACTGTCTCCTCCTGCCTCTTTGCCATCCAATCATGGCTGTCCTCTCACTTTCTCCAACTGAAACCCATCCAAAGCCGAAATTCTTTTCCCTCGCCTATTTTTTCCCTTCTCCCCACAACTTCAGTGTCCTTTCGGTTCCTCTCTTTCATTTTCTGCACATATTGCCAATTCCACCCACATCTGCTGTTGCCACCTTTTATAATATTCATCGTTCACGTCCCTTTCATTCATTTCATGATACCAACCTTCTTATCTCCTCCCTTCTTTCTCCTCTCATCTCGATCACTGCTCGGCACTTATGGTTGGCCTTGCATGCTCACACTCAACCTCCTTTGCTCTACCTATAAATCTGCTACCGGCCTTCTTTTCCTCATCCTTCTATCTCTTCGGCCCTTTGATCTGCATCATTCTTACCATTTGAATCAAGTCTCCTTTTGCACTTTGCAAGGTCTTGCCAATCTTCTCTAGCCTGGCTCCCTTCTATTCCTCGTCCCGTTCTCTACACTCTCAATCTCTTTGCCTCCTTCCTGTTCCTGAGAAACCATGTGCCCCCTTTTGCTTTTGTTCTTTCTCACGGTTTTCCCCGAAGCACTGAAATTCTCTGCCCCTGACTATGCACTCTACCTCATCATTCCACATCTTTCCATTCCCTCTCACAGTTAATTCTCCTTCTCGCTGTCAAACACACTTCATTGTCATTTTACCGATATTTCTGTGCTGCTGTTTGACATTGTCTGTAAATCGCTTTTGCAAAAGCTGTTACGCTCACCTGGCTCCCACAGGGGCGTTGGTCGGACCCGGACTGCTGCGGCCTCCACCCACGTGATGCGTAGTGCAGCGTTGACTGACTGGATCTGCCCTCCTAATCTTGTCTGCTTGACCCGTGGAAACATTCTCCTACAAGTGGAGAGATGGAGTTAGCCACTGTGGGTTCAAGTGATAGCACCCCCACTGTCCTCCCCACTAATCACCTCTGAAGCGCCCTGTCAGCAATCTCACCTTACATTCTTGAAGGATGAGCCCTCCATCCTGCGAAGCACACAGTGGCGCGTTGATGACCAGTTACTTCACTGGCCTGAAGATAATGGAAGAGTTGTAGACGAATCCTGACTCCAAAAGGTCCTGGCGAAGAGCCGTAAGTATAAAGTTGGTAAGAGTTCAAAATGTCTGTAATTCACTCCTGTCCAATTCCTCTTTTATCTTGCAGCTTTGACCCAATAAGAAGATTGACAGCTGAAAGCGCTCCGGTAAAAGTCTGTGTTACCCAACACTGTCCGGTAAATAATGCCAAGGGTTAAACTTACTGCTTTCTCCTTATCTTACAGGTGCGGCATAAGAATATGTGGCGTGCTGATGAATTATACCTCTGGCGGTAAAATCAGGTAAGCATATGGCGGCTAAAGAGATTGTCTCTGTCTGTTCTCTCTGCTCACCTTGTTGTTTCTTGTCCCCCTTAGGTGCCGGGATTCGGCGATGTAAAGATGGAGACAGCGCCGGATCGAAGAGATGCTGCGTGGAATGGTGAGTATGGCGCGGCGCTGCTGCTGGCAATGCGACACGTTTAAAACAAAGTCTTTCCTCTCGTTTGAAGATGCGATGAATCCGGAATCAGGTATGAAATCTGGTAATACTCTTGTTCTAACCTTGCTTCTTTCCTTCTTTCTTGGTGCTCCAGGTTCCTAGGCGGCCGTGGCAGAAGGCTGGATGCTGCTGCTGGCACGGTGAACGTTTCGCTGCTGGATGCAGAATAACGCGAAGCGTGTGCTGCTCTTCGGGCGTGGTTTAAATAGCCTCCAAAGTAGTTCCAGGTAGGTATTCCTCCTCGACCACACCTGAGTAACAAAATAGTCCCTAAGGTAAAGTAGTCCCTTCCAGGCCTCACATGGGCTTGGATCTTCTTGCAGCATGGTCTGCATCAGGTAAGTGTGCACTTATGAGCCTGGCGCCTGTGGCGCCCGGACTGATATCCCATATGAGCCTGGCGCCATTGGCGCCAGGACTGAACCCAGACAGCCCCTAGCAGGGGTTGCTGAGTTTTCTCAAGGCGACATGATGCCTGCTCCCGGGGCTGATGGACGTGGTCTGGATGCCCGGGGCTATGCATCATGACAGCACTCCCCTCAAGGCCCCTCCTAAAGTCGTTCCTTCCCTTGGTCCTGGTTTGTCTGGGAAGTCCCGATGGAATCTCTTCACTAATCGTGGTGCATGAACGTGCTCACTAGGCTCCCATGACCTTTCCTGTGGCCCGTAACCTTTCCAATCGATTAAGTAAAAAACTTTTGATTTAACCACCTTGGAGTCCAGGATGTTTTTCACCTCAAATTCAGGTTCTCCATCTATCAAGATAGGATCTGGTGGTTTGGTTAATCTTGTTCCTGGTTGAACTGGTTTTAAAAGTGAAACATGAAAGACAGGATGGATTCGCATATTGGAGGGTAGTTCCAGTTTGACGACCACCGGGTTGATAATGGCCTTAATGGTGTAAGGTCCCAAATATCTAGGATTAAAAGTCTGAGTTCCTTTCAGAGGTATGTGTTTTGTAGCTAGCCAAACCTGATCTCCAATTTGGTACTGTGGAGTTTCACTTCTATGTAGATCAGCATTTTTCTTGTATTTCTCTTTTGCTTGCTTCAAATGTTCTGTCGCTTCCTTGAAGGCTTGTGTAATAGTAGAATGTAAATGACTAACTGCAGGCATTTCTAAGTGTTGAGGCGAATCGAGTTCTGAGGTTCGAGGGTGGTGTCCATATATGGTATAAAAGGGGCTTTGTCCGGTTCCTGAATGTACAGAGTTATTGTATGCATATTCGGAAATCCATAAAATATCTTTCCAATTACTTTCGGTCTGGTGAAGCATGCAACAAAGGTACTGTTCAAGGGTCTGGTTGGTCCTCTCCGTCTGACCATAGGTCTGGGGATGGTGACTGGTTGATAACCTTACGTCGATTTGCTCCAATTGGCAACATTTCTTCCAAAAATGTGAAATGAATTGACTACCTTGGTCAGAGACCAATACAGAAGGAAACCCGTGTATTCGAACGATGTTTTCGAGGAACTCCTTGGTCAGAACTGAAGCAGAAGGTAATCCCTTCAAAGGAATAAAGTGGGCCATCTTGGAAAAAAGATCCACGATAACTAGAATGGTGTTAAATCCATTACATGGAGGTAGATCAGTAATAAAGTCTAAGGTGTGCCATGGTGTAGGTGGAATATCCAAAGGTTGTAAAAGGCCAGCTGGTTTTTTCTTCTGACTCTTGTTTTGGGCGCAAATGCCGCAAGACATCACAAATGACTTTATATCTTTTCGCCAGGTGGGCCGCCAGAATTGTCTCTTAATTTTAGCTTCGGTTTTTGCGATACCTGGGTGACCTTCCATTAGGGTATCATGATAATTGGAGATGACAAGTTCCTGTAATTCCTTGTGTGGTAGAAATAGTCGTCCTTGATAATAGGGTAGGTCATTGATGACAGAGTAATCCGGGCCTTTCTTTACCCAGTCCTGCAGGGCTGCTGGATTGAAGAGTTGTTGGATTTTTAAATGGATTTCTTCTAGTGTCTGTAAAGTAGTTATGCCAAGAATTCTTTGTTCAGAAATTATAGGCACCGGCTCCGGGTTCGCATATGCTTCTTCCATTCCTATTCGGGATAAGGAATCTACCTTGCCATTTTCACAGCCTGCTCGATAAGTGATCACAAAATCGAATTCGGCAAAGAACAATGCCCATCGAAGTTGGTGCGATGATTGGGCTTTGGCTGTTTCCAGATACTGCAAGTTCCGGTGATCGGTGATTACAGTAATGGAATGCCTGGCACCGAGAAGATAGTGTCGCCAAGCCTTAAAGGCGGATTTGATGGCTAACAACTCTTTATCGGTAACCGCATAGTTGAATTCGGGTGCCGAGAACTTTCTGGACCAAAATGCCACTGGGTGAAGTTGACCAGTTTCAGGATCCTTTTGGGACAGGACAGCTCCCATGGCTAAACTGGATGCATCAGTTTCCACTATGTATGGAAGCTCTGAGCGTGGATGCCTTAAGACAGGCGCAGACGTGAATTTCGCTTTCAGCTCTTGGAAGGCCTTTTCAGCCTCTTTGGTCCACAAGAAACGTTTGTTCTTTCGCAAAAGTGCTGTGATGGGATGTACAACATGTAAGAAGTCTGGAATGAATCTGCGGTAGAAATTGGCAAATCCGAGCATGCTTTGTACCCCTTTAACTGAACTAGGTGATGGCCACTTGAGAATTGCGTCCACCTTTCGTGAGTCCATTCGGACTCCTTTTGGAGTCAAGATAAATCCAAGGAATTCAACTTCCGTAACATGAAAAACAAATTTTTCCAATTTTGCATATAACTTGTGCTGGCGTAGTTCCTCAAGGACTGCACGTACGTGCTTAACATGGTCTGATTCTGAGGAGGAGTACACAAGGACATCGTCTATGTACACGACAACACAGACATCAATGAGTTTATGAAAGACATCGTTCATAAAATACTAGAAGGCTGCTGGTACATTGCACAACCCGAAGGACATCACCTGATACTCAAATAATCCGTACTTGGTGCGAAAGGTTGTCTTCGATTCGTCGCCTTTCTTTACACGTACCAGATGATATGCCCCTCGGAGATCTAACTTAGTGTAGATACAAGCATCCTTTACTTGGTCTAGTAATTCAGGGATCAGAGGCAATGGGTACCGTTTTTTTACCGTAATCTGATATAGTGCGCGGTGGTCTATGCACGTTCTAAGGTCACCTTCCTTTTTTGGCATGAAGAACAAAGCTGAGGATACAGGAGACTTGGAAGGGCGAATAAAGCCATTAGCCAGGTATTGGTCCAAGTATTGCCGTAGGTGATATGATATGATATGATATGATATGGTATTTGTAACGCGCCTATACACAAGTGTTTCAAGGCGCGACGAGGCAGGGAGGGAGGGAAACAAGGGGAAGACAGACAAACGATCCTACTAGGCCAGGTGTCATTCAGATCGCGCAAGTGCGGAGGTAAGGGGAAAAAGGAGGAAGTGCAGGGGGAGGAGGTGGGGGGGAAAGTGCAGTACAAGGTAAGTAGCGTAAAAAATAATAAATAATAAATAATAAATAAAAAGGGCCAGCTGGTGGCAAGTGCGAGGTAAGTGCAGAGCAAGTGCTGGGAAGGGGGCTGTAGGGATACAGTGACAGTCCCACAGTGCGGGGGAGCCAGGGAGGCAGTGCAAGTGGAGAGTGGCTGGGCCCTGGACCGAGGTTGCTGAGAGTGGCCCAGATGCAGGTTTAGTGCTGAATTCAGTGGGGAGTTAAGCAGGTTTAGCAGGGGAGAGGGAGAGAGAAGGCAGAAGCGAAGAGGAAGGTTTTGAGGTGCTTCCGGAACCGGAGATGGTTCTCCTCAAGTTTCAGGGAGGCAGGAAGGCTGTTCCAGAGGGAGGCCCCTGCTGCGGAGAGAGATCTACCCCCAGCTCGTTGCTTCGAGAAGCGGCTGACCATGAGGGAGTTGGAGACGGATGAGCGAAGGGCTCGTGAAGGAAGATATTTAGGAAGAGAGAGTTGAAGGTATTTAGGTCCCAGGCCCCAGAAGGCCTTGTGGACAATGCAGAGGGTTTTGAACTTAATCCTCGCAGCCACTGGGAGCCAGTGAAGAGATTTCAGTCCTGGAGAGATACGGTCCCTGGGCTTGAGGCCAAGGACAAGTCTCGCAGTTCTGTTCTGGATAAGTTGCAGAGGGCGGAGAGTGGAGGCAGGCAGATTAAGATAGAGGCTGTTACAGTAGTCCAGCCTTGAGAGAACCAGGGCTCGGGAGACAGTGAGCTTCTGGGGGAAGGAGAGGAAGGGAAGAATACCTCTGAGGAGGTGCAGCTGGTAGTGTGACTTCTTAGAGACGTCAGATATATGAGGAGAGAAGGAGAGTGTGGAGTCGAAGATGACCCCGAGGTTTTTAGCCTTACAGGTAGGGGCAGGAAGGGGGCCAAGGGAGGCCGGCCAGAGAAGATTTTCAGGTTCCGTGAGGGTGTAGATTCTACTGCAGGGGGGTTGTGCACCGGGTAGAAGGTCAATTTGACAATCATACGATCTGTGAGGTGGTAATGTATTGGCCTGTTCTTTTTGAAAAACATCCTGAAATTATTGATACTCCTGAGGTAACTGCACGATTGGGTTGATGACTGTGGCCAGGCCTTTGTTCGGGGTTTTCTCTGGGTAACAGGTGTGTGCACAATCCGGGAAGGTTATTCTCTTCTCTCGCCATTCAATACAAGGATTATGTGTTTCCAACCACGGCATCCCCAGTATTATTTGAAACTGCGGGGCTTTGATTAAATCAAACACAATAGTATCTCGATGCCCATCTTGACCCAACAGTGTCATCTCTGTAGTGGAATGAGTTACAGGTCCAGAGGCAATTTCAGTTCCATCGACTGTGGTGATGACATCCGAAGTGGTCTTTTTGCAAAGAGGGAGATTCATCCTTGAAGCCAATTCGTGGTCCATATAGTTCCCTATGGCCCCGCTATCAATGTATGCCCTTACTGCGTGCATAAGTGAGGGTTGTCTAGGATCAATTAGGACCATTGGTATGATCAGATGGGAGGTCTGAGTGTCCTTCTTTAAGCTCGGCAAGCGGACCTCTACGCTTGTCGGGCATGGTCGTTTTCCGAATCAGGCTCTTTTGGGCTTTTATCAGCAACTCCTACCACCTTCTTGGGTAGTTTTATAGGGCAATCCCGTAGAAAATGTCCTGAGGTTCCACAGTACAGAAACAAATTGCATCTGTCTTCTTCTTTCCCTTTCCTTTTGAGTTAAGGGTCCTTTGACCCCCCCGATTTGCATAGGTTCTGATGCATCTGTTCCTTTGGGGGCAACGTTGGATTTAACCAATACCCGATTTTCGAACTTAGCTCGATCAGCCTTCCTATTCTGGAGTCGATGATGCAGCTGGACCACTAAGTCTATAAACTCTGCGCAATCCTGAGGTGGGTTCACATCTTGAGCCAAGATGTCTTTAAGTTCTCCCCGAAGTCCACGATGAAACAATGTAATTCATTTTTCCTCAGGCCATCCGGTTTCCACTATCAATCTATTGAAGGTTGCGATATAGGTTAGCAGATCCTAGTTACCCTGTTGTAGGGACAAAAGTTCATTATCCAGGGCCTGTCCTTGGGAGTGCCGGGCAAATAGTCTTTCCATGCTCGTTTGAAAGCCCTGAAAATCCCGAAGAATTGGGTCCTCCTGAGTAACTAGTGGAATTGACCAATCAGCTGCACTGCCACTGAGAAATGATAATACAAAGGCTACCTTAGCTTGATCGTTTGGGAAGGCTCCTGGTCTGCATAAAAAGTGCAAGCGACATTGTTCATAAACACGGCAAACCTTTTGGGATCTCCGGCAAAGCGTTTGGGTGGAGCTAATGGAATATTTCCTGGTAGGTTTATTTGCACAGGGTTACTCGATAACACAGGAGCTGGGTTCCCCCCGGAACCAGGTAGGGGTGCTTGTCCAGCTTGATTTTGCAGCAGTTGTCTAGCGAGATCATCTGTGCGCTCCTTCGATACAATTAGTTCTCTTCTGAGGGCATTAGTCTCTTGGCGAGCGGAGTGCACTTCCACCCTAAGTTCCCCCAATAGTTGGGCCAGTTGGTCGGTTTCTGAGGTTTCCATAACGCCCCGGTGGGGATTTGTAGATAGGCTTCGCGTTCTGTTACGCTCACCTGGCTCCCACAGGGGCGTCGGTCGGACCCGGACTGCTGCAGCCTCCACCCACGTGATGCGTAGTGCAGCAATGACTGACTGGATCTGCCCTCCTAATCTTGTCTGCTTGACCCGTAGAAATATTCTCCTACAAGTGGAGAGATGGAGTTAGCCACTTGTGGGTTCAAGTGATAGCACCCCCACTGTCCTCCCCACTAATCACCTCTGAAGCGCCCTGTCAGCAATCTCACCTTATATTCTTGAAGGATGAGCCCTCCATCCTGCGAAGCACACAGTGGCGCGTTGATGACCAGTTACTTCTCTGGCCTGAAGATATTGGAAGAGTTGTAGACGAATCCTGACTCCAAAAGGTCCTGGCGAAGAGCCGTAAGTATAAAGTTGGTAAGAGTTCAAAATGTCTGTAATTCACTCCTGTCCAATTCCTCTTTTATCTTGCAGCTTTGACCCAATAAGAAGATTGACAGCTGAAAGCGCTCCGGTAAAAGTCTGTGTTACCCAACACTGTCCGGTAAATAATGCCAAGGGTTAAACTTGCTGCTTTCTCCTTATCTTACAGGTGCGGCATAAGAAGATGTGGCGTGCTGATGAATTATACCTCCGGCGGTAAAATCAGGTAAGCACATGGCGGCTAAAGAGATTGTCTCTGTCTGTTCTCTCTGCTCACCTTGTTGTTTCTTGTCCCCCTTAGGTGCCGGTATTCGGCAATGTAAAGATGGAGACAGCGCCGGATCGAAGAGATGCTGCGTGGAACAGTGAGTATGGCACAGCGCTGCTGCTGGCAATGCGACACGTTTAAAACAAAGTCTTTCCTCTGGTTTGAAGATGCGATGAATCCGGAGTCAGGTAAGAAATCAGGTAATACTCTTGTTCTAACCTTGCTTCTTTCCTTCTTTCTAGGTGCTCCAGGTTCGAGGCAGGCGTGGCAGGAGGCTGGATGCTGCTGCTGGCACGGTGAACATTACGCTGCTGGATGCAGAATAACGCGAAGCCTGTGCTGCTCTTCGGGCGTGGTTTAAATAGCCTCCAATGTAGTCCCAGGTAGGTATTCCTCCCCGACCACACCCGAGTAACAAAATAGTCCCTAAGGTAAAGTAGTCCCTTCCAGGCCTCACATGGGCTTGGATCTTCTTGCAGCATGGTCTGCATCAGGTAAGTGTGCACCTATGAGCCTGGCGCCTATGGCGCCAGGACTGATGTCCCCTAGCAGGGGTTGCTGGGTTTTCTCAAGGCGACATGATGCCTGCTCCCGGGGATGATGGACGTGGTCTGGATGCCCGGGGGTATGCATCATGACAAAAGCCCTCTGTACAAACCATCAGTGCCTCTGCCCTGCTGATGCCTGCATCTAGCACAAACTGATGCCTACAACTAGCACAAACTGATGCCTGCATCTAGCACAAACTGATGCCTACATCTACCACAAACTGATACCTGCATCTAGCACAAACTGATGCCTGCATCTAGCACAAACGGATACCGGCATCTAGCACAGACTGATGCCTACAACTAGCACAAACTGATGCCTGCATCTAGCACAAACTGATACCTGCATCTAGCACTAGCACAAACTGATGCCTGCATCTAGCACAAACTGATGCCTAAATCTAGCACAAACTGATGCCTCCATCTAGCGCAAGCTGATACCTGCATCTAGCACTAGCACAAACTGATGCCTGCATCTAGCACAAACGGATACCTGCATCTAGCACAAACTGATGCCTACAACTAGCACAAACTGATGCCTGCATCTAGCACAAACTGATGCCTACATCTATCACAAATTGATGCCTGCATCTAGCACAAACTGATGCCTGCATCTAGCACAAACTGATACCTACATCTAGCTCAAACTGATGGCACCATCTAGCGCAAACTGATACCGCATCTAGCACAAACTGATGCCTACATCTAGCACAAACTGATGCCTGCATGTAGGACAAACTGATACCTCCATCTAACACAAACAGATGCCGGCATCTAGCACAGACTGATGCCTGCATCTAGCACAAACTGATACCTGCATCTAGCACTAGCACAAACTGATGCCTGCATCTAGCACAAACTGATGCCTACATCTAGCACAAACTGATTCCTCCTTCTAGCGCAAACTGATGGCTCCATCTAGCACAAACTGATGCCTGCATCTAGCACAAACTGTTGCCTACATCTAGCACAAACTGATGCCTGCATCTAGCACAAACTGATACCTACGTCTAACACAAACTGATGCCTGCATCTAGCACAAACTGACGCCGGCATCTAGCACAGACTGATGCCTGCATCTAGCACAAACTGATAGCTGCAGCTAGCACTAGCACAAACTGATGACTGCATCTAGCACAAACTGATGCCTGCATCTAGCACAAACTGATGCCTACATGTAGCACAAACTGATACCTGCATCTAGCACAAACTGATGCCTGCATCTAGCACAAACTGATACCGGCATCTAGCACAGACTGATGCCTACAACTAGCACAAACTGATGCCTGCATCTAGCACAAACTGATACCTGCATCTAGCACAGACTGATGCCTACAACTAGCACAAACTGATGCCTACATCTAGCACAAACTGATGCCTCCATCTAGCGCAAACTGATACCTGCATCTAGCACAAACTGATGCCTATATCTAGCACAAACTGATGCCTGCATCTAGCACAAACTGATTACTACATCTAGCACAAACGGATGCCTATATCTAGCACAAGCTGATACCTATGTCTAACACAAACTGATGCCTGCATCTAGCACAAACTGATGCCGGCATTTAGCACCGACTGATGCCTGCATCTAGCACAAACTGATACCTGCATCTAGCACTAGTACAAACTGATGCCTGCATCTAGCACAGACTGATGCCTGCATCTAGCACAAACTGATACCTGCAGCTAGCACTAGCACAAACTGATGCCTGCATCTAGCGCAAACTGATGCCTGCATCTAGCACAAACTGATGCCTACATCTAGCACAAACTGATACCTGCATCTAGCACAAACTGATGCCTGCATCTAGCACAAACTGATACCGGCATCTAGCACAGACTGATGCCTACAACTAGCACAAACTGATGCCTGCATCTAGCACAAACTGATACCTGCATCTAGCACTAGCACAAACTGATGCCTGCATCCAGCACAAACTGATGCCTACATCTAGCACAAACTGATGCCTCCATCTAGCGCAAACTGATACCTGCATCTAGCACAAACTGATGCCTATATCTAGCACAAACTGATGCCTATATCTAGCACAAGCTGATACCTACGTCTAACACAAACTGATGCCTGCATCTAGCACACACTGATGCCGGCATTTAGCACAGACCGATGCCTGCATCTAGCACAAACTGATACCTGCATCTAGCACTAGCACAAACTGATGCCTGCATCTAGCACAAACTGATTCCTACATCTAGCAATGATTCTCCTGTACCCTTGTGCGCTTCAGAAGGTTTTCGGTGTATGCCCTGCTGGTATAATCCATCAATCCCTGATATCCCGTGAGCTCGTGAACTCTTGGGAAAGGAAAACCCATTATTCGGGGATCTGCAGAAGTGACCGAAAGAAATAACCGAACAGGTAGAAAATGCTGATTCTGGCGAGTCCAAAAAGAAAGAAAATAAAAATGACGAATCAAGTGAGCGAGGCTTGTGGGAGTGCCCCCCGCTCCCCTTGCTCGACATAAAGCGAATTCAGGGGTGGCGGGGCTGTCCTCCGCTCCCATAAAGGAAAGCCGGGGACAAATAAAGATTTTTAATAATGTTTAAAAAACAGACCCTGCGGCAGAAGTTCCGCCCCTCCATGGGGAGGCGTAACTCGTGTCGCAGGGAAGGAGTCGTGACTGTGCAGAGGAAGCTCAGGTAAGTGTGAAGCAGCAGGTACAGGTTGCAGGGTGGGGGGCTAGCAGGCTGGGGGGCTTGCAGGGTGGGGGGCTAGCAGGCTGGGGGGCTTGCAGGGTGGGGGGCTAGCAGGCTGGGGGGCTTGCAGGGTGGGGGGCTAGCAGGCTGGGGGGCTTACAGGGTGGGGGGCTAGCAGGCTGGGGGGCTTGCAGGGTGGGGGGCTAGCAGGCTGGGGGGCTAGCAGGCTGGGGGGCTTGCAGGGTGGGGGGCTAGCAGGCTGGGGGGCTAGCAGGCTGGGGGTCTTGCAGGGTGGGGGGCTAGCAGGCTGGGGGGCTTGCAGGGTGGGGGGCTAGCAGGCTGGGGGGCTAGCAGGCTGGGGGGCTTGCAGGGTGGGGGGCTAGCAGGCTGGGGGCTAGCAGGCTGGGGGTCTTGCAGGGTGGGGGGCTAGCAGGCTGGGGGGCTTGCAGGGTGGGGGGCTAGCAGGCTGGGGGGCTAGCAGGCTGGGGGGCTAGCAGGCTGGGGGGCTTGCAGGGTGGGGGGCTAGCAGGCTGGGGGCTAGCAGGCTGGGGGTCTTGCAGGGTGGGGGGCTAGCAGGCTGGGGGGCTTGCAGGGTGGGGGGCTAGCAGGCTGGGGGGCTAGCAGGCTGGGGGGCTAGCAGGGTGGGGGGCTAGCAGGCTGGGGGGCTTGCAGGGTGGGGGGCTAGCAGGCTGGGGGCTTGCAGGCTGGGGGGCTTGCAGGGTGGGGGGCTAGCAAGCTGGGGTCATGTATGTGATTATTTCGTTACAGGCATTTCGAATTCGTAATTTTCGAAATCGACATTTTCGTTAATGAAATAATCACGTAAATCCATCATTCGTGCTTATTTCCTCTGATAGCCGGTGTGTTGAAGCTCTTTTCCAGCATTGGTGTTACAGTTGCTGCTGCTATAGACTGTATACATTCCACTTCGGGGTATCGTGACCACACGTTCATTACCAAAAGGAAATGTTTGTCTATCAAATTGGTGCCAAACTCCATCCTTGACTGGTCCAGGCTATGACGCGTCGCTGTGGCGCATCTCTTTTAAGGGACCTGAGTTCATGATTGCGAACACTAGCTTATAGCATGGATCCCATCTGATCGCCTCTGCTATTTCCTCCATCGTCATGGATACTGGGATTGCTGCTTTGGTATTCATAATGTGTACTTGGTCTTCCTGCTATGGGATGCTTAACAGCTTTCCCCTTGTAGATCGTGCAGAGATGGCATGACAACTACCCCACTGGTTCATCCGCTCAGAGTGGTAACAGACTTCTTATCGGGAGGATAGCTCAGGGGCAACGTGCTCACCACGGAAGCAAAACGACATGGAACACCACAGGTACGATCCCTGGGTCCGCGCTTAGAAACCCCTGGGTATTAAGCGCGTTATAAATATCAAATCATATGATATCACTGGAGGAGTCATCTTTCCATCCTGGCTGGGGGATGAAAGGCTGAGCCTGACATGATTGGCATCAGTGGTATGTGGTCCATCGTGATCACTGCAGATTGTCCGCCACTGCTTGTTGCTGTCTCGCAGCGACTCACACAGGCGATGTTGAAGGGGGGATGCCCCTGTCATTTCCTGTTCCACCAAAACATCTCCTAAACCAAAAAGGCTTCCATCAACCACTTTCTCCATCGGACATGACTGGTCAAACAGTGCCATGATGACATCAGCAGTGAGTGCTGCTTAGGTGTCTTAGAAGGCCTGTTCCTTCAGCACGGTCCACTCCTATGTGGAGTCCTTCTTAGTGAGATTATGGCGTGCGTCTGATAAGGTGGACAGGTTTTTAGTAAATTGGCCAGACTATGTGGCCATACCTAAAAAACTGCGTATTTCACAGAGAGTTTGATGGGTGCTGTGGCCATGTGGACATCTTCTTGAGGTCTCTCCAAGAATCAATGCCTGAAAGTTATTTCCAAGGAAGTTCTTTTGGGGTTTCAAACACTTGGACTTCAACTTCTTTGGTGTTAGACCCTGTGTTTGTACCAAGCACATTAGGCAAATACTTCTCCTTTGTAAGTAGACACAAATATTGCTCTTACATTCAGGACATCAGGGAGGCCAGGTAGTACAGTCCTAACGGTGTGCTGGAAAACCTTGGCAACAGATGACAACCAAAAGATGAGCTGATCATGCTGATACAAGGCTTTATGTATGGGAATAGCATAAGGTTATGACAAGCTGGGTATAGAACCACCTGATGGTACCCAGTGTTGAGGTCCGGCCTGGAAAATAGATTTGCCCCCTGCAAGTCAGACACTAGGCCTTCTGTATGGTCATTGGATGGCACTCATGTTTGATAGCTTTACACATATCTTCACAGAGTCCGGCTGCTTCGGGTATGTTGCTACAACTATTGGTGATATCCATGTATCAAGGGCAGACACTTTTTCAGTGGTATCCGCGCATTCAAGCTGGCCTAACTCTTACTTGCCATTCCTCCAATGGTTAAAAGGAACTCTTGGCTGTTTAAGTGCTATGGGTTAAATTGTATCATCCATGCAAGTCTGTTGGGTTAACCCTGGTAGCTTTCGAACCCATGAAATAATGGTTCCTTTCTGAGGAAAAGACAGTTTACATCCTCAATGCATATACAGTGAATGAAAGCGTAACTACTGTGCTGCCTTGGCCGTGTCACTCCTAGCAGAGCATTGTTGCTGATCTGGGTCCCACAGAACCAAGGTCTCCCTTTTATTTGTCCATGATCAACTTCTGCTGTAAGAGCGCCTCCTGGGGGAATTGGCGTGGAACCTCCAAAGGTGAATAATCAAACCTTGATGGGTGACTCTGGGGCAATCCTCTGAAATGGGTGTCTGCTGTGACGCTGACCTAGGCATTGGTGGCGATAAGAACTGGGCGTCTTTTCCCTGCAGTGGAACTGTGCCTCTTGGTTGGTGGCTCTGTTCGCGCCCAACCTTTAGAACTGATATGATGAAGAACACCTCTTCCTCCCCTTCCACATGTTCGAATCCTTCTTCGTCTCAGTTCATGTCCACTTGAGCCACTCTGTATTGGTCTGGGGGGTTGTTGCTTCGCTCGAGAACTTTGAGGTAGCATTTGGGGCCTACAGACCTGCACATAATGATGACATTCAGCACCGCAGCTTCAGGTTTGCCCTTTTACTGGACAGTACCCTGTGTGTGTCTGCGACTGGCTCCTCTGGGCGTGTCACAGGGCTGAATCAAGGCTGTCCTGTGAGGGTTTTCAGCTTCTTCTTCTTGGGGAGTCTTCAGTGCTTTGTCCGTGTGCGACGATCTTTTGTCTCCTAGCTCACGATATTGGCAAAGCACCAAAGTTCACTGTAGTGTAATTCCTGGCTCTCTCAGTAAAATATTTGGCACATCTGAGCCGCGTGATAACTCTGCCTAGTTAGTCTGCCCTGCAGGGACATTTTTAAAAAGTAGGTTGTTGGGCCTGCCCCTGTTCTTGCCTGGAGTACTTTGCAGTCTGCGGGAGGAAACAATGACACACACACACAGTGGCCTATTCTCCCAGGGTTGTAGTGTTGTTCAAGCATGCGTGATCCGGAGACGTGAGGATGCAACGCACATCATCACATCCGGTTACGCATTGAAATATAACAACGCGGCAATTACCGGAAGCACACAGATTAAAATGGTAATGATACAGAGAAGATTAGCATGGCCCCTGCACTCAAATGTAGATGATGACTGAAGAAGAGGGTTGAGGGTCCAGGCGGGCAACCAAGCACATACAAAACCAAACCGATTCAAGAGGTATCCTTTGCTCCATGCTGCTCCAGGGCAGAAGGGGCTTTGTTGAAGCCGTCAAATCCCTCTTTGGCTTTGGGGTACCTGTGAAGGGTTTGGGTCTATTTGACCTAAAACATTTGACCTAATCACATATTATCAAATTTATTTTACCTTTTTTTTGGTCTAAAATGTGGGGGGAGACCCCCTGCAACTGTCCCACTTCCCCTTAACCTAATCTATACCCTTACCCAACCCCATATGCATATTTAATTAAATTTGATCGAAAAAAATGTCAAACAAATTCGATCAAATGTTTTTAAGTCAATTATGCTAATACCATCCGTGAAGTCAAGTAGCGACCAAGTCTCACAGCTCTCAGGAGGGAACCGTGTGACTAAGAATAAAGTCAGGACTTTTCATTATTCTCCCGGCGGTTGCATGCGGGACACACTCCCTATAAACGGGAGAGCCCTGACTTGTATGGCGTGGTTGGCCAGCCTGCGCGCACGCCACACATTTTCCAGGTCGAGTGCATACATTTGGACCCCTCATTCGATAGATGCAGAAACAATTGCAATGGAATGGTGCGGCTCACTTTGGCAAGTTCCTATTGGTTGGCTCGTCTTACTGCGTGCAGAAATGTCGGTTACCGCATTGGATAATGGCAGAATTTAGAGAATGCCAATTGCGCTGTTTCTGAAAGTCTATCATCTCAATGTATCATCTCATTCTGTATCTGTTTTCGCCCTTGTTCTGAGGTTGGGGGTGGATTGTGTTGAGTACTAGATGATACTGCTACTATACAATGTTTAATAATGCAGAGTAGGGTCATTATTGGTTTAGGTCTCTCTGACTGAAAAAAATTGACCTTTTCCAATGTGACCAAATTTGTTTTGGTCGTTTTTTGTTTGAAAATGTGGGGGGAGACCAACCACCACCCCACAACCCGCTTACCCACACCTTAACCTATTCACTTACCCCACCCCACATATATATTAATTTAATTTGACTGAAATTCCCCCAAAAAATGATCTAAAAAATTCAGTCAAATGAAAAGGTCAGTTTGGCCTGCGCTCAAGTATGCGAATACCTCATTATTGACAGTTTAATGCATTGCACTGCAAAGCACCACCATGGAGGGCATCAGTGATGCACACTTTTTCCCCACCTTCAGGGGACACGTGCATTTCTTTTTCCTGCAGTGAGGGGGTGTGCTTTTGATGCACTTTACTATTCTAAAAATCTTTATAAACTCCTTGAATGTTTTAAATAATTTTCACCTCGACCCAGCGCTGCTGATAACGGTTTGTATTAGCCACTTTTACTCCCCAAAAATAGACAAATACTCCTAACAGAAATTGGAAAGAGACGCATAGGAGCCTCTACCTCTGCTTTCAGCCACATCTCCATGGATATATGTTTGGACCAGTAGAACATGCAGTTTCTCGGGAGGATAGCTCAGGGGCAACGTGCTCGCCTTGGAAGCAAAACGACACAAGCAACACAGGTTCGATCCCAAGGTCCGCGCTTAGAAACCTCTGGGTATTAAGCACGTTATAAATAACCTATCATCTCATATATATGCTGTTATTACTGTCTGATCTGAAGAGGTACAGATGTACTTTTTAATGTGCATCAATAACTTGGTGCACAGAAACATTTGTTGCCAAACATTTCTCTTTCACAGAATATATTTTTTGTCACACGTTAAATACTGGTTCTGTCATAATGCCGCCTGTTGAAAGCTGCACCAAAAAAAGTCCACTTTTTTGGGCCGATTTAGGGCAGCCATGAACGGGTAAGATTATGACAATTTCGTGGGGGGGGGGCCTTCTTGGGCCCTGCCTTCTCCCATGCTAGTAGGATTTTCTTTTGCTCTGGGTTTTTCACTCCATCAGCCCTCCTTCCTTCCCCTTCACATTCACTCCAAACATACACACATGTGACACATACAACCCTTATCTGCTGTCCTCCAGCTTCTGTCAGCCTCTGTGTGCACTTGTGTCCTACATGGGGGTGGGCTCAATGGGAGGGGCCTCTGCAGCCTTTGGAATGTGGCCTTTTTTGCTTGTGATCACGGGCAAAAGACTATACCTAAATACTCTCATAGGGATTGTGGACTACTTTTTTTCTCCCTAAAAATCGTTTTACTCCCAACCTAAAAAAATAGGGAGTAAAATACTCCTACTTCAAAATCTTATCTGGAGCACTGCCTCCACCTCTTGGGTGGAGGTAGGAAGTAGAGTCATTTTCAAGGGGTTTTTGGAGACATAGGGCCTCATTACGGAAAACCGGGCGGTAGGCGTCGGGTTACCGGCAACCCTGTAACACCGTTTCCACCACCTGACTTCCCAGTGCCACCGGGAAATTATGGCAGGCGGCGGGAACAGTAAATGCCCATTTCCATGGAGTTCCATAGGACTCCATGGAAATGTGAACATGGAAGCACTAGAACTGTGGCTAAAGGTGCCGGAGCTTCCGTGACAACATGCTGGTAGGGGCCTGAAAACCCGACAGGTCAGGCCTGCTGGCAGTTTTGCGTCCCCTAGCGGCATCAGTGTAGTATGGTGGTCCGGAAAGGGTACCGCTACATTGCTACCGACACCCTTATTTCTGGACCGCTATACTGGGAATGGGGACCATAATCGGGCAGTATTCACTATGTACAATTTTCGACATGATATATGATATGATATGGCATTCATAACGTGCCTACACACAAGTGTTTCAAGGCGCGACGAGGCAAGGGAGGGGGAACAGAGGGAAGACAGAGACAACGATCTTATTAGGCCAGGTGGCATTGAGATCACGCAAGTGCAGGGGAAGGGGTAAGGGGAACAGTGCAGGGTTAAGGGGGAGGGGACAGTGCAGTACATGGGATCGACAGTAAAAATAAATGAAAAAGAAATATTACAAAAAGGACATACACCTGGCCTACTCTTCTGCTGAAGTCCTCTGAGCTCCCTTCATTGCCTCCTTGATCGGACCACTTGTGGATGTCCCTCTGCAAATCTGCAGATCCTTTCTGGTTACTGCTTTGCCTGGATCCTGTCCCAGACATATCCCAATGCCAAAAGACCTTTGGGGGGTGGGGGGCTGCATGCTCAATAAATCCCAGACACAATGTGGCATTCAAGCTTAAAGACAATGGGGGTCATTACGAGTCAGGCGGTAAGGGGTTAACGGCGCCGGTAAAGGTGCCGGGGCCATCAACCCCATACCGGCTGATGACGAGTTCTGTTCGCGGGACCTGCTAAGGCCGCCTGGTAAAACCAGGCGTCCTTAGGGGGTCCAGCGAGCAGACCAGGGTGCTAACGGGCCCGCTGTTAGCCCCCTCCACCTTGAGCCCTAACGGGGCTCAAATGGGAATGGGGATGTACCGGGTCCGGGTTCCTTGAATGAGGATTTACTGTGCCCTCCAAGGTCGGAATGGCCCGGTAATTCCTCATTCAAGGAACCTGGACCCGGTACCCCGTAAGGGGGTAGCCATGCCGCTAAGAGCGGCATGGTTACCTCCTAACTCGTAATGATCCCCAATGGTTTGTTACTGGTTGGTCATTTTAACTTCTGGGGTTTTCCTTCTCCGCAGGTAGGAGATGTGGCAATCATTTAGATGAGATGATTCCAAACTGCGTCGAAAGCAGCAGTGATGGGAACCGGTCTGTAGGCCATAGATGCTTTGGTTGGCTCACCCTGTTGAAGTCCATGCAAGCAGTAGACAATGGGCTTCATTACGAGTTTGGCGGTGTCGGAAATTATTAGCAATAATTAAATTGCAGTGTCTTTTTTTTCCCTGTTAATGCATTACGACCGATTTCACAGCACTGGCTAACTCCGAGGTGAACAGCTGGATTTACCTCCAGCGTTCACCTCCAAAAACCGCCAGAGTAACTGCGTCAGGATTGCCACTCATGGTAAATCTGAAAAAGTCCCCATTGAGTCCTATGCACACAATGAATCGGAATTAACACCACTTTACCTCATAACCTAGGGTAATACCGCCGGACAGAATGGCGGTAACAGTGATGAAGTTTGGTGGTGAGTTCAGCAGAAACCTCGCAGAATGACTGCCATACTTTGAATGAGGTACTGGTTGTTGCCCCATTTTACTTATGCATGATCAGAGGATTGTAAAACCCGTAGTTGCGTGATAATGGTTGATGATTAGTCGAGAATGGCAATCTCTTATATTCAATCCTCTCGGAAGAAAGACAACTTATTTTTTCATTAGCTTTGTCATGGAATGTAGGGTTTTAATGCCAATTGATAATCAGTACATGCTCCAAATGCCCTTGTGCCAACGAGTTTCGACCATTGCTTGGCCTTTCTCAGGGCTCGGCTGGACAATCTTCTTATGGAGCTTGCCCGTGACTCTCTCGTCCAAAAGATCACACCTGGGTCATGTGCACTTGCTTGTACTTTCTAACGCCTAGGTTCTCCCTCTGTCTTACGTATATTGATTGGCTCTATTCAACCTGCAAAAGCATTGTAGCTGAATAAAGGCTTACTCCGAGTTGCGGAGTGGCCTGGCCCCGATGGCGTCTGCGAGAAATGCACCGAACATAGCAGCAGATCAACCAATCTACATATACCCAAGCGCAGCCGAACGGAGCTCAACCTCACATGCTACACTATACAGTGAGTGAGGCCCAATGTGTGTTGATGAAGACGGGAATAAGTGCTCGATCATGAGAGCAATTGAGGAGGCACCTGTAAAAGAGATCCCTCACAAACATCCCCCCCCCCGCTATGCTCTACTCCACACCCCCCACTGGGCTGATTTCTACTCAACCGTTTAATATTCTGAGGTTGCAGGAAGGATAACCGAACCCCTACATGCGTCGGTGCCATGCCTCCACCAGCGGTCGTTCCCTCTTCCAAATGAACTGATGGTAGTTTGTAAGGAAGATACCACTGATAAAGTGAGGGGCAGAGGGGGGCAGAGGCCCCTCTAGAGGTGTGGTGGAATTGTGCTGCCCAGCGTTGGCTGATCTCAGGGCTCCAGTAGCTGGAACAAAGGCAGGTAGACCGTGCATCTCATCGCACGTAAGGTCTTGTTGAATGATGCACCAAGGTTTCAATGAAATCTTGGCCTAAACTGGAAACCAAGTAGAGGAATTTAAATGCCCTATCAATGGGATCTTGAACTGGCAAGTTAAAAACAAGCCGCGCTGCTCTTTCCTGAAAACACTGTAATTTGCTCAATGTGGCCCGGGGCAAGATTATGTGGAGTGATTTCCAATAATGCAGCCTGGAAAGTATAATGGATCAGATTGGTAAACAATTTAGGGTGTATTCGGGCGGGGGGAGATGGCGTGCTTTGTTAGGAGGTGGTAACCCCAAACCATAAGAAGACCGATTCTCAATTAAAGTAAAAAATTGCAATTTGTCTGAGGAAAATGTAATCGGCTTAGTTCCCAGTCTGAGACACTGTTCTTGAGTGGGAATTGTTAATGCCCCACCCCCTCCGTTATTCACCGCTGTGCTCCACATGGAAAACAGAGACCGTTCAGAAGGCCACCGTCATCTAAAACCCTGAAGTGTGCCTGCGACAGCCAAGATATCGTCTTGCCCAAAAGATGGAGAGCCTCCATTTTGACTAGTTCACCAATGATCTGATTTGCACTGGCAGCCAACTGTGTATTGATGAGGTCAGGGTGTCATGATTGACTTACGGGTGCATGTTCCTGGTTAGATTTTATCAATGGAGCAGGCTCTGTCCCTTCACAGATGGGCGTAGTTCAGCCTTGGGCTTGATGGAATTGAGGGCAACGCTCTCCAAGACGGCCAGGTAGACACATAGTTGCGGCTTGGAGGATGACAGTGATTCGATGCATGTCTAAAACCTATCAGATTTGACCGATCAGACTAGCCCACCAATCATTAGCCGTCGGTGGATGCACTGTGGTCCTAAGTGGTCATTTGACTAGGCTATTTTGATTAGTGAGGTGCTCAGTCATGTGGATATGGTATAGGCTTGGCTTGGCCATTGTGGGGGAGACAGCTGGAGCTATGTTTTGCCCGTAAACCGCCCCGGACAAACTAAAAGCTGCAGCGTTTAATAATCAGAAAGAGAGGTACTGCCAATCGGAGCTTCAGCACAGGTAGAATAGTTTTCACAACCAAAGCTAGGGAGAGGTAGCTGCTGAGACCGTGGCACCTCTCCACAGTGGACCTGCCTCATTCTTCACATTAGTGCAAAGTTTGTTCCGCAACGTGGCTCTCTCGATACATGCTGGACAAATACATAGCCCTCTCTCCCGCAACCAACAGTACCGCACTATTGCATGAAATGCCAAGACCAGTGCTGGCACCCTACTCTTCTAAAGCGCTCTGCGGCTCTTAACCTAGGTCCACTCTACAAGCAATACAATCAAGTGTGTCAAAGATGGAGTGGCTTCCAAACGTCAGATCTTGTGTTGATGCCTGCTACGAGTGAGTGGGTTTCCCCTTGCATTGCAGGGTTACATTCGAGGAACTGCCTGCTATCTGTACCCCACCATCCACCCCCAGTGGCATCTGAACCGCTGGCTGCAGGGAGTGATGTGTGCTCCTGTAAAAGACGGCTGGAGAGAGTGTGCCCATGCTGGCGTTCTGGAGGAGAGGCTGGCAAGCGATGTGATGTCCTCAAGAGTTGAAGCCTGATTTGGTGTCTTCTCGGAGTGACATGTGTCCTTCTCCAGGAGAAGACGGCGGAAGAAGAAGCTGTCTCTAGTTAGCACTGCTGTCTTCTTTTGGAGAGCTGTTCAGTGGTTGACTGCAAATGATGGGATGCCTTCCAAAGGTGAGGGAATCTGTGCCTTGCCCCCCCACCCTCAACCTTCTCCTCTAAAAATGGCTCTACTTCTTGGGTCTGATCATTGACTGTCCCGTTGTTAATGTCTGAAGCAGAGAAGCTTTAGAGACGTTTCCAATCAACTCCATATTTGGTAACATCTCAAGAGGTGGTGACTGTCCACCTCATCTCTTGACAACACTGTAGGATCGTCGTCCTTACACCCTTTGGAAATCGTTGCGTCTCCATCAGAGCCTGGTTGGCTTTTCAGAGGCCCTAGCCTGTCCGAAACCTTTCCTGCTTCCCAAAAGACAATCGTTGGAAACTCAACGCAGAGGAGTATGTAGACCCCCGATAGATCGTCTATACTAAGAAAAGATCCGAGCCCTACGGGGCACCTTCCGAGGACATGTCCCCCAGGTGATCCCCTGTAACTTCCCCTAAACCACATGCAACCTCTCAGACGATTCACCCCTGTGAGGGACTAAGAGCTTTTCAATTGCACTGACATTTTCAGGCTGGGAAATGTTGGCGGTCCAAGACTTCCTGGGCAATTACCATGTGATCGTTGACGCCAAGAGCCAGCCGCGCATTCAAGACAAACCTTTAAGGGGAGAGGGGGGTAGATGGCGGGAGGGAGAAAAAAATTATGTTAAGAAAGGGGGCAGGAGAGAAAGCAAGGGTTTCAGCTCATTATTGGGGTGTTGAGGGGGGGATCCAGAAAACGAGGCTGGAACTTGGAGACAATGGAAGCAGTTGTGAATATCGAGCGACCGGCCTCACCGTCCTCCCAGCCATTGTGACCGCGGTGAGAGCCCCAGCGGAAAATGCCCAGAACCAGGGAGGGCGAAGTAGGCCGTGAATGGACAGCGCAGCTGGAGAGGAGAGGCGACACCGCAGAACTCTGATGGGGGCACGGCGCGCGATTTGACAGGGGTCAATGCTGGCACTGCGCATCCCGCTCTCTGAGCAGTGCAATGGGACAATTTGCCGGGCAGGCACCTCCCAAGAAGCGTTTTTCTCTCTCTGTCTGCGCCCCTCTCGCCTTTGTATGCTGGAGCATTTAGTCCTAAAAGCACAGTATGCGCCATTATCAGAGAATACGGCCTCCAGGAAGCTTTTTTAGTGTCCGGGCGCATCTCAGCCCTTCTTCTGGGAATTAATTTCAAATCCGATCACAAAAAAAAAGCGTTTTGCTGTCGCATTTTGAACACAGGTTGGAAGCTCCAGGCAACAAGTACTTTGTGAATGCGCCGTTCTGTGCAGTTTTGGGGGTTTCGCTAAGAACAAATAACGACGCATTGAAAGACATTGGGCGTCTTAATTGACAAGATTTTAGGTCTGATTAAAAGCCGGGCATATGGGTCGCCCTTAAACTTTGACCTCTAAAGGCTTAGCGAAACCTGTGTGCTTTTACTGTATGTTTGTTTATTTAAAGTTTTGTAAAACAGGGAAACAGAACAGAGCATCGGGGTGGCCTATCCAATTGCATTTGAAAGCTCAAAAGCCACACATTTAAATGGAACGTAGTATTCAACATAAAGCGATGCGGGGACACGCATGCGCCGACAGTGCGATATTTACACTGGCCACAACACACGTTTATTTATTTAATTGTTTTTTTTACAGTTGGTCATTATTTGTAATATATACGTATCAGTAGTTTATCTCTGGTCCATGTAGGCCTCTTTTACGACAGTAAAATAAAAAACAAACGAACATGGGGAAAAAGAATTATTGAATGCAGTAAAACTTTTTTTATAACTTTTTTTATTGTTTTACAATGAAAAATCATTGATAAACAGCAATCACTACACAAGAGTTGCGACTATAGACTCATCCGGCCAACGCCCTGTGTTGCACCCGTTGGTACATTCAGGACTCTCAAATAAATGGCTACCTTGTCACCACTCTCCCATGAAACCCCTATGGCCTGGTGGGGAAACACCACCACCACTCCACCCTGTCCGGGTCATATCGCACCTCCCCTAACCCCCCACCACATTTCTGCATGCAGTGAGCGTGCGGCCATTGTTTTAATCCATGTATGGAATTTTTTTTAAACGAAAAAAGACACTTCCATCTTTGGGAAAAGGATTTGCATCAAGCTTGCAGCAAAAAAAGAATCCATAAGAATAACTTATGTATAAGACGCGTAATACCGGAGACCAGTCTCACGGCACGTCCCGGGATTCGAACCTGTGCGCTGGCTTTGCTGCTGTCAAGACAACTCCGTTGCCCCTGAGCTATCCTCCGAGTCTAATGTTTCTTCTCAGAAAAATCAGTCAATACCGTTTTCCACATTCTGACTGCAGCAAACATGTGCAGGGACATGCTGTGCTTATTCCCGCTTTATAAGCATTTGCTGTTCGCGAGTACGGGATACTGATAATAATAATAATATGAATAATACTATGAGTGTATCCGGTCCTTCTTTCCGTAATCCTGCCGCCCCGAAGCACTGAAATAATAGGTCAAGCGCAGAAGGATGAAGGGCTGAGTCAGACGCGTGAAGCTTGGGCTGTCCCCATGTCAGAAGCCATCGCTTAACTTGTGAGCTATCCAACTGGATGCACATCAGAATGCCTGAAAGCCACCCCTGCGCAATTAGCAAAACTGTGCGCAGCTATAGACGCAGCGCCCATCAGAATGCGTGCATTCACTATGCACACCTTCCGATGCCCATAGCGTGCAAGATAGATAAACAGATGCATCGATCGATCGATTTAGAGAGGGGTACATGCATGCACGCAGAGGTAGCAATGGATATAAAGATGGGTAGGTAGACACATAGGGATAGAAGGATCGATAAACAGAGAGAGAGGGAGAGACAGGTCGATGGAGAGAGACCGCAATATAGATAGATGGATAGACATATAGGGATAAAGTTATTGATAGATAGGGATAGGTAAGGGCATAGCTACATAGATAGATGCGATTTTTATATATGCTGTTGTCTGCTGGCTGATGTGATTTGGGACAATGAAGAAATCATTTTAAACTTTCGTTTTTTTTCCAACAAAGATTTGACATTTTTAAGACAGGTGTTTCAGGCGGTACCATATATATATATATATATATATATATATATATATATATATATATATATATATATATATATATATATATATATATATATATATATATATATATATAGACAGAGAGAAACAGACAAAGAGAGAGAGAGAGATAGGGATACATAGATACATAGGTAGAATGATCGGCATACAGTTGAATCTATAGATGGGTAGGGAGGGATAGATATGTCTATAGATAGGGATATATAACTATGTATATATATAGACAGTGAGGAATAGAAAGCTTTATAGATAGATGGACAGATTGATAGATACATAGATTACTCAATAGACTATACAGGTATGGACGAATATATACATGGGTAGAGAGGGATAGATGGAAAGGTGGATTGACTGATAGAAAAACAGACAGAAAGATCGATGGTCAGGTGGATGGATAGACAGGCAGAGGGAGAGAGGGATACACGTGGCTGGATAGACAGACAAATGGAGAGAGAGAGAGATACATGTGGACAGATAGACAGGTAGATAGATAGATAGATGGACATGTGGCTGGATAGATAGGCAGAGGGAGAGAGAGAGAGAGATACATGTGGCTGGATAGACAGGCAAATGGAGAGAGAGAGAGAGAGAGATGCATGTGGACAGATAGACAGGTAGATAGATAGATAGACATGTGGCTGGATAGATGTAAATAGGTACATGGATGGCTGAGTGGATAGAGAGATGGAGAGATATATAGACGTGCGGCTGGATAGACAGATAGATAAATGGATGGCTGAGTGGGTAGAGAGAGGGATAGAGAGATAGATAGACAGACATGTGGCTGCATAGACAAGTAGATGGATACATGGATGGCTCAGTGGAGAGATAGACAGATAGATAGATTGATAGATATGTGGCTGGATAGACATATACATGGATGGCTAAGCGGGTAGATAGCCATGTGGCTGGATAGACAGAGAGACAGACATGCCGCCTAGAGCCGGCCGTGGAGGAAGGATAGACAGGTAGATGCATGGATGGCTGCTTGGGTGGATAGACAGATGGGTGAGTGGATGGATAGTTAGATATACATGTGTCAGGATAGGCCAGTAGATGCATGGGTGGCTGCTTGGGTGGATAGACAGATGGCTGAGTGGATGGTTAGATATACATGTGGCTGGTTAGGCCAGTAGATGCATGGATGGCTGCTTGGGTGGATAGACAGATGGCTGAGTGGATGGATAGTTAGATATACATGTGGCTGGATAGGCGGGTAGATGCATGGATGGCTGCTTGGGTGGATAGACAGATGGCTGAGTGGATGGATAGTTAGATATACATGTGGCTGGATAGGCAGGTAGATGCATGGATGGCTGCTTGGGTGGATAGACAGATGGCTGAGTGGATGGATAGGTAGAAATACATGTGGCTGGATAGGCGGGTAGATGCATGGATGGCTTTTTGGGTGGATAGATGGATGGCTGAGTGGGTAGATAGTTAAATAGCTGAGTGGATGGATAGTTAGATATACATGTAGCTGGATAGGCCAGTAGCTGCATGGATGGCTGCTTGGGTGGATAGACAGATGGCTGAGTGGATGGATAGTTAGATATACATGTGGCTGGATAGGCCGGTAGATGCATGGATGGCTGCTTGGGTGGATAGACAGATGGCTGAGTGGATGGCTAGTTAGATATACATGTGGCTGGATAGGCCGGTAGATGCATGGATGGCTGCTTGGGTGGATAGACAGATGGCTGAGTGGATGGATAGTTAGATATACATGTGGCTGGATAGGCGAGTAGATGCATGGATGGCTGCTTGGGTGGATAGACAGATGGCTGAGTGGATGGATAGTTAGATATACATGTGGCTGGATAGGTCAGTAGATGCATGGATGGCTGCTTGGGTGGATAGACAGATGGCTGAACGAATGGTTAGATATACATGTGGCTGGATAGGCCAGTAGCTGCATGGATGGCTGCTTGGGTGGATAGACAGATGGCTGAGTGGATGGATAGTTAGATATACATGTGGCTGGATAGGCCGGTACATGCATGGATGGCTGCTTGGGTGGATAGACAGATGACTGAGTGGATGGATAGTTAGATATACATGTGGCTGGATAGGCGAGTAGATGCATGGATGGATGCTTGGGTGGATAGACAGATGGCTGAGTGGATGGATAGTTAGATATACATGTGGCTGGATAGGTCAGTAGATGCATGGATGGCTGCTTGGGTGGATAGACAGATGGCTGAGTGGATGGAGGGTTAGATGTACATGTGGCTGGATAGGCGGGTAGATGCATGGATGGATGCTTGGGTGGATAGACAGATGGCTGAGTGGATGGATAGTTAGATATACATGTGGCTGGATAGGTCAGTAGATGCATGGATGGCTGCTTGGGTGGATAGACAGATGGCTGAGTGGATGGATAGTTAGATATACATGTGGCTGGATAGGCGAGTAGATGCATGGATGGCTGCTTGGGTGGATAGACAGATGGCTGAGTGGGTAGATAGTTAAATAGCTGAGTGGATGGATAGTTAGATATACATGTGGCTGGATAGGCGAGTAGATGCATGGATGGATGCTTGGGTGGATAGACAGATGGCTGAGTGGATGGATAGTTAGATATACATGTGGCTGGATAGGTCAGTAGATGCATGGATGGCTGCTTGGGTGGATAGACAGATGGCTGAGTGGATGGAGGGTTAGATGTACATGTGGCTGGATAGGCGGGTAGATGCATGGATGGATGCTTGGGTGGATAGACAGATGGCTGAGTGGATGGATAGTTAGATATACATGTGGCTGGATAGGTCAGTAGATGCATGGATGGCTGCTTGGGTGGATAGACAGATGGCTGAGTGGATGGATAGTTAGATATACATGTGGCTGGATAGGCGAGTAGATGCATGGATGGCTGCTTGGGTGGATAGACAGATGGCTGAGTGGATGGATAGTTAGATATACATGTGGCTGGATAGGTCAGTAGATGCATGGATGGCTGCTTGGGTGGATAGACAGATGGCTGAGTGGATGGATAGTTAGATAACCATGTGGCTGGATAGGCGGGTAGATGCATGGATGGCTGTGTGGGTAGGTAGACAGATGGCTGAGTGGATGGATAGTTAGATAGGTAGACAGACATGTGTCTGGGTAGACAGATAGACAGGCAGACGTGCCGCCTCGAGCCGCCCTGGAAGAAGAGTCGCCACCAGCTGATGTTTGTGTGGGTGCGGGACGTGTCAGGCCCTGTTTTCGTGTTTGCCTATAGCACAAAGCGGCAGCTTCTAGTGCCGCCACAGGTCTTTGTGCGGGGCGGCGCAGCTCCGCTTGTTTACGGCAGCCCTTCCAGGTTTCCTTGGAGAAATCCTTTGGGATGAAACAAATGAGCCATTCACGGGGGAGAAGGAAGCTGACCCCTTCTCCCTTGAGCCGCCACCCCTCCCAACACAGCCCCTCTGGAGGGTGAAGGCTGTTCATTTGCATTCACACTTTGTGTACAATGTTTTAAGTAATGATGTTAAATGCTTTGCCAAAGGTCTCGCCAGGTCACTGTCAGGAGGGCCATTTGTAGCTAATTAGGCCTCTTAGTGGGCCAGGGGCTTCCAGATGCTGCCGGGGGTGGCTGGGAGCAGGCAGCCTCATTCGGGAGCCCTGGGGTGGGCAGGCATGCCCCGCAGCCCGGCCAGGTGTTTGATGAATGAGACTTGTCTTGCATCCCTCTCTGCTAAGTCATTGAATGTCACCTCCTTTCTCTCTTTAGCTCATCCGATCCCCAAACGCCGCCTCCTCCCCCAACCCAACGCTGTCCGATGTCAAGGTAAACAAAAACGGAAACAAGTCGTGGCTTAATCGTCAGTTTCTGGTTGTCACCCCCTGGGGAGGTAGTCAGAAACTGACGAAGACCTCCCCCATCCCACCCCAGCCCATGCCAGCTCTTTACTCGCCAGACCAGACCGCCTCTAGGCTCATCCACTCTTCCTATCAAATACCAGGGCCTTTATTCACAGATATTCGACCGCCCTAGGCCTGTGTTTGATTTGGTGTGCCTTACAAGTTACTCTCATTGACCCATTTAGAAATGTGCAATTATTTTATTCAAAAATTCAATAATGTAGCTTAAGATGGCCACTAAGAAGACACATGGGGCCAGATTACAGAAACGTTGCTCAAAGTTTGCACGATATTAGCACGAGGGCAACGTTTGCCCTATTTTTAAAAACCTGGGGCACGTTAAAAAACCACTGCACCTTGACAAGTGTTGTTTGGCACATTAAAAGCACCAGGGCTAAAATTGCCTTAGTGCTAACAAGATATATTTTTGATGCATTTTTGTATCAGGTCACAGTTTGCCCAAGTGCAAAAATGTAGTGAAAATGCATCTTTTTTGCACAAGGGCCATTTTTGCCCTGGTGCTTTTAATATGTCAAACTGCACTTGTCGAGCTGCAATGGTTTTTTAATGTGCCCCAGTGTTATAAAAATAGGGAAAACTTTTCCCTAGTGCTAATACCGTGAAAACTTTTCACTTGCACAGGTGCAAAGTTTTGGTAATCTGGCACCCACAGAATTTCTGGTCATTTTTGAATTCAAGAATTTGACATTACTAAATCTATTACAATACAGAATTAATAGACTGAACACAAAATAATGTCTCCTGATGAAACATATGTAAATGGCGAAACACGTGTAGAGGAGCAAGTACTTTGCATGGATTCAAGTTCAGGAGCAACAATGCATGTGAGTGACTGCAAGTAGATAAGTCAGCGGACATTGTGTTTGATCAGGAATGCTGAATCCATGCAGAAGAGAAGATAACCAGTATCATGTTGGATGGAGAACATTGTAACCGTGCACATGACCAGCAATGGGTGAAGGCGAGTAAGGGGCCTTCTGTTGGAAATGTTTGCACAAAAAATAAACAAGTTGGTTTAAAATGTTTTGGCGCCACAGTTTTCCAAATCTTATGTTTCAATAGCACTGCATATACTGGGCACATGCAGTATTTTTTGGGAGTCCAAACCTGCGACAATAACCCTAGCTCAATTTTTGTGGGGTATGCGCCATTGGACAATATGCAGTTGTCCTTTTAAAGCGATTCTTTGGGGTATTGGGAACCAGTGGAGCTGGGAGAGAGCTGAGGTGATGCTTGAACGTTTGGGTGGGCGTTGAAAGAGTCGTGCTGCTGCATTCTGAATAGCATGGTGCCACAGTGGCTGTACCCCTGAGCCCATCACAGTGATATCCCGCCTGGGGCAGGTGACCAAGACTACAACAGCCCTGGCCTGACCATGGTTCTCCCGTGAGAGAGTGCTTGTGTGACCAGGCAAGAGGTGAGCCAGAAAGAACTCCTCCCTGGGGGAGTCTGGCCAGGGTGTGGCTGTTGCCGTACCAGCACAAGTTGGGTCTGCCAAGGAGACGTTAGACGTGGCGGGCCCTGACCACCGCCATAGTGCTTAGGGAGAATCCCTGAGCCTGAGGGGAACCTGGACACTGCGCATCCCTGATCGCTGCATGTGCCAACTCCTGCCACAGGGAGCCTCAACACAGGTGGGGCTGCCGCCACCGCATTAGCTTGAAAGAACTCTCGCCTAGGGAGGCAACCCGGGAACGGTCCTGTCCACTGCCGTCAGCTGGTCCTCATCTGCTGGGGTGCTTGAGGGTGCTACGTTATGTTATGGAATTTTTTTTATCCCACATTTGCAATGTCAGATCACTTTGTGCAAGGCTGACAAGGGCTGCGAAGCAGAGGGCGAAATGTTGCACCCCACAAACATTGAAATTAATAAATGTTACTTATTACAGGTGCTCTGTTCAGGAAAAGAGGCACGACCTATGTAGACCTACACATTAATAGTGATAAACGGGCCCTGGAATCCTTCTAAACCTAAGAGTGCCCTGCTGGCCACTATTAACAGGACAAGGTAGCTGAAGGCTGGTTTGTGAAGAGTAGAAAAGGTTGGATTATGCATATTTAGTCCCAGAAGAGCCCATCCTAAACCCAAGAGGAATTTACCTCCCACGCCACCATTACCCTCCCCAAAAAGTTCCTAGCAGGCCTGAGGAATTTACCTCCCACGCCACCATTACCCACCCCAAAATGTTCCTAGCAGGCCTGAGGAATTTACCTCCCACGTCACCATTACCCTCCCCAAAAAGTTCCTAGCAGGCCTGAGGAATTTACCTCCCACGCCTAGCAGGCCTGAGGAATTTACCTCCCATGCCACCGTTACCCTCCCCAAAAAGTTCCTAGCAGGTCTGAGGAATATACCTCCCAAGCCACCATTACACTCCCCAAAAAGTTCCTAGCAGGCCTGAGGAATTTACCTCCCACGCCACCATTACCCTCTACAAAAAGTTCCTAGCAGGCCTGAGGAATTTACCTCCCATGCCACCATTACCCTCCCCAAAAAGTTCCTAGCAGGCCTGGGGAATTTACCTCCCACGCCACCATTACCCTCCCCAAAAAGTTCCTAGCAGGCCTGAGGAATTTACCTCCCATGCCTAGCAGGCCTGAGGAATTTACCTCCCACGCCACCGTTACCCTCCCCAAAAAGTTTCTAGCAACCTGAAGACCTTACAGGCAGCCCGGTCCAGGACCTTGTTCTAAGGGGACCCACAGGTCAAAAACGACTCTTACTTAAGGGTGTCCAGAGTTTGTCCCAGTTGTTCTGCCTCTGGTACCTGACTGTTCATGGAATCCAAGCCGATAAGGAGAAGAGTGTGTGCTCTCATGCACCCTTGGGCATCCCTTGAACACACCTAGGCAGGGCAGGAAGGCCTAAAGGTCTGAGTTAAGGTGCTAGACAGCCTCCCTATGCAGGCCTTAAAACCAAAAGTTACCCTCCCAGAGAATTGTCCTTAATGTGAATGTGTCCTTTGACCTATTGAGCCTACCACACATTATTTTACAATACTGCCTCTAATTAATTTTCTAACATGATATTCCAATGAATTATTTAACCATACACTACATATAAGCGTGACACTCGCGTTCCCTTCTCTACCTAAGGCCAGTCTGGTATGACTCTGGGACGGGGAGATTCTCTGTTAAAAACTCCTGGATCTGACATCCCTGTCACCAAGCTCAGCTTTTCTAAAACTCCCTCCTGCTCTCAGCAGGAGTGAATACAATAGGATTATCTGGTTAGTAGTCCCCACAACTCCCTGCAACCCTTCAACAAATCATGGTCATCACGCATCCAGAACATGACTCTAGGTAGTGTTTGCAACATCCTAATGTCTACCCCCTTGAAAGTTCTGCCGTCCATTGAGGAAAGCTCCCGTACCTTCTTCTGATTAAAGTTATGGGCAAAGATATGTAGAAAATGCACCGAAACACTGCCGATGCACATACCACATGTGTGACATAAAATGAACATTCACCCATAATTTGCTTGTTAACATATGCACCTAGACAATACATGGCTGCTACAAAGAAGACACACATATAACACAGCTCCAGCATTAACACAAGCCTTGGCATATGACGTATGCCTAGAGCAGATACCACAAACCACACATGCCCAGATATGCAGGTGATGGATTATAATTATAATTGTTATTTAAATAATGCGCTTAATACCAGCGAGTGGTTTCTAAGTGCGGGATCGGGATTCGAACCTGTGTTTCGCTCACACATTTGATGATGACCGCACATACGTTACCAAACATAATACACATGAAACCAAAAAATAGTATCCACACACTAGCGGATTAGGCATGCTCAGACACACATACTAATCAGCACCCACATGTGTATTTAAGCACTCACCAGCACTATGAGCTAAACACATAAGAATCACTCCTTATATTAAAGGGAGGAATGCTACACATCTCACGCATAAGGCCTTTTAATTGATTTATAGAATATTTTAGCCCTTCAATTTCTAGTCTCACTGTGCTAACACACCATATGATAACAATCCTACCCCAAAATGCTGGGATAACAAACAGGCTGTATTTGGTCTAATTATTCAGTTTCAGTAAAATAGCAAATCAAAACCAAAGGTGGAGCCTGAACTTTATACTGGGGAAGTCACCACACTATTACACAATTGCAGGCAGCTTGTCTACAGAACAGAACATGACCTGCCGGTTTTTTCCCCCTACTTGTCAATGCACACAAACATCCATTGATATAAATAAATCTTGTAGCTGTTTCTATGCAACAATATACAATCTCCTTCAGCATGATGTAGATTGTCGGCTTCGCATAATTTCATATTCTAATTGACAACAGGCAATTGAATGCATGTTATTTTCTCCAACAGGATGGGCACGTGTTGTTATGGGAGGGAATATTTAAACGAACATCTAGCTGGAGTTTCTCTCACACCATTGACAAGTATTGATGCCAGAGAAAACCTTAACACCTCACATACAATACATTTAATTATTTACTAATTTATGTAGTATTGGTTTCTAGCATGTATGTAAAACAAAACAATGTGATGGTTTGCATTAAGGACCTATAGGCTTGGGTGGGTGTAAACAAGTGCGTTTTCATTTTTTAGAGTGCACAAAATATTGGTTCCGTTAGGATGCACACAAACATTAACTGAAGGGATATTAACTAACCCCCAATCCTACTTGAGTTTACAGTTAATTCAAGGTCCTTTCCTTTTTGTGTCATGTTGTTGGAGAGATTTCAGTAGCCAGGTCAATTGTCTTCATTTTCTGGGAATGGAAGTAGGCATGCTTATCTCCCTTTCATCCATTTAGAATGGTGTGCAATATCCATTGCTTCTTCACAGCCCACCCCAGTTAGTGGATTAGCTAGTAAATAAGTCCCCTAATGGGTTTTCAATTTCTATCATGAGAGGGTAGGAGGCTTATACTCACTTATGAGTTTGTCTTTTAAAGCACAGGACCTGTATAGCATCTTACAGCTCAAGGCAGCTTCACCCAATGAGTAGGCAATGCAGATGTCACCCTTTCTGGGAATCGGGTCCTCTTTAGGCAAGTACTGTGTCAGGTTTCCTCTGGACAATGCCCCCTAACGAATCCCCCATCATCTCCTAGGTTGTATCCCACTTTAGCAGCACTTTCCCGATCTGTAGAGTTTCCAAAAATCCCAGAGCGCTCTATAATTTCTGTGTGTTTGGGCTCATGAAGAAGCTACATTTGCATACAGTGTCATAATCATTTTTCATTTGTTGAGTCTTCCCATTGGTTTCCTAAATTGACATTCTCAGTGAACAACACCCCTTTTCTGGATAGGTCAAACATATGTAGCAATGTGGCAAGGCGATGTTCTGTTCCAATGTGTTCTGAAACCATTTCCCCTCCCATACATTTCGGTCTGGATCTTTGTCACGATTGAGGCTTACATTTAAGTGATTGCACAGCCAACCTATATCTGTAGATATGTTATACTCTCGAATGGCATAAAACATAACAGTGATATTAAATAATGTAAATTCATTAATAATTAATATATATTAAGAGATCAAAAGCTTTGCAAAGATATGAGAAAGAAATTACATTTTTTGATTGTTGTAAATGAACATTTACATGCATTGAGGTCTATATAAGCTTAGTTATTAACTTGAACAGAGCAGGCTCGTGTCTCTGTAGAGTTTAGTCCTCTGTTAGACCTGTAGAGATAGTGCTTTTGGCTGAGCTAGATGTGAAAGGACAGCATCTGGCTGGTGCCAAGCTCTTTGGTGTATTGTTCTCTGAAAACACAGGCCTCCCAGACTGTGACTAGTATGAAGTCATAAAGTTCAAGGAGACAATGAAATGTATTTTTTGGAGTATATTTATTTCTATGTTTCAAGCCTGAGCATTTGTGTACAACCCGGGGGAGTGGGTTTATGCATGTGAGAAACCTGAGGGCGTCCTCACATCTACTCCCCTTGGATCCTCTACGCAGGTGGCCATGGAAGGGCCATCGCTTTTGGATTCCAACCCTGGGCGTGGATGAGCGAGGGAGGATCACCTGGGTGGAGGGTTCTTGGGGATTGGGGATGGGATCCACTTAGGTGAGACAGGCTATTCCACATTCTCCTTTCAGAAAGGAACCCCTTTCCCAGAGGCGGTTATGGGATATTGTTCCCCATGTCCCCTTGTCCATGAGAAGAACAGGAGATATTTTTTTTGTTTTACATGTTTTATTGGTATCTCACAAACATACATTAAAAGAAAAACCTTTGACATTCCTTTTAACTTCCTTGTTGTCTTTCATAACAACACTTCCCAATACATCATTATATAAATCCCAACATCCAATCATGTTTACACTTTAGAAGTAAAGTAAAATCTTCCTAAATATATAAGCCATTCCCTAAATTACTCTTTTTCTTTTAGAATCAGCTCCACAAATGCCATTACTGCCAGTACCAGACTAGTCCTTTCCCTCAACAGCACATACTCCCATCAGTCTTCAGCTGTCAATGATCTCATTTGAGTTAATTGGTCTCCTAAATAGAGCATTCTGAGATCAGTCACAGCCTTACAAGTGGTAAATAGATGGAATATGGTTTCAACCATTCCCTTTTCCTCACAGTATCTACAGCATTAATCTTCTACCTCTATTTTTCGCCTACTCTGTTGTACTTCTTTAGTAGGCATAATGTTCAAACGCCATCTCAACAGGAGGTTTCTGTAGTGTGCTGAGGGGAATTTCTGGAGGTACTTAGGGGGATTATTCAAGCCTTTATTCTCTTTCCACAGCACATAGTTAAAATTATCCTTACTTCTGGCTTCAACCATTTCAAACCAATCTTGCTTCTCAAGTTTACATTTCACTTTGTATGGATTGTAGGCGAGGATGTCCTTTTCAATGTTATGGGTAAGTAAAAGCTCCTCTATTTTCATTTTCCATTGTCTCAAAGCCCTGTCTTCCTTAATCTCCTGTGTTCTCAAGATGGCAAAGGGGGACAAGCCATCCACCATGACACATTTTCAGTAGGGAGGAGAGCTCAGGGGCAACGTGCTTGCCTTGTAAGCTAGATGACATGGAGCAACACAGGTTCGATCCCTGGGTCTGCGCTTAGAAACCTCTGGGTATTAAGCGCTTTATAAATGATCTATCATATCATATAGGATATTATCTTCCATAGCACTATGGATGCCATAGACTGGAGTCGGATTTCGTGTTTTATGGCTACCACTGGGAGCAAATTGGGAAGCCTTAAAATTCTCCACCAAAAATAGGCTTCCAATAGTACCCACACTTTCCATGGGAGGCTTGAGAAAGCTTCAGAGCCATATGTTAATACCTGTACCAGCTTCTGTTTATAGAAGGTGATTAGCATAACAAATGAGAAGCTGCCACATCTCTTATGGATAGCCGTACCCTGTGTAGTTAGTTTTTTAAATGTATCCCTTGGTGCTACGTACTGATCTTTTTCATTAATATTTTTGTTTGTCACGATACCCAAGTACGTGATCGATTCTACAACCTCCAGTGTATGGTCTTCAACCCTCCATCTAAAAGTCTCTTTACATTACCTACACACCGACGACATGACCACTTTTGACTTTCCCACATTTATTTTGATACCGTTTATTTTCAAATAGCTGTTTAAAGCCTCAATTACATCCCTGTTTTAGCCTGCAAATAGTATAGATTTTTCTTGAGAGGGTCTCTTCTGCGGGTAACCTTATTTGAATAGATGTACTAGTGTAGAGTGATTGGATGGCCTCTAACACATCTGTCGGGCAATTCCAATTTCTGAGTTTGGTCCACAGGCGATACCTGTACACCCCATCGAATGCCTGTTTCAAATCTATGAAGGTTATATAGATACAGAACTTTGCATCCACTGCCCTCTGTTTCAACATGTTAGGAATAAACAGCTTTGAAGTTGTCACTGCCCCCTTCACAAATCCCAACTGCCTCGGGTCCAATTTACCAGTTTGTATGACCCTAGCGTTCAGGTCTCACAATAGGACCAATGCAAATATCTTCCCCTAAGAGTCGAGCAGGGCAATCGGGATCGCCTACATTGCCCTTCTTGAATATGGGTACCACGATGGCCTCTCTCCAGGACTGTGGAATTTGTCTTTCTATCATAATCTGTTTCAATAGATCTACCACCAGCTTTGCCCAGGCGTCGATATTTAATTTCAAGATATGGTATGAAAGGCCCTAGATGACCTAAGATTGCTCAATATCCACTTAGCATTCATCATATCAAACTCAATGACCATCTTTTATCTCTTGTCCAAGCATTAGCTTGAGTCATTTCTTCACCTCTAGAAAAAAAGTGCGGAATAGTGGCTTACCCATCTGTCTTCTGTTACCTGACCCATCATATGCGCCCATCTAAAGTTCCCCCGTTATTGATTAGATCCCACATATTTCTTATGTTTTTCCCACAGATAGCTCTCAACATTTTTTCTGCATCTTTTTGCATTCTAGAAGCTCTCGTTGCCATTAGCCAGTTTCTGTATTTCCTTCTGCTTAGCCTTATTCTCTCTTTCATTCCCTGGGTCTCTCTCCCTCTTAAACCCTTTGATATCAGCTCTGAAAGCCCTTCTTGCCATCACTAGTTCTTGATCATAGCCGTGTTTAGGTGTAATCGATGTTTTACCACCCTTGTCTACGACTTGTCTAAGTTCTTTCAGAATCCATGCATATTCCACCTGGTCTCGGTATCCAGCTCTGGAATCTGTGTAAAGGATTGGGATTTTAGCAACTTCCTTCTGATTTATCCTTAACCTGTTTTTCCCCCAGGAAAGGTCAACTAGGGACATTTTCCTTCTGTCCTGTGCATAATCGAGCACTAGAAGTCTAACGGTTAGGAGGTTGTGATCACTTTGAGCTTGTTTCACCACTTCGAACCTCTCCACGCGCTCCTCAATATTTCCTGTGACAAAGCAATAGTCTAGACAAGCCCCGTGAGATCCATTTTCCCTGGTAGAGCCCCTGGCCTATCCCCTTCTGTTTGTGCATTTAGCATTGACAACTCACAAGCCATTGTTTCACAGACCCATTTTTTTACCCCCTCTTCCAGTTGCAGAATTTGAAATGGCACACCTTCTTCGTTCAATAGCCGAATGTTTAGGTCACCGGAGATTATAATCTGTGGGTCGCCCCATTCGATTCGAACTTTGTCCACCGTATCCATTATTGATTTAATGAAATCGTCTATGTGGAGCTTGTTGACACTTTGATATACATTTATCAACAAAAGATTAGATTCCTATGACAGAGTCTTCCTATACAGTTTTAAAATTTGCACATAGAGGTTTGGTTTATTTGACTGTTTATCATAAAGCCCTTATCCACCTTAATCAATGTTAGCAGCCCTGAAAACGGTCAGCCCAAAACACCTTTACAGGCAGGATTTAGGAATGACTCATAACCTTCGCAAGAGGGCTTTGTCCTCATCCACGGCTCTTGGAAACATAGGATATCATAGTTTACGAAACTCAAACTTGGCTGAGTCGAGGTGATTTGCTTGCTGGATGGAGAGTGCTATCCATTTTTTTGAGCGGAGTTCTTGTAGCTCGGTGGTAGAACCAGGCATTGGTGTGTTTTGTCGGTTTGGCTTTACGAGACGTCAGAGGAGCAATGGCTTCCACTTCTAGTTACATAGAGGTGTCATATGTTTGTGACAGTAGGTCAGGGTCATTGGGGAAGGGGGGTCTAAAGGCTGGCACTAGTAGGTGGGGTAGGATCCTGTCTTTGGTGAGCTGGCGAGAGCTCCATGTTAGAGCAGGTGGGAGAGGCATGGTAGGCTGGTGTACATTCTTGGGGTTAACGATGTCAAATAATATGATGTGGCGGTCTGTCCACGGGGAGGGGGAATTATCCTTGATAGTGAGTGGGCAGTTATGGTGAACTAGCCAGTCTAGGGTTCGGCCCTTCATGTGGGAAGGGTCTGTAATAGTGTGTTTGAAACCTAGGGTTTGAAGCGCATTACCAAGTGATTTGGCAGAGGCGTCTTTGGGATCTTTGTGGCCAAGGTTGAGGTCACCTAGGAGGATGGCCTTTGTTGATGCGTATGATTATATGGATTAAGAAGACTTATACATTTTATTCTACTGCACACTTTAAGCCAATTTATGAATGCTTAGCTTGCATAATGGTGTCCGTATCTTTTCGTTGGTACCAGAATGATCACTGCCATATACTAAATGCTTTGAGGAGGAGATAGTGGCGCTGCGGATAGTGGCATCAACGAACCATGATGGGACTAAAGGTCAGATTACAAGTTTAACAGTAGTGGTAAACATCAGATATTTTGGAATACCAAATGTGTGACCACAATACCAAACTATGAGTTCCAGTACTGAAACAGATTTTTACACCAGATTTTGTGAAGAGGTAAATTCTGTCACAGAAAAGAATGTACATGTGGGGTATCATGAAATCTTCTTGGAGTCCTATGGGGAATAACTGATAGGTCTGCATGACTTGAAATCATGCAATCCCTTAAAGTTACCACATGATACCCCCTTCAAATCATCCAGAATAGGAGGGTCCCCCTTTTCCGTCCAGGCTCCCACAATATGGAACGCGATTGCCCGCAGCATCTGCCGCTTGGAAGAGCCTGTTGCCTTCCAGAAGGTCCTCAAAGCCTGGCTTTTCCCCCAGCATCCCCACAAACCCATTCCACCTCTATTGTTAATTTAACCCTCTGTCAATTAGGCTGGCGCAGCAATGAGGCCGTCAAAGAACGTACAGAGCAATGCAGAGAACTGACTCGGGCAGATCGCTGGACAGGAACGACGAAACAAAAATGAAACAAGAAACCACCAAGAACAATTGGGCACTGTGACAATTCACAAAGTATTCACATGCCCTCTTTGGCCATTTCTCCTCCACCTTTCTCCTCCTGTCCCCTGTTCATCCCTGGCAATGTTTCGAGACAAGTCCTATCTATGAAAGTGTTGTCAAAGCAGGTTCTCCCCTGCTCATCTAGAACCATCAAGGACCACATTGACACCCTTGCTCTAGCCTTGGCTGATCTTTACAATCACTCTTTTGCCACTGGAACCTTCCCCTCTGCCCTTAAGCACTCCCTGGTGCACCCCCTTCTCAGGAAACACTCTGCTGATCCTTCCTCTCCGGCTAATTATTGCCTGAACTCCATCACTCCTTTCCTGGGCAAACTCCTGGAAAAACTGGCCATCTCCCACCTTAATCTTCATACTGAATCTGTTGGTTGTCTCCACGACCATCAATCTGGCTTCAGAGCTGCAGAAACATGGACACTGCTCTCTTAAAAACCTGGGAAGACTTGCTCTCTAATCTTGACTCTAACCTTCCTTTTGTCCTCATTCTCCTCTATCTATCCTCTGCTTTCGAAACGGTCAATCACACCATCCTGCTCAATCACCTCCGTGAAAACGTGGTCGTGCCCTGGCATGGTTGACCTCCTTTCTCACTGACCGACCCTCCCAGGTCCAGCTTGGGTCTTTCCTCTCTTCTATCCCTATCTCTACTTGTGGTGTTCCCCAGGGGTCTAACTTCTCCCCCTGGCTTTTCATCAACTACCTGGCACTTCTTGCCCACTGCATTGCTACTTTCTGATCTAACTTTCTGTGTTTTGCGAATGACACCCAGCTCTCCTTCAGGCTTCCCTCAGCCACCTCTGCTCCTTCTCTCATACCTGACTGTCTAGCCGCAATTCAGGAATGGTGTGCCACCAAGGATTTCTGCCTAAATGCCAGTAAGACTGAGATCCTCCTCATCAGGACACATGCTCCCTCCTTTCTTCTCTCTGGCCACCCACCCTGAGCCCTCTTCCTGCTCCTTCCTGGGAGTCTAAGAATCTTGGTGTCATCTTTGACTCCACCTCTCCTTCTCTCTTCACATCTCTGACGTCTCTAAGAAGTCTCACTAAAAGCTGCACCTCCTCAGAAGTATTCTGCCTTTCTCGCTTTCCCCCAGAACCTCACTTTCTCCAGAGCCCTGATCCTCTATAGACTGGACTATTGCAACAGCCTCTTTCTAAATCTGCCTGTCTCTACGCTTCAACCTCTACAACTTATCCAGAACAGGACTGCAAGACTTGTCCTTTGCCTCAAGCCCAGGGATCATATCTCTCCAGTTCTGAAATCTCTCCACTGGCTCTCTGTGTCTGCAAGGATCAAGTTCTAGACACTTTGCATCCTCCACATGACTTTCTGGGGCCTGGGACCACGCTACCTCCAACTTTCTGTTCCTAAACACCTTCCTTCTCGAGCCCTCTGCTCATCCACCTCCAACTCTCTGAGGGTCAGTTGCTTTTCCAAGCAGAGAGTGGGGGGTTTATATCTTTCCTCGTCTGGGGCCTGCATTTGGAACAGCCTTCCTGCCTCTCTCAAACTTCAACAGAACCACCTCTGGTTGCGGAAGCAACTCATGACCCTCCTCTTCACTTCTTTCTCTTCTCTCTTCCTCTCCCTTTTACTGATGTCACTGACTGCTCTGCACACTGGTCACCTGGCCACCCACTGAAACTCGAGCCAACGCTCCTGCATTTCCAGTTGCCCTTGCACTGCCTCCAGACTCCCCCAGCACTTAGGGGTCTGTATCTGCAACCCTACAGTCCCTGTTCTCTCTGCACTTATGAGCAACCCTCTTGCAGCACTTAATGATTTACCTTCACTCCCCCCACCCCTTGGTAATTCTCCCCTCCTGCCCGCCCCGTACTTGTGCGATCTGAATGACACAAGGCCTAGTAAGATCATTGTTTTGTCCTACTTCTGTCCCCCCTCCTTATCTTGTTGCGCCTAGAAACACTTGTGTACAGGTGCGTCATAAATAACTTATCATATCACATCATATCATCAATTCTCACCAAGGGGGTGCCCTTTCTGATGAGGCTACAGAGGTGCAGCCATTACCCAACAGTCACCCTAGGGGTGGTATAATACGGGAGTGCCTCAAGGGTAGGGACTCCCTCTCTGGGGATAAGGACAATCACCTAGGGTATAGCCCATTGGCCAATGTCACACCCCAACCCACCCATGCCAAACAGCTTTTTTGAGAGTAGATCCATGTATTTCTGTAGTGTAGGAGAAACAACCACAACAGAAAGTACCAGTACAAAGAAGAGCGCAGGAGACATGATGATCACTTACTGTGCTAGTACCGGTATGAGGTGGCCCTGAGGATGCATGAAGATCAATCCATCAAGAACAACAAAGGACTTTGACAATCCACCATGGCGGGACTGGCAACTTTGTATAATAAGAGAAGAAGGAATGAAGACTTTGTCAAGCCCAGCCGTGATAGACAGCAGGTGTGGGGTGGGAGTTTCGAACCCTGTCGGATGACTGGAGAAGGAGAAGAGCAGAGGGCACTGGCGAGGGGCTGAGGGAGTTCTCTGTGGGTCCAGCTGGAGTGGACCCTTACGCGATGCAGGAAGAAGAAGCCAAGCAGCCCACGAGAACATAGAACCGCTGCACTGCTGCAGAGGTGGAGAAAAGCAGCCAGAGAGAAAGAGAGTAGTGCCCAGTCCGTGGAAGCACTGGTGGCATACTGAAGTCCCAGAAAAGGCAACAGGAGGTATGAGAGACCCAGAGGGCCCACCGGGCTGAAAGAGGGGCAGGCTTGAGAGGCTCTTTGCCGATCCAGTCGTAACAGTCAAATTATTGGGAAAGGTGCATCGAGCATCCAAGGTGAACTTCCTCATCACAGTGGTAGTAACAGGCCCACTGACCACCAGAGAAGGGTCTGGGTCCCAAATATAAGAATAGTGAGCATCAGATGAGATCTTTCTCATTGCAGTGCCAGCAACAAGCGAACTGACCACCAGAGAAGGGTCAGAGACCTTAGGCCAAGTGAATCAAGCATCAGAGGAGAACATCCTCATCACAGTGACAGCAATAAGCCCACTGACAACCAGAGAAGGGTCTGAGACATGAATACGAGAATAGTGAGCATCCAAGGAGAACTTCCTCATCACAGTGGCAGCAATAAGCCCACCGACCACCAGAGAAGGGTCTGGGACATGAATACAAGAATAGTGAGCATCCAAGGAGAACTTCCTCTCCACAGTGGCAGCAATAAGCCCGCCAACCACCAGAGAAGGGTCTGGGACATGAATACAAGAATAGTGAGCATCCAAGCAGAACCTTCTCACCACAGTGGCAGCAATAAGCCCACCGACCACCAGAGAAGGGTCTGGGACAAGAATACAAGAATAGTGAGCATCCAAGTAAAACCTCCTCACCACAGTGGCAGCAATAAGCCCGCCGACCACCAGAGAAGGGTCTGGGACATGAATACAAGAATAGTGAGCATCCAAGTAAAACCTCCTCACCACAGTGGCAGCAATAAGCCCACTGATCAACATAGAAGGGTCTGGGACATGAATACAAGAATAGTGAGCATCCAAGGAGGAGCTCCTCATCACAGTGACAGCAATGAGCCCACCGACCACCAGAGAAGGGTCTGGGACATGAATACAAGAATAGTGAGCATCCAAGGACAACTTCCTCTCCACAGTGGCAGCAATAAGCCCCCCGACCACCAGAGAAGGGTATGGAACATGAATACAAGAATAGTGAGCATCCAAGGAGAACTTCCTCTCAACAGTGGCAGCAATAAGCCCGCCAACCACCAGAGAAGGGTCTGGGACATGAATACAAGAATAGTGAGCATCCAAGGAGAACCTTCTCACCACAGTGGCAGCAATAAACCCGCCGACCACCAGAGAAGGGTCTGGGACAAGAATACAAGAATAGTGAGCATCCAAGCAGAACCTCCTCACCACAGTGGCAGCAATAAGCCCGCTGACCACCAGAGAAGGGTCTGGGACATGAATACAAGAATAGTGAGCATCCAAGTGGAACCTCCTCACCACAGTGACAGCATTGAGCCCACCGACCACCAGAGAAGGGTCTGGGACATGAATACAAGAATAGTGAGCATCCAAGGAGGACCTCCTCATCAGTGACAGCAATGAGCCCACCGACCACCAGAGAAGGGTCTGGGACACGAATACAAGAATATTGAGCATCCAAGGAGAACCTCTTCACCACAGTGGCAGCAATAAGCCCGCTGACCACCAGAGAAGGGTCTGGGACATGAATACAAGAATAGTGAGCATCCAAGTGGAACCTCCTCACCACAGTGGCAGAAATAAGCCGGCTGACCAACAGAGAAGGGTCTGGGACATGAATACAAGAATAGTGAGCATCCAAGGAGGACCTCCTCATCAGTGACAGCAATGAGCCCACCGACCACCAGAGAAGGATCTGGGACACGAATACAAGAATATTGAGCATCCAAGGAGAACCTCTTCACCACAGTGGCAGCAATAAGCCCGCTGACCACCAGAGAAGGGTCTGGGACATGAATACAAGAATAGTGAGCATCCAAGTGGAACCTCCTCACCACAGTGGCAGAAATAAGCCGGCTGACCAACAGAGAAGGGTCTGGGACATGAATACAAGAATAGTGAGCATCCAAGGAGGACCTCCTCATCAGTGACAGCGATGAGCCCACCGACCACCAGAGAAGGGTCTGGGACATGAATACAAGAATAGTGAGCATCCAAAGAGAACTTCCTCATCACAGTGACAGCAATAAGCCCACTGACCACCAGAGAAGGATCTGGGACATGAATACAAGAATAGTGAGCATCCAAGGAGGACCTCCTCATCAGTGACAGCAATGAGCCCACCGACCACCAGAGAAGGGTCTGGGACATGAATACAAGAATAGTGAGCATCCAAAGAGAACTTCCACATCACAGTGGCAACAATACGCCCGCCAACCACCAGAGAAGGGTCTGGAAGATGAATACAAGAATAGTGAGCATCCAAGCAGGACCTCCTCATCACAGTGGCAGCAATAAGCACACTGACCACCAGAGAAGGATCTGGGACATGAATACAAGAATAGTGAGCATCCAAGGAGAACCTTCTCACCACAGTGGCAGCAATAAGCCCGCCGACCACCAGAGAAGGGTCTGGAAGATGAATACAAGAATAGTGAGCATCCAAGCAGGACCTCCTCATCACAGTGGGAGCAATAAGCACACTGACCACCAGAGAAGGATCTGGGTCATGAATACAAGAATAGTGAGCATCCAAGGAGAACTTCCACATCACAGTGACAGCAATAAGCCCCCTGGCCACCAGAGAAGGGTCTGGCACATGAATACAAGAACAGTGAGCATCCAAGGAGAACTTCTTCTCCACAGGGGCAGCAATAAGCCTGCTGACCACCAGACAAGGGTCTGGGACATAAATACAAGAATAGTGAGCATTCAAGGAGAACGTCCTCATCTGTAGTGACAGCAACAAGCCTACTGACCACCAGAGAAGGGTCTGGGACCTTAGGCCAAGTGAATCAAGCATTAGAGGAGAACGTCCTCATCACAGTGACAGCAATAAGCCCACTGACCACCAGAGAAGGGTCTGGGACATGAATACAAGAATAGTGAGCATCCAAAGAGAACCTTCTCACCACAGTGGCAGCAATAAGCCCGCCGACCACCAGAGAAGGGTCTGGGACATGAATACAAGAATAGTGAGCATCCAAGTGGAACCTCCTCACCACAGTGGCAGAAATAAGCCGGCTGACCAACAGAGAAGGGTCTGGGACATGAATACAAGAATAGTGAGCATCCAAGGAGGACCTCCTCATCAGTGACAGCAATGAGCCCACCGACCACCAGAGAAGGGTCTGGGACATGAATACAAGAATAGTGAGCATCCAAAGAGAACTTCCACATCACAGTGGCAACAATAAGCCCGCCAACCACCAGAGAAGGGTCTGGGACATGAATACAAGAATAGTGAGCATCCAAGCAGGACCTCCTCATCACAGTGGCAGCAATAAGCACACTGACCACCAGAGAAGGATCTGGGACATGAATACAAGAATAGTGAGCATCCAAGGAGAACCTTCTCACCACAGTGGCAGAAATAAGACGGCTGACCAACAGAGAAGGGTCTGGGACATGAATACAAGAATAGTGAGCATCCAAGGAGGACCTCCTCATCAGTGACAGCAATGAGCACACTGACCACCAGAGAAGGATCTGGGACATGAATACAAGAATAGTGAGCATCCAAGGAGAACCTTCTCACCACAGTGGCAGCAATAAGCCCGCCGACCACCAGAGAAGGGTCTGGAAGATGAATACAAGAATAGTGAGCATCCAAGCAGGACCTCCTCATCACAGTGGCAGCAATAAGCCCGCTGACCACCAGAGAAGGGTCTGGGACATGAATACAAGAAAAGTGAGCATCCAAGTGGAACCTCCTCACCACAGTGGCAGAAATAAGCCGGCTGACCAACAGAGAAGGGTCTGGGACATGAATACAAGAATAGTGAGCATCCAAGGAGGACCTCCTCATCAGTGACAGCAATGAGCCCACCGACCACCAGAGAAGGGTCTGGGACATGAATACAAGAATAGTGAGCATCCAAGGAGAACCTTCTCACCACAGTGGCAGCAATAAGCCCGCCGACCACCAGAGAAGGGTCTGGAAGATGAATACAAGAATAGTGAGCATCCAAGCAGGACCTCCTCATCACAGTGGCAGCAATAAGCACACTGACCACCAGAGAAGGATCTGGGACATGAATACAAGAATAGTGAGCATCCAAGGAGAACTTCCACATCACAGTGACTGCAATAAGCCCCCTGGCCACCAGAGAAGGGTCTGGCACATGAATACAAGAACAGTGAGCATCCAAGGAGAACTTCTTCTCCACAGGGGCAGCAATAAGCCTGCCGACCACCAGAGAAGGGTCTGGGACATAAACACAAGAATAGTGAGCATTCAAGGAGAACGTCCTCATCTGTAGTGACAGCAACAAGCCTACTGACCACCAGAGAAGGGTCTGGGACCTTAGGCCAAGTGAATCAAGCATTAGAGGAGAACGTCCTCATCACAGTGACAGCAATAAGCCCACTGACCACCAGAGAAGGGTCTGGGACATGAATACAAGAATAGTGAGCATCCAAGGAGAACCTCTTCTCCACAGTGGCAGCAATAAGCCTGCTGACCAACAGAGAAGGGTCTGGGACATGAATACAAGAATAGTGAGCATCCAAGGAGAATGTCCTCATCTGCAGTGACAGCAACTAGCCTACTGACCACCAGAGAAGGGTCTGGGACCCTAAGCCAAGTGAGCCAAACATTAGAGAAGAACGTCCTTGTCACAGTGGCAACAAGAAGTTCACTGACCATCAGAGAAGGGTCTGGGAGACCAACAGAAGTATATTAAGTATCCTGGGAAAGCATCTTTGTCGCAGTAGCAGGGAAAAGTTCACTGAGGCCCTGAGAAGGATTTGGGACTTTGCCAATACCAGGAGAAGGGAATAATTCTCCTTGTTCTGAAAGTAGGGGAAACTGAAAGTCCTTTTGAACAAGAGACGTCAGGGGAAGGGAGTCATTCCCGTTGACGTTTGCATGACCTATATTGGAGGTGGTCAACCAATACCAGGAGCAGGGAGGCATTCTCCTGTTTCCGAAAGTTGACTGTTTTAAAGGTTTGTTGGAACCACAAGCCAGGGGAAGGGAGTCATTCTCCATTGCATCCTTTTTACCAAAGAACATTTACCCAACTATCAGGAGAAGAGAGTCCTTCTCCTGGAAAAGGAACTTTTCTGTTGACTTATTCTTTAGTTGTAGTGTAAGGGATAGTAGTAAGTTATGACACAGGATGGAGGCGTTTGATTTTGATGGACATTCTGACAGACCATCTATTAGTTTGAGGCAGGGAAGCCCCTCTTAGAATATAGGGATAGTGAGGATTTATTTTCTTACAAATAAAAGTCTTTGCCAACCACCATGCACCTTTGTGTCAGCATGCTCCTTCGACACACTCACAGTATGTACCACACCAGATAACCGTAGGCACTGCCACCCACCCGCACTAATCTGCAATCACACGCTTCTTGATGACACATCGCACAATACCTCTACTATTAGAATGCAGCTAAGTCAGATGACAAAACATTGGTCTAGCTCGACACATAATCAGTCTCCTGGACTTGCATAGTCTCCCTATAACCTGGCACAAGTCGGCTCGATATGGGTGGCTAGCAGTGACTTGGCCACCCCTACCTTCCTTTGTATGGGCTAAAATGCACACACGCATTCTAGAGACCTCTGACAAATCTCCCATACCAGGGACTTCGGTCCCCTGAGGGCGTTCACCTACAGCGCTTTGAGACCATACAAATGGGAATAGGCGCTATCGTTATACAAATGCCATTTTACATTACATTACATGAAGTAACAGTATTTTTGTTTGACAGTATTTCCAGAGGAAAACTCGTAATAAGGCCCTGTCACTTCATGGGGTATTGAGTATAGTGGAGTGAGCATTTAAGGCATTTGTGCTGGGAAACGTAAACACTTAGATACACAGGCAACAAGTCATCAACAGGCTAGGCGCGGGTTCGATTCCCGGCCATCACGCCCCTCCCTCCGCCAAGGAAGGTGTCTCATGAGTCTTCGCTTAGGCTTCTTGGTCTGTGGAACCTACTACCGGCTTTGCATTTCATTCATTCTCTTGTGTCTGTGCTCTAACTTCAGCCCACCTATTGGTTCCAGGCACCCAAGGGAGCCAACCTGGCTAGCAGTCTTTGGTGCTGGACTGCTAGTAAAGGAGACTTGTTGGTAGACTTGCCAGTCCACCAGGTCCAATCTATGGCTGCCAGCTAGTCTGCTCTCTTCTTCAGATCCACTTTTCAATGGTTTCTCCTCCGGAAAGGTTTTCTTTAACGCTACCAGGTCTGGCATGGGCCTACTGGCTCGCCTCTCGGGTGTGCTCATTCAGAGGTGTTTTAGTTTGCGGTCTAACAGGGCTCAACCCAAGGTCAGTAAGGCTCTCAACTGTTTCAGCCCAGGAATCTTGACCTTGCTCCACCTCTGGCCCCGTTGGCTCCACCTCTGTAGTTCTTGGCTCTCTTGGCCCAAACCCAGGGTTTGTCCACCAATGTTTGTTGACCCACTTTTGTAGTAAAGGATCGGGCGACACTATTGATCATCCTATGATTAATATTCATGACTGGGCTAAGGTATTAAAATGTGAAGTAGTCCCAGGAACTGAAAGCGATCCTCCTCCTCTGATGCTAAAGATAGTAAGTGGAGGGACTCCCCTTCACCAAGATAAAACCTCAAAAAGAAAGGTGCCAATTGAAATAACGGGGCAAGCAAGGAAGTCTGTGAAATGGTCAAACTTAAATCTGGGTTTTGTGCAGCTTGGCTTATACGATGGCCCGTTAAAACCCTTGGAATAGGCTTTAGGAAATGTTGTCGCAAATGATGACATTCTTGAATTGTTTAATGATAGGGCTACTATAAGAGATCATATGGCTGTCCCAGACAAGATCATTAGAAAGGCAGCTGTTAAAAACACCATTTGGTGTGACAAGGACTGTAGAGAAGCAAAAAATGCTTTGATCAGGTGTGTCAAAAATGTGGATATCGTGGGGAGGAGTGAGCTTAGCCAAGCTAGACTTGGCTTACAAGAAAGTCCCAGCTTTGAAGAAGAAGGAGTATGAAGCTAATCGATGGGAGGATATACTTTCCGCAACGCAGAGTAAAGACTCAGCTAGTTTCTGGAGGCTTATTATTGACTGCCGGGAGGTCCCAGAAAACATCATTCATGGAAGAATTAGTGCCACATGCTTGGAAGAGTATTTTAGTAACCTTTACAATGAGTCTCGAGTATTACCTGATTCTACTGGTGCAGCGTAAAATTTGCAGGCGCAACTCCCATCAACCTTTACTCTTAAAGAGGTTACTGAAGCTATCCTGACACGGAAATTGAATAACCAAGGAGAACATGGTACCTAAGTCTTGGACAAGTGCTGAAATTGTCCCTTTATATAAAAAGGACGGACGTGACCGACCATGTAACTATCGGCTGATATCCTTATTAGATTAATCAGGAAAAATATTTGCGACGGTAGTTCTGGAGCACTTAAATAAACGGGTCTCCTCACTAGATCTCATTGACCATCATCATGCGGGATTTCAAGAAGTCGTCAATACAATAGATCAAGTCCTGGGAGCTCACGGTATACCGTGTTCCCTGCTGTCAAACATATTATTGTTGAAGGGTTACCAGACATTTGGTCGAAAAAAATTGGTCGACTGGAGAAATGGTCGAACCAATTTGGTTGAAAACCAAATGGTCGAATTTTTTTTTGTTTTATTTTCACCCCTTTTTTTGGGGGGGGGGTCCCCCTCCAACCCCCTTTTTTTTCTAAAAAACCCTTTTTTCCCCTAAACGAAAACCAAAAAAATACATATATAAATAAAATAAAAAATTCGACCATTTGGTTTTTGACCAAATTACGTCGACCATTTGTCTTTCGACCAATTTACAGTCGACCACTTGTCTGGACACCTGTTGAAGCTGTGATCAGATGCGGGATGGGGCGAAAATGACAAAACCTATCAAGGCGCAGAAGGGTGTCCGACAGGGGTGCATGTTGATCTCCACCCTTTTTCTACAATATATAAATGGTTTGATAAGTAAATTGCTGAACGCCCCAACTGATGCTCCGTCTTTGCCTGGGGAGGAATTTCCAGTTCTATTTTTTTGCAGACGATGCCATTTTAATTTCGCAACCTCCGACTCGGTTGAAAAAAACGATTGCAATTATTCTCTGAGCTTTGCAATGAGAGGGGGCAAGTAGTAAATGTTAGACAAAATCCATGACCTTTACAAGACAAAGGCGCATACCTGTTTGTAAATAGTCCCTGGTTGATGAGCAAATAGAACAAGTAAATTGCTATGATTATCTGGTTGCTCGGTTTACAGCTTCCTGTAAATGGGACCATCAAACGGCTAGAGCCGAAGGGACGCTTTCTAGATACTGTGGAGCTATCACTGCCTTTCCCTATGATTGTGGTGATGGTGTGATGGCCCCTCTTCTACAGCTGTATAAGGCTCAAGCTGGACAGCCTTCTTGATATGCAGCCAAGCTCTGGGGTTATTCAAACTGTAGTAAGCTCGGCACCATTCAAAATGGCTTCCTAAAAAAATTACTTGGGGCTCCGATCTGGGGCATCAGAATTTTGATCCATGAAGAGACAGGATCACCTGCTGTAGGAGATATTGCGGCCCTCACACCAAACTACTATTGGATAAGATTGTGGAGTGGAGCCGAATCATATAAGTTTAGAGAAGTTATCATAGATGTCCTGGGGCAGCCTGGAGTATTGTCCCTGAGGTGGGTCTAACACATGAAAAAAATGATCTATGAGATAGCACACATTGATATTTGGATGTTCCCCGCCCACATTACAGGAAACATCAAACATACTGTTAAAACAGACTTGTTTTAAGTGAATAGCTCAGGGGCAACGCACTCGCCTTCGAAACAAGACAATGCGGAGCAACACAGGTTGGAGCAACACAGGTCCGCGCTTAGAAACCTCTGGGAATTAAGCGTGTTATAAATAACCAATTACAATTACTATTGCAAAGAAAGGAGCAGGTTCCAATAAGAACGAAATCTACCTCCACCGCCCTGTCAGTGTATTGGGAGAATAAGATCAGTAGAGGATATGAACCGTATCCTGGATGTCACGACACCTAGGCTAATGGCTTGTTATATGCTAAGCTGAGGTTTCGCATCCTGCTAGTGGCGGTACTGCAAAGTAAATGGAATTCCAGCAAATCAAGTACATGTCCATATTGTCCATACGGCACTGAGTCGCTTGAGCCTTTTCTCCTTCCCTCTGTATCTTCAATATAGAAAATTGGATTTGAAGCCAAGATGTATCTTGTTTGGCATCAGAACCATAAGTGAAGCTATGACATTTTATAGAAGGCCGAGCAATGCAGTAGCAAAATATACATATGGAGTTTGGCTGTAAAGCTTTTACCCGGCAAGATTCCCAGAATGATATTTTAACATGCTGTTCTTGCTCTCTTTGTTTTAATCTAGTATTTGGTATCATTGTAAATCAAAAGTGGAACCATGACACAGGAATAATGCACTTACACTTTGTATGTTTTGGAATTTTGTTGTTTTATGTATATTGATATAAGCGTTTGTTTTTCCATTGGCAAACAAATATTATTGTGTTTCATTGTATTTTATATTTTACTAGAAAAAAGGCACCATACTCTGCACGGGTTCTATATACAGGCCTTTAATAATCTCACTTTCTTTGATTTTGGATTCATTTGTCGAATAGATTTTTGCTTTTTGGGAGGCGTCTGGAAAGAGAAAAGCATAGAAATTACACAAAATTCAAATGTATCCAGTGCGGTGCAGTGCGCTGCGGTGCATTGTGCTGCAAATATCTCAGAAACGGTGCATCCTAGGGCCTTGAAATGTGTTTTTCTAGGTTGAGTTTTGTACCTGGTGTCTAGACACTTAAAATTAGCTTTATCCGGTCCTACTACGACTGCATTGATGTTTTGCTGATTTTAGGCAACTGTCTCATGCGTGAAGTGGCTGAAATCTGGGAAAAGGGGATGGGGTGTCCAAAGGCCATGTTACCAGTAATGCCCGGGGATCCATACAGGTAACTGTGTCAAATGTGGTGCAGATTGGTGGAACAGTGTTGAATTGTATAAGGAACAAACTAACAGATTTTCTGATATATATATATATATATCACTACAAAAAAAACGTTGTTGAGGGGACGTTATGGTTAAGTTGCCCCACGAAAAACCTGTGCACTTCACTAAAAAAAATGTTTGCCCTCCCCATTATGGTTAAAATAAAACCGATTTGGCAGACTGAGCCCCCATACTTGTCATCACCACTGTGCACTGCTAACAGTCACACCCAGAACATGAAAGATGTATCTCAAATGTAACTGATGACATCACTGACCACATCACATGTTTAGTCCCTTTGTTTTCGTTCCCTGCTCTATATATATATGTACATTCAGTAAAAAAAACTTTGTTAAAGGGATGTTATACTTCACAGTGAAACCAAAAAACACTGCACATTCCCCCATTATGGTAAAAGCTCAGCAACCATAACTCGCAGCATCTACGTGCATTGCTAAGGCTAACACCCTGGAATCAAAGATGACATCACAAATATCATTGATGACATTGATGAACACCTCTGGCATTCCCGGCTGAAGAAAACAAATCCTTTTTCAAGATGGCCCCCATAGAAAGGGAAGACGGGTATTGGATACAAACCCTTCTTCGCTTTCCATTGCAGGCTACAGAAAGCAAAAATGAAACTGTGACCGTAAAGGCAGCACCACATTTGTGTTCCTTGAGAAATGTATGGTTATAAGCAACACCTTTACCAGAAAGGCAGTCCCTGGTGGACATGGCGACCTCAATGCAATGTTTTGTCCCTTTCAGTAATGGCCAGTAGCCACATCCCCGACATTGTGGCCACTAACCATACATAGAGGCTACCCCTCAGAGAAGGAAGCTGTACCGTTGATTTGTTATGTACATGAGTACACCTGTTAAATATCAAAACACTATCACATGCACAACATAAACCTTTCCGGGTGTTGTCAATGACCTTTACATACATGTGTTGTACATGTAGTAATTTGTTTCTGTAAAAATGTGCTTGAAAAAAGCAAAGGAGTAGTCTACTTATGTTTACATAAAATCTGAAACAAACTCTGTGATGGGAAGCGCAATGACGTTACAACACCATTACCACTCACCGTTCGACACATAATTCCGTAAGTGGCACAGGTCGAAAGGTGTGAAGATATGTGTATTGGGAGGGTGTAACCATGTATTATTTTACAAACATTTCTGTCCACCAAACACTTTCAGTGCACCTTACCTCATTTTCCCACTTTTAAGAAGATAGTAATTATTCTGACCTAATGTTGGTTAATATGGCATCTGGGTGACAGAAATTGGTCTGACGGTAAAAGAAATTGACCTGACAGCACTAAAGCATATGAGATGGGCCTGACCCTGCAGTAGCCAAAGCAAGTGGAGTATGCAGCACCTTTCTCCATAACGTTCCTTGGAAGCTTAAACAAATGCGTCCATATTGACATACGTGCCGTGATCTAACACTTACAAAAGAACACATTACAACATGCAACATAGCATGCCACATTGTGAAAGCGGAGAGTAAATTTGTTAAAAAAACACTCCCATTTAAAATTAGTACAGTAGTTTTATTTCACAATAAACTGAGCGAAATCCTCGCCCTAAGCAATTAGTAAAGTAGTTGTGTTTCACAATGAACTTTGCAAAATGATTGCCCTATGCACATTTCCATACAAGCAATAAGTTTCAGTCTTTCGTCCACAATGAAAATGGTAATGGGCACATTGGTTACTTTCACACACAGAAAGTAAGCGTTGCCACCACAGTAGTTGTTTTCCTCCCACATTGATGTGCAAGACGACGTCAACCTCTGTGATCTACACCACCAGAAAGGATGGAATGTTACTTCTTATTGCTACAGCAGCGTAAGGACATAGAGGTCCAACACGATCATCCCACTGAATTATGACGCACCGACGCACAGACAACCGGTAATGAACACTTGCATTTGACGGTTAAAAAAGCCGTCACTCGGCAGCTGTAATCCGTGACAATCATAATAGGGAAGGAAGAGGGAAAAAGCGTAAATAAAACGTATATCAATACACAACCTCTGCACAAAACAAAGTTGTAACACATACTTTTATTACTAAATAATAATTTAATTTGGGGAAATGTACTGGCACCCTACAAACGACGACAATGTGCAATGTCCATAATGGGGAAAAAAAATTAAACGGCACGTAAACCTTGTAATGCATACGGAAAAAATATTTTTTTCCCCCCCAAAGTAAAAATGTAATGTCAATTCGGTATATAGGCAGGAAAAATACACTTAAATGATGTGGACCGGCTCCATTGTGTTAGCTGCATTCAGACAGTAGTGTAACTAATATTTCATGGTTGGTGCAAACGTTTTTGAAGCATAACCTTGTCAAACAATATGTTTTTCTAACTGTTACTCCCTACATTCTTTCTGCTCTTTCCCTGGAGCTCAAGGTTAAAAAACAACTGACCCTTATGGCTGTCGACAAATATGCGGCCGTACTGAGCTTGTATTTCAAACAGAAAATGAAGTGGCCTTCACTGCGAATGCAAATGCATTCTCATTTTGCAACAACACATCAGCGGCTATTCATGAGAACCGCTACTCCCGTACACCCGTGGAACTGCTGTCTGTATGAAATAGAGCAGGTGGCTGCCTCAGATTCCCACCAGTCTGACCGCAGTAATGTTGTTTATGTATTGTGAAATGGACACAGTAAGTTCATTTTGTACAATGAGTAGCAAGTTTCACTGTACCGTACGACAGTGCTAACAAGAATACTTCAATGTTTCACTTTCTACTACCAAGTCTCATTAACGCTCACTCTTCGAAACAGTGTTCCATAAGTGTAACAAGTGCATTGGTGTCTTCTTCTTTAGGTATATTAGCGGCGATGTCCGCGTTCAAAAGAAAACAAAGTAAACATGGTGGACGTATTGAAAGATTAAAACGCACTTCACGCTGTGCCACAACCAATCAGTGAAAACGCTACATGGTCGTGGCCAGCACGCCACCGAATAGCCAATTGCAATCTTCTCCATGGAACGAAAAGGGAAGTGTGACCGCGGAGTGGACATAAATATCACTAATTTGTAGAGACATACTTTTTGATAGTTTTTAAGGGAACTACTGGATGGATTGTCACAAAATTTACAAAAGCCTGCTTTCGTCACCAAGCCCCTGCCACTGCCACAAATTTGGTTGAAATCCGTCCAGCGGTTTGGCCTGTAGCCGTGCACAAAGTTTTCCCCCATTCAGTCTATGGGAAAAAAGACGTTTTGGGACCCCCCCTATAACTTTGCCCCCCCGGACCAAATATCTCCAAACTTTGCAAAATTCAGAGTGGGCCATATACTTTTTTTGCAAAGTTTGTTGAGGATTCGTCCAAGTGGAGCAGAGTTATAAGCCGCCCAAAAAGTGGTCTTCCTATGGAAACAGCAACTTAACCATAACTACACGGCCACTAACGTGGCTGTGTAATATATATATATATATATATATATATAGATATACGCTGCAGTAGCGGCCGTGTAGTTATGGTTAAGTTGCTAATCCCATAGGAAGAACACTTTTTGGGTGGCTTATAACTTCACTCTCCCTTGACGAATCCTCACCAAACTTTGCATAAAAAGTATATGACCCACTCTGAATAGCTCTGCAAAGTTTAGTGAGGTTTGGTGCAGGGGGGGCAAAGTTATAGGGGAGGTCCCAACATTTCTTTTTTTCCCCATAGAGTGAATGGGGAAAAAACTTTGCTCACGCCTACAGCTCAAACCGCTAGATGGATTTGCACCAAATTTGCGTCAGGAGCAGCGGCTTGGTCCCAAAGGCGTGCTTTTGTAAATTTGGTGGAAATCCGTCCAGTAGTTTTTTTTTTTTAAAACAACCAAAATGTAGGTCTAAAAAAATGTGTGATATCCATGTCCGCTCCGCAGACACATTTCCCTGTTTGCTCCGTGGACAGGACACCGATTGGCTAATCGGCTTGTGTCATATCCGCGGACACGCGATGTGTTCGCTGTTTGGCTGGGGCGAAGTGTGAGGTGCATCACATTGTTTTGATGCGCCTGCCATCTTGGATCCGTGGATATCCGCAGACAGTGCGGTGTCAAACGGGGGAAACTACTATTTTGGGGAGTGCTTGGGGAGGGCGGGGGAGTAACAGATGGGTCAAATGTTGTATTTGTTTAAGTGGCAGGTGCCCCTGATGTGTTTGTCATGTCTGTGGTCTTCACGGCTGTCCGCAGACATAATAAATACACTACTGGCTATTTTACTTTAGTATGATGTTGGTTTTGGGTTGTTAGTAGAGCATTCATTTTAATTAATATCCTGTATAAGTAGCCCATTTACCACAGTTAAAATGTTTGATTCTATGGGCGTACAGCCTTCGGCCATGCTCCCAAGATTCTAGGCCCTGGCCACAACCACTGCAGCATAACACACCCATAGAATCAAACATCCATCAAATATCCACAAATCAAAAGTTTGTGTACTGTTTGATTTATAGAGTTTATATGTGAAGGTTTGGCTAAGTCATGCAATTAAGATTGTAGAGTTTGGTAACAAGCACTGCAGTATAACATATGGAAGTAAACATTTTGGATTGTGGTGCATGGTTAGATGTTTGCTTGAATGGTTGTGTTATGCAGCAGTATTTGTGAGTTGAATTATTATATACTTACTGTTTGACTTTTGTGATTGGATATATTTTTTCATGACTTGGGTAACTGGAGCAGATATTCTTTTTCAATCTCTGTGATAAAAGAAAAGATCATATGTTAGTGAAGGTAGTTCATAATGAGTTATTGCATTGCATAATAGACATTTCTACATTTTCCCAAAAATCCCTGTGTGCATGTCCATATGGATCCAGTGTGTCACTGACACATGTCTATCATAGTCCCTGTGGTTCAGAAGTATTCGTGAATCAGTGTGTGAGGTGGTCAAAGAGGCAACAGAATCAAGGGAGGATCCTATTCTAGTAATGAGACCCAGCCAACAAAAGGTTTACACAGCAAATCAAAAGAAAACTACATGTCCCAGAAACCACCATGAGAAACGAAAACCAAGGAGGGGGCAGAGACAGAATTAAAAAGGGAAAACGGCATAGGTACAACCCAATCATACAGCATGGAAATAGGTGTACCAGAGATTGGCACTGGTATAAAGCAGTCAGCCCGCATGTAGATCGGTGGCCCCAGAGACATACAAGGTGGGGTCAAACAGTGCATGAAACTGGATGGACTGAGGAAAGAAAACGCCCTGCAGGTGTGGGGAATGGGAGGGAAAACTGGCTGGAAACTGAAGGGAGGGGAGGAGCAGAGAGGGGCTTACATGCAGCAACAGAGAGCTCACCAGGTGTTTCTGATTACAGCTGCAAGCCGAGCCGGAGACCAGAGAGGAATGGAAAGGTGATTGTGACTGGGTGTACTAGAAGGCTCACTGAGAGGCACAGGGGAGATCCCTATCAGAGGCGGACTCGCTGAGGAGAAGCGCCAGCCGTCAACCATTAATCAAGGACTGTGCCTTCCATGTGGATTTTTGTTTTTTTTTGTTTTCTTAACCCAGTGAACAGAGGGTGAGTCAGTCCTTGGAGAAAAAGAATTAAGTTGACTTTATTTTCCCTTTTAAAGATGCGAGAAGCCAAGTGGAGCTTCTTTTTGAAGTCTGGACTGCATTAACCCTTTCACGGAAACCAAACCTCATGAAAACTAATACCGTTTGATGTGCACAAGGAGAGCTGTTGTTTAAGTTAACACCGCAATAAATCTTAAAATTGCTAAACCTACATCCAACTACGGCCTACTATTTTACAGTGGTGGCAGCGGTGGGATCCAAGAGAACGCCCAAGCAGAAGACATGGAAGCTGTGGTAAAGGCACTCGCAGAAGGGCAACAGCAGCTGCAGCAACTTTTACAAGTGCAAAGTCACCAGGCGCAGGCGGACAGACAAGCCCTCCAACAGGCCATACAAGTGCAAAGTGCTGCCCAAGAGCAAGGACGGGAAGCTTTAAGAATACTGGGAGAAGCAGTGGCCACGAACCGGACGCATCCAGTAATACCGCCTACGGTATTACAAAAATACCAAGTAGGAGAAGACCCCAGTTTTTTCTTCGTAAATTTTGAGAGAATAGCTAGAGCAGCCCAATGGCCACAGGACAGATGGGCTTTCTATCTGGCTCCCTTGCTCACAGGGGTAATGCAGGGGGCATACCAAGCGGCTAACCCCACCGGAGACACTCCTTACACCGAGATTAAAAAAACTGTTTTGGAAAGACTCGGCATGGATGAAGAATCCTACAGGCTCAAGTTTCGAGAAACCCGATTGAAACCAGGAGAAAGTCCAAGACAATTGTTCTACAGAGTACAAGATTTGGCGGAAAAATGGCTGCAAACAGGCACAGCCACAATAGGACAGATTAAGGATGAAGTAATGATGGAACAGTTCATTGATGCCTTACCAGGACCAATTCAGAGGTGGGTGCGGCAACATCACCATCTATCACTGGCCGAGGCAATAGAAGTGGCAACAGCATATCAGAAGGCAGGGAGCACCCGACCTTTCCCGGCCACCCAATTGAGACCAAGTGTGGAAGCTTCCCAAGTACGTATAGGAACCTATAAAGGACCAGGAACCGAACCCAGGAACAAGGCCGAAACCCGACCCACTAATGGGGCTGGCTTAAGCAAAGGACAGGCACCCCAATGTTTTGAGTGTGGAGAGTGGGGGCATATTGCGCGTTTCTGTTCCAAAAAACCAAAAATTGAACCAATGGAAATCGGATCCATACAAGCGCAGGAATACCGAAGGAAACGACTGCCTTACGTGATAGAGGTCACAGTCGATGGACATCCCCGTTAAGCAATGATGGACAGCGGAAGCCGACAGACGGCCATACAGCCCCATGTGAGCGAGCAAGATAGCGAACAGGTGAGAACCATTGACATAAAGTGCGTGCATGGGGATGTAAAAGGGTATCCATCTAAAGACATTGTGTTGGGAATACAGGGGCAGGAGATGCCAATCAAAGCCGCTGTTATTCCTACCTTGCCCGCTCCGGTGCTAATAGGAACAGATCTACCTGAATTCGATAGATGGTTGAGAGAAGCCCCGTTTTCAAAAACAGAACTATTGGGGGCATGTAGTCGGGAAAAATGATCTAAGGCCCAGAAAAGGAGAAACCGAGTGAATCAGGAAGCGTATAAAGACATTTCCATTATAGACTGGAAGGTGGGGGACCATATGCCTTCATTTCGAACAGAAACAGGGCTGGATGAAACATTAAAAAGGGCCAGGGAACAAGCTCTAGACACTAGTGGGGTCCAACCTCCTACTCCCTACTTTAAAGAGAAACAGGGGTTAATCCATCGAGTAAACCAAGGATCTGATAACATAATGAAGGAGCAATTGTTGGTTCCCCAGTCCTACAGGAAAGGGCTGATTCAGCTGGCACATGACCATACCACAGGGGGACATCTAGCTGAGAACAAGACCATAAAAAGGGTGTTGCAAAATTTCTATTGGCCCGGAGTTTGTGCTGAGATAACCAAATATTGCCAAGAGTGTGATATATGTCAGAAAACAAGCCCCCATATTCCAGCACGAGCACCTTTACAAAGAATGCCATTGATCAAAGAGCCATTTCAGAGGATAGGGCTAGACATTGTGGGTCCAATGGAGCCTACCAGCCGAGGATACCGGTTCATACTAGTGGTAGTGGACTATGCCACTAGATATCCAGAAGCATTTCCATTAAAAGGAATGTCTGCCAAACAAGTATGTGATGTACTTTTACCCTATTTCGCTAGAGTGGGTATTCCCCTGGAGATTGTAACAGACCAATGACTTAATTTTATGTCGAACGTTATGAAAGAAGTATGCAAGACCTTTGGCATCAACCATTTAAGGACCTTGGTGTACCATCCACAGACTGATGGGCTGGTGGAAAGATATAACAAAACCATCAAACAAATGATAAAAAGAGCAACCAGCCCCACTGGTCTGGGGTGAGAGAAAGTACTGCCATGGGTATTGATGGTTTTATGTGATACACCTCAATCCTCAACAGGGTATTCCCCATTTGAATTTTTATTTGGGAGACAGCCAAAATCTATCTTGGGATTACTAAAGGACACTTGGGAACAGCAGGAAGAAACAACCCTAACGGAATATGTGAATGAACTAAGGGATCACCTGGGAAAACTCAGAGACTATGCTCAGGAAAACCTGGGGCGAGCTCAAGAAACTCAAGAGAAGTATTACGACAAAGGAAGCAGACCTAGGACGCTTAAAATAGGAGACAAAGTGCTGGTGTAATTACCCACTCACCCGAACAAAATGCTCGCCCAATGGAAAGGCCGATATAGTATAACAAAGGTGTTGGGTCCAGTTAATTATGAGGTGGAGCAACCAGATAGACAAAACAAACATCAGAACTATCACATTAATTTACTCAAGTTGTGGAAAGAAAGAGACTCAGCAATATTGTGTACGTCTCTAGTAGAGATGTCGTTCCCGGAACAAATGGTCACACATTCGGCTGGTAACCTACGAGATGTGGGCTTGGGGGAACAATTAAGCGACACCCAAAGAATTTAATTATTTGACACCCTGGGCCCTGTAGCAAAGACATTCTCGAGTCTACCTGGAAGGACTCATATGGCTACTCACTCAATCCCAACCGAGGCAGGCAAGATTATACGCCTCCGACCCTATAGAATCCCTGAAGCAAAAAGAGGGGAAATAGCACAAGAAATAGAGAGCATGCTGAAACTAGGTACCATTATTCCCTCCAAGAGCGCATGGTGTTCACCGGTGGTACTAGTACCCAAACCAGATGGTACCACCCGGTTCTGTATGGACTTTAGGCAACTAAACGCCATTTCCAGATATGAAGCCTACCATATGCCCCGAATAGATGAGCTAATAGAGAAACTGGGGGCTGCATCCTTTTTGAGTACATTGGACCTAACCAAAGGATATTGGCAGATACCGCTCAACCCAGCGGATCAGGAGAAAACAGCCTTTGCAACACCTCAAGGTCTATTTCAGTTTAAGGTGTTACCATTTGGGTTGCACGGGGCTCCTGCCACTTTTCAGGCCTTAATGGATGAGGTACTAAAACCTCATGAACTATACGCAGCGGCCTATTTGGATGATATAGTGATTTTTAGTAAAACCTGGAAGGAACATTTAGAACATCTAATCAAAGTAATTACGTCCTTACAAGAAGCAGGACTGCATATCAACCCCAAGAAAACCAAGATGGCAGCCAAAACTACCAAGTATCTGGGTTATTCTGTAGGAGGTGGAGTAATCACACCGTTGGTGGACAAAATACAGGCTTTGAAAAAATTACGAATACCGGAAACCCGGAAAGAGATCCGAGCCTTCCTAGGGTTCGTAGGGTATTATAGAAGATTCATACCGCATTTTTCTACCATAGCAGCACCACTGACAGACGCCTTAAAAACCAACCGGCCACTTCAAATCAAGCCAGAAGCTGTGCAAGCTTTTCACCACTTAATTCAACTAATATCAACCCAACCGGTTCTACACTGCCCAGATTTCTCAAAAGCCTTCTATTTACAGGCTGATGCATCAGGATGTGGTCTAGGTGCCGTGATATCCCAAGGATCAGAACAAGACCTCTGCCCAATAGCCTTCATCAGTAGAAAACTCCTCCCACACGAGATACCATACTCCACCTTAGAAAAAGAATGTTTAGCAATAAAATGGGCCGTTGAATCTCTTTGTTATTATTTACTAGGTCGAAAGTTTACCATCTTTACAGATCATGCCCCTCTTCGATGGCTAGCCACCCAGAAAGACTCAAACCATAGGGTCCTTAGGTGGTTCTTAACCCTTCAACCCTATCATTTTGTTACAGTACATAAACCCGGAAAATATCAGCTAGTAGCTGATTACTTGTCCAGGGCCTTGAACATGCCCGAACGGCCTAGTTCCCAGGGGGGGAGTATGTGAGGTGGTCAAAGAGGCAACAGAATCAAGGGAGGATCCTATTCTAGTAATGAGACCCAGCCAACAAAAGGTTTACACAGCAAATCAAAAGAAAACTACATGTCCCAGAAACCACCACGAGAAACGAAAACCAAGGAGGGGGCAGAGACAGAATTAAAAAGGGAAAACGGCATAGGTACAACCCAATCATACAGCATGGAAATAGGTGTACCAGAGATTGGCACTGGTATAAAGCAGTCAGCCCGCATGTAGATCGGTGGCCCCAGAGACATACAGGGTGGGGTCAAACAGTGCATGAAACTGGATGGACTGAGGAAAGAAAACGCCCTGCAGGTGTGGGGAATGGGAGGGAAAACTGGCTGGAGACTGAAGGGAGGGGAGGAGCAGAGAGGGGCTTAAATGCAGCAACAGAGAGCTCACCAGGTGTTTCTGATTACAGCTGCAAGCCGAGCCGGAGACCAGAGAGGAATGGAAAGGTGATTGTGACTGGGCGTACTAGAAGGCTCACTGAGAGGCACAGGGGAGATCCCTATCAGAGGCGGACTCGCTGAGGAGAAGCGCCAGCCGTCAACCATTAATCAAGGACTGTGCCTTCCATGTGGATTTTTGTTTTTTTTTGTTTTCTTAACCCAGTGAACAGAGGGTGAGTCAGTCCTTGGAGAAAAATAATTAAGTTGACTTTATTTTCCCTTTTAAAGATGCGAGAAGCCAAGTGGAGCTTCTTTTTGAACTCTGGACTGCATTAACCCTTTCACGGAAACCAAACCTCATGAAAACTAATACCGTTTGATGTGCCCAAGGAGAGCTGTTGTTTAAGTTAACACCGCAATAAATCTTAAAATTGCTAAACCTACATCCGACTACGGCCTACTATTTTACACAGTGCTTGGTGTACTGCATGGCCATCCCGTGCATCACGTACTGGCAGGGGGGCTACTTCACCTCCGTCTCCATCCTCATCATCCTCACCCGGTGCTTGCATGTCAATGTCAGGTGGCAGTGCTACATTTCTCCGGACGCACATGTTGAGCAGCATGACACAGGCCATGGTGATCTTTGCCACCTACTCAGGCCTATAAAGGAGTGCCCCACCAGACCTGCTTTGGCAGCGGAAACACGCCTTCAACAGGCCAAAGGTCTGCTCAATCACAACACGGGTACGGGTGTGAACACGATTGTACTCCTCTTCATGGCTGTTCTGCGGGTTCCGCACGGGGGTAAGGGATATCCTCAAGGGATATCCTCCATCACCTGCAAGTGAATACATATAGGTGAGTGTCACTCTGAGCTGCCCCTTCAGGAGGCACAGTAATGGCTGCAGCTATTTGGTGTAGCCATGCACATGTCCCTGTACGTATGCAAGAATGTTAACTAGATGCATACTATACTGTTATGAGGTATGGTAGTCTGGATGTCGTTCAATAGATGATGCAGGGTGAAATAATGCATGCTGAGACGGATGTACTGTGGTTGTACAACAATGTTTAGCCTCCCATTTATGCTGTGGGTCACACCAGCCATATTGCCACAGTTGCAATCCTGTTCTGTCATGCATTGCTTGACATAACCATGGTGGCATGGTTGTGCCTCTTACTTGTTGTCATCGATGTGCATAATTGGTAAAAATGTTTGCCAGTGATGTGTCATTTTGGGTTTGGGAGATTCAGGTCAGTAGTGTCTAGCTCGGCATGCATTCTCCAATCACCATCAATTGCCACCCAGGTGGAGTATGCATCTCCCCCCTTTCCCACCCAGGTGGAGTATGCATCCCCCCTTCCCACCCAGGTGGAGTATGCATCCCTCCCCTTTCCCACCCAGGTGGAGTATGCATCCCCCCCTTTCCCACCTAGGTGGAGTATGCAGCCCTACACATCAATAGCCCATTGCACTGCATTGTCCCACTCAGGCAACTCACCAAGCAGCCAGGCACGTGGTCCAGCATGTGGCTCCATGTGACGGGGTAGCGTGGAGTTACGCAGCAGCATGGCATCATGTGTTGATCCGGGAAATCGAGCGCAGCATTGTGTGATGATCTTGCCGGAGTCACATGCCATTTGCACATTGATGGAATGGTATTGCTTGCGATTGCGGTACACCGCCTCTATGGCATGGGAGACTACCAATTTCACATGGGTGCAGTCCAGGGCACCAACACAACTGGCCATGCCTGCCAGTGCATGGAAAGCTACTTTGGTGTCGGCTATCTCCTGGGCAATCCGTGGTAGGGATATGTGGGTGCTTGCGTGCTTCAGGAAGGCATCCAGCACTTGGTTCAGCATTCATGAAAATAGTGGTTGCGAAATGCTATGCAGCTGGCCCACTGTGTGTTGATAGGTGCCTGTGGCCAGGAAGTGGAGCACAGACACCACCTTTAGTAGCGGGGGATGGGAGTGCGTATTTCTATGAGGCTGGCAATGTCGTTGTGTGTGATGGTGTCCTGGTCCAACCGGCACAGGGTGTGGATCTGCTCAGGGGTTAGGTTGAATGGCCTGGGTCTGATGCGAGGGATTGGTGGCTGCCTACGAGGCACTGCTGGCTGTGCTGGTGGTAACTGCTGGGCCTGTCTCACCCTCCTTCTGCTCCTGCGTCTCCTCTGTGCTGCCTGTTGTTGCTGCTGTACTTGTTGTAGTTGGTGTTGTTGCTGTAGTTATAGCAGTATAAGCATGTCCTCCAGCGCCATGATTGCAACAGCTAGTGGTAGCATTTTGGTGTAGGAAGGGGTGTGGTGTGTTGGTGTACTCATTTTATACTGGCCCAGGCTCCATTGAGTCCACCTGTGGTGATTGAGTCCACCTTAGGCAGTTGGCTTGATTGCTGATTCCTGTTTGCGGGTGGTCCGCGATGCCTGTATGGCCGGCATCGTGCAGCCCCTGATTACCGCCTTCGGGATGCTGGTATTTGCAGGTCCGCTTGGGTTGTGATGTCCTCCTATTACCGGCATGCTGGTATTTGCTCCCCGAAGGGGCGCGTGTACGCGCCCATGCCGGTATGAAGGGGCACAGTACGGGGGGTGCCGGTATTGGCAGGTTGTCGGGTCAGAATGCCCCGGATCCGTTAACGATGACGCTATTACCATTCCACCTTCATTTTTCCATTACCTCCATTCTCATAATGAGGCGCATGGTGTTTTCTACTTCTGTCATATCTAATTCTACCTCATTTGCTATTACTGGCTGTCCCAGTGGTTCTTGGTCCCTGTTACAGAAGATTGACTACTGTCGGGAGTGTCCTTATCTAGTTGGGGCTGGAGTTCTTCTTCTTGTTGCTGTTCATTGTGCAACATTGTTTTGTACTGTGTAAAGGTTACATCTGTTATAGTACTTTAATTTGCTTTGAAAGCCTCTTCATAGGAGTCATAGATATCTAGTAACTCTTCTTCTTTTCTGCATGGTTTAAAAAGTTGTAGCAGGGACATGTAATATAGTTATTTATGTTGGGAGTTTTTAATAACAATTTGATATGATTAATTAATCTTCATTTGGTAATATTCACTAAGCTGCCTTCACAATTTATCACTCTGTATCTACCTTTGTTTTCATCTGGTTTTATATTATTTTTGTATGTGAGGTTTTGGGATATGTGGTATTGACACATATTTTCCAAAGTCGTGCTCCTGTTTGGGTAGTATGTGTCTAGTAAATTGTTTTTCAAAATGTCTTGGCCTTTGGGATCATTTTTGGCTATTGTTTCTATGTCCTCATATGATTTGAGAACTCTTTTTCGACATTTAGCAGGACCAAGACCTAGCCATACTATATTTTCAGATTTTCCATACGAATCAGTACCGAACAGTGTTCTGTCAGATGCTAAGTCATACCAGAGGTCTTCAAGCTCTGTGTTTTCTGCTTTGGTTAAGTAGGCTGTGACATATCGTGCAACTGCAGTGGAATTGTCTGCAATGTACTGCACATCTATGTTTGCATTCCATAAGAGGGAAATGATTGCATTGTATCATTGATATATTTTTCTTCTTCTGTCCTTTTTATGTAATATGTGTTCTTAGGTGATTTACCTTTGACACTATTTCTAACTGAAGACATGAAGTTGTTTACTTGACCTGTTGTTGTAACTGGTCTAGGAAACCCAAAGCGGCATTTGGTGTTGTATTTCCCTTTGTTTACATATTTGCGATGACAATATTTCCCACATTTGTGTCTTTGAAATTGTAAAATTTGTGCATGAAGGTCACTATTTGTTGTTTGTGAAGGAATTTCACAAGTGACATATTTTTCGATTTACTGTAAAACAGTGGCATCACTGTCTTGAGCAAATTTAGGAGCATCTTTAATCCATAAAACCATGTGGATATGTGGTGCTCCTCTGGTTTGGTATTCTTTTCTCCAAAAGAAGTGTTGCACTTCTCCAAGGAGAGGAACAGTTTTATTACAAATAAAGTGTAGCATAGCAATGAAGCGATGATGGACATATCTTGAAACATTAACAGGATCTAGAGAGCAGGGTTCTCCAGGTGTTAGTATATCTATGTTTGTTTTGTTTGTGTTTGCTATGGGTAGGAAATCATGTAAATCTTCCGGTCCATATTCTACACAACTTAATGTAACAAACCAAGTGGGTGGGCCAAGGTTTCTTATCATACAACGTACATCTCCGTGATGTCGGAACCAGTATTCTTTTGTAACACACATGTTTGCTAAAATATTTGTAATGCTTGATTGTAGAACCTCATCTTTTTCTTGCACTTTTTGTAGTAATCGCATGACCAACTGAACCAAACGCCATCAAACAATAGGCAAAATCCAAGAAGAAAGAACAACAAGAAATGTATGACCTTCTCCAATAGCTCCCACAGTAGCGACTCTGCCTCTACAACTAGTGGTCAATCAGTGCCTAACCCAGGCCAAAATCAACAACCACAATTTTTTCAAGGGTGCGGAAGACGTGGACGACCAAGATGTCAAGGACCCCACCAAATGCGAACCCACCAATGGGTCCCACCTCCCCAGACATGGTAATTCCGATTTTCAATTTAAGCGATCACATCCTGTCCTCTGATGAAATAAACATCCTCGGCAAGGGCCTGAGCTTCATACCTACAACACAGCCCGATAGATTCAGCACAGAAGTTGAATTACGTAAGTTTTTCAGAACTATCCGCCTTTGCTATTTCTTTCGAGATAGTCCCGAAAAAGAACCACCAAAAACAACCGGACTAAGACCACCATCATCTTTCACACCGCTAGCATCTATGGTGTGCCTGGAGATCCTCACTTTTGAAAACCGTATTCTACTGGAAATGTACAAGATTTTTGACAACAAGAAAACCAAGTACACAGACAACCTCACCAGAAAACAACTCCTGGCTCTTAAATCATTAGAAAGTGACCATACTTTCATAATTAAACCGGCAGACAAAGGCGGAGGAATTGTCCTTTGGAGTCGGGTTCCTGTACAATAATGAGGTCAACAGACAATTATCCAATACCAAGTTTTACAGACAGATACCTACGAATCCCACTGCTAGACTATTGGCAGAAATTGAGAGTTTGATGTGCCATGCTTGGCAAGAAGGTTGGATAGATGAAGACGAAAAGACCTTCCTGATAAATCGTCATCCAATCATTCCCGCCTTCTATCTGCTTCCAAAAGTACACAAAGATGCTGATGTCCCTCCAGGCTGCCCAATAGTCGCTGGCATTGGGTCTATCCTCGAACCTCTTTCAATCTACATTGATCACTTCCTGAGACCATTCATTAGCTGTATGCCATCGTATATTCAAGACACCACAGCAATGATAAAGAAGTTAAGAACAGTAACTGTCGGCAGTAATGAGTTATTGGTGACTCTAGATGTAGAGACACTCTACACTAGTATACCTCAATTAGAGTGTATAACTGCCCTAGCGACCTACTTGAACAGAAGACCACGCCTGGACCCACCTACTTTATTCCTGTTAGAATGCGCTAGGATAGCTTTGATGGAAAACTATTTTATTTATGAGGAAACGTTTTACCAACAATGTCACGGTACCAGCATGGGGGCGACTTTTGCCCCCGACGTGGCCAATCTCTTCATGGACACATTCGAACAACAATCCATCTACCACGAGTCCAAGCCATTTAAGGACTCTATCGGATGTTGGTGCAGGTACATCGATGATGTTTTCATGACCTGGAAAGACACCCCCGAAATACTGTCCACTTTTAAAGATTGGATAAATGCACGTAACCCATGCATAAAATTCACAGTCAACTACAATCTCAGTAGGATTCCCTTCCTAGACTTGGACATCTGCAAAGCTTCCGACAATTGTCTAGCTACCACTCTCTACAGGAAAACAACCTCCAAAAATACTCTCCTAGAATATAGCAGTTTTCATCCAGCGAGTCTCAAGACAAATCTTCCATTTGGCCAGTTTCTCAGATTGAGAAGAAACTGCAGTACAGACGAAGACTATAAAACCACAAGTAATGATCTATGTACCCAGCTTAAAGAACATGGATACCCGAGTCACATCATACGTCAAGCTCGCAGAAGAGCAAAACACACTGACAGAGAGAGATGCCTCACACCAGTACCCAAAGAACAAGACAAAACCAAGATGACATGTGTAACCACATTTACTTCCATCAGCAATCCCCTCAAAAAAAATATTCTTCGTCATTGGGATACACTCCACACAGAAGATTTTAAACCCATGAAACCTAGATTTGCATTTACACGGAACAGAAACCTAAAAGACCATCTGGTGCATACCTACAAAGATAAGACAAAAGAAAAAATCTCCCAAACTATCCTTTGGAATCTCTCTCCCGTCAGAGGTAATTTCAGATGTGGTAACTGTTCAGTATGTTCCCTGACCAACAAAATAAAACAGATTGATCTCAAAGACATAAGATGGACCTTTCCCAATTTCACCAACTGCAAAACAAAATGGTCAATATACGCCATTAAGTGTCCCTGCGATCTAATTTACATTGGGAAATTCAAGAGAGAGATAAAACAACGAATCTGCAAACACCGCTCCTGCCTTAAAAATCTAGTCAATGACAAGCCCCTAGTGGCCCACTACAAATTGAAAAAACACAGCCATAACAATCTTTTCTGGGTAGTGCTTCAAACTATCAACAATCCATTCCGTGGAGGCAACAGAGATCTCGCACTACGAAAACTGGAACAAAAATGGATCTACCGCCTTGATTCTGTAAAGAATGGCCTCAATATATCTATTGAGTGGAATTTGTTCTTTAACAAATGATCCAGCACCCCTCTTTTCTCTCTCAACTGATGCTTTAAACACCTGTTGTTTTAAACACCTATTAGTCAGCAAACATACGAACACAAACATGGGCCTTATTAACAAACTCCCATGATGAATTTATTTCTTCTTTTTTACTCTGTTTTTTGTAATTAATCTTCATTCCTTCATTTACACTGCAATATTCCTCTATTTACTACCAACTAAAATGATTGTTTCTGCTAACAAGATGGGTCTCTATTCCATACACCTTTGCAATTTGTGGTCTTTTCAAGGAGCAATGTATATATATGATCCTTTGTCTAAATTTCGAACATCTTTGTATGTTTTACCTGTATGTTTCTATAATGACCTTTTATGAAAAACACACGGTTTGGCAAAATGATAATTTCTTCGTTGCACATTAACATCTAAACGACATTCCATCTTGTGAGATTGTCCTTATTTAAGTGCACGTATCGAGCCATGACGCACTGATCATTCCCGGCGGTGCTGCCATAATAGAAACACTACCCATGCTCTATACAGCTACGCTACTCATTTGCACATGCGTACTGTGTCTCGCTTAGTTTAGAAACGATCTCATATATTATAGCCATCACGCATGTACACCATTCAGACAACAATGCAAGCCACTGATACAGCTCGCTGAGAGGTAAGCTCTAAAAATTTCTCTGCGCATTTATTTGTCCCTACTTGGCTAATGGGACCACAGCTATTTCGCTAAATTACAACATGGCCACTCACAGTCTAATTAATTTACGTGTACAATCGAGTCACAAGCGCGATCAGCATTCTTTTAAATTAGCAGCATGCTCTAAGCCCATACAATTTTTGCATTCACCCATATCATCAAATCCCATGCAATATCACGGGTGACCACTCAAACCACGTGAACTAGCAAATTTAGAAATCAACATTATTCATCCCTTGAGTTTTGTCACAAGATTGTGCACGGCACCTTTTTTCTGCATGTTTGTCCGCCTCCACTCGGGCTTTGCAAAGTCACGCTTACCTCTGCAGCTAGCTATACGTACCCTGTATTACATACATCTGTGTCCCCTTTCAACAGGACTCTCACAGTAACCAGGCGTAGCCATTAAACAACGGCTCCTGCCACTTGTTTTGACTTGAATTCAAGATCGATCCTGCAAGGTAATACAATCCCTTGTTTTTATCCCTTTTCTCTATACCACATTCAATGTGCCAGTTCCCTTGAACCACAAAAATTCTTTTGAATCTCTTTAGCAACCACAGAGATCGCCTATCCACTTTGCGGACTACAATCAACACACCAGGCACTCAACCGCTGGCACCTCCAACAACAATCAGTCATGACGCTTGAACTACCTTAGGTAGGCTGTTCTTCCCGCAGTGTCCCTTTTGTGCAATTTTATTTTGCCTTTTTCAATGAACTCCAGATCTAACACCCCATCCTATGTTTTACCAATTACAGGCGCATGACATTCTCCTTACGGCACCTTTGTGCTCCAATTTCCCTCAGTCCTGACGACAGTGCGTTGCCATTACCAGCAGGTCACGACCACTCCAACCGCTGGTTCCTTTCACCTATCCACCGCACCAGAAAGACCTAAATTGTTTGTTTGTCGACCATGCTTGTGTACTGCCTTACTATTAGCAATACATAAAATCACAGTCACTTGAATTGTACTAACCCACTGAAATATGTACAATGTATTGTGATCTACATAGAATATCTTTTTGTGCCCAGGACGGAATATGTCATTGTTTTAAATATTATTTTATCGGATGTGAACTAATAAATTGCAGAACTTAACTGTCTCTCTTTTTCTGGAAGAGCATACTGATATACGGTATCCAAAGCTCCACCGCACCCTTTTAGAAAAAACACCTTAGCGTCACTGTTAAGGGTAGCCATTGACTCCATTTTCTCTTGATGTAATTGCATAGCTGACATATTTTGAAAATGGGTACCTGATTTCAATGTGAGTGCAACTCTGTAGCATAGAGTTGCTAGTTCACTTTCAAAGAGTAGGTGGAATATGTATTCCACATTTTGTCTAAATCTGGGATCTTCAGAAAACATTCGTAAAGAGCGGTATTCTGTTGCTGTTATCTGAGTGGGTCTATCATCGTACATTCCTCCTTTCGCAGTAGGAAAGAGTAGAGGAAAGGCACGTGCTTCTATACTTTTTTCCCATATGCTTATTGGTGATCCTTTGGTTTGTCGCATTTGGTACGTTTCCAGTGCATCATCTATGGTGTCTTTAGAGTGTAATGGATGAATTCTATAATGGTCTAAAATATTGGATACTGTAGCAGGATCTAGAAGTTGAAATTGACCAGTTTCTGGTGACTTTTGATTATTTCAGTGGTTTCCCTCAGGTTTTCTTCAATATTAATTTCTTTGTAGTATTCAATATTGTCTTTTAGATATTGCAAGGCTTGTCTAACTTTATGTAAATTCATGAGTTGTTACCAATTTGTTTTGTCTTTTGTAGGTACACCATTTACTAAGACAATTAAAAATTGATCTATTGTACGTTGCACTCCCAGAGTTGGGGACATTTTCTTTCAGATCTAATGGTAAATATACTACTTTGCCACAAATGCATTTCACTAATTCAGAGGGAGGTAATTTTGCTGTTTTTGGTTGAAGGCGTATTATTGCTTGAAATGGGTGCATTGTTTGAATTATCATGCTCTCATATAAATTGAGTTGTTGCAGGGGTTTTGATAGTGGGAATAATTCCAAGTTATTTGTGATAGCACGTGAAGGGGTTTGGTTGTTGTCAAGTTTTGCAGTGCAGTAACTCCAAAGTATTAAGGGGTCAGTAATTTCGTATTTATTTTCTGCTATAAGTTAGAGAGCTAATTCAAACCATTTGGAACCTTCAATGTCTTCTATTTTGTATGTGTCACAGGTCTCCCCCCTTCTCACCAGTCTGTGGGTCCTCGGGTTCCAGCGTGCGGTTTGTGACCCAGTTCCAGGAAGCGTTCAGATGTCCGGGACGAAGACCAGGAAATATGAGTTCCGCACTCAGAGATACAAATGTGATGGAAGTCCAGGATATGCATGGTGAGGATAAGGGGAAGGATGAAAGAAGAGGAATTCAGGGGACCGGGAACCAGGAATCAGACGTAATCGATGAACGAGCTCCGGCAACACACGTCTGACTAATGCAAGCGGTAGCGTTGAGACGCGCAGGGCCGCGGGGGCGTGTCTGCTTTGTAGAATGTAGAGCGTGCAACGTGGCGACTGGCAAACAGCGTTCCGTGTTCAGCGGCCATGTTGGGAGTACTACTGAGTTCTGTCCCCTATGGGTCAGGGACCACGAAGTCCAGAAGGGACGCGTACGGTGGTTCATGACAGCATGCCTCCTCCGAAACCCAGCTCTTCTGGGTTTGCCTGGGTGTATAAGGTGGTATCTTCGGAGCAGACTGGGGGCATTTATATTTGAGACTGGTTCCCAGGTGCATTCACTGGGAGGGTACCCCTTCCACTCGACCAGATACTGTAGCGGACCACGTCTGTACCTGGAGTCACATATTCTGGAAACCTCATATTCTAGCTGATCATTGACAATCACAGGGGTAGATCTTGGAGCATTTCGAGAGGACTGGACGTATGGTTTCAACAGAGAAGTGTGAAAGACCGGATGGATCCTCTTCCAAGATTCTGGTAGTCTGAGTCAAAAGGCCACCGGGTTAATGACTTCCTTTATGGAAAAAGGGCCGTGGTACCGGGGAGTCAATTTATTTGGTCGTAGGTGTCGAGGTAGAAGTTTCGAAGACAACAAGACCTTATCACCTATTGAGTATGAAGGCCCTGGTCTTCTTTTGGAGTCAGCATGGTATTTGATGTTTCTTCTGGCCTTTTCTAGGTGTTCTTTTGCTTCTTTGTGTACGTTGATGAGGGTTTCAATCCAGGAGTCAACTGTAGGAACTGGGGTAGGATGTGGGAGAATGGATGGGTGAACCGAAGGGTGGAATACTTGGCTACAGAAGAAGGGGCTGGTTTTGACAGCCGAGTGATCTGAATTGTTGTAGGGCGAATTCAGCCACAGGTATCAAGAGTGACCAATCGTCCTGGACCTTGGTAGCGAAACAGCGAAGATATTGTTCCAGAGTTTGGTTCCCGCGTTCAGTAGCTCCATTGGTCTGTGGGTGATAACCTGAGGATAGGGCATGTTGGATTCCCAGTATACGACATAATTGTTTCCGGAACTGGGATATGTACTGGGGTCCTCTGTCAGATATGATGTTGGAGGGTAGTCCATGAAGTCGGAATATGTGTTCCAGGAAGATTCCGGCAAGTTCAGATGAAGATGGTAGTTTATATAAAGGTGTAAAATGAGTCATGTGAGTAAATAAGTCAATGGTAACCATGATAGTTGTGTGTCCCCTGGAAGGTGGTAGTTCCACAATAAAGTCTGTGGCGATGAATTCCCAAGGTCTTGTTGGCAGCGCTGGTTGGAGCAGGAGACCTGCCAGTTTCTTGTTGTCATGCTTGTTTTGAGTGCAGACTGCACATGTTTGGATATAATGCTGGACATCGTCCTTCATCTTCGGCCACCAAAACTGTCTTTGTATTAGACGGAGGGTGTTGGTGATGCCACGGTGTCCTGAATTAAGGGCATCATGACATAGGCTTGTGATCTTTTGTCGTAGTCTCTGAGTGGGTATGACCAGGCAATTATCCTTGAATAAATATCCGTCCTTCATTTTGAGGTTCCATCAGTTTTTTCCATTAAACTCCTTCCAGGTTTCAGAGGACTGAGTTTGAATCCGAATATCCTCCAGGAGGTTGATTGTTTGGGCAACAAATATTGTGTGGGGAAACATTTTTGGGAAGGATCGATCTTCAAGGATTTTGTAGTCAGGACGTTGGGATAAAGCGTTTGCTATCATATTGTGTGTTCCAGGAACATGATGGATTTGAAACTGGTATTGAGCAAAAAAGAAGGCCCAACGGGCTTGACGAATGCTCCTACATTCCAGGGATTGCAGGACTTGAAGATTCCGATGGTCCGTGTGGACCTGAACAGGGTGTTTCGCTCCCAGGAGTAGATGATGCCAGTCTGTGAAGGCTTGACGGACGGCTAGTAGTTCTTTTTCCAAAACAGAATGGTGGGTTTTGCTCGGAGTCGAGGTGCGAGAAAGATAGGCGATGGGGTGTTCTAGCTTGTCATCGAATTCCTGTTTCAGGACTGCCCCGGTGGCATAGTTAGAGGCATCAGTTTCCACTAGAAAGTGTCGATCAATGTCAGGTTGGGCTAAGATGGGGTCTTGTGTAAACTCCAACTTTAACCGTTGAAACACCTCATCTTGGGTTGCTGTCCAGTGAAAGGGGTATCCTTCTTTAACAATGTAATGATCGGATGTACAATCTCCGAAAAGGAGGGTATGAATTTCCGGTAGAAGTTAGAAAGCCCCAGGAAGGATTGAATTTGTTTCACAGTAGTTGGAACAGGCCAGGATAGAATGGAGTCTACTTTCGAGCGGTCCATTCCAATTCCTTATGGGCTAAGGACGAATCCAAGATAGTGAACAGTAGACACATGGAAAAGGCATTTCTCGGGTTTAGCCAGGAGCTTATGTTCACGTAGATGTTGTAAAACTGCCTTAACATGTTCTTCATGCTTCAGATGGTCTTTAGAGTATATCAGTATGTCGTCCAGATATACAATGACAAAGAGGAACAGCATATCGGAGAACACCCGGTCCATAAAAGTTGGAAGACCACTGGGGCATTGGCATTTCCGAAGGGCATAACCAAGTATTCAAAATGACCAAAGGGTGTTCTAAAGGCTGTTTTCCATTCGTCTCCTTCCTTTATACGGATCAGATGGTAGGCACCTCTGAGATCTAATTTTGTGAACACTACAGCTCCTCTTACCGCTTTCAAGATATCCGAGATTAGAGGCAACGGGTAGCGGTCCTTGAGGGTGCATTGATTAAGGCCACGATAATCTAGACAAGGCCTAAGCTCCTTGGTATCTTTCTTGGGAACAAAGAACAATGAAGCTCCCGCCAGGGATTTGGATGGTGGTATAGTACCCTTTTCCAAGTTGGTATCCAGGTATTCTCAGAGGGCTCTTTTCTCAGGTTCTGATAGAATGAACATCCTTCCAAAAGGAATCACTGCTGAGGGTTTAGTATCAATAGTGCAGTCCTCAGGTCTGTGAGGGGGAAGGGCTTGAACTATGGCGGTCGAAAATACATCTGTGTAAGCATGATAGGTCCAGGGAACCTGGATGATATTTGAGACAGTGAGTGGACCTTGCTGGTTCGCTTGCAAGTCTTCAGAGGAACCTGACGAGGAGTCTAGGGATAAACAGTGGTATATACAATGTTCTGAACCAAGAAACAAGGATCCTGCTGCCCAGTTGATCTAGGGGTTATGCTTCTGTAACCAGGGCATACCCAGAACCATTGGGTAATAGGCAGATCTTATGATGTCGAATTTGATCCTCTCTTGATGGTGGTTTATAGAAAGCAGGATCTCTTTGGTTTCAAGGGTTATGGGTCCTGAAGAGAGAGGTCGTCCATCGATAGCCTCTACAGGTTGCATGATGTCTCGAATTTCATATGGAATGTTATGGGTAGTGACCCAATCATGATCTATGAATATCCCCATGGCCCCACAATCCACTAATGCCAGAATGGGGTAAGATTCTTTCTTGGAAGGCGATAGAAAGACCTGCAGAATCACAAGATTGTTCTGTCCAGGAAAGTTCAAGGATGGAATAGATATGGAGCAAACATCTCTCTCCCGAAGCTGTGCTCAAACTAGGATCGGTAGCTGGCGTTTCCCGAACGCCGTGGAGGGACCATAGGACATTCTCTCACAAGGTGTTTATCAGAGGCACAATACATGCACAGTCAAGTGTGAATTTGTCGCATCCTTTCTTGCGCGGTTATGGGTCCGCGGTAGGCCCCAAGTTGCATGGATTCTGGGTCCGTGGTCGGGGAAGCTGCAGGCTCAGGTCTAGAAGAATGTTCTGTAGAGGCCTTTTGGAAGGGCAATTTAATCTTCTTCTTTTACGCCTTTCTTTCCTCGATATGAAAGTCGATCTGCAAGGAAAGTTCCATGAGAGCCTGGAAGGAACTTGGGCGAGCTACCCTGGCTAGCTCGTCTTTTATCTCTTCATTCAATCCTCTTCGAAAGAGGGTGAAACAGGCCTCAGGAGACCAGTCTGCTTCCTTGGCAAGTTGTTTAAAGCGGGTTACATAGGTAAGCATATCCTGGAATCCTTTTTGAAAGTCCAATAAATGTTCTTGGGCACTGTAAACCTGCTCTGGGCGATCAAACATGGTCTTTAGCGCCTACTCGAAACCATCATAGTCATCCAGGAGGGCATCGCCCGAATTAACTAAGGGAGTTGCCCACGTCAAGGCATTCCCAGAGAGATGTGAAATCATAAAGCCCACCTTTGCCCTGGGAGTGGAGAAGTAGTAGGGCTTAAAGGTGAAGTGCACTAAACATGAATCGAGGAAGGCACGAAGGGTCTTTGAAGAGCCATCATATTTATCCACTACTCCGCCCAACAACACGCTTTCCTTGGTTGTGGAGTCACGTGACAAGACCAGTTGTTTCAATGCCGCATTTTCGGCTTTAAGATTTTGGACTTCTGTTCTTAACTCCTGCATGCCTCGCATGAGGTCTTGAACTGCAGCCTCCATTTCCGTAACTGTATCAATTTGTAGGCTTCTCAATCTGTCACAGGTCTCCCCACTTCTCACCTGTTTGTATTGTTTACTCTTGATCTTCAAAGATGTCTTCTTTCACACTGTTCGGGATTAATACAACTCCGTGCGTGGATCCTCGGGTTCCAGCGTGCGGTTCGTGACCAGGCTCCAGGTAGCGTTCAGATGTCCAGGATGAAGACCAGGAAATATGAGGTTCGCACTCAGAGATACGAATACGATGGAAGTCCAGGATATGCAAGGTGAGGATAAGCGGAAGGTTGAAAGAAGAGGAAACAGGGGACTGGGAACCAGGAATCAGAAGTAATCGCTGAACGAGCTCCGGCAACGCACGTCTGACTACTGCAAGCGGTAGCGTTGAGACGCGCAGGGCCGCGGGGGCGTGTCTGCTTTGTAGAACGTAGAGCGTACAACGGGGAGAATGGCAAACAGTGTTCTGCATTCAGAGGCCATGTTGGGAGTACTACTGAGTTCAGTCCCCTATGGGTCAGGGACCACAAAGTCCAGAAGGGATGCGTACGGTGGTTCATGACAGCATGTTATGTCTACAGTTTTTGTGCTACTTTTATAAAAAGTTCTGTGGCACACACACACACATGGTTTGGTACTTCAGCGGATGTACTTTTAAATTTGAGTATTTCTTTTTTGTATGTGTGTAGTAGAAGGTTGTAATCTGTACAATTGTTGCTAGTCTGTTGTAAAGCTATTGGATTTTGTAAGTGGCTTTCACTACCAAAATATTTTCTCTGGATATGCTCTATTTCTTCAAGTAGTTCTTTGGCTGTACCATGTAGAAGATTGTTATTTAAATTGGCTAGTGCTAAAGCAGGCCTTTTACCAAAGTAGAATTTATGGACCAGATTTCTTATAGTTGAATGATGTGTTGATATAATTTTGATATGATGGAAGGTGCTTTTGCAAATAGGTCCTGAATGCAGGCTAATGAATGTCTTTGTAGTCCTGTGTATTTGCGCACTGGACAGGCATCCATATTTTGTAGTAGTTTGCCTTTCACATACTGATTGAGGAACTGGCGTAAAGATTTGAAAGATTTTTTGACAATGTTACACATTACCGTGCACGGCCATTTGTACACTGGATGTTTTGGTTCAGTGGAATGGAGAGGTGATACTGAGTTTTCTGGTGATATTTTTGTAAGCAGCATTTCTTGTTCCATTATGGTATTATTAGGTTTTTCATACCCTTGTCCACTGCTATGTATGGCAATTGTGTTTGTTTGCTTTTGTTTGTATGCTTCTTCATTAAAATATGGTTCTGTGCTCGTGGTGTGACTCTATTCACCTCCACAGATATTTAAGAAGTTATTTTTGTTGACACTCCGTTTATTGAGAAGTCGTTTTTGTAGTTTGGTAGTTAGTTTTGTTAGTGGTTTCATTCTGTTTAAAACTAAAATAAATAGCTTCCTTTTGAGAGCTTCTAAGATTAATTTTCTACGGTAGGTTTTCAGGGTTGTGCACGATTTCTCTCCTGTTTTTATAAGGTTCTGAAGGACTCTGTGGCGGAACATTTTTTGTAAAATCCTTTTTTTGGTATGGTTACTTGCCACTACATCAAGATTTATTGGAGCAGTGTTAGCAGTAGTGGTAGCTGAATTCTTGTTAATCGCTTTCTGTTTCGTTTTACATTTTGAAAGAGGAGGCAAAGTTTCTGTACTGGAAGCTTGTTTTGTTTCGCTTAATGACTGTATTAGCTGTTTTGTTTGAACTTTTTGTTCAAATTCTGCTAGAGATGGATGCTTATTTTGAACACTTATATTTTGATTTGCTGTCCTCTGCGTTGCTTTCTATGGAGTTGCTTTTTGGTAGGCATTCTGTGGGGTCTGTTGGAAAAAAAATAAAGTGCAGGTTGGGCTGTTGTGTAATGTATGTGTGCTGTGTGCATGAGTGTCTGAGTATGATGGTAAGGATGTATGTGGAGGTGTGTGATTGTGCAATGGCCAGCTACAACAAGTTGGGAAGGCTATTCTTGTATTTGTGTATTACTATACTGGGGTTCAGATGACAGTACAAAGTAAGCTAGTGGTGAGGGGAAGCACTAATACTAAATCTAATTGTATAGAATTAAAACAGTTCTTTGTTCTGCAATACTAACTTTCTAGTGTGTTTGAGTAACAGTTAGAACATTATGGTAGTATTGTACTTACTTTTTTGTATGGAAAGAGTAGGTTTCCTCTGAGTTGTTGTTCATACTTCAGATGCTGCAGCTTTCCAGGAGAGTGGTCTTCAATGCAATTGTAAAAGAAAGAAGTTAGTAAATGTGTGTGTTTATAGCACTGTTGTTAAATTAGACGTTGATTTTTATGTTTTTGAAGTAGTAGTGTTTTTTGATAACTGAACATAGTGTGTACATGCAGTTTCCTTTCCCTATGTGCAGCCTCTATATTTTACTTAGAATCTGTTAGTTCAACATGCTTTGCAAATGAGTATAATACTAAGCGTATGAAACTCACTTGGCTTCTTAAGGCTGTGTTATTGGATGTTAGGAGATAGAAGAAATAAGCATATCCTTATTTTGCTATTTTTACAGGGTAAATGGCAGATACTGTATAGAAAAGCATGGAATGTGTGCATTGTGAAGGTGTGGGTAATAAAGCAGGAGGATGGTATGTAGAGGCAGTGGTGGTGTTTCAGCTGGGAGCCTTTCTAATGATAGTGTCTATCTGTGTGAGTGTATAAAGATGCATGAACTCATCCTGGCTGCGTGTAATTTTATAATACACTAGAAAGTGTTTTTCTACAATTATACTGTTATTTCTCCCATCGTTTAACATGAAATTACACTTTTTTAGATAGCTCTGTGTGTAAAAAACAAGTTGGAGAGCAGACAGGTTTGCAAGTGACAGTTGATTATAGAAGATGGGAAAAATGACAGTAAATGAATTTTGTATGTTATACAGGTTAAGTGGCAGTTACCGTGTGTATATGCATTTATACAAATGTTGTACATGTACTGTGAACAAAATTTGCATACCTGTAGTTTGTATTCATGCATGAAGCTGCAAGTAGAAAAATCTTGGAGACTTGTACAGTAGTTTTTGTAGAAGGTGCTGTCCAATGACATGAGACTTGTACTCCGAGTGATCAACAGTACATCTGAAGTGCTGAACTATGATGATGGAGTTAGATGTAGAGTTCTTGGATGTGATTGGTGGATGGTTGTGTGACTGCTTAGCTGTACCCAATGAGGGAATGGTACAGAGAGTGAAGTGGAAAGAGTAGAAGGGCTGCCCAAGAGTTACGCGCTCCGGGGACAGGGCGTGCCACATACAGGACTTCTGAACATATTTTGCATGGAAATAGGACTGTAGGGATTAGCCATTCAGGTGTGGAGGTTGTGGATTTGTGTTGAAAGAGGCTGTGTGTAGTGAAGATGGCAGAGGTGGAGGAAGTCAGGGTGTTGGTGGTTGGCGATATGTTTGTGCATGGTTTGGAGCAGTATGCTAAATGCAGGAATGTGGCAAACAATTTTGATGTTAATGGAGTGGAGGTGGTGTGGAGCACTGTCCCTGATTTCAATGTGCAGGGAATTGTACAAGTTTGTGACGATATGGGCAGGGTGAACAGTCCCCATGTGGTAGTTTGCACTGTGGTGCTTTGCATTTGGGCTATTTCAGTGCCCCTACTTTGTTGGCAGATTTGGAACACTTGGTTCAAGCAGTAATGAAGGTCCTTCCAAATGCCAAAGTTATTTTTTCTGGTTTAGTACCTAGGGCAATATGGGACAATAGTTCTGTTTTTTGTCCTCAGCAAAATATTGCTAGGTGTGCAATCAACTGAGGCATGTTTGCTTCCATGCTTAGAGTTTGTTTGTTCTCTTGTAATAATGAGAACATTGATTATGGTAATGCTGTTTATTTTAAAGAAGATGGCATTTCTTTATCTTTCATGGGAAATGCCATGCTGTTTTGCAACATAAGGGTTGCTTTGGAGAAGCTAATGTGAAAATTTTAGGAGTAAAATAAGAACAAAAAAGAAATGAAATACAAAATAAAAGGTGTCTCTCAAGCATCTGCAATAAAACATAAAAAAGGCTGTTTTCAGAGCCAACCTCAAAGGGGAAATGGGGCACACTATTTAAATTTACATTCACCACGCTCAGATTTTTCGATTTGTCCGCGGACACCGCAGTTGTCCGCGGACAGCATGTATTACATACAGGGATTTTGGGGTAGAGAGGCATGCAAATGAGACTGGGCAGAGCAAGGGATTGGTCAATAAGGATTACTGGGTGTGTTGTGTAAGGATGGAGTGTGTCAGAAAGTTTTTTTCCTGAGAGAAGAACAGAAAGCTATGGCTGTGTGTTTCAGAAAACAGATTATCTAGATTTTGGGAGACTCATGGATAAATTGGTTGGAGGTGCATGCAGAACGCTCTGGAGTGACTGCACATCTTGGATTCCCTCATGTTTAAGTGCACTGGCATGGAGTGTGTGGAATGAAGTGGCTGGATTTGGTACCTCTTTGTGCTACTTTGGTGACACAGCTTCATCCAGACATTATTATTATTCATTGTGGAGGGAACAGTTTAGGACATGTGTCTGAAATTTCTTTGCAATTTGCAACGAAAGAAGGACTTTTGAAGGTCATGGACATGTTTCCAAATTCCCAAGACAAATGTGGCTGCGTTCTTCTTCATTTGGTCCACAAATGGAGAAAGCGAGGCGCAATGTCAAAAAGGCTGTTTGTGTCTTTTTAAGAGATGTTGGCATGTCCTCCTTTCGCAATGAAAATATTATGTTTCTTAGCACATACATTTTTCTCAGAGATGGAGTACATCTTACTTATGCTGGCAATCAGATTTTTCTGCGAAATATACAAAATGCATTGCAACCTTTTTTGTAATTACATTAATAATTTTTGCAGTAGGTGTTAATCATTTCAAGTTTTTGAAACACAAAGAAACACCACCAAAAGGCTCTTTTCAGAGCCACCACTTCCTCCCATACAAAAGTGCAATGGTTCTGATAGGGCAGTACCCCCAAAAAATAAATGTCCGCGGACTTCTAAGAAATGCACAGGGCCCTGCACTATTTATCTGTCACTTCTATTTTTAAACTGTGAAAGGCGGCTCTGAAAAGAGCCTTTTTTTGTTTTGTTTTTGTTGTTTTATATATGTGGCAAGGAGGAAAAGGAGGAAAAAGGAGGGTAAGGAAGGGACACCAACCACGGGGATAAGAAAGGGCAGGTGGAGACAGGAAGATGTAGGCTGGGCCTTATTTAGGTAGGTAGCAGACCTTCTCATGCTCCTTGACTGCAGTCTCGAAAGCACTTCGAAGGTTCTCCCCCTGCAGAGAACTGCGTCGCAGTACATGCACAATATTGTGACCCTCGAAAGGTAAGGGTCAACAGCATCATGAATGGCTTGCGAGGCAGCTGGAGAGATGTCCTGTGCCCACAGGAGTGTCTCTTGTGGTGGTAGGAGCAGAAATGGAGGATGCTGCAGTGGAACTCAACCTACTACATTTATCATAAGGTACAACCTTACGAATAGCCCCACCATGGAACGACCTCAGGTTTCACTTCATTGATGTCGTACCATAGCTATATGAACCAGGCTTTTCACGACTTAGCACCATGCAGCACTGAGTGCAGATCACCTTATTCGCACAAGCTTTTGGCACTCCATCAAGAGTGGTAAATAACCGCCACACCCAAGACTCATGGTGAGTGCTGGTAGTAGGGACTTCCACTACTTCATCCTCTTCATCCTCTTCATCCGTCTGCTCTGCATCCTCATGCCTTTTCCCCTCTACAGGCTCTTGGTGGTGGTGGTGGAGGGGGTCGGGGTGATGATGAAGCTGAAGCAGCCATGGTTGCCATCTGGATAACAGCAGGCAGAAGTCACCAGCAATGCAGGTCTAAAGCAATGCTCTGTCGGGTAGCCAGAAGCACACTGAGGAGCAATTCTAGGGTGTGGCCTTTTATAGGGGTGCTGGTGCGCGCTTCGCAGACAGCCGTGCTGTCCGCGGACAGATCCAACACCAAAAAAAGGCTCAAAAAGTTCCAAAAAGTATGTAGATCGCCAGAACATTGTCTGAGACATGTGCAATGGTGAGCGTTTACTTTAAAATACCTTGGATTGTCCAAGAAAGTACTTTTAAAATGTTCGGGGACCCGGACAGTGTCTGCAAATAAGGACACATGCTCAGCGTGCGTGCGGTCACATAATGACATCGCAGACACGTTCGCGAATGGGAAGGCTGTCCGTAGTGTCGGAATAGAAACAATATTATGCCTCCTATTGTAATAATTGTGTGTATTGGCCTACGCCAAGTTTTCTAAACATCGTGTGCGAACAAACTCTGCGGCAAGGTCTTGACCTTAGAGAAACCAATGTAAGCTGCCATCTTGGATTGAGCCGCCATTTTAGGTTCTCTTGTTATGTAGAAGTCACCCTTAACATCAAAATGGAGGCCAAATGACATTATGAGTAAGATTCTGGCCATTGTGACCTCCGTACAACTGAATAATTAATATGCCTGCAGGCCACTTGTCGGGGTCGCGAACAGAGACCTTGTCCTATCGTTGACCTTTATGTAAATGTACTACTTATATCAGAGAAACTAATCGAAATGCATATATTAAAGGATTGACCTGGCAAGGAACCCTAAGACCAGAATTAAATATTTCGCAGAATGGTTAACCCGCAAGAGGGTTGGCCAAGGGCTGGACAAATTGTATAAAAGGCCTGGGTATTCCAATATGCAGTCTCTCACTAACACATCGAGCCCTTGTTGAAGTTTGTTATGTTATACTGAGAGCCGAATAGCTATCCGTTTGTCAATTGACTTGGTAACTGTTGTAGCTTGAAATAAAGCACTTGTATGTTTCTTTGTAACTTGTGTTGGTGTGTTTCTTTTTGGGCTTCCCGGGCTCATATTATTTCTCTGTTTTCACAGTTGGCGCCCGAATAGGGACCCTCAAGATTGATGCCGGATCATTGAAGGATTGACGCAGGCTATCGAACCGGGATCGGACGGTGTGATACTGCGGGCTCGACCGAACGAGACGCGATACCTCGGCAGCGCTGCACGATCCGATCCTTGGACGATAGTCGTGTGGTCTGACACGGCATCTTGACGAGGGCCCATTTTTGAGGCGGGCAGATTTGTCGAAACCACCAAACACAAGGTAAAATTTGTTAGGTAAGCATTTGGTAAACCGTATGGTCCTCCTTAGGTTTGGCCAAGTGTAGTCGTGACCCGACTCTTAATTTAACCCTGACAATTTGAATTTGGCGTATTGTATCTGCAGACACAATTATTGACCATGTAACACCAATTTTTTGTGAAATGCCTGGGAAATTGTCCAGCTGCTTTAGGGCTCTGTTCCGCAGCGATCGTCAATCTTTGGAATTTAGTCGTCCGGCACCACAGGAGGGGTCGCCGGCGTGTACTATGTACTGTAAGCATGGCATTGGAAGTATAGTATTTAATGATATTTGGCACAGACAAACCAGACATGCCTCCGAATTTCAGTGGCCAATCAATGGTAGTTTCGAGATCCCCGGTATTGAATACCTAGAATCGGTCTTGTTGAAGAAGAAGGCCAGACCTGCAGCATTTGATGTTTTGCAGAATTGGAAAAAAGAAGCGTTGCAGCAGCTTAAAAGTAGGGATAAACATGCACGCCGTCATAAAACGAATGCCGAAAAGGCGTTGTTATATGATAAGGAAAAACATTCAGAGTCAGTCAAGAATATGGATAGGGCTTTCTCACTCGGTATCCAGAAAATCTATCCCTCTAAAGATTTTCATGTTTCCGAAGAATTTATTGATAAATTGTTAAACGAACGCAGGCCTGGTGCCTCTGTGCCACCTCCGTATGATCCTCTCCCTGGTGCTCTGCCCATTCCTGCTGTTATTCCTGCTGTCATTCCTGCTATTTGTCTTGTTCCCCCTATACAACCTATTGTTCCTATTCCTTTAGTTGTTGTTCCTCCACCTACTTTACCACCCCTTCCCCTTGCGCCGATAGTCACACCTCCATTGAATTTGCCCGCACCTCCGCTCCCGAGTGGTTTTGTACTGACTGAAGTTGATCAGAGTGCGGGGTCAAAGATTGTTACTCGAAATACTGTCTCTACAGAAAAGAAACAGGAATTATTTGCATGGGCTAAGCATTGTATGGAGAGAGGTGATCAAGCTGATGTTTTCTCCACATTATCAAATATGAGTAATTTTCCTGAGAAAAATGTTTTTATTGAAGGTTTTGGGACTCATTTATGTGTAATGTGGGGTAGATTACATAATACAGATCTCCCACAAGGGTTGAGGGATCTAAATACTTTAGCGCTTTCAAGGGACACTGAGGAGAAAGTACATGGTCATGTTGAGAGGTTATTTGAGTATAGGAGGGACTTAGAAAGATTACGGGATGAGGATGGTGAAGACGACAGTATGTATGTACAGAAACGGTTCCTTCCGTGTCGTAAATCGGCATCTGAGGAAGTACGAATTTGTACCAAAGATGCGATTCAATGGATCTCGGATTCATCGATACCGCCGGATGAAGTATATGACACGTATAGTCAGTATACAGTAGAAATGCAGAGGAAGGTGATTCAGGTAATGGTACAGTACCTGCAGGATGAATGTGTAAGGAAAAAGGTTAGTTGTCCTATAGATTTATTGGGTATTTGTAAGAGGGATTTTTCGCCCGACACTTCTTTGGCTGCCTTAGCGCTCGACCTGGCTCTGTTGCTTAGTAAGCGATCGGAATTACCTATATCTCAGTTGCCAATGAGAGAGGTTCCTCCGACATTTGTCCCAAAGGTTGAGATTCCCGCTAACGTTGGGACAGGTGCACCCGCTGTGGACATCCCTGCACATTATGTATCGCAATTTTTTCACGTTCCGTTTTCGCGACAGGAAGTGAACACTATTAGACAATCAATTCCCGATATTAGGAAAAATCCAACAGGATTCTACAAAGAGATAGAGTCCGTTTTACAATCCTCCGTGTTCACCCTAAGTGATATTGACTAGCTATTCCCTGTACTCCTGCCCGTAGATTTATGGAAGCAGGTTCGAACAATAGACGATGTGCCAGGGTTGGGAGATACGTGGGCTAACATAACTAGGTTTGATGGGGAAAGACCAGCTGGTGAGAAACCACCTCAGGTAATACTCACTTTGCCTGATAGAATTGTCGCAAAATTGAAAACCATAATTCCTGAGAAAAGAATTATTTGGGACAAGCTTATGGCCTGTGTTCAAGGAAAATCTGAAGGTGCCACCGAATTTTTTAATCGATTCGAACAGGTATTCTCTGACTTCAGTGGACAGGACTTGGGCACAGAGTCTGGGAAAAGGTTGTTTGTGGACACATTTGTACGTGGATTGCTGCCTGACATCCAGTCACAGATTATGTCCTCTGAGAGCGCTTGGCAGGCGAAGTCCCAATCTGAAGTGTTGCACATGGCTCAGTATTATGAGAACCGTGTTAATAATGAAAAAGAGAGAATAGAGAAGAGGAAAGGAGATTTGAAGACTAAAGTATTGTTACAGCAAATTGTTAGAAATCCCAGAGGAGGTAATTCACAGACCAGAGGTCAGTATGTTCCGAAAGGGAACGTCCCCTTGGGTCCTGTGAATATTAATCAATCTGCCTATTGCCGCCAGGAAGGTCATTGGCGTGCTCAGTGCCCCGTCCTTCGACAGAGGTCAAACAACACATTTGGGAGTATGGGTAGACGACCTAGAGGATGCCCCGGAATGGGGGGCCCTGATAGAGGTCAGTTCTCGCAAGATCCTCAGCAACCTTTTTCACGGGATAATCAGACTTCGAGTGTGGACACGAGAAACATATTTGATCACCCTTCTGCTGCCTACCTTTCTGAAGAGCTTCCTTCCAAAGACATTTTATTTCGTTAGGATTGCCCGAAGCAGGGTTTGGAACCTTCACCTATTCCTGTTAGTCAAAAAGGTCCCTACGTTGAATTGTTAGTGGGGAATAGGAAACATCAGTTCTTGATAGACACTGGAGCACAGAAGTGCTCCATTGATCATTCTCGGGTTCCAAACATTCCACTGTCAGGGCAAACTAATGTTTCTTTAGGGTTTTCTGGCATACCAGTTGCTTGTCCGGTTTCTTCGCCGGTGCCTGTTTCTTTGGGTCCCTTTACAGACCACTGTCCATTCCTCTTGACTTCAAACTGTGGAGAGAATTTGCTGGGGTTAAATCTGTTAAAGAAACTAAATGCAGTAATTCATTGTTCCTCTGACGGAGTGCGGCTGACGGTTTCACCACAACAACTTCCCAGTTCTCAGTTTTTGACTCGACCATTGCATCCTGAGTTTAGCGTTGTCCCGGAATGTTTGTGGGCGGTTGACGACAATGATGTTGGGGTACTACAGGTTGAACCCGTTAAAATAGTTTTGAAACATGGAGTTAAACTACCACGCATTCCGCAATATAAAATATCAGTTGAGGGCGAGCGCGCTTTGAAGTGCATTGTCTCCGATTTTGTGCATCTTGGAGTGATCGAAGAGATTGCAGGTAGTTTATGTAACAGCCCGATTTTACCCGTGTACAAGAAAGGCGACAATGCAATTCCATTTCGTTTCATAATTGATCTACGCGCTATTAATAAAGTTGTCGCCCCACAATTTCCAATTGTGCCTGATGTGACAACGATACTAACGATGATCCCTGCTACAGCTACGCACTTTAGTGTTGTGGATCTGAAGAATGCTTTCTTCAGTATTCCTATACACAAGGAGAGTAGATATTTGTTCGCGTTCACCTTGGGGGGACGTTTGTTTACATTTACTCGTGCACCTCAAGGTTGTACTGAAAGTCCAAGCATTTATAGTAGGGCTTTGAAAGAGCAGCTTGACACCCTTGAATTGCCATCTACTTGTACACTGCTTCAGTATGTCGATGACTTGCTTTTAGCTGCAGATTCTGAAAGTGCTTGTAAAGAAGGCACTGTATTGTTGCTTATTCATTTGGCTGAACATGGTCATAAAGCTTCGCTTAAGAAATTTCAATATTGTTGTCAGGAGGTCGCCTATTTAGGCTATCTCCTATCAAAGGAGGGGAGAAGATTGACACCTGAAAGAATAAAACACATTTCTGGCATGCCTGTTCCAAATACACAGAAGGAAGTCAGAGCCTTAATAGGTATGGCTTCTTACTGTAGGCTGTGGATCCCGAACTTCTCACTAGTGATAAAACCGATGTTGGCCTTGATGAACAAGGGCATTTCTTCTCCGCTGCCATGGAAGTCGGAACATCAACGATCATTTGAGCTTCTCAAAGCTGCGTTATGCTCTGCACTGGTTCTGGGTACTCCAAATTACAATAAGGCCTTTGGGTTGTTTGTGTATGAATGTGATGGATGTGCTTTGGCTGTGTTAACACAGGAACACGGAGGGAAGAATAGACTGTGCGGCTACTACTCTTCCGCCCTTGATCCTGTCGCATGCGCTTTGCCAAGATGTTTTCGAGCTGTCGCTGCTGCTGTCGCGTCTGTAAAACAGAGTGAGGGAATGGTCCTAGGCCAAGATTTAACCCTGATGGTACCTCACTCTGTAGATGTCCTATTGAATAAAACCCAAACACAGCACCTCACCTCTGCACGGCTGACGAGGTATGAATTAACTTTGTTTGCCCCTCACATTCAAATTAAGAGGTGTTGTGTTCTTAATCCGGCTGAACTCCTACCTTTCCCGCAAAATACTGTTTGCGGTGACGTAGAATCACATGACTGCCTGTATACTACTGAACAGGAAACGAAGGGCAGGATAGACCTTATAGATACTCCTTTGGGCAATGCGGAAGGGGAGCTGTTTTGTGATGGCTCCTGCTTCAAACTCCCGGATGGTACATCTACAGCTGCCTATGCAGTTACTACATTGAGTACGGTTGTTGAAACTAAGAGAATTCCGCATAACTCCGCGCAGGCCGCAGAGATTATAGCGTTGACCCGAGCTTGTGAACTCTCCGAAGGGCATACAGTAAACATATATACTGATAGCCAGTATGCCTTTGGGGTGGCTCACAACTTTGGGAGGCTCTGGTCGGAAAGAGGGTTCCTAACCTCGCATGGGACCAAGATTCAGCATGGCCCCCTGATAGTGCAATTGCTCTCGGCACTCGCGCTCCCTAGTCAGTTAGCGATCATGAAATGTGCAGCGCATCGTAAGGTCATAGATGATGTGGGAAAGGGGAATGCTTTTGCTGACCAGATAGCCAGGCAAACGGCCACAGACCTTAGCGCAGATATGTATGCTCTAAGAGAAACAAAAGATGCCTATGTAATGGATGAGGGTATTGGGTTTGTACGAGATATCCAAGCTGATGCCACGATCGAAGAGTCTAAAAAGTGGGCCGAAGGGATGGGGAAACTAGATGAAGATGGGTGTTGGTTGGATACATCTGAAGGGAAATGGTTGCTCCCTGATTCATATGTGCTGGCGATGGTTACGATGGCACACGGTCCTATGCATGTGTGTGCTCAGCAGATCACGGAAATGTTAGAACAAGTCTGGGTAAATGATAAAATTTTGAAGATCGCGCAGTGCTATGTCCGAAATTGTATGATATGCTTACAGCACAATGTGGGGAAGGGGACAGTAACTCCAAGGGGTAGTTTTGGGCCTCCTTCTGTTCCCTTCGAGGTCATCCACTTTGATTTTATTGAGATGGAACGGTGTAACAATCTAAAATATGTCCTTGTGATCATTTGTGCTTTTAGTAAATGGGTTGAGGCTTTCCCCGTTAAGGATGCTACTGCCATGACCACTGCAAAGACTATGGTAAAGGAATTTTTTCCACGATTTGGGCTGCCAAGAGTAATTTGGTCGGACAACGGTCCCCATTTCGTTGCAGCAGTAATTTTGCAGATAGGCACAGCGTTACACATGGAAAAACGATTTCACTCGGCTAGACATCCTCAAAGTGCTGGGTTGGTAGAGAGACATAACGGTATCCTAAAGAATGAGCTTGCTAAAACATGCGCCGGCACCAAACTGATATGGCCGGACGCTTTACCTATTGTATTGTTAGCCATGCGCGCCACACCTCAAACTAAGACTGGGCTCTCTCCATTTGAGGTAGTGATGGGGAGACCTGCTAATATTTGGGGTCTTCCGAAGCCTAAAGCATTGAGAGAGGTTTAAAATGTATTGCTTGTAGACTACTGTAACCAGTTGACTAAAAATCTGTATCTCATTTATCATCAGGTTCAATCAGCTTTACCTGTACGGTTTACAGGCCCAGCGCACAATATTCACCCTGGAAGTTGGGTCCTGGTGAAGGCCTACGAAAGGTCTTCCTGCCTCGTGCCTCGCTGGCGGGGACCCTACCAGGTGCTGTTGGTCACCCAGACAGCAGTGCGGGTGGCTGGAAAGAAGCATTGGATCCACGCGACGCATGTCAAGAAACTTCCTCACCCGACGCCACACGTTACAGAAGTAGCAGAACCCCTCGCTGATGCTACAATCTCAGATCCTGGAGTAGCAAATAGCGTTGTGAGTGTGTCGGAGAATCTCTCTAAGCCCGTGGAGCTTGGGGAACAGTCCATTTTGTCTCCACACTCTTTGGAAAGATCACTTCCGGAAAACGTTGTTTCAAGTTCTGCGACTTCCGTCGCCTCTGATACGTTGCTTCCCTCAGGAAGTGACGTTACCTTATTTCCGGATCAAACAGTACCGGGAATCACCAGGTACGACCTTCGACGAAGAAAATAGAACTACGGCACGGGTTTTGCCTGTGCATCTGGAGAAGAAAAAGAGTAATTGAGAGTTTTGTTCTTGCAAAAGAAAGTTTTTGAAAGAAAGGGGATTCTGCTGGCTAGGGTTGGGGAAGGGCTAAGAAGTCACGCGACCGTAGTGTCGCCAGCAACGAACATTGGGGTCGTCGATTGAGAAACTACGATGCCTGCCACCTCCACCGCTGCTGCTCGCATTGGACTTGTAAATAAGGGGGTGACCAACTCGGACAATGAACAATGTGCCTGGGCCCCGAAAATGTATTGCTGTGTTGTGATAATAGTAATTGGAATTTGTATAGTTACTGCCGTTGGACTCTGGTACTTTGAAGAAATTTATCCTCTAGAGCCTCTTCTGCCAATTGAAATTGTACCTACTGCTTTGACTCCCTCTGTACACCTTCATACTTTGTCACCTAGGGACTCCCAGCATAGACGAAAGTACCATAATAACACTTTAATGATAATAATGAATTCAACGCATGCCATTTTTAATAAGAGTAATTGCTGGATCTGCACCCATTTACCGCAACATGGGAACAAGGGGATAGGATGGTATATTCACCCTTTACCTTTAACGACTGCTTGCTATGCCTCTCTTAGAGCACTATTCTTTGGCCGTTGGAATGACAGCATCTCAGGGAACTTTGATGGAACTAATTTAAATAATTTTGAGAAACGTGAATTGACTCCCGTGGGATGCTCGCTTTTTGCAAATAGAAGTAAGCCTAATGTTGCTTCTATTAGGCCATCTGATAAACTGTCTCTCCCTTTCCAAACTCTAATTTCCTTTAAAATGGCTCCGATAGGCAATAAGGACGCTGTGCCTTCTTCCTACTCCATTAACCATAGCCCCGATTCAGTCCCCTTTTGTGTACAAAGAAATGGACCGCTGTCAAGGTTGTGTGAACATTGTAAATTTGACCGGAGAGAACAGGCCTCTATATGTAGGGGGGCCTGTCTATTTCGTTTGCGGTAGTACAGCATTTCCCTGGTTGCCCAAGGATTGGCAGGGAACCTGTTATTTAGGAATCCTGTTACCTGGGGTATTCATAGCTAGTACATTGGAAGTTTCTAAGGCTCGCCCATGGCGGGACGAGAATGGAGATACCCCTGGGCAAATATTGGGAGATATAACAAAATCAGTTGTGCCATTTTGGGGACAGATAGAAAATTCTGAAAATATTAGGGGACTAGCAAGAGTACTGGAGAGAACCATCAACCGGACCACGGATATACTCTATAATATGACACTGGAACAGAAAGCAATAAGATTGGTAGCGCTCCAAAACCGGATGGCATTAGATGTCATTCTGGCAGAACCTGGTGGAGTATGTAAATTAGTGGGTTCCGCTTGTTGTGTTTTCGTACCAGATTCCTCACCGACAATTTTCAAAGCAATACAGCACTTGCACGTCCTTAGTTCAGAAGTGCATGTTCCTGTGGGAGATTGGAGTATTAGTGCTTGGTTCTGGGATTCTCTACGATCCTGGGGTTGGAAGGTGCTTTCTGTCATACTGGTTATTTTGGGAATCCTGCTATTCCTTTGTTGCTGTATCCAATTTCTACCCAGTATATGTGCAATGCTAGGGGGATGTTGCGCTCAGGCAGTGAGCACGATAGGGCACAAAATGTATGCCCCAGATACAGCATCTAAAGAGTTTGTGTTGCAAGAGGTTCTGGTGAACGACCTAATGGCTATAGATATTACAGATAACGATTCAGGATGTATGGACGACAATGCATGGAGTTATTTACAAAGACATTAGAAATGGTATTAGCACTTGGCATAGGCCAAAAGGAGGGTTTGTCGGAATAGAAACAATATTATGCCTCCTATTGTAATAATTGTATGTGTATTGGCCTACGCCAGGTTTTCTAAACATTGTGTGCGAACAAACTCCGCGGCAAGGTCTTGACCTTAGAGAAACCAATGTAAGCTGCCATCTTGGATTGAGCCGCCATTTTAGGTTCTCTTGTTATGTAGAAGTCACCCTGAACATCAAAATGGAGGCCAAATGACATTCTGAGTAAGATTCTGGCCGTTGTGACCTCCGTACAACTGAATAATTAATATGCCTGCAGGCCACTTGTCGGGGTCGCTAACAGAGACCTTGTCCTATCGTTGACCTATATGTAAATGTACTACTTATATCAGCAAAACTAATAGAAATGCATATATTGAAGGATTGACCTGGCAAGGAACCCTAAAACCAGAATTAAATATTTTGCAGAATGGTTAACCCGCAAGAGGGTTGGCCAAGGGCTGGACAAATTGTATAAAAGGCCTGGGTATTCCAATATGCGGTCTCTCACTAACACATCGAACCCTCGTTGAAGTTCGTTATGTTATACTGAGAGCCGAATAGCTATCCGTTTGTCAATTGACTTGGTAACTGTTGTAGCTTGAAATAAAGCACTTGTATGTTTCTTTGTAACCTGTGTTGGTGTGTTTCTTTTTGGGCTTCCCGGCCTCAAATTATTTCTCTGTTTTCACCGTAGGACACCAAATGTGCATGTTGAGTTGTGGGAATGGGTGCGGGTGTTCTACGGACAGTGTTCTAGTCCCTAAACTAATTTAAAGTGTGACACATGTGCGACGGACAGTTACGGACAGGCGCGATGTTCGTAGGACCCATGGGTGTGGTGCGCATGTGCATAGATGTTCTACGGACAGTGCCGAAGACCCCGAATAAATTTAATTTGTGTCATAACATTGCACATAGGCAGACGGGTTAAGTGTTCTACGGACATATTCATTCTGGTTGCGGACATTGCGAACAGGGGGATGTTCTTAGGACACGTTAATTTAAATAATTATGGACATGCAAACGGATGTCATGTCCTGCAGACACTCCTATTTTAATTACAAACAGTACAAACAGGTATTGTGTCCTTAGGACACCTCCATTTTGGTTAATTACAGACATCTCGGACATCGAGTATGTTCTAAGAACAGTTCCATTTTGATTGCGGACAATATGGACAGGTATAGTGTCCTTAGGACACCTCCATTTTGGTTAATTGTGGACATTCGAACAGGGGGATGTTCTTAGGACACGTTAATTTAAATAATTATGGACATGCAAACAGATGTCATGTCCTGCAGACACTCCTATTTTAATTACAAACAGTACAAACAGGTATTGTGTCCTTAGGACACCTCCATTTTGGTTAATTACAGACATCTCGGACATCGAGTATGTTCTAAGAACAGTTCCATTTTGATTGCGGACAGTATGGACAGGTATAGTGTCCTTAGGACACCTCCATTTTGGTTAATTGTGGACATCCCGGACATCAAGTCTGTTCTAAGAACAGTTCCATTTTGATTGCGGACAATACGGACAGGTATAGTGTCCTTAGGACACCTCCATTTTGGTTAATTGCGGACATCCCAGACACCGGGTGTGTTCTAAGAACAGTTCCATTTTGATTGCGTACAGTACGGACAGGTATAGTGTCCTTAGGACACCTGCATTTTGGTTAATTGCGGACATTCCGGACATCGAGTGTGTTCTAAGAACAGATCCATTTTGATTGCAGACAGTACGGACTGGTATAGTGTCCTTAGGACACCTCCATTTTGGTTAATTACGGGCATTCCGAACCCCTGCGCTGTCTGCAGACACCTTAACTGGCTTTTATTAAAAAGTAAGACACAGAGGAATAAAGTAACAACACACATAATATTTTATTATTGTATACAAATATAACATTTATGAAAGAGAGGGGGAAGCAGAAACTGACACAAATACAGGGGAATTAGGGGTTTGGAGATGATGGATGGGAGGGGATGAAGGGATGGAAGTCTCATCATAACGTTTTTCTTGGTGGGGAGGGTTTGGGGACAGTTGACTGGGATATGGAGAGGGGAACAGGTACATGTGGGACAGTGATATTTAATGTTTTCTTTTATGTGGTCCTCCACAAAATGTTTTAGAAGATTGACATTTTTCATTAGCATATCCATTTTTTGTTCCATTCACTGCAGAGCATTTTCTAATGTTTCTCTTGGTATATTATTTTCACTGTTTGTATGGTCTGTTAAAATAAAATGTGTTAAGTACACATAAAGTAATGGTTATTAATTGGCTTACAGAGAGAAGTGTTGTGTCTACCATTAGTATCACTGTCTTCACTCATTTCATCACGTGGGAAATTTTCTTCCAGCCATTCCAAAGTACTGGACATTTCTGTTTAAAAAAAATATATTACTTTTAGTGTACTTAATATAGAAAGTTTAGAAATATATAAGAAAAATTAAGTTTACTTACTAGTTTTTGGTAAGTTTTGTTGTTACTGTTGTGTAGGTCTGCTGTTGCTTTTTGCTGTGCAGTTTCTGTGAGGTAATTATGTTGGAGGCATATATATTTTGTTTTGGTATATTCCATTCTGGTGCATATGCTATTTAAATGGACGGTTGATGTCTTACATATATAGGTTCCACTTCATCTTTATTATTACATATAATGGGTTTATGTGCTGCTTTTTGAATTTGTTCAGTGTTTACATTGCATGATACAACAATGTAAGATACCCCCTGAGTTTTTGGATAGTGTTGATGTTGACCGCGTCCGTACGCGGACCTACGCACAGTCCGCAGACATCAACATCACTAGCTGGGGGTTTAGTATGTTCTATGTTATATGTATATAAACTAAGGGAATCCTCGTAACTATCTATCAAATTCACACCATGTTATCTATATTCAGTAAAAAAAAGGTTGTTAAAGGGACGTTATGGTTAAGTTGCGCTACTAAAAACCTATGAAATTCAGTGAAAAAACTTTGTTAAAGAGACGTTATGGTTGCAAGTAAAACCGAAAAACCCCTGAAATTCACCAGTTATGGTAAGCTAAGCAACCATAACTCGCGCCACCGCCGTGCACTGGTTAGACTAACGCCCAGGACATCAAAGTTGATATCACAAATGTCATTGATGACATCACATGTCTGGCTCACTCTTTTTTCCTTTACTGACATATCTAGGCCACATGGTTTTCTTCAGTAACAGACAGCCACTAAAAATTAAAAAAGTGCTATATTTGTAGATTTATACTTCAAATATGTTCTTTCAGTAATTCACTTAGGGTCCTCTCACATCATATGAAACATATACATAGGGGAAGACACAGACTTGAATGCTTTATGTGTATGAAGATAATAAGTAAGATTATCAACATTTTCTTTTTTATTATTTTATTACTGTACTTTCACTGGACAGGCTCATATTTGTATGTGTTGTTGTCTGTTTGTGTTTTGTGTGCAATAATGTAATAATGTTCTAAATGGGTTTTAACATGTACTTATTAAATGTTTACAGTATGCAAAACTCTAATAATAAAGTATTTATCATTTTAGTATTTAACATGGCGAGATTATTAATATTGAATCTCCATCATGTTTGCTGCACACTATGCCTATGTTAGTACTTTTATACCTCAGTATATTGGAAACAACTTCATATTGCAATGCTATTTGGATTAATGCATTGGTTAATGCACTACGTACCTCATATTTATTCCAATGATCCTTGACATTTTATTTTGTTACAATAACATTTATTAACATTACAATAAGAATCCCTTGTACAGACTTTTCATCAGTGATGTCATCAATGACATTTGTGATGTCATCTTTGATGTCCTGGGTGTTAGTCTAAGCGAGTTATGATTGCTTAGCATGACATACTGGTGAATTTCAGGGGGTGTTTGGTTTTACTTGGAACCATAACGTCCCTTTTACAAAGTTTTTTCACTGAATTTCATATGCTTTTAGTAGCGCAACTTATGAGATAGAGAGCGCTTGTATTTGGCTTTTATGGCGCTCAGCCAAAATAAAGTATTTAAAGAATTTTGGCTGACAATGCTTATTTTCCACAACCTACAATTTATCCTTTCTCTCGTCCTTCACATAACCTCACCCACGCCCTCCTCAACTCTTGTCAGCTATTTTACTTCCTTCCTCCCTCTGATCTCTCCTTTCTTCAATGGCTACCTCTCCCTCCTCGTTATTTTCCTTCCTCCCCCTGACCTCTCCCTTCTTCATTGACTCCCTCTCCCTCCTCAATATTTTCTGTCCTCCTTCTGTTCTCTCCCTACTTCATTGACTCCCTCTCCCTCTCGTTATTTTCCTTCCTCCTCCTGATCTCACCCTTCTTCATTGACTCCCTCTCCTTGCTCGTTATTTTCCTACCTCCTGATCTCTTCCTTCTTCAATGGCTCCCTCTCCCTCCTAGTTATTTTCCTACGTCCTGATCCCTCCCTTTTTCAATGGCTCCCTCTCCCTGCTCGTTATTTTCCTTCCGCCTCCTGATCCCTCCCATCTTCAATGGCTCCCTCGCCCCACTCGTTATTTTCCTTCCTCCTCCTGATCTCTCCCATCTTCAATGGTTCCCTCTCCCTCCTCGTTATTTTCCTTCTTCCTGATCTCTCCCATCTTCAATGGCTCCCTCTCCCTCCTCGTTGTTTTCCTTCCTCATCCTGATTTCTCCCTTCTTCAATGGCTCCCTCTCCCTCCTCATTGTTTTCCTTCCTCCTGATCTCTTCCTTCTTCATTAACTCCCTCTCCCTTCTCGTTATTTCCCTACCTCCTCATCTCTCCCTTCTTCAATGGCTCCCTCTCCCTCCTCGTTATTTCCATTCCTCCCCCTGATCTCTCCCTTCTTCATTGACTCCCTCTCCCTCCTCATTATTTTCCGTCCTCCTGCTGATCTCTCCATTCTTCATTGACTCCTCTCCCTCCTCATTTTTTTCCTTGCTCCTGATCTCTCCCTTCTTCATTGACTCCCTCACCCCCTTGTTTTTTTCCATCCACCTCCTGATCTCTCCCTTCTTCAATTGCTCCCTCTCCCTGCTCGTTATTTTCATTCCTCCCCCTGATCTCTCCCTTCTTCATTGACTCCCTCTCCCTGCTCATTATTTTCCTACCCCTGATCTCTCCCTTCTTCATTGACTCCCTCTCCTCCTCGTTATTTTCCTTCTGCCTCCTGATCTCTCCCATCTTCAATGGCTCCCTCTCCCCATTCGTTATTTTCCTTCCTCCTCCTGATCTCTCCCATCTTTAATGGTTCCCTGTCCCTCCTCGTTATTTTCCTTCTTCCTGATCTCTCCCATCTTCAATGGCTCCCTCTCCTCCTCGTTGTTTTCCTTCCTCATCCTGATCTCTCCCTTCTTCAATGGCTCCCTCTCCCTCCTCATTGTTTTCCTTCCTCCTGATCTCTTCCTTCTTCATTAACTCCCTTTCCCTTCTCGTTATTTCCCTACCTCGTCATCTCTCCCTTCTTCAATGGCTCCCTCTCCCTTCTCGTTATTTGCATTCCTCCCCCTGATCTCTCCCTTCTTCATTGACTCCCTCTCCCTCGTCGTTATTTTCCTTCCGCCTCCTGATCTCTCCCATCTTAAATGGCTCCCTCTCCCCACTCGTTATTTTCCTTCCTCCTCCTGATCTCTCCCATCTTTAATGGTTCCCTCTCCCTCCTCATTATTTTCCTTCTTCCTGATCTCTCCCATCTTCAATGGCTCCGTCTCTTCCTCGTTGTGTTCCTTCCTCATCCTGATCTCTCCCTTCTTCAATGGCTCCCTCTCCCTCCTCATTGTTTTCCTTCCTCCTGATATCTTCCTTCTTCATTAACTCCCTCTCCCTTCTCGTTATTTCCCTACCTCGTAATCTATCCCTTCTTCAATGGCTCCCTCTACCTTCTCGTTATTTACATTCCTCCCCCTGATCTCTCCCTTCTTCATTGACTCCCTATCCCTCCTTTTTATTTTCCGTCCTCCTGCTGATCTCTCCATTCTTCATTGACTCCTCTCCCTCCGCATTTTTTTCCTTCCTCCTGATCTCTCCTTTCTTCAATGGCTCCCTCTCCCTCCTCGTTATTGTCCTTCGTCCCCCTGACCTCTCCCTTCTTCATTGACTCCCTCTCCCTCCTCAATATTTTCTGTCCTCCTTCTGTTCTCTCCCTACTTCATTGACTCCCTCTACCTCCTCGTTATTTTCCTTCCTCCTCCTGATCTATCCCTTCTTCATTGACTCCCTCTCCCTCCTCGTTATTTTCCTACCTCCTGATCTCTTCCTTCTTCAATGGCTCCCTCTCCCTCCTCATTGTTTTCCTTCCTCCTGATCTCTTCCTTCTTCATTAACTCCCTCTCCCTTTTCGTTATTTCCCTACCTCCTCATCTCTCACTTCTTCAAAGGCTCCCTCTCCCTCCTTGTTATTTTCATTCCTCCCCCCTGATCTCTTCCTTCTTCATTGACTCCCTCTCCCTCCTTGTTATTTTCCGTCCTCCTGCTGATCTCTCCATTCTTCATTGACTCCTCTCCCTCCTCATTTTTTTCCTTGCTCCTGATCTCTCCCTTCTTCATTGACTCCCTCGCCCTCCTCGTTATTTTCCATCCACCTCCTGATCTCTCCCTTCTTCAATTGCTCCCTCTCCCTGCTCGTTATTTTCATTCCTCCCCCTGATCTCTCCCTTCTTCATTGACTCCCTCTCCCTCCTCATTATTTTCCTACCCCTGATCTCTCCCTTCTTCATTGACTCCCTCTCCCTCCTCGTTATTTTCCTTCTGCTTCCTGATCTCTCCCATCTTCAATGGCTCCCTCTCCCCACTCGTTATTTTCCTTCCTCCTCCTGATCTCTCCCATCTTCAATGGTTCCCTCTCCCTCCTCGTTATTTTCCTTCTTCCTGATCTCTCCCATCTTCAACGGCTCCCTCTCCCTCCTTGTTGTTTTCCTTCCTCATCCTGATCTCTCCCTTCTTCAATGGCTCCCTCTCCCTCCTCATTGTTTACTTCCTCGTAATCTCTTCCTTCTTCATTAACTCCCTCTCCCTTCTTGTTATTTCCCTACCTCCTGATCTCTCCCTTCTTCAATGGCTCCCTCTCGCTCCTCGTTATTGTCCTTCCTCCTCCTGATATCTCCCTTCTTCATTGACTCCCTCTCCCTCTTCGTTATTTTCCTTCCTCCTCCTGATCTCTCCCTTCTTCAATGGCTCCCTCTCCCGCCTCGTTATTTTCCTTCCACCTCCTATTCTCTCTCTTCTTCATTGACAACCTCTCCCTCCTCGTTATTTTCCTTCCTCCTACTGATCTCTCCCTTCTTCATCGACTCCCTCTCCCTCCTCGTTCTTTTCCTTATTCCTGATATCGCTCTTCTTCATTAACTCCCTCTCCCTTCTTGTTATTTCCCTACCTGCTGATCTCTCCCTTCTTCATTGGCTTCCTCTCGCTCCTCGTTATTGTCCTTCCTCCTCCTGATATCTCCCTTCTTCAATGGCTCCCTCTCCCTCTTCGTTATTTTCCTTCCTCCTTCTGATCTCTCCATTCTTCATTGACACCCTCTCCCTCCTCATTATTATCCTTCCTCCTCCTGATCTCTCCCTTCTTCAATGGCTCCCTCTCCCTCCTCATTATTATACTTCCTCCTCCTGATCTCTCACTTCTTCAATGGCTCAATCTCCCTCCTCGTTATTTTCCTTCCTCCTCCTGATCTCTCCCTTCTTCATTGACTCCCTCTCCCTCCTTGTTATTTTCCTTCCTCCTCCTGATCTCTGCCTTCTTCATCGACTCCCTCTCCCTCCTCGTACTTTTCCTTATTCCTGATCTATCCCTTCTTCATTAACTCCCTCTCCCTTCTTGTTATTTCCCTACCTCCTGATCTCTCCCTTCTTCAATGGCTCCCTCTCGCTCCTCGTTATTGTCCTTCCTCCTCCTGATATCTCCCTTCTTCAATGGCTCCCTCTCCCTCTTTGTTATTTTCCTTCCTCCTCCTGATCTCTCCCTTCTTCAATGATTCCCTATCCCGCCTCGTTATTTTCCTTCCACCTCCTATTCTCTCTCTTCTTCATTGACTCCCACTCCCTCCTCGTTATTTTCCTTCCTCCTCCTGATCTCTCCCTTCTTCATCGACTCCCTCTCCCTCCTCGTACTTTTCCTTATTCCTGATCTCTCCCTTCTTCATTAACTCCCACTCCCTTCTTGTTATTTCCCTACCTCCTGATCTCTCCCTTCTTCAATGGCTCCCTCTCAACGCCTCATTATTTTCTTTCCACCTCTTGATCTCTCCCTTCTTCAATGGCTCCCTCTCCCTCCTCGTTATTTTCCTTCCTCCTGATCTCTCCCATCTTCAATGGCTCCCTCTCCCTCCTCGTTGTTTTCCTTCCTCATCCTATTCTCTCTCTTCTTCAATGGCTCCCTCTCCCTCCTCATTGATTTCCTTCCTCCTGATCTCTTCCTTCTTCATTAACTACCTCTCCCTTCTCGTTATTTCCCTACCTCCTCATCTCTCCCTTCTTCAATGGCTCCCTCTCCCTCCTTGTTATTTTCATTCCTCCCCCTGATCTCTCCCTTCTTCATTGACTCCCTCTCCCTCCTCATTATTTTCCGTCCTCCTGCTTATCTCTCCATTCTTCATTGACTCCTCTCCCTCCTCATTTTTTCCTTGCTCCTGATCTCTCCCTTCTTCATTGACTCCCTCGCCCTCCTCGTTATTTTCCATCCACCTCCTGATCTCTCCCTTCTTCAATGGCTCCCTCTCCCTGCTCGTTATTTTCATTCCTCCCCCTGATCTCTCCCTTCTTCATTGACTCCCTCTCCCTCCTCGTTATTTTCCTACCCCTGATCTCTCCCTTCTTCTTTGGCTCCCTCTCCCTCCTCGTTATTTTCCTTCCTCCTCCTGGTCTCTCCCTTCTTCAAAGGCTCCGTCTCCATCCTTGTTATTTTCCTTCCTCCTTCCGATCTCTCCCTTCTTCAATGACTCCCTCTCACTCCTCATTATTTTCCTTCCCCCTCCTGATCTCTCTCTTCTTCATTGACTCCATCTCCCTCTGCATTTCCTTCCACCTGATCTCTCCCTTCTTCATTCACACCCTCTCTCTCCTCATTATTGTCCTTCCTCCTCCTGATATCACCCTTCTTCAATGGCTCCCTCTCCCTCCTCATTATTATACTTCCTCCTCCTGATCTCTCCCTTCCTCAATGGCTCCCTCTCCTTCCTCGTTATTTTCCTTCCTCCTGATCTCTCCTTTCTTCATTGGCTCCCTCTCCCGCCTCGTTATTTTCCTACCTCCTGATATCTCCCTTCTTTATTGACTCCCTAACCCTCCTCATTTTTTTCCTACCTCCTGATCTTTCCCTTCTTCATTGACTCCCTCCTCATTATTTTCTGTTCTCCTCCTGATCTCCTCCTTCTTCAATGGCTCCTTCTCCCTCCTCGTTATTTTCCTTCCTCCTGATCTCTCCCTTCTTATTTGACCCCCTCTCCCTCCTCATTATTTTCCTTCCTCCTCCTGAACTCTCCCTTCTTCATTGGCTCCCTCTCACCCCTCATGATTTTAATTCCTCCCCCTGATCTCTCCCTCCTTCATTGACTCCTGCTCCCTCCTCGATATTGTCCTACCTCCTGATCTCTCCCTTCTTCATTGGCTCCCGCTCCCTCCTCGTTATTTTCCGTCCTCCTCCTGCCTGATCTCTCCCTTCTTCAATGGCTCCCTCTCCATCCTTGTTATTTTCATTCCTCCACCTGATCTCTCCCTCCTTCATTGACTCCCTCTCCCTCCTCGATATTGTCCTACCTCCTGATCTCTCCCTTCTTCATTGGCTCCTTCTCCCTCCTCGTTATTTTCCCTCCTCCTCCTGCCTGATCTCTCCCATCTTCAATGGCTCCCTATCCCTCCTCGTTATTTTCATTCCTCCCCCTGATCTCTCCCTTCTTCTTTGATTCCACCTCCGTCCTCGTTATTTTCCTTCCTCTTCCTGATATCGCCCTTCTTCATTGACTCCCTCTCCCTCCTCGTTATTTTCCTTCCTCCTCCTGATGTCTCCGGTCTCGTTATTTTCCTTCCTCCTCCTGAAGTCTCCCTTCTCATTATTTTCCTTCCTCCTCCTTATGTCTCCCTCCTCGTTATTTTCCTTCCTCCTCCTGAAGTCTCCCTTCTCGTTATTTTCCTTCCTTCTCCTGATGTCTCCCTTCTCGTTATTTTCCTTACTCCTCCTGATGCCTCCCTTCTCGATATTTTCCTTCCTCCTCCTGATCTCTCCTTTCTTCATTGACTCTCTCCCCCTCCTAGTTATTCTACTTCCTCCTGATCTCTCCTTTCTTCATTGACCCCCTCTCCCTGCTCATTATTTTCCTTCCTCCTTCTGATCTCTCCCTTCTTCAATGGCTCCCTCTCCCTCCTCATTATTTTCATTCCTCCCCGTGATCTCTCCCTCCTTCATTGACTCCCTCTCCCTCCTCGATATTGTCCTACCTCCGGATCTCTCCCTTCTTCATTGGCTCCCTCTCCTTCCTTGTTATTTTCCGTCCTCCTCCTGCCTGATGTCCCCCTTCTTCAATGGATCCTTCTCCCTCCTCGTTATTTTCATTCCTCCCCCTGATCTCTCCCTTCTTCTTTGACTCCCTCTCTCTCCTCATTATTTTCCTTCCTCTTCCTGATATCGCCCTTCTTCATTGACTCCCTCTCCCCCCTCGTTATTTTCCTTCCTCCTCCTGATTTCTCACTCCCTGTTATTTTCCTTCCTCCTCCTGATGTCTCCCTCCTCGTTATTTTCCTTCCTCCTCCTGAAGTCTCCCTTCTCATTATTTTCCTTCCTCCTACTGATGTCTCCCTTCTCATTATTTTCCTTCCTCCTCCTGATTTCTCCCTTCTCGTTATTTTCCTTTCTCCTCCTGATCTGTCCTTTCTTCATTGACTCTCTCTCCCTCCTCGTTATTCTCCTTCCTCCTGATCTCTCCTTTCTTCATTGACTCCCTCTCCCTCCTCGTTATTTTCCTTCCTCCTCCTCATGTCTCTCTTCGTGTTATTTTCCTTCCTCCTCCGGATCTCTCCCTTCTTCATTGGGTCCCTCTCCCTCCTCATTTTTTCCTTCCACTTCCTGATATCCCTCTTCTTCATTGACACCATCTCCCTCCTCCTTATTTTCCTTCCTCCTCCTGAAGTTTCCCTCCTCATTATTTTGCTTCCTCCTCCTGATGTCTCCCTTCTTAATTCACTCCCTTTCCCTCCTCATTATTCTCCTTCCTCTTGATCACTCCCTACTTCATTGACTCCCTCTCCCTCCTCGTTATTTTCCTTCCTCCTCCTCATGTCTCTCTTCGTGTTATTTTCTTTCCTCCTCCTGATCTCTCCCTTCTTCTATGGCTCCCTCTCCCTCCTCATGATTTTCATGCCTCCCCCTGATCTCTCCCTTCTTCTTTGACTCTCCCTCCTCGTTATTTTCCTTCCTCCTCCTGATCTCTCCCTTCTTCATTGACTCCCTCTCCCTCCTCGTTATTTCCTTCCTCCTCCTGATGTCTCCCTTCTCGTTATTTTCTTTCCTCCTCCTGATGTCTCCCTTCTCATTATTTTCCTTCCTCCTCCTGATTTCTCCCTTCTTCATTGACTACCTCTCCCTCCTTGTTATTGTCCTTCCTCCTGATCTCTCCCTTCTTCATTGACTCCCTCTCCCTCCTCGTTATTTTCCTTCCTCCTCCTGATGTCTCCCTTCTCGTCATTTTCTTTCCTCCTCCTGATCTCTCCCTTCTTCATTGACTCCCTCTCCCGCCTCGTTATTTACTATCCTCTTCCTGATGTCTCCCTCTTCATTATTTTCCTTCCTCCTCCTGATATCTCCCTCCTTCAATGGCTCCCTCTCCCTCCTCATTATTTTCCTTCCTCCTCCTGATCTCTCCCTTCTTCATTGACTCCCTCTCCCGCCTCATTATTTACTATCCTCTTCCTGATGTCTCCCACCTTATTTTCCTTCTTCCTCCTGATGTCTCGCTTCTCGTTATTTTCCTTCCTCCTCCTGATTTCTCCTTTCTTCATTGACTACCTCTCCCTCCTCGTTATTCTCCTTCCTCCTGATCTCTCCATTCTTCATTGACTCCCTCTCACTGCTCGTTATTTTCCTTCCCTCTCCAGATCTCTCCATTCTTCAATGGCTCCCTCTGCCTCCTTGTTATTTTCCTTCCCCCTCCTTATCTCTCTCTTCTTCATTGACGCCCTCTCTGTCCTCGTTATTTTCCTTCCTCCTGATCTCTCCCATTTTCATTGACTACCTCTCCCTCTTCATTATTTTCCTTCCTCCTCCTGATCTCTCCCTTCTTCATTGACTCCCTCTCCCTCCTCTTTATTTTCCTTCCTCATCCTGATCTCTCCCTTCTTCATAGACTCCATCTCCCTCCTCGGTATTTTCATTCCTCCTGATCTCTCCCTTCTTCATTGACTCCCTCTCCCTCTTCAATATTTTCCTTCCTCCTCCTGATCTCTCCCTTCTTCTTTGACTCCCTCTCCCTCCTTGTTATTTTCCTTCCTCCGGATCTCTCCCTTCTTCAATGGCTCCCTCTCCCTCCTCGTTATCTTACTTCCTCCTCCTGATCTTTCCCTTCTACATTGACTCCCTCTCCCTCCTCGTTATTTTCCTTCCTCCGGATCTCTCCCTTCTTCAATGGCTCCCTCTCCCTCCCCGTTATCTTACTTCCTCCTCCTGATCTTTCCTTTCTACATTGACTCCCTCTCCCTCCTCGTTATTTTCCTTCCTCCGGATCTCTCCCTTCTTCAATGGCTCCCTCTCCCTCCTCGTTATCTTACTTCCTCCTCCTGATCTTTCCCTTCTACATTGATTCCCTCTCCCTCCTCGTTATTTGTCCGTCCTCCGGATCTCTCCCTTCTTCAATGGCTCCCTCTACCTCCTCGTTATTTTCCTTCCTCCTCCTGTTCTCTCCCTTCTTCAATGGCTCCCTCTCCCTCCTCGCGCCTGTCTCCTTCTTTCTGATGTTCCTCCATCTCCTGCTTTCCTTATACCATCTCCAGTTCTCCACCGACCTCCTGCTCTTGGCCTCCACATTCTCGTTCTTAACATGCTCCTTGGTCCCCTCTCTGCTCGGCCTCCATCTCTCAATCCGACTCCAAACTTCCACACTGATGCCAACATTTGACCCCTTGTATACCTTGGGCCATGTGACCGATTGAACTTCCTGAACTGCATATGCACTTGCTGGGACTTATGGACTGCACTTTGGACTTGGTCTGTGCCAATTGGCCTTCCCAACACCTGGTGTATTGCAGTATTTTTTTATTGCAACTAATCAGCCCAAGACTACACCATACTTGCCAACATGACCCAATCCAATCTGTAGGTGTGTATCCAGTCCTGGTTTTTTCTTTGCATTCTGAAACTTGCAGTCCGAGTTTTATAATGGGACAACTGGAACTACAAATCCCAGAATGCAAAGAAACAAAACAGTTGGCAAATAAGCGACACAGTCTGAAGGCCTAGCTACCCGTGCCGCCATCATGGAATCAAACAGCCCTACCATGGAAGCCACCCAGTTCAAAAATGGCTGCCGTGTGGCCGTCTGCGTCCCTTTGCTCTCAGTGATTCTGTTTCTTCGTGCCCGGAGGCACAGCGTTTTTCTTAGGTTTGGGGGTACGTAATGGTTTGCAGTCTTGCTCTGCTGGGCAGGTTTGGTGGTCGGGTGGCACGCTTGCCCAAGGACCTTTGCTTGAAGCTGCATGCCTGATTGTTTCTGGGGAGCATTTGGTACTGTTGCACGGAGGCTAGAAAGAGGGGAGAGGCCATTGGGGGTTCACTGTATGGCACCTCTGGCGACCATCATGTCCGAAGTGGTATCCCCTAGGCCGCCAGGGTCCCTCGTCTCCCATTTCCTGGCCTCAGAATTTTGACTCAGTCACAACTGTTACCAGAGAGACCAAACTCACTAATTCGCAATTCCGTGGTAGAGAGACAGTTGCCAACTTTATTAGTCTGGCATACTCAGATTGCTAGATGACATTTTTCAGATTTTGCTGAAAGTGTTTTTTTAAACATGTTTATTTTTGAAACGGTTGCATAAGCAGAGATGAAATGTAATCATGAGCATACATTGTATCATAAAGACATAAGATATTTGTTCGGGCCTTCACAAACAGCCCTTGAAGGAAATGTTGAACTGCGCCCTTGAGGAGTCACTGGGATTTTGCAAGCCAGTAACTGGCGGCTTCCTGCCGTGCAGGTGTCATCTCCTGCCAGACCCAGCATCTGCTGTCCTGGAGGGGCAGTGTGAACTTCAAGCGAGCCCTGTCCACTGTCTATTTCCATCATGGCGGCGTGCACTGGTCCAGCCTGTGGTGCTGGCAGAAGGGGGTGAGAGCACTCTAATCCCAGGAAGCAGGGTAGGGAGGAACTCAATTGATTTGGGATGAAGTGCGGCACTCCTGTTAGTTAGTGCAAAGCCATCCCTTTCTCTGAACTTCAGCCATGACCCACTGGTGAAGACGTAGAGCTGGGGCTGCTTTAGACACAGGCTAGAATTGGTGTGATTGGTGGCCTTTAAAACTCACCAATCAAGAAGCCACATCTTTGTATATTCTGCAAATGCTTTTTTAACCAGCACTTTATTGACCAGAGTGCTCATTTAACCGGCATCCCCCCGCCCACCATTGCCAGTAAAAGTATCAGTTCAGGTTAAGAAAATACTGTATTCCAAAGTCTCAGAGCCGGATAGCAGAGCACACAGGCCAGGAAGCTTGGTTTACCAGCATGTTTGCATTGCTATCCAGGTTGGACAACCCAATTCTGTTAACAGGCTGTTAGTCTTTCCTCTATATGTGGGTTTGGTCTCTGATAGCGTCTGGGAAATAGCCCCCAGCAGGCATTTAGGTGTCTCTCTTCGGTGCGGGTTCTCCCCTTCTGACTCCTTCTCTCTCCCACATGCTGATGTTTGCCTGATTGGTTCTATGTTTTTTCATCCACAGTCATTTTTACGACTGCCTTTTTTACAAATACACAATTACGAAAAAGGTCATCGTAAATATTTTTTGGGGGGGGTTCCTCCTTTATCCCCACTCTCCCACCTATTTATAACTATTTCCGACCCCCAACCGCTTATCTGCCCTTTCCCACCCCCCTCCCAAATTTCAATGACCTTTTTCGTAATTCTGCACTCGTAAAAAAGGCAGTCGGAAAAATGACGGTCGATGGAACGACGATAATCCTCTGGTTGTTTCCTGTTTCTATATTCTGTTGCTGGGTATGTCTGTGCCATGTTACTTTCCCAGGGGCATCTGGCTCCCTTCATTAGGCCCCTCAGCTGGTTATGCTTGATTCCTCCCCTTCGATAATTGGCTTTAATGAATACAAGTCTAGCAGTGGTGGAGGCTGTACAAACCATGTCCACCAGTTCTAAGTCAGCAAGACCAGCCTGATCAATCAGATTGCACAATTCTCCCTTCCCAGGAACACGCGGACCTCTACCTGCCCCCACCTACCAAACTTCTCAATGCTTATCGTAGTTGCCGACATGGTCCATTCCAGTCTGTAAGTGCTTATCCAGTCCTGTTATTGTCTTTGCATTCTGGGACTTGTAGCCTGAGTTTTATAATGGGAAAGGCAGACTGACATGGCCTAGAATGCACAGAAACTACTGGGACTGGATAAGCGCCTACAGATTGGAATGGATCACGTTGGCAACTATGCGTTATCTGCCTGTCCACATGCTGCGCCCCCTTCGTCTTCTGCACTTCTCTGCGATTGTGAAACACTTTGGTCTTGCACTTACAATGTACTGTGTTTCATTGAACTTCCCTGAACTGAACCCCACCCCCACACTGAGCGTGCAAATGTTTAGTTGTCCATCACCCATTCCCTTTTGCTCCAGAGGCGGTATGAAGATACCTTCTTGCAGTTGGTACATTATACATCAGCAATTAAATATATATATATAATTCTGAGGACAAAGTTTGATCACTGGCCCGTCTGCTCAGTGAGCCTCTCCTGCAACCTGGATCCGTCCCTGCATGTGTCTGTCAGAGGCAAGTCAGAGAGGCACTGCATGAGAACCCAGACCCCACCCATTGGGCCCCAGCCCCCTTCACCAAATGCACGCAGCGAATCAGGAATGGTATCCGGCCGACCTGGCAAACAACAGCACCTTCCGTCAGCACCTTCCATGCCTCCCAGGGGTGGTCAGTCAGATTACTGATCTAAAACGTGTCTTCCGGACCATCATTCCCTCCAAACCAACAGCCACTGCCTCATTCTGGCACCTTTTGGGCAAAGGCTGGCCACCTAGTGTACTCATAGGTTCATTGGCTCTTTGGCCGGTCAAGTGGCACAGCAGTAGAGGAGTAGAGCGCTCACTTTGACATCCGTGCGAGCTTGCTACTGCAGGTTCGAATCCCACACTGTGGGTAATAATAAGCAGCGCTCAGATACCTGAGTGTTCGTAGCGCTATATAAATGTGAAATTATTATTATTATTATTACAGGACGATTCAAGGGGTTAGCTTTCAGACAGGAGCAGATATCACTGCCAGTTATTCCAAGCTATCCTTCTAGGCCCCTCCTATAACCCATTAAACACGTCCAAGACGCAAAGTCACCTAATATACATGTGCATATATACACTGATGATGCCTCATAAGGGCGAAACATGTATGCATTTCTCTGAATCCTTGAGAGCTGTGTTGGGTTGAAAAGGCTATGTTTACAAAAGCACAGCCCTATAGAAACAGAAAAGTTTCTTTAGCAAAGGGTTGACATTTGAGCTAATTTGCATACCCACAACGCATTGGCCATCTAGCTCTGAACTGGAAGTGAACTGTGAGGAATTGCCATCAGGCAAGGGTTTAGGAGCTCTGGCTTTTTAGAGTTTTATGAAATAATAAAATGATGCAGTTAATTCCATCACTGAAAGTGTTATCTGCTGATCAGATTCTCCTTTCATAAGCTCCATGCCAGAAGCATAGTGTGCACCTGTGCGCTTCAGTATCCTGATCTGCAGCACCTGCTCTACCTGTGGCACAGAGCAGGTTCAGATGTTACAGGTGCCTTCTTGACAGCTGCAGCGACATCCAAGTCACATCGGCGCAGAAGCTACATTTAACATATGCACCCCAGTTCCAAAAACTGCATAACTTTGAAGATCCTGTCCTGGCGGCATGGTGAACTGTACAATGAGGTACACTGAGGTGCACTGAGGTGCACTGAGGTGGGAAGAAGGCCTGCTCTTCTTGGGTGTGTGGAATCACTGAGTCGGTGGAGTGAGTGAGAGGTCTTGGTGAAGAAGTAAGGTGAACAGTATTGCACCCCCATTAAGTCAGTTTTTTGGTGGATCTTAGTACCTCTTTAAGTACAGGTGTTGTGCATGCAGATTCCTGATGTTAACGATAAGTGCTCAAGTAGTTGCGAGAAGTGTCGAAGCCACTAAGGTAAATCATTCTCTATGTTTTTCTCCAAATACCAGGTTGATAAACCTTGTAACTGCATTGGTTTCTGCTGTCCATCACAAAGGCGCATATCAGTCGATGGAGGCTGAGAGGGTGATGTTGAGTCCTTCCAGTAGAGAGTCTCAGTTGGGTTGGGGGTGATCGGTCCATGTGAGGTGGAGGTTGGTGAGGTCTTCCGTGAGGAGTTCCACCGGGAAGTTCTTGGAGGACCTGAATGTTTGTCTGCTGGTTTTCTGCTGGAGTGCTTGACCGGGGTGGTGTGCAGGATGTTGAAAGGCACGGCCAGGTGGTCAGACCAGTCAAGAGGGAGAGGAGAGCTGTAGTGGAGAGAGGGCAGTGTGGTTATGATTAGGTTGAGGATGTTACCTTTCTAGTGCTTTGGGTTTTTCATGTGCTGTGTGAGGGTGAGGGTGTCGAGAAGGCAGAGTAGAGCTTCCTTCATCGGTTTGGTGGCCGTGTTGCCTGGCATGTTGAAGTCGCCTAGGAAGATGTTGTTGGCATGTGTGAGGGACATGGTGGTGACCAGGTCGGTGAAGTCTCCAATGAAGTCTCTGATGAAGGTTGTGTTGGGTTTGGGTGGTCTGTAGATGAGCTGGAATGTGACTGTGTCCATTGGGGAGAGCGGAAAGTGGCAGGAGAGGCCTTCCAAGGAGCCAACATTGTTGATGTCTAGTCTGGTGCAGGGTTGCAAGGTCATGCGGATGGCTGCGAGGCCTTCGCCTGTCTTCTTGGGGCCGGTCTATGTGTTGTATGCTGTAGCCGTGGGGGACAAGGACTTTTAGGATGTGGTTGGAGGTGCATGTCAGCCAGGTCTCTTAATAAAGATGGCATCAAGGTTGTGTGTAGTGATGAGGTCAGCAAGGGTGATAGATGAGCGGACATTGGCGACCATCAACTTCTGTGTTGTGGACAGTGAGGGGGTGCGGATGGGCTTGCGGCTGATGTGGGTGAGGTTGCTGCTTTGCAGAGTCCATGCCTTAGAGGGGCGATGTCGTTGGCATTGCCTGATGATGGCGGGGATGGTCTATGGGGATGGAGGGGGAAACCACATGTCCGTGCATGCTTACCTCTTGTCTCAGCAGGGGATCGGACCCTGGGTCCTGCCTGTATGAACAGGTCCACACAGGAATTGCCCTTTTCTTTCTCTGCCCTTCACTTTCGGATGCCCAGGCGAAAGACGCCCTTGATCAGAATGGACGAGGCAGGGCAGGCTAAGAAGGTGGGTGGGGCGTAGAGCACGTGACCTAGATCCACCTGTACCTGCTCACCAACCAGGGCCATCTTTACAGTTTTTGGGGTCCGAGTCAAAGATAGACTTGCGGCCCCCTCCCATAGACCATTTCACACCTGCCCCCAAACCAAACAACGAACTGAATGGATTATGTGTCTTAAGTCAAATTCAACAGAAGTAACACAGCCGACTTGTTCCTAAAACTAGGTTTAATTTACTGAAACTAATAATGATCCAGGGAGAAAGGCAATAGATGCATGACCCTCTTCTCTCCCTGTAGTCTTGTAACATGAATGCAACATGACCTACTTTCTTTTGGTGTGCAGAAAATGTAACTACCAGTGAATGGTGATGAATAGAAAGGCTATAGAGGGAATGGATTGAAGCCTGTAGCAATGTTCTTCCAGAAATTATGAGGATTTCATTCATGATGTGGTGACTAACTACATTAAACCCATTATCGTTTTCATGTGAGGAATTTTGTTCCATAGGAACGCTGCAAGACGACAAAAGTATGCTACCTGAAAGGTTTTCTTATTATAACGAACTAAGGCAGAATTAAGGCTTACAAGGAACAGATATGAAAGACATGAATGGGTGGGACATTGGGAAAAAGATATGAACTATGCGAAGAACAGTGTGTAAAAAAATGCTGAACTAGGTTATGTTGCAGTTATGTTCACAGTTTAGACTTCACTGTAAGTGAAAATAAAGAAAATGACATCACAGGGTGTGAACTCAGTATTTGTAAAGAGACAACCATTTATTTGCATATGTAATGTAATTTGTATAGCGCCTTCCACCAATAGAATGGTCACTACGCGCTGTAGGTGTAATGCCCTCTGGGGGGCGGGAGGACCGGAGTCCAGGTATAGGAAGAAATTCAAAGAGGTGCTAGCATGCGTGTGTGCAGATTGGCCAGTCCGATGATATGAGAGGTGGCCAAGTCACTGCAAGTCACCCATGTCGAGCTAGCATGTGTATTGGTGGTGATAAGTGGTGTAGAGAGGTATGTGAGAGTGGGAGAGAGATTATAGGTGTCATCACAGTTTGGGCAGTATCCCAGCGGTAAATCCACCAGGATACCACCCAGCGCAAATAGCGTTACCGCAGCTTGGTCCGCCGCTGTTAGCGCTGAATCTCCCAACTTTCTGCCCAAACTTGGGATTGGGTGGAGTGGAAATGTGGTGGTTATAGCGTTACTGCTGCATTTCTACCCCTCTGCCCAACTCCTGATGAGGCCCAATGTGTGCAGCTACTTATTGAATTTTCCTCCCAAACGTTAGCTGCATTCTTATGGCAGAGGTGTTGTGTGAAGTGTCCTCAAGTGGTGCATAATGGCTGATGCGTGCGGTCTGCGGCTGTGCCTTCGGCTAGTTTCCCTATGCATGTAGAGTGAGAGGCTAGATCTATTTTCTACACTCTAAACGGTGACCCAGGATACATGTGTTGGCTAAGCATACTTTAGAGGTTAAATTCTACATGCTCCTATGTCCTGTATGAATGTTACCATCAACATTCTTCTAGATTCCACAACTGGGTGTACTCCATGTTCTTTCAGATTCAAACATTGACTAACATTCTTCATTTAACTTAGAATCAGTGCTAGAATCTTCAATTAGCTTAGATTCCATAAAGAGAACTCCACAGTCACCTAAATTCAGTGGAAAGGCTACATTCTACGTTCGGAAAAAGGTTTTGAGAACCGCGTGCACCAGCGCACTGGATATTTAATAATGTAGGATATTGCATTAAGTTGAGTAAATAGAGCAAAGAAATTAGAAGTCTTGTCACTTCGCTTTGGTTTTTAGTGCTAGTTTGTTGACACGCTAAAGCTGACACGTGTTTCGACCCAACAGACGTCTTTATCAAGGCGTGTGTTTGGGGTTCAATAAATGTGGGTTGGATGATGTGCTCCTGCGTGGTGACTCTGCTGAGTAGCAAGCGGTCAGGCCAGCGAGGTCTCCGTAACAAGATGAGCGAAGGCCTGACTGCTTGCTACTCATGTATCGACCCCGGGAGGATGAATGCTCAGTTGGCCTTGCCAGGATTTGAACCTGTGACGTTCAGATCAAACACAGGTAGCAGGAGATATAAAGGGAGATGGTCGCTCTCTTTGTGACATCCTGCTACCATATCTACAATCATCGGATGTGCACTGGCATTAATTATGATATATTCTATGGTAGACATAGAGGTGCCACTGATCCACGTTGGGCTACGTATTGAATCACTTAGGATATCACCATTTAATACTCTAAGCTGATATTTTAGAAATAACTTAGCCCATGGTTTACCATAATTATTGGAGACAGGTTCTATAGGCCCTGAATTGAGTGTGTTTATAGAATCAATATTCTGCATTCTAATCTGTGCATTAAAATCTCCTAGGATAATGATGGGTAGGGCAGGATCGTATTCATGTAGTATTTTTGTGACAGTCTATATTCTCCTTATTGTATTCACCATTAGGTGGATTATATATATTTACAATCAGTAGTGATGAAAACATTAATTGGGTGGCGTTCACTACTATGGCCAAAACCATGGAGGTAGACCACACGGTATTATGGCCTGTCCAAGGATGTCTAATGGAAATCAACAAGCCTCTTTTGGGTCGACCTCTAGGGCCTTTGATGGCTAAGCTCTGTATTGTGGTTCGACCATCAATGTCACATGTGTAATTCCTTTCGAAGATAAGCTAAAGATGTATACCTGCCCCCGAACCCACCAGTCCATGTCGTCTTTGTTCAAAACTTCTTTTAAGTCATGTAGAACATCTAAAGTATGTTTTTAGAGCGTCAAACCTCTCTAGGGGAAAGAAGGCAGGTGGTTCTGGTTCAAAATCAGCTGTATCAAGAGGGTCTGTGGGATGGGAAATGATGTTTCCAGGCGTAACCTGTAAAAAATAGAGACATCTCAGTTGGCGAGCAGTGGTGGCTTTTGATTGTTAAGAAAATGAAGATTTCAATTGTCTCTGGGAATGTCACAGTGCGTTGTGCGCACAACAAAACAGAGCTGCCATTCTGATAAAGCTGGCTTTATAGTCAATAGATCCTTCTTTTCTTTTGGATAATTAATTTCTTTGGGATTTAGCTTTGAGAGAGTGAAAGCAGCTGGCCAGTGTGTGGGTACGCTTAAGGGATGCATTAGTGTCCACAATGAAGGACCGCATAACCTTAGAATATCCGAACATGGGTGCTGTGGCACATGGCCTTTTCAATGTCTAGAGCGCCTGCTCTGCTCCTGTATAGCGGTGGTCATTTTTCCCTTTTCTCAGCAGGTGGGTGGTTATTTGGTCTACAGCAGTGAATTGATTGCTCAAACACCTCAAAACACGTGCAAATCCTTGGAGGACAGTGACCTTAATGAAGCTGGACATGGCCTATTCACTCTGACTGCGAGATTCCTGGTATCTGTCAGTGGGTAGAATGAAGCCTCAGACTCCACTCTGGCTACATGAAAGAAGCATTTTTCCAATTCGTCCCTTGATGTTGAGTAATTTAGAATGTTGTCGATCAAACTACAGCCCAGAAGTCAAGTACATCGAGCAACAGCTCACTGATAAAAAAACAAAAAATGCTGCTGGTCCATTGAATGAACCGAATGCCATCCTCTGGTGTCCAAATAGTGAACATGTTGTCAAAACACAGTTTTATAATCATCTCTGGATAGTACTAGGAGATAAGCACTTCTTAAATCCAGTTTACAGAGTTACAAACTTGACTTGTTCAAGCAAACCAGGTATTAAGGTTGAGGGTAACTGTTAATTGCTGTAATGTCATTACTGTCCCTGTAGTCAATGCACGTTCTTTGCTCCCCTCCCTATTATGATATGAAGAACACTGGGGGAGATGTTGGTGATTTGAAATGTAGAATACATCCATTGTCCTCAATTCTTTAAAAATATAAATCCTCCATGTTTTTTTGTGCCTGGCTTGACACCCTGCACCAGCCTGGGAAATAGACACAGTACAACTGACTGATGCTTGACATTTTGTAGAATTCGATTGAATTGTGATTACCTTGTTTAAAATGTCCTCCCAATGTATGCCCTCACAACGTATGAGGGCCACCCTGGGATGTCTATAAAACTATTTAAATAAATGGTATTTTCTGTTACCATAAAGAGAGTTAAACAACTTCAATGATGAAATTATGAGTTTGAAGTGACTGATAAATGTATTGCAAGTCACCAAAAGGTACTACAATGCACCTAAAATATTTTGTGTGTCATCCACTAGAGATGGGTAGAACCTTTTGTCCTTTGCTTGCATTGCTGACTTGACGTTTCATTTTTGCCAACGTCATGGGTTGTACAGGCCATTCAGTGCAGATTATGTGTACCCAGTTTCGCAAATATTCTCTAGACAATTAACCCATTCTGAACATGTTTTGCAATTAACAGATGAGCAAAGATCTATTGGATTCATATATTTCACGCTTGCGTCCTCAGAAACTGGCACTCTGGTAATCTGCAAAACAGACCAAAACCCTAGAAATGCACAGCTGCCGTGTGTGGGAAGGCTCTCCATGGAGTACTACATCTGAGTCCAGTGCAGGCAGGCTGTCTAGGTGTTCATTAAGCCACACACTGAAGCGTTGTTCTACAGGGGCAATCTCGGAGTGATGGCTCCAAGAAAAGCTGGTGAGGCACTTCCAGTGCAGCCTGCCATCTGAAATCCTGCTTTTCAAGTAAGAGGGGAGGGGCAGACAAGGTGGGGGGATAGAGGTTTTGCCAGAAAGAAAACACGGGCTATTTTGGAATTATGAGGGCGTTGAGAGTCCAATTGGAGGTGCACTAAATTAAATATCCCAAGAGTTAGTGATTTCTCACTTTGGTAAAAGCAGCTCATGGTCCGATTAGCCAACGTTTAAGATTGTTAGTTTAGAGAGAATTGAAACATGACCAATCTCAGAGCTACATATGAGAGAATTGAAACCTGGCCAATCACAGAGCTGCATATGAGAGAATTAAAACCTGACCAATCACAGAGCTGCATATCTGTATAAATGTCCCGATTGAGGCTACAGATACTTTGTACAATGTGGGAGGGGCCTGTAGTTATCCTGCTAAGGAATGCAGCGAACAGTCCCTTTTCTATGCTGCCATAGAGACATTTGACTAAGGGTTGAACACCGCCATCTTTCTGCAGTCTCTCAAGGACCACTGATGGGTTGGCTATGGGTGCTTAGGGGGAGAGCCTGGAGATGGGAGGATTCCGTGGCCATGCAAAGCGGCTGTGTGCGTGGATCTGACACATGTGCCTTGGTGGGGCAGTGAAGGGGTTACTCCGCCTGACTTGCACTAGTGGTGTCTTGTTCCACCAACAGTTATGGGGGAGCCATGCGGAGAAGCCCTGTGAAACCTGGCTGGTCCTTCAGCTGCAGCAGAACAGCTGGGAGAGTGTTCCTGGGCCTGCTGGTATTGGTGGAAACCTGGTAGCCCTTTGTTTCCAGTTGCCCAATGGATCCTGCAAGGCTGGGGGCATTTTTCTTCCCCAGGCTGGCATGGCTCATTGTATATACTGGCTGGAGTATCACAGGCTACTTTCAGTTAAAGGGTGCTCCACGACATTCCTGCTGTTGCATTCCTAGCAGGGAGCCACCTTTACTGCCCCAGTATATACGCAAGAAGCAGGGCTCCAGGAAAGGTGCTATGTTATGTTAACAGCACTTGTAAAGCGCAACAGTCACCCGGAGGCATCTTGGCGCTATACCATAAGTAGTGCAAAGTGCGAGCATGACGGAAAAGAAAATGATCCTCTGCATGTGTTAAGGGACATTGCTCCCTACTACCTGCTGTTGTCCCATCCTGACCCACAAGGACATTTGGCACCTAGCTATGAGTCCTATGATAGGCTGGTGGAGGGAGCAAGTGGAAAAATGTGTGTGTATAAATATATGCATGTAGAGACACCTGCTATGGGTCATCTGTGTGTGCGCGCGTAGAGTGGTTGCGTGTGTGTGTGTGTGTGTGTGTGTGGGTATGCTTGTGAGGAAGGTATGAGAGAGGATTGTCCGGGGTCTGTTATGGCTGCGTACACTAGTATCATGGGTGTATTTTACAGCCACAATGATGACATACTCTGAGGGACGAGCATCATGGATTTATTTTACAGCTGAAATGATGTCATACATTTTACAGTGGGAATGATGACACCTACGCTGTGCACCGGCATCATGAAAGTATGTTACCGACACAATGATGACTCATTCTGTGGGCACAGTAGGTGTGGACCTTTAGCTCCATCCGTTTACTCAAATTATGCCCACCTCTAGAATTAGTAAGTGCACCTTTTGTCCATAAAGCCATTTTATTGTACAGACAGCCGGGAGGGGGCTTAGATGACATCTAACAGTCACACTTACCCTGGTCTCCCTGAACCACACAAAGAACACACATTATATACAGTTTGCAACAGTTATTACACTCCCCCAGATACTGTTACAAAGGCATCCCCCAAACATGATTGGTTGACCTGGAGAGAGAAATCTAAAGCCCACGCAGTTCATTGTGCACAGGCATTATAACACAATCCCTTAAAAACGTATAATTACAAGGTTTACATTTCCAACATACACCTTCCCAAAGAATCTCTCCATATTTGGTGGCAGCCTTGCCTCTTAGTAACACAACAGAATTCCTATTAATGACGCACACGGACCACCCCCGAATATACCTAAGCACATGAAGATGAAAGACACATAGATTCCCTTTTGACCTATTCGTGTTTGCTAATCACATTGCCCAAATCTGTCCGGTGTCCGATTTTTTTTAATAACTACTGACCTTTCCTATTCACATGAATTCTGCCCACTCTCTGACAACACAAATGCTTTCCTGAAATGTATTACTACTGATTTCCGCAAGTGCCCTGGGAGAGGCCACCTCTTTCCAAACAACCCAGCGAGTTTCACAAATGCCTATCCTTTACAGCAATGAGCTCTCCTGTTTACCAGAGATCACATCTTCCCTTCGCCCTCCAGCACGTGAGCCTTCAGAAAACTGACCGCAACCCTGTTGACCAACTTACAAAACCTGTTCCCTGACTCCTTTGCAATCCTTTGAAATGATTGTGAAAACACCCTTCTAATTAATCCACAATACGGAGACCCATGATACACCGAGTTGCCACACCTCATATATTTCATATCTTTTACTGAATTAAAAAAATGCTTCCCATACATGTATACCATTATGTGTGCATTATTATACCTATTATGATCTCCTCTCATAACCGCCATTCATACAGCTACACTCCCCGTGCACATGTTGATTGCCTGCTTCACCTGAGTGGGGAGGGGCCCTGCGTGTGACAGTGTTTCATCGTTATGTTTCTGTGCGCATGAAAATCTACAAATGTTTCTCCTCTACACAAAAAAACACAAAGTCACCTAAATGTAACACTTATCCCATTTACTATAAAAAAATTGTAATATTTGCAGCAATATGCGAAAGTGACAGAAATGACGATGATGATGTGTCCACCCCCCAGTCAGTGGTATGGTGCGCGAAGTTCGAACTTTTCTAACTTCCCACAGCACCACCATCAAGAAAGTAGTTTACAGTGTTAATGTTCTGCTCTGTTGCATTAATATGCGTACTGTGCCCCCACCAGGGGTATCCAGGCATTAGTCTGCTGGAAGAAAGAAAATAAACAAGGGAAGATGAGAGGGTTGATAATAGATGCTACAAACACACTCAAAAGACATTGTGTATAGACGCATTACAAATACCCAATGAATAAATAAATAACTACATCTATGTAGGGATGCAGTGGGAGGATAATGTTTTGTGATAGCCTGGGTACGGGTCAGCCCTGATGGGTAGACCGTAGTTCTGCAGTATGGAGGAGATGGAAACTCCTAAAGTGTTAGGATATCTGCTTTGTGTTTTCAAGGCAGATTTGGTGAATATGTTATGTAATGTAAGTTGGATGCACGAGTGGCTCCAGAGTGCGTCCGGGCAATCGTGCAGGTTTTGTGGCTTATTTCCAGAGGCATCTGTAAACGTTTTAGCCAGGTTCATACTCCAGAATGTGATATCTGCTGAGCCTGAGCCAAGAGTGGCAGAGTCAAGAATAGACTGTGTATAAAGGTAGACGTTGTTGTTGGTAGCAGAAATAAGGGAACACTGCTCAAACTAGAATGGTTAAATTGGAAAAGGCTGGCACCTTGATGGCAAAAAGGTTATGAATAGATTTTTGCATGCCCTGTAATGCCAGTCTTTATTTTAGCTTATGGTGAGACATGACATCCCCTGTCCTTCTCTATGCAGTGACTGAGTGATGTTACTATGCTTTGACTGTTGCCGTACGGCTATGCAACGCGTTGCTACTTGTACAGCACGGTATGCCATGGTAAACCTGCCTCACAGGACTGAGAAGCAGAGGTGAATCTTTAAGATTGCAAGCCAACAGTGTTAACAGAGGCGCACCCAGAGATCAGCACTCGTTGAGGGGGGTAATCTAACCAGCCAAAGTGGAGAAAGTGGGTGTGAAACAGATGTGAATGTGCTCCGGAAACCCTCACAGACAAGAGAAACCATTATCTGAGCAGCTTGCACACCTGGAAACCTCTTAAATAACAACAATCCGGATAGTTTGTATGCCAGAAATGTGTAGTATTTGGCATGTTTGTAGCTCCCTGAAAGATTAGCAAACTGTCTCTTTACTTCTTCTGCCCTTTACACTATATAAGAGTTTTGCATATTGTACCAAACAAGCACCACTCTGGTGTCAGCGCACCTAGACTTGACTTCTTCATGCAAAATGTTTCAGGACCTGAACGCTGTTTTAGGATCAGCAGTGGCCATACTTTTAAGCCTTAGTGGTCTTGCACATCGATGGGGAAATGCTCTCCTGACAGGGTTCTTAGCTGCTCACTTGGCTCCCCTAAAAGCGTCAGAGGATAGCACAGGGGCAACGTGCTGGTCTTGGCAACAAGACCGCGCAGAGCAACAGAGGTTTGAAACCAGGATTCGCGCTTAGAAACCAAACTCAGGTATTATATCCCACCACGCTGCAGCATGACTTACTATGGGAGCACCGAAATATGACCAAATTACCCCCATCCTACGCAAACCATATTAGATTCCACTCCAAGCCAGGATACTGTTCAAGGCTGCGTGTATACACAGCATCCACGAGTAGCACACTGGTGAACCTGGTGGCTAAGCTTCTCATATCTGGTGGTACACGCTCCTTGCGAAGCAAATGGACCAACAGGCTTGAAACACAACTCGTCTGCAAAGGGTGGACCGGATAACAATCCTTCTCTTGTCACGCACCCACCCTCTGGAACTCGATCCCGGTGTCGGCTCGAAATGCCCCCACAATTCCCCAATTTGGCAAATCTCTCAAAACATGGCGCTTTCAACAACACCCAGCAAAGGACTAATTCTGATGGATGCACATACCGACGCACAGACCTCAGAGTACTGCGCTGCTGTTAAAAGATGCTGGTCCAAATGCCGGCTTCCCACACTCTGTGCAGCGCTCCGCTGCTCTCGAGCTAAGTCTGCACTTTAAACAATAAAATAAACAAAACAATAAAATAAGCCTTCCACAGCGCCAGGGTATCATGAGCCAAGGCATGTAGAACCCATGCCCAAGAAAGCAGGTGGGCAAAGCCACTCGACTTACTCCCCCAGGCCCCCTAGCTGCCCGGGTCTACAGACATCCGAGCGGCAGGAATTAATGGACACTTTTCAATGGGGCTGCGTTTTGAACCCTCCCCCTCTGGGAGCAAAGACCTGGACAGCTCTTCCTGGAAACTCTCAAGGCCACCTAGGAATGTTATGGCGATGGTCATAGCCGTGTGTGAGGCAGAAATCCTGTCCATCTGAGTTTGGGCTCTTCTCGGAGGTCATGTTTATTTATTTTTATTTTTATGAAGCGCCACGCGCCCGTGGGCCTCATCTGCATAATCCAGGCCTTGTACATCCGGCTCGCCCTCGGCTGCACTAACCTTTCCCTGTTCAGACAGGGTACCTTGTAAATCTTCGCTCAGAAAAGGGGCGTAGATTCTGCTTACCAGATGAGATTTGCCTGTCTACCTCGGGGGTTATGCCCCTGTTCATAAACTGAGTGCCACTCCTGTGCTTTATTTATTTATTTGGGTGCACTAACTGCCACTTAAGGCTGCTTGAAAGCGCTTGAACCCTAGGCATTCACGCAGAGCTACAGAATGTGACCTGACATAACATGACCTTACCAGTGAGCATGACAGAAGCTGGCCTCATGTCCCAGGACAAAAGAAGGGCTGAACAAAAACCTAAAAATGAAATATTAATATCGGTGTCTGAGGGGGCGAGGGGGGCACCTACCTAATAGCAAAATAAAGGGGTAACTTAAAAGCATAGATTCAAGCTAACATGCGCTTAAATTCAAGATCAAAATACATACATTCGGACAGATGCTCTTGGGAAGGTTTGTATCTGCAGCTTAAACACACGTGCACACTGTCCAGCACACCAAAACACCCCCACACCCCACCACTGACGTCTGCTGCTATGGGGTGGCTGCTAGCAATGTGGGAATGGAAGGCTCTTTCGGAGGTAATTCCTGATTTCCACCTGGAGGAAAATCAATATGTCCTTTCCTTCAGAGGTGCCCTCTCCTCACGGCAGGGGGGACACGTTTGTGCCCCTTTTCCCAAGGGAGGCATGTCTCATTCTTCGAAACAAAAGGTGGATTCCATGAAATGGAATTTCTTTTTTGATATTTTTTACTTTTGTATTTGGTTTCCGTTGTATGCCGCTTTATAGAGCTTTCAGAAACCGCAGTAGGTTGCAAAGCCAAGGCAAGAAAATAAATAATGTTTTATATATATATATATATATATATATATATATATATATATATATATATATATATATATATATATATATATTTTTTAAGAAGGCAAATGAGGCTTTAGGTGACTGTGCTTGAGGCTTAGTGGGACCCTCAGAATTGGTGATGCTCTTAAACCACCCTCTCTATGGACCAGCCGTGTGGTTGGCCCTGAGGACAGTTCAGGGAATAGAATGGCTGGGATGCAATAGAATATACTGTGATGTGATGGGTTCTATCGCCCATTTTTTATGCTCTGCCAAAAGTTATACTATGTTAATAGGTTTTTATATGGCACCAGGTCCCCACCGTAGACGTTTCAGAGCACCTACCCATGGAGTGGAGTACTGTGCACCCACTAGGGGGGATGCAGACCGTAGTATGTTCTAATTATGATATATAAAGTGGGTTTCATCCACCTGAAATTCTTTTACAGTGGCCATGCTTATATATAGTGAAGGGAACTGTCTAACAAATGCATTCTACAGTGGAAATGCTTGCATATAGTGTGGCATTCTGTATCATGAAATGTATTTTACAGTTAGTGAAGGGGGCTGTGTCATGAATGCATTTTACATTGGCAATGCTGGCAAATAGTGTGGAATTCTGTGTCATGAATGTATTTTACAGTGGCAATGCTTATTTAGTGAAAGGGGCTGTGTCATGAATGCATTTTACAGTGGCAATGCTTGCATATAGTGTAGCAATCTGTGTTATGAATGTAGTTTACATTAGCAATGCTTATATATAGTGAAGGGGGCTGTGTCATGAATGCATTTTACAGTGGCAATGCTTGCATATAGAGTAGCGATCTGTATCATGAAAGTATTTTACAGTGGCAATACTGGCATGCATTGGGGCACAGGCATCTTGAACAAGTGTCTTCCACTGGCAGTGCTGGCCTAGAGTGTGGGCTCTGGTGTACCGTTGGTGCTGTGGCCTTTACTGTTCTTTTTTTCTTCTGTGCGTTATTCTACAGAACTGTTGAATACTGGATGGCGTTTCCCTATATTTATCTCATTAAATGCGCTGTAAAAATACAACCTTTCAACTCATTTTTTTTAGCAATGCCTCGTCGAGAGAACACGGCAGAATCCCTGTAGTTGGTTGAGCCTCCCCCAAAACGCTCGGTCGCTCATGCCAGTCCAGAGAAAACATTTACCACACTGAAAAAATCTACCAGCTTCTGGAGACTTGGGAGGCCCTGGAAGGTGCATGGCGACAGTGGCCGAAGTGAGCTGTGTGACCACAAAAGTGATGGGTGGAAGGTTTCGAATGAATCTAAACCACTGGCAATTGCTCTGGGCAACCTTCCACACCACCGTTTTTTAGCCCGTCTGCGCCATTGCAAAAGGGGACCAGCCATGTGCAAATCAGTCAGCAGCTGCCGCCACCAAAGGTAGCACCCCAGCCCGAACTGCTAGGCCAGGTCCCCTCTGCACAGAAAACCAAGCAACCCCAGACATGTTTCGGCCTTGTTGGAAGTCCTCAGTGAGGTGCAGCCTGGTTCCCTGTGGCGCAGCGAGCAAGGGACCCACGTCTGGGCATACCCTCGCTCACAAGGAGAAACAAACTGACCACAAAAGTGATGGGTGGAAGGTTTCGAATGAATCTAAACCACTGGCAATTGCTCTGGGCAACCTTCCACACCACTGATTTTTAGCCCGTCTGCGCCATTGCAAAAGTGGACCAGCCATGTGCAAATCAGTCAGCAGCTGCCGCCACCAAAGGTAGCAGCCCAGCCCGAACTGCTAGGCCAGGTCCCCTCTGCACAGAAAACCAAGCAACCCCAGACATGTTTCGGCCTTGTTGGACCTCCTCAGTGAGGTGCAGCCTGGTTCCCTGTGGCGCAGCGAGCAAGGAACCCACGCCTGGGCATACCCTCTCTCACAAGGAGAAACAAACTGACCACAAAAGTGATGGGTGGAAGGTTTCCAATGAATCTAAACCACTGGCAATTGCTCTGGGCAACCTTCCACACCACCGTTTTTTAGCCCGTCTGCGCCATTGCAAAAGCGGACCAGCCATGTGCAAATCAGTCAGCAGCTGCCGCAACCAAAGGTAGCAGCCCAGCCCGAACTGCTAGGCCAGGTCCCCTCTGCACAGAAAACCAAGCAACCCCAGACATGTTTCGGCCTTGTTGGACCTCCTCAGTGAGGTGCAGCCTGGTTCCCTGTGGCGCAGCGAGCAAGGAACCCACGTCTGGGCATACCCTATCTCACAAGGAGAAACAAACTGACCACAAAAGTGATATGTGGAAGGTTTTGAATGAATCTAAACCACTGGCAATTGCTCTGGCCAACCTTCCACACCACCGTTTTTTAGCCCGTCTGCGCCATTGCAAAAGGGGACCAGCCATGTGCAAATCAGTCAGCAGCTGCCGCCACCAAAGGTAGCAGCCCAGCCCGAACTGCTAGGCCAGGTCCACTCTCCACAGAAAACCAAGCAACCCCAGACATGTTTCGGCCTTGTTGGACCTCCTCAGTGAGGTGCAGCCTGGTTCCCTGTGGGGCAGCAAGCAACTGACCCACGTCTGGGCATACCCTCTCTCACAAGGAGAAACAAACTGACCACAAAAGTGATGGGTGGAAGGTTTCGAATGAATCTAAACCACTGGCAATTGCTCTGGGCAACCTTCCACACCACCGTTTTTTAGCCCATCTGCGCCATTGCAAAAGGGGACCAGCCATGTGCAAATCAGTCAGCAGCTGCCGACACCAAAGGTAGCAGCCCAGCCCGAACTGCTAGGCCAGGTCCCCTCTGCACAGAAAACCAAGCAACCCCAGGCATGTTTCGGCCTTGTTGGACATCCTCAGTGAGGTGCAGCCTGGTTCCCTGTGGCGCAACGAGCAAGGGACCCACGTCTGGGCATACCCTCTCTCACAAGGAGAAACAAACTGACCACAAAAGTGATGGGTGGAAGGTTTTGAATGAATCTAAACCACTGGCAATTGCTCTGGGCAACCTTCCACACCACTGTTTTTTAGCCCGTCTGCGCCATTGCAAAAGGGGACCAGCCATGTGCAAATCAGTCAGCAGCTGCCGCCACCAAAGGTAGCAGCCCAGCCCGAACTGCTAGGCCAGCTCCCCTCTGCACAGAAAACCAAGCAACCCCAGACATGTTTCGGCCTTGTTGGACCTCCTCAGTGAGGTGCAGCCTGGTTCCCTGTGGCGCAGCGAGCAAGGGACCCACGTCTGGGCATACCCTCTCTCACAAGGAGAAACAAACTGACCACAAAAGTGATGGGTGGAAGGTTTCAAATGAATCTAAACCACTGGCAATTGCTCTGGGCAACCTTCCACACCACCGTTTTTTAGCCCGTCTGCGCCATTGCAAAAGGGGACCAGCCATGTGCAAATCAGTCAGCAGCTGCCGCCACCAAAGGTAGCAGCCCAGCCTGAACTGCTAGGCCAGGTCCCCTCTGCACAGAAAACCAAGCAACCCCAGACATGTTTCAGCCTTGTTGGACCTCCTCAGTGAGGTGCAGCCTGGTTCCTTGTGGCGCAGCGAGCAAGGGACCCACGCCTGGGCATACCCTCTCTCACAAGGAGAAACAAACTGACCACAAAAGTGATGGGTGGAAGGTTTCGAATGAATCTAAACCACTGGCAATTGCTCTGGGCAACCTTCCACACCACCGTTTTTTAGCCTCTCTGTGCCATTGCAAAAGGGGACCAGCCATGTGCAAATCAGTCAGCAGCTGCCGCCACCAAAGGTCGCAGCCCAGCCCGAACTGCTGGGCCAGGTCCCCTCGGCACAGAAAACCAAGCAACCCCAGACATGTTTCGGCCTTGTTGGACCTCCTCAATGAGGTGCAGCCTGGTTCCCTGTGGCGCAGCGAGCAAGGGACCCACGTCTGGGCATACTCTCTCTCACAAGGAGAAACAAACTGACCACAAAAGTGATGGATGGAAGGTTTTGAATGAATCTAAACCACTGGCAATTGCTCTGGGCAACCTTCCACACCACCGTTTTTTAGCCCGTCTGCGCCATTGCAAAAGGGGACCAGCCATGTGCAAATCAGTCAGCAGCTGCCGCCACCAAAGGTAGCAGCCCAGCCCGAACTGCTAGGCCAGGACCCCTCTGCACAGAAAACCAAGCAACCCCAGACATGTTTCAGCCGTGTTGGACCTCCTCAGTGAGATGCAGCCTGGTTCCCTGTGGCGCAGGGAGCAAGGGACCCATGTCTGGGCATACCCTCTCTCACAAGGAGAAACAAACTGACCACAAAAGTGATGGGTGGAAGGTTTCGAACAAATCTAAACCACTGGCAATTGCTCTGGGCAACCTTCCACACCACCGTTTTTTAGCCCGTCTGCGCCATTGCAAAAGGGGACCAGCCATGTGCAAATCAGTCAGCAGCTGCTGCCACCAAAGGTAGCATCCCAGCCCGAACTGCTAGGCCATGTCCCCTCTGCACAGAAAACCAAGCAACCCCAGACATGTTTCGGCCTTGGTGGACCTCCTCAGTGAGGTGCAGCCTGGTTCCCTGTGGCGCAGTGAGCAAGGGACCCACGTCTGGGCATACCCTCTCTCACAAGGAGAAACAAACTGACCACAAAAGTGATGGGTGGAAGGTTTCGAATGAATCTAAACCACTGGCAATTGCTCTGGGCAACCTTCCACACCACAGTTTTTTAGCACGTCTGCGCCATTGCAAAAGGGGACCAGCCATGTGCAAATCAGTCAGCAGCTGCCGCCACCAAAGTTAGCAGCCCAGCCCGAACTGCTAGTCCAGGTCCCCTCTGCACAGAAAACCAAGCAACCCCAGACATTTTTCAGCCTTGTTGGACATCCTCAGTGAGGTGCAGCCTGGTTCCCTGTGGCGCAGCGAGCAAGGGACCCACGTCTGGGCATACCCTCTCTCACAAGGAGAAACAAACTGACCACAAAAGTGATGGGTGGAAGGTTTCAAATGAATCTAAACCCCTGGCAATTGCTCTGGGCAACCTTCCACACCACCGTTTTTTAGCCCGTCTGCGTCATTGCAAAAGGGGACCAGCCATGTGCAAATCAGTCAGCAGCTGCCGCCACCAAAGGTAGCAGCCCAGCCCGAACTGCTAGGCCAGGTCCCCTCTCTACAGAAAACCAAGCAACCCCAGACATGTTTCGGCCTTGTTGGACCTCCTCAGTGGGGTGCAGCCTTGTTCCCTGTGGCGCAGCGAGCAAGGGACCCACGTCTGGGCATACCCTCTCTCACAAGGAGAAACAAACTGACCACAAAAGTGATGGGTGGAAGGTTTCGAATTAATCTAAACCACTGGCAATTGCTCTGGGCAACCTTCCACACCACCGTTTTTTAGCCCGTCTGCGCCATTGCAAAAGGGGACCAGCCATGTGGAAATCAGTCAGCAGCTGCCGCCACCAAAGGTAGCAGCCCAGCCTGAACTGCTAGGCCAGGTCCCCTCTGCACAGAAAACCAAGCAACCCCAGACATGTTTCAGCCTTGTTGGACCTCCTCAGTGAGGTGCAGCCTAGTTCCCTGTGGCGCAGCGAGCAAGGGACCCATGTCTAGGCATACCCTCTCTCACAAGGAGAAACAAACTGACCACAAAAGTGATGGGTGGAAGGTTTTGAATGAATCTAAACCACTGGCAATTGCTCTGGGCAACCTTCCACACCACTGTTTTTTAGCCCATCTGCGCCATTGCAAAAGGGGACCAGCCATGTGCAAATCAGTCAGCAGCTGCCGCCACCAAAGGTAGCAGCCCAGCCCGAACTGCTAGGCCAGGTCCCCTCTGCAGAGAAAACCAAGCAACCCCAGACATGTTTCGGCCTTGTTGGACCTCCTCAGTGAGGTGCAGCCTGGTTCCCTGTGGCGCAGCGAGCAAGGAACCCACGTCTGGGCATACCCTATCTCACAAGGAGAAACAAACTGACCACAAAAGTGATATGTGGAAGGTTTTGAATGAATCTAAACCACTGGCAATTGCTCTGGCCAACCTTCCACACCACCGTTTTTTAGCCCGTCTGCGCCATTGCAAAAGGGGACCAGCCATGTGCAAATCAGTCAGCAGCTGCCGCCACCAAAGGTAGCAGCCCAGCCCGAACTGCTAGGCCAGGTCCACTCTCCACAGAAAACCAAGCAACCCCAGACATGTTTCGGCCTTGTTGGACCTCCTCAGTGAGGTGCAGCCTGGTTCCCTGTGGGGCAGCAAGCAACGGACCCACGTCTGGGCATACCCTCTCTCACAAGGAGAAACAAACTGACCACAAAAGTGATGGGTGGAAGGTTTCGAATGAATCTAAACCACTGGCAATTGCTCTGGGCAACCTTCCACACCACCGTTTTTTAGCCCATCTGCGCCATTGCAAAAGGGGACCAGCCATGTCCAAATCAGTCAGCAGCTGCCGACACCAAAGGTAGCAGCCCAGCCCGAACTGCTAGGCCAGGTCCCCTCTGCACAGAAAACCAAGCAACCCCAGGCATGTTTCGGCCTTGTTGGACATCCTCAGTGAGGTGCAGCCTGGTTCCCTGTGGCGCAACGAGCAAGGGACCCACGTCTGGGCATACCCTCTCTCACAAGGAGAAACAAACTGACCACAAAAGTGATGGGTGGAAGGTTTCGAATGAATCTAAACCACTGGCAATTGCTCTGGGCAACCTTCCACACCACTGTTTTTTAGCCCGTCTGCGCCATTGCAAAAGAGGACCAGCCATGTGCAAATCAGTCAGCAGCTGCCGCCACCAAAGGTAGCAGCCCAGCCCGAACTGCTAGGCCAGCTCCCCTCTGCACAGAAAACCAAGCAACCCCAGACATGTTTCGGCCTTGTTGGACCTCCTCAGTGAGGTGCAGCCTGGTTCCCTGTGGCGCAGCGAGCAAGGGACCCACGTCTGGGCATACCCTCTCTCACAAGGAGAAACAAACTGACCACAAAAGTGATGGGTGGAAGGTTTCAAATGAATCTAAACCACTGGCAATTGCTCTGGGCAACCTTCCACACCACCGTTTTTTAGCCCGTCTGCGCCATTGCAAAAGGGGACCAGCCATGTGCAAATCAGTCAGCAGCTGCCGCCACCAAAGGTAGCAGCCCAGCCTGAACTGCTAGGCCAGGTCCCCTCTGCACAGAAAACCAAGCAACCCCAGACATGTTTCAGCCTTGTTGGACCTCCTCAGTGAGGTGCAGCCTGGTTCCTTGTGGCGCAGCGAGCAAGGGACCCACGTCTGGGCATACCCTCTCTCACAAGGAGAAACAAACTGACCACAAAAGTGATGGGTGGAAGGTTTCGAATGAATCTAAACCACTGGCAATTGCTCTGGGCAACCTTCCACACCACCGTTTTTTAGCCCGTCTGTGCCATTGCAAAAGGGGACCAGCCATGTGCAAATCAGTCAGCAGCTGCCGCCACCAAAGGTCGCAGCCCAGCCCGAACTGCTGGGCCAGGTCCCCTCTGCACAGAAAACCAAGCAACCCCAGACATGTTTCGGCCTTGTTGGACCTCCTCAATGAGGTGCAGCCTGGTTCCCTGTGGCGCAGCGAGCAAGGGACCCACGTCTGGGCATACTCTCTCTCACAAGGAGAAACAAACTGACCACAAAAGTGATGGATGGAAGGTTTTGAATGAATCTAAACCACTGGCAATTGCTCTGGGCAACCTTCCACACCACCGTTTTTTAGCCCGTCTGCGCCATTGCAAAAGGGGACCAGCCATGTGCAAATCAGTCAGCAGCTGCCGCCACCAAAGGTAGCAGCCCAGCCTGAACTGCTAGGCCAGGTCCCCTCTGCACAGAAAACCAAGCAACCCCAGACATGTTTCAGCCTTGTTGGACCTCCTCAGTGAGGTGCAGCCTGGTTCCTTGTGGCGCAGCGAGCAAGGGACCCACGTCTGGGCATACCCTCTCTCACAAGGAGAAACAAACTGACCACAAAAGTGATGGGTGGAAGGTTTCGAATGAATCTAAACCACTGGCAATTGCTCTGGGCAACCTTCCACACCACCGTTTTTTAGCCCGTCTGTGCCATTGCAAAAGGGGACCAGCCATGTGCAAATCAGTCAGCAGCTGCCGCCACCAAAGGTCGCAGCCCAGCCCGAACTGCTGGGCCAGGTCCCCTCTGCACAGAAAACCAAGCAACCCCAGACATGTTTCGGCCTTGTTGGACCTCCTCAATGAGGTGCAGCCTGGTTCCCTGTGGCGCAGCGAGCAAGGGACCCACGTCTGGGCATACTCTCTCTCACAAGGAGAAACAAACTGACCACAAAAGTGATGGATGGAAGGTTTTGAATGAATCTAAACCACTGGCAATTGCTCTGGGCAACCTTCCACACCACCGTTTTTTAGCCCGTCTGCGCCATTGCAAAAGGGGACCAGCCATGAGCAAATCAGTCAGCAGCTGCCGCCACCAAAGGTAGCAGCCCAGCCCGAACTGCTAGGCCAGGACCCCTCTGCACAGAAAACCAAGCAACCCCAGACATGTTTCAGCCGTGTTGGCCCTCCTCAGTGAGATGCAGCCTGGTTCCCTGTGGCGCAGGGAGCAAGGGACCCATGTCTGGGCATACCCTCTCTCACAAGGAGAAACAAACTGACCACAAAAGTGATGGGTGGAAGGTTTCGAACAAATCTAAACCACTGGCAATTGCTCTGGGCAACCTTCCACACCACCGTTTTTTAGCCCGTCTGCGCCATTGCAAAAGGGGACCAGCCATGTGCAAATCAGTCAGCAGCTGCTGCCACCAAAGGTAGCAGCCCAGCCCGAACTGCTAGGCCATGTCCCCTCTGCACAGAAAACCAAGCAACCCCAGACATGTTTCGGCCTTGTTGGACCTCCTCAGTGAGGTGCATCCTGGTTCCCTGTGGCGCAGTGAGCAAGGGACCCACGTCTGGGCATACCCTCTCTCACAAGGAGAAACAAACTGACCACAAAAGTGATGGGTGGAAGGTTTCGAATGAATCTAAACCACTGGCAATTGTTCTGGGCAACCTTCCACACCACAGTTTTTTAGCACGTCTGCGCCATTGCAAAAGGGGACCAGCCATGTGCAAATCAGTCAGCAGCTCCCGCCACCAAAGTTAGCAGCCCAGCCCGAACTGCTAGTCCAGGTCCCCTCTGCACAGAAAACCAAGCAACCCCAGACATTTTTCAGCCTTGTTGGACATCCTCAGTGAGGTGCAGCCTGGTTCCCTGTGGCGCAGCGAGCAAGGGACCCACGTCTGGGCATACCCTCTCTCACAAGGAGAAACAAACTGACCACAAAAGTGATGGGTGGAAGGTTTCAAATGAATCTAAACCACTGGCAATTGCTCTGGGCAACCTTCCACACCACCGTTTTTTAGCCCGTCTGCGTCATTGCAAAAGGGGACCAGCCATGTGCAAATCAGTCAGCAGCTGCCGCCACCAAAGGTAGCAGCCCAGCCCGAACTGCTAGGCCAGGTCCCCTCTCTACAGAAAACCAAGCAACCCCAGACATGTTTCGGCCTTGTTGGACCTCCTCAGTGGGGTGCAGCCTTGTTCCCTGTGGCGCAGCGAGCAAGGGACCCACGTCTGGGCATACCCTCTCTCACAAGGAGAAACAAACTGACCACAAAAGTGATGGGTGGAAGGTTTCGAATTAATCTAAACCACTGGCAATTGCTCTGGGCAACCTTCCACACCACCGTTTTTTAGCCCGTCTGCGCCATTGCAAAAGGGGACCAGCCATGTGGAAATCAGTCAGCAGCTGCCGCCACCAAAGGTAGCAGCCCAGCCTGAACTGCTAGGCCAGGTCCCCTCTGCACAGAAAACCAAGCAACCCCAGACATGTTTCAGCCTTGTTGGACCTCCTCAGTGAGGTGCAGCCTGGTTCCCTGTGGCAGAGCGAGCAAGGGACCCACGTCTGGGCATACCCTCTCTCACAAGGAGAAACAAACTGACCACAAAAGTGATGGGTGGAAGGTTTCAAATGAATCTAAACCACTGGCAATTGCTCTGGGCAACCTTCCACACCACCGTTTTTTAGCCCGTCTGCGCCATTGCAAAAGGGGACCAGCCATGTGCAAATCAGTCAGCAGCTGCCGCCACCAAAGGTAGCAGCCCAGCCTGAACTGCTAGGCCAGGTCCCCTCTGCACAGAAAACCAAGCAACCCCAGACATGTTTCAGCCTTGTTGGACCTCCTCAGTGAGGTGCAGCCTGGTTCCTTGTGGCGCAGCGAGCAAGGGACCCACGTCTGGGCATACCCTCTCTCACAAGGAGAAACAAACTGACCACAAAAGTGATGGGTGGAAGGTTTCGAATGAATCTAAACCACTGGCAATTGCTCTGGGCAACCTTCCACACCACCGTTTTTTAGCCCGTCTGTGCCATTGCAAAAGGGGACCAGCCATATGCAAATCAGTCAGCAGCTGCCGCCACCAAAGGTCGCAGCCCAGCCCGAACTGCTGGGCCAGGTCCCCTCTGCACAGAAAACCAAGCAACCCCAGACATGTTTCGGCCTTGTTGGACCTCCTCAATGAGGTGCAGCCTGGTTCCCTGTGGCGCAGCGAGCAAGGGACCCACGTCTGGGCATACTCTCTCTCACAAGGAGAAACAAACTGACCACAAAAGTGATGGATGGAAGGTTTTGAATGAATCTAAACCACTGGCAATTGCTCTGGGCAACCGTCCACACCACCGTTTTTTAGCCCGTCTGCGCCATTGCAAAAGGGGACCAGCCATGTGCAAATCAGTCAGCAGCTGCCGCCACCAAAGGTAGCAGCCCAGCCCGAACTGCTAGGCCAGGACCCCTCTGCACAGAAAACCAAGCAACCCCAGACATGTTTCAGCCGTGTTGGACCTCCTCAGTGAGATGCAGCCTGGTTCCCTGTGGCGCAGGGAGCAAGGGACCCATGTCTGGGCATACCCTCTCTCACAAGGAGAAACAAACTGACCACAAAAGTGATGGGTGGAAGGTTTCGAACAAATCTAAACCACTGGCAATTGCTCTGGGCAACCTTCCACACCACCGTTTTTTAGCCCGTCTGCGCCATTGCAAAAGGGGACCAGCCATGTGCAAATCAGTCAGCAGCTGCTGCCACCAAAGGTAGCAGCCCAGCCCGAACTGCTAGGCCATGTCCCCTCTGCACAGAAAACCAAGCAACCCCAGACATGTTTCGGCCTTGTTGGACCTCCTCAGTGAGGTGCAGCCTGGTTCCCTGTGGCGCAGTGAGCAAGGGACCCACGTCTGGGCATACCCTCTCTCACAAGGAGAAACAAACTGACCACAAAAGTGATGGGTGGAAGGTTTCGAATGAATCTAAACCACTGGCAATTGCTCTGGGCAACCTTCCACACCACAGTTTTTTAGCACGTCTGCGCCATTGCAAAAGGGGACCAGCCATGTGCAAATCAGTCAGCAGCTGCCGCCACCAAAGTTAGCAGCCCAGCCCGAACTGCTAGTCCAGGTCCCCTCTGCACAGAAAACCAAGCAACCCCAGACATTTTTCAGCCTTGTTGGACATCCTCAGTGAGGTGCAGCCTGGTTCCCTGTGGCGCAGCGAGCAAGGGACCCACGTCTGGGCATACCCTCTCTCACAAGGAGAAACAAACTGACCACAAAAGTGATGGGTGGAAGGTTTCAAATGAATCTAAACCACTGGCAATTGCTCTGGGCAACCTTCCACACCACCGTTTTTTAGCCCGTCTGCGTCGTTGCAAAAGGGGACCAGCCATGTGCAAATCAGTCAGCAGCTGCCGCCACCAAAGGTAGCAGCCCAGCCCGAACTGCTAGGCCAGGTCCCCTCTCTACAGAAAACGAAGCAACCCCAGACATGTTTCGGCCTTGTTGGACCTCCTCAGTGGGGTGCAGCCTTGTTCCCTGTGGCGCAGCGAGCAAGGGACCCACGTCTGGGCATACCCTCTCTCACAAGGAGAAACAAACTGACCACAAAAGTGATGGGTGGAAGGTTTCGAATTAATCTAAACCACTGGCAATTGCTCTGCGCAACCTTCCACACCACCGTTTTTTAGCCCGTCTGCGCCATTGCAAAAGGGGACCAGCCATGTGGAAATCAGTCAGCAGCTGCCGCCACCAAAGGTAGCAGCCCAGCCTGAACTGCTAGGCCAGGTCCCCTCTGCACAGAAAACCAAGCAACCCCAGACATGTTTCAGCCTTGTTGGACCTCCTCAGTGAGGTGCAGCCTGGTTCCCTGTGGCGCAGCGAGCAAGGGACCCATGTCTGGGCATACCCTCTCTCACAAGGAGAAACAAACTGACCACAAAAGTGATGGGTGGAAGGTTTTGAATGAATCTAAACCACTGGCAATTGCTCTGGGCAACCTTCCACACCACCGTTTTTTAGCCCATCTGCGCCATTGCAAAAGGGGACCAGCCATGTGCAAATCAGTCAGCAGCTGCCGCCACCAAAGGTAGCAGCCCAGCCCGAACTGCTAGGCCAGGTCCCCTCTGCAGAGAAAACCAAGCAACCCAGACATGTTTCAGCCGTGTTGGACCTCCTCAGTGAGGTGCAGCCTGGTTCCCTGTGGCGCAGCGAGCAAGGGACCCACGTCTGGGCATACCCTCTCTCACAAGGAGAAACAAACTGACCACAAAAGTGATGGGTGGAAGGTTTCGAACGAATCTAAACCACTGGCAATTGCTCTGGGCAACCTTCCACACCACCATTTTTTAGCCCGTCTGCGCCATTGCAAAAGGGGACCAGCCATGTGCAAATCAGTCAGCAGCTGCCACCACCAAAGGTAGCAGCCCAGCCCGAACTGCTAGGCCAGGTCCCCTCTGCACAGAAAACCAAGCAACCCCAGACATGTTTCGGCCTTGTTGGACCTCCTCAGTGAGGTGCAGCCTGGTTCCCTGCGGCACAGCGAGCAAGGGACCCACGTCTGAGCATACCCTCTCTCACAAGGAGAAACAAACTGACCACAAAAGTGATGGGTGGAAGGTTTCGAATGAATCTAAACCACTGGCAATTGCTCTGGGCAACCTTCCACACCACCGTTTTTTAGCCCGTCTGCGCCATTCAAAAAGGGGACCAACCATGTGCAAATCAGTCAGCAGCTGCCGCCACCAAAGGTAGCAGCCCAGCCCGAACTGCTAGGCCAGGTCCCCTCTGCACAGAAAACCAAGCAACCCCAGACATGTTTCGGCCTTGTTGGACCTCCTCAGTGAGGTGCAGCCTGGTTCCATGTAGTGCAGCGAGCAAGGGACCCACGTCTGGGCATACCCTCTCTCACAAGGAGACACAAACTGACCACAAAAGTGATGGGTGGAAGGTTTCAAATGAATCTAAACCACTGGCAATTGCTCTGGGCAACCTTCCACACCACCGTTTTTTAGCCCGTCTGCGCCATTGCAAAAGGGGACCAGCCATGTGCAAATCAGTCAGCAGCTGCCGCCACCAAAGGTCGCAACCCAGCCCGAAATGCTAGGCCAGGTCCCCTATGTACAGAAAACCAAGCAACCCCAGACATGTTTCGGCCTTGTTGGACCTCCTCAGTGAGGTGCAGCCTGGTTCCCTGTGGCGCAGCGAGCAAGGGACCCACGTCTGGGCATACCCTCTCTCACAAGGAGAAACAAATTGACCACAAAAGTGATGGGTGGAAGGTTTCGAATTAATCTAAACCACTGGCAATTGCTCTGGGCAACCTTCCACACCACCGTTTTTTAGCCCGTCTGCGCCATTGCAAAAGGGGACCAGCCATGTGCAAATCAGTCAGCAGCTGCCGCCACCAAAGGTAGCAGCCCAGCCCGAACTGCTAGACCAGGTCCCCTCTGCACAGAAAACGAAGCAACCCCAGACATGTTTCGGCCTTGTTGGACCTCCTCAGTGAGGTTCAGCCTGGTTCCCTGTGGCGCAGCGAGCAAGGGACCCACGTCTGGGCATACCCTCTCTCACAAGGAGAAACAAACTGACCACAAAAGTGATGGGTGGAAGGTTTCAAACGAATCTAAACCACTGGCAATTGCTCTGCGCAACCTTCCACACCACCATTTTTTAGCCCGTCTGCGCCATTGCAAAAGGGGACCAGCCATGTGCAAATCAGTCAGCAGCTGCCACCACCAAAGGTAGCAGCCCAGCCCGAACTGCTAGGCCAGGTCCCCTCTGCACAGAAAACCAAGCAACCCCAGACATTTTTTGGCCTTGTTGGACCTCCTCAGTGAGGTGCAGCCTGGTTCCCTGTGGCGGAGCGAGCAAGGGACCCACGTCTGGGCATACCCTCTCTCACAAGGAGAAACAAACTGACCACAAAAGTGATGGGTGGAAGGTTTCGAATGAATCTAAACCACTGGCAATTGCTCTGGGCAACCTTCCACACCACCGTTTTTTAGCCCGTCTGCGCCATTGCAAAAGGGGACCAGCCATGTGCAAATCAGTCAGCAGTTGCCGCCACCAAAGGCAGCAGCCCAGCCCGAACTGCTAGGCCAGGTCCCCTCTGCACAGAAAACCAAGCAACCCCAGACATGTTTCGGCCTTGTTGGACCTCCTCAGTGAGGTGCAGCCTGGTTCCCTGCGGCACAGCGAGCAAGGGACCCACGTCTGGGCATACCCTCTCTCACAAGGAGAAACAAACTGACCACAAAAGTGATGGGTGGAAGGTTTCGAATGAATCTAAACCACTGGCAATTGCTCTGGGCAACCTTCCACACCACCGTTTTTTAGCCCGTCTGCGCCATTGAAAAAGGGGACCAACCATGTGCAAATCAGTCAGCAGCTGCCGCCACCAAAGGTAGCAGCCCAGCCCGAACTGCTAGGCCAGGTCCCCTCTGCACGGAAAACCAAGCAACCCCAGACATGTTTCGGCCTTGTTGGACCTCCTCAGTGAGGTGCAGCCTGGTTCCATGTAGTGCAGCAAGCAAGGGACCCACGTCTGGGCATACCCTCTCTCACAAGGAGACACAAACTGACCACAAAAGTGATGGGTGGAAGGTTTCAAATGAATCTAAACCACTGGCAATTGCTCTGGGCAACCTTCCACAGCACCGTTTTTTAGCCCGTCTGTGCCATTGCAAAAGGGGACCAGCCATGTGCAAATCAGTCAGCAGCTGCCGCCACCAAAGGTAGCAACCCAGCCCGAAATGCTAGGCCAGGTCCCCTCTGTACAGAAAACCAAGCAACCCCAGACATGTTTCGGCCTTGTTGGACCTCCTCAGTGAGGTGCAGCCTGGTTCCCTGTGGCGCAGCGAGCAAGGGACCCACGTCTGGGCATACCCTCTCTCACAAGGAGAAACAAACTGACCACAAAAGTGATGGGTGGAAGGTTTCGAATTAATCTAAACCACTGGCAATTGCTCTGGGCAACCTTCCACACCACCGTTTTTTAGCCCGTCTGCGCCATTGCAAAAGGGGACCAGCCATGTGCAAATCAGTCAGCAGCTGCCGCCACCAAAGGTAGCAGCCCAGCCCGAACTGCTAGGCCAGGTCCACTCTGCACAGAAAACGAAGCAACCCCAGACATGTTTCGGCCTTGTTGGACCTCCTCAGTGAGGTTCAGCCTGGTTCCCTGTGGCGCAGAGAGCAAGGGACCCACGTCTGGGCATACCCTCTCTCACAAGGAGAAACAAACTGACCACAAAAGTGATGGGTGGAAGGTTTCGAATGAATCTAAACCACTGGCAATTGCTCTGGGCAACCTTCCACACCACCGTTTTTTAGCCCGTCTGCGCCATTGCAAAAGGGGACCAGCCATGTGCAAATCAGTCAGCAGCTGCCGCCACCAAAGGTAGCAGCCCAGCCCGAACTGCTAGGCCAGGTCCCCTCCGCACAGAAAACCAAGCAACCCCAGACATGTTTCGGCCTTGTTGGACCTCCTCAGTGAGTTGCAGCCTGGTTCCCTGTGGCGCAGCGAGCAAGGGACCCACGTCTGGGCATACCCTCTCTCACAAGGAGAAACAAACTGACCACAAAAGTGATGGGTGGAAGGTTTCGAATGTATATAAACCACTGGCAATTGCTCTGGGCAACCTTCCACACCACCGTTTTTTAGCCCGTCTGCACCATTGCAAAAGGGGACCAGCCATGTGCAAATCAGTCAGCAGCTGCCGCCACCAAAGGTAGCAGCCCAGCCCGAACTGCTAGGCCAGGTCCCCTCTGCACAGAAAACCAAGCAACCCCAGACATGTTTCGGCCTTGTTGGACATCCTCAGTGAGGTGCAGCCTGGTTCCCTGTGGCGCAGCGAGCAAGGGACCCACATCTGGGCATACCCTCTCTCACAAGGAGAAACAAACTGACCACAAAAGTGATGGGTGGAAGGTTTCGAATGAATCTAAACCACTGGCAATTGCTCTGGGCAACCTTCCACACCACTGTTTTTTAGCCCGTCTGCGCCATTGCAAAAGGGGACCAGCCATGTGCAAATCAGTCAGCACTGTCGCCACCAAAGGTCGCAGCCCAGCCTGAACTGCTAGGCCAGGTCCCCTCTGCACAGAAAACCAAGCAACCCCAGACATGTTTCGGCCTTGTTGGACCTCCTCAATGAGGTGCAGCCTGGTTCCCTGTGGCGCAGCGAGCAAGGGACCCACGTCTGGGCATACTCTCTCTCACAAGGAGAAAAAAACTGACCACAAAAGTGATGGATGGAAGGTTTTGAATGAATCTAAACCACTGGCAATTGCTCTGGGCAACCTTCCACACCACCGTTTTTTAGCCCGTCTGCGCCATTGCAAAAGGGGACCAGCCATGTGCAAATCAGTAAGCAGCTGCCGCCACCAAAGGTAGCAGCCCAGCCCGAACTGCTAGGCCAGGTCCCCTCTGCACAGAAAACCAAGCAACCCCAGACATGTTTCGGCCTTGTTGGACCTCCTCAGTGAGGTGCAGCCTGGTTCCCTGTAGTGCAGCGAGCAAGGGTCCCACGTCTGGGCATACCCTCTCTCACAAGGAGACACAAACTGACCACAAAAGTGATGGGTGGAAGGTTTCAAATGAATCTAAACCACTGGCAATTGCTCTGGGCAACCTTCCACACCGCTGTTTTTTAGCCCGTCTGCGCCATTGCAAAAGGGGACCAGCCATGTGCAAATCAGTCAGCAGCTGCCGCCACCAAAGGTAGCAACCCAGCCCGAAATGCTAGGCCAGGTCCCCTCTGCACAGAAAACGAAGCAACCCCAGACATGTTTCGGCCTTGTTGGACCTCCTCAGTGAGGTGCAGCCTGGTTCCCTGTGGCGCAGCGAGCAAGGGACCCACGTCTGGGCATACCCTCTCTCACAAGGAGAAACAAATTGACCACAAAAGTGATGGGTGGAAGGTTTTGAATTAATCTAAACCACTGGCAATTGCTCTGGGCAACCTTCCACACCACCGTTTTTTAGCCCGTCTGCGCCATTGCAAAAGGGGACCAGCCATGTGCAAATCAGTCAGCAGCTGCCGCCACCAAAGGTAGAAGCCCAGCCCGAACTGCTAGGCCAGGTCCCCTCTGCACAGAAAACGAAGCACCCCCAGACATGTTTCGGCCTTGTTGGACCTCCTCAGTGAGGTTCAGCCTGGTTCCCTGTGGCGCAGCGAGCAAGGGACCCACGTCTGGGCATACCCTCTCTCACAAGGAGAAACAAACTGACCACAAAAGTGATGGGTGGAAGGTTTCCAATGAATCTAAACCACTGGCAATTGCTCTGGGCAACCTTCCACACCACCGTTTTTTAGCCCGTCTGCGCCATTGCAAAAGGGGACCAGCCATGTGCAAATCAGTCAGCAGCTGCCGCCACCAAAGGTAGCAGCCCAGCCCGAACTGCTAGGCCAGGTCCCCTCTGCACAGAAAACCAAGCAACCCCAGACATGTTTCGGCCTTGTTGGACCTCCTCAGTGAGTTGCAGCCTGGTTCCCTGTGGCGCAGCGAGCAAGGGACCCACGTCTGGGCATACCCTCTCTCACAAGGAGAAACAAACTGACCACAAAAGTGATGGGTGGAAGGTTTCGAATGTATATAAACCACTGGCAATTGCTCTGGGCAACCTTCCACACCACCGTTTTTTAGCCCATCTGCACCATTGCAAAAGGGGACCAGCCTTGTGCAAATCAGTCAGCAGCTGCCGCCACCAAGGGTAGCAGCCCAGCCCGAACTGCTAGGCCAGGTCCCCTCTGCACAGAAAACCAAGCAACCCCAGACATGTTTCGGCCTTGTTGGACCTCCTCAGTGAGGTGCAGCCTGGTTCCCTGTGGCGCAGCGAGCAAGGGACCCACGTCTGGGCATACCCTCTCTCACAAGGAGAAACAAACTGACCACAAAAGTGATGGGTGGAAGGTTTCGAATGAATCTAAACCACTGGCAATTGCTCTGGGCAACCTTCCACACCACTGTTTTTTAGCCCGTCTGCGCCATTGCAAAAGGGGACCAGCCATGTGCAAATCAGTCAGCAGCTGCCGCCACCAAAGGTCGCAGCCCAGCCCGAACTGCTAGGCCAGGTCCCCTCTGCACAGAAAACCAAGCAACCCCAGATATGTTTCGGCCTTGTTGGACCTCCTCAATGAGGTGCAGCCTGGTTCCCTGTGGCGCAGCGAGCAAGGGACCCACGTATGGGCATACCCTCTCTCACAAGGAGAAACAAACTGACCACAAAAGTGATGGGTGGAAGGTTTTGAATGAATCTAAACCACTGGCAATTGCTCTGGGCAACCTTCCACACCACCGTTTTTTAGCCCGTCTGCGCCATTGCAAAAGGGGACCAGCCATGTGCAAATCAGTCAGCAGCTGCCGCCACCAAAGGTAGCAGCCCAGCCCGAACTGCTAGGCCAGGTCCCCTCTGCACAGAAAACCAAGCATCCCCAGACATGTTTCGGCCTTGTTGGACCTCCTCAGTGGGGTGCAGCCTGGTTCCCTGTGGCGCAGCGAGCAAGGGACCCACGTCTGGGCATACCCTCTCTCACAAGGAGAAACAAACTGACCACAAAAGTGATGGGTGGAAGGTTTCGAACGAATCTAAACCACTGGCAATTGCTCTGCGCAACCTTCCACACCACCATTTTTTAGCCCGTCTGCGCCATTGCAAAAGGGGACCAGCCATGTGCAAATCAGTCAGCAGCTGCCACCACCAAAGGTAGCAGCCCAGCCCGAACTGCTAGGCCAGGTCCCCTCTGCACAGAAAACCAAGCAACCCCAGACATTTTTTGGCCTTGTTGGACCTCCTCAGTGAGGTGCAGCCTGGTTCCCTGTGGCGGAGCGAGCAAGGGACCCACGTCTGGGCATACCCTCTCTCACAAGGAGAAACAAACTGACCACAAAAGTGATGGGTGGAAGGTTTCGAATGAATCTAAACCACTGGCAATTGCTCTGGGCAACCTTCCACACCACCGTTTTTTAGCCCGTCTGCGCCATTGCAAAAGGGGACCAGCCATGTGCAAATCAGTCAGCAGCTGCCGCCACCAAAGGTAGCAGCCCAGCCCGAACTGCTAGGCCAGGTCCCCTCTGCACAGAAAACCAAGCAACCCCAGACATGTTTCGGCCTTGTTGGACCTCCTCAGTGAGTTGCAGCCTGGTTCCCTGTGGCGCAGCGAGCAAGGGACCCACGTCTGGGCATACCCTCTCTCACAAGGAGAAACAAACTGACCACAAAAGTGATGGGTGGAAGGTTTCGAATGTATATAAACCACTGGCAATTGCTCTGGGCAACCTTCCACACCACCGTTTTTTAGCCCATCTGCACCATTGCAAAAGGGGACCAGCCATGTGCAAATCAGTCAGCAGCTGCCGCCACCAAGGGTAGCAGCCCAGCCCGAACTGCTAGGCCAGGTCCCCTCTGCAAAGAAAACCAAGCAACCCCAGACATGTTTCGGCCTTGTTGGACCTCCTCAGTGAGGTGCAGCCTGGTTCCATGTAGTGCAGCGAGCAAGGGACCCACGTCTGGGCATACCCTCTCTCACAAGGAGACACAAACTGACCACAAAAGTGATGGGTGGAAGGTTTCAAATGAATCTAAACCACTGGCAATTGCTCTGGGCAACCTTCCACACCACCGTTTTTTAGCCCGTCTGCGCCATTGCAAAAGGGGACCAGCCATGTGCAAATCAGTCAGCAGCTGCCGCCACCAAAGGTAGCAACCCAGCCCGAAATGCTAGGCCAGGTCCCCTATGTACAGAAAACCAAGCAACCCCAGACATGTTTCGGCCTTGTTGGACCTCCTCAGTGAGGTGCAGCCTGGTTCCCTGTGGCGCAGCGAGCAAGGGACCCACGTCTGGGCATACCCTCTCTCACAAGGAGAAACAAACTGACCACAAAAGTGATGGGTGGAAGGTTTCGAATTAATCTAAACCACTGGCAATTGCTCTGGGCAACCTTCCACACCACCGTTTTTTAGCCCGTCTGCGCCATTGCAAAAGGGGACCAGCCATGTGCAAATCAGTCAGCAGCTGCCGCCACCAAAGGTAGCAGCCCAGCCCGAACTGCTAGACCAGGTCCCCTCTGCACAGAAAACGAAGCAACCCCAGACATGTTTCGGCCTTGTTGGACCTCCTCAGTGAGGTTCAGCCTGGTTCCCTGTGGCGCAGCGAGCAAGGGACCCACGTCTGGGCATACCCTCTCTCACAAGGAGAAACAAACTGACCACAAAAGTGATGGGTGGAAGGTTTCAAACGAATCTAAACCACTGGCAATTGCTCTGCGCAACCTTCCACACCACCATTTTTTAGCCCGTCTGCGCCATTGCAAAAGGGGACCAGCCATGTGCAAATCAGTCAGCAGCTGCCACCACCAAAGGTAGCAGCCCAGCCCGAACTGCTAGGCCAGGTCCCCTCTGCACAGAAAACCAAGCAACCCCAGACATTTTTTGGCCTTGTTGGACCTCCTCAGTGAGGTGCAGCCTGGTTCCCTGTGGCGGAGCGAGCAAGGGACCCACGTCTGGGCATACCCTCTCTCACAAGGAGAAACAAACTGACCACAAAAGTGATGGGTGGAAGGTTTCGAATGAATCTAAACCACTGGCAATTGCTCTGGGCAACCTTCCACACCACCGTTTTTTAGCCCGTCTGCGCCATTGCAAAAGGGGACCAGCCATGTGCAAATCAGTCAGCAGTTGCCGCCACCAAAGGCAGCAGCCCAGCCCGAACTGCTAGGCCAGGTCCCCTCTGCACAGAAAACCAAGCAACCCCAGACATGTTTCGGCCTTGTTGGACCTCCTCAGTGAGGTGCAGCCTGGTTCCCTGCGGCACAGCGAGCAAGGGACCCACGTCTGGGCATACCCTCTCTCACAAGGAGAAACAAACTGACCACAAAAGTGATGGGTGGAAGGTTTCGAATGAATCTAAACCACTGGCAATTGCTCTGGGCAACCTTCCACACCACCGTTTTTTAGCCCGTCTGCGCCATTGAAAAAGGGGACCAACCATGTGCAAATCAGTCAGCAGCTGCCGCCACCAAAGGTAGCAGCCCAGCCCGAACTGCTAGGCCAGGTCCCCTCTGCACGGAAAACCAAGCAACCCCAGACATGTTTCGGCCTTGTTGGACCTCCTCAGTGAGGTGCAGCCTGGTTCCATGTAGTGCAGCAAGCAAGGGACCCACGTCTGGGCATACCCTCTCTCACAAGGAGACACAAACTGACCACAAAAGTGATGGGTGGAAGGTTTCAAATGAATCTAAACCACTGGCAATTGCTCTGGGCAACCTTCCACAGCACCGTTTTTTAGCCCGTCTGTGCCATTGCAAAAGGGGACCAGCCATGTGCAAATCAGTCAGCAGCTGCCGCCACCAAAGGTAGCAACCCAGCCCGAAATGCTAGGCCAGGTCCCCTCTGTACAGAAAACCAAGCAACCCCAGACATGTTTCGGCCTTGTTGGACCTCCTCAGTGAGGTGCAGCCTGGTTCCCTGTGGCGCAGCGAGCAAGGGACCCACGTCTGGGCTTACCCTCTCTCACAAGGAGAAACAAACTGACCACAAAAGTGATGGGTGGAAGGTTTCGAATTAATCTAAACCACTGGCAATTGCTCTGGGCAACCTTCCACACCACCGTTTTTTAGCCCGTCTGCGCCATTGCAAAAGGGGACCAGCCATGTGCAAATCAGTCAGCAGCTGCCGCCACCAAAGGTAGCAGCCCAGCCCGAACTGCTAGGCCAGGTCCACTCTGCACAGAAAACGAAGCAACCCCAGACATGTTTCGGCCTTGTTGGACCTCCTCAGTGAGGTTCAGCCTGGTTCCCTGTGGCGCAGAGAGCAAGGGACCCACGTCTGGGCATACCCTCTCTCACAAGGAGAAACAAACTGACCACAAAAGTGATGGGTGGAAGGTTTCGAATGAATCTAAACCACTGGCAATTGCTCTGGGCAACCTTCCACACCACCGTTTTTTAGCCCGTCTGCGCCATTGCAAAAGGGGACCAGCCATGTGCAAATCAGTCAGCAGCTGCCGCCACCAAAGGTAGCAGCCCAGCCCGAACTGCTAGGCCAGGTCCCCTCCGCACAGAAAACCAAGCAACCCCAGACATGTTTCGGCCTTGTTGGACCTCCTCAGTGAGTTGCAGCCTGGTTCCCTGTGGCGCAGCGAGCAAGGGACCCACGTCTGGGCATACCCTCTCTCACAAGGAGAAACAAACTGACCACAAAAGTGATGGGTGGAAGGTTTCGAATGTATATAAACCACTGGCAATTGCTCTGGGCAACCTTCCACACCACCGTTTTTTAGCCCGTCTGCACCATTGCAAAAGGGGACCAGCCATGTGCAAATCAGTCAGCAGCTGCCGCCACCAAAGGTAGCAGCCCAGCCCGAACTGCTAGGCCAGGTCCCCTCTGCACAGAAAACCAAGCAACCCCAGACATGTTTCGGCCTTGTTGGACATCCTCAGTGAGGTGCAGCCTGGTTCCCTGTGGCGCAGCGAGCAAGGGACCCACATCTGGGCATACCCTCTCTCACAAGGAGAAACAAACTGACCACAAAAGTGATGGGTGGAAGGTTTCGAATGAATCTAAACCACTGGCAATTGCTCTGGGCAACCTTCCACACCACTGTTTTTTAGCCCGTCTGCGCCATTGCAAAAGGGGACCAGCCATGTGCAAATCAGTCAGCACTGTCGCCACCAAAGGTCGCAGCCCAGCCTGAACTGCTAGGCCAGGTCCCCTCTGCACAGAAAACCAAGCAACCCCAGACATGTTTCGGCCTTGTTGGACCTCCTCAATGAGGTGCAGCCTGGTTCCCTGTGGCGCAGCGAGCAAGGGACCCACGTCTGGGCATACTCTCTCTCACAAGGAGAAAAAAACTGACCACAAAAGTGATGGATGGAAGGTTTTGAATGAATCTAAACCACTGGCAATTGCTCTGGGCAACCTTCCACACCACCGTTTTTTAGCCCGTCTGCGCCATTGCAAAAGGGGACCAGCCATGTGCAAATCAGTAAGCAGCTGCCGCCACCAAAGGTAGCAGCCCAGCCCGAACTGCTAGGCCAGGTCCCCTCTGCACAGAAAACCAAGCAACCCCAGACATGTTTCGGCCTTGTTGGACCTCCTCAGTGAGGTGCAGCCTGGTTCCCTGTAGTGCAGCGAGCAAGGGTCCCACGTCTGGGCATACCCTCTCTCACAAGGAGACACAAACTGACCACAAAAGTGATGGGTGGAAGGTTTCAAATGAATCTAAACCACTGGCAATTGCTCTGGGCAACCTTCCACACCGCTGTTTTTTAGCCCGTCTGCGCCATTGCAAAAGGGGACCAGCCATGTGCAAATCAGTCAGCAGCTGCCGCCACCAAAGGTAGCAACCCAGCCCGAAATGCTAGGCCAGGTCCCCTCTGCACAGAAAACGAAGCAACCCCAGACATGTTTCGGCCTTGTTGGACCTCCTCAGTGAGGTGCAGCCTGGTTCCCTGTGGCGCAGCGAGCAAGGGACCCACGTCTGGGCATACCCTCTCTCACAAGGAGAAACAAATTGACCACAAAAGTGATGGGTGGAAGGTTTTGAATTAATCTAAACCACTGGCAATTGCTCTGGGCAACCTTCCACACCACCGTTTTTTAGCCCGTCTGCGCCATTGCAAAAGGGGACCAGCCATGTGCAAATCAGTCAGCAGCTGCCGCCACCAAAGGTAGAAGCCCAGCCCGAACTGCTAGGCCAGGTCCCCTCTGCACAGAAAACGAAGCACCCCCAGACATGTTTCGGCCTTGTTGGACCTCCTCAGTGAGGTTCAGCCTGGTTCCCTGTGGCGCAGCGAGCAAGGGACCCACGTCTGGGCATACCCTCTCTCACAAGGAGAAACAAACTGACCACAAAAGTGATGGGTGGAAGGTTTCCAATGAATCTAAACCACTGGCAATTGCTCTGGGCAACCTTCCACACCACCGTTTTTTAGCCCGTCTGCGCCATTGCAAAAGGGGACCAGCCATGTGCAAATCAGTCAGCAGCTGCCGCCACCAAAGGTAGCAGCCCAGCCCGAACTGCTAGGCCAGGTCCCCTCTGCACAGAAAACCAAGCAACCCCAGACATGTTTCGGCCTTGTTGGACCTCCTCAGTGAGTTGCAGCCTGGTTCCCTGTGGCGCAGCGAGCAAGGGACCCACGTCTGGGCATACCCTCTCTCACAAGGAGAAACAAACTGACCACAAAAGTGATGGGTGGAAGGTTTCGAATGTATATAAACCACTGGCAATTGCTCTGGGCAACCTTCCACACCACCGTTTTTTAGCCCATCTGCACCATTGCAAAAGGGGACCAGCCTTGTGCAAATCAGTCAGCAGCTGCCGCCACCAAGGGTAGCAGCCCAGCCCGAACTGCTAGGCCAGGTCCCCTCTGCACAGAAAACCAAGCAACCCCAGACATGTTTCGGCCTTGTTGGACCTCCTCAGTGAGGTGCAGCCTGGTTCCCTGTGGCGCAGCGAGCAAGGGACCCACGTCTGGGCATACCCTCTCTCACAAGGAGAAACAAACTGACCACAAAAGTGATGGGTGGAAGGTTTCGAATGAATCTAAACCACTGGCAATTGCTCTGGGCAACCTTCCACACCACTGTTTTTTAGCCCGTCTGCGCCATTGCAAAAGGGGACCAGCCATGTGCAAATCAGTCAGCAGCTGCCGCCACCAAAGGTCGCAGCCCAGCCCGAACTGCTAGGCCAGGTCCCCTCTGCACAGAAAACCAAGCAACCCCAGATATGTTTCGGCCTTGTTGGACCTCCTCAATGAGGTGCAGCCTGGTTCCCTGTGGCGCAGCGAGCAAGGGACCCACGTATGGGCATACCCTCTCTCACAAGGAGAAACAAACTGACCACAAAAGTGATGGGTGGAAGGTTTTGAATGAATCTAAACCACTGGCAATTGCTCTGGGCAACCTTCCACACCACCGTTTTTTAGCCCGTCTGCGCCATTGCAAAAGGGGACCAGCCATGTGCAAATCAGTCAGCAGCTGCCGCCACCAAAGGTAGCAGCCCAGCCCGAACTGCTAGGCCAGGTCCCCTCTGCACAGAAAACCAAGCATCCCCAGACATGTTTCGGCCTTGTTGGACCTCCTCAGTGGGGTGCAGCCTGGTTCCCTGTGGCGCAGCGAGCAAGGGACCCACGTCTGGGCATACCCTCTCTCACAAGGAGAAACAAACTGACCACAAAAGTGATGGGTGGAAGGTTTCGAACGAATCTAAACCACTGGCAATTGCTCTGCGCAACCTTCCACACCACCATTTTTTAGCCCGTCTGCGCCATTGCAAAAGGGGACCAGCCATGTGCAAATCAGTCAGCAGCTGCCACCACCAAAGGTAGCAGCCCAGCCCGAACTGCTAGGCCAGGTCCCCTCTGCACAGAAAACCAAGCAACCCCAGACATTTTTTGGCCTTGTTGGACCTCCTCAGTGAGGTGCAGCCTGGTTCCCTGTGGCGGAGCGAGCAAGGGACCCACGTCTGGGCATACCCTCTCTCACAAGGAGAAACAAACTGACCACAAAAGTGATGGGTGGAAGGTTTCGAATGAATCTAAACCACTGGCAATTGCTCTGGGCAACCTTCCACACCACCGTTTTTTAGCCCGTCTGCGCCATTGCAAAAGGGGACCAGCCATGTGCAAATCAGTCAGCAGCTGCCGCCACCAAAGGTAGCAGCCCAGCCCGAACTGCTAGGCCAGGTCCCCTCTGCACAGAAAACCAAGCAACCCCAGACATGTTTCGGCCTTGTTGGACCTCCTCAGTGAGTTGCAGCCTGGTTCCCTGTGGCGCAGCGAGCAAGGGACCCACGTCTGGGCATACCCTCTCTCACAAGGAGAAACAAACTGACCACAAAAGTGATGGGTGGAAGGTTTCGAATGTATATAAACCACTGGCAATTGCTCTGGGCAACCTTCCACACCACCGTTTTTTAGCCCATCTGCACCATTGCAAAAGGGGACCAGCCATGTGCAAATCAGTCAGCAGCTGCCGCCACCAAGGGTAGCAGCCCAGCCCGAACTGCTAGGCCAGGTCCCCTCTGCACAGAAAACCAAGCAACCCCAGCCATGTTTCGGCCTTGTTGGACCTCCTCAGTGAGGTGCAGCCTGGTTCCCTGTGGCGCAGCGAGCAAGGGACCCACGTCTGGGCATACCCTCTCTCACAAGGAGAAACAAACTGACCACAAAAGTGATGGGTGGAAGGTTTCGAATGAATCTAAACCACTGGCAATTGCTCTGGGCAACCTTCCACACCACTGTTTTTTAGCCCGTCTGCGCCATTGCAAAAGGGGACCAGCCATGTGCAAATCAGTCAGCAGCTGCCGCCACCAAAGGTCGCAGCCCAGCCCGAACTGCTAGGCCAGGTCCCCTCTGCACAGAAAACCAAGCAACCCCAGATATGTTTCGGCCTTGTTGGACCTCCTCAATGAGGTGCAGCCTGGTTCCCTGTGGCGCAGCGAGCAAGGGACCCACGTATGGGCATACCCTCTCTCACAAGGAGAAACAAACTGACCACAAAAGTGATGGGTGGAAGGTTTCGAATGAATCTAAACCACTGGCAATTGCTCTGGGCAACCTTCCACACCACCGTTTTTTAGCCCGTCTGCGCCATTGCAAAAGGGGACCAGCCATGTGCAAATCAGTCAGCAGCTGCCGCCACCAAAGGTAGCAGCCCAGCCCGAACTGCTAGGCCAGGTCCCCTCTGCACAGAAAACCAAGCATCCCCAGACATGTTTCGGCCTTGTTGGACCTCCTCAGTGGGGTGCAGCCTGGTTCCCTGTGGCGCAGCGAGCAAGGGACCCACGTCTGGGCATACCCTCTCTCACAAGGAGAAACAAACTGACTACAAAAGTGATGGGTGGAAGGTTTCAAATGAATCTAAACCACTGGCAATTGCTCTGGGCAACCTTCCACACCACCGTTTTTTAGCCCGTCTGCGCCATTGCAAAAGGGGACCAGCCATGTGCAAATCAGTCAGCAGCTGCCGCCACCAAAGGTAGCAGCCCAGCCCGAACTGCTAGGCCAGGTCCCCTCTGCACAGAAAACGAAGCAACCCCAGACATGTTTCGGCCTTGTTGGACCTCCTCAGTGAGGTTCAGCCTGGTTCCCTGTGGCGCAGCGAGCAAGGGACCCACGTCTGGGCATACCCTCTCTCACAAGGAGAAACAAACTGACCACAAAAGTGATGGGTGGAAGGTTTCGAACGAATCTAAACCACTGGCAATTGCTCTGCGCAACCTTCCACACCACCATTTTTTAGCCCGTCTGCGCCATTGCAAAAGGGGACCAGCCATGTGCAAATCAGTCAGCAGCTGCCACCACCAAAGGTAGCAGCCCAGCCCGAACTGCTAGGCCAGGTCCCCTCTGCACAGAAAACCAAGCAACCCCAGACATTTTTTGGCCTTGTTGGACCTCCTCAGTGAGGTGCAGCCTGGTTCCCTGTGGCGGAGCGAGCAAGGGACCCACGTCTGGGCATACCCTCTCTCACAAGGAGAAACAAACTGACCACAAAAGTGATGGGTGGAAGGTTTCGAATGAATCTAAACCACTGGCAATTGCTCTGGGCAACCTTCCACACCACCGTTTTTTAGCCCGTCTGCGCCATTGCAAAAGGGGACCAGCCATGTGCAAATCAGTCAGCAGTTGCCGCCACCAAAGGCAGCAGCCCAGCCCGAACTGCTAGGCCAGGTCCCCTCTGCACAGAAAACCAAGCAACCCCAGACATGTTTCGGCCTTGTTGGACCTCCTCAGTGAGGTGCAGCCTGGTTCCCTGCGGCACAGCGAGCAAGGGACCCACGTCTGGGCATACCCTCTCTCACAAGGAGAAACAAACTGACCACAAAAGTGATGGGTGGAAGGTTTCGAATGAATCTAAACCACTGGCAATTGCTCTGGGCAACCTTCCACACCACCGTTTTTTAGCCCGTCTGCGCCATTGAAAAAGGGGACCAACCATGTGCAAATCAGTCAGCAGCTGCCGCCACCAAAGGTAGCAGCCCAGCCCGAACTGCTAGGCCAGGTCCCCTCTGCACGGAAAACCAAGCAACCCCAGACATGTTTCGGCCTTGTTGGACCTCCTCAGTGAGGTGCAGCCTGGTTCCATGTAGTGCAGCAAGCAAGGGACCCACGTCTGGGCATACCCTCTCTCACAAGGAGACACAAACTGACCACAAAAGTGATGGGTGGAAGGTTTCAAATGAATCTAAACCACTGGCAATTGCTCTGGGCAACCTTCCACAGCACCGTTTTTTAGCCCGTCTGTGCCATTGCAAAAGGGGACCAGCCATGTGCAAATCAGTCAGCAGCTGCCGCCACCAAAGGTAGCAACCCAGCCCGAAATGCTAGGCCAGGTCCCCTCTGTACAGAAAACCAAGCAACCCCAGACATGTTTCGGCCTTGTTGGACCTCCTCAGTGAGGTGCAGCCTGGTTCCCTGTGGCGCAGCGAGCAAGGGACCCACGTCTGGGCATACCCTCTCTCACAAGGAGAAACAAACTGACCACAAAAGTGATGGGTGGAAGGTTTCGAATTAATCTAAACCACTGGCAATTGCTCTGGGCAACCTTCCACACCACCGTTTTTTAGCCCGTCTGCGCCATTGCAAAAGGGGACCAGCCATGTGCAAATCAGTCAGCAGCTGCCGCCACCAAAGGTAGCAGCCCAGCCCGAACTGCTAGGCCAGGTCCCCTCTGCACAGAAAACGAAGCAACCCCAGACATGTTTCGGCCTTGTTGGACCTCCTCAGTGAGGTTCAGCCTGGTTCCCTGTGGCGCAGAGAGCAAGGGACCCACGTCTGGGCATACCCTCTCTCACAAGGAGAAACAAACTGACCACAAAAGTGATGGGTGGAAGGTTTCGAATGAATCTAAACCACTGGCAATTGCTCTGGGCAACCTTCCACACCACCGTTTTTTAGCCCGTCTGCGCCATTGCAAAAGGGGACCAGCCATGTGCAAATCAGTCAGCAGCTGCCGCCACCAAAGGTAGCAGCCCAGCCCGAACTGCTAGGCCAGGTCCCCTCTGCACAGAAAACCAAGCAACCCCAGACATGTTTCGGCCTTGTTGGACCTCCTCAGTGAGTTGCAGCCTGGTTCCCTGTGGCGCAGCGAGCAAGGGACCCACGTCTGGGCATACCCTCTCTCACAAGGAGAAACAAACTGACCACAAAAGTGATGGGTGGAAGGTTTCGAATGTATATAAACCACTGGCAATTGCTCTGGGCAACCTTCCACACCACCGTTTTTTAGCCCGTCTGCGCCATTGCAAAAGGGGACCAGCCATGTGTAAATCAGTCAGCAGCTGCCGCCACCAAAGGTAGCAGCCCAGCCCGAACTGCTAGGCCAGGTCCCCTCTGCACAGAAAACCAAGCATCCCCAGACATGTTTCGGCCTTGTTGGACCTCCTCAGTGAGGTTCAGCCTGGTTCCCTGTGGCGCAGCGAGCAAGGGACCCACGTCTGGGCATACCCTCTCTCACAAGGAGAAACAAACTGACCACAAAAGTGATGGGTGGAAGGTTTCCAATGAATCTAAACCACTGGCAATTGCTCTGGGCAACCTTCCACACCACCGTTTTTTAGCCCGTCTGCGCCATTGCAAAAGGGGACCAGCCATGTGTAAATCAGTCAGCAGCTGCCGCCACCAAAGGTAGCAGCCCAGCCCGAACTGCTAGGCCAGGTCCCCTCTGCACAGAAAACCAAGCAACCCCAGACATGTTTCGGCCTTGTTGGACCTCCTCAGTGAATTGCAGCCTGGTTCCCTGTGGCGCAGCGAGCAAGGGACCCATGTCTGGGCATACCCTCTCTCACAAGGAGAAACAAACTGACCACAAAAGTGATGGGTGGAAGGTTTCGAATGTATATAAACCACTGGCAATTGCTCTGGGCAACCTTCCACACCACCGTTTTTTAGCCCATCTGCACCATTGCAAAAGGGGACCAGCCATGTGCAAATCAGTCAGCAGCTGCTGCCACCAAGGGTAGCAGCCCAGCCCGAACTGCTAGGCCAGGTCCCCTCTGCACAGAAAACCAAGCAACCCCAGACATGTTTCGTCCTTGTTGGACCTCCTCAGTGAGGTGCAGCCTGGTTCCCTGTGGCGCGGCGAGCAAGGGACCCACGTCTGGGCATACCCTCTCTCACAAGGAGAAACAAACTGACCACAAAAGTGATGGGTGGAAGGTTTTGAATGAATCTAAACCACTGGCAATTGCTCTGGGCAACATTCCACACCACTGTTTTTTAGCCCGTCTGTGCCATTGCAAAAGGGGACCAGCCATGTGCAAATCAGTCAGCAGCTGCCGCCACCAAAGGTCGCAGCCCAGCCCGAACTGCTAGGCCAGGTCCCCTCTGCACAGAAAACCAAGCAACCCCAGACATGTTTCGGCCTTGTTGGACCTCCTCAATGAGGTGCAGCCTGGTTCCCTGTGGTGCAGCGAGCAAGGGACCCACGTCTGGGCATACCCTCTCTCACAAGGAGAAACAAACTGACCACAAAAGTGATGGATGGAAGGTTTTGAATGAATCTAAACCACTGGCAATTGCTCTGGCAACCTTCCACACCACAGTTTTTTAGCACGTCTGCGCCATTGCAAAAGGGGACCAGCCATGTGCAAATCAGTCAGCAGCTGCCGCCACCAAAGTTAGCAGCCCAGCCCGAACTGCTAGTCCAGGTCCCCTCTGCACAGAAAACCAAGCAACCCCAGACATTTTTCAGCCTTGTTGGACATCCTCAGTGAGGTGCAGCCTGGTTCCCTGTGGCGCAGCGAGCAAGGGATCCACGTATGGGCATACCCTCTCTCACAAGGAGAAACAAACTGACCACAAAAGTGATGGGTGGAAGGTTTCGAATGAATCTAAACCACTGGCAATTGCTCTGGGCAACCTTCCACACCACCGTTTTTTAGCCCGTCTGCGCCATTGCAAAAGGGGACCAGCCATGTGCAAATCAGTCAGCAGCTGCCGCCACCAAAGGTAGCAGCCCAGCCCGAACTGCTAGGCCAGGTCCCCTCTGCACAGAAAACCAAGCATCCCCAGACATGTTTCGGCCTTGTTGGACCTCCTCAGTGGGGTGCAGCCTGGTTCCCTGTGGCGCAGCGAGCAAGGGACCCACGTCTGGGCATACCCTCTCTCACAAGCAGAAACAAACTGACTACAAAAGTGATGGGTGGAAGGTTTCAAATGAATCTAAACCACTGGCAATTGCTCTGGGCAACCTTCCACATCACCGTTTTTTAGCCCGTCTGCGCCATTGCAAAAGGGGACCAGCCATGTGCAAATCAGTCAGCAGCTGCCGCCACCAAAGGTAGCAGCCCAGCCCGAACTGCTAGGCCAGGTCCCCTCTGCACAGAAAACCAAGCAACCCCAGACATGTTTGGGCCTTGTTGGACCTCCGCAGTGAGCAGCAGCCTGGTTCCCTGTGGCGCAGCGAGCAAGGGACCCACGTCTGGGCATACCCTCTCTCACAAGGAGAAACAAACTGACCACAAAAGTGATGGGTGGAAGGTTTCAAATGAATCTAAACCACTGGCAATTGCTCTGGGCAACCTTCCACACCACCGTTTTTTAGCCCGTCTGCGCCATTGCAAAAGGGGACCAGCCATGTGCAAATCAGTCAGCAGTTGCTGCCACCAAAGGCAGCAGCCCAGCCCGAACTGCTAGACCAGGTCCCCTCTGCACAGAAAACCAAGCAACCCCAGACATGTTTCGGCCTTGTTGGACCTCCTCAGTGAAGTGCAGCCTGATTCCCTGCGGCACAGCGAGCAAGGGACCCACGTCTGGGCATACCCTCTCTCACAAGGAGAAACAAACTGACCACAAAAGTGATGGGTGGAAGGTTTCGAATGAATCTAAACCACTGGCAATTGCTCTGGGCAACCTTCCACACCACCGTTTTTTAGCCCGTCTGCGCCATTGCAAAAGGGGACCAACCATGTGCAAATCAGTCAGCAGCTGCCGCCACCAAAGGTAGCAGCCCAGCCCGAACTGCTAGGCCAGGTCCCCTCTGCACAGAAAACCAAGCAACCCCAGACATGTTTCGGCCTTGTTGGACCTCCTCAGTGAGGTGCAGCCTGGTTCCCTGTAGTGCAGCGAGCAAGGGACCCACGTCTGGGCATACCCTCTCTCACAAGGAGACACAAACTGACCACAAAAGTGATGGGTGGAAGGTTTCAAATGAATCTAAACCACTGGCAATTGCTCTGGGCAACCTTCCACACCACCGTTTTTTAGCCCGTCTGCGCCATTGCAAAAGGGGACCAGCCATGTGCAAATCAGTCAGCAGCTGCCGCCACCAAAGGTAGCAGCCCAGCCCGAACTGCTAGGCCAGGTCCCCTCTGCACAGAAAACGAAGCAACCCCAGACATGTTTCGGCCTTGTTGGACCTTCTCAGTGAGGTTCAGCCTGGTTCCCTGTGGCGCAGCGAGCAAGGGACCCACGTCTGGGCATACCCTCTCTCACAAGGAGAAACAAACTGACCACAAAAGTGATGGGTGGAAGGTTTCGAATGAATCTAAACCACTGGCAATTGCTCTGGGCAACCTTCCACACCACTGTTTTTTAGCCCGTCTGTGCCATTGCAAAAGGGGACCAGCCATGTGCAAATCAGTCAGCAGCTGCTGCCACCAAAGGTAGCAGCCCAGCCCGAACTGCTAGGCCAGGTCCCCGCTGCACAGAAAACCAAGCAACCCCAGACATATTTCGGCCTTGTTGGACCTCCTCAGTGAGGTGCAGCCTGGTTCCCTGTGGGCAGCGAGCAAGGGACCCACGTCTGGGCATACCCTCTCTCACAAGGAGACACAAACTGACCACAAAAGTGATGGGTGGAAGGTTTCGAATGAATCTAAACCACTGGCAATTGCTCTGGGCAATCTTCCACAACACCGTTTTTTAGCCCGTCTGCGCCATTGCAAAAGGGGACCAGCCATGTGCAAATCAGTCAGCAGCTGCCGCCACCAAAGGTAGCAGCCCAGCCCGAACTCCTAGGCCAGGTCCCTCTGCACAGAAAACCAAGCAACCCCAGACATGTTTCGGCCTTGTTGGACCTCCTCAGTGAGGTGCAGCCTGATTCCCTGTGGGCAGCGAGCAAGGGACCCACGTCTGGGCATACCCTCTCTCACAAGGAGACACAAACTGACCACAAAAGTGATGGGTGGAAGGTTTCGAATGAATCTAAACCACTGGCAATTGCTCTGGGCAATCTTCCACACCACCGTTTTTTAGCCCGTCTGTGCCATTGCAGAAGGGGACCAGCCATGTGCAAATCAGTCAGCAGCTGCCGCCACCAAAGGTAGAAGCCCAGCCCGAACTGCTAGGCCAGGTCCCCTCTGCACAGAAAACCAAGCAACCCCAGACATGTTTCGGCCTTGTTGGACCTCCTCAGTGAGGTTCAGCCTGGTTCCCTGTGGCGCAGCGAGCAAGGGACCCACGTCTGGGCATACTCTCTCTCACAAGGAGAAACAAACTGACCACAAAAGTGATGGGTGGAAGGTTTCGAATGAATCTAAACCACTGGCAATTGCTCTGGGCAACCTTCCACACCACCGTTTTTTAGCCCGTCTGTGCCATTGCAAAAGGGGACCAGCCATGTGCAAATCAGTCAGCAGCTGCCGCCACCAAAGGTAGCAGCCTAGCCCGAACTGCTAGGCCAGGTCCCCTCTGCACAGAAAACCAAGCAACCCCAGACATGTTTCGGCCTTGTTGGACCTCCTCAGTGAGGTGCAGCCTGGTTCCCTGTGGCGCAGTGAGCAAGGGACCCACTTCTGGGCATACCCTCTCTCACAAGGAGAAACAAACTTACCACAAAAGTGATGGGTGGAAGGTTTCGAATGAATCTAAACCACTGGCAATTGCTCTGGGCAACCTTCCACACCACCGTTTTTTAGCCCGTCTGCGCTATTGCAAAAGGGGACCAGCCATGTGCAAATCAGTCAGCAGCTGCCGCCACCAAACGTAGCAGCCCAGCCCGAACTGCTAGGCCAGGTCCCCTCTGCACAGAAAACCAAGCAACCCCAGACATGTTTCAGCCTTGTTGGACCTCCTCAGTGAGGTGCAGCCTTGTTCCCTGTGGCGCAGCGAGCAAGGGACCCACGTCTGGGCATACCCTCTCTCACAAGGAGAAACAAACTGACCACAAAAGTGATGGGTGGAAGTTTTCGAATGAATATAAACCACTGGAAATTGCTCTGGGCAACCTTCCACACCACCGTTTTTTAGCCCGTCTGTGCCATTGCAAAAGGGGACCAGCCATGTGCAAATCAGTCATCAGCTGCCGCCACCAAAGGTAGCAGCCCAGCCCGAACTGCTAGGCCAGGTCCCCTCTGCACAGAAAACCAAGCAACCCCAGACATGTTTCGGCCTTGTTGGACCTCCTCAGTGAGGTGCAGCCTGGTTCCCTGTGGCGCAGCGAGCAAGGGACCCACGTCTGGGCATACCCTCTCTCACAAGGAGAAACAAACTGACCACAAAAGTGCTCGGTGGGAGGTTTCGAATGAATCTAAACCACTGGCAATTGCTCTGGGCAACCTTCCACACCACCGTTTTTTAGCCCGTCTGCGCCATTGCAAAAGGGGACCAGCCATGTGCAAATCAGTCAGCAGCTGCTGCCACCAAAGGTAGCAGCCCAGCCCAAACTGCTAGTCCAGGTCCCCTCTGCACAGAAAACCAAGCATCCCCAGACATGTTTCAGCCTTGTTGGACCTCCTCAGTGAGGTGCAGCCTGGTTCCCTGTGGCGCAGCGAGCAAGGGATCCACGTCTGGGCATACCCTCTCTCACAAGGAGAAACAAACTGACCACAAAAGTGATGGGTGGAAGGTTTCGAATGAATCTAAACCACTGGCAATTGCCCTGGGCAACCTTCCACACCACCATTTTTTAGCCCGTCTGCGCCATTGCAAAAGGGGACCAGCCATGTGCAAATCAGTCAGCAGCTGCTGCCACCAAAGGTAGCACCCCAGCCCAAACTGCTAGGCCAGGTCCCCTCTGCACAGATAACCAAGCAACCCCAGACATGTTCCAGCCTTGTTGGACCTCCTCAGTGAGGTGCAGCCTGGTTCCCTCTGGCGCAGCGAGCAAGGGACCCACGTCTGGGCATACCCTCTCTCACAAGGAGAAACAAACTGACCACAAAAGTGATGGGTGGAAGTTTTCGAATGAATATAAACCACTGGAAATTGCTCTGGGCAACCTTCCACACCACCGTTTTTTAGCCCGTCTGTGCCATTGCAAAAGGGGACCAGCCATGTGCAAATCAGTCATCAGCTGCCGCCACCAAAGGTAGCAGCCCAGCCCGAACTGCTAGGCCAGGTCCCCTCTGCACAGAAAACCAAGCAACCCCAGACATGTTTCGGCCTTGTTGGACCTCCTCAGTGAGGTGCAGCCTGGTTCCCTGTGGCGCAGCGAGCAAGGGACCCACGTCTGGGCATACCCTCTCTCACAAGGAGAAACAAACTGACCACAAAAGTGCTCGGTGGGAGGTTTCGAATGAATCTAAACCACTGGCAATTGCTCTGGGCAACCTTCCACACCACCGTTTTTTAGCCCGTCTGCGCCATTGCAAAAGGGGACCAGCCATGTGCAAATCAGTCAGCAGCTGCTGCCACCAAAGGTAGCAGCCCAGCCCAAACTGCTAGTCCAGGTGCCCTCTGCACAGAAAACCAAGCAACCCCAGACATGTTTCAGCCTTGTTGGACCTCCTCAGTGAGGTGCAGCCTGGTTTCCTGTGGCGCAGCGAGCAAGGGATCCACGTCTGGGCATACCCTCTCTCACAAGGAGAAACAAACTGACCACAAAAGTGATGGGTGGAAGGTTTCGAATGAATCTAAACCACTGGCAATTGCTCTGGGCAACCTTCCACACCACCATTTTTTAGCCCGTCTGCGCCATTGCAAAAGGGGACCAGCCATGTGCAAATCAGTCAGCAGCTGCTGCCACCAAAGGTAGCACCCCAGCCCAAACTGCTAGGCCAGGTCCCCTCTGCACAGATAACCAAGCAACCCCAGACATGTTCCAGCCTTGTTGGACCTCCTCAGTGAGGTGCAGCCTGGTTCCCTGTGGCGCAGCGAGCAAGGGATCCACGTCTGGGCATACCCTCTCTCACAAGGAGAAACAAACTGACCACAAAAGTGATGGGTGGAAGGTTTCGAATGAATCTAAACCACTGGCAATTGCTCTGGGCAACCTTCCACACCACCATTTTTTAGCCCGTCTGTGCCATTGCAAAAGGGGACCAGCCATGTGCAAATCAGTCAGCAGCTGCCGCCACCAAAGGTAGCAGCCCAGCCCGAACTGCTAGGCCAGGTCCCCTCTGCACAGAAAACCAAGCAACCCCAGACATGTTTCGGCCTTGTTGGACCTCCGCAGTGAGCTGCAGCCTGGTTCCCTGTGGCGCAGCGAGCAAGGGACCCACGTTTGGGCATACCCTCTCTCACAAGAAGAAACAAACTGACAACAAAAGTGATGGGTGGAAGGTTTCGAATGAATCTAAACCACTGGCAATTGCTCTGGGCAACCTTCCACACCACCGTTTTTTAGCCCGTCTGCGCCATTGCAAAAGGGGACTAGCCATGTGCAAATCAGTCAGCAGCTGCCGCCATCAAAGGTAGCAGCCCAGCCCGAACTGCTAGGCCAGGTCCCCTCTGCACAGAAAACCAAGCAACCCCAGACATGTTTCGGCCTTGTTGGACCTCCTCAGTGAGGTGCAGCCTGGTTCCCTGTGGTGCAGCGAGCAAAGGACCCACGTCTGGGCATACCCTCTCTCACAAGGAGACACAAACTGACCACAAAAGTGATGGGTGGAAGGTTTCGAATGAATCTAAACCACTGGCAATTGCTCTGGGCAACCTTCCACCCCACCATTTTTTAGCCCGTCTGCACCATTGCAAAAGGGGACCAGCCATGTGCAAATCAGTCAGCAGCTGCCACCACCAAAGTTAGCAGCCCAGCCCGAACTGCTAGGCCAGGTCCCCTCTGCACAGAAAACCAAGCATCCCCAGACATGTTTCGGCCTTGTTGGACCTCTTCAGTGAGGTGCAGCCGGGTTCCCTGTGGCGCAGCAAGCAAGCGACCCACATCTGGGCATACCCTCTCTCACAAGGAGAAACAAACTGACCACAAAAGTGATGGGTGGAAGGTTTCAAATGAATCTAAACCACTGGCAATTGCTCTGGGCACACTTCCACACCACCGTTTTTTAGCCCGTCTGCGCCATTGCTGTGGCCAGAAGAGGCTTCTCCGTACCCCGAGCCGTATGCAAGCTTGCAGAGGAGACGAGCTATACCAGGGCACCCCGAGCCCAGTGCCAGCTTGCAGAGGCAGGCGCGGCAAACCAGGGCACCCCGAGCCCTGTGCCAGCTTGCAGAGGCAGGCGAGGCAAACCAGGGCACCCCGAGCCCTGTGCCAGCTTGCAGAGGCAGGCGAGCCAAACCAGGGTACCCCGAGCCCTATGCAAGCTTGCAGAGGAGACGATCCATACCAGGGCACCCCGAGCCCAGTGCCAGCTTGCAGAGGAGACGAGCCAAACCAGGCCACCCCGAGCCCTGTGCCAGCTTGCAGAGGAGACGAGCCAAACCAGGGTACCCCGAGCCCTATGCAAGCTTGCAGAGGAGACGAGCCATACCAGGGCACCCCGAGCCCCATGCCAGCTTGCAGAGGCAGGCGAGCCATACCAGGGCACCCCGAGCCCCGTGCCAGCTTGCAGAGGCAGGCGAGCTAAACCAGGGCACCCCGAGCCCTATGCAAGCTTGCAGAGGAGACGAGCCATACCAGGGCACCCCGAGCCCAGTGCCAGCTTGCAGATGAGACGAGACAAACCAGGCCACCCCGAGCCCTTTGCCAGCTTGCAGAGGAGACGAGCCAAACCAGGGTTCCCCGATCCCTGTGCAAGCTTGCAGAGGAGACGAGCCATACCAGGGCACCCCGTGCCCTGTGCCAGCTTGCAGAGGAGACGAGCCAAACCAGGGTACCCCGAGCCCTGTGCCAGCTTGCAGAGGAGACGAGCCATACCAGGGCACCCCGAGCCCTGTGCCAGCTTGCAGAGGAGACTAGCCAAACCAGGGCACCCCGAGCCCTGTGCCAGCCCTGTGCCAGCTTGCAGAAGAGACGAGCCATACCAGGGCACACCGAGCCCTGTGCCAGCTTGCAGAGGCAGGCGAGCCAAACCAGGGCACCCCGAGCCCTATGCAGCCTTGCAGAGGAGACGAGCCATACCAGGGCACCCCGAGCCCAGTGCCAGCTTGCAGAGGAGACGAGCCAAACCAGGCCACCCCGAGCCCTGTGCCAGCTTGCAGAGGAGACGAGCCAAACCAGGGTACCCCGAGCCCTGTGCCAGCTTGCAGAGGAGACGAGCCATACCAGGGCACCCCGAGCCCTGTGCCAGCTTGCAGAGGAGACGAGCCAAACCAGGGTTTCCCGAGCTCTGTGCCAGCTTGCAGAGGAGACGAGCCAAACCAGGGCACCCCGAGCCCTGTGCCAGCTTGCAGAGGAGACGAGCCATACCAGGGCACCCCGAGCCCTGTGCCAGCTTGCAGAGGAGACGAGCCATACCGCTGACCTCTGGCAGATCAAAGGCAGCACGAGACGCCGGAGTCCCCATCGTGAGTTTAGAGCTGCTTGTTATCCCTGCCAGTGTTTCATCAGCCTGTATCTTGCCTGAAAACGAGAGGTAAAGAGGCGTTGCTAAGGGGGGGGGGCGTTAGGGGGCTATAGCCCCGGGTCTTTTGGTTGTAGCCCCAGATAGAAACTGAGGGGTTACAACTTACAACCAAAAAGGCTAGCTACCCCCCAGTCCCCAGAGTTCCAAAATTAGCGTAGCCCCGGATCTTTTCCAGGCCCAGCAACACCCATGTTAAATTGTAGTAACCCGTGCCTATTTTTCGGTAGACCGTCTGTCCTGCGTGGTGAAAAAGGGCACCCCGAGGCAACCCAGTGTCTTGTATTTACTCTGGGACCGTGTTTGGAGAAACCACTTCAGAAACACTTTAGTGCACAGGGACTTTTTGATGATAAAACGTATGCAGTTAGTAAATGTTTCCCTTTATTTATTTGCAGTATTTAGGAAGTACATATTCACTGTATTTTATAACTTTGATGTGGACATTAAATTATTCAAATTCATGGGTGTGCAACCTCTGGCTCTCCAGATGTGTTGGACTGCCAGTCCCACCAGCCCTCTCCAGCATACTCCAGGGTGAGAGTTCATGGGAGTTGGACTATTAAGGTGGCCTTGGCCTCCTCTGTGACCAGATTCAGCCTGGGAGATCAAGGTGGAGTGGGAGAGAGAAGCGCAATGGTGAAGGAAAGAGAGAGACAGAGGGAGAAACAGAGTGGAGGGGGGGAGAGAGAATGCAGACATGGGTGGGGGGTAGTGGAGGCAGGAGTGGGGAAGCAAAACACTAGAGAGAGAGGGAGAGAGTGAGGGAAGGAGAGAGGGGGATGCAAAAAAAAACATCTGGGAGAAAACAGGAGGTGGAGAGGGAAAAGAGAAATAATAAAAAACAGAGAGAGGCCGAAAGAATTAAGCAAGGGAGACAGGGAGAATGAACGAGTAAACACCAGAGTGACATTGAGAGAGAAGTGTGAGAGAGATAGAGAGTTGGGTGATATGGAATTGATAAAGAGAGATAATGAGGAGAGAGATGGGTGAGAGTAAAGCACGTTTTCATCAACTAAAGCCCGGCTGTGCATGTGTGTTGGTGCTATGATCGCGGCTGTGCGTGTCTGTGTGTGCTGTGATTGTGTGTGCTGTGGTCGCGGCTGTGCATGTGTGTGTGTGTGCTGTGATCCTCTGTGTGTGCTGTGATCGCGGCTGTGCGTGTAGGTGCTATGAGCGCGGCTGTGCAGGTGTGTGTGTGCGCTGTGATTGCGGTTGTGCTTGTGTGTGCTGTGATCATCTGTGTGTGCTGTGATCGCAGATGTGCGTGTGTGCTGTGATCGCGGCTGTGCAGGTGTGTGTGTGTGTGCGCTGTGATTGTGGCTGTGTGTGTGTGTGCTGTGATCGCGGCTGTGCATGTGTATGTGTGCGCTGTGATCGCGGATGTGCAGGTGTGTGTGTGCGCTGTGATTTCTGCACTGCATATGATGTGGGTGCTGTGATCTGTGCGTGTGTGTGTGCTGTGATCATGACTGTGCGTGTGCGTGTGTGCCGTGATCGCGGCTGTGCATGTGTGTGTGTGTGTGTGCGTGCTGTGATCGCGGCTGTGCGTGTCTGTGTGTGCTGTGATCGTCTGTGTGTGCTGTGGTCGCAGCTGTGCGTGTGTGTGTGTGCTGTGATCGTCTGTGTGTGCTGTGATCGCAGCTGTGCATGCGTGTGTGTGTGCTGTGATCGCGGCTGTGCAGGTGTGTGTGTGTGTATGTGCTGTGATCGCTGCACTGCATATGATGCCTGTGCTGTGATCTCGGATGTGTGTGTGTGTGTGCTGTGATCGTGACTGTGCATGTGCGTGTGTGCTGTGATCGCGGCTGTGCATGTGTGTGTGTGTGTGTGTGCGCTGTGATCGGGCTGTGCGTGTGTGTGCTGTGATCGCTCCACTGCATATGATGTGTGTGCTGTGATAGCGACTGTGTGTGTGTGTGCTGTGATCGCTGCACTGCACATGATGCGTGTGCTGTGATCACAGCTGTGCATGTGTGTGCGTGCGCGCTGTGATCGCGGCTGTGCATGTGTGTGTTTGTACTGTGATTGCGGCTGTGCGTATAGGTGCTATGATCACGGCTGTGCAGGTGTGCGTGTGTGCTGTTATCGCGGGTGTGCATGTGTGTGTGTGTGCGCGCGCTGTGATCACAGCTGTGCAGGTGTGTGTGCTGTGATCGCGGCTGTGCGTGTGCGTATGTGCTCTGATCGCGGCTGTGCAGGTGTGTGTGTGTGCGCTGTGATCGCGGCTGTGTGCGTGTGTGCTGTGATTGCTGCACTGCATATGCTGTGTGTGCTGTGATCGCAGCTGTGTGTGTGTGCTGTGATCGCGGCTGTGTGTGCTGTGATCGCCGCACTGCATATGATGTGTGTGCTGTGATGGCGGCTGTGTGTGTGTGCTGTGATCGTGGCTGTGCAGGTTTGCTCTGATCTCGGCTGTGCAGGTGTGTGTGTGTGCGCGCTGTGATCGCGGCTGTGTGTGTGCTGTGATCGTGGCTGTGCAGGTTTGCTCTGATCGCGGCTGTGCAGGTGTGTGTGTGTGCGCTGTGATCGCGGCTGTGCGCGTGTGTGTATGTGCTGTGATTGCTGCACTTCATATGCTGTGTGTGCTGTGATCGCAGCTGTGTGTGTGCTGTGATGGCGGCTGTGTGTGCTGTGATCACGGCTGTGCAGGTGTGTGTGTGTGCGCTGTGATCGCGGCTTTGCATGTGTGTGTGTGTGCTGTGATCGCGGCTGTGCGCGTGCGTGTGTGCTCTGATCGCGGCTGTGCATGTATGTACGTGTGTGCTCTGATCGCGGCTGTGCATGTGTGTGTGTGTGTGTGTGTGTGCTGTGATCACGGCAGTGCGTGTGTGTGTGTGCTGTGATCGCAGCTGTGCATGTGTGCGTGTAGGTGCTATGATCACGGCTGCGCATGGGTGTGTGTGTGTGCTGTGATCGCGGCTGTGCGCGTGCGTGTGTGCTCTGATCGCGGCTGTGCATGTATGTACGTGTGTGCTCTGATCGCGGCTGTGCATGTGTGTGTGTGTGTGTGTGTGTGTGTGTGCTGTGATCACGGCAGTGCGTGTGTGTGTGCTGTGATCGCAGCTGTGCATGTGTGCGTGTAGGTGCTATGATCACGGCTGCGCATGGGTGTGTGTGTGTGCTGTGATCGCGGCTGTGCGTGTAGGTGCTATGATCGCGGCTGTGCATGTGTGTGTGTGTGCGTGTGTGTGTGCTGTGATCGCGGCTGTGCATGTGTGTGTGTGTGTGCGCTGCGATCGCGGCTGTGCGTGTAGGTGCTATGATCGCGGCTGTGCATGTGTGTGTGTGTGTGCGCGCTGTGTTCGCGGCTGTCCGCGCGTGTGTGTGTGCATGAGTGCGTGCCTCTATTGTGTGCACGGCTGGCCCTCCCGAAGCCCGCTCGCTCCCACACCTTATTTGAAGCACCGCTGCCCGCAGCTGGGCCTGCAGCTCGGCGCGGCTCTGTCGGCTGAGAGTGCCCGGCGGGGGGCCTGCTTTCTATTTTGGAAATAGCGTTATTATCCTCACTTTATCTGCTGTGTTGCCAGCGGGGGGCCCTTTCTCTGAACGCGGAGCCCCCCACCCTCATCTGCGGAGCGACCTGTCTGCACTCCGGCCCACTTAGGGCCTGTAATGACCCACAACACCGGGCTCTGCGCGAAGCCCGTCCCATGGGCAGGACTCGGAGGCCGGCCCCGGAGCACTCGCTGGTGCGGGAGTGCAGGAGGCGAGCAACAGCGCCCCCTGCAGGGGACCCGGGGTAAGAGCCGACTACTCCAGCTCCGCGTTCATCGCGCGCGCCGCAGATGTGTGAGCGTTCCCGTGCTACCTATCCTTTGAATTATTCATAATGCCTCATTTCTGTTACAGTGCAAAGTCAAATAGACTCCAGCGCACGTACACAAGCGTATAAGCGTGCGTGTGTGTGTGTGTGTCTACACTGCTACACTTGGAGAAATAGAGTGCCCGACACTGACTCACTCTTTCTTTCTTTCTTTCTTTCTTTCTTTCTTTCTTTCTTTCTTTCTTTCTTTCTTTCTTTCTTTCTTTCTTTCTTTCTTTCGTCTTTGAAAAATGTTGGAAGGGGTGTGTGTGTATGTGTATATATATATATATATATATATATATATATATATATATATATATATATCATTGCTATGATTTCAATAATGATAATTCATGTATAGCGCGCTCTGCAGCTTGCATCGCTTCTTGGCGCATATGTAACGCTAACATTGTGTACAGGAGCTTTTGCCCAAGATGCAGTTTAAATCGCAGGGTTTAAACCCGTTTACGGCGAGAAAATATGGGGTCCTATTTCTTGCCATGGTTTGAACCCTGCGTTGGCCAGGGGGGATACGGGGAGTGCAGAACGGGTAAGTTAGCTCAGTGGGTTCGCCTCCCCCCCTGTTTGCAACCTGCAGGTACAGTCCCGGATCACTATAGCGCCTAGTTACCCCGTCTGCGACCCGTCCACTCAATGAATTCAGTGCGTTGCGTTTGGCAGGGTATCAGCGCCAAGACGCCGTTCATTTCGAGCTGGGCGCTATATTAATAGTATGTATGCGTGCATACTTATCACGCAATCATCCCCAGCAGTTGCAATTCGTTCGTTTTTTAGGACGGTTTTATTATCGCCGCGACGTGAAGACCCCGCTGTTCTGGTATAACGAAGCGTGCCCCCGTAATGCGCTCTCCGTTATGACGAGTTCGCACTTTAAACTTGGCCCCCACCACAGCCAAGAACCCACTTCGATATTCGGGGTTTTTCGCTCTCACACCTGGAAATGCGAAGCCGATATATATATATATATTTTTTAATCTCGATATTATATTGAATTCCATTTAACAAGGACGCGCTCTCTTTGCAAAGCATCGCGCTGGCGCCGCTCCTTTGGGGAGAAGGTGGCCGCGTCCAGGGGGGTCCTGTGGATATTTCGTGTATTTTTCCGCTGTGACGTCGCTAGAGGGTTTTCCATACGAATAAATGCTTTAATACAACAATCTGGCCACGAGTGTTTGCCCGGCAAAGGGTCTTCCGCGGTTTAAACCTCGCTTCTTCGCGGGCTGTGGGCGATAAACCTCTTTACCTCCGCACTTTTGCACCAGTCGCTGTCTTTTGTGTTGTTTTCAACGAGTTTTATTTGCGGAGCCCGTTCCATGCCCCTTATTTTACCGATTGCAAATAAATGAGAAAATTCGCTTCGGATATTCGCTTTAGCACGCGGTGGTAATTCAACGCAGAGAAGAAATGATGGGCGATATTTCAGAAACGAGATATTGGGTGGAATGAACCCGGGGGCGACCCGGACCCAGACAGCGCAGCACCCCGACGTTTTATGTGTGCAAGAAAGAGGCCCCAGTCCAAGGAAGGGGCGATTTCGGGTATACCCGGCTGCTGTTGCGGTATTTTCGGCATGCGGTATTTTCGGCATGCGCTTTCAAGGGCCACGACGCGTAAAAACACGCGCGATTGGCGTTCCCTCGCGCGGCAATAGTGTCTTTTTGTGGATAGCCCGTAAGTGTGTGCGCGGGAGGGTGTGAGGGTCAGGGATCGGGGGTGAAGTCGAGGAGGGTGGTCGTGGGATGTTTACTTTCAAACAAAGACACGGGCCCGTGTTTAGTGTGTTTGTGTGTGTGTGTTGTGCCTGCCCGGCATGACAAATAAACACACTCACGGACGTGTTTATAAAGAGATGGTTTTAGGAGCGCTTCTCGTTTTCACTTTGCCTGAAGATTCACTTCTCGTTTCCGGTTCTTTTTTTTGCAATTACTGCAGTGATAATCTTGTTTTTAATAGTTGAGTCCTATTTGTAAATTATTTTATTACAATTATTATTTTTATTATTATTCCTAATAATAAAACTCAATGTCCGGGATAATAATATCACCGTTTACTTTTTTTCCCTTTATTTTTTATTGGTTTTACCAAAATTCAACATCAAACAGTAAACACCCCCCGCCCCCCTGGGGGTACATAGCATCGAGTTTGCACTTTAAGACGCACATCGGATAAGATACCACTCTGGATGGAAACGAGTCGCTGCGGGTCCTTTCTTGGGGTGGGCACCTACTTCATGCAAAGGACGGCTGAGCGCGTTGCTGTTCCGGGGAGTAGGCAGAAAGGCCGGGCTGTGTGTGGGTAGTGTGTGCTGTGCCCCGAGCAGGGCACAGCTGTGTGTGATGGGGGAGCAGTGACCCCCCTGTGCCACGCACATGCTCCCCGCCCTCGCTGGAGTCAGAAGGCTGCTTAGGGAATTGGCGAACGTGGGCACCGGGCTCCCATATAACGTCTGCCCCTCATACCCCTGCACTCTCTGTGGCCTCGAGCATTGGGCTTCTGTGCCAGCTTTACCATTCTGTGCCCTCATGAGCACGCCCCATTTCCACGCCCGATGCCCAGTGCAGTAAGACCCTGGGGGCCGCATGTCCACCTAGACGCAGCCCCTGCCAGTTGGGCTCCAGGCAGCGGGACTGGCTCCCACAGGCAATAGGTGATGTGGGCAGACTGTGCCCGGGGCCCAGCACCCCGTGACCTGCGCCTTCGGGCACCATGATACTGGGGTCACTTGATGGGCTTGCCAGCCAGGGGAAGCACCTGTGAGGTCAGCCCAGTGTAACAGGTCACCTACCACCCCACCCCCTTCCCAAACCCCCCCCCCCCCCCAGAACCCACGCATACACATTATACGTGAGGTTCCCCGCATTACCGTCCCTTTCAGGAAATCCCGCCAATAATAGCGCCAGAATAAAATACAGAGACCGGGGCATTATTCCCTATAACGATCACATTCAGAGTGTGTGACATATACAACTTGCACAGGGGCTCAGCATAACACTTAGATGCGCGTGTCCAAGGGTGTGTGTCTCTCTCGTTTACACACACACACCCATCCCTCGCTCTGTCTCACACACACACACACCCTCTCTCTGGATCTCTCTTTCGCTCCCTCACACACACACACACGTAAATGTCTCTCTCCCACACACACTCATTCTCCCTCCTTCTGTCCCACATATGCACTCACCCCCTCTCACTCACGCACTCCCCTCTCCCAAACACAGAGACTGCCGCCCTCGTTCTCTCACACGCCCAGAGTCGCGATCACTCGACCCCCTAATGCTACACGCAATAACACACGTGTTTCATGCATGGAACATTATTATGATCGCAATAGCAACACGCATACACTATTTGCATGTGACAGGCACGCGCACACTGCAGAGATACCGCAAAGCTATCGATATGTGTGTGTACGCACGCGTGCCCAATGCATTCCAGTATCTCCCGTGCGTATATATGTATTGGAACATATGCAATCGTATATGGCCTTGGAGTGTGGTATCCGGCACCTGAACCGCAGGCTTATTGGCCCCCCAGAAGCAAACCCTCCGCCAGCTGTGTCTATATGCAGGAATTGGGGCCAGGGACCAGGGGTGGTGCCGCCCAGCCCTCTCCGGGCCTCCCCTCCCCCCACCCTCCGCACTGACTTCGGTCGCAGGGTCTTTGGTAACACTCCTCACACCATGACTATGGGTTATACTTCAATAGACTATATGCCCTCTCTCTCTCTCTCTCTCTCTCTCTCTCTCTCTCTCTCTCTCTCTCTCTCTCTCTTTATATATATATATATCGAAATGTCAAATGACTTCTTAGGAAGAGAACGAGGCTTAACGCGAATGCATGCGGTGGCAAGTTGCCTATTTCATTTGTGTGTATAGATCCCTTTGCCCTTATATAGTACTAACACCGCCACCACCCCCTCGCCGGAGTCGGCGTGTTGACAAAAAACAATTTAAAAGATCGGTAAAAAGGCACTCCTGATATTCACGCTTTCTCGTCTTGTCTGTGCAATCGTGTACACCTTTCGTGCCAATCATGGCATTTGTGTTGCTTTCCCTTATTGTTTATCGATGTTTCTCAGTTTATTCAAGTTTAATCAAACACAACAATTGGCTGACTGTGGGGCATGTACTGGTTCGAAAGAATTAACAATTGGAAATTCTGAATTCCTACAATAAATCAAGTGTGCAGTGAACAAAGCGACACACGGACGTAGGATTATGAGACGTGTATACTCAAATAATTACACACATCTTTATAATGCTGCAAAGTGGTTACACACACATGCGGGCGACGCTGCAAAGTGGCTACATCTATGTAGCGGAGCAGATGGACACGCCATCCCTAGCTCCCGCCGCCTCACCTCCATCATACTGAAATAACAGGAGGAGACCGCTATGTGGGACACCAGGTATTGTCCCAATACTGCATCGAGTGTACGAGAGACGATATGCACTCAGACAACTGTATCGAATGTGCCCTCGCGCAGGAAGGGCAGAAGGATGTCTACACACACTATTGGACATCGAAGAGCTACAAGTGAAATCGGATGCAGGCAGAGTGACGTCATGAAGGAAAGACACGAAGACGCACTGAAACGCTATGCAAATACTTAAAGGGTAAAGATGTAACTGGAGTGATAAGAGAAACATATGAAAAAATAGAATCACCCAAAAAGCCCACAACAAAGGCCTGAATGGGAGATTTGGCCGAATTTCGGCCGTTCAAAAATTCCAAATAGCCGAAAAGTTTGACCAAATCCCCCATTCAGTGGTAAGGGCTGCTGGGGCTGCGGGGGTGTCCCCCGCACCCTTGTTTACTATATTGTGAGCTGGGGTTGCAGAAGTGTCCCCCATAACCAATCCAAAAAAGGCAACAAAAAAAAGGAAAGGACCCTGCAGCGCCATTTCCCGATTACAGAAGCAAAAGGGAACAGGGGTCGCAGCGGCACAGCGAGTCGGTGGCACACAGCAAAGTGTGCTGCCGCAAGGTAAATACGGCGGTGTGGGTGTGGGAGCGGGAGCCAAGTCAGGAATGTTCAGGGGAGAAAAGACGGAAGGTTATTTCGGAAAAATAATCTTCAGGCTTTTCTCCCTCGAACATTTCCGTCATGGGCTTCCAACCCCGATCCAAAGAAATCATATGCACCAAAGAAATAAGTGAGGAGAGATGAAGTGAATGTACATACTCAGAAACGCAAAGTAGCTGAGACTTATAGAAGCTTGCTGCAGAAGAAAACACGTGGCTAAGGCAGCCCGGATAAAAAGATGGACGCCAGACTCGTGTTGAAACCAATGAAGCTACCTCAGAGACAGACCAGCGCTGCGGAGTCAGAAGACGCTGTAAAACCAGCTCTGAGTCAAGAATAAAGAGGAGCCTATTGGCCTGGAATCAAGGATGCCACATCAAGGAATAATTGCAAGGCTCGAAGGGAGTCAAGAGGATAAGGCATGTACATAAAACGTATTTCTCTCAGATTAAGCAAAGAAGAAAACATCTGCAAGCATGAATTATTGGACAATTAAAGATGTGAAAAGCCTATGCAAGGTGGAGTGAGCAAGTCTCCAGAGGCCAAGAGGAGTAATAACACCCAGTATAATTAAATCAAATAGCAGTAAATAAAAGGACGAAATGGACAAAATCGTGGTCTCCTCACATGTGACTCATAAATTGAAAACAAGGGCTATTCATTAAGCTCCAGATGAAGATAATGGTGCACGTACACTCCCTAAAAGTCCCAGAACAGAGAACAAGCTGCAAGGTCAACTATAAAGAAGAAGCCTTGGCTTGGGGCCTGACCAATGAGAGATGATGGACTAATTGGGCAAGTGGGTAGCAGTATGACGTTGCTCTCTGCACCTGAGTTTAGTTTTGCTTACGTGCTGCTAATGAGCCGAAAGTCCAGGTTTGGGAGAGAATGCCAACCAATCAGAGGGTCTATGTAGCAACATGCTATACAATGTTGCACTGGACAATCCGCTGCTGTTATACTGCTAAGTCTGTATTACACGTATTTAGCGGTGGTTCAAGGCGTGCCTACTAGAAAAGGGGCATCCACTAATATTACAAATACTTATATGATATATAGGTATATATATATATATATATGTTCCCTTAACCAATCCCTCTCTTCAATGGATTTTACAGTTTGCAACGTAGGATGATGTCATAGCTGACATACATTGAGGTATAAAACCTGTGTGTAATCAAAACTGCAGTGTGAGCGTGTGGACTACAGTTTGTTGTTCGGCAGATTTCCCTACTTTATGTGAGCGGATAATAAAGTAATACTTTGCCATAGTCTTTCAGCCTGTCTGGTTATTTGGGTCTGATATCATTATTGGTAATTACATCTAGCACATGAGGCGCTTCAAGGTGCTAGAGCACATCTACATGTGGGTAATGAGGCAAAGTGGAGAAAAAAAATGAGGTCTTCCGTGTCAAACGGTAGACATGGCAAAGGCACACTCACCACTGATCTCACATCAGTCAAGGGTATAAATTGAATCAATAATCGATTTAGGTAAAAATTATATATTTAGGAATACAAATGATATTTTCTATGATTCTTCTCATTACATAAAACAAACAGTCAAAATACATTCACATTTATCATTTGTTTTTCAATGATATCACAGATCCATATTACATAGATTCACTTTTCTAGTCACAAATCATGTGCAAAAATGAATAAATGATATCATTATTGGTTTCAAAAGTTCATGTAACAAAGCCGTATTAGACAACATTCTAGTAAATCTTCATCAATCCTAGTGGGTGCCGATATCTTATTTTACCCGTGATGCTCAAAATCTGAGTGTCCAGTTTTTCCACTACACCTTTCGGGCCAATGTCAGCCCTCCTTCAGATGGAGATATCGATACTTTTCTTGATTATTTCTAAAGGAGGAAAATGAAAGTGCTATCAGACTCATTCATAATATTTCATTAACGATTACTTATATTCTGTTCGTAGCACTAGCGCTATACTAACCTTTCCAGAATTGGTAATATGCTTAAAAAGCGCTCAAATGTGTTGAGACTAGATCAGGATGTTCGCCTCTTGCTGTGATTATAATTTCTCTCTTCTCAATAGTCCTGTCTGTAAAGATGAGAGACTATTTTCAGAGATCTCTTCCTGATGCTACAGGATGACACAGTTTTGTGATCACGAGCGGGAGTCGTTGCTAAAAAAGCACTGGGTCCCACTCCGCGATCACATAGTTCATGGGTGCTTAAATGGTAATTTACAATGTCTTACCAGACCGTCTCCCGTCTTCCTATCTAATCTTCAGATTTTACAACACTGCTGTGTGGGGCTCTCGATTCTGTAAAAGAATCACGGGTAAATGTTCACTCATTAGCACGTGACTTTCCCCTATCCTAGGTTTCAAGAAATAAATATATCTTTAAAGAGGACTTACTGCAAACAGTCATACCTGTTTTGGCTCCTCACTTGGGATAGTTTCCTTGATCGCAGTTGTGCCTCGATTGTAACAAGCACTCAAATGTATAACGAGGCAAAGTGGTCACATCTGAATGTGGGCTACGTGGCAAAGTGCTTATGTCATGTTATCCTTTTTTGTACTGAAGTACAGCGCAACTGACACCAAAAGGCAACCTGGCGCTAACAGACTGAACAGAGTACCATAATTGAGCCTGGAGATCAGAAGTGCAACGTTTTTAAAGCCCTTCTGAATTGCAGGTGGGCTGCCGTCGAGCGAAGCGCAATAGGCAAGGCGTTCCACAACTTGGCAGCCCTCACCGAAAATTAGCGGCCGCCAAATCGAGCAAAACTAAATCTAGGCAGAGCAATAAGAAAGCGGTCCTTAGAACCCAGCAGTCAGCCAGGAACATAAGCTGCAGAGACTCCGGTCCTACTGCATGAAAAGCCCTGTGTACAAGGCACAGAGCTTTAAAGTGCACACGTTTGACCACTGGCAACCAATGTAAAGCAATCAGAACAGGGGAGATGTGATCCCGGAAAGAACCAGTGGCAAACTGGGCGGCTGAGCTCTGCAAAATTTGGAGACGTTGTACCAAATAGTCAGGTTGAGCAAGATATAAAGAATTGCAATAGTCAATCCGACTAAGGACTAAAGCTGCAACCACCGGGAGGCGACGATGATCAGGGATATACAGCAAGCACTTTCTAAGGCTCTTCAACTGGAAGGGGTCAGCCTGACAGACTGAGCTGATCTGTGAGGACATAGAAATAAAGGCAGAGATGTTAACACAGAGATTCTTCACAACAGGAACAGCTACAGCAAAAGAACCAAAGGACAAAGGCCACAGACGGAGTCCAAGGAGAGGGGACAGAAGCAGAGCCAACAACCAAAACCTCATCCAGCCCCCCACGGCCTGCAGGCACTCTCTCAGCTGAATGGCCTGGACAGGATGGAGACGGCCCAGCCACACTAAGATCTGAGCATCATCAGCATAAGAGTAGCATCTGAAGGCGTGGGAGTGGATAAGAGCAACAGAGGTTGGATATAAATGTTGAACAGGGTGGTGAAAGACCAGACATCTGACATACCAGAGCCGAGACAGCAGACGAAAACGGCTGCAGAGTTAACAACTGAACGATCAGAAAGAAAGGAATGAAACCATGAAAGGACAAGACTAGAGACCCCTGCAGCGGACAAACAACTGATCAGGATGGAGTGGTCAACCGTATCAAAAGTGGCAGAAATATCCAACATGATCAGTGCTGCCACTCCACCCTGATCCGAAATCAGCATGAAATCATCCAGCACCGGTCTCTGTGCCTCAACCCGGTCTAAACCCGAATACTTATAATAGGAGCCAACAAGTCAGCTACAAACTAGATATCTTATAGAGTGAGTAAGGATCTAGGCAGGGGACAGAAAGACAGTGCTCATTGACATTGACCGCAAGGAGGAAATGATCAACCAAGCACCGGTTTCGTTTCCATACTTTCTGATTACAGGATGTAGGCACATAATCAATACAATTATAAGAAAGAGGAATAACAAAGTGATCAGACCAAGTGATCCTATGGGCAGTGGGAACTGCAACCGCATCATGTTTAGCAAAAACCAAATCGAGGATATTGCCCAGTATATGAGTGGGTTCGGTAACTAATTACACCAGAGATCGTCCATGGCAACAATAAACATGGCAGCTGCTCTGTCAGAAGGGTCGTTACACCTATAGTTAAAATCACCAGCAACAATCAGATTAGTATATTGCAGCTGCACCGAAGCTACAAGGTCAGCAAAACATCAGTAAACGTGGCATCAAATCCAGGGGGACGGTAAACAATGAGAAAGTAGAGAGTCCTAGACACAGAAAGAACCATGCACACCAAAAGTGCCTCTATTTTACAATGCACTTGTATATCGCTCTCAGTAGATACAAATCCAGCATTAAAAATAAGAGCAACGTCACCACCGGGGCGGCTAACTTCAGTATGTTATAGCCGTCAGGAAGCATAGCCACCACCGGGGCGGCTAGATCCCTGATCAGACTTCAGTATGTTATAGCCGTCAGGAAGCACAGCCACCACCGGGGCGGCTAGATCCCTGATCAGACTTCAGTATGTTATAGCCGTCAGGAAGCACAGCCACCACCGGGGCGGCTAGATCCCTGATCAGACCTCAGTATGTTATAGCCGTCAGGAAGCACAGCCACCACCGGGGCGGCTAGATCCCTGATCAGACCTCAGTATGTTATAGCCGTCAGGAAGCACAGCCACCACCGGGGCGGCTAGATCCCTGATCAGACCTCAGTATGTTATAGCCGTCAGGAAGAATAGCCACCACCGGGGCGGCTAGATCCCTGATCAGACCTCAGTTTGTTATAGCCGTCAGGAAGCATAGCCACCACCGGGGCGGCTAGATCCCTGATCAGACCTCAGTATGTTATAGCCGTCAGGAAGCATAGCCACCACCGGGGCGGCTAGATCCCTGATCAGACCTCAGTATGTTATAGCCGTCAGGAAGCATAGCCACCACCGGGGGCCGCTAGATCCCTGATCAGACTTCAGTATGTTATAGCCGTCAGGAAGCATAGCCACCACCGGGGCGGCTAGATCCCTGATCAGACCTCAGTATGTTATAGCCGTCAGGAAGCATAGCCACCACCGCCAGCCACAATGAGTCGGAAAGCCAGCAAACAGTCTGGCTTAAGGTCTGATGGGAGATCAAAGCAGCCCGCAGCGTGAGCCACCAAAGACCTAGCGTTGCACAACAAGCAATTCAGCTGATAAGGGTTGGATGCTAGCCCAACCACAGTGTCAGGCAAATTAAGTGCAAAGCCCGAAGGCGAAGCAGTGTCAGAGGGAGCTAGAGCAAATAAACTGTTCCCGACTGCCAGAGACGGGCGAGGTAGGCTCAGTGGAAGCAGAAAAACGGGAAGAGTCCTTACCCTCCTTACCCAGCCATTACTTTAGTCTTCCAATTCCCGGCAACACTGTTGGTTCGTTTGGCAGTGTTGGAATGTAGATACAGGCCTTTTCTCTGTCAGCCCACAATGAGTGTTCAATGCTCTGCACTTTTAGGCCTCAATCAGCCAAAGGCACTTTCCCTTTGTCTTGGGGCTAAAACTAGCCCACAGGATATTACATTCCATGCCTGGCTGGGCTGTGGCCTGGAGAGGCTGGTTGTTATGGCCACCACCTTTCTGTCCTAGGTAAGTTACAGTACCCTGTGCTATCCATGGCCACCTTAAGGAATTTCAGGGCTCGGGGCACAGATGCCTTTGGGCCCCCCTGAACTCAGAAAAAATGAAGGGATTCAGAATCTTTGGTCGTGCCCCCCCCTCAATGTGATCACAGCCCATAGCACAATATGCTGTCCCACAGCAATTCAAATATGCCCCGCTACACCCTCAGAGTCCCCTTACCCGCTTCACACCTGCTGGAATCAGAATAATAAACAAGCGGCACTTCAAGGGCAACATTAGCGGTCCACGGCGAGGGTACAGGACACATTTGAACAATCATTAGCAAAGTCAATGGGGATTTTTTGTAAGTGTGAGATAGGCATGTGCCACCAATTGCCATAATGGTACCACTTGGCAATAAGATGGCAGTAGCTGGAAAATGGTGTAACAGCTGGAAACTGGTATAAGCACAAGAGCATATGGTAGCTCTTCCTGGTATAGGTCTGTCTAATAACTAATAACTATACACCAGCCAAAACCGTAGCCTTTGCCAATGCATGTTTTTATCAGTCATGTAGTTAGGTCACGAACCCTAGGTTATATATTACATGAAGAGGGGCTGGACGATGTGTTGCAAGGGCATGCCTACGGCTTATTAATCACAACAAAGGTTGTAGCTGAAGGCCCACTTATTAAGACTTGTTTATTGCGCCAATAACACATTTTCAACTGCAATTAACCCATTAACTCTCAGAAGACTGTTTAGAAGGAACACTGGCACACCAAGGTTTGATGTTACAGCTTGATAACACTAGCATAAAGAGATTCTAGGAGGATGTGTTTTGGACAGGGCGGCTAGTAGTGGTCGGGAATGGCCATTGGGTTTAGCATGGTCAAAGACAGTCAACGGGTGGGTAAATAACTAGACACCAACAAGCTGTGTAACCCTCCCTACATCCCATCTCCCTTCTGGCTGTTCTCCAATGCAATAATTTGGGCTTATAAGTGGCTATTTTGTGCCACCGAATAGCCAAAACTAAAAATAGCAGCCATGAGGGAGGTGTAGTTTTAGATGCAGTATACAGATCAGTCAGTGTATGAAAAGGGCACACATACACCCGCATAGAGGCCTTTTATTAGCAAAATGTAAAAGTGCTCGAGCATGCAGACGGATTGGAAGCAATGGGAAATGTACACACATCATTGCATGGACGAGACAGTCGATGTAAATTAGAAGCTACCAGAAAGGTGCTTGTATCCTAACATAGACAGAGATTAGAAGAGACTCATGGTTTTCAAGCTGTATTGATGTTAGTCAGCAGAGAAACAAAGGACCTTTTGGTGTGAAATACATAAGGCCAATATTATAATACGTGAAGCAACACTATACTTAATCGAACCATGAGTGAGACTTTTCTGAAGAGCATATCCTTAGAACTAAACCACTTTTAGGGGCTGACAACTTGACATTTTTAGAGAATGGCAATTTTGACAAGTTAGGAACCACAAGATTGTATGAATTGCCCAGGATCACACACATTGGTTCTGAGGTGAAGCTGGGATTTGAGCCAATCTGCAATTTTTGCACTTGGTACATTTCACAGTTCTTATCATAGGGCATAGATCAAGTGTACGGTGCAATTATTTGAGAATATTTGACTTTCAGGAACTGAAATAACACCCTGTTTTGTAGAACTGACTTGGAAAGTACACCATAATAACCTGACTTGGCAATTTGTTAAAACAAAACTTTATAAAAGCATCTTATGCAACAGGGGACCGATTCAAGCTTCATGTTCTCCTTCTTCAAGGCAAGTATATAAGTACCAAAATATCGATTGGCCTAAGCATAAAATAATGAATCTGGGGTTTTCTATTGTATTTGTTGTGATGTGCAAATGTACCTTTGAAATCGAATAAGAAAGCAACCAATGACATGTACCTGAAAATATTCTCGCCAGAGGTCCGCTCTCTTCTGTATATGGCCCCCTCACCGTAATTGCCGAAAAAAATGAAAGATCGGCAATGGGTTAAACAATGACACCAGTATGTGAGAAGGCAGGCCATCTCACGGAAGACAGCAGAGCACTAAACATAGAGATAAGATGATTGGCCCAGGATCACTAAATCGTCCGCTGGCAACACCAGGATATGATCCTCAACATCTTTTTTCCACACTTGCGAGAATTTGACTACTTAATCACCTTTCCTGACTAACACTTATGCTCTTTATTGGGGTGACTGATAGTTTTTACAATCCTCTTTTGGAGGAAGCAAGCTCTAGACCTGCATCTTACCTATGCTATTTTATGTTTTATAGCTAGTGCTGTCTAATGAGGTACATTGTTTTGTAGCACAGCAGGTGTTACTATCAGGAAAGCAAAAGAGCAAGGGGGTACTGGGAGTCCCCCTGCCGGACATTAGTCCTGGTTATGAGCGCCTACACATGTATTTATCAGACAATGGAAAGGCTGAGCCTACCTTGCTGTAAGTTGACACTGTGATCTGGCACATTCATGCAAATCTCTGTAATGAGCGTTTACCACACTGAGCTATCTTCTGAAAAATCATGCCATTCAAATGTGTTAATGTTATTTTAACTTTCAGGATTGCATGTGGTCAACATGTTCCTCACAGAAAGGTGAGCATGCGGGGCATTATGCTATAGGGAACGGAGAAACTGGGGGAGATTCTCAAAATGAGTGCAAATAAAAAAACCCAGAGAAGAATGCACTTTTTCATTTGTGCATATTTCAAAAATGTGTGATTCACCTTATTCTCAAAGGTGACTTGTGCATTTCAAGGGTGGCTGGACAGTAGTGCAAAGGTGTGCTGCCCAGAACCCTTAAATGCACGCTGTTGACACTTCTGTGTCACAGGCTTTCAGCACCCACGTGGGAGCTTGTAGCATATTTCAGAGTGATAGCTGGACCCCCCCCCCCCAGGGCAGTGGGGGGCCAGCAGCCATACCCTCACCAGCTATGGGAGGCCCCAACACCTCCCATATGGCCCCCAGAAATGCAACAGAGTCCCAAGCAGGCAGCAGCATGTTTCAAACTGCATTTATTTCAGAGCATCGTGCACATCGCGAGTTCAGGCGCCGTCTCCCGGGGGCTGGCTTGCAAGCCAGCTTTGTAATCACACTGCAGGCTGACCTCACAGAATTGGATCAGCTCCCAGAAACCTATCTCCTCCTGCTATTGGCTGCTAAGTGGTAGGTTACCTATGTAGCCCTTATAGTGAGCCTGACAATTGGGTGTTAGCCTTTCTGCGTCAGTGGGTTGATTTAGCTGTGCCAGCCCCCATTACCTAATTCTATCCTGTTACATTATGACTTTGTTCCCATAACTTTTTAGCTGAACAAGCAGTTCGCACCTGGGCTCTGGGCGCAGATTGGCTGGGCTGCGCCATTCTTGTTACAATTTATGTTTCACATGTTGTGCGAGTCCTTGAGAAAATGTCTTTCTTTCCCGGAAAGAAAAAAAAACACACTGGGTTGCCGTGATTTATTCGCATTTGTGGCAGTCTTATCTTGAATGTGTGGCCTTGGCGGTTCGGGGGTTTTGCGAGGAACATTGTTGAAGGCTCCCGCAGCCAGTGTTCAGTGAGTGAAATGAACTTGGCTGTAATTTTCCTGAAACATGGCTTTACACTGTGCATTTAGACCATGTTAATTCATATAGGCATTTGCAAGCCTTTAAACAGGGATTTTTGTGTTTGTAGATTCTGATATTGCAGCATTGATTCTAATGTAGCATGGAAGTTGCACTGTTGGTGAAGTGGGTGTGTTTCAGCATATTTGTCACCCATGGGTGCGCTGGGGCCTGGTTCAAATGATAAGTGCGCTCCTTGTTCTTCCTGCTGTTCTTCTATATATGCGCTTGGGGTGAGGGGGCATGGGTTTGGTCTCGATTTTCCCTCTTCAGTCCCCCCTCTGGTCGACTTTGTCGACCACACCACCAAGCAGCATTCACCTCCTTCCGCTCTGCATATCTTTGTCAATTCCTTGAAGTGTCCATAATTTTCTGCATTGTTGTTGATGAACAGTACATATAGGAGTGTTCTCCTTCTGTGTTCCACCACACTCACTTCCCTTCGTACTTCCTCTAATCACAGGGAGTGGCCACCTTTATTACTGCTGGAACCATGTTGCACACCGCTATCTTCTCCCTTAGTCCGGCTCTTCCTTTCACCATGTCTCTTATTTGCATTCCGATAACTTCTTCTGTTGTTCTCTTGCAATGTATCTCTATCTTGCACAATGGTGCTGTGCTCGGTACTCGTCCTTCCGTTATCACCTTCAATCAACCAGGCAGTCATGATGTCATCCATTACAATGCAAGCACTAGCTAGTTCTTTGCTTTCTCTTTTCAGATGCATTTTTTGCTGATCATTCTTTGGTATGCTGGTACTTCACCCAATCATTCTTCTGTCTCGCTCGAGAAGTAATTCCCCCCTCTTTTTTCTCCTCTGTCTGTTTCTCTTCTTCCGTTGTTTTCCATCTTTGTTAATGTGTCACTCTTCACATCTTCCTTGGTCATCACCAACAAGGGCATGCTGATGCGCACCAATGAACACTCTCCTCCCCAATTCAGTGGTAGTTTCTCTTAATCTTTGGATGCATGTGCTCAATAGTAGTCCATAAGCAGTGATGTTCCTGCTCTCATCTCGCAACTTCTCTCAACCTTCTCGCATCCAGAATGATTGTCCACTTCTTGTCACTGTTGTGCTGGTAACATAACGTTGGTACCTTAACATTATACGTCCTTCTTCAGTGACCATCTTTGCTCCTTTCTCTCACTCCGTTAGGCACTTATCATATTTTTGTCTCTTTTATTTTATTTTTTCTTCTCTCTTTTTGTTTTTCTTTCTTCTTTTATTATTTATTTATTTATTTATTCATTTATTTATTTATTTATTTATTTATTTATTTTTTCAATCTCAATGTTGCTGTCTTCCCTTGCAATCTTCTTCGCACCTTGTCATACATGGGCGTCGTGCTCTGCTGTAGTAATTTCTGTTGTAATCAATTCTCTTCCGGCATATGTTAAAGAACAGTCAGGACAGCTCTCTCCAGTGGTGTCCCTACCAATTTTGTACATGTGTGCATGTTGTTGGTCACTTCTGATATGTGTGTTATGTGTATGTTTTACTCCCTTTGTGTCTGCCTTTAACTCTCCTTCCTTTAGCAGCAGCTTTTCCTCACCCACTGACGCCGTAACTCTTCCTGCTTAGGTTAGGGAATGTTAGCAGGGGATACAGCAGTAATGCTCACTATTACATATAATTTTCAAAGTACCACCCCCATTATTTCGTTCATCATTAATAGTCCCATCGTGAAGGTAAAAGTCCTTATTTGCGTGCCCATAACCACTTACGCTGCTGGGTCCTTGCAGCTGATGAGATGATAAAGTTGCCCGCTTGAAAATCGCAACAAAGGCGTTAATACGTTAGTACTTGTTAGTAACCTCAAGCTCCGCGAACTAAACAATCACTAAGGGCAAAAATCAAACCTCCCCCTGGACATTTCGCCTTTTCAAAATTTCTCAATATGGGTAGGGAAAATCTTGGGCTGTTTATTCAATGGAAGCAAGGAAATATACTTCAGGGAAACATGCTCTAAGGGGTCTGAGGTTCTTGATAGGGTGGGCAATTGAGTGGGGAATGCTACACAATGTTTTAATCAGTAGGCCTCACAGTTTCTAATGGAAGATAACATTAAGGAAATTTCCTACACATTTCTAACAGCATACATACGCAACAAACTGCATGTGCGGGGAAAAGAGAAGAAACAAAACAGTGTTACAGCTGTAGGTGCACAAAATGTAATATGAAACTCAATTAAACTTTGGAAATGCGTGTGTCAGTCCCTATTCTAGTTGCTAGTGTGCGTTGGACCATAGGATGGCCATGTTTCCCTAACTCGGGAGTGTTCGTGCTATTTTGCAGTTCATGAAAATCTCTTGCGTTGGTCCTGTTGATCGTTGCTCCCTCGTTGCCAGGGTGGCCACCGCTTGGTAGGGCTTGACGCCTTACACTTCTAACAAAGTCTGTCAGGAGGGGAAAATGTCCCACTGTAGTCCATAGCCATTGGGTGTTGGTTGTCCGTTGTCTTCAGGCCTGCCCTGGGTCCTTTATATCTGGCGAGAAATGAAATGGAAGCGCTTGAGACCTGAGAATTTACATATTCTTCAATTTCTTGACCTAACCTCTCTGCACTACTCTCACACTATTCAGTGTCCTAGTGGGAGGAGCCAATGGTACACCTATGCACCATCCTGTCACCACCTGGTGGCGTTCAATGGCGGTCTGACTGTAAATTATTACACAATTCGGAATGTACCCAGAAAATGGGTAGGCACTTAATTTATTAATTTATGTGAAGATACTCTTTACACACTTGGATCATATATATGCAATTTGGGTGCTAGTGTACAAATGGGCCTTTGCATCTTTATATTTACTGTGCTTTTGTTGTAAGCTATTTATAGTGCGTGCCTTTGTCCCGTGGGGCATCAGGCACTGACAAGCTAAATAGGGAAACATCAGGGTGGTAAATTTGTCATATAGGGTGGCTGTGTTTCTAAATTAAGTGCACCATGTTACTTAGTTAAGATAATCGCAGGGTTTTTAAATCTTTTTTTTTTTCTATGGCTCCTCTCTCACTTCTCACGGCGTGCCTCGCAGTGAACTGCAGGCACTTTAAGCTGGTACTAATGAAATCCGCTACCAATTATTCGCTACCTGTCTCTCCCCCCTCTTTGTATTTATTTATTTATTTCCTCTTTTCTTTCAAACCCAACCCTCACAATTTACTCCCATTCTCTCTATCCCACCCCATGTCCACTTTTTAAACCCTACCTACTCTGTTAATTACTCATTTGGTCTAGTATTTTATTACTCCACTACTGTAATTACTGTTACATTTAAACAATATATTTCTCTCCCCAATATCTGCTCTCAAATTTTAATACAACCATCATTCTCCAGTTTGTGCAGCAATGACCTCTTTCCCTATGTGTGTTGGCTAATGCATTTGTGCCAGTGCTATTTTCAAAAGCGCTAGTGGCATTACCACTTGCACTGTCATTTTGTCGCCAAATTAATTCTGTTGGGAACATGGATCATCCACCCTTTACCCCTATTTCTCTCCTCCTGTGGTGAACTGTCAATGAAATGTAGGCCTCCCCCCTCAAGTGCACCTTCTTCCACCTTGTGTGTCTCATTTAATTGTTCTGTGTTAATCGTGTATTCATGAGCCCAGTCTCCTCACTGAAAGATGTGTGCTCAAAATGTAGCTAAATGTACTCTCTTATGATGCGCTATCATTATGCACCCCCATTATGCTTAAACAATCTTCCTTACTTTCAACATGTGTATGTCTGGTGTTTAACAAGTTATGGATTTCTCTGTTAATAAGGTGGTCATATCCACATTGCTCATGATGTCACAAATCTCTCTTCCCTAATGCATGGCCTAGTCGCCCCACTCTCACCCAGAAAAGAAAATGTTTTGATACCTATCACCACCCCTATGCAATTGTCCTCTGCATTATTGAGTGTGCGTGAGTCGGCGCGCGTCTCGCCCGCTCTGTCGGGGAGGTGGAGCATGAGTGTGTGTGGCAGAGTGAGTCAAATCAAGTTTGTCTTGGGCTGTCCTATTAGCGGTATAATGTCAATCTATGTCCTTTGAAAGGTTTGTTCCCCGTCAGGAAGACCCCTCCCAGTCATGTAACCGGTACCATTGCTATTGTGTCAGTGTTCTGTATGGGTGCTGGCTGCTGTGCAGTGCCCCTGTGTTGTCATTCTAGTCAGTCCTGGGGTAGTGGTGCTATCATTTGTTGTGTCTGTACATGTAGTGGTAACAGTACCTGCGTTGGTGCTTGTGGTGTCTGCTGAAATGATCCCATCCTGCCCCAGGTATCCTCCCCACATGGGCGGTGCATATTGTGGTGATTGTTGACACTGCTATTGTGATTCTTGTGCGTGTGTGTTGAAGCTGTTTTTAACTGCCCCTCCCATTGCATACTTTAATAATTTATTTTGTGCCTACTTATCCTCATCTGCCTTTCTCTGCCCCTGTGTCATCAAATATTACACTCCCGGAGGTTCAGAAGGGTGAGTCCCCTCTTCCCTCTGCTCACGCTGGTTCAGCATCAGCTGACCCCTCGCATCTTCCCTTTCCTTCGTGCACACAGTTCAACTGTAGCCATGTGCTTTTAAAGCTATTCCCGTGTAAGTGCTGTGTATGTGTGTCCTTAGCGATTGCTGCACGCTTCTGGAGAAGCCGCCTATGAGCAGCCATGGTCTTTTTAATTTACCTTCAGTACTTTTGAATCTTTGCACCCTATGTTTTACTGACTTACTTCGGCATGGAAGCTGTGTGCTACACAACAGGTGAAGGGGAATCGTTTCTGTATTGTGTGATACATTTTACCTATATTCAATTCGAAAATTTCGATAGTCTGCTGTTCAGGGAGCAAAAGTTAGAAGATAATTGAACATTTTTCAACTTCTGTGAGCCTTCTTGGCTCCGCACCTTAGCCAGTGCACTCCACGTGCAGCCCATCTTCACCAAACCATTGCCTTCTCTGGCACACCCCCACAATCTTGCGCATGTGTCTTCCACACACCGCCTCTGGGTCACCTATTCTCCAAATCCAAAACCACACCACTATCTCCTCACCATCAAAACTTTGTGTCCTATGCATCAATCTGAAGGTGACGTCACCAAACTAAAAACACAGTGCAAATGAACAGACAAATGTGCATACACAGAACAATAACCCATTTCTCCCAACCCCACAAAAATCCCAAAATAAAACCCCACAATCCCCACAGCTGTCTTCCTGTCTGAACTGGAACAAGGTAAACCACAATAAAACATTTAAAATTGGACTGCACACGCTGCGTCGCCTAACGTGTGATACGCTCCTCGCCAGGGGACCTTAACCAGCCAACTATCTTCCGCACTCGGGAACAATCTAGCTACCTCCTGCGGGGAAACATCATCCACTCACTGAACTAAAACGCTCAATTAGCAGGGAACCTCATCTACTCATTGATCTATAACGTCAATTCATAGGAAATCCAGACCCCGTACATGAAATCACCATCCAGACCAATCAGCGCGGCACTCCTGTTCTATATGTAGGGAGTCACTACCCCACCCAATAGGCTCAAAAACACAAGAAGGGACCACTGCCACCGCCCCAGTCCCAACTACAATTCACGTGCCGATCACCACCAATGCGCTGAATTTTGCGACAATGTACAATCACCCACCACCCAATTTACAATCCCTCCCTCAGTTTCTACCCAAACAAAACACTTTAACATTTCTGCAACATACTGATCAACAATGCATCATAATACTTTAAACATTTCCCCCCCTCAAAGCCCATGTTGCTAGTTGACTTACATTTTCCTATGCTGCACTGGCAGTTGCTCCGCTGCTGGACACCCCCTCAATGCGCTTCACCGGACCCCTTCTCCTGCAGGGCTCTCACCTGCCCTCAAGCGGGGTATTTCCAAGTGGCCCCCGAAGCCTTTAGCCGGTTACGCATTTTCCGGTGGTCTTCAGGTGCCGGCGAGGGTCCCACAGCTTCCTTGAGTCGGCGGCAGGGAGCTCAGGTCAACGCAGGGCTTGCGCAGGCAGTGCTCATTTACCCATGTTACAATGAGCAATGAGCCTCACAGAGGGCACCAACTTGTTGGGGAGAAGCTGGACCCCTCCGCCCCCAGGGCAGTGGGGGGCCAGCAGCCATACCCTCACCAGCTATGGGAGGCCCCAACACCTCCCATATGGCCCCCAGAAATGCAACAGAGTCCCAAGCAGGCAGCAGCATGTTTCAAACTGCATTTATTTCTGGGCAAAGAAAAGAAAAAACACAGAGCATCGTGCACATCGCGAGTTCAGGCGGCGTCTCCCGGGGGCTGGCTTGCAAGCCAGCTTTGTAATCACACTGCAGGCTGACCTCACAGAATTGGATCAGCTCCCAGAAACCTATCTCCTCCTGCTATTGGCTGCTAAGTGGTAGGTTACCTATGTAGCCCTTATAGTGAGCCTGACAATTGGGTGTTAGCCTTTCTGCGTCAGTGGGTTGATTTGGCTGTGCCAGCCCCCATTACCTAATTCTATCCTGTTACATTATGACTTTGTTCCCATAACTTTTTAGCTGAACAAGCAGTTCGCACCTGGGCTCTGGGCGCAGATTGGCTGGGCTGCGCCATTCTTGTTACAATTTATGTTTCACATGTTGTGAAAAGAAAAAAAACACACTGGGTTGCCGTGATTTATTTGCATTTGTGGCAGTCTTATCTTGAATGTGTGGCCTTGGCAGTTCGGGGGTTTTGCGAGGAACATTGTTGAAGGCTCCCGCAGCCAGTGTTCAGTGAGTGAAATGAACTTGGCAGTAATTTTCCTGAAACATGGCTTGACATTGTGCATTTAGACCATGTTAATTCATATAGGCATTTGCAAGCCTTTAAACAGGGATTTTTGTGTTTGTAGATTCTGATATTGCAGCATTGATTCTAATGTAGCATGGAAGTTGCACTGTTGGTGAAGTGGGTGTGTTTCAGCATATTTGTCACCCATGGGTGCGCTGGGGCCTGGTTCAAATGATAAGTGCGCTCCTTGTTCTTCCTGCTTTTCTTCTATATATGTGCTTGGGGTGAGGGGGCATGGGTTTGGTCTCGATTTTCCCTCTTCAATAGCCCCTCTTGTCACTGAGAAATGCGCTAAGAAAAATATGCCTTTCAATCCTTTTTTGAAGGGTATAAATGCACGTGGGAGAGAAGTGGTTAATACCGCTGCTCTCCCACCTCATACAAAATTCATAAAAGTGTCAGAAACAAACATATCGTGCAATGGGCCTCCCCCTGCACCTGGTCAAAACAGGCACAATGGAACATCTTTCATTTTTGTGCATTTGAAAGCACAGCCCATTTGTGGATTCAGGGTGCTCATTGAAATGGCCAAAATGTCCCCTGTTTGTGTAAATGAGCAAAGGGAGCGTGAAATGGCAGCTGATTGTTAGCATCCGTGCAAGAACGATCACCACAATTGTGTCCATGACAGTAACGCAGAGCTGAGAAGTTGCACCTCTTCAGCTGAACTCCACGATAGCCAGTGGGTATCGGGTAAGGGCAACAAAGCCGCTAACTAATTTTTCAGGACCAGGAATGATGGGGTCCTCTTGCACCCACCGTCGCCGGACAGTGGTAATACTCGCAGCAGTGTCAGGAAGTGCTGGCTGGCCCTTCCTCCCCATTTATGAATACATGACCCAAATATATTCCAGATTGGAAGCCAGGATTAAATCAAGTGTACTTCAATCACTCGATGGCTCAACATAGGTGCTGTGATTTAAATAAGGGCCCTGGATCACATGATGTGCAAGCCTGGCAGCCAGGATTAAAGTAAGTGTCACTGAATCACACAATGTGCCAACTCTGAAGTCAGGATTTAATTAAGGGGCCTTGGATCAAACAATGAGCAATATTGGGAGCCAGGATTTTAGTAAGATGCTCTGGTTCACAGGATGTGAAAGCCTGGAACCTGAGATTTATGCAAGGGCACCTCGATCAGATGGTGCACCAGCCTTGGAGCTGGGATTTAAGTAAGCAGCCCTGAATTATACAATGTGACAGCCTGGAAGCCAGCATTTAAGTAAGATTCACAGAATCCGGCAATGTACCAGCCCGGAAGCCTGAATTAAAGTAAGTATTCCTGAATCACACGTACAATGTACCAGCCAGGGAGACAAGTTCGAATTAAGAGGCCTGGGATCACACAATGCACAAGCGTGGGTTTCGTTATTTAAGTAAGGGCACTGGATCCCAGGTGTGCCAGCCTGGGAGACAGGATTTAAGTAAGGGGTCCTGGATCACACAAAGTACCAGCCTGGACGCCAGGAGTTAAGTCAGGGGCCCTGGATCATATGGTGCACCTGTCTGGGAGCGGGATTTAAGTAAGGGGTCCTGTATTACCTTCTGCACCAACCTTTGAATTGGGATTTCAGTAATTGTCCCAGAATCAAGCAATGTGTCAACCTGGAAGCCCGGGTTTAAGTAAGTGTCCCCGCATAACACCATGCACAAGCCTGGGAGCCCACATTTAAGTAAAGGGCACTGGATCACAATGTGTATCAGCCCTGGTTCGGGATTTAAGTAAGGAACCCTGGATCAGACAATGCGCCCTCCTTGTTGTGTGGTGGTCTAGTGTTCCTTCAACATAAGCGTCATGACTGTGTCATGACGCTCCTTCAATAAAAGAGGCTCTTTTGGCACGCGGAGGGCAGTGCAGCAGAGCCCCAGGAAGCGGCAACTCGTGTCTGTGTCATTGTGTTTCGCCGGTCCGCCACGTGATCTTGGCCTGGTTTACAGCGCGGCCCAAGTGCCCTTGGAGCCGCGGCTGCTGAGAAGTGGGGGGTGATCCCCCAGACTGCAGAGGTTCTGGCCGGTGATCCGGGCCTGGTAGGGTGTCCCCTGCCTGGAGTCTGCTGGGTGCCCCCAGCATGCCCTCCTTGTTGGGTGATCCCAACAGTACTTGTGGCCTGCCCCAGTGACCGGAGGCGGGCCACCACATTGGCGATGAGGAGGTCCAGGTCCTGTGTACCCTGCGGTGCACGGGTCGCTGGGCACCTCTGACGGAGGCGAGTGAGGAGCCCACGTGGGGCAGAGAAGGTGAGCGGCCCCATGAGAGCCTGTGCCGCCGCGTGTGGAGGGTGCGGCAGGCGAGCGGTGTGCTCACACAAACCCCCCTGTCCCATCATCAGAGGATCTGAGGCCGGCGAGGCTGCACGCAGGAAGGGGGCGTGGCCCCAGCGGGCCCAACGGTGGCCCGATAAAGGAAGGGGGCGTGGCCCCAGCGGCACCATTAGCGGCCCGATAAAGAAAAGGGGCATGGCCCCAGCGGCGGCCCAATCTGGTACCCAAGGACAAAGGAAAAGGGGCAGAGCCTAGTTGGCCGTGTTCGCCGCAGGGATCTGTGAGGACATCCTGCTCGGAGCAGGTAGTGACAGCAACCCCATCCAGCCCCGGGCCGCATCTGGGTGAAAACAAAGCACCAGAAAAATAACAATGTAGGAAAGAGCAGGCCAATGGACAGTTCCTCTGCACTCAGTATCTGGAAAAGGGGGCAGAGCTCTCCCTCTGTCTCGCCCGCTCAAAAGGGGAGGGACACTCTCGCACCCGGGCTGTAGTGGTGAAGAGCCTGGGCTGGGCTACTCTGAAGGAGGGCCCATCAACACCCGGGCCTGAAGAAAAAAATAGTAACAGTTTTTCTTCCAAAAGGGGATCTCAAGGCCGGCAGAGCAGCCAAAAAGGGGTCTGGCCTGAACAGTGGAAGCCCAGATAAAGAAGAGGGGTGCCATCAAATCCTCCCGGAGTTCTGTACCTGCCCAGGCCCTGGGGGTAGAGGCTCCACCTGGAGTGCTGTGCGCCCTGTGGGATCTCGGCATAGGAGGGCCAAGGAACAGTGTGTGTGTCATCCACACCAACCAAATTACTACATCCCAAGGGTGGCGGTTCCCGAGGGAGCGCTCGTGAGCCCTCCAAGACAGCCAAAAAGGGGTAGGCACCCCAAGACCTACCTCCTGTAGCCACGTAGTGCGTCTGCCCAGTGGTCATCATGGTGGAGGACGACAATGAAGGGGTATGTCGGGGACAGCTTGCGCCACTGCAGCACTTTGACGTGGTGGGTGCGCCGGCCAGTTTGGGACCCCAGTGAACAGCCTGGGTAGAGAACCTGCAACTGAATTTCGACAATGCCCAGGAGAGACCCCAATGCCACTCTATGCCATCAGTGCGGTTGGGATCTTCCACACCCGCAGGACTGCCCGGCCAAAGGACGCATCTGTGGGAGATGCGGGAAGGTGGATCACTTCGCTCGGGTGTGCCTCGCCCGATACCAGCCAGCATGGCGGGGACATCGCAGGGGAGTGAGTCGAGGGGAAAAAGGACCCCTAGAGTGGCTGCAGTCCAAGCGGTGGAGGATCAAGGGAGAAGGCATTATGATGCGGGAGAGGAGGCAGATGAAGAGAACATATACTTTTTGTCCTGCAGCAGCGCCACAGGACAATTCGATCCCAGAATCTTTTGAACTTCAACTGCCCGCTGTTGGGCCTGTGGTGTGCGGACTGGAATACACCTGGGTGCTTTGAAGTGTTAAAGAGTGAAGTTTATGCGTAGATACTGGGTGGTGCGCGGACTGAAATGCACCCTATGTTTGCAGTGATGATGTAAGAGCCTAAGGGTTGCTCGGACTAGACTAGAATGCACCAAGTTAGACCCTGTTGAGGGTCGCTGTTTGTTTGCAGTGGGTGGTGTTTTTTTTGTTATAATAAAGGAGGGATATTGTGTGGTGGTCTAATGTTCCTTCAACGTGGGCGTCATGACTGTGTCATGACGCTCCTTCAATAAAAGAGACTCTGCTGGCACGCGGAGGGCAGTGCAGCAGAGCCCCAGGAAGCGGCAACTCGTGTCTGTGTCATTGTGTTTCGCCGGTCCGCCACGTGATCGTGGCCTGGTTTACAGCGCGGCCCAAGTGCCCTCGGAGCCGCGGCTGTTGAGAAGTGGGGGTGATACCCCAGACTGCAGAGGTTCTGCCCGGTGATCCGGGCCTGGTAGGGTGTCCGCTGCCCGCAGTCCGCTGGGTGCTCCCAGCGTGCCCTCCCTCTTGGGTGATCCCGACAGTAGACACCACACTCCTGGATGCAGAATTTAAGTAAGGGCGCCAGGATCAGACTGTGCCCTACGTGTGAGCCAGGAATGCAGCTCTCAGTGGCTGCGGCCTCTAACCTTAGCTCCAGCGGGCCCTTTCTTATTCGGAAACAGGGAACATATGCTGGCTCCAGCCCACCCTCCCGTGAAGATATGTTAAATCTTGGATGGTCTGGAATGGCCGTGTGTCCTGCGGAACCTCTGCGCGCAGCTGTCCACCCATCCATTACGTCTCTAGTCACTTCGTTACCCGGTATTTTTCTCTTTTCTTCCACTCTTTCTCGTGCCCTTTCTTTTTAACTCCCCCTTTCTCTGTCCAAAACATCCATCTAGCCACCTCCTGTCTCCTTTCGCTTCCTATCACTTTCTTGACTAGCCTGTTTTCTGCATCTCCCTTCCTTTTACCCAAGAATCCTCTCACTTAAGCTATTCGTTCTCCCTTAGAGCTCACCATCTCGCCCTAGCCCCTTAGTCCGCTTTCATTTTCTCTTCCCTTCTCTCTTTCCATCATTACCCACTCTCCAGTCCCACCCTCTTTTCCTCCCCTCTCTTTAACTCCGCTTTTCTTCACCCCCTTTTCCTTACCCCATCTCCTCCCTTTGTCCCGATTTCACCCCTTTCATTCCCCCTGCCCTTCCCTCCTTTCATCATCTCAGCCAGCTTCTACATGTTCCCCCTATTGGCGTTTTGTCCTTTTTCCCATCCCTGCATCTCGTCTCCTTTTCCACACTCCCTGATCTCTCCCGCTCTGGGGTTGACTGGCCTACAGGAAACTTTGGAGATTTCCCGGTAGGTCTCTGCACCCTGGGCCCAGGGGTGAACTGGCCTACAGGGAACTCTGGAAATTTTCCCGGAGGCCTCTGCACACTGGCCTGGAGTGGACTGGACTACAGGGAACTCTGGATATTTCTCAGTAGGCCTCTGCAGCCTGGCCCGGGGTGGACTGGACTACAGGGAACTCTGGAGATTTCCCAGTAGGCCTCTGCAGCCTGGCCTGGGGTGGGCTGGCCTACTGGGAACTCTGGAGAGTTCCTGGGAGTCTCTGCACCCTCGCCAGGGGTGGACTGGTCTACAGGGAACTCTGTAGATTTGCCGGTAGACCTCTTCACCCTAGGCCCAGGGGTGAACTGACCTAGCGGGAACTATGGAAATTTCCCGGGAGGCCTCTGCACCCTAGCCTGGGGTGGACTGGACTACAGGGAACTCTGGATATTTCCCAGTAGGCCTCTGCACCCTGGGCCCAGGGGTGGACTGGCATATAGGGAGCTCTGGATATTTTCAGGTGGGCCTCTGCATCCTGTGCATGGGTGGACGAGGGAACTCTGGCTATTTCCCGGTAGGCATCTGCACCCTGGGCCCAGGGGTGAACTGGCCTACAGGGAACTCTGGAGATTTCCCGAAGGCCTCTGCACCCTGGCCTGGGGTGGACTGGCCTATAGGGAACTCTGCAGATTTCCCGTGAGGCCTCCGCACCCTGGCCTGGGGTGGACTGGCCTATAGGGAACTCTGGAGATTTCCCGGGAGGCCTCGGCACCCTCGCCAAGGGTGGACTGGCCTATAGGGAACTGGAGATTTCCCAGGAGGCCACTGCACCCTGGGTGCAGAACCCTGCCGGGAAATTTCCAGAGTTCCCTGTAGGCCAGTCCACTCCTGCCGCTATTCCCTTCTGCGCTCCTCACTCTCTTCCTTACACTTCTCCAGTTCCTGTACAATAGACAATTGCTGATAATAATACACCCTTATCGCTCAGCACAGATGTGGGTGCTGGGAAACTCCCCTTCTCTAGTGTTGGAAGCGCAATGTATGCGCAATTTCTGTGCTGCTGCAGAGTCCCCAAGAAATGCACAGATCACCTTCGAGGATAAAGTGCCTCTGCATGCCTTTAAGTGGTGCACGTTTAACAAGCACGTCCTGTGCACTTTTTCTTTTTACTAGATCCACTTTTTGAGAACCTGCCCTATTATATTCATATCAAAGGTAGAAATTGACACACCTCGTTCCTAAAGGGAAATCAGGAGGATTTCCTGCATTGTTCTGGCACATGCGCAATACCGCTGAAGCTCCTGCCTTGCAGGTATGGCGTTTCAGAGACGTTTCACCCTCATTCCCTTAGAAATACAGTCCACAGTAACCACCTGCTCTGCTAAAATAGGCCTTCCGGTCATCTCAGTGGCATTGTGTTCCATGTCTGTCGCCTCTTGCAGCCCTTGCATGGAGGTAGAACAACCTGAACCCAACACTTGAGGTCAGAGGTGTTGCTAGGGCGGAGTGTAGGGGGGCTATGGCCCCAGGTCTTTTGGTTGTAGCCCTGGATAGAAACCTAGAGGCTACAACCAAAAGGCTAGCTAGCCCCGACAGTCCCGACATTAGCATAGCCCCAGATCTATTCCAGACCTAGCAGCATCCCTGCTTCAGGGTCTTTGAGTCTGTCTGTACTAATGTACCATAGAGTGCTGCAACTCCCATGGCGAAAGAGGGTTAGGGTAACTATTGGTTGGGTTGTGCTAAGGACCCCTCAGCGACTGCCCTTGAAGATTGATTGAATGACTCGGGCTTTGAGCAGCTTGTTAGAACTCCCACTCATATCAAAGGGCATACATTAGATTGGGTGGCTATACATATTATTAAGACCACAGACCAAACAGTTTTACCTTGCCCATCGCTCTTTTGTTCACTTTACTATAGTCCTTGAAAAACCTATACGGTTCAGGGTAAAGGACAAAAAGAGTATCAGAGTCAGGAACTTAAAACAGATCAATCCAGAAACCTTAGAGCCTTGGTTACGGCCCATGGTGCAGGCGATTACTAAACTAGAAACAGCTGAAGACATGGCTAACACTTATATGCAATCCATGCAGGGAGCTGTGAATACCCTTGCGTCCTTTAAAACTAAATTGGTCATTGAAAAAAAGGGGAACAACTGGTTTACTCCGGAATCAAATAAATTCAAAAAGATCAAAACCAAATGCTTCTATGGGCCTCATTACACGGTAGGCGGTAAGGGTTTACCGGTACCGGTATTTTACCGGTACCGGTAAATCCTTACCGCCTTACTACGAGGTCCCTTTGCGGGTTGGGGAATTTAACGCCTGCTTTTTGCAGGCGTTAAAAACCAACCCGCAAATGGACCAGTGGAGCTAATTACGGTACCGCAATTTGCGATACCGTAATTAGCGCTTTCCCCATTCCCATAGAGCCCTATGGGGCAAAAATGGGAATGGGGAAGGGCAATGGTGGAAGGGGGAATTACCGCCCCGCCAACCTTGGAATGGAGCGGTAATTCCCCTTTCCACCAAGGTGGTGCCGGTATTTTACCGGCATGAACCATGGCGCTAATAGCGCCATGGTTCTCCGCCTACCGTATAATGAGGCCCTATGACTGGAGATCATCCCAAGATAATCCTAGCAGGGAAGCATATAAATTGGGTGCTAAGGATTTTAAAACAGCCGTCATAGCAGCCAAAAAGAGCATGTTTAATGTAAGGATAGCCAATTCTAAATCGGAGACTAAAGAACTTTTCAAACTATTGAGGGAATTAGAAACTCCATATCAAAATAACTCATATACACTGGTAGAAGATTCTGCCTGGTGTGCACTGATTCAAGATGCTATGTGTGGGAAGCTGGATCGGATAGAAAAAGATATTGAGGCTAGGAGGGCCAATATTGGTCCAGCCGTTAACAACGATGAAGTAGTGTTACCTGTAAAATAAAACATTGGATATTCAATTCAACGTCAATGCTGTTTCTGAAGCCGAATTGGCAAACATTGAGGATCATTTTAAACCCACTAGCTGCAAAGGGGACGCTTGCCCGGCAATGATCATAAAGGCATGTTCCCCCATTTTGATGGGCGCTTTATGTAAATTTGTGAATGCATCCTTTGCTGAAAATTATGTCCCTGTTGGGCTTAAAAGTGCGTGGATCACACCGCTACTAAATAAGCCTGGCCTATGTCCGACACTGCAGCTAATGACCGGCCAATCACTAACACTCCCTTTCTTTTAAACATTTTAGATTTCGTGGCATACATTCAAATTTCAGCACATTTAAATGAACACATGATTTTTAAATAAATGGCTGCCTGGCTTCAGGCAGGGCCACGGGACGGAAGCAGCGCTGCTTGATTTGAAATCAAGACTCTTACATTTCATAGATAAAGGTCAAGCGGCTTTGCTTATGCTGTTGGATTTTCCTACAGCTTTGATGCTGTTGATCATACACTGCTGGCTACTAGGTTGAAAGAGGTGGCTTATTTCTCTGATAATGCTGCTCTCCGGATCACATCTTTTTTTGGCAACAGGTGGTGCAGAGTTTGGAGCAAGGATACAGAAGCCCTACCCGTTCTCCTTGCTTATGGAGTACCACAGGGGGCGTGTCTGTCACCTTCTCCATATAATGTGTTCACTGTTCCCTTTTTTAACCTATTGGAAAAAAATGATGTGCCATCACGCTCTCTGGTATACACAAGGAGGATGACAGAACCCTCAACAGAATACATAATCTCATACAAACACGGATGATTTGTAATGGTTTGGCGCTCAACAAAGAGAAAAGCAAGTTAATGGTGATGGGGATGGATAATAAAATAAGAAAACCTGGTCCAGACTATAATTGTTTTTCAGTAGCAGGATGTGATATGGCGACAAAGAAAAAAAAGTGAAACCGTTAGGGATTGTTTTCAGAATCTGAATATGCAAGCTCAAGTAAGCAACTCGGTTTCATCCTCGGCCTATTACATAAAACTGTTAGCTCAATTTAGGCCATATTTTTCTCAAGCTAACACCGAGATGATAGCGAGGGCCGTTGTCAGGTCAATAATTGACTCCGGTCGCAGTCTTTTAGTGGGAGTCTCTACATAAGAATGCAATCACCTTCAAGTTATTCAGAACAGTGCAGTAAGAGTTGTCACCGAAATCAAGCAGAGGGGTTATAGCTCAGATGCTAGGCGTAATTTGCGCCGGCTCCCAGTTGAGGCAAGGACTCACTATTGCCTCTTATTGATCACCCATAAATATCTCCTGGGATTAATGCCAGTCTATCTGAGTGAGGTGTTAACTGAGAAATTCAGTGCCAGGACTCTTGGGTCTAATAACACTAACCAGCTCAAGATACCGGCTTGTAAGTCTAGCAAGGCCATGAATTGTGCATTTGCTGTAGCTGCACAGACGGCATGGAATGCCTTGCCACTAGACTTAAGGGCATTGAGTTCCACACCATTGTTAGAAAAAGGCAGAAAACTATTTCATTTAGATAAAGTTTCCCTACGCTGGTGCTCTTCCTGTCATCACTCTGATCAAGATTGGCTCTTCTATGAGCATATGTGCCCTGTTGCTGTCATCTTCCTTCTGCTTTCCTGTGCACCCTTAAGCCTCAGGGTCCATGGCACGCGTTATAAATGGTTTAAAGTAAGGGGTTTGTACAGGTTGTTTTTTTTGTCACCAGAAAGAGAGTTAAAGAACTTGGTGAGGCTAGGTTTGAGGGTATCTAGAGTAAGTATGCTCCTCGACTCCTTGTACATGGACTGCTCTGAGTTTGCCCACTCTTGCTAGGCAAGGCTTGTGCACGCTCAGTCTTCCTACACACCAATTCAATCTTTCTCAGTATACTCATGCATAGGTCAGGTCACCTTTCATGCCTTTCCACAGCGGAGGATTTACCTTGGCTAACGCAGTGCCCAGTACACAATTTCCATTGAAATGAGTGCATGGCTAATATGATCAGTGCCCCAAAACGTGTTAATATCACACACTAGTCCTTCCATAACAAAAGAGTTCACACACAGCTCACCCAAGTAGTTTGTAGTGATGAATATGTCACACTCCCGTGTGCGTGGTTGTGGGTTTCCTTCCTAGAATCAGTCATTAAGATTTGCTATTGGTCTATAAAATGAAAACAGTACCTCAATAGTTATTCTCTCGCGGCTCTTTCAGCTCGCCTTATCTGCTTGTCTTCGGCTCCAGACAGATTGCAATTTCAAATTTTGAAATGACTGTTTACTGTTATTACCACTGGTTGGTAAAATGAAACTATCAGGTATCATGAGTCTGAGTGTAATGCCCTCTGTTAAAGATAAAAGTTCAGAACTATATTTTGTACTCGAATAGCAATCATTTAAACCCAGGAATTCATCAATAAATAAATAAATTATGAATCACAATTCATCAAATATGCTGTTTAAGGTTAACAGAGTTGACAGTAGAAAAGGCATGTTGCTTCATTTATTATTACAATGTTTGATTTTACACACATGCACTCCCTACCATTGTTAAATCATTGTTCTGTGCATGTATCAACTAATGCCTGAACCAAACATTTCCTATTTTGCATTTATCAAAAAATCCGTTTGTGAACTCTGGGTTTAAAAACAGTGTTAAACTTTGATACGTATTTTCTTGAATCAAGAAACGAGGGCCTAACAGCAGGGTACATGTTCCCCAAAGGACAGCCCAGTTGCTGTTATGCAGCCAGGCATTCATGCAGTTTGTTAAAACTACAAAGACATTTAGAGTCCCTTGCAGTGAAACTGGGAGATCTCACTTGGGCAGTGAGATTAATTATTTTGTATAACTGGTATAACTAGTAATTTGTGAAAGGCGGGTTGTAAAATGCACAGATAATAGAGACATTCAATCCAAAAGGGGCCACATAATTGACACGAATCTAAGCCTGTACTCCTCTAGTCAAAGTGTGTGGGGTGACCAGGATAGGGCGCGCTGAGGCTTGAAAGTTATTGAGGTAAGGATATAGGCTATTGACGTGGTGACTGCTGTAGCTAATACGGAACTTTAGGTTAACCCAATTTAAGCAAGAAAACAAACTACTGTTCCATAAACATGCGCTGTCACATGGCACATTACAATGAGTCTAGTCAAAACAGAATATCATTAGTGTGTTTATTCTGTGGTCGATCCTGTAACTGCCACTGTGATTGCTGTGATCCCCGACACGTTTTTCGACTGATTTGGTCTTTATCAAGGCACAGTTTCAAATCTTTCTAGATTATAGTTCCACTTAAATAAGATATGTTGAGTATACTGTGGCTTTATTGTGTCTACAACTCGTACTTCGTAGCTGTCGCTACGCATGTGACCCCGCAATCGTATGGCCTCTCAAAAAGTCGGTTTAAAAATTTAGACTACCATATGTTTCTTGATATAATTCAAAGCAACTTGATATGCATTAGGGGTTCACCGTGTGTGCGTCCTGACAATCCACTGTGTTTTATACATTTTGAAACCGACTTTTTGAGAGGCCATACAATGGCGGGGGGCACATGTGTAGCGTCAGCCACGATTTACAAGTTGTAGACACAATAAAGCCACAGTATACTCAACATATCTTATTGAAGTGGAACTATAATCTACTAAGATTTGAATCTGTGCCTTGATAAAGACCAAATCTGTCAAAACACATGTCGGCGATCATGGCAATCACAGTGGCAATTACAGGATAGACCACAGAATAAACACACTGATTTTGACTAGACTCATTCTAATGTGTCATGTGACAGCACATGTTTATGGAACAGTAGTTTGTTTTTGTGTACTCCTATAATGTTAAATTATTCTAAACAAACAATATTTACAGACCGCCAGACTATTGGGAAGGAGAGAAAACGGTATCACTTAAGATTGCAGGAGGTCAGATACAGAGTGAGCGCCACCATCTGCTCTTGATGAGGATTCCAGTTAGAGAGGGTAATGAGTTTCTAATACCAGGAGAGCTACAGATGAGTTGGTCTTTAAGGAAGCTGGCCCTGACTTGCGCTATCCATTGGTCGTGTCAGCTCTGCTGCTGTGCACAGACAACTCATTATAGGATTTTGAACCTGTTTAAATGTATACTTTCAGGAGATAGCATCCTAATATATTTTGGACTGTTTTAACAAGAGAATAAACAAAAGTATGGCTGTGATCAACAGAAGGACGACTTTCAAAATATGTTAGTCACATTTCGATACATTCATATTTTAGAATGTTAACACGGTTTCATGACTCCATTTCTTTGATCCATCCCAAATTTAACTTGTATGTCAGAAAAGAGCTCACTATGAAAACCATAAGGATGTTATTTTGTTTTTAAAGTGAAGATCTTGCAAATGTAATGTTGGTCATCTTGTCCATATTTTCTAAATTTGTCCACTTGGTGATGTCATTTTTCTGAGAGGAGGGAGGGATGGAATGGAGCACGTGATCGCGTCTCCTGTAAAGGTGAGCTAGACATTGTAGGACTCCTATTTTCAAACATTGTTCATGCTCCTTGCAAATCAGAGGCTAGGGGAGTAGTATATTGACTACAACTGGAGGATCCAATCGAAGTAGAGAACCAGGAGAAAATAATGTCATCGTGAAAGTCTCGTAAGGAGTTCGGTGAGGCTCTTTATAAAGGCTAACTTTACGCCGAGTAGGGGAAGGATTTCTGTAAAACATCCAGAGCAGAAATACAGAGAACCTAGAAAAAAGGTCCACGGATCCTAAAAGAGGACAGACTGGTTCCAAGTGCAGAGAGAAGAGACTCATTTTAGGGAGGACTATTCTATACTTGCACTGGAGGAGAGTGAGCCCAGAGCTTAGGAGCACAGCCAGATTCTGCATACGATGCCAGATTCTACATACGATGCCAGATTCTGCATACGATGCCAGATTCTGCATACAGTGCCAGATTCTACATCCGATGCCAGATTCTGCATACGATGCCAGATTCTACATACGATGCCAGATTCTGCATACGATGCCAGATTCTACATACGATGCCAGATTCTGCATACGGTGCCAGATTCTGCATATGGTGCCAGATTCTGCATACAGTGCCAGATTCTGCATACAATGCCAGATTCTGCATACGGTGCCAGATTCTGCATATGGTGCCAGATTCCGCATAGAGTGCCAGATTCTGCATATGATGCCAGATTCTGCATACAGTGCCAGATTCTGCATACGGTTGGAGTTGGTTCCTGGAAATATCTGGAGGCCCAGCTGATGTACAGACAAAGAGGCAAGCTGATCCAGAGTGAGAGGGAGACAGAAGCCTGTGCAGACTCCTGCAGCCTTGTGTCCACTAAAGACACTTTAAAACTAAGTACATGTATACCCTTAAAGAATACCCACACGTTATCTTCTTAAGAAATTAAATACATGCATGTTACAAGAAATATTTGCCTCTAAAGATCCAAATAATTAACAAAGCAATACCCTTGGTTTTCACAGAAGCAATATTATATCTGGATGGTTGAGTTGTGCTGCATAATGACTCTTACAGATTGGCATTCATTCAATTACCATTTTACTCTTCATTGTCTATAGTTAAAGCAAAAAGTCCAGAAATCACATTTTTGCTGGTCCTTTAAGGGGTGAGAAAAAGAGATGATGAGAAGAACCTAAGAAAGGACACCTGTGGGGGGTCAGTTTCCCCCCCTCATTGTCCTCCTTGGAAATACTGCCTCAATGTTATACCCTCATTTCTATTGCACTGCAATTTAAATCAGCAAATGAATGAAGGTGTTTTACCGCAAGTGAATTCTTGAGATCAATACGTTAATTCTTTTACTATTTTGATTTCCTTGTGATTGTGTAACCTTTCAAAAGTAATTTACCTTTCGTTTCTAAAACATTCGAAGCACAAACTGAATGAGAAAACACTTCTGTGATTTTATCAATGTATATCCCCTTTGTGGGGTCTTGCAGATCGCCTGGTATTCTTTTCTGCCAGGTATTTCCCCCCCAATTGCTCACTGCCTGATGGGCTTCTGTCACCCGGACTTCGTCTCTGAGTCCACTGTCTTTTAGAACAGCACAGTTGTATTCCTTCACTGCGGCTATTCTTCATTGGCTTGAGGTTCTACTTGTTCCAACTTTCCCCACATTGACATGTCATATGCAGAGACTTGTTCAAGTTCTGTATTTTAACTTCTTCATTAGTATTTATTTGCTTATGGTAACACTTACTCCAACTGTTCCCATATTGACATGTCACGCATGAGGATTTGTGCAAGTTCTGTCTTTGCATTTAACTTGGTTGGTATTCAAAAGGGTTTCTTAATTGTTCACATGCGTGTCGGTATGCCCCGTGACCCCAATGACTCTGGGCAGACTCACCGCTGTCTGGTAACGTGCCTGACCTATGGCACGTTGCTGTGGTGAAGCCTCCTCTTGAGGATGGCGTTTATCGCACTACAAACTCTCTTCCAGCTCTCCTGCCAGCACTGCATTCACCCACCGGTAAGACTGCTGCTTCTCTGCACGACCGCATCCCCAGTAGCTCTGCTGCTGGCTCCTCGACGGTTCTCCCACAGTGCCTGCTGTGTCTCTTGTGGCCTTGCACCACGCCAGTAGGTGATAAAGTGTGGAAGAGCCTGCTTTCCCCAACATGGCACATGCCACTGCTTCTCCCTCGGATCTGCTTCCTTCTTCTCCGTTTCCCCTCCTCTGAACGCAGACACAATTTTTAAATGTCCCGGGCACTCATGCTTTACTATAACAACTAGTCTGCATGTTTAGCTTGGTGCTTCCTTCAGTCCACATTAACTCCTTCCTCCTCTTCCTCGTCTCAGTACTTGAGGCTTTACGGGAGTTGGAGTCCGTAGGATTTTGGGACTTCTAAAGGGACTGTGTTCTGGATTTCTGTTTAGAACAAAAGCATCAGAGACAGGAGAAGTTGGGTGTGTGCTTTGTGTGTATGAGGCGGGAATGGTATTCTGCCTATAGTGTTTTATATGAAGGGGTTGGGGGTTTTAAAATGGGAGGGATTTGTATAGTGACAACAAGCCATGAAGAAACATGGAATTATGGGGTTCTCTTCTTCAGAAAGGAAAGAATACGCGTCTCTCCTGATGGGGTCACCACCTTCCCCCGACAGCCATCGCCTCCCAACAAGTGTGGCAATGGTGTTGCACGGCCAGCGGTACACTTCTCCACAACTGCCTTGAGCACAAGGACACTGCTGGCAGGATCGTCGTCATACACAGCTCCGCTCCAAACGCGGCGGACTCGGCCGAGCACTGCAGCCGGGTGAGGGTTTCACAAGCTGCGAGGAGTACACAGGGCACGTTCAGGCCTCAACAATATGCTCCGCCAGGGCCCCAATAAGCCATTGAGCCAGGCACCGCCGAGCCGCAGGTCTTCACAAAACTGTAGCGGCTTCGATATGTATTATAATTCGGTCTGTGATATTACCAGCATGCACTCAGAAATAGGAGAAATTCCTCGTGAAGAAAACCCGGGCTGCGGATCCTTACACTCCAGCGGCCATCTTCGTAGTGCGCAACAGCGCCCCCCCCACCTGCGCTAATTTCTGGCATTTTGGCAGTATTTTGTTATGTCAAAGCCTATAGTTTGGCTTTTGCGTATAGGCTTTTTATAGGCGCTTCCAGCCATTCCTATTGTCTGCGCTCATCAATGGCCAGGTGTTGGGAAGCTGAGTTGCAAAGATACAAGATGTCTGCGCAGCTGCAGTGTAACTGACACTTCATGCTTAAAGGGTGCGCCCTGCTCGCCCTCTCACCTGGGGAGCGTGAAATCTATAGCATTCTGTGCCGTGTGAATCTTCGTGCAACATGTGCTCCCTACATCCTACACTTCAGGAAGGCTCTGAAGACCCTACTCTTCGAAAAACATCTCGTCAATCGCTGATCGCGATCCTGTTGCCCCTATCCCTCCCAGCTCTTCTGCTACCATACACCCTTGCTGTAACCCCCACACTGAACCCTTTTGCTCAGCGCTCGACTGTCTTGCAGCTAGCCTTGCACTTTATAAAACCCATACATTTTCATTTATGTATTTATTTTATTTTGCATGCGTATAAAAGGCCAAAAGACTGAATCTGGCTTCTAAGGACATGTTCTAAATCTATAACTTTGACCCCTTCATATCCAACCTACAACAAACTTTACCAACACGTGTTGCGTAACTTTGAACGTTCATGCCGAGTTTGGGGATGGATTGATCGGGTCAGGAGGGTGAAAGGAAGAGTTTTACTTGCATGAAGCAAGAGAACTGGTGCACGAAAACTCACAATATTTGGCCTATAGTAAAGGGCTAATGCAAAATATAACCTTTTTAAGAATGATCTAAATTATCGGCACCCCCACTCCCTCCTTTCCTGTCTCTCTCTGGCCAGCCTCTCTTGGCACTCTTCCTGCACCCACCTGCAAGGCTAAAAACCTCAGGGTAATCTTTGACTCCACACTATCCTTCTCTCCTCACATCTCCGAAGTCTCTAAGAAGTCTCACTACCAGCTGCACCTCCTCAGAGGTATTCTTCCTTTCCTCTCCTTCCCCCAGAAGCTCACTGTCTCCAGAGCTCTGGTTCTCTCTAGGCTGAACTACTGCAACAGCCTCTTTCTAAATATTCCTGCCTCCACTCTCCGACCTCTTCAACTCATCCAAAACAGGACTGCGAGACTTGTCCTTGGCCTGAAGCCCAGGGATCGTATCTCTCCAGGACTGAAATTTCTGCACTGGCTCCCATTGGCTGTGAGGATTAAGTTCAAAACCCTCTGTATTGTCCACAAGGCCTTCTGGGACCTGGGGCTTCAATACCTTCAAGTCTCTCTTCCTAAATATCTTCCTTCTCGAGCCCTGCGCTCAACCGCTTCCAACTCCCTCACAGTCAGTCGCTTCTCCAAGCAACGAGTTGGTGGTAGATCTCTTTCCTCGGCTGGGGCCTCCCTCTGGAACAGCCTCCCTGCCTCCCTGAAACTTGTTCCGGAAACACCTCAAAACCTTTCTCTTTGCTCCTGCTTTTTCTCCTTCTCTCCCCTGCTGACCTCCTGACTGAAACTGCACTGATTACCTGACCACCCTCTGGTCTCGGGCCCAGGTCTTTTCCCCACCAGTCACACACCTGCACTGCCTACCTGGCAACCCCCGCACTTGGGACTGTTCCTGTATCTCTACCGTTCCACCACCAGCACTCGACACCTGTTTGATGTATTTACCTATGCACTTGCCACCTGCTGGCCGTTACTTACTTGTGATTACTTATTCCCTTGTACTGCAGTGTCCCTTCCCCCTCCCCCGTGCAATTTCTCCTCCCCCTTCCCATGCACTTGCGCGATCTGAATGACACCTGCCCTAGTAGGATCGTTGTCTGTCCTCCCTTTGTTCCCCCTTCCATGCCTCATCGCGCCTTGAAACACTTGTGTGTGTATAGGCGCGTTATAAATGCCATATCATATCATATCATAGTTTTTGGGTAATCCTTCAAAAATAGGGTCAAAACAATGTCCAGCTGTATTGTCTATTTTCTGCTGTTCTGGAGGTCCATATGCCCACTTCTAAAATGTAAATCCTAATCTAATCTTTAAATACACCATCTTGGATTGGTGTTATGCTCGTCCAAACCTGTGAAATTGACATCTTGGATTGGTGTAATGCTCGCCGAAACTTGTGAATCCTCCATCTTGGATTGGTGTAATGGCCGCTCTAACCAGTGATTCACGGTGTCTAAAAAGCAGTGAGCCTGGTATGGCAGGGAAAGTATTGAGATGCTCAGACATGATGGCATCGCAGAGCTTGGTGTAGAAGTGCACTTGCGCGATCAGAATGCCCCTGCCTGACGATCGTTTGTCTGCTTCCCCCTGACTTCAATACTTAATTGCACTTGTAAAACAGCAGAATTGTTGTCAGACCTATTTGCTGTCTCAACTGTTAATTGTATTATATGCACTTACTCTGCCTGTGCAGACTATTATCATTTCAGAATTTCAAGGACTCTGAACGACTGTTGTTTTTCCCCCCTCTCCCACCCTCCTTGAACGATTTGAAACACTTGCCTGTGTATAGGTGCTATACAAATAAACAGTACCATACCATACCAAACAATGCATAACAGAGTGCTTTACAGAGGTATACAACAGTACAGATGCATAATGGAGCGCTTTACAGAGGGACACAACAGTACCGATGCATAACAGAGTGCTTTACAGAGGTATACAACATTACAGATACATAATGGAGCGCTTTACAGAGGGACACAACAGTACCGATGCATAACAGAGTGCTTTACAGAGGTATACAACATTACAGATGCATAACAGAGCGCGTTAAAGAGGTATAAAAAAGTACAGATGCACAATGGAGTGCTTTACAGAGGGGTACAACATTACAGGTGCATAACGGAGCATTTTACAGAGGTATACAACAATACAGATACTCAAGGGAGTGGTTTACAGGGGTGTACAATATTACAGATGCACAACAGAGCCTGCTACAGAGGTGTACAACAGTACAGATGCACAACGGACTGCTTTACAGAGGTATACAACATTACAGATGCTTAACGGAGCGCTCTACAGAGGTGTACAACATTACATATGCATAACGGAGCACTTTACAGAGGTAAACAACATTACAGATGCATAACTGAGCGCTTTACAGAGGTATACAACAATATGCATAACAGTGCACTTTACAGAGGTGTACAACAGTACAACAGAAGAGATGCATAACAGAGCACTTTACAGAGGTGCACAACAGTACAGATGCATAACAGAGCACTTTACAGAGGTAAACAACATTACAGATGCATAACTGAGCGCTTTACAGAGGTATACAACAATACAGATGCATAACAGTGCACTTTACAGAGGTGTACAACAGTACAACAGTAGAGATGCATAACGGAGCACTTTCCAGAGGTGCACAACAGTACAGATGCATAACAGAGCACTTTACAGAGGTGTACAGCAGTACAGATGCATAACGGAGCACTTTACAAAGGTATACAACTGAACAGATGCATAATAGAGTGCTTTACAGAGGTGTACAACAGTACAGATGCATAACAGAGCACTTTACAGAGGTGTACAGCAGTACAAATGCATAACGGAGCGCTTTACAGAGGTATACAACTGAACAGATGCATAATAGAGTGCTTTGCAGAGGTAGTGCACACTGTGTATCACTCACATATGCCAAACACAACCCATGGTCTTTTGGGTGTGTGTGTGTTTGGTGTTTTAGTTTCATCGGCTGAACATCTTCATCCAAGTTTGTGGTACTTTTATCAGCTCACATGGCACATTGGTATTTTCTTCATTTTGCACCCACTGGTGTTACTTCCGACCTACTGCGCATGTCTGAATGTATGCATATGTTATTTTTCATTACAACTGAATATCTCGAGTTTGCGATTATAGACTTGTTTGCAGCCGTGCCCAACTTCAATGTAGGTGATAGCTATGAGACAAAAGTCTCAACATTTTTTAGAGTTTCCTGGGCCCCGGTGAAATCCTCGCAGTTCGTACTTGGAGTGGGCGTCACCGTGTTGGAACCACCACCAGGACCCAATAGGGTCCGACCCGACACTTCAAACTCAGCTACTGCAGTTCTTGTCTGAGCACCTGTGAGCAGGGGCCTCAGAGGGTGGTGATCTCCCACACACATGCAGCACACCTAGCCCAGGACCTAAGGCTCAAGATCAAGCATGCAACACTATCCCTCACTCTTTCTTTGCAATGTAAACACATGTGTAGAAGCTCCTTCGGAGAAAGGAAACACATTTCTTAAGCATTCACTAAGCAAGCAAACTGCTTCCAAAATGTCTCATTTAAGCCTTTACTAAACCCTACCCAAGCATGCATAGCGTAGGCAAAATGTCAATAAACTGATAGTGATCATTTTCTAAACGGTTTACTTAATGCTTAGAGAATAAATGGACAGCTCCTAGAAGAGAAATGCTTAGCACTGCTTGGGAACTCCAATTTAAACATTCCAAACACTTGACAAGTACTTGAGAACTATTAAAAATGCATTTCACTTTCAGAAGTGTACCTGTGTGCACCAATACCATTGCGGGCAGAATGGCAGGCAAATCCCTGTTTTACACGCAAATAATGGGCCTACAAAGAATTCTGGAGATGGTGTAAAAAAAATGAGGGGAGGCAGTTTATTCCATGCAAGAGAGTGCCAGCATTAGCACTTGCGTAATTTTGGGTCCCCTGCATGCCATTTTAAAAAAATCCATTCTCTATTTAGTAAAACATGTAAAGGCCGACTGCAAATTATGCTTTGCAGCAGGCATTTACAAATGGATTCTTGTGGAATCAACCTGCTTTTAGCCATGGTCAAACAAATCCTGCTTTCAAGGAGGAGGGAAGCTCGGCGGAGAAGTTAACTCCACTTCGTGCACCTTCTCCACCTTGAAATCAATTGAAGTGGGCTGGAGCAAAAAATCAGGGACAAAGGGATTGCGCCTTGCTTTTACTCCTTCATTTACAGCTCTTCCATCAGGGACGTCATTTAGGGGTTGCCAGAGGTTGCAACTGCGACCTCTGAGGTCTCCCTTGTGACCTCTTAAAAAAAAAGATATATATATATTTTTTTTTTTTTTTTTTTTTTTTGGTAATGCAAGTTCCTGGGCTGTGGCCAGAACCATGTGGCTCCTTAGTTCTGGAGGGGCTGGCTTTCTTGTTCAGGCCCCTTAAAAAAGAAGAAAAATAGGAACAGGAGTGCCACAAGTCTTTCAGCACTGATCCTAAATAAGAAAGAATCGGAATACCAAATAATGTGTCTTTCTGGAATTCTATACAATAGTTGCTAGATACATTAAAGGTTTATTTCAGGCACACTTCAGGGGGTGAGCCACTGATTTAGTCTGTTCTTAAACGCCTCAACTCAGCCTTTCATCCTTCTGAGGTCGATAAATGAGTACCAACACTGGTTGGGTGATATTGGGTGTATATTTTCTCTATATAAAGCGCATAAGTGTAAGTGCTATATAATAACACATCATTGTCATTTGGTCATGGACGTCTGCTGCATTCACAGTAATTTGGTAATATGGGACTATACACACTGATCTTAACGATACATATGGCGATCCATTCTTGTATGAAATGTACATCACATTATAGTGATATCGTAACCCTAGTTTTTGTAGTTTACAATGCTATGTGATGCCACTTCCTGTTTTGTCAACGGGTGAAAGGTTGTGTTCGATCGCTTCCCGTGATATCACTTTGGGGTGGGATCAAATGACATCACTTCCTGTGATGTCATCAGGGGTCAAGGGTCATGTGATGTCACTTCTGCTGCCCCTGGCATTTTGGTGAAATGACGTCCATGTCTTCCACATGTAAAATACTGGCCGGAATCTGCTGCCGAGAGGTAGTCTAAAAGATGTTTCAGTGCTTGACATCTTTCCTCACTGTTGTCGAAAGTGAGACGTGAGTGTAAAGTACACCACTTTTAGGTTTATAAGGACTGTATCCCTTTGGGGCCTGGAAAACATCATGACAATCGCTACCATGGTAAACGTATATGAACTATAGTAATTGTCGTGATATTATGAAGCAAATGGAAAAATCGCATCCTGTGAACAGTGGCGTTTCCAAGCACCAAAAGGGATACGCCGAATGATGCCTCAATGGCGATGCATTTACTCTTCCATGCAATAAATGGCACTTAAAGCTATACTTTGGCCCGCTTGTACTGTCTTGGGATTATTTTCATATTTGAGCTTTTATTTATTTATATCGCACCACAGCCCGTCGGCATCAGGACTTCGACAGTATTTCCCAGTATAAAACATAAAAAGGCTGCTGCTGCCCTCAGTATATATGGCTCTGATGGGTACGGTCTCATTGCAGCTTAATGACTGCCGCAAAGTACGACTATGTTCAAGACCAACTTAGAATAGGGGCAGTACCTGAACGTCACACATGGCACAGTGCAACATGGTATTTACCGCACACTCAGTGGGCCTCATTATAGTTGGGTGGTGCCATACAATGTGGCAGTAATACATTTTACTGCTGTATTAGCGCACTGCCCAACTACGAGTTTGGGTGTAAAGTGGAGAAAAACCAACCCGCAAAAAAGCTGGAGCTATTTCCGCCACCTTAACAGCCAAAATCAGCCATTTTGGCAGTATTACCACCAGTGGATTTCCCACCAGCTGTAATACCACCTAAATCTCCAATGGAATGCTACGGACTCCAATTAATGGAGACTAACATTGCCTACCGCCACTTGTAATCCAGCAGTAATACCACCAGACCAAGTGACGTTAACGGTAGTACAGTTTTGTGGTATCTCGGCAGATTTTCCCTCGAGATATCACCAAACACGTAATGAGGCTGGCTGTGCTATGACAAGCGATGGGAAGTGCCTTAGGATGTCTATTAATTTGCATATCGCCTCATATTTGTATTGGTGAATCTTGCAACGTAAATAACGTTTTTTTCTTAAAAACCCATTGTTTGGTATGGTATGGTACTGTTTATTTGTATAGCACCTATACACAGGCAAGTGTACTGCTGTTTACCTCTGTAAAGCACTCTGTTATGTTTAACTACTCTTGTATACCTCTGTAAAGTGCTCCATTATGCATCTGTTTTGTTGTATACCTCTGTAAAGCGTTCTGTTATGCATCTGTATTGTTATATACCTTTGTAAAGGGCTCTGATATGCATCTGTACTGGTGTATACTTCTATAAAGCTCTCAGTTATATATTGGTACTGTTGTACACCTCTGTAAAGCGCCCCGTTATGGATCTGTAATTTTGTATAACTCTGTAAAACGCTCTGTTATGCATTTGTACTGCAATATACCTCAGTAAAGCACTCCGTTATGCAGCAGTACTCTTGTATACCTCTGTAAAGCACTCTGCTATGCATCTGCACTGTTGTATACCTCTGTAAAGTGCTCTGTTATGCATCTGTACTGTTGTGTACCTCTGTAAAGCGCTCTGTTGTGCATCTATTTTGTTGTATACCTCTGTAAAGGGCTCTGTTATGCATCTGTACAGGTGTATACCTCTGAAAAACTCTCAGTTACCCATCTGTACTGTTTTACACATCTGTAAAGTGCTCTGTTATGCATCTGTACTGTTGTATACCTCTGTAAAGTGCTCCGTTAAGCATCAGTACTGTTGTATACCTCAGTAAAGCACTCCGTTATGCATCTGTACTGCTGTGCACCTCTGTAAAGCACTCTGTTATGTATCTGTACTGTTGTATAACTCTGTAAAGCGCTCCTTCGATTCCTGAAGCTAGGCCCATGCTCAATAACTACCATAATAATAATGACAATGCAGATGACAATGGTTACTTCATCGGGAATTACTTAGTATACATCAGCTGCAGTGTTGTGTGATATGTATTGGAGTTGTTAAGTGAGTGGGGGCATTGGCTGGTAAAGCTCTTCCAGAACACGCTTTAATGCCATGCCACACAAGTCTGCTGAAGGAGTCGTGGTCCTTGTTTTCACTGGTGCGCGATAGTGCGGCTAACCCCAGACTTGCAGACACGTTTCCTTTGTGATTTGTCGCCCTGTTTAGGGGCCTGTCTCCTTATCATTATCCTCTTGCGTGGGCGTGTCTTGCCTTCTTCTTCTTTCCTCCGCAAGTGCTTAGCAATGGCAGGTCGCATCTCTGTTCTAGACTCTGTTCTAGACTATGGAGAAATCGACCGGCCGTTTCTCCTCCTCGTGGAGGATCACGTCGGGCCTGGTTCTGCTTCCTACGTCTTTCGGGAGAGGTAGATCTGGTTGAAGAACAAAATCTCTCGCTTGCTCCTCTCTTGCTGTTTGACTGCAGCAACAATGTGCCCCTTATAAATGCCACCACCCCGGTAGGCTCTGGATCGTTCCGCCTCTTCTGTTGACATGGCCGGAGGAGGTGGCCCTGTACCTTGAGCCACTGACTTCCAAGGCTGAAGCCTCCATATGAGTCCATTTCCCAGCCGTGGTTTTCTTTGCTTTTATGCAAATCGCCAGGAGTGGATCTATGAAGCGATACTGTATTGCCGGACCTGGGGCAACGCCCCTTGGCCCAGTCCCCTCCTCCATACGGCCACACACCTCAAAAAATGAGAGGGTACCCCCAGTCTATTTTTTCAATTTCCAGCACTGGTTCGCATGTGTTATGCCATTTCTTGTACAGTAACACACGCACACCGTTTTCTAGTTCTGTCTGAGTGTGCAATGACTTTAGAATGCACAAGGTGGCGCTGTGACACACATCAGACTCTAATGCTAATACGTTTTGGCGCAATAGAGCAGGGAAGCTGGTATCTGAGTGAGGAGGCATAGAGCATTGTCGTTTGCCCCAGAATGTACAGCGGCCATATTGGATTGGGCACTCCCAGTTGAACCCAATGGGAGCTTGTAACTCTAGCAGTTGTTCGTTTTTTCAAGATGATTATTATTTTATTTATATCTGCATATAACATAATCCCTTCATTTAAAATGTTTTCTAACCTTCCCAGAGGACAAAGTTCTTTCCCCGAAGACATGTACTTTTCACCACCTGCCAAGCTGTCACATGAATGTTTTTCACATGAATGAAGTGCATCAAAAATTACCATACCCTAACACTTTTGAATAATTAAAAACAAATATTTCATGCGTCCAAAGGTATTTCTCAAAAAACCATTATGCGTCTGGTTTTTGGATTGGGGCTGGTTTGAGTTGGCACAGCAAGACCAGCCGCAATCTGGACAATTTGAGCACATTTTATACATTAGAATTCCTGTCATTACCTTCTGTGGTATTGCCTCAGACATGAGGTGCTAAAAAGTCCAGGCACTGCAGCTCTGACTGGATTTCAGGGGTCTCCAACCATGGACTCTTCAGATGTTGTGAACTACAACTCCCAGCAGCCCGAGCCAGCACAGTTAATGTTGAGGGATCATGCACCTCACAACCTTTTAATTCCCCAGGGCGGGTGAAAAGGGAGGATTTTGTTTTGGGTGTGTGAGACCCCATGGAAACGAATGGACGGGCGGGAGGCTTGGCGGGTGAATTAATTCATGCCAAGGCGTGTGTCAGTCGCCAAAAGCGTGAGAGGTAAGAGGTATGGATCGTGGCGAGTCGCAGGTTCCAGACACGGAGTCTACGGCAATTCATTTCGATCAACTGCTGGGACCCTGTTCTGGAGGTTCCTTTCCCACTCAGGAGTGAGGTGAGTGTTAGGCATCAGGGGTTACTGTTTTGATGAGCAGCCTGGGTCATGATAACTTTGCTTTTCAAGTAATCGGAGGCCCTCCCAAACGTTCTGATCCAGGAGGTCAAATGACTGTTCTGTGGAGGTGCCCAAACTATGCTTGTTACCCAATAGCAAGCAAGTAGGGACACGTCAAGCAATTACAGGGGCCTCAAATGTGCATCTGTTGAGCTAGTGAACAGTTGTTTTGCGTACGATGTAAAACTGGCCTTTTGCAGTAGCACATAGGCAAAAAACTCTGAATCGCCCAGAAATACATACATGCCAACGATCCCGATTTAGGCGGGAGACTCACGATTTTTTTGTAACAAAAACCTTGCTATTTTTTACTGCCTCTGATTCATGGAATGTTTTGCACGGTTCAAAGTGACTTTGCACTGCTGAAAAGTGACTTTGCACTGCCTACACTAACACTGATGGAACTGTGCAAAGTGTATTTTTCCAGTACAAAGTCTGTGCAAATTTTGCAGTCCAAAATGAGTTTGCACGGACTTTGCACTCCAACAATGCACTTTGCACAGTTCCATGAATCAGGGTTTGTGTCAGCAGTGCAAAGTCACTTTTCAGCAGTGCAAAGTCACTTTGAACCGTGCAAAACATTCCATGAATCAGAGTATTAGTAGGGGTGGACGGGGAACTAAAAAGTGGCACAGAAAAAGGTTTTCAAAGTGGCCCCATATTACACCCGAGCAAGCAAGCCCATTCCGTAGTAAGGTTTGGGTTTCTCTTACAAGAATATTTGGAACCAAATCGTCCATGATGATTTTTAAGGCACATTTGACTCTGCATAGGGAAAGTAGGCCAGTCGATCACTGTGTAATAGTGATGAGCGATTTAGTCCAGTTGACAGGTAATTCTGTGCAGTTAGTGACCAGTTTTTAACTGTTCTGTGTTCTTAGATCGCCAGGCTTTTTTTCGCAGAGTTTTTTGCTAAATATTTTAAACTAAATTTTTATTTTTTATATTTGGGGGGATCCCCCAAGACCCCTTTCCCTATTTTGTAGTCCCTATATCCACCCACCCCCTATATTTTTTGATGAGTTTTTCAAGCAAAAACTTTCGGCAAAAAAAGCTGCGAAAAAAAGCCTGGTGATGCAAGAACACCATGCCGTTTTGAACTGCCATTTTCTATAAAGTACCAGTGCAAAAACAGCATTGAACCAAGTGATGAGTGCAAAAACGGCATTTGCACTATGTAATGAATCCTACGGATCCTTCACAGAAACCCTGCCTAAAGTCTCCTCCCAGGTTGCCACAGGAAGGCAGACGCTTCCTGATCCTGACCTTGGGGGTGGTGTACTGCAGGAGGATCACCTTGGAGGGGACAGGTCCCGGGGTTGTGAGGGGATCTCGTGGGATGAGACGTGGTATTTGTCTTTGAAAGGGAAGCTCCTTTCAAAAGTGCCAAAACATGTAATGGCCTATTGTCGTTATGATGTATCGGGGCCGCACATTAAGCCTGTGGATGTGGGCAAAGCTGGTGTAAAATCTTTAAAAATCACAAGGGAGGAAAAGCCATTGGAGACCCCTAAGGATAAAAATCCCCCCTACTCCCAAAGGTGCAGTGAAAGGAAATCTATAAATGTTGGCGTAAGCAAACTGACTTCCCCTGTACAAGTGAAGTCTTGTGATTTGTGCTTAAATACCTTTAGGGACTACATTTAAAACTAGGAAGTTGATAAGAAAACCTTATTTTGTTGATTGGCACTACAAATCCCGTAATCCCAGAATTACTGCGACCTTCCACTTTCCCCACGTTTCCATTAATCCAATTTTTAAAAAACTACCGCCGATCCACTAATTGTTTCAAATTGTTGTCCTATTTCCCTACTACCCTTTCTCAATAAAATGCTTCAACGGTTGGTCTATTCTCAAGTCTATACCTTTGTTTCTAACTCCTCAATTCTCCCACAATTCCAGTCTGGCTTCCGCCCTCTTCACTCCATGGAAACTGCTCTTCTTTCTGTTTTCGACTCATTCCTTACTGCTTGGTATTTTAAACACTCAACTATTATTATTCTTTTGGACATATCTTCTACTGGCGTCTCTTTCTTCCTTCGGTTTCGCGGTCTTTGTCCTATCCTGGTTTCAATTTATCTATCTCAAAGAACTTTCTCTGTGTCATGGGCTCGCAATCATCTAAATCTTCTTTGCTTGCACATGCATTCCACAAGGGTTCGTCTTGGGCCATTTTCTGTTCTCTCTTTACACTTACCCTCTTTTTGCCGTTATTTCTTCCTTTGGTTTGTCACACCACATTTATGCTGATGACACTCAACTTTTTTTCTCTCCTTTTCTTCTTTTTCTCCTGAGATTCACCACACTCTTTCTGCTTGTCTTCTGGCCATCAAATCCTGGATGTCACTATCTTACACTTTATGCTGGGAAAACGGAGGTTCTCTTCTTCCCGCTAACACCCTTTCCCCTCCCCCCCTTCCTTTATTTCTTTCCCCCATCTCAGCTTCCAATCTCATCTACGGCCCGAAATCTTGGGCTCTACTTTGACTCTAGTCTTTCTTTCGCTCGTCACATTTCTTTAACTTCACATGCTTGCCACTTTCACACACAATATCTGTAAAGCTTGTCCATTTCTTTCTTTTCAAGCCTCTAAATTTTTGATTTCCTCTTTGATCTTTTCCCGACTCTCTTACTGTTCCTCTGCGCTTTTTGGGTTCCCAATTTCTCATCTTGCTAATCTCAAATCTGTTTTGAGCTCTTCTATTCGTCTTCTTTGCCTCCTTCCTTTCTGAGACTCTATCCCTTCCTCTCTTGCTACTCTTAGCTGGTTATCTTTTCACACTCAACTTAAATTTAATTTCCTACGCCTTGTCTTCAAATGCCTCTGTGGTCTTGCTCCTGATTAGCTCTTTGTTCTGGTATCATTCTAGCCCCCTTCTCATTCCCTCCGTTCTTCCTCTCAATTTCTCTTGGTGGCAGCCCCCACCCCTTGTGCTCAATCTTGTTTTTATACTTTCACTCCCCTTCACTCGAACACCCTCCCTTACTCTCTTTGCTCTATCTCTACCTATTCATTATTTCGTAAGTCATTGAAGTCTCACCTCTTGCAACATGCTTGATTGATTGATTTCTTATAATGTTTTGCATATTCATTTTACGGTACCGTTCCCTGTTCTCTGTACAGCACCATATCTTAAGGCTCTGTATAAACATAATTAAATACAGTACAAATACTGGCACGGCCGACCAGCAATGTTGCAGTAGTAGTCAGCCTGTTATGCCTAATCACCCACAGCTGAGGGAGGCAGAGAGGCTTAAAAGGCCCCTTTAGGTGCAAGCCATTAGATGGAGAGGGAGCTGTGGCTGGAGTGCTTGCAGCCACAGTAGTAGCAGAAGAAAGAGAGTACATTGTTGGCAATACAGGCAGAAGTCAGAGAAACCAAAGGGATGCCAGGACTTTGTTCAAGCAAATTTCAACTACCTGTCCTGATAGGGTCCTGTTTCCCCAAATTCTGAAGTGTAGAGGTTGCACAGCGGAAGGTGAGAAGGAAGAGTGATTGTCACCATGTGAACCTAATTGCAGAGATTGTGCAGCAGGAAGCGTGCCAGAAACCGTGGCTAGAAAGTGTCATGAAGCAGAGGGTCTCAGGAGCGAGAGGAACTCCTTAATTGATGGCTGTACCAAAGATATCTTCAACGAGGACAGGTGTGGGTCCAAAAAGAAGCTGTAGAAGCCCTGCAGCACATGAAGGGAGGAATAAAGAAGCTGGTGAGTGTTACTGAGCGTTCTGAGCCTTTGCGCGAACAATTGCAGGCAACAGTAACTGATCGCTAATTGTCAAACAATGAAGAACTTCAAAAGTAGAACTCGCGCCTAACCGCACATTATTTCTTTCACTCGTTTAAGAGAGAAATGCAGTGAAACCTTTTAATTGAATATTAAACTCGCTGAAAACACATGAAGGAATGGTCACGTTGGCCTAACAACGATTCTGACCTGAAAGGTAAGCTCTAAACCAAGAGCTTTAAACTCTAATCCAAGAGGGACACAAGAGGGACACAAGTGTTAGTGCAAACATTCCCATAAGCTCAACAGACTACCAGCATTACCCAAACCAAGAGCGTGCAAGCATTGCCTACAGTAAAAAGAGACTAACAACAAGGTTTATGAGTAAACTACATTGGTTGGCAGGATGCAAGTAGGCAAAAGGCAAGGTTGGAGAAAGGGAATCTGGCTGCTTGTGATTGTTCTCTAAAAGCTGATACAACCTACATTGCTAAAGCCAATAGGAGAAAGAGAAAATTATATCCTAATGGAAATTTTGGGTTGTTGTTGCAGACTAGAGTGGCAAAGAGGCTGCCCTTCTGGAAAGGGAATTTTCAGAGGAAAAGTGCCTTGCTTACTTGAAGGTGTTGAAGTGCACTAAAGTGAATCTTGTTGTATCAGAGAAATTGTTCAACTTCACAGAGATACAAAGTACTGAAGTTACAAAGTACTGAAGTTGTGGTGGTGCTTTGATTGTCAGCAGATTTGAAAATTCAGTAGCACAACCTGATGTGGAACCCTATGGGGCAGACAAGTAGACCCTCATGGTGAAATCTTGCACTCAGAGTTGTCTCACTGGAAGTAGAAGTGCTGTGAAATCATCCTGCCAAAGATAAACTTTGATTCCAAACACTACTCAGAAAGACTTAAAAGGTGCTAACCAGAAATTGTGTTTCATTAACCCTATCCAAAGTTGTGTCTATTTGAGTTTAACAAGGAACTGTGTTTCTTCTTTGACATTTATAATCCATGGAAAAGCATCTCAGCCTGAAATAACATTGATGCTCTTTGATGAAGTGGGAAGTCTTTGTTCATAGTTGAAGAGTAACTTTTCTGTTGGATGAACTTTGGTTCACAGAACTTTCTTTTGACACATTGATGGAGCCAAGAACCAAGTTGAGACTGTATTGCAAACCTGGATTTCCTTGTTTATTTTTGCTGAACATTGGAACTGAATCTAACTTGAAACCTGTGGAAGGGGGCCTTGCACAGTTTACCAAAAGAGACTGTGAACATGTTAGAAGTATAACTGTTGATGTTGTTGTGAATTGCCACATATTTCTTTATGTATTTGATGGTTAAGAGTGAGGGACAGATATCCTGTGTTAAAGTGTTTTCTTTTAGTTTTGTTAGGCAGGGAAATCCTTGTATGGGTAGGGATAGTGAGGCGTTTGATGAAACCTATGATTTAATAAAATGGCATATTTTTAAAAATCATACAAAATTCATCCACCTTACATTTCTGACCCCTCACAACCAACTGACAAGTGCTAGAACTATACTTTGCACTCTTCTGGTCTATGCAAATACTGGCGCAAAATATATGTGTTTATTAGTATTGCTAATATAGTACTTTTATCCAAAGCCAAATGTATAAATTGTCAAACTCCAGTGCAAAATTGCCTGTTATTTTTATTTATTTATTCATCTATGTATTTATAAAGCGCTCTAAACCCGGGGGCATCAAGGCACTAGTTACAGAATTAGAGCAACAGTAACAGGTTAAAAGAACAAAAACACGTGAGTAAATCAGAACAGTGACGGTCCCTGAGAGAATAACAGTGTCTTAAGATGTTTTCTGAAGACCCAGTAAGATTGGTCTGATCTTAGTGCTGGGGTTAGTGAATTCTAGTACTTGGAGGCAATGACCAGGAAGCTTAGCCTTCCAGTTCTCTTTAGTCTGAACCTTGGAGTGACGCGTCTGTGGGCATGGGCGAAGCGGGTGGGTCTTGAGGACTGCACTTTTTTTGAGTTTGTTAGAAAGGTAGTTGTGGTGGAGTTTGAAAGGCATTTGTGGGTAATGGCTAGTGTTCTGAAGATAATACGGTCACATATAGGTAGCCAGTGGGTGTTATCCATGCAAAATGTGTGATTGGCCCATTATCAATGGAAACAAAAAGCAGGACTGTCCCACCGGGTTTTGCAAAGAGGAGACAGGGCCTCATTACAAGTCTACCATTCCGGAAATAAGGATGCCAGTAGCAGCGTACTGTCACCCTTTCTGGACCGCCAGACAACGAGTATGCCTGGGGTGACCTGCCGGGAGCACCGCCCCCTGCAGGTATAGTTTCCACTGAAGCACCGGCACTGTTAGGAACGGTGCCGGTGCTTCCGTGCCCCCATTACCGTGGAGTCCTCTGGGACTCCACGGGAATGTGGACTAACAGTTCCCGCCACCTGAAATCCCAGGCCACTGGGACTTAAAATCTCCCAGTGGCACCGGGATATCAGCAGCGGAAACAGTGTTATGAGGTCGGCACGAACCCGCTGGTAGCGCCGGTGTGTTACCGCGGACCTCGTAATGAGGCCCATTATCTCCTAAAAGAGGAGGCTGATCCTCAGACCCGAATGAAGTGACAGATGCCGCAGTCATTTATTTTCCTAACATCCAAAACCTGAGGCTATGCCAATGAGGATATGTGGTTCATGGCTACAAAAGCGAGTGTTTTATAACACGAAATGAGTGCCAATCCATGTGTGCATTATGCACTTACCGATTCAAGCATGCTACCCTTTCATAACAATGATAGTCATCCAATAAAGCTCTGTGGCCATTCTTATGTTCCCAAAATTGTCAAAAAGCAGTCAGAAACCTTATTGATGCTGTTGGTCTATTTCCACTTCCTCTTCCTGGTAGGGTATTTCAAAAGGGTGCAAAAGGAGCGTACCAGACTGTCCATCGTGGAATGAAAACCTATCAGAAATTAATGTATATGATTGTTTTAGGTTTGATAATGCATTTTGCTCCGCAAGACAAGTGTAACAGTCTTACTATAATTACAATATATAAGACGTGGTCATTAGAAATAAACAGTGTAATATTTTAAAGAGCAGTACTACAATATATAAGAAGTGATCACTAGAAATAAACATTGTAGAGCGGTAGTGTACAATGTTAGTATAATTTCCTTTCTTGATAGATACTTTTGCCAACACTCCACACATTTCTGTCTCTCAAAATGTCCTTCCTCCATGGAAAAGCTGGCACACTAATTAAAATGGCATGTTTCTTCTGTGTGCACCAAGGAAATGTTTTGTGTGCTGGCCACTGATTGGTTGTTTGTACTGTGAATCTGCGTATTTGTTACAGTATGCACAAACGCTAACAATTAACAAAATCGAAAACAATGAGCACAGTTGTAGACCTATCAGCCTGTTCCTCTTGTCCCTTACAAGCTGTGTCGGAAACCCAAACATTCTCTGCAGAGCCTACCCATTCCCCATCACCCTCCTCCAGGGCTCAAGTCGAGGTTACACGCGGGGGGGGGACGGAGTCCACCCACTTTATTCAGAGGGTGGACTCAGCCCCCCCAGCTAAAATGAGAAACATTGAATATCCTCTTCGAATTTATGAATGTAATCCGACCTCGGCGATCAAACCACAGTCATCAGGGTTGTAGGCCAGACACTTCACCACTGCACTATATAACCTGAGGAAAAATAGCAGACAACTAAAGGTGAAATATCCTATTTTGCTAATGCAAGTCCCAGGGAAAACATTTGTAGTGGTTTAAAACATGCACACCTTTTAATGTTTTCAAAAACACGATTAGAAGAAAATATCCTCTCTTCGTTTTGTGTGCGTGTTGATTTCATGAAAGTCAAATGCCATTTGTCCTGTTCAATTTGGGCGGTTATGCAAAGCCAATTTAAGGAAATGTGCATATTTCACATTGATATGCTCTAGCAAACACAAACCTGACAATGGGCCTCATTACGACCCAGGCGGTAGAGGGTTAATGGCGCCGGTAGAGCTGCCGGCGCCGTTAACCCTCTACCACCTCATTACGAGGTTTGCTCGCGGGTCCCGTTAAGGACATCTGGTAAAACCAGGCGTCCTTAGCGGGACCCGCTAGCAGACCAGGATTCTAACAACAGGCCCGTCATTTACGGGCCCGTTGTTGCCATCCTCCCTATTCCATTGAGCCCTATGGGGGCTCACATTGGAATGGGGATGTATCGGGTCCGGGTCCCGGGAAAGGGAATTACCGGGCCCTCCAAGGTCGGAATGGCCCGGTATTTCCCCATTCCAGGAACCCGGACCCGGTACCCGGTACCCGGTACCCGGTACCTGGTATGGGGGTAGCCATGCCGCTAAAAGCGGCATGGCTACCTCCGTACTCATAATGAGTCCCAATGTTACTCTTGCCCTCTGAGACAGAGACAAGAGTGAGACACAGAGAGAGCGGTAAAGAGAGAGTGAAAGACAGGAAGAGAGAGAGAAACAGAAAGAGAGACAGAAAGAGAAAGGCAGAGACAGAGAGCAAGCAAGAGAGCGTTAGACAGAGAGAGAGAGACAAAGACAGAGTGAGGGAAGAGATATATGCTTCTTCTTTACCTCGGGCAGAGGGCTATGGACAGTCCAACCGTCGCAAAGGAAGTCCATATAAGAATGTTCCGAATGTCTCTTGGGCCTTAAAGGATCCTTGAGGAACCGAGGGAATTCTGCTGAAGGGGTGCACGACTCCTCCTTTAAAGAAACATGTCCTCAGGGGATTGGTCTGAAACTAGCCTGCTTTAGGGGGCCAATCCCTGCTCCTGGCTGGAGTGGACTTTGCCTTGTTGATCTTTCACCCAAAGTGCTTTGCTCCAGAGAAAGTGGAGGAGACAGGAAAGGGAAGGAGAAACAAGATGGTGGAAGGCTTTTTCCAGTGTCTAGAGCACTCCTGCCTATCCTAATCCTGGCCCCTCCTTCCTACTGACAGCAAAGACCTTTGGATATGGAGCACCCTGGTGTGAGGCTGTTCCTACTGAATGGGTGTGCCTCTTTGATCCCTGGGCCCGGGTCGCTGGCTGCTCGGCGGCTGTCTCTGGGGGAGAGTGTTACTGGCCCTCACAGCAGGGTTCAAAGTGAGGCTGAGTGCTCTGGGTTCCGGTTCTGTCGTGTGGCAGTACCGGCCTGTCTGAACAAATACACACTCCCTTCCACAGCAGAGATGACTTACCGGAGCTGACACATGTGCAATATCAATTGGGATGTGGCAGTGTGCTCTAGCACCTTGAAGCATCACATGTGCTGGATGGAATTACCAATACTGATCTCAGACCCAAATAACTGGACAGACTCAAAGAATATATCATGGTACTACTAAATTATCAGCATAAAAGAAAGTAGGGCAATCTGACAACAACAATCTGCAGTCCACGCGCTCACTTGCGCAAAGGCTGTATGCCTCAATATATCTCAATATACGTCAGTTATGCTTGTATGGCTTTCTTCCCTTTCCACATCATCAAGATCTAGTCTACTTAAAGACAGCCTTCTATGTTCATCTGTTAATACATCATCTGACCTTCCTCCTGTTTCCTTCGATAAAGACCTTTTGACATTCTCTTTGGATTTATACCCATCTTTTTCCCTTATTTTCCTATATAAATCCCCAATCCTTTTCCCTATGTTTTCTGCTTCATGCTCGTCATCCCATGTTTGTGTTCTCGGGAACCCTTGCATCTCCCTGTGTGGCTGTTGTGAGCCTCTCTCTTCTTCAGATCGCTCTCGAGCTTCAATCCGCACCATGCTTAGTCCCCTACTTTTGTTCATCTCTTCTTCCCTTCGCATCTTTTCTTCCCTTCTCATCTCTTCTTCCTCTGTATTTTCAATCTCTGTGTTTCTATCTTGTCTTGTTTCTTCTCTTCCAGTCTCTCCTTTCCTTTCCTCATACCTTCTTTGTACTCCCTTTCATTGCCTCTCTTTTTCCTTCTCTTCCTTGTATGCTTTATCATGTTCTCTTTCTTTCCCCATCAATGCCCTTGTCATCTAGTTTGAGTAATATCTGTCCTCCCATGCATTTGTTCTGTACTATCGTCACTAGCCTTGTCCTTCACTTCTCTTTGTCTCTTTTCCTCTTCCTCTATCTCTATCTGTCTGTCCTGTCTATGCGGTCTGTCCTTTCTCTCATCGCGCTGTTTCCTTTCATCACGTTGACATATATTTGCGTCCCCTACTTTTGCTCTCTTCCATATTGTCCTCACTAATATAGTTGGGAGGCTCGTATGACGGATTAACATATCCCGGCGCTGCTTTCAATTCCTTCAAAGGATAAAATCCCTGCTTCTCAGTGTCTGTGCTCTTATTGTCAAAAGGGGAAAGAGGAGCTGAAGGCGTTACATCCTCCCCTTTATGCTGATTAAGCATTCACTCCTTTTCAGGCGGATCTTCTTTCTCACTCCCATAACTCTAAAACAGCCAGCCTTTTCTGTAACGTCTTCCCCTTATATGTAGCATGCAAATATGTTAGTCATGTATCGCAATACTGTTTTTGGCAACACACCCTCTTGGGGGCCACGACATAAGTGTTTTATTAGTCGTGTCATTGACCCACTGTGGGTGATACTGCCTTATTTTGGGCGTATATCTTGGTAGTGTCCTGCATAGGTGTAAAAGGGAAGTGTCCCCCATGGTGACAAGTCGATTTCGAACTGTCAGTACTTACCAGATCTTGTATTCTTTAATTTACTTTGTCAAATATACCACACTGATTGATGTACGCAAACACTAGCAATCGCTGCCCATTACCAATAAAACCCACGTTTTTGGACCAATTTTAATAATGTATTGAATGGTGTTCTTTTTATTCCTTCATTTACAATTTCTATCAATGTTTGCTCTCGTTGTTTTACTATTGACACTTTAAGAATCTCTTCTTTATTTAGTCATTATTTTCTTTTGATTTTTCTCCTCCTGATTGACGTCAATCTCTTGATTTAAAAATCTGATGATCACTATATTTTTTATTATCGTTTTATATCTCCTAATATAAATACAATAAACGTTTTATACTGACATATTTATAACTCCCTACACATGTGCACTTTTAATTTTGTATGCCTTCCTTTACTTTCTCTAGTAAATGTATCTCATCTCTCTTTTCATCCCTTTTTGGAGTTTGATACGCACTCTTCTTTTTTGCCGTTGCCTCAGGAATCCTTGAATAATACCCCTATTTGGAGTTTATATATATATATATATTTATTTACAATACAGTCCCTCCCCCTAGATATGCCACTTCCAATGTTCTACTTACATCCGTGGCTTAGCTCGAGTCCCTCGGCAACGACACTTAGCCAATCGACCAGTTTGCCTTCAGTCTGCAGGGCACCTGCGGGGACCGGACAGGAATTTCTTCAATGGGGCACTTGCCGACCACTTCTTTCCACACGTGTATATTGTGCGCTGCTCTCTGTAGAAAGCTCCAAGGTCAAACGGCTGATGGCAAAAGCAGTCGATAGTTTCGAGAGTCTAGATCTAGTACCAGGTCGACTGGACCAGATCCATCCGCACTGCTATCAAAATGTGTTCTAGCACCTAGAAGCTTCTCATGTGCTGGATGGAATAACCAATAATGATCTGACACCCAAATAACCATACAGACTCAAAGAATATGGCAAAGTACTACTTTATTATCAGCATAAAATAAAGTAGGGCAATTTGATAGCCAACAAACTGTAGTCCATGCACTCACATTTCAATTTCGATTACACAAAGGCTTTATACATCAATGTACGTCAGCTATGACGGCATCCTACGTGGAAAATTGTGAAACCTATTGAAGGGAGGGATTGGTTAAGGGAACATATGTGCACATATATCATGTAAGTATTAGTAATATCACTGGATGCCCCTTATCTAAAAGGCACGCAATGAACCACCTCTAAATACGTATAATACAGACTATAGCAGAATAACAGTAGTGGGTTGGCCTGTGCAACATTGTATAGCATGTTGCTACATAGACCCTCTGATTGGTTGGCATTCTCTCCCAACTTTGAACTTTCGGCTCATAAACAGCACATAAGCAAAACTAAACTCAGGTGCAGAGAGCAACATCAGACTAGTCCCCACTTGCCCAATTAGTCCATTGTCTCTCATCTGTCAGGCCTCAAGCCAAGGCTTCTTCTTTATAGTTGACCTTGCAGCCTGTTCTGGTGCTTTCAAGGGAGCGTAGGAACACCATTATCTTTGTCTAGAGTGTAATGAATAGCCTGTGTTTTCGACTTCTGAATCATGTGTGAGTAGTCCACGATGTTGTCCATTTTGACTTTTTATTTACTGCTATTTCATTTACTTGTGTGGGGGGGTCATTACTCCTCTTGGCCTCTGGAGACTTGCTCACTCCACCTTGCATAGGCTTTTCTCATCTTTAATTGTCCAATATTTGGCACGCTTCTATTTGATTATAATGAATACAAAAACAGAGAGGTATTTTATAACAAAACTTTTACAACAAAAGAATACTGAATTAAGAAAATAATAATAATTGGGGGGCCTCACCCAATGCCCCCGTTCCCTATGTTTATTACCACACACCAACCCCCGCCCCACCCGTTTAAACCCCTTACCCCACCCCTATATATTTAATACAAATTTGGTATTTTTATATTGTTATGAAATACCTCTCTGTTTTTAATTCGCTAGAATCACTGGATACCCTTGGCACTTGCAGATGTTTTGTTCTTCGCTTAATCTAGAAAAATATGTCTTACGTACATGGCCAATACTCTTGACTCCCTTTGTGCCTTGCAAATATTTGTCATTCTTGATCCCAGGCCAAATGGACTCCTCTTTGTTCCTCACACAAAGCTGTTTACCAGCGTCTCGTGACTCTGCAGCTCTAGACTGTCTCTGAGGTAGCTTGATTGGTTTCAACATGAGTCTGGCGTCCATCTTTTTATCATGGCCGCCTCAGACATGTTCTGTTTTCTTCTGCAGCAAGCGTCTATACGTCTCAGCTACCTTGCCTTCTGCGTATGTATGTTCACTTAATCTTTTCTTACTTATTTCTTTGGTGCACATGATTTCTTCTGTTTCATGTGATTTTACTGAATGAAAAAATAGCGAAAACCTTTTTAAACTAAACATTGTTTCTGGAAAAAATACTGATTTTTTTTTATTTGGGAGCGTCCTCCACAAACCCCTGTTTGCCTTTGTTTAAAATCTCACCCCAACATCCTCCCTACCCATTTTAATCCCTTACGCAACCCTCATATATATATGTATATTTTAAACAATTCAGTATTTTTTTCGACAAAAATGTTTAGATAAGAATGATATTCGTTATTTTAATTTGGTAAAATCACTGTATACCGATTTCTTTATCTTTGATTACATGTTTCTCTTATCACATTCAGTTGCATCTTATTCTTTAAGTATTTTCATATCATTTCAGTGTGTCTTTCAGTCAAGACGTCACTCTGCTCTCGTCAAATTTCACTTATAGCTCTTCGGTGTCCAATGGTGTGTGCAGACATCTTTCCACCCTTTCAGTGTGAGGGCAAATTCGATACAGTTGTCTGAGTGCATATCGTCTCTCGTACACTCGATGCAGTATTGGGACAATACCTGGTGTCCCGCAAAGAGCTCTTCCCCTGTTATTCCAGTATGATGGAGGTGAGGGGATGGGAGCTAGGGATGAAATGTCCACCTGCTCCTCTACAGCAGCCATGATCATAGGTACTTCCATGCACTCTGCCTAAACTCAGTCATAGTTTATTCTTAGAGATTACCCTGCCAGCAGCATGGGGTACTCATGATCATTGCTGTTTGGGTACACAGGGCATATCTTAAATGTCGCCCGCGTGCTGCAGTGACTTCGCTGTCGCGGCAGCGATTGAGTGGGCATCGTGTGACCTTTGAAAGTGCTCTGCAGCATGAGCAGAGCAGGTCCTGCGGCTCAGGCTACTGATGCAGCGGGGCACATGCTTTTGGCATGGAGTTGTGACAAAGGTGGATCTTTTTAACAGATTATCCCTTTGGAGAAGGAATCGCCCGCATCATTTTATGCACTAAAAATCAAAAAAGCCAGGGCTTTGCACCCTTGCCAGATGGAAATTCCTCGCACCCACCCCAGGCCGCATATCAGACTGAACACAGAATGGCCCAGCTCATCCCTAATGGCGGCTTTTTTTGTGCACATGTCGGCAGATACTGAAGCTTTGTGTTCTGCCGCGGCGCTAAATGGGCTGTATTAGTGTCTGTCATTTTGTGCTCAGGCCGCGCTATTCACAAAGAGCAGCACAAGGCGGCGGGCAGGTCCTGGATTCATAACCCAGCCTTCCATAATCGCTGCAATCAGCGCGGGGATTGTTGTGGCCAAACCTGTCAGCTCTGGGTAATTGGTGACTGACAGGTGCTCTCACCTCGCACGCTCCCGCTCCCTCACCGCCTACGCATGCGCATGCACTCCCTGCTCCTCTGCACAGCATCAGTTCATGCCTTTGAGCACAGATTGGTTCAATGAATTGTCATTGGCACGAGTTAGTGCACCGATTCATAAATAATGCTGCACCTTTAAACATTACCATTTATATTTATTGCAATACTGAAGATTATCACCATGGCGAGGGCTGGCGCCAAGGGACCTCACAGGCAATCATGAATATGGTAATGAGGGCTTTGCCTCATGGTAAAGCCCGCGTTCTGAGCCTTTTCAGAAGCGGGAGGCCGCCATCTTCCTTGACGTCGGGACAACGGGCAAGTGCTTACGCTTTCCCCCACCCCGCTCCCCCAATTTCCACCTCCCTCTCCCACTTCCTTCTGCCGCCAACTTACCTGGAGCTTCTTTGTCCCTCACCAGCACTAGGAACACCCAGTGTTCCCGGCGCTTCCCCGCCACAGTAATAGCCACCATGGAAAAGGCGAAGAGGACAATGTGTAGTTTCCGTCTCTCTTGTCTATGGTGGCCATCTTGTTTTGTAGTTTTTTTTTAACTTGAGAATCAGCAAAGACGCTGTTTCTCAACTTTAAAAAAACAACTATAGGCATGTTGGAAAAACATGCCGAGATGATAACAGCAACAAACTCCTCCGGGTAGGGCCATTACAGGGTCTGATAATGCCCCAGGGCTAAGGTTAAGCCCCGGGGCATTACCTGACCCGAAAAGGCCCCTGACCGGAGGGATTTATTGCTTCAGTGTGAGATGAAGTTTGCATTACTTATTCAAAACTAACACACAGGGCCTCATTACACGGTAGGTGGTAAGGGTTTACCGGTACCGGTAAGGGCACCGGTACCGTTAATCCTTACCGCCTTACTACGAGGTCCCTTTGCGGGACCCGACCTTAACGGCTGGTGTACACCAGCCGTTAAAGTTGGGACCCGCAAAGGGACCTCAGTGCTAATTACGGTACTGCAATTTGCGGTACCGTAATTAGCTCCTTCCCCAATCCCGTTATGGGGCAAAAATGGGAATGGGGAAGGGCCATGGAGGAAGGGGGAATTACCGCCCCGCCAACCTTGGAACGGGGTGGTAATTCCCCATTCCTCCACGGTGGTACTGGTATAGTAACGGCAGCAACCATGGTGCTAATAGCACCATGGTTTACCGCCTTCCGTGTAATGAGGCCCATCGCCTTCAATCAATATTCTGATAATGTTTAATCTTATATGTGAAAATCAGAGAGAAAATCGCAGTGGGCCTCTTTACGAGATTGGAGGTAGCCAGGCTGATCTTAGCGGCATGGCTGCCTCCAAACTCGTGTCCGTGTCCCGAAAAAAGGGAATTACCGGTCCATTCCGACTTTTGCGGGCCCAGTAATTCCCTTTTCTCGGGACCCGGACCTGGTACATTCCCATTCCTAGAGGGCTCGAATGGGAATGGGGAGGATGATAACAACGGACCCGTTAATGACGGGTCCGTTGTTAGCATCCTGGTCTGCTCGCGGGTGGCGGTATGCACGTCTGGTCTGGCCCAGAAATGCATACCACAACCCGCGAGCAAACTCGTAATGTGGCGGCCCGGAATGAACGGTCAGTCCGCGGCCGCCAGCCTCGTAATGAGGCCCAGTGTCTTTTTCAATCGGTTTGCATTTAAAAACTGTTCAGAAAACAAAAGAGAAGTCACTTTTGAACTGTTGCACAATCACAAGATTAGGAAATCAAACCAGTGAAGGAATCAACAAGTCGCTCGCTTATTGAAATCAGCTGTTCACTTAGGGTAAACCCCCTCATTTCTGGGATGCCTTGAATTTCAAGGCAGTTGAGAGGGGCATTTCAAATTGACACTGTATTTCCCAGGAAGAAATGAAGGAGAGATTCTAATCTACTAGCAGGTGTCTCTTAGAATTATGTGTCCCTTTTCACCACAGAGAGGCGCTACATTCCCCAGGGAGAGGCGCTGTACGATCTCCCAGTGAGGAAGTGCTGTACTCCTTAGGAAGAGGCGCCGCCCTCCCCTAAGAGAGGCGCTGCACCCCACAAGGAGAGGCACCACTTCCCCAGTGAGATGTGCTATACAAACTCCCAAGAGAGAATTGCTGTACTCCCCAGGGAAGGTACTGTACTCCCCAGGGAGAAGTGCTGTTCCCCTCTCCCTCTAAGAGAGGCGCTGCACCCCACAAGGAGAGGCACCACTTCCCCAGTGAGATCTGCTATACAAACTCCCAAGAGAGAATTGCTGTACTCCCCAGGGAAGGTACTGTACTCCCCAGGGAGAAGTGCTGTTCCCCTCCTCCCCTAAGAGAGGCGCTGCACCCCACAAGGATAGGCATTGCATTCCGCAGCGAGATCTGCTATACAAACTCTCAAGAGAGAAGTGCTGTACTCCCCAGTGCAGGAATTGTACTCCCTACGGAGAAGTGATGTACTCCCCAGGAAGATGCACTGGACTTTATAGGACTAGGGGCTCTAAGGACCCTGCAGGGAGATGTGCTTTATTCTCCAGGGAGGGTCACTTTTCTCTCCTGACAGATGCACTGCAGTCCCCAGGGAGAAATGCTGTACTCCTCAGGGAGATACACTGCACTCTCCTGAGAGAGGTACTGTATTCATCAGAGAGAAATGCTGTACTCCACATGGGCATGCACTCCACTACCCGGGGAGAGGTGCTGTACTCCCCAGGGAGAGATGCTGTACTCCCCAGGGAGAGGCACTGTACTACCCAGGGAGAGGTGCTCTACTCCCCAGAGAGAGGTACTATACTCCCATGGGGAGGTGCTGTACTCGCTATGGAGAAGTGCTTTACTCACTAGAGAGACACTGTGCTACCAAGGGAGAGGTGCCGTACTCCTCAGGGAGAGGTTCTGTACTCCCCATTGAGACACTGTGCTCCGGAGGGAGAGGTGCTGTACTCCCCAGGGGGAGGCGGTGTATTCCCCACTGAGAGACACTGTACTCTCTCGAGAGAGGTGCTGTACTCCCCTGAGAGAGGTACTGTACTCCCCAGGGAGAGGAACTGTACTACCCATGGAGAGGTGCGGTACTGCTCAGGGAGAGTTGCTGTACTCCCCACTGAGAAACACTGTGCTCACGAGGGAGAGGTGTTGTACGCCCCAGGGGGAGGTGCTGTACTCCCTAGGGAGAAATGCTGTACTCCTCAGGGAGATACACTGCACTCTCTTGAGAGAGGTACTGTATTCATCAGAGAGAATTGCTGTACTCCACATGGGCATGCACTCCACTACCCGGGGAGAGGTGCTGTACTCCCCAGGGAGAATATGCTGTACTCCCCAGGGAGAGGCACTGTACTACCCAGGAAGAGGTGCTCTACTCCCCAGAGAGAGGTACTATACTCCCATGGGGGGGTGCTGTACTCGCTATGGAGAAGTGCTTTACTCCCCAGGGAAAAGTTCCTTACTCACCAGAGAGACACTGTACTACCAAGAGAGAGGTGCCGTACTCCTCAGGGAGAGGTGCTGTACTCCCCACTGAGACACTGTGCTCCGGAGGGAGAGGTGCTGTACTCCCCAGGGGGAGGCGGTGTATTCTCTCTCTCTCTCTCTCTCTCTCTCTCTCTCTCTCTCTAGAGAGAGGTGCTGTACTCCCCTGAGAGAGGTACTGTACTCCCCAGGGAGAGGAACTGTACTACCCATGGAATGGTGCTGTACTGCTCAGGGAGAGTTGCTGTACTCCCCACTGAGAAACACTGTGCTCACGAGGGAGAGGTGTTGTACGCCCCAGGGGGAGGTTCTGTACTCCCTAGGGAGAAATGCTGTACTCCTCAGGGAGATACACTGCACTCTCTTGAGAGAGGTACTGTATTCATCAGAGAGAATTGCTGTACTCCACATGGGCATGCACTCCCCTACCCGGGAGAGGTGCTGTTCTCCCCAGGGAGAGATGCTGTACTCCCCAGGGAGAGGCACTGTACTACCCAGGGAGAGGTGCTCTACTCCCCAGAGAGAGGTACTATACACGCTATGGAGAAGTGCTTTACTCCCCAGGGAAAAGTTCCTTACTCACCAGAGAGACACTGTACTACTAAGAGAGGGGTGCCGTACTCCTCAGGGAGAGGTGCTGTACTCCCCACTGAGACACTGTGCTCCGGAGGGAGAGGTGCGGTACTCTCCAGGGGGAGGCGATGTATTCCCTACTGAGAGACACTGTACTCACGAGGGAGAGGTGCTGTACTCCCCTGAGGTCTTCCTACGACGACCACCGAGGGTAGAGGGCAGGAGCCCCCCTCCTCTGATGCTGCCACGGACACCAGGCTGCACCAAGCAAGCCAGCACAGACCGGCGCTACACGGCCTGCCTGACCGTGTCCCAATCCTGTGCCTGACCTGCCCATGCCGGGCGCGACGCGGCACCACAGCGAGGCCGAGCCTCGATCTGGCCCTTATTTTGCATTGGGCTTCCGCCGGCAGGCGGATGAGCTGGCGGCCTGCATGAAGGCCGTATAAAGGCCTTGTTTGCGCCCAGGATCCCCCTTCCTACGACGACCACCGAGGGTAGAGGGCAGGAGCCCCCCTCCTCTGATTCTGCCACGGACACCAGGCTGCACCAAGCAAGCCAGCACAGACCGGCGCTACACGGCCTGCCTGACCGTGTCCCAATCCTGTGCCTGACCTGCCCATGCCGGGCGCGACGCAGCACCACAGCGAGGCCGAGCCTCGATCTGGCCCTTAATTTGCATTGGGCTTCCGCCGGCAGGCAGATGAGCCGGCGGCCTGCATGAAGGCCCTATAAAGGCCCTGTTTGCGCCCAGGATCCCCCTTCCTACGACGACCACCAAGGGTAGAGGGCAGGAGCCCCCCTCCTCTGATGCTGCCACGGACACCAGGCTGCACCAAGCAAGCCAGCACAGACCGGCGCTACACGGCCTGCCTGACCGTGTCCCAATCCTGTGCCTGACCTGCCCATGCCGGGCGCGACGCGGCACCACAGCGAGGCCGAGCCTCGATCTGGCCCTTATTTTGCATTGGGCTTCCGCCGGCAGGCGGATGAGCCGGCGGCCTGCATGAAGGCCGTATAAAGGCCCTGTTTGTGCCGAGGATCCCCCTTCCTACAACGACCACCGAGGGTAGAGGGCAGGAGCCCCCCTCCTCTGATGCTGCCACGGACACCAGGCTGCACCAAGCAAGCCAGCACAGACCGGCGCTACGCGGCCTGCCTGACCGCGTCCCAATCCTGTGCCTGACCTGCCCATGCCGGGCGCGACGCGGCACCACAGCGAGGCCGAGCCTCGATCTGGCCCTTATTTTGCATTGGGCTTCCGTCGGCAGGCGGATGAGCCGGCGGCCTGCATGAAGGCCGTATAAAGGCCCTGTTTGCGCCCAGGATCCCCCTTCCTACGACGACCACCGAGGGTAGCGGGCAGGAGCCCTCCTCCTCTGATGCTGCCATGGACACCAGGCTGCACCAAGCAAGCCAGCACAGACCGGCGCTACACGGCCTGCCTGACCGTGTCCCAATCCTGTGCCTGACCTGCCCATGCCGGGCGCGACGCAGCACCACAGCGAGGCCGAGCCTCGATCTGGCCCTTATTTTGCATTGGGCTTCCGCCGGCAGGCGGATGAGCCGGCGGCCTGCATGAAGGCCGTATAAAGGCCCTGTTTGCCCCGAGGATCCCCCTTCCTACAACGACCACCGAGGGTAGAGGGCAGGAGCCCCCCTCCTCTGATGCTGCCACGGACACCAGGCTGCACCAAGCAAGCCAGCACAGACCGGCGCTACACGGCCTGCCTGACCGTGTCCCAATCCTGTGCCTGACCTGCCTATGCCGGGCGCGACGCGGCACCACAGCGAGGCCGAGCCTCGATCTGGCCCTTATTTTGCATTGGGCTTCCGCCGGCAGGCGGATGAGCCGGCGGCCTGCATGAAGGCCGTATAAAGGCCTTGTTTGCGCCCAGGATCCCCCTTCCTACGACGACCACCGAGGGTAGAGGGCAGGAGCCCCCCTCCTCTGATTCTGCCACGGACACCAGGCTGCACCAAGCAAGCCAGCACAGACCGGCGCTACACGGCCTGCCTGACCGTGTCCCAATCCTGTGCCTGACCTGCCCATGCCAGGCGCGATGCAGCACCACAGGCCGAGCCTCGATCTGGCCCTTATTTTGCATTGGGCTTCCGCCGGCAGGCGGATGAGCCGGCGGCCTGCATGAAGGCCGTATAAAGGCCCTGTTTGCGCCGAGGATCCCCCTTCCTACAACGACCACCGAGGGTAGAGGGCAGGAGCCCCCCTCCTCTGATGCTGCCACGGACACCAGGCTGCACCAAGCAAGCCAGCACAGACCGGCGCTACACGGCCTGCCTGACCGTGTCCCAATCCTGTGCCTGACCTGCCCATGCCGGGCGCGACGCGGCACCACAGCGAGGCCGAGCCTCGATCTGGCCCTTATTTTGCATTGGGCTTCCGCCGGCAGGCGGATGAGCCGGCGGCCTGCATGAAGGCCGTATAAAGGCCCTGTTTGCGGCCAGGATCCCCCTTCCTACGACGACCACCGAGGGTAGCGGGCAGGAGCCCCCCTCCTCTGATGCTGCCACGGACACCAGGCTGCACCAAGCAGGCCAGGACAGACCGGCGCTACACGGCCTGCCTGACCGTGTCCCAATCCTGTGCCTGACCTGCCCATGCCGGGCGCGACGCGGCACCACAGCGAGGCCGAGCCTCGATCTGGCCCTTATTTTGCATTGGGCTTCCGCCGGCAGGCGGATGAGCCGGCGGCCTGCATGAAGGCCGTATAAAGGCCCTGTTTGCGCCTGTTAGCGGCCTGGAGCGGTATTGAGCGGCCCCAGAAAACACCTACAGACAGAACTTAAATCGCATCAGGAACTCAAACCGCCTGTTCTCCGCATGCCCTCGCTGCTTTTACCATCCAGTCTCGGAGCATGCATCTGCAAATAAGGCTCACAGTACGAAGGTAAACTTAAAAGCAAACGTTCAATAGTATCCTTGCATGAGCTGCCTGATTTTCCCTGCATCTCCGCCCTAGACTAATTTCACTACTTCCATAGTACACCCCACCCATCGGCTGACGCACTGCATTTCTGCTATTGTGATTTCTCTAAGTGATCTGCTCTTCCATAGCATTACATATTGTGCCCCATGGTCAGGTCCAGTCTCCCTTTGACCTTTGCTGAACCCTGTGTTGTGCCCCATGGTCGCCATTCGACCACATTTAACCTTGCTGAGCCCTGTGTTGTGCCCCATGGTCACCATTCGACCACATTTAACTTTGCTGAGCCCTGTGTTGTGCCCTATGGTCGCCATTCGACCACATTTAACCTTGCTGAGCCCTGTGTTGTGCCCCATGGTCGCCATTCGACCACATTTAACCTTGCTGAGCCCTGTGTTGTGCCCTATGGTCGCCATTCGACCACATTTAACCTTTGCTGAGCCCTGTGTTGTGCCCCATGGTCACCATTCGACCACATTTAACCTTGCTGAGCCCTGTGTTGTGCCCTATGGTCGCCATTCGACCACATTTAACCTTGCTGAGCCCTGTGTTGTGCCCCATGGTCGCCATTCGACCACATTTAACCTTTGCTGAGCCCTGTGTTGTGCCCTATGGTCGCCATTCGACCACATTTAACCTTTGCTGAGCCCTGTGTTGTGCCCTATGGTCGTCATTCGACCACATTTAACCTATGCTGAGCCTTGTGTTGGACCTTTGTTGCGCCCTAGGTATGCTTTACTAGTGAATGCCTCACCTAACCTACATATGCCTTGTTAGTGAATGTCTCACCTAGCCCAGTTGTGCCTTGCTACCGAATTGCCCATTCGTGCCTTGTCAGTGAACGCCCCACCCTGCTGCCTATAGTCCTAAGCACCCACGTGCACATATCTGGACTCACTAAAAATGCTGCATCCATTATTACACTACAGCATTATAGCTGCTACTCTAAGATTTATCACCATGACCCAAGAACACCTTACGGCATCTCCTGCCTCGATATTAGACCTAGCCCTACATACGTTGCCCAACACAGCGACTAATAACCCTACCAACTCTCCACCAAACAACATTAGTACCAGAGGCGAAACCTTCACCTCCCTCCCACCCACCTTACTAGACAGAAATCTTAAACTTCGCGCAAGACTCACACAACTTTATGAACCACCCAGAAGAACCCTACCATCAACCAGCCTAAAAACAAATTACCCACATAAACCACACCGGACGGCAACAACAAATGTCACTACAATCAAAACACAAAAGTTCAAGACCTCAGATACCAACCTAACTACCCTTAGCCTAACAAACATGCCCAAAGAGACGCTAGTACTCAAAGGAGCACTCCTTAATGCGAGATCCCTTGTCGCCCGTGCCCTTGACATAGCCGACCTCATCACAGAACACAATCTGGACTTCCTGGCAGTAACCAAGACCTGGCTACATAACGCAGCTGGACCATCGCTAATGCTAGCCATTCCAGAAGGCTACACTATAACAAGACAAGACAGGGATGGCACACGAGGTGGTGGAATTGCCATCATCTCCAAATTGAGCCTCTCTCTCAGAACATCCCCTCCTCAAATCCTACAATCCTGTGAAAATATCTCAGTTAAATTCCAGATAAATAACATACAAACCCTCACCATCCACCTAATTTATAGACCCCCAGGTCCTCTCGGTACCTTCGACGAGGACTTGCATAGCCTGATTACCAACAACCTTAAACCTACCTCCCAGCTTCTACTATTAGGAGATTTTAACCTTGGCTTTAATGACCCTATGGCCAAACAAGCCTTAGACATAGCCAATACCATCAATGCATCAGGCCTGTTTCAGAAAGTCAACAGACCCACTCACGCCAAAGGGAGAACACTAGACTGGATGGCAGACTACAACTGCACAGCCTCTATCACTTCCATCTCCCCCCAATCATGGACAGATCACTCTCTCGTAACCTTTAACCTATCCACAGCCAGACCTTCTCCGACGGTCCCATTGTTAGCACCGCCTTGTCTAACCAGAAACAAAAAGAGTATTACAGCGGAAAAAGTCATCCCCGCCATCCTACCCACGTTAAACGCTCTATCTGACAATCTAGACCCTAGTACCCTAGTTGAAGAATATAACAAGATTATGCTCAACACATTGGACAAAATCGCCCTGCTCAAACTTAGAAAAAGCAAACCTAAAGCGCACCTTAACAAATGGTTCACTCCCCAATTGAGAGACTTACGACTCCTAAAAAGAAAAAGTGAAAATTCCTGGAGACTATGTCCCTCTATCGAAAATAAAGCAAAACTATCCTCCATCTCCTCTCACTTTAAAAAAGAAGTAAACCTTGCCAAAAAGAATTCCTATGATGAACGTATCACCAACTCTAATTCTAGCATGAGAGAACTCTTCACCATACTGAAGGAATTAGAGTCACCAATAGCCACATCAGACTTAGTTACCAAGGATAAGACTTGGTGCACAGATATTCAAAATGCGCTAGCAAATAAAATTAATACACTTCAAACCAAAATACAACAAAAAAAAGATATGCTCAACCTTCAGCACTCCCCTAATACCTCTACACATAGTACCCCACCAGAGGCAAACAACAAATTTCACTTCTCCAAAACATCCCCACTAGAAGTAGAAAAAATCATTTTTTCACTCAAACCATCTAACTGCAAGGGCGATACTTGCCCAGCACAGTTAATAAAAGACGCTGCCAGAGACCTCTCACCATTTATTGCTAAATTAATCAATGCCTCCTTCACATCAGGCACTATCCCAGCCAATTTAAAACATTCCTAGGTGCTCCCACTTCTCAAAAAACAGACCTTAGAGCCACTTATCCCAACCAACTACCGCCCCATTACCACTGTGCCATTCCTCCTCAAAATATTGGACAAAGCTGCCTATATTCAGATACAAAAACACCTTGACTTGTATAAGCTCCTAGGAGCAAGACAATCTGGTTTCCGTCCACTTCACGGAACGGAAACCGCCTTAATTGATTGAAAGACGCAGGTCGACGAGCTGAGGGATGGAGGAGGAACTGCACTCTTGCTCCTACTTGATCTCTCAGCAGCATTCGACTTGGTCGATCACAAGGTACTTTGCAAACACCTGGACTCTGCTGCCCATTTCTCTCCTGAGGCCATCAAATGGCTAGAATCCTTCCTCAGCGAAAGAACAATGAGAGTTTTTTCCCCATCGGCCGCAGCTGACCCTACCCCTATATTATGTGGCGTTCCCCAGGGTTCCTGTGTCTCGCCTACCCTATACAATATCTTCACCAAACCCTTGTTCGATGATCTAGACCTTCTGGGTATCACCTACACTAACTATGCAGATGATACACAGATTCTCCTCCCGCTTTCTGGGGATCATAGGAAGGACTCGGAATTGGTGAACAGGGTATATCTCGTCGTTCAAGCATGGATGGCCACACATGGCTTGTGCTTGAATGACGACAAGACGGAGCTGATAATCCTGGGAACACATATGAACACCAAAAAATTAGGTCAGGAATTCTCCTCCTTCAATATTGATGGAAATCCTATCACGGTCTCCAAGGAAGTAAAAACCCTCGGTTTCTACTTGGACTCCACACTATCATTCGACAAACAACTAAAATCCTTGGCCTCCACCACCGCATACACCTGCAAACTGATAAGAGCAGGCAAGCCTTTCCTCTCCAATGACAGTTGCATGATCCTGGCTAGAGCACTCATCCTCTCCAGGATCGACTACTGTAATGCCCTTTACAGTGGCGCCAACAAGTCTACCATTCAGAAACTTCAAACGCTCCAAAACAATGCTTTGCAAGCAGCGCTTGGCATAAACAAAAGAACACACATCTCCACCATTAGACGTCAACACAAATGGCTATCTACAAACCACAAATTCAATTAAAAATGATCTCCTTGACACATAAAGCTCTTAACAACGCCGCCCCAAGCTACCTTACGAACAAAATACAAAAAAAAACCTCCATCAGACCTATCAGAGCTACCAATACTAACTGTCTGGTAGTACCGAGATTTAAACTTACCACGGTTGGTGGGAATAGTTTCCCTGTGAAGGCGGCCAAAACCTGGAATCTACTACCCAACAATCTAAGAGCAGATCAGCCGTACCCACTATTTAGAAGGAATGTTATCCAATATCTTATCTCCAACGACCACTAGATATAGGTTTATAACATTCCCAGACCTGACACTTGTCCTCTGTCTCACGATATGTTATGCGTACCATCCCCCATGTAATTCATCGACCTGCACGATGATGGTCCTGCACATTTGTATAATATTACTGTATCCTGTATAATCTGTATAACTTGTATAATATCTATAATATCCATTACTGTATCTTGTATAACATGTATAACTTTTACTGTATCCTGTATAATCTGTAACAATGTAAGTTTTGCATTATCCTACCTGCTGCGCCCTTCTACCTATGGGTCCGGAGCGCATTAGAAATAAAATAAACAAACAAAACAAACAAACAAGAGGTACTGTACTCCCCAGGGAGAGGAACTGTACTACCCATGGAGAGGTGCTGTACTGCTCAGGGAGAGTTGCTGTACTCCCCACTGAGAAACACTGTGCTCCCGAGGGAGAGGTGTTGTACTCCCCAGGGGAGGTGCTGTACTCCCTAGGGAGAAGTGCTTTACTCCCTAGGGGGGAGTGCTTTACTCACTAGAGAGACAATGCACTTCCCAAGGACAGGTGCTGTACTCCCAAAAGACCGATGCCCCCTTCGGCAGTGGAGCTGGCGATCATTGTAGAGAAATTGCGAGGGAGGGGTTGTGGGTGCAGGGATGTACTAACCCGAAGACATTTGGTTAGCAATTGAGCCAAACAGCGCATTTTACAGCACCATTTTCCAAATAGATTGGGAGAAAGTTCATAGGTATTACAGACAGTTCGGAGGCAGCTTTTGGTGCGGGAGGAGGGTGGGGGAGTCTGGGGGCGGCTAGGGGCAAGGTGGGGGGCGCACTGGGCCCCATGAGTGAAGAAAGGGGGAGTGTCTGCCCCCCCTGTCTCTGCCACTGCTTGAACTGTTCTGTTATTTCAGGGTCCTCCCGCCAGGTTGAGTAGCCCTCTCCCTGAAGAAACACCAGACATTCGCACATCCCAATGTTTTGGCTTTCCCGTAGGCAGACACGTCCCCCCAATTCCGGTATTTTTAAAATTACAAGTTTATATATTACAACTTTCTAGAAATCCTCTTAATTAATGACATATATCAATAACTTCGTGTTTACTTTTTCAATATAGAACAATGTACAACATCAGCATGGAGTGCACACTCAAGTGTCCCCAAAACCTTCATGCCATGCCTAAAGGACAGCATTAGCATGGAGTGCACACTCAAACACCCCAACAGCTTCATGCCATACCTAAAGGACAGCATTAGCATGGAGTGCACACTCAAACACCCCAACAGCTTCATGCCATGCCTAAAGGACAGCAATAGCATGGAGTGCACACACACACTTCCCATCAGCTGCATGCCATGCCTAAAGGACAGCTTTGGCATGGAGTGCACACCCACATGTCTCAACAGCTTCATGCCATGCCTAAAGGAGATCATTAGCATGGAGTGCACACTCAAACGTCCCAACAGCATCATGCCATGCCTAAAGGACAGCATTAGCATGGAATGCACACTCACACGCCCCAACAGCTTCATGCCATGTCTAACGGACAGCATAAACATGGAGTGCACCCTTAAGTGTCCCCAAAAGCTTCATGCCATGCCTAAAGGGCAGCATGAGCATAGAGTGCACACTCATAAGCCCCAACAGCTTCATGCCATGTTTAAAGGACAGCATTTGCATGGATTGCACACTCAATTGTCCTCAACAGCTTCATGTCATGCGTACAGGACTGCATTAGAATGGGGTGCACACTCTGACGCCCCAACAGCTTCATGCATTGCCTAAAGGACAGAATTAGCATGGAGTGCACACTCAAACATCCCAACAGCATCATGCCATGCCTGCAGGACAGTATTAGCATGGAGTTCACACTCAAATTCCCCAACAGCTTCATTCCATGCTTAAAGGACAGCATTAGCATGGAGTGCACACTCAAGTGTCCCCAACAGCTTCATGCCAGGCCTAAAGGACATCAGCATGGAGTGCACACTCAAGTGTCCCCAACAGCTTCATGCCATGCCTAAAGGAGATCATTAGCATGGAGTGCACACTCAAACGTCCCAACAGCATCATGCCATGCCTAAAGGACAGCATTAGCATGGAATGCACACTCACACGCCCCAACAGCTTCATGCCATGTCTAACGGACAGCATTAACATGGAGTGCACCCTTAAGTGTCCCCAAAAGCTTCATGCCATGCCTAAAGGGCAGCATGAGCATAGAGTGCCCACTCATAAGCCCCAACAGCTTCATGCCATGTTTAAAGGACAGCATTTGCATGGATTGCACACTCAATTGTCCTCAACAGCTTCATGTCATGCGTACAGGACAGCATTAGAATGGGGTGCACACTCTGACGCCCCAACAGCTTCATGCATTGCCTAAAGGACAGAATTAGCATGGAGTGCACACTCAAACATCCCAACAGCATCATGCCATGCCTGCAGGACAGTATTAGCATGGAGTTCACACTCAAATTCCCCAACAGCTTCATTCCATGCTTAAAGGACAGCATTAGCATGGAGTGCACACTCAAGTGTCCCCAACAGCTTCATGCCAGGCCTAAAGGACATCAGCATGGAGTGCACACTCAAGTGTCCCCAACAGCTTCATGCCATGCCTAAAGGACAGCATTTGCATGAAGTGCACACTCACACGCCCCAACAGCTTCATGCCATGCCTAAAGGGCAGCATTAGCATGCAGTGCACCCTCAAGTGTCACCAAAAGCTTCATGCCATGCCTAAAGGACAGCATTAGGAAGGAGTGCACACTCAAGTTTCCCCAATAGCTTCATGCCACACCTAAAGGACAGCATTATCATGGAGTGCACATTCTAGTGTCCCCAACAGTTTCATGCCATGCTTAAAGGACAGCAGTAGCATGGAGTGCCCACTCACATGCCCCAACAGCTTTATGCCATGCCTAAAGGACAGCATTAGCATGGAGTGCACACACAAGTGTCCCCAACAGTTTCATGCCATGCATAAAGGACAGCATTAGCATGGGGTGCCCACTCACATGCCCCAACAGCTTCATGTCATGCCTAAAGGACAGCATTAGCATGGAGTGCACACTCAATTGTCCTCAACAGATTCATGCCATGCGTACAGGACAGCATTAGAATGGGGTGCACACTCACACGCCCCAACAGCTTCATGCCTTGCCTAAAGGACAGCATCACCATGGAGTGCACTCTCAAAGGCCCCAACAGCTTCATGCCATGCCTAAAGGAGAACATTAGCATGGAGTGAACACTCAAGTGTCGACAACAGCTTCATGCCATGCCAAAAGAACAGCATTAGCATGGAGTGCACACTCAAAGGCCCCAATTGCTTCATGCCATGCCTAATACACAGCATTAGCATGAAGTGCACACTCACACGCCTCAACAGCTTCATGCCATGACTAAAGGACAGCATTGGCATGGAGTGCACACTCACACACCCCATCAGCTTCAAGCCATTCCTAAATGACAGCATTAGCATGTAGTGCACACTCAAGTGTCCCCAAAAGCTTCATGCCATGCCTAAAGGACAGCATTCACATGGAGTGCACACTCAAAGGCCGAAACAGCTTCATTCCATGCCTTTAAGAACAGCATTAACATGGAGTGCCCACTCACATGCCTCAACAGCTTCATGCCATGTCTAAAGGACAGCATTGGCATGGAGTGTTCACCCACATGTCCCAACAGTTTCATGCCATGCCTAAAGGACAGCATGAACATGGAGTGCACACTCACACACCCCATCAGCTTCATGCCATGACTAAAGGACAGCATTCACATGGAGTGCACACTCAAGTTTCCCCAAAACCTTCATGCCACACCTAAAGGACAGCATTAGCATGGAGTGCACACTCAAACATCCCAACAGCAGCATGCCTTGCCTAAAGGACAGCATTAGCATGGAGTGCACAATCACACACCCCAACAGCTTCATGCCATGCCTAAAGGACAGCATTAGCATGGAGTGCACACTCACACGCCCCAACATCTTTATGCCATGCCTAAAGGAAAGCTTTGGCATGCACACCCACATGTCGCAACAGCTTGATGCCATGCCTAAAGGACAGCATTAGCATGAAGTGCACACTCACACCCCCAACAGCTTCGTGCCATGCCTAAAGGACAGCATTAGCATGGAGTGCACACTCAAGTGCCCCCAACAGCTTCATGTCATCCCTAAAGGACAGCATGAACATGGAGTGCACACTCACACACCCCAACAGCTTCATGCCATGCCCAAATGACAGCATTAGCATGGAGTGCACACTCAATTGTCCCCAACAGCTTCATGCCGTGATTAATGTATTGCATTAGCATGGAGTGCAGACTCAAGTGTCCCCAACAGCTTCATGCATTGCCTAAAGGACAGCATTAGCATGGAGTGCAAAATCTAACGCCCCAACAGCTTCACACCATGCCTAAAGGACAGCATTAGCATGGAGTGCACACTCAAGTGCCCCAACAGCTTCATGCCTTGCCTAAAGGACAGCATTAGCATGAAATGCACACTCACACGCCCCAACAGCTTCATGCCATGCCTAAAGGACAGCATTAGCATGGAGTGCACACTCAAACGCCCAACAGCTTCATGCTATGCCTAAAGGATGACATTAGCATGGAGTGCACACTCAAGTGCCCCCAACAGCTTCATGCCTTGCCTAAAGGATAGCATTAGCATGAAATGCACACTCACACGCCCCAACAGCTTCATGCCATGCCTAAAGGACAGTATTAGCATGCAGTGCACACTCAAACACCCGAACAGCTTCATGCCATGCCTAAATGACAGCATTAGCATGGAGTGCACACTCAAGCATCCCCAACAGCTTCATGCCATGTTTAAAGGGCAGCATTAGCATGGAGTGCCCACTAACACACCCAAACAACTTCATGCAATGCCTAAAGGACAGCATTAGCATGGAGTGCACACTGACACGCCCCAACAGCTTCATGCCATGCCTAAAGTACAGCATTAGCATGAAGTGGCCACTGATACGCCCCAACAGCTTCATGCCATGCCTAAAGGACAGCATTAGCATGAAGTGCACACTCACACGCCCCAACAACTTCATGCCATCCCTAAAGGACAGCATTGGCATGGAGTGCACACCCACATGTCCCAACAGCTTCATGCCATGCCTAAAGGACAGCATGAGCTTGGAGTGCACACTCACACGCCCCAGTAGCTTCAAGCCATGCCTAAAGGACAGCATTAGCATGGAGTGCACACTGAAGTGTCCCCAACAGCTTCATGTCATGCCTAAAGGACAGCATTAGCATGGAGTGCACACTCAAGTGTCCCCAACAGCTTCATGCCATGATTAATGGACAGCATTAGCATGGAGTGCACACTAAAGTGTCCCCAAATGCTTTATTCCATGCCTAAAGGACAGCATTAGCATGGAGTGCACTCTCAAAGGCCCCAACAGCTTCATGCCTTGCCTAAAGGACAGCATCAGCATGGAGTGCACTCTCAAAGGCCCCAACAGCTTCATGCCATGCCTAAAGGAGAGCATTAGCATGGAGTGAACACTCAAGTGTCGCCAACAGCTTCATGCCATGCCAAAAGAACAGCATTAGCATGGAGTGCACACTCAAAGGCCCCAACAGCTTCATGCCATGCCTAATGCACAGCATTAGCATGAAGTGCACACTCACACGCCTCAACAGCTTCATGCCATGACTAAAGGACAGCATTGGCATGGAGTGCACACTCACACACCCCATCAGCTTCAAGCCATTCCTAAATGACAGCATTAGCATGTAGTGCACACTCAAGTGTCTCCAACAGCTTCATGCCATGCCTAAAGGACAGCGTTCACATGGAGTGCACACTCAAAGGCCGAAACAGCTTTATTCCATGCCTTTAAGGACAGCATTAACATGGAGTGCCCACTCACACACCCCATCAGCTTCAAGCCATTCCTAAATGACAGCATTAGCATGTAGTGCACACTCAAGTGTCTCCAACAGCTTCATTCCGTGCCTAAAGTACAGCATTCACATGGAGTGCACACTCAAAGGCCGAAACAGCTTTATTCCATGCCTTTAAGGACAGCATTAACATGGAGTGCCCACTCACATGCCTCAACAGCTTCATGCCATGTCTAAAGGACAGCATTGGCATGGAGTGACAACCCACATGTCCCAACAGTTTCATGCCATGCCTAAAGGACAGCATGAACATGGAGTGCACACTCACACACCCCATCAGCTTCAAGCCATTCCTAAATGACAGCATTAGCATGGAGTGCACACTCAAGCATCCCCAACAGCTTCATGCCATGTTTAAAGGGCAGCATTAGCATGGAGTGCCCACTAACACACCCAAACAACTTCATGCAATGCCTAAAGGACAGCATTAGCATGGAGTGCACACTGACACGCCCCAACAGCTTCATGCCATGCCTAAAGTACAGCATTAGCATGAAGTGGCCACTGATACGCCCCAACAGCTTCATGCCATGCCTAAAGGACAGCATTAGCATGAAGTGCACACTCACACGCCCCAACAACTTCATGCCATCCCTAAAGGACAGCATTGGGATGGAGTGCACACCCACATGTCCCAACAGCTTCATGCCATGCCTAAAGGACAGCATGAGCTTGGAGTGCACACTCACACGCCCCAGCAGCTTCAAGCCATGCCTAAAGGAGATCGTTAGCATGGAATGCACACTCACACGTCGCAACAGCTTCATGCCATGCCTAAAGGACAGCATTAGCATGGAGTGCACACTGAAGTCTCCCCAACAGCTTCATGTCATGCCTAAAGGACAGCATTAGCATGGAGTGCACACTCACACACCCCAACAGGTTCATGCCATTCCTGAATGACAGCATTAGCATGGAGTGCACACTCAAGTGTCCCCAACAGCTTCATGCCATGATTAATGGACAGCATTAGCATGGAGTGCACACTAAAGTGTCCCCAAATGCTTTATTCCATGCCTAAAGGACAGCATTAGCATGGAGTGCACACTCAAACATCCCAACAGCATCATGCCATGCCTAAAGGACAGCAATAGCATGGAGTGCACACTCAAGTGTCCCCAACAGCTTCATGCCATGCCTAAAGGACAGCATTAGCATTGAGTGCACACTCAAGTGTCCCCAAAATCTTAATGCCATGCCTAAAGGACAGCATTATCATGGAGCGCACACTCAAGTGTCCCCAACAGCTTCATGCCATGCCTAAAGGACACAATTAGGAAGGAGTGCACATTAAAGTGTCCCCAACAGCTTCATGCCATGCTTAAAGGACAGCATTAGCATGGAGTGCCCACTCACATGCCCCAATAGCTTCATGCCATGCCTAAAGGACAGCACTAGTATGGAGTGCACACTCAAGTGTCCCCAACAGTTTCATGCCATGCCTAATGGACAGCATTAGCATGGAGTGCACACACAAGTGTCCACAACAGTTTCATGCCATGCTTAAAGGACAGCATTAGCATTTAATGTCCACTCACATGCCCCAACAGCTTCATGCCATGCCTAAAAGACAGCATTAGCATGGAGTGCACACTCATTTGTCCTCAACAGCTTCATGTCATGCGTACAGGACAGCATTAGAATGGGGTGCACACTCACACGCCCCAACAGCTTCATGCATTGCCTAAAGGACAGAATTAGCATGGAGTACACACTCACACGCCTCAACAGCTTCATGCCATGTCTAAAGGACAGCATTTGCATGGAGTGCACACCCACATGTCCCAAAAGCTTCATGCCATGCCTAAAGGACAGCATTAGCATGGAGTGCACACTCACAAACCCAAACAGCTTCATGCCATGCCTAAAGGACAGCATTAGCATGGAGTGCACACACACACGTCCCATCAGCTGCATGCCATGCCTAAAGGGCAGCATGAGCATAGAGTGCCCACTCATAAGCCCCAACAGTTTCATGCCATGCCTAAAGGACAGCATTAGCAGGGAGTGCACATTCACACGCCCGAACAGCTTCATGCCATGCCTAAAGGAGATCCTTAGCATGGAATGCAGACTCACACGCCCCAACAGCTTCATGCCATGTCTAACGGACAGCATTTGCATGGAGTGCACGCTCAAGTGTCCCCAACAGCTTCATGCCATGTCTAAAGGACGGCATTAGCATGGATTGCACCGTTAAGTGTCCCCAAAAGCTTTATGCCATGCCTAAAGGACAACAGTAGCATGGAGTGCACACTCAAGTGTCCCCAAAAGCTTCATGCCATGTTTAAAGGACAGCATTTGCATGGATTGCACACTCAAACATTCCAACAGCATCATGCCATGCCTAAAGGATATTATTAGCATGGAGTGCACAGTCACACGCCCCAACAACTTCATGCCATGCCTGCACGACAGCATTAGCATGGAGTGCACACTCAAATGCCCCCAACAGTTTCATGCCATGCCTAAAGGACAGCATTAGCATGGAGTGCACACACAAGTGTCCCCAACAGTTTCATGCCATGCTTAAAGGACAGCATTAGCATTAAATGCCCACTCACACGCCCCAACAGCTTCATGCCATGCCTAAAGGACAGCATTAGCATGGAGTGCACACTCAATTGTCCTCAACAGCTTCATGTCATGCGTACAGGACAGCATTAGAATGGGGTGCACACTCTGACGCCCCAACAGCTTCATGCATTGCCTAAAGGACATAATTAGCATGGAGTGCACACTCAAACATCCCAACAGCATCATGCCATGCCTAAAGGATATCATTAGCATGGAGTGCACAGTCACACGCTCCAACAACTTCATGCCATGCCTGCAGGACAGTATTAGCATGGAGTTCACACTCAAATTCCCGAACAGCGTCATTCCATGCTTAAAGGACAGCATTAGCATGGAGTGCACACTCAAGTGTCCCCAACAGCTTCATGCCAGGCCTAAAGGACATCAGCATGGAGTGCACACTCAAGTGTCCCATACAGCTTCATGCCATGCCTAAAGGACAGCATTTGCATGAAGTGCACACTCACATGCCCCAACAGCTTCATGCCATGCCTAAAGGGCAGCATTAGCATGCAGTGCACCCTCAAGTGTCACCAAAAGCTTCATGCCATGCCTAAAGGACAGCATTAGGAAGGAGTGCACACTCAAGTTTCCCCAATAGCTTCATGCCACACCTAAAGGACAGCATTAGCATGGAGTGCACATTCTAGTGTCCCCAACAGTTTCATGCCATGCTTAAAGGACAGCAGTAGCATGGAGTGCCCACTCACATGCCCCAACAGCTTCATGCCATGCCTAAAGGACAGCATTAGCATGGAGTGCACACACAAGTGTCCCCAACAGTTTCATGCCATGCATAAAGGACAGCATTAGCATGGGGTGCCCACTCACATGCCCCAACAGCTTCATGTCATGCCTAAAGGACAGCATTAGCATGGAGTGCACACTCAATTGTCCTCAACAGATTCATGCCATGCGTACAGGACAGCATTAGAATGGGGTGCACACTCACACGCCCCAACAGCTTGATGCCTTGCCTAAAGGACAGCATCAGCATGGAGTGCACTCTCAAAGGCCCCAACAGCTTCATGCCATGCCTAAAGGAGAGCATTAGCATGGAGTGAACACTCAAGTGTCGCCAACAGCTTCATGCCATGCCAAAAGAACAGCATTAGCATGGAGTGCACACTCAAAGGCCCCAACAGCTTCATGCCATGCCTAATGCACAGCATTAGCATGAAGTGCACACTCACACGCCTCAACAGCTTCATGCCATGACTAAAGGACAGCATTGGCATGGAGTGCACACTCACACACCCCATCAGCTTCAAGCCATTCCTAAATGACAGCATTAGCATGTAGTGCACACTCAAGTGTCTCCAACAGCTTCATGCCATGCCTAAAGGACAGCGTTCACATGGAGTGCACACTCAAGTGTCTCCAACAGCTTCATGCCGTGCCTAAAGTACAGCATTCACATGGAGTGCACACTCAAAGGCTGGAACAGCTTCATTCCATGCCTTTAAGGACAGCATTAACATGGAGTGCCCACTCACATGCCTCAACAGCTTCATGCCATGTCTAAAGGACAGCATTGGCATGGAGTGGCCACCCACATGTCCCAACAGTTTCATGCCATGCCTAAAGGACAGCATGAACATGGAGTGCACACTCACACACCCCATCAGCTTCAAGCCATTCCTAAATGACAGCATTAGCATGGAGTGCACACTCAAGTCTCCCCAACACCTTCATGCCATGATTAATGGACAGCATTAGCATGGAGTGCACACTCAAGTGTCTCCAACAGCTTCATGCCATGCATAAAGGACAGCATTCACATGGAGTGCACACTCAAGTTTCCCCAAAACCTTCATGCCACGCCTAAAGGACAGCATTAGCATGGAGTGCACACTCAAACATCCCAACAGCAGCATACCTTGCCTAAAAGACAGCATTAGCATGGAGTGCACAATCACACACCCCAACAGCTTCATGCCATGCCTAAAGGACAGCATTAGCATGGAGTGCACACTCACACGCCCCAACATCTTTATGCCATGCCTAAAGGACAGCTTTGGCATGCACACCCACATGTCGCAAAAGCTTGATGCCAGTCCTAAAGGACAGCATTAGCATGAAGTGCACACTCACACGCCCAAGCAGCTTCATGCCATGCTTAAAGGAGATCATTAGCATGGAATGCACACTCACACGCCCCAACAGCTTCATGCCATGCCTAAAGGATAGCATTAGCATGGAGTGCACAGTCAAGTGGCCCCAACAGCTTCATGTCATCCCTAAAGGACAGCATGAACATGGAGTGCACACTCACACACCCCAACAGCTTAATGCCATGCCCAAATGACAGCATTAGCATGGAGTGCACACTCAATTGTCCCCAACAGCTTCATGCCGTGATTAATGTATTGCATTAGCATGGAGTGCACACTCAAGTGTCCCCAACAGCTTCATGCATTGCCTAAAGGACAGCATTAGCATGGAGTGCACAATCAAACGCCCCAACAGCTTCACACCATGCCTAAAGGACAGCATTAGCATGGAGTGCACACTCAAGTGCTCCAACAGCTTCATCCTAAAGGACAGCATTAGCATGAAATGCACACTCACACGCCCCAACAGCTTCATGCCATGCCTAAAGGACAGCATTAGCATGGAGTGCACACTCAAGTGCCCCCAACAGCTTCATGCCTTGCCTAAAGGATAGCATTAGCATGAAATGCACACTCACAAGCCCCAACAGCTTCATGCCATGCCTAAAGGACAGTATTAGCATGCAGTGCACACTCAAACACCCCAACAGCTTCATGCCATGCCTAAATGACAGCATTAACATGGAGTGCACACTCAAGAATCCCCAACAGCTTCATGCCATGTTTAAAGGGCAGCATTAGCATGGAGTGCCCACTAACACACCCAAACAACTTCATGCAATGCCTAAAGGACAGCATTAGCATGGAGTGCACACTGACACGCCCCAACAGCTTCATGCCATGCCTAAAGTACAGCATTAGCATGAAGTGGCCACTGATACGCCCCAACAGCTTCATGCCATGCCTAAAGGACAGCATTAGCATGAAGTGCACACTCAGACGCCCCAACAACTTCATGCCATCCCTAAAGGACAGCATTGGCATGGAGTGCACACTCACATGTCCCAACAGCTTCATGCCATGCCTAAAGGACAGCATGAGCTTGGAGTGCACACTCACACGCCGCAACAGCTTCATGCCATGCCTAAAGGACAGCATTAGCATGGGTTGCACACTGAAGTGTCCCCAACAGCTCCATGTCATGCCTAAAGGACAGCATTAGCATGGAGTGCACACTCACACACCCCAACAGGTTCATGCCATTCCTGAATGACAGCATTAGCATGGAGTGCACACTCAAGTGTCCCCAACAGCTTCATGCCATGATTAATGGACAACATTAGCATGGTGTGCACACTAAAGTGTCCCCAAATGCTTTATTCCATGCCTAAAGGACAGCATTAGCATGGAGTGCACACTCAAACATCCCAACAGCATCATGCCATGCCTAAAGGACAGCATTAGCATGGAGTGCACACTCAAGTGTCCCCAACAGCTTCATGCCATGCCTAAAGGACAGCATTAGCATGGAGTGCACACTCAAAAATCCCAACAGCATCATGCCAAACCTAAAGGACAGCATTAGCATGGAGTGCACACTCAAGTATCCCCAACAGCTTCATGTCATGGCTAAAGGACAGCATGAGCATGGAGTGCACACACCCCAACAGCTTCATGCCGCCATGCCTAAATGACAGCATTAGCATGGAGTGCACCCCCACATGTCCCAACAGCTTGGTGCCATGCCTATAGCACAGCATTAGCACAGAGTGCACACTCACACGCCCCAACAGCTTTATGCCATGCCTAAAGTAGATCATTAGCATGGAATACACACTAACACGCACCAACAGTTTCATGCCATGCCTAAAGGACAATATTAGCATGGAGTGCACACTCACACACTCCCAACAGCTTCATGCCGTGCCTAAAGGACAGCATGAGCTTGGAGTGCACACTCACACGGCCCAGCAGCTTCAAGCCATGCCTAAAGGAGATCGTTAGCATGGAATGCACACTCACACGCCGCAACAGCTTCATGCCATGCCTAAAGGACAGCATTAGCATGGAGTGCACACTGAAGTGTCCCCAACAGCTTCATGTCATGCCTAAAGGACAGCATTAGCATGGAGTGCACACTCACACACCCCAACAGGTTCATGCCATTCCTGAATGACAGCATTAGCATGGAGTGCACACTCAAGTGTCCCCAACAGCTTCATGCCATGATTAATGGACAGCATTAGCATGGAGTGCACACTAAAGTGTCCCCAAATGCTTTATTCCATGCCTAAAGGACAGAATTAGCATGGAGTGCACACTCAAACATCCCAACAGCATCATGCCATGCCTAAAGGACAGCATTAGCATGGAGTGCACACTCAAGTCTCCCCAACAGCTTCATGCCATGCCTAAAGGACAGCATTAGCATGGAGTGCACACTCAAACATCCCAACAGCATCATGCCAATCCTAAAGGACAGCATGAGCATGGAGTGCACACACCCCAACAGCTTCATGCCGCCATGCCTAAATGACAGCATTAGCATGGAGTGCACACCCACATGTCCCAACAGCTTTATGCCATGCCTAAAGGACAATATTAGCATGGAGTGCACACTCACACACTCCAACAGCTTCATGCTGCCATGCCTAAATGACAGCATTAGCATGGAGTGCACACTCAAGTGTCCCCAACATCTTTATGCCATGCCTAAAGGACAGCATTAGCATGGAGTGCACACTCAAGTATCCCCAACAGCTTCATGCCATGCCTAAAGGACAGCATTAGCATGGAATGTACACTCAAGTGTCCCCAAAAGCTGCATGCCATATCCTTTAGCATGGAGTGCACACTCAAACATCACAGCAGCATCATGCCATGCATAAAGAACAGCATTAGCATGAAGTGCACAGTCACACGCCCCAACAGCTTCATGCCATTCTTAAAGGACAGCAATAGCATGGAGTGCACACTCAAGTGTCCCCAACTGCTTCATGCCATGCCTAAAGGACAGCATTAGCATGGAGTGCACACTCAAGTGTCCCTAACTGCTTCATGCCATGCCTAAAGGACAATATCAACATGCAGTGCACACTTAAGTGACCCCAACAGCTCAATTCCATGCCTAAAGGGCATTAGATTGGAGTGCACAGTCAAGTGTCCCCAACAGCTTCATGTCATGCCTAAAGGACAGCATTAGCATGAAGTGCACACTCACACGCCCCAACAGCTTCATGCCATGCCTAAAGGACAGCATTAGCATGCAGTGCACACTCGAACACCCCAACAGCTTCATGCCATGCCTAAAGGACAGCATTAGCATGGAGTGCACACTCAAGCGTAGCCAACAGCTTCATGCCATGCTTAAAGGACAGCATTAGCATGGAGTGCCCACTAACACACCCAAACAACTTAATGCCATGCCTAAAGGACAGCATTAGCATGGAGTGCACACTCAGACGTAGCCAACAGCTTCATGCCATGCTTAAAGGACAGCATTAGCATGGAGTGCCCACTAACACACCCAAACAACTTCATGCCATGCCTAAAGGACAGCATTAACATGGAGTACACACTCACACGCCCCATCAGCTTCATGCCATGCCTAAAGGATAGTGTTAGCATGAAGTGCCCACTCACATGCTCCAACAGCTTCATGCCATGCCTAAAGGTCAGCATTAGCATGGAGTGCACACTCAAGCGTAGCCAACAGCTTCATGCCATGCTTACAGGACAGCATTAGCATGGAGTACCCACTAACACACCCAAACAACTTCATGCCATGCCTAAAGGACAGCATTAACATGGAGTACACACTCACACGCCCCAACAGCTTCATGCCTTGACTAAAGGAAAGCATTGGTATGGAGTGCACTCCCACATGTCCCAACAGCTTCATGCCATGCCTAAAGGACAGCATTAGCTTGGAGTGCGCACTCACATAATCCAGCAGCTTCATGCCCTGCCTAAAGGAGATCGTTAGCATAGAGTGCACACTGAAGTGTCCCCAACAGCTTCATGGCATGCCTAAAGCACAGCATTAGCATGGAGTGCACACTGAAGTGTCCCCAACAGCTTCATGTCATTCCCAAAGGACAGCATGAGCATGGAGTGCACACTCACACACCCCAACAGGTTCATGCCATTCCTAAATGACAGCATTAGCATGGAGTGCACTCTCAAGTGTCCCCAACAGCTTCATGCCATGATTAATGGACAGCATTAGCATGGAGTGCACACTCAAGTGTCCCCAGCAACTTCATGCCATGCCTAAAGTACAGCATTAGCATGGAGTGCACACTCAAGTGTCCCCAAAAGCTTTATTCCATGTCTAAAGGACAGCATTAGCATGGAGTGCACACTCAAACATCCCAACAGCATCATGCCATGCCTAAAGGATAGCATTAGCATGGAATGTACACTCACACGTCCCAACAGCTTCATGCCATGTCTAAAGGACTGCATTAGCATGGAGTGCACACTCAAGTATCCCCAACAGCTTCATGGCATGCCTAAAGGACAGCATTGGCATGGAGTGCACACGCACATGTCCCAACAGCTTCATGCCATGCCTAAAGCACAGCATTAGCATCGAGTGCACACTCACACCCCCCAACAGCTTTATGCCATGCCTAAAGGGCAGCATTTGCATGGAGTGCACACTCACACACCCCAACAGCTTCATGACATGCCTAAATGACTGAATTAGCACGAAGTGCACACTCAAGTGTTCCCAACAGCTTCATGCCATGATTAAAGGACAACATTAGCATGGAGTGCACACTCAAGTGTCCCCAAAAGCTGCGTGACATGTCCATTAGCATGGAGTGCACACTCAAACATCCCAACAGCATCATGCCATACCTAAAGGACCGCATTAGCATGGATTGTACGCTCACACGCCCCAACAGCTTCATGCCACATGTCTACAGGAGAGCATTAGCATGCAGTGCACATGCACATTTCCCCAACAGCTTCATGCCATGCCGAATGAACAGCAGTAGCATGAAGTGCACACTCACACGCCCCAACAGCTTCATGCCATGCCTAAAGGACAGCCTTAGCGTGCAGTGCACACTCAAACACCCCAACAGCTTCATGCCATGCCTAAAGGGCAGCATTAGCATGCAGTGCACCCTCAAGTGTCACCAAAAGCTTCATGCCATGCCTAAAGGACAGCATTAGGAAGGAGTGCACACTCAAGTTTCCCCAATAGCTTCATGCCACACCTAAAGGACAGCATTATCATGGAGTGCACATTCTAGTGTCCCCAACAGTTTCATGCCATGCTTAAAGGACAGCAGTAGCATGGAGTGCCCACTCACATGCCCCAACAGCTTTATGCCATGCCTAAAGGACAGCATTAGCATGGAGTGCACACACAAGTGTCCCCAACAGTTTCATGCCATGCATAAAGGACAGCATTAGCATGGGGTGCCCACTCACATGCCCCAACAGCTTCATGTCATGCCTAAAGGACAGCATTAGCATGGAGTGCACACTCAATTGTCCTCAACAGATTCATGCCATGCGTACAGGACAGCATTAGAATGGGGTGCACACTCACACGCCCCAACAGCTTCATGCCTTGCCTAAAGGACAGCATCAGCATGGAGTGCACTCTCAAAGGCCCCAACAGCTTCATGCCATGCCTAAAGGAGAACATTAGCATGGAGTGCACACTCAAACATCCTAACAGCAGCATGCCATGACTAAAGGACAGCATTCACATGGAGTGCACACTCAAGTTTCCCCAAAACCTTCATGCCACACCTAAAGGACAGCATTAGCATGGAGTGCACACTCAAACATCCTAACAGCAGCATGCCTTGCCTAAAGGACAGCATTAGCATGGAGTGCACAATCACACTCCCCAACAGCTTCATGCCATGCCTAAAGGACAGCATTAGCATGGAGTGCACACTCACACGCCCCAACATCTTTATGCCATGCCTAAAGGACAGCTTTGGCATGCACACCCACATGTCGCAACAGCTTGATGCCATGCCTAAAGGACAGCATTAGCATGAAGTGCACACTCACACCCCCAACAGCTTCGTGCCATGCCTAAAGGACAGCATTAGCATGGAGTGCACACTCAAGTGCCCCCAACAGCTTCATGTCATCCCTAAAGGACAGCATGAACATGGAGTGCACACTCACACACCCCAACAGCTTCATGCCATGCCCAAATGACAGCATTAGCATGGAGTGCACACTCAATTGTCCCCAACAGCTTCATGCCGTGATTAATGTATTGCATTAGCATGGAGTGCAGACTCAAGTGTCCCCAACAGCTTCATGCATTGCCTAAAGGACAGCATTAGCATGGAGTGCAAAATCTAACGCCCCAACAGCTTCACACCATGCCTAAAGGACAGCATTAGCATGGAGTGCACACTCAAGTGCCCCAACAGCTTCATGCCTTGCCTAAAGGACAGCATTAGCATGAAATGCACACTCACACGCCCCAACAGCTTCATGCCATGCCTAAAGGACAGCATTAGCATGGAGTGCACACTCAAACGCCCAACAGCTTCATGCTATGCCTAAAGGATGACATTAGCATGGAGTGCACACTCAAGTGCCCCCAACAGCTTCATGCCTTGCCTAAAGGATAGCATTAGCATGAAATGCACACTCACACGCCCCAACAGCTTCATGCCATGCCTAAAGGACAGTATTAGCATGCAGTGCACACTCAAACACCCGAACAGCTTCATGCCATGCCTAAATGACAGCATTAGCATGGAGTGCACACTCAAGCATCCCCAACAGCTTCATGCCATGTTTAAAGGGCAGCATTAGCATGGAGTGCCCACTAACACACCCAAACAACTTCATGCAATGCCTAAAGGACAGCATTAGCATGGAGTGCACACTGACACGCCCCAACAGCTTCATGCCATGCCTAAAGTACAGCATTAGCATGAAGTGGCCACTGATACGCCCCAACAGCTTCATGCCATGCCTAAAGGACAGCATTAGCATGAAGTGCACACTCACACGCCCCAACAACTTCATGCCATCCCTAAAGGACAGCATTGGCATGGAGTGCACACCCACATGTCCCAACAGCTTCATGCCATGCCTAAAGGACAGCATGAGCTTGGAGTGCACACTCACACGCCCCAGTAGCTTCAAGCCATGCCTAAAGGAGATCGTTAGCATGGAATGCACACTCACACGCCGCAACAGATTCATGCCATGCCTAAAGGACAGCATTAGCATGGAGTGCACACTGAAGTGTCCCCAACAGCTTCATGTCATGCCTAAAGGACAGCATTAGCATGGAGTGCACACTCAAGTGTCCCCAACAGCTTCATGCCATGATTAATGGACAGCATTAGCATGGAGTGCACACTAAAGTGTCCCCAAATGCTTTATTCCATGCCTAAAGGACAGCATTAGCATGGAGTGCACTCTCAAAGGCCCCAACAGCTTCATGCCTTGCCTAAAGGACAGCATCAGCATGGAGTGCACTCTCAAAGGCCCCAACAGCTTCATGCCATGCCTAAAGGAGAGCATTAGCATGGAGTGAACACTCAAGTGTCGCCAACAGCTTCATGCCATGCCAAAAGAACAGCATTAGCATGGAGTGCACACTCAAAGGCCCCAACAGCTTCATGCCATACCTAATGCACAGCATTAGCATGAAGTGCACACTCACACGCCTCAACAGCTTCATGCCATGACTAAAGGACAGCATTGGCATGGAGTGCACACTCACACACCCCATCAGCTTCAAGCCATTCCTAAATGACAGCATTAGCATGTAGTGCACACTCAAGTGTCTCCAACAGCTTCATGCCATGCCTAAAGGACAGCGTTCACATGGAGTGCACACTCAAGTGTCAACAACAGCTTCATTCCGTGCCTAAAGTACAGCATTCACATGGAGTGCACACTCAAAGGCCGAAACAGCTTTATTCCATGCCTTTAAGGACAGCATTAACATGGAGTGCCCACTCACATGCCTCAACAGCTTCATGCCATGTCTAAAGGACAGCATTGGCATGGAGTGGCCACCCACATGTCCCAACAGTTTCATGCCATGCCTAAAGGACAGCATGAACATGGAGTGCACACTCACACACCCCATCAGCTTCAAGCCATTCCTAAATGACAGCATTAGCATGGAGTGCACACTCAAGTCTCCCCAACACCTTCATGCCATGATTAATGGACAGCATTAGCATGGAGTGCACACTCAAGTGTCTCCAACAGCTTCATGCCATGCATAAAGGACAGCATTCACATAGAGTGCACACTCAAGTTTCCCCAAAACCTTCATGTCACGCCTAAAGGACAGCATTAGCATGGAGTGCACACTCAAACATCCCAAAAGCAGCATGCCTTGCCTAAAGGACATCATTAGCATGGAGTGCACAATCACACACCCCAACAGCTTCATGCCATGCCTAAAGGACAGCATTAGCATGGAGTGCACACTCACACGCCCCAACATCTTTATGCCATGCCTAAAGGACAGCTTTGGCATGCACACCCACATGTCGCAACAGCTTCATGCCATGCATAAAGGACAGCATTCACATGGAGTGCACACTCAAGTGCCCCCAACAGCTTCATGTCATCCCTAAAGGACAGCATGAACAAGGAGTGCACACTCACACACCCCAACAGCTTCATGCCATGCCCAAATGACAGCATTAGCATGGAGTGCACACTCAAACACCCCAACAGCTTCATGCCAGGCCTAAATGACAGCATTAGCATGGAGTGCACAATCAAACGCCCCAACAGCTTCACACCATGCCTAAAGGACAACATTAGCATGGAGTGCACACTCAAGTGCCCCAACAGCTTCATGCCTTGCCTAAAGGACAGCATTAGCATGAAATGCACACTCACACGCCCCAACAGCTTCATGCCATGCCTAAAGGACAGTATTAGCATGCAGTGCACACTCAAACACCCCAACAGCTTCATGCCAGGCCTAAATGACAGCATTAGCATGGAGTGCACACTCAAGCATCCCCAACAGCTTCATGCCATGTTTAAAGGGCAGCATTAGCATGGAGTGCCCACTAACACACCCAAACAACTTCATGCAATGCCTAAAGGACAGCATTAGCATGGAGTGCACACTGACACGCCCCAACAGCTTCATGCCATGCCTAAAGTACAGCATTAGCATGAAGTGGCCACTGATACGCCCCAACAGCTTCATGCCATGCCTAAAGGACAGCATTAGCATGAAGTGCACACTCACACGCCCCAACAACTTCATGCCATGCCTAAAGGACAGCATGAGCTTGGAGTGCACACTCACACGCCCCAGCAGCTTCAAGCCATGCCTAAAGGAGATCGTTAGCATGGAATGCACACTCACACGCCGCAACAGCTTCATGCCATGCCTAAAGGACAGCATTAGCATGGAGTGCACACTGAAGTCTCCCCAACAGCTTCATGTCATGCCTAAAGGACAGCATTAGCATGGAGTGCACACTCACACACCCCAACAGGTTCATGCCATTCCTGAATGACAGCATTAGCATGGAGTGCACACTCAAGTGTCCCCAACAGCTTCATGCCATGATTAATGGACAGCATTAGCATGGAGTGCACACTAAAGTGTCCCCAAATGCTTTATTCCATGCCTAAAGGACAGCATTAGCATGGAGTGCACACTCAAACATCCCAACAGCATCATGCCATGCCTAAAGGACAGCAATAGCATGGAGTGCACACTCAAGTGTCCCCAACAGCTTCATGCCATGCCTAAAGGACAGCATTAGCATTGAGTGCACACTCAAGTGTCCCCAACAGCTTCATGCCATGCCTAAAGGACACAATTAGGAAGGAGTGCACATTAAAGTGTCCCCAACAGCTTCATGCCATGCTTAAAGGACAGCATTAGCATGGAGTGCCCACTCACATGCCCCAATAGCTTCATGCCATGCCTAAAGGACAGCACTAGTATGGAGTGCACACTCAAGTGTCCCCAACAGTTTCATGCCATGCCTAAAGGACAGCATTAGCATGGAGTGCACACACAAGTGTCCACAACAGTTTCATGCCATGCTTAAAGGACAGCATTAGCATTTAATGTCCACTCACATGCCCCAACAGCTTCATGCCATGCCTAAAAGACAGCATTAGCATGGAGTGCACACTCAATTGTCCTCAACAGCTTCATGTCATGCGTACAGGACAGCATTAGAATGGGGTGCACACTCACACGCCCCAACAGCTTCATGCATTGCCTAAAGGACAGAATAAGCATGGAGTACACACTCACACGCCTCAACAGCTTCATGCCATGTCTAAAGGACAGCATTTGCATGGAGTGCACACCCACATGTCCCAAAAGCTTCATGCCATGCCTAAAGGACAGCATTAGCATGGAGTGCACACTCACAAACCCAAACAGCTTCATGCCATGCCTAAAGGACAGCATTAGCATGGAGCGCACATTCACACACCCCATCAGTTTCAAGCCATTCCTAAATGACAGCATTAGCACGTAGTACACACTCAAGTGTCTCCAACCGCTTCATGCCATGCCTATAGGACAGCATTCACATGGAGTGCACACTCAAGTTGCCCCAAAACCTTCATGCCATGCCTAAAGGACAGCATTAGCATGGAGTGCACAATCTCACACCCCAACAGCTTCATGCCATGCCTAAAGGACAGCATTAGCATGGAGTGCACACTCAAGCATCCCCAACAGCTTCATGCCATGCCTAATGGACAGCATTAGCATGAAGTGCACACTCACACGCCTCAATAGCTTCATGCCATGTCTAAAGGACAGCATTTGCATGGAGTGCACACCCACATGTCCCAAAAGCTTCATGCCATGCCTAAAGGACAGCATTAGCATGGAGTGCACACTCACAAACCCAAACAGCTTCATGCCATGCCTAAAGGACAGCATTAGCATGGAGTGCACACACACACGTCCCATCAGCTGCATGCCATGCCTAAAGGGCAGCATGAGCATAGAGTGCCCACTCATAAGCCCCAACAGTTTCATGCCATGCCTAAAGGACAGCATTAGCAGGGAGTGCACATTCACACGCCCGAACAGCTTCATGCCATGCCTAAAGGAGATCCTTAGCATGGAATGCAGACTCACACGCCCCAACAGCTTCATGCCATGTCTAACGGACAGCATTTGCATGGAGTGCACGCTCAAGTGTCCCCAACAGCTTCATGCCATGTCTAAAGGACGGCATTAGCATGGATTGCACCGTTAAGTGTCCCCAAAAGCTTTATGCCATGCCTAAAGGACAACAGTAGCATGGAGTGCACACTCAAGTGTCCCCAAAAGCTTCATGCCATGTTTAAAGGACAGCATTTGCATGGATTGCACACTCAAACATTCCAACAGCATCATGCCATGCCTAAAGGATATTATTAGCATGGAGTGCACAGTCACACGCCCCAACAACTTCATGCCATGCCTGCAGGACAGCATTAGCATGGAGTGCACACTCAAATGCCCCCAACAGTTTCATGCCATGCCTAAAGGACAGCATTAGCATGGAGTGCACACACAAGTGTCCCCAACAGTTTCATGCCATGCTTAAAGGACAGCATTAGCATTAAATGCCCACTCACACGCCCCAACAGCTTCATGCCATGCCTAAAGGACAGCATTAGCATGGAGTGCACACTCAATTGTCCTCAACAGCTTCATGTCATGCGTACAGGACAGCATTAGAATGGGGTGCACACTCTGACGCCCCAACAGCTTCATGCATTGCCTAAAGGACATAATTAGCATGGAGTGCACACTCAAACATCCCAACAGCATCATGCCATGCCTAAAGGATATCATTAGCATGGAGTGCACAGTCACACGCTCCAACAACTTCATGCCATGCCTGCAGGACAGTATTAGCATGGAGTTCACACTCAAATTCCCCAACAGCGTCATTCCATGCTTAAAGGACAGCATTAGCATGGAGTGCACACTCAAGTGTCCCCAACAGCTTCATGCCAGGCCTAAAGGACATCAGCATGGAGTGCACACTCAAGTGTCCCATACAGCTTCATGCCATGCCTAAAGGACAGCATTTGCATGAAGTGCACACTCACATGCCCCAACAGCTTCATGCCATGCCTAAAGGGCAGCATTAGCATGCAGTGCACACTCAAGTATCCCCAACAGCTTCATGTCATGGAATGTACACTCAAGTGTCCCCAAAAGCTGCATGCCATATCCTTTAGCATGGAGTGCACACTCAAACATCACAGCAGCATCATGCCATGCATAAAGAACAGCATTAGCATGAAGTGCACAGTCACACGCCCCAACAGCTTCATGCCATTCTTAAAGGACAGCAATAGCATGGAGTGCACACTCAAGTGTCCCCAACTGCTTCATGCCATGCCTAAAGGACAGCATTAGCATGGAGTGCACACTCAAGTGTCCCTAACTGCTTCATGCCATGCCTAAAGGACAATATCAACATGCAGTGCACACTTAAGTGACCCCAACAGCTCAATTCCATGCCTAAAGGGCATTAGATTGGAGTGCACAGTCAAGTGTCCCCAACAGCTTCATGTCATGCCTAAAGGACAGCATTAGCATGAAGTGCACACTCACACGCCCCAACAGCTTCATGCCATGCCTAAAGGACAGCCTTAGCATGCAGTGCACACTCGAACACCCCAACAGCTTCATGCCATGCCTAAAGGACAGCATTAGCATGGAGTGCACACTCAAGCGTAGCCAACAGCTTCATGCCATGCTTAAAGGACAGCATTAGCATGGAGTGCCCACTAACACACCCAAACAACTTAATGCCATGCCTAAAGGACAGCATTAGCATGGAGTGCACACTCAGACGTAGCCAACAGCTTCATGCCATGCTTTAAGGACAGCATTAGCATGGAGTGCCCACTAACACACCCAAACAACTTCATGCCATGCCTAAAGGACAGCATTAACATGGAGTACACACTCACACGCCCCATCAGCTTCATGCCATGCCTAAAGGATAGTGTTAGCATGAAGTGCCCACTCACATGCTCCAACAGCTTCATGCCATGCCTAAAGGTCAGCATTAGCATGGAGTGCACACTCAAGCGTAGCCAACAGCTTCATGCCATGCTTACAGGACAGCATTAGCATGGAGTACCCACTAACACACCCAAACAACTTCATGCCATGCCTAAAGGACAGCATTAACATGGAGTACACACTCACACGCCCCAACAGCTTCATGCCTTGACTAAAGGAAAGCATTGGTATGGAGTGCACTCCCACATGTCCCAACAGCTTCATGCCATGCCTAAAGGACAGCATTAGCTTGGAGTGCGCACTCACATAATCCAGCAGCTTCATGCCCTGCCTAAAGGAGATCGTTAGCATAGAGTGCACACTGAAGTGTCCCCAACAGCTTCATGGCATGCCTAAAGCACAGCATTAGCATGGAGTGCACACTGAAGTGTCCCCAACAGCTTCATGTCATTCCCAAAGGACAGCATGAGCATGGAGTGCACACTCACACACCCCAACAGGTTCATGCCATTCCTAAATGACAGCATTAGCATGGAGTGCACACTCAAGTGTCCCCAACAGCTTCATGCCATGATTAATGGACAGCATTAGCATGGAGTGCACACTCAAGTGTCCCCAGCAACTTCATGCCATGCCTAAAGTACAGCATTAGCATGGAGTGCACACTCAAGTGTCCCCAAAAGCTTTATTCCATGTCTAAAGGACAGCATTAGCATGGAGTGCACACTCAAACATCCCAACAGCATCATGCCATGCCTAAAGGATAGCATTAGCATGGAATGTACACTCACACGTCCCAACAGCTTCATGCCATGTCTAAAGGACTGCATTAGCATGGAGTGCACACTCAAGTATCCCCAACAGCTTCATGGCATGCCTAAAGGACAGCATTGGCATGGAGTGCACACGCACATGTCCCAACAGCTTCATGCCATGCCTAAAGCACAGCATTAGCAACGAGTGCACACTCACACCCCCAACAGCTTTATGCCATGCCTAAAGGGCAGCATTTGCATGGAGTGCACACTCACACACCCCAACAGCTTCATGACATGCCTAAATGACTGAATTAGCACGAAGTGCACACTCAAGTGTTCCCAACAGCTTCATGCCATGATTAAAGGACAACATTAGCATGGAGTGCACACTCAAGTGTCCCCAAAAGCTGCGTGCCATGTCCATTAGCATGGAGTGCACACTCAAACATCCCAACAGCATCATGCCATACCTAAAGGACCGCATTAGCATGGATTGTACGCTCACACGCCCCAACAGCTTCATGCCACATGTCTACAGGAGAGCATTAGCATGCAGTGCACATGCACATTTCCCCAACAGCTTCATGCCATGCCGAATGAACAGCAGTAGCATGAAGTGCACACTCACACGCCCCAACAGCTTCATGCCATGCCTAAAGGACAGCCTTAGCGTGCAGTGCACACTCAAACACCCCAACAGCTTCATGCCATGCCTAAAGGACAGCATTAGCATGCAGTGCCCACTAACACACCCAAACAACTTCATGCCATGCCTAAAGGACAGCCTTAGCATGGAGTGCACACGCAAAGGTCCCATCAGCTTCATGCCATGCCTAAAGGATAGCGTTAGCATGAAGTGCCCACTCACATGCCCCAACAGCTTCATGCCATGCTTAAAGGACAGCATTAGCATGGAGTGCCCACTAACACACCCAAACAACTTCATGCAATGCCTAAAGGACAGCAGTAGCACGGAGTGCACACTCACACGCCTCAACAGCTTCATGCCTTGCCTAAAGATCAGCATTTAATTTCACAAAGTCACAAGCGAGAAGAGCCATTAAAAGTAATCAACAGAAAACAGCACACACCACGCAAACACACAACAAAACAGAAATACATGAATAATTTGTCAAGCTTCAGACATCTGGGGCTCTTTCCATCACATTGACAGCGGGGGCAGCACACTGAAATTAAGTCCCACACATAGAATGATCACCTTTCAGCAAGGTACAATGCCTGAAACATGCAAAAGGAGTGAATAATACAACCTTATAGACCAAGAGATGGGTCTTTATCGCAGGATAATGACCTGCTCCCAGGATATGGCCTGGGCGAAGCCGGGGGTCATATGTTTGAAAAGGGTGATTATCCCAAGTGATAATACCCTCTCCTGAGGTCTGTAAGACTATTAGCAGATACAGGTCATAGCAATATCGCTTTCTGGCTTGTGGGTGTAAAGTAGAAAACGTTTAGTAGCGCGTTTGATTTGATTTTTTAAATTTGTATTTTATTGTTTGAAGCGCAGACCTAGCACGAGAGACGCGCAGTACAGGGTGTAGGTAGTCGCAGCGCTGTACAGAGTGTGGGTAGTCGCAGCGCTGTACAGAGTGTGGGTAGTTGGAGCGCTGTACAGAGTATGGGTAGTTCGCATTTGGGCTGCCATCTTCTAACAGTAGTGTCGTTTTGAGAGTTGAGGTCTGCGCGCCGCCTGTGCGTCCATTGGAATTAGTCCTTGGTCAGGTGAGTAAAATAAATACTCAAACTGTGTTTGCAAATTAAATGGGCTTTTTATATTGCAAAATTTTAAAAACAAGGGTGTCTTTATACGTTAAGCATTTTAATTGCAAACCTAGTTGAACTGGAAAGGTTTTAACGTGAGCATGCATTAGGTGTAATGCAAAAGGAGATGGTTTCTATATAAGAAAGTGAATGTTTCTCAGTAATTCAAGCTTTCAATTTCGTAGTGAGAAAAAAGATCCCCTCACAGAGGGAGTCTTTTTTTAAACACAACCATACCTGGAACTTGCATTGTTCTTTCCCTGTCTGCTATTGACGTCAGAATATTCAGAATGCAGTCAATACCGTAGTTATTAACTGGAGTCGGAACTTTGTGATTGGCTGTGAGGAGGTCAATGATGACTTCCATGTGCTAATAACACATCCCTGAGGCAGGCATGCCTTCACCAGCTTCCTCTGCCTGCTCCAATGGCTTAAGCTCCAGTAGGTACTGCTAATATGGCACACGAGTCCAAACTCAGGAAAAAGGAACATTGCTACTCGTCTTTGCTCTCCCTCAAGAAAAGAAATACATGCTTAGCAATCAGCTGACTGAAGGGACCTTTGGCTAAGACATGTGTATTATTGCCCTAGGAGCTGCTTATTAGCGACAGTTAACCCATTACCGTTCAGGCATCTGCTTTTGCAGGCTGAAATAGCTGCTTTAAATCTACCCAATGTGGCAGATATTTAGCCAGTTATCAGCTTAGCTGCTGCAATTAACTCGTACATTCCAGACAGCCTTTTTACATGCACAAATGCTAGCTTTCAAACAAATGAATGTAACAAAAATTCAAATAACCTAGAATGTGCCATTGGTCAAGCTACTGGTATATATGTATCCATCCAACATAACCACAGACATGTAGGAAGTCTGCGTGCATTTCCTGCGCGAAGGAATATTTACACCTGGGTAGTGACGCCTGCGTGTGCCTACTCCGAACATGGGGTCACAGAGTGCATAGCATAGCATAGAGTGCCCAATTACTGGAAGGTGAAATAACTGTTGCATGCACTTTGAAATGACCTCATGTCATTTCTTTAAATGTACAAAGCATGTCCCATCCCTCCTACCGCCAACATACAACTGGTTTCCAAGAATCTGCTTGCAAGTAAAGAAGGGACATGAGAAGTAACACAACTCTCTCACTCCAGGCCCGGCTCCAGGAATGTTCATCTGGGTGGGCCAGGTTTGTGATCAGGGGGGCCCAATTTCTATTCTGTGTGGGCGTTTGAGTACTCCAAAGAAAGGGCTGATATTAATCCAGATTTCCCAGATCCGTGATCCAGAAGAAAATGTCTTCCCAGATCCGGACAAAAGTAAATGTGCACCACTCTATAAAAACAGCACAGAGCAAAAGAGAAACTAGGAAAATAGTGTTGCAACATCAATCTACCTAGCTTCACTTGTCATCTGCTCCTCCCGTTTCTATTATATCCACTTCTCCTTCACCTTGCACACCCAATCACCTTCCATCAGGTCAGGTCCCCCTGACCACCATTCCCATTTACCTCCAATCCCAACTACCCCAAAAGCCACCACCATGGTCATCATTACAAGTTTGCCGGTCCGGAAATAATAGTGCCGGTAAGCTTACCAGCACTTTTATTTCTGGACTGGCAAACTACGATTCTGCCTGCCAGAGCGCTGTGTCTGACAGGGCAGACCCTGCCGGACACATCGGCAACGGTAGACAGACCGTCACGGAAGCACCAGCACTGTTAACAACGGTGACGGTGCTTCCCTGGTCCCCATTCCCATGGAGTCTTACGGGACTCCATGGGAATGGGGACTTACAATTTACCGGCGCCTGACTTTCCGGAACGCCCGGGTTGTAATACACCAGTCTTTCCGGCAAGTCTGGCACCGGTAAATCATTAAGGGTCTGGCGGCAACCTGTCGGTAGTACCAGCACGGTTATCGCCAGACTCTTAATGAGCCCCCCATGTCTTTCTTGGCCTGGCTGCGGAGAATCAAGGGTGATGCTGCCTCTTCCTCTGCGAGGATTGGGCAGCGAGGCCCCCAGTCTTTGTTCCATTTCAGTTGGTGCGTGCCCAACAATGCCATCCTAAACACTGTGGCTACTCCCAGCAGGCCCACAAGGAGGTGCTTTTTGTCCCGCCATTTAGTTGTAAAAGACAGTCCCCCCTCTCCAGAATACTGAAGCAAGGAATAGGACATCTTGTTTCTTACAAAATGACATTTCGAAGAAAAACATTTTATTTTTTTGTTACATTTTTGAAGAACACTTTAATTGAGTTGAGTGCACAAGGGAGTGGTAGCATGTAGGAGAGAGAACTTAGGGTTGGGGGAGTGGGATCAATAGGCATACAGTGCAGGTTAAGGGGTTTCCAGCTGCCTGGTGTCGCCCCCGGTTGGGCTTGGCAGGGAGGAGAGGTGCTTCCTCCCTGCCATCCCCCTGTACATCATTGTCTAGTACATACTGTTTACATGCTGGTTAGAAAATATGCAATTGTCCATGATGGCTTTTTGTTTGATGTGTTTACTTTGATTTGCTATTCAATTTCACAATTTTGTTCAATATATGTGGCCTGATATTTTCAAAGAATGGTGCGTGTGTGTTCTTGGCAGGTCCTGACACATGCGCTACTCATCTCTTAAACCGCGAGTGAGGCTTTTTTGAAATAGTTTATACTGTGAACTGAATGATTACATTATTACCCAGGATCGCACACTTTGGTTAAGCGGGAAAGTTAGAATTTGAAACTTGCTTGAGATTTAGATAGTTGACTACGCATCCTCCAATCTCAAGTTGGTACAAATATGTGTTGAAATCTGGTTTTGAATATCTAAAATAATACTAAATTTTATACAATTGCTTTAAAAAGTCACATGATAAACCAACCTGACAAGGTTATCATTGTAGAAACGTGTTGATGAAAAAGAGTAAGGGAGTAATTTTGTTTGCAATCCTAAATTGCACCACTCCTGTTTTCAGTTTTTTGCAAAAGTACACCTCCATGCAATTGTAATTGTTTCCACCAAGTACTGGTAAAGTAAAGCATAAAACACTGGTAAATATCGCCTTTGATCTTCCCTTTTCCTCTATGTGTCTGGAAAAGTGTAAATACCTCCCACAATTAACAATTGTGAGAGCCATCCACAATGTTTTCTTTTGGAATCTGCCTGCTTTTACCAGTGTAAAAAAGTCAGGCGGATTCCATGGGAATCCATTGGTTTTGCAGCAACATAAAAATACATTCTGGTGGAAAACCAATCGGATTCGGCAAAGGGACCTTTAAGAGCAGGCAAACTTGTTAAATTCGATTTGCTCTCCATTTTCACCTACCACACCATCCAAATTCCTGCAGTGAACAAAAAGTTGTGATAAATGCTTTTAGCGCAACCTTTTCCACTTCGCTTGACTTGGAAAATGATCCACTATGATTGTAGCTTTATTTTCCCCATCCTGAATGATAGCCTACAACCTCCAGCATAAAAGTTAATGAGAATTTAAATGAAATCTGATAAGAGTACCAACATCAACCCCAGACAAGTGTTTCGGTCTGGTTGGACCTCATCAGTATGGTGGAGCTGTGCCTCTCTAAGAATAGTGAGAAAAAGGTCCACGTCTGGGGCTGTTGCTGGTACTCTTGTTCAGAGGAGAATGGATTAGCATTTTGGTGCTGGACTGTCCTAGGGCAGGACAAAGACTGATATGGTTTAGATACTTCTCCTTTGTGAAAGATAGTGAGCTAAAGACTCTGGGTAAGTCTATCATAACCGGGACTAATGTCCGGCAGAGGTACTCCCAGGTCCCCCCTTGTTTTTTGCATATTAAGTAACTTTGGGTCTCACCCTAAGTTACTAGGGGAATGCAGACGTGGACCCCTTACTCACTATTCTTAGAGAGGCACAGCTCCTCCCTACTGATGAGGTCCAACTAGACCAAAACACGTGTCTGGGGTTGCTGTTGGTACTCTCGTTCAGAGGAGAATTGCCTAGCATTTCGGTGCTGGACTGCCCCAGGGCAGGACAAAGACTGATATGTTTTAGATATTTCTCATCTGTGAAAGATAGTGAGCTAAAGACTCCGGGTAAGTCTCTCGAAACTGGGACTTATGTCCGACAGAGGGACTCCCAAGGCCCCCATTGTTTTTTTCACTTTATGATTTTATTCCTCTCCGGTCCAGAATTACATTTTTGTTACTACCAACCTTATTTTTTCACTTATACTTAAGTTGTTATTGCAGCAGAATATATATTTTCAATGTAATTTGTAGAGGACCCCAGTTGATTGATGCACCTTCTGTAGACATCTGTGTGAAAGCAACATCATGGGGGTCATTACGAGATAGGCGGTAGCCATGGTACTATTAGCACCATGGCTGCCTCCCATACCGTGATCGAGTCCGGGCTTGTTCAAGTCCATTGTCCAGTCCATTCCGCCCCGGAGGGACCGGTAAATCCCTATTGAACAAACCATTCCCCATTCCCATTTGAGCTCCCATAGAGCTCAATAGGAATGGTGAGGACGCTAATAACGGGCTCACGACTAGCAAGCCTGTTATTAGCGCCCTGGTCCCTTAACGGGACCCGTAAAGGACGTGTGGTCCGACCACACGTCCCTTACGGTTCCCACTAAGGGACCTCGGAATTGGGCGGTAGGGGATTACCGGCACCGGTCTCCTTACCGGTGCCGGTAATCCCTTACCGCCCAACTTATAATGACCCCCCATGTGTCATTTATTGTTTGATATAGTTAAACATTTAATAAAGCATGATGTGAAAAAATGCTATATTCCCACAACAAAATAGACATGCTTTAAATGACAGAAACCAACTTTGTGATTTTAGGTTTGAGAAAATAGTTGTAGGCCTGCTTAAATAAGTGTGATTGAGTATGCTTGAGTAAGTGTGCTTCTTCACTTAGTGGTGTTTAATGGCCCTTCATCTCCCTGGTTGTTTGTGCTTTCATGTCTGTGAGGCATAGATCATTGTCCAGGGCAAGCAAACAAATCCTGGCCGGGCCTCCTGCAGTGCAGCCTCTCAGAATGATAATCTCTCAGAGGTTCCTGCTGCACATTTAGGGCCTGATTCACAGAACGCTTTCCTATGGGATTGCGCCATTTTAAAACACTTCTGTGAATCAGGCCCTTTGAGTGAAATGCCCAGTGCTGGGATTGAGCCGGCTCTCGCCAGAACCGAGATCCGGCACCAGATGTGTAGCTGGATCTCGGGATCCAGCCAGAGCCAGCGCTGGGGGAAAAAAAAAGGAAGCGCCCGTGAGCAAACTATAACTTCCTCTGGTGACCCTGTGCAAGGGGTCACAAGAGGGAGTTACAGTCCTCAGCCACAACCTGGTTCATTTATTTATTTATGCAATATTTGTCAGATACATGGACCCAGATTATTTATTTATTTATGTAATGTTTGTAAAATACCTGTATCCGACAAACATTGCATAAATAAATAAATATGCAGGTATCCGACAAACATTACATGAATAAATAAATACCCCTATTAACATTGAAACTATCACACATGATGCAGCCACCCAACTGCTTTCAGAGGGGAGCTGCAGGAGCTGTGCCGGGTGTGGTTCAAGTAAAAGAAAACCTTGCTTATAGCAACAGAAATCACCCCGTTTTAATAGTACCGAAGGGGAAGTTTAAAAAAAAAAATGGGATGCAAACTGTGCATATTAAAGAATATTTACTCAGCAACACTGGTCAAAACTATTTTTCCGCATAGTGAAGTAACTCATCACCAGTGCCAAGGAAGTGGTTTAAATTGGATTTGATATATAGTTTAGAAAAGAAGCAGCATGAAAGTAATAGCGCTGTTTAAAACTATTATTTTGGACATTTCCTTTGATCGGAGGTCAACTGCTAACTACGCTCCCCTAAACCCTGCCTCCTCGGGCACCGTCCCCCCAAACCACTGCCCCCACCCGGCCCTTGTGGGATCCCCCACCAATTTGTTTCCATTTCCACCACTCTAAATGCCCCCCAAACCCCAAATTCCACACTCCCTTGGGTCCCACATTGAAGGCCTCCTTTCTAGGGGGGGCAGGGAGTGGCCTTGGGGGGGCCAGGCCCCCCTGGCCCTCCTGCTGGAGCCGGGCCTGTCTCACTCTCAGCCATCTTGCCTCCTCCACAATCCTCTGGTGGACGTGAACAGCTGGCTGCATGGCCCTCACCCTGAGTAGGGGGCATTCAATGCTAGGCAGCCAGAGAGACTGCACAGGTGCTTGGATGCCAGTGCTTGAAACAGTCTCTGCGGGCTGGCCTATTCTCGCCCGCTTCCTAACCATATAACCCACTAGGTGGCACACCGGTGGAGAGAGGGGGGCGGTAGTGGAGGGGTTTGGTTGCGCTTGACACATACACAAATGTGTGTCAGTCTGTGTCATCTTTCACTTTCCCATACCTGCAAGTGCCAGGAGCCTGAGTGCAGGCGCAGTGCAGTGTCGCACCGGGACAGAAGGCCGAATATCCAGAGGCCCATAGCGCTGCGATAGCGACATGCTTTAGGCACTAGCAAGAGTGTAGCGAAATGTATCGTTAAGGTGACACCGTTCCTTGTCGACCGTGCTAAACAGGGCTTTGGGCTCCCGCTGTGATTTTAATCGCACGCAGCAATGAGAAACTTCTGCTAACGGGTCGGCTTCCTACGGCACCTTCCGAGATGCCGCACATGATAGCACAATGGGCCTCATTATAGGGTGGCTGCTATCCTAGCGGTAAATCCACCAGGATACCAGCAAATGGTAAACCCGCCAGGATACTGGCAAATGTTATTACTGTTTCTGGCACTCGGTCCAGCGACATTACCGCCAGATTTCGAGTTCCAGAGTGACAGTGTTAACCCCCATTCAGGAAGTCCATGAGGGGATTTGCCGTCATTACCGCACTGGCAATACGGCACTGGCAATGATGGCATTTTTTGCAGGTAGGGCACCTTCCTTACCTCCAGCTTTTAGCTGGAGGTAGCACAGGTGCTCCACCGGCCAACTTGTAGTCGGCCGGTCTGATAAAGTGCTGCTATATGTCAATATCGGCACTTTAATACTCGACCGGCTGATCTATAATGAGGCCGTATGACTGCAGCGGGGTTCTGTCTCTGGGCGAGTAAGGAAGTGTGCAGTGTGTTATGCCCAGCAATGTGCGCAGGCTAATGGGCCCAATAATTTTAGGCCAACACAGGGAGCTTGTGGAACTATGGGCTTCATTACGAGTCCGGCGGTAACCTAGGCGGTAAAACCACCTGGTTACCGCCAGACTCATATTACCATTCCGCCTCCGTGATTCCCGGAATTACCGGGGCAGTACAACCCCGGTTTTCCGGGAATCACGGAGGCGGAATGGTGTTAATCCCCATTCCCATTGAGTCCTAGGGGACTCAATGGGAATGGGGATCATGGAAACACCGGCAGCATCTTGTAATGCTGCCGGTGTTTCCTCGTCCACCTGCAGGTGGGTGGTGTTAAACTCGCCAGGTCAGACCTGGCGGGAACATCACCTCCCGCCTGCAGGGGTTGTGATCGCCCGGCATGGAAACAATGGTGGCGGCGGGTTTACCGCCACCGTTGTTTCCATACCGGGCGATTTGTAATGAGGCCCATGTCTGATTTATTCAAAAACTCCTTCACTCTATTGCTCCTCCTCTAGTCTGCTCACGTGGTTCCTGTCCCCACGTGTGGAGACAGAGAAACAGGACTAACACTTACCAATTTATGCCAACTAGAAAGTGACATCTCCCCCCCACTTAAACCAATCTGTGTTGCAATCGCTCCATCCCTTCGATCCACCTCACAGGCTCCTTGATCAGTCTCTTGAAGGGACACCGGCTCCCCGGCACGCCAGCTACCTCACTGTCAATGCTGTCGGTAGTGTCTACATCCACGCCCATATAATCAGTTCAGCTCTCCTGTGAGATAGAACAGTCTGAATCATCTGTAGGAAGAAAGTTGTTTGCAATGGCTTTTCCAATCTTGGGGAAAAGCGATTAACAGAGTGATCTTGATTTTCTGCCGATAGCATGATATCTTTGGCCTCCGTTACTTGAAGCGGACTACAATGAAACGCAGGCATGTCCTTCTGAGCCTAATTCTGTCACACTCGAACAGTGTCACCTACATGTATACTTGCTTCTTTAATCGAAAACGAAAACAATATGATGAGGGCAATTTCCCAGATAGATAATCTTTAGTCCTTCGTCGGTCTTCTCTTAAGTCTTCATCTTTTGTTTGTTGACCTCATTCCTCTCCCTCCCACGCTGAGTCACTGAGTGCTGTCCTTCCCCTCCAGGTACCTTGGGCAAATACGTCTGGACCTGTCAGTTAAACAGAAGTGCAGAGGAACATACACCTGCAGTGCTATGCACGGTATTCGGATACTCCCTCATATGGCTTGCATGAATAACCCATTGGTCAAGGTGCATACTTGAAAGGTGTGTTTAATGTTGGCCATGAAGCGTTCTATGGTGTCATTGGCCTGTGGCCACAATGGAGTGATCTTTCGGTGCTGCAAACCAAGGTGTTCCGCGAACATGGCAAAGTCATGTCCACCGGAGAGGACCATTTTCGAATTTCACAATGGTGGGAAATCCGTAGTCTGCAAACATATTGTCAAGTGTGGTAATGGGGGTTTGGGCACTTGTAGATGACGCCAGATGGGAATCTTGGTACTGTGACATCTCACCAACAGCAATCAGTACGTATTTTTCCATTTGCAATGGTTCTAAATAGATCCACCGCAACCTTGTCCAACACCTTGAGGGGCATCAACGTCATCTTCAAAGGTTCCGGAAATATACATGGTGCAATTGACTTGCCAATAAGGCAGTCTTCCAGGGCTTTCCTGTATTTTGACATCCATTTTTGGAAACCATACTTTCATTCGCAGCTGACGTTTTGTAGACACAATACACTGATGCCCCACCTGTGCAAGTCTAATTACTTGCAGTAAGAGGGGAATTACAAATCTGTTTTCTTTTAGTAGTAAGCTTTCCAGTGATACGGACAGCTCATCCTTCATGATAGCAAACGTTTGCAACACCATCTGCTGCTCTTCATACTACCCCATTTCATGCCATTTCCCTGCTAGCAAGTTCTTCTTTACTTGCCATAGGAGGATATAGTTGCATGACCCTTGTACCACTTCCTGTATTTTCAGGTCTTTTGGAGTGCATTGCTGATGAGGTTATTTACGCATTGATCAGCTTTAGATGTTTGTACCTCTTCTGCTCGGACTGGAAACCCGGTGAGAAAATCTGCAGAAACGTTCTCCTTCCCCGGCTTGTGGACGATATCGAAACAGTATTCCTGCAGCCGCAAATCCCAGAGAGCAATACAAAGAGGCATTTTTGCATTTGGCTTCCCATATATAGTGGCTAGTGCTTGATGGTCGGTTTCTATCGTAAACAAGAACAGGTGATAATGCTCACAGGCCCACACCACAGCCAAACATTATTTTCATGGCTGTGAGTAGGCATACTCAGTGGTGGAAAGACCTCTGCTAGAATATGAATTGATGTGTTTGGGTGAGGAAGATCCTTGTCTAAATTGAGGCAGGGTGGCTCCTAATCCACCCAGACTTGCGTCCACTGTTAGTTCTGTTCCCAGATCAGGGTCATAATCATCCATGCACGCAGCTGACGATATGCATGACTTTATTTCTTTCAATGCAGCCTCACCCTCCTGGGACCAGTGGAATTCCTGTCCTTTTCCTGTGAGTAACCTGAAAGGCATGCTGATTGATGCAAAATCCTTTATTTATCTCGTGCAATGACTGGCCTAAGAATGACTGCACTGCGGTAATGGATGATGGTGTGGGCGTCTCAATCAGTGCATTTATTTTGCCAGGATCTGGCTGGAGTCAGTCGCTTGAGAAAATGTGGGCCAAGAATTTTAGGGTTGAATTACTGAATTTGCACTTGTTGACATTGAGTGTCAGATTCACATCTTCTAATGCCATGCATGCTCTTCTTAGTGTGTCATCATGAGCCTGTAGGGTGGCCCCAAAGATCAAAATATCATCACTATAATGTAAGCAATGAGGAATGTGCCCGATTATCTGTTGTATTTCATTGTGAAAGATTTAAGCCGCGGAGGAAACACCAAAGCTTAACCTTTTATATCGAAACAGTCCAACCTATGTCATGAAGGTGGTTATGTATCGACTGTCCGGATATGGCTCAAGCGGGTAGTACCCTTGTTAAGATCCAATTTCGAAAACACTTTGGCTCCATGTAGCAGGTGCACGATGTCTGTCATTCTGGGGGATAGATGCCTTTCCCTTTCTATGGCCCGATTCAGCATCCACATGTCTACACAAATACGTATCTTGTTGCTTTTTTCTTTTCTTGGGGGTCGGTACAATTGGGGAAACCCAAGGTGTCGGCCCTTTCACATGTTCAATTATGTCCTGTTTGAGTAATGACTGCAGCTCATCCTCTACCTGTAAGTGATTATTCAATGGAATCCCTCTATGGTGTTGAGCTATTAGCTTGACTTCCTTGTTGATGTGTAATTTGATTTGTTTCTCTCTCAGCTTCCCAAATCCCTTAAACAAGGATGGGAAGAGCTTAACGGCCATGTCCTTGGTGGTTGAGGTGTAGGCGGACATTAGTTGATACATAATATGCACTAGGCCCAGTGGTCGAAGTGGGCAGGAGCGGTTGGGAGCGGTGCTCCTCTACTTTATTTTTTGAAGTTTTACTGTTCTATACTTTTATTTTAAAATGAAACCATTCTGGAATGGTTTACTTTAAAATAAAAGTGTACAAAGAAGTTGAAACTTGCACTTCAGTGCACTGAACATTCCCTTAAATAGCAGATGTGTTTGTTTGGGTGTTTGTATGGTGTGTCGTAGGGGGTGTGGATATGGGGTTTGTGGGGAGCGGGGGACAGGCCAGCAGGGAACATAGTTCCACTACTTCTTTTCGTACTCTTCGACCACTGACCAGAACCATTTTCATGAGAGACTTAAAGCTAAGTATGGCCCTTCCAGGCACGTCACCTTTCACCATATATATCGTTAACTGTTCGATGCTGTCTTTGTATGAACAAGATGATACAAACATGCCCTTGCATGGAAGCAGGGTGCTCGAGCCATATGGGTAAATGTCAATGCCGGAGCCCTTATTCTGGTAGTATTCTTTAGACTGGCGTAGGTTTCTTTGTTCATCACATTCACCATGGTACCAGTGTCAATAAGGAATTCTTGAGCGCTTCTGTTGACTTGTAGTAGTAGAGTCAGGCTCTATTCCATGGCCGTGTTGTTCCCTATCGCATGTACATAGTCTCCTTTCCACTCTCATCTGGATGAGGAGGCGGAATCCGTCTGTTAGCTGGGCGCCGTCTCCACGTAGCGTACTTTGTGATGCATCGATCTTTGCTTTTGATCTTCTTGGTTTACTGTTTGATGACATTGCTGACGCCGACCTGACAAGCGTTTAGGACTTCTGGTGATGTATTATAATGTTCTGATGATCCTCGCTGTTGGTAGGTTGGCGACCTCCATTTAGTTTTTCGCTGCTCTTCTGAGCTTTGCCTCGAGTATGTTTGCCCCAAATTTTTCTGACCGTATTGTGACATTTTACACATGGATTGGCCGTGGTTTCCTTCTCTGCATCTGTCACATCTGTGCCCCATAGCTGGAAACATTCCTTCATGTGGAAAGTCGTAGCCACATCTAAAGCACTTGAGTGATTCTTTCTTGGATGGCTTGGCAGACGGCTACATCTGGCATATCGGGGGAGGTGGTCATTGGGATATGGTTATTTTACCCATGGATTCAGCTTGCATGCTGATGGCCATGTCAGTCCGTGCTCGCATCAGGATCTCCTCCAGTGATCTCCTTTTCTGTAGCAGTTTTTAGGGAAACTCGGATGACTCACATCCAGCAATTCAGAATCTGAGGGATTGAAGGATTCCTCTATGGAATAATGATCAAAGTCACTGTATTTGACCCTTTTCTTTAGCCTCAGGCAAATGCCTCCAGGGTTTCACCCTTCTCTTGGGTGCTGGCATGAAAAATGTGTCTTTCATAGTCAATATCTCTATGTGGGGCAAAATACGTATTCAGAGAATCAATGACACCAGTGTATGAGTCTGTGGTGTCTTCTGGCATTTCATATACCGTGTGTAAGAATGCGTTAATATTCCTCTTAAGCATATGGGCCCTGTAAGGAAGGCATTGAATCAGCAGCAGACACAGACACAATAGATGCAAGTTTCAAAAACCTTTATTTTGTATTTTAGTTAGGTTGGGAGTATTCCTAACTGGCTCTAACTCTAGAATGGGAGTAGTCTCGAACATTAAACAAATAACAAACAAGTCCAAGTCAGTCTAACCAAAATAAAAAGGCCTCTACTAAAAAATCCGAACCCTGCCCTCCTTCTCAAATGACAAATGTGTAAACGGGATATAAAAAGGAAAAACAGTGTCTTAAAAGAAATGTCAGAATGGCTCAGGTAACAACTCCCTTCCCCAAGTTCAGAAGCACAGGGTCTTGTGAGTTTCTTAAAAGGATAGGTCGATGGCACAGTTTTATCAGTCTTGCACACTTTGGCTTACTGGTACCATTCAACAGTACAGGCTTGGGCTCCAAGCTTTTGACAGTTCAATAAGTTATTGAGGCTTTGTCTGCCTTGCCACAAATACACAGTTCTACTCTTGACTTTTACTTTATCACCGTTCTGCACAGGCTTCCCCCTTCCCTCTGCTGGGCTCGAGCCTGCCTTTCTCTGCACATTTGACTTTTACTTTATCACCGTTCTGCACAGGCTTCCCCCTTCCCTCTGCTGGGCTCGAGACTGCCTTTCTCTGCACATTTAACTTTCACTTTATCACCATTCAGCACAGGCTTCCCTCCACCGTGCTCGAGCCTGCCTTTCTCTGCACATTTAACTTTCACTTTATCACCATTCAGCACAGGCTTCCCTCCACCGGGCTTGAGCCTGCCTTTCTCTGCACATTTAACTTTCACTTTATCACCATTCAGCACAGGCTTCCCTCCACCGGGCTCGAGCCTGCCTTTCTCTGCACATTTAACTTTCACTTTATCACCATTCAGCACAGGCTTCCCTCCACCGGGCTCGAGCCTGCCTTTCTCTGCACATTTAACTTTCACTTTATCACTGTTCAGCACAGGCTTCCCTCCGCCAGACTCGAGCCTGCCTTTCTATGCACATTTAACTTTCACTTTATCACCGTTCTGCACAGGCTTCCCCCTTCCCTCTGCCGGGCTCGAGCCTGCCTTTCTCTGCACATTTAACTTTCACTTTAGCACCGTTCAACACAGGCTTCCCTCCGTCGGGCTCGAGCCTGCCTTTCTCTGCACATTTAACTTTCACTTTATCACCATTCAGCACAGGCTTCCCTCCACCGGGCTCGAGCCTGCCTTTCTCTGCACCTTTAACTTTCACTTTATCACCATTCAGCACAGGCTTCCCTCCACCGGGCTTGAGCCTGCCTTTCTCTGCACATTTAACTTTCACTTTATCACCGTTCAGCAACGACTTCCCTCCACCGGGCTCAAGCCTGCCTTTATCTGCACATTTAACTTTCACTTTATCACCGTTCAGCACAGGCTTCCTGCCACCATACTTGAGCCTGCCTTTCTCTTCACATTTAACTTTCACTGTATCACTGTTCTGCACAGGCTTCCCTCCGCCAGGCGCGAGTCTGCCTTTCTCTGCACATTTAACTTTCACTTTATCACCGTTCAGCACACGCTTCCCTCCGCCGGACTCAAGCCTGCCTTTCTCTTCACATTTAACTTTCAGTTTGCCACAGTTCAGCACAGGCTCCACTGGGCTCGAGCCTGTCTTTTGTTTCACATAGGTTTGAAATGTCATTTCTCACATGAGTCTCCCTCTGCCAGGCTCAAACCCTCTTTTCTTGTTGTGTGTGTTCCATTCCCCACGTTTTGCTTTCCTTTCACAAATAACCTTTCACTGTCGAAGACTTTCAAAACTGCAAGGATTTTACGTAGACCTCTGCATGAACGCTTTGACCTCTCTTTAAACAATTTAATAATCAACAATCTTCATCACCTCACAACTCCAATGCTTCTTGGTACTTGTAGTTTCTTATTCTCTTTGCCCTATTGGCATTTTTCAAAGTTCATGTATTTTGCCCTCTTAGTGTATTTAGACTTTACATACTTTGCTTTTCACTCAATTAACTCTCGTTCAGGATCGCTGTTACTTTCTTGCCTGCGTTGCCTGTTTTATCTCAATTCAAACATTTCAGAGACTTTCAAATGTGCGATTCTACCTCACAGACCACTCTGTTACTTTGTATACTTTCCTCACAATTCAGCAATTGTCCTTTCCATTACACGTTTCATCGGCTCACGCACAACCTTCAACTCCTGTTAAACTTTTGCTTTTAACACACACTGGGCTTTTGTTCTCTTCGATAACTCACTGGTCATGTTAATTGGGTTTCTTTTTTCAACGCCTTTCACGTAGCTGTGATGGCCGTTACCAATGCTTCCTCTGCTCCTTCCTAACTCCGTTGTTCACCCGAGGGGTAGCTTGAAATACTTAGAAGGTATCACCTTTCCGCTCACTCAGTTTCAGTCTTGGAACGCTTACGGATTTACGAAAGTTTGGAATTCTCACCTGGCTCTATCTCATCTGCTGCAACTGCTGATCATCCCCCTGGCCTTCCAACTTTGATAGCCTGGTTTGCATCAGCCCTGAATGGGCTGCTCCTTATCATACCCAGCCTTGCTCAGGGTGCGCCTGTGTGTGCCACCTTTTTTCCTGACAGGGAGTCTTAACAAGTGGCAGGTGTGTGTAGTTAGGATTTCGTGCCTGACTCTGCCTGGTCTCATTAAAGGGACAGAGCCATTGCAAGTCAGTAGAGGTAATCTTCCTGGCCTCATTCCTCATCTTCCTCGGATCAGAAGTGTTGTCAGTGTGAAGTGGGGAGGAATTATGGGAGCTGCAGTTTCCCATGAAATAGGCAGGGATAGGGGTTACATGGGTTTTGGAAAAAGAGAGATACCATGGGCCTCATTACGAGAAAGGCAGTAGGGGGTTAACGGGCAGGTAGAGCTGCCGGCCCCGTTAACCCCCTACCGCCTCATTATGAGGTCTCTTTGCGGGACCCGGTAAGGACGCCTGGTAACCTGGTAGTCCCGCGAGCAGACCAGGATGCAAACAACGGGCCCGTCATTAACGGGCCCGTTGTTTGCATTGTACCCATTCCCATTGAGCCCTGTCAGGGCTCAAATGGGAATGGGGATGTACCAGGTCTGGGTTCCCTGAATGGGGAAATACTGAGCCCTCCAAGGTCGGAATGGCCCGGTATTTCCCCATTCAGGGGACCCGGACCCAGAACCCGGAATGGGGGTAGCCGTGCTGCAAAAAGCGGCATGGTTACCTCTATGGTCGAAATGAGGCCCCATGTCTCACCATCAGGTGCTTCTTCCCACTCCTCGAGCACCCCCTCACCAGGTGATCCTCCCTCGCTTGTTCACCCCCAGGGTAGGGATCGAAAAGCGAAGGCCTTTCCCTGGCCAGCTGAGTAGGGGATCCCCGGGGGCTAGGTTGTGAACCACCCTCTGTTTTTTCAAAGCTCTCTTATACCCATTACACCTATGTACACATAGAAGACCTACAGTCATCTTACCCATCTGGGCCCTAAACTGCTAGGTACTGTCTGTGATGGCAATCTTCATGGCGGATGTGTGTTATGGGTGAAAAAGTGGATGTATGGCTGCAGCAGAGTTGTCTTCTGATGTGGTTGGGCATGTGGTGCCTCTCGCCTGGCAGTGATGTTCCTTTGCCTATTTTACTGCCCTTCAATGCCTCTGTTGCCTTTTGTTCCTTCAGTGGGGTTCTGTGGATTATATTAGGTTTCCTAGCCTGGCCCATGTCTCCCTTTGCGTTTCTGTGTTCTGCAAAGGCTGCTGAGGCAGGTACGCCCTGCATGTGCCCATCTCCGGTTCTGCCGCGTATCAGGGAGGGTTCGTTGTGCCCTCCTGGGGCTGAAACGCTTCCTTGAAGTGGGCGTTGCGCTCTCCTGGAGCAGATGGGCCAGCCGGGGGCAGAAACGGTCCCTTGAAGCAGACGTTGGGCTCTCCTGGAGCTTGGCACTCAGCATTGCACTCTCCTGGAGCTGGGTCCTCACATAGAGTGGACATGGCAAGCATGGAGCGCTGGCACCACTGGACTCAGCGATCGAGATGCACATGTGTCCGTGAATCCTCATCACCAATGTTTTGCCCAGCAACTTGTGTGTTGTGCACTTGCACGGTGTCGGCTAATGGGCCCAATAATGTTAGGCCAACACAGGGAGCTTGGGGAACATGTCTGCTTCATTCAAACTCCTTCACTCTACTGCTCCTCCTCTATCCTGGTCACGTGTTTCCTGTCCCCATGTGTGCAGACAGGGAAACAGGACTAACACTTAACTACTTATAACAACTAGAACAGTACACAGTGGGGAGGGGTTATTATATAAGCAGCAGTGTGCAGCGCAGGGGGTGCGGCCACGGGGCGCGTCCCCACGCCAGGTCATGCAATACAGTATCTCTTCATAGTACCCAATTCTGGCGATTTGCATAAAAGCAAAAGCATTGAGGGAACATAAGAATGTCCACAATTTGAAATTTGAAATATGTTTTATAGTGATTCAATAAGAAACATTTTTGAGCGAATAATGGAAGTTGGGCTGTGCAGTTTTGATTGGTCACAGTACTCACCCTAAGAAAATAATTCTTGACTTTGCAGGACTTATATACCAGTTTGTACATCTCCCTTAAGTATGAGAGGCTTTGGCTGTTTATGTATTCCATTTCCCATGTTGAAACGTGGGTTGTTTGTGCATGTGATAACTTGGCTTCAAAACACAGCTTGCTGGGTGTATCCTGTTCTGAAGCTGACTTATCACATGCTCTTGCAACCAGAGACGTTTTTATGGGAGGGCAAACGGGTCACTTGCCCAGGGCCCCCACCTTGCAGGGGGCCCCACAAGGCTAGCTGATCTGAAGAAGTAAGATTCCATTGTTCACCAGTCTTAAATAGCACACGTCAGGATATGTTATGGGGTGCTGCTGACGCTCTAAACCCAGTGCCTTTCTGTTTTGGCAAGTGCATTCTACCTTGATCAATTCATCATGTATTGCTTTCTGTGTTCACTGTGGTATACATAGTTAGTGTGTTCCTTATGGAACATTCTTTTCTTCCTGTGGGAATTATGTTGATCATGTGCAATAGGCAATGGTGGAATGCATATTGATAAATTTAGTGCCACAATGGTTCAGAAGTTAGCTCAGTGTGTGAAGCACCCATTGCAGAGATATGTGTTCATATGCAAAATTAGAATATCACATTCCAGCAAGGCTGGCTGAGCCTTTCCTATGTCTGAAGTTTATTAACTTGCCTGCATATGTACTTGGTTTTGCAGAACAACATCTGGTATTATCAGGAATCTATCTACCTGTACAAGATAGGGGCTGTTATAAAACTTAACATATCATCCGTATTGTGAAGTCTAGAAATTGGTTTGTTCAGATGGGGTGTTGTAAAACCTAGGCAATCGCCTCCAGCAATGGCATAAACTGCTCGTCCAAGTGGTGAATAAGTATCCAAATTCAAGACTATGGAACGACAGCGTTCATGTTTGTATCCTGGATTTGCCAGCAGATGATACAGTGATCCTGGTCAAATCATCTAATATATCTTACATTACTGTGCTGTCTTCTGTGGGTTTTGCCTTCTTGCCTGCTGCTGGTATCGTTTAGCCGATTACTTGATCTTTCGTCTTATGTAGGCCATTTGGGTGGAAGGGTTGGTAGACAGAAGAGAGCGGACCAGATTTATGCAGGCCTCAGACAAGCATATTTTAAGGTCTGCTTGTTTGAGTCAAAAACGGTTTGCTTTTGGTAAATGACAAAGGTTTTTATGTACGTATATAAATGAAAATGCCACAAGCCAATGTTTTGGAAGTATTTAAAGCTTTAAAATACAAAAGACAAACCCAGATTACATTTGTAAAATAACATCGATTGGTATGCTGGTTCTTCTATACTTCCCTTGATGATGGAGAGAATGAAGCTAGAATCGTTCCCATTTTGCATAACACCCTTCTATAATATTTTGTTTAAAAATGGTCATTTTTGGTAATGTGATATGTGTACTTTCCAAGTCCGTTTTTTTCTATAAAATGAGATTGTTTTAGTTCATGGTAAGAACTGGAAAAGAAATTGATCAAATGCATAAATTGCAGAGTTGGCACACATCACAGCTTTACGCCTTAACCAATGTGTGATTCTGGGCATCTCATTTAATCTTGTATTGCCTAACCTCTCAATCTGGCCAGTCCCTAAACCTTTCCAAATTGTCAGCCCTTCCAAGTGATTTCCTTCTCATGGTTTGATCTTCATAAAAGCCTTATTCATGGATTCACTGTGTTAATAGTGAGCATATTTATATCGCACACCATAGGCATGTGTTCCTTTTGATATCTAATTGCAACACTATTTGAAAACCATCTCAGTCTGTCTGGATAAAGACACCTTCTTCGTAGTTTCTAATCTGCCTCCACTATCCATCCTACAGTATGTGTAGCGTCCTCCTTCTTTCCAATTCGTGGTCTAATTTTGCATTCTGTGAGGCAGTGTTACTCACCGCCTGCAGGACTGCCTGGGGCATTGAGAGAATGGAACACCAACTGGACCGGAAACTTCTGTCACTGCTGAGTATAGTCCGAAAAGGACCCCTCAAACCGGGCTGCCTCTCTTGAGGCAGCTCTTTAAGATAATGAACCCCCTTGACTGTGTCAAGTTGAACAGGCAGGTTGGTTTATTACCCAAAAGAGCGGGGAAAAACCACACCACCACACCAAGCTGCAAAATACAAGAAAAGAGGTTAGAGGCAATATTATAACGTTAAAGGTTGATGGAGATCTAGGAAGTGGGTAGGTACCTGAAAGAGGGTTGGCAGCTAGTAGTTTGGGAGTTCTAAATAGAGGAAAGAAAAGCAGGGCTTAGTGTTGGAAGCGTAATGTTAGTGTTTAGGAGAGTAATACTGATAGAAAACCAAAGAGAGACTCTTACCTCCTTATGGATTGGAAGATGTCCAAAAGAGAAACACAACGGAGGTATAAAATAACAAACAGGTAAGGTTTTCCCGAACGGCACGAGGGTCGCAACTAGGTTCGGGGTGGTGCAAGGAATCAGCAAGGCGTCCAGCTTGCACAATTGAGCTATCACAAGTCTGTCTTAATACTCCTTTATAGCAGATTTCAATTGGTGAACAAGACAAATCCAAAAGTAGCTCGCAACTCTTACCGTAGGTAGGCTGAAGATGATAATAAGATAGATGAGGTAATCGTCCAGCCAATAATTAGAGGGAATGTCACAGAAGAACTGGATCAAAGAGTGTAACGTAATACACTAACAGCAAAGAGGAGAGAAATGGCAGATCAGGACAAGACGATAGGCAGGTCAATAAGCGTTCCAAGGTCAGGTTTCAAGTGGGCTGGCGGGAGGATAATCCGAAGGCAGGTCAGTAAGCGTTCCAAAGTCGGGCTTCGAGTGGGCTGGCTGGAAGGATAATCCGAAGGCAGGTCAGTAGGCATACCAAAGTTCCAGTCAACAGCCGGTGAATCAACTGACAGACGAGGGGCGTGCGTAATAGAAATCAGGTAACAAGTCCGGAGTCAAGCACAGGAAAATATCCAAATCTGTACACACAAACAACGGTGAGGAAAAGCAACGCTAATTAGAAGCGCCGTATCTTGAGTCACGTGTGTTTTTATGTGACGAGGAAGCGTCAAGGTCAGCTGATCCTGCGATGCAGCATATTCCTGCGGTGTGGTTTCCCTGACAACTGCCAACGCCTCCTGAACGGGGAAGCAGGTAATGGCAGCCGTCCTCTTCGGGATCGAGAGCCCCGCGAGCTGAGCAGAGCGGGACAGTGCCCATGTGTAACAGCATCCGCCCCCAAAGAGAGCGGCAACCCCTGGGAAATGTGGAACTCCCGCAAGAGGTCAGGTGAGTGGATGTGTGACAAGGGCTCCCAAGTCCTATCCTCTGGCCCAAAGCCCTCCAATCACCCAAATAATACAAAGAATCCCTGGAGAACTTGACATCCAAGATCTGGGCCACCTCAAACTCCTCCTCCTCGTCTACCAGAACAGGCGTGGGACAGACCTGCAGGTGGGTGTCGGGTGGGCAGGGTTTCAATAGGGAAACATGAAACACCGGGTTAACCCTCCAGGAGGCTGGTAAAGACAGGCGCACCGCCACAAGATTGATCACGGCTGCTACCTGAAAAGGACCCACAAAATGGGGTAAGAGAGCCCTCTTGCCGGGAATGCATAAATGACGCGAAGACAACCAGACTGACATGCCCACGGTATATGTTGGAGCAGAGGTGCGATGGGCATCCGCAAATCTCTTTGCCCATACCTGGGCCCGTAACAAATATCCCCGCACATCACGATGTAACTGATCCATGTCCCACACACAAATTCGGGCTGCCGGGTTGTCTATGGGTAATGCGGGATCCAGCGGTAGAGAGCGTGAATGAAAGCCATACAAGGCATAGAAAGGAGAAACCATAGTTGCAGAATGCATAGAATTATTGTTGGCAAATTCTGCCTGAGGCAGGGCAGCCAACCAAGTACTTTGGTATTGTAGACATAAGCAGCGCAAGTATTGCTCCATAGTTGAATTGGTACGTTCCGTGAGACCATCGGTCTGAGAATGGTAAGAGGAGGAGTACCTGCCATCAACAAGTAAAGAAGCGGTGAGAGCCCTCCAGAAGTGTGAAGTAAATTGTGATCCCCTGTCGGAGATCAAGATTGAAGGCAGTCCGAATCCTTTGAAGATGTTGGCCACAAACAATTCCGCCAGCGCAGGGGCCGTTGGAAAACTGGAGCATGGAATGAAAACGGCATACCGGGTGAAATAATCGATAACCACTAAGATGATGTTGAAACCTCTTATGGTAGGCAGTTCAACCACAAAATCCATGGCACCATCTGCCAGGGTCTGTATGGAACCGGAAGCGGGTGCAACAACCCCATAGATTTGGACCTGGATGATTTACATTGGGCACAAATAGAACAAGAGGCCAGATGGTCAATGATGTCACGTGTCATGGAAGGCCACCAGGACCATCTACGCAAGGACTCAATGGTTTTTTGTTGACCAGGATGTGCTGCTACCGCTGAGTCATGAGCCCATTGGAGAGCAAGGGTGCGGGCCCGGCCAGGCGGAACATAGATCCGTCCTTTGAAGTAAGGTAAACTATGAAGGATTTCAAGCTCGTAATCTGTGACAGCCGTTGGGTTGGAATTTACCCATTCTTCCAGCATAGCCCGCAAAGAAGGTTGCACAGCGCAACCACATACCACATTGTCCTGTTGCAAAGGAGTTGGTTCAGGACGGAGCCGGGGATTCCCCGATGGTAGGCGGGGCAAAGCATCCGCCGCCGACTGCAGACATGCTGGACAGTAAGAAATAACAAATTGAAATTGTGAAAAGAACAAATGCCACCGAGCCTGCCGAGCGGTCAGGCACTTCATAGATTTGAAGGCCAATAGACTTCTGTGATCTGAGTAAACCGTGGCAGAATGTTTGTGTCATGATGCCTACCCCCGGGCATCAGGACCAAGCCCATCAGCTCCAGAAGCAGGCATCCAGACACTTATTAAAACACCAACAGCCCCGGCTGGAGGCTGTTTGGATTCAGTCCTGGCACCTTAGGCGCCAGGCTTATCATAGAAATCAGTCCTGGCACCATAGGCGCCAGGCTCATAAACTTTACTTACCTGATGCAGAGCATGCTGCTAGTGAGTCCAAGCCAATGTGAGGCCTGGATGGGACTATTTTATTACAGGGACTATTTTTTACTCGGGCGTGGTTCTAGGGAACTTCTTACCTGGAACTACTTTGGAGGCTATTTAAACCACGCCCGAACAACAGCACACACTTCGCGTTATTCTGCACCCAGCAGCGTAATGCACACCGTGCCTGCAATCTGCATCCAGTCTTCTGCCACGCCCGCCTCGAATCAGGAGCTCCTAAAACAAAGAGGAAAGAAAAGGACAAGGTTAGAAAACAAACTATTTTTGAATTCCTCACCTGATTCCGGATCCATCTCGCCTCGGGACCTGGAAAGAAAATCATTTCTGTATGTGTTGCATTTCCAGCTGCAGCGCCGCGCCATACTCACCAGTCCTCGCAGCATCTTTCGATTCAGCGCAGCCTCCATCATTTCTTCGCTGAACTCTGCCACCTGAGGGACAAAAGAAAACAACAAGGTGAGCCGAGAAAACCAACAAATATAACTCTTATCACCATAGACTTACCTGATTTACCACCGTAGGCATTATTCTATAACTCTCCACATCTTCATGTGCCGCACTTGCAAAGAGAGAGAAAACAACACGTTAAACACGTGCAACATTTACCGGACAGCGTCGGGTAATACAGACTCTTACCTGAGCTCCACCAGCTGCTACAAGAGCATATTCTCACAATCTCAGCTGCAAGACAAGGAAGGAAAGGGGGAAAAGAGTGAAGCATCGGACATATTGAACTCTATGAACTTGATACTTACTGGACCTTGCCAGGAACCTCAGAGTCAATACTCTCCGGAACTCTCCCATGCCTTCAAACCAGTGAAGTAACTGGCATCAATGCGCCCCTGCAATCCATGCAGGATGGAGAGCTCATCTTTCAAGAATATAAGGTGAGATTGCTGAGAGGGAACTTCGGAGGTGATGCGTTGGGAGGACTGTGGGGGGGCCATCACTTGAATCCACGGGTGGCTAAATCCATCTCTCCATTTGCAGGAGAATACTTCTACGGGTCACGCAGACAAGATTAGGAAGGCCAGTACAGTCAGTCATCTCTGCACTATGCATCACGTTGGTGGAGACCGCAGCCATCCGGATCCGACCGATGCCCCTGTGGGAACCAGGTGAGCATAACAGTTTGGCCCCCAATAGATGATGTCACCATTCGACGAAAGCCTCTTTGATAGCCAGAAGTTCCCTTTCGGTAATAGCATAGTTCTGTTCATAGATTTTAAGCTTCCTCAAGAAGTAAGCTACCGGGTGGATATCTCCGGTCTGAGGACAAGCTTGAGATAGAACAGCGCCAATAGCAAAACCCGAAGCATCTGCTTCAACAAAGAATGGCAGCTCCGGATTAGGATGTTGAAGAACAGGGGCGGTAGTAAAAGCCACTTTAAGACTTTCAAATACCGCCTGGGCCTTTTCAGACCAGACGAAAGGTACTTTGGAACTTGTTAAAGCAGTCAGTGGTGCCGCCAGGGAAGAGAAGGAGTGGATAAAACGCTGATAAAAGTTTGCAAATCCCCGGAAGGATTGCAGTGTCTTGACTGAAGTTGGGACCGGCCATTTCAATACCGCCTTGACCTTAGAAGAACTCATTCGAATTCCCTGGCTAGTGATATCAAACCCAAGAAATTCAACTTCCTGTGTGTGAAAAACGCACTTCTCCAGCTTGACAAAGAGCTGGTTTTCACGGAGACGTTGGAGAACAGTGGAGACGTGTTTAACATGTTCAGTGAAAGATGGAGAATAGATGAGGATATCATCTAAATATATGACGACATATTGATCAAGGATGTTACGGAATACATTGTTCATGAACGCCTGAAACGTTGCCGGGGCGTTGCAGAGGCCAAAAGGCATCACAAGATGCTCGAAAAGGCCAAAACGAGTCTTGAAGGCGGTCTTCCATTCATCTCCACTTCTTATGCACACCAGGTTGTACGCCCGCGTAGGTCCAGTTTGGAGAAATAATTAGCTTGACCTAATTGATCTAGTAACATCGAAATCAGAGGCAGAGGATACTAATTCCTTACAGTTACAGCGTTGAGAGCCCTGTAATCAATACAAGGCCTAAGGTCCCCTTCTTTTTTAGGTACAAAAAAGAGGGGTGAGGCCGCGGGAGAGGTCGATGGGCGTATAAAACCCATAGTTAAGACCTTGTCTAGATATTCCTTGAGTACCTGTTCTTCCTTTAGATACAATGGGTAGACTCTGCCTGAAGGTATCTTAGCGCCCGGAATCAGCTCAATAGGGCAATCATATATACGATGAGGAGGTAGAGACTCAGCCTTGTTCTTGTCAAACACGTCGGCAAAGGAGGAGTAATCCCGAGGTATCAGTGGAGTACTCTCAATTGATAATGCTCCGACAGAAGGTGAAACAGCTGCCAACAACCGAATGGTAGAGCTAGAGACAACCTCATGTGTAGTGAAACATTGATTGTTACAGAAGGGGGAAGGGAATTGAATGACACCCAATGCCCAGTTGATATGAGGGTTATGTAACTGTAACCAAGGTATTCCCAAAATGATTCTGTAGGCTGGGGCTTTAATCACATCGAAAGTGATCACCTCAGAATGACCGTCCTCAGTACTCATATTTAATGGTTCGGTTTGCTGGACTACCATTCCAGAGGCCAATGCTGAACCATCAACAGCACTAACCGACTCTGGTTGGGGTTTAGCCACTAAGACCACCCCAAAAGCTTTGGCGTATTCATGGTCAATATAATTGCCCGTGGCGCCTGAGTCTATGACCACAGAGGCAGAAAAGGATGAACCCAGAACAGTAGAAAAGGTTGTTGACAAGTGAATCAAGGAAGGAGGACTGGCAATGATTGAGTCCAGGTCAGGTTTTCCCGACAAAGGGACTCGTTCTATTGTTGGGACTTGGCGTTTCCCGCCTTCTTTTTGGGTTTTTTGGTACAATCAGGTAGGAGGTGGTCTGCCGGTCCACAATACATGCAGAGATTGTTTTTTCTGCGATGTTCTCGTTGAGCGGGAGTCAACGGACCCCTGATGGTGCCTATTTGCATGGGTTCCGGGGTGGACTGTGTTGAAGGTATTGAATCTGAGACCACAGGAGGCAGCATGGGTCTCTTTTCACCCTTTCGTTCCACTCTTTGAGCGTCAATTTGAAGTACCAAATCCAGTAGGTCACTAAAACCCATAGGGACCACTGGAACAGTAGACAGAGTGTCCTTTAGTTCCTCAGAGAGGCCCTGGTAAAAAAACACCGATTTCTTCTCCTCTGGCAGTCGGTTTCAGCAACCAACTGATTAAACCGGGCCAAATATGCGAGGAGAGGGGTAGCGCCTTGTCTGAGTTTGAGGAGTTCGAGGTAAGAAGCTTGGGTAGTATAGCAGGTATCAAACACTCTACTCATAGCAGAGAGAAGGGCATCGCAATTATAAAGATCATGCCTATTAGATTCCAGAAGCGGATTAGCCCATGCGGCTGCCGTACCACCCCAAATGGGATAATACAAATGCAGCCTTGGTGGTCGATGTAGGGAAAGATGAAGGCCGACAAAGAAAGTGAAGTTTACATTGGTTAACAAATGTACTGTAATGCTTAGGGTCCCCGGTAAAGCGCTCAGGCGGGGCAAGGGGAGATGGAGTAGAGACCACTACTGAAGGCGTTTCTTGGGGAGAACCTGGGAACCCTGAACCGGAAGCAGACGCATCTGTTGCACCTGCCCCCTGTGAGGCAGATGACATTACCAGGCCCTGTAAGTCATCCACCCTCTGACGCAGAGAGTCTTGAGCAGAAAGCATATCTGCCCTTAGGTCAGACATCATCTGCATCAGTTGAGCTAGAGTTTCTGAAGGTTCCATTTGGTGTCCTTTTTTTTTGGCTTCAAATTCTGTTACTCACCGCCTGCAGGACCGCCCGGGGCGTTGAGAGAATGGAACACCAACTGGACCGGAAACTTCTGTCTCTGCTGAGTATAGTCCGAAAAGGACCCCTCAGACCGGGCTGCCTCACTTGAGGCGGCTCTTTAAGATAATGAACCCCCTTGACTGTGTCAAGTAGAACAGGCAGGTTGGTGTATTACCCAAAAGAGCGGCGAAAAACCACACCACCACACCAAGCTGCAAAATACAAGAAAAGAGGTTAGAGGCAATATTAGAACGTTAAAGGTTGATGGAGATCTAGGAAGTGGGTAAGTACCTGAAAGAGGGTTGGCAGCTAGTAGTTTGAGATTTCTAAATAGAGGAAAGAAAAGCAGGGCTTAGTGTTGGAAGTTCTATTTAGGAGAGTAATACTGATAGAAAACCAAAGAGAGACTCAACGGAGGTGTAAAATAACAAACAGGTAAGGTTAGTAGGGGGTAGCTTCCCGAACGGCACGAGGGTCGCAATTATGTTCGGGGTGGTGCAAGGAATCAGCAAGGCGTCCAGCTTGCACAATTGAGCTATCACAAGTCTGTCTTAATACTCCTTTATCGCAGATTTCAATTGGTGAACAAGACAAATCCAACAGTAGCTCGCAACTCTTACCATAGGTAGGCTGAAGATGATAATAAGATAGATGGAGGTAATCGTCCAGCCAATAATTAGAGGGAATGTCACAGAAGAACTGGATCGAAGAGTGTAACGTAATACACTAACAGCAAAGAGGAGAGAAATGGCAGATCAGGACAAGACGATAGGCAGGTCAATAAGCGTTCCAAGGTCGGGCTTCAAGTGGGCTGCCAGGGAGGATAATCCGAAGGCAGGTCAGTAAGCGTTCCAAAGTCGGGCTTCGAGTAGGCTCGCCGGAAGGATCATCCGAAGGCAGGTCAGTAGGCGTTCCAAAGTTCCAGTCAACAGCCGGTGAATCAACTGACAGACGAGGGGCGCGCGAAATAGAAATCAGGTAACAAGTCCGGAGTCAAGCACAGGAAAATATCCAAATCAGTACACACGAACAACGGCGAGGAAAAGCAACGCTAATTAGAAGTGCCGTATCTTGAGTCACGTGTGTTTTTATGTGATCGAGGAAGCGTCAAGGTCAGCTGATCCTGCGACGCAGCATACTCCTGCGGCGTGGTTTCACTGACAACCACCAACACCTCCAGAATGGGGAAGCAGGGAATGGCAGCCGTCCTCTTCGGGATCGAGAGCGCCACGAGCTGAGCAGAGCGGGACGGTGCCCATGTGTAACAGGCAGCTAATATGAGTTGTCTGTCTATAATGGGTTACATGTACCTTTTACATACGGTACTGCATTAATGCAACATCTACCTTCCTGGATGTTGTTGATAAAAATTATCCTGTATGTACTAGAACAGTAACCCCTTTGTAGACGGCTAATGTTGGTCTTCAAATTGTACTCGTTTATCATTATGATTAGAGCAAGAATTAAGAGGGCAAGGGGACTTAAAGGGAATACACATGCTTATTATGCTGTGAGACAGCATATCAACCTTAGGTAGTGAGCACGACCAGTTGGAGGTGTGACCAGTATTCTTGATCCCTTAATTCCTTTGGTTTGCTGGAGGGGGGCCTCAAAGATGTTCATGCCCAGGACCCCAAAAGTGTTTGAGATGGCCCTATTTGCAACCTGTGCTTAAACGAACAGACTTGCAGCACTGCAGAGTCTTCTGAAAGCTGCCTGCTTCTTGAAGCGTGGTCTGTGCGATAATGCGGGTTCAGAGCAGAATCGTGAGTATTGTGGGCAAGCCAGGGTCTGCTGCTCGGTCTTGTTAGAACCCTTTTCCTGCTCAGGGATTGGGGAGGAGAAATAGTGCATGGGTTTGTTTGTATGCGAGTGGGGTGATGCGGGGGTCAATGTAGCCCAGCGATGAGTCAATGTAGCCCTGCGATGAGTCAATGTAGTCCAGCGATGAGTCAATGTAGCCCAGTGAGAATTAAATGCAAGAACCTTGAGAAATTGTGCTTTTTTTTCATGCAGTGGAAGGTACCGTGGTCTTGTATAGTGCACTTCTGCCATGTTTGGTGGTCTGGATGCACTGCACCTATAAGAAAGGAGGTGTTTTTTTCAGTGGGATAGAGAGAGGCAGATGCAGAACCTGTGGTGTTGATGAGGTTGTGTAGGTCGGTATTGCCTGATTTCTGACTTCCAACTTGGTTTTTGTGCATGCATGCAGCGTTTGCTCTATTTGCACGGCGACGTGCAGCATATACACGTGTGCGCCGCATTTTGCCCTCCCCTTTTACACTCCGCCATGCAAATGAAGGAAATTTGGGGTGCAGGGGAGGTGTTTACATTGAAGTATTAACAAAGCGGCTTCTGCTGCCTAATAGAAAATGTGCTCCTACGAGATGTGCCCTACCACGTTGGTCCAGATTTTGGTCGCAGTGAAGCACACACAATTTAAGTTAATACTATTATGACGTTTTGCGCATGCGCCACATTTTAGTAAGGGAACCATTTACGCTTAGGCCAGGTATGCCACCCTATTGTACGACCCTGCTCTGCACCGCTTCCATGGGTTCACCATGAGCCAGACGTTCACATCCCAGCTACAGTCAAAATCATATATTCTGGCAGAAGTTAGTTAGGTGCTGATATTTCTTGCTTTGTTGTATTTTTTGTGCAATTATGGGCTTCAAAGTAAGGTACCCAACAGGTGCTGTGCCTCGCGCGCCGCCACGTTTTCATAGTGGGATCCGCTTTTGTCACAGATCTTCAATTGTGTAACATTTTGAGGAAACATGTTGCCATTGCTGCCTGTAAGAATGGGTGCTGCTGGCTGCAGATGGAGTCTCAAGCACGAAAAAGAGAGTGCTTCAGAAACAAGGTCTACGCGCTTTATATGTGAGTTCTATGCCTGTAAAGACTTGATTGTGCAATCATTCCTTTCCCACTGGACACAGTGAAAGGCAGACTGCAAGCCTATGCGTCAAATTGAACTCAGTACCCCAGTGGTCAAGCTGCAGTCCTGGTCGCCCCTTCGTCCGAGTGTTTTGTTCCAAGGCACTGTGGCACTGGACGTTGGAATATCACAGCAAGCTTTTTCCAACACCCTGTAGATTCTGGATGATTTGTGGTGTGACAAGACGACCCCTTCGGACTTAAATGGAATGTAGGTGACCATTTACTCTCTATGTCAGTTTCCAAATGTCACTGGCGCTATGGCTTGTACTCGTGTACGATTGATAACACCGAAAGCAAGCATTCATTGAATGTTCAAATGATATGTAGAGGTGGCATTCTTTTCAAACATTTCTATGCAAAGTTCCCCAATCTGTGCATGATTCCTACATTGTATGCAGGAGCAGTACCTCTCAACCATTGATGGCTATTCAACAAGACAGATAGGTATTCCTAGATAAGTGCCTTTCTTCTAGTGAGTGTCATATTTGTGCATTGTGAATGTTTAAAGTAAAGGCAAAGTACACCTAACAAAAGGTAAACATCATGCAACGTTCACCTATGTGAAGGGCCCATCATTCTTATCCACCTAACACACATTGTCAAACCAGGTGACCTGCTGTAAGGCCACCCTCAAGGTTACTAACCTGCACTGTGGTATTTGGGTTGTTAAATTGCTTTCTATGTGCTGTGAAAGATGTAACAGAAACTAGAGTCTGTTTAAACCTGTGTAGACATTTCCAGTGAGCTTTAAGCAATCTACAGGCTCCCTCAGTCCTGCTCCGTGTGGTGGAGTGCACAGGGTTCTGCCTCTTTTCGGTGTGGTTTTACGGATGCAGGATATGCATCAGGGCTTTAGTGGGTAAGCACTTCCGCCTATATAATGAAAGAGACTACTTAAATTGGGGACCATAGTACCTGCATTACACTCAGTAATGCTACGTTAAGTTAGTGAAACCTCCTCTTCAATGGTTCCTCTGTGCTATGGTTACACATTAACATCTCTCTACCTGCTTGAGAAACTCACCATCTCAGGAGGCCAATGCACCACCAGAAGCCATGGTATTGACAGACTGGAAACAGAAAACTGCAAAAGTAAACATAGGAAACATGTAATTTCCTGTCTCTGAAACAGGATACCAATGTAGAAGAAACTGGCACCATCCATCACATGCTTCAGCAATGACCTGACGATCCTACTCTGCAAAGAGCATTTCACCAATCGTTGATCCCTTCACTAAAACCTTCTTCACCACTCAGGAACTCACACCCTCCCCTGCTCATCTTACCAAACCCAGTTAGTTCTGCAACCCCTAAGCCTTCCTTGTATCCCCTCCGGGTGCGTTCCCTATGTACCGGGCTCCAATGCTTCCTAGCTATGCATGTGCTTTGTAAAACCAATCCGCACTCTGTATCAGACTTGCGTCTTACCTCTTTCCCCTTCTTTGTCTTTTCAGGGTACAGGTGGGGTCTGTCGTCCTGCACAGCCACCCTGTACTCCAAGGCCACAGAGAAACGGGGAGACTCCTTTGGAGAAACAGTCCAAAACAAGGGAAAAACCTCAATAGAGGGAAAAAGAAAGCCTGCTGAGTTCCTTGCATGCTTGGAAGTCCAGATGGAAGGCGGATGATGCAACTCAGTGTTCAGTATGTCGGAATCCGAAGGAAGGAGGTAGCGGGCTAAGAAAGACACAAGGAGCAGAAAAAAGGATGACAGGGGGTCAAGGAAAGCAGGTTGAGGGAAAGAGCGCCGAGGAACAGGCTCAAGGAAGAAGCGCTAGCAAGGCAGAAAACGTACAGCGCCAGTGCAACAAGGAGAACAGTTGCGACGTGCCGGCTTACCGGTAAACAGCTGATTTAAAGCAAAGTGCCTGGGAACTGAAGCATTTCTGGTCTGTGGGCGTCACCACAACTGCCCTTGCAGTGGTGGCCATCTTGGTATGTGCAACCGCAGTGGATGTCGAGCGCCATTTTAGGAAGGGGACACTCGTTCTCCACCGGTGCCAGAGAGACCAACGCTGATGAAAGCTGATATCATGCCCCGTTCCAGATCTGGGGGGACAGGGCCTTTCTGGGAGACTGAAAGGGAACTCATTTACCGAAACGTGGGGCATGAACATCCTTCGGCCTTTTCCTAAGTCTTTTCACATGTGTCATATCCTTTCCAATCAGATACTCCAGCTGCCCTCTGCGGATTCTCGAATCACAGATCATCTGCACCTCATACTCCAGATGGTCATCCTTGACTATGGGAGGGGCTACAGGCATGGTAATATGTTGCAAGGGTCCAGTTTCATACGGTTTCAGTACGGAAACATGGTAAACTGGATGGATTTGTTTCCATGAAGAAGGAAGATGCATGCGATAAGTAACTGGAATCACAACCCTGTGTATGGTAAATGGTCCAACATATCGAGGAGAAAACATTTTGGATCGTAGGTGAAAAGGTAGGTGTTTAGAAGAGAGCCAGACTATGTCTTCTCACCTTGTACAATGGAGCATCAGAACGAAGACGGTCCACAAACTGCTTGGTGGTTCTCTGTGCAAGGTGCAGGTTCCTTAAAACTAATTGTAGTTTTTCCTGTAGTTCTTGCAGCAAAGTGTCCAAGGTATGAACAGTGGTTTCTTTAACAGCAGTGACTGGCAACCATTTTGGGTGGAAACCGTAGGAACAAAAAAGGGGACATGCCCAAGGAAGAGGGCAAAACTCAGCCGTTGGTAGAAAAGTTGTCCAGTCATCCTGTGCAGCAGAAAGAAAACAGCACAGATACTGCTCGAGGGTCTGATTTAATCTTTCAGTCTGGCCGCTAGTTTCTGGGTGGTAACCTGAAGACAAAAGTCTTTGCACACCCAGCGAGGCACATAATTGCTTCCAGAATCTAGGGGTATGTTGCGTGTCTCTATCGGAGGTGATGGTTTCGAACATAGCTGATGAAGAAACAATATTGAGAGAACAAATGGGCCCATCGGGCCTGTCGGCTGTTCTTGCAGTCAAAGAACTGGAGCATCTGGAGGTTGCGATGGTTGGTTACGATTTCAGTGATTTCCCTGGCCCCATGCAAAAGATGACACCATTCTGAGCAGGCCAACTTGATGGCTAATAGCCCCTTTTCCAGAACTGAGTAGTTCCTTTTAGCTTCAGACAAGGTTTTGCAAAAGTAGGACTTTTCTTTTTGGTCTCCCACTTCTCTGTTAGAAGTGTCTGACTCAAGGATGAAGGGTTTGGCTACATCGGGCTGGACCAAAACAGGTGCTGAGGTAAACGCCTCTTTAAGTGCAGAAAATGCTCCTTCAGTAGTAGTATCCCAAATTAACTTTTGGTTTTTCTTTAGCATTTTGGTCAAAGGAAGAACTTTTTGGAAGAAACCAGAAATAAATGTATGATAAAAATTGGCTTACACCAAGAAGCACTGGAGTTCTTTCACAGAGTTGGGGGCCCTTCAATGCGTAATTGCTATTACCTTCCTGGGATGCATGGGAACCCCGTGAGCTGAAAGTATGTATCCCAAGTAAAGCACGGAGGTGCCATCGAATACGCATTTTTCGGGTTTCGCCCTTAGATGGTTCTTTTCTAGGCAGCGTAAGACTTCCTTGACGTGTTCCTAATGATCTTGAGGTCGATAAGAAAACACTAGAATGTCGTCTAGATATACAATGACCATGTGTAACAGAAGGACTGTAAAGAGATGATCACTAAATCTCTGGAAAACTGCTAGGGCGTTAGCCAACCCAAAGGGCATAACTATGTATTCATTGTGCCCGAAGGAGGTCTGGAAGGCAGTTTTCCACTCATCCCCTTCTTTTATTGTGACAAGATGGTATGCTCCACGCAGATCGATTTTAGTGAAAATCCTTGCTCCTTGTACAGCTTTGAGTATATCCGGTATAAGGGGCAAAGGATACTTATCTTTCAGTGAGATCTGGTTAAGTCCCCTGTAATCAAAGGATGGTCTTAATTCTGAGGTATCTTTATTGGATACAAAAAATAGGGAGGCTCCTACAGAGTAGATTGACTTCCGGATCAAGCCGTTCTCCAAGTTCTCGCAAAGATATTCTTTCAAGGCTGTCTTTTCAGAGGGAAACAGAATGAACATACGACTAAGTGGTACAGTAGTATTAGACAACAGATCTATTGCACAGTCAGAAGGACAGTTTGGAGGAAGGGACTTAGATTTTTCTTTAGTGAAGACCTCTTTGAAAGTGCTGTACTTTTCCAGAATGACACACAGTAATGCTTTATGTCCGATTTCGGGAGGATCTTGTCATTGAGTGGGATTAGGAGATGGAGGGGATTTAGTTGGACAAGAACTGACAGAGCACTTAATACCAAGGAATAGGGTATGAGCTGCCAAATTTATGCAGGGACTGTGATGGATTAACCAGGGCATACCAAGAATTAATGGGACATGGGCTGCTCTTATGAT